>NC_090929.1:801199664-803824193 GCF_040938575.1 Ambystoma mexicanum | reverse complement strand
ATCAAATAAAAGGACCACAGGCTTTTGCATAGTTACTTCATTGTGGGGTTTTAATGTCTGGGGTAAATGCTCCTTGTGAGGCTTCTCCTACTCACTCGAGCCCGGATAGGCCCACCAGTCGCTTCCACACTCCTCTCCTTCTCATTGCAGGGAGCAACAGAATTGTCATTAGGCCAGTCCCTTTTATTCTCAGTCATAGGCTTGTAAGAGGGCCAATCCGGGACCAGTCCTTTCCCCCCTCCCATTGATTGGTTGATACTTTGGGAGCCCTCCCCCTAGAAAGAGATGCATTCCCCCTTCCTATTCCCTTTGTCCTGTTGGTTGTAATAGGACCTCCCACCAAGCCCCCAGTCTCCTGGTGCCTGGTGCCGTTCACTTGTGCAGCACGGTCTGTAAGCCTCATGTAGGCTACGCCCCCTGCATATGGCGTCTTGGTGTTTTCCCTTCGGCTGGATCGCTGTGTGGTATGACCGGGGCCTGTTGGCTGTACAGGTGAGGAGAGCTGCCTGTGACCTATGGCGGTGGGTTGCCGGGTACTATTCTCCCCTCTGACGTCGGTCCCTGCATGTGGCTCGGGTTCTTGAGGCTGGCTGCCGACCAACGTCGGAGGGGAAGGGGTCGGTTTATGTACCATAGGTCCTCGAGCCTGTCCCGCTCTGCTGCAGCGTCGGCGAACCGGACCAACCCGAGGGGGGCCGGCGCTGTGGCAGTGCAGTCGCCCTGGCGGTGGTGCCCGGAAAGGTGTCCTCGGCGCCCGACGGCTCGCCAACATCTCTCCCACAGCACCCCGCTTCTCCCCAGGCCCTGCACCACTGGTGACACCGGTGCTCCCATCCATACCCACATCCCTACAGCAGCGTAGGAGCCAACAGTGACCAAACATATATAAAATCGAACCATGTATCAATCCTTTTAGGCAGAATTTCAAAATCTCATACCCTTCATTGTCTCTGTAACCTCTGCCACCGTTATGGGGTTGCGGGGGTGGGGGGGGATCAAACATGGCAGCACCCTCTAGGGCAGGGTATTGTTGGTATCTTCAACCCATTAAGAAATTACCTTCTCTGCTCCACTCCCCTTTTCTACTCCGAGGTGTAAAGGTTGGCATAGTACTTCCTAATTTCTTCTACAATATCTGCGCTGATTCTTATATCTCGACCTTCTGCCGCCTGCAAGACATTCACAAATCGGGACTGCTGTGTCCGGAGGCACCAGATTAACAGCTTGTCTACCTTTTCCCCTTTCTTGTAATATTTCTGCTAAATGCGCTGAAGTGCTTATTTTTATTTTTGAGCGCTAGGAGAGCCTGAAGTTAGGCCTTAAAAGCTTTTTGGTCTTTCAACCTTCTGAGCCTCATGCTATGGATTCCCCCCCTTTACGTCATATTTCCATTTAGCATCTTGTGGACTCGTTTCACATGTGTTCACGTTTCTGTTGATAACCTACGCTTTTCAGTGCCCCCCCCTCCCCAACCTCCTCCTTCCCCATCATTGCCTTACACGCCCCATAATGTGGCTTTACTGACGTCTCCCGTATCATTGAATTCAAAGTACACCTTGGTTTTTGTAAGAAACGTCTGGCCCATGAATTGTATTTCGTTATTTATATAGCGCTCTTTCCCCACTTGTGTGGCCTCAATGCGCTTTTTCGGTTGGAAAGCCCTCGGTGACCGTATTCAATGTGCTGAAAAATTCTAAAGAATTTAGATTAGGAGAGGCATGTGTGCATTTTTGCCAGTCTAGGACTTGGGTGGCTGGCTAGGCTTGACTAAACTGGCAAAGAGAGGCCAGGCATGTGGGTGGGCGCTGTTGATGATTTGTGATTGCTATTGTTGAGTCGATGTGTGGCCAGCTATACCAAATTTCTTTTAGTTTGTAGTCGCCGTATGCTAGTGGCAGAGGTATTGTCAGGTGTTTCAGTGTGGATGGCTATATGTGCTGCTACACCGGAAAGCATAGCCGTAGCTGCATTCTACCATGCATGGATGCTTGGCTGTGCCTGCAGCCTGTGTCCATAGATGTGGTCTAAGGGTATAGGTACCGTAATGTTAGTTCGGCTGGAGCGATCTTTGTCCAGTGTGGACGGCGTGGTCTCGTTATTCATGGTCTCTCTAGTGCAAGGATCTGAGAATGCGGTGAGGTTGGTTGGTTGGTCGGTCGGTGGGTGGGTTTATAGCGGTGTGCCTCAGCGGGTTTGTTGGCTTCACATGGGATGTATTTGTCTCGGGGGTGAGTTGGGTTGGTCTGGTGCACATTGAAGGTGTGTAGTGGTCGGGAGGTGGGCTGTGTTTTCGCGGGGGTAGGGAAGGACTGAGGTGGATCTCATTGGGTCGACTGGTGCGTGCCTCTGTGGCATGGTACCTGGATTTGAGAGTCCTGTAAAGTGGGAGAGGCGCCTAGATTTTATATAGTACTATCTGTGGGAAGTTGTTCCTACCTTATCTGTTGATGCTGGTTGACGGCAGTCTGTTCCCCGTATGGCGCATTTGGTCACTGCAGCCGGCTGCTACTGCTGGATTCTGGATGAGATTGTGCCCTTCAGCCACCTCGTTGGCTGTTGTGTTGTGGTGTGGTCGGGGTCTGACACTGTGCCCGGGGAGTAAGGTGGGGGTGCTGCTGGTCCTTCTCTAGGGTTAAGTGCAATGAGCAGGCTAGGTGGACTGGGCCAGGGTGCCTGTTTGGTTGTATGTGTCGCTGAGGGAATAGGGGGCGGTTAGGCTAGGTTTAAGTTGGTTTGTGACTGCTTCCCCTGCTGACACCGGCAGACACTGTCTGAAGCCGCTACTGTAGGAGCCGCCCTTTGCCTTCGGGCCCCACGGGCAGAGGGCTGCCCTGGGATGGTGTTATGAGCGGTGAATCAACCAATCCAGTAGAGGGGGCAGGAGGGAACAGGCCGGGCCAGGAAGCGGGAGGGCCAGGATAATACAATGTAAACCTAGCGCTGCAGAGTACAAAGACAAAACAAACCAGGCGATTCAGTCACTTCTCCCTGGGAGTGGGGGGGGGGGGGGGGTGTTCTTTCCTTGTGGGGCTAGGGAGGTTAGCCTGCTACGCAACAATCCCCCTAGGGGTGGCGGTAAGTGGGACCTGACAGGGAGAGACTCCCCTCTGCGGGACTATGACTCCCCAGGACTTTGACACCACAGTAACCGCAGGGCTTCAGTCAAATTAATCAGACCATCCACGAAGAAGAGTGAGGAGCAAGTAATATTGATTATTAAATGTTTTTGGATAAGCAATACTCCTACGTCCCGTCCCCTTTCCTCCATACTTATGGGACATCTCTGTCCTGTGGGACGGGACCGGAGCACTTTGTAAAAAGCATCCAAATTATTTTAAAAAATGTCCTGCCCTTTCCTGCGCGGGGCCCGGCACGCGGCCGTAACCCCGCCCACCTTGGCTCCGCTCCGTGCATCGCCCATCAGTCCTTTTCTCCGCACGATCGGGGCCGGATGCACTTGCATCCTCTGAAGATTTTCTTCCCTTGTTTCCCTCTCTGGCTCTCGCTAGCGTTCGTTTACTAGTCTGTCTGTTTTTTAAACTAGATTTTCCAGACTGTTCGTGTCACTGTCGCTTCGCGAGGGCGGATCCCCATCCTCTTTGTTTAGAGTGTTTGGGTCCGGAACACCGTTGGGACTCCTGTTTTTACTGTGACTCCCTTTCGGTCCGGGCACTTCAACGTGGTTGGAGCGGTGGGAGATGGTGTTTGGACGGACTCCTCCTTCTCATTTTCAGGCGTTCATCGACGAGAAGAAAAAACGCCCGGTAAGTTCTTTAATTTTCAGAGCACCCCGGCCGGGGGGGGATACCTTCCCAGGTTCCTCTCGAGCCGGGAGGGGCGTGGATCGCTCTGTTACCGGGGTTTGCCCTGAGGTGCCTGTCGGGCCTAATAATTCTACCGGAGTTTTCTCCGAGGGTCTCCGTAAGGGGCCTGTGATCACCGGAGTACACTCCGAGGCCCCTCCTGTAGGGGCTGTGTAGACCCAGTTCAACTGAGTCGTGAGGTACCGGAGCTTGCTCTGAGGCTGCTCTTTCAGCTTCCCTCAAAAACAAAACCGGGGTATGCCCCGAGGTCTTGGCTGGGCTTGAGGTTACCGAACAGATGTTCGAGGCCCGTGCCGATAAGGCTTCTACCGGGCCTAGGTCCGAGGTCCCTCGTACAGAGGCTAAGGATACCAACAGTTCTGAGGCGCCGGGCAAGGCCCTGTCGGTGACAGCGCACCGTTCCCGCTCTTGTGGTGACACCAGATCTGTTGAGGGGGCAAAAAAGAAAGTTTCTTCTTTTACCGGCAGTGCCGAGGCTCTTCCTTTGAAGGCTCAGTTGGCGGTTGGTATGTCGCAGAAACATTCCAGGCCTCATAGTACCGCTCTGCCGAGGTTCCTTATGTTAAGGCTAAAGTTAAGACCCCTGATCCATCGACGGGGACCCCTGCCTCACTTCCTCACGTGCCGCAGTTCCCCTCAGGTGATGACAAAATGGCGCCCGTTCCCCCCACGACCGCGGCGCCCATTTTGAACGCTACCCCTACAGCTTCGCCATCGGCCTCAGGTGTAAGGCTGGTTTCTCGGCCTTGTGCGCATCCTTATCGGTCAGTTTATGACCGGAATGCTCGGATACCCCTTCCGCACAATGTTTGTTGCCTGCGGGGTGAGCACCTTTGGTTGATCTGTCCATCCAGATATAGGAGTGGGCCATGCTTCATGGCATCTGGCTGCTTGCGGTGCACATCCCGGGCCAGCTGAATGTCACAGCGGATGCCCTCAGCCGGCAGACAGTGGTCAGCTACGAGTGGGAGTTGAAGGCGGAGGTCCTCTCATGGACTTTCTTGCGTTGGGGCACACCGGAGGTGGACCTCTTCGCTACGGTGGTAAACAAGAAGCTTCCTCGGTATGCCTCCAGAGGGGGGCTGAGAGCCTCCTCTCTGGGGGATGCTCTCGAGATTCCATGGCACAACATGAGAGCTTACGCCTTCCCGCCTCTTCCTCTAGTTCGAGCAATTGGGAAGCGGAAGAACTCTGTGAACTGTTCCCTTCTGCTAATGGCCCCGTGGTGGCCGGCCAGTTTTTTGGTTCTCAGAACTTCAACACCGGTCGGTGTTTCTGCTGATCAGGTTACCAGTAACCCCAGATCTTCATCAAGGGGAACAGCAGATGTGGCACCCCTCGCCACAATCGCTCAGCTTGGCGGCATGGTGCCCGAGTTCAAGTCTTAGAGCATTTTAACTTGTCTACGGATAACATGCGTATTATCCAGGCAGCCAGGGAACCCTCGACCAGATCCCAATACAGGAGTAAATGGCTCAGGTTCTGTCGTTCGTGTTTGGAAAAGCACTTGGATCCAAGGGTGGCTACGATTGACAGGGGGCTGTCCTTCGTGTCCTCTCTAGCAGAGTCGGGTGTTTACGTTCTGTCATGCAGAACTTACCTTTCAGCGGTTTCTGCTTATCTGGCTATAGACCAGTGCTCTTAGTCTCTGAGTAACCCAGTGGTTAAGAGGCATTTTGCAGGCTTGACGCGCCTCTACCCTCCGTTCGTAGTCCGCACCCACCTGGGGACCTAAATGTAGTCCTGACGGCGCTGTGCCATAAACCCTTTGAGCCAATGGCTACGGTTGACCTCAAGTACGTGTCCTGGAAAGTGTCCTTTCTGGTAGCCGTTACGTCAGCGAGGAGAGTGAGTGAGCTCCAGACATTGTCAGTGGAGCACCCTTTCTTGGTCTTTCACAAGGACAAGGTAGTCCTTCGGACGAACCCAGCTTTCCTACTAAAGGTAGTGACCGAATTCCATCTGAATCAGTTGATTTCCCTTCCGGTCTTTTTTCCGAACCCTGCCTCGGAGGCGGAAATGGTTCTACACTGCCTGGATGTCCGAAGAGCTCTTAGGTTCTACCTGGACAGGACTTCCGAGCTTCGGATCTCTTCCCAACTGTTTGTGACCTTTGGTAAGCCTCAGGGCAGGCCAGCGTCTAAGGCATCAATTTCCAGATGGATTACCGCATGTATCAGGGAATCTTTCACCGTCCAAAAGCTGAAACCTCCTAAAGGTATACATGCACACCAGGTGCGAGGCAAGGCAGCCGCGGTTGCTTTTCAGAAGTATGTTCCCTGGGAGTCCATCGCTAAAGCGGTTACTTGGGTCTCCCCATCTGCTTTGTGTAAGCATTACTGCCTCGATATGAGCTCTAGAGCTGACGCTCAGTTCGGCCAGGCTGTGCTGAAGAACCTGTTTCAGTAAGGGGTATTTCCATCCACCCATAGTTCCTGTAAGGAGTGCTTGGGAATCTCCCATAAGTATGGAGGAAAGGGGACGGGACGTAGGAGTATTACCAGGTTACTCACCGTAGTGACCACCTTACTCCTAGTCCATAGTCCCCTTTCCTCCATACGCCCGCCCGCCGTCCCCTCTAATAAGGTTCCTCTGTTATTGCTAATGGGTCTTTGACCCTGCGATAGAAAAGGACTGATGGGCGATGCGTGGGGCGGAGCCAAGGTGGGCGGGGTTACGGCTGCTTGCCGGGCCCCGCGCAGGAAAGGGAGGAGGGACACATTTTTGAAAAAAATGTGGATGCTTTTTACAAAGTGCTCCGGTTCCGTCCCACAGGACGGAGAGATGTCCCATAAGTATGGAGGAAAGGGGACTATGGACTAGGAGTAAGGTGGTCACTACGGTGAGTAACCTGGTAAAACTGTAACAGAGGATTGAACCGAGGATGAAGTGTTCAACAAACTGAGAAGATGGACTACAACCCAGGACCCAGCAACCTGTTATAAAAAGGAAGGACAGACTTCTGTTAAGGGGAAGTGAAGCCCTGGAGCTTCAAATCAGCCACGTCTTAACTAGTGACCCGAGGGGAGAGATCCTCTGTGGGGAGGAAGCAGCAAGATGTTGTGGGCCGAAAGCATTGTGGAAGCTGAAGGCTGGGCAAGAGAACACTGGGGGAGAGAACCTGGTGAGGCGGTGGCTTGACCCAGGCAAGGTGGACTTCAGCCCGACAAAAACAGAGTAGCTGGTGCTGTGGTGAAGAAACAGAAGCTGGAACGAGAACCAAAGTCATCCTGACAAGAAGGGGAAACCCCTAGCCTGCAAACAGGCCCAGTGACAACTACCTGTATAAAATAAGGTAACTGGGATGACTAGAGACCCGGTAGGCGACACGGGGAGAAGGAATGTATCCCCAGCCTACTCCCAGAGAGTGGCCCAAAGTACTGAGGAGTCGGGACACCGCATTCTACTCCTCATAGCCTAGTAAAAGCTGAACATCTGCTAGTTGGAGAGAACAATGAAATATTTCAGAATTGTTCATTAGGGCTGAGAGCCTATCCAGGCGAAGGGAGTCCTTCTCCTTACCCTGGCTCTTTATTTCTGGCTTAGTGGTGGGGACAGAACAGCTCGGCTTTGGACGTAGAGCAGACCATTTCCTTTGGGCTTTACACCAGACGACGAGCACCATAGTTTTGATTAGGCTGGGAAACCCATAGATCAGTGATGGAGGCCTTTTCACTTTTTTAAATAAAAGCAATTCAAATGCCAAAAACTGGTCTGTCTCCTCCTTCTGACCCATCCCACCCACCTCTCGGTCTTTCAAAAGGTAGTCCTTTCAGTACCACCTCCCCATCACCCATACACTTGCTGTAACCAAGTCATGATCTAACCAGGGGACTGTGCTTGTCTCTGCCCTTTTGAAACCACTGAAGCCTACTCTAGTCCACCAACACAAGTTAATTTGTTTAAAGAAAATAATAAAATGCACTGCCGAGTTGATGTGTAAAGAGGACAGACACACCCCTGATGTGAACCTCAATGAGACTGCATCCCAAACGTCTGTTAGCCTAAGGGCATTGTTCATTTTCCAGTTCCCTCTTGATCTCCCTCTACTGAGCTCCCTTTGTTCTCAATCTGTCTCTGTGCGGTCTAAGCACCATATGGAAACCACCCCGTACCAGCAACACACCTTTCACAAAACATTTTAAATGGTGTCCTGCCACGTCCCAAAAAGATACCTGGCCTGTGTTGGGATAATGTACAGAGAAACTATCATGAATTTAATGCCTTGATGAAGGCCTTTCAAAAACAGGTATTGCCTCTCCTGTTCAGATTGCACTTTTTTCACCTAGAACCTACAGGATGTTCCCAACACCATCCTCACTAGTACCAGAGGAGAGGTCAACCCTACAAACTCGACCCTATCTATTTGGCTCTACCCGCCTTACCCCCCCCCAACCAGGTGAGTCTCTTGCACACAGAATATCAAAATTCTGTAACCTCATTTCCCTCTTAATCAGTGATCTTTGAAGGGAGAATTTAGGCCTCTCACATTGAGGATGCCTAATCTTGGGATGATTACCAATGTACTCATCCCCCCCTCCCCCAGGCCTATTATCTCCCAGCCCCCCTACACCCTAAAATCTTCCAAACTAAGCTGTGGGTCAAGCAAACAAACATCGCCTCCCTTCCGGAACAAAAGGTAAGGGAAAAACGCAAAATATCTAACCATTGCCCTTCCAAACCCAATTTCCATTCGGTAAACTTTGCTCCGCCCCTCTGCTCACCTATTGCATGTACATTTGAGACCCACCTGTACTGGTAGGACTCAGTGGGTTGGGTTGGGTGTTTGGGTTGGGTGTTTGGGTTGGGTTTGTAATTGTGCGCACTGGTGAGTTGTAGCCAGAAGGGGCCCAGTGTCTTGTTGACTGTTGGGTGTTAGTATTCCTATGTGTAATGTTGGTGGATTTATGCACTATGGAAGGAACACACTCTTGAGTTTGAGTATGAGGATTAAATTAGTTCTCAGTATGTCTGTGTAGTGTGGCTAGCTCCTATTCGTGTATAGTGGTGTTGGTTATGTTGGAGGAGCAGGAAGGGGGAAATTGGTTAGTTCGTTAGTTAGTTTGACAATGCCTCTGAAGTGCATGTTTGGTTGCTGCTCAGTGGTACCTGCCCACGTTCTTGGTTATGGTCTGTCTGCCTGCCCCGCCTCCTCTCAAAGGATGGGGCTGACTACCCCTAAGAGTTTGAGGGCAGGTATTGCTTGTCCTGTAAGGTAAGTATGGTATCAAGAATAGACGGACACAAGTGATTACAGTTAAAGGGTGTTTATTAAACTCTATAGGTAGGGTGGAAAAACGCCTAATATAAATCTAAGATGAGAGCAAGCTACAACATCAAAATTGAAATAAGGCAGTCCTAGTGGCGTCTTGTCAAATAAAAAGACCTATGGTAAGAAAAATCTATTGCCAATCCTTACAACTAAATGCCAATAAGTGTGGGATAATATTTACAAGAAAGAGTGTTGATAAATGATAAGTCGGGATGAGATAGCTGGGGGTCTGCCTTCACCACGTTTTGAGCACAGGGCAAGGTGGGCCTTCTGAGCACAGCACACGCTCAAGCTTTCTCAGAAAGAGACAACAGTTCCAGCGTTGGTTATCAGGACCATGTTGTTTAAGTGTCTTCAACAAAGTCTCTTGCCTGCGAGGAGCTGATAGCCTTCAAAAATAACAAAGAAAGCGTTCCTTTCAAAAAATCTTTGGGTGATTGCTTTTCACCCTTAGATCCCACTCTTCTGGGCTTAGAACCACAAACAGTTCCTATTACTATCCGGACCTTCAGTGGTTGACTTTCTGGCTCCCGAGGGCCTGATGGTTTCAATTATAACCAAAATGTCCTTTTGGATTTATACGAGATGATTCATTACTCCTGGGTCCCCCTCTTCTGGGCGAAGACCAGCCTCGAATATCAGCCTCCCTTCTGTCTGGTTCACTCTGGATTTTGTTAAGATTTTCTCATTGGCATTCACAAATCTTAGTCTTTTTAAACCGTTCCCCATGGATCTCCCTCTGCCGGGTTCACTTTTGTCAACACACTTTCTTGAGACTTTAGAATTCCTCCTCCTTTATTGGCATCCCTCAGTTTGATTTACTCTTGCCACTTTATATTTCTTTTGCTTTCTCTGAATGCAGGATTCACTTCCCTTGCGCTTTCAAAGGTTTGTTGGTCAAAGACTTATAACTGTAAAGGGATTTTGCTAGACCCCTTTATGACCGCTTTGACATTTCTTGGCAGCTCTCCTATGGCCTTCTGGTATCAGTAGTTTCAATGAACACAGGATCAACCAGAGTTTCTCTAGTGAGCACTCACTTGGTGCCAATCCCCTCTGCAGCTGGTCTTCCCTTAACATTGTACAGTTCTTTGAACTATCCTCAATGCACCACTTTGTGAATTTCATTCAACACAGTTCGGTTCTTCCCTCGACTCACCAGGTGTGATGAACCGCTTTGCTTTCCTTGTATCTGGAGTTAAGGCCGGTTCCACGATAGCAGGCATCTCCCTCGGTCCTGCTTATCAGTGTACTGTTGATATCTGCTGCAACACACTTGAGCTATTGCTTGCAGTCTGAAAAATCCTTCCATGGAGGTCTGACGGGTCTGGGTTGGAAAGGGCAAGGTTTCTTCTCTTCTTGTCAGTCTTTCGGGTTCTCGCTGCCTTTCTCCTACTTTTGAACTGCCGTGCTTGGATAGCTCTCGTGCCTTTTGCCTTGCTCGTATTGTGCTCTTGTACTCCACCTTTTATCTCTGTGGGTAAGGGAAAGGGCAGTCAGGTGTGAGAGATTCGGCTCAATTGCCTGACTTTGCCCGACCCTGGTGTTGGGAAATGTCAGGTAAACGGCTTTGGTGTTTGTCCGTTGTCTTTCATGGTGTGCAAATGGTTTGTGTTGGAAAAGGGGCGGGGGTTGGAGTGTTTGAGTTTCCTACATGGTAGGTTGGGGGAAAAAGGTGTTACAAGAAGGGGGATACCGTGTCTCACCCGTAGGTGTCCCACTTCCACTCCCCGCGAACCGCCCATGCAGGTGATCCTCCCTCACTAGTCCACCACCAGGAACTGGATCCAATAGCGATGGCTGTGTCCTGGCAACCTGGATGAAAGATCCCTGGGGACTGGCCAGGGAGACAACTTCAGGTTTCTCACAGTACCCATTGTGTTCTGTGAAGCTATCATGAAGCAAGACACAGACAACAGATTCAAAGTTCAAACCAAAAAATACTTCTATTCTCTTAAATGTCAGGATGGTGTAAGGCTTAACTTGCCCTTTGCTAAGGTGGGATTTCCTTACCTAAAGAAACAAAGGGTAGTCCGATCCAGTAAGGTCAACTGAAGTCTGTGTCCAAAACCTTTACTTGCCCTCACAACTAAAGCTAAACAATGTGTAGGGATGTCAACAAATCAAGTAGTGTTCTAAAATAAACTTCTGAGCGTCTTCCAGCTCGCCCCTTCCCCAAGTTCAAGGCAGTTCCACAAGGTCTCTGGGTTTCCTTCTCCAGGGCAACAACAAAGCGCACAACGGCTTAGTTTTCCCTTCCCCAAGACATAAGCTTGCCAACTTGTACTTGGTTTTAGTCTCTTTAATATTCTAAACCAGTTCCAGGTCAACTTTTTATACTTCTTATGATTCCTTGACAGTTGACACAAATACATGAGAATTCGTTACCTGTATGTTTCCTTGGCTTTTACAGATGGGGTATCCTCGGTGTAGGTGCAGTTTTCAGACCGCACGGTCCACCCATTACAGGTGTCGTAGCAACCCCCCACCATAGACTCCATACCCTGGGACTGACTGTCTCCCAGGGCATGTAAAGTCACCATTGGCTTTGCTAGTCCCAAATTATTAACAGAAACCAGTACAAACCATCATATTGTGGACGTACTGGTCGGGGCAATTCGATTGCCCCGGGGTCTGTTGTTCGAGGGGGCACGTCTCCGTCCCCCCTGATCGAGTTTTGGCTGGTGGCAGTGGATACTACTTTTTATATTCGACCGCGAATATATCGCTATGGGATTTTCCCATTGTTCGAGGCTACCAACTTTATTTTATTCTTATAGCCTCGAACATACCGCCGGTTTATTTATTTAATATTAATTCGCCGGTTGGTTTTTTTTGCCAGAACTAGATTCTAAAATGGCGTTTGTGGTCTCTTCTGTGACTCCAACCCAAGTCGAGCCCTTTGTTCCACTTTTTGGCGGGCTTCTCCACAGAAGCCTCCAAAAGTGGTGCCACTCTGTCTGGGTACCACAGGGGGTGTGGGAGGTGGTTTAGGCACCCTGGACTGAGTTACCTTGCTAACTCAAGTCGCACTCTTGTGTGATTGGCCCAAGTGGTGAGCCGGCCGGCTCACCACTTAGCATGTTTGATTGACAGCTAGGCTGAGTGAATGGGGGTGTGCTGCATAAAAGCAGGGCTTTGGGGACTGGAACTTCAGAAGTCGCCACAGGACCTAAGAATCCGAGGAGGGAGAAGCTGAGCCGGCCTGCAACGACGACAGCGACAGAGGAGATCTCCAGCCCGGAGAGTCTTCTTCCTTTGACTGTTGGGGATAACCAGTCTACCTTCTTTTCGCCTTCCTGGAGCATCTCGTGGCCGCCTTGCCTGTGCCAAGCACCCCGGCAACCGGGATACCACGTTTTCACCACTACCGCAAACCGAAAGGGTAGTACCTTTGTACCGGAGAACTCCGCGGCTGGTTTCTTCCCTGGCAGTGCAACAGCCTTCATCTTTCCTCCACGACGTGATCTTCTCTTCCTCTGGACGACGCTGCGACTTGCACCTGCTACCAGGAACAACTGCCCCCGCTGGAGGATCCTCTCCATTTACGGTAACGTGTTCCGCCTGGCTTCCCTTGCAACCGATTGAACGGGTTGTATTAAATCCTCGTCTCTCGAACCTGGGTTAGCCTGGGACACCCTAGCTAACTTTTCTGAACTAAACCTTTTTCGAACTACCTCCACAAACTTCGAAGACTCTGTGTAACTGTCTGATCTTGGGCATCTTCCGCCTGGCTCCCTGGAAATTGGGCCTGGCACCTAAACTTCCTTGCTCACCAGTAGACTGTGCCTTCCTAACTTGCTGTGGTTCTTTAAAAAGTGTTTAGTGTGAATGCTTCATAATTCTGCTTTTCCCTCCCTTTTTATTTAACTTGTTGGAGTGCCATCGAACGTTAAGCGCTCACCTCTGTCTGGAAATAAGTGGTGTTAACTAAGACTTGTCCAACAAGTAATCTGGGATGTACATATGATAAGTGATTGTGTTTTGAACTGATCTTATCAATTTAGTGCTAGTGTGTTTTATAAGTGTGTGTTAAATAAAGATATACTTTTACAACCAAGCTCTGGTCAGTGTTTGCTTGTGCTACTGTATTTCTGTACCTATTTTGTATGCTCTGTATACTGCCTAACTCTTCTTGAGGGGAAGTCTGACTGCTCAGCCACAGCTACCAAGTGAATCTGTGTGGTACAGACTGCTACCAAGTGGGTTTACTGCCAAACGCCTGTAGTCTTAAATCTTTTGCAGTGGTCCCTAAGGGAACTGCACAGGTTTCTGCCTAACAGTATACTTGAGGTGTCTTGGTGTGGTGCACAAGACCTCAGCCTTTTGATGACCGGAAAAGCTCTGAAGGAGCTTAAGGGGGAAATTGGCGGTAGATGGATTCCCTAAGAAATCCCAGTCGGAAAAGCATTCTGACGAAGCGAGAGGCGACGCTCCTAGATGAAAAAAGGCAAAAAGGTCCAGGTCAGAGTGGCTCCCACCACTCCTTGTCGAAGAAGAGGCATCGGAAATCGCCTACTTCGTCCTTGTTCAACCCCTCCCCTGAGAGGACTATTTTGTGTCCCACTAAGGCCTCCACTCCAGCTGAATGGGAATCATTCAGCAGGCAAAGCTTAATGTTTTCGAGAGCCAGAAACACTTTAAGCAAGCAGGCCATGCTTCTACCGCTCCTTCTGAAGCCAGTAAGGAAAGGGCTTGAGCCAAATCCTGCGTGGGCTTGAGCCTGGGATAAAGGCCAGATTCCCATTGAAAGCCGTGGAGGCCTTGATGAAAAATCACTGGGGGGATCCTTCCAGCCAGAAGTCAAGACAAGTCGATGTCTAGGTTGTCGATGCCATTGAAGTCTCTGGTACCATAGACGTCAAACATCTTCATCAAAGACATCAACTGCTCCACGGGCATCTGACTCGCCAAGCCTTTGATGCCTTTACCTGAGATACAGAAAAACGTTACTCCTTTACCAAGAAAGGATTTCTTTAAATCTCTGACCTCTATGACGACAATGAGTCGTCTGATTGGGATGCTGCACACTTGGTTGCAGTATGGCACACCAAATGTCCGATAGTTTCATATCTGAGGAATCCAGATTGAGAGACCTACATGAAATTTAGACAGCCAGTGGAGTGGACACTTCACTGGAATTGGAATTTGGAAAGCCTGACTCAGATGAGCACACAGATGACTCTTACAGGCAGTTGATGACCAAGGTCGTGGATTATCTGGGATGGAGCTGACCTGCCCTCTCATTCAAACAGGATGACCTCAGAGATATCCTGGACAAAGGTCCTCAAAGGGATCCTATCTTACCCTTTCATATTGCTCTTCAGAAGACAGTAAGTGCCAATTGGGAAGCACCAGAGTCGACTCCGGCAGTAAATAAGAACCTGACTAGGAAATACCATCTGTCAGGTAGTGACCCCAGCTACATGTCAAAACACCCTACCCCAGAATGTCTTGTGGTGCAGGCAGCAATCGCTACCTTAAAGCAGGCTGCTTAGCCGACCATCCCACCAAATCGGGATGATAAAAGGGTATATGCCTGGTCAAGGAAAGCCTTTTCTGCTGGGAGCATGGCTCTTAAATTGGCTAACTCACATGTGCACTGGCAAAAATCACATCCACTCTATAGGACTGCATTTCTATGGCGGCTGATCATCTTCCCAAAGGGGAGGAAAGGGACAGTTTCTTTATAAGAGATGGCAAGGAGGCCATGTGAGTCTCTTAAGTCGGGTTTGGATTCTGCTGACTGCACAGCCATGATGGCAAGCAAAGTAATATGCAGGTTTGTGTGGTTAAGTAAGTCTGGATTTGCATCGGACGTGCAGTCTAGACTCCTTAACATGCCTTTTGATGGTTCTTCTCTTTTTTTGGCAGCAAGGCTTGACGAAAGCCTTGATAAGATGCAGACCGTCAATGCAGTAGCCAAGTCTCTGGGTGCTGTTATTTGGCAGCTCAGCCTCTTTATTCCAATGGAGCATCTTGGAGGGGTAAATCCTTTCGCTACTACTTCTCAGTTGGAAGAGCGAGAGGAATGGCTGGTCAAAGAGGCCAAAGAAGATTCCCTCATGGTGGACGAGGGAGAGGTTCAAAGCCTGCCAAAGCAGCAGCATCTTGACCAACAGCCACTGCTTGAACCGCTGCAAAACCTCTGAGGTCTTGACTCATGACACCCCAGTGGGAGGCAGCCTGTTTGAGCATCTGAAAGAATGGCAAGTCATTACTTTGGATGCTTGGGCACTACAAACCATAGCCCAAGGTTACTGCGTCCTCTTCATTCAGAGACCTCGCCACCTACCACCGGGGAGCCATTCTTTGAAGGTTCCAGATCCTTTCCTTGTGCAGGAAATGTTGACCCTGCTAGAGAGAGGCGCTATAGAGGCAGTACTTGTAACGGGAGTGGAACACAAGATGGTATCAATTTTTCCTAATCCCCAAGGAGGACAGAGGACTGAGACCCATCTTGGACTTGAGATACTTGAACAAGTTCCTCAGGAAGGACTGGTTCAAGATAGTTGCATGTTTTCAGATCCTTCAGGCCCTCCAACTCCAGGATTGGATGGTGTCATTGGACCTTGTGCCAATCCATCTCAAGCACAGAAAGTACCTGAGGTTCGCAGTTGGCAGTTCTTATCAGTTTCGAGTCGTTCGGGCTGACCTCCGCCCTTAAAGTATTCCCCATACTGATGGTGGTGGTGACAGTGAGTCTCAGGAGAGGGGGGATTCACGTCGACCCTTACCTAGACAATTGGATGCATGTGCTCCCGATCAAGTCCTGGATCATCTCAACATCACCTGCCATTCTCTCCACAGACTGGCCTTCTCCCTCAATTACAAGAAGTTCCATATGGCACCATCCCAGAAGCTCAAGTTCATTGGTGCTGTACTGGACAAAATTATGCCTTGTTTTTAAATCCATTGATTATTTCCAAATAAATTCAGTGAAATGGTGTACATTGTATAAAATTCCTAACCGTTTTAGTTTATTTGGTTCTGTCATTTTTTGTTTAGACTTAATAACGGACATGTTATTGTGGGTCAGAAGGATGTATCAAATGTTTAGGGTGTTGTAAATGCTGCTACCACAGGGAAGGAATCCCTTTCAAGTCTTACAAGAAAGGCCAATCCTTAAGAGACACCAAAAAAATGAATATTTACTCTACCCACCTTTTTAAAGGTAAAGGTTCCTCTATAATCTGAGGGGCACTATTATATGCTGACCTTAAGCCAGCTGCATAGAACTGTATCAGGCCATAGAATTCAATCAAAACACATTGTTAAGCCAAATGCAATTTCTTTTCCAATTCCAAAAGGATAACAGGATGTACCAAAACCAAATTTAATATTAAAGTATCCAATTAATAGGCAATAATTGCATAATGACGACATGCATGTATTTTAATACTACATGCCTAATCGTTCAATTTGTTTGGGGAGTGTTTTTGTATAATATGAAACCTCAACGGCTATTCCTCCATACTCCCATTTAGTGCTTAAAGTTGAGGGCTGGTTGATCGTGGATCAAGTTTCAAACTCGATACAGCTTCAAGCTTGTGCAGTTGGAAAATATTTTGACCCGCATGTAAGTGGGGAAAGCTCAAAGTTAATTTTAAATTTGTTACGTACTTTTAGGTAAAAGTTAGGGAATCGCCTTCATAGCTTTGGGGTTGGTGGTTTCCTTTTTGTTTTATGAAGTCAGTTCCAAAAGAAGCTTTGCTTTATGTACAGGGATTAGATGAGCTATTGAAAACTATTTTGCGATACTCACACTATTTTCCATCTGTTGCCATCTTATGGGGAGGTAGTGCCATTATGACACTGCCTGGGACATTCTCATTTTTGAGAATAGAAGCATGATGGTGCATCCCATGCATAAGCTACGTATATATCCAGCAATAATACATATCAGGCAGTCGATTGAAATAGCATAAGGTCATTGGAGGTGTTGCAATGTCAGCAGAAACTAACTGCCAGGAATGGGTTAAGGTTGAAATCCGGATTACCTACAATTGCATAATATTTCCTGTGACTAGAAATTATTTCTGGTAGACTTGAAAGGCCAACACCTGTCACCATGCCTCATATTAATTAGCGCAGCTAGTGGCTCTATACAAAGGGAGAATGGTAATGGACACCTGGAGAAACTCTGTGCTACTCTGACTCCCTAAACCAACTAGAAACCCATCTATGTGAAATACATATTCTGAAACAGAGTAAAAGAAGCATTAGGACATCACTAAGACCTGTTGAAAAATAAAAGGATGTATATAATGGACAAAGGGCCATGAGGATGTTGCATCTGCTGCATGCAATGCACAAGCTCCTCATTCATCAAAGGAAGCTCCTGCCAACTGAGTGAACCTGATGCCAAGGAGCTGCTCTTAGCTCCTGCTCGTTGGCCTTGTGCCAGATTCTTCTTGCGTCTAATCCTTTAATTAGTTGTATTAAGCAGTTTTTATGTTTTTGAGTACTGAATAGTATATATGCTCACCATGTATTGTTGAAACATTTCTTTTTTGAGTTGTCTGACACTTGTTTGTGTGGTTGAAATGCATTTGGAACCTGGCCTTTTAATATATTTTAAGGTCGTTTAAGTTTTCAAATCTATGCCAACATGCATAAATTGAGAACTGATGGATGACTATCTGCTTGAAAATGTATCAAATGTTTTGTCCATCTAAATACATGTTTTGCTTTGGACAGAAAGATCAAGATCCGAATGCTGTCTCCCTCTTGGATATCTACAGTAGCTGGCTCAAGTGAGTGCAAATTATCACCTAACAATCACACATTGTTTGCTAATCTCTCAAACCTTCTATCTGTGCTATTCTTAGAGCTGTAAAATTTAAATTTGATTTGGGGTTTCCTGCTTCCAGTGATTATTTCAATTCTGGTGGTAGTTTTCAGTATTGTCCAGAAATTGTAATATTGATTTGTCCATTTTGTGCCAAAAAAATCAACTGTTCGATTGTATGCGCTGAACGTACCAACTGAAGAAGCTGTAAAGCCTGTATGTAGAAAGTAATTTGAAGTATTAATGTTCTGCAAAAAGGGTACTGCTTTCATAAGTATAGCTTTTCATTTGGCACTTGATTCACAATAGTAATTGGCTTGCAATTCGTTTGCTTTAGCTTTATCAACTTGACAAATTCCACCACTGACAAATCGGTGTGCAGTATAGGAATGGTTGAGTGGGGTTGGGAGGGGCGCTGCAGAGAATGGTGCACATGAGTGCAGCGTGGTGTGTGAAGTAATGAAAAACAAAATAACATCAGCTGAGGCCTTTCCTGCAAGTAAAATGATTGTACCCCTGGCAAACTTTGGTACACACCAATCAATCTGGGTGTGACTCTAGCAGGCTCCATTTATCACTGCTGATGCTTCAAGCATCCCTCAGTAACAACTGCCACAAATGCAAAGTGCACACAAGTAGGTAGACATGACAATGGTGTTAACTTTGGTTTCCACTGAGAAGCAAATATTGGATCTAGGGTTTTACCAGATTTTATTGACGAAATCCTAAATCTGGAATTGTTATTCATCATCAGTGACTTTACCGAGAGGGCCTGAGTAACTTACAGGGTTCAACCACTCAAAGGTGAAACGGAAGTTAGAAAATGTTTTCAGGATGGGAAGTTTAGCTAGTCCAGGGTTAGCAGGGCTGGATTATATGTGAGGGGAGGAAGGGGAGGTATGTAGGTAAAAATATTTCAAGCAAAATAATTCTGTCAATTCGGCAGTCGGTCATTTTTCCTTCGATCAAAAAACCCATATCCTAGAAAAAAGTAGATGTTGGCTGTTTGTGGAGAGTTTTTTGATCCAAGGGGATAGGTCGGACTTGTACCTCCTGGGCATCTGTTTGGGGGCGGGGAGGAGGTGGGAAGGGGGGGCAGATTAGGTATCCTGTATTGTAAGGGTTGAGTTTCAGAAGTAGGTGGCCATACCAATAGTAAGGGTGGAGAGACCTTTTTAGAGGATATGGAGTTGCGAAGGGGTGAGATTTAGAAGTAAATTTGTCTAGTTGATTAGTTTATATACTGGTGGAAATAGATGTTTGGTAAGTGATCTGTCTGAGATTGTACATGAAGTTGAATTGGAGTGGAGGCTGGGAGGAATCTCGCTCGACACCCCTATTTCTCACCCCACCCCCCCTCCCTTCCCCCAATATGCATGCTGGACAGTGTTGAGTTGGGTTTTGATGAAGCCTTCTGTGATTCTGGCTAGGTATGGCAGGAAAATGATTGTGGGATGGAGCTAGTTTTTAGTGTGCGTGCAGTTGAGTGGTTTTCTTTTTCGTTTTTCAGGGGGAGATTGTCTTTAAAAAAAAAATATATTTCGTATTGCAGAGGGGGGGTACTTGGTACCATGAGAGACCAGAGTTTATGGTGAGCCAGTATGGGAGGCTGGTGATGCAGTTGGGTGAGGCTTGAAGCGGGCCAGTCATCCAGGAAATGTGCAAGTTTTGTTTTGACAATGAGGTGTTCCGTTTGTTGGAATGTTTGGGAGTGGAGTGGGTGGTGTATTTTAGAGTTTATGTATTCTTGGAGGGAATTATATACTGAAGTGGGACTCTTGTTTTCAAAAGTTCCTTTGTACAACAGGTAACTGATCGGATTTCTTGGAGGATGTATGTAGCTGTTGAATTACATATGGCTGTTTTAGATTTGTTGCAGCAGTGTTTGGGTGTCCTGGTGGTGATGTATGGGCTCTTAAACCAGACTCTCTACTCATCTGGTTTCCTGCTCGATAGTTTATGGTGGTACATGCAGTGTTTTTGTGATTTGAAGGGGTGGGTGTTCAAGGAGGCGGGAGTGGCATGAGTGGTGCAAAGACTTTCTACAAGGCTTGTCTTGCTAGGGGTTGTGGGAGTGGATGTGGGGGAGGGGAGGTTAATGTAATTGCCATTTCGTTGGGCCACTCAGTGCTCAAACCTCGACACCCAGATTTGATTTTCGACATACGTGATTCTTTACTTGACATCAAAAGGTCAAGAGTATTGGCAGGCCGTGTGGGGTAGGGGATGGGTTTTGTGAGGTCATAGGGGTGAGTGGAATGAAGATATGGTTTAGTAGGGGTTTGCTGTGTGAATGACCTACCAGGGTTGAAAAAGCCAAGGTAGATGGTGAAGGGGAAACTGTGGCTGTTAGTTGTGGAGTCAATCTAGTCATTGTGGAAGTTGGCATTGTGTGTTGGGGATAATGAATTAGGCGAATAGATGTGTGATGTGGGGGAGCAAGTGAGCGAGCCTCAAAGGAAGTATATGCGTTGTGTGTGGGCTTGCAAAGTGTGGCCTTTGTAAATTATGGCAATGCCACCCCCTTTTTGTTTGGCTTATCTCTGGTGTATGAGCTGGTGTGGGGGAGGAGAGGAGCAGATCGGGGGATAATAGGTGTATGGTGGGGTTAGGGACAGGTCTGTTGGCAGTCTGGGGAGTGTGTACTAATTTGCACTGTACTAATTTGTACTTGATAGCATATGAAATCAATAAGCTGAGTAGCAGTTGAACAGAACATGGGTGTATACAATTATTTCAGTGCTGTGTTGGAGTTTAATGTGAATGTTTGTCACTTGTTTGGTGGCACTCGGTGGCAAAAGAGGACTAACTGGCACCAAAGAATAAAACCAAGTAAGATATTAACAGCAACACTTAGCTCTGCCTGCCCTAAAATAAGGTCATGCAAAGAAACATAAACTGACAGACTAAACCTTTTCTCCTAAATTGCCCTGGCCAACCTTCAGAACCATGCTCATCCAGAAGTACTCTTTGCCAAAGTTGGTGTTGTACTAATGTGCAGATACTTGGCAGCACCTTCTTGAAAGTTGTGCACCTCCGAGCAGGCAGTGTTGTATTTCATTGTCACCAGCCAGTCAGTACAGATCTGGATTTTAAGGTGGTCCTTCGTGACTGCTCAAGTTGTGGATTATATTAAATTCTCCCATATTCACATCAACATAACTTCTGTGCTTCAGTTACAAGACCAGCTGACATTTTCAACCAACCCAAACTGTTATCTAGCGACTGGCCCTTGTAAAGATTCCATGCTGCAAGCACAAAATGTGCCCAATTCTACACTAAATCCTCTGCATCCTCCTTGCTTTTCCTGATCAACCATGCTGTAGGCAGGAAAAGGCAATGAGAAACTGAGCGTCAATGTGGGATTTGTGAAAAAAGACGAATGTACCGACGTTCTCTCATATTAACTTACCTGAATGGACAAAGTAACAAGATCATACCATTCAATTCTTCAAGGTCATGAGACACAGAAAATCCATGATTGAATAAAAACCTTCTTGAGTCTGTTTATACATTTTGTGCAATATAGACTGGGTCTGTCAGCGCATAGTCCATGTGACTTATTTTCTTTTGTATTACCAGAATACAATGGGGTTCATTTGTTACCAATATCCATATCCATTTCTATGTCGCATTAACGGAAGTGCCACAATGTCTACTACTTCACGGAGATGGACCGTAAGCCTTGTTGCCTTTTTATGTACTTCCTAGTGCATTGTATTTCTAGTGATTACTGCAACAGTGGCATTTGTGTACTGTAAGGAACCCATGGTGGCAACCGTAAAGACAGACACAAGTGATCACCCTTCAAGGGTGTTTATTGAACTTGATAATGGGTGAGATAAGCACCTAAACTAAACATAAAGCTAAGATGGGAGCAAGATAAAACCAACCAAAATAAAAAGGGCCTATACTAAAAAAAGTGTTGCTTATCCTTAAAACTAAGTTACAAAAAGAGTGTGGGATAATGTTCACCAGAAAAGAAAGTGACAAAATAAGTTTGGATGGTATGGCTGGGTCTCCCTTCCCCACGTTTCAAGCATGGGACAAGGCTGCAGAGCACACTCCTTGGTCTCTCCAGCATGAGGCTCATTGTTTCAGTTCTACGATATCAGAACCTTTAAGGGTTAAGACTCTTTCTGAAAAATCTCTTGAATAAGGCCTGATGGATCAAAACAAACACAAGTTCCTTTGGTAGTCTTGTACCTTGGGGCGATTGCTCTTCGCCCCTAGGATCTCCCTCCGGCGCGCTCGGATCCACCCTCCCAAATTCCCCCTCCACCCTCTGTTTGGTTCACTATGGTCTCTCTGATATCGCTTGTAATCTTCAGGAGCTTTACTGTCCATTTCAATAAACAATGTGGGCAATCACGTTGACACATTGCTCTCGGGTGTGATTCTTCCTCTCCTCGTAACTGCTAACAAACAAAAGTTCCTTGGGCGATTGCTCTTCACCCCTGGGATCTCCCTCTTCCAGGCTCTGATCTTTCTTGTAAGTTGGGCCTCCCTCTGCCGTGTTCACTACAGCCTTCTATAACACAGTTCATGTAATTTCAACACCGTTCATGATTTGCTTATACTCCTATGTCCCGTCCCCTTTCCTCCATACTTGTGGGACATTCCATCCGTCGGGGACGGGCCCAGAGCATTTTTGTCAAAAAGCATTAAAAGATTATTTTTTTTGTCCTATTTTTATGCGGGACCACAGCACCTGGCTGCAAACACGCCCTCCAGAGCGCTGCATCGCCCTTCAGTCATTTTCTGTGCATGGTCAGGGCTGGACGCACTTGCATCGCCAGGAATTTTTCCTTATTCCCTTTGTCCTTCTTTCCTGCTTCGGTACTACGGTCATCTAGTCCTCAGTCTTTGCCAGAGCGTCTGGGATCCGTGTCCTGTTCTTCATGCGAACATCGTTTCGTGAGGGTGGATACTCACTCTCTTTGCCTGAAGTGTCTATGCCTGGAACACCGTTGGGACTTGTGTTTTTATTGCGATTCCCTCTCCGTCCGGACCCTCCAGGGTCGTCGTCTTTGGTGGGAGGAGGTGTTTCAACGTGTTCCTACACCACATTTGCAGCTCTTCATCTCTGGGTTCAGGGGGTTTCAGGATCGCCGTTTGCACTGGTCTGAAGCTCCGGTTGGCGGGCCCCTCTGTAAGCAACAAAGGCAAGGTGGCTGGTTTTTCTGTCATCCGCCTCCTCTCTAGGGACAGGTAGTCTCCCTGCCGACAAATCATCCAAATATCTTCTTCTGTCGGTTGCACGAGACTCCGGTAGGAGGACGAATTTTGTTTAATCTGGAGGCGTGACAGACCATAACCAAAGACCGATGGGTTTTGTCGATTGCTCGGGCGGGCTTCTGCTTGCCCCTCTGCCCGACACCACCCTTCAAGTCTCCCTTCCAGCAGACCCTGTCGGCTCCCTCAGAGCTGAGGTACAGAAACTTCTAGACCTCAGAGCTGTGGCGCCTGTTCCCCCTCAGGGAGCCAAGGGGAGGGCTACTACTCCTGTCTGTTCAGTGCCTAAACCAAACATGCTGGCTTGTGCACTATCCTCGATCTTTCCCGGTTCAATCTAGCTCTTCCCCAAGAGAAAGTCAAGATGATTACGCCATTCCAAATTAAGTCCTCTTCGGAAGGGCGATTTGCTCAGCGTAGTAGACCTCCAGGATGCATGCATACATGCACATTCTGATTTGGAGCCCGCATTGGAAATATCTGCGGTTCTCCTTGGGAGAGGAACACTTCCGAGTTTCGTGTGCTCCCTTGTGGTCTCAATTCAACGCTGCGTGTCTTTACAAGATGTCGGTCATCGCAGCTTTCCTCAGACTGCAGGGGGTTCATGTATATCCATATTTGGAAGATTGGCTCCTGCGCAATCCGTGTCCACAGATGGCCTTGACCAATTTTTCAGCTTCTCCTGCAGCTCCTGTTCCATCTTGGGCTGTCAATGAATTGTCAGAAATCGTCCATGACGGCCTCTCAAGACATTATTTTCCAGGGTTTCCGTTGGAATACAGTCAGTACCAAGGTGTTCCTAACGGCGGACAGGATTGCAGACCTATCAACCACGTGTCTGTTCTTCCTGCAGTCCTCGGCACATGATGGCCTGGTGGGCCCAAAGACTTCTGGGTCTCATTGCCTCTTGTGTGCTAGCTCTACTTCTTGCACGTATGAAGATGAGGTGCACTCAGCTAGCTCTTCCGAGCTATTGGTCTCAGGCATCGGACCCGGATTCCAAGATAATCCCAGTTCCATCCTGCATGATGACGGCTCTACAATGGTGGTCTTCAACCAACAACCTTTCAGTGGGGGCCTCCTTCCAAGAGCCCTGCCCACAAGTGACTGTTACCACAGACTCCCCCCTTCTGGGGTGGGGTGCGACGCTGGGTCACCTTGAAGTATTTGACCTATGGACGCCTCAGGCCAGGCAGTTCCCAATTACCTGGAACTCCTGGCTGTGTTCCTGGCGCACAAAACCTTTCAACCGTCTTGTCACCAACAAGGTAGTCCGTATTCGCACAGACAATTCTGTGGCGATGTTTTACATCAACCAACGGCGTGGCACCAAGTCACCTCTCCTTGTGGACTTGGCCATACACATTTGGGACTGGGCCATCCAGCACAAGGTCTGGCTCCAGGCTGTACACATCCCGGGTCAAATCAATGTAACTGCAGACTCACTCAGCTGTCAGACGGCAGCCAGTTACGAGTGGGAAATGAAAAGCAAAGCCCTCCAACATTTTTCACCAATGGGGCACTCCAGAAGTGGACCTCTTTGCAACTTCTACAAACAGGAAAGTTCCTCTTTCTGCATCCAGGGACTGCCTCGTAGCGTCCTCCCTGGGAGGCGCCATCGAGAACCTGTGGCACAAAGTGAAGGCTTATGCTATTCCTCCATTGCCCACTCTGCAAGCTCAGGAGTGCATCAAATTATCTGCGGTTCTATCGAATCTGCGAATTATGAACCGAACTGCCCCTATGCACAGCACTAAATATGTAAGCTTTTGTTGAACTATATGTATATATGCACATCGAACGCAATGTAATGCTATGCCTCTTGTTCGTTTTTTTATTTATTTATTTTCTCATGTGCCTTATCCTGCAACTAAGTTTTTATGTAATCCTATCTTCCTGCCCTCTGTTGCGCCCTGTTACCTCTGGGTTTTGCGCGCCATACTAAATAAACTCTCCTGTTCGTAGCTCCTTGGTGGCCAGCCAGATTCTGTTTTTCAGAACTTCAGCATCTGTCGGTTCTTCCTCTGATGAGATTGCTGCTGATTCTCGACCTTCTTCACTAGAGCGATCACCAGCTGTGGCACCCCTCCCCACAATCATTCAGTTTGGCGTCTTGGTGCCTGAGTTCTGATCTTTAGCGCAGTTTATTCTGTCCGAGGACAATATGCGCATTATCCAAGCGGATGGGAAACCTTCCATGAGGGCTCAATATAGGAGTAAATGGCTCCGTTTTTGCCACTGTTGCTTAACTAAACCGCTCGACCCCAGACATGCTACGGTTGACACTGTTCTATCCTTTGTGTCTCACCTCGCAGTTTCTGGCATTCATGTTCCGTCTTACAGAACTTAATTATCTGCCATTGCGGCCTACCTGTCCATGGACAGCTGTTCCTTCTCATTGACTAATCCGGTCATGAAAAGGCATTTTTTGGTACTCAATCTTTTCCTGCCAGTACGCAATCCTCATCCCAAATGGGATTTAAATGTGATCCTCACTGCTTTATGCTATAATCCGTTTGAACCCATGGTTACTACTGATCTGAAGTACCTTTCTTGGAAGGTTGCTTTTCTGATTGCCATTACATCTGCAAGGCGAGTAAGTGAACTCCAAGCGCTTTCTGTGGAACATCCGTTCCTTACTTTCTACAAGGATAAATTTGTGCTTCACACTTATCCATCCATCCTTCCTTCCTAAGGTGGTTGCTGTCTTTCATTGGAATCAGTCTATCTCCTTACCAGTCTTCTTCCCGAACCCGGCATCTGATGCCGAGAGTTTTACACAATTTGGACATAAGGCCAGCCCTAACGTTTTACCTCGATAGAACGGGGGAACTCAGAAGTTCCTCAACTATTTTGCGTTCGGTGACCCTAAATGGAAACGCGCTTCCAAAGCATAATTTTTCTGTTGGATTGCCTTGTGCATTTCTGAGGCCTAGAAGATCCAAGGCCTTCAGCCACCTAAGGGCATCCATGCTTATCTAGTCCGTGGCAAAGCGGCTGCTGTTGCTTTCCAAAAGTATTATCCTTGGGAGTTAATCGCCAAAGCGGCTGTGTGGGCCTCCCCATCAGCTTTCTGCAAGCCTTACTGCTTAGACCTGAGCTCCAGGGCTGATGCCCAATTTGGCCAGTCTGTCCTCAAAAACTTGTTTCAGTGAGGGATTTCCCATCCAACCTTACTACCTCTGGTTGTGCTTGGTAATCTCCCACAAGTATGGAGGAAAGGGGACGTAAAACAAAGTTGCTCACCGTAGTGACTATCTTACTCATAGTCCGCTTTCCTCCATATGCCCGCCCTCCGTCCCCTCTGAAAAGTATCCTCTATTATTGCTTAAATGGTCTCAGACCTGGCGATGGAAAAGGACAAGGGCAGTGCGCGGGGCGGAGCTCAGGAGGGCAGGGTTACGGCCACGTGCTGTGGCCCCCACGTAAAAATAGGACAAACTCTTTTTGATGCTTTTTGACAAAAGTGCTCCGATTCCGTCCCAAAGGACAGAATGCCCCACAAGTATGGAGGAAAGGGGATTATGGACTAGGAGTAAGATGGTCACTTCGGTGAGTAACTGTTATTTTCGTCAAAGCACAGGTTTCTTTCTCATAGCTTTCTTTCGGCATCCCTCTGTCTGGTTCACACTTGAGTTATTTCACAGTTCCCAATCTTCTCAAAGCGGGGTTCGCTTCTGCTAGCTTTCTCTCAACCATGAGTCAGAGACTTTGAATTGCACAAAGGTTTTGACGTGACCTTTGTAGGACCACTCTGACAACATATCACCCTTTCCTAGGCTTTTCTGGTACTTGCAGTTTTCAACACTCTAGGCCAGCGAGTGTTTTTTGACTGAGTATTCCTGCAGCAGCTGACCACTCTGCAGCTTGCCCTTCTCTGGACTTACACAACAGTTTGCATACACACAAGTTCTTTGTTTCAGGTACCTGCGTTCATCAAATGTTGTCACTTGCAATCTTGGCCTCAACACATGTTTGTTTGCTATCTGCTTCCTCTGACTCACCGCCTGTGTTGAATCCGCTGCCTGGTCTTGCCTCTGGAGTCCAGAACGGTAGCCCAGTAGCCAGCATACCTCCCCACCTGTGCTATCAGTGCGGGAGGTCCCCGTGTACCGTTGACATCTGCTTCTCCACCTGCCAGCTGTCACTCCTGGTCTTATGATTTCCCTTTCGGAGGCTCTGTGGACTTGAGTTGAAAAGGGCAAGGGTATTACCCCCTTCGTCATCCTTCCAAGTTTCCCCGCTTTTCTCCTCCGTTTGAACTGCGGGTTCGGTGTAGCTGTTTCCTTGTGAGTTCGGCCTTGCTTGAAATGTGCTTTTGTGCTCTGCCTTTTATCCCTGTGGGGAAGGTAAAGGGCTGTCAGGTGTGCGTGGTTGTTGTCAATTGCCTGACCTGTGTTTTGGGATATGGCATGTAGACAGCTCTGGTGTTAGTCCGGTAAGAAAGTATTTGTGTTGGAAAAGGGGTGGGGGTAGGATTTTTAAGTATCCTACAGGGTTGGAAGGAGAAAAGTTGTTTTTACAGGGAATGGGGTACCACGTCTTGCCAGATAGTGTCCCACCTTCAATTCCCGAAGACCCTCCCCCACTGGTCCACCCCCAGGAACTGGATCCAATAGCAATGGCCGTGTCCTGGATGACAGATCCTGGGGTCAATTGAGACACCTTTTTGGGTTTCTCACAGTAACAAATAAATTGCACCGATTTTCTGAAAACAGTTATTTCCACCATTGGAGTAAATTATTTGTCATATAGGATGGCATGGGCCAAATTAATTGGTTGGGTTCAGTAGGGTTGTCATTTGAGTAACGTCAATAGCCTAGTGAGTGGGGTTAACCTGTATAGAATCAAGTAAGTGGTGGCGGCAATCGCCTTTGTGAGCTAATCATCCAATTTAGAAGGGCATAGCAAGCAGGATTAACCTGACTCTTTTCACACTTGGCTGCAGAGGGAATAAAGCCTAGGAGAAGATCCACTCGACATGTCCAGACCCCAGATAAAGACAATGTCCTCCCTGCTACACAATGGTGTAACCTTACACCAACCCTCAGCCGTGGGGTTGACATTACTTCAGTAAATGCACGTCCGCAAATGTGCCAATTGGATTGCCCTTGCCCATTGCTTAATATCTGTGACATCAGACCTCCTTGTTATATTCCACTGTAAAAAGGGTGAAATGTGCACCCATGCATGTATCTCCCTCACCTTTATTGCGATATTAATGGGAAGCAGGACATTTAAAGGGTCCTTCTGTCTGGACACCAACAAACCTCTTCCTCTGGTACTTGTTGATAAATTCCTCTGTTTCTACTAGTGTTGCATCTCTACTGGTTATTTCGGCGTGGGTTTTCACCTGCATCTGGAGAAACTTTCTTGAGAAAACTACTGCAGTTGAGCTTCTGACCATTTTCTAGCAACATAGCAATCAGGTTAATGTTCAAACATTGTTCATTCCTGATGATTAGGGGAGTTTCGCAGGGTGTCCAGGATTTCATAGGTTTCTTGGTCCATTTTTTCTAATTGATATTTCGAAGGGATTGTGTCCTCCGACGTATTCCTTATCTTAGATAGAAATCCTTCAGCTTTGCTGGCCTCGGAAAATTTTTTCGCCAGAGGGCGCTGCGCGTCGATGATCGCCGAGTCGATGACCCTCGACGGCCTCCGTGCCGACGTCGACGTCATCCTGCCTATAAAGGCCGCGCGCAGCGTCCGTTGCTCAGTTCCGTTTTTCCGCGCTTCGTTGTGCCTCGGAACACCGTTGCTCAGTTCTCGTCAAGATAACGTATATAATAACTACTATTTACCTCGATATCGATGGCATCCTCCTCCGACCCGACGACCCCTCGGTCCGGTTTCAAAAAGTGCCGAGACTGCGGGAAGAAAATGTCGTTGACGGACCCTCACAGGGTCTGTTTGTGGTGTCTGGGAATCACGCACCAGAGTTCGGAGTGTGAGGAATGCCTTTCCATGACGGCGAAAGCCTTGAAGGAGCGTAGGGGGAAGCTCGAGAGAGGTAGGTCAACTTTAACTTCCTCGAAAGCTTCTTCGGTAGAGTCGAGACGTTCGTCTCCTCACCATAAAAAACACTCTCGATCTAGATCACGAAGTGGCTCCCACCACTCGTCGACATCGAGACACTCGAAGAAGAGACGTAGGAGATCCCCTTCGTCATCTTCGTCGAGTTCTCCTGAGAGAGTTCATTGCCCCACAAAACGCAGCTCGCAAGCTGAGTGGGAGGAATTCAGGAAAAAGATGCTAAGCGTCTTCGAGAAAGCGGCCTCGTCCCCCTCGAAGACAGCTGAGGGTGATACCCCGGGTAAAAAACCCAAAAAATCTAAACGCCGCGAGTCGCAGTACCCGGCGGAAAAGTCAACCCGAAAGCGCCTCGAGCCATCGGGAGATAAAGCATCATCGACGCCATCGTCGAAAACTCCTTCGAAACAGAGGTCGGCGCCATCGACGCCGTTGTCGAAGGATTCATCGGCGCATCAGTCGATCGAGTCGACGCCGACGTCGACGCCGATATCGACGCCGGTGAAGGAAAGAACCACGGCTACTCCACAGCCAACGGTTAGACAAAAGACCTCCGACTCGACGCCGAGAACGTCGACGTCGTTCTCGAGCAAGACTCCGATCCTTTCGAGTTCTTCGAGGCCTAGTACACATTTCTCGACGCTTTTCACGGCGCCTTCGAGTACTTTCACGTCGGTGTCGACGACATCGACGTTTTCAAGGCCTGTGATGATGGCTCCTTCTGCATTGGAAATGGGGTTTATACCATTCCAAAAACCAATGTATCCCCCTTTAACCTCGATTTTTGAGGAAAGGGAGGATTCAGACCAAGATATTGATTTACAGAGGACCACATCACCAGAGCCAGAGACTTTCGCCTCTGAGGAAGGAAGATTAAAAAATCTTCAGGATGCACTTCAGGAAGCTAGTGGCTTGGACACTTCTCCTGAAGCAGAATTTATCAAACCAGACCCAGGAGAACATGCGGAGACTCCATATAGAGCTCTGATGTCTAGAATCATAGAATTTATGGGTTGGTCTGCACCTTCTCCTGCCTTTCAGCAGGATGACCTCACTGACATACTGGACAAGGGCCCACAGGAGGATCCTGTGGTTCCATTTCACTCTGCTCTACAGAGAAGGATTTTGACAAACTGGGAAACGCCAGAAATTATCCCGGCAGTAAATAAAAAACTGTCAACAAAATACAGGGTGGCTAGTTCTGACCCTGAATATTTGTCAAAACACCCTACTCCTGAGAGCTTGGTTGTACAGGCTGCAACCTCATCAGGCAGCACATCTGCATACCCCACTGCTCCGCAGGATAGGGATGACAAAAAATATGATGCCATGGCTAAGAAGGTTTTTTCTGCCTGTAGCATGGCGTTAAAGTCTATTAACGCGACCTGTACGCTCGCTAGGTTCAGCCACACCCTTTGGGAGTGCGCTTCATCAGCGGCTGACTGCCTCCAAGAAGGAGAGGAAAGGGACGCATTTTTAAACATCATCAGGGATGGTAAAGATGCGATGTGCGAGACCCTACAAACTGGCCTAGATTCTGCTGACAGTATCAGCAGGGCCATGGCGGCAAGTACCACAATCCGCAGGCATGCGTGGTTGAGGAAGTCTGGTTTTGCCTCTGACGTGCAGACCAGGCTTTTGAATATGCCCTTTGACGGTTCTACCCTCTTTGGAAAGAAGGCGGATGACAGTTTGGAGAAACTGCAAACGTCCAAGGCAGCAGCCAAGTCATTGGGAGCTGCTATCCGTCAGAATACCTTTCGTCCTTCGGGATCATCGTGGAGAGGACGGTCCTTTCGTTACTATTCCTCATATGGAAGGGGCAGGGGACGACCGGCTCAAAGAGGCCAAGGAAGATTTACCCGTGGTGGACGGGGTAGGGGAAAGAAAGCCGCACCCGCAGGAGCAGGAGCCACTTTACCTTCGGCAACTGCATCAGCCGCTTCAAAACCACTCTGAGGTCTCCCCTCACAGAACACCAGTAGGGGGCAGGTTAACTCACCATCTGACGGAATGGCAGGCTATTACGTCAGATGCTTGGGCTCTGGAGACAGTAGCCCAAGGTTACTGCCTGCCCTTCCTACATATCCCTCAGAGTCATCCACCGGGGAACAACCCTTTGAAGCTTCCAGATCCGCTCCTCTTGCAGGAGGTTTTAGACCTGCTAGAGAAAGGTGCCATAGAACTGGTACCTGTAGCGGAAAGGAACAAGGGTTGGTACTCCCCCTACTTCATAATACCGAAGAAGGACGGAGGACTGAGACCCATCTTAGACTTACGGGAATTGAACAAATTCCTCCGAAAGGACAAGTTCAAGATGGTGACTCTCTCTCAGATCCTTCAGGCCCTCCAGCTTCAGGACTGGTTGGTATCTCTAGACCTCCAGGACGCTTATTTCCATGTGCCGATCCATCCCAGGCACAGGAGATACCTGAGGTTCGCAATTGGCAGCTCTCATTATCAATTTCGAGTTCTGCCATTTGGGCTAACCTCCGCCCCGAGGGTCTTTACCAAGCTAATGTCGGTTGTGGCTGCAAGTCTAAGGAGGGAAGGGATTCATGTCTACCCTTACCTAGACGATTGGTTGATCAGAGCTGTATCTTCGGAACAGGCTCAGAGACAACTAGATTATGTTTGCCACTTCCTTCACAAGCTGGGCTTCTCCCTCAATTTAAAGAAGTCACAGATGATACCATCACAGAGACTCCAATTCATTGGAGCAGTCCTGGACACTTCCCTGGGAAAAGCCTTGCCACCAGAGGTGAGGGCTCGAGATATTCTGCAGATGGTCATCAGATTTCAGAATGCCCAATATCTCCCAGCCTACGACTTTCTGAGGTTGCTAGGCCTCATGGCATCCTGCATATTCCTCGTGCCGGAGGCTCGCCTGAGAATGAGATCCCTCCAGTGGGCACTGAGAACTCAGTGGTCACAGTTCTCAGGAAGGATGACAGATCTCCTTCGGATCCCGGTCAAAGTAGCCCGAGACCTTCAGTGGTGGGCCTGTCGGGAGAACATCCTGAAAGGAGAAATGTTTTGGCAACCATGGCCGGAGATAACAGTAGTCACGGATGCCTCACTCACGGGGTGGGGAGCTCACGCCAACGACTTGACCATCAGCGGTCGTTGGTCTCCATCGGAGTCCAGACTACATATCAACCTGTTGGAGCTGAGAGCCATCAGACTAGCGCTGAAGGCTTTTCTGCCGTCTGTACGGGGAAGAAACGTCCTAATAATGACGGACAATACAGTGGCCATGCACTACCTCAACAAAAGAGGAGGCGTAGGCTCACTACCACTGTGCAGAGAGGCGATGCAGCTCTGGTTTTGGGCAATTCAGGAAGGAATCTCTCTATCGGCAATTCACCTAGCCGGAGAGAAGAACTTGACAGCGGACGCTCTGAGCAGGCAGAGCACAGTCTCTCACGAGTGGGAGATAGCTCAGGAAGTCCTTCAAGAGATCTTCGCCCTTTGGGGAACCCCTCAAGTGGATCTGTTCGCCACCAGTATCAACAGGAAGTGCGACAGATTTTGCTCAAGGGAATTTCCCCCGAGAGGAGCTCTAGGAGATGCGTTCGTAGTGGACTGGGAGTTCCCACTTCTGTACGCGTTCCCTCCGGTCCCTGTCATTCCTCAAATGATCAGGAGGTTGAGAAGGTTTCGGAAGACCATGATCCTAATTGCCCCGGATTGGGCCAGGAGAACGTGGTACCCGGACCTTCTAGACATGTCCATCTGCCCTCCAATTCGACTGCCATACAGAGAGGATCTTCTCTCGCAGAAGGAAGGTCAGGTTCTCCATCCAGCCATCAAGACCCTCAACCTTCACGCTTGGTGTCTGAAAGGTTGAGGTACAAGGATTGGGACCTTCCGGATGATGTTATGGAGGTGTTGCTTTCGGCCAGAAGGCCGGCAACTAAAACTCTATACCGCTGCCGTTGGAACAAATTTTGCAGCTGGTGCAGAGAAAAGAATATTGAACCCTTTTCTTGTGGTACACCTATGGTGTTGTCATTCTTACTTTACCTGGCTAATTCAGGCCTACAGGTTGGCACAATTAAGGGCTATCTCGCAGCGCTATCAATCTTTAAGCGCACTGCAGAGGAGCCTTCATACTTCAAAATTCCATTGGTAATACAATACCTAAAAGGATTAACTAATGTTTATCCCCCGAAACCTTTTCAAGTTCCCTTATGGGATTTAAACCTAATTTTAAACTTCCTAAAGGGTGCCCCTTTTGAACCACTACACTCTTGTTCATTGAAGCTTCTCACCCTCAAAACTGTTTTGCTAATAGCATTGACATCTGCTAGAAGGGTTAGCGAGTTGCAAGCCTTATCGTGTAAACCTCCACATACAATCTTTTACAAGGACAAAGTTGTTCTTCAGGTGAAGCCTAACTTCCTCCCGAAGGTAGTCTCGGAGTTTCACATCACTCAGAAGATTATATTACCTTCTTTCTACCCTCCTCCTCATCCGGGGAAGGAGGAAGAGAGACTGCACAGGCTGGACCCTAAGCGAGCCTTGAGCTTCTATATCAGCAGATTGGCTAAGATCAGACAAGCAGACCAACTCTTTGTAGGTTATGCAGGACATAAGTTGGGCCTTCCAATAACAAAACAAACCATCTCCAGATGGATTATTTTAGCCATTCTGGAGTGCTACAAATTGGCAGGAAAGGAGCCTCCTCAAAATCTAAGGGCTCATTCTACCAGGGGTATCGCAACATCCTCAGCCCTTCAAAGAGGGGTGCCAATTCGAGATATATGTGCGGCTGCCACATGGTCGTCCGCACATACATTTACCAAATTCTATAGCCTGGATTCCTCCTCTAGTCAAGAAACTAGATTCGGCAAGGCTGTGTTACACTCTGTCCATTCTGGAAGGGTAACATAACTTTTATTACTCCCGCCTCCAGTCACAATACCACTGCTATGGGAGTCTATCTAAGATAAGGAATACGTCGGAGGACACAATCCCTTCGAAGAACTAGTTACTCTTACCTTGTAACGTTCTTTCGATGGGATGTTCCTCCGACGTATTCCTTATCGACCCTCCCATCCATCCCCGCAGTATGACTTCCTGTGGGTTTGCAGCCTATGCTCCTTCAAGGTGATTAGTCTAATCCAAAAACATTACTGGGGACTACAAAACGGAACTGAGCAACGGACGCTGCGCGCGGCCTTTATAGGCAGGATGACGTCGACGTCGGCACGGAGGCCGTCGAGGGTCATCGACTCGGCGATCATCGACGCGCAGCGCCCTCTGGCGAAAAAATTTTCCGAGGCCAGCAAAGCTGAAGGATTTCTATCTAAGATAAGGAATACGTCGGAGGAACATCCCATCGAAAGAACGTTACAAGGTAAGAGTAACTAGTTCATCTATGAATGCTAAAGCGAGCTTAAACTGTCCATCCAGCTTACAGCGACAGCACTTGGAATAAAATCGCAGTTTGTTTTTAAATAGCATGTTGCTAAAAAGGCGAGAAATTGTGTTTTAGCCATCTGCCACTTATTAGTCTGATCGGCAAATTGATATCAATACCGAATATCCACTGGTACAGAATATTCTGCACCAGTTGCCAGAAGCCTCACACATTTATAGTAAAAGTTCCTTTGTGAGCGATTGCTTGCTTTTTGGAAGCACAACAAGGGCTTTAGAAATGATTTTCTGTACATTTTTAGTAGCTACCTATAACAATTTTATTTGAGCATAACTGCTCAGATTGTACACTTTATTTTTCCTGCAAAAAATACTTTTTGCAGCAGAAATGTGGAAATCATTGCTTCAATATCCTTGCGGATCTACTTGAAGGCAAGGCTTCTGAGATTTTTTTTTTACCCGTATTAACAAACCTCTTGCCAGTTACTTTTTATGTTCGTATTGCACCTTGTACCTCTGACGGCCTATAAACAGACAGGCACCAAAATAGTGGTACAAAATCCGGCATTTCACTACGGTCAAAGTATCTGCTTCAGGACAAGTGTATACTTTGACCCATCCGGAAAGAGTCCATCACTTTGAGGACAAATTGAAATCTGTTGCATTTCTGGAACTATGGGTTAGTCAACGCTCTTGATCACACATCATTGTTGTATCTACTAGTGGGATCAGTTGCACTGACCACCAATGTATTTGATATTTGAGATTCTGCCATCTTGAGAAAATGCAACTGGTCCTCAATCACACAATCTCTGCATTACCACTGAACTTATTGGCATAAACAGTGGGCATGAAGCTTTTAATTTGATCCCATTAAATCACACTACTTAAGACCTTTGCATTGAGCCCTGACGAAAATATGCATATCAATTCTAAAAAAGATATGTATGTGGCTTATCTATAAATCTTGAAGGTATGGTCCATATATAATTTTCCTTTTTGAAATCCTAACTCCTATCTTTGGTGGCAGTAGGCTGTATGGAAATGGCAAGCATTCATAAGGTGCATGTGACATTCTGGGTCTAGCTTGCCTTTCACCCAGGTGCAGTTGATAGTACAGCATTTCAACAGAAAGATTAATCGTAATACGACTTGTTTAAGACATTACCTTCTTTAGTTTACAGCACTGTCCTGTAGCGTTTCATTGTCTATCTTAAAAACCTTTTGTTTCTGAATGACATTTGGCAAGGTAGTTTCTTTTTTCCCCTTTTAAACAGTTAGTACCTAGATTTATTTTATGGCTTCATTTCTTGTCAATTGTATAATTATGGTCCCAACGTGCTGTTGGTTGAATGCCCTCGGAGGGACCGGAGTCCAAAATATGGGTGAACTGGAAGGCGCTATTGTGTGCGCATTTTGACCATTTACTTTGAGTGGGTGGCCAAGACACAGCTAGTGACCCATGTCTGAATGGCATGTGGATGGGCACAGTAGAGGTATACTATGAAATGAATATGGTTGGATTGTGTTGAAGTGGATATAAAATTATGTGGGTAGCTGCAGTTGGTATGTGTCGTGAAAGGTAGCTTCATTCTTATGGCAGAGGTGTTGTGCAATATTATTTGCGTTATATGCGAGTGCAGGGTTTGTGGAAATGAGCCTGTGCCTTTCTCCAAGTTACAAAGGTGCTGTGTGATTTGCAAAACCTGAAGATGTCTCACCTGCTAGTCCCCAGAGAGCTGTCATCCAGGCGGCCAGGACACAGCCATCACTATTGGATCCAATTCCTGGGGGTGTACCCGTGGGAGAGTATCACCTGGATTGGGGGTCTTCGGGGAGTGCAAGTTGGACACTGATGGATGAGACACGGTACCACCTTCCTTGTAAAACCTTTTCCCCGTACTACGCCGTAGGATATTTAGAAGCTCTACACCCCCCACCCCGCCCCTTTCCGACACTAACACTTTCTTACACTGTGAAAGACAACAGACTAACACCAGAGCTGTTTACCTAACGTGTCCCAAGACAAGGGTCAGGCAGAGTCACGCAATTTCCCACAGGGCTAAAAGGCAGACCACGAGAGCACACTTTGAAAAAGGACAAACGCACAAGGAAGCAGCTATTCATGACAGCAATTCAAACTGGGAAGAAGGGCGGCGAGACTGTAAAGGACAAGGATGGAGGTGCCCTTGCCCTTTTCCACCCAAACCCGCAAATCCTCTGTGAAGGGAATCCTAAGACTGGGAACTACAGCTGATGTGTGGTGTAACAGTTGTCTAAGGTGCACAGGACCCTCCTGCACTGATAACCGAGTGTTAGGAAAGATTTCGTTATTGTAGGGAACTTTCCTTCCATGTGGCAACCCCTAAACTTTTTGCTATTGTTTTCAACCTGTTTTCTTGACTTTGCCAGAGAAGTGCAGCCTTCTGCTGTACTTCTCTGGGCTTTCGCTCCTTTCTTACGGGGAAACTGACATGCCCTTAAGACAGTCAGTACCGGGGAACGCTGTTTCCCGTAGTTTCTTTTATCGTGTCGCCATTTTAGTGCAACACGACACAAGAGGGCACTGTAAGCTAAGTTACAGCTCTCTTGGGTCTCTAGCCTTCTACAGACCCTAGACACTCTTGTAGGATGGTTTTTGGATCGGTGCAAGTCATTCAGGGACTGGGCTGGTGGCAGCGATCATTTGGTTTATTTTGAGCTCCTTTTGCCGTTCTGAGCACGTTTTTGCCGCGAACACAAAAGGGTGGCCCGGCTACACAAAATGGCCGGACCACGAGGCTCCTTTGTCTAGTCCACTGTCCGTCTTGCTCCCTTTACCTTCCCCCAGGTCAGGCGACCCGGGGCCTTCCTTATTTGGGCATGTAGTTTCCCGCGAAACACGGTTGCTTTCGCGGGCTTCTACATGTCGTTTGAGTGCCCCCAGGATGTGGGCTGGGCTGTCTGGTCCCAATACACATCCTGGGTGCCAGAGAGTCTAGGGTGGTGTGAATGCCTGGGACCACTGTGGTCCGTGATTGGTCCACGTATGGTATGTGTGTTGATGAGCGGATCTCCCATTGGCTCCCCTCCGTTTTGGCGCGAAGGGAACCGTGGATAAGAGGGAGCTGGAAACACCACTGCCATGTCGATCTCCTGAGTTCTTACGAACCCAGGGATACAGGAGCCAAGTATCCTGCGAACACGAGGCTGGACCGAGGAATCACTGGTGACCCCCTGAAGAACTTCTGCTCCTCATTGCTGTCGTCCGGTGAAGCCCTTTCCACCTAAGATCGAACAAGAAGGCCTGTACTGGCGCTTCGACCTATTGGAATAGCAGGACCAGCTATTCCCGGCACCTTCATCAACTCCTGCTGTAAGCCTTCGGAAGTGTCTCTGGGCCATCCAGTTGACTGACCAGCTTACTAAGGAGGCCTGCTCTGTAATCGCCGACAGGTTGGGTGGTATTCTGAGTCCGGGGCACGCTCACACGCTTCGTTTGCTTAGCAGTCCTAAGCTAGAGGTGAGCGGTGCTCGCTTGGCTTGAATACACCCGGCCGTTCCGTTGCCCTGCTGTGGCGACAAAACTGTGCTTGTTTCTTCGATCGGGACGTCTTTTTACTCTGCACGACGACGAGACGTTCCCTGCTCTTCAGAACCTGCCAGAAGCTGCATCTATCGAGGAGAAGCTCGGGCCTGCTTGCTTCGGGGACCGGTGAGTAGATTAGCTAGGATCTGGTCGCCCTCCTGCAGTGCCCCTTGCTTTTCCCCGCTGTAAATACAGCACCCCTTGTCCGTACTCGCGCCCTGCTTCTGCCTCACAGTGGAGGCTGCGCTAGAGTCGCGGACCGTGTTCTCCTTCATTAGAGCTCCCTACAGAGCTGTTCAACGTCCTCCGAAGAGCTTCACCTTCTGCCCATTGGCACCGGCGTGTGCAGGTACTTTTGAGCGCTAGGCTCCACTCTTCGTAGGGATTGGACTACCATCCAGTTAGGGGCCTCAGAAGGCGGACATATCACTCGCATTGGTTCGCACTGCCTGTTTTCCTTCCCCTGCAGGTGGATAACATATTTCGTGCTGCTAATGCTGTGAAACTGTGTATTCTGTATATATATTGGGTGGATAGTGTATGTGTTGGTTTAATATCGTTGTATATTGCTGCTTTTACTGTAGTTATTAGTTTCAAGGCCTTATAATAAATGTGTATCTATTTTTGATATAAACAACTGTTTGGAGTAGTTTGTAAGCGCTCTTGCTTTGTGTGCTCATTGCGGGCTTTCAGTCACCCTCACCCCTCTTGAGACCTAGTCTTGACCGCCGCGATCGCTACCTTGATTGGTCTGGCTTGTCCAGAGGTTACCCTGTTCCAAGTAATTAGGTTGGCCTTCTGAACTTCTGCGCCACCAGGACAGAGTTCAGAAATCCGTCTTAACAAATTGGTGTACAGCGGTGGGATACGACTGAAGGTATCCAGTGTTGCGCACGAGCTAAGGCGTTTTCAGGTTATTCCAACCAGGACACGCAGTAAAGTATTGAATATAACGTTAAAAAGGCCATAGTCCTATCAACAGTATGGAAACGAATACTTTATTAACCTTAAATGCTTCGAAATCTGAAACATTGAAGAAGATGTGTGCGGAGAGAGGGGTTTCCTCTCAAGGCACTAAATTGGAAATGATCCAGAGAATCGTGGCGTGGCAAGAAGCGCAGCTTGACGCTATAACTTCCGAGGACAGTGCAGAAGGTGGTGGGGCTGCTCTCACTGGCAGAACCGACGGTTCTGCCGCTGCACTGATCCATCACGACCACGAGGACAGGGAGGATGTAATGTCTAACGTTTCCTCTGCCAGTGTTGATGGGGAGGCTATGCTTGAATTCAAGAAGCAAGAGCTGCGGTTTAGGCAGCAGGAGCTTGAATTCAGCATAGCCAAACTGAAAATCGACCAGGCAGAAAAACAAAAAGACAGGGATCACCAGTTGGAACTGGCCAAGCTTCAGTTCGCAAATGGGTCCAAGGGTCCTGGACATGGTTCTGGGGCTTCCTCTCATCCACGGTTTCCAAAAGATCTGCTCAGTGTGTATGAGGAACGAAATGACATTATGGACTGGTTAAATGCGTTTGAGTATGCATGCGAGGTTCAAGAGGTTGATAATGCGGATAAGATTGCATGGTTACTCAGCAGACTGCCCCATTCTGGTTGCAGTGCCATTATGGAAATGTCGAAGGCTGAGCGCGCTGATTTTGCAATGTTGAAGCAGACTCTCATTTTAAAGTTTGGGAAGACTCCGACCCAATATTTAAAAAGGTTTAGAGAGTATAAGAAAAAGGAAGGTGGTACTTGGGTGTCGTATGTAGCTGAGTCCCTGAAAAACTTGACTGGCTGGGTTGAAGGTTATAAGGTTTCTACCTTCGAAGGCATGATCAATCTGGTCATGCTGGAACACATTTTTGCTTCTTCTTCCCCGGAGCTTAAGCAGCATTTGGCCGATTCGAAGGAGATAGATCCTAAGAAGCTGGCCATTGCAGCAGACTTATGGGTGTCACATCGAGTGTCCCATAAGGACAAAACTCATCCTGGTAAGCAGGAGGAAGGGAAAAAGACCAAAGATATGGAGGGTGGGGAATCTGCTAAATCATCTTCCCATAAGGGCCACAAAAAGAAAAATAAGGGTAAGCCATCCGAGAACTCACAGGGTAGTGGAGGTTCGCCTCCGAAACAGAACTCTGGTTATAATAAGCCTCCCTACGTAAACAGACCCAATGGGGCTTGTTTTTCTTGTGGAGCAACTGACCATGTGAAGGGGGATCCCCGTTGTAAGGTTAGACCTTTGGGGGTCCACTCCGCTAATCTGGCCTTCTCCTCCTACGAGGAAGAAGAGATTACAGGAGCATCCTTCTCCTCAGACTCATTTCCCAGCGGAATAGAGGCTGAGGTAGTTTTAGTGTCCCTGGGTTCCTGGGAGCCTAAAGTCGCAGAGGCGTATGCTAGGATTCCGGATAATACCAAGCACTACTTTAAAGACAGTGTGCTGATCAATGGAGTGGATACTCCAGCTCTTAGGGATAGTGGGTGCAGTCGAACTGTAGTGGATTCTACCTTGGTAGACTCAGAGGAAGTTGCCAGAGCTACTCTGATGCCCACTAAGTTGGCTGACGGCCCCCTCCGTATGTTTCCCGTGATCCCTGTTAATCTAACTTTAAATGGTACAGCAGTTAGGATTCCAGTGAGCATTCAGAGAAACGTCCCGGGAAAGGTCTTGTTGGGCAATGATCTCAGAGCTCTAGGGCTCGTAGGAGACACTGCCGAAAGACCCTGCACACGGTCTCAAGCACGGGCAGCATTGGCCAAGTCCAATACGCCGCCCCAGCCGAAGGGGAAACCCAAGGCGAAAGGAGTCAACAAGTCCCGACGGGGGAAAGAGAATATTCCCCCGAACTCGCCTACCACTGCGGTGGAGGGAGTTGGTCAATCGCCCGAGCCTGACGAGGAGGTGGCGATGCCTGAAGTGTTCGACCCCAACGACCATCCTGAACTAAAAGACTTGTTAGTTGAAGGAGGTCCTGATAGGGACGACTTCAGTAAGGGCCAACGTGAGTGCCCATCTCTGGAAGGCCTAAGGAGACAGGCCTGCTCCCAGCTGGAGGGTGAACCTCCTGGGAAGCATCGGATTTATTGGGAAGGTGGACTCCTGTACAGTGAGCCCACAGAGTCTACAGAAGGAGACCATAGGAGGTTGGTGGTTCCCCTTTCTGTTAGACCCTTCCTCCTGCAGTTGGCGCATGAAGTTCCCCTTGCTGGTCACCTTGGAATGAAGAGGACCAAGCAAAGGTTATCTATGCACTTCTACTGGCCCAAGATGGGGGTGCAAGTAGAAAGTCACTGCAGGAGTTGTGCCTCCTGCCAGTTGTCTGGTAAGGTTGGCGCGACAATCCAAGCTCCGTTGGTACCGCTCCCAGTTGTGGGGGTACCATTTGAAAGGGTAGGGATCGACATCGTTGGTCCCCTTGACCCGCAAACATCCTCAGGCAATAGGTTTATCCTGGTGCTGGTCGACCATGCAACCAGGTATCCTGAGGCCATCCCATTAAAGACTGTAACTGCCAAGTCAGTTGCAAAAGCGTTACTCGGCATATTTACTAGGGTTGGCTTCCCTAAAGAAGTTGTGTCAGATCGTGGCAGCAACTTTATGTCGAAGTATATGCAGGCTATGTGGAAAGAATGTGGGGTCACCTACAAGTTCTCTTCTGCATACCACCCCCAGACCAATGGTCTGGTGGAGCGTTTCAACAGAACGCTAAAGAGCATGATTGGGGCTCTGGAGGAGCCCCAGAGGAGGAAATGGGACCTTCTTTTACCATGCTTGTTGTTTGCCTACAGAGAGGTACCACAGGAGGGTGTTGGCTTCAGCCCCTTCGAACTTCTGTTCGGTCATCCCGTACGGGGACCCTTAGCCATCGTCAAAGAGGGATGGGAGATGCCCACTCCCCCTGTTACTACCAATGTAGTTGACTATGTGCTAGGGCTCAGAAAACGGATGGTACTCCTGATGGGCTTGGCTAGTGAAAAGTTGAAGGCCGGACAAGCGCTGGTGAAACATTGGTACGACCAGAAAGCTTCCTTAATTCACTTTACCCCTGGTCAGCAAGTCCTGATCATGAACCCTATAAGGCCTCGCGCTTTACAGGACAAATGGTCAGGCCCTTACACAGTGGTGGAGCCCCTGGGTGAGGTGAACTATTTAGTGGACCTTGGAAGGCCTGGACAGGCTCCAAAAGTGTTCCACGTAAATAGGCTGAAGGCTTTCGTCCCAAGAGTCGAAATCGCAGCACTGCTACTGGCGTCAGACGTTGAGGAAGAGGAGTCAGAACCTCTTCCCGACCTGTTCCAAAGCGGTCCTTCAGATAGCTCCGTTGAGGGTGTCCGAGTGGCCCCTCACCTGACTTCTGATCAGCAGGCTGAGGTGAAAAGTTTGCTTAGGCAGTTTTCCCCCCTGTTTTCACAGTCGCCTGGTTTGACACCTTGGTGCAAACATAACATTGACACAGGAGACAGTGTACCTACCAAAAGTAGGGGATACAGGATGTCGGATAAAGTACGGTCTTATATTAAGACCGAGGTCAACAAGATGTTAGACCTTGGGGTGATTGAACCCTCTAGTAGTCCTTGGTCCAGTCCTGTGGTTCTGGTTCCAAAAGCAGGCACTTCTGAATTGAGGTTCTGCGTGGATTACAGGGCTCTGAATGCTGTCACCAAGACAGACGCTCACCCCTTGCCTCGAACTGACGAGCTGGTGGATACCTTGGGTGCCTCCAAGTACCTCAGCACGTTTGACCTGACTGCGGGCTATTGGCAAATAGCTTTAGCAGAACATGCCAAGGAGAAGACAGCATTTTCAACTCCCGACGGGCTTTACCAATTCCGGGTAATGCCGTTCGGATTGAAGAATGCACCTGCCACTTTCCAGAGGCTTGTGAATCATGTGTTGAATGGGTTGGACGAATTCTGTCTTGCATATCTGGACGATATAGCAGTTTTCAGTGCCACCTGGGAAGACCATGTGAAACACCTCGGGATTGTGCTCCAGGCTCTTCAGAAAGCCCACTTGACCATAAAGGCGAGTAAATGCCAGATTGGACAAGGCTCAGTGGTTTACCTTGGGCATGAAGTAGGTGGAGGAAGGATACAGCCTCTCCCCAGTAAAGTACAAGCAGTACAAGACTGGCCTACCCCCACTACACAAACCCAAGTGAGAGCCTTCTTAGGACTCACGGGTTATTACCGCAATTTTATGGCAGACTATGGCACCATAGCTGCTCCTCTGACTGCCCTCACAACTCCGAAGAAACCCAAGAAGGTAACTTGGACTGACGAGTGTGAGAAGGCCTTCAATGGCTTGAAAGACTCCTTGTGCCAGGCCCCTGTGCTCAGGGCCCCTGATTATCAAAGACCTTTTATCGTGCAGACGGATGCCTCTGACACTGGGATAGGAGCTGTACTATCACAAGTAGATGAGAAGGGTAAGGAACACCCTATCGGTTTTATTAGTCGCCAGCTTAAGGACAGAGAGCTCAGATGGTCCACGGTAGAGAAAGAATGTTTCTCTGTTGTGTGGGCCCTAAGGAAGCTGCGGCCCTACCTCTATGGGACCCACTTCACTGTGCAGACTGACCATAAGCCGTTAAAGTGGCTAATGAACATGAAGGGGGAGAATCCAAAGTTGCTTAGGTGGTCCATAAGTCTACAAGGCTTCGACTTCACTATTGAGCATAGGCCAGGTGTCCAACATAGCAATGCTGATGGGTTGTCCAGAATGTTTTACCGACCTGAACAAGAGACTCATCCAGGGGTGGATTAGTTCCCCCTGTCCATAGTCTGGGAGGGGCGAGTGTTAGGAAAGATTTCGTTATTGTAGGGAACTTTCCTTCCATGTGGCAACCCCTAAACTTTTTGCTATTGTTTTCAACCTGTTTTCTTGACTTTGCCAGAGAAGTGCAGCCTTCTGCTGTACTTCTCTGGGCTTTCGCTCCTTTCTTACGGGGAAACTGACATGCCCTTAAGACAGTCAGTACCGGGGAACGCTGTTTCCCGTAGTTTCTTTTATCGTGTCGCCATTTTAGTGCAACACGACACAAGAGGGCACTGTAAGCTAAGTTACAGCTCTCTTGGGTCTCTAGCCTTCTACAGACCCTAGACACTCTTGTAGGATGGTTTTTGGATCGGTGCAAGTCATTCAGGGACTGGGCTGGTGGCAGCGATCATTTGGTTTATTTTGAGCTCCTTTTGCCGTTCTGAGCACGTTTTTGCCGCGAACACAAAAGGGTGGCCCGGCTACACAAAATGGCCGGACCACGAGGCTCCTTTGTCTAGTCCACTGTCCGTCTTGCTCCCTTTACCTTCCCCCAGGTCAGGCGACCCGGGGCCTTCCTTATTTGGGCATGTAGTTTCCCGCGAAACACGGTTGCTTTCGCGGGCTTCTACATGTCGTTTGAGTGCCCCCAGGATGTGGGCTGGGCTGTCTGGTCCCAATACACATCCTGGGTGCCAGAGAGTCTAGGGTGGTGTGAATGCCTGGGACCACTGTGGTCCGTGATTGGTCCACGTATGGTATGTGTGTTGATGAGCGGATCTCCCATTGGCTCCCCTCCGTTTTGGCGCGAAGGGAACCGTGGATAAGAGGGAGCTGGAAACACCACTGCCATGTCGATCTCCTGAGTTCTTACGAACCCAGGGATACAGGAGCCAAGTATCCTGCGAACACGAGGCTGGACCGAGGAATCACTGGTGACCCCCTGAAGAACTTCTGCTCCTCATTGCTGTCGTCCGGTGAAGCCCTTTCCACCTAAGATCGAACAAGAAGGCCTGTACTGGCGCTTCGACCTATTGGAATAGCAGGACCAGCTATTCCCGGCACCTTCATCAACTCCTGCTGTAAGCCTTCGGAAGTGTCTCTGGGCCATCCAGTTGACTGACCAGCTTACTAAGGAGGCCTGCTCTGTAATCGCCGACAGGTTGGGTGGTATTCTGAGTCCGGGGCACGCTCACACGCTTCGTTTGCTTAGCAGTCCTAAGCTAGAGGTGAGCGGTGCTCGCTTGGCTTGAATACACCCGGCCGTTCCGTTGCCCTGCTGTGGCGACAAAACTGTGCTTGTTTCTTCGATCGGGACGTCTTTTTACTCTGCACGACGACGAGACGTTCCCTGCTCTTCAGAACCTGCCAGAAGCTGCATCTATCGAGGAGAAGCTCGGGCCTGCTTGCTTCGGGGACCGGTGAGTAGATTAGCTAGGATCTGGTCGCCCTCCTGCAGTGCCCCTTGCTTTTCCCCGCTGTAAATACAGCACCCCTTGTCCGTACTCGCGCCCTGCTTCTGCCTCACAGTGGAGGCTGCGCTAGAGTCGCGGACCGTGTTCTCCTTCATTAGAGCTCCCTACAGAGCTGTTCAACGTCCTCCGAAGAGCTTCACCTTCTGCCCATTGGCACCGGCGTGTGCAGGTACTTTTGAGCGCTAGGCTCTACTCTTCGTAGGGATTGGACTACCATCCAGTTAGGGGCCTCAGAAGGCGGACATATCACTCGCATTGGTTCGCACTGCCTGTTTTCCTTCCCCTGCAGGTGGATAACATATTTCGTGCTGCTAATGCTGTGAAACTGTGTATTCTGTATATATATTGGGTGGATAGTGTATGTGTTGGTTTAATATCGTTGTATATTGCTGCTTTTACTGTAGTTATTAGTTTCAAGGCCTTATAATAAATGTGTATCTATTTTTGATATAAACAACTGTTTGGAGTAGTTTGTAAGCGCTCTTGCTTTGTGTGCTCATTGCGGGCTTTCAGTCACCCTCACCCCTCTTGAGACCTAGTCTTGACCGCCGCGATCGCTACCTTGATTGGTCTGGCTTGTCCAGAGGTTACCCTGTTCCAAGTAATTAGGTTGGCCTTCTGAACTTCTGCGCCACCAGGACAGAGTTCAGAAATCCGTCTTAACACCGAGGTGGGGAGGTGCGCTTGTTACCATGGTACCGTCCTTGACTCTGGGACAAACGACAAGGAGGTCAGCACAGCCAGTGAGTCGGAGGCAGAACCGATAGTAAACTGGACAGTGTTGACCGAAGGTTGGAAATGACCACCTATTATAAACAAAGCACTTGTGTGTTAAGTGAACTTTTAAAGCCCGGGGAAAGACCATCTGCAGAGTGGCCCGGCACCACGTGGGTGTCCATTCGAAAGACTGACTGGTCTCTTATAGTAACAAGAGGCCTTGGGGAAAGCACGGAATAAAGTTAAGGTGGTCATACAAGGGTCGAGCCAAAACCCCTTGTACAATCGAAGTCCTTAACCCAAAACTACAATTATGACATTGTGAAACAGGCGTTTGCGCCTGGCTGATGTAAAGACAGTATGAATGGTGAAAGGACAAGCCTGACTGGGGGCTAAGGGGAAGCTTGACTGGGGGCTGGAAAAAGCTAAGGGAAGTGAATCCTGCAAGGTGTTAAAACTAAGTGAACTGTGTTTAAACTGGCAAATGTGAACCCGGCTGAGGGATGCTCGCGAATGAGAGCAAAACGTAACACCCCATAAAAATTGTCGATAAGTGTGAACCCGGCTGAGGGGATGTCCACAATGAAAAATTTTTTTAAAAAGACCTTGAGATTCTTGAATGTTGCTGATTTCTTGAACGAAAGGTTGTAGTGAACATGATTGAGGGAGGTCAACGTTGCAAATTGGATTGGAGCCCGGTTGAGCTTGATCCACGGATGAAGGGAAATCGCCTAACAGGAAGATAACTGAAAGGAACTTTGTTTATAGTACATCAGGCCGTCTGCGGCAAGAGACTTTATGTTAAAGAGACTTGACCACAGAAGGCCCTGATATTTTGCAAACAAACTTTAAGCTTGTGCTGGAGAAGCCGACGAGTGTGCTGTGCTCGAGAGTCGAACCTTACTGTGTGCTAAAAAACGTGGTGTAGGGAGACCCCAGTTATGCATTTTGTGAACACTTTATTCTTTTCTGGTGTACATTATCCTACACTATTTTACCAATTTTTTTTATTTGTTTTTAGTATAGGCCCTTTTTATTTGACAAGACACCACTAGGACTGCCTTATTATTTGATGTGCGTAGTTTGCTCCCATCTAAGATATAGATCAGACGTTTTTTCTCACCCATTTATACAGTATAATAAACGCCCTTGAACTGTGAGCACGTGTCTGTCTTTACTGTTGCCACCATGAGTTCCTTACAGTGAAAAAATTGATTAGCTGTACATACATTGCCAAACTCCCTGGGTTCCATCTATGTACAAAGAGCAGAGCTAAGTCTCCCATGCAATCTATGTGCAAAGAATGAATAACCCAAGAAGTACTTGCCCTCTAAGAGTGATACATTGCGATCCCTAGTTTCTTAAAGTGCGACCAGGCCCACCTTTCATGTCTACCTGCGGCAATGCCCAACCTCATGTGCTATAGAGTTACAAACACCTAGATTTAAAAGTGAGCAGGGCCTAAAATGCAGATGTATAGCAATGTGAACACTTTTTGAGAAATACCTAGTGTTGATCTGTGTGCAGGGCCTAGAATGCAGACAGAGATGCAGTTTGAAGAAAGCTTGCGGAAGTACCTAGATTCAGCGCTAATAATATATTTATAATGCAGAAACCATCGGGGTGTGGGCAGTAGTTGACTGGTGATCATGCTTAGGGAATCGACAGGACTCAAGGGAAGGTGGCGGTTGTGCAGGTGGAGGGGATGGGAAGCCAGTGGTGGTGGAAAGTTCACAGTGGAGGCGGGTGTGAAGAGGGTGGGCTGGGAAGGGTGGAGGGAATGGAAAGTAGGGGAAAAGACAGATCATGAGGCGAGGTGAGGTTGGGGACAGAAGAGGGAATACCTGAAGGCTCACTGTTAAATAGAGCGGTGAATTACCATGTTAGGGTAGTGGCAAACATTTCATAAATGGGTTATGTAGGAGTTAATGCTGGTTTACACATTGAACTTGATACAATTAGGTGTATAATATTCGGTAATATAATATTGGGTAATAAGAGTGCTGGGATTTCCTGTAGTACACTAATGGATATACGCCCCACCTGCATTGTCTGTCACTGTAGGATGTCTGCTATGCGCGAGCGGCAAACCGGGATAGGAGTTGCCCCTGAGGAGTGGCCCTCTGCCGGCTTCCTGTGCATCGTAGTACAAGTGAAGTTCCTTTAGAGGCATGTTTGATTTTGGTGCCTCCCTAGAAGAAGCCACCTTTACATCCCACAGAGACTGCCAATTTTTTTGATTTCTTGTCTTTAATACAAAACCTCCTTCGAGGGGATTTGGTCCTCCGTATTCCATATCTGACAGTAATCACCACAGCTGTGCTGCTTTGGAAAATCTTTCGGCGACTGCGTCGATACGCTGTCCTCAAGGGCCTCCTTCGAGCCGACGTCACCGGATGTTATAAGTAGGACGCACGACGCCCATAGCCTCAGTTTGTTTTTTTCCGCGACGTGTTCGCTTCGGAGATCTCTGCGCGCCTCGACTCTTGAGTTCTGTTCTTTCGGTTCCTCGAACCTGTTCGTTTGTGATATCGCATGATGTCTTCGTCTTCTACCCCGCAGCCGGGTTTTAAGCAGTGTTGGGTCTGCGGGTCCAAGATGTCGTTGACTGATTTGCACGTCGCTTGCCTCTGGTGACTCAGTGAGGACCACGACACGGATGACTGTGTGGACTGCCAGTCGCTTACTTCGAAGGCCTTGCTGGAGCGTAAAAAGAAGCTTTCTGTAGGCAAGGTGGCCAAGCCCCGGAAGTCGAGGTCCACCGGCCTTTTGACTGACGATTCGAGGGGTGACTCTCCACATCATCGGTATAGGGGGGGGGGTCCTCGGTCCCGGAGTAGGTCCCACCATTCCTCTGCCTCTTTGAGGCACTCACGGAAGCGCCAGCACCAGTCGCCTTCCTCGTCCGAGGACTCTGCCCGTCGGCGGGTTGCTTGTTCCAACAAGCATTCCACTCCTAACAAATGGGATTCATTTCGGCAGGAGATGATGGCGATTTTTCAGTCGCAGGGCTCTGGTCTGTCCGCGCCGTCGAAAGACACCGGCCGTGACCGTGCTAGAAACACCACTCGCACGCCTTCGGGCCGAGCGGCTGTTGCGATCACCGGGCACCTTTGAGGTCCCGGTCGGACAAGGATGGTCGCTCTAGACATGCCTGTTCCAGGTCCCGGTCCTCGACGCCCTCGATCGTCGGAGCCTGTGAAGTCTTCGAAGAAGACGACCTTGATGCCTTTGGCACAGAGGTCGTCGAGGGACTCTCCCGAGGCTCCGCCTCCGAGAAAGCCGTCGGCGCCCAGGCTGTGGCGCCATCGGCACCCAGGCTGTCTAAGGACATGCTCGGGGCTCAGCCCTCGTGGACTGTGTCAAAGCTGTCGGTGCCATGCTAGACGCCGATTCCCTCAACGCCTTTCGAGGCTGTTTTGTCAGAGGTACCCCGTGGCACGGTGGAACCCCTAGAAAGGCTCTGGCCAAGGATAAAAATGTCTTTATCCCTTATTCTGTGCCCACATTTCAGCCTCTGGTCTATATTTCTGAGGTGGATGAGGGATCTGAGGATGGGTTGGTTCCTGATGGGTACCAGACGAGATTTTGTCTGGCCATAGCCAGATTGAAGACCTGCGTCAGTCATTGCACGACGCCAGTGGTCTGGACACTTCTCCGGAGGTGGAGTTCTGTAGGCCTGAGGCTGGCACCCATGCCGAATCCTCGTACCAGCGCCTTATGTCGAGGGTTATGGAATACGTGGGGTGGTCTGTACCACCAGTGGATTTTCTGCAGGATGACCTGATGGATATCCTCGACCAAGGTCCACCGACTGACCCGGTACTGCCATTACATATGGCCTTGCAAAGAAGGGTGGCAGCGGCTTGGACTGCCCCGGAGAGTGTCCCGGCAGTGAGCAAGACTTAGCCGCGAAAATACCGTCCAGCCAGTAGCGACCCCTGCTACTTGACCACGCACCTCAGTCCGGAGAGTTTGGTGGTGCAGGCGGCTACGGCCCCAGCAAAGCAGGCGTTGTGTCCTACCATCCCTCCTGATAGGGACGACAAGCGTTTTGATGGCTAGGCGAAGAAAGTGTTTTCTTCAGGGGTATGGCTTTACAGGCAGCCAACTCCGTGTGTGCCTTGTCACGTTTCACGCACACTCTGTGGAACTGTATTTCATTAGCGGCTGATCATATTCCCGAAGGGGAGGAATGGGATGGTTTCCTTGCTATGGTGCAGGGTGGCAAGGATGCCATTGCGAGTCCGTTCAGTCGGGTCTGGACATGGCAGATTGTGTCAGCCGGTCCATGGCGGCGAGCACCGTAATACGCAGGTTTGTGTGGTTGCGGAAGTCGGGGTTCGCTCCTGATGTGCAAACCCGGCTCCTCTACATGCCCTTTGATGGTGAACATCTTTTTAGCAGCAAGGCTGACGAGAGCCTTGAGAGGTTGCACACCTCCAAAGCTGCAGCAAAGTCGTTGAGTGCTGCAGTTCGCCAACCTCCACCTTTTTGTCCTGGGGACAGCAATGGAGGGGAGGTTCCTTTCGATATTACTTATCCTTTAGTAGATCGAGAGGAGCTGCAAGTCAAAGGGGCCACCGTAGGAGTGCTAGAGGTGGAAAACGAGGTACTCGGGGTGCCAAGGCCGCTCGGGCAGTTGCCTCTTTACCCTCAGGCAATGCGACAGCCGCTTCAGCTCAGTCATGAGGCCATGTCCCATGGTTCGCTGGTTGGGGGAAGGCTGGCGCAGCATCTTGTAGAATGGCGTGCCATTACTTCAGATGTGTGGGTTCTGGAGATCATAGCCCACGGCTACTGTCTTCCTTTCCAGCAGAGGCCTCACAACAATCCACCAGGGAATCTCTCTTTGAAGAGTCCGGATCCGCTCCTTGTGCAGGAAATAAAAGCCCTTCTGGAGAAAGGCGCCATAGAACTGGGGCCTGTAGCGGAGAGGAACAAGGGATGGTATTCCCCTTATTTTTTTATTTTGAAGAAAGACTGGGGATTGAGACCCATCATGGACTTGCATGGTTTGAACAAGCTCCTCAGGAAGGACAAGTTCATGATGGTTACTCTCCCTCTCTCAAGTCCTCCAGGCCCTTCAACTTCAGGATTGGTTGGTGCTCAACCTCAAGGACGCTTACTTTCATGTGCCGATCCATCCCAAGCACAAGAAGTACCTGAGTGTCATGATGCCTACCCCCGGGGACCCAGACCACGTCCAGCAACCCCGGAAGCAGGCATCAAGTTATCCTAAGCAAGCCCAACAACCCCTGCTAGGGGCTATTTGGGTCCATTCCTGGCGCCTATGGCGCCAGGCTCATAGATTAAAACTTACCTGATGCAGACCATCCTGCAAGAGCTCAAAGCCAAAAGAGGCTTGGAAGGGACTACTTTACTTGGGGACTATTTTTTACTCGGGCGGGGCTGGGGATGAATACTTACCTAGGACTACTTTGGAGGCTATTTAAACCACGCCCGAAGAGCAGCACACGCTTTGCGTTATTCTGCATCCAGCAGCGTAACGCTTACTGTGCCTGCAAGTCTGCATCCAGCCTTCTGCCACGCCCGCCTCGAGTTTGGAGCTCCTAGAAATAGGGAGAGAGCAGGAGAAAAGGTTAGAACAAGAGCAATAACTTTAATCCTTACCTGAATTCCCGATCCTTCGAGCTGGAAGGAAGTTATTTTATGCGCCTCGCCTGCTGCAGCGCCGCGCTGAACTCACCGGCCTTCGCAGCATCTTCACATTCCACCTCATCCTCCTGCATGTTCTCGCCGCACTCCGGCACCGAAGGAGAAGACAAGAACAGCAAGGTGAGCTAAGGGAATACACAGAGGAATATTAGTTACCCCCCCATAGACTTACCTGATTTTACCGCTGGGGGTACTATTCCTCTTCACGGGTCGGCGCAGCTTCCACTGTATCTTCGCCGAACCCCGGCCCCTAAGGAGAAACAAAAGGACAGCAAGGTGAAACAAAGGGACTAACGAGGGGAACCCTCCTCACCACAATAGACTTACCTGATTTTACCGCCGGAGGTATTATTCCCCAAGACTTCATACTTTCTCTGAGCGCCTAAATAAGGGAGAAAGCAACAGGTTACATATTGACTTTATTTTATCGAACTGTGTTGGAAAATACAAATCCTTACCAGAATACTACCGGTTGCCACAAAGGAACTCATTAGGGTCAAGCTGCAACCTGCAAGGAATCAGACAAGAGTGAAAGTCAGGCATTTGAACTCTTACGAACTTTATACTTACGGCGTCTTGCGGGGAATCTCGGAGTCAATATTGTTCTGGAACTCACCAATTCCTTCGAGCCAGTGAAGCAACTGGTTATCAACGTGCCCCTGCGCTCAATGCAGGATGGTGAGCTCATCTTTTCAAACCATCAGGTGAGACTATAAGAGGGGACATCAAAGGCGATCTGTGGGGAGAACAGCAGGGGTGGGGGGGGGGGATTTACACTCTACTCCACGGGTGGTTAATTCCCTTCCTCCATTTGCAGAATATTCCTATGGGCCAAGCAAACGAAGCTAGGTGGGCCAGTCCAGTCCGTCATCTCGGCCCTACGCGTCACATTGGTGGAGACCGCAGCTGTCCAGTTCCGATTGCCTCCGCGGGAGCCAGGTGAGCGTAACGCTGAGGTTCGCGGTTGGCGACTTGCACTTTCAGTTTCGGGTCCTGCCGTTCGGATTGACCTCCGCTCGAGGGTTTCCACCAAGCTCGTGGTGGTGGTGGTGGCAGCGTATCTCAGGAAAGGGGATTCACGTCTACCCCTACCTGGACGATTGGTTGGTCATGGCGCGCTCTCCCGAGCAAGTCCTGGATCATCTGTCCGTCACCTGCCACTCCCTTCACAAGCTGGGCTTCTGTGCTCGACACATCCCTGGGACAGTGTTTTCCTCCCCAGGTGAGGGCTCTTCACATTCAGCAGATGGTACACAAGTTTCGACATGCCAAAGTCTCCCAGCGTTCGAGTTCTTCAGGCTGCTCGGCCTCATGGCATCCTGCATTCTTCTGGTGCCAGAGGCTTGACTGAGGATGAGATCTTTGCAGTGGGCTCTCAAGATGCAGTGGTCCCAATCCTCCGGCAGGATGTTGGACCCTGTTCAGGTGCCGCCCTCGGGCGCCCAGGACCTTCTGTGGTGGGCCGACGAAGGCAATCTGATGAGGGTGGCTCCATTTTGGCAGCCCTGGCCGGAGGTGACGATCGTGATGGACGCATCCCTCACAGGATGGGGAGCTCATGCCTATGAGTTGACAGCGGTCGTTGGTCTCCTTCGGAGTCCAGACTCCATATCAATCTGTTGGAGCTGAGGGCCGTCAGGCTTGCCCTGAAGGCTTTTCTGCTGACTGTGCGAGGGAAGAATGTCCTGATTCTGACGGACAACACAGTGACCATGCACTACCTCAACAAAAAGGGCGTGGGCCAGGGTCACTTCCTCTGTGCAGGGAGGCGATGCAGCTCTGGTTCTGGGCCATCCAGCAGTAAATTTCGATCTCGGCAGTTAATTTGGCCGGTGACAAACGTGACGGCTGACGCTCTGAGCAGGCAGAGCGCGATCTCTCACGAGTGGGAGCTGGCTCAGGAGATTCTCCTGGAGATCTTTGCCCTTTGGGGGACCCCTCAAGTGGATCTCTTCGCCTCTAGTGTCAACCGGAAGTGCGAAAGGTTCTGCTCGCAGGAATTTCCTCCAAGAGGAGCCTTAGGGGACACGTTTGTGGTGGAGTGGTCCTTCCCACTGCTGTACGCGTTTCCTCCAGTCCCCATCATCCCGCAAGTGCTGCGGAGGTTACGGAGGTTCAGTTCCCGGATGATCCTCATTGCTCCGGCATGGGCCCGAGGACGTGGTACCCGGACCTTCTCGACTTGTCCATCTGCCCTCCATGTCGTCTTCCCTACCAAGATGATCTGCTCTCACGGGAGGGGGGGGGGGGTCAGGTTCTCCATCCAGAGGTCAGATCCCTCAACCTTCACGCTTTGATTCTGAAAGATTGAGGTATAAGGATTGGGACCTCCCTGAATAGGCGATGGAGGCGTTGCTTTCGGCCAGACGGCCGGCAACAAAGTCCCTGTACCGTTGCCATTGGAGAAAGTTCTGCAACTGGTGCAGGGTTCAGAATGTGTATCCTTTTGCATGCGACATTCCTGTAGTTCTGTCTTTTTTGTTTTCTTTGGCCCGCAGGGGCCTGCAAGTGGGTACCATTAAAGGTTACCTGGCGGCGCTGTCTATATTTAAGCGCTCGTCTGAGGAGTGTTCTTATTTTACAATTCCTTTAATTTCTCAGGTTCTGAAAGGGCTCACTAATATGTTTCTTCCGTCACCTTTCCAGGTGCCCGGTTGGGATCTGAACCTTGTTCTCAAGTTTCTAATGGGTGCTCCATTTGAGCCTTTACATTCTTGTCCTTTGAGAACGTTAACCCTTAAGTGTATTTTTAGTTGCGGTCACTTCCGCTCGCTGAGTGAGTTACAGGCACTTTCAGTTAACCCACCCTTCACTGTGTTTCATAAGGACAGGGTTGTCCTGAGAGTTTGTCCTTCCTTTTCTTCCGGAGGTGGTGTCGGAATTTCATTTAAGCCAGAAGGTTATTCTTCAGGCATTTTATCCTCCTCCGTATCTTGTTAAGGAAGAGAAGAGGCTCCATAGGCTGGATCCTAGGAGAGCTTTAAGCTTCTACATTTCACGCATGTCCCGGGTCAGAGTGGAGGATCAGCTCTTTATTGGTTACGCTGGAAGGCGTTTGGGACAAGCTGTTGCTAAGCAGACTTTGTCTCGATGGATTATCTTGGCAATTTCTGAATGTTACCGCTTGGTGGGTAAGGACCCTCCGGTAGGCTTATGGGCCCATTCTACTAGGGGTATGGCTGCCTCTACTGCCCTGCAGAGGGGTGTTCCTATTCGTAACATCTGTGATGCAGCCACTTGGGCTTCGGTCCATACTTTTGTACGTCACTACTCCCTCGATTCCATCCATGGGCAGGATCTGGCCTTTGGCAAGGCAGTTCTTTACTCTGCAATTTGATTGGGCTTTCTAAATTTCTGTTTTCTAATTTCTTTTCCCACCTCCTTGCATTGGTACTGCTTTGGGAGTCTGTCATAGATATGGAATACGTCGGAGGACCCAATCCCCTCAAACAAGTTACTCTTACCTGGTAATGTTCTTTCGATGGGATGGTCTGACGTATTCCATATCACTCCCTCCCTGCCTACCCCGCTACAGAATTTACGCGATTGCAGCTTACGTTTCCGCAAGGTTTTCTGTAGTCATACTGGCAGAAGATTGGCGCCACACGTTCTGGGAAAAAACTACAACTGAGGCTACGGGCATCGTGCGTCCTACTTATAACATCTTGTGACGTTGGCTCGACGGAGGCCCTCGAGGACAGCGTATCGACGTCATTGACGCAGGACGCCGAAAGATTTTCCAAAGCAGCACAGCTGTGGCGATTACTGTCATAGATATGGAATATGTCGTCGGACCATCCCATCGAAAGAACGTTACCAGATAAGAGTAGCTTGTTCTTCTCCCCCAACTGTTTCTCTGGCAGCAATCCCTAGCCCTCCCTCAGTCAACCTCCACCTTGTTGAAAAACCTCAGAGGCACACTGGACACAGATTTATCCTTCTCCCAACAAGTCAACTCCGTTTCCACACTCTTTTTCTTCCACCTACGCATCCTAAGTCATATTTTCCCTTACTGCGGCTATCCTCACTCTTTCTCCACCATCTCCATCAACCTCTCCCGCTTAGACTACACCAACTGTGTTTAACTAGGCGCGCCCGCGTTTCAACTAAGGAAACAGCAAAGAATCCAAAACGCTGCAGCCCGCCTGCTCATTAACCTACCTCCCAGAGAACACAACGGCCCTACTCGGAGTCATCCATTGGCTCCCAATTGGCCGACGCACTACCTTTTTTAAAGCCATGGGCATCACCAGCTGGGCCATCCACAACACCGGCCTGGAATTCCTTCAAGACAGTCATCCGCAAACACCCGTCAAGGACTATCGGATCCCTCCTAGTAGTCCCACAATTCAACGCCTCCAGACTCTGCAGAGCCTGTTCTGTCCAAGTGCCGTTCATCTGGAAGTCCCTACCCCTGCACATTCATAATATTGACAACCACCTGGCATTCAGAAAGGCCCTCAAAATCTGGCTTTTTCCTCCCACCTTTTGAAACCCTCCCCCACTCTACTCTTTCAATAGGTGCACAGAAACTCTGAACCAAACATAACACTCCTATCTGCCAACATGCCACAGATGTCAGCAGCAGCACACTGTGAAACTTTCCTTCCAAAACACACAACTCCTACCCACCTTGTCCCCACGGATGTACACTGGACACAGATGTATCCCTCTCCCAACAAGTCAACTACGTTTCCATAACCTGTTTCTTACGTCTTGTGATGAGGTAATGGAAGAGCCGCCTACGCATCCTAACACTCCTACCCACCAATTTCATTGGATAATGGCAGCATTCAGAGGCACATTAAAAATCGCCCTCCTCCCCCCTCCTGCCCCCCCTCACACCCTGTCATCCCTTCTGGGCCCCTCTCCCACTGCTCAGACTTTCGTTCCTGGGAGACCAGCCAATCACACTGGACCAAGAAAAAGGACACTGCGGGTGAATTCCAGCCAAGCCTACGGTACGTATGATATATTTTATTTATATCGCGCTCGTACACAAGTGTTTCAGAGCACGACCAGGCAAAGGGAGGGGAACAAGGGAGAACAAAAACAATCTTACTAGGCCCAGTGACATTGGGAACGCGCAAGTGCATGGAAAAGGGGGAAAGTGCATGGAATGGGAAGAAGTGGAAAGTGCGGAACAGAGGAGAGAGAAGAATAAATAGGTTAAATAAAGGTGAGGAACAGTGATAGTGCATCCTGCAAGTGCTTTATTTGTCAGATAAGGTATATCTGATAAGTGCAGAAGAAAAGAGGGGGGGGACTGTATGGGTACAGATACAGACCCCAGTGCAAAGGGGTGGCCCGGAGGCAGTGCAGGAAGTTGGCAGGGTGAGCAGGTACCTGGGCCCGAAGGACAGAGGAAGGTCGGGTGCACGGTGCCAAGAGAGAAACCAGATCAGCAGGGGAGAAGAGCGGCAAAGGCAGATTCAAAGAGGAAGGGCTTGTGGCGCTTGCACCTTACACCACGTCTGCAGACACAGGCTATCGGCACGGCCACCCGTCCATGCACCCTAGAATGCAGCTATGGCTATTCTATTCCGGTTTAACAGCACACATAGTTGTCCACCCTGAAACCCCTGACTTACCTCCACACCTCTGTCATTGGTATACAGCGACAACCAACCAGAGCAATTTGGTATAGCTGGGCACACATTGATTCTTCAGCACTACTAACTCTATTCTAAACCTCCAACAGCACCCACCCATGTGCCTGACCTCCGGCTTGCTTACTGGAGCCTGGCCATCCCACTTAGTCCTAACGTGGAAAAAAATGCACACAAGCATCTTTAATTTAAACACTTGGAAACTCCTGCAGAAGGACTGCGGTCACCAAGGGTGTTCCAACCACAAAGCGCATTGACGCCATACAAATGGGGAAAGGGCGCTATATAAATAACAAATACAATACATGGATAAACAAACATTTCATAGAGTTGGGCGACAAACCTGATCAATAGGAGATATACCTAATCTAATGCCGGCCTAAAGATGAAAGGGTTTTCTTCTAGCCATGTCTCTAACAAGATCTTGCCATAGATTTGGGAGCTTAAGTCAATCAAGGGGATGGGTGATAATTTGAGAAATTGTTTCAATCTTTTTATTTTATTTATTTTTAATTCTTGAGTGATATTCTCCCCTTCCAACGGAATGAACTTCATCCTTTGATGTAATGTCATTTATGAGCTTCAAGAAGTAAGGCACCCAGCCTCCATGCACGATTGGAACTGCTCAGTTGATCATTTATCTAAGACCAGATCCTTAGTTCCATGCTATGAGCCAATGGTTCTCTTAACTTCCTGCATCAAGATTATAAGAGCAGGGTAAAAATGTTCCTTCATATTTGGAAATGAAGGTCCATTTGGCCATGTTATGAAGATTACGGAAATGGGTTTTCCACATGTCTCTTGTTATGTACTTTTGGTCTAGACTTTTAGGGACCTTTTTTTATGAATGTTTTTCAAAAAGAAACTTGTGTTAAAAAGTCACTGTCTGGGACAGGTCTTGGGGAAAGCCCAATTAGTATGAACAGGGGTACACCACTTTGGATTAGCCTAAGCTACCTAAGGTTATGGTAGAGGGAGCAGCCAGGCTTAGTTTGAGGGAGGAGGGCTGTTGTATACATATACCTCAGAGCATAACTTGGTTCTAGAAAACCTTTACACACTAAAGAGGTATATAAAAAAAATACTTTTATTTATAGGAAGGTGCAGTGTTGCAATTCTAAGTTCAGGAAAGTACTGTAAACCAAATATATATTTCTGAGGCTTGTTTATCAGTTTGGAATTAAATGCTATGCATAGGCCAACATCTAGTGTTGCATGACTTGTTTTCGTAATTTGAAAAGGGACTAGGCATGTTTGTAATACTATATCTTGTGTGACTGCTATTGTACCCATGGTACTTCACACGTCGAGGTCCCTGAGATTGTATTTTTCCTCCGTCATAGTCTGTTGCATGTTGTGGAGATTCCTGGCTAACACCATTATGATAGTTATACTATTATATTAGATGTTTATTTGTTCGCACATTGCTTCTCGAACAACCTTCAACTATGTTCTCGACAGAAAATCCTCTACTCTGGATGAACGTTGACACCAGGCTCCAGCCTATCACAGAAGGCAGAGTGGGGGGGTAGCCATTTACTCTTATACTCTGAGAATACGATCACTCTTACACCACTTCACATTATTCGTCGTGCTGCCTTGAAAATTTCAACAAACGTCATTTACATTTTGTCCGTCCTGCAATTGCAAGTACCCCTGGAAAGACATGCACCAATGGTGCAATCGCGGTCTTCATTGAGATCATGCAGAAAAGCACTGCAAGTCTTGAAAACTCTTCAAACCTAAAACATTGCTGCATTAACTATTAGGTTGCGCATGCCAAGCAGGCCAAAACGTCAATCGACGGAGCAGGCGTCCGTCGAAAGTTGCTACGGTGCACAGTGATGCTGAAGAAGATTGGGGCTCCACAAGCTCCCTTTTGCTAGTCCTTGGCTCCGTTAAGCAGGCTGGTGGCCCTGTGATAAGGGACTACACCTGGCAACAAAAGCAACCATAGCCATCACCACATGTTAGGCAGAATCCTGTACAGTTCCCTTATGTAGCACTACAGAAGATTAAGACTAAAGGCATATGCAATAAATCCCCTTTGGTATCAGTCTGTACCAAAAAGATTTAGTTGGTAGCTGTGGCTAAGCAGTCAGACTTATCTCAAGAGGGAGATGAGCAGTATTCAGGGTTTACACATTAGGACTACAATACTATGGGACAAGGAAACACTGACCAAAGCTTTGTATCAAAAAGAATATATATATTTTACACACTCTGATGTTCACACACAAATCGCTATTATAAAAGCAAGTTAAATCAGTCAAGAAAAGTATACACAACTCCCTATTTAAATTGTAGACACCTTTGAGCAAGAGTGAAAACTGAGCAAATCGGCACAGTGGAAACCAAGCAGAAATGGCACTCTTATCAATTTCTCAAAAGGGAGGGAAAGGACACGTTATGCAGGTTTATACTCTAGAACACACCAGCAACACTTCCCAAGTAGATTGTTAACAAGTTGGGCAAGGCAGTACTGTAGCATATGCAATGCTGAGGTGAAAACCGAGCAAAATGGCACTTCAGAAGTTTAAAAAGAGGGAAGGAAAAGGTGGTTATAAGAGTTAGGTGCACCAACACATTTCTTGTTGAGAAGCAATCTAGAGAAGGCAGTTGTAACAGATTTAGCCAGAGTCAAAAGGCCTGTGCCAGAGTCAGTGGTACAAGCCAATGTGCTCAGGATCAAACTCTTCTAGTAGCTGCAGTCAAGTCTGTTTAACGATTTGAAAAGGCGTTTGCAGAAAGTGAAAGACAATGTTAGATCATGGGGGTGGCCAACCCAGTAGGTAAGTAAAGGATTTAAAACACCTTTAGCGATACCCAACGAAACGGGAGGCCTGGCTGAACAATGTACCTTGAAAGTGGAAGAGACTCCTGCGGTGGCGGTAGTTCCTGGCATCTCCTGCAGTTCTGGAGATCCAGTAGAGGGAGAGGCTCTCGTCGTGGAGGAAGGTTCGAGTTACTGCACTGCCCAGGGATGAAGCCAGCTGCGGTGCTGCCAAAAGGAATAAAAGGTACGCTCCTTTAAATCGCGGTCGTGGTGGACGGGTGCCTGGTTATCCGGTCTCCTAGTGCAGGGCACTGGCAATTCGACCAAAGCAGGTCCTGGAAGGCGATTGGCAAACTGGTTGGCCCCACCAGCTCAAGGGAAGACTCTTGCAGAGGAAGATCTTCTCAAGTCGTTGGAGAAAAGTGGGGAGGACCTGCAGCAGGGCTTCACCCGTGGTTCAGTTGTTGCAGAGGTCTTCAGCTTCTCTCCTCTTCGGTTTCTTAGTTCCAGTGGCAACGTCTTGTCCTCCAGTCCTCAGGACCCTGCTTTTATGCCGCAAGACCCAGCCTAGCTGTCACTTACACAGTGGGGTGGCTCTCCTGGCGGGAGAACCCCCCAGCCTATCAGGGCAGAGTGCGGCTTGGGTTGCGTAGGCAACCTTGTCCAGGGTGCCTATTCCCCCTCCCACACATCCTGTCTACCCCAGACTCAGTGGCGCCGAGAGGAAGGCTTCTGTGCAGAAGCCCGCCAAAAGGACGAACAAAGGATCCCCGACCTGGGTTAGGATTTCAGAGAAAGACACGAGAAAGAAATATTAAAGTTCTGGCAAAAAAAAAAAACTGATTAAAGTTAATATTAAAATGCACCGGCGGTATGTTAGAGGCTGTCAGTAAAAGTGGTAGCCTCGAACAATGGGAAAATCCCATAGGAAAATATTCACGGTCGAATATTTATGGTAGTAACCACTGTCACCAGCCAGAAACTTTTGAGAGGGACTGTACGGTACCCCCTCGAAAATGAACACTAGGGAAAAACTATTAACACTTCCCAGTACTTCCATAGTAAGATGGGTTGTACTGGTTTAGTTCATAATTGACTAGTAAAGTCAATGGGGACTTTACATGCCCTGGGAGACAGTAGTCAGTCTCAGGATATGGAGTCTGTTTGGGGGTCGCTACGACACCCCTGTGGTACGGCACGGAGGGTGCTGTGTACCACATATGTGAAAAAAGATGATTCCTATGAGTGTGAGAAAAAACCCATAGACCATAAGCACACAAGATAGCCTAAAACATACACTAGCAATCTAAGAGTGGGGAAAAAGGGTCTCATTCTTAGCAGGAAAAAAAATAAACCCTTTGAATCCAGCAAAGCTGCTGGGGGACTCTCTAGGTAAGGGAAATTAGCCTTAGAAGAGAATTCTCCCTAACACCACACAACCCTGAGCCATACGCCAATCACGTTGTCTGAGAAACACAGCCGTGCAATGTTGAACGAGAAAAGAAAAAACGTCTGTCCTCTGGGTCCTCCTATTTACGATCACTGCCAGACAAAATTTTCAGATGCTGAGTAGGGCAGTTACCGACAGCGCCTAAAAAGGCTTGTCTTTTGCGCGCCGAAGAACAAACCTCGTAACCTAAACCAGCGACGCACATTGAAAATACAGCAATTGAGATGAAAACAAGTCCTGAAAATGTGCTGCTTAAAAGCAAAACGTCAAACCTTGGGTTTTTCGAGATCCGAAGAGCACCGGTCACAGGAGAACAGTACATGCCCCCCAAAGACACATTAACATAGGCTTTACATCAGGGAAAACATGCCTCTCACCCAGAGCCCTCTCCGTCGGGGTGTCGCCCTTTTCCAAAATCCACTGAATGTACCACATAAATTTGATAGTTAAGAATATAATTCTTTGTGGATTTTATGAATAGATAACCAGAATGCTTAAACCCATAGGACAGTGGAGCACCGCAGGGTAGTGGGCAACCGCATACTAAAGTTCATAGTCTAGACCCCTCACATCCAAATACTTGCACAAGTCAACCTTAGTCACAGTCAACATATGATATGATGGATTATTTATAATGCGCTTAATACCCAGAGGTTTCTAAGCGCAGACCCGGGGATCGAACCTGTGTTTCTATGTGTTGCCTTGCATCCAAGGCGAGCACGTTGCCCCTGAGCTATCCTCCCCAGACACTTCAGATGACTTGTACATTATCGACCCCCACACAACAGGTTAATCAGTACTCACAGGACGACCAACACACCCATGACCAATTTTATGACTAGGTTCCAGAGATGCTTGTCTATCTGCTTAGATCACATGCTATGCATAGGCTGACATCTAGTGGTAGCCACGGAGTATTACATTTTTTGTTTTTGAAACTTGAACGTCGACTGGGCGTGCCAGTAATGCTATCCTTGGTGTCCCATCTCCTGTACCCATGGTCCTTCACACATTGAAGTCCCTCAGATTGTTTTTTTCTGCCATCATAGTCTGACAGTTGCAGAGTTCCTTCTTCTGGCTAACGCCATTACTTCTACAAAGTTTAAAATTTAAACTTTCTTTCTGTCCTTTTGATGACTGTACGCCGCAGGATCTACGGCAATGGCTTTCGATGACACTCCCGTTTCGACTAACTCTTGTCTGCGGCCTACCTAGGCCCCAACGGGCCTTGGCACTGCACAGTAGGGAGAGTGGGGGGAGGTCCTAATGCATCTCATTAAGAGAATGCCATCTTTCCATACTATGGAAAATATACCTTTTAAATGTTGTCCTTACTGTAACATCAAGTTTCTCTGGAAGGTTTCACACAAGGCGTGTAACCTCTGCCTGCCTAGGGACCATTCCGAAAAACAGTGCAAGTCCTGCAAACTGTTTCGGCCCAAGACACTAAAGGACCGGAAGACTAAATGCTGAGCCCATCACACCACGCCATGCAGACCAAGGCCGGCATGGACTTTGTGGGAGCCTCCAGCGATATCGGCAACCTAAGTAACGTTGAGGGCGATCAGGATTCGACAGATTTCTGCGTGTGAGCCCCCGACGCCAACAGGCCGGCCGGCGGTTCTGCTACAGAGACTACACCCGGCGGGTCCAGCACCCCACTGTGTAAACACCCCCTGATAAGTCACTTGCGGTGTCGAAGGGCAGGTCCCGAAAAATACCTGTCCTCTTGGCCATCACGTTGGTCTATAAAAAGGGGCCTTCCTTTCCTGTATCTCACTCTCTACTTGTGGTGTTCCACAGGGGTCTAACCTTTTTCCCTGGCTTTTCAACCAATACGTGGCACCCCACGCCCACTGCATCGCTGCTCTCTGCTCCAATTTTCAGTGCTATGCGGATGACAATCTGCTCTGTTTTAGGCTCCCCTCTGCCACCTCTTCTTCCCCTCTCATCTCTGTCAGCCTGCAGTCCAGGAGTGGCGTGCCACCAACAACCTCTGCCTTATTGCCAGTAAGACAGAGATCCTCATCAGCACTGCTGCACCTGTCTTTCCTGTCACTCTATGGCTGGCCTTCCTTGGCCCTCTCCCTGCTCCCACCTGTGAGGCTAAGAACCTGGGGGGTCATCTTCGACTCCTTGCTCTACTCTTCTCCACCCATCTCTGTCTCTAAGAAGTCAAACTACCAACTGCACCTCAGAGGTATTCTTCCTTTCCTCACCTTCCCCCAGACTGTCTCTGGAGCTCTGGTCCTCTACAGGCTTGACTACTGCAACAGCCTCTTTCTAAATCTGCCTGCTTCTACTCTCCGCCCTCTGCAACTCAGCCAGAACAGGACTGCAAGACTTGTCCTTGGTCTAAAGCCCTGGGATCGTATCTCTCCAGCCCTGAAATCTGTCTCACAGTGGCTGCAAGGATTACGTTGAAGACCCTTTGCGTTGTCCACAAGGCCTTCTGGGGCCTGGGTCCACAATACCTTCAACTCTCCCTTAGGAAATACCTTCCTACTCATGCTCTTCGCCCCTCCACGTCCCTCAGGGACAGTCTCTTCTCCAAGCAACGAGTTGGGGGTAGATCTATTTCTCTGGCGGGGGCTTCCCACTGGAACAGCCTCCCTGCATCTCTGAAACTTGAGAACCATCTTCGTTTCCGGAAGCACCTCAAGACCTTCCTCTTTGCTTCTGCATTCTCTTTTCCTCTCCCCTGCTGATCTCTGTTTCGGCACTGGGTACCTGGCTACCCTATGATCACTTGCCCAGATCCTTTGGCCACCCTGCCGCATCCTGCACTGCCTCCTGGCAACCCTTTGCACTTGGGTCTGTATCTGCAACCCTACAGTTCCCTTCCTTCAATTATTAGACACCTTTTAGCCTGTGCCTCATTGCACTTGCCACCTCCTGGCCGCACTACCTGTTTTGATCCTGTGTTCAGCACTTTCCACTTCCCTCTCCCCTGCACTTGCGCATTCTCAATGTCACTGGGCCTAGTAAGATCATTGTTTTGTCCTCCCTTGCCTGGTTGTGCCATGAAGCACTCGTGTACGGGCACGATAATCATATATTTCATATATCATAGGTCCCTAAAACGGATGCCGAAGCCCGTTTCCGACACCGCAAGCAAATCGGACAAGTCCTCGGGTACCGGCGACTGTGTCGAAAGACGCGTCGATGACCCTTGCTAATAATTCACAAATGAGAACTCATTAAACAAGTCTCAGACACTCTCCTCCAATCCATCAAACTCCAAATCCTCGACTACCTTATCTTCAAAATCAGGTTACAAAGGATAAGGAACACTCTGCCCCTAGTGACTCTCTCACGGGCAATGCACCACAAACCGTTCCCTGCACCAGAGTATTTCCCTAACCCTTCTCCCACAGTGTTACCAAGCTCCTCTCAATGGACTCTGAAACCGTTTGATTAGAGTTATGAGGAGAATGTCTAGCTTTAACTTATTTGATTAACTCCCTGATCAGCTAAACAAAACTCCAGGGACCCCCTCAAGGCGAAGCAGCATATACGCAGTCCAATGGGAAAAGACCCGACCTAGGTGTTACACAACTTAGTACCTCTACCTATCAAGTCATATCCAGCGACCTATATTGTTAAGACTACAGGTTCGCAGGACCCTGGCTCAATAGCAGACCAAGGGGAGATGGAGGATACAGACCAATATGATGTATACATTCAATCTCCAGACCATATATACCAATCTGTGGCTGATTCCCTTGTGGATAACCAGCAGCAGTATAATCTTTTTGTAAAAACTGCAGAGCCTTTTAAAATCGATACCCAGGGTGCACAAGTCGACCAAGATTTTGTAGAGGACATCCTTGGGGATGAGAGATCTGCAGCACAGTTCATTCCACTGCTCGAATCCATCCAAAGGCGTATTCAGCCTTTACTCACCCCCAACCTCACAAGGGCTGTCAACCTTTGCATTGAGAAAATGTTTAAACCAGCCCTGTCAGACCCATTGTACATCAGGGGGCAGCTAAAGCTAGTCTCTCTTGTGCTGACCACCACAAGGAAAAGGACTGGCACACCTTTAGCCTCTGCCAAAGTCCCTCTTGATAAGGAAAGCAAAAAGGTTTACACATTGGACAGAAAAGTAGGGTAGCCAACATGACGCTCCTGGTGATTTTATAATTGCCATAAGTGCGACGAGATCTCACAAAAGACTCTGCCCCGGACCCCTTAAACACAGCTTTTGAAAACTGTAGCTGAAGGTAAACGGGAGGCAAGCTGCAGCCTGAAAAATAATCAGGACGCAGCAGATCATGCAGACAGGATAGTAGCTGAGGGAACCCTCATTAAACACCATGCATGGCTACGTCAATCTGGTTTCAAGCTGGAAACCCAAGCCACCCTTTTAAATATGCCAATTTAGCCCAATGCCTTATTTGGGAAAGCGGTCGAGGACGCACTGAAAAGCGCTGAGTAGTAGGACACCCTCAAATCCCTTGGACAGCTCACAAACAAACCCTTTGTGCAGACAGGCGCGTTTAATAAACGCTGGTTTAGAGGACTACTCCAATATCATCATTGACGGCAACACCATCCCCGTTGCAAAAAACGTGAAAACCCTTGGCTTTTATTTCGACGCCAATACTAACCTCGCCAAACAAGAAACTCGACCGCCTCAGCTACCGCATACACAGGGAAACTAATTAGAGCCTGTAGACCATTCTTATCCACTAACAGTTGCCTCACACTGGCTAGGGCGCTCATACAATCTAAGCTAGACTATTGCAACAGCCTCTACCTAGGTGCCAACCAATCATTATCAACAAACTGCAGGTTCTCCAAAATAACGTGCTACGAGCTGCACTAAACATTCCTAGGCGTGAGCATATATCCGCCACCAGAATTTCATGCAAATGGTTCTCCATTCAACAAAAAATCGACCTAAAAACTCTCTGCCTCACTTACAAAGCCCTCAACCACCTAGCCCCTCCTTACCTTGCCAACAAATTAACTATGAAACCGGCCATCAGAATCACCAGATCCTCCCATACCCTACGCCTCACTGTGCCCAGATTCATATCCAAAAAAGCCAGAGGCTCCAGTTTCATTCCTCGCCTCCCAACTCTGGAACACTTTGCCTTTGACCATCAAATCAACAAAATCATTCCAGGTATTCAGAAAACTCGTCATTCGTTGGCTACTGATTAACAACCAACCTTAAAATACACCTAGCCTACCACATACTGTATATAGTGTACATGCCTCACCTAGGCCTGAACCTTATGTTGTCAAATTGCATTTGTCTGTATATACTGTACATAACCTTACTAATGTATCACTGCAAACTCTATATATATTCTATGCCTGTAACTTGTCACACGCGGCCTTTTACTCCAGGGTCTGGAGCGCTATATAAATAAAATAAACAAACAAAACTCGCAGCAGTCCTCCAACTACAATGGGCAGACTTCATCTTGGGGTTCCTCGCAGTGGCAATCCTCCCTACAACATTTTCAAAGGGGCCACAGAAGGTCGAGGTAGAGGTAGATCCTCCTCCTATGGCCCCACTCCACCAAAGCAATGACCACCCACTCCAGGTCCCCTCCCATGCCGCTCCAGTAGGAGGCTGCATTTCTCATTTTACCCATGCATGTGAGGGCATCGTGTCAGACAAGTGGGTACTTTCCACCAAGGCGGGAGGCTATTGCATAGAACTACCAACCATCCGCCAAGAGAAACGACACAGGAGGAAAAGCGCATTTGCTGGAAGAGGTCCAAGCACTGCTGCTAAAGGACGCCATAGAAATCATCCCGGCAAACCAGGTTAACAAGGTTTTCTTTTCAATGTAAGATCTGCCCTGCCCTAGACCTGCTCCATGCTAACGCATGTCTTTGCATGATTAGACTGCAAGAAGTAATCCCACTGCTAAAAGAATGGAACTACATGGCAACTTTGCACATGAAAGGTGCATACTTTCATATTTCAATGTTCCCAGCGCACAGAAAATTCCTGCTCTTCAAAATGGCGAATCAACACTACCAATTTAAGGCGCTACCCTTCAGCATAGCCTCCGCCCCAAGGGTATTCACTGTGTGAAACCAGAAGGTATTTCACCCACTAGTCACCGGGGATCTGTCATCCAGGTGGCCAGAACAGTTATTGCTTTTGGATCTAGTTCCTGGGGGTGTACCAGTGCGGGAGGATCACCTGGGTGAGGGGTCTTGTGGGAGTGGGGCACCGGGTGGTGAGACACAGAATCCCCTTCCCTGTAACCCCTTCACCCCATCTTACCAGGTAGGATACTTAGGACCTCGACTCCCCCTCCCCCCACTCCTTCACACACACTTTCTCACGGACAGCCCGCAATGAGAGAAAACAGACTAACACTTGAGCTGTATGCATGACGTGTCCCAATGCAATGGTCGGGCAATTACTAGCCCTCGTGCACACCCGACTCCATAAACTTCCCCACACGGATATAAGGTGGAGCACGAGAGCACACTCTGAGCAAGGCAAAGCACACGAGGAAACAGCAGTTCTAAGATGGCAGTTTAACACGAGGAGGAAGATGGCAAAATCGAAGGGGGTCACAAGGAGGGAAGTTCATAGAACCAGGAAACCAGGCTGAGGAATCTTGCATTGTGTTGGAGGTACCCGGGGCCCTCCTGCATCGATAACAAAGGCGGGGATAATTGCCAGCTGCCGTGGTACTGTACTTGGCCACAACAACCAAGGGACAACGGTGAGATCAACACAGCCGGTGAGTTGGGGAGAGACAGATACAGGACCGGTCTGTGTTGATGCCAAGGTTGCAAGCGGCAACATTGTATGGTGAGCATTGGAACTAACATTGTATGAAACGCGTGTGATAACCAACGCGAGTAAAGTTGAACTGCAGATGGGTGATTGACGTTTGAAACCAAGACATACGATAGCTTTGACAGTGGTCCAGTACCGCGTGCATGCTTGATCGACTGTCTCTGTAAAGTGTCCAGCTCAGAGTTTACAAGTGAACGAGTGGCAAAGGGTCAAGCAAAATCATGTCCACAATCGAAAGACTGATGATAATACAGTGAAGAAAGTTGATGGCAAAGTAGATAAAGTTGGTCCGAGACAGGCAGAGAGAGACTGATTTAAGCTTTTGTGTTAGAATGGAGCTGAGCCTAATGGGCGGGGATCCGAGGTGAACAGTAAACCACTTAAGAAAGTTGTGCATAGGAGAATCCTGAAAAGGAAAGTAACTTTATTATTTGTTTGTTGCATCAGACACTCTGAAAGTAGAGACTTTGAACGGCAAAGACTTTGGAATAGAATGCCATGATGTTGGAGTTTTGAACTGCATCCTTGTGGTGGAGAAGCCAGAGACTGTGCTAAGCTTGAGTGTGCTGCCTTCTCCCGTGCTGAAAACATGGGGAAGGGAAGCCAGCTGCTTGAATATCCTGACATTTCTTGAACACTTTTTTTGTATAACATTGTTTACCATGATTTTTGTATTTAGTGTTAAGGATTGGCAATAGGTTTATTAGTATAGACTTTTTTTAAATTTTGACAGACTCTACTCAGACTGCGTTATTGCTGTGCACACCTCCTGGCTGCGTGCATTCCAGCGCATCCCTAGATCGCGTGCGCTCCCTTGCAATCCTGGCCCTCTGTGCATCATTGCATCCACTGTTGGCCCTTACCCTCTATTTCCCCTGCCTCCTCCCTGTCCTTTTGTGTATTGTTTGGTGTTATGTTGTGCTCTTTCTTACTCTAGGTCTCTTTTGTCTAACTCAGGATCTTTTTTGGTGTCTTGCTATCCTGATTGTTAAACCAGATTGTCTGCATTCCTTCTGTTCTCACTCTTTTCCTCTAGGTGGTCTTGATCTGTAACTTGGTGTTCTGCTAGTCAAGGCTGTTTACTCATATTGTACTTCCTGTATCCCTGTTGCGCTTTTTCTTTTCTTCTAAAGGGTTCCCTTGGTCGTTTGCTCTTTAAATTTGTTTTGTTATTCACAGCCTGCTGTTCCCACTAGCTCACATCTATTTTTTTTATTGGCATTTCAAACATACATAACCCCACCCTTTTGTCTGCGCCCCCCACACCCACTTCACTGTCGTCCTCCCCCAACCGCAATTCTAAAGAGTCTGTGTGTCCAAGTCTATGCGATGCCAAGTATTCTCAGTTTATGCTGGTACAGTACCACATTGTCGTCCTGTAGAAATCTCAGGACCGTTCCCCAGTCTTTCAGAAATGCTGTTTGCATCCCCTGAATACCATAAGTCAACTATTTTAAAGCAACAAAATTCCAAATTTTCAGAAACCAATCATGTACATGTGTGGGGTCTTTATCCTTCCAATTTTGGGCGATTACCTACAGAGCGGCTACCCTTAACAGTCTGTGCTTTACGTTTATATTTTGGCCATTTACTTTCTTCCAAAGGCCCGATTCCTAGCAATGCGTCTTTTGCTTCTGGCTGCGAAGTTTTCCCAAATAGTTCTTGGATATGCTTGTTAATTGTTCCCCCATAGTTCGCCAGTGTGTCAGTTCAGCCACGTGTGCAACCAATCCCTTCTACCCTTACAATCTCTCCACCTGTTATCTGTGTTGAGAAGTTTCATTTTATAGAGTGTGTGGAGTGTGATGCCATTGCAACATTGCTTTATACCAGGATTCCCTGATCTGCAAAGAGTGTGTTAGCTTTGGGATTTCTTTCCTAAGAGTCACCCATTCTTCCTTGGTTATTACTGTCCCCAAAGCTTGCCAGGTCTGGACATTCCTCAGATTACCTACTATGTGCTCATCTTGTATTAAATGGTAAAGGTTCGAAATGAGATTTCTCTCCCAAATTCGAGATCAGGAACTTCTTGAATGCTGTTGGCTGTCTGGTGGCCGCTGCCCTATATGGAGGGGCCAGCAACCAATGTCGAACCTGAAAATATTGAAATCTCAGATTTACTTAAGACCCAGTTCTTTTTACATTGATCAAACAATTTGAAGTGCATACCCTGAAACATGTCCCTAGTTGTATTACATTAAGCTTTTTTCCAATTAGTAAAGGAGCCTTTATCCAGTCCCGGTTTGAAATGTGGGTTTTTAAAAATTGTCGAACGTGGAGGGATATGTTGTAACTTATTGGAGCACCTCCTTATTCTATATCGTTTTGACTAGCTGCGTTATCTGGCTAGCTTGCATATTGTCTGGGCAATCCTGTTTGGGAAGCCATGGAGGTTTTGCGATATTTGAACCACAAATCGCCTGTTCCATTTTGGCCCATATTTTTTGTCTTTGACACCCATTCTTTTACCACTGGGAAATGCACCGCCTGATAATATTTTAGACAATTTGCCATTCCTAAACCCCTTTTAGAAGTACGCTCCATTAATGTCTTCATTGCTTCACACGTTTTTTTTATTATTCCAGATACATTTGCATACCAAACCCAGTAACTCCCGGAAAAAGATGTGTGGTACATGTATTGGGAGAGCCTGGAAAAGATATAGCACCTAAGGGAGGACTGTCATTTTTTTTTTTACTGCGTTAATCCGCCTGAGCCACATCGGTAGCGCGGACCCCATCGCTCCATTAAGCGTAGAAGTTCAAAAAGAATCGGGGGGGAAATTTACTTCATACATTGATTGTAGCCATTTCGTTAAATAATTGCCCAGGAATTTAACTTTCCCTCCCACCCATGTAAATTGTGTATTTTGAGACACCTTAGCTACTAACAAAGGAGTGAGGGATAGATTCAATAATTCAGATTTAGTACAGTTTATTTTAAGGCCTGCCACTTTATTGAATTCTTCTAGCTCCCGCTTGGCCATTACCAGGGACTCTACTGGGTTTGTCACTGTGATCAACAGATAGTCTACGTACGCCATTATGGCATGTTTTCCTGTCCCAAATGATATCCCATGTATTGTGTCCGATTGTCTAATTTTAGTTAAGAAGGGTTCTAGATGTATTGCATTAAGTAGGGGAGATAATGGTCATCCCTGTTTTGTACCTCGGGTCAGCGTTACTGGTATAGATAGTTGACCATTTATGGCTATTCTGATCTTGGGATCTTTGTAGTTCACTTGTAGCATATGCATAAACTCAGGACCAAATCCCATAGCCTCCAATGTTTTTAAAAGAAAAGACCACTCCACCCCGTCAAACGCTTTTTCTGTGTCTAATGACGGGAAGAGTGGTGGCTGTCCTTTTTTGCTTATTTTTTCTATCAGGTGACAAGCCCTTATATTGTCATGAGTTTTCCGTTTTTTAATAAACCCAGAATGATCGGGGTGGATCAAGCTTGGCAGAATATCTATCAATCTATTAGCCAATATTTTGGTGTAGATTTTTGCATCAAGATTGATCAAAGCAATAGGTCGATATGACCCACATGCCGTAGGGTCTTTATTGGGTTTGGGGAAAACAATCAATTTAGCCTCCTCCATAGATGGTGTTATACGGCCCTTATTTTTAAAGGAGTTATATAATCTTACCAACTTAGGAGCCAGAATTGAAAGGTAGTTTCGAGGAGATTGGGTCCTCCGATGTATTCCATATCTATGACAGCAATCACCACAGCTGTGCTGCTTTGAAAAATCTTTCAGCTCCTGCGTCGATACGCCGCCCTCGAGGACCACCTCCGACGGCCGACGTCACCAGATGTTATAAGTAGGACGCACGACGCCTGTAGCCTCAGTTCCGTTTTTTCCGCAAACGTGTTCGCTTCGCGAATCTCGGCGCGCCTCGACTCTTTTTCTGTTATCTCGGTTCTTCGAACCTGTTCGTTTTGTGAAGTTTCTTCTTCGTGAAGGATGTCTACCTCGTCTTCCACCCCACGTCCGGGCTTTAAGAAGTGCGGGGACTGTGGGTCCAAGATGTCGGTGACGGACTCGCACGACGCCTGCCTCTGGTGCCTCGGGGAGGCCCATGACAGGGATGACGGTGTTGACTGCCAGTCGCTTACGTCCAAAGCCTTGTGGGAGCGCAAGAAGAAGTTGTCGGGAGGTAAGGTGTCCAAGCCACAGAAGTCGAGGTCTGCAGGGCTTTCGACGGACGATTCGAGGGGCGACTCTCCGCATAGTCGGAAGTCCAGTGTGTCTCGGTCCCGGAGTCGGTCTCGCCACTCCTCTGCCTCTTCGAGGCACTCCCGGAAGCGCCGTCATCGGTCGCCTTCCCCGTTCTCATCCGAGGACTCCGCCCGTCGGCGGGTCGCTTATCCCACCAAGCATGCGACGCCAGAGGAATGGGTTTCCTTCGGGAAGAAAATGTTTGCGATTCTCGAATCGCAGGGCACCGGTCCGTCCGTGCCTCCGAGTGGGGTCAGTCGTGATCGGTCGAGAGACCCTGCTTGCACGCCTTCGGGCTCGGGTGGTCGGCACGATTCGTGGGAGAGGTCCTGCTCGGACAAGGGGAATCGCTCTCGTCATGCCTGGTCCAGGTCCTGGTTCCCGACGCGCTCGAGACCGTGTGAACCTGTGGTGTCTTCGAGGAAGACGTCGACGCCAAGGTCGTCGAGGGACTCTCTCGAGGCTCCGCCTCCCAAGAAGTCATCGGCGCCCAGGGACACGCTCGGAGCTCCGGCCTCGAGGCCTGTGTCCACGCCATCGATGCGGTCAGCGCCGCATTCAGCGTCGACGCCGATTCACTCAATGCCTTTCGAGGCTGTGTCGACGGGGGTACCCCGGGGCTCGGTGGAACCCCTTAGAAAGGCTCTGGCCAAGGTCAAGCATGCCTTTGGTTCACATTCTGTGCCTTCTTACCGCCATCTTGAGATTATTTCATAGGTGGATGAAGGCTCTGATGGCATGGTTCCTAATACGGTGCCTGACGAGATTCTCTCGGGCCATAGCCAATTTGAGGACCTGAGGCAGTCCCTGCACGATGCTAGTGGGCTGGACACCTCTCCGGAGGTGGAGTTTTGTAGGCCTGAGCCTGGCACTCATGCCGACTCCTCGTACCGGTGCCTTATGTCTAGGGTCATCGAGTACTTGGGATGGTCTGCTCCCACAGGGGAGTTTCTTCAGGATGACCTTACGGATATCCTCGATCTTGTTCCCCCAACTGACCCGGTACTGCTGTTTTATATGGCTCTACAGAAGAGGGTGGCGGCGGTGGCTTGGACTGCTCTGGAGAGTCTCCCGGCAGTGGGCAAGTCTTTGCCGTGAAAATATTGCCCAGCTAGTAGCGACCCCTGCTACTTGTCCAAGCACTCTACTCCGGAGAGTTTGATGGTGTAGGCGGCTACGGCCCCAGCAAAGCAGATGTCGTATCCTACCATCCCTCCTGATAGGGATGACCAGCGTTTTGACGGCTGGGCGAACAAAGTGTTTTCTGCAGGGTGTATGGCGCTTCAGGCGGTCAACTCCATATGTGCCTTGTCACGTTTCACGCACACTCTGTGGAACTGTTTCTCCTTGGCGGCTGAACATATTCCCGAAGGGGACGAACGGGATGGTTTCCTTGCCATGGTTCTGGATGGCAAGGATGCCATGTGTGAGGCTGTTCAGTCGGGTTTGGACATGGCAGATTGCGTCAGCCGGTCCATGGCGGCGAGCACCGTGATACACAGGTTAGCGTGGTTGAGGAAGTCGGGGTTTGCTCCTGATGTGCAGGCCCGGCTCCTCAACATGCCCTTTGACGGGGAACATCTTTTTGGCAGCAAGGCTGACGAGAGCCTTGAGAGGTTGCAGACCACCAAAGCTGCAGCGAAGTCGTTGGGCGCTGCAGTTCGACAACCCCTGCCTTGCTGTCCTAGGGGACAGCATTGGAGGGGACGTTCCTTTCGTTATTACTCATCCTTTGGTAAAGCGAGAGGAGCTGCCAGTCAAAGGGGCCACCGTAGGAGTGCCAGAGGTGAAAAACAGGGTACTCGAGGTGCCAAGGCCGCTCGGGGAGTTGCCTCTTTGCCCTCAGGCAACGCCGCAGCCGCTTCAGCTCAGTCATGAGGCCATGTCTCATGGTTCGCCGGTTGGGGGAAGGCTGGCGCAGCATCTTGTAGAGTGGCGTGCCATTACTTCAGATGTGTGGGTTCTGGAGATCATAGCCCACGGCTACTATCTTCCTTTCCGGCAGAGGCCTCACGACAATCCACCGGGGAAGCTCTCTTTGAAGAGTCCGGATCCGCTCCTTGCACAGGAAATTCAATCCCTGCTGGAGAAAGGCGCCATAGAACTGGTGCCTGTAGTGGAGAGGAACAAGGGATGGTATTCCCCTTATTTTTTGATTTCCAAGAAAGACTGGGGATTGTGACCCATCATGGACTTGCGCGGTTTGAACAAACTCCTCAGGAAGGACAAGTTCAAGATGGTTACTCTCACAAGTCCTCCAGGCCCTTCAACTCCAGGACTGATTGGTGTCTCTCGACCTAAAGGACGCTTATTTTCATGTGCCGATCCATCCAAAGCACAAGAAGTACCCGAGGTTTGCGGTTGGAGACTCGCACTTTCAGTTTTGGGTCCTGCCGTTCGGATTGACCTCCACTCTGAGGGTTTTCACCAAGCTCATGTTAATAATGGCAGCACATCTCAGGAAAGGGGGGAATTCACGTCTACCCCTACCTGGATGATTGGTTGATCAGGGCGCGCTCTCCCGAGCAAGTCCTGGATCATCTGTCAGTCACCTGCCACTCCCTCTACAAGCTGGGCTTCTCCCTCAAAGAAGTCCCATTTGACACCAACTCAGAGGCTCCTGTACATCGGAGCAGTGCTAGACACGTCCATGGGGCAGTGTTTTCCTCCCCAGGTGAGGGCTCATCACATTCAGCAGATGGTGCACAAGTTTCAACTTGCCCAGAGTCTCCCAGCGTTCGAGTTCTTGAGACTGCTCGGCATCATGGCATCCTGCATTCTTCTGGTGCCAGAGGCCAGGTTGCGGATGAGATCTTTGCAATGGGCACTCAAGCGCCAGTGGTCTGTCCTCCCGCAGGATGTCGGACCCTGTTCAGGTGCCACCCTCGGTCGCCCAGGACCTTCTGTGGTGGGCCAACGAAGACAATCTGATGAAGGGGGCTCCATTTTGGCTGCCCTGGCTGGAGGTGACTATCGTGATGGACGCATCGCTCACGGGATGGGGAGCTCATGCCAACGAGTTGACAGTCAGCGGTCGTTGGTCTCCGTCGGAGTCCAGACTCCATATCAATCTGTTGGAGCTGAGGGCCGTCAGGCTAGCCCTGAAGCCTTTTCCACCGACTGTGCGAGGAAAGAATGTCCTGATCCTGACGGACAACACGACGGCCATGCACTACTTCAACAAAAAGGGGTGGGGGGCAGGGTCACTTACTCTGTGCAGGGAGACAATGCAGCTCTGGTTCTGGGCAATCCAGCAGGAAATTTCGATCTCTGCAGTTCATCTGGCCAGAGACGAAAACGAGATGGCGGATGCTCTGAGCAGGCAGAGCGCGATCTCTCACGAGTGGGAGTTGGCTCAGGAGATTCTCCCGGAGATCTTTGCCCTTTGGGGGACCCCTCAAGTGGATCTCTTCGCCGACTGGAAGTGCGAGAGGTTCTGCTCGCGGGAATTTCCTCCAAAAGGAGCCTTAGGAGACGCGCTCGTGGTGGAGTGGTCATTCCCACTGCTGTACGTGTTTCCTCCACTCCCCGTCATCCCGCAAGTACTGCAGAGGTTCGGTTCCCGGATGATCCTCATTGCTCCGGCGTGGGCCCTGAGGATGTGGTATCCGGACCTTCTCGACTTGTCCATCTGCCCCCACGTCGTCTTGCCTACCGAGACGATCGGCTCTCAAGGGAGGGAGGGGGGGGTCAGGTTCTCCATCCAGAGGTCAGATCCCTCAACTTTCACGCTTGGCTTCTGAAAGGTTGAGGTATAAAGATTGGGACCTCCCTGAAGACGTGGTGGAGATGTTGCTTTCGGCCAGACAGCCAGCAACAAAGTCCCTGTACCATTGCCGTAAGTTCTGCTACTGGTGCAGGGTTAAGAATGTGGATCCTTTTGCATGCGACATTCCCATGGTTCTGGCTTTTTTGCTTTCTTTGGCCCACATGGGCTTGCAAGTGGGTACCGGTAAAGGTTACCTGGCGGCGCTGTCCATATTTAAGCGCTCATCTGAAGTGTTCCTATTTTTAAATTCCTTTTAATTTCTCAGTTTCTGAAAGGGCTCACTAATGTGTTCCCTCCGTCACCTTTCCAGGTGCCCGGTTGGGATTTGGACCTTATCAATTTTGTGATGGGTGCTCCATTTGAGCCTTTGCATTCATGCCCTTTGAGACTATTGACTCTTAAAAGAGCGAGTGAGCTACAGGCACTTTCAGTTAAGCCACCCTTAACTGTGTTTCATAAGGACAGGGTTGTCCTTCGAGTTCGTCCTTCTTTTCTTCCGAAGGTGGTGTCGGAATTTCATTTAGGCCAGAAGGTTGTTCTTCTGGCGTTTTACCCTCCTCCACATCCTGTTAAGGAAGAGGAGAGGCTACATAGGCTCGATCCTAGGAGAGCGTTAAGCTTTTATATTACAAGCATGTCCCGGGTCAGAGTGGACTATCAACTCTTCATTGGTTACGCTGGAAAGCGTTTGGGACAAGCTGTGACGAAACAGACTTTGTCTCGCTGGATTATTTTGGCTGAGTGTTACCGCTTGGTGGGTAAGGACCCACCGGACGGCTTGCGGGCCCATTCTACAAGGGGTATGGCTGCCTCTACTGCCCTACAGAGGGGTGTTCCTATTCGTAACATCTGTAAAGCAGCCTCCTGGGCTTCGGTACATACTTTTGTACTTCACTACTCCCTCGATTCCATCCGGGGGCAGGATCTGGCCTTTGGCAAGGCGGTCCCTTACGCCGCAATTTGATTGGGCATTCTAAATTTCTGTTTTCTAAATTCCTTTCCCACCTCCTTGCATTGGTACTACTTTGGGAGTCTGTCATAGCTATGGAATATGTCGGAGGACCCAATCCCCTCGAAGAACAAGTTACTCTCTGACCTGGTTCTTTCGATGGGATGGTCCAACGACGTATTCCATATCGCTCCCTCCCTGCCTTCCCCTCTACAGAATTTCTTGTGCGATTGCAGCTTACGTTTCCGCAAGGCTTTGTGTGTCAGACTGGCAGAAGACTGGTACCACATGTTCTGGGGGGAAAAAACTAAAACTGAGTCTACGGGCGTCGTGCGTCCTACTTATAACATCCAGTGACGTTGGCCGTCGGAGAAGGTCCTCGAGGGCGGCGTATCGACGTCATCGACGCAGGACGCCGAAAGATTTTCTGAAGCAGCACAGCTGTGGTGATTACTGTCATAGATATGGAATACGTCGTCGGACCATCCCATCAAAAGAAAGTTACCAGGTAAGAGAGTAACTTGTTCTTTTATTGAACGCAGCTGTATATTGATTGATATTTTATTTCTGTTGCGCTCGTACACAAGTGTTTCAGAGCGCGACAAGGCAAGGGAGGGGAACAGGGGAGAACAAAACAGCGATCTTACTAGGCCAAGTGACATTGAGAACGCGCAAGTGCATGGGAGAGGGGGGAGGGGAAAGTGCATGGAAGGGGGAGAGGTGGAAAGTGCAAAGCAGAGGAGAAACAGATAAATAACAATAAATAAATAATAAAGGCAACAAACGGTGGTAATGCAGCAAGCAATTTGCAAGTGCCAGGATTAAGGCAGCAGACAGGGTAGGTCTGAAGTGCAGGAAGAAACAGGGTGGGGCTAGCCATCCGGGCCTGGGTCTTTGTTCATAGGGAGATTTTTGATTACATATGAAAGTTCTTCAATTGTTATCTCTTTCCAATTGATCTGATGTCTGGGATGTATTGCATGGAAGTTTGACTGAGCGCAAGTATGCTTTTTGGGATAGAGGATCAGGTTTATCGGTGTCATAAAGTTTAGAATTAAACTCGACAAATTGTGAAATGGTCTTAGGTGTTGACGTTACCAAATCACTGTTTTTATTTTCGACTCCTACAATTGTGCGTTAGGCCTGGGGCTGCCTTAACTGTCTGGCCAGCAACCGGTCTGCTTTTATTTGCTTGACTATAAAATGTTTCACGTATGACCTTTTTTCTGTTTTTGATAACAGTTGCAGCCTCCCCCTGACCTTCCTATAAGCTTTTTTGATAGCCGGGCCACCCTCGGTTTCCATTTTTTTCATGATTACTGCCATTTGTCTCCATTTATGACTCAACTGCCTTACTTTGTTTTTGTCTAGCTGCTCCAGTAGAGATCAATTCCCCCCCTGAATGATGCCTTAAAGGAATCCCATAAAGTGTCTAACGAGATCCCCGCTTGTATCATTTATCTAAAATAATTCTTAAATTTTTGTCCCCCACGTGTCTTTCTGAATAGGGTCCTGGAATATTTAGAAGGGCATACCCATGTCCATAACCCTGATTTCATTTGCAGGATTAGAAGTTTCAATTCCAGGGGACAGTGATCTGATATTGTAATTTGAAATATCTCAATTTTGTTACTATTTCCCAGCAACCCTGCTGATGAGTACACATCATTTATATGTGAAAACGAGCTATGGACATGGGAGTAATATGTGGAGCCTTTTTCTGTTCCCTTCAGAGTTGTCCAAACATCGAAGACCGCCACCTGTTCTATTTTATTACAAAGCCCTTAGGGAGAGGGTTGTGTATAGTACTTGCACTTCTATCATTTTATGAGTCCCGCGCCAAATTAAAATCCCAAAATATTAGCTTTTCCCCTATCATAAATGTTTCTAATTCCATTATCTTTTTTTTCAAAAAACGATCCTGGCCTTTGTTTGGGGCATACAGCGATACTAAGGTCATTTTGGTCGAGTCTATCAACGGCCACAAAGAGGAATCTACCCTTCCTTGTCTGTTTTCGTATTAATTATCTTCAATTGTAACCCCTTTTTAAATACTATTGAAACCCACGCCACTTTCCTTGGCGCGATAGCTTGAATAATTATGGGGAGTGTCTGATATACTAAGACAGATTTATCTTGTTGTCTAATATGGGTTTCCTGCCAAATTAAAACTTCAGGGCGATGCCACGATGGGAATCCTTCTAATTTCTTGGGTTTAACCAGCGTATTCAGCCCCTGAACATTAAAAGATATACATTTGAATGCAGTTCCTATTTTATTACACTATTTGTATTTGGCACTCTGCCCCACAAACACGGACAGTTAAACATTGCAGAAACTTTGCGATGTCCCCCCCCCCCCCCCCTCACTCCCTACATATGCCCCCCCCAACTCGCCTTATTCCCCACAACTTGTCCCCCAATTCCCTGATCCTCCATCCTGGTGTGACCCATTGTACCTGAGTACCTACAACAATCACTTCTCCCAGGTGGATCTCCATTTCCTCCCAGGTGTTTCCCCTTAGGGTGTCCTAAATCCCTCTTCTCCACCACTCTGATTCCAGATGGAGCATTCCGTACCTAAGCTGTCTACTTCGCATTCCAGTTAGCAGCATGATCAAAAAAGTTCCTGTCACCATTCTTTTTGTTTCACTTTTTCTTCTCCAATATCGTGCCATGCAGACGAGGGTTTAAACAAGACCATTACGGCCCCCTGATCCGCGTGCTGGCGAGATCACAGGTGAATCTTTACTGTACTCCCTCTGAGGTCCGACCTTCCACTTGAGTTTGCTGTTTCCCTGCGATTTCTCATTCAGCTGCCTTTATTTTCAACAGCTCCATTTCTTCTGCAAGAGATGTAATCCTCTGTTGCCTCCTGTCCAGTGAGAATGTGACACCGAATGGAAATGTCCATCTATATCTTATTTTCTTTAGCTGCAGTGTTTTTACAACCTATTGCATTTTCCTGCGTTTTTGGAGGGTGATCGGGTAAAGATCTTGGTACAATTCTATTGTTGCGCCATTGTACGTGATTGGGCCAGTTTGACTAGCTGCCTGAAGAATGTGTTCCTTTGCGGGTATAACCTGCACGCTGCCAGCACACCTGTTGGGTGTGAGCATGGGTCTACTCTTCTCGGGTCGACCCTGTGAACACCATCTAATAGTATCTCTTCCTCTGCCCCGAGTAGCTCATCCTGACAAGAATATTTATCCTGCGCGACTTATGTTTTAAAGACTTGCATTGGATCTCTAGGTTCTGGGTCGCTCTTACCATGTGTTCTAGCAGCTCCTCCGACTGTCGGTTGTCTATGGTCAGGTCTTGTATCTCTCTCTCATTAGCATCAGTACGTTCACCCAAATCAGTTAGATCTTTCCTAAAGTCAGTAATTTAATTTCTGTTGTGAAGGTGGTAAATTGTCTGAAATTATGCAGTGAACGTGCTCTGGAAGTTCTGAAAGCTCTTCGCAAAGTCCTCTTTGGAAGTTGCCATTTCTGTTACAGCGACGTCTGGGCGATTTGGAGAGCTTATCAGTTGAGTCTGAGGTTCTGGCCCCAATGTTCTGTAGAGGGCTGTCCTTGTTAGTCTTTAAGTTCGAGGAAGGGACTGATGAGGTTTTGTGCTTGGCGTAAAGGGTCTTCTGCCCAGGTGGATCCCCCTGATTTATCCAGTCCTTGAAAGAGCCCAGCTGGCTTTGAAAGGTCACCTGGCCACCCAAATGTATGGCTTTCAGGTATTTGGCTCTGTTACCCGTCTTAACTCACTTCTGTAATGTTCAGGGCTAATGCCGTCCAGGTGCACTCTCCCCTGGCATATCGCGGCTCCTGCAGCCGACATCTTTATGGTCGTATCTGCCACATATTCAGATAATCCTCAGGTGCGGGATCTCGGTTGCCCTTTGCTACCTTTTTTCTTGCCTCCCTTCAGGTCTCCGGAGGTATTCAGCAGCAGTTTGCCTCCTTCGTACGGCTCATGCCGGCACTGAAAGCTCGTCCCGTTGCTTATCAGGCGTGACCAGGCCAACTGCACACAGCATCCATTATTGCTTTTCCCCCCTTATTTTCCGATTAATAGCTACAGGAAGGAAACGTTCTTCACTCGCTCAGTTTCCTCAGCTTCTGATGAGAGAAACTGCGTTTGAAGCTCTATTTTTATGCCTTTTCCATTGAGTTTGGTATTGGTCCTCAACTAGGCCAACCCCAAACACCAAGAGTGGGGTCACTGTCCTCTCAATTCCCTCTGTCATGAATCCATCCCAATATTTCCTTCCAATAGATTTGCGCTCAGCATCAATCCCGCCATTTGTGCAAATAGTTGCTGATTTGTAAGCATCCCCGTCAACAGGGAGGGCTTCTTCCTGTATACATTTTTGCTAATCTCTGGGGGTTGAGGTGTCACTGCATGAGCAGCCCGCTGTTGTGCATCTTGTATTGTACCGATATGGTGCATTTTCAAACCGCTCTGTGTACAGCTGCTCAACCCTCCGAGTTGTCTTCCCATCCATAGACTTTTTTGCATGTGCGGAGTTGGTAGGTGCCCGCTTTCCACTAAGGGGCTTGAATTTTGCAATTATCCCTTTGGAGCCCATGTGTGTGTGTTAAAGCTTTCAAAAGGAGTACGTTTTCTCTGAGGCAGATTGTTCCACCGGATGTCCATGAAGGGTGCCTTTTAGTTGCAAGTATAACAATGGTTGGATCTCTTGGCCTTGTTGGGCCTCTTCAAATTCCTTCTTGGTCAAGGAGGCCTTCCTCCTCCTCTCCCCCCCCCCCCCACACACATTTGCTCCATCCTCACCAAACCCTGTTCATATTGCGGTTGAAAGCGAATTGGGTCTGCTATGAGATCTCCAACTTGAGGTGCCCAGATACAGGAAGAGGTCGATGTGGTAACACTGCTCATGTCTGGTCGCTTTCTCCACAAGGGGTCATAACACCGCAAGAATCTGGTGATCATGCACTCTTCGCTGCTGATTTCTGGGGGACCCAAAGCCATTCTCCCAATGTGACCGGAGTGAAGTCCCCATTTTCTAGGTGAACCCATTGCTTGTCTGCTGCTACCCTCAAGTGGTCCAGTAGTACGCAAAATTGTGCTACCCTATGGTACTCGTAGACTTTCGGGTAGGCCATACCACCCTTATTTTTGGGAAGAATCATAATTTTGAAAGCAATTTGCGGCCTCTTCCCCTCCCACAAAAAAGGTCAAAAGAGGGAGAGCTTAACTTTTGCGTGGAAGGAGTCTGGGAGTAATACCGGAGAAACTGGAACAGGAAGAGAAGCCGCAGTAGTACATACATTTTAATTGTTGTGAACCTTCCCACCCATGAAAGTTTCAGTTTCAACCATTTTTAAATGTCACTTTTGACTGCTGTCCAAATCGGGGTGTAGTTTGCCTGATCGATTAGCTGTTTTGTGATGGTTACCCTTGGATATCGGATGCGGCTCGGATTTAGCTTGCCCCCAGATTTTCAAAAGTCGTTTAAGGGGGGTCCGCTAGAGTCCAGCAGAAGGATTACCATTTTACTTCGATTAATACGAAAACCTGCGTCGGTCCCATATGCCTCTACTGCAGTTAAGAGTGCAGTGATGGCACGGGACAGGTACGTCTGGTAAATAAAAACATCAGCGAAGAGTGTTCGCTTATATTCCTTCCCAAATTTCGTGATCCCGGTGATTGATGCATCTTCCCATATAGTTTGGGCCAAAGGCTCCTTTACTGTCATAGCCACGGGCCCCACAACACAAAAACCACACCATCTAGTGATGGGGGCAATGGGTCACTTGACTCCCTTATGTCCCTTTGGGACTCATAAACACAGGGGCCCTGGCTGGACTTTGGCACTAAGCTTCTATAGAGATGTGAGCAGGTACACTATTTCAGTGTTGGAGTGTTTTATTTTACAAGAACTTACCAGGTGCTGGAAGCCTTTATTCCCGAGAACATCCCCATGTGCTGACTCATCGGGCGTGGCTCCCTAGGCCTGGTCTTCAGGTGCTGACTCATTGGGTATGGCAGGGCAGGGCATGGCAGCAGGCAGGGCAGAGCTACTGGGCGTGGCCGGGAACAAGACTATATAAACCCACCGATCCCTCAAGCAAATGCTTTGCGTTACTTTGCACCTCCATGCAACGTGACGCTCACCGCTGCCTGGACCAGCTACTTACCTCGTGATCCTGCAACAACAGCATCCTTACCTGGACCCTGGCTGGTATATCACGGCAACGCTCCATCTTCTTGGCAGATCCCGAATCGACGCCGCAGCACCTGCGCTCTGTCCCACGAAGCCAAAGTCCTGTAACGAGAAAAGAAGACAAGAACAGGTTAGAACTCCCGAAAACACCCAACCCAGGGTCGTGCCGCATTTGAAGCCCAACGCGCACCCTAAGGCACCATTAAAGGCTGCTTACCGGCTGTCGGACTATCTCAGCCCTGCTCCTCTGTACCGCCGGCTCCGCTTCTTCTACCGCAGCTACCGCCAGCACTGCTACACCCACCTGCAAGGGGAGTGAGCAGAGAAGAGACATTACATACAAACGACAGATTACGATCTTTACAAATAAAATTACAAAAGCCGGGCAAGTGGAAACTAGGGAAACACTTAACCACAAGAGAAGTTTACTAGTCGCAGCTGGCGTGGACTTCAACAAGGGACCAGTGAAGGAACTCGGTTCCCTTCAACAAGCGCCGCTGCCAGAAGCAGCAGGACAGAGAGCTCACCATTTAGCAGCAACCGCACTGCTCATCACCGCAGTTCCCCACACAGACGCAGGGGGAGGAACAGACGAGGAGTTTCATCCCTGGGAGGGCTGCGACCGTGCCCCAACGCCTCCAGACACCAGTGAGTAGAACACTCATAAGCGCAAAAATCAGGGGAGATGACGGGCAGCCCTGCCTTGTCCTCCGACTCGAGGCAAAAGGGAGGATGCCACGCTGTTTGCTTTCGTGTTGTGATAGAGCTTGTGTCCCCATAATGCAACATGCCCCAGATTCCTTACAGAGGACTTGCAGCATAAATGGCCACTCCAGCCTGTTGAAAGCCATTTCGGCATCTACTGAGACTAGGGTGGGGCCCGAGTCCTGAGGGTCAATTGACGCCATCAGGCCTAAGGTTTTACGGATGTTATCCGACCCCTCTTGCCCTCTCACACACCCGACTTGGTCATTATATGTGAGCTTCGGCAGCACTGTGCTCAGCTTGTTGGAGAGTACGCTGGCATAGATTTTGACCTCCACCTTTAACAGGGAGATCAGCCTATAAGAACCACACTAGATCTTGTCCCTTCCTCCTTTGGGGAGAACGATAATTCTTGCTTCCGTAAAGGATGCTGAGGCCGGTCACGTTTCCATGATTTCATTGAAAAGTGGGGACAGGAAGGGCGCCTTGGCGCTGTTGAAAGTCTTATAAAAAAGCTGAGGTGAAACCGTCTTGCCCTTGCACTGATTTTGCTTCAACTCTGCAATAGCAGCACTCACTTCCTCTACTATTGGTGTGCTCAATTTGTCTGTTTCTGGGCTTTTCAGTGGTTCAAATGCTGATGTATCTAAGAATTTATCTGTACTTTCTCGGCTGGATGCACAGTTTGAGGTGTACAATTCGTTAAAAAAACTAGGCAAAGGAGGCTGTAATGTCCACAGGTTTATTCAGCATAGCTCCCTCTAGGTTTTTGATTTTATATACCACTCTCTTGGCTCTCTGCCCTCTGAGTATGGCTGCTAATAGATGGTCTTTTTCTTAAAATGTTTGCTTGATGTTTCGGAGGTGTATTAATGCTTTTCCACTCCATACTTCTTTCATCTCTTGTCTAAGCTCCTTAATGTTTGTCAGTATCTTACCAGGGTCTACCCTTCCACCTGACAGTTTGGCTTCTTGGTTTCTTATTTCCCCCTTTAGCGTTGTCTTCCGCAGGAGTCTAGTTCTCTTCATGAATGTCCCTTGTGCTATCAGAAGCCCCCTCGTCGCTACTTTGGCTGCTTCCCACACTATGGCTCGATGACGGTCACCCCTGTCATTTTGCTTGTAGAATTCCCTAATTTCTACATCCAGTGATACCCTAAAGCCCTTGTTCTTAAATAGCGTGTCATTGCAAATCCATCTTTTGTCCGCCCCCATGCTCAGACCCAAGTCGAGATTTATAGTGCTCATGTCGTGGTCCGACCAGCCCACTAGTTAAATTGCTGCCCTCTTGATATGTTCAAGTGCTGCCTCCAGAAAAAAGTAGTTTATGTGGGTAAATGTTTGGTGCGGGAGAGAGTAGAATGTGTAGGCTTTTGTATGCGGGTGACAAGATCTCCCCGTATCTACCAGGAAATGGTCCTGCATAAGGAGTTGGCAATACCCTTTTCCCTGGGGCGGCTCGGCCCCTGCCCTGTATGAAACCCAGTCCAACATTGGGTCCATCACCATGTTAATGTCCCTCCCCCCACAGATCAGATCCCCGGTTCTCCATTTTACCAGGAAAGAGTTCTCTGCTGAATGCAAGTTGTTGGCTGTTGGGGGCGCATACCCTGAGCATAATGTGACGGCACTGGATCGAATGGTGCCGTTAATTACGAGATGCCTCCTGTCTGGTTTTCTGTGGGTTTGTGTGATTTGCAACACCAATGATGTTGGATATAAAATGCTCACACCTCCCTTTTTAACTAGTCCTGATGCCCAAATAACTCCTCCCAATTGCCTACCCTTTAGGGAACCCTCCTCCCCACTCCGGAACTTGCTTTCCTGCACAAAGAGAACATCTAGGTTGGTCTGGTTGCCTTCATCAGCATTGACCTCTTCTGGGGGTGAGGCCCTTCACGTTTAGTGACTCAAATCGCCATACCCCTTATTTGTACTTGATATCAAAACAAGCTGAGTTATGAGCTCAGTGTTTGCTCCTCTTGTACGAGATCACTGTGACTTGGTGCAAGTTGTGTCTATTAAGGTGTACTGCCCATTTACATATGTTGCGTGGAAACCTAAAATAAGGTGATACCTGCTGAAGCTCACAAGAGGTTGACCCTCCCACTTGCCTCTAAGAACTCCCTCCCATTATCCCCCCTACCCCCAAAAGGACATGGAAAACGTATCCCTTTGAAATTGGAGACTCCCTAAAAATAAACATAGGGCCACACTACGGGGGACTCCTCGAAACCCAAAACTTTGAACAACAGTATACTTGCACTTGGCGCTGAAATTCAATAAACAATGCTTTAACAATTCAGCCCGATAAAGGACAGGAAAATGGTGAAAAGTCTGTTCTTCATTCTCTGTCCTGGGTTGCTGCACCTGCCATTCCTGATTGATTCATTATGCGTGGCAAGGTCCTCATCAGTTTCCTTGCGCACCATGGTGGTCCCTTCATGTTCATTCATGTGCCCCCAACATGTCATGGGGTGTTGACCTCTTTAACTTCCTCGTACCCTTGGCTCACCCTCTCTTGGGCCAAATGTCGATTGGTTTCCTGAGTGGTTCAGAGGACGATGCAAGTTCCATCTCGATTCTGCCTGCTCCCGCAGTTAGGCCTTGTAGAACGCAGTTTGCTTCTTCTGCAGTAACTACCCTGTATTCCATTGCCATGTTCAAATGCGGTTGCAAAGGGAAAGCCCCACCTGTAGCGAATATTTTGTTCTCGTAGCCATGAGGTTAGCGGGCAGTGATCTCTTTTTTTTTTTTTTGGGTAAGGGGCAATGCTGACCAGTCCTGGAAAATTCTAACTCGTGGTTCCATGCAATTCTAACTTGCTCTCCCGTGGGGTCTGCACCTGCCTTCCTCCTCCCCCGCTCTTCATGTGGCCACCAACCTTGCTCCCAAGGCCTCCTGCGAGGGAGTTTCCTGCAGTGCCTGTCCTTCTGCTTAAAGGTATGTGTCCCCGCCGACCAAGCAAGCAGTTTCTCTTCTGTGCGGTGACTCGTTAGCACACAGTTGCGTCGCCTTTTGTGCTCTGCTTCCCTTTCCTGCCTGTTTCTGTGCATTGAGCGTCGGGCCAGGCGGCCAGCGTACTCGAGGCTTGCACACATTGAAGCCGGGCTGCAGGGAGAAACATCTGTTCGTGCTTTGTTCTGAGGGGAAACTTCACAGATTTCCTCTGGGAAAAGACCTGCCTGGTGCTGGACGCTCCCACTTCTCGTTTGTCTATTATGCTAGTTTAGGGCTGAATTGGCTAGAGCGCACCGCTTTTTCTTTGGTGCAGGCACGGCGAAGGCTCAGGCAGCCATTTAGTCTGCGCCCCCGGGTGGTCTCTAACCGCCTCTTTTTTTGATAGACGCTTCCAGTGCCTTATCAACTTCCTTTCTTCTCCTGCTGTCCCTTTACCTTCTCTGGCTCCTGCTCCGCCATCTTCTGCCATCACTACAGCTTCCTATACTGCTTCTCCAGCCGTCCTGTTGCCTCTTTCTTCTGCCACCTCTCTGGCATCCTCCTCCTCCTGTGATACCTCGCCCTCTCCTCCTCCTTCCTCCTCCTGCCCATCCTCGGGCTCCTTCTACACTTCCTCGGGCTCCTTCTACACTTCCTCGGGCTCCTTCTACACTTCCTCGGGCTCCTTCTACACTTCCTCGGGCTCCTTCTACACTTCCTCGGGCTCCTTCTACACTTCCTCGGGCTCCTTCTACACTTCCTCGGGCTCCTTCTACACTTCCTCGGGCTCCTTCTACACTTCCTCGGGCTCCTTCTACACTTCCTCGGGCTCCTTCTACACTTCCTCGGGCTCCTTCTACACTTCCTCAGGGTGTATCTCAGACCTGTACCCCTCCACGGAAGACTTTCAAAGGTGGCAACCTGCTCCACATTGTCACTCTCGCTCCGCTGTCAAGCACTCCACTAACATCTGCCTCCTCCTGGAAGAACTCGTCCCGGATGGTCTCAGTCTGACTGAGAGGCGGTTTACAGCCAGATCTCTCAGGAGTTTTGACACACTCCTCCCTGATGGCTACAAGATCCTCTCTGCACCCAGAACCAACCACCCCAGTGGGGATGTAGCCTTGATCTTCCCAGACAGGATTCCTGCTTCTATCATTCCTATGCAGGACGACTCCTCCTTTGAATGCCCGGTCTGCAGGCTCTCTCCCCTGGCCTTTCTCTCACTGTGGCCACTATCTACCGGCTCCCTGGCCAGTTAGTTCCTTCCTCTCCGAGTGGGCGGACCTCTCACCCTCCTCCCTCCTTGCCTCTACCTCTAAATTTCTCCTCAGAGACTTCAACTTCCACCTGGATGCTTCTTGTCCTTCAGGACTGTGTCGCAAACTGCGATTCTCTCCATTCGGCCCTCTAACCCAACAGGGCACATCTTGGATGTTCTGATCCCCTCAGACCTACCTGTCTCTAACACACTCACCATGTCTCTCTCCTGGAGTGACCACTTTCTCCTTTCCTCTCATCTCTCTACCCTTCAGGCCAAGCTGACTCCAGCTCTGTCACCTACCTTCTCGGTCATTGGCCATGAAGCTTGTGTCAGTTGAGGCTTTCACCGCCACTTGCTCTCCTCCTTCTACACCTATAGATGACGCCGCCCTCTCTAACCTCCATCTTTCTGTCTGACACTCTTGATGTTCTTGGCCCTGTCATGAGGATCCACTTGAAGCCAAAACCAAAGTGCAACTCTTGGTATGACTCGGACCTCGTCACCCTTAAACGCAAGTGTAGGGTGGCTGAGAGGAAGTGGAGGGCAACAGGTACACCATCGGACAAACTGGCCTGGCACCTTCTCCAAAGGCAGTACAGACTCTGTCCTTGCCAAGAAGAGAGAAAATCCAAGCCCGCGTCTCGGCGGCATCCAACAACTTGGCTGAACTCTTTAAAATCTGCGAAGAGCTGGCCAAACCTGCTGCAGTCTCTAACTCTCCTGTTACCTCCCAGGCCTTCTGCATAGCCTTGGCTTCTGATTTCATCACTAAAACTCAGGACATCCTGTCCACACTCTCCTCCTCCGCTCCGGGTCCTCCTGTGGCTGCTTCTCATCCTCCCTTCCCTTCCTTTCATTTGTTCACCCCTGACGATGTTTCTAGACAAGTCCGATCTCTGAAAGTCTCATTGAAACAGGTTCTTCGCTGTTCATCCAAAACCATGAAGTACCACATTGACACCCTTGCTAGCCTTGGCCGATTTCTGCAATCACTCTTTCGCCACTGGAACCTTCCCCTCACCCTGAAACACTCCCTTGTGCACCACCTTCTTTTTTTAAATTGTTTTTTAATTAAAATATCGTTCCACAACAGTAACATACAATAACAGCCTTGTTTACAACGCGGTCCCCATGCCTCCCTTCCCACCGATAACTTCCCAGAACTGGTGTGTAAATAAATATAGTCCTACAGATTCATGCAACGTGGGTATAGTGAAACAAATGCATATATGTAATAATCTGGGTCTGTACGCCAGGTAAGTGTGAACACCTTTTATTATCCAGTCCTGTATACCTCTTAGGACCACACAGGATGGTAGGGAAGACACAGACAAGTATAGAAGAAAGAAATGAACTAACACTGGGATCCCCACACCCATCGGCTCTCTCTCAGCTCTCAACGGTTCCTCTCAGAACCCCCAAACCACCAGGCACAAACATTCCACTGCCCACTATGACATCACAACACCTAAGCAGACCACTACACATCTCCCTCCCTAGAGAACTCGACACAGTGACATCACCACGCCTAAACAGACCACTACACATCGCCCTCCCTTGGGAACGCACAAGAAAAGAAGAAAATGTGACACGCACAAATTCTACCGAAAATCGCGAAGACACATGACACGTCATCACCACATAGCGGCCTACAATGCGATGAGAAACACAGTACAATACACCAGGAAACTCCTCCACAGGACACTGGACCGCCCAAAATGCCAGCATCCTAAAACAAACACTGCAGCGTACAGTCAACCTACAATACGTCCAAACATGCTACACCCGCACAGAAACCCAACACAACCGCAGAGTCTACCGACATGTAAAAAGGACCCTGCCACAATCGCAACCATCCCCAACCTGCAACCCTCAAGGACAGAAAACAAAACAAGCACCACTGCTTGTCCCAAGCTGCCACCTCAGAACCTCAGGTCTGCCACACCTGAGCACTGCTAGAACATCACAGGAAATGCTCACCAAAACTAACTACCCAAACCATCATGGCCCATTACACCTTCCGCTCCGGGCTGCCACCCCAAAGCCTCGGATCTACAAACCCAGCTCAACTCTGAGCAACAACAATGCCCAACACCAGTTGGGGAAGGCAAATCCAAAAACATCACTATATCTACACTCTTATACCATCACCACCACGAACCATCGGGGCACACACCGCTACACCTGATGCTGCCACACTGACACCTGGCATGTTATGAAACATAAATGAACATTTCACAAACGTATGTAAACGTTATGAAAACAATTCATCAACTTTCCTATGTCATCAACGTTTCCTCTGGGAACTGGTACACATGTCTAAACGATGTAAAACACCTTAAAATCTTCCCTTTTAGAAAAGGTAAATGCGTCCAACTGTTGCTGCAGGTACCCCACCCCCCAATGCTCAACATACAAGGTCACCACAGCAAAACTGGGAACCCCTGAGGAGGATCATTTGTCCCATCACCCCTCACCGCACCCTTATGCACTAAACGGGTGCTGACATTGAAAACATAAAAATTGTCTGGAGAAATACATGCACCACGCGGCCACATGCCCCAACCCCAGTTCACCAGGAAGAGGTCCATGTACCAACCGGCTACATGTCCAAACACTTCTCCGCACCCTCGAGTTCAAAATGCAAATCTCCTCTTCCCCACACTCTCGAGTCCTGAGTGCAAGTCTCCTCTACCCCGCACCCTCGAGTCTCAAGTGCAATACGCTAAGTCTCCCGAGTTCCTAATAAAACTCTGCCAGGAACGTTCAAACTCCGCCACATTTCCAAACTGCAAAATGAAACTGCAGAAACAAAAATAACACCCCCACTAAACTGGGTATACTCGCTACGACCCCTAACATTACACACTGAGCAAAGGGACCTAAGGGGAAACAGAGGCCACGACACAACACGCCACACAACAGACAACGACCTCTAACAACTTAACCCCTACTGACCAACCTGGGGACATACCCTACACCTCTAAACATTTGGATTTGGGCCACAACATACAGACAACACCACTCGGGCCCAAAACACTTACCTCCCTCACGATTCTACCCAGCATTGCGATTCCACGGGCCTAGATAAGACCCCAACGCAACGTCCAATCCTTTGAACACGCAGTCAAGCTATAGCCTGCAAATGCCATCTGCCAACCTCTCATGGCAGACCATGGCACTCCCGCAACCTTCCATGTCCCCAATGCTGATCTGTCCTCCTACTGGACCAACTGCAGCCCGCTCTGTGCCTCCATCAATGTTCTCCATTTCACAAACACCACAGCAAATCACTGACACTTTCCAGATCGCCTTCTCTGAAACCTTCCTGCTGACACGCACGGCCACTTGATCGATGACGTGCGTGGCACTCCACGGGCTGGTGCTCCAACTGCCATCCACGAGACAGCGTCTTCTGAGAGACCACGTCGAAACGTCTTGTCGAGCGTGCAGGCTCTTGAAGCCAAAGAAGTTAAAGGACTGCTCCACGAAACGCTGGTGCCACTACGCCAGGCAGCTCGAGGCCATTGAGGTGGAAGGTGCCTTCAGTGATGGCAGTGATGCCGTCCTTTCGTACGGCGAGGACGACTGAGTAGCTCCAGCTACTCAAGCACAGGCCCCCAACCCTGTAGGACAGGCCGGTGGCCATGTTGTGGGGACTACACCCAGCGGCGGTAGCGCTGCAAAAACTAATACCACTAAGAATATAAGCCCAGGTCGAGACTCGACACATGGGTCGAGTGATATACAATGATTGACTCCAAGGAAAAGGTCCACTGAGCCCAGGTCCTCTGGACAATCTCGCTCGATCGCCACACGACAGGGCCCAACCGTCAAGACTGCAAGGTTGTCGCTCACAAAACTCCCTCTGAAGGTCGATCGACAGCAGACGAGGCCTCTGCATTACCAGCAGCCGAAATTCGATGCTCAGCGTCTGATAAGGTGGCAGGCCCCAAGAAGGCTGTAAAACACTCCTCTGTGCCCTGGGGGGGAGGGGTGGGACCTATCACAAAAAGACCTCAAAAACCCATCATAGGGGCAAGAGCCCTCGGAAGGAAAAGTCTAAATCGTCCAAGCCCATAGCAAAACCTACAGAATCTAGACCTAAGGTGGTACCTCCCACAGATGAGGACCTAGGACTTTCCCCTCAATCTGTAATAATACCAAGTTCTAAGGAATGGTCTTCACAGGACATTGACAGAGTGATGAGAAGAATGACCTTTATGGGCAATTATTTAGAGAAAAACCCTAATTACCTTCAGAGCTTCAACTCCACTCCTCCCACCACAGCTCCATACGGCTCTCAGGCCTCTGCCATGCTTACTGAACCCCCTTCTAAAAGGTCTTGTTCGAATGCTCCTTTACAGAGTGCAATCCTAGATCTCTGACCCTGAATCAGATTAAGATCTCTCCTTTGTAGAGGCATCTGACCCTCAACTTATTGATGAGGATACAGAGGACCCTTATAATGGGGATGACGAGGACCCAGAGGCATATCAAGAGGCCAATTTGTACTGTATAGATTCCCCTCTTAACCAAGACACTACAGTTGTTGATTCCCCTATTGATAACCCCTCTTCAATGACGTACTAGCCAAGGCGGCTGAACACTTTCAGATTGACACCCAGGAGGTAGAGGAGGATAGAGACTTTGCAGAACAAATCCTTGGGGACAAAAAGACAGTGGCCCAGTTTATCCCGCTACTGAAATCATTGGAACGCAGAATACAGCTATCTTTAGAAGCCCCCAACCTCACACGGGCCGTAAACCCATGTGTGTAAAACTTATTCAGACCTGCACCTTCTGACCCTTTATATATTAGAGGCAAACTAAAACTAGGCTCCTTAGTTGTCAGCACAACTAGAAAGAGAGCAGGCACATCCCTTGCTTCCTCCGAGGCTCCACCTGATAAGGAGAGCAAAAGAATCTATGCCATGGGTAGAAAGGTCACTTCCTCTGCAGCCTATCAAACCAGGATAGCGAATAATGCAACCCTCTTGGCTAGTTATAATTGCCACAAGTGGTAAGAGATGTCTGCTTTACTTTCGTCTGCCCCAGAGCCACTCAAAGCCCAACTAGCACAGGTGGCTGCAGATGGGAGAGCTCTGTCTAGCTGTCTCCTTAAATCCAATTTTGATGCAGTGGACAATACCGGAAGAGTCATTGCACAAGGGACTGTTAAGAGGCATGCATGTTTGCGCCAGTCGGGTTTTAGACCGGAAAAGCAGGCCACTCTTATAAACATGCCAGTGGAACCTAACGTGCTCTTCAGTAAGGCCGTTGAAGAGGCACTTATAACAGCAAAGGAAGAGTATGACACTCTTAAATCTTTAAGTCAACTCACAAACAAACCGTCTGGTTAAAGGGGTAACAGACATTTTTGCTGTTTTCGAGGCCAAAACTCTCAATGTGGATCCAGCTACTATCAAGGCCAGGGTTCCTCCTGGGGAAATAATCAAGGCCAATCCTCCCTGGGCTATCCCAGAGGACAACACAGAGGTCATGGTCGCGGCAGAGGCCCTGCTCGAGGTGGCACACAACCTCAGAGCAAGTGACATTTCGCTTCAGGTGCCCTCCCATGCTTCTCCAGTAGGACAACACATTTCCAGCTTGACCCACGCATGGGAGGGAATCGCCTCAGACAGATGGGTGTTGTCCACAGTAGCAGGCGGATACTGTATAGAAATACTCCAACGTCCCCACGATCACCCTCCACGACAGAAGGTCCACTCAGAAGATCAGCGTATCCTTCTCGAAGAAATAGCCACCCTTCTATTAAAGGACGCCATAGAAGTCGTCCCGGCCAACTAGGCACATGGGGGGTATTTATTCAACTTACTTTGTTGTGCCAAAGAAAGATCTAACAATGCGCCCAGTATTAGATTGCAAACAAGTATGGCAAGCCACAAGTTCTGCATGACTACGCTACAAGAGGTAATCCCTCTACTAAAAAAGGGTTATTACATGACCACACTGGATATGAAAGATGCTTATTTTCATATTTCAATGTTCCCAGCGCACAGAAGTTTCTTGCGTTTTTAAGATGGCGAACTAGCAGTACCAATTCAAGGCGCTGCCCTTTGGAATAGCCTCGGCTCCAAGGGTATTCACAAAGGTACTGCCAGTGGTGGCAGCGCACCTGCACAGGGAAGCAATCCCAGTGTACCCTTACCTGGACGACTGGCTCATTACAGGGGAATCTCCCTTTATTTGCAGACCACAGAGAACAATCAACCTCCTCTTCCAATTGGGCTTCTCGATCAACGATAAAAGGTCAAGCCTTGTGCCAAGCACGTCAAAACAGTTCCTAGGAGCTGTCTTAAACACAGAGGACGGATTGGTCTTTCCATCAGAGGAAAGAATAAAAAATCTGTTATTACAAACACCACATTATCAGGCCGGCCACCAGATAAGGGTGCGCAAAGCTATGCGTTTAATAGGCATGATGGCATCTTGCATTTACCTGGTTCGTCACGCGTGCCTGCGACCCATGCAGGAATGGTTGGCAAAACAGTGGTCTCAGGCAAGTGGTCAGTGGGACGATCTAGTGGTCGTTTTTCCAACACTTGTACAAAATCTTTGCTGGTGGACAAGAGAAAATCTAACGAAAGGGAAACCTTTCTACGATCCAGAGGTACAGGCGATTGTCACGACGGACGCCTCACACTTGGGTCTGTGGTCCAGCTCTGTAGCTCAGCACCACATCAATCTGCTGGAACATCTGGCAGTATTCAAAGCCCTTCAGACATTCGAAACCCATTTAACAAACCTATCAGTGCAGATCCTAACAGACAGCACCACAGCGATGTTTTATATCAACAAACAGGGGACTACACTTTCTCCAAATCCGTCAAGACAACGAAAGATGTTCCTGTCATCACAACATGTTCCATGGGAACTCGACTCTCTAGCAGACTCATTGAGCAGAGACCCCCCTACCAGAAGAACACGAGTGGCGGCTGCACGAAGAGGTCGTAAAATACCTCTTCTCTTAATGGAGTTTCCTAACCATAGACTTATTCGCCACAAGCGAAAACAGTCAATGCCCAGACTTCGCATCCAGGTTCCCCCAGCCAGGCTCCAAGGGGTTCACCCTAGAGATGAACTGGTCAGGGAAATTTTGCTTACGCGACCCCCACACCCCCGCCAACACCTCTCATGAGGAAAGTGGTGAACAAGATGCAAAAGGAACCGATGACGTTAATCCTAGTTGCTCCTATGTGGGCAAGACAACCATGGTATCCACATCTGTGCAAACTGGCGATGTGCAATTCCATCAAACTCCCGTGCCAGTACAATCTACTCACCCAGCACGAGGGACTAACAGTGCACCCAAAGCCGCACTCAATGAACATGGCAGCATGGTTCCTGAAGTCAGAGTTCAGACATCTGAACCTGCCACACAGATGAATGGACATCTTGAAAGAAGCAAGAAAACCAAACACTAGGCACTGTTACTTTGACAAATGGAGAAGATTCGTAATTTGGTGCCAGACTAAACATATCAACCCCATAGAATGTACTTCATCCCACATTCTAACTTGTATGCTCCATTTGCTAGATGCAGGGTTAGTATTTAACTCCTAAAGATCCACCTGGCGGCTTTATCAGCCTACACAACCGCTTCTAATAAGGTCTCATGGTGGAAAGTACTTGTCATCAAGGCATTTGTGGAAGCAGTAAAGACAATCCACCCTCCATTTTCTAACCCGCTGCCAGGTTGGGACCTCAATGTGGTACTCGCTAAGCTCATGGGACTTCCTTTCGAGCCCATGCACAAGTCTAGTTTCAAACACCTGACTTATAAGACTCCTTCTTAGTGGCTATCACTTCCATAAGAAGAGTTAATGAAATCCAAGCATTGTCAATGCAGGTTCCTATCTTTGTTGTACACAAAGACAAGCTGGTTTTACGTACTCACCCTGGGTTCTCACCTAAATTAATCTCCAAATTTCATGTAAACCAGTCAATCGAGCTACCGGCTTTCTTCCAGGAACCCAATTGCTTAGCTGAGGTAAAACTCCACACTAGATGTGAGGAGAGCGGTCCTCTACTACGTAGACAAAACTGGACCGCTAAGAAAAACGGATAAACTGTTTTTCTCCATAGCGCCAGGCAGAGAAGGTGACCATCTCTAAGAATGCCATCTCTAGGTGGATAGTCGGATGTATCCAACTGTTCTATTCCCTATCGGATAAAACACTGCCTTTTACGCCAAGGGCCCACTCCACAAGAGGTACTGGAGCCACTCTGGCTTTCATTGCAAATGTCCCCTTAGACAGTATTTGCAAAGCAGCTACATGGAGCTCTATACATACTTTCACTCAGCACTACTGCATTGACACTCATTCCAAGACAGATACACAAGTGGGACAAGCGGTTCTAAGACACTTATTTGCTCATGAACCTTCTCACATCCCACCGCCTTCTTCCACTGCTTGCTAATCTATGCACAGCATGTGATCTAAGCAGATTCCACAAGTCTCAGAAGAGTTACATTACTCACCATAATCGCATTTCTGATGCTTGTATCTGCTTAGATTCACATGCGACCCACCCTTCCTCCCCTCGGAGAGAAGGCACATTGATGCTTATGAGCTTGTATGATTAGTATCTGCTTGGATACATCTCTACTCGCGCTACACCTCATGCCAGAAAAATAACAATCTGAGAGATCCCTACGCATGAGGGATCATGGGTACAGTGGATGTCGCACTAGGGATAGTATTACTGGCATGCCCTGTCCGATGTCCCTTTTCGACTTTCGAAAACAACTGTAATACTCTGCAGCTTCCACTAGATTTCGGCCTATGCACATCATGTGAATCTAAGCAGATACAAGCATCAGAAATACGATTACGGTGAGTAATGTATCCCGTATATAGAGGGCAACGCTAGTAGTAAGCTACTGTATTGTTAAATAGTAGCGCGCGTATTATGTCAGGAGACTTTCTCTAGATCACAAGTTTGGGCCTGCTGTGCGTGCCTTATAAAAGGTACCCTTAAAGTTAGTTAATTAAGTTACTATTCACTGAAGAGTCTGGGCCGGAGGCGTGAGCCAACGTGCTCGCAGTAGGCAGCCGGCCCCGCTCCAGTGTATCCTTAGGGCTTAGAAGCACACCGGCGAACACAGTGAGCGTTTGCTCCCATGGGAGCAGGAAGTCTGCAGGCTTCCCAGCATCCCATAGGCTTCTAATGCCTGCAGCCATTTCTCTGTTCCGCACACCAGCGAAATAAAGCGCTCAAACGGATTACACGCTCTGAGAGATTACAAAAAAATAAGGATTTGTTAAAGCAGACGAACAGAAAGGGCAGAGGAGTGCTTTACACATTAAATGTGTTATTGAGCCTTACCACGATGACTGCCCTGCAGCTTACCTTGCCATCTAAACTCATCCATGGTTCATTTTGAAGATTCCACAGGGTCCTGTTCAACCGCCCGAGAGTGGAGCGAAGAGTGGGTAGAGGAGATGGAGCTGTCCCTCAGCTTAAAGAAGTTTTTAGGGGACTCCTTGTCCCTTAGCAGTCTCACAGGGTGTACAGCCCATAGCTAAACGGCTGGACATGCAGGAGGGCAAAGGGACCAGCTTACCTCAAGAAAAAGATGGGCAGATAGCACTGGAGAAGGTATGTCAGCTAGACGCCTCCAAGAAGGGGTTGAGAAAAAGGGGTGTAAGAAGGCTGGGAAAAGGCTGCCCTCTTTGACCCCCCCCCCCCACCCCCCCCCCCACTCCAGCAAAGATGAAAGGGTAAATGTTGTTCCCCAAAGAGAGCCCTGTCGCCAGACTAAAGAAAGCCTTCCTGCTGAAGTCTGCACAACATGAAAGACTTCCTACCTCAGGGGTGAACAATTAAGGGAACAATGACGAAGACTATGCGCCTGTTGAGGGAAATGAGGAGGAAGTTGGCCTAGACGGTGGACGTGTTTGACCCAGAGTCAGACATACAAAGTCACCACAGTGGGTGCCATCCCCAAGAGTAGCATTATATATAACGCAGCACATCCTAAAACCCCTAGACGGGGAGGTGTTCTCAAGAATATGGTTGGATTGCCCTCGGCCAGAGCTGCCTAGCAAGTTGGCAGACACCCCTGATCTGGATCCCAAGATGGTCCCATTTGTGAATAAAGCAGCAGAGATATCGGAAAAGGCGTCGACCGTGCCTGGAGTGGGTGCCAGGATAAGCTTCTGGACCTGGCTGGCCTGTTGGCCAAAATAATGGACTTGGCAGAGAAAGCCAAGATGTCCAGGTGCTGGGGAACTGGGCACAACGCGCAGTATGCCTACTAGGTAATGAACTGTGCACTCTCCTCGGAAAGGAGAGGGGTGTTACTGAAAATAGACAATACATTGTGTAACTTGGCTTGCTATGAAGCAGGAGAGGAGGGAGCCAAAGGGCTGCTCTTCAGGGAAGCCTTTGCCAAGGAGATGGCACAGTTCGTTGGAACTTACTCGGCACTGGAGAAGGCCCAGAACTCTATTAGAAAGACCTGCCCAGTGTGAGTTTTTTCCAGGACCGGCCGACACAGGGGTCGTTCGTCCAGTCGCTTCAGCTTCCACCGCAAACCCCAAGTGTCACAAGCCCAATATTGGGAAGGGAGGCAACAAGACACGTTCTTCACACCCAGGACCCGATTTCCCAGAGGTCGTAGAGGAAGAGGCTCATACATGCAGCTGTGTGCCTCTGGCGGGGGAGTACACCAAACATGCGAACATGGAAAGTGGGAGGAAGGACTCTCCTTTTTCTGCGCGAATGTCGAGCTTTATCCAAAGATGCGTGGGTGCACCAGGCAGAAGCAGGGTTACACCTAGAGTTTGCCAGCGCTCCCTTACAGAGGGTGGAGCCGCAACAGATACACATGCCTCAAGTAGAGCTAGCGCTATTGCAATGCAAACTGCACAAGCTAGTAGACGCAGATTTCCTCAGCAATACGTTCCTTGTACACAGGGGAGAAAATATAAGGCCCGTAATAAACTTGAAGGGCCTAAACGAGTGGCTTACATACAACCACTTCAAAATGGAGGGGATTCACCTACTCCGACTTGCCAAGCACAGGGGCTTGGCTAGTGTGCTTGGATCTAAAGGATGCATAGCTCACGATTCCGATAGCAACAGTGCACCAGAGATTTCTTTGCTTTCAATGGAACAGAGAAATTTGGCGTTTAACATGCCTTCCCTTCGGCCTAGCATCTGCCCTGTGGGCGTTTACCAAGATAATGAGACCACTGGCAGCAGCCATAAGAGAATGCAAATAATATATCTAGACAATATTCAAATTTTGGGCCCAGACAAGGCGGCTCTTCAAGAGAAATTAAGTTTAGTTTTTGCCCTGGTGTCCTCTCTAGGATTTACAGTAAACTTGGAGAAGTCGCAACTGCAACCAGTTCAGAGGATGGAGTTCCTGGGGTTCACGAAAGATACCACGAAAGCGGTACGCGCGCTCCCTACACACAGTGAAGGCCATCAAGAAATAACTGATGGCACATTTCTGAGAATTCTCGTTAACACTAATTCCTCTCTACCTTAGAGACCCCAAGCTCTTTTGCTGGACTATAGCACTTTAATTCTCTTTGCCTGGAGAGAGCGAGACCCTTTTTATCCCACTCTCTCGTATTTTAATGTGATTTTGAACTTTTTCTTTTGGTTCTGGAGTCTGACAAACTCTATAGCATCATCTTTTACATTGTGTCGCACTGCACCTTCAGTGCAGTGACACAGGGAAGTCTTCCAGATTTCCTAAAGGTTTATCTAACTTCACTTGGATAATCTGTTTCCAAGAGCAGTGCAGTGAAATTTACTTTACTTACACTTGTACACTTCTAGACCCAGCACACACTATCTTACCATAAGGTGCTGAAGGGGTTAGTTAGGATCCCCCTTGTCTACCTTCTCATGTAACACTTTTATGTTACCCTTTCCTCGATGAATGGCTGGTGGCAGTGGTTTACTTCACTACCGTGGTGTGCATTGGCTGCGGTCACAGCTGCAGTGAAGCACCCAAGGGTGCAATTTTTGTCAAAATGGCCAGTCTTCTTTTTTCGCCATTTCTTTTTGGAATGGTCCTTTTTGAGACCTACTCTGCGCACCAAACCATGTTTGGTCCCTTTGTTAATTTGGTCTTTGGCGGGGATTCATGAGCGAAGCCCGCCTCTGGCTCCAGGGTGTCTGGCGGGGGCAGGAAGCAAGGGAGGTGCCCGAAACTCTTTTCTTGGTCTCCTAGGAGACAGGAAAGCACTCATAGGTGATTGGCCAGCTGGCTGTCCAGCAAGGACAGCCACCCTGCTGGGTGACTGACAGCTAGGCTGGAATGATTGGGAGAAACCTGCATAAAAGGCGAGGCTTCTTGGCTTGGAAGGCAGAGTTGACCACTGGACGAAGGAATCCGGAGAAGAACTTGAAGAGGACACCTGCTGAAACTCCAAATTCTGATAGACAGAGAAGCCCCTCTAAGGACGACTTCTCCCTTTTGAGTTGGTGGTACCAATCAACTCCAAAGTAAGCCACCTGGACATCCTCTCTGAGCTGGTTGAAATTCCACTACAGTTGCTGCTGTAACCGAATAGTCGGGGAGAGGAACACAGTTTGTGTGCGTTGCTTTTAAGTTGGCCAAGAGCTCCAGGAAGATCCTCCGGACTCCCAGGAAGCAGGACTGAACGAGCCTGAGCCACCACAACAGAGTGCTGAACCCCAGATGCAAGGAAAGCCCATCTCTACGGCCAGGAACCGCAGTGTTTCTCTTTGCGGTAGAGGTGAGGGCTGAAACACTGAAGTGCCACTTGTTTGAAGATTGCTGGTTGCGGTTGGTGACCGTCCCATTGCAGTGCAGGAGTCCCCAAACATCTCCCCTCTTTCCCCCATAACTGAGCCCCAGGAAAACCAGGATCTGCAGAGCTGCACAGGAACTGAATTCCTCTGCTGCCCTTTTTCTTCAACCACAGTCTAAGAGAACTTACCTCTTGTTGTGTAACTGCACTTGTTCTCTGTTGGTGAGACCGGTTGTGGTTGCTCTGTAGAGTTTCTGATAGCTTCCTTACTTAGCAAGTTTAAACAGCTTGTTGCCCTGCTTTGAAATCTTTTCTACAAAGACTTCTAAAACATTGTGCAAGACTTTTACTTATCTGCAAGAAGTGCTTCCGCTCACCTAGAGTTTTGCCCAATTGACTTTGGTGTAGCCTGGCTCCCTGAATGACTCTTCTGCCCTCTGACATTGTGTTTTGTCCTCCTTCCAGGAAGGGGGTTAACTAACTTTGCATTGGGGCTTACCAAAAGTACTTGCCTGCTTTAGAATATTTGTGTGCTCTCTTGTTCTGTTCTAATAACCTTTTGTTCATTGCCAAAGTCTGATTCTAAATGCAGTAGTATATTAGTGTCCACGGTGTCCTAGTTACTAAAGTCACCTGAGGGTGTAGGAAGTGTCTGTGTGCCATCCCAAAAGGGTACTTACTGGTTTAGAAATATTGAGTCTGGATTTTGGAGTGCATTTGTGTGTTATTATATTGCCACCTTCTGAAGTAGGCTTACTCAAACCGACTGTTAAATTAATAATTGTTTAATCAAGAAACCTTGTTTGAGTTTATTTGACTGTGACCCTGTGAATCTCTGTGTAACTCCCTTACAGCTCACATTGACCCCTCCTGAGATAAGCCTGGCAGCTCAACAAGCTACCAATCTGTGTAGTACAGACTTCTACCAAAGGTTGGGTTGCTATTGCCAGGTTGTTAGGGTTGTTGAAGTGCACCTAAAGGGCACTGCATATTATCTTCCGTAATAGCGAAGAAGACTTTCGCTTCACAATCTAGCCAGAATTGTGGGGCTGCTAGCAGTCTCGATTCAGGCGATCTTCCCCGGGCCATTACATTACAGGGCACTGCAGAGACTCACGATCAGGCACTTGCAGGGAGGAGTAGGTTACCACCAGCTAGTGACCCTAGATCAGGAAGCACTGACCGAGCTTCATTGGTGGTTACAGAATATGGAAGCCTGGAACGGTGAGGCCATTTTTGGCGACGTGCCAGACTTAGTGAAAGAATCCGATGCAAGCAGAGCCGGCTGGGGAGCAAGGTGCGAACAGGCAGACACTAGAGGGAAACGGTCAGAAGTAGAGTTGAAATTAGACATAAATTGTCTCGACTCCTAGAAGGTTCTTTCGCGGTATGTGTTTTTACCAAAGACAGACTCAAATGTTGTGTCTTACTCAAGATGGACAACATTTCACCTGTACGCTACATAAACAAGCTCGTAGGACCAGATCCAATATGCTAGCTCAACTAGCGAAGGATTTCTGGCATCAGTGCCTGCAACACCAGATTGCACTGTCAGCAGAGTATTTACCAGGTGTACAGAACAATGTACCAGACTGGAATTTGCGTTATCTCGTAGACTCCAGCGACTGCATCCCCAAGTGTTCGATCATTTAGAAGAGATTTGGGGACCATTAGACAATGATCTGTTTGCGTCCAGACTGAAAGCACAGACGCCCAGGTATTTTAGCTGGAGGATAGATCTGGGAGCAGCAGGGACGGATGCCTTCATTCAGCAATGGAGCGGAGCAGTGCACTATGCGTTTCCACCATTCGTCATGTTGACGAAAGTCCTTGTGAAAGCCTGCAGGGAGGCAGCAGAGTTCGCGATACCCTTTTGGGAAATCCCAGGCCTGGTTTCCAGTAACGATGGAACTTTCTTCGGTTTTCCCCAGGATAATTCCTCATCGGCAGGACCTTCTCGGCCCGTCTGGTCTGCCACATCCGATGATCGAAGCGGACACGCTACACTTAATAGCCTGCAGGGTTTCAGGAAGAGATGGGAGTTGGTAGGCATTTTGCAACTCACTGCTGACTGCATTGGAGACTCCTGGGCGCCTTCCATCGTACAGCGCTATGGCCTCACGTAGGACCGTTGGACCCAATGGTGTGCGGAGCGCAGTTTGGATCCAGTTTCAGCCCCTGTATCTCACTTCCTAATCTTCCTAGCGCATAGGTTCCACGGCGGCTGTGCCTATAAGGACACTAGGGGTCTATAGATCAGCACCAGCAGTCCACGAAAAAGGGGAAACCAGTGTGTGAACACCCTGCAGTTGTGCGCCTGCTTAAAGGTATAACATTTAAGAATCCTAATATTACTCAATGAGAAAAAGCGCCATGTGTGTCCTCATCTAAAGGGCACACATTCGATGAATAAAGAGCGGTGATGGTGATCAATCTTGGCGCTTGTTCTCATTGAGTAATATTAGACTTATTATTAGGAGCGGTATTTGGCTTTTCGCCGTTATACTCTTTTTGAGACGTGCAGAGAACAAAACTAGAACAAAACTAAGTAATTATCATTGAGGAGTCGGTGAGCAGACCAGTTCAATGAAAAATGCCCTAGTTTGCTTTAACATAAAATTGAAGAAACCGCCAATGCCGAAATATGCAGTACTATGGGATGTCAGACGTTTCATCTTTCTCAGCTGGCCAGAGAACGGTAGTCTATAGTGCGCTCCGCTTTGAGGGAATTTGGCTATGCTGCTTTGCTTAGTGGCATGTTGAAGAGTATCGGACGTTAAGGCTTTGGAGATAAACAAGAAGATATTTTACCTGGAAGGGTTAGCTTTTGCCATAGCCAAGATAATCAAGTGTGACTCGAAAGTCATTTCATACCAGTCATACCCGTATTTTCCGGACCATAAGAAGTTCTGCGTGGCTCGGTGTATAAAGGATTATGAAGAGGCAACAGCGCACCTTAGGCCGCAAGGCGTAACGCAATTGCTTATAGCGCATAGAAAGCCATACCACTCCGTAGCTACAGCGACCATAGCGATATTGGTTTCGAGAAGTGATGCAGTGGGCTGGCATAGACTTGTCACTGTTTATTGCGCACTCCGCTAGAGGGGCGATGGTTTCTAGAGCTTTCACGGCAGGTGTCATTACAAGACATTGAGATCAGCTGGTTGGTCTGCTGAATCAACGTTTAAAACCATTTTAATCCAAGCCTGTATCTGAGATAAATACTAAGGTGGTGGCAAGCTTTGAACAAGCATAATGCTGCCTCCTGTCTTGACATGGAATGAAGATTGTTCATACTTACAGCGCAGGGTAGTCTTGATTCTATTAAAGACACAGAGGCGAGCATTATATCCCACCCAAGATGCCGAAAGTCTGATGTCAGCATGTGTGTTCATACTGCGAAAGAACTTTGGCACATCCCCACCCTCATGGTTTCTTCATTTTCCGTATGAGACAACCAGAAAGTGACTTAAAAGGTTGAAAGGTACACAGTGTATAGCCACGAAGTGCGCACGTTGTCCCAGGGTGACCGAGAGAGCAGTTGGGGGTTCCAACAATAGAGAAGTTCTCAAGTTAAAAGTTCTACATTCAGGAAAGAAACACAGTTCTCTGTAAAAGAAAAGGGACCTATAACTGGGGCCTCTTATACCAGAGCCAGACACCTGATGGGTAGAGAAGAGGAGCCTCAGGACTACCAAACAGTGAAGGCTTGTGGTGCCAATGAAGGAAGATTTTGATTTTGCTTTTTGTCTTGAACTTTTAAACCACTTGATTTGCTTTTTCCTCAAGGTGTGATGAGTAAAACAGAAAATGCCCTGTTTAAATGTTCATAGTTTTGAAGTGCTGATGTTGCAGCAATAAAGAAAGTTAAGCATAATGCTCGCGTCAGTGTTTTTAATAGAATTAAGACTACCTGCACTGTAAGCATGGGCAATCTTCATTGCTGAAGAATCGTGCTCCTTCATTTTCAGGACATTGTCATAAAAGCGTACAATGGAAATGGTAATTTAGTTTTTAGAAATTTAGCGACATCCAATGCTCTAAAATATCACTTTGTGCATGTCGGTTGGGCTCGCCATTGGGATACTAGACATGTCGGTGGTTTCGTCACTGGTGAGGGGTTGTGCTTCCATCAGTGAGGTCTACGTAAAGGACATGTCAACCAACACATTTCGAAATCATTAGGCAACTTTTAAAGGGCACTTTAAGAAGGTCCACATTTTACTGTTATTGGTGACCCGAAAGTGGGTATAGAGAAAGTAGTCTAAAGTGAAACATTGTAAAAGATGGACGATTCTGTTAACTAGGGAAGCTTGAGTAGTACAACATTGATGCAAATAAACACTGAAAACTCTAAAATGTTCATGAAGTTAGCTTTTCAATATACGATTTTAAATTAATCTAGTGATCATTGAGAACAAATATTTATACAGACCATTGTTCTGCATACCAACAAACATTACAAATTCATCGTCCACTACTCAGCTGAGCCAGCGTGTGCCGAAATTGAGTCTGAATTGCATTTGGAAGCAATTTATGAAGAATTGTTGGTCGACGCTTTTTTGTGTAATTTGATTATTACATATCTTCGGTAAAGTGTAGGCTGCAGACACAGAATTGATTGGCCCTCAAGTCTCCCAAGACAGTCTGGGCTCTTCTTACAACCTAGCACACTGGAAATCCGCAATTTGTAATCCGTTTCTTTAAATCCATATCCTTTGGGAATATATGCAGGACTGTGCCCAGAGTGTTGACATGGCTCACAAAAGGGCAACCGAATATGATACTTCAAGGCATTCTTGAAAAGTGTGTAAAATCTGTGGAAAAAATATAATTACAAATTTATGAATGTGAATACAGACAAAGCTGTGTAATAGTTGCTTTAAAGTGTGTTTTAAATAAAGAAAGTAAACCTGTGTAACCTAGTTTAACACAACGATGCCTTTTGCCAGAACTGATTGTTATGTCCCAAATTGTAATGTATTACTGGTCCATTGGATGAACTTTCAAGCACCAAAAGAGAACATGCTTTCAAACATGGACTAGGAAACATTCCATTCTGTTACAATGTACACAAAATACATCAATCGATGGTGAGCTACCCTTACTTGGACAAACAAATGAGCCGATTGAGCAAGCCGGGGAACAAGTAGCCGTGGAACAGTTGGCTCAATCTCTATATACATTGTGGATAGCAGAGATGTTCTCCTGGTAAATGTCAAGGTGTTTAAAAAGGCTTAAAGTGGGTGTGTATGTGAATGTGTGACGTGTTTGTTGACACCCACTCAGCCTCGATGGCAATGTTTCACATCTGCAGTACCAACCCAATTAGCCCCCTTTGCGCGCGCACAGGCCTGCTCTTACTGCCTATAGGGCATTGGGGCCAGTGCTGAACCACAATGCGTGGGCCATTTGTTTTTTTAAATTAAAGTGGCCCACTTTTTTGGTCAATGTAGGCCAGTTAGATGAGTTACTTCAATATGCGGCTTCAGCGTTGCCACCCTCCCAGCCCCCTCGGTAGCGCACGGCCAGAGGTGCAAATTGCCATTTCATACTGGAGGGGGGCATGGATGGGCATGAGGCAAGCCAAAAGGCCCGGAACACTGCTCAAGGGACACATCCTTAAGTTGATCGCTAGGAGAGGAGTCTGAAGATACTGGCTCTGCGGAGGCCATGTGAACAATGGTCACCGTGCAGAAGATCCCTTTGAAGTGTACATATGGTTTGGCACCTTGAGCGTTCCAACTCGCCCACTACTGGAGGGAAAATGGAAGGGGGGGTGAGGTGACGGCAGAAGGGAACCAACCATTCTTTCATGCCTTTCATAGACAATTAGGTGGGTTCTTTACTCACAGAAAAATTAAAACTATTTGTATATGCTAATTTGTATTTTATTGAGTTCGGTGATGTTAATGGCAGAAACAAACTACAAACGCTTTCTCAACCTTGGCTCCAACTCTGTGGAACTCACTCCCTCTGCACATTTGACACACCCAAGACTGTGGCCTTTCCGAAAAGCTCTAAAACCCTGGCTCTTTCCGTAAACCACGATTGGGACCATCTAGGGCCGCTGAAACCCACCAACATCAGAAACCATGATTTAAACATTACTCGCCCTCCACCTCCCACAGTTTCCTACTCATCTACAGGCCCCCTGGCTACAACAAAAACTTTGCAGACACACTTGTTGAAGCACTAGCCACCCACATCATCCTACATCCAACACTTACTGTTTTAGGGGATTTCAACATGTGGTACGACTCGCCCTCAAACCCTATGACTCGCCCACTCAGACAATCTAGAATCACTTAACCTGACACAATACATCTCCACACTTACCCACACAAGGTCACACCCTTGATGCGATTTTCAGCACCACAAATGGATCTACCCAGCTCCCCCGCCCCATGGACTGATCACTCAGCAATTTACTTCTGCATGCTTCTAAACTCAGCGGCCAGCGTTCAAGGCCATTTGTGACCACTGCCAACCACCCCCCTCTACCATTCCGCTATGGAACAAAGTTGTAATCACCCCAGATCTAGCACACACTCTAACTCTCTCCAAACACTCCACCTCCAGGGATCGAATCCTTCGACCTCTGGCTCACAAACACCCTCACACCCCTCACTCCAACAAAACAGACCTCACAACACCCAGGTGGTACACCACCAATAGCCATTCACTCAAAGCTCTCAAGCACTGTCTTGAACAGACCTGGAGAGCTGACCCTACAGCTTAGAACAAAATCGCCGTAGCAAAAACAACCAGAACATACAGGCAGAAAATCAGAAAAGCAAGAAAACATTCTATGTAAACAGAATCCTAAATGCTTGTATCCCAAGCAAAGAACTACATTGAATAATAGCGGAATTCAAATCCCCTGCATGCCTGAGCCAGCCACCACCTATCTACCAAACCCTGTGCGACACCTTATCACGGCACTTCCACAATTTCGTCAATGACGGGCATTCCGCCATCTCTAAAAACAAATGCCCCTGCCACCCACCAGCCCACCCATCGACCTTCAAACACCTCCCATGATACAAATCCTCAACTTTTTCTCCCATCACATACCAAGACTTCCTCTTGCTCATAGCAGATAGCCGATCCTCAGGCTCCCCTGATGACCCCTGCCCACCCTCACTCATCAAAAACATCCTAGCCTCGACCTGTGCAGGTAGTGTTGCACGCACAATCCGCAACCACTTAATCACATCGGGATCTTTCCCGAAAGCCCTAAAAACCTCCTACGTCAAACCCATCCTCAAAAAATGACTCTCGACCCACTCCTCCCCAAGAACTACCGCCCTATCTCCAACACACGCTTCATCGCCAAACTCAGACCATTCGGCATACAAACAGCTTGGCCAATTTCACAAAGCCATCCACCTTCTAGACCCTGCACAATCAGGCTTCATGCCACTCAGAACACAATCTTCCCTATCCTACATCTGGGACGACCTAAAAATAACAGCCGACGCAGAAGGCTGCGAAGTACTTGCCCTGCTGGATCTCTCTGCAGCCTTCAACACCATTGATCACTCTAGTCTACTAAATGGGCTAAAAACACTAGGAATCAGAAACACAGCCTTCTCATGGATCTCCTCTTTTATCTCAAATTGATCACAAATCATGCACCTCCACAGCACACTACCACATTGCGACCAGTAAGGAAAGGTGTCCCACAAGGAGCATCCCTATTTCCCCTAATTTTCAACTTCTACCTAAAACCCCTGCCTGCAATCCACTTATACAATCATACCTGCTACAACTATTCAGATATTACCCAGATCATCCTAAAAATCCCCAAATCTGAAGGCCCTGGCAGTTTGGACCCGTAGTCGTGCCTCTCGGCTATTGACCACTGGATGACTACCAACCACGTCATCCTCAACCCGGGGAAAACTGAAATCCTAGTCTGCAGGAAAACTGGCCTCCTCCTCCTCGAACCAATTCCACGGCCTCAAGCCTTAGGACAAGCACCAGCAATCTCTGTGGTTAAAAAACTTGGGATGCACATTGGACTCAGAACTAGCCCTCACCAACACACCACTACCGTATTTAAAACCTGCTAATTCTGACTCATCTCCCCTTACCTCACCTATCCCCACCGTTTCTCGGCCATCAACACGATCATCCTGTCCCGCCTAGATTACGCAAACAGCCTTTACCTAGGCGCCCCGGCAACTCAACTGAGGAATCCTAAACATGGCAGCAAGCCTGCTCATTAACCTACCTGCCAGAGAACACATCGGCCCTACACTAAAAGTCCTCCACTGGCTCCTGATTGGTCGACACTACCTTTTTTTTAAAGCCATGTGCACCACCCACCGAGCTGTCCACCACACCGGACCGCGTTTCCTTCTAGAGAAAATCATGCCCTACCAGCCCTCGAGGAATCTCGGATCTCGTACAGCATTTTGTCTAGTGGTCCCAACTCAACTTCTCGAGGCTGGGCGGGTCCTCCTTCTCCGTACAAGCGCCAGTCATCTGGAACTCCCTACCCCTACAACAGAGGCCAGAAGTATTTCCCCGACTGAGTGCCAATCCTCTGGAACTCCATAACCCTACACATTTGCAACACTGGAAATCACCTCAAATTCAGAAAGGCTCTAGAAATCCTGGCTCCTCCCAATATCTTCCTAAACCCTCGTTCCTCGAAACTACACTACCAAACTCAACATCCCCTTACACCAATTGCAAGTGACCAGCAGCTATCGCAGCGGGTCACCTGACACTTTCACGCCATGCACAACAACATTCCTACCTGCCAAACCTGTGAAGCCAGCAGCCTTCGCTGTGGCACACCGAAATAAAATCACCTTTGCTCACTGCCCCCAGATCCCTGCAAAAGAGAGACTGCGAATAATGAGACAATTATACCAGGAAGCCAGCAGCCTTCGCTGTGGCACACTGCAGCAAACTCAACCACGCTCACCGCCTGCTCAGACCCTCACACTAGAGAGATCATGAACAATGAACCCACACCATCCACACTGGACAAGATTACTCCAGCTCAACAATTCCGAAGGCTACAGTACATATAACCTTGAAGAATACGGTACGTATACCTTGCACCAAATCTGTGGACACAGGCCGCAGGCACGGGCAACCATCCATGCACCATAGAATGCAGCTATGGCTATGCTTTCCGGTCTAGCAGCGCATATAGCCGTCCACACAAACACCGACGTCCCTCAATACCACTGCCAGTAGCATACAGCGACATCCAACGAAAGAAAATTCGGTATAGCTGGCCACACATGGTCTCTCCCAACAATAGATTTCTATTGCAAACAACCAACAGCGCCCACCCACGTGCCTGACCTTTTGTGCTGCTTAGACTAGCCTAGCCAGCCACCCAAGTCCTAGACCGGTGAAAATGCACACATGCATCTCCTGATATAAACTTTTTCGAATTTTCCATCACATTGACTACGTTCACAAGGGTGTTCATCCACAAAGCGCATTGAGGCCATACTAATGGGGAAAGAGTGCTATATAAATAACCAAATACAATAGAACTTGAGGTTGTGGCACAATGTATAAAAATCCCCTGTACTGTCCACTGTCACTTGGAATTTGGCGCGAATGGCTTGAACGACACAGGCAGGCATTACTCGTCGTATGCTGAGCCCAAGCCTCCCATGAAGCCACCATGTGAACGAACTGTAGGCCACCAGACTGTACCAACTGTGAAAGAGAAACATGCATATTTTAATTGAATGAACCAGGTAAGTGTAGCACCTTATTTTAAAATGCATTCTAAATTTGATGGCATACTTGCTGTTAGAAAAGTAATTTTCACAAAACATGTACTTCTGCTTTGAAGTATCGACATATTACAAAAGTGAACACCCATTCAAGCCATAACGGTTTGGACCTTAGAGAAATATTGTTTTTAGTCGAAAGTGAGACACGTAAGCGATGAATACTTTATTTGCAATAAGTGCGAGAAATGTATTCAAGTTAGACTAAATTCATTTGTCTGTTATCGATCAAAGTTACGACCATGTTGGAGAACATGAAATGTTAGTCGTCTGTGGTCAAAATTACATCACATCTAGTGTATACGTGCTCGTTACTTGGATTGCGAGGGCAAACTGTTGCGCGAAGTTCGTGCATAAGCACCATCCTAATCTGCAACACGGACCTTGTAAGGCAGGCTGCCTTGAAGTCATGCAGCTCAGTCACGCATAGCGGTGGTGTGCCGTCTTTGGCGATGTAGGCCAAGCATCCAGAGTTTTGTTGGCTGCATCAGTTCTCCACCTCGGTTGGCATGACCGCGCAATGATTGCAGATATACCAGTTTGAAATATCTTCCATGCGACTAAGTTCACACTCCGGTAATTCATCTTCCCAACTATCGTCCGATTTCCACTTTTTACTTTCATTTAGTTCCTCTTCGGAGTATTGAGGCTCGTACTGGTAGGGCTGTATTGTTGCCATAGTTCCTGAAAATTGAAGAAGTACAAAATCCACAGTCAGAAAAATAAAAACGTTTGTATGTTGCAACTACTGGTAAAGGAGAAGAAAATGCATTGCAATGTTAAAATACCCATTGAGCAAATAAAGGCACAATCGGCACAAACTAACATTTCGAAATTAAATAAGGTTTGGTGAAGATATTTGTACATATGACAAATATTTAAATAAAACGCAAGTACCAAGTTAAATCTCTTCTGCTAGTTTAAGTACCTGTTCGTGGGACGTCATACTAGGAAGATAGCTGAACAGAGCACAAATGAGCCAAGGGCGATCGAAACTAAATACAGTGTGACGATTGAAAAAGCAACTGCAATGTTGTCTGCTTAGAAAGGGTCTGTTTATACTTGTTGAGGAAAGAGGCGTCCTGGCATTTCCATGGAGACACATTGATAGCTTGCGCACCGAGAACGTTGACACGAGACTGGCGTTGTGAAAAGGGGCGTAAGCGTGCAGAGATGTAAGTTTGAGGGGCGGGTGATCTTTATTCATGCCTCGAGGGCACTTGAACTTAGGCGATGCATAAACAAATAAGATTAGCACAAGATGGCCACGTTCAACATGTTTTCGCATGTGTAAAAGTGAGGAAAACTAAGGTATGATGCATAGGAAAAATGTTAAGATCGATTATTGTATGCTTAAAAATACATGCCCGAACTATCGGGACAATACAATTTTTGAGCAAACTTCCCCTTTAAGCTTCACTACTGTCCTTTGCTCATTTGTCATGAAGAAACTGACATGTCCTTCAGGCTGTCAGTACTTGGAAACATGGTTTCCCTTAGTCTTGTTAATTCTTCTGGTAACTTTATCAATTGACAGTGCAGTAGAACAGGGTACGCTTTTTGTTTTGCCCTGGACTAACACTCGGATTGTGCCTAAGGGACATGTTGGTGGCAGCGTTTACCTTTGAAAAACTTTTGGCTACTTACTGTGGCTAGTGGTCAAACATGGCCATGCCACAAGGTTTTTCGCTTGTCCTTTGGGCGTATTGGCTTTTACCCTTCTTCCTGGCCTATGAGGCCAGGAATATCCTTATTTGGACTTCCACTGGAGCTGAGGCTTTTGGCGGGCTACTGGAGGGCTATGTCTGTTTGCAGCCAGTAAGTGGGTCGGGGCTGTCTGGTCCCAATCCAAACTGGTTTCTGAGTGGTATTCATGAGTTTTGCCACCAGTTTTCCTGATTGGACCAATGCTGGCGTGTGTGTGTGCGCTCGCGCCAGATCTGTCATTGGCTAGTGACATTTTTAGCTCCTACCTGGCTTTTTTGATAAGGAGAGGACCCCTGCACCTTCTCTAAAGAGATCCTGGAAGACCCCGAAGATGCCAAGAATCCTGTCCTGCTGCAAGATCTGCAAGGAGACCAGAGACCCGTCGGATGAAGTTCTGGCGACCAACTGCTGTTGTCCTAGTAGCAGTCCCGCTAAGGACCTGTAACCCTTGGAGTATAGAGAACATCCATTATTGATGTTAGTTCTGAGTACTAGAAAGAAGAGCATTCAGAAGTGACCATGGGCTGCCCAGTGACTGCTGAGCTGAGTTTGGGCTACCGTGCCGTCGCTGCTGCGAGTTGAGACCTGGTGCTTGGGAGGAGTCCTTAGCTTGGGTAATAAGACTCATCTCTGCAAAATTATGTGGTCCTAGCATCAAGGCAACTTGAGATATAAGTCTGAATGCGACAAGTGAATCCTCTTGCTGTATTGTGCATCAATGGCCGAACTCTGAAATGGCTTACCTGCGTCCGGTCCTTTCCTGAGAGGGGCCCTGCATTGAGTTTTGCCTTTATCAACTGGAAGACCTCATACCAGCATTAATCGTCGACCGGAGAAGTGCTCAAACCTGCAGTCCCTGGGAATCGAGGGCTGAAGCTGACGGCAGGAAAAGCGACCTCTGACCCTCTTCAGCAGACCTGCCAAGTTCTAAGAAGAATCAGAGTAGTAGGGTTGCATTGTAACGATCCTTACCTGAACCCCTAACTCCTTTTAAACGTTTTGATAATGTTTTATAAACTTTTGTAATAGTTTGCCTTTGCCATTGCTTGTTTGCACAAGAACTCCGAACATGGGGGACACTTTTGTTAGAACAACTTGTCCTCTACCACTTGGAACTGTTCATTGGTCCCCAGAGACCTTACTTTCATTTTTTTCCAGCCTCACAACTGTATGGAACTTTGATGAACGTTTGGGCATAGGGTCCCATACATTTTATGGATGGGCTTCTGAGGCTAGTATTGCATCTGTCGACCTTTAGTGCTTATACTAATCTGTACCTTCCTTTTCAGGAGTTTGATATGTATTTTGCCCTACTCCAGTGTTTGTATGTGTCTATTATTAGTGTTGTGATATTACGTGTTAGTAGTAATTTTTCTGTGTTAAGTGGCCATTAATAATTTGATAATCAATTGTCTAAGTGTGATCCCTGACTGTTCACTGTGTGCTCATTGGGGACTTCTTAAAAGCTCAGCACCTTTTGAGACTGTCTAGACCACTCGTCCACCTACCTTGAACTGGTTTGGCTACAGGTCCCAGAGTTGTCCCTATCACTATATTAGGTTGACCTTCTATACATCTGTCCACAGGCCAGAGTATAGAAAACCAGTCCTAACACGTCACAAGATACTTGCATATTGACTGTGTTCATGCACCTTCTCAACCAAACTACAAGCTTTTTGTTACATTGACCTGTGTGATTCATACTTTTAATAGAGGTCAGAAAACTATTTGAGAATGGTGTTGGTACTGTGGGGAAATATAAAACATCTTCACTGTACTGCAGTATCCATACACTGCAATTTCCATATCTCTAAATGTATTTTTATGCAGCTTGTATGCAATAGGTTACCATACATGGAAAGGTGGGATAGTTCCAGAAGTATAGGGAAAAAAATCGTCGGAGCAGCCTTAAAACCTGTGATTGCATGGCTCTTGATGATTTCACCAACCCTCATAACAAACACAAATGTTTTCTGTTCTTTGATGTGTGGATGGAAGTGTGTGTATTTGGTTTGTGTTACATTATACATTTGTTTGTTTTTGACTTTCAATAAATACTGTTAGAGCAAAAGTTACAAATAGAACAGTAAAGTAGAATTCCTTGTTTCTAGTGTATAAAAAAAATGATTTTCCATTCTGCTTGACTGCCCAATTGCACAAGGCATTTAAGATGCATTTATTCCTACAGCATAAACCTTTTGCATCACTTCTGTGATTTGTCTGTCTGAAGATTAATAAAGATGTTGGAGAAGAGTGGGTGAGGTGTGCATCTTTTGTTAGCTTGTTAACGTCTTGGTCAGTGTGTCACTGAATTGACTTTGCCATGATGGATCACGTTAAATGAACCTTTATTAGAAATGGTGATACATTTTTTTTAATTTTTATTTTTTTAGTATATTAATCACATAGATTTTTACAAAAAGTAGCAAGTAAATCATCACATTTTTAACGTCTTTAAAGCTGAATTTTTGCTGAAAAGAGAAAAGTTCAAACACAGGCACGCGTTGTCTGTTGTGCTTCAGCGTCGATTTAGTGAGAGGAGAGTTTTCTATGTATTGCAGAATTTTATATGTTGCCACCACCCACAAAGTTTTGTCTCCCAACATCATTCGTGACCAGCTTAAATCTTCGTCGCTTAGGGCAAAGTCCGAAAATGGGTGTCTTAAGTAGTGTATTCTTATACTTGAAGTGCCTGATCAGGAAAGAAGCAGATGGCGAATTGACTCAACCGCTTCTGGCGAGTCGCAAAATCGGCATCCGTTAGTTGTAGCCTGTCCTCGGATGTTTAGAATTTCGTTGGTGTGTAGTAGATGGAACCTTGCTCTCAGCAAGAGATGTCCTGCCTGTTTTGAGGGAAACGGCTGTATGAAGTTCGTTCAGTTTCCTGGTAGTCTGAGGTAAGTGTTGCGTTAGCTTGTTGGCGGCTGCTGTTTTTCCTGTCACAATCCAGTCGAGCTCTTTGATCTTGTTCAAGACTTTGACCGGGTTGGTTTTCAGTACTTATTCATCCATGGCCACCTCGTCTAAGGTTTCCAGGTTCTGTTTTGTCCACTGATTCAACATCTTGCAACTTGACCACAAACTTTCTTGTAAAATGAGGTTGAAGATGGAAGAATTTTCTGAAAGATGACATTTTCTAAGCAGCATCAAAGTATTGCATTTCAGTGTGGCCGCTAGAGATAACCGGCTTAGTTTTTTCCTAATGGAGATTATCGCAACGCAGTTAGGGAGGCCAGTACCTTTCGCCAAAATAAAGCCTCTAATTTAGGCCATATTGATGTCAGTATGTTAGGCATCGCATCTGCTCCGTAGGTCAATGTTGGTACTTTCATTTTGTAAAAGTTAAGGATGGGGATCAATGAAAAGCAGCCACATTTTTTGTTGCTTGCAGTCCCTTAGTCCGCTAGTTTTCAGTTTTTTTTTTTTTTTCTTTCAGGAACTTTTGCATAGCTGTTTCGTTCTTGGAATTGTCAAGTATCACTCCTGGATATCTGAACTCCCGTGCTTGTTTTGTCTGTCTTCCTTCCAGTCCCAGTTTTGTTTTTTCCTTTCTTTTTGTACCTATGGACGTGATGATACATTTTGTTTTTTCTTCATTGATCTCCAAGCTGTTGGTTGTGATGTATTTCTGCAGGTTGCTGAGCTGGTGTTGCAGACCTATAGGTGTATAGTCAAGGAGAATCAGGTCGTCTGCGTACAAAAGTCTGTTTATGGGAACTTTACCCATTTTAGGAGGGAAACAGCGGACCTCTGTGTCAGTCCTTTGTCTCCTTTGAAAGCCAAGAACAAGGCTGGTGCCAGCGGGCAGCCCTGCTTAACTCCTCTTCGAGTAGGAATTTTGGTTGAGAGTAAGCCTTGTTGGTCCAATCGCACTTGCATGTTTGTGTCCGTGTACAAGGCTTTAATTGGTGCCAGTATTGAAGTAGGGCAGTTCCACCTTGCTAATTTGGCCCAGAGGAGCAACCTGTCTACACGATCAAATGCTTGCGTGAGGTCTATGAAGACGATAAAAATCTGTGGCCCCCCCTTCAAGAAGTTTGTTCTTCAGGATATTCAGCATCAAGATGTTAGCTGCTGTTCCTATGTTCTTCTTGAACCATGTTTGCAGATAGTCCTCACACCGAGCCGTTTTTGCCCATGCCTTGAATTGGTTAAGGAGTATTGATCCGAACACCTTCCCAATGCAGTCCAGTAAAGCGATCGGTTGGTAGTTGGACACTCACTCTAGTTTCCTTTTTTATAAATTGGCACCACCGTTGCCGCTTTCCATGATGGAGGGAACGATTTTAACTCTGCACATCTTCGGAATATTCTACTAAGGAGATCTGCCCATTCTGCCGGGTGGGCTTTTAGGTCCATGTTCGTGATTCCATCGGGCCCTGGTGCTCTGGAGTTCGAGAGTCTTGATCGTACGTGTAATCTCTTCTTTGTCGTTGAGGCAGACCCACTCTGATGAAGTTGGGCACTGATTCAAGGATGGGCTGTCCCTTGGCAACTGAAACAGAGATCTGAAAAAGTTTACCTATGTTGATTCACCCATGTTTGTTAATATCAATGATTCTTCTGATGGGCTAGTTGAGTTCAAGAGAGACCAAAATTCTTTACTTTTGCTACCGTTTATGGCTCTTTGGATGTTTTCTGCGTCTTGCTGGTATAACACAATGCGGTAGGTTTTGAACCATGATTTGTATCGCTGCGAGGCTTCCATCACTGCTGGATTTGACTTTACAGGGCCTAAGAGTTTGGCTTTTCTTTTTATTTTTTTATTTTTTCCCACTAAAATTTTATCGTATACGTGTTTTAGTGGGTTTCCACGCTTTTTTTTTGGTCTGCATCTTTTTGTAGATCTAGAGTAGCGGTAAGTAGTGGATCTGTCTTGAAACCTCCGAATGGTTTTGTGCAAGGTAATTTAGTCTTTAAATCACTAATTGCAGCCACTGACATCTTCAGTCAAGATCCTTGATTGTCTCCAAGTGCGGGATAGATTTCATAGTAGTAAGCTTTGCTGGCCAGGCGTCACTCAGCAGGTTATGATCACTAGCGGCCGAGCGAATCACCTCAAAGGAAGTTATGGTTTGTGCGAGTTGGCACGTTATGAATATATAAATCTATCGTTGCGCTTGATGATTCACGCTCCCGTCGGCAGGGTGTTTTCATTTGGTAGTACCTCATCTATGTTGTAAAGCTCCCGTGATGTCATTAAGTTAGTCCATGCTACTCCTCTTAGGTCTGCTGCCAAGACCTGTTTATTTGAGAGGGCCTTCTCGTTTCTCTGTTTGCAAGTTGAATTGATGTCTCCACAAAGCAATATGTGCTGTTGCAGGTGTACTGCTGTCGCCTCATCGATAGCGTTTTCAATCGTGCTCAAAAAGTAGTTTGGTTCACTTGTTGCCAGATTCCAGTATATATTCATGACTATCACTGTTTTTGTGTTTTTTGCTCCATTTGTTTCCTTATTTGTCCATACTGCCTTAATCGTCGGCAGTTATTGGCTGCTTGTTAGTAGTTCTGCTGATGATATTCCACAGCCATGACGTATAGCCGTTAATATTCCCGATGAGGGGTGACCCCATGGGCCCTTTTTTGCTGGTGAAAGGAAAATTTCATAGCCGTCTATGTTGGAGGCTCTGTCAGCCAAGTCTCTTGTAGACAAAGGACGTCGTAGTCCCCCAGTTTTATGTCGCTTTCGGCTGTCAAGTGTCCATGGCCCCTTGTATTCCAAGAGCATAGCTTGATTTGCTTTGTTGGTTTATCTGGGGTAGTGTTTCCTTCTTTGCTATGCTCGGGAATGAAGGATTGCTATCTTTTTTGCTGTGTTGATAAGGCTTTCGGTAGCCAGGACCACAAGCTTTTGTGGAAAATGTCTTACCCACGTTTTCGTCAATGGCCGACAGTTTTCGGTTGGCGTGTTGATCTGCTGGTTCTTTGTTGATTCACAGCAGATTCCCTTTTATTAATGTTTGCGATCAGCAGCCTATTATTGCCCTGGACTGGTGACCTGCTTTGGTCCTTTGATCGAGACTTTGGTTTTGAAGTTTTGCGTCGTTCTCTTGTAGTTTGAGAAACGCTGCTTTTCTTGGTTAGTGTACTATGTTCATTATGAGTCTTTCGTCCTCTTACGTTAGCGTGAGTGTGTTGAACAGTTGTTTGAAGCTGGGTTATTTCCAGTGGGCCATTTGCTAAGTTTGCCCCTGATTTCAAGTGCACCTTTCTAGTTGATTCGGTCAGGTCGTAGCCCATTTACAATAGGCTTTTTGTCTCCTCTCTTAATTGTCATAACACTGTTGATGAGGCAATGTACAGGTGGGCAAGGGCTTTCTGTTTTCTTTGGCTAAGGTCCACTATGAGTAGATCATCTGATTTTATACGATGAAGGTTCGGGATATAGCTGAATAGGGCTAAGACCGAACTAGGATTTAAGATTACTTCGTCGTTTCCCTCAATTTGTTCCAGTTTTAGGATCCATCGAGTTGAGTCTTTTTTCTTATTAACTTTGTTATAGATTTCTGTTTTTGTTATTTGGTGGATTTTCACTGGACTATTCTGAGGGTTCCCGTGATTCGCTGCCCCTCTATGAAGTTTATTGCTCTTATTGTTATCTCTATGCGACAGGGCTGACTTTGAAGGGCTCTCCTGTTGTCTGTCTTCCCTGGAATTTCTTGGAGGTGCGCACTCTGGAACCCCCCCGACGTGTTTCCTTTCCTACTCCCATCTCGTTCTCTTTCCTTGTCTTGGCGGGAGTAGATTACTTTTTCTTCCTTTCACTCAACTTTTCGGGTCAGACCTTTAAGTTTTGCTTGTTCTTTGGGCGACCTGTGTTTGCTCTCCGCCCCTTGTTCTGGGGACTGAATATCGTCAAGATACGCACTGATATCCATCAGCTTGTCCCTCTTCAAGAATTTGTCTATTGTTTTCGGGGAACATGTCAGTGAAGTTGTTTCCACCGTTATTTTTTCTTCTAGCGCACATGTCATGCCCCCTGCCTGGGTGCGATTCGCCTTTGTTCTTGTGTCTTTGGGCAGGTCCTTGCAGGGTCGGTTTAGTATGAAAATTGGTTCCACTTCTTTCAGGTTTGTTGACCTCGCTACTATTTCCGCAGTTTTTTTTTCTCGTGTCTGAGGGGAGATTTTTCTGTAATGGTCACTGTTAAGTCGATCGTGGTGGTCGTTTCACTCCCTGTCTCTTTAGTGGTCACCGAAGGAGGCTGAGGTAGCCGTTCTTGGATCATTGACTGTCTTTGTTCTTTATTTTCCAAGGCCTTGATGTAGGCTTCCAAGAATGTCGGCTTGCCGGACATCGTCGCCTGAATTGATGTATGGTCCTTCAGGGTGTCACTGATCCCTTCAGACAGTTTCATGAACGGTGCTAACGCGGTTGTTTCTGCCGACATTATCGATAGCATGTCCTTTTTTATTTTTTGTCAGAGTAGCCCCCTGATTTAGGTCTTTGGGGAGATACGGTCTTCCTTTTGATGGAGAGTCGATCCAGAGTTGAGAAGATGCTGGACGTTGTGAACAAGCTGTTCGAGGGGATTGGGTCCTCAGACGTATTCCAGTAATCACCACAGCTGTGCTGCTTCAGAAAATCTTCGGCTCCTGCGTCAATACGCCGCCCTCGATGTTAGGCAGAAACCTGTGCAGTTCCCTTAGGGACCACTGCAAAAGATTTAAGACTACAGGTGTTGGCAGTAAACCCACTTGGTAGCAGTCTGCACCACCCAGATTTACCTGGTAGCTGTGGCTGAGCAGTCAGACTTCTCTCAAGAAGAGTAGGGCAGTATATAGAGTATACACAATAGGCACTCAGATACAATAATACAAGCAAACACTGACCAGAGCTTTCGTATCAAAGTATATAATTATTTATTTAAAAACACACAGTTGAAACACTCCAGCACTCTTATTGTAAAATATTCTAAACACAGTTACTATTGTAATATATACAGCCCTTTTTCCTTATCAGGTAAGTCACAGTAAAACACCACTTATTTTCATACAGAGGTGAGCGCTTAACTAGATTGCACTCCAATAAGTTTGTGAGAAAGGGAGGGAAAAAGACAGAATATGGAAAGGTACACCACTCTAAGATTGAGGAACACTGTTAGCAAGCAGAAGAGCAAAAAGTCACTGGTGAGCCAAAGTCCAAAGGCTGGGCCCCCTCTTAGAGAGAGCAGAGCACAAATGCGCCCAAGATCACACAGTTACACTAACTAGGCTTAGAAAGTCTTGCAGAGGGTTCAAAAAGAGTTTAGAGAGGCTTAAGAAAGTTTAGCCAAGGTGTCCCAGACTAACCCAGGTTCGAAAGCCGGGGGCTAAATCTACCCCGTACAGTCGGTAGCAAGGGAAGCCAGGCGGGACACGGTACCTTAAGTGGGAAGGATCCTCCAGCGGTGGCAGTTGTTCCTGGTAGTGGGTGCAAGTTGCGTCGTCGTCCAGGGGAAAAGAAGATCTCGACTTGGAGGAAAGATGAAGGTCGTTGCACTACCAGGGAAGAAACCAGCCGCAGAGTTTTCCGGTTAAAGGTGGTACCTTTGTTTCGTGGTCATGGTAAAACGTGGTATCCCGGTTGCCGGGGTGCTTGGCACGGGCAAGGTGGCCACGTGGTACGTCGGGAAAGCGAAAAGACTGTGAAACTGGTTATCCCCACCAGTCAAAGGAAGAAGACTCTCCGGCGGGAGATCTCCTCTGTCGTTGGGAAAAGTGGTGAGGCAGTCCAGCAGGGCTCCACCGGTGGTGGTGTCGTGGCAGGTCGGCTCAGCTTCTCCCTCGTCGGATTCTTAGGTCCTGTGGCGACTTCTGAAGTTCCAGTCCCCAAAGCCCTGCTTTTATGCAGCAAACCCCCATTCACTCAGCCTAGCTGTCACTCAAACATGCTAAGTGGTGAGCCGGCCGGCTCACCACTTGGGCCAATCAGGATGGAGTGCGACTTGAGTTGCCAAGGCAACTCATTCCAGGGTGCCTAAATTTCCCTCCACCCCTCCTAAGTACCCCAGACAGAGTGGCACCACTTTGGAGGGCTTCTGTGGAGAAGCCCGCCAAAAAGTGCAACAAAGGGCTCGACTTGGGTTGGAGTCACAGAAGAGAACACAAACGCCATTTTAGAATCAAGTTTTGGCAAAAAATACCAACCGGAGAATTAATATTAATTAAATAAACCGGCGGTATGTTCGAGGCTACCGTAAATAATTAAAGGTAGTAGCCTAAAACAATGGGAAATCCCATAGGAAAATATTTGCGGTAGAATATAAAAAGTAGTATCCACTGCCACCAGCCAAAACTCGATCAGAGGGGACGGAGACGTGCCCCCTCGACTAACAGACCCCGGGGCAATTGAATTGCCCCACCCAGTACGTCCACAATATGGTTTGTACTGGTTCTGTTCAGAATTTAAGACTAGTAAAGTCAATGGTGACTTTACATGCCCTGGGAGACAGTAGTCAGTCCCAGGGTATGGAGTCTATACTGGGGGGTCACTATGACACCCCTGTGTCACTGCACTGAGGGTGCTGTGTAACACACATCACAAAAACACATGAAGCCCTATGGAGTAAAAGACCCCATAGCCTATTAAACACATCTAGATTCAAAGAAACGCACTCAAATCATGCCCAAGAGTGAGGGTAAAAGAGTCTCACTCTTGGCAGGAGAAAAAAATAAACCCCAAAAATCCAGCAAAGCTGCTGGGGGACTCACTAGGTTAGGAAATTCAGCCTAAACAGAGAATTCTCCCTAACACTCGAGGACCTCCTCCGACGGCCGACGTCACTGGATGTTATAAGTAGGACGCATGACGCCCGTAGCCTCAGTTCCGTTTTTTCCGCGAACGTGTTCGCTTCGGAAATCTCGGCACGCCTCGACTCTTTGGAGTTTCTGTTTCTCGGTTCTTCGAACCAGTTTGTTTGTGAAGTATTTCTTTGTGAAGATGTCTACCTCGTCTTCCATACCGCGTCCGGGCTTTAAGAAGTGCAGGGACTGTGGGTCCAAGATGTCGGTTACAGACTCGCACGACGCCTGCCTCTGGTGCCTCTTGGAGGCCCATGGCATGGATGACTGTGTCGACTGCCAGTCGCTCACGTCGAAAGCCTTGTGGGAGCGCAAGAAGTTCTATCGGTAGGTAAGGTGTCCAAGCCCCGGAAGTCTAGGTCTGCGGGGCTTTCGACGGGCAACTCGAGGGCCGACTCTCTGCATCGTCGGAGGTCCAGTGGGTCTCGGTCCCGGAGTCGGTCTCTCCACTTCACGTCCTCTTCGAGGCACTCCCAGAAGCACAGTCATTGGTCGCCTTCCCCGTCCTCATCCGAGAACTCTGCCCGTCGGCAGGTCGCTTACCCCACCAAGCATGCGACACCGGAGAAATGGGCTTCCTTCCGGAAGAAAAAGTTGGCGATTCTTGAATCGCAGGGCACTGGTCCGCCTCCGAGTGGGGTAGGTCGTGATCGGTTGAGACACCGCTCGCACGCCTTCGGGTTCGGGTGGTCGTCACGATTTGCGGGAAAGGTCTCGCTCGGACAAGGGAATCGTTCTCGGCTTGCCCGGTCCAGGTCCCGGTCCTCGACGCGCTCGAGACCGTGTGAACCTGTGGTGTCTTCACAGAAGACGTCGACACCGGTGGTGCCGAGGTCGTCGACGGACTCTTTTGAGGGCTTGCCTTCGAAGATGTCGCCCCCATCGGCTTCCCGGCCATCGAGGGACACGCTCGGGGGCCCAGGCCTCGAGGTCTGTCAGCGCTGTCGATGCCGCGCTCAACGTAGACGCCGATTCACTCGATGCCTTTCGAGGCTGTGTCGACGGGGGTACCCCGTGGCTCGGGGGAGCCCCCTAGAAAGGCTCTGGCCAAGGTCCAGCATGGCTTTGGTTCAAGTTCTGTGCCTTCTTACCGCCATCTGGAGTTCATTTCAGAGGTGGATGAGGGCTCTGATGATGGCATGGTGCCCGACGAGATTCTCTCAGGCCATAGCCAGTTTGAGGACTTGAGGCAGTCCCTGCATGATGCTAGTGGGCTGGACACCTCTCCGGAGGTGGAGTTTTGGAGGCCTGAGCCTGGCACTCATGCCGATTCTTCGTACCGGCACCTTATGTCAAGGGTCACCGAGTACTTAGGATGGTCTGCTCCCCCGGGGGAGTTTGTTCAGGATGACCTTACGGATATCCTCGACATTGGTCCACCAACTGACTCGGTACTGCTGTTTCATATGGCTCTACTGAGGAGGGTGGCAGCGGCTTGGACTGCTCCAGAGAGATTCCCAGCAGTGGGCAAGTCTTTGCTGCGAAAATACCGCCCAGCCAGTAGTGACCCCTGCTACTTGTCCAAGCACCCTACTCCGGAGAGTTTGGTGGTGCAGGCGGCTACGGCCCCGGCAAAGCAGGCGTCGTACCCTGCCATCCATCCTGATCGGGACGACAAGCGTTTTGACCGGCTGGACGAAGAAAGTGTTTTCTGCAGGGGGTATTGCGCTTCAGGCGGCCAACTCCATATGTGCCTTGTCACGTTTCACGCACACTCTGTGGAACTGTTTCTCCTTGGCGTCTGAACATATTCCCGAAGGGGACGAACGGGATGGTTTCCTTCCCATGGTTCAGGATGGCAAGGATGCCATGTGTGAGGCCGTTCAGTCGGGTTTGGACATGGCAGATTGCGTCAGCCGGTCCATGGCGGCGAGCACCGTGATACACAGGTTTGCGTTGTTGTGGAAGTCGGGGTTTGCTCCTGATGTGCAGGCCCGGATCCTCAACATGCCCTTTGACGGGGGAACATCTTTTTGGCAGCAAGGCTGACGAGAGCCTTGAGAGGTTGCAGACCTCAAAGGCTGCAGCGAAGTCGTTGGGCGCTGCAGTTTGATAACCTCTGCCTTTTCGTCCTAGGGGACAGCAATGGAGGGGAGTTTCCTTTCGTGCTCCAGCATGGGGTCTGGCATGGATTCACATGCTCGTGAATATTCCCCGTCGCCAGGCCGGGAATCCTTGGTATAGAAAAAAAAATCGGTATCAGTTTCGATTCTGATCGGTCTTTCTTGGTAACCAATCACTGGTCTCTGGGTCATACTGCCCTCAGCCAATGACTGCCCTCTCCCTAAGCCCCGCCTCTGGCAGCCATCTTCAGATTTTTAACGCACGTTCAAGTGTTGGTAGTCCTCGTGCTTAGCTCTTGAACTTTTGCTGCTTTTTCAGGAGTTTTCTCATTTTTCGGTTAAATAGAGCCTCAAGCTCCACCGTTTCTACATCCGATCAACGGGGATCCGTTTTGGAGTTTTCTACGCCCCTCAAGGGTGAAGTTTTTGTCGAGTTAGGCTTTTGGAGGATTCCAGAATTTCCGAGGCCTACCCCGGACATGGCCCAGGAGAAAGGAAGCTCGACGCCCAGGAAGCTGTTCATGACCTGCCCTGGATGCCAGCTTCAGAATGTTTTCAAGGACGACGAGCATTCGTTATGCCTCTGTCTCCATGAGGACAAGAAGCACACGGAGAAGGACTGTGCGTTTTGTGGGAACATGTCGGAGCGGACCATGAAGGATCGCCACCTCCGTCTCGCCAACTGGCTGGAAGGGAAGAGCCCGTCAGGCAAGAAGAAGAAAAAGAAGTCCGAGCGGTCTCCTAAGTCCTGTGAGGGCGCCCTGGCGACGGGGGCCCAACAAAAGGCTAAGCACCGCGAGTCTGCGGGCACCGGGAGTGCCGAACGGTCGCGCTCCTTGGCTGCCAGGCAGGGCGCATCCTCCCCGGCGCCATCAACTACGAGCCAACGCTCTGGCTCGGGTAAGAGGAAGTCCGAGAACCCGGCGAAGCTTCTGGAGAGGCCCCGGTCGATTTCGAAGATTCCGGCAGAGGGGGAGCGAGGCTCGGACCCTCCCCCCAAGGTGAAGGCTCCAGGCGTCCAGAAGGTGAAGATGGCCTTAATTCACCCTGCTAAGAGCTCGACTGAGGATGTCGCCGCGGCCCTTGCTCAGCCTGTGGAGGCTACACCAGTGGAGGCGCCCTCAGGACCCGGAGTCTCCCTGCCACCGCGGAGGGAGTCGTCTTTCAGGCCCATTGAGAAGACCCCCACGAAGTCCTTGTTGCAAAAGTTGGGGGAGGGGCTGGTGGCCATCGTGGATACGGACACGACCTCCTGAAGAAGACCTCATTGAAGTCGTGGAAGAGGCCCAGCCCATTGGGAGGGATCCCGACGAGGGCGACAACGAGAGCGACGGTGTTGCCGACAAGGCTCCTCAAGAGCCCTCGCGCCCGTCGTTTTTGGTGCTGCAGGACACTTCGGCGGCCATTTTGTCAGCGAGTCAGTCTTTATGTTCGGAGATAAGGACAAGGTTGCCCCTTCCCCCGACGGAGGTACCTGAGCCAGACCCGACGGGGGAACTCGAGCCAGGACCTTCGGAAAGTCCACCGCATAAGAGGACAACGCATCCTACGCCACCTCTCCCACCTCTGCGGCCTGCTCTGCTTTCCCCCCGGTCTACTACCCACGGGGATGATACAGGCACGGACACGGCTACGACAGGTACAGATGACGACGGAGGCGATGACGGGACGTGTCCCCCGTTGCCCCCTGCTCGGGAGTCCCCGCCCGACGAGATTGGATCCTTTCATGCCATGATTTCCAGGGCATCCGAGCTTTTCCAGCTCTGCCCAGAAGAGAAGAAGAAAGAAGGGTTCCTTTACCAACAGCGCGAGGCTAAAAGGAAGACGGTCCTCGCTGTACCGCTCTTGATGACATCTGGGATGAGGGGCTCACCCTCCTCAAGAATCCTGCCACGGCGTCGGCAAAGAGTGACCGTTACGAGAAGAAGTACCGGGTCCCCGACGCTGCCCCCCTGGTCTTTCGGGCACAACCTACCCCGGATTCGGTTGTCTCGGCGGCAAAGAAGAAAGCTGGGGGGTGGGGGGGGGTGGCATCGGCCTAGACACCAACTTCCCCGCCGGACGGCGAGGGCAGGAAGTTGGACACGATGGGACGACGGATCATCTCATCCGCAGTGACGACTATCAAGGCGGCAAACGCCCTGGCTATCGTAGCCCGCTACGACAGGGAGTTGTGGTTCAAAATTGCCCCTCTGTTAGACTTCCTTCCGGACGCCAAAAGGGCTGTGGCCCTTGAAATCCTACAGGAGGGTGAGATTGCTTCGGACCACGCCATCACGGTGGCAACCGACATCGCCAACACCGGTTTCCGTCAGTTCGGCAACGGCGTTTGCTTGAGACGACGAGGATGTCTCAAGGCCACGGATTTCCGCCAGGACGTACAAGCCAAAGTTTTGTACATGCCCTTCGACGGGAACAACCTGTTTGGGAAGGCGGTTGATGAGTCCCTTCAGGCCATCAAGACAGACACCGAGACTGCCTGGGCACTGGGAGTGCTCCAACAAAGACGGCCGTCCTTTCGGAGCTCCGGAGGCAGACAAGGTGCCTCCAAGGGATCCGGCAGTGGCTCCTCTACGTACCATCAAGCGGCAAGATCTTCGTCCCAGGAAGCCTACAGGGGACGCGGCAAGCCAGGTGGTGCCCGTCGTCGACAGGGAGGTCAAGGAGGCAAGGCGACCTCCAAACAAGATTGAACCGACTGTGGGGTCGGGCCCCCGCCGAAGCACCCCGGTGGGAGGCCGGCTGGCGAGGTTCGTCAGCGTGTGGGAGTCCATCTCCAGCGACCGTTGGGTGCTGGACGCCCTGGCCCAAGGGCACGCCCTCGAGTTTCAGAAGAAGTGCCCTCGAGTTCCACCCGTGGCCAGGAAGGAAAATCACGTCCCTCAACTACTGTTGGAAGTAAGGGCGATGCTCAAGAAGGGTGCCATCGAGCTCGTCCCAAAGAGGCTTTGGGGCTCCGGAGTTTACTCAAGGTACTTCCTCGTAAAAAAGAAGACCGGAGGATGGTGCCCCATCCTGGACCTACGACGACTGAACAAGTACATCAAGGCGCAGAAGTTCCGTATGGTCACCCTCCAGCATGTGCTGGGACAGCTGGAGGAGGGCGATTTCCCGTCGTCGTTGGACTTGGAGGATGCGTACTTCCACATCCCCATTCTAAAAAGACACCGAAAGTTCCTCAGGTTCGTGGTCCAAGGGCGGCACTACCAGTTGAAGGCCCTCCTGTTCGGATTGAAGTCGGCCCCCAGGGTGTTCACCAAGTGCCTCGTACCGGTGGCTGCGCCTACAGGGGATCCACGTCTATCCCCTACCTGGACGACTGGCTCATCCGGGCAAGGACGAGGGAGCTCGCCGTGGAGCACACTGCGAAGACCGTCCAGCTGCTCACTGACCTGGGATTCTCCATCAACTTTCCAAAATCCCACCTGGTTCCGTCGCAAGTCGCCCTGTTTCTGGGAGCCAAGCTCGACACAGTGGTGCGGCTGGCCTCGCCGTCGAAGGAAAGGACCAGGACCATTCTGGGCAAGGTGCAGCATCTGCTGGCCACGGACATGGCCAGGGTAAGCTCTATCAAGTCCCTCCTCGGGATGATGTCCTCCTGCATTTATCTGGTGCGCCTTTGCAGGCTTCGGATGCGCCCCTTACAAGAGTTCCTCGACGCCCGCAGGGTCCAGTCGACTGGCAGCTTCGAGGACAGGATCCCTATCAACGAGACGTTCCGTCGGGCGATCCGGTGGTGGGGTACCAGCTCCCATCTGTCGGCGGGCGCCTCCCTGGAAGGTTGGGGAGCGCACTCCGGAGATCTTGATGCGAGAGGCCTTTGGCTCCCGGAGGAGAAGTCACCCCACATCAACATTTTGGAGCTCCGCGCAGTGTTCTGGGCCCTCAGGTCCTTTCTCCCGTCCCTCAAGGGCAAGGTGGTGAGGATCTTCACCGACAACACCTCCACAATGTTCTACATCCGGAAGCAGGGCGGAACCAGGTCCCTGGCCCTATCCAAGGAAGCCCAGGATCTGTGGCATTGGGCCGTCGCCCAGCGGATGTTTCTGGTGCCTCTTCATCTGGCAGGAATAAAAAACACGATCGCCGTCTCACTCAGCAGGGAGCTGCGCTCGTGCCACGAGTGGGAACTGCGCCAGGGTCAAGTGGATCGACTCTTCCGACGATGGGGCGAACCCCAAATTGATCTCTTCGCAACGGCGACGAATTCCAAGTGCCGGAGGTTCGCCAGCAGGTTCCCCCAGCCGAGGAACATGGGCGATGCTTTCTCGTTCCCCTGGGACGGCCTATTTCTTTATGCATTCCCTCCGCTGCTGTTGCTGCTCCGGCTCATCAACCAGCTCAAGAGGTCCCGGTGCAGGATGATCCTCGTCGCACCGGCGTGGCCGAGACCGATCTGGTTCCCGGACCTTCTGAACTTGTCAACGTCCACACCAGTCAAGCTGCCGACGGACGCAGACCTTCTCTCCAGAGGAGGAGGCGCCATTCTTCACCACAACCCGGAGTCGCTGAGCTTGCAGGCCTGGCTCCTGCAGCACTAGAGTTTGGAGGGTACGACATCCCGGCCGACTGCAGAGAGGTTCTTGCAAAGGCCAGGGCGTCCTCAACTCAAGTGCTACAGACATTAATGGAAGAGGTTCTCTGTCTGGTGCCGTGCACAGAAGATTAACCCTCTGGCCAAAGCTGGACTGGCTCACGCCTCCATCAAAATACATCTGGCTGCAATCTCCCGATATACCAGGTCTGCGGGACGGGCGTCCTTGTGGTCTCATCGCCTGGTGAAAGAATTCATGAAGGGACTATTCCGATCATTTCCGCCGGTGAAGGCTCCTGCCCCGGCGTGGGAGCTTAATGTGGTGCTGGCCGGGCTCATGGCGGCCCCATTTGAGCCTATGCATTCGGCGCCTCTGAAGTTCCTGTCATGGAAGACAGCTTTCCTCGTGGCCATCACCTCCGCACGACGAGTGGGAGAGATCCAGGCCCTATCTTGCAAGCCTCCATACTTGACTTTTCATGACACGAGGGTGGTGCTGAGGACGCACCCCTCCTTTATGCCCAAGGTGCCGTCGGACTTCCACCTCAACAAGCCCTTGGTGTTGCCAGTTTTCTTCCCGTCGTCGGCCGAGAGGACTTTGCACTCGCTGGATGTAGCTAGAGCGCTGAAGTTCTACGTGGACCGCACGAGTTTTCGGAGGACATCACAGCTGTTTTTGAACTTTGGGACTGTGAATCAAGGGAAGGCTCTCTCGAAGGCTGCCCGGCCGTCAGAGCCCATTCGACCAGAGTGATCGCTGCTACCAGGGCGTTCCTGTCTGGTGTGCCCCTGCTAGACATCTGCAGGGCTGCGACGTGGAGGTCGACGCACACCTTCACAAGATTCTACTGCGTCGATCGGGACTCCAGGGTCGGCCAAGCAGTGCTGCGCAACCTGTTCGCCTAAGGTGAGCCTGGTGAGGAGGTAAGAGATGCTTAATGTTGAGTTGTATTGCTTAATGTTGAGCCTGTTGCCACCTCCCGTGGTTGTGCATGTGTGTACTGCTATGTATTCTCTTATTCATGAGCATGTGAATCCATGCCAGACCCCATGCTGGAGAAGGAACAAGTTACTTACCTGTAACTGTTGTTCTCCAGCATGGGTCTGGCATGGATTCACATGCAAACCCTCCCGCCTACCCCTCTGCGGCTCTTCACTTGGTCATACTGCCACTTTACGTGCTACCTGAAGATGGCTGCCAGAGGCGGGGCTTAGGGAGAGGGCAGTCATTGGCTGGGGGCAGTATGACTCAGAGACCAGTGATTGGGTACTACTAAGAAAGAGAGATCAGAAACGAAACTGATACTGATTTTTTTTTTTATATATACCGAGGATTCCTGGCCTGACGACGGGGAATATTCATGAGCATGTGAATCCATGCCAGACCCATGCTGGAGAACAACAGTTACAGGTAAGTAACTTGTTCCTTATTACTCATCCTTTGGTGAAGCGAGAGGAGCTGCCAGTCAAAGGGGCCACAGTAGGAGTGCTAGTGGTGGAAAACAAGGTACTCGAGGTGCCAAGACCTCTCGGGCTGTTGCCTCTTTGCCATCGGGCAACGCTGCAGCCGCTTCAGCTCTGTCATGAGGCCATGTCCCATGGTTCGCCGGTTGGGGGAAGGCTGGCGCAGCATCTTGCAGTGTGGCGCGCCATTACTTCAGATGTGTGGGTTCTGGAGATCATAACCCACGGCTACTGTCTTCCTTTCCGGCAGAGGCCTCAAGACAATCCACCCGGGAATCTCTTTGGAGAGTCCGGATCCGCTCCTTGCGCAGGAAATTCAATCCCTACTGGAGAAAGGCACCATAGAACTGGTGCCTCTAGCGAAGAGGAACAAGGGATGGTATTCCCCTTATTTTTTGATTTCCAAGAAAGACGGGGGATTGAGACCCATCATGGACTTGCGCGGTTTCAACATTCTCCTCAGGAAGGACAAGTTCAAGATGGTTACTCTCTCAAGTCCTCCAGGCCCTTCAACTTCAGGACTGGTTGGTGTCTCTCGACCTCAAGGACGCTTAATTTCATGTGCCGATCCATCCAAAGCACAGGAAGTACCTGAGGTTCGCGGTTGGCGACTCTCACTTTCAGTTTTGGGTACTGCCGTTCGGATTGACCTCCGCCCCGAGGGTCTTCACCAAGCTCATGGTAGTGGTGGCAGCACACCTCAGGAAAGGGGGGATTCACGTCTACCCCTACCTGGACGATTGGGTGATCAGGGCGCACTCTCCCGAGCAAGTTCTGGATCATCTGTCAGTCGCCTGTCACTCCCTCCACAAGCTGGGCTTCTCCCTCAACTTAAAGGAGTCCCATTTGACACCAACTCAGAGGCTCCAGTACATCGGAGCAGTGCTCGACACGTCCCTGGGGCAGTGTTTTCCTCCCCAGGTGAGGTCTCGACACAATCAGCAGATGGTGCACAAGTTTCAACTTGCCCAGACTCTCCCAGCGTTAGAGTTCTTGAGACTGCTCGGCCTCATGGCATCCTGCATTCTTCTTGGACCAGAGGCCAGGTTGCGGATGTGATCTTTGCAATGGGCACTCAAGCTCCAGTGGTCTGTCCTCCGGCAGGCTGTCGGACCCTGTTCAGGTGCTGCCTTCGGTCGCCCAGGACCTTCTGTGGTGGGCCGACGAAGGCAATCTGATGAGCGGGGCTCCATTTTGGCTGCCCTGGCCGGAGGTGATGATTGTTACGGACCCATCCCTCACGGGATGGGGAGCTCATGCCAACGAGTTGACAGTCAGCGGTCGTTGGTCTCTGGAGTCCAGACTCCATATCAATCTGTTGGAGCTGAGGGCCGTCAGGCTAGCCCTGAAGGCTTTTCTGCCGACTGCGAGGAAAGAATGTCCTGATCCTGACTGACAACACGGTGGCCATGCACTACCTCAACAAAAAGGGGGGGCAGGGTCACTTCCTCTGCAGGGAGGCGATGCAGCTCTGGTTCAGGGCAATCCAGCAGGAAGTTTCGATCTCGGCAGTTCATCTGGCAGGAGACGAAAACGAGACGGCGGACGCTCTGAGCAGGCAGAGCCCGATCTCTCACGAGTGGGAGTTGGCTCAGGAGATTCTCTTGGAGATCTTTGCCCTTTGGGGGACCCAAGTGGATCTCTTCGCCTCCAGTGTCAACCGTAAGTGCGAGAGGTTCTGCTCGCGGGAATTTCCTCCAAAAGGAGCCTTAGGAGACGGGGGGCCTGCAAGTGTTGTCCTTAGAGTTCGTCCTTCTTTTCTTCCGAAGGTGGTGTCGGAATTTCATTTAGGCCAGAAGGTTGTTCTTACGGCATTTTATCTTCCTCCACATTCTGTTAAGGAAGAGGAGAGGCTCCATAGGCTTGATCCTAGGAGAGCGTGAAGCTTTTATATTTCACGCATGTCCCGGGTCAGAGTGGACGATCAGCTCTTCATTGGTTACGCTGGAAAGCGTTTGGGACAGGCTGTGACGAAACAGGCTTTGTCTCGCTGGATTATTTTGGCTATCTGAGTGTTACCGCTTGGCGGGTAAGGACCCACCGGTCGTCTTACGGGCCCATTCTACCAGGGGTGTGGCTGCCTCTACTGTCCTGCAGAGGGGTGTTCTTATTCGTACCATCTGATGCAGCCACCTGGGCTTCGTTACATACTTTTGTACGTCACTATTCCCTTGATTCCATCCGGGCGGCAGGATCTGGCCTTTGGCAAGGCGGTCCTTTACTCCGCAATTTGATTGGGAATGCTAAACTTCTGTTTTCTAAATTCTTTTCCCACCTCCTTGCATTGGTACTGCTTTGGGAGTCTGTCATGGATATGGAATACGTCGGAGGACCCAATCCCCTCGAAGAACAAGTTACTCTCTTACCTGGTAACGTTCTTTCGATGGGATGGTCAGACGATGTATTCCATATCGCTCCCTCCTTACCTTCCCCGCGACAGAATTTCTTATGCGATTGCAGCTTACGTTTCCACAAGGTTTTGTGTCATAGTGGCAGAAGACTGGTGGCACACGTTCTGGCGCAAAAACTACAACTGAGGGCTACGGGCGTCGTGCGTCCATCCAATGACGTCGGCCGTCGGAGGAGGTCCTCGAGGGTGGCGTATCAACGCAGACGCCAAAGATTTTGCAAAGCAGCACAGCTCTGGTGATTACTGTCATAGATATGGAATACGTCGTCGGTCCACCCCATCGAAAGAACGTCACCAGGTAAGAGAGTAACTTGTTCTATGTGGTTCCAGCGAATTTCTCCGGCTTGTCGCCACGTTTAAGGGGTCCCAAATTACTTGTTCACTGCGATGCTTCAGGGGGTTTACTATTTCAAGGGATGGGCTTCCACTTCTTCGTGATCTATTTTTTTTGTTGCCGGGATTCATTATCTCCTGCTCCCCCAAGCGTGGCAGAGACACTAGATGGTTCTAAACGTTTCCCTTGAGACTTTGCCCAGACCATCATAGGCCTCAGGTCTAGCGGACTTCTCATTTGTCGACTTAGTTTCCTTCGTAACATTTGTCTGCGTCCTGCTACTGATGGTTGATTGTTTCGGCATATTGTAGGCCATGGAGTCAATTAAGTCAGTGTTTGTGCTCAACTGTGGCACTTGTGGCCCTATTTATGGTGGGGGGCGACTCATTGAACACTGAGCTCGTGGGCGCCAGGCCAGGGATATTTGTGCCGCTGTCACTACCCGGCTTCGTGGGAGTGTGGGTGATTTTTTTTTTTCTCTCACAAGAGTGTCTGAAGATTAACCTTCCGTTCGTCGTTGTTTTGACACCGGCAGATATTCGTTTAAAGCCTCAAGGATTTCCATGTCCATAAGTTCCTCTCTGCGGTGGATTTTTCTGCAGGGTTTAAGGTTGAGAAAGTCCCTTAATTTGAATTTGGTGGGCACTTCGGGTACTTTCTTGCGCTTTTAAAAAAAAAAAAAAAATTCTGCTCTTTTTTTTTTCTATAACAAGTTTTTATTTTGGGTCTCCATCTCAGAGATTTTGTGTTCTTTTTTAGATCTTTGGTGGAGTTTGGTAGTCTATTTTTGCCGTAATCCTCTGCCCTTGTTGAGTCAGTGTCCTGGTCTTTTTTTGTGATTCAATGTGTAGTTTTCAATAAAGAGGTCCTCCAAGGTTGCATCAGCTGTAAACAAATTTTGAACAGAATTAGATTTTGGCTGCTCGTCAGATTCTGCTTCAATCCTTGGCTCTGAATGCACCAGAGCCTTAATAGTTAATGAATGGGCCAGGGGCGTGGCCACATTTTCTTCCGGATGAGTCGCCGGGGTCTGAGCCAGCGGTACGCGGCTCTCCGTGCCACACCAACTGCGCCTGCCCATTCCAACTCCTCGGACCACTGGTTTCCGCTTCTCCTAAGTTCACTGCCGGCCAGAGGCTCCCCCTCCCAACCTCCAGGGCCCCCCGTTGTATTCGAACTCCGCCTCGCTACGGCAGACCAGGCCCGCACTCACACTCTGCTCCTCGCCTAGCTGAGCCCCGCCTGTCACTCCACACGGCGGCCCCCCTTCGGGGATCGACGGCCGAGGACAGAAGGGCTGAGGGCTTCCGCCAGGCGAGGCTGGGCGGACGGTGCCCAGAGGTGCCGCCATCCCCTCCAAAACTGCAGTCCTCCAGGAGCTCACCCCGCCCCAGCGGCGTAGTTTCACAGGTTAGTGGCTGAGTTATGTTGCAATCTACGTGAACTACAGTGCAGTCTGGTTTTTGGCAGAGGATGTTACCTTTCTGCTTGGTCTTGTTCTGGACGCCGTTCTTCAATATAGTTCTGTCCTCAGGCAGCTTAGTTTCCATTAATTCACGTGGGCTAGCACTACGCAGTCGGCGACCTTCTTCCTCGTCCTGGTACGGTTCGGCAGAAGTGGCGGGCATTTTCGCTCTGCCTGCCAGGACTGCAGGACTGTCACTCCGCGGCCGCTCCGCGGTTGCAGCCAGTATTAGTACTGTGGGTCCACCCACCAGTACTGTGTTGGAAGACAGACTCCAAATCAGCCAAGGGTTTGAGTGGCGAGGTGCAGCCTTTTCAGCAGATGCAGGACTGTCACTCTCCGACATTTATTGCCCCCTAGTTTGTTTGCACAGAATTGTCCATTAAACCAACTACCTCAACTCACTGTCGTCAATCCTGTGTGAACCTATAGCATATTTACACCAGGGTTTTATCCAAAACAGGGATTGCTATGTTTTGTATAGGAAAGTTAGAATTCGGACATTACTTTCATTCATGATAGAGCCCCCTACTTTTCCCACCTGTACTTGGAACTCTAAGCCATATTCTAATCTGAAACCATATAAAGGGTTCCATTCAGGATATTGAAACATAAATTCAGTCCCCATTCTGGAAATCCCATTATAACCTAGTCCTTTCCCCATTTTAAAAAAAAAAAGAAAATACGAAATCAACTTAGACCCGTTTTAGAGGACTTGCCAGTGAAATGGATGGCTGGTGGCTTCTGACCCCATCCCTTTGACTGCTCATAGGCCCTTGTCTATGCTCATATTTCAAGTTCATTCAGTTCAGGTATTGCTGCAATGTTGCCCCAGGCTCCAGCCTTGTCTTGCTCTTCTTTTCAAAGTTAGTCTCCCAGTCTCTTTCCCTCCCTTCGGTAGGAGAGCCTATTGCCTTTCTTGCTTTCTCAATCTGTGATGGTGAGCACCTTTCTTCCTACGCTGGGGCTCTACATCTCCTTACACACTCTGGGTTTTCTTCTTTCTTTCCCCACTCTGGGGCTTTTTCTGTCTCCGCCTCAGCTCTGGTATTTCTGTATTTCCCCCCCTCAGCCCCCCCCCACCACCAACTCCAGTGTTGGTCTTTCTCTCTCCCTGCCTTAGGCTTCCCTGTCTTTTCTCCGCTCTGGGGCTTCTCCATGCTTCTCTCAACCTGCTGCCTTTCTATCCCCTCTCCACTCTGGCTACTGTCTTCCTCGCTGGGCTGTCCAACGCTGGATTCCCTGGATCTGCTGCGTACCTGTTCCTGGTGAGTGCTCCCCGGAATGGGGCGTTGTCTGTCCACTGCGGATCCGTCACTCGTCAACTGGACTCGATGTCGGTCGAAGATTCTTCTGGTCTTCGTGCAGAAATGCAACTGCAGCCATCTTGGCCCTGTGTCGGCGCACCGAGCTTCCTCATTCTCTGCATCCTTGCTGAGCCAGATGTTATGTATGAGTTCTAGAGCCCCTGCGTGGTAGCTGTAGAACTAAAGTGATACGAAGGAGATGTTCGTGAACAACTGGGCAGACGCGATCCCTGCGACCCCTGCTGCGGTCCCCTAAATAAACCCATCGGCCTCACTACTGTTTGTGAGCATTTATAACAAATTGGCGACGACGATGGGATACGGGGGACCGTGGCAAGAACGCTGTTGTTGAGCAGTGCACTTAAAGCTCCAACAGCAAGACGCAGAGCGGAAAGAGAAGGTAGGAGAAGCAAGCGCAAGAGGACCACAACACTCACCCGCAGAGCAAATATTGTGCCACTCCACCTGCGATATTTTAGCACTTGCGCATTCTCAATGTCACTGGGCCTAGTAAGATCAGTGTTTTGTTCTTCCCTGTTCCCCTCTCTTGCCTCATCACGCTCTGAAACACTTGTGTACGAGCACAATACAAATAAAATATCAATGTCAGGGGCACACTGCATCCCCAGCTACTGTGCATGCGTGCACACTGTGCAATGGGCTGGCAACATCATAGGTTGTCTAGGGAACACGCAAACGGAGGAACGAACAGATTAGCAGCAATAGCTGAATACACAAGAGAGAAGTGAACATTGAGAGTATTATCAAAGTATAATTGAAGTCAAAGTAGCAGCAACAGTTGTGAGAAATGAAGTACATGCACCACAAAAAGACTACAAGGAAAACAGCCCAAAATAAGTACATATCACTTACTATAGAACTAGGGCAACACACTAAACACCATGCAGAATATAACACCCCATTGCTCCTTTCTGGCCACACCTGGAGAACCCCCAATTCCTTGGGAACAATGGACCGATTAATTTCAAGTATATCTATGGGCCTTTGGGGGTACATTTAATGATGATCTCAAGGAAGCCTCACTTCTAAACTGCCTGGGTAGTGAAGGTTTATGAATCTTCTGCACGTTACAAGATCAAACACCACAGGAACGAGGAGGTGATGCTGCATCACCTAAGAGATGACTAGGCAATGGCGAAATTGGAACGACATTTTTGTAATAAGAGTAATGTTGTCCCCGAATGTTATTTCTTCACAAGGAAGGAAAGTGGAGGAGTCAGTTAACAACAATATAGCAGCGTTGAGAGGATTCATAGCAATCTGCAAGTTCACTGGCGTAGCAGACAAATCAAGGACCAGCTAGTGCTACACACAGCAAACTGACACACTCAACGCTTATGGCAAGCAAAAGATCCTGCTCTTTAACAAGAAAGAGATTGCTATAACAATAGAGTTGGAGAAATGGGTGCATCAAAGAGATGCAATCAGTTTATCTCCACAGAGAAAGTACAGTTGGTGACAGACGACCAGGGAAATGAGAATACTGAAATGCAATGATAAAAAAGAGGTCCATACGCGTTAAGGACAAAAGGAAACTTGTTTGAAAATACCAACAGAGTGAATAATCAACCGAACTCTAGATGTTATCGATGTGGCCGATTTAGACACTCTGAGGGAGTAAAGGAATGTCGTGCTAGCACAGTAAAAGTTTTAAATACGGCATAAAAGGGTATTATGGCAGAGTTTGCAGAAACTTGCATGAAAAAAATGCAAAGACTGTCAAAGTCTTAGAAGAAATAGGAGGAACAAGTAGGCTCCTTACCATAGTGCAAGAGAGATGCCACCAATCGTCCTGGCAATCAATAACACAAAAAAGGGACCATCAGAGCAATGAACAGTAAATGGCCATGCATTACAGTTGATCATTGACACTGTTTCACTGTTTCTCCTTACACCATTATAGATTGTGATGTATATACTGGAACTCTAGGGAGGGATTGGAAACAATTAAGAGATGCATAGATCAGTTCTGTTGGCTATGGCAAAAGTCCCCTGTGCATTGTCGGCTACAAGTGGGTTAATCTGAAATTTAGTGATGGATGCATATATTGCAAATTATATGTCCAAGGAACGGATCCTCTATTGTAGGGTGGGACAAACAATCCATATTAAGTGTCAATGAACATATCGATCTCTTACAAGATAAACTTTTAGAAATGTTTCCAGAAGTATTCACCAACACTATTGGAGAACTAAATGGGTTCCAGCATCGGATAATATTGAAAAGTGATGCCAAGCCGATTGTTCATAGTACGCAGCATTCCAGTAGGTACAAAAGATGCCCTGCATGAACTTAAAAGATTGTGCAGTGAGCAAATAATTGAGCCCATTGAATCCTGAGTGGCTGGCTCCCATTGTCATTGTCAGAAAAGCAGACTGCCTCAGAATGTGGGTAGACTTGAGAGATCGCAACTCCAGTATATGGATCGACAGGCACCCTCTTCCTAACATCAATGGATGTTACTGACGACGAGACAAGCCAAAATATTCACAACCCTTGACTTGTCATCGGTGTAACATCAGATTGTACTTGAGGAAGGATCGAAACACCATTGAGAGCATTTAGGTTTAGAAGAAAGCCATTTGATTTGGCTTCGGCGGCTGCAGTTTTCCAGAGGCGGCTGGAGCCGTTGTTTGGGGGTCTAGAAGGAGAGTACTACTTTCAAGACGACATATTGATTGCAACTATGACTGAGGAAGAACATGATGCAAAATACTAGAGGACTCGCCCTCAAATTTGAAAAGTGTAAAGTGAAAGTAGCAAAAGTGACATATTGGGGACATCCCATAACTAAAGATGGAATAAAGCACAAAGTAAAATAGTTGAAACTATAGCCAAGATACCCCACCAATAAATGAGGACCAACTACGTTCATTTTTAGGGATGGCTGAATACTATTCAAAGTTTGTTTCCCACGTTTCTAACCAGACAGAAATCTTGAGAGCACTTAAGGACACGTTATTTGAGTGGTCCAAACAATGTCTGCATTAATTTATGGAAATAAAGGAGAAGGTGAAAGGAACCCCCACACTGAAGCTGTTTTCCCCATCAGCTACTAACCTATTAACAGTGGACGCCAGTGGCATTGGTTTAGGTTGCTTACTTGAACAAATCCAAGAAGGAAACAATATAACTATAGCATTTGCCTCATGTGTTTTTAAATAAAGCAGAAGGGAACTATTCCACAATTGGGAGGTAGGCCCTAGGAATACATTGGGCACTTCGACATTTTAAGACATTATTGTGAGGTCTTCCACGAACGATCAAAACAAATCACAAACCATTGGTTCATATCATATCCTCTTCTAAATCGCTCTGTTTCACCAAGAATCAACAGATGATTAGTAGATTTAATGCAAAATGACATGTGTATCTGGACACCAGAATTTTGTGGTAGACTGTCGAGACTATCATGGGATGATACTGCAAGTGAGAAAGGAGAAGATGGAGAAGGTGTCATAGCAAAAATTCAGCCAGCAATTTCCAAAAATGAATGGGAAGAGGCAAAAAAACGAGATGAAGAGATATGGATAGAACACATGGTTCAAGAAGGATGGAAAGAGAGAACAAAAATGTCAAGGATATTACCAAGTGAACAGTGGAATATGTGTGGATTGGGGATGCATACTTGGAGGTAAGCGTCTGATTACCCCACAATGCCTCAGTGGAAAAATCCTACAATTAGCACACAGTTTACTTGAGTAAGAACCTTGCCAAAAGACGTAGAGAAAGATACTGGTGGCCGAGCATGAGTGAAGCACAGGAACTACTGAAAACATGCAAACCTTGTGCACATTTCTGACCAATCAAAAAGACTGCATAAAAAAACCTTTAATTCCAATAACAAAATACCTGACTAGTGTTGTGCAAATGAGTATTGGATATCACCGGCCCATTTGTAACACTTGGAGATTACAACATTTTCTTTATTTGCCTAGTGGATTACACTTCGAAATGGGTAGAATAGGGTGCAACAAAAGAGTACATTAACAGAGTGCGATCTATAGGACATAGTGATTGATAATGGCATTCAGTTTGTTTCTGATCAAATGAAAGTTTCTTAAAAACAGGTGCATAAATCACAGATGCACTTCACTTTACCACCCCATGGAGAATGGTCTAGTGGAACAGATGAATGGAGTAATAAAAAATACAATACAGCTGGCAGTGGCAAATGCCTTACCATGGAAAGATATATTGAAAGAAACACTCAACGCATACAGGATGACAGTGCATTCCTTTACCAGCGTCAAACCATTTTTAACGAGAGGTAGAGCATGGTGCAATAGACGATGCATTTCGGACAGAGAAAAAACATGTCAAAAACAGTCATGGAAAGTATACGCAAGTGCAAGAAAAATACATGTACAAGGAGCGCTACAACAAGGTGAAAGGCGTCTGCAATGCATCGTATAAAGTAGGTGATTACGTGCATGTCAGGAACCCACAAAGAGTATTGAAAGGTTTGTCACAATACCGTGAAAAATGACAAAGGATGTCGGATGGAAATGTCCAACTTGAGGATGGTACAAAATGGTCATGTGATGACATTGTCCCTGCTTGAAGAGAAAGGTTGAGCACTGAATATCTACAAGGTGATGCATCACTACTCTTACTACCCCGGGAAGGAAGAATGAAGATAGTACAAGTGATTATATTTTTATTCAGAGACGTAGTGACAACACAGCCACAAAATCCAATAGAAATAGATGATCTACTAGAGTGAGAAGAGGAATTCTCTGTTGGAACAAAGAGTAGATTTACTATTTTAAAATGGAATATTACCAGTTGTATCATTATTTTCTTGCTTCTTTTCCTTTAAAGTTTATCCTTGTTTGTCCCAGCCCCTTGTTTTTTTAATCCTCTTATGGGAAAGGGGGGAGATGTTTGTATAAGAGTTCTAGAGCCCCTGCGAGGTAGCTCTCTAACTCATGTGGTATGAAGCTGATGTTGATCAACTGGGGGAGACTTGATCCCTGCGACCGCTGCTGCAGTCCTCTAAAACCATCAACCTCATTATTGTGTTTGTGAGCATTTATAACACCGGACCCCCCTAACTACTCATCTCTTGCTCCGCTCAGTGTGTAGTGCATGGTCCAGGATGCTGAGTCTGGTATTCTCTCTGGTTGCCCCACCCCTCTGGAACCTACCTTCCAATAGCTTGTCTGATACTTTATCTGACACACCTCCAAGGGGCTTGTCTACTCGTCTTTTCGCTTTATTCTAGGAGGATTGGGGAGAGTTGGATTAAGAAATCCAGTCGGCCATTACGAAAGGGTTTTTAAGGTTATCTTGCAGCTTAGTTACCACCTATCCCATAAACGTTTTAGTGATGGGTGGAGGGAGGGAGGGAGGGATGGGGACTTGTGCTCCTCTCTGGTGTATTCCTGTCCTAAGAGCGATGGGCTAGTCCCCTGCTGAGGAATCCTGCCTGCCTAGTCCCCTGGGGGTGTTGGGCATAGCACGCTTGCCACCCTAGTCCCCAAGGGGTGGCTCCTCCTTAAGGAGAGGTAACTTCCTCCTTGGAATCAGCGCAGTACTAAACTAGCCCATCTCCTTTCTCGTTTATGCATGATTGGTGCTAGTTAGAGAAATTACATTGTAAATAAAACTGAAGCCTAAATTTGGATCCTAGCAGCCTGCAGATGATATGATTTTAAGTATTGGAGATGCCCTGTGCTGCCATATTAGGAATCGGCGAATGTGGAAGGAAAGCATTTTTGTTCCACAATGGTCTTTCACCAAAAACTCATTGCTAAATTAAAAAAGCCATTAAAAGTTATTGTTCTGCCAATCTACATATTTTCTAGGTTTGTATAGTAGTATAGGGAGGATAACTCGGGGGCAAATTGCTAGTCTTGAAAGCAAGACGAGGCAGAGAAACACAGGTTCGATCCTTGGGGCCGCGCATAGAAACCTCTGGGTATTAAGCACGTTATAAATAACCCATAACATTTACAATTGAGGCTTCATTTTTAATATGTCAATCTTTTGAAAACAAAAATCGTGTGGCTTATTTTTAAGTTTCTTAATCTCTACTTGATGACTCTGTTTAAGAACTATGTCCACCTTCAGTGTTTAGCAAAACGCAGTATTTCAGGGGGAATGATGCATATATTATTACAAAATGTTTTTGCAATAGTTATAACTGTTTTTAAAAAAATTTATATTGATACTTGTGATCCAATTTAAAATTATTCATTCTCCAATGTTGGAATTCAAAATTACCATTTTATTGTGAATTGTAAATTTAACAGAATGTTGATCTGTTTGACTGTACTGGATTACTTTAAAAAGAGAAGAGCAGCGAAGGGGCACAGATTATTAATGGGGAGCTTGGTGGGGCAGTGAGTAGTCTATTGGGGGGGCTTAGGCTTTATTTTTTCAAGTAGTAATTTTGTTCCCAATTTTCAGGTCACCAGATGCAAGGAAACGAAAGCTGTTGAATGGACCTTTTCTTAAAAAAAAGGGGGAAAAAGATTCCTCAAACCTAGGTGACATTTCCAGTGAAGATGTGGAGTCTCCAAACAAAAAGAATGGTACAAAATTACTAATGCTTGCTTTGATGGGGCAGTAGGCACTGATGTATGTGGCTGCTACTATTATTTACACCATAACTGACGGATTGCACTAGTTTTGTTTTCCCTTCATCAGATATATTGTCATCTTGTCACTTTACACTGATCAACTAAGCAACCATTTAGGCAGTGGGGTAGTGCTGTTGGATGTTGTGGTATATAAAGAGGGGACGGCTTGCATGTGTGCCACTTCCTCTGCTTATTGTCGCCGGCAAGATGACTGTTGCAGATTTGAAGATTTTAGGTAAGGTCTTTGAGAAGACTGGCCTTGATACTGCCTTGCTTCATTCAGAAGCAGCAGACTGGTTTTATTCCTGACTGGAATAGTTAATGTGTGGTAGTTGATTGCTGCGGTGGTGGTGGGACAAACCCCAGGATCCCAATGTCTATCTTGCAATGCAGGGGTTTGCTTCCCAAATTTATGGTGCTACCACTGAGCATTATGTTGAGGGTTAATCAGTGGAATAATGGATGCTCCTAGAAAAGGACACTGTCAAACCAACTCCCCTAACCTGCCTTATATCCATGGACGACGGTCTTCCTCTGGCTAAAACCCCAAAAATAAGACCAGCTCTAGACTGCTGGAGAAGTTGCAACCAAACATCTGGATCACCCTGTTGAAAAACCAAGCTGTGAAGATAAGTGGGGGTAGGAGGAAGTAATTAAAAGACTTGGCAAAAGGTGATAATCTGGTTCTTTGAAAGTGTGATGCTCAATGGCATGCTGGTTGACTACTTCAAATTCTAATAAAACTATATTGAACACAAGATACATGATATGGGAGTACAGTGATCTTTCCAGCATGCTTCATACCCAGATCTACAAGCCCCCAACCTTACTTTTCTACCACTCCAGATTGTACCACTCTCTGCCTAAATGATTTAGACTCCTACAGAAGTGGGACTCTATTGCCCTCAAAGCCAAGTAGTCTGTACTCTTGGAAAATGAACTGGCAGGTCAAAAATTGGCTCAAATACAGCAACAGTTTCAAAATAAATTGCACCTAAAATCGAGGTGTTCACAGAAGCACATAATGCTTAACTTGTACTGGTTAATCCCTGTGATGTGGCAGTGTATATTTCTACTGAACAATGATTGCTGGACATCTAATAAAGTGTGGTATGCAAGGTTCTGGGCAGGCACTAAATTAGAATCCTTCTGGGGCAATCTACTGCAGAGGATTGAGGTGGTGTTGGGCACAGCCTTCCTGAAACCCATTGCCCATTGTGTCTTGGGCATGTTTATACAGTTCAAATTTTATCTAGGGCTTTGGCATAGGTTAATAAGTGAATCTTGAAGATGTGGAATGCTGTACCACACCTACTGTCTAACAGTGGGTGCTTTTTGATTAGTGGGTCTGTCTATTAGTGGGTGCCTCATCATTTTTGATAGACGCTTCCCGCGCCTTATCAACTTCCTTTCTTCTGTTGCTGTCCCTTCCCTCCCCTCTTTGACTGCTCTAACTCCCTCTTCGTCTGCCGCCTCTTCGGCTGCCTCTGCTTTTTCTCTGACCACCCTGTTGCCTCTTTCTTTTGCCACCCCTATGGCACCCACTTCCTCTTCCTTGGCTACCTTGCCCTCTCCTCCTTACTCCTCTGCCAACCCTCGGGCGCCTTCAACACTTCTTCACGACATACCTCTGACCTGTACCCCTCCACAGACGTCTTTCAAAGGGAGCCACCTGCTCCACATTGCCACACTCCACTCTCCCTCAGCTGTCAAACACTCCTCTGACATCTGCGGTCTCCTGGAAGAACTCAATCTGGATGTCCTCAGTCTTACTGAGACGTGGTTCACAATCAGCTCTGTCATGCTTTGATACTCTCTGCTTCTTGATGGCTACAAGAGCCTCTCTGCGCAGAGAACCAACAATTCCGGTAGGGATGTAGCCTTGATCTTCCCAGTGTGGATCCCTGCTTCTTTCATTCCTATGCAGGACTGCTCCTCCTTTGAATGCCTGATATGCAGTCTCCGTCTCTTGTGCTCACGTTCTCGCTCCCCACTGTAAGGCAGTAAGAGACTGTCCTAGCCAAGAAGAGGGCTACATCCAAGCCTGCGTCTCTGCGGCATTTAACAACTCGTCCGAACTCTCCAACCATGTTAGTCACTACCTCTATTGTTGCTTCCCAGGCCCTATGCACGGCCTTGGCCTCTCATTTCATCACTAAAACTCAGGACATCCTGTCCACCCTATCTTCCTCCTCCACTACTCCTGGCCTGCCTGCTGCCTCCTCCCTTATCTTTCTTTGCCTTGTTCACCCAACACAATGTTTCTAGACAAGTCGGATCTAAAAGTCTCGTCAAAACAGGTTCTTCCCTGTTCTTCCAGAACCATCAAGGACCACATCAACACCCTTTCTCCAGCCTTGGCCGATTTCTGCAGTCACTCCTTTGCCACTGGCACTTCCCCTCCCCTGAAGCACTCCCTTGTGCACCCCCTCCTTAAGAAGACCTCTGCTGACCCTGCCTATCAGGCTAACTATTTTCTGATCTCCATCACTCCTTTCCTGGGCAGATTCTTGGAAAATCTGGCCATCTTCCAGCTTAACCTTCCTACTGAATCTTTTGGTTGTCTCCATGACCATTAGTCTTGCTTCAGAGCAGCCAGAAGCACGGAAACCGCTCTCCTGAACATCTGTGAAGACCTGCGCTCCAACCCCGACTTTAACCTTCCTTCTTTCCTCATTCTCCTTGATTGATCTTCTGCTTTTGACGGGGTTAACCATCCCATCCTTCTCAAGCGCCTTCATTATAACTTGAGTATCCCACTGACTGACCCTCTCAGGTCCAACTGTGGTCCTTCCTCTCTTCTTTCTCTCTACCTGTGGTGTTCCCTAGGGGTCTAACCTGTCTCCCTGGCTGTTCAACGAATACCTGGCTCCTCTCGCCCACCGCGTCGCTGCTCTGTTCCAACCTTCAGTGTTATGCGGATGACACCCAGCTCTCTTTCAGGCTTCCCTCAGCCGCCTCTACTCCTTCTCTCATTCCTGGCTGTCTGTCTGCAATTCAGGAGTGGTGTGCCGCTAATGATCTCTGCCTTAATGCAAGTAAGATGGAGATCCTCCTCATTGGAACACCTGCTCCCCCTTTTCCTCTCTCTAGCCGCCCACTCTGGGTCCTCCTCCTGAACCTACCTGTGAGGCTAAGAACCTTGGGGTTACCTTCAACTCCACCCTCTCCTTCTCTCCTCCCATTTCCGACATTTCTAACAAGTCAAACTACCAGCTGCACCTCCTCAGAGGTATTCTTCCTTTCGTCACTTCCCCCAGACTGCAGAGCTCTGTTCCTCTCAAGGCTGGACTACTGCCACAGCCTTACAAAATCTTCCTGCCTCTACTCTCTGTACTCTGCAACTTATCCAGAACAAGACTGCGAGACTTGTCCTTGGCCTCAAGCCCAGGGATTGCATCTCTCCAGCTCTGAAATCTCTTCATTGGTCCCAGTGGCAGCTAGTATCCAGTTCAAGACCCTATGCATTGTCCACAAGGCTTTCTGGGGCCTGGGTCTGCACTACCTCCAACTCTCTTCCTAAGCATCTCCCTTCACAAGCCCTCCACTGATCCACCTCCAACACTTTGTGTGTCAGTGGCTTTTCCAAGCAGAGAGTTAGGGGCAGATCTTTCTTTGGCTGCGGCCTGCCTTTCCAACTTGAGCAGAACCATTTTCGGTTCCGGAAGCAACTCAAGACCTTCCTCTTAGCTTCTGCTTTCTCTCTTCCTCTGCCCTGCTGATGACCAGTTTGTTCCACGCACTGGTCACCTTGCTACCCTCTGAACTTGGGCCCAGACCCCAGCCTGTCCAGCTGCACGTCGCACTGCTTCGCTGCTCCCCAGCACTTGTGGTTTGTATCTGTAACCCTACAGTCCCCTCTCTCTGCACTTATAAGCCGCCCTCTGTCTGCACCCTCTGCTTACCGGCACTTAGCCACCCGCTGGCTGCACTTTGTTACCTGCACTTCTCCACCCCCAAACCACTTTGCACTTCTCCACCACCTCCCCTTTATTGCACTTCTCTCCCCCTTCCCTGCAGAAAACTGAATGACACATGGTCTAGTAAGATCATCGTTTTGTCCTCCCTCCTTGTCCTGTCGGGCCTAGAAACACTTGTGTACAGATGCGTTATGAATGCCATTTCTTTTATCCTAACCACTTGTCAGCAAAAGAAAATGTCTCTGATCAAAGGAAGTGACTGCTGGAGGATTGAAATGTGGTTTGCTTCTAATGGCTTACATTTAATGTGCACACCACCTGGATGGTGGCACTGCCTTTTTGGAAGACCTTTTCCGGCGACTACACTGGACTCCCTGAGAGGTGTGCTGTAAGCTCCAGCCAGTCCCATCAAAGGACACTGCATATTCATCTGAATCACCTGATCCTTATCAAACTGCACTGGATCCTGATGCAATCCCAGATTGTCATCACATACTGCTGCATCACCTACGAGGTTGTCGCCCTGAAGTCTCCAAGCTACCTCACTGAGAAGATCAGCATCTCCGCAGGCCTGCGATCCGCTGACGCAATGACAGGTGCAAGCTTGAACTCTGCCGGTGCAAGAAGGAAAACCAGAAAACAAGCCTTTGTCTATTCTACAAAACTCTGATATTGGCAGGAGGTGTTTCGACTGGCCGCCCCACCCCAGTTCCGGAAGAAGCTCAAGACCCTCCTTCAATTAATGTCTCCTTCCCAACACCTATGTTCACACACCCTCCATGCCCCATCCAAGACTGGATGATCTGCTCCCCACTGTTTAATCCCCTGATGGCTTGCAGATCCTTTGCTAACAAACTGCCTTCCCTCCTCCGTTAGCGTCCTCGCTCCCTTGTTTCTCTGCTTCCCTCACTCTTCTTTCCCCAATGATTGTAAAGCGCTCCGTTGCTTCCCAAAGCTAGGTTCATGCTCAATAAATGCTCTATAATTATAAGTAGTCTTTTATAACACTTCATACCAGCGCATGGTTTCTAAGCGCAGGAGCGGGATTCGAACCCGTGTTGCGCTGCGTTTCCAAGACAAATGCGTTGCCCCTGAGCTATCCTTCCTCCTAGTAATAAAATACCTGTTTGTTTCTAGTATCTGTGTGTAGTCTATGGCTTCTTTCTATGTATTTTCCACAGTTTGGAACTGTGGTAAGCTAGAATGTAGAGATTATTAGGAAAGATTTCTCCTTTGGCAACTTTCCCAGCCTAGTTTCTATGGACCTCGAATCTGTTTTTCTTTGTTTTTGAACCTGTTCTGACTTTTTGAGGGGTGGGTGTGTGGTGGTTGGGGGGGGGGGGGGGGTTGGGGGCCTTCAACTTAACTTCCCCTGCCTGTTGCCCATTTGTTGTGTGAAAACAGTTAATCTTCAGACTATCAGTACTGGAAAACAGTTTCACTTTTTATCTTTTACATTTTGTAACTTTTTAACATTGCACACTGCACCTTACAATCAGTGCAATGCTGTATCACCCTAGTCTTTTGCACTTGGGATTTTTGGTTATTTTTATGTGCTGTGAGACCAGCATGGTATCAAGAGGCACAGACTCAAAACTAACAGTTTCAAAACCTTTATTAAACTTTGTAGGGTTGGTGTAATGCCCACCTGGCCCTAATTCAAAGAGGATTGTTCCCTCAACTGATGCTTCTAAGGGCCGTCTATCTCCGTAAGTCCAAAAACCAAAGTTTGGCTATGTCCAAACTTATGTTTGCCCTCACTCTTAAGTCAAATGTGATGGGGATCTTCTTAATAGGAAAATGGTGATTCAAAAGGAAATGTAAACCACAGCTGCTTTCAGGTAGTCTTACCCATAGGTGCAGTTCTGCCAGTTCAAAGAATGATTTCATAAATCATTTATAACATGCCTGTTCACAAGTGTTTCTAGGCGCTACAAGATAAGGGAGGGACGACAGAGGGAGGACACAACAAACCATCTTACTAGGCCTTGTCATTCAGGTTGTGCAAGTGCAATAATATAAAGTGCAGGGGTAAGAAGAAGGGGGAAATAGAAGGGGGAAGTGTTAATGAGAGGGAAGAGTGAAGTGCAATCAGGGCAGTATTGCTCAGACAAGCAGCCAGGGAAGTGTGTTTCTGGTTAAGTGCAAGGAGGCAGGGGACTGTAGGGTAACAGTTACAGCCCCTAAGGGCACGGTAGGCCCAGAGGCAGTGCAAGGGAGACTGGTCATGGAGGAGCCTGGTACCTAGTGAGACTCCGAGGGCAGTAAGGCAACCATTCAGCACAGCAGACCGGAAGGTCAGCAGGGGAGAGGGAGAAAGCAGAGGTGAAAAGGAAGGTCTTGAGCTGCTTTCTGGAACTTCAGGTGGTCTGTCTCAAGTTTGAGAGTGGCAGGGAAGCCATGCCAGAGGGAAGCACCTGCAAAGGAGAGAGATCTACCCTCCACTCTCTGCCTGGAGAAACGTCTGACCCTCAGAGTTGGAGGTGGCTGAGCAAAGGGCTCAAAGGAAGGTGTTTCTGAAGAGAGTTGGATGTAGTTCTGGTCCCGCCCCCAGAAAGCCTTGTGGATGATGCAGAGGGTTTTTAACTTGATCTTTGCAGCCTCCGGGAGCCTGTAGATGGATTTCAGGGCTGGAGAGACCAATCTCGCAGTCCTGTTCTGGATTACTTACAGAGGGCGGGGAGTAGAAGAAGGTAGACGGAGGCTGTTGCAATAGTCCAGCCTAGAGAGGACCAGAGCTCTGGGCGAAAGTGAGAAAAGGAAGAATACCTCTGTGGAGGTGCAGCTGGTAGTGGGCCTTCTTGGCAAGGTCTGTGATGTGAGGAGAGAGTGGAGTCGAAGATAACAAGGTTTTTTGCCTCACAGGAAGGCGAAGGACGAGTGCCCAATGAGGGTGGCCAGAAGGGAAGTGGGAGCAGGGGTCCCAATAAAAAGGATCTCAGTCTCACTGGCATTAAGGCAGAGGTCGGTCAGAGGTGCACCAATCCTAAATAGCTAGACAGTCCAGAATGAGCAAGAGGAGGCTGAAGGGAGCCAGAAAGAGAGCAGAGTGTGATCCGCCTAACACTGACAGTTAAAGGAGAAGGTAGAGATCAGAGGGGCCAAGTAGACATTGAAGAGCCAGGGTGAGAGGTTGGAGCCCTGGGGAACACCACGTGAGGAGAGAGCAGTGTTGGAGAGAAAGGACCCCAGTTGGACCTGAGAGGGTCGGTCTCAGAGTAAAGTCAACCGCCCCAGGGCCTAATACGTGATACCCAGGTTATCACGAGTCGATTGCTTTTGACACGGTCAATCATGCCATCTGATCAGAGTAATGGTCAAGAAGGATGAGGACCGAAGGAAGGCTTGAATAAAGATTAGTGAGCAGATCTTAACAGGAGAGCAGTTTCCGTGCCTCTGGCTGCTCTGAAGCCAGACTGATGGTCATGGAGACAACCAACAGATTTAGTGTGGAGAGTAAGCTGGGAGATGGCCAGCTTTTCAAGGAGTTTGCCCGGGAAAGGAGTGTTGGAGATCAGGCGATAGTTTGCCTGACGGGTAGGATGTCATGATGCCTACCCCCGGGGAACCAGACCAGGTCCAGCAACCCCGGAAGCAGGCATCAAGTTATTTTGAGCAAGCCCAAAAAACCCCGATAGGGGCTGTTTGGGTACGGTCCTGGTGCCTATGGCGCCAGGCTCATATGGGGTCAGTCCTGGCGCAGGCTCAGAGTAGAACTTAACTGATGCAGACCATGCTCCAAGCCAAACGAGGCTTGGAAGGGACTATTTTACCTAGGGACTATTTTTTTTTACTCTGGTGGGGCTGGGGAGGAATACTTACCTGGGACTACTTTGGAGGCTATTTAAACCACGCCCGAAGAGCAGCACACGCTTCACATTATTCTGCATCCAGCAGCGTAACGCTCACTGTGTCTGCAAACCTGCATCCAGTCTTCTGCCACGCCCGCCTCGAGTCTGCAGCTCCTAGAAAAAGGGAGGAACAGAAGGAGAAGAGGTTAGAATAAGAGCAAAACCTTCGATCCTTAACTGAATTCCGGATCCACTGCGCCTTTGAGCTGGAAGAAAGAAGCATTTACGCGTGCCGCCTCGCCTGCTTCAACGCTGCGCTGAACTCACCGGCCTTCGCAGCATCCTCACGATCCATCGCATCCTTCTGCACATTCCCGCCGCACTCTGGCACCTAAAGGGAACACAAGAACAGCAAAGGTGAGCCCAGGGAATAAACAGAGGCAATAGTAACTACCCCCATAGACTTACCCTATTACCGCTGGGGGTACTATTCCTCTTCACGGGTCGGCGCAGTCTCCATTGCATCCCCTGCCCCTAAGGGGAACAAAAGGACAACAAGGTGAGACAAAGGGACAAACAAGGGGAACTCTTCTCACCACAATAGACTTACCTAATTTTACAGCCAGAGGCATTATTCCCCGAACTTCATATTTTCTCTCCACACCTGAATAAGGGAGCAAGCAACAGGTTACATTCTGGCCTTATTTTATTGAACTGTGTAGGATAAGCCAAATCCTTACCCGAACTTCGTCAGCTACCACGAGGAACTCTTCGCTGGGGTCAAGCTGCAAACTGCAAGGAATCGGACAAGAGTGAAAGTCAGAAATGTGAACTCTTACGAACTACATACTTTTCGGAGTCAATATTGTTCTGGAACTCACCAATTCCTTCAAGCCAGTGAAGCAACTGGTTATCAACGCGCCCCTGCGCTCAATGTAGGATGGAGAGCTCATCTTTTCAAACCATCAGGTGAGACTATAAGAGGGGACATCAAAGGTGATCTGTGGGGAGAACAGCGGGGGTGGGGGTTTTACGCTCAACTCCACGGGTGGTTAGTCCCCTTTCTCCATTTGCAGAAGAATATTCCTACGGGCCAAGCAAACGAAGCTAGGTGGGCCAGTCCAGTCCGTCATCTCGGCCCTATGCGTCACATTGGTGGAGACCGCAGCTGTCCAGTTCAGATCGATGCCTCTGTGGGAGCCAGGTGAGCGTAACATAGGATCGGCAGAAGGCTTTTTAAGGAGTGGTTGCACAAAGGGAGTGCTAGATTATAGGGGGGAAGTTCCAGTGGCAAAATAGTCATTGCAGAAAGACTGGAGCGAGGGTGTCAATGTGGTCCTTGATGGTTCGGGAGGAGCAGGGGGGCACCTGTTTGGATGAAACTTTCACAGATCAGACTTGTCTAGAAACATTGCCAGGTGTAGTTGGCGAGAAAGAGGGAAAAGAGGAGCAGAGTGAAAGGTGGCTAGAAGGGGTCCAAGAGGGGAAGAGTAGAGAGGACAGGATGCCCTCAGTTTTAGTGGCAAAGTGAGAAGCCAGTGTTGTACAGAAGGCCTAGGAGGGAACAGGAGAGGTGGAGACTGCAGAAGGATTGGACAACTCTTTGCATATTTTGAAGAGTTTGGCCTTGTTAGAGGCTGCAGAGACACAGGATTGGATGTGGTTTCTGTACTTGAACAGGACAGAGTCTGTATTGCCTTCGGAGCAGGTGGCAGGCCAGTTTACCCGAGGATGCACCTGATGCCCTCCACTTGCTCTCGGCCACCGCGCACTTCCGTTTCAGGGCAGCGAGGGCATGGTTATACCAAGAGTTGCACTTGGATATAGGCTTCAGACGGATTCTCATGATGGGGGATATAGAAAGATGCAAGCTAGTGAGGGCTGTGTCTGTGCGAGTCAGCCGCAGGCGTAGGAGGAGCAGAGAAAATATCGGCAAAGGCATCCACTGACACACGCTTCATGGGCCGAATGACCGTGAAAGTAGGTGGCAGTGCTGGGGTGGGCTTAGCCTGGCGGTCCGTTTCTGGTGAGAGAAGACCAGAAAGTGGCAAGTCAAAGAGAGAAGTGGCGAGAGAGCTTGAGAAGGGGGGATGTCTGATGAGAACATCCAAGGTGTGCTCGGCAGAGTGTGTTGGACCAGAGGGTAGAATGTAAAGTCTTGTAGAAGTTGTGGAAGAGCCCAGAGGAGGGATTTGAAGCATCAAGGTGGATGGTGAGGTCTCCGAGGAGAGGTAGAGGCGAGGAGAGGTCGGCCCACTCTGAGGAAGAGGGCAACCTGGCCAGGTGGCCTGTAGATGGTAGCCAGAGTCAAAGAGAGGCCAGGAGCGAGAGAGCCTGCAGTCCAGGCCTTCAAAGTAGGAATAGGCCTGCATAGGAATGAAAGAAGCAGGGACCCAATCTGGGAAAATCAGCTACTCTACCTCTGGAACAATTGGTTCTGGGTTTTGGAGAGGACCTTGTAACCAGCAGGGAGGAGAGTGTCACAACTCGAGACAGAGCTGTCCGTGAACCATGTCTCTGAGAGCAAGGACATCCAGGTCAAGTTCTTCAAGGAGGTGGCAGATGTCCGAGGAGTGTTTGTCAGCAAAGCAAGAGTGGAGAGTAGCGAAATGGAACAGGTTGCCACATTTGAAAGACTTCTTTAGTGCGGTACAGGCTGGAGGTATGCCCAGCGTAAATGCTAAAGGTGGTAGGAGGTGGCATAGCCAGAGAGGAGGGTGGTGCCAAAGAGGCATTGGAAAAAAAGATGTGGCAGAGGAGCCAGAGAGGTGCTAGTAGGAGAAAGAATGAAGCTTATAAAAAGCAGGGGACTCCTATCGAAAAGGGAAATTGTGCTTAGGCCCCTGGACCAAGATAGTGCCATTCAGATGGACATTAATGATGGTCTTGGAGGAGTGGAAGGAGGCCACAAGGGCCACCATTAATGGGACAGGAAGAGAAAGGAGAGAGAACAGAGACCAAATGAGGTGTCCATAGGTCTGTTGATGGAACGACAGACTGTCGGTGAGAGTCTGCCTGGAAGAAGCACTGATGTAGGTATCAGCGATAGGAAGGCCTGGGTCGGAGACCAGGATGTCCCTCTTGAACATCTTCCTTCCCAACTTAGTGAAAGGGTTAGGATAGGAGATAGAGTAGCAGTTTGAGAAAATGGGAGCGATTGAGAGCACCATGGAGGATGCAAAGAGGAGGGAAGGGGAGAGTGAGGGCGGAGGAGGCACAGCCAACAGCCGAGCACCACTGGGCGCACTGGGGGGTGGGAGGGGTTACACAGAAGGAGCAGCACAGTGGCAGTAGGGCAACACACTACAGGGAACCCAGGCTCCAAGGGGATGTGAGGGGGTTGGGATTGGAGGGGGACTATGCACTGCAACACCCATAATCGACTTTCCCAAAAGAGGGAAAACATGCCTAGTATCCACACACGGCAATGCAAAAAACACCCAGGCTCGACTTTCCTAAAGGGGAAAGAGGCGCACAGCTTCACATAGACGGAAATGCAACACAGTTTCACTGTACTAGAGAGAAGTGAGTAATGGCCAAGCAATACGTGCCACTGGTGCTTATGGGTGGTGCAAAAGATCAATGGGATAATTGGAGGGGTGGCTCAGTGTAGTGGGGTGCAGCGATTGCTGACTCCCTGACTGCACTGCACCTACCTTATCAGTCGAAAACCCTATAAATCTAAGTCGATTGGTCTTTTTATTGTTGAATCGAGTGGGGACTCTCCTAGTCGGAAGTAGTCCAAGTGCTCCAGGTCCCGCAGTGCTTCGCGACACTCGTCCTCTTCGAGGCAGTCCAGGAAGCGACGTAATTGTTCGCTTTCCTCGGCCTCTTCAGATGACGCTGTTAGGCAGAAACCTGTGCAGTTCCCTCTGGGACCACTGCAAAAGATTTAAGACTACAGGTGGTTGGCAGTAAACCCAATTGGTAGCAGTCTGTACCACCCAGATTTACCTGGTAGCCGTGGCTGAGCAGTCAGACTTCCCTCAAGAAGAGTTAGGCAGTATACAGAGTATTCACAATAGGTCAAAAGAACACAGTAGAACAAGCAAACACTGACCAGAGCTTGGTGTGAAGAGATATCATTATTTATTTAAAAACACATCTAGTTAAACACACTGGCACTAATATCAAGCAGTTCAAAAACACGGTCACTAAAAGATATACACTCCCTTCAACGATTATTAGACGGGTCTTAAGTAAAGCAACACTTATTTTCAGACAGCGGTGCGCGCTTAACAAAGATGGCACTCTAATCAATCGGTTTAAAAGGGAGAGATAGGCACAGCAAAGATAGAAACAGATCCCAACACTTTCGGAAGAACACAGTAGGAGAAGAAGGCAGGTTAAAACCGTAAAGTCAAAGTAATAAAGGCCGGACCCACTTTAAGAGGCTCCGGACGAAATGTGTCCCAAGGTCACACAGTTGAAAGTGCCCAAAAGTCTTGCAAAAAGTTCTGAGAGAGTTGGACCAAAAAGAAAGGGACCAGTTAGATGGTCAAGGCGGCCAGCCCAGTCCAGAAGGTTAAGGGATTGTTACCTTGTAGCAATCTTTAGAAAGGGAGGCCTGGAGCACACAGTACCTTTAAAATGGTGAGAACGCTCCAGCGGGGGCAGTTGTTCCTGGCAGCGGGTGCAAGTCGGTGCTTCGTCCGGGGGAAGAGAGGATCTCGTCAGGGAGGAAAGCAGGAGTCCTGTGCACTGCCAGGGAAGAAACCAGCCGCAGAGTTCTCAATTAAAAGGAGCGGTCCTTTTATTCGCGGTCCAGTGGTAAGTGGCTATCCGGTTGCCGGGGTGCTTGGCAGGGGCAATTCGACCACAAGACGTCCTGGGATGCGAGAAAAGCAGGCAAACTGGTTGTGCCCACCAGTCAGGGGAAGAAGACTCTCCAGCAGGGAGATCTCCTCTGTCGTTGTGAAGTGGTGAGTCGGTTCAGCAGGGCTCCACCGGTGGTATCGTCGTAGCAGGTCAGCTCAGCTTCTCCCTCGTCGGATTTTCAGGTCCTGTGGCGACTTCTAAAGTTCCAGTCCCAAAAGCCCTGCTTTTATGCAGCACACCCCTATTCACTCAGTCTAGCTGTCAATCAAACATGCCAAGTGGTGAGCCGGCCGGCTCACCACTTGGGCCAATCACACGAGTGCGACTTGAGTTACCAAGGCAACTCAGTCCAGGGTGCCTAAACCCCCTCCTACACCCCCTGTGGTACCCAGACAGAGTGGCACCACGTTTGGAGGCTTCTGTGGAGAAGCCCACCAAAAAGTAGAACAAAGGGCTCGACCTTTGGTTTGGAGTTTACAGAGGCGAACACAAACGCCATTTTAGAATCGAGTTCTGGCAGAAAATACCAACTGGTGAATTAATATTAAATAAATAAACCGGTGGTATGTTAGAGGCTATGTTAAATAGTTTTAGCCTCGAACAATGGGAAAATCCCATAGATATATTCGCGGTTGAATATAAAAAGTAATATCCACTGCAACCAGCCAAAACTCGACGATGGGGGACGGGACAGTGCCCCCTCGAGTAACAGACCCAGGGGCAATTGAATTGCCCCTACCAGTACGTCCACAATATGATGGTTTGTACTGGTTCTGTTAGTAATTTGGGACTAGTAAAGCCAATGGTGACTTTACATGCCCTGGGAGACAGTAGTCAATTCCAGGGTATGGAGTCTATGGTGGGGGGTCACTATGACACCCTGGTGTTACTGCACAGAGGGTGCTGTGTAACACACATAAAAAAACATGAGACCCTATGGAGTAAAAGACCCCATAGCCCATGAAACACATTAACATTCAAAGGAACACCATAAATCATGTCCAAGAGTGGGAGAAAGAGTCTCACTCTTGGCAGGAGAAAAAAACAAACTCCAGAAATCCAGCAAAGCTGCTGGGGGACTCACTAGGTTAGGGAATTCAGCCTAAACAGAGAATTCTCCCTAACAGACGCCTCCCTGAAAAAGGTGACCTGCACCACCAAATCCTCGACCTCAGGAGGAGTGGGATGCTTTCCGGGTGAAGACATTGCAGCAATTTCAGTCCCAGTGCACAGTTCCATCCGTGCCTTCCCAGGAAGCCCGCGGGGAACGGTCTCGGCCCGACACTCGCGCCTTCGGTTCCAGGTGGACGGCGTGCTAAACATCGGGAGCCTTCGAGGCACCGTTCGGACAAGGCATCAGGTGTTCACCAGAGAAGTGCCAGGACCAGGTCGCGGTCTTCGTCCCTGGCGAAACCTGCAAAATCTTCGAAGCTCTTGAAGGTGTAGATGCCATCGGCGCCATGCCCGTCTGGTTTGCCTGTCGGGTCTATGGCCCCGGTCAGGCCCTCGATGCCATCTGGGCCGAATTTACCGGTGGAGGTCCCTGTGACTGTGGACCCTCCAAGGAAGGCTACTTCTAAGACTGTGAAGCCTGTAGTTCAGAAGGGGTGTAATCCTCTCCCGAGGAAGGTCTTCATTAAGTCCCTCCAGGACGTTTATGAGGACGAAAAAAGGTCTGAGAATGTTGGTCATTTTGGTCTTCCGTATGGTGGTACTGGTGTTCTGGAGCATCTTATTTCTGGAGAGTCGGATGGAGCATCTGTTTCAGTCCTTGCATGATGCCAGTGGCCTTGACACTTCCCCCGAGATGGAATTTGGTAAACCGGTACCAGGGGGGGGATCATGCCGACTCCTCTTATCAGAGATTAATGTTGAGAGTTGCTGTGTACCTGGGCTGGGTCAGCCTCCGGTGCAATTTGATCAAGATGATCTTGCAGATATTCTGGAACTGGGTCCGTCCACTGACTCGGTGTTGCCATTTCATGTGGCGATGCAAAAGAGGGTGGCTGCTACTTGGAACGCACAAGAGTATTCTGGCAGTGAACAAGTCGTTGATGAAGAAATGCTGCCCATCCAGTAGCGACCCGGCTACCTGTCCACTCGCACCACTCCGAAGAGTTTGGTGGTTCAGGCGGTTACGACCACCTCGAAGCAGGCCGCGTACCGTACCATCCCTCCAGATGGGGACGATAAGCGCATGAATGGATCGATGGGCAAGCAAGGTATTTTCGGCTGGGAGTATGGTGTTGAAATCGGCCAACTCCACCCTTAGCAAAGTTTTCCCACACTCTGTGGCATTGCATCTCTTTAGCGGCTGAGCATATTCCTGAAGGGGAAGAAAGGGATGGCTTTCTGGCTATTGTGAAGGATGGCAAGGGTGCCATGGATACCCTTCAGTCTGGGTTGGAAACTGCGGATCGTGTCAGCTGGTCCATGGCTATGAGCACCATGATGCGCAGGTTTGCATGGTTGTGGAAGTCTGGGTTTGCAGCAGATGTGCTTGCTCGTCTTCTCAACATGCCCTTTGACGGCTCTCATCTGTTTGGCAGCAAGGCTGATGAGAGCCTTGAGCAGTTGCAGACCTGCAAAGCAGCTGCCAAATCTTTAAGCGCAGCTGTTCGACAAACTCAGCCTTTTCGTCGTAGGGGACAGCAATGGAGGAGAGGTTCTTTTTGCTACTAATTTGGAAGGGCGAGAGGGATGGCCAGTCAAAGGGGACAATGTAAGTTTCCTCGTGGTGGACAAGGTAAGGGTGCCAAAACCGCTCAAGCAGCAGCCTCTTCGTCATCGAGCGTTGCCGCAGCCGCTTCAAGACCGCTCTGAGGCCTTGTCTCATTGTTCGCCGGTAGGGGTCAGGCTGTCTCAACATCTAGTAGAGTGGCAAGCCATTATTTCAGATGCGTGTGTTCTGGAAACTGCCCACGGCTACTTCCGTACTTTTCTACGATGGCCTCACGACAATCCACTGGGGAAGCACTCTTTGAGGCTTCCGGATCCGCTCATTGTGCAGGAGATTTTGACTTTGCTAGAGAAAGGCGCTATAGAACCAGTGCCTGTGGCAGTGAGGGACAAGGATTAGTATTCCCCATATTTTTTGATTCCCAAGAAGGACAGAGGACTGAGACCCATCTTGGACTTGCGATACTTTAACAAGTTCCTCAGGAAGGACAAGTTCAAGATGGTCACTCTTTCTCAGATCCTTCAGGCCCTCCAGCTTCAGGATTGGTTGGTATCCTTGGACCTGCAGGATGCTTATTTTCATGTGCTGATCCATCTCCAGCACAGGAAATACCTGAGGTTCGCAGTTGGCGACTCGCACTATCCGTTTCGGGCTATTCGGGTTGACATCCGCCTGAGGGTCTTCACCAAGCTCATGGTGGTGGTGGCAGCGCATCTCAGGAGAGGAGGGATTCACGTCTACCGCTACCTGGACGATTGGGCTATCAGGACACGGTTTCCCGAACAAGCCTTGGATCATCTGTGTCACCTGCCACTCGCTTCACAAGCTGGGCTTCTCCCTCAATTTCAAGATGTTGCATATGACTCCTTCGCAACAACTCCAGTACATCGGTGATGTGTTGGACACGTCCTTGGGGATGTGCTCGCCACCAAAGGGTAGGGCTGAACACATTCTCCAGATGGTCACCAAATTTCAACAAGCTCAGTGTCTTCCAGCTTTAGTATTGTTAAGGTTGCTCAGCCTCATGGCATCCTGCATTTTTCTGGTGCCAGAAGCCCGGCTGAGAATGCGATCCCTTCAGTGGGCTCTCGGGACTCAATGGTCCCAGTTCTCAGGCAGATGTTGGATCTCCTTCATGTTCCGGTCAAGGTCTCCCAGGATCTGCTGTGGTGGGCCAGCGAGGAAAAACTCATGAAGGGGGGAGCCTTTTTGGCAACTGCAGCCGGATATAACGTTAGTGACGGACGCTTCCCTCACGGGGTGGGGGGGGCTCATACCAACGATATGACCATCAGCGGTCGTTGGTCTCCATCGGAGTCCAAACTTTACACATCAATCTTTTGGAGCTCAGAGCAATCAGGCTAGCACTGAAGGCTTTTCTGCCGTCTGTACAGGGAAAGAATGTCCTGATAATGACGGACAACATGGTGGCCATGCATTAGTTCAACAATAGAGGTGGTGTAGGGTCACTACCTCTGTGCAGGGAGGCAATGTAGCTCTGGACAATTTAAGAAGGAATCTCCCTGGCAGCGTTTCATCTGTCCGCAGAGAGAACATGGTGGCTGATGCTCTGAGCAGGCAGGGCGCAGTCTCCCACGAGTGGGAACTAGCTCAGTGAGTCCTGCAAAAGATCTTTGCCCTTTGGGGAACCCCGCAGGTGGACCTGTTCTCGACCGGTGCCAACCGGAAGTGCGATAGGTACTGCTCAAGGGGAATTTCCTCTGAGTGGAGCTCTAGGAGACGCGTGGATTGGTTATCCCCGATTCTGTACGCGATTCATCCGATCCCCGTCATTCCTCAAGTTCTTAGGAGGTTACGACGGTTCAGGGCCTACATGATCCTCATTGCTCTGGATTGGGCCAGGAGAGCGTGGTACCTGGACCTTCTAGGCATGTCCATCTGTCCTCCAATGCGTCTTCCCCAAAGAGAGGCTCTCCTCTCACGAAGAGCAGGTCAGGTTCTCTATCCAGAGGGCAAGACTCTCAAACTTCATGTATGGTTTCTGAAAGGTGGAGGTTTAAGGATTGGGACCTCCCGGATGACGTGATGGAGGTGTTGCTTTCGGCCAGGCGGCCCGCAACAAAGTCCCTGTACCGTTGGCGTAGGTTTTGCGACTGGTGCAGAGGAAGGAATGTTGATCCTTTTCAATGCTCAATTCCGGATGTTCTCTTACTTTCTTTGGCCGACAGGGGTCGTCAGGTGGGAACGAACCATTAAAGGTTACCTAGCAGCGCTTTCTATCTTTAAGCGCTCATCTGAGGATTGTTCCTTTCTGATGCTTGTTAATCTGCTTAGAATCACATGCTGTGCATATAGTCTGACATCCAGTGGTAACCGCAGAGTATTGCATCTTGTCTTTCGAGGATCGAAAGGGGATGCCAACATGGGCGTGCCTGTAACTCTATCCCTAACGTGACGTGTAGTCTTCCCAAAATCCCCCACGCATCGAGGTCCCTCAGATTGTTTTTTTTCCGCCCAGCTATCTTGTTGCCTTAATGTGGAGCTCTTCATAAAACATTGCGTTGTTATATTTCTCGACTTTCGGTCATTTGTTCTCATTGTCACTCCTCTCGACGGTTGATTCCTGTGCCACCGTCGAAGACTGCTGACTACGGAACTTTGATGGCTGTTGATGCGGTCGTGGCCGGGCCTTCTGACCGGCCTGTACAGTAGGCAGAGTTGGGTCAGTGTGCTCCTATACTTTTCAAGAATGCCTTTCCTTTTCCCTTCTTTGTTCCCTTGGGTTTGTCGTTGCTATCACAATCCTGCGCTATGGACAGAACTCCATTTAGATTTTGTCCTTCCTGTAAGGCAAAAGTTCAGTGGAAAGACGAGCACTGATGGTGCAATAGGTGTCTTCCTCTCGTTCCCGACGAGGCTTCCCATGCAGCCTGTAAGGTCCTACATCCCAAAAGTGTTAAGGAGCGCTGTTTAAAGTGGTGGGTGGCCTACAGTATGTCGCAGGCCGAGTAATTCCCCCGCCGCCACAGCCGCCGAATGTGACGAAGAGGTTAGCGATGACCAAGGCTCCACTTAGGAGAGTTCACGCTCTGAAGTGGCTGTCCCTGGCCCTGATGGGCACGACGAGAGTCCTGCTATGGGGACTGTACATCCCGGCGACAGGGACGCACCCGATTTCCCACACAAAGCGCACAACCACAGTTCTGCTTCGGCGGTCCAGTTGAAGCGATCCAAAGCGCCAATGGGCACGCTTGATTCTTCGGCGATGCCTGCTGACCGTTATGATCGGCAGCCCTCTCCGCAACCGTGACAGCATGCATCCAGGCAGTCCAAGAGTAGGGGCGCTAGCACCAAAACGCACACAGCCGTTGAGATGCCTCAGAAGAAAGCGCTGACATCGCTTAAGGACCTGGTTGCACCGAAATCCGCCGTGCAGCCACCGGCTCAAGCTACACACCTCCCTCTAACCCTGAGCATCAGCGATAGTATTGCGAGGATTGCTTCAGCGGTGAAACCTAACGCCCGGAGCCTCGAAAGGATTACTCTGTGAGCCCTTTGTCTTGATCTAAGACTTAAGGGGATACATCTCAACTTTCTGTAGAGGAAAATAGTCAGGGAGACCTCTTTCCTCCCCTGGACTCCTCTGGTTCATCATGGACCAGAGAGCAGTTGGAGGGGTGCATGAACAAACTGGAGAAGTTTGTGGAATTCTCAGAGGTTTGCTCCAAAGAGGCCTTGGGAGGAGTTCCCTTATCCGCCTATGGCCAAGTTTCAGAGGCCCTTTGATGCGCCTCCTGAAGAGAATGTTTATGACCTTACTGAGGAGGTTCCTATGGATCGTATATTCAGGATGATCCTTTTGTGGACCCTACTGATGATCCTGCTGATCCCATGGAGGTTTGGGAGGACAACCATCCGGTTGATAATCACCCTTGGGCATCCCCTACTCTACCCTACCCTGGACCCGGACACCTTGTGAATGGATTCCCCTCCTACCACACCAGCCCGGCAGGCCTCACCTGTTGATGGTCAGATTGCGTTTAACGCCATCTTAAAGAAAGCAGCAGAACATTTCCAAAATCGCCACACAGGAGGCTGTGTCGGATTCGGATTTTGTTGAAGACCTACTAACGGAAAAGCCTCCTGCCAGTCAGGCCATTCCATTACTGAACTCTATTAAGAGACGTCTGGCTCCTTCATTGTTAATGCCAGCTCAGACCAGGGCGTTTAATCCCAGAGTAGACTAATTGTTTAGCCCTTCTCCTACCAACCCCCTTTACATTAGGGGGCATGCCACTCCGGATTCCCTGGTAGTTGCGACGATAGAGGGCAGGTGTCCCCCTGTCTACAGGTGAGACAGCGCCTGATAAAGAATGCAAAAAGTTGTACGCACTGGGAAAGAGGGTTAAGACTGCTGCAGTATTCTCCACCCACATAGCCAACAACACCACACTGTTGGCTAGCTACTCGGACGTCCAATGGAACCTGCTGCAAGAGGGCCTTTAAGAGGTCCCTGAACTGGTGCAGACTTGTCTGCTTGCAATTGTATCGGAGGGCAAGCAGGTGAACCACAATATTCATTTTTTTTTTTACTTTTATTTATTTAGCTTGGCAGCACAAGAACAAGTGAGCAACATTCAAGGCAAGTACAAATCAGAAGCGGTGCAGGTAATACAGTACATAGAGCCAATTTTCAACCATGTTATATACAAGGGGGATACATACAGAGTGGGTGCGGGGCTGGAGAGACCGCAGTTCAGGAGGCGGAGCGGGAAGGGTAGGGGAAGGGAACTGGAGATGGCAGTGTCTGAAGCAGCATTCGTGGAAGACATCTAGGACCGAAACTTTGACCAAATGTCTCTGTGCTTTGTGTGAGTTGGCTGTTGCACAGCCCAGGATTCTTTAGTATCTGAGGCCCATGTGACCACCCTGAGCCACTGCACGTGGGTAGGTAGTGCAGGACGAAGACAGCAGAGTAAAATGGAGCATACTGCGAGTAGCATTCAGAGGCCAGACAGTTTTTTTGAGTCTCGGCGGAGTTCAGGAAAGTCATGGAAGAGACACCTCATTGGGGATGGAGTGTGATGGTGTTCAAGAATAGTTGACATGGTGTAGCATACTGCACGAGCCCGAGTCTCTGGCTTGGCTTTCAAGCTCGTGTTGATGCACTATCGTGCTAAAAGGCAAGACTTGCCTCAATGAACCGACCAGCTGGCAAACTCTTGCCACACTGTGAGCAGCACGAGCACCTGGAGTAGTTGCCACTGGAAACTAGATAGAAGATAGCATGCAACTGAATTTGTTTTTACAAACCTCTGCAAGAATTTCTGTGCTAAACTGTGCAGGAGGGATCTCCTCTTGTAGCTGTGCGATGTGTTTGGATGGTGGATGTGGAATGACCTTTTGATGGAACTGTGCAGCACGCTACTTTTTTTGCTGTGTTGCATTTTGCATTCTTGCATTTTTTCACATCTGTGACCAGGCCACGACCAACTACATGTGAAACTGTCATAAGACAATATCACTTGATTAGACAGTGCAAGCACCCCTGTGGAAGTACCACTTGATGGAATGTTGCAATGCGCTGCATCTTTGCAATGTTATTTTTCTGCGACTAGGCCACGATGAGTGCGCAGACGATATTGCATGAGCGGATCCTGCCTGCAGGTATATTTGCAGTATTAGCTGACGCGCGCGGCCAGCCAAACAGTGATAAAAGCGTAATTTGGTGTTGAAATCTTAGAGTGCTTTAACTATTGCTTTCCATGTTAGTTGTGATTATGCTTTCAACAATCAAGTGAATATTGTATTTGGCCCCTAGGTCCCAGGCCGACTCACCCCCCGTGCCCAGAGCGACCACGCTACATGGAGAGGGTAAGCCTTCCCCTCCCTGCATTAACTTGATAACGCAGTGTTTTTAGCCAGTGACTACCAGAGAGGTTCTAAAATGGGAATTGCATCCCTTGTTTTCTATCTCTTCCCCCTCCTTCCTGTCATCCTTACAGGTAGAGGACTTTAACTACCGCAGACAACGCTGCAAGTTAAACCAAGAAGGCACACAGTTTGGTGCCTTAACAATAGCCTTGAGGAATGTGGCCTACCTACGAAGCACCACAGAAACCGGTCGGCTTAAGAACAACCTGATCTAGTGCCTTACACAACCCACACAGCGTCAGCCTGTTCATGTTAGGGATCCCTTTTCAAATTAAATCTGGGGTCCAGTATTATAAAGAAACCTCAAGAGAGGAACCCACCGAAGAAAGTGGTCTTCCTTGTTTTTATCAAAACCTGCACCTGCTTAACGGAGAAAACCCATTAAAGATTTTAGTTTTTACCATCTGAAGAACAGCAGACACTTGTTCAGCCTGAGGTGGATTAACATGTGCCTTTTAGCACGACACAGTGCATCAACACAAGCTTGAAAGCTAAGCCAGAGACGCGGGCTCATTCTAATCTACCCCATTAAACAAGCTGTGTGTGTTCTAAAGTGTGACTAGTGTATTGGGCAACTCACAGTTCGCAATCCCTAAACAGTCGTTTGTTATGTATGGAGCATACTGCACTCCAGAACTGGGCGAGACGGGGGCAGGACCAGATCATGTGAATAGACGGCGGTATCACAGCCACACCTGGGGCATCTTGGGGGGAGGTCATTCGACACATGATGAAGTCTGTTCGGGTTGTAGTGATATCTGTGAAGCACCTTGAACTGAATCAGTTTGAAGCGGGAATTGAAGGATACCCCATGGATGCGTGCACACATATAGGCTCATCGTTCATCGGTCATCTGCATCCCAAGGTTGTCCTCCCATGCGGGTCTCAATTTAGTGAATGCAGGGGCAGATCTGGATGACATGCAGAGGGGGGTCCGATGTGTTGAACCAATGCGAAGTGAATTGGACTTGCGCTACCAACCAGTATTTGAGGAAATCAGGAGCACCAAAGCCACTACCCTCCATTGGGGTGGCCACGGTCCTGAGTTTAAGTCGCACTGCGCCTGAGTGCCAAAGAAAAGCGTTAAGAGTGCGAGTTAACGCTTGGAAGAACCCCTCACCTGGCCACTGGGGGATGTTGGTGAACCTATACAGAAGCTGGGGTAATACCACCATCTTGAGGATCCCTATCCTGCCCGCAAGGGAGATCGGTTGTCTACTCCAGCCTAGTGTCTTTGCTGCAAGGCTCGTGAGGTATTTCTGATTTTCTTGAAAAACCTAATTCAAACTGGCGTGCCACTTCTACCGAGGTAGGTAAACTTTGACTGGGCCCAATGCGAATCCCAGGGTGTCAGAGGGGGGGGGGGGGACACGTGTGCAGTCAGTGAGCGGGAAAAGGGTGGATTTAGAGCAGTTCACTTTGAGTCCGGAGATGCGCCCAAAATGGACAATATCTTCCAATATCGGAGCTAAATTGGTGGCAGGGGAGCGGGTGAAGAGAAGGGCATCATTATATAGGGACACTATATCCGACTGGCCAGCAGTTCGCAAGGGTCTGTTTGCATGGGATTGGCGCAGCATGTCGGCAAATGGTTCCATCAATGTGGCGAAAACCAGGGGGGAGAAGGGGCAGCCCTGCCTCGTCCCTCTAGCAATTCAGAAAAGGGGAGAGCATCGGTCTTCAGTGCGGACCCTGGCAACTTGGTCTGAGTATAGCAGCCTGACCCAGGAGAGGAAACCGGGGCCGAATTTGCATTTTTCAAGAACCCGCCAGAGGTACTTCCACGAAACGGAGTTGAATGCTTTTTGCATATCGTGTGGCAGCTACTCCGTGAACATTTGGGTTGATCCTGCTTATTATGTTGAAGAGTCGCCTCAAGTTCAGGGAGGTGGAGCCTCCTGGAATAAAACCTGCTTGGTCAGGGTGAATAATGTGCGGCATGTAGGGGACCAGGCGCAGGGCTAATAATTTGGCGTAGATTTTGACGTTGCAGTTAATGAGCGAAAGTGGACGGTGCGAGCTGCATTGGTTGGGGGGTTTGCCGAGTTTAAGTAAAACTGTTATTTTGGCTTCACGGAGAGAAGGGGGAAATTTGCCTGCCTCCACTGATTCCTCCCAAAGAGCCATTAGGCGAGGAAGTAGGAGCGATTTGAAATGTTTGTAGAATTCAATTGGGATGTAATCGGAGCCTGGGGATGTGCCTGATGAGTGAGTCTATGGCGTCTGAAAATTCCTCTGGAATGAATGGACTTTCGAGAGAGCTGATGGTTTCTGGGGGAGAGGATTGAGAGGGGAAGGCTATCTAGGTAGGAGTCAATCTCTGGTGTCAGGACACTGTCCGCGTTGGCATATAGGGATTCGTAAAAGGACAGGAATTCGGAGTTGATATCTTGCGGTGACATGGCCAGGGAGCCATCGGGTCTTTCCACTCCAGGGATGTGTCGGGCGCCGAGCTTGCGGCGGAGAACCCTAGCTAGAAAGCGGCCTGGACGTTGGCCCTCACCGTATTTCCTAGCGAGGCCAGGGCTGTCCAAGAACCTCAGCTCACGGTCGGCAAGAGAGAAACGTGTCGAGTTCCGTGCCTCTGGATGCTAGGATTTCAGGGGTTTGGTGTAGCAAGCATTGAGCTTCCAGGGTGGACAGTGTGGCCTCGCTCTCAGTGATATCCCTTCAAATTGTTCTCAGGATGCCATTTTCCTTGGATAGGGCAATACCTCTAATATACGCTTTAAAAGATTCCCAGATGGTGGCCTGCGAAGAAACAGAGTCGGTGTTAATTTCAAAGAACTCCTCAATGGCCGTCTCCTACTCGGAGCTAAAGACAGGGTCGAGGAGAGAGTGAGGTTTCATTCTCCAGTGTCTAATCCGGTCGTGGTCTGGGCCCCAACAAAGGGTAGTAGTCACTGGTGAATGGTCAGAGAGGTTTCTGGTAAGGATCGTTAGATGAGCCACGTTCCTTATCAGTATGTCAGACACTAGCCATCTATCAATTCGGGAATATGAATCGTGCACCTAGGAGTAGGAGCGAGAGTCTGGATAAAGAAGCCTCCATGCATCTAAGAGTGCGAGACTGGGAAGAGATGACAATGTAGTGTAGGCTGCTTTGGAGAGTTGGCAGGGTCTGAGCCGGATCTATCCAGGTCTACGTTGAATATCGTATTAAAGTCACCTCCCCAGAGGATTGGTATTAAACGGAAGCTGTCTAGAAGGGACGTAAGGTGCAAGTAAAACTCTAGGTCATCAATGTTGGGGCCATATATATTTAATAGAACCACCTCCTTATTCTGCAGGGTACCATTGAGTAACACATCTGCCTTGGAGGTCGATCTCTGAAGATATGGAATTGAAGTTAAGGCTTCTGTGGATTAGGGTCATAACCCCACGGCTTTGGGTAGAGTAGGTAGTAAAGTACCTTTTGAGGGCCCCACATTTTGGCAAACTTTTCAGTGCTCAGTACAAGCGTGCGTTTCTTGTCAAAAGAGGATTTTGACCCCATGACGTTCGGCCTGAAGCTGCAATTCTCATGTTCTTGTAGTTTCCCAGTCCCCGCACAGTCCAACTCATAAAAGTTGTTCTCCTCGTTGAACAGTGCAGAGGTATTAATTCGAGATTAAGATTTATCAGAGTGGTGACCCCTGTGGCTGATGCACCGGTCGACCATCATTGCAATAACAGCGGTCCGATACTACCTCATACTCTACCTCCTCTGTGGACGCCAAGCTTTTAACATAACACCCAACACCACCCACATCTCTCCCCCAGAGGACTGATAACCCCATACCCGAGTAACCAAATCCAAACCAATGGTATCAACGCCGGGGGGGGGGCCTGCGAACTGGCCTTGCGGCGATGCTCCGGACTGGGAGGCAATTTAAGGATAAAAATGGTGCCTAACAATGACGTCGTGCGTACCTTGGGTAGGACCTTATGTGGATGGGCACGGCATGGTCGCACAATACTGAAACAATTTGCTCATGGTTGGGAGGAATAGTCTCCCAGGCAACTAGAACAGGAAGGTGACTGGATTTGGCAACAATTAGCAGAGCGACGTAACAGTAGTGAATAGGCGCTGCAGAGAGGGTTTTAACCAGAGAAGTGCTCATCGATGAACTTGGAGGCCGCCTCTGGGATTGTGAAGAAAAGCCTAAGGACTAGGACGTGTGTGACGTAGGTAGAAACTTACATAGGTGAGAAACAGCCCCGTCCCGCATTAATTAACAAGTTGCACATGACTGTGGGGGAGAACGCCCCCACTTCTGGGACAAGTGGGTGTCCCAAACCATAATCGATCAACAAGGGGACATAACATTAGCAAATATGCGTTTCGGAAGAGGGTCAGCCGGAGAAGTGTTCATCGATGAACTTGGAGGCCACCTCAGGGATTGTGAAAAAGTACACCTGGTTGGAGTGTTCAATTCTCAACTTGGCGGGGTATAGCATGGAGTATTTGACCCCCCAGCTCTCGCAGCCTCCTCTTCACTGCCAGGAAATGTTTGTGTTCCCGCTGAACAGCCACTGAAAAATCCGGGTACAGATGGATCCTGGCAGCCCCTAGGAGTTCACCCTTGACTCTCGCCGCCCTGAGGAGGGCGTCCCGATCGTGGAAATTTAGGACCCTGGCTATGATGGGACGTGGAGGTGCGCCCGGCCTGGGCTTTGCAGTTAGGGCACGATGGGCTCTCTCGATTGCGAACTGTGGAGAAAGCTTTGGGGAGTCGAGCAGTGTTAAGAGTGCGCTCGACGTAGTCCTCCATAGGTTCCTTGATGCCATCTTCGGGCACTCCGATAATGCGGAGGTTGTTGCGTCTCGAACGTGATTCGAGGTCCTCATTCTTTTTCTCGACCTCGAGAACTCGGCCAGAGTGTGTGGAGACTTCTGCCCTGAGGGGGAGCCCAGGTCGGTGGCACTCACTCTCGTCTCGATCTCAGCCACCTGGCCGTCGGTCCTCTCGATATGAGCTTTGATGGAGGATATGGTGCCATTCATGTCATCTAGCTTGCTATGGAGCGCGGTGAAGCCCTCCTGGATGTACTCCATTTTCTGAGAGTCTGTAGGATCCGAGGTCGTATAGTTGGACGGCTCCTGCTCAGGCGCATCCCCCACCGAACTCGACTGAGTCTTTGTGAACATGTTGATCGAGCACGGTTTCTTTCCCGCTCTTAGTCATGCCAGCTGGGGGGCGAGCCCAGAGGCCCAGGGAGGCAGCAGAGGTGCCAAGGCAGGTCGGGGAGGGTTGGAGGGGGGAGGTCGCAGGAGGTGGTCTAAAGGGCTATTCGAGGCCCTCAGCGTTAAGGTGAAGTGCAGTTTTGTAGTAGGTTGTGGGGTCACTGGGCCACCGTTGATCGCCACCACACAGAGCCAGGGGGGACCACACAGCGCACATCCACCGCCAATTTGTTGGGTTATGGGACCTGGGCCCCCAGCAGGTGTATGTAGGCAGAGGGGGCGGAAGGCGTAGACCCACAGTAATGCGACCCAGGCCGGGGGCTGCACAGATTTCAGTCCTCGGGTCTAGTCAAAGTTATGATGTGCCCGTATTTCAGGGGCGCGTAGAATGAATGGGCCCGTAGCCTGGGGTCCCTGTGTCCTCCCAGCAGCGCCCACTGGGTTGCGTTTGGGGCGAGGGCCCCAAGTATCTGAGGATGTCGGAGGGCAGCAGAAAGCGCAGCTCTAGGCGCGCACATGCCGGCGAGGAGGGGCACGGATGCTGGCCGTACTCCCGGAGTGGGAGGTGGCCCAGGCTGGAGCAAGTGTCACCGTGGGCAGAGTGACCGGGGGGCCCCAGGGACTCACTGTTGTCGCCAAGGGGCAGGAGTGTCCCACGAGTGGGCCACAGGCTGAGAATTCTCCAGTCTGGTCCCGGCAGGGGTGCTGGATATCAGCACGCCGCCCAGGAGGGGCAGCGGAGCAGACCGCTCACTGTTCGGGGACGGACCTCCGGGTCCAGATATGGATGTTAGCGTGGAGGCTGACTAGGCGGTTGGCGTCCCCACGCAGGTCGCAGCAGTCTCCGGGGACAGGACCGCACCCCGCGAGCACAGCAGGCCTCGGATCCTCAGAGTCGGAGGCAATCGTCTTTGGAAAGGAGGAGCGGGACGGAGCAGCGCCAGCTCACGGTCTGGTTTCACTGGGCTGGATCTCGGTGACGGGGCTGATTCAAGATGCAGGGTCCAATACTCGCCCGGGTCTTTTAGCAGTTAACTCAAGTATTTAGTGCAGGATTTAGCGACACACCAAAGCACGATTCGAGAAGGAAGGCGCCTCCCAGCACAGGGCTCTCCATTAGGCGGCCATCTTCTACGAGCGCAACAGCGCCCCCGAACCATAATATTCTTAATACTATGAACGCCTGGTTGCGGAATTCCGGGTTTAAGCCTGAAACCCAGGCATCCTTCATAAACAAGCCGATTGAGGAGACCAAGTTGTTCGGCAAGGCCTTTTGATGAGGCACTTGAGACAGCAAAGAAGGAACATGACTCTCAAGACCTTGAGCCAGATTACCCAAATACCTTTCTAACAGAGAGGGGGGCGGCTCTCGTCATTCCTTTCGTAGGCAATCTCGCTCCCCTCACAACCAGTATGGTTTAGGAAACAACTGGTCCCCACGACAAGGATCTAACACCAGCACCACTTATTCACCTAGAGGACAACGGCATGGGAAGGGTAGGCGCCGGAATTCCACCCCTAGAGGCACCCCGGCCTCAGTTCAGAAATGACCCTCAAATCCAGGAGGCGATAACAGACCAGTGGGTACTCAAGACCGCCGCCCACAGGTACTGCATAGAATTTTGTCGACCACCTCAATTCAGTCTGCTGAAATCGAGACTCCTGGCGCCGCAACACCTTTGCATCCTGCTACAAGAGGTCGAAATCCTGTAGGAAAAGGGCACCATATGTGTCGTCCGTCTTATACAGGTAAACAAGGGTATTTATTCAGTATTCTTCTTTGTACCCAAAAAGGATCTCACCATGCGCCCTGTGCTAGACTTGCGCCCAGTGAACAAATTTGTCACACCTCAAAAGTTTCTTATGTTCACGTTGCAGGGAGATTACATGGCAACATTGGCTATGAAAGATGCATACTTTAATATTTCAATGTTGCCGGCGCACAGAAAATACCTAAGGTTCATGATGGAGGACAGGCATGATCTGAGGGTTTTCTAGATGCTGGCCTTACTTTGCTTGCTTCTGTGAATGGACCTAGACCTGGTCCCTTCTCCCTCCCACCCCCTCTCCTGTTCCCTCCTCCCAACTCATCTGGGGCTTCCCCCTTTCTCCACTCCCCCCTGACCCACTTGCCTCCCTTATCTCCCCACCTCCCCCCTTGCTGGGTTGGCTCAACCACCCTCTGGCCCCTCTCGACTCTCCTCCTTAGCCTCTCCCAGCTTTTTTGTTGGTGTCCACTCTTGCTTCAAGCTTGTGTAGGTCTCCCTGCACTTCCTTTAGCGCCCCCGTTAGCTGGTCTTTCATTTTCCAATGGGGATAAGATGGCAACCACCATCCAATCCCAAAAGTTCTGGAAGCATTGTTCGAGGAACTTTTGTGTGACACCTCTATCCACTGGGGTTTCTTCCGGATTAGCCTCTACTGCGTCCCTGTCTACCTCCTGCTCATCGTTGGGCTGTGTCCCTCCACATTTTCAGAATCGTCCCCTGCATGTGTCTTTTTGTCCCCTTTCGTGGGGATCTGCCCATCTTTCCCTTTATTTGACATGTTGTCTTAGTCTGTGGGGGAGTGGGCCCTTGATGTGACTTCATAAGCGGCACAGTTTTCCTTGCTTTTGAGGTGGCAGAGGTGCTAGTGATATGGGCTCCTGCTGGCGGTGATCGTGGTTTGTAGTCCGGCCCACTTGCCGCCCTTCCGTTTGTTGAACTGCCCTGGCCTTGGGTCTGTAAGCGATGATCTCCTCGAGAGGTGTTGGAATTTGCTGGTGGCCGCAGTTTATATTGGGCTGGCCATGGGGACCAGACCCGGGGTGTTTCCTTGTGGACAGGGTCCGGCTGGGTTATGTGATCGGTTTTTCGTGGGGTGTTGCTGTGCCTGGGCCCTGTCTTTGCTGAGTTGTGGTGCACCTGTAGCTCTCTTATCTGACATTGTCTGCTGGGGATCTCTTGTCTCTTGTCCCTGTGCCATTCCAGCTAGCCACTGCACCCCAGTGCTGTTTAGGTGTATTGCAGGGGGCTTCTTTATTCCTCCGCTGTGGCTCCCCAGGTTGGTCCTTTGGGGAAGGGGGGGCCCCCCCTCCCCTAAGGTGGCACCCATTTCTTTTTTGGTGGCCGGCTGTGCGGCCCGTGGTGCCCCCTGTGTTGGAGGTTTGCGTGCTGAGCAGCATTGGAAGAGGCTCTGGCGATGTGGTTTATGGAGCGGGTCCCCACGGTGGTCCTGCTGGGCCCAGCGGTCATGAATTTGCTGTTCTTGTCACAGGGGGCTTAATCGGTTGGGGGGGGTGCAGAGTCTTACCGGCTTCTGAGTTACGCTGGTTGCTTATCCTGCACCTCATGGCCCAGCTCCTTGCGGCCTGTTACCCCTCCTGCCAATCCTCGCTGATTGTTGGCAGTATTACACCTCCCTCGGGGGACCCACATCAGCTTTGTTGCTTGCTATGCTGGCGACTTGCTATACTGCTTCTTCCGACCTGGTGGCCATCTTGGAATCCTTAACTACCTTTTAATGGTATGAGCCACCCAAGCACTCACCTTCCACTGCAATGGTTTTGTAGTACTGTAAACTGACTTAGTTTTGCTGATTGTTAGGAAAAATTGTTTGCAGCTTTCCCTTGTTTGACATCAGTGGAACAAACCAACTTTTTGGTACGATTGGTTTTCTGTCCTGACTCTTGGAGGTAGGTAAATCCTTTTTGCTTTACTCCCCTTGCCTCGCTAATCTGTTTTCAGGACACTGGTCCGTTCTTAAGGCTACCAGGCGGAAGATGACGAACTTGCCAGATTTCTTGTTTTTATGCAGAACTCTGTAGCTTAGTGTGGTGCTGCAGGGTTGCTTGGTTTCCCTTTTTTTCTTTTAGTATTTACTTTTGTGATGGGTCCTAGACTTGCTGTTGGCAGAGGATATAATGCTGTGTTTTTAGTTTTTCTCCAAAGTGCTACTGCACAATGCCATTTTAAGTCACATGTCTTCAGATACTAATTTGGAGTAAGGACTCCTACAAAGAGGTCTAGTTTTTTTAAGACACAAGAACAACTATCCAGCATGGCCTCCACCGAAGTCCCAGTGAAGACCTGTATCTGGATCAATCTCCTGAAAACGCTTGCTGCTGCTTCAACTCTCTGGCTGGTGAGAGCAATCAGTCCAATCTCCTGCCCAATAAGCATTTATAAGCATCCAAAAATCTTCCTGGGGGACTGATGTGCTAAATCCACTGCATCTCTGGTGCATTGGTCCCTTTTCTGAGTTTTGGCTTGGCATTGCTCAGGTCTCCAGCTTGTGGTCCTCTACAATGAAGTGGGGCCTTGTTAAAGCAGTGTCTTTGTTCTCGTTATGCAAGTCACCTGCTTCCCAGTTCTTCAATGCTTCCCACTTCATTAGAGTCCTGGGCGGTCCTCTGTCATTGTGGGACCAGCAATGGTATTCATTTCGAGGTGCTGCGTACGTCCAACTGCTAAGGTATCTGGAACAGTCTTTTTAGAGCGCAGAACCACTGCTTAGTTTGAGAAATTCCACTGCGGCCCCTGGACGCCCTGCAACAGAACCAATGATTAATGGGGGGCCTGCAAGTATGTATAGGAACCCAAGGGATGGTGTCTAGTGGAATCCGACTAATGGGCTGAGCTTACATACTGGTCTCCAACATCTACCTCATGTGAAATCGGATTCTGTGGGTATAAAGTCCTTAATCTACATCTCTACTGGATGCTTAGGATTGGTGGGGTGCCACCTAATTATCCCTCCTGTACCCCCTATCCGGGCTTTCCCTAAGGTGGTAGGATTTAGTGAGGAAACAAAGGGGGTTCTGGGAGTCTCTACCGGCATGAACACAGCCCATTGACCTGTTCTTGGGTGGCTGGCCCCCGGGAGAGTCTCAACCAAGTCTTTAGCTCAGTGTCCCTTTCACAGACGATTGACCTGTTCTTGGGGGCCATCCACCCAAGAACAGGTCAATGGGCTGTGTTCGTGCTGATAGACTCCCAGAACCCCCTTTGTTTTGGATTTAGTGTGGACCCCGTATCTTTCGAGCGTATCTTTTTGTTAAACTACTGGAACATTTTATTTACCAGTTTTGCTTTGCCATACATGTTTCTTCACTGTACAGACATCCAACTCCCCTCAAAAGTTACTTATCTAGGACTTGGCTCAGTGGTACTAGGCATTCTTACCTTAGCAGGTAAGGCATTCTGAAGTGATGAGGTTTTTATTTTATAAGGCAGGGTAACCTGTTACTATTGCTTTTATATTGCTTTTTGTTGCCTAAAATTGCTTTTGCATTTCGTCATTTTTATTTTTCCAATTTACTGCTTACAGTTTTACGTGTTTTATTGCTGAATCAATTCTGTTTTCAAATTCAAGTGTGGGTGATAGTGAGATCACCAAATGTGAATGTTCTATAGTAATGATTTAGTACTATTTACCTGTGATCTTAATTGCTTGGTGTTCCAAGCTCTTTCTTGATCAGTCACCCTTGTGCTGCCTCCAGGCCTACCACACACTTGATGGCTGTAACTGTGCACGACCTTGAACCGCGCTGCCCTGGCTGCTCCTCGGGGGGGGGGGGGGTGGGATTACTGCCCTGTTTTCCTCTCCTGTCTGCACTCTGTCCCCCCCCTCCTTACCTGCACTCCCCCCCCCCTCCTCTGCACTATACCCCTTGCTCTGATCATTCTCACACTTGTGCCATCTGAATGACACAAGGCCTAGTAAGATTGTTGGTCTTGTCCTCCCTCTGTCTTCCTTCCTTTGTCTTGTTGCACCTAGAAACACTTGTGTACCTATGCGTTATACATGACTTATCATAATCAAAAAACACCTCCGATCTTCTGGAGTCGAAGCCTTACCTTTCAGCTGCAATGCTGTGTTGAGGTTGACTTGACTGAAATGGTTTTCCCTTGTTCTTTAAAATATGGTTCCCTCTCACTACCCTCTTGAGGCTGGTTCAGAAAATTAATTGCAAGTGATGCAGTTTTCAATTATGGAATTTCATTACTCATAAAAAAATATCTCCCTATGTGTGGTACCTTGGGGATGTGCGTGAATGCATATCCATTGAATAAAGTTCAGACTTGGCACGACTCATCCTAATGTGCAACAACTTTACCTTGAAAGGTGCACACTGTAAGTGAAGGGTGTGGTTATGTGTCATAGTAAGGCACCTTGCTGTGCCAGCATCTTCATGAGCAAAAAGAGCATCTGTTAATTTCAAAGTCCCCCAATAAAGTAGTTGTGGGTTGTGAAGAATCAAGTGAATTCCTCCCAAGGGGGAGCACCCCCCAAGCCCCTCCGCCCCTTGCCCACAAGGCTAGGGAGGTGAGGCCCCTCTGCAATACCCTCACTAAAGAGATGAGACAAATAGGACCTCACTGAGAGAGACTACCCCTTTGGGGAGAAGGACTCTTGTTCCCATGAGGAACTCCCTAATGCACTCCACGTGATGGTTTATATGGACTTGTCTGAACTATCACCGCATAAATTCCATGATTTAAATAAGAAAGTGAACCAGTATAACTGTTAAGATGAAATTGAAGCTATCCCTTTTTAAAATGAGCACTCAAAAGGGACTGTGCCAAGGAGCATTAGTTCCCTCCTTTCCTGTAGTTCTCTGGCCAGCCTCTCTTGGCCCTCTTCCTGCTCCCACCTGTGAAGCTAAAAACCTCGGGGTCATCTTCGACTCCACTTTCCTTCTCTCCTCACATCGCTGACGTCTCTAAGAAGTCACACTACCAGCTGCAACTCCTCAGAGGTATTCTTCCTTTCCTCTCCTTCCCCAAGAAGCTCACTGTCTCCAGAGCTATGGTTCTCTCTAGGCTGGACAATTCTAACAGCCTCTTTCTAAATCTGCCTACCTCTACTCTCCGCCCTCTGCAACTCATCCAAAACAGGACTGCGAGACTTGTCCTTGGCCTCAAGCCCAGGGATCGTATTTTTACAGGACAGAAATCTCTCCACGGGCTTCAAGTGGCAGTGGGGAATAAGTTCAAAACCCTCTGCATTGTCCACAAGGCCTTCTGGGGCCTCAATCCCTTCAACTCGTTTTCCTAAATATCTTCCTTCTCGGCCTCTTCGCACATTGCCCTCCAACTACCTCAGGGTCCGTCGCTTCTCCAAGCAGCAAGTTGGTGGTACATCTTTCTTCTGCTGGGGCCTCCCTCTGGAATAGCCTCCCTGCCTCCCTGAAACTTGGAGAACCATCTCTGGTTTCGGAAGCACCTCAAGACCTTTCTCTTTGCTTCTGCTTTCTCCCTTCTTCTCCCTTGTTGATCTCCTAGCTGAAACTGCACTGGTTACCTGGTTACCCTCTGATCTCGGGCCCAGGTCCCCTCCCTCCCAGCTGCAACCTGCACTGCCCCCCTGGCATCCCTTGCACTCTGGGACTGTTTCTGTATCCCTACAGCCCCTACTAGCTCTTGACAACGATGTCTGCACTTGCCACCAGCTGGCCGCACTTTTATTTATTATTTATGGTCTTATTTATTTTACTGTTATCCTATGTACTGCACTGCCTCCTTTCCCCCTGCACTTTCTCCTTCCCCTCTCCCCTGCACTTGCGTGATCTCAATGTCAACTGGCCTGTAGGATCGCTGTCTGTCTTCTCTCCGTTTCCCCTCCCTTGCCTCGCCGCGCCTTTAAACACTTGTGTATAAGCGCATTATAAATGCCATATATCATAATTTATTGGGCATTTGTAAGGCTCTTATAGAGCAAGAAATAGTTTTTCAAAGCACCCACAAGTAGGGGTGTCACGGTATTAGTTTTGTGATGGTATGATAACCTTCTTGCCAAATGATGGTATAATCATGGTTATCGCGGTATAGCAGGTGGAGTTAACATATCTTAACAAATATTTTCTAAAAGGTCATAAATTGTCAGATTTAACAACACAAAAAAAACAGGTACCCATGGCCAGAATTGGGCTTTTCAACATACTTTCCACTGAAAGGAGGAGGAGGAGGAGGAGGAGGAGGAGGAGGAGGAGGAGGAGGAGGAGGAGGAGGAGGAGGAGGAGGAGGAGGAGGAGGAGGAGGAGGAGGAGGAGGAGGAGGAGGAGGAGGAGGAGGAGGAGGAGGAGGAGGAGGAGGAGGAGGAGGAGGAGGAGGAGGAGGAGGAGGAGGAGGAGGAGGAGGAGGAGGAGGAGGAGGAGGAGGAGGAGGAGGAGGAGGAGGAGGAGGAGGAGGAGGAGTTCTAAGTGGTCACTTAAGCTTTTAGCACCCCCACTGGCTACTGGTGAAGATGAACATGTTGCCATCTTGATGCATGCCACAGATTAATGGAGGCTGATGGTCACACACACCCCCCCCTTTATTTTACTTTGCGGGCCAAAAGGTGTTCAGTAATCACGGACATGTTACCCTTTGGTATGGCAGCAGGGAATACCTACAGAGATTAGTGAATTTCGCAGTGTGACTTATATGTAAATTCAATGATAGAGCCAGGGAAATCCCCCATTGTCATGTGTTTAGTCAACATTATCCATTATAAATATATAAACCCCAAAGCTGCCAACCCAAAGTAAACCCTTTTTCTTCTTGGCACTGTATTTATTCTTCCTATTGCTAACATATTGATTTTGTGTCAGGCACGTGTGGTTTATGGAATGGCATTAAAAACTGCTCCAACTGAAACTACTTTGCAGACGGCACATCCAACAGTGCAAGACCAAGACTGTGCAGCACTTGCTTACTGCAGCCTTTACAAATTAGATTGAAAAGCACACTTAACGGTATAAACGGTATACCGGTATAAACAATGTGACGGTTATTATTGTTCAATTAAGTGGTTCACGGTATCTTTAACGTTATACCGTTATACCGTTACATCCCTACCCACAAGGCTTAAGGAAACAATACAAGACAGTGGAATACAAATGCCAATGAAAAGCAAATAACAGCAGTCCTACTACGCCTTGTGAAATTCGGAGCGTGCAAGTGCAACGAGGGGACAGGGGACGGGGTTATGTGCTAGAGGGTCCCTCAGAGGGTTAAGGGCCAGAGAGCCAGTTGCAACGGACAAGTACGGGGCAGTGTCCAACCGGAAGGTCGGAGGTCACCCGCCAATGCAGTAAGTGCAGGCCAGTGAAATACCACAGGGCAATGTGGGCCTGAAGGCAATTGCAGGGAGATGACGGATGCGGCAGGAGGTAGGACAGAAGGCCAGGACCCAGTGGGACTCTTGAGGGCCCAGACTGCCAATCACAGCGACAGTGTGGTTTAGCATGGGAGGGAAAGGGGGAAGGAGGAGGAGTAGAAAAGGAAAGTTTGGAGATGCTTGCAGAACTTGAGGCGGTCCGGCTCAAGACAGAAAGAGGGAGGCAGTTCCAGAGGAGCGAGCCAGCTGAGGGAAGAGAATAGCCCCTGTGCTCAGAGAAGCGCTTGACAAGCAGCGTTGGAGCCAGAGGATCGGAGGGATCTGGAAGGAGTATTTGGTGAGAGCAAGTTGCAGATAGTGTGGTCCCGGCCCCAGACAGCCTTATGGATGATGCAGTGGGATTTAAATTTGATTATTGCAGCAACCAGGAGCCGGTGGAGAGATTTTAGGGGGGCTGGAGAGATACGGTCCCTGGGCTTGAGGCCAAGGATATGTCTTGCAGCCCTATTCTGGATTAGTTGGAGGGGAGAAGAGAGGAGGAAGGCAGATTAAGGAAGAGGTTTTTGCAGTAGTCCAGCCTGGAAGAGTACCAGAGCTCTGGAGACATTGAGCCTCTGGGAAAGGTGAGGAAAGGGACCCCATAGAGGGTGGCTAGAGTGAAGGGAGGAATGAGGGAAACGGGTAGGAAGGATCTTGCTGGCATTGAGGCAGAGATCATTCGAGGTGTACCAAGACTGAATAGCAGGCAATCCGGAATGACAGAGGAAGGACGAAGCGGGGCAGTAGGGAGTTTGAAGACAAGTTGGGTGTCATCAGCATAACACTGGTATGCGGGTAGAAGATGGCGATCAGGCGATCCAGAGGGGTGAGATAGATGTTAAAGAGCCAAGGGGAGAGGATGCGGAACGCCACAAGTGGAGATGGAGGTGGGGGAGGAGAAATAATCCAGGATCACCTGGGAGGGACGGTTAGTTGGGAAGGTGGTCAACCTGTCCAGAACACGGCCCGAGATACCGAGGGTATCGTGGAGCTGTTTTACGAGGATGGAGTGGTTGAACATGTCAAAGGCATAGGAGAGATTGAGTAGAATGAGAGTAGCGGGTAAATTGGAATGTAGAGATGCAAGCAATTCTTCACAGGTCTTCAGCAGAGCAGTTTCTGTGCCTCTGGATGCTTGGAATCCAGATTGATGGTCGTGCATGCAACCAATGTGCTTATTATGCTGGTTCAGTTGGGAAGACTAACTTCTCCAGGAGTTTCCCCAAGGACGGGAGTGATATAGATGGGGCAGAAGTACGCTGGACACGAGAGGGTCGCAAAAGGCTTTTTCAGGAGGTGGTGTACATGGGAGTGCTTGAGAGAAGAGGGGAAAGACCCAGATGCAAGAGTGGTTGCAGAAATCGGCACGTGCAGGGGTAAGGGAACAGATGTCATTAATAGTTCGGGAAGAAAAGGGGGGGGGGGGACTGTTTGGAAGAGACCTTTATGGAGGGGATAACTCTTGACCTCGTCCGATGTGATGGGAGAGAAGGAGAGTGGATGATGGAGGCGGGGAGGCCAAGGGTTGTAGGGGGAGAGGAGGAGTGGGGGTGAAGGGGACGAAGAGCGAGAAGTCAGGATGTCCTGAGTTTTAGCAGTGAAGTAGGTGGCCAGTGTAGTGCCGATAACCTGGCAACGAAGAGCTAGACTGCGGATGGATTGGCTAGTTCCTTGCATATTTTGGGGAGTTCCACTGTGTTGGAAGCTTGATAAACACAGGCCTGGATGCAAGCCCTATTCTTGGAGCGAATGGAGAGCCAGTATTGGCTTTGGAGCAGGTGACCGACCAGTTTATCAGATGATGAGCTTGAGGTCGGCGTCTTCCTTTCTGTAGCTTTCCACTTGCATTTCAGGGCTGCTAGATCAAAATTTTACCAATTGTTGAGCTTGGTGACCGGTTTCAGGTGGATTCTCATGACGTGGGCAAGAATTTCGAGAGTTTGTGATGGCGAAATGAAGATTGAGAGAGAGTCAGTGGGAGAGTCTGCAGGTTGGAGAAGAGAGGGATTGAAGGTGGAAGCGAATGCAGCAACTGACACTCATTTCATCGGACGGATGTCTGCAAACGAGGCTGGCAGAGCTGGGGGAGGTTCACTCAGAGGGCCAAGAGGTCCCAGGAGATGAGGGAGTAGTCAGACCAGGGAAGCGGGGTGGATAGAGGGTTCGAGAGCAGAAGTTCAGCATGGATGAAGGCATCCAGAGTGTGTCCAGCCGAGTGGGTAGAAACAGAGGGGAGAATAGTGAGGGAGAGAGAGGTGCAGAGGTCAGGGAAAAGAGTGGAGGCTCTGACTGAAGCATCGAGGTAGTTGTTTAAGCTGCCCAGGCGGAGGAGTTTACAGGTAGAAGTTAAGAGAGGATGCGAAATTGGCCCATTTTGTTAGGAAAGGGGAGATGGTGCCTGGGGGCCTCTAGATGGTCGCAATGGTGAGACGAAGTAGGAGAAATGCCAAACTTGCAGACCAGACTTCCAAAGGAGTGATTGGTGGGTATGAGAGAAGAAGGGACCCACTCGAGGAAGATTTAAGGCTAGGGACTCAGCTTAGAGATGATTTTGTAGCCTTCAGGGAGAAGGTAGTCCAAAGCACTGACTGAGCTGGCATGGAACCACATCTCAGTAAGAGTGAGGACATGGAGATCACAACCTTCAGGGAGGAGGCAGATGTCGAATGTTTGATATGGATGGATTTCTGAACTCTGATTTGGTGGACAGAGGTTCAGAAGGCTAGCCTAGTTTCTTGGAACAGGGTAACCTTCTGTACAAGCCACACCAATCAAGGTAGCATTGGCAGTGGTCAAGACGAGGTGTCGGGAGGGGCGAGGGTGAGTGAAAGCCCACAATGAGCACACACAGTAAAGGACACTACAAATCACACCTAGTCAGGTATATATATCAAAAATACATCTACATTTATTCAAGGCCTTTGAAATCAAATACAAAGCAAATATCAACAGTAATACTTCAAACCAATACAAAACTACTTTGAAACATATATACAGTTGCCAAGTGGCCTAAAGGAATAGTGCACAGAATGGGTCCACAACCCATGGAGGGAGGGAGCCAACAGGGATTGATTGAGTCTATTTGCACTAAGGGACAGTCCAGTCTCTACGAAGAGTGTGGAGCCTAATGCTCAAAAGTACTTTCGGATGCAGGTGCATACAATGGTGCAGGAAAGCGGAAACAGGGTTTCTTGCGGGGGCTGTCGCAGGAAGTCTCCATACCGCATCCTGTGAAGTGTCCTTAAGAGGTCTGCATCAGTGAATCTTGCTTTTCTTGATCGCCTGGCGTTGCATTTTAACATCTGGACCCGACTCCTTGCACCAGCCCTGGGCACCTCTCATTAGAACTATTGGCTAGAAATCCAACCTCCAGCACCCCTGCCCCAATCCCTTCATCCCTCTCTCCATCCACTACCAAGGGTCGACCGATCAAGTAATCAGTCATGGTAAGTAAACGCAAAGCACTTCCACAACTTCCCTTCCCCGTAGGGAACCAGTCCATTTGTACCCCAACCTTCCATTCCACTCTTCTGGCTGTCAAACCCGGGTAGTGTCTGAAATATAACAATCTTGTGTTCTGTAGAGAAAGCGCTGTGCTAGAGCATGTTAGTTTGCAATGATTTAGGAATTGTTAGACAACAAATATCGCTTCTTGGGAACTATTTATTAGTTCGTCATTAAAGGCCTGTTCTGTGCCAACACGTGTTTTGACCACTTTGGTCCTTATCAAGGCGGGGCCTATTTACCAACATTCGTATTTGAATCCAGTCACAGTGGATAGGTAAAGATGAGACCGACAATCAAACGTTGTTGTAAATAATATATATATAGAGCACATTAACATGTTATTGGTTCAAACATGATCACGAAAAAATACAATTGAAATACAATGCATTGGTATGTAGAAAAATGAGAAATCGAATCACGTTTCAAAGTCATACACATGATAACACAAACAAATGGTAAGTCAAATAAACAGAGAGTGAGAAAGAAAAATAAAATAAAAATAAGACAATTCATTAGGAACACCTGTCCTGTTGACATGTTGAAAAAATATATATGTCCAAAAGAATTGCAACTCCATTTGTCGTCATGTTGTAAATGTCTTTAGCGCCATGTCCAAAGTGAAACCGTAAAAAATGTGCCTAGCTGCATGATATGTGCATATAGGTTAACTATATAAATAACCAAAGGCCCAAGAGGGGGAGAGCCAAAAAGTTAGGGAGCACAAATAAAAATATTGCTGCTGGTGAGCATGCTGTCCTCATTGCCCTAATGTGACGCAAAGTCCATATCAATATATCCAATGTATTCATGCATTTTGTACTGCTAAAAATAAATGAGACCCAATGTGATTATATAAGAATTCAGTTTTTTTTTGCCGTTCCAAATAAAGAAAACTACAAAATTGAAACATGTTTCTTCAGCTGATTTCTAATTTCATTGGTTCTTAAAACCATACTGCAATGTACGTGTATAATTACCTTGCCGTGAATAGGCGGTTGCAAAATTTCCTGTATGGTGTATTGCGGACGTCTAATATTCTTTACTCGATTCGTTTGTTAAACGTTGGTTTTAGTCACCTTTGAACATATACCAGTTCCTAGGAATCATAACTAACAATGGAAGGTACACTGTTAAAGTGCATCCCCTTATCAAACTGTTCAACATTATTTATCACTTGGTAACGTGTGCTTAAAGGCTGAATATCTTACTGTTTGTAGAGAAACTCCGTCAGACTTCATAAATTGATCTCGTAATGTTCTGCCATGCCATAGTCCACCACCCTTGTCATCCAATGAAGTGTTCATCTGTACTCTAATATGGCAATAAAAGGGACCATGCACCTCGATTAGAATGGTCCCTGTGAACTCATAATTGCTTATAGTGGCTGATAGCATTCAATATTAGTCGAACTGTGCCAGAAACTAAAACATTATTTTACCTATTATCACTATTCACGCGAATATATAAGTCTCCAGTGCCTAGCGCCATATCCTGTTGTCGGCGTCCAAAAGAAATTGTCCGACTTTCCTACACCGTATCGTGATTTGATTTCTCATTTTTCTACATACCAATGCATTGTATTACAATTGTATGTTTTCGTGATCATGTTTGAACCAATAACATATTAATGTGCTCTATATATTATTTACAACGTTTGATTGTCGGTCTAATCTTGACCTATCCACTGTGACCGGATTCAAATACGAATGTTGATAAATAGGCCCCTCCTTGATAAGGACCAAAGTGGTCGAAACACGTGTTGGCACAGAACAGGCCTTTAATGACTGACTAATAGTTCCCAAGAAGCGATATTTGTTTAACAATTCCTAAATCATTGCAAACTAACATGCTCTAGGACATCGCTTTCTCTACAGAACACAAGATTGTTGTGTCATTGTATGAATAGGTCAGGGGTGACCTATGTTCTGATGAGATAGCAGCAGTCCTATTCTTAACTGCTAAGTTAGGAGGAATCATTGTCTGCACTTCACGCTCTCATATCAGGTTGCCCATACACAGTATCTGAAATATAAGGACACACTTTCTCCAGCATGGGGTCTGGCATGGATTGACATGCTCATGAATATTCCCTGTCAGGCTGGGAATCCTCGGTAACGAAAAAATCAGTTTGACTTCTGAACTGTCTTTCTACTAGTAACCAATCACTGGTCTCTGGGTCATACTGCCCCCAGCCAATGACTGCCCTCTACCTAAGCCCCTCCCTGTGGCAGCCATCTTCAGATTTTTACCACACGTTCAAGTGTTGGGAGTCCTCATGCTTTAGCTCTCGAGCTTTTACTGCATTTTGCGTTTTTTCGAAGCGTTTATTCTTATATTTTCGGTCAATCGAGCCTCAATCTCCACCGATCCTACTTCCGATCAACGGGGACCCGTTTTCAGAACTTTCTACGCCCCTCAAGGGCCTCTTTTTGTCGAGTTTCCACTTCTCGAAGGATTCCAGAAGATCTTTGAGGCCTACCCCGCGTGGTCATGGCCCAGGACAAGGGAAGCATGACGCCTGTTGGACCCAAGCTGTTCAGGAGCAGCCCTTGATGCGGATTACAGAATGTCTTCAAGGAAGATGAGCACTCTCAGTGCCTCTACTGCCTTCACGACGACAAATCGCACATGGAGGACTGTGTTTTGTAAGAACATGTCCGAACGCACGATGAGTGATCGTCTTACTCGACTCGCCAACTGGCTGGAGGGGAAAAGCCCAGCAGCAGGTGAGGAGAGGAAGAAGTCCGAGCGGTCTTCTAAGACCTTTGAGTGTACTCCTGCGATGGGGGCCCACAAAAGGCAAAGCACCATGAGTCCACAGGCACCGGGAGCGCGATTGGTCAGGCTCCTCAGCTGGCAAGCAGGACGCATTATCACTGACGCCATCAACCATGAGCCAACGCTCTGGCTCGGGGAAGAGAAAACCGGGGAACCCGGGAAAGCTTCGGGAGAAGTACCGGTCGATCCCGATGGAGACAGCTGAGGGGGAGCGAGGCGGTGACCCCCCCAGCCTCCCAAGGTGAAGGCCTCCGGTGTGCCCAAAGTTGCAAAGGCCCTGATTCACCCGGCTAAGGCCTCGGTCGAGGGAGTCGTGACGGCCTTGGTGAAGCCTGCGGAGGCTATCCCAGCGGAGACTACTTCTGGGCCTAGAGTTTCCCTGCCACCGCGGAGGGAATCCTCTTTTCAGCCTATCTATAAGACCCCTGTGAAACCCCGGGCGGGGAGAGAAGGGGGGGTGGTAGCCATCACAGACACAGATACCACCTCTGAAGATGAGCTGGCTGGCGTCGCAAAGATCCTGGACAATAAGTTTGAGGAGGTCTGGGCCTACGGGAGGGATCCCGACGAGGCGGACGAAGAAAGCGACGGCGGTGCCGACAAGGAACCACGGGCCATGGAGGGGACGGAGGATCCTACTCCCCAACCGTCTCTCCCGTCGCAACCGGTGCCTATGCCACAAGACAACTCGGGAGCGATCTTGATGGCTATTCAGGCCTCTTGTACAGAGATGAGGACAAGGTTGCCCTTACCCCCAGTGGATGATTCAGCAGAGCCTGGACCGTCGGGAAGCCCCATTGAACAAGCGGAGGAGAACTCCTCCCCCTCCTCCTCCTCCTTTCCAGCCTTCACAGCCTTCACCTCCTTCCCCTCCTCCAAGGGATGAGACTGGAACGGAGACAGCGGGGACGGATGATGGCGGTGGTGACGACTGAATGGACCTTCCATCACCACTTGCTCGTCCTCCTCTCCCGACGAAATTGGCTCCTTCCACGCCATGATCGCCAGGGCATCTGAGCTCTTCCAGCTCTGCCCCGAAGAACAGAAGGAAAGTTTCCTCTACCAATGGCGGGAGGCCAAGAGGAAGACTGTCCTCTCGGTCCCGTTACTGGACAACATCTGGGACGAGGGGCTGGTGCTCCTGAAGAACCCGTCCACGGCTCCTGCTAAGAGACCGGTATGAGAAGAAGTACCGGGTCCAGGACTCCGCCCCCATGTGCCTCAGGGCGCAGCCGTCCCCGGATTCAGTCGTCTCCGCGGCGGCCAAGAAGATAGCGGCGGGGGTGACGGCTTCAACTTCCCCTCCGGACGCCGAGGGAAAGAAACTGGACGCCATGGGACGGCAGGTCATGGCGGCGACGACTATTGAAGCGGCCAACGCCCTCGCGATTGTGGCACGCTACGACAGGGAGCTGTGGTTTAAGATCGCTCCCCTGCTGGACTTCCTCCTGGACGACAAGAGGGCTGAGGCCCTGGAAATCCTTCAGGAAGGCGAGGTGGCTTCGGACCACGCCATTACGGTGGCCACGGACATCGCTCACACCGGCTTTCCCCAGATGGGCAACAGCATTTGCCTCGCTGGCGCGGCTGTCTCAAGCCCACCGACTTCCGCCAGGATGTGCAGACCAGGGTTCTGGACATGCCCTTCGACGGGAACAACCTGTTCGGCAAGACGGTGGACGAGTCACTGCAGTCCATCAAGGCGGACACTGAGGCGGGTCAGGCCTTGGGTTTTCTTCAGCAACAGCTGTGCTTTCGGAACTCCAGAGGCAAGCAAGGTGCCTCCAAATGATTCAGCGGCGGTTCCTCGTACCGCCAAGCGGCCCGCTCCTCGTCGCAGGAAGCCTACAGAGGACGCGGCAAGACAGTGGATCTCGTCATCGTCGCCAAGGTAGCAAGACCGTGGCCAAGCAGGACTGAATCGGCCCTGGCGTCGGGCCACCATCCAAGCACCCTGGTGGGAGGCCGCCTGCCAAAATTCGTCAGTGTGGGAGTCCATCTCCACCGACCGTTGGATGCTAGATGCCCTGGCCCGTGGGCACACCCTGGAATTTCAGAGAAGGTTTCCCCGTATACCACCGGTGGCCACGAAGGAAAACCACGTCCCACAACTGCTTCTGGAGGTACGAGCGATGCTAAGGAAGAGAGCCATAGAAGACCGGCGGTTGGCGACCCATCCTTGACCTTCGTCTAAAAAAGTAAATCAAGTCACAGAAATTCCGATGGTCACCCTCCAGCACGTGCTGGGACAGCTGGAGGGAGGCGATTTCCAATTGTCGCTGGACTTGGAGGATGCCTAGTTCCACATCCCCATTCTAAAGGGACATCGCAAATTCCTACGATTCGTGGTCCGGGGGCGGCACTACCAGTTAAAAGCCCTCCCCTTCGGATTGAAGTCGGTGCCCAGGATATTCACCAAGTGCCTGGCACTAGTGGCGGTGCGGCTACGCCTACAGGGGATTCACATCTACCCCTACCTGGACGACTGGCTCAACCGAGCAACGTCAAGAGAACTCAGTCGACCACACGGCAAAGATCATCCTACTGCTCACGGATCTGGGATTCTCGATCAACTTTGTGAAATCCCACTCAGTACCGGCACAAGTCTCCCTGTTCCTCGGAGCCAGACTCAACATAGTGGCGCGATTGGCCACCCGGTCGGAGGAAAGGATGAAGGCCATCCTGGGCAAGGTACAACAGCTGTTGACCATGGCGGTGGCCAGGGTGAGGTCCATCAAGTCCCTACTCGGCATGTCCTCGTGCATCTACCTCATGCGCCTCTGCAGGCTGCGATGCGACCACTGCAGGAGTTCCTCGACGCCCGTTGTATGCAAGCAGCTTTGAGGACAGGATCTCACTCAACGAGACTTTCCGCCAAGCGATCCAGTGGTGGGAGGCCCGCGTGCATCTGGCGGCGGGCATGGACTTCCAGACCCCGGCACATCAGGAAACAGTGACGACGGACGCCTCCCTGGAGGGATGGGGCATGCACACTGGAGTTCTCCACGCAAGAGGCCTTTGGCTCTTGGAGGAGAGGTCTCTGCATCAATGTCTTCGAGCTCCGAGCCGTGTTCAGGGCCCTCAGGTCGTTCCTCCCGTCCCTCAAGGGCAAGGTGATGAGGATCATCACCGACCACACCACCACAATGTTCTACATCCGGAAGCAGGAGGCACCAAATCCCCAGCCCTATCCAAGGAAGCGCAGGATCTGTGGCACTGGGCCGTCGCCCAGGGGATGTTTCTGGTACCCTTCCATCTGGCAGGAATAAAGAACACCATCGCCGACTCACTCAGCAGGGACCTGCACTCGTGCCACGAGTGGGAACTGCGGCAGGATCAAGTGGATCTCCTATTCCGACGATGGGGCAATCCCCAGATCGACCTATTCGCGATGGCGACGAACGCCAAGTGCCGGAGGTTCGCCAGCAAGTTTGCCCAGCTGGGGAACATGGGCGATGCCTTCTCATTCCCCTTGGATGGCCTGTTCCTGTATGCGTTGCCGTTGCTGCTATGACTCATCAGTCAACTCAGACGGTCCCGGTGCAGGATGATACTCGTCGCACTGGCGTGGCCGAGGCAGATTTGGTTCCCGGACCTTCTGGACCTGTCGGTGTCCCCCCCGCCCCCATACCCCCCCAGTCAAACTGCCGACGGACACAGATCTTCTCACCGGAGAAGGAGGCGCCATCCTTCACCACAACCCGGGGTCGCTGAACCTGCAGGCCTGGCTCCAGCAGCACTAGAGTTCAGAGAGTACGATATCCCGGCAGACTGCAGGGAGGTGCTTGCAAAGGCCAGGGTGTCCTCGACTCTCAAGTGCTATGGACACAAAGGGAAGAGCTTCTCTGTCTGGTGCCGTGCACAGAAGATTAACCCGCTGTGGATTATGGCCCCTCAAGTGCTGCCGTACTTGCTATCGCTGGCCAAGGCGGGGCTGGCGCATGCCTCCATCAAGATCCATCTGACGGCTAGCTCCCGCTTCACCAGAACTCGGGGGCGCTCGTCGCTATGGTCCCATTACCTGGTGAAGGAGTTCATGAAAGGACTGTTCCGATCATTCCCGCCGGTGAAGGCCCCGGCCCTGGCGTGGGAGCTTAACGTGGTGCTGACCAGGCTCATGGGGGCCTCCATTCGAGCCGCTGCATTCAGCGCTGTTGAAGTTCCTGTCGTGAAAGAAAGCGTTTCATGTGGCCATCACCTCTGCACGACGAGTGGGGAGAGGTCCAGGCCCTCTCCTGTAAACCTCTATACCCGACATTCCACAAGACGAGGGTAGTGCTCAGGACACACCCCTCCTTCATGCCCAATATGCCATCAGACTTCCATCTCAACGAGCCCTTGGTGTTACCGGTTTTCTTCCCGTCGCCTTCATCGCCGGCTGAGAGGACTTTGCACTCGCTGGACGTAGCTAGAGCGCTGAAGTTCTCTGTGGACCGCACGAAGAGCCTTCAGAAGACATCACAACTGTTTGTGTACTTTGGACCTGTGAACCAAGGGAAGGCCCTCTCGAAGGCTTCCATTTCCAGATGGGTCTCCGGCTGCATCATGCACTGTCACCGGTTGGCAAACCGATCGTTCCCCGGCCGTCCGAGAGCCCATTCGACCAGAGCGATCGCTGCTACCACGGCGTTCCTGTCTGGTGTGCCCCTGCTGGACATCTGCAGGGCTACTACGTGGAGGTCGACGCACACCTTCACGAGATTCTACTGCGTCGACATGGATTCCAGGGAGGAGTCCAGGGTCGGCCAGGTCGTGCTGCGCAACCTCTTCGCCTGAAGGTGGGCCTGGTGAGGAGGTAAGAGATGCTTAATGTTGAGTTGATGAAATGCTTAATGTTGAGCCTTGCCACCTCCCGTGGTTGTGCATGTGTGTACTGCTATGCATTATTGTACTCATGAGCATGTGAATCCATGCCAGACCCCATGCTGGAGAAGGAACAAGTTACTTACCTGTAATTGTTCTCCCGCATGGGTCTGGCATGGATTCACATGCGAACCCTCCCTCCTACCCATCTGCGGCTCTTCTCTTGATCCTACTGCCACTTTACGTGCTACCAAATCTGAAGATGGCTGCCAGAGGAGGGGCTTAGGTAGAGGCCAGTCATTGGCTGGGGGCACTATGAACCAGAGACCAGTGACTGGTTACTAGTAGAAAGACAGTTCAGAAACGAAACTGAAACTGATTTTTTCTTTACCAAGGATTCCCAGCCTGACGACTGGGAATATTCATGAGCATGTAAATCCATGCCAGACCAATGCTGGAGAACAACAGTTACAGTTAAGTAACTTGTTCCTTGCTCACCTACTAACAGTGCGCTGGATACGATTTTGTGGTTGGAGTATTTTACTGCCTATTTTTAAACTTTGAGAGTAAGTGTGATTTCAAGAGATTAAAACTTTTATTTTTTCTTCTGCATGAGTAAAAAGTATGCGACATCCAGCCAACGTGTGCAGAGTTAAAATTATATGAAACTCATTACCATGCAGCAGTTTTCTGCAATGTGACAGTGGCACAAACACCTCTCACAAATGGAACAGATGAGCACTAACAGATTTTCCTTTGCATATAAAGAAAGGGTACAACAGTAGTATAAACTTTTGACTGCTTTGCTCGCACAGAATAGGCCAGCTTGACTAGCAACTGTGCACGCTTTCCCCACACACAAACGTTGAGTCAGGGCAACCCCAATGCAATCTTTAATCACGCAGAACAGGTGGAAATCAGTGCAAGGTGTAAAGCACAGAGAATAAATCAGTAATGTGTCTAACGTAACTTTCAATAGCGCACACTCCGCTCCTAATATAGAAAAGGTATACCATTTGATCTTAGTTGGTCATGCTTTCCTCACATAGAACAGCTATGTTGAGTCTCGACAATGCAAGATGACCACACTTGGAACAGAGAAATTGTGGGTCGCAACAATATAGGTTCCACTTGCGTGGAGAACTGCATGGGCTGGAGTAGAGCAAGCATGCCTACACTGAAGAGGTACATTAAGGGCTTCACCAGCGCAATTCTAGCGCTACACTTGCATATAACTGCAACATAATTGGCCTCAGCAGTCCAAATTCCTGTCACATGGAACATGCCACACATGTGCTGCACTGATGCAGCAGTGGGAGAACCACCCACATAGAACAGGAACTGGTAATTGCCTCAGCAGTGCAAGATCCTCCAAGATTAAACTAATATTAATAGCGACTCGTCAAAATACATAAACTGACTCGAATCAGAAAAGCTTTGCATAGTACGAATTCAGTAAACGATAATTAAAAGGAATTCTGTCTTTAAATTATTTCTATACCAATTCCTAGACACTTGATGACTAGTTCACTTTCTAAAACATGTTGAAGAGCATGGTAATGTAATACAAGGTGATAAGTTGCTCAATATGCTTTCCATTATTTATCTTCGGTCTGGCCTTCTGTATATATTTTTAACGTACAAAAACCTAGCCAATTACAAAGTAAGCAACCACGAATTGTAATGTGTTTTGAGGTTTGATATCAGAATTGGTTTTTGATGCTTAATGAAAATCCTCATTTCTTGGTACTCCTACTGCCCAATGGTATGCCAAAGTTCTGATACAATACTATTGTTATAAAGTGCTTTTGCACAACCACTGTACATATGAACATATTTGCATTCAATTACCACCCAACCGAAGTTGGTAGTAATTTATCGACCTCGGAAGGATGAAAGGCTAAGTTGGCCTTTTCGGGATTCACACCATCGACCTACAGATCATGCACAGATCGCAGCAGCGAGCGCTCAAGAAGATGAGTTATCTTACCAGCTAACCTCCGTCAGAGGTTTGTAAACTATTGATTGAGGTATAATATTCACAGTGCCTAGATTTTGGGCGAACCATGCATGAAGTGCTATATAAAAACAGTAAATACCAGTCTGCATTATCACTACAGTGAGAGGTTTTGCAGAGTTTCTACTTCAATTGCATGCTCCTTCCAGTTCCCAGTTCCTAATTGCGCCATTCCAGGCAAATTGGGGCATAGAATTTCTATTGCAGTGCAGTTCTGTGCTGTCATTCAATTAATGGAAAGACTGCAACATGCTCTGCTCCGCTGTGGTTTCTCAACACACAGCTCGCATGAAGCAAGTTGTCAATCAAGGGTAATCTTCACATTCTAATTAATCAGTGGAGCTACCTTCTTCAAAAAGGGATGCTGTGATGTACTTTGTTTGAAAACATTTGGAGATACAGCGCTCTAAGTTTTGACATATGAACCATGTTCCCCTTCCTAACCATTGCGCCCTCCTAGCTAGTCTCTGTGCACAAGTTGTGCCACCTGTTGATGTGACATCTGGAGTTCCTTGTCCCACTTGTTAAGGACTGCTCTTATCTTCTATATGCCAAATTTCTTTGCTGCCCTGATGTAGGCTTGGTCTGCCAACTATTAAGGCCGTTGGCCAAAACTCAAGTAGGTCAGTATGAAATGACATAACTTCAAGCCCTAGTGATGAAGTTGAGAGCTTCAACAAAGGCTTAATTGTTTTTGGCACATTCTATTCATCAATGTTGCCAGACTCTAATAACAGCAATTATTCTGTTAGATATTGGAATTGTTGTTTGCACTACATTGCGTTATTTGCACGTCTAGCTATTTTGTACACAATTGCCTAGTGTGAATTTATTGTGAATGTAGTTTGAGTCGATTAGGTCATGAGAAAGAGTGAGTATATTTGATTAGGTGGGATTGAACATTATTAATATTGACAGTGTCCTACATATTTAATCTTTGCATGACAAAAGTTACAAAATAATGCACTTTGCTTTACCAATTTTGTACATTACCAATAAAATGAAAGCATTTTATTTTTAATCCAATCACCTTGAGTGACGTTAAATTGAGCTCAATCACTTTGTTGATAATATAATATGGTATGGGAAATTGAACCCAGCTGTAATAGGACAGAACTAACCAACCAAAGTCTAGCTGCTCCATAACTAGGTTTTCCCACTAGAGCAGTGCTCCAATCCTAGGTGCTCTGCCACTACTGCTGTTCTTCAAATGTAGTGTTTCCCCACCACTGCTGGGTCTCCAATCTAGAGGTTGACACACCAGTCCTGTGTTCAATTTTTCGTGTTCCTCACTGTTGCTGGGCTTCTAGTTGGCATTTTATCGAAGTGTACAAGGCAGGCGAAACATGCACCTGGCAATTCTGACTAAAGTACCCACAGCCTGCAGACAGCCACTGGACTAAGATGGGGGAAACTCTTGCACACTAGCACAAAGGTAGCTGTAAACTGGCAGCAGACAAATGCTCTAAGGAGGGCAGATTTCATATATAGCCCAACATCGTAAGACCACTGAGCACACATCCATAACCCACCTACCATCTGAGACTCACTAGGACCTACCCACCCTCCCCCACAGGCAGTTTGGCCTTCTGTAACGCTCTGTAGAACCAGTGAACCCCCATCTCCAAGCCAACGGCCCCCAACTGAGTCACACCCCACTCCCCCCAACAATAACTAGAGACCACAGAAGCAACTGAGAAAACCGCTATTAAAAAGGGGACCCTCAAACCAAACGAAGAAAACGAGGCCAACGAAAAAGAAATCAGAAAATGCATCAGGGGAGGGCTAGCATCGCCCCTGTGACCCAAATACAGTAACAAACTCTAAAACACTAGGACTAAGGAGCAGAATATGCCACGCCTGATGATAGGACGCAAGAGAAACCAAGTGCCACCACGCCACCAAACACCAACGGGGACACACCCATGAACGTGACTGAAAAAAGAACCAACTCAAAAACTAGACAAAAATGCAAAAATTATACCAAACACATACCTCTCACCAGAGCTGCAACCGACTACCACAAATGTTACACACTGGCAGGATATCGGGACGCCAAAGGAAAAGGGCACAAACCAGCAGAAGGCGAAAGATGGGGAAATGCCACCTTCACTCCATACATTACCAAAACCCAAGGGGATGTCCAGGAACAACAACTAAATATAGAAGAGCCAGAAGGTGTCAATGACCCAATATGAAACCTAGCCGACCTACTCAATGACAAAATGGACCTAACGGATCACAGCCTACATCCTGAGGATAGTTAGGAAAATCCCCAACAAGACCACACAGACGCCTGCAAGAACAAAACTGGACAATATAAAGAAAGAAAATACACTGCAATGTAATCAACGCAAGATCAATGTCCAAACATGCAATGGAGGTCTACAATCTACTCTGCGACAGTGGAATTGGCATCCTATTAGTCACAGAAACCTGGCTAGATAAGTCTTATTACACAGCAGTCTACTTGACAACTTGAAATACATACAGGTAAACCGAAAATGACAAAGGAGGACTTTCAGTAGACTACAAAGAACACTGAAAAATAAAAATAGCCGACCCACTGAAAATCCTGAACTAAAAATGCCTTGTCCTTCACTTGACATTGGGCCAGCAAACAAAACTTTCATTTATACTTGTCTATAGACCACCGACCTATGACGCAACTTTTATAGACTCGTTTGTAGAAGCTGTCACAAACCTGGGCATCAAAAATGATCACCTGCTCATTCACGGGTACTTCAGCATATGGTTCGAAGAAGAGAATGCGAACTCACAGAACTCACTAAGCAGCTTGAGACCATGACAATGACAGATGGTGAATTGAGCAACACACACTGTGGGACATACTCTTGATGCGATCTTCGCCAATAAAAACCTTCTCAGCTTGGCCTCCAATACTAATACTATGGAGTAACCACCATGTTATACCGTTTGTGAGCCAAATACCATCTAAAGCGCCCAAAAAGCCCCAAAAGAACTCCCGATCTGGAAAAGAAACTGGAAAATCGTCAAAAGCAGTAACTTAGAAGAACTAGAATCCTCAAAGCCATTGATGGCAACGTTGGACGCAACGTACCTAATCCTGAAATTGATTGTGGAAACAATTGATAGCATCTCCCTAGAAGAACCCCTCATACAGTCATGAAAAACCAGTGGCAAGATGGCTCACGCCCCACCTCCATACAATGAAAAAACAAGCAAGAAACTAGAACAAGAATGGAGAAAAAAACTAAAACCAAGCCAAAAGAATAACTCTGCAAAAGCAAATCTGAGCATACAAAAAAGGACGTTCTTGGAGTGCAACCAATTTATGAAAATATCACACTGCATATAGATTTGGAAATTCCCCATATAAGTATATTGGTGCATTCATGTTTAATAACCAGTCTTCTTCACAGTCGGTTGTTCGTGACAAATCTCTTTCCTTGCATGCACGTTAGGATTCTCCTCAGTGCCCTGCTTCTAGGTGCTTCATGGAACACCATACCCAGATTGTGTGTGTATATATATTTCTGAGGCTTGTGGAATCTGCTTAGACCACATGCTGTGCATAGGCCGACATCTAGTGGAAGCTGCGGAGTATTACAGTTTGTTTTTCGAAACTCGAAAATGGGCGTCGACACAGGCGTGCCATTAATACTATCCCTAGTGTGACGTCCACTGTACCTAAGATCCCTCACGCGTCTAGGATCCTCAGATTGTTTTTTTCCGCCATACTGGTCGGAAGCATCTTGCGGAGTCCCCTGGCCTTAGCCATACTTTTGCTAATTATTGAAAATTAACTATTTACTTTCTTTATTAACATCCTTCCCCACCACAACGTCGACCCTCGACGACGGCTGGAGAAGTCATCGACCGTCGGCTGCTGCACGACGGATCGGGGCCTCGGAAGGCCGCTGGCCTCGGCCCGGGCCTAGTAGGCCGCTGGCCTCGGCCCTGCAAGTAGGGAGAGTGGGGGGTGGTACATACTCTTCACACATTTCCTACACTTACCAGCCCGCTGCCTCAAGGTGCGTATGGAGGGTACCCCTTTCCAATTCTGCCCCAAGTGCAACCGCAAATATCCTTGGGTCGACAGGCACGCCACGTGCAATCTCTGCTTGCCGAGGGACCACCCCGAAGCGAACTGCAGAGCGTGTAGTAGGTTTAAGCCTAAGACACTCAAGGACCGTTCGACAAAGCGTTGGGCCCACCACGCCAGGCAGGCGGCCATGGCAGCGGAGGGCGCCTTCAGCGATGGCAGCGACGCCGTACTTTCGGACGGCGAGGGCATTACGGCGTCGAAAGACAGCCGAGCGCAGGTCCCCGACCTCGGAAGGTCGTCCGGCAGGGCGGCTATGGGGAAGACCCCCGGCGACGCAAGCGCTACACACCCTACACACACTAAGCACACTAAGTCCAACCGAACCTCGACCACGTCGACTTCTCGGAAAGAGGCACAAATAGAACGGTCCGACTCGGTGTCCTCTGGGCGCTCTCGATCGAGATCGCCTCACGACGCAAGGCAATCATCCACTCTTGCCAAGAGTGCCTCGCTCCCTAGATTAACCGAAGTTCGATCGTCGGAAGACGAAGACGACTTCCACCCCCAGGCCGCGCTCCAAGATACCGAGGCCGCAGTTAACACCAGCGAGGCCCCACGCTCGAAACACACAGATACCTCTCCCGACCCTCGACGCCAGGCGTCGAAGTTCTCGGGGGCCTCCAAGGGACAGGGAAAACATCTTTCCACGCACGGGGAGGGGGGGAAACAGCGGAAAGCACAGCCTTCCACTCCTGTAAGACCATCCTCCCACCCTAGGCAAACAGACAAACACAAGTCTACCCTTGATAAGTCCTCTAAATTACCTAGTAAAGTCATCCCCTGTTCCAAGGAATGGTCCAGTGAAGACATAGACAGGGTCATGTCAAGGATGTCTTCCTTGGCTGATTTTTATGACAAAAACCCAGAACATTTTCTTTCGTATGACCCTCAAGGGGCCACACCCTCAGGCTCCTCTGATCCTATCCCACTAAGTCAAAAGGCCCGGTTCGAAAGACCTGAACCCTTCAAGGTACAGCCTTACTCTACTCCATACTCTACTCCACACCCCAGTTACCAGGGACAAGCTTTCCCTGAAGGGGACCAGGAGTTTGAAATTATGGATACACAAACCGGGACTGAATACTATGCGGATGATGAGGACCTGGAGGAGGAAGAAGATGAGCAGGAAATTTACAGAGTAGATTCCCCGGTAGAGAGCGAAGCCCCAGTTACCGACTCGCCAGTTGATAACCAGCCCCTCCTTAATGAAGTTCTCGCTCGCGCAGCAGAACATTTTCACATCGACACCCACGGTGCACAGGAGGAAAGGGACTTTGCAGAAGAGTTGGTGGGTGAGAGGAGGCCGGTCGCTCAGACCATCCCCATCCTTAAATCCATCCAACGTAGAATAGATCCATCCCTGGTGAATCCTAACCTCACCAGAGCCGTCAACCCCAGAGTTGAAAAACTTTTCCGGGCAGCCCAGTCTGACCCTCTTTATATAAGGGGACATCTTAAACCAGACTCCCTAGTGGTCACCAACACTCGGAAAAGGGCTGGGACACCCTTATCGTCGTCAGAAGCTCCTCCCGACAAGGAGAGCAAGAAACTGTACGGGTTTGGCAGGAAGGTAACCTCAACGTCCGCCTACCAAGCTAGGATTGCTAACTCCACCACCCTGTTGGCAAGTTACAACTGCCATCAATGGGAAGAGGTCGCAGCGCTCATTGCCTCTGCTCCAGAACCGTTAAAGGGCCAGTTGGCTCGGATCTCGGCAGAGGGGAGAGCCGTGTCTGGTTGCATATTAAAAGCAACTTTCGACGCCGCGGACAACGCAGGAAGATTGATAGCAGAGGGTACTGTTATCAAGAGACATGCGTGGTTACGGCAGTCGGGGTTCAAAGCAGAAACCCAAGCTTCTTTAATAGATAAGCCGGTGGAACCCGATCTATTGTTTGGGAAAGCGGTCGAAGACGCACTTAAAAATGCCAAGGACGAATACGAGACTCTCAAATCCCTTGGCCAGCTTACCAACAAACCCCCTAACCAGAGGGGGAACAGTAATTTTCGTCGCCCACGCGGCCAAAATTCACAAAGAGGCAACTATGCCCAAGGACAGGGTACACAATGGAACAACAACCAGCAGTCTACCCAGAGTTACGGCAGGGGTAACAAGAGAGGTTGTGGAAGAGGCAGAGGCAGCCCCAACAAGGGAGGTGGCACGCCTCCACCAAAGCAGTGACGCTCAGTTCAGGGTCCCTTCCCACGCAACCCCAGTAGGGGGACGTATTTCCACCTTCACCCAGGCTTGGGAAGGGATCACCTCAGACAGATGGGTGCTGTCAACAGTGTCCACAGGATATTGTATAGAATTACTGCAGCGTCCCCGGAACCACCCTCCACGACAAAGAATACACTCCCTAGAACATCAGAAGATTCTTCTCGAGGAGATCGCCATTCTGCTAGTAAAGGACGCGATAGAACTCGTCCCAGGACACCAGGTAAACAAGGGTATCTATTCAACTTACTTCCTTGTGCCAAAGAAAGATTTGACAATGCGCCCAGTATTGGACTTACGGCCTGCCAACAAGTATGTCAAGCCCCAAAAATTCTGTATGACCACGCTACAAGAGGTAATCCCCCTCCTAAAAAAGGGGGATTACATGGCAACCTTGGATATGAAAGATGCTTATTTTCATATTTCCATGCTCCCGGCGCACAGAAAATACTTGCGCTTCAAAGTGGACAGTCGCCACTACCAATTCAAGGTACTGCCCTTCGGGATAGCTTCAGCACCAAGGGTATTCACCAAGGTACTGGCGGTGGCGGCTGCACACCTACGCAGGGAGGCAATCCCAGTGTACCCTTATCTGGACGACTGGCTCATAACGGGGGAAACCCCAGGAATTTGCAGGTCAAACATTCAGAGGAGTATCGACCTCCTCCACGAATTAGGCTTCTCTATCAACGAAAAGAAGTCAAGTCTGGTGCCAAGCACCTCAAAACAGTTCCTAGGAGCAATCCTAGATACTCAGAAAGGGTTGACCTTCCTCTCAGAAGAGAGAATTCGGAATATACTACTGCAAATTCCGCATTATCAGTCAGGTCAACAAATAACGGTACGCAAAGCAATGCGGTTACTGGGCATGATGGCGTCATGCATTTACCTGGTCCCCCACGCGCGTCTGCGCATGCGTCCCATGCAGGAATGGTTGGCGAAACAGTGGTCTCAGGCAAGTGGTCAGTGGGACGATCTAGTGGTCGTTTCGCCAACACTCGTACAAAGCCTACACTGGTGGACAAGAGAGAATCTCGCAAGGGGGGAAACCCTTTTACGATCCCGAAGTACAGGCAGTGGTGACTACAGATGCATGCCTGACTGGGTGGGGAGCTCACCATCTCCACCACACAGCTCAGGGTCTCTGGTCTCACTCAGTAGCCAAGAACCACATCAATCTGCTAGAGCTTCTGGCAGTATTCCGAGCGTTGCAGGCGTTCGAGCCCCATCTACTAAACTTGTCGGTGCAGGTCAGGACGGACAGCACGACAGCCATGTTCTATCTTAACAAGCAAGGAGGGACTCGTTCACCAAATCTGTCCAAGCTGGCCCAGAAAATCTGGATATGGGCACTCAGACGGAACATCTTCCTGTCATCGCAACATGTTCCAGGGGAGCTCAATTCCCTAGCAGATGCTCTAAGCAGAGACTCCCTCCCAGAAGAACACGAATGGGTCCTTCACAGAGATATCGTAGAAAATCTCTTCTCTCAGTGGGGTTTCCCCACTATAGACCTATTCGCCACAAGCGAAAACAGACAATGCCCAGGATTTGCATCCAGGTTCCCCCAGCCAGACTCCCAGGGGAATGCCCTGTGGATGAACTGGTCAGGGATGTTTGCGTACGCTTTTCCACCAACTCCTCTCATCAGGAAGGTGGTGTACAAGATGAACAAGGAATCGATGACGCTCATCCTAGTTGCTCCCATGTGGGCGAGACAACCATGGTTTCCACACCTACGCAGGATGGCGGTGTGCGAGCCCATCAAACTCCCAGCCTGGTACAACCTACTGTCCCAGCAACAAGGTCAAACAGTGCATCAAGAACCCAACTCTATGAACCTAGCAGCATGGCTCCTGAAGTCATAGAGTTTGGACATCTCAATTTACCACAGAGGTGTATGGACATCCTAAAAGAGTCCAGGAAACCAAACACAAGGCACTGTTACTTTGACAGATGGAAAAGATTCGTTATTTGGTGCCAGAATAAACAAATCAACCCGGTTGATTGCACTCCTTCCAACGTTGTAACACATGCTCCACCTGCTGGATGCAGGATTGGTTTTTAACTCTCTGAAAGTACACCTGGCAGCCCTCTCGGCGTACACCACATCCATAACAAGGTTTCGTGGTGGAAAGTACCAGTAGTTAAAGCCTTCATGGAAGGAGTAAAGAGACTTCACCCTCCTATTTCGAACCCACCGCCAGGATGGGACCTCAATGTGGTACTAGCTAAGCTCATGGGCCCCCCCTTCGAACCCATGCATAAAAGTAGTCTCAAACACCTGACTTATAAAACGGCCTTCTTAGTAGCCATTACCTCTATAAGAAGGGTCAGTGAAATTCAGGCTCTGTCAGTGCAGGATCCTTTCTTTACTATCCACAAAGACAAACTGGTCTTACGCACACACCCTAGGTTCTCACCTAAATTTATATCTAAATTCCATGTAAACCAGTCCATCGAGCTTCCGGCTTTCTTCCAGAACCCGCAAAGCTCGGCTGAGGTGAAACTACACACACTAGATGTGCGTAGGGCGGTCCTCTACTATGTAAATAAAACCAGACCGCTAAGGAAAACAGATCAACTGTTTGTCTCCGTAGCTACAGGCAGAGAGGGGGATCGCGTCTCTAAAGGCGCTATCTCGAAGTGGATTATCAACTGTATACAATTGTTACTCTCTTTCTGAAAAGACTCTGCCTTTTACGCCAAGGGCCCACTCTACTAGAGGCATTGGGGCCACTCTGGCTATCATTGCAAATGTTCCCCTCGACACCATTTGCAAAGCAGCTACTTGGAGCTCTATTCACACTTTTACTCAGCATTACTGCATTGACACTCATTCCAAGACAGATACACAAGTGGGACAAGCGGTTCTAAGACACCTGTTTGCTCATGACCCTTCTCACATCCCACCTCCTTCTTCTGGTACTGCTCGCTAATCTATGCACAGCATGTGATCTAAGCAGATTCCACAAGCCTCAGAAGGGATACATTACTCACCGTAATCGTATTTCTGATGCTTGTATCTGCTTAGATTCACATGCGACCCACCCTTCCTCCCTTCCGAGAGAAGGTGCATGATTGCCTGTAGTCTTACCTTTCTGTCTATCTGCTTGGATTATCTGTACTCACGCTACTCCTCATGCTTCCTCATGTCAGAAAAAATACAATCTGAGGATCCTAGACGCGTGAGGGATCTTGGGTACAGTGGACGTCACACTAGGGATAGTATTACTGGCACGCCTGTGTCGACGCCCATTTTCGAGTTTCGAAAAACAAACTGTAATACTCCGCAGCTTCCACTAGATGTCGGCCTATGCACAGCATGTGAATCTAAGCAGATACAAGCATCAGAAATACGATTACGGTGAGTAATGTATCCCATATATATATATATATGTATGCTAACGGTGTAATCAACCAACTTGAAGCATATATACACACACGTTTTAAACTCTTGTATTATAACACCTTCCCAATCCTGTCTTAAAAGGTCCAACCGTATCTTGTATTAGTCTCTCAAGGTACAGATGGGCAACTAGTGACCATGGGTTAGGTGGGGAAAAGGCTGGAAGGCAAAGTACATTGTTCAGAGGGGTAGTATCCAGCAGGGTTCTCTGCTGTTGCAGGTAAGTAAATATGTTGGTTAAAAAGGAGCTCAGGGAGGTTGTGGTGATTGCCTGAAGGATTGTCCCAAAGACAGTCTGGTTTTACCAAAAGAGCCCAATGGGTTGTCCACCCCAATGTAAATCTATGGAGACCTGGGAGAGTGCAAGATGCAAGCTATCTGCAGACCCCAGAGTTACTGAATCAAGCAGGCAGACTCCAGGTAAGTTGTAACATGAGTGGGATAGTACCTTCGAATGAAGAAGCTATTTCAGGAGGACTGTTCCAGCTGTGAGGCAACCGCATACCTGGTCACAGGTTTCTCGGTCTAGGCGACAGGAGAAGGGGACTTTGGTGCACCTGGTGACGGCACCTGCCTAACTGGATTCGCAGCGAAGGATCTTTGCGGTTCTGACTTGTTGGCGCCTTTTTCAGGCTTGGTGGAGTGACGTTGTCTCAGCGGTCAACACTTTCTTGGTCCTTTCCTCTGGTGAGGGGACTTTCAGGAGTCAGAGTAGGTTGTTGGTTAGATTATCCTTTCTGAGTGAAATTCTCCTCACTTTTGTGCTGGACTACTGGATTTTTGGATCTTTCTCCTGAGTGAGCGACCCCCTTTTTGTCACACTCGCTCATACTTTAACTGACGTTGGGAACCATGTGTACCTCTTTTTTGGTACTTTTTAATGGAGTTAGCCTGTCCAACTTTTCTGGCATCTACATTTTTCCAAAGCAGCACACTGCACTTTCTGTGCAGTTGCAGGGAGCTACTAAAGCCTCCAGTTTTACCTACCCGAGATATCAGACTGGGCAAGGGGACACTTTTTGTCTGACCTGTGGTTTATTTTGAGAGATCGGCACACCCTACCTTAAGTGGACCGCTGAGGGGAAACCAGTTCATCTAGCAGGCAGTGTACCTTTTTACTGACCTTTTTGTTGACTTTTGTGGCCGGCTGTCTTCGCAGCTGCGGTTAGGGACACAAGGGTCATTTGCATAAAATGGTGGTTGTTATTTATTTCAGCCCTGTTCTCTATAACTTGTTCGTTTCTTGAGTCACAGAAGCTTGGCAGGCTTTCCTTGGGAAGCACACTGAAGACAAAGGTACAATAGAGCCTTCTCACACCCGAAATGGTAGAAGGAACCAGAAAAGACAAGTAATTTTGTTCAGGGCTTAAAAAAGTAAAACCCCCATTTTGGGTAAATGTGTCCCTGTGTCCCTTATCGCAGCCGCGATTACAGCCTGCGACAAAAGTAGAGGAAACTTTGTTAGTAAAGCTTTCTCTTTTTAGCACATTTCCCTCCATTTTCTATTGACCCCCAAACTATCTGCTTTTATTTTTTTTTCTGACATTAACTTTTGACAGTGTAGTGAAGTCTTCAGCTTCACTAAACTGGTTTTTGCTTATTTGTCCTGGGGAAACTGACCTGTCCTTCAGGCTGTCATTGTTTCCGTTAGTCGTGTTACTTTGTTGCCACTTCTGGTAACTTGTTATCACTTTGATAACTTTATCATTGTATAGTGAATCTTACAATGCAGTACAATAGGGTACACTTTTTGTTTTGGCTTTGAGAAACTTGAAGGTATCTCACCTGCTAGTCCCGAGGATCTGTCATCCAGGTGGCCAGGACACAGAGACCTGGAGGGACGATGAGGAGGGAATTTCCCTTGCCATTTTCAACTCAGACCTGCGAAGCCTCCGAAAGGGATATCATAAGACTGGGAAGTCCAGCTGGCGTGTGGTGGTGGGCGTCAGCGGCACACGTGGCCCTCCTCTGCCAATCGCCAAGGCGGGCATAAGTGCTTGACGCCGCTGGGCTGTCCTTGACTCCCGAGACAAGAAGCTCAAACAGTTCAGCAGAGCCGGTGAGTCTGAGAAACTAGATAGAAAAACCGATCTGTGCTAGGCCCAAGGTAGCAGGCGGCAACCATATTGAACAAAGAACTGGTGTAATTGAACATTAAAGAAACCCTAGTAAAAGGTTCAGAAGCAGAGTGGTCAGTCGTCACAGGACGCTCATTCGAAGGACTATAACTGAAGCCCTTTTGGGTTGTGGTGTTTTGTTGAAACTACACAAACCAAGAGGCCTTAGGAGAGGCTAGTGTGAAGTGTTAAAGTGGTCCTACGAGGATTGAGCAAAACTCATCGTTGGTCACCCTAGGTTACCTGGGGGCAACCAGGCGTGGACGCCCTGCTCACTGTGCTTAAAGAGGCTCAGCTTCACCTCACTGATGATGCCCAACAAGGCTGAAACACGTGTATGGGGTTGCTGGTGGTACTCTTGTTCAGAGAGGAATTGCCATAGCATTTTGGTGCTGGACTCCCCATGTGGGCGGGACAAAGACTGATATGCAAATGGATATTTCCCATCTGTGAGAGGTACAGTGAGCAAAAAACAGATGGCTGCAAACTCTCAATGTGGTTAACAACCACTGAACAGGTTATCATGCCTTGTTCTTCCGAGAGAGGGGCGCCTGCTACCTTTGTTTAACATGAAAATATTTGACACATTGGAGAAAACTGGACTGTGAAACTGGCAATTGTGAACCCGACAGAGGGATGCCTGTGAGTTGAGGGTAAACGGTGACATAGCCGTGAACATTGTTACGACAAGTGTGAACCCGGCTGAGGGATGTCCACAATGGATAGTTAGTGAAAAGTACATTCAAATTGTTGAATATGTTTCTTGAGTGAAAGCCGTAGTGAACCCGATTGAGGGAGGCTAACGTTAAAAGCAGTATCAGAGCATGGCTGAGGGGGATCCAAGGGGCAGAGCAATCGCCCAACGTGAATGTTTGAGGTTTAGGTCGAAATGACTGAAAAAAAGGGTCGAAACGACAAAGTTCTAAAAATGCTACCACCAAAGGATCGAACACCAAAAGTTCGATCCTCTGGTGGTAGCATTAAAAAAAATGTAACTGACTGCGGGGGTGTCCCCCGCATTGCCCCGCTCACTATACTTTATGGTATAGTGAGCGGGGGCTGCGGGGGACACCCCTGCAGCCGTCCGTGGAAAAAAAAAAAGGAAAAAAAGAAAAGGACCCTGCAGCGCCAGTTCCCAATCACAGAAGTGAAAGGGAACTGGCGCTGCAGGAACCAGCGTGAAGGTGAAGGCAAGTGGGGTTTGTGTATGTTGTGGGTGTGTGTGTGTGGGGGTGGGGGGGGTGTGCTGAGGGTGTGTGTGTGAGAGAATGTGTGTTTTGGCAAATTATCGGGGCTGAAATGTCCAAAAACAAAGTGTTCGAACTTTTGGTAATTCGAACATTTCGTTTTCGGATATTTCAGCCTCGATAATTTCCCCTTCGGTCAAATCACTGGGATTCAATGTTTGATACAGCAGGCCTTCTAAGGCAAGGGACTTTTGCAGTAAAGAGAATTGATACCGGCATTGTTGAAGTAACTGTTACCCTGTGCTGGCGATGCCCAGGAGTGTGCTATACTCAAAGGTCCTGCCTTATCCTGTGCAAAAAAAATGGGCAAGGGGAGACCCCAGCCATACCATCCTGACTTGTCATTGGGTGAACACTTTTCTTTAGAACATTGTCGCATGCTATTTTGTAACTTCGTTGTAAGGATTGGCAATAGTTTCTTTTAGTATTGGCCCTTTTTATTTGAGAAGAACGCCACTAGGACTGCGTTATTTTTTAATGGTCATAGCTTGCGCCCATCTTAGATTTAGGTTTAGATGGGCGTTTTTCGAGGGGATTGGGTCCTCCGACGTATTCCGTAACAATGACCTGTAATCACCACAGCTGTGCTGCTTCGGAAAATCTTCGGCATCTGCGTCCTGCGTCGATGACGTTGATACGCCGCCCTCGAGGACCTCCTGCGACGGTCGACGTCACTGAATGTTATAAGTAGGACGCACGACACCTGTAGCCTCAGTTCTGTTTTTTCCGCTTACGTGTTCGCTTCGGAGATCTCGGCGCGCCTCGACTCTTTGGAGTTCCTATTCTTTCTTGGTTCTTCGAACCTGTTCGTATTGTGAAGGATTTCTTCATGAAGATGTCTACCTCGTCTTCCGCCCTGCGTCCGGGCTTTAAGAAGTGCGGGGACTGTGGGTCCAAGATGTCGGTGACACTCGCACGACGCCTGCCTCTGGTACATCGGAGGCCCATGACACGGATGGCTGTGTCGACTGCCAGTCGCTCACGTCCAAAGCCTTGCGGGAGCGCAAGAAGTTGTCGGTAGGTAAGGTGTCCAAGCCACGTAAGTCGAGGTCTGCGGGGCTTTCGACGGACAATTCGAGGGGCGACTCTCCATCGTCGTTGAAAGACCAGTGGGTCTCGGTCCCGGAGTTGGTCCCGCCACTCCTCTGCCTCTTCGAGGCACTCCTGGAAGCGCAGTCATCGGTCGCCTTCCCAGACCTCTTCCGAGGACTCCGCCCGTCGGCAGGTCGCTTATCCCACCAAGCATGCGACGCGGGAGGAATGGGCTTCCTTCGGGAAGAAGATGTTAGCGATTCTCGAATCTCAGGGCACTGGTCCGTCCGCGCCTCAGAGTGGGGTCGGTCGTGATCGGTCGAGAGGCTCGCACGCCTTCGGGCTCGGGTGGTCGGCACGATTCGTGGGAGAGGTCCCGCTCGGACAAGGGGAATCGTTCTCGTCCTGCCCGGTCCAGGTCCCGTTCCTCGACGCGCTCGAGAGTGTGTGCACCTGTGGTGTCTTCGAGGAAGACGTCGATGCCTGTGGCGCCGAGGTCGTCAACTGACTCTTTCGAGGAAAAACAAAGATGTTCCCAGTCTCACTGCGTCAAGAAATTATAATTGTTTGTGCAAAGAGAAGCCTTTATTGTTTGTGCGAAGAGAAGCCTGACACGTGTTTCAAGCTGTGTACAGCTTTTCATCAGAGGCTTAGGTTGCAGCAATAAGAACTCCACATTTAAAGTAGGACAATGCCAGATACAATTCTCAAAATGCCTCGCAGTTGCGGAAAGCTCAATGACCGTGTGACACGTGTTTTAAGCTGTGTACAGCTTTTCATCAGAGGCTTAAACTGCATAGTACATCATTTCCATACAAATTGAGTAAAGTTAAAAATAAAACATACACATGATTGTTTTGTGCAAAGAATTGTTACATAAAGAACATAGGCACAATGTATTTAATAATTGAAGTGGTATTTAAATAAACCAACAATTTCAATGCACTTTTGTTTCTAAAATTGTTTCTTTTTCTCTTTTTGTTTGTCTGTCAACGGACTACTACGAATGAAATTGGTTAATTTGTGGTAAATTAATTTCTACTTTTTTACTTTTCCTACATGTGATGTACATGTGTTTTATTTTTTGTGGTTGCATCCCGCCCTGGACTGCTTGCTCACAACTTGTGCCGATGTTCTTTATGTAACAATTCTTTGCACAAAACAATCATGTGTATGTTTTATTTTTAACTTTACCCAATTTGTATGGAAATTATGTACTATGCAATTTAAGCCTCTGATGAAAAGCTGTACACAGCTTGAAACACGTGTCAGGCTTCTCTTCGCACAAACAATAAAGGCTTCTCTTTGCACAAACAACTAATTATAATTTTTTGGCGCAGTGAGACTGGGAACATCTTTGTTTTTCTTCAACTATTCCTGTGGATGTGTATTGGCAGTACACCCACATCGCCCAGATACCCGCAGCCTTGATGTTTATTTTCTTAATCACTCTATAAGCGCTGTGGACTCGTGACTTTTTCTGCCATAACTTTGTTCTTGACTATTTCGAGGCCTCGCCTCCGAAGAAGTCGGCGCCCAGGCTGTCGAGGGACACGCATGAGGCTCCGGCCTCGAGGCCTGTGTCGACGCCATCGATGCTGTCGGTGCTGCGTTCGGCGTCGACGCCGATTTCACTCGACGCCCTAGACCCCTTTCGAGGCTGTTTCGACGGGGATCCCCGGGGCTCGGTGGAACCCCCTAGAAAGGCTCTGTAATGCTCACCTGACTCCCACGGAGGCGCTGGCCTGGTTTGGATCGCTGTGGCCTCTTCTAGGGTGATGCGCGGGACTCGGAAGATGGAATGGACCGGACCCCCAAATCTGGCTTGTCTGGCTCGTAGAAATATCCTTCTGTGTGTGAAAAGGGAGTATTAACAATCTGCGGGATAATGCGTAGGCCTCCCACTCCCCTTCTCACCCTCCTCGAAACCCTTCTGCGATTCCCCGTGAAGTCTCGCCTTAGGGTCTGAAAGGACGAGCTCTCCATCCTGCTTCTGATGCAGGTGCGCATTGTTATCCAGTTACTTCACTGGATCTCGGATTCGTGAGAGTTCAAGTTCGCTTGACTTTTCCGGTAAGGTACCGTAAGAAGTCTGTTGCAAGTTCAAGCTTTAAATAACCATTGTCTTTTTTCTCTATTTCAGGTGCTGAATGAAGATTCCGAGTTAGGGAATGGAACCGTCGAAGGAAAACTCTGGAGAGTTTTTGATGAGTGGTTCCTCTAGTGTTCTTGCATTAATGCACTAATGCTTGTCTTTTTTCCCCTTAGGGGCCGGGGTTCGGAAATGCCGAAGAAACGGCGCCGACCCGAAGTGAAGAGGGATTGACCCAACAGGTAAGTCTTATGGTGGAAATTAAGCCTTTCTTATTCTCTTCCCTAGCTCACCTTTGTTCTTGCCTTTTTCTCCTTTAGGCGCTGAAATGCGGCAGATGATCCAGATGGTCGCTGATGGGCAAGAAGGCGCCTAGTAAAGGTGAGTGGAATGCTGCGCTGCAGCGAGCAATGCGATGTGCTTTTAAAAATGAATGTCTTCCCTTTAGGATCGTCGGCGAGATGACTCTGGAATGCGGATTAAGCAGGTAATGTCTCTTCTTTCTCCTGTTCTCCTCTCTTCTCCCTTTACAGGTGTTCCAGGATGCTGTCGGGCGTGGCTGGAGTCCGGATGCAGGAGCAGACACAGTGAGCGCCCAGCTGCTAGGTGCAGAACAACGCGAAGCGTGAGTTGCTCCTTGGGCGTGGCTTAAATAGCCTTCAAAGTAGTTCCAGGTATGTATTCTTCATCCGGCCACACCCGTGTGGTAAAGTAGTCCCATAGGTAAAATAGTCCCATTCAGGCCTCTAGGTGGCCTGGATGTTGCAGCACGGTCTGCATCAGGTAAGTTCACACAAAGCACTTCTTAACACAAAGTCATCCTTTATGAGCCTGGCGCCTATGGCGCCTGGACTGTTGTCCAACATGAGCCTGGTGCCAAAGGCGCCAGGACTGAGTCCAAAGGGCCCCTACCTGGGGCCGCTGGGACTTCTCTCGGGAGCATAATGTCTGCCTCTGGTGTTGTTGGGCCCGGTCTGGCTCCTTGGGGGTAGGCATGATGACAGGCTCTGGCCAAGGTCAAGCATGGCTTTGTTACACATTCTGTGCCTTCTTATCGCCATCTTGAGTTTATTTCAGAGGTGGATGAGGGCTCTGATGATGGCATGGTTCCTGATACAGTGCCAGACGAGATTCTCTCGGGCTATAGCCAAATTGAGGACCTGCGACAGTCCCTCCACGATGCCAGTGGGCTGGACACCTCTCCGGAGGTGGAGTTTTGTAGGCCTGAGCCTGGCACTCATGCCGACTCCTTGTACCAGCGCCTTATGTCCAGGGTCACAGAGTACTTGGGGTGGTCTGCTCCCCCAGGGGATTTTCTTCAGGATGACCTTACAGATATCCTCGATCAAGGTCCACCAACTGACCCAGTACTACCATTCCATATGGCTCTACAGAGGAGGGTGGGGGCGGCTTGGACTGCTCCGGAGAGTCTCCCGGCAGTGGGCAAGTCTTTGCCGCGAAAATACCGGCCAGCCAGTAGTGACCCCTGCTACTTGACCAAGCACCCCACTCCGGAGAGTTTGGTGGTGCAGGCGTCAACGGCCCGTCAAAGCAGGTGTCGTATCCTACCATCCCTCCTGATAGGGACGACAAGCGTTTTGACGGCTGGGCGAAGAAAGTGTTTTCTTCAGGGGGTATGGCGTTTCAAGCGGCCAACTCCGTATGTGCCTTGTCCCGTTTCACGCACTCTCTGTGGAACTGTTTCCTTGGTGGCTGAACATATTCCCGAAGGGGACGAACGGGATGGTTTCCTTGCCATGGTTCAGGATGGCAAGGATGCCATGTGTGAGGCCGTTCAGTCGGGGTTGGACATGGCAGATTGCGTCAGCCGGTCCATGGCGGCGAGCACCGTAATACGCAGGTTTGCGTGGTTGCGGAAGCCGGGGTTTGCTCCTGATGTGCAGGCCTGGCTCCTCAACATGCCCTTTGACGGGGAACATCTTTTTGGCAGCAAGGCTGACGAGAGCCTTGAGAGGTTGCAGACCTCAAAAGCTGCAGCGAAGTCGTTGGGCGCTGCAGTTTGCCAACCTACGCCTTTTCGTTTTAGGGGACAGCAATGGAGGGGAGGTTCCTTTCGTTATTACTCATCCTTTGGTAAAGCGAGAGGAGCTGCCAGTCAAAGGGGCCACCGTAGGAGTGCCAGAGGTGGAAAACAAGGTACTCGAAGTGCCAAGGCCGCTCGGGCTGTTGCCTTGTTGCCCTCAGGCAACGCCGCAGCCGCTTCGGCTCAGTCATGAGGCCATGTCCCATGGTTCGCCGGTTGGGGGAAGGCTGGCGCAGCATCTTGTATAGTGGCGCGCCATTACTTCAGATGTGTGGGTTCTGGAGATCATAACCCATGGCTGTCTTCCTTTCCGGCAGAGGCCTCAAGACAATCCACCAGGGAATCTCTCTTTGAAGAGTCAGGATCCGCTCCTTGCGCAGGAAATTCAATCCCTGCTTGAGAAAGGTGCCTGTAGCAGAGAGGAACAAGGGATGGTATTCCCCTTATTTTTTGATTTCCAAGAGAGACGGGGGGATTGAGACCCATCATGCGCGGTTTGAACAAACTCCTCAGGAAGGACAAGTTCAAGAAGGTTACTCTAAAGTCCTCCAGGCCCTTCAACTTCAGGACTTGTTGATGTCTCTCGACCTCAAGGACGATTACTTTCATGTGCCTATACATCCAAAGCACAAGAAGTACCTGAGGTTCGCGGTTGGCGACTCGCACTTTCAGTTTCGGGTCCTGCTGTTCGGATTGACCTCCGCCCGAGGGTCTTCACCAAGCTCATGGCAGTGGTGGCAGCGCACCTCAGGAAAGGGGGGATTCACGTCTACCCCTACCTGGACGATTGGTTGATCAGGGCGCGCTCTCCCGAGCAAGTTCTGGATCATCTGTCAGTCACCTGCCACTCCCTCCACAAGCTGGGCTTCTCCCTCAACTTAAAGAAGTCCCATTTGACACCAACTCAGAGGCTCCAGTACATCGGAGCAGTGCTCGACACGTCCCTGGGGCAGTGTTTTCCTCCCCTGGTGAGGGCTCATCACATTCAGCAAATGGTGCACAAGTTTCAGCGTGCCACTGTCTCCCAGCGTTCGAGTTCTTGAGATTGCTCGGTCTCATGGCATCCTGCATTCTTCTGGTGCCAGAGGTCAGGTTGCGGATGAGATTTTTGCAATGGGCACTCAAGCTCCAGTGGTCTCAGTCCTGCGGCAGGATGTCGGACCCTGTTCAGGTGCTGTCCTCCTTCGCCCAGGACCTTCTGTGGTGGGTCGTCGAAGACAATCTGATGAAGGGGGCTCCATTTTGGCTACCCTGGCCGGAGGTGACGATCGTGACGGACGCATCCCTCACGGGATGGGAAGCTCATGCCAACGATTTGACAGACAGCGGTCGTTGGTCTCCGTCGGAGTCCAGACTCCATATCAATCTGTTGGAGCTGAGGGTCGTCAGGCTAGCCCTGAAGGCTTTTCTGCCGACTGCGAGGGAAGAATGTCCTGATCCTGACGGACAAAACGGTGGCCATGCACTACCTCAACAAAAAGGGGGGGGGAGAGGGGGCAGGGTCACTTCCTCTGTGCAGGGAGGCGATGCAGCTCTGGTTCTGGGCAATCCAGCAGGAAGTTTCGATCTCGGCAGTTCATCTGGCCAGAGTCGAAAACGAGATGGCGGACGCTCTGAGCAGGCAGAGTACGATCTCTCACGAGTGTGAGCTGGCTCAGGAGATTCTCCTGGAGATCTTTGCCCTTTGGGGGATCCCGTAAGTGGATCTTTTCGCCTCCAGTGTCAACCGGAAGTGCGGGAAGTTCTGCTCGCGGGTATTTCCTCCAAAAGGAGCCTTAGGAGACGCGTTCGTGGTGGAGTGGTCATTCCCACTGCTGTACGCGTTTCCTCCAGTCCCCGTCATCCCGCAAGTACTGCGAAGGTTACGGAGGTTCGGTTCCCGGATGATCCTCATTGCTCCGGCATGGGCCCGGAGGACGTGGTACCTGGACCTTCGACTTGTCCATCTGCCCTCCACGTCGTCTTCCCAACCGAGACGATCTGCTCTCACGGGAGGGGGGGGGGAGGGTCAGGTTCTCCATCCAGAGGTCAGATCCCTCAACCTTCACGCTTGGTTTCTGAAAGGTTGAGGTATAAGGATTGGGACCTCCCTGAAGACGTGATGGAGGTGTTGCTCTCGGCCAGACGGCCCGCAACAAAGTCCCTGTACCGTTGCTGTTGGCGTAAGTTCTGCGACTGGTGCAGGGTTAAAAATGTGGCTCCTTTTGCATGTGACATTCCCATGGTTCTGTCTTTTTTGCTTTCTTTGGCCCACAGGGGCTTGCAAGTGGGTACCGTTAAAGGTTACCTGGCGGCGCTCTCCATATTTAAGCGCTCGTCTGAAGAGTGTTTCCATTTTAAAACTCCTTTCATTTCTCAGTTTCTGAAAGGGCTCACTGTGTTCCCTATGTCACCTTTCCAGGTGTCCGGTTGGGATTTGAACCTTGTTCTCAAGTTTCTGATGGGTGCTCCGTTTGATCATTTGCATTCATGCTCTTTGAGACTGTTAACTCTTAAAACTGTATTTTTGGTGGCGGTCACTTCCGCTCGCAGAGTGAGGGAGTTACAAGAACTTTCAGTTAAGCCACCCTTCACTGTGTTTCATAAGGACAGGGCTGTCCTTAGAGTTCGTTCTTCCTTTCTTCCGAAGGTTGTGTTGGAATTTCACTTAGGCCAGAAGCTTGTTCTTCCAGCGTTTTATCTTCCTCCACATCCTGGTAAGGAAGAGGAGAGGCTCCATAGGCTTGATCCTAGGAGAGCATTAAGCTTTTATATTTCACGCATGTCGCGGGTCAGAGTGGACAATCAACTCTTCATTGGTTACGCTAGAAAGCGTTTGGGACAAGCTGTGACGAAACAGACTTTGTCTCGCTGGATTATTTTGGCTAACTCTGAATGTTACCGCTTGGTGGGCAAGGACCCACCGGTCGGCTTGCGGGCCCATTCTACCAGGGGTATGGCTGCCTCTACTGCCCTACAGAGGGGTGTTCCTATTCGTAACATCTGTGATGCAGCCACCTGGGCTTCGGTACATACTTTTGTATGTCACTACTCCCTCGATTCCATCCGTGGGCAGGATCTGGCCTTTGGCAAGGCGGTCCTTTACTCCGCAATTTGATTGGGCATTCTAAATTTCTGTTTTCTAAATTCTTTTCCCACCTCCTTCATTGGTACTGCTTTGGGAGTCTGTCATTGATATGAAATACGTCGGAGGACCCAAACCCCTCGAAGAACCAAGTTACTCTCTTACCTGGTAACGTTCTTTCAATGGGATGGTCCGACGACGTATTCCATATCGCTCCCTCTCTGCCTTCCCCGCTACAGAATTTCTTATGCGATCTCAGCTTACGTTTCTGCAAGGCTTTGTGTGTCAGACTGGCAGAAGACTGGTGCCACACGTTCTGGGAAAAAACTACAACTGAGGCTACGGGCGTCGTGCGTCCTGCTTATAACATCCAGTGACGTCGGCTGTCGGAGGAGGTCCTCGAGCGTGGCGCATCGACGCAGGACGCAGACGCCGAAGATTTTCCGAAGCAGCACAGCTGTCGTGATTACATGTCATTGATATGTAGTACGTCGTCGGACCATCCCATCGAAAGAACGTAACCAGGTAAGAGAGTAACTTGTTCTTCTCCCCCATTATACAGTTTAATAAACACCCTTGAAATGTGATCTCTTGTGTCTGTCTTTACCGTTGCCACCATGAGTTCCTTTCACCCTAGACTAACATTCAGAGGATGCTTGGTTACTTTTGGTGTGCCTGAGGTACAAGCTGGTGGCAGTTACTTTTTGCAATTGCTTTTTGTATATTTTGGTTTATCCTTAAAGCATTTTTACCTTACTGAACGGATACAACCAGTTCTGTCACTTAGACCCAAAAGGGACTTATACGCTAACCAACTCTCAATCCCCAACTTCACTAGAGCCAGAGCGGGCGGCTCGAGTTTTGAAGTCCTAGCGCCAAGAGCCTGGAACACCCTATCGCCTAAACTAAGAGCGGAAACATCCCTCATAGCTTTTAGAAAAGCTCTGAAAACCACCCTCTTTAAGTGAACCCCACTTATAATACCACTGCATACATAAATGTCTGTAAATTACAACTGTACCACGCTCACTGTTCCCTTGTAACCTCGGAACTGTAGCCATGCCTGTAACCATGTCGTCATCTGTGTTCACACGACATCTCTTCATGCCAAGTAAACTTTCTTGTAACAGCTCCACGATGCCTGAAGGCAGCTGGGTGCTTTAAAAATGCAAATAAATAAATAAAATAAATAAATTTGGCTACCTACTGTGGGACTGTCTGGTTCCAATCCAGAAACTGTCTTTAGTTTGTCTGAATGGTATGCTTGAACTATGCCACAAGTAGTCATGATTGGACCACTGCTGGGCTGTGTGTGGGCCAGATCATGGATTGGCTAGTGGGAGCTTAAACTCTTACATGCCTTTTGGAAAAGAGGACTCCTGTATCCGTTCCAGAGAGATCCTGTAAGAAACCTGAAGGATCCAAGTACCCTGTCCAGCTGCTAGACTAACAAGGAGACCATGAACCCTTCGGAAGAAGGCCTGGGGACCAACTTCTGCAGATAGCCTACAAGACAGGGTTCTTCTAGGCAATCTGCAGAAGTCCTGCAAGATCTTTGACCCTTGGAGTAGAGGGACCATCCATTCCTGATATCAGCCCGGTGTCCTGTGAAGAAGAGCTTTCAGAAGTGTCTCTGAGCCAATCTGGGGCTGACCAGCTTAGAGTTTGGGCTACCATGCTGCAGATGTTGCAGTTCAGCGTTGAGACTTGGAACTTTGGGGATCGACAGCTAGTGCTGTAGGAGTCGTCTCTGCCTAATGTCATGGTTCCAGCATTGAAGGGACCCAAGATAAGCTCAACCGCGACCAGTTTGGCCACCTGTGTCGCTGTGCATCGGCTGTCCAAAACCGCTCTCCTGCATCTAGCTCTCTGCTAAGAGGGGCATAGAATTATTCTGCATTCTCCATCCTGAAGACCTTCCACTAGCATTTGACACTGACCGGAGAAGTGTTGAAACGTGCAATGCCGGGGTGCTGAGGGCTGGAAAAGCAACCTTAAACAAGCTTCTGAAGACCTGCCAAGTCCCAAGGAGAATCTGAGTTCGGCCTTTGAGTTACTGTGGTACTTGGATGGTACCCATATCCCCATTTTAAAAGTTTGGTAACGTAACAATTTGGCTTTGCCAATGCTTGCTCGAGCAAGCATTCCAAAAGTCGGGACCAGTTTTGTTGACTGCAACAGTGTCTTCTACCTTTTGGAAACTCTTAATTTGACCCCAGGACCATTCCACTAACTTGTTGCTGTCTCACAAAACTGCATGGAACATTTGTGTACTTTTGGGCACAATGCCTCTTACTACTTAGGGATGGACGTTTTTTAAAGTTAGCATTGCATCTCTGTGGACTGGTAGTGCTGTGTACTAATATTTGCCTTCCTTGGCAGGGGTTTGTGTTTTGCCCTACTTCAATGATTGTAAATGTCATTTATTAGTCTTGTGTAATATTGCATGCTAGTAGTCCTTTTTCATAGTTCTGCTTGGCCATACATATAGTATTTCTAGAACTGTTTTTCTAAGTGTTCCTGGACTTTTCACTGGTTGTACTCATTTAGGGCACCTTAACCAGGCTCGCCCTTCCTGAGACTTGGCTTTGACCACTCGCTATGCTACTTTGAACTGGTTTGGCGTCCGCTCCCAAAGTTGTCCCCATCACTGAACTAGGTTGGCCTGCTATACATCTGACCACCAGGCCAGAGTGTAGTAATCCAGTCCTAACGTGCAAAAGGTACAATGCCACCAGCCTGAACAGAGGAACTTGTCAAAGTAACAATTTGTTACTGGAGAATTGAGAAAAGGGATACATTTTCTCCCCTTGTTACTCGATTTAAGGTGTGCTGATCTCGAAAAATAAAACGCACAAGGGATAGGGAGTATCCCCTTGCCCTGCTAACTTTAAGAGCTAGTCAGGGAAACAAAGAATCGAAGTGGAAGTGCTAGGAGCCCCCAGCAACACTACACATGAAGTGCTGTGTGCTGCTTTAGGAAATTGTAGATGCCAAAAAGTTGGAGGAAAGCCGAACTCCAAACAAATACCCCAAAGTGGCCAAAAAGTTCCATTCACCAGAGTAAAAGGGAGGGTGAGTGGGGTACAAAGTTTTCCAGTAGAATAAAAATCCATGTGTCCAGCTAAAAGTGATGAGGAGGTTGCGGGGGGGTGTGGACCTCGGAGTGAAGATTTCAGACAAAGAGAAATGTTCTCTTAACAGTTACTGTGTCAGGAAAAGAAACTATCGAAAAAAATGTGCGAGTGATCAGGAGTACCTCTGAACATAGGGAAGGCAAATTGTGATACAAATGTTCCGGCCTCATCTCCCTTTATCTTAAAAGTGAAGAACATGCACTACTCTGCACCAATTGCTTGATGGCAGCCTATGAAAAACATGTCCCTAATAAACAAATACAAGCCATAGAAAGACCACCTATCCGATATGTGTTCAGAGAACGCATCCATGGAGGAATTTTCAAGTTTTATGAATATAACTGAGAACCTTGATTGAGAGCAGGTATTACAGTTGCCTATTACTTCTCAGTGGGCCTAAATGTAACACCCCATAAAAAATGGCTGGAGATTCATAAATTGGAATTTGATAAGACATTTCAAGAAATTCTGAACTGTTTATTAATGGAAATATTATAACATCACAAGATTTGTTTGCATAAAATGGCAATAACCGCATATTTTTTTCTTAACTGTACCTGCCAGCATGGACACGCTGCATGCTGTGATTTGCATAGGTGTGGTTTTCTGTTTTTCTGTGTTTTCCTCTTTTGGGGCTATGTTCATTACCTGTCTGTTTAGTGACTTGATTGTTAATAATAGATGCCTTCAGAAACCTCACTAACTCGGCCTTCTCTGAATGAAATGTTGGGTAGATAAAGGTTAACTGTTTCTGGTTGCCCTTTTTTGTTCGTTGTCTGAAAACTAAATGTAGCCAAGCAGACATGTTAACTCAGTTTGCACATTTCTAGTCAAACTTGAAATCGTTGAGGGTGCTTGCATACACTAGCTCACCAAAGAGCTTTTGCTCCTGAATCGCTGGTAGGTGGCTCACTTACAACCCCATAGACTAGATATTATGGTGTCGTAGTATAGGGCAAATTGATGCAAGAACAGTGATTTACGGCAGATTTTGTTGGAAGGTTGCATTAGTGATACTTTAAAAATGTTATTCTCCATCTGGATTAAGTTCCTAACTTGGTTTCTCCTTTCTGTCCTGATTTAGCTGCCACAATAGTGGGCTCAAAAAAAAGTTCAGTTGGAAAATTCACAGAAAAGGGAGATCCTACAAAAAATGCAGAGCGCATCTGTAATGATTCAGAGAATAAGCGGCAACAACGATCTATGGTAATTTTACTCCTGTAATAATTAAAACTAATCTACCTTCTTTTATGCACTGACATTATTCAACCTTTGAATCTCTAGTACCTTCACTGAACACGTCCCCACCTTTCAGTTGCACTGATCCAGGAAACAAATGTGTGCAGTTCATAGATTTTCAGTTTGGCAAATGATTAGTTCTGTGGGTTGTGACGCTTTATTTCATTTTAAACCCCCCTGTTTTTCACTGCTTTAGAACATTCTCCATCGGCAAAGCATCCTTTCCTGTTTTTCTCCCTCTGTCCTTCACTTTTATTCTCTCCGCCTCCCACCTAGTCGTATGTCCTGTTCCATTTCCTCGTACAGTTTTTAAAAAAGAATTTGATTTTACAATAACATTCCTACAACTGGCGTCCAGAACATATAGCAACCACAATAATCACGACACATAGCTTGAAGGCATTGTACAAACCCAGGGAGGCAATGAACATTCAATTATAGCTCAAGTCTGTCATCAAGCAGTAAGCAAGTATTGCACATATGGCGCCCATACTTCAGTGTGGACGGGCATGGTGCGTTTGAATGCTGTTTCTATTGCGTGGCGGTATGCCGCATCTTCCAGCCAAGTTTGCATGTTAGGTGGGGGGCCGGTCCATGCCAAATCCACCCTCCTGCTGGCCAACACCAAGAGAAGGCCAGTCAATCTCTGGATTCCACAGGGTAGGTGTCTCGTGCAATCGGCCAGAGCCAACATGGTATCCAGATCGAGTTGTTTAACAATAAGTGAAACCCTGAACATCAATGCCCCAACCAGTATCTGGATGTACATGGACAGTTCCAGGCCAAGTGCATTAAATCGGGTGCAACTGTCCGGGGTGGAGGGAACGTGTTTTTGCAGTCTTGCCGGGGTATGATCTGTTTGGGGCACAAAATTAAAGTGAATCAGCTTAAACTTAGAATTTAGGGAGACGGTTTGGGTTTGAATCAGCACATACTTCCAATCATTTTCAATTTCCCTACCCAGTGCCTCCACCCAGCTCTGCCTGGACACGTCACCCTACCAAGGGATATTGGACCGAGTACAGTACAATCTGAAGACCAAGCAGCCCTCCCCTACATCAGTCCATGCAGTAGTGCCCATGTAGTTGGCGAAGTTGGGAATTAAGGAAATGCAGCCCTTGGAACATTCTGCCCTCGATAGTATATACATCTGTCTAACGAAGTGGTTCCACCTCTGTCCTTCGCTTGTTGCAACGTTATAAATGTCATCCACTAAGTAGTCACCAAAGGTTTGTATGCCGGCTTTCTCCACCCACTGTTGGTAGGCCCTTCCCCTGTAATCGCCCTTGCGGCTACATGCCTAACAGCAAGTAACCGTGAATATGGAATGTTGATTCCCATTTTATGAACTACTTGGTGCCAAATTGCGCAGTTAACATTCACTATGTGCACAGATCCCATCACTGCCCTCTAGGTAACCAGCAACACTAATTGTAAATGATTAGGGGCAACCAGTGCCATTTCTACCTGGATGTGTGGCCGAATGAAATGTGGTGTACAAAAACACTAAGTTATGAGTCTGCTCCGCACAATAATACTGTTCCAAATCTGTCAATGAAAGACCCTTTTTTCATAACTGTCATCGTGCTATAGGCTACGCTGGTTTGTTTCCAGGCCCAGATTAAATGTATAGTCCCTCACAGACAGAAAGCCAGTGGAAAGGAAGAAGGGAATATTGAGAAACAAATGAAGGAATTTAGGCAAGACAATCATTTTAATTATCGAGATGAGACCCATCAGGGTGAGAGGAGATGAAGGGCATGCCATTTTGCCACCAAGTCTTGAGGAGAGCTGATGGCTCTGCCTTAGTTTCCTCAGAATGAGGATGGGTCCAGTGAGATCTCATCTCCCAGGTATCGAGTACTAGTGAACTCCCAGGTGAACGCAGTGTCATCGTCAAACGCCAGTTCTGCTGTTGAGTGGGAAAACCCATGACTTGTTTTGGTTAACCCTTATTGGGAAATATTTCTCTTTACTGTACCTTTCCTTCCATTTTTATGGACCCCCAAACTTTTTTTATATTTGATCCTGACCTGTACTTTATGCTGTGCAGTGAAGCTTTAAGCTTCAGTAGTTTGTCTTTTGCTCATCTGTTATGGGGAAACTTTCATATCGTTCAGGCTGTCCGTACTGGGAAACATTGTTTCCCTTAGTCTTGCGACTTTCTTACTACTTTTAGCAACTTGTTATTGTTATGCTACACAAACACACTGTAGAAAGGTAGCTTAGATGAATACGTTTATTATTCCAAATAGGTTCTTTCCAAGTAGAAACGGCCCCCAGCCTGGAACCACACCGTTGTCCTCCTCTCTCCTTCTCCCAACCACCTGGAACCCTCCTTGAGGGAAAGCAGAGGGTTGCTTGGTAACTAAGGTGCATGATGCATAGACAGTGCCTGGTGAGAGGCAGCACATAATGGATGAGAGTCCCTGTGTATAGCACCTAGCTCCTCCCAACAGTTATCACTTGTGGTAACTTATCATTGTACAATGCATCTTAAGATACAGTACAATGGGGTGCTGTTTTTGTTTGCTTAGACTAACACTGAAAGCATTTTTTTGGTTACTGTAGGTGTGCTAAATGGACAAGCTGGTGGCAGCAGTGACTTAACATTAGGATAAGAGGACCCCTGCACCCATTCTTCAGAGATCCTGGAGCAACCTGAAGGAGCCAATGCTCCTGTTCAGCTGTGCAACCCGTGAAAAGACCAGAGGCCTGGCGACCAACTTCTGCTGCTGTCCTGGTGGAGCCCGATCTTGCACGTGATCTTCAGCAGTCCTGGGAAGGAGCTGCGACCCTTAGAGTGGAGGCAACATCCATTCCTGATGTCTGCTCTGTACCCTTCAAAGAAGACTTCAAAAGTGTCCCGGGACCTGTTCTGTGCCTGACTAGCTCAGAGTTTGCGACCTGGAACTGCAGGGATCCTCTGCTTGTCTTACAAGACCTACATCAGCGAACGGAGTCCTATCTTCAAGGGGACCCGACGTAGGAGGGAAAGCCTGACTGTGACAAGTGAGGCCCTTTGCATCATCGTGCTGCAGTGACCACTGTCCGAAACAGCTCAACTGACAAGAGTCCACTCCGGAGAGGGGTCCTGCATCGAGTTTTTCTGCATTCTTCATCCGAGAGTCCTTGCACCATCGAAAGACACCAACCAGAGATCAGCTCGAACCTGCAACCCCTGCGAATCGAGGACTGCGATGGACGGGAAAAGGAACCTCGGACCCTCTTCCATTGACCTACCAAGTCTGGGGAAGAATCGGCGTATGGGGGGGGCTAAGGTACAGTTCTTCTTACCTGTGCCTAAACTCCCTTTAAAGGTGTTCTTTTACTATACTCTGGTTTTACTATAGCTTGCTGGTGCAAGCATTCAGAATGTTGGGCACTTCTGTTTTAGAATTCATTGTCCTCTATCGGTTGGAACTGTTCACTGGACCCCAGAGACCCTACCTTTTTGTTTTTTCCAGCTTCACAAACTTTGTCAGAACTTTCCCCAGGACTTTTGAAGTTGGGGTTAACTCTGTGACCTTTGGTGCATAATCTAACATGTACTTTTACAGGGGTTTGATTTGTATTATGCCCTCAACCAGTGACTTTATATATGTAGTCTATTAGTGTTCTGATATTTCTACCGGTTAGTAGTCATTGCTCATAGTTGTATTTGGTAATAAATAAATAATTGTATTTTTATATATACTGTCTAAGTGTAATTTGTGATTTTCATTGTGGACCCTTTACAGGCTCACCACCTCTTGAGACTTGCCCTAGACCCTTCTCACTGCTACCTTGAACTGGTTTGGCTACAGCTCCCCAGAGTTGTCCCTGTCACAATATAGGTTGGCCTTCTATACGTCTGTCTACGAGCCCAGAGTGTAGAAAATCAGTCCTAACAACCCTTAACCTAGAAAATTCTATTTCAGCACCTAGTGCATTAGTCACTGAGAAATGAGACTGCATCATCGGCATACAGAGAAGTAATGAACCTGTGTGACTCTCTGTAAGTTGCAGTAGGATAGCCCCCTGAGGCTCCATTGCAACAGCAAAAAGGAGCGGGAACAAGGGGCATCCCTGTCTCGACCCTAATCCCATCTCTGTAGCCTCGGATTGGTGTCGCCCCACCAACATCCTCGCCACCAGAGTGGTATAAATGATACCAGTAAAAAATTGTTCCGCCAGGCCTAACTTCCAGAGGACAGAAAAAAGATGGGGCAGTTTGACTGAGCCGAATGCCTTGTCTGCATCCAGCAGTACCGCTATCTTCTGAGAGTCTGGCTCCAACTCTGAAAGGATCCTGAAGCGGCGCAAGCCATATGTTGTGTTCGCTCCTGGTATAAAACCCGATTGATCTGCTAATACCAGCCCAGTCATCCAGAGGAGGAACCGATTGGCTAGAACCTTGGCAAATACTTTATCTACATTTATTAAAGAAATCAGCCAGTAAGAGGCACAAGCTTCAGACAGCTTCCCTGTTTAATGCAGTAAAGTAATAGTTGCTTCATGCAACAAAGGAGGCATGGGTCCCTGCTTGGCGGATTCAGCATATGTTTGTTATTGAGCATTATAGAGCATTTGGTATGATCTCAAAGCGCTTGTTTCGTGGCAGCGTCACTGAGGAAGATTCACAGGTAGGACTGTGGTAAGTTATGTTTCGCTCGGTCAGAGGGTAATTATTCATAGGCTCGGCACTGAGTCTTTGGAGCCCATTTTCTGGTCTCGTGTTGTGGTTTATGGAGGGGTTGCAGGGTCGCACTAGGGAGGATATTTGGTTGTAGGATAGGAGTTATCTCACACAGACGTGGTCACACTGAGGCAGTGATGCTATAGGACAGGCTGGACATTTCTCAGTCGGCTGTGACATCAGTTGGTCTGCTGTAGAATTCTAATGTTATTGAAGTCATGAATCTTAATCACAGTGGGTTTCACTGGCCCTACATGGACCTAATCATGGTTTACAGAAAGAGCCAGGTGTTTCGAGCCACCTCCAGTTGCCTCTCCAAGGAGGATAAAGTCCTGGAGTCATTGGGAAAGCACTGTTACTCCATCACAGGACTGCATCTGCGGCACGCCAATGCCAATGCTTGGCTGCGGCTAATCAGAAGCTGTGGTGGGAGTTTGAATTTCTGCCCGACCTCCCTTTGGACAAGCAAGCCTCCTTCAAAGCCGGTCTGGCGGATGCCCGGACCATTGTGCAGGACCTCATGGAGTCTTCTGTCTCCCACATTGACACAGCCAGCTGAGGGCTGTGCTTTGGGGAAAGGTGAGAAGGACAGCGTGGCTGCACATCACAAAGTTTTAATCTGTTGTGCAGGAGTGGATCTTGGATCTGGCCTTTGAGGGTGAGGAACTTTTTCATTCGTCCATCGATGATGAAAAACTCTACTCAAACTGCCAAGTCCTCCACCATTCTGACAAAACCAGGTCAGAAATCCTTCTCTCAATCCCAGGGTACGACGGAGTACAAACACTGCTCTTTCCCCAGCATCAAAGGGTTCAGAGACCCCGGTAAAAAGAGGCTTGACGGGTTGCCCAGCGACAACAGGAGGAAGCAGCAGAGGCTGTTGTGCAGGTTTTTCTGCTCCCAGTCTGCCATCTCCTCTGCCTCTGACAAGCATTGACGTCATGCTTGCCTGTGGGGTACCGTTTGGCTCTGTTCCAGGACACATGGAAACTTCTTTTCAGCAAACTGTGGATCCTATCGGCAGTCTCCACGGGCTTCAGGCTTCCTCTTCCTTTGCCTCTACCATGCTCTCCTCCTCTTCGTCAGATCAGGTCTCCAGCTCTTATATGGGAGATCCTTTCCCTCTAGGAGATGCAGGCGATAGAGCCGGTTCCACTTTCAGACAAGGCCATCAGTTAGTATTCAAGGATTTTTGGGGTACCCAAGAACAACCAGGCTGGCCTGAGGGTAGTCCTGGACTTGTCGTTTCTAAATGTCTTTGCTGCTGGAACGCTTCAAGATGTTTACTCCAGCGCACATAGCAGAGTCACTAGATGTGTTCCCTGGACCTCAAGGATGCCTATCTGCATGTACCCATCTATCAACCCCATCTGAAATTTCTGCGGTTCACTTTTATGTTGTACCACTTTCCGTACAAGGGCTCCCATTTTGCCTGAACTTGGTCCCTCGTGTCTTCATGATGTTAAAGCAGTGGCGGGCCTCCTCTGCTTGGTGGGCCATCATCTACAACCTTATTTGGACTGGCTGTTGAGGGTGGGGTCACTCGAAGGGGTGGTGCACTCCTGCCAGAGATTGGCAGATACCCTTCATCAGCTTCCCTCAACCAGAGGAAATCAGTTGTGCCCGTCTCAGGAACTGGTCTTCCTAGGGGTGCGTTGGAACACTATTGTTCAGTGGGTGTTCCCCCACGCCCAAGAGGCTTATGTCGCTCTGCAATGTGGTGGGGCACTTTCTGACCAACTCGACCACCCCGGCATGGTGGTTCCAGCACATTCTGGGCCTGATGGCCTCCTGCATGCTCGCCTCAAGATGAGGTGCCTCCAACTCCACCTGGTGGCCAATTGGGACACAGACGGGGAAGGGGTGGGTGGGTCTCAGTTAGACAGATCCCAATACCACCGCTCCTGCTTCCTGAACTTCGCTGGTGCTTGATGGATGGCAATATTTCAGTGGGAGCCCCCTTCACCAGAGCCTTCCCGGGTGGTGATGACAGACTCCTTTTGGGCTGTGGTTGTGGGGGTGGGGAGGGTGCGGGATACTTGGCAGGGTGACGCGATTCATATTGCATGTTCCAGGAATAAAATATCAATAAAAGCCCTCTTGCATATCAATGTGCTAAAGCTTAGGGCAGTGGGCCTGCCCCTTAAGGCGTTTTTGCCCCTCATCAGGGACAGGTCTGTTCTGATCAGGATGGACAATTCTACTACAATGATCCTCTGCATAATCCACAAGGCTTTCTGGGGCTGGTGCCTGCACTATGTACAATGCGCTCTTCCTAAATACTCTCCCTCTAGACTCCACCACTCGTCCTCCAACTCTCTGCGGGTGAGCTGCTTTCACAAAGAGAGATTTGGGGGTAGATCTTTATCCTATGCAGGTGCCTCCCTTTGGATCAGCCTCCCTGCCTCTCTCCGTCTCGAGCCGGAGCACCTTAAGTTCTGGAAACTCCTCAAGATCTTCCTTTTATCTTCCTCTCTCCCACTCCCTTGCTAACCTTTTTCTCTCCACCCTCCTTCTCCCACTAACTCTGTTCAGTTTTTGCGACCGGTTGCCTGGTTCACCTCCAGAGCCTACAGGACTCAGGCTCCCCCACCAGTCTTTTGCACTTGCCTCTGGGCCGCTGCACTTTGTACAGCATTACTGCACTTTCAGATTACGTGACATGAGCAGAGGACTTGTTTTGTTTCCCAGCACCAGCCCCCCTGGCCCCCACCGTTTCTCGTCCCACCCTGCTTGTTGCTTTGCTTGTTCGTAAATGTAACACTTCATGCACTTGCATTAGGAGAAATGTCGTCGGGCCCAGTATTCTAGTTTTTCTGTTAAGATCATTCGGAATCTTCAAGGCCTGAGAATTATTACTTTGTTCCTTCCCCGCCTTGAAGCACTTTGAAGCACTTAACCTGTGTAGAAGTGCTGTATAAATAAACCATAAATAAATGTTCTCCAGCATGGGGTCTGGCATGGATTCACATGCTCATGAATATTCCCCGTCGTCAGGCTGGGAATCCTCGGTAAAGAAAAAAATCAGTATCAGTTTCGTTTCTGATCTGTCTTTCCTAGTAGTAACCAATCACTGATCTCTGCGTCATACTGACCACAGCCAATGACTGCCCTCTACCTAAGCCCCGCCTCTGGCAGCCATCTTCAGATTTTTACTGCACGTTCAAGTGTTGGGAGTCCTCGTGCTTAGCTCTCGAGCTTTTACTGCGTGTTTCGCGCTTTTTCAGGTGAATTTTCAAATTTTTTCGGTTAATCGAGCCTCAAGCTCCACCGTTTCTACTCCCGTTAACGGCTACCCGTTGCGGGATTTTCCTACGCCCCTCAAGGGTGAAGATTTTGTCGAATCAACTTCTTGGAGGATTCCAGAAGATTCGTGGCCTACTTCGAGATGGCCCAGGATGCCAGTTCGTCGCCCGGACCCAAGCTGTTTCGCAGCTGCCCTGGATGCGGGCTGAAGAATGTGTTTAAGGAAGATGAACATTCGCGATGCCTCTGTCTTCATGGGGACAAGACTCATGTAGAGAAGGACTGCCAGTTCTGCAAGAACTTGTCGGAGTGGACCATGAGGGACTGTCGATCCCGTCTCGCAAGCTGGTTGGAGAAGGGCTCAACGGGTGAGAAGAAGAAAGGGTCCGAGTGGGCTTCTAAGTCCTGTGCGGGCGCCCCGGCGACGGGGGCCCAACACCAGGCCAAGCGCTGCGAGTCCGCTGGCTCCGGGAGCGTTGAAGGTCGGGCTCTTCGGTCGCCAGGCAGGGCGCACCTTCCCCGGCACCGTCAACCACGAGCCAACGCTCCGGTTCGGGGAAGAGAAAGTCCGAGACCCCGGGTAAGCTTTGGGAGAAGCCCCGTCCGATCTCGGAAGAGGGGGAGCGAGGCGTCGCCCCTCCCCCGAAGGAGAAGGCCCGGGACGCACCTAAGGTGGTGAAGGCCCCTACCCAGCAGGTGAAGGCCTCTATCGAGGCTATCGCGGCGACTCTTGCCAAGCCGGCAGAGACACCGCCAGCGGAGACTGCCTCCGGGACTAGAGTTTCCCTGCCGCCAAGGAGGGAATCCTCTTTTCAGCCCATCGTCGTGGCCGCCATGATGGAAGAAGCGAGGGGGGGGCACGGTGCCCTCCTCGAGCTCGGAGTCAGCCTCGGAGGAGGAACTGACCGAGGCCGTGAGGAACCTCAAAGTCCAATTCGAGAAGGTTCGATCCCGTCTGGAAGATCCTCGGGAGATAACCGAGCAAGACGACGATGGTGAGGAAGAGCGGCCTTCCCTTCCGGCGCAGCCGGATCCTAGGCCTCAAGATGGCTAGGCGGCCATTTTGTCTGCCATCCAGTCCTTATGCTCTGAAATAAGGACGAGATTCCCACGGCCCAGGCCGGAGGACCCGCAACCTGGCCCGTCAGGAAGTCCTCAGAACAAACGACGGAGGACCCAACCCTCTCCTCCTCTCGCCCCCGTAAGGCCTACAGTTCCCTCCTCATCCTCCCACGAGTCGGGAGATGAGTGCGTTGGGCTCGACGACGGGTTCTGAGGGCGACGGAACGGGTCTCCCGTCGCACGGGCCTCGCCGCCCGACGAGATTGGCTCATTCCACGCCATGATCGCCAGGGCGTTCGAATTGTTCCAGCTCTGCCCGGAGGAGCAGAAAAAGGAAGGTTTCCTCTATCAGCGCCGGGAGGCCAAGAGGAAGACTGTCATCGCGGTGCCTCTAATCGATGACATCTGGGAAGAGGGCCTGTCGGTTCTCAAAAACCCCTCCACGGCGCCAGCCAAACGGGACCGGTACAAGAAGTACCGGGTCCCCGAAAGCGCTCCCCTGTGCCTCAGGGCCCAGCCAACGCCAGACTCGGTTGTCTCGGCGGCGGCGAAGAAGAAAGTGGCGGGGTCAGGAGCCTCGACGTCGAATTCCCCGCCGGACGGCGAGGGAAAGAAGTTGGACGCCATGGGGCGGTGGGTCATTTCGTCGGCGGCGACGACGATCAAAGCGGCCAACGCCCTGGCGATCGTGGCCCGTTACGACAGGGAGCTCTGGTTTAAGCTGGCCCCCATATTGGACTTCCTGCCGGACGACAAGAGGTCCGAGGGCGAGGTGGCGTCGGACCACGCCATAGCGGTGGCAACCAATATTGCCGATACCGGGTTCCGCCAGCTGGGCAGCGGTGTTTGCCTACGACGACGGGTTTGGCTCCGGGCGACCGACTTCCGTCAGGACGTCCAGACCAGGGTGTTGGACATGCCGTTCGGCAGCAACTTGTTCGGGAAGGCGGTGGACGAGTCCCTCCAAGCCATAAAAACGGACACGGAGACGGCCCGAGCCCTTCAGCAACGACGGCCCTTTCGGAGATCCGGAGGCAGACTGGGTGCCTCCAAGGGATCCAGCGGTGGCTTGTCGTCCTACCGCCAGGCGGCACGCTCCTCGTCTCAGGAGGCCTACAGGGGTCGCGGCAAGCAGGGAGTGCCTCGCCGCCATCAGCAAGGCTGCCAGGGCGGCAAGGCCACCACCTCCAAGCAGGACTAAAGCGGCCGTGGTCCCGGGCCCCCACCGAAGCACCCCGGTGGGAGGCCGGCTGACGAATTTCGTCGGCGTGTGGAAGTCCATCTCCACTGACCGTTGGGTGCTGGATACCCTGGCAAGAGGACACTCTATCGAATTCCTGAAGAAGTGCCCTCACGTTCCACCTGTGGCCAGGAAGGAAAATCACGTCCCGCAACTGCTGTTGGAAGTACGGGTGATGCTCAGGAAAGGCGCCATCGAGCTTGTCCCGAAGAGGCTCCGGGGTGTACTCAAGGTACTTCCTCGTCAGGAAGAAGACGGGCGGCTGGCGCCCCATCCTGGACCTTCGTCGTTTGAACAAATACATCAGATCACAAAAGTTCAGGATGGTCACCCTCCAGCACGTACTGGGACAGCTGGAGGAAGGCGACTTTCTATCGTCGTTGGACCTGGAGGATGCATACTTCCACGTTCCCATCCTCAAAAGTCACCGAAAGTTCCTCAGGTTCGTCGTCCAGGGACGCCACTACCAATTCAGAGCACTGCCGTTCGGATTGAAGTCGGCCCCCAGGGTCTTTACCAAGTGCCTAGCACCAGTGGCGGCGCGGCTGCGCCTACAGGGGATTCACGTCTACCCCTACCTGGACGACTGGCTCATCCGCTCAAGGACGAAGGAACTCTCCGTCGAACACACTGCGAGGACCGTCCAGCTACTCACAAACCTGGGATTCGCCATAAACTACCCTAAGTCCCACCTGGTGCCGTCGCAGGTGGCCCTGTTTCTGGGAGCGAAGCTCGATAAGGCGTCTGGCGGCCCCGTCGGAAGAACGGACGAAGACCATTCTAGGCAAAGTGCAGCGCCTGCTAGCCACGGACGTGGCCAGGGTGAGGTCCATCAAGTCCCTCCTGGGGATGATGTCCTCTTGCATCTACCTGGTGCGCATCTGCAGACTACGGATGCGCCCTCTTCAAGAATTTCTAGACACCCGTTGGATACAGGCGACGGGCACCTTCGAAGTCAGGGTCCCCCTCAACGAGGTGTTCCGGCGGGCGATTCAGTGGTGGGGCGTTCGAGCGCACCTCACGGCGGGCAAGGACTTTCAGACGCCGGCGTACCAGGAGACGGTGATGACGGACGCCTCCCTGGAAGGTTGGGGTGCCCACACTGGAGATCTCCACGCAAGAGGCCTCTGGCTCCCGGAGGAGAGGCTCCTGCACATCAACGTCCTGGAACTCCGAGCCGTGTTCTGGGCTCTCAAATCGTTCCTCCCGTCGCTCAAGGGCAAGGTGGTGCGGATCTTCACGGACAATGTTTTACATACGGAAGCAGGGAGGCACCAGATCCCCAGCCCTATCCAAGGAGGCACAGGATCTGTGGCACTGGGCGGTCGCCCAGGGGATGTTCCTGGTTCCCTTCCACCTGGCAGGAGAAAGCAACACCATCGCTGACTCGCTCAGCAGGGAGCTGCGCGCGTGTCACGAGTGGGAACTGCGCCAGGATCAGGTGGATCAACTCTTCCGACGATGGGGCAAACCCCAAATCGACCTGTTCGCAACAGTGACGAACTCGAAGTGCAAGAGGTTCGCCAGCAGGTTTCCCCAGCCGAGAAGCATGGACGATGCGTTCTCGTTCCCCTGGGACGGCCTATACCTGTATGCGTTCCCTCCGTTGCCGTTGCTGCTTCGACTCCTCAGCCAGCTCAAGAGGTCCCGGTGCAGGATGATCCTCGTCGCACCGGCCTGGCCGAGGCAGATCTGGTTCCCGGACCTTCTGGACTTGGCAACGTCCCCTCCCATCAAGCTGTCGGCGGACGCGGACCTTCTCTCCAGAGAAGGAGGCGCCATCTTCCACCACGACCCGGCGTCGCTGAACCTGCAGGCTTGGCTCCTGCAGTGCTAGAGTTTGGAGGCTACGATATACCGGCCGATTGCAGAGAGGTTCTTGCAAAGGCCAGGGCGTCCTCGACTCTCAAATGCTACGGTCATAAGTGGAAGAGGTTCTCTATCTGGTGCCGAGCACAGAAGATCAACCCCCTACGGATTACGGCCCCTCAAGTGCTGCCGTACCTATCATCGCTGGCAAAGGCTGGGCTAGCCCATGCCTCCATTAAGATTCATCTGGCGGCGATCTCCAGATATACCAGAACCACAGGACGGACGTTACTACTAGGAAAGACAGATCAGAAACGAAACTGATACTGATTTTTTCTTTACCGAGGATTCCCAGCCTGACGACGGGGAATATTCATGAGCATGTGAATCCATGCCAGACCCATGCTGGAGAACAACAGTTACAGGTAAGTAACTTGTTCCTTTTACCTGAACGAGCACGGTGGCGGTTTCGATCTGGGAATGGGCCCCAATAGAGGGGATTTGGATTTCGGCAGTTTGCATCTCAGGGGACAGCAATGCAGAAGCAGACCAGTTGAGTTGCTTGGGTTTCAACACCTAGGTGTGGGATTTGCACAACGACTCATTGTTGACCCTGTTCTCGTGTGAGGGTATGCAGACCTGGATCTGTTTGCATCCCCTCGTATTGCCAAGTGCCCTCAGTTTGCTTCATGGCCAGGTCGGGGGTCGCTGGGAGAAGTCTTCCAGATCTGTTGGCATGGCTGCAGGTGTTATGCGTTCCTGTCTATCCCTCTGGTCCAACCAACTCCCACGCAAGTTCTGACACTCAGTGGGTTGCAGGCTCATTCTGGTTGCCCCCCACTGGCACTCGAAACCCTGGTTTTCGGATCGGCTGCACTTGTGCTCCCAGGGTCCTGTCCATCTTCCGATCCACAGCAGGGACTTCCTGACGCAGTAGGGTGGTGCAGTGTAACATCCGGACCCGGGCAAACTGGCCCTGGCAGCCTAGTTCCTGATCAGCGGATGTTTCAGCATGCTCAATTTTCAGATGACAACTGGGACATCATTCCGCAGACATGGAGGCCCTAGACTCTGTAACAGTATAAGAACAAATGGACTAGGTTCTGCCATTGGGCTTCCTACAAGGGGCTGGACTGTCTCGTCCTCTGGATGACGTACTGACCTTTTCGGCGCATTTGGCTTGTTCTGGTGTCCAGGTGGATACTTGCTGCACGTATTTGGCGGCCTTTGGGGCTTATAGAAATTTCCCTGAGCATGTTTTTGGCAGCCAACCTGGTGTTTAAGGCCCACCTTAAGGTGTTGTCTCGGATTTTTCCTCCAGTGCATTGACCTCATCCGGTTTGGGACCCCAATGTGGTTCTGGGGAATTTGCAACACAAGCCTTTCGAGCCAATGGCTTCTGTGGACTTCCGCTTGGTGATGCTAAAGATGGTGATATTGGTGGCTCTCACCTCTGCATGCAGGGTTAGTGAGCTACAGGCGTTATCCTCGTGCGAGGTCATCTTGCGCACTCTCCCAAATTTCTTGCCCAATGTGGTCTCTCCATTTCATTTGAATCGAGAGATCTGCTTGCTGGTGTTCTTCCTGAACCCGCAGTCAGTGGCAGTCGGCCTGCAGTCCTTAGACCTCAAGTTTCATCTATCTCTGATGAAATCCTTCAGGCAGTCTGAGCCATTGTTTGACTTTTGGGGGGCTTCCATACCCTGTTGAATGGTTGTTGGGAAATTATTTCTGAAGTCCAACTAAGGGCTTGGTCAAACCATTCAGCTGAGGCAGTATAAGGCTGTACCACCTGAATTAATGGTAGCGTAGACAGAGCAGCCAGGCTTATCTTAGGAGGGAGAGAGGGCTGTAGAACCAGTACTAATGAAATTGTAATGCAAATGGTCCAAAGCAACACTGAAAACACGATGTATGTAAAAATAAAGGATTTATTTAAATACAGATAGGCCCAGATAAATCTAGGGGTAAATAAGTACTATCACACACTATATGTAATCACAATCATCAAAACGACACTTGAAGGTGCACAGACCAAAGCATATAACCTTATTAGGAACACCTAACAGTAGTTCTAGGGCAGTCAAACCTTTTCATACATTCAGTATAGATCACACCTATTCTTGGGAAGTAAAAACCAATGGTTACTTTCACAATTACGTTAATTAATTCCTGCGCATTAGACCCTACCAGTTGTACAATGACTATCAGTAACAAATCAACTAATCAGTCACCTGGACAGTATGATATGTGAATAGTGGAACCCTTAATCCAGGTACAGTAAAAACCTATAACTACTTTTGTGATAAGTTCTTCTAGGTGAGTAAAACCTAAGGATGTAATATTCAATTACAGGTGCTTTTGAGATCTGTGAAACACAGGTTGTGATAATCGGTAACTCTTGTAACTTATTTTTGGGATGGCACACAGCAAACTCAAGGTAAGTAAAACCCATATACTTTTTTTAACCTCACAATGAATTCCAGGTTAGATCTTTCCCAGCTATACAAGTACTTTATGTATGCCTTATGAGGGACAGTTAGAATCAAATACTCTTGTGTCCATCTACAACTGCACAGGGAAAGCAAAAACCCAATGTTACACTTTACTGAATGACTAAAAGTTATTCTAGGTAGGTAAAACCTAAGGCAGACTTATTCTGGACAGGCTAACGGCAAGTCAGGGGAAGCAAGACTCAGTTGGAGAACACTCGTACAATTATCCTAACAGGAATAATCTGTTGAATCCAACACATTAGGTTGTGCCTCTTCCTGAATGTAATCACAGGTCCCCCTCCGAGGGGGGTCATCGACACTTTCGGCGCCTAGGTCGTCGAAGGACACGCTCGGAGCTCTGACTTCGAGGCCTGTGTCGCTGGCGGCGCTGCAGCTGACGTCGACGCCGATTCTCTCGGCGCCCTCGACCTTCGAGGCGGTGGTGTCGGTGGGGCCTCGTGGCATGGGGGTAGCCCCTAGAAAGGCTCTGGCTAATGTCCGGCATAGGTTTGGTCCCCAGGTGTCTTCCTCTCACCACCTGGAGTACATTTCAGAGGGTGATGAGGGCTCTGATGAGTGCTCGGTTCCGGTTACGGTGCCAGATGAGCTTCTCTCTGGCCATAGCCAATTTGATGACCTGAGGCAGTCACTGCATGCCAGTGGACTGGACACCGCTCCGGAGGTGGAGTTGTGTATGCCTGACCTGGCACTCATGCAGATTCTTTGTACCAGCGCCTTATGTCTCGGGTCACCGAGTACTTGGGATGGTCGGCTCCCCCAGGGGAGTTTGTTCAGGATGATCTCACGGACATCCTCGATCTTGGTCCCCCCACTGACCCGGTACTGCCGTTTCATATGGCTCTGCAGAGAACGGTGGCGGCGGCTTGGACTGCTCCGGAGAGTCTCCCGGCAGTGGGCAAGTCTTTGTCGCGAAAATACCGTCCAGCCAGTAGCGACCCCTGCTACTTGTCCAGGCACCCCACTCCGGAAAGTTTGGTGGTGCAGGCGGCTACGGCCCCGCCAAAGCAGGCGTCTTAGTCTACCATCCCTCCGGATAGGGACGACAAACGTTTTGATGGCTGGGCAAAGAATGTGTTTTCTTCAGGGGGTATGGCGCTTCAGGCGGCCAACTCCGTATGTGCCTTGTCTCGTTTCACACACACTCTGTGGAACTGTGTTGCATTAGCGGCTGAACATATTCCCGAAGGGGACGAACGGGATGGTTTCCTTGCTATGGTTCAGGATGGCAAGGATGCCATGTGTGAGGCCGGTCAGTCGGGTTTGGACATGGCAGATTGCGTCACCCGGTGCATGGCGGCAAGCACCGTAATACGCAGGTTTGCGTGGTTGCGGAAGTCGGGGTTCGCTCCCGATGTGCAGTCCCGGCTCCTCAACATGCTCTTTGACGGTGAACATCTTTTTGGCAGCAAGGCTGACGAGATCCTTGAGAGGTTGCAGACCTCCAAAGCTGCAGCGAAGTCGTTGGGCGCTGCAGTTTGACAACCTCTGCCTTTTCGTCCTAGGGGACAACAATGGAGGGGAGGTTCCTTTCGCTATTACTCGTCCTTCAGTAAAGCGAGAGGAGCTGTCAGTCAAAGAGGCCACCGTAAGAGCGCCAGAGGTGGAAAACGGGGTACTCGAGGTGCCAAGGCCGCTCGGGCAGTTGCCTCTTTGCCCTCAGGCAATGCCGCAGCCGCTACCACTCAGTCATGAGGCCATGCCCCATGGTTTGCCGGTTGGGGGAAGGCTGGCACAGCATCTTGTAGAGTGGCAAGCCATTACTTCGGATGTGAGTTCTGGAGATCATAACACACGGCTACTGTCTTCTTTTTCGGCAGAGGCCTCATGAAAATCCACCTGGGAACCTCTTTGAAGAGTCCGGATCCGCTCCTTGCGCAGGAAATTCAAGCCCTGCTGGCGCAGGGCGCCATAGAACTGGTGCCTGTAGCGGAGAGGAACAAGGGATGGTATTCCCCTTATTTTTTGATTTCTAAGAAAGACGGGGGATTGAGACCCATCATGGACTTGCGTGGTTTGAACAAACTCCTCAGGAAGGACAAGTTAAAGATGGTTACTCTCTCTCAAGTCCTCCAGGCCCTTCAACTTCAGGACTGGTTGGTGTCTCTCGACCTCAAGGACGCTTATTTTCATGTGACTATCCGTCCAAAGCACAAGAAAGAAGTACCTGAGGTTCGCGGTTGGAGACTCGCACTTTCAGTTTTGGGCCCTGCCGTTCGGATTGACCTCCACTCTGAGGGTTTTCACCAAACTCATGTTAATAATGGCAGTACATCTCAGGAAAGGGGGGGATTCACGTCTACCCCTACCTGGATGATTGGTTGATCAGGGCGCGCTCTCCCGAGCAAGTCGTGGATCATCTGTCCGTCATCTGCCACTCCCTTAATTTAAAGAAGTCCCATTTGACACCAACTCAGAGGCTCCTGTACATCGGAGCAGTGCTAGACACGTCCCTGGGGCTGTGTTGTCCTCCCTAGGTGAGGGCTCTTCACATTCAGCAGATGGTGCACAAGTTTCAACTTGCCCAGACGCTCCCGGCGTTCGAGTTCTTGGGGTTGCTCGGCCTCATGGCATCCTGCATTCTTCTGGTGCCAGAGGCTCGTCTGCGGATGAGATCTTTGCAGTGGTCGCACTCTTCCGGCAGGATGTTGGATCCTTTTCAGGTGCCGCTCTTGGTCGCCCAGGACCTTCTGTGGTGGGCCGTCGAAGGCAATCTGATGAAGGGGGCCCCGTTTTGGCTTCCCTGGCCGGAGGTGACGATCGTGACGGACGCATCCCTCATGGGATGGGGAGCTCATGCCAACGAGTTGACAGTCAGCGGTCGTTGGTCGCCGTCGGAGTCCAGACTCCATATCAATCTGTTGGAGCTGAGGGCCGTCAGGCTAGCCCTGAAGGCTTTTCTACCGACTGTGCAAGGAAAGAGTTTCCTGATCCTAACGGACAACACGGTGGCCATGCACTACCTCAACAAAAAGGGCGGGGGGGGGCAGGGTCACTTCCTCTGTTCAGGGAGGCGATGCAGCTCGAGTTCTGGGCCATCCAGCAGGAAGTTTCGATCTCGGCTGTTCATCTGGCCGGAGACAACGAGATGGCGGACGCTCTGAGCAGCACGAGTGGGAGCTGGCTCAGGAGATTCTCCTGGAGATCTTTGCCCTTTGGGGGACCCCTCAAGTGGATCTCTTCGCCTCCAGTGTCAACTGGAAGTGCGAAAGGTTCTGCTCGCGGGAATTTCCTCCAAAAGGAGCCTTGGGAAACGCTTTCGTGGTGGAGGGGTCATTCCCACTGCTGTACGCGTTTCCTCCAGTCCCCGTCATCCCGCAAGTACTGTGGAGGTTACGGAGGTTCGGTTCCCGGATGATCTTTATTGCTCCGGCGTGGGCCCGGAGGACGTGGTACCTGGACCTTCTCGACTTGTCCATCTGCCCTCCACGTCGTCTTCCCTACCGAGACGATCTGCTCTCACGGGAGGGGGCTCAGGTTCTCCATCCAAAGGTCAGATCCCTCAACCTTCATGCTTGGCTTCTGAAAGGTTGAGGTATAATGATTGGGACCTCCCTGAAGACGTGATGGAGGTGTTGCTTTCAGCCAGACGGCCGGCAACAAAGTATCTGTACCGTTGCTGGAAATTCTGCGACTGGAGCAGTTAAGAATGTGGATCCTTTTGAGTGTGACATTCCCATGGTTCTGTCTTTTTTGCTTTCCTTGGCCCACAGGGGCTTGCAAGTGGGTACCATTAAAGGTTACCTGGCGGCGCTGTCCATATTTAAGCGCTCGTCTGAAGAATGTTCCTATTTTAAGATTCCTTTAATTTCTCAGTTTTTGAAAGGGCTCACTAATGTGTTCCCTCCGTCACCTTTTCTGGTGCCCGGTTGGGATTTGAACCTTGTTCTTAAGTTTCTTATGGGTGCTCCGTTTGAGCCTTTGCATTCTTGCCCTTTGAGACTGTTAACTCTTAAAACTGTGTTTTTGGTTGTGGTTGCTTCCGTTCGCAGAGTGAGTGAGTTACAGGCACTTTCGGTTAAGCCACGCTTCACTGTGATTCATAAGGACAGGGTTGTCCTTAGAGTTCGTCCTTCCTTTCTTCCGAAGGTGGTGTCGGAATTTCATTTGGGCCAGAAGGAGGTTCTTCCGGCATTCTATCCTCCTCCGCATCCTGGTAAGGAAGAGGAGAGGCTCCATAGGCTTGATTTTAGGAGAGCGTTGAGCTTTTATATTTCACGCATGTCCTGGGTCAGAGTCGACAATCAACTCTTCATTGCTTACGCTGGAAAGTGTTTGGGACAAGCTGTGACGAAACAGACTTCAGGTTCTGCAGCCAAATACCTGGTCAGTGGATTCCTTGTGGTGGCGACTGGAAACAGGACCTTGGACGAAACAGACTTCGTCTCGTTAGATTATTTTGGCTATCTCCGAGTGTTACCGCTTGGCGGGTAAGGACCCACCGGCTGGCTTGCGGGCCCATTCTACCAGGGGTATGGCTGCATCTACTGCCCTACAGAGGGGTGTTCCTATTCGTAACATCTGTGATGCAGCCACCTGGGCTTCAGTACATACTTTTGTACGTCACTACTCCCTCGATTCCTTCCAAGGACAGGATCTGGCCTTTGGCAAGGCAGTCCTTTATTCCGCAATTTGATTGGGCATGCTAAATTTGTGTTCTAAATTCTTTTCCCACCTCCTTGCTTTGGTACTGCTTTGGGAGTCTGTTAAAGCTATGGAATATGTCGGAGGACCCAATCCCCTCGAAGAAAAAGTTACTCTCTTACCTTTTAAACACTGATTTTCTTTTCTAGGCAAAATGCCCAATCCCTAAAAAGTCGTTCCCTTATTCATGGAGAATGAGTGTTCTCGGTGGCAGAAAGGGGGTGGGGGGAGAGGGTCACTAGGATCTAGTATCTAACGGGCAGTGTCAGGATAGGTTCTTGAGTAGAAAAAGTCAGAGTTCCTTAGGAAGACTTGGCAAACAGGTGAGTATTTACTTTAGAGTTAGAATAGAGTCCAGGGCCTTCACAGAAGGCACCCTAGCAGGATTCTAGCAGGGGGACTGGGTGCACTGGATGCGAGGCCTCCCAATCACAGTAAACACCACACAGCTACACAGAAATCCTAAGAGGCTTAAGTGAAGTACATACCCAAGCCACCACAGTACCTCAGCATTGAAGATTTTGCAGCAGGAGGACTTCAGGTTCTGCAGCCAAATACCTGGTCAGTGGATTCCTTGTGGTGGCGACTGGAAACAGGACCTTGGAAGGGACTTTGCAGCATGGATCAATGGAGAAGACTCTAGGCAATGTTTTCCTCGCGGCTGAATGCATTTCTACAGATTTGGCGCCTTTTCAAGGAGCACAGAAGAAGACAGAAAATCACGGTTGAATTCTCGTTGTTACAAATGTCCAGCAATCTGTTCAGGGCACTTTTCGGACTCAATTTGTGTCTCTGGAGATGCAGCAGGATGCCCACGAAGCTTCAGCGAGATTCGTGATTTGGAAGACCATGCACCGCACAATGGCTCGAGGCCCCAGGGTATTGGGGGGGTATTGCAGCCCTGCAATGTTGCAGCAATGCATGGGATGGCTCAAAATGCAGGTCTAGTGGGTCTTGCCATTCTCTGGGTCAGGGTCTTCATTTTCAGAGTCCCCAGGTCGATTGGAGCGAAGGGCTACAGCAGGCTCCATTTGCACAGCAGGCTTTCTGGTTGCTGGAAATCATCTCATCCACTTTTCCTTCATCGTCCTCTTTGGTTTTCGGTTCCAGTGGACGACTCCTCTTCATCTTCAAGGTTCGCAGTATTTAACAGGAACGACAGCACAACTTCTGCATTCTCTCCCTGCATTTTACAACAAGGGGCGGCCTGGTGGTCCAATCCGAATAGCCGGCCCCCCACTGGGATTTTCCCCATTCAGGCAAGTAGAAAGACAAAGGGCTGCAGAGTTTTGGACTCCTCCCTCGCTTCCTGCCTTCAGACCGACTGGATTCTGGGCGAGGAGTCCAGGGCATTCCTGTCGAAGATAAAAATCACACAAAGGAATTTCCCGCCCTGGATGTCAGGGGAAGGAACAAGAATGGACAAACACTAAAAGGATGAAAAAAGACCAGGGCTATTTTGGTAAAATGAGCACCCTTGGGTGTCTTTAATGCAGCTGTGAACACAGCCCACGGTAAAGGTTCACCAAATTAATACAAGATATCACTGCCACCAGCCATTAAAGGTAAGCTTGTCCCTGTAACAGAATCGTTAGTTTTAGTGTGAAAGGGGATACATTGTATCTCCCCAGCACTCTGGGTATTAAGCGTGTTATAAATAACCAATTACAATTACTCCACATAAGGTGGGGTGTGCTAGTTTCACCTAACAAAATGTAAACGGCATCCAAAGATCCTTTCTACCCTTGTAAACTGTAGTTCTCTCAAGGTTAGCCAGAGAAAGTTAAAAGGGGAGGCCCTAGGGCAACCCAGCAACAGGCACGTATTGCCAAAAAGTTATTAAATTGGAGAACTTTATAAAGACACTATGTAGTCTTAAAAACTGACACCCATAAAGAGTAAAAGATTCTGTGAGTGTGGAAAAAAGTTCCCACTGAGGTATTAAGGAAGAATATCCCACTAGTAAAGCAAAAAGTTCTGGGGTTGACCCAGGTCGGGAAGATTTACCATTTCTATGAAAATCTTAACCAACACCATTTCGGAGGCCTATACGGCCATGGGCAAACGTATTCCTGAGGGGGTTTGTGCTTTGCAGTGAGGGCCAAGGTCACATCTTGGAATGTCATCAGCAAAGTGGCTACTTGGCCACTCAGTCAGCCTTGTAAGCACTACTCATTGAACACCAGCTGCAGGTGTGATGCAGAGTTTGGTCAGGCGGTCCCACCCACCTTACTGTGCTAATGTGTCGGGGGCTAAATGTGTAGCCAGCTAAGTGTGTAGCCAGCTAAGTGTCCGATGTGTTCAGAGGGGACTGGGGTCAGGTGCTGGAGGGCTGGGCCTCAGAGGGGTATCCCCACGGTCGAGACTGTGCCGCTGCACGATATACTAAATTTAAAGGGAAGCTGAATTTTTCACTGCCAGGGTTCTGGTTGTTGGGCACGATTGTATGCAGTACCCTTTGGGAACACTACAACAACCCTGATTACAGGTAATAGGAAACCCAACCTTTGGTATAAGCTTGTACTACACAGTTTTGGTAGTGTGTTGAGCAGCCAGGCTTATCTCAAGAGGGGTCTATGTGAACTGTAGGAGAGTTGCACAGACAAGTATTCAAATAAACTCCTATACACAAGGTTTCGTGAATAAATAATTATTCATTTATTAATGTCAGTTAGGTAAGCCTTCTTCAGAAGCGAGTAATATGACTAACACTCAAAAATACTTCACAAAATACACACTCAATATCTCTAAATCAGGGAGTTCCCTTTGGGATGGCCCATAGACACAAACTACACCCTCGGGTGACTTCAATAGCTTGGGTGCTGGGGACATTAATATATCACTGTTACATTTAGTCATTTAAAAATAAGTCAAAGGAAAAAGGTTATTAGAACAGTAATTCAGTGGAACAGCTTAAGCCAAGGTCAATGGGCAGAAGTCTATATGAGCTGAAGCACTTCTTTGCAGGTAAGTAAGAAAAGTCTGCACAATGTTTTAGAAGTCTTTGAAGAAAAAGAAGAATCAATGTAGGGCCACAAGCTGCAAGCAACTCTACAGCACAAGGTAAGTTCTCTCAGACTTTTACAGTACCTTTTTGTATTGAAGAATAAATGCAGCGGGTAACTTCTGTTCCTGAGCAGCTCTGCAGGTCTCACTGTTCCTGGGCCTCAGTTGTGGGGACAAGAGGGAGGACTTCTGGGGACTCTTGCACTGCAATGGGACGGTCACTGCTCGCAGCCGGCAATCTTCAAACAAGTGGCTGTTCGGTGTTTCAGCTCCTCGCGTCTACTGGAAATAACACTGTGGTTCCTGGCTGTCGGGATGGGCTTTCCTTGCTTCTGGGGTCCCGCACTCTGTTGGGGGAGGGGGGCTCGGGCTTGGTCAGTCCTGCTTCCTTGGAGTCCGGAGGATCTTCCTGGAGCTCTTGGCCAGCTTGAAAGCAATGCACAGTCTGGTGTTCCTCTCCCTGGCGTTTCGGTTCCCAGCAGCAACTCTGTGGAAAGTCATCCAGCTCCGAGAGGATGTCCAAGTGGCTTACTTTGGAGTTGATTGGTCCCACCAACTCAAGGGGAGAAGTCGTCCTTGCAGGGGCTTCTCTGTCGATATGAATTGGGAGTTTCAGCACAGCAGTAGGGCTTTACCAGGAAAACCAACGGCCCAGGAGTTGCAGCAGGCATCCTCTTAAAGTTCTTCTTCGGTTCCTTCGTCCAGTGTTCGACTCTGCCCTCTAAGCGAAAAGTCTCGACTTTTATTCAGTTCTCTCCCATTAATTCCAGCCTAGCTGTCAGTCATCCAGCAGGGTGACTGTCCTTGCTGGACAGTCAGCCGGCTAATCACTACAGAGTGCATTTTGGTCTCCTACAAGACTTAGCCCAGGGAGTTTCGGGTACCTCCCTCACTTCCGGCCCACCCCAGACACCCTGGAGCCAGAGGCGAGCTTCACTCATGAATTCCACCAAAGGCAAAGCGAACAAAGGGACCAAACTAAATCTCGAAGGACCTTTCCACAAAGAAATGGCGAAAAAAGATCGGGCCATTTTGACAAAAATGGCACCCTTGGGTGCTTTACTGCAGCTGTGAACGCAGCCTGCAGTAAATGCACACCACAGTAGTTAAAAGTAAACCACTGCCACCAGCCATTCAGCGAGGAAAGGATAACATAAAACTGTTTCATGAGAAGCTAGAGAAGGGATACTAGGTAACCCCTGCAGCACCCTATTGTAAGATGGTGTGTGCTGGGCCTAGAAAGTTACAAATGTAAGTAAAGTCAATTTCACTTTACTGCTCTGGGGAACAGTAGTTTATCCCAGAGAAGGTATTTAAACATAAAAGCATAAAAATAGTTGGTCTACTCTATTAAAACTGGTGCTCTCAGTTGGCCCTGAGCAGGGCTGCACTATAGGGTGCTCCAATTAATGAACATATATCAAAATTATTGCAATAGATCTTCACAACAAAATTATGATTTGCTTAAAGGAAATGTTTATTCACAACCCTTTATATTTATTTTATTGAATATTGTTATTTCATATTCAATGAGGCCAGGCTAAAATTGGCTAGGATTTCATGCACAGATGCCAATGCATTTTGGTTGAAAAACCTTCATCAGGGCGGTACATGATGCATTCATTCTAATATGCCCAACATTTTTGTGTTTTTAATAATTATATGCCATAAAGTAACCGCATATAGATTTAGAAAATATATGCAAACACATACCGGTTCAATATGCATCAATGTGTCCCAACATGTTGATATAAAGGTAAAAAAGAAAGAAAAAAGACTTTGTGTCAGTGACTATACATCCATGCATTTAACGGTATAAAAAATTCAATCGGGGAAATGGATCGTACCTTCTATTTCTTATTCTTCTTCAACTGGTGTTGGAAGCGACTAGCTGCAATTCGTGCTCCTGTTAAAGCCACGAAAATACTAATCAATGGCTGGCAATTTTTTAGCTAAGTATATGGGGAACGGTGAGGAGGGTTCTTACCTTACTCAGCAAAGAATGCTGTGTTAATGGCACACGCATTCGCACAAGGGCAAATGTCTGCACGAGTATTTAAATGTTGCCATGGTGACCTAGAGGCATTATGCCGAAGCACGTACGCCTTGGGTCCCACCTCTGTGGGTTCACGGAAGGCGGAACTGTCACCATGTCAGCATATCAACAGTAGAAAGTTAAACTAAATGATAGAGCCTCGCTCGAAAGCGGCGGTTCATTACTTTTCACTTGGCTCCAAAGGGTGTGGAGCATTAGGAAGATACAGATGGGTGTCCTATTTGTAACACAAAAAAAAAGTTTTGGAAACTAACGTGAAAGTTGCAGCGGGGCGGCTTGAGATTGTGTGAAGTTTGCTTCATCATCCTAATAGCCGTGTAACGAGCAGCGATAGGATGTTAATTCAATTATTCAATTACCATACAATAAGCCGCGGAGGATTTCTAGGCAATAGGTTCAAAAATAGTTTTGTAATACTAGAAGCTTTAGGAGAACGTTGCTAGGGGGCGACGTAAAAATGTGTAAATCTAATTACGCATGTAAGATACAAAGAGTAATGGGAATTCAATGGCACAAAGATGGATTAAATTACAGTCACTTATGTTGGTTAGGCATGCAAAGCAACAAATGACACGACTCATCATTCATACTGTGCAAAACGAACCTACTATAGATCGCCTGTCATAGGCGTGTCTCAGGTATGTATTAAAGGTGAATGTTGCAAAACCCATATTTCTAAATAATTTGCAAAACTGTAAAAAATAAATCAGGAAAGCATATTCCAACATCTTGTGTTCAAAAGCACATCAGAGGCTAATAATAAAGAGTTCAAAAAATTGTTATCCATGATAACGTTCTGGAAAAAGTACCAAAATGAAATTAATTTAAACGAAAAATACTGGTGGTCCTGGAATACCACAAAATCCATAAGAGATCAATAGGAATAACTGTTTATGATCACAAATAGCACATGTAGTTTATTTCTTCATGTATTCCCTTGGGTGTCGGTGCTCAATCGATCAATCCAAAATGTTTCTCGTTGATCAAGTTTCTTTTGTAAGTTTTCATGTTTGAGTTTTTGAACCACTTCAAGAATCACAAATTTAATCTGTGCCAAATTGTGATGTTTATCATGCCAGTGTCTCGCTACCGCTGGGGTAGCTGTCTGATTTCTTATACATGAAGAGTGTTCGTTCCACCGAATCTTGGCAGTACGTTGTGTTTGGCCAACATATAAAAAAACCACAAGGGCATTTGATCCCATAAAATGATGTTCTGATGTTTGTTGATCTGCTTAGAATCACATGCTGTGCATAGTCCGACATCCAGTGGTCACTGCGGAGTATTGCATTTTGTTTTTTCGTAGTCGAAAAGGGGACGTCGACAAGGCGTGTCTGTAAACACTATCCCTATAGTGACGTGCATTGTACCCACAATCCCTCACGCGTCGAAGTCCCTCAGATTGTTTTTTTCCACCCAGATATTGGTCGCCTTAACACGAAACTCTTTCGAGAGAAATTGCAAAACATTTACCCGACCCTTTGGTCGTTATTTATTATACATTACATTAGATCCCTCCTTCAACGGCGAAGTTGTTTCACCACCGAGGAAGAACTTAGACGGCGGTGACTGTCATGATGCCTACCCCCGGGGACCCAGACCACGTTAGCAACCCCGGAAGCAGGCATCAAGTTATCCTAAGCAAGCCCAACAACCCCTGCTAGGGGCTATTTGGGTCCAGTCCTGGCGCCTGTGGTGCCAGGCTCATATGGAGAGTCAGCCCTGGCGCCATAGGCGTCAGGCTTGTAGAGTAAAACTTAACTGATGCAGACCATGCTGCAAGAGCTCCAAGCCAAAAGAGGCTTGGAAGGGACTACTTTACTTGGGGACTATTTTTTACTCTGGCGGGGCTGGGGAGGAATACTTACCTGGGACTACTTTGGAGGCTATTTAAACCACGTCCGAAGAGCAGCACACACTTCGTGTTATTCTGCATCTAGCAGCGTAACGCTCACCGTGCTTGCAAGTCTGCATCCAGCCTTCTGCCACGCCCACCTCGAGTATGGAGCTCCTAGAAAAAGGGGAGAAAGAATGAGTAAAGGTTAGAACAAGAGCAATACCTTTAATCCTTACCTGAATTCCCGATCCATCGCGCCTTCGAGCTGGAAGGAAGTTATTTTATGCGCGTCGCCTTGCCTGCTGCAGCGCCGTGCTGAACTCAGCGGCCTTCGCAGCATCTTCACATTCCACCGCATCCTCCTGCATGTTCCCGCCGCACTCCGGCACCTAAGGAGAAGACAAGAACAGCAAGGTGAGCTAAGGAAATACACAGAGGAATATTCGTTACCCCCCATAGACTTAACTGATTATACCACCGGGGGTTCTATTCCTCTTCAGGAGTCGGCGCAGCTTCCACTGCATCTTCGCCGAACCCCGGCCCCTAAGGTGAAACAAAAGGACAGCAAGGTGAAACAAAGGGACTAACAAGGGGAACCCTCCTCACCACAATAGACTTACCTGATTTTACCGCCGGAGGTATTATTCCCCCAAGACTTCATACTTTCTCTCAGCGCCTGAATAAGGGAGAAAGCAACAGGTTACATATTGACATTATTTTATCGAACTGTGTTGGAAAATACAAATCCTTACCAGAATACTACCGGTTGCCACGAGGAACTCTTCATTAGGGTCAACCTGCAACCTGCAAGGAATCGGACAAGAGTGAAAGTCAGGCATTTGAACTCTTACGAACTTAATACTTACGGCATCTTGCCAGGAATCTCGGAGTCAATATTGGTCTGGAACTCACCAATTCCTTCGAGCCAGTGAAGCAACTGGTTATCAACGCGCCCCTGCGCTCAATGCAGGATGGAGAGCTCATCTTTTCAAACCATCAGGTGAGACTATAAGAGGGGACATCAAAGGCGATCTGTGGGGAGAGCAGCGGGGGTGGGGGGGAATTACGCTCCACTCCACGGGTGGTTAATTCCCTTTCTCCATTTGCAGAAGAATATTCCTACGGGCCAAGCAAACGAAGCTAGGTGGGCCAATCCAGTCCGTCATCTCGGCCCTACGTGTCACATTGGTGGAGACCGCAGCTGTCCAGTTCCGATCGATGCCTCTGTGGGAGCCAGGTGAGCGTAACAGTGACTTCGACGGAGAAGATCCTTTGGCGCTGCCGAACACGTGACCTGACCTCGCCAGCCTAAAACAGTAGGGAGAGTGGGGGTCGTAGGATATTTCTTCTACTTATAAGAATGCCTTTCTCTTTCACCCCCCTTTCCTTCGGGGTCTTTATGACTCTTAATTGTATCCTCAGCTATGGAGAGGACATTGTTTAGATTTTGCCCACGCTGTAAGGGCAAATTCACATGGAAAGATGAGCACAAGCGGTGTAACCGTTGCTTTCCCCTTGACCACAACGAGGAAGGCTGTGCGGTCTGTAAACTTCTACTCCCAAAAACTTTAAAGGACCGCAGGGTCAAAAGGTGGGCAGCCTATCCTATGTCTAGAGCTGATTCCTCACCCGCCGCCGCAGAGTGTGATGAGGACAGTGATAACCCGACCTCCGTTTCGGAAGTTGTAGACCTCTGTAAGGAGCGTACCCCCTCCTCAGCGTCTGCCCCCGGCCCTGACAAGTTTGCCTCACGCCCTACTTATGGGGATGAACACCCCGGCGACACTGACGAACACAGAAAACATAAACATAAACACACAACCCACGGCACTTCGTCGAACACGAAGAAAGCCCTAGCGCCAATGGAGACACCGGGCCCACCAGCGTCCTCCACCGACCGAAAGGGTTGCAAGCCCTCCCCGCCACCGCAGACGTGACTAGCGACTGGGCTACCTGCAGACAAGGGCGCTACCACCAAAACGCCAGGCGACGCGCCTCGTAAGAGTGCGATCGTCGCCGAAAGAGACTCGGCACCACCCAGCACAACGCCAGACGAACCCTTGATGGAGAATTCAATAGTAGAGAGCTTGGCTCGTATAGTTTCCACTGACAGCCAGAGACGGACGGCGAGTGATACGCCGAGGCCCGCTCACAAGGCCAGAGAGACTCTGAGAATACCGGAAGGTAGGCAGGAACCGCTCCCGCCATCGAAGGAAGGCCAAAGCCTACGAGAAGGTTTCTCAGAAGGCAAAGGGACTTTATCCTCAACGTTATGGGACAGAGCCAGATAGCTACAGGCAGAGGAGCCTCCTTTTTTTTCGCCTCCAGACTGTTCTGGCTTGCCACATTGGACATTTAAGAGATTCCAATCATGTATGGACAAACTGGATAGATTTATGTCCACTCCTGAACATAAAACACCCAAGAGGCCAAGGGAGGTAGTTCATGAGGACCCCAGGGCTAAATATCCTAGACTATTTAACCCCCCCTCAAATGGAGACTAATACTTATGATCTCACTGAAGAAGACTCTCACTTCCAAGAGGATGAGGAGTTCTTAAATATTGGAGACCAACAGAACCTCGAAGGTTTTGAGGAAAACCCTGACATAGGTGGGGGGACTTTGAAGAAGACCCAGATGAAGGTGGCTCACAACCTTGGCAGTCCCCACCAGAGTCTACAGACCCTGAGATCCTGAACCTTTCCTCTCCTCAGACCACACCGGTCAGGAACCCGTCACCTATAGATGACCAACCCACTTTGAACGCGCTACTACGGAAAGCAGCAACGCACTTTGAAATTGAGACTGGGGAAATTACTCCCGATATTGATTTTTGTAGAAAAAATCATTAAGGACAAACCTCCCACTAGCCAGACCATTCCCCTCCTCGCCTCAGTTAAGAGACAAATCATCCCATCGCTGTCTACACCTGCGTTGGTTAGAGGGGTCAACCCGAGAATTGAAAAACTGTTTACTCCTTCTCCTTCGGACCCATTATACATTAAGGGTCACTCAATACCAGATTCCTTGGTGGTAACTACTGTTAAGATGGATTTCTGAACTCTGTCCTGGAGGGGCAGAGGTTCAGAAGGCCGGGTTAGTTTCTTGGAACAGGGTAACCTCTGGACAAGCCAGACCAATCAGGGTAGCGATGGCGGCGGTCAAGACTAGGTCTCAAGAGGGGTGAGGGTGACTGAAAGCCCGCAATGAGCACACAGAGCAAGGACACTTAAAAATTACTCCAGGCAGGTGTTATATTAAAAATATAGACACATTTATTACAAGGCCTTTGTAACATCGACCATAGTAAAGAATCACGATAAAACTCAAGTAAACCAACACATCACAATCAATACAATATATATACAAGACCAAGGGGTCTAACGATTTAGAAGCACGAAATATGCAGACCACCTAGATGGGGAGGAAAACAGGCAGTGCAAGTAGTAGTTAGGCCCAGTTGGACATCGGAGACCACCTAACTAGAAGGAAGTCCGAGCCCTACAAAGAGTAGAGCCTTGTGCTCAAAAGTACCTGCACACACGGGTGCCAACGGGCCAAGGTGTGTGTCTTCGGGGAAATCAGGCAGTTCAGAGAGGTGAACAAAAGATGGCGAACAGACCTCCGCGACTCAAGCACAGCCTCCACTTGTGGGCAGAAGCAGGGCGCGAGTATGGAGAAAGGGGTGCTGCTTTTCAACGGCGGGGAAAAGCCACAGGCTCCTGCAGGAGGGAGACCGGTTCAGGGTATTGACTACTCACCGGTCCCCGATGCAGGCAGACCCAGGCTTCTCCGAGTTAGTTTCTTCGCTGGCAGGTTCAGATGCGATCAGAGGGACGTCTCGGCGCCGTGTAGATTCCGCGGCAGCAGAAGGCAGGGTCGAGGGTGTCCCAAACGCAGCGAACACGCACAGATGGTTACCTCAGCAGGGCAACTCTGCAGCCGCTTGTATTCCAGGCCCAATGTACACTTCTCACTTCAGACCCGGGAACGCCAAGTGTACGAATCGTGCGAGTGTCGAGGGCTCGGATTTCAGCAGCAGCCAGACAGCGATAACAGAGCAAGGTTCCTGTGTAGGCTGGTCAGTCCGCTGGATTGCCCAGGGACGCTTCCGAAGGCTTACGTACAGGAGTTGGTGAAGATGCCGAGAATAGTTCCCACTATTCTAAAGGGTTGAAGCGCCAGTACAGGCCTTCTCGTTCGATCAGAGGGGTCTCACAGGACGACGACAGTGCAGGGTGCCAAACCTTCAGCGGGTCACCAGCGATTCCTCGACTCAGCTTCTTAGTTGCAGGATACTTGGCTCCTTTATCCTTTGTTCGAGAGAACTCAGAAGATCGACATGGTAGTGGTATTTCCAGCCTCCTTTTATCCAGAGTTCCCTTCGCGCCAAAACGGAGAGGACCCAATGGGAGATCTGCTCACAAAACACTCACACCATACATGGACCTATCACGGACCACGGTGGTCCCAGGCATTCAAGACACACTAGACTCTCTGGCACCCAGGATGTGTATTTGGACCAGACATCCCAGCCCACATCATGAAGGCTCACAACAGGCCTGTAGAAGCCCGCAAAAGCATCTGTTTCGCGGGAAAGTACATGCCCAAATAAGGATGGCCCCGGGTCGGCTCGACCTGTGGAAGGTGAAGGGGCAAGACGGTCAGCGGACAGGACAAAGAACCTCGTGGTCTGGCCATTTTGAAAGCCAGGCCACCCATTTTGTCCAAACGCGAGAAGCGCGGTTAACAGGGCAAAAGGGAGTTCAAAACACAAAAACTATCGCTGTCACCAGTCCCGTCTGTGACATACTTGCACAGTTCGTTATAAATCCATCAAGAGTTTCTAGGGCCTGTAGAATGACTAGAGACCCAAGAGTGCAGTAACTTAGCTTACAGTGCCCTCTTGTGCCATGTTGTGCGAAAGCTGCAACATGAGAAAAGAACTACAGAAAACGATGTTTCCCGGTACTGACTCTTAAGGGCATGTCAGATTCCCCGTAAGAATGGAGCGAAAGCCCAGAGGAGTGCGGCGGAAGGCTGCGCTTCTCTGGCAAAGTCTAGATCAGGGTGTAAAACAGCATAAAGTTTGGGGGTTGCCACATGGAAGGAAAATTACCTACAATATGAAATCTTTCCTAACTACCACAAGGAAAAGGGCAGGGTTTCCACTATCAACTAGCGAAGCACCACCGAACAAAGAAGGAAAAACTCTACGCCCTGGGTAAAAGAATTACAGCCTCGGCAGCTTTTTCCACCAGAATTACCAATAATAATACCTTACTGGCAAGTTATGCTGATGCCCAATGGGGAAAGTTACAGCAAGACCTTGAGGTCCCCGAGCCCTTAAGAACACTATTGTTAACCACTGTAACAGAAGGAACTCTGGTTAACCAGAGCATCATAAAGAACACACTTGATGCTGCAGAAACAGCTGGCCGTTCTTTAGTCCAGGGGATACGTCTGAAGCGTCATGTCTGGCTACGCAACTCGGGTTTTGAGCCAGAAACCCTGGCGTCACTCATTAATAAACCAATAGAGGATTCTAACCTCTTTGGCAAAGTGGTAGATGACGCACTGGAGACCGCAAAGAAGGATTTCGACACCCTAAAGGCTTTAGAACAAATCTCAAGTCCTCCCAATAAGTTGGGATTCGGCAACAAATGCTTTTTTCGAGGCCAACAACAGCAACAGCAGTACACTGCAGGCAACTGGTCCTCTACTCAGGGAACCAGTGGGCAATACACCCAAAGAGGACAACACCGTGGCACGGGTAGAGGTCGGGACCCCACTCCCAGAGGTTCCCTGGCTACCAACACAAAATGACCCGAAGGTTCGGGTCCCCTCCCATGCATCGCTGGTCGGGGGCTGGTTAACATCTTTCCTACCAGCATGGCAGGGAATAACATCAGACCGCTGGGTATTGTCAACTATAGCCCGCGGTTACTGCATAGAATTCAGTCGGTCCCCCAAATAAAGACCCCCAAGGGGGTGACGCTGATCACCAGAGCACCTCGCCATCCTTCAAGAAGTGCAACTGCTGCTACTAAAAGGAGCAATAGAGGTCGTGCCTCTATCACAAGTAACGGAAGGTATTTATTCAGTGTACTTCCTTGTACCCAAAAAGGACTTAACCATACGCCCTGTACTAGATCTGCGCCCAGTGAACAAATTTGTCAAACCTCAAGTTTTGCATGGTGACCTTACAGGAAGTAATCCCCCTGCTTTCACAGGGAGATTACATGACAACTGTTAGGAAAGATTTCTTAATACTGGGTAATTTTCCTTCCATGTGGCAACCCCTAAACTTTTTGCTGTTGTTTTCACCATGATCTAGACTTTGCCAGAGAAGTGCAGCCTTCTGCTGCACTCCTCTGGGCTTTCGCTCCATTCTTACGGGGAAACTGACATGCCCTTAAGACAGTCAGTACCAGGGAACGCTGTTTTCCGTAGTTTCTTTATCATTTTGCAGCTTTCGCGCAACATGGCACAAGAGGGCACTGTAAGCTAAGCTACTGCTCTCTTGGGTCTCTAGTCTTCTACAGGCCCTAGATACTCTCTTTGGATTGTAAATGAACGGTGCAAGTGAATCACGGACGGGATTGGTGGTGGCGATCGTTTCTTGTTTTTGAGCTCCTTTTGGCGTTTAAAGTGCGTTTCTCGCGCTTAGCCCAAAATGGTGGCCTGGCTCCCAAAATGGCCAGACCACGTGGCTCTTTGTCCTGTCCGCTGACCGTCTTGCCCCCTTCACCTCCCCCAGGTCGAGCCGACCCGGGGCCTTCCTTATTTGGGCATGTGCTTTCCCGTGAAACACAGATGCTTTCGCGGGCTTCTACAGGCCTTGTGTGCCTTCAGGATGGGGGCTGGGATGTCTGCTCCCAATACACATCCTGGGCGCCAGAGAGTCTAGGGTGGTGTGAATGCCTGGGACACCCGTGGTCCGTGATAGGTCCACATATGGTGTGAGTGTTTTATTAGCGGATCTCGCATTGGGTCCCCTCCGTTTTGGCGCGAAGGGAACCATGGATAAGAGGGGGCTGGAAACGCCACTACCATGTCGATCTGAGTACTCACGAACAAAGGAATACAGGAGCCAAGTATCCTGCAACCACGAGGCTGAACTGAGGAATCGCTGGTGATCCGCTGAAGGACTGCTCCTCTGCACTGCTGTTGCTTTGTGAAACCCTTTCTACCTCGGATCGAACGAGAAGGCCTGTACTGGTACTTCGACCCTTGGAATAGTGGGAACAACTATTCTCGGCCTCTTCAACATCTCCTGCACGTGGGCCTTCGGAAGTGTCTCTGGGCCAGCCAGCAGACTGACCAGCCTACCCCAGAGTCTTGCTCTGTAACCGCCGTCAGGTTGTGTTGTATTACGAGTCGTTGTCACTCTCACACGATTCGTACACTTGGCATTCCCAGGTCTGAAGTGAGTAGTGTACATTTGGCTGAAATACACCCGGCCGCTCCGTTGCCCTGCTGTGGTAACAAACTGTGCGGGTTCACTGCGTTTGGGACATCCTCAACTTCTGCTGCTGTGGAATCTACACGACGCCGAGACGTCCCCTGCTCGTATCTGAACCTGCCAGCACTGAAACTGACGCGGAGAAGCCTTGGTCTGCTTGCATCGGGGACCGGTGACTAGCATCGCTAGGAACTGGTCGCCCTCCTGCAGGAGCCCATAGCTTTTCCCTGCTGTGTCTAACAGCACGCCTTTCCGTACTCGCGCTCTGCTTCTGCCCACAGTGGAGGCTGCGCTTGAGTCGCGGAGCTCTGTTCATCTTCATTTGTTCACCGAACTAAACTGCCTGATTCCCTTTTTGTCCGTTGGCACCAGCGTGTGCAGGTACTTTTGAGCACAAGGCTCCACTCTTCGTAGGGCTTGGACTTCCTTTTAGTTAGGTGCCTCTGAAGGCGGACTGGGTCTAATTATTATTCGCACTGCCTGTTCTCCCCCCCCGCCCCCCCCCATCTAGGCGGTCTACACATTTCGTGCGTCTAACTCGTTGGACTCGTTTGTATTTGTATATATATTGTATTGGTTTGGTATGTGTTGGTTTACTTGAGTTTTATTGTGATTTCTCGCTACGGTCAATGTTACAAAGGCCTTGTAATAAATGTGTATATATTTTTAATATAACACCTGCTTGGAGTAATTTGTAAGTGTCCTCGCTTTGTGTGCTCATTGCGGGCTTTCAGTCACCCTCACCCCTCTTGAGACCTAGTCTTGACCGCCGCGATCGCTACCCTGATTGGTCTGGCTTGTCCAGAGGTTACCCTGTTCCAAGAAACTAGGCTGGCCTTCTGAACCTCTGCCCTTCCAAGACAGAGTTCAGAAATCCGTCTTAACAACAACACTGGACATGAAAGATGCATACTTTCATACTTTCATATTTTAATGTTGCCAGCGCACAGAAAATACCTCAGGTTCATGATAGAGGGCAAACACTACCAGTTCAGAGTGCTACCCTTCTGCATAGCATCGGCGCTGAGGGTATTCACAAAAGTACTGGCAGTGGCAGCGGCCCACCTGCGCAGGTTGTCCATCCCAGTGTACCCTTACCTCGACGATTGGCTCATAACGGGGGATTCTTATGAGACATGCTTCTCAAATGCCCAAGACTGTAGACCTTTTGTTCCAACTGGGCTTCTGCATCAACGAGAAGAAGTCCAGCCTAGACCCCAGCCAGATCAAACAATTCCTAGGGGCTCTAATTGGAACAAAGGATGGCCTCATCTTCCCCTCCAACGAGAGGGTCCAAAATATGCTGTTTCAGATTCCTCAATATGTGGCCGTTCGAGAGGTGACGGTACGCAAAGCAATGCGTTTGCTAGAAATGATGGCGTCATGTATATATTTGGTACCTCACGCGCGCCGGCGCCCAATGCAAGAGTGGCTCAACAACCAGTGGTGTCAGGCCAGCGGACAATGGGATGATCTAGTGGTGGTCTCGCAGGCCTTGGTTCTCTCGCTACGGTGGTAGTCGAAGGAAAACCTTGCAATAGGAAAACCATTTGCCACCCCCGCAGTGGAAGCCACTCTAACCACAGACGCATCCCTCACAGGATGGGGGGCTCACCTATCCCATCAGACTGCACATGGAGTTTGGACTCGGAGTGTAGCGTCCAAACACATAAACTTGCTGGAACTGCTAGCAGTCTTCAAAACACTTAAGGCTTTCCAGGCCCACCTGCAAGGGAAGACAGTGATGGTCCTCACAGACAGCACCACAGCCATGTACTACCTACACAAGCAAGGGGACACACACTCTCCAGGACTGTCCAAGCTGTCCCAGAACATCTGGAAGTGGGCCCTCAAACACATGTTCCTGTTGTCACAACATGTACCAGGGGAACTCAATCTGCTAGCAGACAAACTCACCAGAGACTTCCCTCTGCCCGCAGAGTACGAATGGCGGTTACGAGAAGACATCGTCTTTGACGTTTTCACACAGTGGGGATTCCCAGATATAGATCTGATCACAACTCTGGAGAACTCCCAATGCCAAGATTACACCTCCAGGTACCCCCAGAACCGATCCAAGGAGAACAGTCTCTGGATAACATGGTCAGGGAAATGTGTTTGCGCTCCCCCAACGCCCCCCCCCCCCCCCCGACTCCCCTTCTCAACAAAAAAGTGCACAAGATGCATCAGGAACCAGTCCCCATGATACTAGTGGCCCCTATGTGGGCCCGGCAGCCATGGTTCGCTCACCTGATGGAGATGTCTCTATCTCCACCGGTGAAACTACCCTGCCCGTACAACATTCTGTCACAGGACAGGGTCAAGATGATACACCCATGCCTACAGACCATGAATTTAGCAGCCTGGCTCCTGAGGTCATAGAATTTGGGCATTTACAGCTCCCTCAAAGATGCATGAACATTCTTAGGGAGGCTAGAAAACCTAACACTCGTTACTGCTATTGTAGCAAGTGGAAAAGATTCGTCATCTGGTGTAGAGGTAAGAGCATCAACCCCGTTGACTGCACTCCCACACAGATTGTTCTTTACCTGACTCACTTATTAGACTCAGGATTGGTCTTTAATTCTATTAAAGTTCATCTAGCTGCACTTTCCGCATACACCACTTCTCAACTCAGTGTCATGGTGGAAAGTCCCAGTTATTAAAGCCTTCATGGAGGGAGTAAAGAGGATACACCCTCCTATATCTAACCCAGCTCCCAGATGGGACCTAAATGTGGTACTTACCAGGCTTATGGGCTCACCCTTTGAACCCATGCACAAAGCATCCCTTAAGAACCTCACTCTTAAAACTGCATTCTTAATACCTATCACCTCCATTAGGAGAGCGAGTGAACTACAAGCGCTCTCTATACTAGACCCCTTTGTAACAGTTCACAAGGATAAGGTGGTTCTACGCACACATCCTAGGTTTGCACCAAAATGTATTTCTAAATTCCATGTCAACCAGTCAATAGAACTACCAACGTTCTTTCAAAACCCTTCAAATTTGGGAGAAAAGAGCCTGCATACACTAGATGTGCGCAGAGCCGTCATGTTTTATATGGAAAGAACTAGACCTCTGAGAAAGACTAATCAGTTCTTTGTCTCGGTGGCAGCAGGAAGAGAAGAAGATGCAGTTTCAAAATCCACCATATCTAGATGGATTGTCCAATGCATCACTCTGTTTCTCTCTTGCTAAGAGAGAACTACCCTTCAAGCCAAGAGCACATTATACTCGTGGCACTGGGGTTTCCATAGCATTCATTGCAAATGTACCTCATGAGTCAATTTGCAAAGCGGCAACCTGGAGTTCTGTACACACCTTTATAAAACACTACTGTCTAGATGCCCACTCTAGATCTGATTCCCAGGTGGGACAAGCGGTATTGAGACATTTTTTCTACTGTTCCTTCTCACAACCCACCTCCAACTCCGGGTACTGCTCGCTAGTCTATGCACAGCGTGTGATTCTAAGCAGATTAACAAACATCAGAAGACAATGCATTACTTATCGTAAAAGCATTTCTGATGGTTGTATCTTCTTAGATTCACATGCTCCCACCCTTCCTCCCCGCTCGGATGGAAGGAACATAGACATCCTGTTTCTCTCTCTTTTCTGTACTCACTCACGTCTAATAGGCTCCCTTAGGGCAGAAAAAATACAAACAGAGGGACGTCGACGCGTGAGGGATTGTGGGTACAATGGGATAGTGTTACAGACACACCTTGTCGACAACCCCTTTTCGACTACGAAAAACAAAAGTGAATACTCCGCAGTGAACACTGGATGTCGGACTATGCACAGCATGTGAATCTAAGCAGATACAACCATCAGAAATGCTTTTACGGTAAGTAATGCATTGTCTTCTGGGTGTCACATGTGGCATAATGCTTTAATTTTGATTTTCTCTCCAGAGTGTGGATGATTGATCCTTTCATGATATAGTTGCAATTACTGCAGTTTAAGCACAGGAATGTGCCAATGTGGTCGGTTATCTTCTTCTTGTGGGGTGGTTTGGAATTCACTAACTTGTCTTTCAAGTTTTGACGGCATTGGTACGCAAAAGTAGGAAGTTCCTTGAATAAATGTTCTATTCTCTGATAGCAAGTTATAGTGTTCAAATTCTTTTTGATTATGGTTTTAATCCGGCTACTTTGTCTAGAGTACTTGGATACAAAGGGGTGTAGATTTTGTCTAAGTTTTGGATTTCAGTAATTCTACTGTCTTGTGTAGCTGTGCGTACAGTGGCCGCCTCTATTTCTTCCTTGGAATATCCCCTTTCCAAAAATGTGTCTCCCATTACTTTCGCTGCCTCTTGATAGTCTGAAGGATCGCTGACTATCCTTTTGACCCTTAACATTTGACTGTAAGGAAGATTTTTGATTAAGCTGGGTTGATGGAAGCTAAGTCTTTGTAGTGCCCGCCTTCACCCTTCATTCTTGGAACTTTTGTTTTAGCTTCTGCAGATGACTTTACTTTGTGATTGTTCTCAAATTGGCCTTCAGCGCCTGATTAATGCTTTTCTTGATTTGGTGAGAATGCTTTCCCTCCAGCTGAACCCCCATAGGACTAAGATCATGAGATGTTCAGCAGAGAGGAATATTCCAAAATTAAAGCTGAAAGTGGGAGCAACTATACTTGACCAGGTCAATCACATTTCTTCTTTAGGCTTTCCAATCGCTGCAAAACGGTCTACATGTTTTTTTTAAAAAGTGGTATGAAGCGTGCACGACCAACTTTAAACCAAACGTTGAGTCAACACCAAGCATGGCAAATGCACCCTGTTACCTACCATGTGATTTTATCAAAGTAAAATAATTCCTTAGCTCCTGTATGGGTTTGAAATATTGCCATTCTGGATTCTTGACTTTTTAACTGTTTTAGAAGCTAACATTTGGAGGAAAGCCTTAATGCTTCCTGATTGGGTCAAACTACAATTAATTTGCTATGTTTTGGGTGTGTTATCTCTAAAATGTAGGGCCTGTTTGACGTTTTTATCATTATTTTATAAAATGTTCTGTCCAATAAAGGATTCGTTGTTTCAGGATTTTAAGACGATTGAGAGGAAAGGAGATTAGATTAGTTCATTAATGATTTTAGTATTTTTTTGTACCAATTTATTAGAGGAAATTGGTATTTTGAGAGCTGATTAGATCTCTAATCCGTCACGAGTAAAGCGGATATTAGACGGAGATGATTGGAATGAAACCATTTCTAAAATGCATTCATATAAATCTTTGAGCCACCTTCATGGTGAACCGAAGAATGAGGAGTTATTGGCTTCATATCTTGCAGTATACCCCGACGGAAAAGTTTGAAAATGTTATATGCGTTTTAGAATGAACCTCTTTCCGGCTCTGGTTCTCCTGGTCAAATATGATTTGTTGCTGCCTGAATCTGTGATGCGTTGCTTTTGTAAAATGTAGACACATCTTGAAACGCTTACACATCTGATAATCCCCTTCAGCGCTTTACTGGGGAAATCTGTTTCTCCTGGGTAATGAAGAGTTAGTGTGGTGTTGGATTTATTTGATTTATTGGGCATTTATAAGTCGGTTGTACAGCTAGAAAAGTGTTTCAAAGCACTGGCGTGCTGGACTAACTCTATAGTGCTTGCTGTATTGGGTTACCTGAACTCCTTGCAATTAGAGCCAAGCTGTGTAGACAAAAAGTTTAATCAATCTGTTTTTTAATTATCACGCGTTGTCATTGCTGCTAAATGAAAGATTTGTTGCTCTTGTTTTATTCAAGCTGAATTTTAGATTTTTTTTACGTTATTTAAAACCGGTTGCATAGGAGTAAATCTTACAACATTGGTACATACTAATGGCATTTCTTTGCACTAGATTAATAATGAACCCAACGTCCTCCTCTCAGTTCTTCTATTTCATTGGACACCCTTGTTGGGGTAGCAAGGCCTACTAGGGGATGATTGAGAAGTGTGTGTCAACCAAAATGTACCAGATCTTGAACCACCATAGCTGAAGCAGCAGGCTCTTCCAAGTTTTTCACTGGCGGGCAAGAGTGATTTTCGCAGCCAGGAGAAGTTGAGTAATTAGCCTGGCAGTTGTTCACTTCTTTGGGTAACTCTCCGGATGTGGAGTGCCTAGTAGAATTACCTCTGGAGTCATTGGTAACGCAATATGGGTGACAGCCTCGATAGACCTGGCCACCGCCTCCCAGAAAGTTTGCACAACCGGGCATTCCCACCAAATATGGAAATAGGACCCATAAGCCCCCCATCATCTTCAGCTTTTAGGATCAAGAGAATTCTCGAAGTGGTGTAAGCGTGCTGGGGGATAATACCACTGGTATAGTAATTTGAGGGCGCATTCTTTGTTGTTAGCGCATTTAGTAGCTGTTTTCAGGTCAGCTTCCCACTGAGCCTTGTATGTAGGTCCTATGGTTAGCATGTCGTCTGGCAGCAGTCTTGAGATGTTTACTCTCTGTGAGGGGCCCTCTTTAACATTGTGCAAGACTTTTATGCTATCCTCAAGAAGTGCCTCAGCTTTCCTGGATTTCGCTCAACTGACATTGGCTGTCCTGGCTCCATGAAGACTCTTCTTACCCTCTGACTTTGTGTTGATCTGTCCCTCAATAAGTCATACATAACTTACATGTATAGCTGGGAAAGGGTTAACCTATATTTCATTTGGGCATTGCAAAGTTCTTACCTTTTTGGAGAAACTTGTTAACCGTTGTTTCCTTCCCTAACGTATTCCTTTTCCCACAACCCCTGTATTGCATAAAGTGTTAAAGTGATAGATCAATGTCCACAGTGTCCTAGCAATTGAAGTCACCTCAGGGTGCAGGAAGTGTGTGTTTGTGTTTGTGTGACATCCCAAAAGGGTATCTACTTAACTGACACTGAAGGAGTGTATTTTTGAAGTGTATTTTATTGTTGCCAATTGCCCCCTTCTAAAGAAGGCTTATTTTAAAACTTAAATTAATAAATAATTATTTTAATCAAAAAACCTTGAGTATAAGTGTTATTTGAATACCTGTCACTGAAACTCGGTTGCAACCCTACAGCTCACATTGACCCCTCCTGAGAAGTCTGGCTGCTCAGTCACACTAACAACTTGTGTAGTACAAGCCTATACCAAAGGTTGGGTTACCTATTGCTAAGAGGACAAGTCTGGTGTAGTCTCCCACAGGGTTAAATACATACAATCTTGCTTAACAGATGATTGCAATTAACACTCCCTTTCCATTAGCCCCTTTGAACTTGCAGCAAACGGAGAAGAGGGTGGCGAGAGCCTTGCTAGCCAGAGAGTAATTCAGGGTGAGCACTTAAATAGCTAACTTTGCTACACAAGTGACAATTAGCAAACATCGCATAGCAAGTTGCTATGCAACACTGCTTATGTAATGCCTTGCATCTCTGGTTTCCTGCCTTAATCGTGCAGCTGCAACAGCGTGGTTATGTCTGCTGATTTCTGGAGTTTTTGTTGCTTGGCCTTTGTGATAGGGGTTAGAGTTTCCTACATGGGTCAGGAAGCTCAAGGCAATCTGGACATGTAGATGTTATGTTGCTCAGCCGCTTCTCTCCGCTCCCTATTAACTGGGCTTCATGTAGTAGGGGAGTGTGTCCCTGCAGTGGGGAGTAGAGCCTAGGGGCTGGATAGCAGCTTGCTCAGATCAGGTTCTTGGCTACCCGTTCCCACCTCTTGTTGTATTCATACTAATGCACCAGCTGTTACTTCACATCGCGGGGGGGGGGGGGTGTTGTTGGGGTTATGTCTCCGTTCAGGCCGGGGATTTGTGCCTTGTGGAATAATGCCAGGACTAGGTGCAGCTTACTGCTGTAGCTCTGGAGGGGCACATCCCTGATCGTGTGTCTGGTCTTGGGCTCCTTCCCACTTCGGTCCCCTTGATCATTGCTTTCTCTTTCAGAACATTTTGTGTGTAGAGGAGGTCCCAAATAAAGCCTGCACTCACATTGCGAAGTACCAGGAACGTTCACACCAAAATGTGACGTATGCTGAGCAAATAAACCAGCAGAGAGCCGCCGTGGGGCTCTGCCCAGTGCCTATCAGAAGAACAACACCTGTTGAAGTACCGATACCCAGAAAACCATGAACAGTAAGGTATCCATTGAGAAAACCCTACCAGCAAATGAAACGAAATGAAGATTTTCTACGTACCATCCCGGAAGAAACCAAAAAGGCCTTGATGGAAGATGAATGGTGACGTCACAAGTGCCCGGACCGACTCATAGATGGAAGAAATGACAACCAAAAAATTACGCACACAGACGAAATGCCATCTGTAAGGTTATCGTGAACCTAGAAGAAGAGAATGTTGAAACACGAAGAAGCTTAAGCTGTAAGCAGGATGAAGAATACTCAACCAGCTAACGCCTGTACATATGCTTGTAACCGCAAGAAAGCTAAGAAATCAGTGCGGCTTGCTATGCTAAGTAGAAGAATAGAGCGGCAGGCACCATTATACATAATCTACCTCAAATCGAAGCACAGTATTATAAGTGCGAGTCCACTTTACACAAGAAGCAGAATCAACTCAGGTTACTAGAGGCCAAACAGGACAAGATTCGTATTTTAGCTAAACAAGAAGAGACGGCTGAATCGAAACTCAGCAGAGGCAACTCGTGCCAGGAGAGCCAAGGTCAGACCAATAGAAGGAACGAACAGTAGCTTCACATAATTGAAACTTAAGAACATAATTTCCTGTCTTTGGAAGGTCGAGATAAGTAGGCGGGTGGCAAGCCGAATAAGAATTAAATGCACAAATTGAGAGAAACTAAGCAAATTCACGGTGTGGGTAGCACGTGACCATCCGAGCGAGAAGGAGCATGGGTTCACACCTACACTTGGCATCGGCCCAGACAGAGGGATCAGAACTTTTCGAGACAAGAAGATGTAGTTTCGAGGCCAACCACAAAAACTAATTGACACAAAGCCACTAAAGTAATGATGGATTGAAGGAAGGCCGGGTGAATCAAGGGGCATCCTGCACCTGGCTGACCGTTCTGTGTGCTGCTAAGTGGAAATGTATGCATGGGGTTGATGCCAATCCAATCACAATGGACCAAATAATCTAGGGTCCTATAGTTAGTAGAACCAATGGGACGTCGTACTTTTAGTGCCGTCTACAGTAGTCATGTTTGAAGGAAGGGCTTAGATGCCCACCTGACAGTGTTTACCCTATCCTCTCACTCCGTTATCATATACAGATATAGCACCTATATTAAAGTTACCTTTTCCTAACCAATAGAAATGTTTATTAACTTTTGAGTGTTGCACATCAGATTATGACGAGGTTTGAGTATAAATGTCACTGTTTGTATGAAGTTTGTTGGTGTTGAAGCGAGACAGACTATTGCATCACTGCTGATTTCCACGAATCCCCGTTTTTTGTACTTGTCATTAAACGGACTCCCTTTGCCAAACTATTGAGTTGTCCTTATTGATTGGTGTTGAAGAAAAAAACTTCACCCCATCTATCTCAAAGGTGCAGCTATCTCGTCTTAAAGTACTCAGGAGCAAACCTCGGCTCTATGGGCCGGCCGGGGGTCTCCCCAGTACAAGTACCTCTGCTCCCCCGGGCCCTGTCCTGACAACTCCTTACTTCATTATTTGCCGACTTGACAGTGTGCATTGATTGTGGAAGCCACGCTTCCTCTCGGAGGGCTGATGCAGTGTCCCTGGCAGTATGAATGGTCTGAGTGTGTTCCCATTCCCTGTCCTCTGTGACGGGCGCCATCTTGCGCAGCGCTGTTACCGGCGGTCTCCGTGTTGCTGCAGCGATATCGGGGCTTGTGTGGAAGTTCCTCGCCGCTGCCCTCTCCAGGCTTCCTCCAGGGGTTTCTCCTAAAGCTCTGCTGCACCGTGGCATGGACTCTGCTCCATTACTTGGCAAACCTCACGGGATTTATGGGCTCCCCGCGTAGGCTCTTAAGGAAGCGACCGCATTGCCATCAATGGTTCAATCCTGCATACGTTCTGACCTTTTTTCTCATTTTATATAACCTTTGAGTTATGGCACAAGGTAGGGGGCAGGTTGTGTTTGATTTTAAATCACTTTTAATGAATATGAATTGGTTGATAATTGGGGGTTTCCCTTTGTTTTCTCTAGTGGTTCTATGATGAGGTCTCTCATGTATAGCTCCGTCTTTTTAGAGTTGAATTGTTATTCTCCTGATGAAGGCGTAACTCAATTAAAGTTAAATACGCCGAAACCGGTTGAGAAACCAGTGATGAGGTCAACTTTGGACATCGATGTGACCCATCCTAAACTGATAACCACTTGAACAATCTGTTGTTGTGGCTTTTCATATATATTTATTATATATCTTTCTCTTTTTTTATGAAGACAATAAGTAAATCAATTGTTATGACTTTTTTAGGATAAAGTTTTACCTTACATGTATTATTGTGATGGATGGATGTATGAATGGTTATTGGATGCCTGTGTACGAATGAGATGGATTATATGTGAAACTATGTGAAATTATGTGTTCTTAATTCCTTTCCTGCAATGTAAAATTGAGTGCTATGATTAATTCTTGAGTAAAATTTGATATATAAATAATGGATCAGGTTCAATTAAATTTCTTGATTCCTTCTGTCTCCAAAATTGTATCCTCTGGTTTTCTTCCGTAATTAGTACACTTGTTTTAGAAGCACGCCCAACAGATAAAAATGCATTTTACTCGCTAGTAAACCCCTTGGAAAGTCTTCTGCACTGATCTTCCCAGCCACAGAAACATTTCCTTAATTTTTTCCCAAACTTCTAAAACTACTTGGAAACTTTCTACTTTTTGGCAAAAGGCCTATTCAACTTCAGTTTGGACTTTACAAGCGTTAGGGAGAATTCTCTGAAATGTGCTAATTCCCTTCTACCTTAGACTCCCAGCTCTTTCTGCTGGACTTTAGGACTTTTAATCTCTAACCCTTGAGAGAGTGGGACCTTTTTCCCACTGTTCTGTGCTTTGGACTCTGTTTATTTTGACTTTGGAGTCTGAAAAACTCCATAGGCGGCATCTTTACATTGTGACACACAGCACCTTCACTGCAGCGGCACATGTAAGTCGCTTAGATTTCCCAAAGGTAAATACCTTCTCTTAGTGAAATTACTGTTTCCAGAAGCAGTGAAGTGAAATTGACTACTTGAATGTTGTAACTTTCTAGACCCAGCAACACTACCTTACAATATGGTGCTGGAGGGGTTACTTGTTACTTGGGTATCCCCATTGTCTAGTTTCTAATGTAACATTTTTATGTTACCCTTTGTGCAATTAATGGCTGGTGGCAGTAGTTTACTTTTTACTACCCATGGGTGCCCATTTTGTCAAAATGGCCTGTCTTCTTTTTTCGCCATTTCTTTTTGGAAAGGTCCTTCTTGAGATTTACTCTGCGCGCCAAACCAGGTTTGGTCCCTTTGTTTGTTTTTTTCTTTGGTGGGATTCACCAGGGGCAGGAAGTGAGTGTGGTGCCTGAAACTCCCTGTGCTTAATCCCCTTGGTTACAGGAATGAACCCAAGGGTGATTGGCCAGCTGGCTGTCCTTGGAGGACAGCCACTCTGCTGTGCGATTGACAGCTAGGCCAGAATGAATGGGAGAAACCTGCATAAAAGGCAAGGCTTTTTGGCTTGGAAGGCAGAGTCGACTACTGGACGAAGGAATCCAAAGAAGAACTTGGAAGAGACGCCTGCTGCAACTCCTGGACCGTTGGTTTGCCCGGTGAAGCCCTGCTGCTGTGCTGAAGCTCCGAATTCGTTTAGACTAGAGAAGCCCTGCAAGGAGGACTTCTCCCTTTTTGGGTTGGTAGGGCCAATCAACCCCAAAGTGAACTCGCCTGGACATCCTCTCGAAGCTGCGCCTGACTGTGTGCATCACTTTTGTCGGACCCGAGCGCCAGGACGATCCTCCAGGCTTCCCTGAAGCAGCACTGACCAAGCCTGAGCCACCTCAACAGAGTGCTGGACCCCAGATGTGAGGAAAGTCTGAAGTGGTATCCGAGAACCGCAGTGTTGATATTTGCTGCAGATGCGACGAGTTGCAACCGCAAAGTGCTGCTGAATTGAAGTTTGACCTTTGCATCTGCCGAACTTCCCATTGGGTTGCAGGAGTCCCCCAGAAGTCCTCCCTCTTGTCCCCACGACTGAGGCACAGGAACAGCAGAATCTGCAGTGTCACACAGGAACAGAAGTCAATTGGAACCATTTCTTCTAACCAAAGGTACTGTAAACCTAAGAGGGCTTACTACTTGTTGTGTAGCCTTACTTGCGCTGAGGTGAGACTTTTCTTGGTTGCGATTGCAGAGTTGCTTGCAGCTGTACCCCTCACAAGCCTCCCAGCTTGTGGCCCTTCAAGTGAATCTTAGTGCTACAAACAATTCTAAAAACATTGTGCAAAACTTTTGCTTACCTGCAAAGATCTTCAGCTCCCCTAGACTGGGTTCAACTAACATTGACTGTCCTGGATCCAAGATACTCTTCTACCTCTGACTTTGTGCTTTTGCCTTTCCCCCAGGAAGGGTTAACTTACTTTGCATTGGAAGGTTTAAAAAGTACTTACCCGTTTATGAATTATTTGTTAATGTTTGTTTTATTCCTCTATTCTATCTTTTGCACCCCAAACCCAGTATGGGTGTAAATGTACCAGTGATAAATCGATATCCAGTGTCCTAGCTGTTTAAGTCACCTGAGGATGTAGGAAGTGTCTGTGTGCCATCCCCAATGGGTATCATCTGATCTAGAGACAGTGTGTTTTGAATTGTATCATAAGTGTTAAAAGTTTTGCTCCCTTCAGAAGAAGGCTTTTATATAACTGACTTAAATAAATAATAGTTTAATCAAGAAACCTTGAGTAGAAGTGTTTTTGAATAACTGTCACTGTGAAACTGTTACAGCCCTACTGCTCACATTGACCCTCTTGAGATAGGCCTGGCTGCTCAGCCACACTACCAACCTGTGTAGTACAGACGTACACCAAAGGTTGGGTTACTATTGTCAGGAGGTCAAGGTTGCTGAAGTCTACAAAGGATACTGCACACAATCTTGCCTAACACCATCTCATTGGTGTCAGCCCTATCTTCCAGTTTGCTAATGTCGCTTTCACCTTGTGGAGGGATAGGCCCAGTCCTCTCTGATCTTGTCCAGTTGACTCTCCACTGTGCCTGTGAATTTTATCCCCAAAGTCCTGAAAGTATTTTGTAAGGATTTCCTGAGTTATTGGTTGGCCTGGCCCCTCCCCTTCCATTCCGGGCCTGCTGTCCTGGCTCTCCGGGCTCCCTTCCTCCTCAGGCTAGGTATCAGTGTCATTCCTCCAGAGCCTCTGGATGGGGCCTTCCTGCGCTCTTTTTGAGCCTTTTAGGGTGGCCTGAGAGTCTATGCCCTTGTTTTTTGACATCCTCCCTCAGACCTTTGGTGACGGCTCTGTGGCCCTCTGGGGTTGTTAACTTGCTGTTGTTGAACTCCTTTCCCTGCCAGATGGTGCTTATACATATGTCTAGTGGTTCTCAAGCCTGGCAGGCTGTCTTGCTTCCCTCAACCCCATGCTTTTCAATTCTTTTACCTGGTGGAAGGTCTTGACGTTCATGCCGGGGGTCTCTCCTTTTCCTCTTCGTCGCCGCCCTGGGTTGTCACCTCCTGAGGTTGAGGTCCCTCCTTGGTGTCTCCCCTGACTTTTGTTGAGGAGTAAGCTTGACCCCTGTGAAGTGCCTGTTTGCCTGCTCGCTTAGATGGCCCCCGATGTGCCGGTGAGGAGTTTGTAGTCATGTTGAGCTATTTCCTTATAAAGACCCTTGTTGAGGGGAAGTATTGGGCGATCCTTCAATGTGGGGTGTGGGGCTATGTGCGTGGGGCACCCATCAGCCCGGGCGCCTCTTAGCCTGAGTGCTTTACTGTAGAGCTCCTATGACACTCCTCCCCCCCGGGGCCAGTTTTGCAGTTGTGCTATAGGCTTTGTGGCCGTGGCTTGGAGGAGCAGGGGTCAGCTACTCGCCTCTTTGTGCGAACGATGGAAATTCCCCTTTCTGAGCTGATAGGCTGCCGGTGTGCCTGTTTGCTTCCTCCTACGGCTCCTGCAGGATCTCTCCTCTTTCCCGGGCATGCTGGACTTGGAGCTGCACCTTAACCTCTGGTCTGTTGTCGTGCCCCCTCTGGTGCGTTCTCAAGGCCCGCTGGCTCCTCCTCCCCAGGTCCGCTTGGCCATGCTGGATACTTGCAGCCTGGATATTGGCCCCCTGTCCCAACAGGGGTCCTCGCCGTCTCCTTGTTTGGCGTGTGGTGCGCATCTTCTCGCCTGTCTCTGCTGGGCCGCACTATGTCAGCCCTCCTTGTTGGGGGTGCGGTCTGCCCTGGGTGGCTCCTCCTCGGCCGCTTTTACGTTCTTCAGCGCCCTGGCGGGCCACGTAGCACTTCTCCGGAGGATGAACCGGGGCCCGCCTCCAGCCTTCTCAGGCTGCCGAGGTCGCTGTCACCCCCGGGCAGGGGCGGGGGGGCTCCCCCACTGCCCCCTTCCCGCTTCCCCCCCCTCTCCTCCATGTTCACTGCGGGTGCCCACTGGTGCACGAGGGTGGCGGAGGACCTCTTCCTTGCTCGTCTTTGCTGGCCCTCGATCCTTCGTGCCAGCTTAGTTCGTTGCAGCCCGGTTTCGGGTTATTTTGATTATTTTTCATGGGCTGGTTCTCATGATGGCCTTTTCCACTGATCCATGCTCTATGTTGGGGAGGGAAACACTAGCAGCTTATTTGATCTCTGGGATCGGGAGAGCGTCTTTCAAGGTGCTCTCCCTTTGGCAGCCATCTTGGAATTCTGTGATTTTTCTTTTTGAACACTGACTATTTAAGAAAGGTTATCTCTAAGCAGAAGAGCATCAGAACATTGGTAGGTATGGTATTGTTAATTTATATAGCGCCTATACACAGGCAAGTGTTTCAAAGCGCTCAAGGAGGGTGGGAACAAGGGGGGGGGGAAACAGTTGCTCGGAGCCCTTGAAATTCAGAGACGATCAGAGTCTGCAGAGGAAGTGAGTAAAAATACATTTAACAGTTTGGGAGATAGCAAATTGGCCTGGCAGCAATTGTTCATTTGTAACAGTGCAATTAATGGCCGAAGGCAAGGGAGAACAGACACAGTATCTTCAGGCATGGTGCATATGGATCGAGCAAGTGCACAGGTCACAAGGGGTGGGGGGGACTGGGAGGGAGGATCAAGTGCACCTGGTCGGTTGAGACTGGGGTAAGTGCAGAGAGAGCTGCGCTGTAGGGTACATTTCTCAAGTGCATTGAGTGTGGGTGAGGTTTAAGGCCCTGAGGCAAGTGCAAAAGAGGATTGGGGAGAGTTCCGGGGACCAGTGAGACTGAGGTACACCCGATGGCCAGACAGCATGCTGTAAGGAAGAGGAGGGAGAGGGACAAAACGGAGAACTGGGTTAGCAGGCTAGAGGGAGAGAGAAGGAAGAGGAGCGTCTTGAGGAGTTTCTAGAATTTAAGGAGATCTGGCTCAAGACGGAGGCCAGCTGGGAGGCTATTCCGGAGGGAGGCACCTGATGAGTTTAAGGATCTCCCTCCAAATCTCTACTTGGCGAACCGGCTCACTCACAGAAGGTTGGAGGTAGATGAGCGGAGGGCTCTTAAAGGACAGTATTTAGGTAGGCAGCGTTGCAACTAGATAGGTCCCAGGCCCCAGAAAGCCTTGTGGACAATGCAAAGGGTCTTGAATGTGATCCTTATCGCCACAGGGAGCCAGTGGAGGGATTTCGGCGCCAGAGAGATGCGGTCCCTGGGCTTGAGGCCAAGGAGAAGTCTTACAGTTCTGTTCTGGATGAGTTGCGCAGGGCAGAAGAAGGGAGGTTGAGGAAGAGGCTGTTGGAATAGTCCAGCTTGGATAGAACCAGAGCTCTCGAGACGGTGCCTTTGATTTTGCCCATTTACTTTGGCTGTCCTGTCTGCCTAAAGGCCCCCTTCTGAACCTATTGGCTTTGCCAGTGCTTGTTCCCTTACAGGTTTTAAATGTTGAACACTTTAATGCTGGGATAATAGACTTCCTGTATCACTTTGGGAGAATCTGTTTATATAGAAGATCAGTCTGTTCTGATCTAACCCTAACCTTTGCTTCCTTAACTCAATATTGCATAAATGATACAAAATAAGTCTTATACTGACCTCACTTCTGGGTGCTGGAGTATGTGTACGTATGTTTGTTGTTGTGCATTTGTATAGCGCCTTATATACCATTGGTATGATCTCAAAGCGCTTGTGGGTTGAATGCCCTTGGACCGTAGTCCGGATCAGTGGAGAGAGTAGGATAGTATATAGTGCTTGGGTGCACTCTGTATGTGGGCAGCCAGAATGTTGCACCTGCTTTATTGACTTAAATCCTAACTTGGGAATGTTACTGCTAGTTACTCCTTTTTAAAGAATGCTTTAAATATCTTTGTGTATAAAGGAAAATGTTTCCTATAACTTTGTGTGTGATTTTATTTACTTGGCTACCTGTATTTACTGATTTCATTCTACAGCTCACATTACCCCTCTTAAGATGAGCCTGGCTGCTCAGACATGCTACCAACGTGTGTAGTACAGACCTATATTAAAAGGTGGGTTACCTAATACCAAGAGATTAGTTTTGTTTAGTCCCACACCAGTTGGACTGCCCTAATTCCTACCCAACGATCAGTTTGTATGCACATGCCTTGGGTAGTGTTCCTGGTTGCTTATATCCTGTGTATACACAAATGCCTATGCATGTGTCTGGGCAGTTTTCTCAGTTGTTTATCCTGGATACAACCATGCTTATTATGTTGTGCAATTTCCTCGGGCAGTGTACTCTATCTATTTTTGGTACACAGCAGTGCGTGCATACAGATTTGGAGCAGTGTTTCCAGCTTTCTATGTACATCCTGTATACAGCAGTGTGTGGGCACATCTGGTGCATTGTTTCCTACAGTGTTGCTGTATATACATCCTGTATATGGGCACATTTATGTGCACTAAAATTATGTAGGGTGGTGTTGCTGTGCTCCTGGCTCTGTCTGATAATAGACGTGCCTTGCATGAAATGACTGCCTTGTGCTGGCCACACCGTTTTCGCTGCTTGCATCTGGAACTAGAAATGTTTGCTTGACTGGATTAAAAGCTACTTGAATACACCTGTGACTGGATTTTAAAAAGGAGTCCATACCTTTTTTGGTTTGATCAGTTCTTGTTTTCAAATGCACCTGAAACATTTCATAAATGCTCTTGTTGGAAGAAACTCTGAAAAGTGGATGCCTGTGTAGAGAATGCAGTGTGAGAGAAGGGGTATGGGTAAGTGATTGGTGGGTCAATGGTTATGAATGGGTTTGTGTGTGAATGTTCTGGGTGGGTGCCCATGCAGAGAATGCAGTGTGAGTTTGTTGGCATGTTGGTGCAGTAATTCTAGCCGTGTTTTACTGTGACATGACATTTTTTATTGGGCAGCTACGATAAAGCGAGCATGAGTTTTCTTGCATTTCTAGACTGGCCTCCATTGGAGCCAGTTTGGACATAATTTCTTATTATGGCATTGCATTTGTAATGGCAAAACCAACAGATGTATGTTATGTGGGGCTACTGGCATACTGGCAGAGCCAGCTTGGCATGTTTACTTATAGTATCATACTCTTGTTGGCTTAAATGCCAGTACTGTACTTATATGGGAAACCAGCACATACTCGTGCAGTCACCATGGACCACACGCAACTGCTAGTGAGGAATGTGGGCTTGTGGCAGGCCTTGGCTCATTGTTGGCTCAGTCTCCATGTGGCCTGGAGCCAAATGGGAGGAAATGAATGAGGGTCTCTGTTTCTTGCTGCACTCAATATGCGAGAACTGTCTCAGAAATGAAAATGCTTCAGAAAACTTCCAACACCTTAAATGGCTAGATTTGCTTGGTTCTGTTTCAGTTTCAAAGAGTTTTATTGATTGACACACCGTCTTTCATTTCATGCAACAACCACCCGTATTGTCTTTCCACTGCATGGCATCATTTGGCCTTGGATGTTGTTGGGCAAGAATTGAGGTAGTGACCTGGGGGAGACTACAGAACACTTGTCCCCTTGGTATTAGGTAACCCACCTATTGTTGGTCTGTACTACACAAGGTGGTAGTGTGACTGAGCAGCCAGACTTATCTCAAGGGGGTAAATGTGAGCTGTAGAGCTGTAGCATCGAAATCCACCAATACAAGGATAAAAATAACATTACACTCAAGGTCTCCTTAGTAAAATAATTATTTTTCTGATGCTTGTTAATCTGCTTAGAAACACGTGCTGTGCATATGGTCCGACATGCAGTGGTAACCGCAGCGTATTACATCTTGTCTTTTGGGGACCGAAAGGGGGCATTGGCATAGCCGTGTCTGTAACACTATCCTTATCGTGAGGTGTAGGGTACCCAAAATCCCTCAGGGGCTGAGGTCCCTCAGATTATTTTTTCCACCCAGATAACTGGTCGCCCCATTGCGGCGCTCTTCACAAGAGACATTGTTTATCCTTGTTTACCGACTTTGTCGGTAATTTCCCCTAAGTCACTTCGATGGTGCTTCAAATACTACGATGAAGACTGCAGGAACTTTTGACTGCGGTGGACCTCTATGCCTAAGATCCGGCGGCAGTCATCCACGTGGCCGGGCCCTCTGGCCGGCCTACACAGTAGGGAGATAGGGCTCGGGGTGGTCCTATCTTTCACTATGTCTCTCCTCTTTCCCTCTCTCTACCCTCTAGGTCTGGTCATCATTTTCATTACCTTTTGCTAAGGAAAGGACACCATTTAGGTTTTGCCCCTCTTGCAGGGTCAGATACCCGTGGAAGGACGAGCACGATAAGTGCAATAATTCTGCCCCTTGACCACGATGAAGCGCGGTGCGCGGCTTGTAGGCTCCTTCGACCTAAAACACTTAAGGAGCGCCGCGTGAAGAGGTGGGCGGCCTACAGCATGTCATGGGCTGGATCTTCTTCCCCCACCGCCGCACCCGCCGAAAGTGACGGGGGCACTAGTGATGACCAAGCATTCATATCGGATGCCATCGACCTTACGACTGACACTTCGAGGACCACCATGCCCGTCCCCGACCCCTCCAGGCCTGATGCAAGTCACGCTACGGGGACAACGCCCGGCGACATACAAAAAACCCACACTAAACACACAACCCCTTCGCCTGTTTCAACGGTTCCGTCGAAACTGGTGAAAGCGCCAACAGGACCACCGAAAGTTTCGACAGAATCCTCTGATCTTGAAGATCAACAGCCTTCCCTTCCCCGCATCCGCATAAGCGGCTTGCCACTGGACCTTCGAAAATGAAGGGCGCTACCACAAAATCGCATTTGGCCGGCGGAGCGCGCTCAGCTGACGCTCCGACGCCCCCTAAGGCCCTGGTAGGACGAAAATCTACCGCTAGGCCTCTTAGTCGTACGGCACGCCCCGATTCGCCAGACATCGCCGAAAGTATTGCGAGGATTGCTTCGGCAGTGGGGCTGATGCCTAAGGAGTCAACGAAACGCAAGGAGCGTGCCGCGGACACGTCTAAAGATGCGCCAAAGCACCACAAGGCTCGCGAAGACTATGAAGACAGTCAGGACCCTTTGTCTAGCACTATTAGTAATAGTTTTCGGCGCCAAAGGCAAGAAAATGAAGATTTTCCACCTTTTGCACTTTCTGGTTCGTCTAAATGTACCAGAGAAAAATTTGAAGGGTGCATGGATCGCTTGGAAAGGATTCTCGCTTTCAGAGCACCCTACACCCAAGAGATTGATTTATATTTTATTTCTATCGCGCTCATACACAAGTGTTTCAGACCTCGGGAGGATCCTCTTTCTGTATCAACCTTAAGATTTCCTGGAAATTTAGAACCTTCCCGGGAACATTTCACTTCTAGCCATCCTGAAGATGAAATTAAAGTGGACACATATCAAGACATTTACGATGAGGAAGAAGATACTACCTTCCTACAGGACTACACTGCAGATGACCAGGCGGATGCCACGGACAACTGGGTGGAAACTCATCAAGTTGACTGAGCCATGGGCACTCTCTACTCACAATCAGGACACAGATGTACTGTTCGGACTCCCTCCTTCCACCCCGGCTTGCCAGGCTTCACGAGTAGACGATCAGATGGCCTTTAATGCCATCTTAAGGAAGGCAGGCGATTATTTTCAGATCGCCACCCAAGAGGCCATAACTGAAAATTATTTTGTGGAGGACATTCTTAAAGAACCCCCCTCCGCCCTCCCCCCTCCAGTCAAGCCATTCCTCACCTAAACTCCATTAAAAGGAGATTGGCTCCTTCTCTTGTCACGCCAGCCCATACCAGGGCCGTAAATCCAAGGGTGGAAAATTTATTTCGGCCATCGCCTACTGACCCTCAATATATTAAATGCCACGCCACCCCCAATTCCCTAGTGGTTACCACCACCCAGAAACGGGCGGGACTACCCCTTGCTACGGGTGAGGCACCTCCCGATAAGGAGGCAAAGATTGTATGCCTTAGGTAAACGTATTACCACGGCAGCTGCTTTTGCCACACGCATAGCAAACACCACTTTGCTTTCCAGTTATGCCGATGCGCAATGGAACCTTACACAAGGTGGTCTCCAGGAGGTACCTGAACCCGCAAAAACTAAATTACTCGCCATTGTGGCCGAGGGCAGGCAGGCCAACCAAAATGTTTTAAAAAACACTCTGGATACTGTGAAGATGCAGGAAGATCCCTGGCTCAGGGCACAATGCTTAAACGGCACGCTTGGCTCCGAAACTCGGACTTCAAGCCGGAGACCCAAGCAGCTCTTATTTACAAACCTATCGAAGAGTCGAACCTCTTTGGTAAAGCAGTCGACGATGCTCTAGAGACTGCCAAAAAAGAGCATGTGACTCTTAAGTCCCTGCAACAAATCACACAAAAATCCTCCCCCTAAAGGGGAAGCGGGTCCCGCCGGTCCTTTCGAGGCCAATTGCGTTCCGCACGAAACATGTAAATTACGGGAAACTGGAACTCGGGACAAGCATCCAGCACCCCCGTCAACTATCCACCTAGGGGTCAGCGGCGCAGCAAAGGCAGAGGCCCCAACTCCAGGGGAGCCACAGCCTCCGGTCAGAAATGACCTACGGATCCAGGTCCCCTCCCATGTCACTCAGGTCAGGGGGCGCTTAACATCTGTCCTTTCGGCATGGGAGGGAATTACATCAGACCAGTGGGTTCTAAAAACGATCGCCCACAGGTACTGCGTGGATTTCGCCCAACAGCCCACAATTCAAACAGCCCAAAGCACGACGCCTGACGCCAGACCATCTGCAAATGCTAATACAAGAAGTAGAGGCACTTCTGGAAAAGGATTCCATAGAAGCCGTCCCTATTCTTCAGGTAAACAAGGGTATTTATTCAGTGTACTTCCTTGTACCCAAAAAGGACCTCACCATGCGCCCTGTTAGACTTGCGCCCAGCGAACAAATTTGTCAAACCTCAAGTTTAGTATGGTAACCCTACAGGAAGTAATCACACTGTTGAAACAAGGGGATTACATGGCAACATTGGACATGAAAGATGCATACTTTCATATTTCAATGTTGCCAGCGTACAGAAAACATCCAAGGATGTTTACGAAGGTCCTAGCAGTAGCAGCAGCACACCTGCGCAGACTATCTGTCCCTGTTTATCCTTACCTCAGCGACTGGCTCATAACAGCGGACTCTTACGAAACATGTCTGAGGAATACGCAGAAGACAATAGATCTCCTGTTCAATCTGGGATTCTTCATCGAGAAGAAATCCAGCTTGGACCCCAGTCAAGTCAAACAATTTCTAGGGGCCCTAATTCGGACAAAGGACAACCTCATCTTCCCCTCCAACGATAAGGTTCAGAACATGCTTTCTCAGATCCCTCAATATGTAGTCATTCAGGAAGTGATGGTATGCAAGACCATGCGCTTGCTAGGTATGATGGCGTCATGCATTTACTTAGTTCCCCACCCGCTGCTGCGCATGCGCCCCATGCAACAGTGGCTCAACAGCCAGTGGTGTCAGGCCAGCGGACAATGGAAGATCTGGTAGTTGTCTCACCAGCCCTCGTTCTCTCTCTGCAGTGGTGGTCGAGGGAAAACTTCTTGAAGGGGGGAAAACCTTCACCCCCCCACAGTGGAAGCCACTCTCGTGACAGACGCATCTCTTAAGGGGTGGGGGCTCACCTACTTCAGCAGACAGTGCATGGGGTGTTGTCCCCACAGGTAGCATCGAACCATATAAATCTGTTAGCGCTATTAAGTGTTCAAAGCACTGAAGGCCTTTCAGACACAGCTACAAGGGAAAACCATTCTGGTCCTGACAGACAGCATCACAGCCATGTATTACTTAAACAGGGGGGCACACACTCTCCAGGGCTATCCACGCTGTCCCAAAACATTTGGATGTGGGCTCTCACACACAAGATGTTCCTGTTGTCCCAACACGTTCCAGGGGAACTCGGTCTTCTAGCAGACGTGCTCAGCAGGGATTTCCCACTTCCCATAGAATACGAATGGCGTCTACACGAAGACATTGTCTTCAACGTCTTTGCAGAATGGGGCTTCTCAGAGATCGACCTGTTTGCTACTCAGGAGAACGCCCAATGCCAAGACTACGCCTCCAGGTATCCCCAGAACCAGTCCAAGGGGAACGGACTCTGGATAGCATGGTCAGGGAAATTTGTCTACGCAGCTCCCGCCCCCCCAACCCCCTTACCCAACAAGATAGTGCGCAAGATGCACCAAGAACCAGTCACCATATTATTGGTGGCCTGAATGTGGGGCTGCCAACCCTGGTTCGCTCATCTAATGGAAATGTCCCCCCCCCCCCCCACACCCCTGTGAAAATACCCTGCCCGTACAACATGTCTCAGGACGGGGTAAGAGACTACACCCATGCCTGCAAACTCTGAACTTAGCAGCCTGTCTCCTGAGATCATAGAGTTTGGATACCTTCAACTTCCTCAGAAGTACATGGACATACTCAGGGAAGCTAGAAAACCTAACACCTGTTATTGCTATTCCAGTAAGTGGAAACAATTTTTCATCTGGTGTAAAACCAAGGGCATCAATCCCATTGACTGCTCACCTACCCACATTGTGTTGTACCAAACTCATTTGTTAGACTTGGGTTTGGTTTTTAATTCCCTAAAGGTTCATCTAGCGGCTCTGTCAGCCTACACTACGTCACAACAGAAAGTGTTGTGGTGGAAAATACCTGTTACGGCTTTTATGGAAGGGGTTAAGAATTCTCCCCCCGCCCCATTTCTAACACAGCTCCCGGATGGGATCTAAATGTGGTTTTGACCAGACTCATGGGGTCTTCCTTTGAACCAATGCATAACGCAAGCCTAAAAGTCCTTACGTAAAAGACGGCCTTCCTATTGGCCATCACTTCTATCAGAAGGGTTAGTGAACTACAAGCCGTTTCAGTTCTAGACACTTTTCTTACAGTCCACAGGGATAAGGTGGTTCTGCGCACTCATCCTAGATTTGCGCCTAAATTCATCTGGAAGTTCCATGTGAACCAATCAATCGAACTACCCATTTTCTTCCAGAATCCCACTAGCATGGCCGAAAGAAACCTACACACACTAGATGTGCACAGGGTAGTCCTGTTTTACCGGAAAAGAACGAAACCGCTGAGGAAGACAAACCAGTTTATCGTTTTAAATGGCAGCTGGTAGAGAAAGGGGATCCTGTCTCCAAATCTGGTTTGTCAAATGCATCACACTGTTATACTCTTGCTAAGATAGAACTGCCCTTCAAGCCTAGAGCACTCTACTCGGGGCACTGGGGCTTCCATAGCATTCATTGCAAATGTTCCCCTTGAGTCCATTTGCAAAGCGGCAACCTAGAGTTCTGTACACACCTTTACAAAATGCTATTGCCTAGACACTCATTCTAGATCTGATTCTCAGGTGGGACAAGCAGTAGTAAGACATCTTTTCACTACTCTTCCTTCTCACAACCCACCTCTAACTCCGGGTACTGCTCGCTAGGCTATGCACAGCATGTGATTCTAAGCAGATTAACAAGCATCGGAAGACATGCATTACTCACCGTAATAGCATTTCTGATGATTGTATCTGCTTAGCTTCACATGTGCCCACCCTGCATCCCCACTCGGGGAGAAGGAACATAGACATCTTACTATTTTCGCTTTCTTCATATACTCACTCACAATAGCCTTGGGCTCCCTCATGGCAGAAAAATACAATCGGAGGGACCTCGGCGCGTGGGGGATTTTGGGTACACTACACGTCACGATAAGGATAGTGTTGCATACACGCCTATGCCGACGTCCCCTTTCGGTCCCCGAAAGACAAGATGTAATACTCTGCGATTACCACTGGATGTCGGACCATATGCACAACATGTGAAACTAAGCAGATACAACATCAGAAATGCTATAACGGTGAGTAATGCATGTCATTTTATAGCCCATTTCTCAGAATCAAGCCAAGCAAGTAGATACTCTTTAGAGATGCTTCATACACACTTCCTACACCATGAGTTGACTTCACTAACAAGGACAGTATTGGCATTTATGTCACCTTTGTGCTTTGTAAATTCTGAAGTTGGTAGAAGGAAAAGGTTAAAGGAAGGAACAAGGTTAAACAGGTTCTCGGAGCATGTGAGCAGTTATAAATCTCCCAATGAAGTCTAGACAACATTTCCCAGCAATATTAGTTAGAAACCAATATATCACCTATGAGGGACAGTAATGATGTGATAATGATGTGTAATTTATATAGCGCCTTAATCCAAAGCATAAGCAGTAAGAATCAGTCATTGGACTAGAAGTGTCTGCAGGAAGCCAGGACAGCCAAAGGCAATTGGAGCAAAGTCTTTGGAGCCGAGGCACTTCTTAGATAGCAAAAAGTCTTGCATAAATTTAAGAGTTTGTTGTAGAAAATCACTGTTTGGTCACACAGTTAGACTTGTGAAAGTTAAGAGCTGAAATAAACTCTGGAGGAGCAGCTGCTGCAATTCTCCACTGAGAAGAGCAGAACTACAGACAAAGAGATAAGTAGCCCAAAGTCAGAACAGTTCCTTTGGTTAGAAGAGGATCCAGCTGGCTCCTGTCTGTTTGCAGTGATGGAGATCCTGTGTTCCTGGGCCCCGATCATGGGGACAAGGGGGAGGACGTCTGGAGGACTCCTGCACAGCAATTCAAAGGTCAGCAGCAGCTATGGGCGTTCTTCGGATCAGCAGCACTTGGCGGTTTCAGCGCTCGGTAAATAGCACCACCTCGGATCTTGGACACCGGCTGGGCTTCCTTCAGTCCTTGAGTCCAGCACTCTGGCGAGGTGACTCAAGCTTGGGTCGTCCTGCTTCGGGAGAGTCCTCAGGAGACTCCTGGAACGTTTGGCCGGCTTACAGACGTTGCACTGGACTATGGATTTCTCGACCCCTGGCACTCTGTTCCAGCAGCATCAAGGAAGTACAGCCAGTTGAGGGTCTGCCAGAAAGTTCGTCTCAGGGTTAGTTGGTCCCACTAACCCAAGGGAAGAAGGTGTTCCGTCCGAAGCTTCTCTTTTCAATCAGAAAAAGGAGTTTCAGCACCGCTGCAGGGCTTCACCAGGCAGTACAAGAGTCCAGGAGGATGCAGCAAGCGTTGGTTGTGTTTTCTTAGTCGGGGTATTCTTCCAAGTGGTTCAATCTGTCTTCAGTCCAAGAAGCCTCGCCTTTTACGCTGGTTTCTCCCATTCATGCACAACCTAGCTCTCTCACACAGCAGGGTGGCTGTTTTGCAAGGTCAGCCAGCTAATCAGGACTGGTGCATTCAGGTAACAAAGGAGACAAAGGACAGGGGAGTTTCAGGCACCTCCCTCACTTCCTGCCCTTCCAACCACACTGGAGCCAGAGGCGGGCTTCAGTACTGAACACCACAAAAGGCAAAACGAACAAAGGGCTCAAACCTGGTGCGACGTGCAGAGTAAAACCCAAGAAATACCTCACAAACAAGAAATGGTGAAAAAAGACGACCGGGCCATTTTTACGCAATGGTCACCCATGGGTTCTATACTGCCACTGAGGATTCAAAGCACAACGGTAGGAAAATTAAACCACTTCCACCAGCCATTTAAAGTAGTGAGGGGGTAACCTAACATTTTTTTAAATGAGTAAGTAGGAAAAGGGGCTACTTTGTAACCCCCCAGCACTCCCCATAGGATGGGGTGTGCTGGACCTACAAAGAGAAAAGGTAATTAAAGTCAATTTCACTTTTCTATTCTTGGGATTGGTAGTTTAGTCCTAAAGGACATCTCTGACACTGCACTGAAGGTGCAGTGTCACCATACAAAAATAGATGCCTATGGAGTTTGTCCGACTCCAAAAACAAAGGAAACAGATAATCCAAATCTGATCAAAACACGTGAGGGAGTGAGAAAAAGGGCTCACTCTCCAGGGTTAAAAATAAAGTCCTAAAGTCCAGCAAAAGAGCTGGGGTTCTCGAAAGGTTGAAGGGAATCGGCACAGAAATGAGAATTCTCCCCAACACCGACCCCCCCCCCCTCAGAACTAGTACTGTTGAACACATCTCCGTCCCATTGGTCGGAGTCCCAATCAACCCCTGCGGGGGCAATCATTGTTGCTATCTTTTGGGTATTTACCCTCCCTCTTCTCTTTCGATATTTGTATTTGACGACTCTTAAAGCAGCTCGCTCGGCTACTGCTTGATATTTATCCGCCTTGTCGTGATACAACTTCATTTGAAGCTGCTGCATTAACGCAATCTGTTTCCAGACAGCCTGCTCCTTTTCCAGTCTTGGGACACTCGCCTGCAATTCTACATTCTGTTGATACATCCTTCTGAATGCGTGCAACAAAATCCACCCTTGTCTACCTAAAGCAGAACATTCCTTTCTCTTTTCCACATGTACCTGTTGCAGGCAACCCGCCACCTCGGCTGGACTCGCCTCTACTATAATCGTATCCCAGGTCTCACTCAAACCTGTGCCACACGGCCAAGTCTGTGCAAATTTGTCATATGGACTTTGTCCACCCTGGGATTGTTGCTTCAGGGCAGTATCTGCCTGCGGAGCTTACTTTTTTCCTGAATAGGAACTCAAGGTGTCCATGAATGTTTGATCTCCCTATCGATAATACCTTAAACCACACCCACTTTCTTCCTGAACACTAAAAGAAAATTGCCTTTCTGAGTCTAAGCTCCAAATTTGTAGAATTCTTTGGCATCAATATCAGCACAAAGACCCTGCTCACTGTGCCATTATATTTTACTTTTCTGTCACGTGTAATAACCCTAGACCCACTTACCTTATTACCTGAACCAAAAATTCATACTCGGGAGGCACTAATACACACTTAGACTAACAATCGGAATATAATTGGCTCTTTACAGGCTGTTTATTCACAAATATAAGTATACAGCTAATTATTGGAATAAATGCAATTGGTTATACATCAACACACAAGCAAGAATGATTATACAAGGATCTACATCACCGTTGGTGAAGTTGCAGAAGAAAACTTGATCTCCGCCACTACGACACTAACCAGTCCCGAGGCAGGTAGGCAGAGAGATCACACGTGTTAACTGGGTCTGGAGCGGAGCACCCTCCCTCTCAGCGAGACTTCATCACCCGGGGTTCCAATTCTGTCTACCACAAGGCTACCTCTCCTCTTATGGGGGAACAATTCCCCCACCCCCCCCTCAGGTTGACAACTGTCCCCGGCCGAAGGACAGACAGCAAGCATGGTGAAGCAAAGAGCAGAAAACTCCAGTCAGTATGAAAAACCCAGTTTGTCTCCCGCGCACTAGTTCCCAGCACCCCTTATCAATGCACCTGCTCATCCCCGACTCCCTTCTTGGCTCGTCCTTGAGTGAACAATACAACTATCCTTCATAGTGAGCACACCCGTTTCATATGGTAATCTTGCAACCATTGCAGAATTCATGTCTACCTTCTAACTGTGCTAACAGAAATGTAGACTTTCATTGCGGTTTGGAAGTGAATGTCCAAAATGGCCGCGCACCGGCACCATGTTTTTAGCTCATTTTCGCACACGCATATTTTCCTGCAGACTCTTCTAGTCCATTGTCTTTGATATTTCTGTCCCTCATAGGTGGTAACTTGTTTTAGACTTCTTGCTGAGAAAGGCTTGTCTAGACTTCATTGGAAGATTTAAGTATACTCACATGCCTTGATAACCTGTTTAACACGTTTCCTTCCTTTAACCCTTCATTTCTGCAACCTCAGATTCTGCAAAGTAAAACTAGTGATATATAAATGCCATTACTGTCCTTGCGAATTAAGTCACTTCCAGCTGTAGGAATTGTGTAAAAAGCATATCCAAAGAGTATCCACTAGCTTGTGCTGATTCTGTAAAAGTATTTTAAAGTATGTTTGATTGTTAACTAACTTGCCCTTTTTTAAGGATGTTTATTTACAAAAATGTTAAATAACTAGTTATAACTAAAACCATGAGTGCAACTTGTATTTGCAAATTTCATTGCTACAGCTCTACAGCTCACATTTACCCCTCTTGAGATATGCCTGGCTGCTCAGTCACACTGCCAACTTGTGTAGTACAGATCTATACCAAAAGGTGGGTTACCTAATACCAAGCGGATAAGTGTTGTGTAATCTCAGTGTTACTACACCAATTCTTACCTAACAAAGTGTATAAAAAAATAATTGTCCCTTGCCCTACGGTTCTAGGGGCTGGTGATAGAGTTGGCAAAGGAGGTGCCCTTTGCCTTGGCTGGCTGCCCAGGAAAGGCTGCTATGAGACTGTGCTAAAAACGCTTCCTCAGAGTAGCATCCAATCAGGAAGCGGGTGGGTGTGGGAGGAGTGGGGCTGATGTAGGAATGGAGCAAGGATTAACGTTGGGGGGAGTACGGGTGGCAAGATGGCAGGAAAACAAACTGCCTTGAGAATCTCAGGCTTACCCGAGAGCAATGGGATCTTGGGCTTCAATGGGCGCATGGCGGAATGGGCAGTGGACTTTGAAAGCAATACAATAATGTGGAAGGATATTTCACTTTTTTACATTTGTATTTTTTCCACTCTAGAAATTAGTAACCAAAATGTTTGTCACATAATGTTTGTCATTTGTATTGTCTATATAACATCAGGCACCTGTTTAAATTGCTTCATTCTTTAGTTTGCGTTGCATCTTTAGCCTTATACTTGTCTCTTCTCTGAGGCAACTGCTTCTGCCATGATTACCCTACAGCCCCCGATGGAAACATCTGTCCTTGTCCCACAACCGCAACATTCGCTGTGGAATCGTCATGTGCATTGTGGCGTATGTATCAGGGGATTGAAGTGTCACTAACATGGAGAGCTCCCAGCTACATGTAACATGTGTTAGATTGTAACAACATTTTTGATGCTTGTGAATCTGCTTAGTCACATGCTGTGCATATAGTCCGACATCTAGTGGTAATCGCAGAGTATTGCATCTCGTCTTTCGAGTATCAAAAGGGGACATCGACATGGGCGTGCTTGTAACACGATCTATACATGACGTGTAGTGTACCCAAGATCCCTCACGTGTCTACGTCCCTCGGATTGTTTTTTTCCACCCAGCTAGCTGGTTGCCTTATGCAGAGCTCCACACATTGCTAATATATATCTATGTACACAACCTCGGGTCATTTTATTATTAGTTGCCCTTCACCGACAACTACTTGCACCCAACGCTGAAGACCACGGAACACGACTCCAGACTTCTGGTGGCTGGCGCTCCGGTTGAGCGTGGGGCCTCAGCCTCCAGCCAGGCCTACATAGTAGGTAGAGTGGGGTCCGGGGCTCTTTCTTTTCAAGAATGCATTTCCTTCTCCCCTTTTGCCTTCTGGTTTTGCTGTCGCTATAAACCTGAGCTATGGACAGGATACCTTTTTAAAATGTTGCCCTTGCAACACCAAGTATCCCTGAAAAGACACACACTGAAGGTGTAATAAGTGTCTACCTCGATCATCACAAGGAGTCCTGTCGGTTTTGCAAGCTTTTACGTCCTAAAACGACAAGATAGGCCAGTAAAACGGTGGGCGGCCTAAGCCATGCAGCAGGCCGAGGGTAGCTTCCCCCATCGCCGCGGGTGCCTCGAGTGATGAGTAAGTTAGTGACAGCTGTTGGGTAGATACAGAGGCCATTGAACCAACTTTGGGGCAGCCTTGTTCCGAGATGTCCGTCCCCAGCAAGCGGGCCATCGGCTCTGCTATGGGGAATGTACAGCCTACATGGATGCACACACACCATAAAGATAAACACTCAACCCCCCCGGGTCTCCTCAACGGACTCGTCGGGACAGCCAAAGATGTCAACGGGTACATCTATCCTTTCGGCGGAACCCATCAGTCCTAGCGGTTGGCCGCCCTCCCCGTAACTGTCTAGGCAGCATGCGTCTGGGCACTCTAGTTACAAGGGTGTCAGCACCAAACCTCAAAAGAGCGCCAAAACGCCTCATAAGAGCACCTTGAAGGTTTTGGCAGTGCCGAAAACTGCGTTTAAGCCGCAAGGCCCATCAATCTGTCCAAGGCATGCCGTGATCTGCGAGAGTCTTGCAAACATTTCGACAGCAAACAAACCTAGAGACACGTCGAAAGACACGCCTAAACGTTTAGAGGGTTATAAAGAATACTCTGAGGGTTCCTAACCCCTGTAAAAGACTTTCAGACAAGGCTTGACAACCTAAGGACACAAGGCCCCAAGAAGAGCCCTTTCAACCTCCAGACCCTTCTGGATCATCCTTATGGAGCAGGGACAGGTTTGAGGGGTGTATGACTAGACTCTCTGAGAAATTTACCACCCCTAAAAGACAGAGTGGAAGACTACTACTCTACTATGCTTAAGTTTCAAAGGACCTCCAACCGCACTCCTCAGGAGGATGTGTTTAATCTAACAGAGCCAGCGGAGACCCCTCAGGACCCGGGTGAGGATCTCTTTGAAGAACCTATACTCTACTCCCAGAATGGGTATTGACCATCTTCTTTGTCATATTCTTCCTAGTCAAATTCTGCTCGTTCTACTAGGTGATTTCAATCTCCATCTTTCCTCTATTCATTCTACTTGTCCCTTCCCTTCCTTTCGATTCTTGATTCTCACTATCCCCACTTTCTACTCCTTCTACCCATAACTCTGGCTCTTCACTTGATTACATTTTTCTTTCATCTTTCACTGCTTCTTCTGTACTAGCCTTACCTGTCTAGCTATCTGACCACTCGTTTATCTCTCACTTGTTCCTCCTATTTCTTCGACTCCTCTCTTGCCTAAAATATTCTATCGACGCGATCTACGCAATTTCAATTCTTCGCTCCATCTTGATGACTGTACTAATATCTTCATTCTCTTGCACATTTCCGTTCTCTCTGCTGATGAGGCTTTGTCTACTCTTGTCAGGTCTTGATCAACTATAGCCTCTCTGCCTTTCAGCCTACTCGTAAACCTGCCCAACCATGGCTCCCTTCCCGCCTGTTCTATGCAGCGACGACTTCTTCACTTAGAGACGCTGGCTTAAATCCCATTCTGTCTAATCACTCTGCTTATTTTTCTGACCACACCATTTATGACTGCCTAAATTGTGCTAAACGCACCTATTTCTGATCATCATCTTACTCAATCTGCTCATCCTAGGCGTCTGTTTTCAAACTTTAACCCGCCTTCTCTCTTCTCCTTCCCCTGATCCTTCTATGAATTCTACTCTTTCTGCTCTTGATTTTGCTTCCTGTTCTTCCTCTAAGGTCTATTCTTTACATCAGGACCTTGTTAACTCACCCTCCTAATACTGTATTTTCTCCCCACCTAAACCTCTAACCTTCTTTTCGGACTTTGCTCTGTGATGTAACGCTTCGGTTGGCCAAAGTCTAGCCAACGGCCGCTCGTGTGGATCCTATACCATCTACTCTTATTCCCAAAATCTATCTTCCCTTTGCATCATTCCTTGTCTCATTCTTTAATATTTGTGTCGCTATATCTATCTTTCCTACAGCTTTCAAACCTGCTACCATCTTTCCCATTCTAAAAAAACCTTCAGAAAATCCTCTCATCCTTTCTTATCGTTGCCCCATTTCTCTTCTACCCTATTTATCTAAGCTTCTGGAGCACCTTGTCTATTCTCAGATTACTTCCTTTGTTAATGATCTATCTCTTCTCCCATGTTTTCAGCCTGGGTTTCGTCCTAGTCACTCCACCAAGACTGCTTTAATGTGTGTGCTTAACTCTCTTCTGTCAGCTCGTCACTCTAAATACTCTTCTTTTCTTTTTGATCTATCAGCAGCCTTCGACACTGTTGATCACTCTATGCTTTTGAATTCTTTTTCATTTGGCTTTAGGGCTTCTGTCCTTTCCGGGTTCTCCTCCTCATATCTATCTAACAGATCTTTTCCTATCTATTTCGGTGGAAAGATTTCCTCACCTTTCCCTCTTGAGCAGTGTTCCCCAAGGTTCAGTCTTGGGCCAGTTTCTATTTTCACTCCATGCTTCATTACATGCTCTTGTCATTTGTTCCTTCGGGCTCATCACTTTTACGCCGACGACATGCAACTATTTCTATCCTTTTTATCATTCACACTGGAAATTCACCACTCTCTTACCACCTGTCTCTCTGCCAATAAATCATGAATGGTATTGCACTTCCTCACCCTAAATGCTGGGAAAACTGAGGCTGTATTCTTCCCTGCCAACACAATTCCCTCTTTCCCCCCACCACTGTATCTCTTTTCCCTTCTACTCTTTCTATTTCTCCTACTGCACACAATCTTCGTCTTTATCTGGACTCTAATCTAGCTTTTACCCATCATATTTCCCTCACAACACGGACTTGACGCTTTCAACTTTATAATTTCATTAAGTTCGCTCCTCTCACTTTCCATGTGACAAATTCTTTTATCTTATTTTCTCCCGACACTTCTATTGTTCTGTCACGCTCTTTGGTCTCCCTGCCTCTCGCCTTGCTCCTTTGAAATCAATACATCATTCCTCTGTGTACTTTGTCTTCTCTCCTACATTAATTCTATCTCTGCATCGCTTGCATCTCTCGGATGGTTACATTTTCATTCTCAACTTAAATTTCATTTTCTGTACTTAGTCGGGAGCTGGCCCATAAAGAAATGTAAAGACTATCTTGCTGCTCTCCTGTCCTTTTATACTCCTTCTTGCTCTCTACGCTCCTCCTGTCTTTAAGCTGACCGTCCTGTGCCCAGGCCAGTTTTTGTGCCTTCCAGCTTCTTGATCCTCTTCATTGGAACATTCTTACTCTATCTCTTCGGTCTATCACAGTCTACTCTCTTTCGGGTCTCTTTGAAATATCGTCTTCTTCACTGTCCATGTTTGTTCGCTGTCAGAATTGATATTTGATTTACTTTACAGTTATATTTGTACCGTTGGTTTTAACTTTGTGCAGCGCTTTGGACAAAAGCGCTATATAAGCCTCAATAAAATACAAATGAACAACTTGTGGGTGAAGCACCATGGCTGTCACTGACCAATACCCCAGATCCAGGCACAGTGCATAATCCTACCGCTTCACCTTCTATCAGACGAGCATCTCCCATCAATGGTCAGATGGCATTCAATGCTATCCTTAAAGCAGCTGAACACTTTCAGATTGCCACTCAAGAAGTTGTGCAAGACACTGACTTCGTAGAGGACATTTTGAAGAAGAAACCACCTGCAAGCCAGGCGATACCTCTGTTAAACTCTACCAAGAGGCGTATCGCCCCCTCTTTGCTCACTCATTGCAAACCAGGGCAGTGAACCACTTTTTTGCCCCTCGCCTACAAACCCTCTCTATATCCATGGATAGGCCTCTCCTGATTCCCTAGTCGTAACAAATAGGAGGTGAGCAGGAGTACCTTTGTCAACGTCCGAGGCACTGCCGGACAAGGACTGCAAGTAGTTGTATGCCCTGGGGAAGCGCATTACGACGGCAGCAGCCTATTGTAACGGGATAGCTAACAATACCACATTATTAGCTAGTTACAGCGATGGACAGTGGATTCTGCTCCAGGAAGGCCTGCAGGGAAGTCCCAGAGCAAACACGATCAAGCCTGCTGGCGGTTGTGTCGGAAGGGAGGCAGGGCGAACTCTGGCCCAAGGTACCCTGTTGAAAAGACCCGCTTGGTTAAAGAATTTGGGATTCAAACAGGAAACGCAAGCATCCCTCATTAAACCGGTAGAGGAATCTAACCTGTTTGGGAAAGCGGTGGATGAGGCTGCGGATGAGACTGCAAAAAAGGGACAGACCTTGAAGTCACTAAGCCAAATAACGCAGAGACCCTATCAGAAGCGAGGGGGTAGCTCTTGCTGCTCCTTTCGAGGACAATCTTTCCCACGTTCCCCCCCACTATCAATATGGAATGGGAAATACTTCATGGGCCCCTCGGGACAAGGGCAGCTGAACAAACCAATATCAGCCAAGAGGACAGCATTGTTGCAAAGGAAGGGGTAGAAGCACCAGCCCTAGAGGCTCCCCGGCCCCTAATCAGAAGTGATCTACCAAGCCGGGTCCTCACCCATGCCTCCCCGGTCAGGGGACGAATAACATTCTTCCATGCATGGGCGAGAAAAACCACAGACCAGTGGGTGCTCAAGACCGTCACCCACGGTTAGTGTATTGACTTCAGCCGACCACCTTGATACCGGCAACACACGTCCAGAAGATTGTCACCAGAACTACAAGGTCGAGATCCTGCAAGAAAAGGGCGCAATGGAAGTCATCCCCTTTCTACAGATAAAAGAAGGTATTTGTTCACTGTACGTACTTGTACCCAAAAAGGATCTCACCATGTGCCCGGTACTAGACTTGCGCCCAGCAAACACATTTGTCAAACCACAAACGTTTCGTATGACAACACTGCAAGAAGTAATCCCTCAGCTAAAACAGGGGGATTACATGGCAACTTTGGACATGAAAGATGCATGCTTTCATATTTCGGTGCTACCAGTGCACAGAAAATACCTAAGATTCATGATAGAAGGCAAACACCATCAGTTCAAGGTCCTCCCCTTTGGCATTGCCTCACCCCCAAGGCTATTTACAAAGGTACTGGCGGTAGTAGCGGCTCACCTTTGCATGCAGTCCATTCCAGTCTATCCTCACCTTGACGACAGGCATGTTCCGTGCGAATCCCCCATTATTAGCCAATCAAACACCCAAAAGACAGTAGATCTACTGGGATTTGCAATAAATGAGAAAAAGTCCAGTCTAGACCCCAGCCAGGTCAAACAATTTCTGGGGGGTCTAATTCAGACCCAAGACTGTCTAGTCTTCCCTTTCCAGCGAGAGGGTTCAAAACATGTTGTTCCAAGATCTCTCACTATGTAGCCAGTCGCAAGGTGACTGTACGCAAAGCCATGCGACTGTTGGGGATGACTTCCTGCATTACCTTAGTCCCACATGCACGTTTGCGCCTGCCCCCCCATGCAAGAGTGGCTCAACAGCCAGTGGTGTTAGGCCAGCGGACAGTGGGACGATTTAGTGGTTGACTCGGCAGCCTTCGTTCTCTCTCTGCAGTGGTGGTCGAAGGAAAACCTCTTGAAGGGAAAAACCTTCACCACTCCCGCAGTAGAAACCACTCACTATGGAAGCATCTCTGACTGGGTGGTAGGGGTGGGGGCTTGCCTCCTTCATGGCACAGCGTTTGGTCCCCAGCAGTATTGTCCAACTACATTAACCTGTTTGAGTTATTGGCAGTGTTCAAAGCCATAAAAGCCATTCAGACACAGCTACAGGGGAAGACGGTACTGGTCCTCAGCACCACGGCCATGTATTACCTGAATAAACTGGGGGGCATGCACTCTCCAGGACGATCCAAACTGTCCCAGAACATTTGAAAGTGAGCTCTCAAACACTGAATGTTCCTCCTGTCTCAACACGTTCCAGGGGAACTCGATCTTCTGGCAGATGTGCTCAGCAGAGACCTCCCTCTACCCACAGAGTACGAATGGCAATTACACAAGGACATTGTCTCCAATGTCTTTGCGGAATGGGGCTTCTCAGAGATCGACTTGTTCACAACTCCAGAGAATGACCAATGCCAAGATTACGCCTCCAGGTACCCCCAGAACCACTCCAAGGGGAACGGTCTCTGGATAACATGGTCAGGGAAATTTGTCTACTCTTTCCCCCCCCCCCCCCCCCCCAAGAGCCCTTCTCAACAAAATAGTGAACAAGGTGCACCAGGAACCAGTCACAATGATTTTGGTTATCCCCCATGTGATGGCAACGTCACTCTCCTCTGATGAAGCTACCTTGCCCATACAACATGCTCTCACAGGACAAAGGGGAAACACTCCAGCCTTGCACGCAAACCTTCAATTTAGCGGCCTGGCTCCTGAGTTCCTAGATTTCGGCACCTCCAACTTCCTCAGATATGTATGGATATTTCTCAGAGGTAAGAAAACCAAACACCAGACATTGCTATTCTAATAAATGGAAACTCTTTATCTGGTGCCATTCTAAGAGCATCAATCCCATTGACTTCTCACCTACCCACATTGTCTTATACTGGACTCATCCACTGGACTCCGGTCTGGTTTTCAATTCTCTAAATGTCCACCTAGCTGCACTTTCAGCATACACTACATCCGAAAAGTTGTTGTGGTGGAAGATCCAGTGATCAAGGCATTTATGGAAGGGTTTACAAGACTTCATCCCCCTATTTCGAACCCGGCTCCCGGATCGGACCTAAATGTGGTATTAACTAGGCTAATGGGATCTCCATTTGAGCCGATGCATAAGGCTACCCTCAAGGCTCTCACTTACAAGACTGCCTTCCTAGTGGCAGTTACTTCCATTAGAAGAGTCAGTGAATTACAAGCCCTTTCTGTCCAAGACCTATTAGTCAAAATTCACAAAGATGAGGTGCTTTTGTGCACTCACCCCAGATTTGCGTCAAAATTCTTTGTTCCATGTGAGCCAATCAATAGAACTATCCACCTTCTTCCAGAACCCAACTAATATGGCAGAAAGAAGCCTACACACACTTGATGTGCGCACGGCAGTCATATTATCTGGAAAAGACAAAACCACTAAGAAAGACAAATCAGTTTTTTGTTTCGGTGGCGGCTGGCAGAGAAGTGGATCCTGTCTCTAAGCAGCCATCTCAAAGTGGATTGTAAACTGCATCACACTCTGCTACACTCTTGCTAAGAGAGGTCTGCCCTTCTAGCCTAGAGGACACTATACTCTGGGCACTGGGGCTTCCATAGCATTCATTGCAAATGTTCCTCTTGAATCCATTTGTAAAGCAGCAACCTGGAGTTCTGTTCACACCTTTACAAAACACTACTGCCTAGATGCTCATTCTAGGTCAGACTCTCAGGTGGGACAAGCGGTACTAAAACATCTCTTTACTACTGTTCCTTCTCACACCCCACCTCCATCTCTGGTTACTGCTCGCTAGTCTGTGCACAGCATGTGACTAAGCAGATTCACAAGCATCAGAAGACATGTATTACTTACCGTAATAGCATTTCTGATGATTGTATCTGCTTGGATTCACATGCGCCCACCCTTCCTCCCGCTCGGAGTAGAATGAACAGACGCCTTACTATTCTCTCTCTCTTTACTCACTCACGTTAGTCATATGGCTCCCTCACGGCAGAAAAAACACCAGAGGGACCTGGACACGTGGGGGATCTTGGGTACACTACAAGTCACGTTAGGGATAGTGTTACAAGCACGCCCATGTCGACGACCCCTTTCGATCCTCGCAAGACAAGATGCAATACTCTGCAATTACTACTAGATGTCGTACTATATGCACAGCATGTGAATCTAAGCAGATACAACCATCAAATGCTATCACGGTAAGTAATGCATGTCTTATACATCTGTAAAACCAATTATAAATCTAAGGACATGCTTCAGCAGGTTTTACATCACTTTGCTAAAGTCTTCATTTTTACACAACTCATGTTTTTTGTGTAGTCTAAACACGTTGTTTAGCATTTTTTGACTTGTCTAACCATACAGCACAAATCTGCCATTGCCAAAAATCTTCAAAATGTCAAATCCTCCAGCTCCGACTCTAGCAGCTCAGACGATGAAGATCCAAAGAAACTGCGGCTGTTATCGGCTTCGAAAACTGTTTTGAAAACAGGTAACAAACATTTCTATCTATACATTGTAAAATAGAAAGTGTGAATGTTTTTTTTTTTTTTTTAAATTAATGGCAAGTTCTTTTTGGCAGTACTTCATATAATCTCAAGTGAGTGTATCGCACTTCCTACTTTTTGCGGTTGGGTGTAAATTAACATGTTTAAGAAATAGAAAAATAGTTTTCATTCCCACCTGGATAATATTTTATTTGGAGCAAGACATTAAGTCTAATCCATGTCTGTTTGTTTGGTTTGGATGCTTTTGTCACATTGGTTAGCAGCTACATGGACAGATGTTGTGACTAAAGAATGTTGGTGCTGTGCTTTCTAGGTGCGTGTCCAACCACATGCTGAGGATCTGCACTCACTTGTAGGCTCTTAGCGGTTTGCTTTTTCCTGAGCTATTTAACTTTGTTCTGGATATTTCCACATCCATGAGCTTACTTGAGACACTAAGAATTGTTTGTGGGAATCTTGCGAGATCAGCGCTGCGTATAAGATTTGTGAGAATCTCTTACGTTTCGAGCAATACTGTTGCAATCAATAAATAAAGAGCACTCTCGCTCTAGAATTTTGTCGTTGGTCCTTTATTGTTGCTAAAGGTGCTGACATGTGTTTCAACCCCATAAGGGTCTTTGTCAAGGATGTAGCATTCATAAGTCATACCAGTTTGAGCAGATTTGGTAAATAGTGTCAAGTTGATTAGGTGAGACATATAAAGTAGCCCAATTTGTGCAGGAAAACAGTGAAGTTATGCATGGTGATGGTGTTTGGTGACAAATGAATTTGGTGGCATACACCTGTTTATCCAACGAGATGGGTGATGCAAAATTGGTATGTGTACATAATATGGTTGACAATTAACATCAAAACAATTCAGTTATATATTGTACATATTTACATCACATTAGGTAATTTTCACACAATTGTAGGATTTGATGGTGCACCAAGGAAGAGAAGGTAAAGAAGAGGGGTTGCAATTAATGTCAGAGTGCATGTAAGATACTGTAAATCTGATCCTGTGCTGATCCGGGGGTAATGCTTACCAAAATAAATGTTTATAACTGGTCTGAGGCTTGATGCCAACGGACGTTCCCTGTATGACTGCACTGATAAGTGTTCTGTGGAGCAAGGTTAAAGCCCAGCGTTAGTTCAGTGCTGGTTCACAAAACACTTCTGTATTAATACGCTTGCATACTGTAGTGTGCGTGAAACACTGACGGGGGTGGTGCGTATATTGCGCATGAGACTTGGGGATGGTGGTGGACTTTGTTCTTGGTGTGGCTGTGTGTGTGGGCCCAACAGTGTGGTGGAGAGGGTGCCACATGTTAACATGTGGTAGTGGCTCAAAAGTACTGTAGGGTCTTCCAACCAGAGGGGAGGGGCACATGATGAGCTTACTTCTCGATTTGTGCGCTCGTTGTGTGTGAGCGTCTTAGAAATTATGGATGTGCGGTGAGGGAGCAATGGCGCTTGCGAGAAATATTGAATCTGAGGCAAAGGCCTGCCCGGCTGAGATTGGGGCCTAGGTGTAGAGCGCGATTAGTTCTCATGGAACTTGGGATGGGAGATATAATAGTCTCAATTTTAGAGAACGAGTATGTTGCCGGCTGTGAAATGGGTCAAATGCAACTCTCGTGGTGGCAATCGAGAACTGATGCTGCGACAACAAGCGTGACTTATATGTAAAACCAGAAATGTGGAACGGGGCTAGACTGAACATGAGATACTTTCTATAAACATAATCTGCCTACTATTCCACTGGATGATCCTTGCATCTGTGTGACATAAATGCCCACTTGATCACGAAGTTCTTAGAATAAAGGAATAGCAGTCTGACTACTCTTCCTCGGGTGCATTCTAGACTAGGACAAATAATATACAGATAGATACCCCAGCCCAATAGGAATCTTACAACTGGCAGCTTAGCGTAGCTTTACTACTCGGACCAGTTCAGCACAGTATTCCCATGTTCCCTGTGCTCTTACCTTGTTTCTCAAGGGTAGAGTGTCCTAAAGACAGCCTATTTCACCATGCAAAGTAACCTTGCACATTTGGCTGTATGCATATCACTCATTGGTGGCAATTGTTTTCCTATTTTGAATATTGGTGGCAGGAGAGTTTGTTTTGGAGTTGAAACCACCTTCTACTAGTGTGCCGAGCTATCCCCTCAACTAAGTTTGCACTCTCAGGGAAATGTGACTCATGTAGGTGTTTAATATAGTTCTGAGGCTTGTGTACCCATTTAGAAATACATGCTTTGCATTGGTTTTCCTCTAGTCGTTAGTGAGTTTTTTCTCTAAAGCAAAATGGTATACACATTGGCTGTTCTGCCACACTTGCCCTAAACGATCCTTGTACCCTTTATTTGTTTCCACATTTGTTTCCTTTCTACCATCAGTGATTTCATGCCAGAAACAGGTGAGGCCAGACTTAAGAAAATGTCTTAATCTCAATGCTTTATCAGCATCACCACAATCTGCATCAAAATGGTGGTAGCCGGTACAGTAGTCAGACTTGGGCAGGCTGGAATGGGGGCACCCTCTCAGAGTAGGATGGGAGGCCTACTAGTGTGGAAGCCAGAGCTAGTGCTACACCAGAAGGAGACTGTAGTGCTGGAGGGTTTATTTCTTGTCCTCTCCCCATGTGCCTCAACAGTACTTCTTTTAATCGCCCCATACCTCTTCTAACAAATGCTTGCCAGTTATAACCCAGGCAGCCAAAGACCTCAAATGTTTGGGAGGACTGCCTGCCAGATTGCAGTCCTTCAGAGATTCCAGGGAATTAGCTTGATAAAGCAGTGTGACTAACCTAGTGCACCGCCTGAAGCCATCAATGGACTCAGGCAGCTGTCTTGAAACCCCACAAGAAACATTTACACCTATACCACAGACTGCCTTTTTGGAAATCCTAAAGCAATCCCAGAACGTACTTCTGACTTTGCCAACCAGACAAGAACTGGAACATTTCCCCGCTCAGGCTGCCATCTTTCCTTGACTGAGTACCAGCAAGGTAAAAAGTGGTGGTGCTTGGCACCATTGTTCTACATTCTGATGCTTGTAAATCTTTTTGGACAGATAAACTAAAGCAAGTTTGGTTCGGAGTAGAAGGTCAATTAGACAAGGAGAGGGAGGAAATGGACATGTAGCAGGAATTTGTGGTTTGTTGGGTCAGGTCAGAAGGTAGTGTGTGTAGAAAAAGGACGGCAGACAGAAGTGTGAAGGTATTTTGGAGAAAAGATGATGTATTGGTTGGTGAGCAAGTGGTAGTGTGTTGCGAGTACTAGAGGATGTCTAGAGTTAGCAGAAAGTGAGAGTAAAAGGAAGGTGACTGAATTGAATGAGTAATGGTGGTGAGGAGAGTAATGGTGGTGAGGGAGAGTGGTGTTCCAATATATGCAGGTAGACTACAGACATGAGTTTGAGAGATTTCTAAAATCAACACTGGTGGGCAGATTTTAGGAGGCCACCCTAGTTATGGTGTAAAGGGAGATCTGAGTTTAGGCAAAAAACAATAAAGGTAGTGTGGAGAGCAGTCGAGTCTCGGAGTGTGAGCATATTCAGGGGCCCTCAGAGTCCACATAGGATAATCTACAATAATTCAGCTTAAACAATTGGTTATAAAGATATTTAGGTCATTAGAACACACTGAAAATGAAACTAGCAGGTAGTAATATCACGCAATACTCCAATTAAAATATTTACCATCACCAGTATGTTAATTACATTCACAATAAATCAACTAACCAAGACACACTGGTAAGTAATACAGATGTAGTTCAAATGTGGAGAACCAGTCAGAAGTTTAATACTGTATACCTTTGTAGTCCAAACCCTAAAATGATAGGGGCTTAGTGCTCAAAAGTCACTGGTTCCAACTCCTGGTTTCTCACAGGTATGTATTCTTTCTCTAAAGGGATGCATGGACTTGTGGTGATTCAGAATAGCTTCAAGCAGAAGACCGTAAGTTAACCTCTCTTCCAAACCCAAGGCTAACCCTGGGCAGGACACTTGACCCAGGTTCGACATCCAAAGGTAAGAGTGAGAGATGAGGGTCAAAGGGACGTTTTCCCTAGTGTTCTCCTTTTGGAGGGCAGTCACATCGATGCACATTTACCCCTTCCATTTTTTCCAGGGGTCATAATAGTTTGTCTAGGGGTAGCTGGGAGCGGAGTCCTCCGTTGGCGTGAGAGTTGCCCAGGGGTTGCAAGTAGTGCTCTTCCAGTCTGGTGCAACTGCAAGCCCAATGGGTAAAGAAATGCAGACTTTTGGGATGCAGACAACTTCAAGACACTTCATGAGATGGAGGAAGGTGAGTTCCAATAACTGTCACTGTTGATGAGTGATGACAGGCGACCTTCCAGTCGCGGACTTATTCCCTTGATGTTAACAAGCTGACATTTTAGGAGGAGGTGACTTATGGAACAAGCTGTTGACCACCAAAATTCCAGGCTTGACCGTGAAACGGCAGCTCTTCTGGCAAGGTAGCCCATGAGGGAGCCGGTCAGTCCAGGGACCCTTCTGAAAGCTCTTGCTGCATGCAACCGTGATGACGTTGAGATTAGTTGGTTCCACCAGTCCAAGGGTTGAAGTACCGACGATGGTCTTCGGAGATGCAGAGGAGCAGGGCTTCACCGGGTTAGCCACTGCAGAGGAGTCTAGTACACTGCAGAAGTTGTCCTCAGTTCATCAACAGGTTGCTCTTCTTCGAGGATTTCTTTGTTCCAAAGTAGATCTCAAGAATGGCTACAGGAGACCTCTTTTCCAAAATCCAGCCTGGAAGCAAGTTCAAGCCCACTAATGGAAAGACTCTGCAACATTCAAACAGCCAGTAGTTGTCCAATCAGGGGCAACTACTAGTTTCACAACTGCCCCAGCAGACTTTTTGGGAAAAAGGACGTGGACTGGGACTAGACTGGCCCAGCCTCCTTCCTGGGCCAAACGCTCACCCACACTTTCCTGGGCAAGTGCATGACCCTAGATGGGATTTCCTGACCTGGGAAGTCGGGAACAAGGCACAACTACAATATAGCCAGAGTTGATTCCAACACTCTTGTAACAGGCTTAACAGCTTGTGACCCTGCAAGTGATTTTTTTTCTATAACCTCTCTAAAAATAAATTTAAAAGTCCAGCTAAAGAGCTGTGTGGGAGGAATTTTGCACAAAAATCAAGTGTCTCCCTAATACCTAGCACTTCCTCCACTGGCATATCTGCTGCTCACTCACAGGCACTCCTAGCACTTACCCCCTACTCCCCCTTCCCCTCTCTGCACTTCAACATTCTGAATACTCACAAGGCCTAGTAGGTCCGTCTTTATCCTCCAGTGTATTCATCGTTTTTTCAATCCCATGTTCCCTCCGTGTTGCCCTGTGTGCTCTTTGAAACACAGTTTACTTGTATAAGCACCTAACAAGTGCACAATAAGTGACTACCTTCCTACAAATATTGCTCATTGTACCCTTAAAGATAGTTTCCCCCCATGGAATCCCATGTGCCACAAAATATGCTTGTATCTAGCCTAGACCATATATTATATATCACGTGCAGGAAGAGCTTTGACTGTTGCATCATCCCAAAGTAAAATCAATAACTGGTGAATGCATGTTATACATGGTTTTTGATTGACGGTACTTACCTCTGATTTTTAAATGCTTCGTGTTAGAGAAGTTTTCCGGAAGTCCAATTGAGGTAAGACTTGATAAAACTATCCCAGTGGTATACAGGTCCCCAACTGTTAGTATCAGTCTGTACTACTCATAGAACCTTCCTTGGTGGAGTGGCAGAGGAGTCGGGCTCATCATAAGAGGAAGATGTGAGCGGGAGGTAAGTACTCTGAACCCAGTATAGCAGATGAAAGAAACCCTTATACCAATACATTTATATAAAATAGATGTATTATATTTACACAACAAATGTTTCAAAATGCTAAGATAATTTAACTAACATATATAGGAATTCTTTCATATACTTTTCAAAGGCTACTGCTTAGTTTGTAGTTGATTGCAGTTACAATTGTTAGTTTGAAACTGACGGTTCTACCGTATTAACGATAATCTGGCAAACGCACATAATCTTGAACTGACAAAGATCTACGGTTATTGAATTTAGTTAGCAAAATCACATAAGATAAAGACTTTTAGGAAGGCAAACAGTTGGTTAGACAAACAATAGCAGAGCCTAAGCTTCTGGAGGCAGTTTTAGCGCAAGTTAACACTTTTATAAAGTCTGATCCCCAACTATATGTAAAGGTCAATTTGGAGAGTGCTCAAAGTCTCAGGAAGCAGCAGAACAGCAAATGATACTGTGGATACTCTGTCTCTAGCTAAGGATGCTAGCTGAATTGACAAAGTTGGTGACCCTGTTAAAGGACTTGCAAAAGCGACACAAGCCGACAGCTTGTGTCAGAGGTAAGAGTGGACACCCTGGACACCTCTTCTTGCACTCCAACACTCTGGAGCGACTTCTTGTTTTAAGGTAAGCAATACCTTTTCACCTCACAGTACATTAGGTTAGAAGAAATGTTTGTGGCTGGACTCTCCTCTGGACAGCAGTGATGGACCCGGTCTCTGGATTTCTTGGTCTGGTGATGAAATGCAGGACTCTGATTGGGATAGCAGCAGCAGTCTCGAGAGAGGTCCTCTGGGATGGATTTTTTCAACTTCACTGCTATGTCTGCAGTTTTGGCACCTTTTTCTGCAGCACCAACAAAGGACACAAATCGCCCGGGGAATTTTCTTCCATTCCTGGAGTCCTGCACTCTGGTGAGTGGACTTGAATGAGTCCGATTGTGTCTCTGGATGTGCAACTGATGCCACCGCCCCAGGCTCCCACTGGGCCTCATCAAAGACTTGAACGGTTTTGGCATTTCAAAGACAATGCACTGCAATTGGGTCGGAGCTCTCGTTGTGTTAGCGGTCTGCAGCTCCGGAAAGGTACAGCAGCTTGGGAGATGGCTCAGATTTTAGTTTGTCTCAGGGCTGTTTGGTCCCACCAGCCAAAGGGAATTAGTCGTCCCCCTAGGAGTTCCTCTGTCACATAGAAAACCGGGTCAGGACAGCAGTGGTCGCAGCAGTGTTGCAAAGGGTCTGCAGTAGTCTCTGGTGGTCGTCTTCAGTTACTTCAGTTTCCAGCGGTTAATTTGCCTCTCACCTCAGGATCCTCAACTTTTTTTCTGTTTCAGCTCACTATTCTGCAATCCTTCTCAGAAAGTGGCAGGTGGCTGTCCAATCTGGGCCAGCCAGACCCCCAGTGGGAGCTGGTTTCTCTCAGGCAGATATGAGCAAGGGATTGAAAAACTCCTCCCTCACTTCATGCATGCCCATACACACTGGAGCAGGGAAGGGCTAACAAAGAACTACTACGCTAAAAATGGTGAAAAAAGGAGCCACCAAGTTAGTACTTGGGTGATCCTATTGTGCATAAACAGTACTGTGAATACAGTGTGTGTTAAATAGCACAATAGTCGGTAGAACACATCCACTGCCACAACTAGAAGGTTGTCTATGTGACTAAAAAGTCAGAGGAGGGGAGAGAAAGGGGATAACTGGGTATTACCTTGGCACTCCACATAAGGTGGTGTGCCAATCCCTCGAGTATAAAGTTTTAGGAGAGATACCTAGTATGCCTCTATACAGTAGTAAGGATAACAAATCTTAAAGGAGAACCCAAGGAGTTCCAAGCAACACTGCTCATGAGCACAAATGCCTTAGAAGAGATGGAGGAAAGTAGACTCCATAGTAAAGGTAAAACACAGAACAGAGTTCCAAAAAACATAGCCCATAAGAATGAACAAGTGGAAAAAGCCTCCACTCATTCAGGATATAAAGAGTTCCAGCAAAGAGTGCTGTGGTTCTCACTAGGAGAGAGATTAAGCATAACAATTCTAAATCTCCCAAACACTTAGTGGATAACGAAAGGCTTAATTACGGTTTATTTTTTATTTATACTATAGATTAGCACCTGGGGCGGGGGAGACAACCAATCTGGTTGCTCTGATTGCATGTTGAATACCACGATCCAGGATTCAGGTTACCTGCGCGCAAAGCAACCTGAAGGCTGCTTTACTACCCCGCCATCTTGCCCTGAGCCCACGCTTTCAACCCCACTCATCTTATTCTTTTGGCGGTGCAACGGCTGCCAACGCACCAGGCTCCCACTGGGCCTTCCAGCCCAACGGCGGCCATTTAAGCTAAGTATTTTCTATGAATTAATTGGATACTGCAACTGTGTCCCGTTCATTCATACAAAATACGTTACTGTTAGCACCCCGGTTTTCCGTATTGAAAAGCCTGGGTGTTGATAAATTTCATACCAACCCCAATGCCAGTATTCCTTATTAAGAATAATTGCTCAGTATTTAAATTATACAATTATTCAAAATGTCTAGTTTATTACAATACAAAGTTCCTTACAAGTTCTTTTCTAAGACATATATTATGTGCTTGTGTGTGTTAGTAAGGTGACAGTAAAACAAACTAGTAGTAAACCTACACCATATATAAACTTCATATTGCCATGTTAGGCTCAAGCTATTTGAAAGTTGATATCAAGATGCCGACTACATGACCATGAGTCTCGCCCTTCAGGGCTTTATCAAGGCAATACAGAACACTGGAATGCAAACATTGTGTTTGTACACCCAATTACAACTGCAGAAATTAAGTGCTATGTCCAAGAAAAAAGGAAGCAAACATTAGACAAACCACATGGAAACAACAAGAAAAAAAGGACAAAAAGGCAATTGGTGAAGAGTAAGATTAAACATGAACTTACTTGACTACTGGTTGTCCAAAACAATTCCGTACGCATTGTTGAGGATTTACACAGAACAGACCAGATTACTGGGCTAGGAGAGCCCTACATTGGCTCCCTGTCTGCAGCAAGATCACCTTTTGCGTACAATGTGTTAGTCATAAGTGTTTTTATGGACAGGTGCCTAGGTATCTGAACAATTGCCTCATGCTGTTGCCAGCCCATAGAGCTTTGAGGTCTAACAATACCTGCCTTTTGGAGATGCCTAGGACCCGCCTATAATGTGGCCCAGAGATAATTTCCCCATGCAGCCCCTCTGATTTGGAACGCTCTTACATTGGATTTGAGAGCAATTCCCTCGCTTGCCATATTCAAGCGTAAGCTGAAGACTGCTGTTTTCCTAGATTTCTCTCGATATTCTTTCCCTCCTGAATTGACCATTTGCTTGTTTATTGTTGTAAGTTTTATCCCTGTTAGGCAAGATTGTAAGTAGTAAACACTCTGTGTCTCTCTGTGTCTCTGTCTCTCTCTCCTCCTCCCTCTGGGCGCCAGCCAATCACCTTTGGGTGCATTCCTGTAACCAAGGAGACTAAGCCCAGGGAGTTTTGGGAACCTCCCTCGCTTCCTGCCCTGCCAGACACGCTGGAGCCAGAGGAGGGCTTCACCTGTGAATCCTGCCAAAGACCAAACGACCCTAACCGGTTTGGCGCGCAGAGTAAAACCCAAGAAGAACCTCACAAGCAAGAAAGGTCGAAAAAAGACCAGGGCCATTTTTACAAAATGGCCACCAATGGGTGCAATACTGCAGCTGAGGAATCAGCCTGCTGTAACAACGCACATTGGTAGGAAAATGTAACCACTGCCACCAGCCATTAATTGTAGTGAGGGTAAAATATAAATGTTAAATGAGCAAGTAGACAAAGGGGCCACTAAGTAACCTCACCCGCACTCCCTATAATATGGTGTGTGCTCGGTCTACAGCGAGGAAAAAGGTTATTAAGGTCAATTTCACTTTACTACTCTTAAAAACAGTACTTTATTCAAGAGAAGGTATTTAAACCTTAAGAGAAATCCAAAGGACTTTTCTGTGACACTGCACTAAAGTTGCTGTGTGTCACAATGCAAAAAGATGATGCCTATGGAGTTTCAGACTCCAAAATCAAGAGAGAGTCCAATCCGATAAAAATACTTGGAGTGAGAAAAGAGTCTCGCTCACTCCAGGATATAAATTAAGTCCTAAAATCCATCAAAAGAAGGGGGGGTGGTCTTTAAGGTAGAAGGTAATTGGCACAGAAATGAGAATTCTCCATAACAGTCCCAGCACCTCCACGCCTCAGGGCCAGTGTTCTGCACTTTACAAATGAATTAAATAAAGAATATATAAACAATGTAGGCACCAAGGAATATTTGGAATGGCTACTACAAGCGAAGACTTGAAGATGGTTCTAAACTTTGTGTTAGATATTGATTGATAACTAATTTTCTTGCTCTGAAAGAGTTAAAAGGCTGCTATCAAATATCTATGCCTGTGTATGGCAACCGCACATCTAATGTATCAAGAAGGGTGAGCCAATGTATGGTGTCCTCATTCGGTCCCAAATGATCCACTGCCTTATGAAGTTTTGAGTATAAAACACTCAAATACTCTCTTGGACCTTAATGCCCTTGAGTCCTCTAACCTGTTCTTCTAAATTTAACGATTCTTTTCCAAAGTGAGTGCTGAATCCTATGGGTGATATAAAGTGGGATTTGTTTTCCATATAGTGTAATCCAATAGAAAACAAAGGACTGTAACATCTATACTTACTATATAGCGGGATAATCCCTGGAGATGCTGTGTAAGGCCCATGTTGGAATTCCGTGTAGTAAACTAGTCACCATTTTGAAGCCTTATATTAAGCGCTTGAAATGGCCAAACCCTAGTTAACTAAATTAGAAATGCTTCCATATATTCCATGCCCTAGTTTAAATCTGACAGCCTCTTGGGAGTTCCAGTAACCATTGGCTATTTAACGATTATCTGTTGCTATTGCTTGAATGTAATTAACTTTTCTTCTACATTCACATTCTTGTATCAGCAGTATGCAGCAAGTCTTCTACAGTCAAATCTGGGTCAAATAAAAAAGCGGCAAAAAGCAGTAGCAGCAGCAATTCCAGTGATACCAGTTCCTCAGAAACTGTAAGTGGATCACCAACATTCCTTTTTGTTTTGTTCAATTTTCATGGCAAGTTTGTTGTAAGGCAGTTTTTGTACTACCCTTTGAGGACAGTACAACCACTAACCCAAAAGGTAGGCTAGCATAACTGACAAAGGGAAGTCAAACCTAAAGGTAGGTAACATGGACAATGTTGGGGACAGTTTTAAGTCCAACTGAGGGCTTCATAAAACCATTTCAAATGGATTTTGTCCTCCCACGTATTCCTAATCTTTGATATTCGATATCCAGCTTCAGCTGCTTCAAATCTTTTCTTATGGCAGAGGTTACTGTGCGTAGATGCAGTCGACTCGATGTCCCTCAAAGCTTTCCGTCTCGAGGATGTCATCGAAGACATATATAGCACGTGCAGTGCCCATTGGCTTCAGTTCTGTTTTTCCACGAATGCAATCGCTTCGAGAAATACGGTGCGCTTCATTACTTCATACACAAGCATGTCTTCGTTCACGAGACTACCCCGAAGACCGGGTTCAAGAAGTGTCTAGGTGTTGACTCGAAAGTGTTCTTGACCGATCCTCACCGTATGTGTCTATGGTTTCTCGGGGTGGAGCGTAAGACCTCGACCTACTCCAAGTGCCGGTCGATGACCGGAAAGTCCCTGAAGGAGGGAAAGGGGGGATTGGTGGTAGGTCAAAGCTCCAAAAAATCTACCCCGACCAAAAAAGCTTCGACAGACTAGTCGAGAGGCAACTCTCCCCATAGGAAGAAAGTTAAAAGATCGAGGAGCGGATCTTATGACCCCACTCCCCCCGCCCCCAACTTCTCATCGAGGAAGTCCAAAAAGAGGCACCATAGGTTGCCTTCTTTGACTTAATCGCCGGACACCTCCCCTGAGAGGGTATCTTGTCCTAAAAAAAAATCCACACCTCCCAAATGGGAAGCATTTAGAGCAGAAATTCTGAAAATATTTCAAACGCAGAAACTCACGGCAAGCCATGCTCCTACCGAGCCTTCCAAAGAAGCCGGTAAGGGAAAGGCTCGACCCAAATCCTGCGTACCCTCGAGCCCGGGATGAAGGCCTGATCCTCGTTGAGAGCTTTAAGGCCTTGATGCCATGAAAATTAATCAACGGATCAGTCGAGCCAAAAACATGAGTGTAAGTCGAGGTCGACGCCTGCTGCGCCTTCAAACCCTCGACATCGGCGTCACCGTCGACGCCAACAGCATCGAGGCCAGCTGCACCATCAATGCCAGCTGTGCCCTCGACATCAGCTGCGCCCTCGACATTGGCTGTACCTTCTGTCGAGCGCCCCATCTAAACCTCCTATGGCGCCAATGAAAAGGGTTTTGCTGACACCTCCAGTGTCGAAACCACACTTTGTCAAACCCTTGATGCCTGAAAAAACGTAAGTTCCTTTATTTACCAAGGAAAAAATAATTGAAGTCCCAGACAACGATGCACCCTTTGGTTTCCAATTTGGCACACCAAATGTGCCTGAAAGTTTATTTCCTGAGGAATCAAGGTTGGAAGACCTTTATGATGATCTACAGACAGCCAGTGGTGTGGACACCTTACCTGAGCTAGATTTTGGAAGGCCAGAGGCTGGTGAATATGCTGATGCGTCACATAGGCAGGTAATGTCTAAGGTGATGGAATAATTGGGGTGGAGTAAGCCTCTGTTACCATTTGAGCAGGATGATCTGATGGACATCCTGGATAAGGGTCCACAGGTGGATCCTATAATGCCTTTCCATATTGCACTCCAAAAAAGGGTGGCAGCAAATTGTGAGACGCCAGAAACCAATCCGGCTGTCAATAAACATCTTACCAGAAAATGCTGCCCTTCCAGTGTAATGACCCAGACTACCTGTCTAAACTCCCCACTCCAGATAGTCTGGTGAACAGACAGCTACCGCAACTTCTAGGCAAGCAGCTTACTCTATCATGCCCCCAGATAGGGACGACAAAAGAGTAGATGGATGGGTAAGGAAGGTATTTTCTACACAGAGTATGGGGCTCAAATCAGCAAACTCCACATGTGCCCTTGGAAAATTTTCATTCACTCTATGGCACTGTATTTCCATGGCGGCCAAGCACATTCCCGAGGGGGGGGGGAAGAAAAACGGATTCTTGGCCATAATTGGAGACAGCAAAGAAGCCATGTGTGACTCTTCAGTCAGGTCTGGATTCTGCTGACGGCATCAGCAGCGCCATGGCCACTAGCACCGTTCTACACAGATTTGCATGGTTGAGGAAGTCTGGTATTGCACCGGATGTGCAATCCAGACTTAACATGCCCTTTGACGTGTCTCACCTTTCTGGCAACAAGGCCGACGAGAGCCTTGAGAAGTTGCAGACCTCAAAGGAAACAGCCAAATCGTTGGCTGCCGCAATTAGGCAGCCTCAGCCTTTTCGCCCTAGTGGGCAGACTTTGAGGGGTTGAACTTTTTGCTACTAGTCAGTTGGAAGAGCGAGAGGAATGGCTGGTCAAAGAGGCCAAAGAAAGTTCCCTCGTGGTGGACAAGGGAGAGGTGCGAAGCCAGCTCAAGCAGGCGCATCTTTAACATCTGCCACTGCATCAGCCATCTCAACACCTTTGAGGTTTTTAGCCACAGTTCACTGGTGGAGGGCAGGCTGTCTAGAAGAATGGCGAGACATTACTTGGGATGCTTAGCTATTGGAAACCATAGCTCATGGGTACTGCCTTCCATTCATATAGAGACCTCTGAGCAATCCACTAGGTAGCCACTCTGAGGATTCCAGATCGGCTCCTTGTGCAGGAAATTTTAACCCTTCTAGAGAAAGGAGCTATAGAGACGGTGCCTGTAGCAGAGAGGAACAAGGGATGGTATGCTCCATATTTCCTAATAACCATAAAGGACAGAGGTCTGAAACACATCTTGAACTTCAGATAATTTAACAAGTTCCTCTGAAAGGACAAGTTCAAGATGGTTATACTTACTCGGATCCTTCAGGGCCTCCAACTTCATTATTGGGTGGTGTCATTGGACCTTCAGGGTGCTTATTTTCATGTGCCAATCCATCTCAAGCACAGAAAATGCCTGAGGTTGGCGGTTCTCATCAATTTCGAGTTCTACCATTCGGGCTAACCTCCGCCCAAGGCTTTTCACCAAACTGATGGCAGTGGTGGTAGCAAGTCTCAGGAGAGGGCGGGATTCACATCTACCCATATCCGTACGATTGGCTGATCAGGGCGAATTCTCCCAAACAAGTCGGGATCATCTCAACATCACCTGCCACTTGATTCAGACTGGGATTCTCTCTCAATTACAACACGTCCCATATGACACCATCTCAAAAGCTCCAGTTGATCAGAGCTGTACTGGATACATCATTGGAAAGGGCTTGCCACCTGAGGTGTGGGCTCAAGACATTCTACAGATGGTCTCCAAATGTAAAACTTGCCCAGCGTCTCCCAGCCTTTGACTTATTGAGGTTGTTCGGCCTCATTGCATCATGCATTCTTCTGGTCCCGGTGGCGGGCTGAGAATGGAGATCCCTTCAGTGGGCCCTCAGAACTCAATGGTCCCAGTTATCAGGAAAGATGTCGTGCCTACTTCAGGTTCCAAGCAGGGTCGCACAGGATCTTGGGTAGTGGACCTGCAAGGACCACATTCTGAAGGGAGACCCCTTTTGGCAACAAAGGCTGGAGATAACAGTAGTGGCGGTCACCTCACTCATGGGGTGGGGAGCCCACACCAATGATCTGACAGTCAGTGGTGGTTGGTCTCCATCAGAGTCCAAACTACTTATCAATCTTTTGGAGCTGATCGCAATCAGACTAGCGGTGATGGCCTTTCTGCCCTCTGTGCGCGGAAAGAATGTCCGGATGATGGAAAAAACAGTGGCTATGTACTACCTCAACAGGAGAGGAGGTATAGGGTCACTAGCACTGTGCAGAGAGGTAATGCAGCTCTGGTAGTGGGCAATTTAAGAAGGAATCTCGCTGTTGTCAGTTCACCTAGCCAGAGAAGAGAACACGGCAGCAGACACCCTGAACAAGCAGAGCACAGTCTCCACGAGTGTGAACTAGATCAGGAAGTCATTCAAGAGATCTTCACCCTTCTTAAGTGGATCTGTTGGCGACCAGTGTCAACTGGAAGTGCGAACTGCACTGCTCCAGGGAATTTCCTCCAAGAGGAGTTCTAGGAGACGCATTCGTAGTGGACTGGGAGTTTACACTCCTGTACGTGTTTACTCCAGTCCCAGTCATTCCTCATGTGGATCAGTAGGTTGAGAACATTCAGGAAACGCATGATCCTAGTTGTCCCGGATTGGGCCAGGAGGACGTGGTACCTGGACCTTCTGGACATGTCCATCTGCCCTCCAGTATGTATTCCACTAAGAAAGGACTGTCTCTCGCCAGAGGAGGGTCGGGTTCTCCATCCAGAGGTCAAGACACTCAGCCTTCACGCATGGTTTCCGAGAGGCTGAGATATAAGGATTGGGACCTCCCAGAGGACGTAATGGAGATTTTTGCTTTCAGCCAGAAGACCATCAACAAAGTCTTTGTACCGTTGCTTTTGGAACAAATTCTGTAACTAGTGCCGAGACAAGAATGTAGACCCTTTCTGTGTAAAACTCTTGAAGTGTTATCTTTTCTACAATGCTTAGCCAATCTGGGGCTCCAGTTTGGAACTATTAAGGGCTATGTATCAGCAATGTCCTCTTTAAGCGCTCGTCTGAAGTATGTTCATATTTCAAGATTTCACTGGTGACACAATTTCTAAAGGGACTCACCAATGTGTTTCCCCCATCTCCTTTTCAGGTTCCAATTTGGGACCTTAATCTGGTACTAACATTTCTAATGTGTGCACCCTTTGAACCTTTACACTCATGTCCATTAAGGTTAAGTTTTAAAACCATTCTCTTGGTAGCTCTAACTTCAGCTCGTAGAGAGAATTGCTGGCACTTTCATCCAAGCCACCATTTAATATCTTCCATAAGGATAAGGTTGTTCTTAGGGTTAAGCCATAATTCTTGCCCCAAATCATTTGATTTTCACGTACGGCAGAAAATAGTTTTACCTTCTTTGTATCCGCCACCTCATCCTGTTAAGGAGGACGAGAGATTGCATAGGTTTGACCTGTTGGGGAGAATCCTCAGAAATGCGCCAATTCTCTCCACCTTAGACCCCCAGCAACTTTGCTGGATTTTGAGGGCTTGATTTTTTTTTTTTACCTGGAGAGAGACCCTTTTTCCCCCACACTCTCATGCATTTTAATGTGATTTCTGAACTTTGTGTTTCTTTTGGTTATAGAGCTTGACAAACTCAATAGGCATCATCGTTTACATTGTGTCGCACTGCACCTTCAGTGCAGGGGTACAGGTAAGTCTCCCAGATCTCCCAATGGTTTAAATACCTTCTCTGGGATAAACTAACGTTTCCCAAAGCAGTAAAGTGAAATTGACTTTAATTACATTTGTAACTTTCTAGACCCAGCACACACTAACTTACAATAGGTTGCTGGAGGGGTTACCTTGTCTAGCTTCTCATGTAACATTTTTGTTACCCTTTCCTTACTGGAAGGCTGGCGGCAGTGGTTTACTTTTTTTTTTTTTTTAATAAAGTATTTTATTATTATTATTGTATTGCAACAATCACAAAGAACAAAAACAAATCAACATCAGGACTATCGTGGTCCGTCTCAATCAACAAAGGCAGTACACATCAGCTGTGGTCAAGAGTCTTCCTTAGTACATATATTGGCGTGTAGTACATAGTACCCATTGCACGCTCCCCAGCATGCAGGAGGGAGTCTTAGATCGCTTCTTCCCATCCATCCCAAATTTTCGAGGCTTTGTTGGGACAGCCCCTTGCAGAATAGATCCTATGCTCCATCATGGTGCACACGTCCATATCCAGTTTCCTTTGATCCATTGTCGGGGAGTCAGGGGCTCCCCATTTCTGCGCTATATTACGCTTGATCAGCCCTGTTGCCGTGTGTAGGAGCAATCTCTCCCACTTGTTAGCCTCGATTTCATTAGGTACTCCTCCCAGGAGTAGGGCCTTTGGGTCCAGTGGTATGTCCGGGCCAGGACCCTGAAGAGTTCCCCACAGCATGCATTCCAAAAGGTTTGTATCCGGGGACATGCCCACAAGATGTGAAAGAAGGTTCCCTCCTCCTCCCCGCATCGGAGACAATTTGGGTTTGGGGCCCTTTTCCAGCCGTATAGTCGCGTCCTAGGGTAATATACCCGGTGCAGTATTTTCAACTGCACCAGTCGGAGCCTAGAGGAGATAGCAATTTCTCGAGGATGCATGAGGTCTTGTATCCAGTCCTCCGGATCTATTTCCCCCACATCTGCTTCCCATTTCGCCTTGAGCTCGTTCAGTTCGGGGGTGGCAAAGGAGGATATGGCATTGTATAAAATGGAAGTGCATTTGGTGGGAATATACGCTGGTAGGATGTTGCGCTCTATGGGGGTGTAGTCCGGTACCCTTGTGTCTGCTGTTAAGTGGGTTCTTAAAGCGTGGGCTAGTTGTATGTAATGATACCGTTCCGTATTTGGGATCTGGAAATGTGACTGCAAATCTTCAAATGAGGTCAGTTTCCCATCTGTGAGCATATCCCCCACTCTCGTGACCCCTGCTTTCACCCAGTTGGGCCATGGCTCAAGTTCACAGGATGCAGCTAGGTTATTATTCTGCCAGAGAGGTTGTGCGATGGTAACTTTATTGTCCCACCCAATGAACCGGTGTGCTTGTCTCCAGACCATAGTGAAGTGTGTTGTAGTTGTGGGTGGGGGGGTTCTCGGAAGGGGTTGATAGAGGATGGTCAGCGGGTCTGCATTTTGTATAGTAGCTATCTCAGCGCGTATGTGAGGTAGGTCTCGATTTCCGTGAAGAAGATCATTAACCACAGCCAGTTGTGATGCCCAGTAGTAAGTTTGGAGGAGCATTTAAAGTTAACAAGGTATTTGTTTTTGTTTAACAAGGTATTTGTTTTTGTTTGAGAGGGTCTCCGGATTGGAATGGGAAGGATTTGGATATCACATCTCTTGCTATAGGATGGGTCTCAGGTTTTTTATTAGAAACATTGAGATATCACATCTCATGCTATAGGAAGGGTTTCAGTATTGGAATGGGAAGGATTTGGATATCACATCTCATGCTAAATGAAGGGTCTCAGGTTTGGAAGGGGAAGGATTTGGACATCATATCTCATGTTATAGGACGGGTCCCAGGTTTGGTATTAGAAGCATTGAGATATCACATCTCATGGTATAGGAAGGGTCTCAGGATTGGAATGGGAAGGAATTGGATATCACATCTCATCCAATAGGAAGGATCTCAGGATTGGAATGGGAAGGATTTGGATATCACATCTCTTGCTATAGGAAGGGTCTCAGGTTTTTTATTAGAAACATTGAGATATCACATCTCATGCTATAGGAAGGGTTTCAGAATTGGAATGGGAAGGATTTGGATATCACATCTCATGTTATAGAAAGGGTCTCAGGATTGGAATGTGAAGGATTTGGATATCACATCTCTTGCTATAGGAAGGGTCTCAGGTTTTTTATTAGAAACATTGAGATATCACATCTCATGCTATAGGAAGGGTCTCAGGATTGGAATGGGAAGGAGTTGGATATCACATCTCATCCAATAGGAAGGGTCTCAGGTTTGGAATGGGAAGGAATTGGATATCACATCTCATGTTATAGAAAGGGTCTCAGGATTGGAATGGAAAGTATTTGGATATCACATCTCTTGCTATAGGAAGGGTCTCAGGTTTTTGTATTAGAAACATTGAGATATCACATCTCATGCTATAGGAAGGGTTTCAGGATTGGATTGGGAAGGATTTGGATATCACATCTCATGCTAAAGGAAGGGTCTCAGGTTTGGAAGGGGAAGGATTTGGACATCATATCTCATGTTATAGGACGGGTCCCAGGTTTGGTATTAGAAGCATTGAGATATCACATCTCATGGTATAGGAAGGGTCTCAGGATTGGAATGGGAAGGTATTGGATATCACATCTCATCCAATAGGAAGGATCTCAGGTTTGGAATGGGAAGGAATTGGATATCACATCTCATGTTATAGGAAGGATCTCAGGATTGGAATGGGAAGGATTTGGATATCACATCTCTTGCTATAGGAAGGGTCTCAGGTTTTTTATTAAACATTGAGATATCACATCTCATGCTCTAGGAAGGGTTTCAGAATTGGAATGGGAAGGAGTTGGATATCACATCTCATGTTATAGAAAGGGGGGGACTCCCACTCCCCCCTCCCAGATCGATCTCTGGAGAGTGGTTAACGCTATTCGTGGTTGACCTCCCCCCCCCCTCCCCCCCATATAAGGTCCCTAAGAAGTGTCTCTACTAGGTGAAACTCTGAATCTGGGATTCTGTGTGGGGCATTCTGAAGGATGTAAAGGAATCTGGGAAGGGTCATCATTTTAAAGAGTGCCGCTCTACCCATAAGGGTCAGGGGGAGAAGTTTCCAGTGTTGGACATCGATAATGAACCGGTCTGTGATCGGTCGGAGATTGTGTTCTACATAACTTGTCAAGTCCCCGGATATCCAGATTCCCAGGTATCGAAAGCCTTGTCGTTCAACACGGTACGGGCACTCCTGGGGGATGGCCTGCTCTCCGCCCTTTACAGGGAAGAAAACTGATTTATCCCAGTTGATTCTGAGTCCGCAAAATTTACCAAAGCGGACGAGCAGCTGTGTTACGATGGGGCAGGATCGAGGCGGGTCTCCCAGGTATATAAGGAGATCGTCTGCGTAGAGAGATGTACGGTCATCATAGCCCTCTGGCCAGCTAAACCCCGTCCAGGCAGTATTTTGGCGAAGCCAAATAGCAAGTGGTTCGATTGCAAGGGCAAACAAAAGGGGGGAGAGCGGGCATCCTTGCCGCGTACCTCGGCCCAAAGGGAAGGATCGAGAGGACCATCCATTTACTTTTACCTCCGCCTGGATGTTAGTATAGAGTAATTGTACCCATCCCAAAAAGACTTCTCCGAATCCCATACGGCGCATGATCTCCCAAAGGCTGTCCCATCGAATTGAATCAAATGCTTTTTCGAAATCGATTGCCAGCAGGGCCAAAGGTCCGATTATAATCGGAGATCTCTCCATTGCCAGTTGGAGACGGTGTAGATTCATCCGGGTTGATTTGTGGGGCATAAATCCACATTGGTCCGGGTGAATCAAGGTGGATGCAACCAGTTGTAATCGGTTCGCTAGGAGCTTTGCGAGGACCTTGGCCTCTCCATTAATCAATGATATAGGTCTATAGGAAGCACATTTGTGTGGAGGTTTGTCAGGTTTGGGTATGACCACGATGGTCGCCTTACACAGGTCTGGTGGGAGAGTCCCTTGTTCCCGGGCGGCAAGAAACATTCTGTGCAGGGGGGCCGCCATTTTGTCTGCTCCTACCTTTTGCCAGGTTTCAACGGGGAATCCGTTTGGGCCCGGTGTCTTCCCCGGCTGGAGCTGAGATAGCGCCTCTGAAATCTCGGCCTCTGATAAGGTGGAGTCCAAATGTTCCCTCTGCTGCACGGAGAGCGTCGGCAACGATAGCCCGTCTAAGAGGGAGGGGTCTAGTGGAGAGGCTGGGGCTCGGTACAAGTCTGCATAGAACATCGAGAAGGCCTCAGCAATCTCAGCGTTTGAGTGATAGCTGTCGCCCTGTGGTGTGACTATTTCCCGGACATGGCGTTGTCCTTCGTCTCTTTTCTGCAGCCAGGCGAGCATTTTGCCCGCTTTGTCCCCTAGTTCGTATACTCGCTTTAGCCTGCCAGTGGGCCTGCTTAGCGTCATCCATCGCTCTGTTCCGAAGGCGCTCTTGGGCGCGTTGGAGGGAACGATGGGTTTCAGACGTGGGATTGGAAATATGTTTAGCCTCCCAGTCGCTCACTTCCTTCTCGGCCTCTAGTATCTTTTGGAGCTGGGTGTTCCTTTTATGTGTCGTCCAGGAGAGGATTTCACCCCTGAGCACTGTTTTATATGCCTCCCATACTGTCACGGGGTTGTCTACCGATTCTTCATTAATTTCGAAGTATTCGGCGGATATTTCCTCTAGGCGATCTATCAGCTCTGGGAACCCTAGGTAGTAGCTATTAAGTCTCCACGTTCTGGGGGGGAGGGCGCCCTGCATACATATTTCCATCGAAAGCGGTGAGTGGTCCGAGATGCCCCGAGGGAGCAGTTCTGCGGATATTGCCCTGTAGAGGTCGGTGTGTGATAGAAGAAAATAATCCAGTCTGGACATAGAACCGTGGGCACCAGAGTGGAACGAATATTCCCTAACATCGGGGTGTAGCTTCCTCCACACATCCTGGAGCCGAAGAGCAGATGTAAAGTTGGCTAATCTGGTAGGGGTATCTGGGTTACGATTACGGAGGTGGGAACGGTCAGTGTTGTTCATGGTGTCGTTGAAATCCCCCCCTAGGATGTATGTGTCAGGGTGATGTTTCCCTATAAGGGTGGTGAGGTCATCCAGTAATTCCTGTCCCAGACCCGGTGGAGAATAAATCGAGGCAATTGCCACCTTTTGACCCCAGATCATTCTCAGGATGAACACGTATCGGCCCCTGGGATCTTGTTCTACGGTATGTTGAATAAATGGTATACGTTTGTGTATCAGAATGAGGGTGCCCCTGGAGCCCATTGTGTACCCCGCATGAAAGGCAAGGCGATAGTTGGTTCTCTGGAAAAAAGCAGTTTACCCCAGCCAAGTGGGTTCCGTCAGGAGGGCCACATCAGGGGAATGTCTATTTAGGAATTGCATGATAAGGCGCCGTTTGATTTCTGACCCCATCCCATTCACATTCCAAGTGAGGAGTTTCAAGGATTTAGTGTGCTGCATGAGGGATGTGTGAGTTTGTATAGAGGGTATTTACTACGTATGATGGGGATTTTCAGGGTATAGCGATCCATAAGAGATGGCGGTGTACTTCTCGCCTGTACTAAGGAAGCAGGGTTGCCTTGTGGAATAGTGCAAGACGTCCCTAACAAGGGACAATGATTAGTTCGGTCCATGAGCAAGTGGCAGTCCTGAAGTAACCAACAAAGTTTTGAACTTTCCCAACACACCCCCAACCCCATACTCCACCCCAACACGAAGTACCTGTCGCCCAAACATGCTGATCCTTCAACTTAAGGGAGGGGGGGGGGGGGGAAAGAGGTCTGACCAGGTGAGAATTCAGACCTTTCCCCAGAGTTCCCACCTTGCCCCCATTGTCGACTTCTTCCGTGGTGGGTAGATTGCGCGTTGATATCGGAGGTGCGGGCGGTGCACACTCGTGTGTCCCAGCAGTGTTCTAAGGTCCTAGTAGGGGACTATAGTTAATTCATTCCTCTTCTTGTTGTGCCGCTGGCTCCAGGATCTCCTGTCCCCCCCCGTTCTGGGCGTCTCCTCGGGGAGGCCCGCCTAGGTCCGGGTTGGGGTCGTCCTCTCGGTCTCCTTGGTCTTGCAGTCCAATTGCCCTCTATGTGAGCCTCTGCCCACTTCCAGGCCTCTTGTGGGTCGTTGAAGTGGACAGTAGTACCTTTATGATAGATCTTAAGTTGGGCCGGGAAGAGCAGGCCGTATTTCACATTCATCTGAGCAAGTTGTTTCTTGAGTGGTTCAAAGGATTGCCGTGCCCTCTGCACTTCTCGGGTATAGTCCGGGAAGAAGGCGATTCGGGAGCCGTTGTGTGATCGTCCCTTGCGAGCGTGACAGTTGCAGAAGGGCATCCCTGTCGCGGTAGTTAAGCAAGCGAGCAATGATAGTCCGGGGCGCAGCGCCCGGGAGTGGTTTGCCCAAAGGTATTCTATGAGCCCTCTCCACCGAAAAGAATTTTGAGAAGGATTGGGGCTCGAAGATGTCCACGAGCCACTGTTCCAGGAACAATTCCGTGCATTGTCCCTCTTCCCCCTCCGGCAGGCTCAGGATGCGAAAGTTGTTGCGGCGGGACCTTCCCTCCCCATCATCCACTCTAGATTCCAGGGCTTTCAGGCGGTTTAAGGCTTGGGACAGCTGACGATCCCGCCGATGTTGTCCTCCGCTTCGGAGATGCGGTGTTCCACCTCTCCTGTTCTGGAAGTCAACTTCTGCAGATCGTGGCGTAGGAAGGAGACATCCGCCGCCATACTGTCTATTTTGGTCTCCATGGAGGAGCGAGAGTTGGCGATGGCCGCCATTACGTCCCGTAAGGAGAGGGAGTCATCTCCCATGGGGGAGTTTGGTCGTGCTGCTGGGTCCGCCGGGGCCGGGGTAGTAGCGACGGCAAACTGGTCCATGTTGCTCTGTGTAGATGATTTCTTCTGTCTGTCCTTCCCGATATTTTCGGGAGTTGTGGAGTGTCTGCTACGATGGGGCGGGAATTATTGTATGTACGCCGTTGGAGTGGTCGTACCCCCCAGATGTGTGGGATCGTGGCCGTGCAGCGAGTCAAGTGGGGGGGTGTGAGTTCTTCCAAAAGCCTCCTCCACTAGGGCCTGGGGCTTATTTGGCGAGAGTACTTTGAGGCCCAGCGCCCTTTGGTGGGCCTTCACAATACGCGCGGACCTCCGGCGCTTCTAGCTGTTCACCCAAGCAGGTGGTGGTCCCCCTTCCGCTGGTACGGTACAGTCCTCAGCGGGCACCCTGTTGGCAAGGTTCGATGCGGTTGTAGTCGCGGCGTGGTGTCCCAAAGTGGATACGAATCAGGGGGTAGGAGCCGCACACCACTGGGACCTCAGGAGGGCCGCTATTTCTCCCCCCACTTCTCTAGCGGATCGGATCTGTCCGGGCATCAGCGGGGCTCAGCCGGTGAACAGTCTCAGATTCCGCGGGGGAGGAAGCGAGGATGGTCCCGGGCGTCCGCCTCACGTTCTGTCCCGTGCCCCACCGTGTCAGGTCGTCTCGGGCCTCTCAATCAGTCGGAGGAAGTCCGTCCTCAGACACCGGCGGCCATCTTGGTCGCATAGCTCCGCTGCCGGGCCTCGGCAAAATGTGAATTTATCTCCGTCGTCTGGGCAGGTAGGTGCCACCACCTCTGTCAATCCGAGCCCGCAGCTTTATGGGCTCGGTCGCAGTGTTTATGCCACACGAAATCCCCAGGAATCAGGATGAAAATGCAGGATTATTTCGGCGCTTGCGGGAGCTCACTCGGCTCACGTCCGCATCGTCCGCGCGCTGGCCACGCCCCTGCAGTGGTTTACTTTTAACTACCGTGATGGGCATTTATCGCGGGATGCGTTCGCAGCTGCAGTAAAGCACCCAATGGTGGCATTTTCGTCAAAATGGCACCGGTATTTTTTGTTACCAGTTCTTTGTGGAAAGGTCCTTCTTGAGTTTTACTCTGCGCGCCAAACCAGGTTTGGTCCCTTAGTTAGCTTTGCTTTTGGTGGGATTCATGAGTGAAGCCTGCCTCTGGCTTCAGAGTGTCTTGCGGGGGCAGGAAGTGAGGGACGTGCCCGAAACGCCCTGTGCTTAGTCTCCTTCGAGACCATAATGCACTCTGTAGTGATTGGCCGGCTGACTGTCGGGCAAGGACAGCCACCCCGCTGGGCGACTGACAGCTAGGCTGGAATGAATGGGAGAGGATTGAATAAAAGGCGAGACTTTTAGCATGGAAGGCAGTCGACCACTGGACGAAGGAACCGGAGAAAAACTTGAAGACGCCTGCTGCAACTCCTGGACTGTTGGTTTGCCCGGTGTTGAGATGGATTTCTGGACTCTGACCTGGTGGGCAGAGGTTCAGATGGCCAGCCTAGTTTCTTGCAACAGGGTAACCTTCTGGACAAGCTAGACCAATCAAGGTAGCTTGGCGGCGGTCAAGACTAGGTTTCAGGAGGGGTGAAGGTGACTGAAAGACTTCAATGAGCACACAGAGTAAAGGACGCTTACATCTTCACCTGACTGGGAGTGATTTGTATTAAAAATACATATACATGTATTTCAAGGCCTTTGAGTTTCAACACACGAATCAAATTACAGTAATAGGATTGTGTTGGGTTAATACATATCTAAATACATACATACAAGACCAATGGGGTCAAAAGGGTTAATGCACGAAATGGGTCCACAAACTAAAAGGGGAAGGAAACTGGCAGTGCAAATAGTCTTTAGTCCCTTCTGCATCCAACACACTCCTAACTAAGAGGCAGTCCAATCCCTAAGAGTGGAGCCTAATGCTCAAATGTACATGCAAAGCAAGCGCACGCGGTAGTTCAAATGGGCAAAATGGGGTCTCTTCAAGGGTCTGTAGCAACTCAGGAAGGTGGGTGAGGCAATGACTATGTTCCCACTATTCGAGGAGGGTCTCCACTTGAGGGCAGAGTCGTTTCCAAGAATTAGGAATGGTTTGCTAGTTCGCACTAGAGTGGAAAGGAGAGGAGCCCTCAGGGGCCACTCATGCATAAAAATGGATGGAGGCGCTGGGGGCCACCAGCTAGGGTTTGCGATTACTCACCGACCCCCGGCGCACTCCAGAGCAAACTTCGGCAATCGAGTCCACTTCGATTGCTGGTTCAACTGCAGCAATTTGGCGGCTCTGTGGCTTTTAGCGACAAAGATGCAGCGATAATTCCCAAACTGGACAGTGGTGATTTCTCTGCTCCTGGTGGATGGATCAGGCCAGTTTCACTGCAGCCGGCTTTAGGGGCAAGAGGGGCACAAATGCAGCGCACCTGTGAAAGTCATCGCCACGGCTGGGCGACACAGTAACTACGTATGCTCCGGTTCGGTCGCACTCATCTCACTGCAGACCTGGTAATGCCAAGTGTACGAAATTCGTTGTGAGGGTGCCGTGAACACAGAGCTAGCAATATACCAAGTTTCGAGGGCCACCTCGAAACGGCAGCGGAGACAGAGCAAAGGTCCTGCGTAAGCTGGTCAGCCCACTGGATGGCCTTATGACACTTCCGAGAAGGCTTACTTGCAGGGTTTGATGAAGGTGCCGAGAATAGATGGTCCCACTATTCCAATGGGTCTAGGCGTCTTCGCAGACCTTCTAGGAGGACCAGATGCAGAGGGATCCCACGGGACGACAGTGGGCTCCGGGTGCCAAATCTTCCAGCGGGTCACCAGCGGTTCCGGGACTCGGCTTCTTAGCTTCAGGATACTTGGATCCTATCGTTCGTTCAGTGAGAACTCCAGAGATCGACCTGGTATGGATGTTTGGGGGGGCCTCTTATCCAGAATCTCCGCGCCAAAACGAAGAGGACCCAATGGGAGATCTGCTCACATACAGGCATACCATACGTGGACCAATCATGGACCACAGTGGTCCCAGGCATTCACAGCACTCCAGATTCTCTGGCACCCAGGATGTGTATTAGGGAACGACACCAGCCCACATCCTGGAGGCACACGCACAAGGCATGCAGAAGCCTGCAAAAGCGTGGCGTTTCGCAGGAAAATGCATGCCCAAATAAGGACTGACCCAGGTCGGCTTGACCTGGGGAAGGCGAAGGGGCAAGATGGCCAAAGGACAGGACAAAACCTTGTGGCATGGCCATTTTGGAGGCAGGCCACCTATTCGTGCCAACCGTGGTAATCCTGGTTTACCTGGCAGGAAAGGGTTAAACATACATGAAAAGATAAGCTGCCACCAGCCCTGTCCGTGACACATCTGCACATCTCCTAATAAAATCCCTCGAGAGTATCTAGGGCCTTTGGAAATGACTGAGACCCAAGTGTACTGTACTGGAAGATGCATTGTACACTTGTTACATGTTGCAGAAAAGTTGCAACATTGGAAAGGACTAATGGAAATATAGTCTCCCAGTACTAACTGTCTTAAGGGCATGTCAGTGTCATGGACACTGGGCAAGAACCACTAGTTCCATCATCTAGAGGGTCCAGGTGGACCCAGTCCTGGCGCCTTTGGTGCCAGGCTCATGAGAAAGTGTGCTCTGCACACTTTATTTCTGGTGCACGTGTTATTTCCTCCCTTGCAGGTTCCCCACGTGCATCCAGGTTGGGCATGGCCATAGGGGGAAACATTGGGCTGCACGTGCAGCATCCTCTGGGAGTGGCAAGGTGGGGCCACAAGGCAGAGCCAAGGGGGCGTGGCTGAGACCAAGCTGTTTAAGCCTGCACCCCCTCCCACCCCGCATGCAAGCACTTCGTGTTAGTCTGCTTATAGCAGTGTAACGCTCACCGCCGCCTGAAGCGCTCTTACCCGATTCCAGCAATACCATCGCTTGAAGCGCAGCTTACCTGACTCTAGCAACATCATCTCCAGCGCGCATCTTACCTGATTCCAGCAATCCCATCGACTGGAGCGCATCTTACCTGATTCCAGCAGTCACCGCAGTCGAGGCGCATCCTCACCTGTTCCGGGCGTCTAAACTACGTGGGATCTCCTCTCGCCCAGCAGCCTCGCAGATTCATCCATCCATCCAACAACTGCCGGCAGGTCTTCGGGTAGCTGCCTCTCGTCAGACGTCGCCAGGCCACCCCTGCAGGAGAAAAGGACAAACCAGGTTAGAAACAACATAAAGACTTTACGCTAAGGTTGCGCACAACTTATCCCTCGCACTTGACCTTAGAACCCAACTTACCTTCTACTGGGGACCTCGTAAACTCATCTGGCCTCCATTTGGACTCGCGCCCAACTCTGCTGGGCCTTTCATCACCTACTGGGGAGAAGGAAAGACATTACAAGGATTATGGACAATAATCACGGAAAAAAGACATTGCAAAAGGATACGGACAATAATAATTGTTAAACACTTACCTTTTGAAGTGGATCCGCCACAGCCGGTCTGGGCTGCCACGCACACGGACCAGTGAAGAAAGTAGGTCCATTAAAGGCGCCCCTGCAGTTGAGAAGCAGGACGGAGTGCTCATCCTCATAAATAAATAGGTGACACTATATGGTGTTGGTGCCCTCCCCGTCTTTGACGTGCAAAAGAATAAAACAAATACACCCCTGATGGGGGAATAAGGCAAAGAGAGCAGGCTGCGAGAGTTCAAGGCAAGGTTTATCTAATGAATAGTATTCATGAGATATCTGAGAGTGCTCTGCACAAGTTATCATTACATTCCATTTTATAAGGTAAATGACGCAACTAACATAGGATACTACCTTGGTCCCGGATTGGTCAGTTCACTCGATGTCTCAGGTGGGGTGGCATCTCTTCATCCAGGTTGGTCGTTTGGTTGGCGGGAGGATTGACGTCAGTCATCTACGCTGCGCATGGGTGAAGGTCAGGTCGCTGGGAGGCAGGGTGGTCACTATCTAAGCTAACATAATATATTCTCAAAAAAATGCATGCACTAAATAATAATTGTTGAAAGACCTTCAGTAGTTTAACATGTCTCTATAAAAGTCACACATATATCTATACTATCAATAATATTGGATTATACAAGTCTTAGGTTAAGGGTCTTGGCCGCTATAATACACCAGTTGAAGTTAAGGTCCGTACTCATAAGAATCTCTGGTATGTGGCATTTGTTAGTAGTAGGCAACGATATACTGCAGCAGGGGTCTGTTAGTTGGGGATCTGCTGGGTGGGCATCATGGCATGGTCAGTGGTCTGGCACATGATAGGAATATCTTGCAGGGACACAGGGTTACAATGGCAGTAAGTTTCCACTGGCAAGGGTGCGGGAGGGGCAACGACACATTTGTGGAGATGGACGAGCTATGTGCTTAGCTCATGCACAGTGATGTCAGAGGAAGAGCGATGTGTTACAAGCATCTCCTACTTCAGCGTGAGAATGGGCCTGCAGAGTTTTCCAGTCAGAGTGAGAACGAGGGTTTGGGGCCCTGTGCCCTGCGCGCTTGGCCTTGCTGCTGCGAGAAAAGGGAAGAGAAGTGTTTTTGTACTATCGCAGTGAGGCCTAGTCACCAAGATGGAGTCGAAAGGGGGTACAAAAATGGATGCCCCGTGTCCTGCTTAGTCGTCCCATCTACGCGAAAGTCAACCAAAGTTAACATTGCATAAGGGCAAAGGGCGAACCCACTACTGGAGGCACTTGGTCCGAGTTTTTTACCGAGAAGTAGAGGACGCGAGGGGCCTGATGGCCCCTCGCTCCCACACAATGGGTAGACGCACGCTCACCTAATTCTGGGAAGAAGGGTTTGAGGGGAAATCAGTCCAACCACAGCATTCTCACTGCCTCTCGTATTCTCTCAGGGGCAGTGTCAGCAACCAGCACAGTCCACACTACAGGAGCTGGGGAATAAGTCTGGTCCCGGGGCGCCAAGTCCAGGGAGGGCTGCAACCGTGCCACAATGCCCCTGCAGAGACAAGGTGACCGTAGCAGTCAGTTTCCCCATAAAAAGTGAGCGAAAGCCCAGTCAGACTATGGTGTTAAACAGCAGCAAGAAAGTTGGGTGGGTACACAACTGGAGGGAAAATTACACATAAATGGAAATCTTTCCTAACACCCGGCGAAGCCCTGCTGCTGTGCTGAAACTCCAAATTCGTATTGACGGAGAAGCCCCTGCAAGGACGACTTCTCCCCTTGAGTTGGTGGGACCAATGTACTTCAAAGTAAGCCACCTGGACATTCTCTAAGAGCTGGTTGACCTTCCACAGAGTTGCTGCTGGAAACCCAAATGCCAGGGAGAGGAACACCAAATTGTGTGTTGCTTTTAAGCTGGCCAAGAGCTCGAGGGAAGATCCTCTGGACTCCCAGGAAGCAGGACTGACCAAGCCTGAGCACCGTCAGAGTGCGGGACCCCAGAAGCAAGGATAATCCATCTTGATAGCCAGGAACCATGGTATTGCTTTTTTGCGGTAGTCGCGAGGAGCTGAAACACTGAAGTGCCACTTGTTAGAAGATTGCCGGTTGCGAGCGGTGACCGTCCTATTGCAGTGCAGGAGTCCCCAGAAGTCCTTCCTCTTGTCCCCACGACTGAGGCCCAGGAACAATGAGATCTGCAGCGCTGCACAGGAACATAAGTTATCTTCTGCACTTGTTCTTCAATACAAAGGTACTGTAAAGTCTGAGAGAACTTACCTCTTATTGTAAAGTTGCTTGCATCTTCTACTACTCAGTCTAAACAGCTTGTGGCCCTACATTGATTCTTCTTTTCTTCAAAGACTTCTCAAACATTGTGCAAAGACCTGCTTCAGCTCATATAAACTTTTGCCCATTGACTTTGGCTTAACCTATTACACTGAATGACTCTGCTTAGGGAATCTGAAAGTATTTGCCTGGCTAAGAATATTTGTGATCTCTTGTTTGTTCTAATAACCATTTCCTTTGACCAATTCCTAAGAAAGTTCTAAATGCTACAGTAAGATATTAATGTCCCAACACCCTAGCTATTGATGTCACCTGATGGTGTAGGTTGTGACTGTGGGACATCCCAAACTGGTCTTTACTGATTTAGAAACTAAGTGTGTAGTTTTGGAGTGTATGTGTTTATTTTATATTGCTCCCTTCTGAAGAAGGCTTACTCTGACTGATAAATTAAAATTTGTGTATTCAAGAAACCTTGTGTGTAAGTGTTTATTTGAATACTTGTCACTGTGAATCTGTGTAACTCCCCTACAGCTCACTTGAGATGAGCCTGGCTGCTCAACACGCTACCAACCTGTGTAGTACAGACTTATACCAAAGGTTGGGTTCCTATTATTGCCAGGAGGTCATGGTGGTTTTAGGGCACCCAAAGGGTACTGCATACAATCTTGCCTAACAGGACCCTCACAACACTATGAGCTTTTATATATCTAGGCTATCACATCTTCTAATTGATGATCAGCTTTTCATTGGCTGTACAGGCCAGACCCTCGGCCCGGCTGTTATGAAACAGACCCTATCCAGGTGGATTATTCTGGCATTTTTGGAATGTTACAAACTGGCAGGCAAGGATCCTCTTGAAGGATTAAGGGCCATGGCTACCTCCTATAGGTAAAGGGCAGCAACGTGCTCTACTATTCACACGTTCACAAGACATTACTGCCTGGATTCTACCCTCGGTCAGGATGGGAGCTTTGGAAAAGCAGTCCAGCATTCGGTTCATGAAAACCATAAAAAAAACTAAATTCTTATTCGTCCACCAAATCGAATACTGCTTTGGGAGTCTATCAAAAATGAGGAATACGTGGGAGGACACAATCCATTCGAAGAACAAGTTACTTACCCCTGGTGATGTTCTTTTGACTGAATAGTCCTCCCACGTATTCCTCATTACCTTCCCAACCTACCCCACAGTAGAATTTACCATCCTATTACAGCTATCACTCCTTCAAAGTTGAGTACGGTCGTTATGCAGGTATTTCTACTGTAAGAAAAACAGAACTGAAGCCAACGGGTGCTGCGTGTGCTATATATGCCTTCCATGACATCTTCAAGACGGAGGCCCTTGAGAGACATGGAGTCGACCATCGGCGCACAGCTTCCTCTGCCGGAAAAAAAAATTCCGAAGCAACTGAATCTGGATATCAAATAACAAAGATCAGGAATACGTGGGAGGAACATTCAGTCGAAAGAACATTGCCAGGAGTAAGTAACTTGTTCATCTGAGGCAGTTCAAAACTCCACTCTTAGTAGAAGTCTGTAGCACCTTAGAACATTTGGTAGCGTAGACAGCAGCCATGCTTATCTTAAGAGCGAGAGAGGGCTGTAGCTGGGTACAAAGAAATTGTAGCATACATTTGGTCCAGAAAAAAACAAAACCTTGTGTATTGTCAAAATAAAGGGTTGATTTAAATACAAGTAGGCCAAGATCTATGTTGGGAAAGGTAGTAATATAGCTATCATATAATATATACACACACTTCTAAAAACCAACTCCATTTTTAAGGTATACCAAACAAAGTATAATAAAATAAGCAGTCAAGGTGAGTCAAACCTAGAACACATTCAGACTGGCATTAAGCTATTCTTGGAGTAAAAGCAGGTTAGATATAATTTCAAAATACGATAAGTAATTCAAGGGTAGTAGGCCCTATTGTTCCAATATACAGTGTTAATCAGTTGTGTTAGGCAGGATTGTATGCAGTAACCTGTGGGAGACTGCACCAGCCCTGACCTCTTGGCAATAGTTAACCTAACCTTTGGTATAAGCATGTACCAGACAAGTTGGTAGAGTGACTGAGCAGCCAGGCTTATCTCAAGAGGGGTCAATGTGTGAGCTCTAGGTTTATTGTACAAAGATTCACAGTGACAAGTATCCAAGTAAACATTTTCACTCAAGGTTTCTTCATTAAACAATTATTAATTTAAGTTGAATAAGCCTTCTTTAGAAGGGAGAAATATATAAGTGCCACAGAAATATACTTCAAAATACACCCTCTGTTTTGTTAAATCAGTAAATGCCCATTTGGGATGGTACACAGATTCTTCGTACACCCTGAGGTGACTTAAATAACTAGGACACTGTGGACATTAATATATCACTGGTACATTTAGAGCAATACTGAGGGTAATGTCAAAAGGAGATGAAGGAATAAAACAATGGTTAACAAATGTTCTTAAGCAGGTAAGTACTTTTGAACTCTCCAATGCGAAGTAAATTAACCCTTTCCTGGGGCAAAGTCGAAGCACAAAGTGAGAGGTAAGAAGAGTCTTTCAAGGAGCCAGGACAGCCAAAGTTAGTTGAGCAAACATCTAGGTGAGCTGAAGCCTTTCTTGCAGGTAAGTAAAAAGTCTTGCACAATGTTTTAGAAGTCTTTGTAGAAAATGAAATCACAGTAGGGCCACAAGCTGGGAGGCTTGTGAAGGGCAACTCTGCAAAAGCAACCAAGTCTCCACTGAGAACTAGCAAGGCTACACAACAATAGCTAAGGCCCCTTAGTTTTACAGTACCTTTTGGTTAGAAGAAATTGGTTCCAGTTGGCTTCTATTCCTGTGTCGGTCTGCAGATCCTGTTGTTCCTGGGCATCAGTTGTGGGGACTTAGCGGTTTCAGCTGCTTGCGACCCTCACAAATAGCACCACAGCGGTTCTCGGATACCACTCTAGACTTTTCCTTGCATCTGGGGTCCAGCACTCTGTGGAGGTGATCAGTCTTGCTTCATGGTAGTCCGGAGGATCTTCCTGGAGCTCGGGTCTGACTTAAAGAGACGCACTCTATTCTGCTGTTCCTCGCCCTGGCAATCGGTTCCTGCAGCAGCAATGGAAGTACAGCCAACTCTGTGAGGATTTCCTGATTAACTCGCCTTTGAGTCGATTGGTCCCACCAACCCAAGGGGAGAAGTCGTCCTTTGCAGGTCTTCTTTAGTCAAGGCCAATTCGGAGCTTCAGCACTGCAGCAGGGCTTCACCTGGCAAACCAACGGTCCAGGAGTTGCAGCAGGCATCCCTTCCAAGTGCTTCTTCGAATTACTTGGTCCAGTGGTTGACTCTGCCTCCCAAGCAAAAAGCCTCACGTTTTTTAATCGGGTTACTCCCATTCATTTGCAGCCTAGCTGTCGATCACACAGCAAGGTGGCTGTCCTCGGAGGATAGCCCTCCAGCCAATCACCTTTGGGTGCATTCCTGTAACCAAGGAGACTAAGCACAGGGAATTTCGGGCACCTTCCTTGATTCCTGCCCTGCCAGACATGCTGGAGCCAGAGAAGGGCTTCACCAGTGAATCTTGCCAAACGCAAAACAATGGGACCAAACCTGGTTTTGCGTCCAGCGTAAATCTCACGGACCTTTCCAACAAGGAATGGCGAAAAGACGACCATTTGTCATTTTGACAAAATGGGCACTCATGGGTGCTTTACTGCAGCTGCAATTGCAGCCCGCGGTAGAAACACAATGGTAGGAAAAAGTAAACCACTGCCATCAGCAATTAATTGTAGAAAGGGTAACATAAAAATGTTACATGAGAAACTAGACAAAGGGAGTACCAAGTATCCTCTCCAGCACCCTATGGTAAAATGGTGTGTGCTGGGTCTAGAAAGTTGCAAAATGAAAGTAAAGTCTATTTCACTTAACTGCTCTTGGAAACAGTAGTTTAACCAAGATAAAGTATTTAACCTTTGGGAAATCTAAGAGACTTCCCGGTGCCACTGCACTGAAGGTGCTGTGTGTCACAATGTAAAGATGATGCCTATGGAGTTTGTCAGACTCCAAGGTCAAACGGAAACACAGTCCAAATTACACAGAAAAATACATGAGTGGGGAAAAAGGGCCATCTCTCTCCAGGTTAGAAATTAAAAGTCCAGCAAAAAGAGCTGGGGGTCTCCAAGGTAGAAGGTAATTAGCACAATTCTGAGAATTCTCCCCAACAAGTTGTAGACCCACTTAAATAGACCAACACTGTTACAAGTATCTCTTGCAACGTGTAACTTTCTTCTATCATGAATGGATACAGTTACACACCAATGTTATCTTTAGAACACAGTTCAGAGGCAGTAACTTAACTTGTATACTTTGTAGAGGGGCCTTAAGCTACATGGACAACTAAGAACCTAGTGAAACTATTTCCAAAGTGCCCTGAAGCAATTTGGGGAAACCGCAACCCAACAGGTGAGTTATTTACCATTTACTCTTCTAACAACACGCACACTGACTTCAGTCGGGCAAGTAAGAGCACTTATTTGAATTAACCCAGCACCCTTCCATTTTAAGAAGAGCAGCATTTATTCAAGGTCAGTAAGTAGAACTAGAATTGGCCTGGCTAGAACGGACCACATGTGTGCGGTGTTGAAGTAATTGAATATTTAGAGCACATTTTGGTACATTGTAAGAGCCTCAATTGCATTAGATCCGGATATGTTAATTTTAAAGGATATTTGTACTGCGCACTATCACCACCGGAGTTGTCCCCTGGTGCTCTGGTGGCTCTGAAAAAGGGAGAGGGGGAGGTGGGAGTGAGGTAGTGGGAATGAGCTGGAAAAGTGCAAGATAGCAGTGATGTGCTGTTGGCAGCCTCAGCCCAGTGGGTCTGTTGGCTGGGCTTGGGGTGTTTTTTGGTTGGTAGTCGTCATGTACTGTTGTGCAAGTCTATGTGGTTTGTTTTGTTGTTGTAATGTAGTGAAGTTTGTGCAGTTTGCAGCGTTTAAGGCTTGTGGTTGTTTGGTTTGAGTTTGAGAGGTGTATGAAGAGGAGTGAAATTGTTAGTGGGTTGGTTATTGATTCATGATTGCACGCTTGGTCTAGGCTTGGCAGGAGAGTCGTACATCAATCATTGAATAACATCCCTATCTAGATGCGACACTGGCTACGTTGAGGATTTGAACTAAGTGCGGCATATTTTGACATTTACAATTCTATCTAGATGTGGCGCATGCTAATGATTATTACACCTGTCAAAATTGACATAGGCTACTCTTGACCCTTCTCGATAGGTTAGTAAACATTGGCACTAGTTAACATTGGCTGTGCGGACCTATCAATGACAAAGCGCTATACAAATGCCAAGCCACATAACAGTATGTTAGTGCATAGTGTAGTAAGTGTAGTGCAACATTCATGATAGTCAACGTTATGGAGGGGTAGGTAGAGTGGCGAGAGCTTTCTGGAGTAGAGTGATTGCTCTACCCCCCACCCATGCCACACTTAGTTTTGTTGGTGTCTGTTAGCTGCTGGCTTCCTTTGCGGACACAGGCAGACATCTTGGAGCTGCCAGTGCAGAAGCCGCCCTTTGCTTTGGGGCCCTTAGCCATTGGGTCAATTAAGACCAGACAGTCAGCCAATCACAGGGGAGGGAGGTCTGGGAGGTGGGTGGAGGTAGGGGAAGCCACGGGGAACAGGATCAGAGCAGGTCAAGGGGGTGGAGGGTCGGGTCTGAGGCCGCATGGTGCAAGGAATGGGGTAGTGGGTCCCTGCAGCTAACCTGGGGTCGCCGTGCTGGTAATGGCCTACAGTAATGCTATCCATGAGGCAGATATATGTACCATGTGGGACAAGTGGATGGATGGTCGCAACACTAATTTTGATCTATTTTATGGTGACATTGCATCCTTGTTTTTCAGTAATTAATTTGATTAGTTGCTGGATATGAAATTGTATTTTAGCTATGTATTTTGAAATGGCATGATTTTTCGAGTGATGTACCTGATGTATTTTCTTTTATACTTGTTTGATGAATTGTTATGCTGTATGTGCAAAGCCAGTGTGGCTATATGTGTATTATATTAAATGAAATGTAAGTAACCTATTATTATTTAAACTTACTATACTATTTCTGTTATAGGAATAGTAGTTTAACCAAGGATACTTTTCAGAAGTGTAATATACAGTGCTTTAAAACAGTTTAGGGAAAGCATAACCCAATTTCAAGGTAAGTAAGGAACCTCATATTTTTAAGAATGGCAACTCGGACAAGTATTACCCAAGAATGTTTTAGAAATGCACTCAAGCAGATCAAGGAAAGCAAAACCAAATCACACACAATTAGAAGAGCGCACAGCTAATCATGGTGGCTAAATCCTATTGGGCTTTTACACCCATTCTCTTTAGCAGTGGTACAACACTACCAACTATTACTTTTTAGAAGTGTGAACCACAATTCAAAGCTAGTAAAATAACTCCTATAATTTCTAAAGGACCAACAAACAACTTAAAGTTGAGTATTAGTGTGTAGACACTTTGTAACTTATTATTTCTGATGTTTGTTAATCTGCTTAGAATCACATGCTGTGCATAGTCCGACATCCAGTGGTCACTCCAGAGTATTGCATCTTGTTTTTCGAAAGTCAAAAAGGGGACATCGACATAGGCGTGTCTGTAACACTATCCCCATAGTGACGTGTAGTGTACCCAAAGTCCCTCACGCGTCGAGGTCCCTCAGATTGTTTTTTTCCGCCCAGAATACTGGTCGCCTTAAGCGTAGCTCGTAAGAGACATTGCCATTGACTCGACCCTTGGTCGATTTTGTTAATTATTGTTAACTCGTATCACCTCCAGCCCTCTTTCGACGGCCATTCGACATCCCCGCCGAGACCAGATCTTCGACAGCGGTGGTTTTCGACGGACGGTGATCCTATCGGCGCTGCTGAACACGGGGCCCGGCCACGCCGGCCTACACAGTAGGGAGAGTGGGGGTCAGGGTGGGCATTTGTTTCTTCTAGAATGCCTTTCCTTTTCTCCCCCCTTTCTTTCCGGTTCCTTCTCACTTATTACGTCCTCAGCTATGGAGAGGACTCTTTAGATTTTGATTTTGCCCACGTTGTAAAGGCAAATTTCCGTGGAAGGACGAGCACAAACGGTGCAACCACTGCTTACCCCTCGACCACAACGAGGCCGGTTGCGCGGCCTGTAAGCTCCTTCGACCCAAAACTCTGAAGGAACTCTGGGTCAAAAGGTGGGCAGCCTACGGGATGTCCAAGGCTGATGCCTCACCTGCTGCCGCCTCCGAGTGTGACAAGGGAGATGGTGATAACTCCACCTCCATAACGGAGGTTGTTGACCCCCCATCGGAGCGCTCTCGCTCTGTGGCATCTGTCCCCGGCCCCAACAGGCACGGCTCCGGCCCTGCTTTTGGGGATGTACACCCCGGTGACGCTGACGAACACAAACAAGTCACTAAGCACACAAGCCACGGCCATTCGTCGAGTAAATCGAAGAAGGCCTCGGCGCCAACGGAGACGCCGACACAGCCGGCTGCCTCCACCGACCTTAAGGGTCGGCAGCCCTCCCCTCAGCTGCATGCGTGCCTAGCGACTGGACCGTCTAGTACTAACGGCGCTACCACTAAAACATCATCCGTCGAGACGCCTTGGAAGAAGGCATCCGTCGACGGCAAGGTTCCGGCGCTGCGGAAAACTACTCATGACCAGCCCCTGACAGAGAGGTTGGTCGTGGAAAGGATAGCAAGGATAGTCTCCCAGGACTCTCAAACGGCTGGTGAAGGAGTCACCGAAGCCCGCTCAAAAGGTCAGGGAAACGCCAAAACCTAGCGAAGGTATGCCGGAACCTCCCCCTACATCGAAGGAGAGACCCAAAGGTACTTACCCCCCCCCCCCCCCCCCTGTCAGGCCCAGGGGAAGGATTCTCAGAGGGTGATGGGGTTATCTCCTCCACTTTATGGGAGAGATCTCGACGCCTAAAGGTGGAGGAGCAATCCTTTCCGCCACTAGACCTTTCTGGGTCATCCCACTGGACTAGGGGGCGATTTGAATCCTGTATGAACAGGCTGGATAAGTTTGTGTCCACTTCTGAACACACTACACCTAAAAGGCCAAGGGAGGTACTCCCTCAAGACCCTAGAGCCAAATTCCCAAGACTTTTCGACCCACATGAGGAAGAACTAGACACATATGACTTCACTGAGGAGGATCCCCACTTTCAGGAAGAGGATGAATTCATAAATACTGAGGATTTACAAGACCCTGTAGGGGACTTTGAAGAAGACCCCGACATGTGCGAGCCACAGCCATGGCAGTCTGTAGAGGTGTCAACGGACCCTGATGCTTTGGATCTGGCCTCTCCACAGACTACGCCTGTCAGATCTTTCACCTGTGGACAATCAACCCACATTTAATGCCATGCTACGCAAGGCGGCAGCAAACTTTCAAATTGATACGGGGAGACTACCTCAGAAGTCGATTTTTGTTGAAAGAATAATCAAAGAAAAGCCACCTGCTCGCCAAGCTATACCCCTCCTCGCCTCCATCAAGAGACTCCTCGTTCCCTCTTTATCTACACCTGCCTTAGTTAGAGGTGTGAACCCACAGGTCGAGAAGCTTTTTAGCCCCTCACCCTCAGATCCCTTATATATTGGGGGTCATTCCATACCAGATTCTCTGGTAGTGACCACCACGAGAAAAAGGGCGGGGGTTCCGCTGTCCACCAGTGAGGCACCTCCCGATAGAGGGGAAAAAGCTCTGTTCTAGGGAAAATGATTACATCCTCTGCAGCTATCACCACGCGTATTGCCAACAATATAACTCTGTTGGCTAGTTAGGCAGATGCCCAATGGGGCCGGTTGCATGAAGGTGTACAAGAAGTCCCTGAGCCCTTTCGTATCCACTTATTGGCCACCGTCACAGAAGGCACTCAAGTGAACCAAAGCATCAAGAATACTTTTGATGCTGCGGAAACGGCAGGCCGTTCCTTAGTCAAGGGAGTACTCCTTAAAAGACATGCATGGCTCAGAAACTCAGGTTTCAAGCCAGAAACACAGGCATCCCTCATTTAACAAACCCCTTGAGGATTGCAACTTGTTTGGTAAGGCGGTTGATGACGCACTGGAAACAGCTAAGGAGGAGCATGAAACATTAAAGACCCTGGACCAAATAACGAGACCCCCTAATAAGCGCGGATATGGCAATAGGCGATTTTTTCGTGGCCAACGACAAACAGCAATACACCTCGGCCAGCAACTGGTCCTCCCCTCAGGGAACCAGTGGTTATAACACGCAGTATGCTCAAAGAGGACAACGTTGTGGCAAGTGAAGAGGTCGGGGTCCTACTCCTAGAGGCTCCCCGGCCACCACCACCAAATGACCCGAAGATTCGGGTCCCCTCCCATGCATCTCCGGTTGGGGGCGCCGATTAACCTCTTTTCTGCAAGCATGGGAGGGAATTACCACAGACCGTTGGGTACTGTCAATAATAGCCCACGGTTACTGCATCGAGTTCAGCCAGTCCCCGACTTTCAGACCTCCAAAGGGAAGACGTCTCACACCAGAATACCTTCTCATCCTTCTTCGGGAAGTGGAATCGCTGCTGCAAAAAGGAGCCATAGAGGTCTTGCCTCTGTCACAGGTAAAAGAGGGTATTTATTCATTGTACTTCCTTGTACCCAAAAGGATCTAACCATGTGCCCTGTATTAGATCTGCGCCCAGCGAACACATTTGTAAAACTTCAAGTTTGGTATGGTGACTCTGCAGGAAGTAATCCCCCTGCTCACACAGGAGGATTACATGGCAACACTAGACATGAAAGATGCAGACTTTCATATTTCAATGTTGCCAGCGCACAGGAAATACCTCAGGTTCATGATAGAAGACGAACACTCAATTCAAAGTGCTACCCTTCGGCATAGCCTCAGCGCCAAGGGTATTCACGAAGGTACTGGCAGTGGCAGCGGCACACCTGGGCAGGGTGTCCATTCCGGTTTATCCTTACCCGACGACTGGCTCATAACCGGGGATTCTTAGGAAACATGCTTCTCAAATACCCAAAAGACTATAGACCTTTTGTTCCACCTGGGCTTCACCATCAACAAGAAGTCGTCCAGTCTAGACCCCAGCCAAGTCGAGCAATTCCTAGGGGCTCTAATTCGAACAAAGGACAGCCTCGTCTTCCCCTACAGCGAGAGGGTCCAAAACATGCTGTTTCAGATCCCTCAATATGTAGCCGGTTGAGAGGTGACGGTACGCAAAGCCATGCGATTGCTAGGAATGATGGCGTCATATATGTATTTGGTCCCTCACGCGTGCGCCTGCCCCCAATGCAAGAGTGGCTCAACAGCCAGTGGTGTCAGGCCAGCGGACAATGTGATGATCCAGTGGTTGTCTCGCAAGCCTTGGTTCTCTCGCTGCGGTGGTGGTAGAAGGAAAACCTCGTGTTGGGGAAATCCTTCACCACTCCCGCAGTGGACGCCACTCTAACCACAGACGCATCCCTCACAGGATGGGAGCTCACCTATCCCATCAGACTGCACACAGAGTTTGGACTCCAAGTGTGGCGTCCAAACACATAAACCTGCTGGAGTTGTTGATCTTCAAAGCACTGAAGGCCTTCCAGACACACCTACAAGGAAAGACAGTGCTGATCCTCACGGACAGCACCATGGCCATGTACTACCTGAACATGCAAGGGGCACTCACTCTCCAGGACTGTCCACGCTGTCCCAGAACATCTGGAAGGGGGCTCTCAAACACATGTTCCTGTTATCACAACATGTACCAGGGGAACTCAATCTTCTGGCAGACAGACTCAGCAGAGACTTCCCTCTACCCGTAGAGTACGAATGGCAATTACACTGAGACATCTTCTCCACCGTTTTCGCAGAATGGGGCTTCCCAGAGATCGACTTGTTCACAACTCTGGAGAACACTCCATGCCAAGATTACGCCTCCTGCTACTCCCAGAGCTGCTCCAAGGGAAACGGATTCTGGATGACATGGACCGGGAAATTTGGCTACTCTCCCGTCCCCCTATGAACTCCCCCACCCCACCCTGGTTCGCTCATCTGACGCATATTTTATACCTGACTCACTTGCTGGACTCGGGGTTAGTCTCTAACTCCATTAAAGTTCACCTAGCTGCACTCTCCTCCTACACCACGTCACAACATAGGGTGTCATGGTGGAAGGTTCCAGTTATTAAAGCTTTCATGGAGGGAGTGAAAAGAATTCACCCCCCTATATCTAACCCAGCTCCCGGATGGGATCTGAACGTCGTGTTAACCAGGCTAATGGGCTCACCCTTCGAGCCCATGCATAAAGCTAGCCTTGAGGACCTCCCTCTTAAGACTGATTTCTTGATGGCAATCACCTCCATTAGGAGAGTCCGTCAACTACATGCGCTCTCTATTCTAGATCCCTTTGTAACAGTTCACAAAGATAAGGTGCTTCTACGCACACTCTAGGTTTGCACCGAAATTCATTTAAAAGTTTCATGTCAACCAGTCTATAGTACTACCAACTTTCTTTTAAAACCCATCAAACTTGGTAGAGAAGAGCCTGCACACACTTGATATGCGCAGGGCGGTCATGTTTTATGTGGAAAGAACTCGACCACTAAGAAAGACTAATCAGTTTTGTCTGTGGCGGCAGGAAGAGAAGGAGATGCAGTTTCCAAATCATCTATATCTAGGTGGATTGTCCAGTGCATAACTCTGTTTCTCTCTTGCTAAGAGAACTGCCCTTCAAGCCTACAGCACATTCTACCCGAGGCACCGGGGCATCCATAGCAAATGTTCCCCTTGAGTCCATTTGCAAAGCGGCAACCTGGAGTTCTGTACACACCTTTACAAAAAACTATTGTCTAGATGCCCATTCTAGATCCGATTCCTAGGTGGGACAAGCAGTACTAAGACATCTTTTCTCTACTGTTCCTTCTCACAACCCACCTCCAACTCCGGGTACTGCTCGCTAGTCTATGCACAGAATGTGATTCTAAGCAGATTAACAAACATCAGAAGACATGCATTACTTAGTGTAAAAGCATTTCTGATGGTTGTATCTGCTTAGATTCACATGCGCCCACCCTTCCTCCACGCTCGGATGGAAGGAACCTAGACGTCTTATTACTTTCTCTTTTCTGTACTCACTCACGTTAGTCATAAGGCTCCCTCATGGCAGAAAAAATGCTGTGAGGGACCTCGACGCGTGAGGGATTTTGGGTACACTACACGTCACTACAGGGATAGTGTTACAGACACTCGTATGTCAACGTCCCCTTTTCGACTTTCGAAAACCAAGATGCAATACTCTGCAGTGACCACTGGATGTTGGACTATGCACAGCATGTGAATCTAAGCAGATACAGCCATCAAATGCTTTTACGGTAAGTAATGCATGTCATTTCAGAGATAGTTACAACTCTGACTCCTTTACAAGCAAGTACTTTTACACTTGTTATAATTTCCAGACAAAAGCCTTATCAAAGTCCTTCACTAGTTTATAGCATGAATTTTGTTTTTTTTCTCTAGTGCAAAAGAGGGACCCTTGTGGTACAGGAGCCAGTTGTAGGCTTGCGAGGATAGGGTTTGGTCCAGAAAGGTCAGTGTTCCAGAACCTATCTTCTTCAACAAGTACGTATTAGCTTCAGAGTTGGAAGTGTTCAGGGACTTCAAAGAAGGCTCCCTATAGGCGTTCCAGCATTAGGCAGCCTGGGCGAATGGTATGGGCAAACACACAACCACACAAATCACTAACCCTCACAGGATGCACACCATACTTAAGGTAAGCATTACGCAAGCTAACACAGTACCTTTTGGAGAAAAGAAGAGCTTCTTGGGGGATACCTTCAGGATGCAGCAGAACACGATCCAGTTCTTGGTCTGGAGACCGAAGAAAAGGGCACTGAAGGAAAACTGGCAGCTGTCATCAATGGGTGAGGCTTCCAACAAAGGATTATTGGTGTATTTTTGCGGCTCTGTGGATTGGCACCCTTTTATAGGAGCCAGATGAAGAAAGAATACCACTGGTCAGATTCTCTGTACTCTCGGCCTTGAACTCTGTTGAGGGTGTTGGGCAAGAGTTGATGTAGTAACCCTGTGGGAGACTACACAACACTTGGCCTCTTGGTGTTAGGTAACCCACCTTTTGGTATAGGGCTGTACTACACAAGTTGGTAGTGTGACTGAGCAGCCAGGCTTATCTCAAGAGCGGTACATGTGAGATGTAGCAATGAAATTCGCAAATACAAGTAGCCAAGTAACACGTACACTCAAGATTTCAGTTATAAATAGTTAGTTATTTAACTTCAGTTTTAAAGGAGCCTTCTTTAAAACGGGAAATATATGTTGTAACAATCAAATATACTTTAAAATTATTTTCCAGAAACAACACAAATCTAGTAGATACTCTTAAGAGATGCTTTTTACACACTTCCTACACCCGGAGGTGACTTTGCTAATATGGACAGCAATGTGATTTCTGATGCTTGTTAATCTGCTTAGAATCACATGCTGTGCATATGGTCCGACATCCAGTGGTAACTGCAGAGTATTGCATCTAGTCTTTCGGAGACCGAAGGGGGACGTCGGCATAGGCGTGTCTGTACCACTATCCCCATCGTGAAGTGTAGTGTACCCAAAATCTCTCACGCGCCAAGGTCCCTCAGATTGTTTTTTTCCTCCCAGATAACTGGTCGCCTTATAGGGGAGCTCTTACAGAAGAGACATTGTTTATCTTATACCGACTTGTCGGTTATTCCCCGTTAAGTCACTTCGATCACAAGAACATCTTCGACAAAGACTGCAGGGGATTCGTCTACGGCTCTGGATTTCGACGCCTAAGATCCGGCGGCTGGATTTTCCACGTGGTCGGGCCCTCTGGCCGACCTGTACAGTAGGGAGAGTGGGGTCGGGGTGGCCATATTGTCGGTATGTCTTTCCTCCTTTCCCCTCTTTTCCATTTTGGTCTGGTCATCTTTCCCTTTAGCTATGGAAAGGACTCCTTTTAGATTCTGCCCTAAGTGTAGGGTCAGATATCCTTGGAAGGATGACCACAGGACGTGCAACGCCTGTCTCCCCCTAGAGCATGACGAAAAGCGGTGTGCGGCCTGCAAACTCGTTCAGCCTAAAACCCTTAAGGAGTGCCGTGTAAAGCGGTGAGCCGCGTACGTTATGTCGCAGGTGGAACCCCTTTCCCCCCGCCACACCCGCTGAGTGACTGGGGTACCTTGGATGACCAAACATCCATTTAGGATGTTATAGACCTCGAGGCAGACATGTCTAGGCCGCCACGCCCATCCCTGACCCTTTAAGGCCTGACTCTGGTCTTGCTACAGGGACAACACCCGGCGACAGGGGCGTACAAACGCATCACACTAAGAAGACAACCCCACAACGTTTTCACCGTCTTTGTCGAAAAAGGTGAAGGCGCCAACAGGGCCGTCCAAAATTTCGACTGTTTCCTCGGATCGCTCAGATCCAAAGCCTTCCCCGCAGCAGCGTCTTGCGGCTGAGCAACCAAAATTAAGTAAGGGTGTTACTCCTAAAACTTCACATGTCGAAGCGTGGAAATCCGACGCTGTGACGGTCCGAAGGCCGCGGTAGGCCAGAAAACTGCGACTAGGCAGCTACCTGAGAAAACCGATAGGCCCTCTAGCACTGCAGAAGATAAATCACCTACCGATAGACCATCGGAGCAACTGTCTCACGCCGATTCAGCGATTAACGAAGGCCGCATCGAAAGCTTTACGGCGGCGGTTGGTCTTACCCCATTTCCGCCTAAAGTCATGGGACAAGCCGCAGAAAAATCTTCAGATGCCGATTGGGATCCTGATTCTTACGATACGTATGAAGATAGTCAAGAGTCCATTTCCAACACCCTAAGAGACTCTTTTCGGCATCGTAGGGCATAAAATGACGTTTTTCCACCCGTAGGACCCCCTGGGTCCTCTAAATGGACTAGACAGAAATTCAAAGGGTGTATGGATCGGCTGGAGAAGATTGTCAGTTTTTCTGATCATCCATCCCCAAAGAGGTCTCGGGTAGAGCCTAACCTCCATTTTTTTAAATTTTTTTTATTTAAACTTCTTTTTATTCATTTAGCGTGGCAGCAAAAAACAGGCGAACATCGCCAGGCAAGTACAATATGAATACAAAAATACACAGTATAGGCAAACAAGGGTTACATCGCAAATGAACACAGCCATTGGGCACTTTTATAACATGAGCAAAATGTCAGAAAACTATGATGTGGGCGAGAGCTCGGGTCGGTGGGGGGAGGCAGCTGGAGGAGATGTGGCCGGTGTCGTATTCAGGTCTGACATATAAGAACGGAATCTGAGCCAGATGTTACTGGGCCTAGAGTGGGTAGGTTGTAGGTGAGACCAGGCTTCCTCAGAGTCTGAGGCCCACGTGACCGCTCTTAGCCATTGGGCGTGCGTGGGAGGCGAGGGGCGAAGCCAGCACAATAGGATGGATCGTACAGCGAGGAGCATGCAGAGACTAGCTAGTTTTTTGGAGTCCCGGGGGAGGCCAGGGAGGTCATGGAAGAGACATACCACCGGGGAGGGGCTGATGAGATGGTCGAGCATAGCAGACACCGTCGAGCAGACTGCCTCCCAAAACTGTGAGAGATGGGGACAGGACCAAATCATATGAATGTAATCGGCAGCATCTAGGCCGCACCTAGGGCAACTAGAGGGGTGATCACTGGACATGTGGTGCAATCTGATCGGGGTGTAGTGGAATCTATGTAGGTCTTTAAACTGAATCAGTTTGAAGCGGGAGTTGAATGACACCCGGTGTATGCGTTCACACAGATGTGCCCAGCGCTCATCGGACATTTCGACACCAAGGTCCACCTCCCACGCCCGCCTCAATTTTGTGAATTCCGGAATAGATCTGGACTGCAGCATAGTGTATAGTCTAGATATTTTACCTTTAGTGGGTGAGGGGGAGGCGAGTTCCTCGATGACGGGGTCGTCCGGTGGCATGGCCGGGAACGTCGGATAGTTACGTTTGAGGGTCCTGTGAAGGGACGAGTATTGGAGCCATATACAGTGGCCTCTCCTTAAGGGCAGTGGGAGGTCAGGCCATTCTACAAATATACCCCGATCAAACACATCGCGCAGCAACTCGTATCCCGCCTCGGCCCAGCGTCGGACCATGGCCGGTGGCACCTGAGGGACCCCCGGCAGGAAGTTCCAGAGAGGGAGGTTACCATGAAAGGTGCGAGCAGTACCGGACAATTTCCATGTTTTTGACAATGCCGGGGATGTGCAGGCGACCGGGCTCTGTGAGTCCAGTGCCAGGGGGGCGGATTGTATCACCAATGAGCGAATGTCACGGTCGCTGACCGCAAGTTTCTCGAGTCTAACATGTGGGGGGGGGGGTCCGTCGTGTTGAAACAGTGGGATGTATACTGGATTTGGGATACCAGCCAGTATTTAAGAAAGTCAGGGGCACCAAACCCCCCCCCCCCCCATAAGCCATAGGGGTAGACAAGGTATCCAGTTTGAGGCGGACCGCACCCGAATGCCAGAGGAAGGAATTGACCATGCGGGTCAGTTCCCGGAAGAAACCCACCCCTGGCCACAGGGGGATGTTGGTAAACTTGTCGACTAACTGGGGCAACACCACCATTTTCATTAGACCTATCCTGCCTGCGAGGGATATCGGAAGTTTGCCCCAGACTAGAACCCTAGAAGACAAATGTGTGAGATACTTTTGGTAGCTCTCGTTGAAAGTCAGCGCTCAATGGCGCGTTATCTCAATCCCCAGGTAGGTGAAAGTAGACTGGGCCCATGTGAACCCCTGTGTGTCTGGAGGGGGGGGGGAGTGCATTCTGTAAGAGGGAAGAGTGTAGATTTCGAGCAATTCACCTTAAGGCCCGAGATTCGGCCAAAATGTATGACGTCTTCCAGCATTGGGGGTAAGTTGATGGAGGGAGAGCATATAAACAGCAGAGCATCATCGGCATATAGGGAGACTACGTCTGCCTGGCCCGCCGTACGGAGTCCTCTATGAGCATGAAATTGGCGGAGCATATCAGCGAAGGGCTCTATTGCTATGACGAAGATCAAGGGAGAGAAGGGGCATCCCTGTCTCGTTCCCCTGGCGATTCTAAAGAGGGGGGAGCAACGGTCACCGGTGCAGACCCTAGCCACAGGATCAGAGTAGAGCAATTTAACCCAGGAGAGAAAAGAGGGACCAAATTTACAGCTCTCGAGGACCCGCCACAAATACCTCCACGAAACCGAATCAAACGCTTTTTGCATGTCAAGTGTGGCCGCCACCGCATGTGTCTCGGGGTTTATTCTATTAATTATATTGAAGAGACGCCTAAGGTTCAGAGAGGTAGAGCGACCAGGGATGAAGCCCCCTTGATCCGAATGGATGATAGAGGGCAAGAAGGGAGTCAACTGGAGTGCTAGTGCCTTGGCATATATTTTGACATCGCAATTTATAAGTGAGAGCGGGCGCTCGAACTACATTGTGAGGAGGGTTTGCCAGATTTAAGCAATACCGTAATCGTGGATTCGCGAAGTGAAGGGGGAAATACACCGGCTTCAACCAATTCCTCCCAGAGAGCCATCAGGTGAGGGAGCAATAGTGATTTATAGCGCTTATAAAATTCAGCTGGGATACCATCCGAGCCAGGGGCCCTCCGCGAGGATAAGGAGTCAATCGCATCAGAGAGCTCCTCAAGCGTAAGTGGGGAATCAAGGGAACCCGCAGCTTCCGGAGTGAGAGTCGACAAAGGAAGGGTATCGAGAAAGGAGTCAATCTCCACCGCCGGCACCTCATCAGAGTTGGAATATAGGGTTTCAATGAACGTGAAGAATTCCGTATTGATGTCCTGTGAGGTGACAGCCATAGAGCCGTCCGATCTCTTAATCCCAAGTATATACGGGGACCCCATCTCGTGACGAATAAGTCTTGCCAGAAATTGGCCCGGGCGTTCACCCTCCCCGTATTTTCTCGCCATGCCAGGATTATCCAGGAATTTTTGTTCGCGCTCAGCAAGGGATCGGAACGTATCCAACTCCACTCCGATGTCCGCCAGGGCTCCCGGAGTGGAGTGGAGTGAAGTGAACATTTAGCCTCACGGATCGATAATTTAGATTCGCTATCGGCGAGGTCCCTGCGGATTGACCTAAGGACACCGTTCTCCTTCGACAGCACTATCCCTCTGATGTAGACCTTGAAAGACTCCCATAGAATGGCCTGCCATGCTACCGAGCCTGTGTTTATATCGAACTCCTCGATAGATAGCTCGAGTTCAGAGCAAAACTCCGGGTCTAGGAGGGAGAGAGGCTTCAGCCTCCAAAGTCGGGTGCGGCCGGGATCTGGTCCCCAGCCTATGGTGATAGTCACGGGAGAGTGGTCAGACAGGGTCCTGGGGAGAATCATTAACTGTATGACATTCTTGACTAGTGCGTTGGAGATCACCCATCTGTCAATATGGGAGTAAGAATCGTGGACCGAGGAGTAGAAAGAGTAAACGCGGGAATCCGGGTAAAAGAACCTCCATGCATCTACCATGGCGAGACGGGGCAGGGATGATAGTGCTGCGTATGCTGCTCTAGAGAGTTGACTAGGTTTGGACCCCGATCTGTCGAGGGCCACATTGAAGATTGTATTAAAATCCCCCCCCCCCCCCAGAGGATGGGAACAAGGGGAAAGCCATCGAGAAGGTTCGAGACCTGTACATAAAAATCCGGATCATCTATATTGGGACCGTAAATGTTCAGCAGGACGATCTCCTTATTTTGAAGCGTAGCATGAAGCAGTACATATCTGCCTTGAGGGTCTGTGTGTGAGGAGATGAGGGTGAACTTGAGACTCTTATAAATGAGTCATGACCCCACGGCTTTGGGAAGAGAAATCGGTGAAGAATCTGTGGGGACCCCATGATTTAGCAAATCTTATACATTGTTCTGTGCGGGCATGTCTCTCCTGTAAAAAAGAACCTTGGATCCATGACGCTCAGCCTGTAGCTGCCTCATCTTTTTATAATTACCCAGCCCCCGTACATTCCAGCTCATAAAAGTCAGGTCACTCCCAGACATCGATACGGGGGTGAGTATATCAGAAAGAATACCAGTAACCAATGGGCCAATAAGGAAGCCCTGCAGAAACAGTCATTGAGTACCACCTCGCGGTCCGTAATTGCTGCCAACGCCAAGCTTTTTGTAACATAACCCCCAACATGTCCCACCCCCTCCCACACCCCTCCCCCAAACAGAGGGATGACAATCCCAAAACCCCTCAACCAAAACCAAACCAAAGGCATCAGCGCCTGGGGGCCTGTGGGCCGGATTGGCCGCGTCTCTCCGGGCCGCGGCAGGTCCAAGTGAAGTAAAAGGGTTGCCAGTAGTAAGAGCTTGCACGTAACTTGGGCGGAGATGTTGCACATGTTGACGTGGCACCTATTCATAACAGTGCACAATCTAAACAGGTTGCAGAGTAGAAGCCCAGTGTGACTCCAGCGCAGGGGCCCTCCCCGAACGGGCTGAAGGGTAGCTGCAGGGCCTTGAACAAGGGGGGGGGATCAGCCTGGGAAATGTTCATCCAGGAACTTAGAGGCCTCTTCTGGAAGAGTGAAGAACAACACCCGGTTGGCGTGTTCTATGCGGAGCTTGGCGGGGTAGAGCATGGCCTATTTAATTGAGTGATCACGCAGCCTACGCTTAACTGCCAGGAAGGTCTTGCGTTCATGCTGGACGGCCATTGAGAAGTCCGGATAAAGATGGATCCTCGCGCCATCCAGTAAGAGCTCACCCTTGAGTCTCGCGGCTCTGAGGAGGGCATCGCGGTCCCGAAAATTCAGCACCCGGGCTATGACGGGCCGAGGAGGAGCGCCAGGCCTGGGTTTAGCCGTTAGGGCTCGGTGTGCACGCTCTATGGAGAATTGCGGGGAGAGTTTGGGTGAATCGCGGAGCGTCAGTAATGCGTGTTCGACGAAATCCTCCATTGATTCATGAACCTCGTTCTCGGGGACGCCGATAATACGGAGGTTATTACGCCTTGATCGGGATTCCAAATCCTCATTCCTCTTCTCCACGTCAAGGACTCGGTTGGAAAGAGCAGTGACTTCAGAGAGGAGGGCACCCAATGCATCCTCAGTGGAGCCCACCCTCGTCTCAACCTCCGCGACCCGGCTATCCGTCCTCTCAATATGGGCTTTGATAGAGGATATAGTGCCGTTCATGTCATCTAGTTTTGAGTGAAGTGCGGTGAAGCCCTTCCGAATAAAGTCCATCATGTTTTGAGACTCCGGGGCTGTGGCGGATGATGACGCTGTGGGAGCCTGCTCGGTGGTTTCCTCTGGTGATCTCACCGGCGTCTTCGCAAACATATTGATGGAGCTCTGTTTCCTTGCGGCCCCCTTGGTCATCCTGATGGTGTTGAAGTTCCAATGGAGTAACGGGGGAATACCAGCGGCTCAAGAAAGAGAGGTGTGGGGACCTCGGGCCGTGAGACACACAGGGCAGGATGCAGGGATGATGTGGAGCAGGTAGTTCCCCGGGGGGGGGGGGGTCAACGACTGTGGACCCGCATATGTGTGGCCCGTTGCCGCCGGCGGAGTCCGCGGAGGTGCAGCCAGCCCCCGGCAGTGCGGGAGGCGCAGTCCGGAGAGTTCAGATGTAGTTCAGGGGCTAAAAGTGGTGGTGTGCGGTGGCTGCCATGAGAACCGTGATCACGATGTGGTAGTCCAAGCGTGCCTGCAGGAGGGACAGGGGAAAGTACCAACCGGCCCTGTGTCCCACCGATGGATTGGACAAGCTGAGGCTCAAAAGCAGCAATGTGGGGTGACAGAACCCCCGAGACTTCACAGGCCAGGGGGCCCCTCAAGGTAGGTGAGATGTAGGTGGCTGGCGTGGCCCAGAGCACCCCAAGTCAATTCCGGAGCGGGGGGATACCCGGGTGATGTAGCTCCAGGGCAGAGCCGACTGCGTCGGGTGTGAGTGCCGGCGGCCAAAGTGTGCCTCTGTTACGGAGGCGGGCACCGCTGGCATACGGGTCGCGGAGCCAGGCGGCACCCCCTCTCCATGCACCACGTACCTTATTGGGCCCGGGGCCCTGCGGTGTATGTCAGTGGGGGTGGGGGGGCGTGGGGGAGCGCCGCACCAGGTGAGATGGGGTGCGCCGCAGCTCGACCCCTCCGCCAAGTATCCTTGAGGGGGTGGGGGGGACCCCTAGCAGCTGGCAAGCAGGATCACAAACCAGGAAGGGCCGGGCCGCAGCAGCGCCGAGGATGCCCTCCGAGGCGGCGCCGAGTCGCGCCGCAGCCGTATATGCCGCCCCTCCGCTGCTGGAGAAGAACGCCGGATCAGGGCTCCGGGGGAGGCCTCCCCGAGCTACGAGCCTCGACAGGGGTGGGAGGGGGCACGGGGGAGCGCGGCACCAGGTGTGATGGGGTGCGCCGCAGCTCGACCCCTCCGCCAAGTATCCTCGGGGGGGGGGGGGACCCCCAGCAGCCGGCAAGCAGGATCACACACCAGGAAGAGTCGCGCCGCAGCCATATATGCCGCCCCTCCGCGGCTGGTGAAGAACGCCAGATCAGGGCTCCGGGGGAGGCCTCCCCGAGCAACGAGCCTCGGCAGGGGTGGGTGGGGGGCCCACGCTGGAGCGAGTAGTGGCACCGGCGAGCAGGGAGGTCTGGCGCGGAGCAGGGCACCGGCGCGAAGCCGCCTCGCTGGTGGGGGAGGGGCGGAGAGACGTCGGGATCTCAGGGTTCCCTGCCCCGTTTCGTGTCGGGATTCGGGCCAAGTGAAGCCCGGATTAGCAGACGTAGAGTCGTGCCCTCTGAAGTCGGGTATCAAGACAGAAAGGTGCCGCAAACAGGATTCTATGACCTGCCAGCCGCGGAGAGTCACAATCAAGCGGCCATCTTGTTCGGCGCTCAACAGCGCCCCCCCTAACTTCCATTTTCAAGATGATCAGTCTTCTGTCCTCGTCCAGCAGGAAAACATTGTCCACAAGGACATGTATAGGGACGTTTATAATGAAGAGGCAGAATCTTCATTTCTGGAGAATTGAAGAACAGCAGGGTACCACAGACAACTAGGAAGAAACCCAGCAGTAAGGAACAGACCCATGGACACAGCAAGATCAGGGCACTGATGTTTTGTGCCTAGGTTCTCCTCCATCCACTCCGGCTCGCCAGGCCTCACCTGTAGATGACCAAATGGCCTTCAACTCCATGTTGAAAAAAGCAGCTGAACACTTTCAAATCTCCACTCAAGAGGCTGTGCCTGAGCAGGATTTTGTAGAGGATATCCTTGAGGAGAAGCCTCCATCTAACCAAGCCATCCCCCTCCTTAACTCTATCAAGAGAGGGTTGGCCCCCCTCATTGGTATCACCAGCTCAAACTCAGGCAGTGAACCCAAGAGTGGAGCAACTATTTTGCCCTTCCCCTTCCGACCCTCTATACATTAGAGGGCACGCCATCCCAGATTCATTGGTAGTGACTACCACCCGGAAAAGGTCAGAGGTTCCCGTTGCCACTGGGAAGCACCTCCGGACAAGGAATCCAAAAGACTATGCTCTAGGCAAACGAGTCACTTCGGCTGCCGCATACACTACGCGTATTGCTAATGATACCACACTATTGGCAAGCTATGCTGACGCTCAGTGGAACCTGCTTCATGAAGGCCTCCATGAGGTTCCTGAACCCACCAAATCCAAGCTTCACTCCATTGTAATCGAGGGAAGACAAGTTAACCAGCATGTGATCAAAAACATCCTGGACACTGCGGAAACAGCAGGCAGGTCTCTGTGCCAAGGGACCCTACTTAAGACACGCTTGGCTGCGTACTTCAGGTATTAAACCGGACACTCAAGCCTCCCTCATCAATAAGCCTATTGAGGAATCTAACCTCTTTGGGAATGCGGTGGATGAGGCCTTGGAAACAGCTAAGAAAGAGCAAGACACTCTTAAGTCTCTGCAACAGATCACACAATTCCCCCCAGAGAGGTAATAACTCAACGGTCCTTTCGAGTGCAAGCCCGTGCTGGTCAAAACTATGGCACGGGGAAGTTCAACACAGGACAAACTTCGAGAAGCCCCTCATACTGTCATGGGTACTAGGTTAGGTCAAACGGGCCATACCTTGCTCATGGTAACACGAGGAGAGATCAGGCGGGAGCAGTATGGGTAAGAGCTTGGAGGGCAAGATCAGGTTAATATCCATGATTCCATTTAAAAAACCCTTATCCCCATAGAATAACGAGGGACTTCCTGTTCATTTTACATGACTTCCTTTGTGCCAACCTGGACTTGCTGCAACGCTCTAGTCTTTGGGCGAGGCTCCCTATAAAAGGCCACGCCCAAAGAGCAGGACTTGCTTCGTGTTTTTTCTCTGTAGCAGTGAGCACACGCTTACCTGGTTCTGTCTCCGGAGCTATTCTACGGCTTCCTGCAGTCCCGATCCTTGGTCGGACGACATCCTCGCGTCCTCAAGCTCCGCACCTGCAAGAAGGAAAACAAAGCATTAGTAAGCTTCGTTTTCTACTCACCTGTTCTTCTGCTGGTCCGATCGCTTTTTCAGTTGGATCTTCATCACGCGGACCATCTGGCTTCTGCAGTTCATCCGGATTTCCTTACTGCAGAGGTACTTCTTGACAAACCTGTTTGTGAAAGACCAAAGAAAGGCGGAGTAGTCACTATAGACCATTCTGGTACAAGAACCCCAAAGGACATACTACTTTCCTCCTTACCTGCGCCTAGTGAAGTAACTGGGCCTCATCCTTACCTGCGCCTAGTGAAGCAACTGGGCCCAGACAGACACTTGGCCATAGAACTCCCACATCAGCCATATAAGGGTCAGTGAATAAACTGCCCTAGGACTTATTCCCGAATTCCCGGAACAACCAAAGACTCGAAGAGGCGGTCCTCCGCCACAACCCTCACCAAACGGGGATAGCATCCCATACAGCACTACAGCCATCAGGCCCCGCACCATAGCGCCCCTGCTGAGCCAGGACGGAGAGCCCGCCTTAGCACATTAAGAGGTGAGCCCCAAAACACTGCACTCAGGGAGTTGGGAGGGGGTTATCAGGGCCTGGTATAGTATTTAACCCGTTCTTTACCTACCGTTACAGAAAGAACCCCAGGGGGGGAGAGACAGAACTGAATTCAGACAGGAGAGTAGAGACCGAGAGAATCCATCGCTCCTGCAGAGTTTTCAGGTGAGCGTGACACATACTACCCTTCAAGGGGTCAGAAACGTGGCAGAGGCCCCAATCCCAGAGGAGCCACAGCCTCTGGTCAGAAATGACCTCCAGGTCCCCTCCCATGTCACCACGGTCTGGGGGGCGATTAACATCTTTCCTCATGGCATGGGAGGGGATACCTTCAGACCAGTGGGTCATAAAGACGGTCGCCCACGGGTACTGTGTGGAATTTGCCCGACCTCCACAATTCAGACCCCTGCGCTCACGGCGCCTTTCACCGGACCATGTGGAGATCCTGAATCAAGAGGTGGAAGCACTGCTGGGAAAGGACATAGAAGCTGTCCCTAGTCTTCAGGTAAACAAGGGTATTTATTCAGTGTACTTCCTTGTACCCAAAAAGGACCTCACCATACGCCCTGTTCTAGACCTGCGCCCATCAAAACAGTTCATAAAACCCCAGAAGTTTTGCATGGTAACACTACAGGAGGTGATCCCATTGCTGAAACGGTGCGACTGCATGGCAAAATTGGACATGAAAGATGCATACTTTCATATTTCAATGTTGCCAACGCACAGGAAATATCTAAGGTTCATGGTAGAGGACAGGCATTACCAATTCAAGGTACTCCCCTTCGGCATCGCTTCGGCACCAAGGGTGTTTACCAAAGTCCTGGCAGTGGCTGCAGCACACCTGCGCAAACTGTCAGTCCCAGTTTACCCTTACCTCGACGACTGGCTCATCACAGGGGACTCATTCGACACATGTTTTTCGAACACCCAAAAAACAGTAGATCTTCTCTTCAGTCTGGGTTTCTCAATCAACGAAAAGAAATCCAGTCTAGTCCCCAGCCAAACAAAACAATTTCTGGGAGCTCTAATTCTAGACGGAAGATGGTCTAGTCTTTCCCCCTCCAACGAGAGGGTTCAGAACATGCTTTTTCAGATCCCTCAATATGTGGCCAGTTGTGAGGTGAAGGTGCGCAAGGTTATCGCTTGCTAGGAATGATGGCGTCATGTATATACTTGGTTCCCCCACGCGCGCCTGCGCCCCATGCAAGAGTGGCTCAACAGCCAGTGGTGTCAGGCCAGCGGACAATGAGAAGATCTGGTAGTTGTCTCGCCAGCCCTCGTTCTCTCTCTGCAGTGGTGGTCAAGATAAACCTCTTGAAGGGGGAAGTCCTTCACCACCCCTACAGTGGAAGCCACTCTCACTACAGACTTATCTCTCACAGGGTGGGGGGGGGGGGGCCCTCACCTGCTTCAGCAGACAGCGCACAGAGTGTGGTCCCCTCAAATAGCATCCAACCAAATAAACTTACTGGAGCTATTAGTGGTTTTCAAGGCTCTGAAGGCCTTTCAGGTGCAACTACAAGGGAAGACGGTGCTGATCCTAACAGACAGCACTACAGCCATGTATAACCTGAACAAACAGGGAAGTACTCACTCTCCAGGGCTAACCAAGGTGTCCCAAAACATTTGGATATGGGCTCTCAAACACAAGATGTTTCTGTTGTCCCAACACGTTCTAGGGGAAGTCAATCTTCTGGCAGACGTACTCAGTAGAGATTTCCCTCTGCCCGAAGAATACGAATTGCGGCTACAGGAAGACATTGTGTCCAACTTCTTCGCAGAATGGGGTTTCCCAGATATCGACCTGTTCGCTACTTAGAACGCCTAATGCCTATACTACGCCTCCAGGTACCCCCAGAACCGATCCAAGGGGAACGGTCTCTGGATAACATGGTCAGGGACATTTGTCTGCTTCCCCAGCCCCGAACCCCCCCCCCCCGCCTCCCCTTCTCAACAAGATAGTGCACAAGATGCACCAGAAACCAGTTACTATGATACTGGTGGCTCCCATGTGGGCCCGACAACCCTGGTTCGCTCATGATGGAAATGTCCCTCTCCCCACCAGTGAAACTACCCTGCCCGTACAACATATTGTCTGTTGTCTCAGGACAAGGGGGGGCGGGGGAGAGACCCTACACTCATGCCCCCAAACTCTGAATTTAGCAGCCTGACTCCTGAGATCATAGTTTGGGCACCTACGGCTCCCTCAGAGGTGCATGGACGTACTCTGGGGAAGCTAGGAAACCGAACACATGTTTTGTCATCTGGTGTAATTCCAAGGGCGTCAATCCCATCGATTGCTCACCCACACACATTGTGCTGTACCTAACCCATCTTGGACACTGGGTTAGTCTTCAATTCCCTAAACGTTCATCTGGCTGCCCTGTCAGCCTACATCTTAACAAAAGGTGTTGTGGTGGAAGATACCGGTGATTAAAGCCTTTATGGAAGGAGTTAAGAGGATTTATCCTCCCATTTCTCACCCAGCTCCTGGATGGGACCTAAATGTGGTTTTGACCAGGCTCATGGGAGCTCCCTTTGAGCCTATGCTTAAGGCAAGTCTGAAAGACCTGACCTATAAAACGGCCTTCCTAGTGGCTATCACTTCTATTAGAAGGGTTAGCGAACTACAGGCACTTTCTGTTCTAGACCCTTTTGTTACAGTCCACAGGGATAAGGTAGTTCTGCGCACTCGCCCCAGATTTGCACCTAAATTAATCTCTAAGTCCCATGCGAACCAATTGATGGAACTGCCTACCTTTTTCCAGAATCCCACTAGCATCGCCGAAAGAAGCCTACACACACTAGATGTGCGCAGGGCAGTTATGTTCTACCTGGAAAGAACTAAACCACTGAGGATGATGAACCAATTTTTTGTTTCAGTGGCAGCTGGTAGAGAAGGGGATCCTGTCTCTAAATCAGCTATCTCCATGTGGATTGTCAAATGCATCACACTATGTCTCTCTTGCTAAGAGAGAACTGCCCTTCAAGCCTAGAGCACATTCTACTCTGGGCACTGGGGCATCCATAGCATTCATTGCAAATGTTCCCCTGGAGTCCATTTGCAAAGAGGCAACCTGGAGTTCTGTACACACCTTTACAAAACACTATTGCCTAGACACTAATTCTAGGTCTGATTCTCAGTTGGGACAAACGGTACTAAGGCACCTTTTCTCTACTGGTTCTTCACAACCCACCTCCAACTACAGGTACTACTCGCTAGTCTATGCACATCATGTGATTCGAAGCAGATTAGCAAGCATCAGAAGACATGCATTACTTACCGTAATAGCATTTCTGATGATTGTATCTGCTTAGATTCACATGCGCCCTCCCTACCTCCGCGCTCGGGGTGGAAGGAACATAGACGTCTTACTTTCTCTCTTTATGTACTCACTCAATATAGCCTGGGCTCCCTCATGGCAGAAAAGACAATCGGAGGGACCTCGGCGCATGAGGGATTTTGGGTACACTACACGTCCCGATAGGGGTAGTGTTACAGACACGCCTATGCCGACGTCCCCGAAAGACGAGATGCAATACTCTGCGATTACCACTGGATGTTGGACCATATGCACAGCATGTGAATTTAAGCGCATACAATCACCAGAAATGCTATTACGGTAAGTAATGCATGTCTTATTTTATGTATTTATAGCAGCACACAAAACCCTGAGACAACTAGGCGCTAGTTACAGTAGAAACGGTGTTACAAGAGGTAGTTGCAGATAGGTTACATTTTCAGCACGAGGCTGTGGTCATAATTAGTAGTTGGTACTATATAAAGTCATGCTAATTTATGGTAATACCTTCATAAATCGGAGAGATTATGTAGTGCTGTCAGAACATATTGGCATTGGCTTTATATATCACTAGTACACTTTGTAGATTTTGAGGCTTGTAGAAAGGAAACGTTAAGGGAAGCAAAAAGGTTAACAGGATCTCGGGGCATGTTAGTATACTTAAATCTTCTGATAGTGTAGACAAAACCTTTCCCAGCAATAATAGTTAAAAACCAAGTTATGACCTCTGAGGGACAGAAAATGTCAGTCAAATGGACTAGAAGAGTCGGCAGGAAGGCAGGACAGCCAATGTCAATTGGAGCAGAGTCTATGGAGCTGAAGCACTTCTTAGATAGTGTTACACAAAGTTAGTTTTTGTAGGAAATCACTGTAGGGTCACAAGCCGTTACACTTGTGGAGGGTAGAGCTGAAATCAACTCAAGCAAAAGAATAGCTACTGCATGTCTCAACTGAGAAGAGCAAGCTAAAGACACTGAGGTAAGTACCCGAAGTCTGACCATTACGTTTGGTTAGAAGAAGAATGGTCCAGCTGGCTCCTATCTGGTTGCAGCGATGCAGATCCTGGGTTCCTGAGCCTCAGTCATGGCAGCAGCAATTTGGAGTTCCGCAGCAGCTGTGGGCTCTTTTTGGATCAGCAGCACTTCACGGTTTCCGCGCACAGTAAACAGCACCACTGCGGATCTTGGATACCGGTTGGGCTTCCTTCACCCCTTGAGTCATGCACTCTGGTGAGGGGACTCGAGCTCTGGTCGTACTGCTTCTGGAGGGTCCTGAGGAGACTCCTGGAGCTTCTGGCTGGATCAGACGTTGCGCATGACTACAGATTTCTCGACCACTGGCACTCTGTTCCTGCAGCAGCAAAGAAGTACAGCCATTCAGGGAAGATGATCCAGTGGCGTTCTTCACAGGGTTGGTTGGTCCCACTAACCTAAGGGAAGAAGTAGTCTTGTTGATCAGAAAAGGAGTTTCAGCACAGCAGCAGGGCTTCACCAGGCAATTCAAAGGTCCAGGAGGATGCAGCAAGCTTTGTTCACGTTTTTTTTGTCGGGTGTGCCTCCCAGTGGGCGACTCTGCTTCTAGTCCCAAAACCCTTGCCTTTTAAGTAGGTGTCTCCCATTCATGCACTGCCTAAACTGGCACTTAAAAAGTAACAGCCAATCAGAACTGGGTGCTTTCAGGCATTCCTAAAGACAATAGACATGGGTGTTTCGGCAAACTCCCTCACTTCCTGTCCTAGAAGTCTAAACACTCTGGAGGCTGAGGCGGGTTTCAGTACTGAAGCTGCCAAAGGCAAAACAAAGGGCTCAAACCTGGCTTGGCGCACAGAGTAAACCCCAAGAAAGACCTCAGACCTAAAATGGAGAAAAAGACGACCGGGCCCATTTTGACAAAATAGTCACCCATGGGTGCTATACTACAGCTGAGGATTCAGCCTGCGGTAAAAAAGCACAATGGTAGGAAAATTAAACCACTGCCACCAGCCATTAAAAGTAGTGAGGGTAACATACATTTTTTTTGGGTAGGTAGGAATAGGGTCTACTAAGTAACCCCACTGCACTCCACATAAAATGGTGTGTGCTGGTCCCACCAAGAGGAAAGGTTAGTAAAGTCAATTTCATTTTACTGTTCTTGGAACAGTAGTTCACACTAGAAAAGGTATTTGAACCTTTTGAGAAATTTCTCTGCGACACTGCACTGAAGGTTGTGTGCCACCATATAAAAAGTAGATGCCTATGGAGTTTGTCAGACTCCAAAAACAAAGGAAACACACAATCCAAATCAGGTCAAAACACTTGAGTGAGAAAAAGGTCTCTCACTTGGGGTAAAAATGTAAAAGTCCCAAAGTCCACCAAAAGAGCTGAGCGTCTCTAAGGTTGAAGGAAATTGGCACAGAAATCCGAATTCTCCCTAAAAGAGGGGACTTCAGGGATTTGAATCGTGTCTGGGGGGTCCAGCAGGAGTCCACCAAAGTTTCAGCAGGATTCAGACTTCGTAAAACCATGCACTGCAGTGCATGCGCATTGAGTCATCACATTCGGGACCTTACCTCAATTGGAAGGAAGGGTGGCATCAGGCTCCGATTACACAGCATGCTCTCCGCTATCTTCCTCTTCGTATTTGGTTCCAGTGGTCGGCTTGTCAGCAGCTTCAAGGATCAGAGCTTATCAGAGTATAACTCGACTTCTGCAACTCTCCCTGCAGTTTACAGAAAGGAGGGGTTTGGATGTCCAATCAGGACAGGCACCCCTCAAACCCCTATTGGGAGCTGGTTCCTTTCAGTCAAGCTGAAAGACAAAGGGGCTGCAGCTTTTTGGACTCCTCCCTCACTTCCCGTCTTCTCAGACACTCTGGAGCCCCTGCTGAGAATACAAAGGATCCCTGCCGAAGGATAAATTCAACCAGGGTCTTTCCTGCCTAGGACGGTAGAAGACGACACCGGTAATAAGAAGCAAGCAAGAAATGGTGGAAGAAGGAGCCCACCATTCTAGCAGAATGGTGGCCTTCCTGTGCATTACTGCGGCTGATTTGACAGCCTGCGATTAATGACTAAAAGTCATAAAAGTGGTTCAACTGCGACCAGCTATTCAAGTTAACTTGATATTATAAGACAAATGTTACCATGGGATACATTGTATCTCCCCAGCACTCCCCATAAGGTGGGGTGTGCTGGTTCACTATATAAAAAATAAAGGGGATGGAAATATCCGCTTTACTTCTTGGAACAGTTATTCACCAAAGAGGTAATAAGAAATTACAAAGGGAAGCCCAAAGGGGCAACCCAGCCGAAGACCAAAAGTTATAGGGAACTATAAATGCAAACCCACGCTATGGAGAGACATGAAAATGTCACCCATTAAGAGTAAACGTCTCGGAGAGAGGGGAAAAACTTCCCACTAAACTAGGCCCAAGGTAAAATAATTACTAAGTCAAAGCAAAACAAACGTTCTAGGGTTGCCCGAGGTATGAAGTGTTTCTAGGTGCGACATGACAAGTAGGGGGTAAACAAAGAGAGGACAAAACAAGGATCTTACTTGGCCTTGTCATTCATGTTGCGCAATATATGATAAATGTAAGATTTATCATAAATATGCAACGCTTACTTAATACCAGGCAAGATGGAAATCATTACTTTAAATGCATGCATGAAGCTGCGCCGACGTTCAGAGAAGGAAACAGGCTGCCGTGCCTGAAATAGCGGGAATCGCTATCTTTGCACCTGTCCTCCACCCAGGTACATCACGGCCCACCACACTCAAAGATGGCCGCCCGTCCCTTTGTTGCTCACCAGAGAGCCTAACCAGGCCCACATCAGCCACATGCTGCAGCTGATTGGCCGGCAATATCCTTAACTCCCTGATTGGTAGCCGGCTGGCGTAGCCAGCCCACTCCATCCAAGGCCCACGACTGCAAGGCCATTTCCTGTTTCTTGCCTGTTGCTTGCCGGAGCTGCCATCTGCCAGTCCCCCTGGCCCTCACAGGCAGGCAAGCCACACGGTGAAAGTGCAACGCGACCTCGCTCGAGGCCACTACCTGGCAAGCAATACTCCAGCACTCCTACGGCACCCTTTTTGCTCACGTGACTCTGCATCGTTGAACTAACGCCCCACCTAACTACACAGTTGCTCGAGTGATGCACTAATGACTTGAAAGGTAATCTAACAAATTTGATTGCTTACAATATATCTATTATTATTACTGCCATGGAATGATACTGCTCTGTCCCGGTACCTTGACCCATCCGGCATGCCAACTCCTCACCTACCCGCCAACCTGCGAGCACTAGAGCTGCTCCTTAATGCTAGTGACCTGCATACTGTATTCGTGCCACATGCCTAATTTTGAATCTAGGTACCACTGCCCATCTGCATACTGTATTTGTGCCATATGCCTAATTTTGAATCTAGGTACCACTGCCCATCTGCATACTGTATTTGTGCCATATGCCTAATATTGAATCTAGGTACCAATGCCCATCTGCATACCGCATTTGTGGTGACCTGCCCTGAATTGAATTGCACGTGATTGTATTGCATTTCGCCCTGCTCTGAACAGCCACTGCATTGAATCGCCATATCACTATATTGCATTATCCCCTGGTCTGAATTGCCTTCCCACTGTACTGCAGTACCCCTGTGCCCTAACTGCCATACCACTGAATTGCATTATCCCCTTGCTTTATTACTGTATTGCGCCATGCTACGGCACACTGAACTTAGCCATTACTGCACCTCTGAACTCCACTGACCTGCAGCTGGACATTTAGACTGCCACCCTATCCTTCCTGCCTATACCCCATCTCCTAGATAGCATCTACATTGCTATTCCCACTCTGCCAGCGCTGTTCTGCAGAAAATGCGAACTATATTACTCCTCTTCTGTGCGATGGCCACGCCCGCATCCCCAGATATTCCCATTCAGGATACCCACTCAGGAGCCCCCCCTCCCAGCCAGGCACCAGTCCCCCCAACGATTCCTACATAACAAGTTACTATTCTGACCCTTCTTGCCCAAGGTTTCATCGCAGGTCAGGACCAATAACCCTTGCCTCCCACCCCTGCCCTACCACCGAAAGAAACAACAAACTTCGCGCTAGACTCTCTAAACTATATGAGCCGCCCCGAAGACTCCTTTCTGATTCCAAATGCGAAGCCAAAAGCCACCATACTAGAAAACCCATGGCCCTAAACCACCAGCTTGCCCCTCCCACCACTAAAGGCCCCACCATCCCCACAACCAAGTCCAAACCTATCTCTCACACAAAAATCTCGGTAAAAACGGATGAACATTCCTATAAAGGAGCTCTCCTCAATACTAGATCAATGGTCGCACATGCCCTTGATATAGCAGGCCTAATCATTAAAGATAAATTAGATTTTATTGCTCTAACTGAAACCTGGCTCCACAATGCAGCAGGCCCGTCTCTAATGTTGGCCATCCCAGATGGCTATACCATATCCAGGCAGGACTGGGTGGGCAACCGGGGCGGGGCATCGCCATCATATCCAAAGAAAGTTTAGCTCTCAGACTAGCCCCGACCCAAACCCTGCAATCGTGCGAATCCCTCACTGCCAAACTCCCTATAAACACCCAATGCCTCACCATCCACCTGATCTACAGACCACCTGGTCCGCTCGGAACCTTTGAGGAAGATTTGCATAACCTAATATCCAACAATGCGAAAACCACCTCACAACTACTGCTACTAGGTGACCTCAACCTAGGGTTTAACGACCCAGCAGACATACATGCCTCCACCATAGCCAATACGATCTCATCACTCGGACTCTCACAAAAAGTCAACCTACCCACCCACCTGAAGGGAAGAACCCTAGACTGGGTTGCTGATGCTAACTGCTCAGCGGTCATCTCCTCCACCACACCACTACCTTGGACTGACCACTCGCTGGTCTCATTTAACCTACTGACCTCCAGACCACCTACCACAACCGTGTCACTGGCACCACCCTGCCTCACAAGAAACAAGAAATATATCAGTAGAAAAAATCATCCCAGCCATCCTTCCAACGCTAAACGCATTGCCAGACAATCTAGATCCCAACACACTAGTTCACGAATATAATAAAATTATGTTAACTACCATGGACAAAATTGCCCCACTTAAACTTCGCACCAGCAAGCCTAAAACCCATTTAAATAAATGGTACACACCTGAACTCAAAGCCCTCTGCCTAAAAAAGCGAAAATGTGAAGCTGCTTGGAAACTATGCCCCTCCAGTGAAAAGAAAGCCATCCTCGACACGATTTCTCGTCATTACAAAGCTGAAATCTGCTTAGCTAAACGGACTCCTATAACAACAACCCCATTGCCAACTCCAACTCAAGTATGAAGGAGCTCTTCTCCATACTGAAGGAACTTGGGTCACCCATTGCCACACCCGACACCTGCACCAAGGACCAGACTTGGTGCACAGACATCCAACAGGCACTAGCAAATAAAATAAACACCCTACAAAACAAAATTCAACTAAAAAAAGACTCCTTAAACCTCACTAACCCTCCCACATCTCCGCCTAATGCTTTACCAAGCACACCCACTAATTCATTCGCCTTCTCTAAAACCACCACCTTGGAGGTCGAGAAAATCATTCTTTCTCTCAAACCCTCAAACTGCGAAAGGCGACATCTGCCCTGCACACATAATCAAGGACGCAGCCAGAAACTTGTCGCCCTTTATCTCCAAACTCATAAACGCCTCTTTTTCCTCAGGCAGTATCCCTTCCAACTTAAAACAATCCTGGGTGCTCCCCCTCCTCAAAAAGCAGACGCTTGATCCTCTCATCCCCACAAACTACCGACTCATCACCACGGTACCCTTCCTACTGAAAATCTTGGACAAAGCGGCCCTTGTCCAGATTCAAAAATACCTAGAACTACACAAATTACTAGGCTCCAGACAATCAGGTTTCCGCTCATTACACTGCACGGAAACAGCCCTCATTGATTTGAAAACCCAAATTGATGATCTGAGGGACAAGGGTAAGAAAGCACTCCTCCTCCTACTCGACCTCTCCGCGGCATTCGACCTTGTCGACCACAAGGTCCTCTGCAGACACCTGGATTCAGCTGCTCATTTCTCCCCAGAAGCCATCAGATGGATTGAATCCTTTCTGAGTGAGAGAACAATGAGTCTTCTCCCCTTCAGCAGCAGCAGACCCCTCTCCTATTACCTGCGGAGTCCCGCAGGGCTCATGCGTCTCCCCCACACTATACAACATCTTCACCAAACGTCTGTTCGACGATCTGGACCATGTGGGTGTCACCTACACTAACTATGCAGATGACACTCAGATTCTCCTCCCACTTTCAGGGGATCACAGTAAGGACAGAGAGTTGGTGAATAGGGTATATCTCATAATTCAGGCATGGATGGCATCTCATGGCCTATGCCTGAATGATGACAAGACAGAGCTCATCATCCTGGGTACCCCCGCTAATATTAACAAACTAGGCCTTGAATATGCCGAATTTAACATAGATGGCAACTTTATCAAAGTATCCAGGGAAGTAAAAACCCTCGGCTTTTATCTGGATGTCACTATGTCATTCACTAAACAGGTCAACTCACTAGCATCTACCACTGCGTATACTTGCAAATTAATAAGAGCAGGCAGACCATTCCTATCCAATGACAGCTGTACGATCCTGGCAAGAGCACTCATACTCTCCAGGCTCGATTATTGTAATGCCCTCTATAGCGGTGCTAACAAAGCCACTACCCATAGGCTACAAATACTACAAAATAATGCCTTGAGAGCTGCCCTCGGCATTAATAAAAGAGATCACATCTCCACTACCAGACGCCAACACAAATGGCTCTCCACAGACAACAAAATCAAACTAAAGTTGGCCTCCCTAACCCATAAAGCCCTCAACAATGCTGCCCCTAGTTATCTGAAGAGAAAGTCTTCCATCAGACAAACAAGAACTATCAATTCCAACTGTCTGATAATTCCCAGATTCAAACTCTCCACCATTGGTGGTAAGTTTCCTGGTGAAAGCTGCCACACTTTGGAACTCTTTGCCACATAACCTGAGAGCAGATCAACCATATTTGCACTTTAGAAGGAATCTCATCAGTCACCTGAACTCCAACAACCCCTGTCTTTAATTGTACATTTTACACCTATGTATAGATACTGATACTCTGTTTGCGGCCTTTGCTCTCGCCTCAAACAGCCCCTGTACATATCTGTATATTTCACTCCTTGTATAGATATTGATATTTTTTATGTGTGAAGATTTGTATATTTCTCATTCCTGTAATCCTTGAATGTCTATAATTTTACTTCAACTGTATATTTCTGTAACATTGTAAGCCTCGAATAATCTTTCTGCCTGCGCCCTGTTGCCCCTGGGTATGGTGCACCATACAAATAAATAAACAAACAAATAAACATTATTACATCCAACAACCAAGGAAGCAACCAGTACATCCCATGGCCCACTAAACTGGGAACAGCACCTAGACCACCAAAGTAGTTAAAAACCTGGTATTCCTAATAGACAAAAAGCTTAACCTAGACCCGCAAGACAACGCGATGACCAAGAAATATTTCCATCTACACACGATCAAAAAGATTCTACCTTTCCTCTTTGCCCCACCACGAACACTGGCCATCATCTCCCTCATGTCTAGGATAGACTACGCCAACAGCTTCTACCTCAGAATGCTGGATTATTTATTGAAGAAACTGCAACGTATACAGAACACAGCGGCCAGACTTCGGAAACTCTCATGAAGGGATCAAATCGCCCCAGCACTGAAGATCAAGCATTGGCTGCCAGTAAAAAAAAAAAAATGAATCCCCTTCAAAACAATGCGCATAACACTCCGAGCACTGCACAGCCTAGAAGCGGAATTCATACAAAAGAAAATCACCAGCTGACACTCGCATCCAGTGACGACATTCACCTAGAACCTAAACCATAAACGAGGAAAAAACTTGGCAGATCAGCATTCTCTTGTCTAGCCTTAAGTTTGGGCCTCCTTCCACAGAGAAATATGGTCCAGTGTTGGCGAGAATTCTCAAAATGTGCTAATTCCCTGTACCTTGGAGCCCGCCAGCTCTTTTGCTAAACTTTGCGGCTTTGAACTTTTTAATTGTTTTCTGTGTTTATTTTTTTTTTTATTATGGAGTTTTAAGATGACTCCATAGGCATCTTTTTCATGTGTTACAAAGCACCCTCAGTAGATGAGCCAAGAGGGAAAGGATATGGGCAGCACTTGCTCAACTCTAGGGGAGGAAAGCTACCGCCATTGAATACCCTATTGTGTACCCACTTCTGCACACAACATACGACTGGTAAGTGTAGCACACCAGTATGTATGACGGGGGAAGGGACAGGGGCCACAATCAAAACAGTGGGGGTAGGATAGGCTACTGCCACTAACCAACTCTACTAAAAAAAAAAAGCTCACCCTTCTGCATACACCACTCAAAATCTGAACTAAACACAATCACATTTCTACAGCACGCACTTCACCACAACAACCTAACAAACCATGCATAGCGTCGCTCAACAGCACATGACCTCTACCAACGGTAAAAAATACCTTCGCTCCCCAAACGATATAAAGCGCACTGAAGCTGCCAACAGCACATCACAGCTCCCTTGCTCTTACTCTTGCTCAGTCTTACTAACTTACACCCCCCCCCCCCCTCTTTTGCCATACAGATCCACCAGAGCGTTATGGGACCACGCTGGGGATGACTACACAGTATAAGAACCTTTTAACATAAAAAGTTACTAAAAGTGACAATAATGTAACAAGACTAAGGGGAAACATTGTTTCTACTACTGAAAGCCTGAAGGACATGTCAGTTTTCCCATGACAAATGAAAAAATGCTAGTGTAGTGAAGCTGAAGGTTTCACTGCACTGCAAATAGAGCAGGTCAGATTAAAAAATAAAAGCAACATGTTTTGGGGTCCATAAAAATGGAGGGAAAGATGCTGTAAAGAGATCTTTCCTAACAATGGCTAGTAATTTTCCAGACGAAACGGTACATAGACCATACATAATTTGATTTCGAATGGATTGTCTTCCCACATATTCCTCATCTTTGATTTTCGATATTCAGCGTCGGCTGCTTCGGAAAACATTTTCGGCAGAGGGTGCTGTGTCGATGCAGTTGACCCGATGTCCCTTAAGGTCCCTTCAGGGCCTCTGTCACGAGAATGTTATCATCGAAGGTATATATAGCACGTGCAATGCCCGTTGACTTCAGTTCAGTTTATCCGCGTAAGCTAACACTTTGAGAAACTACAGTGCGCTTCCTTTGTTCTGAAGTCGAAAGAGGCACGAGAGGTCACCACCTTCGACTTTGTTAGACACCTTCCATGAGAAAGTATCTTATTCCAAGAAAAGCTCCCCACCTGCCGAATGGAAGCATTTAGATCTGAAATGCTGAAAATATTTTAAAAGCAAAAACCCTTGGCAAGCCATTCTCCTACCGCACCTTCTAAAGAAGGTGGTAAGGGCTCGAGCCAAATCCTGCGCACCCTCTAGCCTGGGACGAAGGCTAGATCCTCATGGAGAGCTATCAAGGCCTCCAAGCAATGACAAGTCATCGAAGGATCCTTCGAGCCGCAAGTCCAAACATAAGTTGAAGTTGTCGCTACCATGGACGCTGGCTTCGCCATAGACGCAGACTGCGCCCTGGATGCCAGCCTTACTGTCAATTCCAGCTGCGCCATCTAAACCAATGGCGCCATCAAAGCCGAAACAGATTTAGACTCCTTGAGCCTAGAATTCAGTTTCTATACCTTTCCCAGACCTATATTCCTTTACCAAGGAAAGATCATTTCAACTATCTCACCTCGATTTAGGAGGAAAATGAGCCATCAGACAATGATGTGCCTTTTAGTCTTCAATTTGTTACACCAAATGTGCCTGAAAGCTTGATTTCTGAAGAGTCTAGATTGAAAGATCTTTATGATCATTTACAAATGGCCAGTGGGGTAGACACCTCACCTGTGCTGTATGTTGGTAGACCTGAAGTTGGTGAGCATGCAGATGCTTCATGTAGACAACTGTCTAAAGTTGTATACTATATGGAGGTGGAGAAGGGCTCCCCTCCCCTTCTGATGGACATCCTTGATATGGGTCTGCAAATGGATCCTGTTCACTATTTCTCTTCGATCTCCAAAAAAAAGGGTGGCAACAAATTGGAAGACGCCAGAGAATCTGGCAGTGAACAAAAACCTGACCAAAAAATACTACCCTTCCAGTAGTGACCCCGACTAAACACCCCACTCCAGAGAGTCTGTTGGTACAGGCATGATCCAAAACTTCCAAGAATGCAGCTTATCCTATTATCCCCCCAGATAGGTATGACGGAGTAGATCGATGGGCTAGACAAGCATTTTTTGCAGGGAGCATGGCTCTTAACTCGGCCAACTCCACATTAGCCTTTGCAAAATTCTCATTCATTCTATGGGACTGTATTTCCATGGCGGCAGATGTTAGGGAGAATTCTCCGTTTAGGCTGAATTTCCTAACCTAGTGAGTCCCCCAGCAGCTTTGCTGGATTTCTGGAGTTTGTTTTTTCCATCCTGCCAAGAGTGAGACTCGTTTTCTCCCACTCTTGGACATGAATGTGTGTAATTCCTTTGAATGTCAATGTGTTCTATGGGCTATGGGGTCTTTTACTCCATAGGGTCTCATATGTTTTGCTATGTGTGTTACACCGCACCCTCCGTGCCGTAGCACTGGGGCGTCCTAGCGGACCTCCATCATAAACTCCATACCCGGGGACTGACTGTCTCCCTGGGCATGTAAAGTCACCATTGGCTTTACTAGACCTAAATTTACTAACAGAACTAGTACAAACCATCCTATTGTGGACATACTAGTATGGGTAATTCGATTACTCCTGGGTCTGTTATTCGAGGGGGCACTGTCCCGTCCCCCCTCGTCGAGTTTTGGCTGGTGGCAGTGGAAACTACTTTTTATGTTCGACCCCGAACATAACCCTATGGGATTCTTCCCATTGTTGGAGATTAATACTGTTTCTCGTTAATCTCTAACATACCACCGGTTTACTTATCTTAAATAAGTCTATCGGGTGGTATTTTCTGCCAGAACTCGGTTTTTAAAATGGCGTCTGTGTTCGTCTCTGTGACTCCTAAACCAAAGGTTGAGCCGTTGGTTCCACTTTTGGCGGGCTTCTGTACAGAGACCCTCCAAAGTGGTGCCATTCTGTCTGGGTTACCACAGGGGTGTGGGAGGGGGTTTAGGCACCCTGGACTGAGTTGCCTTGCCAACTCCAGTCGCACTCTGGTGTGATTGGCCCAAGTGGTGAGCCACCCCGCTCACCACTTAGCGTGTTTTGATTGACAGCTAGGCTGAATGAATGGGGGTTTTCTGCATAAAAGCAGGGCTTTTGGGACTGGATCTTCAGAAGTCGCCACAGGACCTAAGAATCCGACGAGGGTAAAGCTGAGCCGACCTGCAACGACACCTCTGGTGGAGCCCTGCTGAACCGACTCGCCACTTCCCGAAGACAGAGGAGATCTCCCGGCCGGAGAGTCTCTTCCCCTTACTGGTGGGAACAACCAGTCGCCTTTGCGTTTTCTTCGCTCCAGGACGCAGTGGTCGAATTGCCCGTGCAGAGCACCTTGGCAACTGGATAGCCACTACCCCTGTACCGCGACCAAAGGGTGGTGCCTTGTGACGGAGCACTCCGCGGCCGGTCTCTTCCCTGGTGGTGCAACAATCTTCAACTTTCCTTCGACGACGAGATCATCTCTTCTCTTGGCAAAGACCCGACGTGCACCCACCACCAGGAACAACTGCCCCCGCCGGAGCTCTCTCTCCATAAACAAGGTACCGTGTCCGCCTGGCCTCCCTTTCTGCCGGATAGAGTGAGGTGTCTTAATCCTCGCCTTTCCATTGGGTCGCCTTCAAGCTTTCTTAAACTTTGTTCTGAACTGGTCCAAACTTTCCATAACAATTTGCGATAAAGACTCGAAGCGCATTTCCACTGAGACACTTTTGGGACATATCGCCTTGCTTCTCTCCGAGTGGGCCTGGCCTCTGAACTTTGTGATCTGCAGTAGACCCTGCCTTATTTGCCTTGCATTTGTCCGTAAAGTATTGGTACCGAGTTGATTTCATAACCTGCCTTATTTTTCTCTCCCGTCCTAACGAATACTAGAGTGCCATCTAGGTTAAAGCATACACCTCTGTCTGCAAATAAGTGATGCCGGTGAACCTAGACTTGTCGAACTATTGTTAGGGGGGATTGATCTGTTTCTTCGTATAAGTAATTGTGATTGAAGTTGTTTGCCGTATTAGTGCCAGAGTGTTTTCCATAGATGTGCTGTTATAAATAAATACCTTTATATCTTTACACCGAAGCCTTGTTCCGTGTTTGCTTGTTCTACTGTGTAGATTGCCCTATTTTGTATAGTCCACATACTGCCTAACTCTTCTTGAGGGAAGTCTGACTGCTCAGCCACAGCTACCAAGTGAATCTGTATGGTACAGACTGCTACCAAGTGGGTTTACTGCCAAACACCTGTAGTCCTAAATCTTTTGCAGTGGTCCCAGAGGAAACTTCACAGGTTTCTGCCTAACAGCAGAGCACATTCCCGAGGGGGAGGAAAGAGACTGGTTGTTAGGGAGAATTCTCAGAAATGTGCGAATTCCTCTCTACCTTAGAGATCCCCAGCTCTTTTGCTGGACTCTAGGATCCCCCTGCCCCCCACTCATATATTGTAATGTGATTTTGAACACGGTTTCTTTTTGGTTGTGGAGTCTGACAAACTCCATAGTCATCATTTACATGGTGTCACACAGCACCTTCAGTACAGTGACACAGGGAAGCCTTTCAGATTTCCCCATGGTTAAAATGCCTTCTCTTGGATAAACTACTGTTTCCAAGAGCAGTGAAGTGAAATTGACTTCACTTACATTGTGTAACTTTCTAGACCCAACACACACGATCTTACCATAGGGTGCTGGAGGGGTTACTTAGTATCCCCTTTGTCTAGCTTATCATGTAACAATTTTATGTTACACTTGCCTTGATGAATGGCTGGTGGCAGTGGTTTACTTTGAACTACCGTGGTGTGCAATTACCGTGGGCTGTTGTGTTCGCAGCTGCAGTAAAGCGCCCAAGGGTGCCATTTTTGTCAAAGTGGGCCCGGTCTTCTTTATTCACCATTTCATTGTGGAAAGGTCTTTCTTGAGATTTACTCTGCGCGCCAAACCATGTTTGGTGCCTTTGTTCATTGTCTTTGGCGGGATTCACGAGTGAAGCCTGCCTCCGGCTCCAGGTTGTCTGGGGTGGGCGGGAAGTGAGCGAGGTGCCCGAAACTCCCTGTGCTTAATCCCCTTGGTTACAGGAATGCACCCAAAAGTGATTGGCCAGCTGGCTGTCCGGCAAGGACAGCCACCCTGCTGGGTGATTGAGAGCTAGGCTGGAATGAATGGGAGAAACAGTTACGCTCACCTGGTATCCACGGGGACGCCACCCAGCCCTTGTTGGATGATTTGCACTCCTGAACCCTCTCCCTCTCCCAGTCCCTTGGTAAGGCCGCTGGTTAAAGATGGGTCTGCAATATAGGAGAGCTGGATTCAATACCAGATTGTCTTTGTTTTCCCACCTCCCTTGGCCTCAACTCCTTCCTCCCCCTTGGGCCCCTCTCCTCACCCTAATATTGTAGAAGGTGGATTTGTCGTCCTGCTCCTCATGGCAGGGGCGCGTAGATGTGGGGGGTGATCAGCGACCAAGTTACTTCACTGGTGCAAGCCCCCCCCCCCCCGTGGGAATCCAGGCCTGCTGCGACTCCGTAGGCTTGCTGCTTTACAGTCTTCATATGCAGTTCTTATGTTCCTCTTAGTTTGAATAATGTCTTGCTTCTTTCCTTTTTCCTTTTAGGTATGGAAAGGTATTTTGGAGTTGTATTGCAGTTTGAAGATGAGCATAGGCCGAAAGGCGAATATGCGGTGTGTGCAATGCTGTCCGGTGAGTAATAAGCGGCGCTGTTTCGCCTTTTATATTGCTAACCTGTGTCTTTTCTCTCCTTGCAGGTTGTGATGTTCCTCGCCGAGTGCCGTAATGTTCCAGCAATAATACTGACGAGGAGATGACTACCCAGGTAAGAATTGTGTGGCTTTCTTCATTTGGAAGGAAATGTGAGTAAACGCTTACTAATGCTGTCTGTCTTTCTCCTATTTCCACGTTATGGTATTCCAGGATGCATGCGGTGCCAGATGGAGTTCGTACCTTCAGGTGAGTGGAACTGAAGTCGGCAATGAATTGAAGACAGGATACTGTTCCATGTAAGTTTCGTAGTGTTCTTTCTCTCTCTGCAGGTCCTTGGTTTCAGGTAAGCTGGCATCAAAGAACTGGACACGGTGAGCATTATGCTGCCCACAGCAGAATAACGCAAAGCATGTTCTGCTGTTTGGGTGTGGTTTAAATAGTCTTGGGTAAAGTATTCCAGGTAAATAGTCCAAGGCCTCCCACACCCAAACGACTAGACGGCATAGCTCAGTTCCTTGTAACTGAGCTATGTGTGTGCCTCCATGTTGGCTGAAACCTCCCCTCCGCCGCCTAAGTTAAATAGTCCCATTCTAATGTTGGTCTTCATGATGGTTCTGAGCCTGGCGCCAAAGGCGCCAGGACTGACTCCAAGAGACTCTCGGATGAGGTTTTAAGGTCTTTCACCTAGCCCTAACTGGAAGGCTGACTTGCCAGTGAGGGCCAGGGGCAAGGGTCATGACAGAAACCTGCATAAAAGGCAAGCCTTTTTGGCTTGGAAGGCAGAGTCGACCACTGGACGGAGGAATCCGAAGAAGAACTTTGAAGAGACGCCTGCTGCAACTCCTGGACCATTGGTTTGCCCGGTGAAGTCCTGCTGCTGTGCTGAAACTCCAAATTCTTATTAACAGAGAAACCCCTGCAAGAACGACTTTTCCCTTTGAGTTGGTGGGACCAATCAACTACAAAGTAAGCCACTTGGACATCCTGTCGGAGCTGGTTGAAATTCCACTGCAGTTGCTGCTGGAACCGAATAGCCAGGGAGAGGAACACCAGATTGTGTGCGTTGCTTTTAAGTTGGACCCGAGTGCCAGGAAGATCCTACGGTGTTCCTTGATGCAGGACTGACCAAGCCTGAGCCACCACCAGAGTGCTGGACCCCAGAAGCAAGGAAAGTCTGAAGTGGTATCCGAGAACCGCGGTGTTGCTATTTGCTGTAAGACGTGAGGTGCTGAAACACTGAAGGTCCGCTGAATTGAAGTTTGTCCATTGCTGTTGCTGACCTTCCCGTTGCAGAGGAGTCCCCAGACGTCCTCGCGACTGAGGCTCAGGAACAACAGGATATGCAGAGCTGTACAGGAACAGAAGCCAGCTGGAACCATTTCTTCTAACCAAAGGTACTGAAAAGTCTGAACTTGGCTCCTTGTTGTGTAGCCTCACTTTCTCTTTTGAGACCTGTCTTGGTTACCTTGCAGAGTTGCTGAAAACTTTGCCCCTCACAAGTCTCCCAGTTTGTGGCCCTTCAAGTGTTCTATTTTCTACAAACCTTTCTACAAACATTGTGCAAGACTTTTTACTTGCCTGCAAAGATAATCTTCAGCTCCCTTTTGACATTGTGCAATTAACATTGGCTGTCCTGGTTCCCTGAGAGACCTCCTCCTTTCCTCTGACTTTGGGCTTTGACTTTTCCTCCAGGAAAGGGTTAAACTTATTTGCCATTGGAAAGTTTTCAAAAGTACTAACCTGTTTGTGAATTATTTGTTAACCTTTGTTTTATTCCTCTATTATATCTTTGGCACCAAACTCTGTATTGCTCTAAATCAATATCCACAGTGCCCTAGCTATTTAAGTCACCTGAGTGTGTAGGAAGTCTGTGTGCCATCCCCAAGGGGTATCAACGAATTTAGGAAAATGAAGTGTTTTTAAGTTTATTTGATTTGGTACATATATTTCTCCCTTCTGAAGAAGGCTTTACAACTGACTGTGAAAACAAATGTTTTATGAAGAACCTTTGAGTATAAATGTTTATTTGTATAACTGCTACTGTGAAACTGTGTCGCAACCTTACTGCTCGCATTGACCCCTCTTGAGAAGCCTGGCTGTTCGACCACACTTCCAACATGTGTAGTTCAGACTTATACCAAAGGTTGGGTCCCTATTCCCAGGAGGTCAAGGGTATTGTAGTGCACCCAAAGGGTACTGCATACAATCTTGCGTAACACGGGTTCTTGGCTATTGCTCGAGACTGCAAGGAAGCCATGTGTGAGTCTCTTCTATCAGGTCTGGTTTCTGCTGACCGCATCATCAGAGCCATGGCAACAAGCACCGTAATACGCCAATTTGCGTGGTTGAAGTCTGGATTTTCGCCAGATGTGCAATCCAGACTCCAACATGCCTTTTGATGGGTCTCCCCTTTTTGGCAACAAGGCTTATGAAAGCCTTGAAGTTGCAGACCTCAAAAGCGGCTGCCAAATCCTTAGATACAGCTATTAGGCAGCCGCAGCCTTTTCACCATAGTGGACAGCCTTGGAGGAGTAGATCTTTTCGCTACTACTCAGTTGGAAGAGCGAGAGGAATGGCTGGTCCAAGAGGCCAAAGTAGATTACGTTGTGGAGGACAAGGGAGAGATTCGAAGCCCGCTCAAGCATTGGCATCCTTACCAACAGCCACTGCATCACCCACCTCAGAACCTTTGAGGTCTTCAGTCACAATTCACCAGTGGGAGGAAGACTGTCTCTGCATCTGAAAGAATGGCGAGACATTACTTGGCATGTTTGGGCATTGTAAACCATAGCCCACGGTTACTGTCTTCCTTTCATTCAGAGACCTCAGAATCATCCACCGGGAAGCCACTGATTAAGTGTTCCAGATCTGCTCCTTGTCCAGGAAACTTTGACCCTGCTAGAGACGGGCACTATAGATCCGGTGCCTGTAGCAGAGAGGAACAAGGGATGGTACTCTCCATATTTCCTAATACCCTAGAAGGGCGGAGGACTGAGACCCATCTTGGACTTGAGATATTTGAACAAGTTACTCAGGAATGACAAGTTCAAGATGGTCACACTTTCTCAGGTCCTTCAGGCACTCCAACTCCAGGATTGGATGGTGCCATCGGACCTTCAGGATGCTTGTTTTCATGTGCCAAACCCACTCAAGCACAGCAAATACCTGAGGTTCGCAGTTGGCGGTCCTCATCAATTTCGAGTTCTGCCATTCGGGCTAACCTCTGCCCCGAGGATTTTCCTCAAACTGATGGTGGTGGTGGCAGCAAGTCTCAGGAGAGGGGGATTCACATCTACCTGGGCGATTGGCGGATCAGGGCGCATTCGCCAGATTAAGTCCTGGATCATCTCAACGTCACCTGCCACTCTCTTCACAGACTGGGCTTTTCCCTCAATTACAAGTCGTCCCATATGACACCTTCTCAAAAGCTCCAGTTCATCGGAGCTGTACTGGATATATCCTTGGGGAAAGCGCTTACCACCCAAGGTGATGGCTCAAGACATTCTGCAGATGGTCTCCAAATTTCAAAGTGCCCAGCGTCTCCCGCCCTTCGATTTGTGAGGTTGCTCTGCCTCATGGCATCCTGCATTTTTCTGGTGACTGACTCTCCTGAGAATGAGATCCCTCCAATGGGCCCTCGGGACACAATGGTCCCAGTTCTCAGGAAATTTGTCAAACCGACTTCACGTTCCAAGAAGGGTCGCACAGGATTTCCTAGGGTGGACCTGCAAGGACAACATTCTGAAGGGAGAACCCTTTTGGCAACCATGGCCGGTGATAATAGTGACGGACGCCTCATTCACGGGGCAGGGAGCCCGCACCAATGATCTGACAATCAGCGGTCGTTGGTCTCCATCAGAGTCCAAACTACATATCAATCTTTTGGAACTGAGGGCAATCAAACTTGCGCTGAAGGCTTTCCTGCCCTCTGTACGGGGAAAGAAATGTCCTGATAATGATGGACAACACAGTGGCCATGTACTACATCAAGAGAGGTGTATGCTCACTATCACTGTGCAGAGAGGCAATGCAGCTCTGGTACTCAGCAATTCAAGAAAGAATCTCTCTATCAGCAGTTCACCTTGACGGAGGTGAGAACACGGCGGTGGACGGTCTGAGCAGGCAGAGCAGTCTTCCCAAGTGGGAACTAGCTCAGGAAGTCCTCAAAGTGATCTTCAACCTTTGGGGAACCACTCAAGTGGATCTGTTCGTGACCAGTGTCCACTGGAAATGCGAGCTGTTCTGCTCCAGGGAATTTGCCCCAAGAGGAGCTCTAGGAGATGCGTTTGTAGTGGACTTGGAGTTTCCTCTCCTGTTTGCGTTTGTGTCTCCAGTCCCAATCATTCTTCACGTGATCAGGAGGTTGAGAAAGTTCGGGAAGCACATGATCCTAATTGCTGCAGATTGGGCCAGGACGACGTGGTACCCGGACCTTCTGGACATGTCCATCTGCCCTCCAATACGTCTTGCACTAAGAGAGGACCTTCTCTTGTGTGAAGAGGGTCAGATTCCCCATCCAGAGGTCTAGATACCCAGCCTTCACGCATGGTTTCTGAAGGGCTGAGATGCAAGGATTGGGACCTCCCGGATGACCTAATGGAGATTTTGCTTTCGGCCAGAAGGACAGCAACAAAGTCCTTGTGGTGTTGGAACAAATTCTGCAACTGGTTCGAAGACAAGAATGTAGACCCTTTATTAGGCAAAACACAAAGTGTTATCTTTCCTACTATCCTTTGCCTATCTGTGGCTCCAGGTTGGAACTAATAAGGGCTATTTGGCAGCGCTATCTACCTTTAAGCACTCATCAGAATGTTCATATTTCAAAATCCCACTGGTGACACAATTTCTAAAGGGACTCGCCAATGTGTTCCTTCCATCTCCTTTCCAGGTTCCAGTTTGGGACCTTAATTTGGTAATAACCTTTCTAATGTGTGCACCCTTTGAACCTTTACATTCAGGTCTGTTAAGGTTGTTAACATTTAAAACCATTCTCTTGGTAGCATTAACCTCCGCTCCTAAAGTGAGTAAATTGCAGGCACTTTCATCCAAGCCACCCTGTAGTATCCACAAGAATAGGGTTGTTTTGCGGGTTAAGCTTTAATTTTTACCCAAAATCATTTCCGACTCAACTCAGATCCTTAGGGCAACCACAAACCTGGAGTCTCGCCTTATTGACCCAAATCACAAAAAGAAACTTCCTTTGAGCACCACCCTGCCTAGACGACTAACCACAAAACCAAACAACTTTGACCATAAGCATATGGAACAAATAGAGCCAAGTCGGTCTCACCCAGCAAAGAAACTGAGAAAATTGGCACACAAGCAATGTAAACCAGTTCATGAAACCTCAGAGAAGATGGTGAAAAACAGGTCAGAAAAACAACAATCGCACCTTGATGCAGCATGTCGTACACAAACCAGCTACACCCGCACCTTCAAGATGGAGCAATTAGCCCCAGGCCGGAACTACTTGGTCCTCAACAGAAAATCAGTACTTGAAATACTAAGTAAAGTACTGAAACTTTGCACACTGAACCCGAAGATTTTACCCTGATAGAACCGTACCATAGGGATAAAAAAGCCAAAGCGTACCTCCACATAAAAGCGTCAGCCCTATGTGAAATTAAACAAGAAGTATACACCGACCTCGAACATCTGGGCTTTCGCATATCAGAACTATCTAAACCAGCTCCAACCTCCCAGACATCCTCTGCATCATCTGACACAAACACCAAGAACTCATTACAGGTCTAGAACGGAAGAACTTTATAAAAATAAGAGATGGTCACCAGGGAACGTGGGAAACACGACCAAGATATACTTGGTCAGATCGACCCCGCTACGAGAGACCCACTACCACCGAAATGAAAATCTTAAACGGCAGAAGACGACTGAGGTCAGACAGAAACCACACTTTTACAAAACCATCAAACGCTAGGGCTGCCGAAGAAACTAGGACCAACTTGAAAGATCCCACCACTCAAACCCCCCAAAAATAGTCAACGTGGTAGGACCCACCTGAGGAAAATCAGAGCAACAAACGTGGCCCTGTTGGACCATGGAACTGACTGAAAGATGCACTAAAACCTAATTTAACGAAATGGCAACGAAGGAAAAGGGGCGATCAAGATGCTAACTCACCTCCCCATCGTCCCGACTCGACATTAGCAAAATCAGTAAGCATGGGCTTGTGGAACACGCGTGGCCACGAACACTTAACGAACCCAGAGGCACACGATCTGGAAACCCTCGACATAATCTGTCTTCAAGAGACTTGGATGCAGGAGAAGCCGGCCCCGGATGGTTACGAAATCCAGATATCTCCAGCTGTCGAAGGCCTCCTGGGCCGTCCATCCTTGGGCCTCTTGACAGCCGTCCGTTCAGGCTCAGGAATCACCATTGAAAAAAAAGTGGTAGAGACCTACGGAATCTTGGCACACCAAGCCTCATGGAACCATACAAAACTGGGCACGGCGAACTGGACCACAACAAATCTAGCAATATTAAACACCTACTGGAACCCTCAAAGAACCAAAAACGGCATTTTCTGTGCAGCAGTCGCTAATAGGATAGACAAATTCCTAACTGAACTAGAAACCACCCACATCATCCTCTGCGGGGACTTAAACACTAAGTGTGAAATAGTCGCTGGTAACGCCACCACCACACACCCTAATTTGGCCACTGCGTAATGAGGCGAGGTCTGGATGAACCTTATGAATTCAAGAAACTTCTACAATGTAGCAATACTTCGAGGACATCAGCCATCCCTCCCAGCATGGGAACGGGCAAACTCAGCAGCGACGGTAGACTACATTTTTGTGGCACACGCCTTGCTACCCTACGTTGACCTCTTTGAAGTCCAAAAAACAAAAGAAAGCGACCACAACCTTGTACGTATGTCATTGACCACCGCCTGCCACCAAAAACAAGTGTACGAATCTAATGTTGAGCAAACTACACATCGGTCTCGCCTAAGACTAACAGCAGCGGATATAAAATGCATAACAAACGAATACACTGCTAAGCCAACAACCATCATCACTGGTACAGCAGTGGCTACACCAAACTACCTCCCACTGCTGCTCACCTACAAACTAGGAAGTGTGAAAGGAAAAAAAATTGATAAGAACGGTATACATGAATGACAAAACGCTTGTAATCAAAAGAAGAGAGCTAAGAAAATAAACGAACCAGCAGACTGTCTGACTCAGACGAAGCTAAAAACAAACTCACGGCAGCAACAAGGAGTTATAAATCATGGGTAAGAAGTCACAAGGAAACTATCAAAATACGCAGAAAAAAATGTTAAAAGTACTAACCACCAAAAGCTCCCGAGACTTCTGGGCTTTTATAAAGAGCAAGGATCTACCAACTAACAACCAGCTCATTAACTCTGTTCCTGAAACAGAGTGGATAAGCTACTTCGCTGCCAGAGGAGCAAAAAGGTTAGTGAAGTCAAAGACACTGAAGCATCCGGCAGAAACAAAGTGGGTAGACCTCACAGATGTGGACGATATCAAAACAACGGTCCCGAAACTCAAATCGAGAGCCCTGGGCCCGGATGGTCTAACCAACATCGACCTGAAACAGCATCCAGCAGAATGGTCCGTCTTCATAAGCAAAATCTTTGACCAATGCAGAACGACAAAGCAGATCCCGGCATTCTGGACCGAAGCTGTGGTGGTCCCCATTTTCAAAAAAGGCAAGAGAGATGACCCGGCAAACTACCGCCCAATTGCGTTGCTGGACATAATTGGTAAAATCTTCGCCACCTTGCTACTGACAAGATTCCAAAAGTGAGCCAGAACCCTGCTCAGATCCATTCCAAACTGGCTTCTTGAAAAACGCCAGGACCATTGTTGGCATCATGATATTGAATATAATAAAAAGTAACATCAGGACAAGTGCGCCGAGGGTATTCCTAGCTTTTGTAGACATGTCACAGGCCTTTGACAAAATAAATTGTCAAAGACTATGGTCAAAGCTAAACGCCTGGAAATGTCCGCCCAAAATCCTTGAACCAGTGATTACACTCCACATCGACACCAAACTGCGGGTGCGGCTGAGTCAGCAGGGACTGCTAAAAGAAGAGATCAAATCGGAATGAGGAGTTAAACAGGGCTGCCCGCTGGCCCGGCCCTCTTTATTGCCTTCCTGGGGGACTTCCAAGATACTGAAGAGTCCGTGAGTTCTCCACCCCCCACCCCCCTGAAAATGGGCAAATGTCCAACATCTCATTCTCTATGCTGAGGATCTGACCCTGTTAGATCAAACCCAAATTAGTCTCCAGCGCCAGCTATCCAACCTGGCCAAATACACAAGAGAGCAATCTGGAAATTAACATATCCAAGATGAAAATCCTGATCCTAGACAAACCAAAGAAGAAAATGGAAAAAAGCCTCTGGTCACTTAACAGGACTAAAATAGAAGTAGTTCTGCACTTCAAATACCTGGGAATTTGATTTGATTTGTTTATATGATAATGCGCACAAAACCCAAGGGTAGCCGGGCGCAGCAGGTACAAGGTTACTTAAGCTTAGGTTACATACAGAGTATAAAAAAAATGGTGTACGCAACAAGTAACGAAAAGTCGATGCAACAAGCACTGTGGAACCAAACCAAAAATGCTAACTACCCAAACCAGACTGGTGGACAAAAAATACGGAAAATTATCACCAACACCGGCAATTAATTTCTACAAGTCTAAAGTGGTGCCCTCCTTGACCTACGGAATGGATGCATGCCTGAACATCCCAGCCTCTCTTTGGACGAAGCTCGAGGGTCACCTGTGGAAATCAGTCCTGGGACTTCCCAAGTCAACCTAAACGGCAGCCATCTGGCGTGAACTTGGTCTCCTGTCTCTGGCCGCGTCAGTTGAGCAAAGTCGAATGGAGCTTCTTAGAACTCCAGACAGTCTGCCAATATACAAGATCATCTGTCTGGAACTCCAAAACGGTCGCTGCAAAGCACTAAATCTCTGGGAACATAACTTGAACACTAAACTAAAAGATCTGGCCTGCACACAAGAAGACCTGAGCACCAACCCCCGAAAGAGTAAAAGCAAAAATGGGGTTCCAAGACTGGATCTCAACGTGTGAAAAGGCTACAGCAAACAGATTACTAACCCACCTGCCTTCATCCACGAACAAACTAAAAGTACTGCTGGCATACTGCTCAAAATTTCCGGATAAACGCTGGAAGAAAACATTCATGCTAATACGCCTGAACCTACTACAAACACAAGAAATCCGTGCCATCCGAGCAATCGGTCTCGGACAAATGCAGACTGTGACGACGACTCAGAACAGGAAACCGTAGACACCTATTAATGAAATGCCAAAAAACAAGCCATCTTCGCTCAGCTTTCCTATTGCCGCTCCTTGGAGATGCTACTATCAGGGAAGAGGAAACTTGGTGGTGTCGCCTAATAGCAGGGGAGAAAACCAGATAGACCATAGCGACCATCAAAATCTTAGAAGCAGCAATGAAAATGATGACAGCCCTACCAACGGCCGACCTGAGTGCTGAAATCCATCCCACTGAACGAGAAAGTCCAACGAACAGGGAGTACTCCCACAAAACCTTTCCCTGCTAGCAAATTCTCCATACACCAAAAACGCCTCGCCAGAGTCACTACTTCACAGCAGGCGACCCTTCCTTTTTATTTATTTTTATATTTTCTTCTACTCCAGTCAGCAACGAAGAACCTTGTAAAAATCTTAAGAGATTATACACAAGAATAAAAAAAAAAAATTCTGATTTTCATGTAAATATTTCAAAAAAGTTAGCATGCGCTCCTCTCCAGAAAGAACATGGCATGGCAACCTGTTCTAAAATGAGTTTGCATCTCAGAACAGGTTATAATGCTATGCTCTTTCTAGAGAGGAGCGCCTGCTACCTTTTTTGAAATGATTTTCATGTAAGGAAAAATATTTTATTGCCCACTTTCTATCCTTCTCATCCTGGCAAAGAGGAAGAGAGATTACATAGATTGGATCCATGCAGATCACTGAGCTTTTACATATCTAGTCTATCAAAACATCGTATTGACAACCAGCTTTTTATAACCTATACAGGTCACAAACTGGGTCAGGCTGTGACAAAACAGAACTTATCCAGGTGGATCATCCTGCCAATTTCGGAATGCTACAGACTAGCGAGCAAGGATCCTGCGGAAAGATTAAGGGCCCATTCCACCCGGGGCATAGCTACCTCTACAGCCCTGCAAAGGGGTTTACCGATCAAAAATATTTGTGAGGCAGCTACGTGGTCTACTATTCACACATTCATGAAACATTACTGCCTTGAGTCTTCCCTCGGTCAGGATGGAAGCTTTGGAAAAGCTGTCCTCCATTTGGTTCATGAAAACTAAATTCTTACTCCCTCTACCAAATCAAACACTGGTTTGGGAGTCTATCAAAGATGAGGAATACGTGTGAGGAACATCCAGTCGAAAGAACGTTAGCAGGGTTAAGTAACTTGTCCTTCTATACCGATGCCAGCCTCAGAAAGCATTACCAAATACTAGTCTTGGCTGATATGAATGACGCAAGGCCTAGTAAGATTATTTTGTCCTCCCTAGTTTCCCCCCCTCCTTGTCTTGTTGTGCCTAGAAACACTTGTGTATAGGCGCGTTAAAGGCCACATATATCATATGTTCAATCTCCTTTGCATCTATGTTATGGCAATATTGAAAGAAAATGACTTATTCAGGGAATTAGCGGGAAGGATTACAAAGATAGTCAAACTGTTGCTGTTTCCTAGTGTCTTATTAATTCCTGTTTTTAAAAAAAACCTGTTTAGTGCTTTTCCTGGCTCTTGACAGCTCCAGTATTACAGCAAGAGTGTGCTGTTGATTAGAACCTATCACTGTGACCAACTTGTAATTTTTGTGTGGGCAGATAAAGATTCTGTATTTGTGTTTTCAGTCTATTTTTCTCATCTTCACTTGTAGCTACCTCCTGCCAAGAAAGCACCATCTAAATCTTCTGTTGCAGCTGCGCTGCCTACCAACACTACTAAAACTCCTTTGAGTAAAGGGACATCAAACAAATCAAGCTCCAGCAAAGACTCTGACAGCTCAGAGGAAGAGAAGGCAAATGCCAAAACCAAACTAAAGCATGGTAAGTTGTGGTGAGCAAGGCTGTATCTTGTAAGTTGGTGTGCAATCATTCTACAGCATTTCACTGAAAAGAAAATACATTGTAAATCAATCTCAAAATGAGTTATTTTTGTTAATTAGAAATGTACATCAACAAAAATGTATTGCTGCCCCACCACCTAATTCTGAAAGTTAAAAAACATTGTTTTAACTTTGGTAAACATTATACAGGTACCATTGCAATTTAATAATTTTGCATCATCCACTGTCCCATCATGTTCGCGTTCAACTCTCAATGTCTCTCCCCCCACCCCAGAAGCCTGTGTATAGTCTTTCCAGCCTTCAATTATCGTCCTTTAAACACTCGCTCGGGCCTCATCCTGTACTGTCTGGTCAGTGTCTTCGCCTTCACTCGTACTGAACAGTTACCATGAGGGCTATCCACTGTAGTATGTCTGCTCCGGGTTCTTGATTTTGGTCACCAGGTGCCTTCTCCCACATCTCCGTTTCCACTGTTGACCATTTTGTCAAGTCATCCCACCATCTGTTAACACTCAGACCTTTGTCCGCTTTCCACTGCATGCCTATTGCGTTCAGCCAGTACATATGAGGTCTTTGAACTTCCCTATTGTTTTCTGTTTGGTACCTCTCGAAGATCCCCAGTATGCATGCCTCCGGGGATTGTATGTCTACGTTTAAGCCCCCTGAGGCCACTTTGTTCGCAATGTGCCTCCAGAATTCCTGTATGACGTTGCATTCCCAAAACATGTCATGCCTGCGTTTTCCTTCTTGCATTTGGGGCACATCTGTTTGCTTGCACCTTTAAACTTGGCAATTGCTTCTGGCATTAGGTAAGCCCTTTGTGTAATGTATAATTGAAGCAGCTGAAGCTTAGCGTTCCTGGAGACTTTCTTGTGATACAAGACTATGTTGTGCCATTCTTGATCTTCAAATGACTTCCCTAATTCTTTTTCCCATCCTGGTTTGCACTTCAATTCTTCGCTTGAGTTGCTGTCTTTGAACCTCGTAGTGTCTTGGTACGGCATGTCCCCCCTCAGAAATATATTATAGTTTCTATTTCTACACACTCTATCGTGTCTTCTGTAGCAGTTGGCCACCTTCCCTTTATTGTACCTATTATGGCTCTATGTAGTAAGAATTGGCTTTTGTGTATGCCGCAGATGGTAGATGCTTGCAATTCTGTAAAGTCTAGCAGCTTGTTTTCGCTCCTCAGGTCCCCTATTGTAACAACGCCACAGGACTCCCAGCGTGCCCGCACTCCAACCCGTAAACCCTGTTTGACATTACTGCTGCCAGTGGTATCTGTGGCGATACCTGGTCCCTGATTCCCATTGTCCTTCAGGTCCTCTGCCATATTTGTATGCTAGTGCTACTAGTTGTGGGTGAGCATGCAACTCCTATGGGGTGACCCATAGCAGGTCTCAAGTGTAACAGTTTTATTGCCGGCTGCAGGAGCGTAGTGTCCTCTGTGGGGTAGTCAGTCATCCAGTTTACTACATACTGCAACTGACATGCTAGGAAATATAGTTCATAGTTGGATCTTCAGCCCTCCCTGCGCATAAGGTCTTTGCAATGTGTTGAGTGCCACTCTATGCCTTTTTCCCTGCCACAAGAAACTCCTGCACTCCTTGTCTAATTCTAAAAAGAATCTCTTTGGTATGTTACATGGGATATTCCCGAAGCAATGCATTAGCCTGGGCAGTGCTACCATTTTTAGTAGGGCCACTCTTAGAACCAAAGACAAGGGCAACCTACCCCAGAAACGCATTAACTTGAGTTCTGGCAATTCTGCCTCAGTCTGATCTCTTTTTCTAAGTGATTTTCCCCATTGCTATTCCTCGTTTCCATTTCAGCGATTTTTGATTGTTTCTCCTTTTTCTGCAGTGATGATTTTCCGAACTTCCCCCTTTTGCCTTTATGGTATTGTGTTAGTGTTCTTGCTTGGGATCGCGATGTATATTTAGCCCTAGATATCTGGAGGAGGTCCTGTTCCACGGCAGGGGTAGGACCGGCAGCTCTGTCGCCCTTTGCCGCTAACCTTGCCAGCGGGAGTAGGCAGAATGTATTCTTTATTCCTATCCTGGTTAATTTGCTAATGTTGTCCAGGACCTCCAACATGTACTGCAGTTTCTCGTCAGGGTTTTGTAGATATAATAGCGCATCGTCTGAGTAGATGGACACAATATGCTTCACTCCATCAATGCCTATTCCTGCTTTGCTAAACTCCTGCCTTAGGAACGCTGCTATGGGTTCCACCGCAAGTATGTACAGCATTGATGACAATGGGCAGCCCTGTCTAGTCCCTTTCTGCAGCTCCCATCTGTCTAATTGGCACTCGTTCTGACCCTAGCTCTTGGTTTGGTGTATATTAGTTTACCCATTTCATATAGTGTGGTCCAAATCTTATTCTGATCATCGCAGCATAGAGCCAGTCCCAGTGCACTGAGTCAAATGCCTTGGTCGCATCTAACAAAGCCACAGCTGTTAGGCAAAGTCTGTATGCAGTACCCTCTGGGACCACTACACACAACTAGGACTACAGCAGCCAGGCTCATCTCAAGAGGGAATGTGAGCTTGTAAGGGTGTTACACAAAGGTCTACAATAGCAAGTATTCAGATACACTTATACTCAAGGTTTCTTGGTAAAACAATTATTCATTTATTACACAATCATTTAGAAAGCATTCACTAAAGGAGGCAACCAATAACACACAAAAATTATACTACAATACTGAATACTAAGTAGTTGAGCTACCTTGAAGTCCGAGCAAAATAGCATTGAAGTAGGAATAAACACGCATAAATTGATAAAACGAATATTAGTTACTTTAAAACAGTGCATCTAGTTTGAGTTCACCAGAGGAGTTGATTCAATGCAATAGGTAGGCCAAGGTTAATGCATAATTGAAAACGGTTCTGGTATTTAAAACGGAAAAGTCTTTGGCACGGTTCTTAGAAGTAGTTCATGGAAGAAAGGTTTGTATGTCGGGTCATAAGCTGACTAGGCCTGCAAGTTGCCAAAGTTCCACAAAATTTCGCGGTGAGAAGTACGTTCTCTCGGTTGGGTTTTCACAGTACTTTATATTGAAGAAAAAGATGCAGCCTAAGACTTCTGTACCTGCCAGTTTCTACAGATCTCGCTGTTCCTGAGCCCAGTCGTGGCGACAAGAGGGAGCACGTCTGGGGACTCCTGCACTGCACAGGGATGGATCACAAAGCTGGAAAATTGGCAAATCTTCGGTTGCTGTTCTTCAAGCACACAAGCTGGTGTCCATCTCCCTGGTTAATCCAAACAGCTCTGAGAATGGTATCCAGGTGGCTTACGAGTTGATTGGTCCCACCAACTCAAAGGAAGAAGTCATCCTTGAAGGGGCTTCTCTGTCGAGGTGAACTTGGCGATTCGACCTGCAGCAGGACTCCACCGGGCAAACCAACGTTCCAGTAGTTGCAGCAGCCGTCCTCTTCCAGCTAGTCTTCGGTTCTTTGGTTCCAGTGGTCGACTCTGCCTTTCAGTCCTAGAGACTCTCCCTTTAAACAGTTCTCACATTAATTCCAGCCTAGCTGCCACTCACCCAGCAGGGTGGCTGTCCTTGCCGGACAGTCAGCCAGCCAATCACGCCAGAGTGCATTTGGGTCTCCTAGGAGAATAAGCACAGGGAGTTTTGGGCACCTCCCTCACTTCCTGCCCACCCGAGACACTCAGGTGCCAGAGGCGGTCTTCAGTCCTCAAGCCCGCCAAAGGCATAGGAACAAAGGGACAAAACCTAGTTTGGCGCGCAGAGACAAACTCTAGAAGGACCTTTCCAAAAAGAAATGTTGAAAAAAGAAAACTGGGACCCGTTTAAACGGAGGGGCTTAAGGCGCCATCTTGAAAAACATGGCTCCCGCGATTTTTACCTACCGGTGTTCGCGGTCGGGAAAAATCATGGTAGTTTGTTATAAAACCACTGCCACTTTGATAGGAAAGGGTAGAATTTCACTGCTACATGATTTTCTAGACATAGGGGATACGAAGTAACCCCTCCAGCACTCTATAGGAAGATAGTGTGTGCTGGGTCTAGGAATTTAAAAAGACTAGTGATGTCAATTTAACCTTACATTCGAAGGGATTGTGTCCTCCGACGTATTCCTTATCTTGGATATCTTTTTCCAGCTTTGCTGGCCTCGGAAATGTTCTCTCTAGAGGGCGCTGCGCGTCGACGTCCGCGAGTCGATGTCCCTCGGCAGCAGCCGTGTCGACGTCATCCTGCCTATAGAGGCCGCGCGCAGCGTCCGTTGCTCAGTTCCGTTTTTCCGCGCTTACTCAGTGCCTCGGAATATCCATTGCTCAGTTTCGTAGAGAATTATTCCATTTTCCTCGAGATATTCGATCCATACTCGATGGCTTCCTCGTCTGAACAGACGACTCCCTCGGTCCGGCTTTAAAAAATGCAGAGACTGTGGAAAAAAGATGTCGCTGACGGACCCTCACAGGGTCTGTCTGTGGTGTTTGGGAGCTGAACACCATTGTTCGGAGTGCGAGGACTGTATGTCCATAACAGCTAAGGCCCTGAAGGAGCGTAGGGGGAAGCTGGAAAAAGGTAAGACTTCTAAAGCTTCTTCTTCCTCGACGAAGTCGAGACATTTGTCTCCTCGTCACCATTCGCGCTCCAGGTGTCGAAGCGGGTCCCATCACTCCTCGAGATCGAAGCACTCGAAAAGGAGACGCCGAAGATCCCCTTCTTCGTCCTCCTCTTCCTCTGTTTCACCTAAGAGAATCCCTTGCCCCACGAAACATAGTTCCCGGGCTGAATGGGAGGAATTCCGGAAAAATATGATGGTCTTCGAGAAAGCGGCATCGACCCCCTCGAAGACTGCCGAGAGCGATGCTCTGGTCGAAAGACCCGAAGGTCCAAAACGCGCGAGTCGCAGCACCCGGCGAAGGAAGCTTCTCGAGCGCGTCACGAACCCTCGAGTAAAGCAAAGACCTCGAATCCTTCTTCGAGGGTTCCGTTGACGCCGAGGTCGGTGTCTTCGACGCCGTTGTCGAAGGGACCTTCGACACACAGGTCTGTCTACTCGATGCCATCCTCAACACCAGCGTCGACGCCAAGGAAAGTCACGGTTGCGGCGCACCCAGTGGCTATTCCCAGGTCTTCGATGACGATGTCGTCGAGATTGTCGACATCCTCAAGCAGAATTCCGATTCTATCGAGGACCTAGAGGCCTCCACCTTTGTTTTCGACGCCACGCTCGAAGCCTTCGGCGTCGACGACATCGACGTTTTCGAGGCCGATTACAAGTTTGGCACCCTCTGCCTTGGAGTTGGGTTTCACACCCTTTGTGAGTTCAGACCAATTGAGAACAATGTCCTCAATTATGGAAGAGGCAGAACTGTCTGACCAAGAAGAGACATTTGAGTTGCAGGGATCTGCAACCCCAGTTCAAGAGGAGTTATCCTCAGAGGTGTTAGGCAGAAACCTGTGCAGTTCCCTTAGGGACCACTGCAAAAGATTTAAGACTACAGGTGTTAGCAGTAAACCCACTTGGTAGCAGTCTGTACCACCCAGATTTACCTGGTAGCTGTGGCTGAGCAGTCAGACTGCCCTCAAGAAGAGTTAGGCAGTATGCAAAGTATACTCAATAGGCACACAGATACAATAATACAAGCAAACACTGACCAGAGCTTTGGTATCAAAGTATATAATTATTTATTTAAAAACACACAGTGGAAACACTCCAGCACTCTTATTGTAAAATATTCTAAACACAGTTACTATTATGATATATACACCCCTTTTTCCCGTATTAGAAAATCACAGTAAGACACCACTTATTTTCATACAGAGGTGAGCACTTAACTAGATTGCACTCTACTAAGGTTGTGAAAAAGGGAGGGAAAAAGACAGAATATGCAGGGTTACACCACTCTACGATTCAGGAACACTATTAGCAAGGAAGAGAGCAAAAAAGTCACTGGTGAGCCAAAGTCCAAAGGCTGGGCCCACTCTTAGAGAGAGCAGAGCACAAATGCGCCCAAGATCACACAGTTACACTAGGCTTAGAAAGTCTTGCAGAGGGTTCAGAAAAGAGTTTAGAGAGGCTTAGAAAAGTTTAGCCAAGGTGTCCCAGGCTAACCCAGGTCCGAAAGCCGGGGGCTAAATCTACCACGTACAGTCGGTTGCAAGGGAAGCCAGGCGGGACACGGTACCTTAAGTGGGAAGGATCCTCCAGCGGTGGCAGTTGTTCCTGGTAGTGGTTGCAAGTTGCGGCGTCGTCCAGGGGAAGAGAAGATCTCGACGTGGAGGAAAGATGCAGGTCGTTGCACTACCAGGGCAGAAACCAGCCGCGGAGTTTTCCGGTAAAAGGTGGTACCTTTATCTCGCGGTCGTGGTAAAACGTGGTATCCCGGTTGCCGGGGTGCTTAGCACGGGCAAGGCGGCCACGAGATACGTCGGGAAAGCGAAAAGACGGTGAAACTGGTTATCCCCACCAGTCAAAGGAAGAAGACTCTCCGGGCGGGAGATCTCCTCTGTCGTTGGGAAAAGTGGTGAGACGGTCCAGCAGGGCTCCACCGGTCGTGGTGTCGTGGCAGGTCGGCTCAGCTTCTCCCTCGTCGGATTCTTAGGTCCTGTGGCGACTTCTGAAGTTCCAGTCCCCAAAGCCCTGCTTTTATGCAGCAAACCCCCATTCACTCAGCCTAGCTGTCACTCAAACATGCTAAGTGGTGAGCCGGCTGGCTCACCACTTGAGCCAATCAGGACGGAGTGCGACTTGAGTTGCCTAGACAACTCAGTCCAGGGTGCCTAAATTCCCCTCCACCCCTCCTAAGTACCCCAGACATAGTGGCACCACTTTGGAGGGCTTCTGTGGAGAAGCCCACCAAAAAGTGGAACAAAGGGCTCGACTTGGGTTGGAGTCACAGAAGAGAACACAAACGCCATTTTAGAATCAAGTTTTGGCAAAAAATACCAACCGGAGAATTAATATTAAATAAATAAACCGGCGCTATGTTCGAGGCTACCTTAAATATTTAAATAAAGATAGTCGCCTAAAACAATGGGAAATCCCATAGGAAAATATTCGCGGTTGAATATAAAAAGTAGTATCCACTGCCACCAGCCAAAACTCGATCAGGGGGGACAGAGACGTGCCCCCTCGACTAACAGACCCTGGGGCAATTGAATTGCCCCAGCCAGTACGTCCACAATATGATGGTTTGTACTGGTTCTGTTCAGAATTTAAGACTAGTAAAGTCAATGGTGACTTTACATGCCCTGGGAGACAGTAGTCAGTCCCAGGGTATGGAGTCTATACTGGGGGGGTTACTATGACACCCCTGTGTCACTGCACTGAGGGTTCTGTGTAACACACATCACAAAAACACAAGAAGCCCTATGGAGTAAAAGACCCCATAGCCCATTAAACACATCTAGATTCAAAGAAACACACTCAAATCATGCCCAAGAGTGAGGGTAAAAGAGTATCACTCTTGGCAGGAGAAAAAAATAAACCCCAAAAATCCAGCAAAGTTGCTGGTGGACTCACTAGGTTACGAAATTCAGCCTAAACAGAGAATTCTCCCTAACAGAGGAACGCAGATTAAAGGAACTCCATGATTCCTTATATGAGCCAAGTGGTTTAGACACTTCCCCAGAGGTGGAGTTCGCTAGGCCAGACCCAGGGGAGCATGCTGAAACCCCTTATATAGCCTTAATGGCCAGGATCACAGAATTTATGGGGTGGTCAACACCTTCACAGGCTTTCCAACAGGATGACCTCACGGATATTCTTGATAAAGGTCCACAGGAGGATCCTGTAGTACCTTTTCATAAAGCTCTACAAAGAAAAATCATGACGAACTGTGAAACCCAAGATGTCGTCCCGGCAGTAAATAAAAAACTGTCTACTAAATACAGGGTATCTTCTGCAGACCCGGAGTTTTTGTCCAAACACCCATCCCCAGAAAGTCTGGTGGTACAGGTAGCATCTTCTACTGACATCAAGACTGCTTACCCTACCGTCCCACAGGACAGGGACGATAAAAAATTCGATGCTATGGCTAAGAAAATCTTTTCGGCATGTAGCCTGGCGTTAAAATCTATTAATGCTACTTGCACCCTTGCTAGATTCAGCCATACACTTTGGGAGTGTGCTTCTACAGCGGCTGACTGCATCCCGGAGGGAAAAGAAAGGGAGGCGTTCCTAAATATCATAAAGGATGGTAAAGACGCTATGTGCGAATCCCTCCAGACGGGCATTGATTCGGCTGACAGTATCAGCAGAGCAATGGCGGCAAGTACAACAACCAGGAGATTTGCTTGGTTGAGAAAGTCTGGTTTTGCCCCAGATGTGCAAGCCAGGCTCTTGAACATGCCATTTGATGGCTCTTCTTTGTTTGGGAAAAAGGCGGATGACAGTTTAGAAAAACTGCAAACATCAAAGGCAGCAGCAAAATCCCTAGGCGCTGCAATCAGTCAGACACCTTTTCGTCCCACAGGAACCTCTGCGAGAGGCAAGTCCTTTCGCTTCTACTCCGCATTCGGAAGAGGTAGAGGACGACCGGCTCAAAGGGGACAAAGAACTACCCGAGGTGGACGGGGTAGATATTCAAAAGCCGCAGCAACAGCAGGTGCCTCTTTACCATCGGCATCTGCATCAGCCGCCCCAAAACCACTCTGAGGCCTTCCCTCACAAGACACCTGTAGGAGGCAGGTTAACTCAACATCTGGCGGAATGCCAGGCTATCACGTCAGATGCTTGGGCATTGGAGACAGTTGCACAAGGTTATTGCCTGCCTCTCCTACGCATACCTCAGAGTCATCCACCGGGGATCAGCTCTCAAAAAGCTCCAGATCCGCTCCTCTTGCAGGAAATTTTAGACCTGCTAGAGAAAGGTGCCATAGAACCGGTACCTGTAGCGGAGAGGAACAAGGGCTGGTACTCCCCTTACTTTCTCATACCAAAGAAAGAAGGAGGACTGAGACCCATCTTGGACTTGCGAGAATTGAACAAATTCCTCAGGAAAGACACATTCAAGATGGTAACTGTTTCTCAGATCCTTCAGGCCCTTCAGTTCCAGGACTGGTTGGTATCTCTGGACCTTCAGGACGCTTGTTTCCATGTGCCAATCCATTTCAAACACAGGAAATACCTGAGGTTCGCAATTGGCAACTCTCATTATCTATTTCGAGTGCTGCCATTTGGGCTGACCTCGGCCCCGAGGGTCTTCACCAAGTTAATGTCGGTAGTGGCTGCAAGTCAAGGAGGGAAGGGATTCACGTCTACCCCTACCTGGACGATTGGTTGATCAGAGCTGTATCTTCGGAACAAGCTCAAATCCAGCTAGATCATGTTTGCCACTCCCTTCACAGACTGGGCTTCTCCCTCAATTTAAAGAAGTCACAAATGATACCATCGCAGAGACTCCAGTTCATCGGAGCGATCCTGGACACTTCCCTGGGAAAAGCCTCGCCACCAGAGGTGAGGGCTCAAGATATTCTACAGATGGTCACCAAGTTTCAAAATGCCCAACGTCTCCCAGCCTTCGACTTTTTGAGGTTGCTAGGCCTCATGGCATCCTGCATTTTCCTAGTGCCAGAGGCTCGCCTGAGAATGAGATCTCTCCAGTGGGCACTGAGAACTCACTGGTCACAATTCTCAGGGAGAATGACAGATCTTCAGGTTCCCGACAGGGTGGCTCGAGACCTTCAGTGGTGGGCCTGTCAGGAGAACATTCTGAAAGGAGAGCAGTTTTGGCAACCCTGGCCGGAGATGACAGTAGTCACGGATGCCTCACTCACGGGTGGGATGCCCACGACTTGACCATCAGCGGTCTTTAGTCTCCATCGGAGTCCAGACTACATATCAACCTGTTAGAGCTGAGGGCCATCAGACTTGTGCTGAAGGCTTTTCTGCCATCTGTACAAGGAAAGAATGTCCTGATAATGACTGACAACACAGTGGCCATGCATTACCTCAACAAAAGAGGAGACGTAGGATCACTACCTCTGTGCAGAGAGGCGATGCAGCTCTGGTTTTGGGCAATCCAAGAAGGAATCTCTCTATCGGCAGTTCACCTAGCTGGAGAGAAGAACTTGACAGCGGACGCTCTGAGCAGGCAGAGCAGTCTCCCACCCTGTCATGATGCCCGCTCCCGGGGAGCCGGTTCAAGCCCTGCGTCCCTGAAAGCGGACATCCAGTCCCCAAGGAAGGACCCAGCAACCCCATATAGGGGCCCTTTGGACAGTGTCCTGGCGCCAGGCTCATAAAAGACATCAGTCCTGGCGCCATCGGCGCCAGGCTCATTATGGAAGTGCTTGGGTGCACTTACCTGATGCAGACCATGCTGCAGGATCCCGGCCTCCTTGAGGCCTGAAAGGAACTACTTTACCTGTGGGACTAATTTACCATCCGGGCGTGGTCGGGGAAGGATACATACCTGGAACTTCTTCCAAGGCTATTTAAACCCCACCCGAACAGCCACACGTGCTTCGCGTTGTTCTGCATCTAGCAGCTGGACGCTCACCGTGTCTGCTCCTGCATCCTGACTTCTGCCACGCCTGCCAGCATCCTGGATCACCTGCAAAGGAAGAGAAGAAGAGAACAGAAGAAGGAAAAGTCCTTACCTGCTAAATCCGCATCCCGGAGACATCTCGCCGTCGATCGCTGCAGCGCCGCATTCCACTCACCTTTACAGGGCGCCTCCATGTTCAGCAGCGATCATCCGGATTCGCAGTCACGCCCCAGCGCCTAGGGAGAAAAAGATCAGAACAAAAGGTGAGAGAGAGAGAAGGGAATAAGGAAAGCTAAATCTCCATGTTAAGACTTACCTGTTGATTCATTCCCTCTTCATTTCGGGTCCGCGCCACATCCTGGCATTTCCGGACCCCGGCCCCTAAGGGGAAAAAGAGACATCAGCGTTAATGAGCGAATGAAAAGACATTACCAAAAAACGCTCATTAAAGACTTACCTGATTTCTACAAGGATTTCACCTCTCATCTCGGGTCGGTGCCTGTTCCCCGGCATTCCGTACCCCGGCCCCTATGGGGAAAAAGACACTAGCATTAGTACATTAATGCATGGACACAAGGGGAACCTCTTATCAAAAAACTTACCTGGAAGCCAAGCAAGTTTGGTTCTCACCAATCCGAAAATCCAGTGAAGTAACTGGATACCAACGCGCCCCTGCATCAGAAGCAGGATGGAGAGCTCGTCCTTCCAGACCCTAAGGTGAGACACTACGAGGAATCACAGAAGGGTTTCGAGGAGGGTGAGAGGGGAAAGTGGGAGGCTGATTGCATTACCCCGCAGACAGTTAATCCCCTATTTTCGCCTACAGAATACTTCTGCGAGCCAGACAAGCCAGATGTGGGGGCCCGGTCCAGTCCGTCTTCCGAACCCTGCGCATCACCTTAGGAGAGGTCACAGCAGCGCGAACCAGGCCAACGCCTCCGTGGGAGTCAGGTGAGCGTTACACACGAGTGGCAACTAGCTCAGGAAGTCCTTCAAGAGATCTTCGCCCCTTTGGGGAACCCCTCAGGTGGATCTGTTCGCCACCAGTGTCAACAGGAAGTGCGATCTGTTCTGTTCAAGGGAATTTCCCCCGAGAGGAGCTCTGGGAGTCGCGTTCATAGTGGACTGGGATTTTCCGCTTCTGTACGCGTTCCCACCGGTCCCTGTCATTCCTCAAATGATCAGGAGGTTGAGAAGATTCCGGAAAACCATGATCCTAATTGCCCCGGATTGGGCCAGGAGAACGTGGTACCCGGACCTTCTAGACTTGTCCATCTGCCCTCCAATTCGACTTCCACTCAGAGAGAATCTACTCTCACAGAAGGGAGGTCAGGTTCTCCATCCAGACATCAAAACCCTCAACCTTCACGCTTGGCTTCTGAAAGGCTGAGGTACAAGGATTGGGACCTCCCTGATGATGATATGGAGGTGTTGCTTTCGGCAAGGAGGCAGCAACAAAGTCTTTATACCGCTGCCGTTGGAACAGATTTTGCAGCTGGTGTAGAGAAAAGAATATCGACCCCTTTTCATGTGCTACACCAATGGTTTTGTCCTTCCTACTCTATTTGGCGAATTCAGGCCTTCAAGTTGGCACCATTAAGGGCTATATCGCAGCGCTATCCATCTTTAAGCGCACTGCGGAAGAACCATCCTATTTCAAGTTACCCTTGGTAATACAGTTTCTAAAGGGGTTAACTAACGTTTATCCCCCAAGACCATTCCAGGTGCCCCTATGGGATTTAAACTTGGTCCTACCTTTCCTGATGGGCACACCTTTCGAACCACTCCATTCTTGTTCGTTAAGATTTCTTACCCTTAAAACTGTTTTATTAATAGCACTTACATCTGCTAGAAGGGTGAGCGAGTTACAAGCTCTTTCTTGTAAACCCCCTCATACAATCTTTCACAAAGACAAAGTTGTCCTGCAAATGAAGCCTAATTTCCTCCCAAAGGTGGTTTCTGAATTCCATATCACTCAGAAGATTACCCTGCCATCTTTCTATCCTCCTCATCCGGGAAAAGAGGAAGAGCGGTTACACAGGCTAGACCCTAGAAGGGCTTTAAGTTTTTACATCAGTAGACTGACTAGGATAAGACAGGCAGACCAGCTGTTTGTAGGCTACGCAGGTCACAAGCTGGGGTTACCGATAACTAAGCAGACCATTTCCAGATGGATCATTCTAGCCATTTTGGAATGTTATAAACTGGCAGGAAAAGGGCCCCCTCAAAATCTTAGGGCTCATTCGACCAGAGGTATTGCAGCTTCATCGGCCCTCAAAAGAGGAGTGCCGGTTAAAGACATATGTGCCGCTGCCACATGGTCGTCCGTCCATACCTTTACACGATTTTACAACTTGGATTCCTCCTCCAGTCAAGAGACTAGGTTTGGAAGGGCAGTATTGCACTCTATTCATCAATAAAAGGAAGCATGAAGTCAGTACTCCCACCTCCAATAACAGAATACTGCTATGGGAGCCTATCTAAGATGAGGAATACGTCGGAGGACACAATCCCTTCGAAGAACAAGTTACTTCTTACCTTGTAACGTTCTTTCGATGGGATGTTCCTCCGACGTATTCCTTATCGACCCTCCCATCCATCCCCGCAGTACTACTTCCCTTGTTGTTGCAGCTTACGCTCCTTCAGGGTGATTAGTCTAGTCCAGACAGAAAAACTGTGGGCTACAAAACGGAACTGAGCAACGGACGCTGCGTGCGGCCTTTATAGGCAGGATGACGTCGATACGGCGGCTGTCGATAGACATCGACTCGGAGGACGTCGACGCGCAGCGCCCTCTAGTGAAAAATTTTTCCGAGGCCAGCAAAGCTGGAAGGAGATATCTAAGATAAGGAATACGTCGGAGGAACATCCCATCGAAAGAACGTTACAAGGTAAGAAGTAACTTGTTCGTCTATTGTGGTGAGGAGGGTTCCCCTTGTTAGTCCCTTTGTTTCACCTTGCTGTCCTTTTGTTTCCCCTTAGGGGCCGGGGTTCGGCGAAGATGCAGTGGAAGCTGCGCCGACCTGTGAAGAGGAATAGTACCCCCGCCGGTAAAATCAGGTAAGTCTTTGGGGGGTAACTAATATTCCTCTGTGTATTCCCTTGGCTCACCTTGCTGTTCTTGTCTTCTCCTTAGATGCCGGAGTGCGGCGGGAACATGCAGGAGGATGCGGTGGAATGTGAAGATGCTGCAAAGGCCGGTGAGTTCAGCGCGGCGCTGCATCAGCAGGCGAGGCGACACACATAAAATAACTTCTTTCTTCCAGCTCGAAGGCGCGATGGATCGGGAATTCGGGTAGGATCAAAGGTTTTGCTCTTGTTCTAACCTTTTCTCCTTCTTTCTCCCTTTTTCTAGGAGCTCCAAACTCAAGGCGGGCGTGGCAGAAGGCTGGATGCAGACTTGCAGGCATGGTGAGCGTTACGCTGCTGGATGCAGAATAACGCGAAGCGTGTGCTGCTCTTCGGGCGTGATTTAAATAGCCACCAAAGTAGTCCCAGGTAAGTATTCCTCCCCAGCCCCACCCGAGTAAAAAAAATAGTCCCTAGGTAAAGTAGTCCCTTCCAAGCCTCTTTTGGCTTGGAGCTCTTGCAGCATGGTCTGCATCGGGTAAGTTTGCAACATAGTCTGCATCAGGTAAGTTTTAATCTATGAGCCTGGCGCCATAGGCACCAGGACTGCACCCAAATAGCCCCTAGCAGGGGTTGTTGGGCTTGGTCTGGGTCCCCAGGGGTAGGCATCATGACAAGAAGTCCCATTTGACACCAACTCAGAGGCTCCAGTACATCGGAGCAGTGCTCTACACGTCCCTGGGGCAGTGTTTTCCTCCCATGGTGAGGGCTCATCATTCAGCAAATGGTGCACAAGTTTCAGCTTGCCCAGAGTCTTCCAGCGTTCGAGTTCTTGAGATTGCCCGGCCTTATGGCATCCTGCATTCTTCTGGTGCCAGAGGCCAGGTTGCGGATGAGATCTTTGCAATGGGCACTCAAGCTCCAGTGGTCTCGGTCCTCCGGCAGGATGTCGGACCCTGTTCAGGTGCTGTCCTCGTTCGCCCAGGACCTTCTGTGGTGGGCCGTCAAAGACAATCTGATGAAGGGGGCTCCATTTTGGCTTCCCTGGCTGGAGGTGACGATCGTGACGGACGCATCCCTCACGGGATGGGGAGCTCATGCCAATGAGTTGACAGTCAGCGGTCGTTGGTCTCTGTCGGAGTCCAGACTCCATATCAATCTGTTGGAGCTGAGGGCCGTCGAGGCTTTTCTGCCGACTGTCTGAGGGAAGAGTGTCCTGATCCTGACGGACAACATGGTGGCCTCGCACTACCTCAACAAAAAGGGGGAGCAGGGTCACTTCCTCTGTGCAGGGAGGCGATACAGCTCTGGTTCTGGGCAATCCAGCTGGAAGTTTCGATGTCGGCAGTTCATCTGGCCGGAGACGAAAACGAGACGGCGGACACTCTGAGCAGGCAGAGCGCGATCTCTCAAGAGTGGGAGTTGGCTCAGGAGATTCTCCTGGAGATCTTCGCCATGTGGGGGACCCCTCAAGTGGATCTCTTCGCCTCCAGTGTCAACCGGAAGTGCGAGAGGTTCTGCTCACGGGAATTTCCTCCAAAAGGTGCCTTAGGAGACGAGTTTGTGGTGGAGTGGTCATTCCCACTGCTGTATGAGTTTCCTCCAGTCCCCTTCATCCCGCAAGCACTGCGGAGGTTACGGAGGTTCGATTCCCGGATGATCCTCATTGCTCCGGCGTGGGCCCGGAGGACGTGGTACCCGGACCTTCTCGACTTGTCCATCTGCCCTCCACGTCGTCTTCCCTACCGAGACGATCTGCTCTCACGGGAGGGGGGTCAGGTTCTCCATCCAGAGGTCAGATCCCTCAACCTTCACGCTTGGTTTCTGAAAGGTTGAGGTATATGGATTGGGACCTCCCTGAAGACGTGATGGGGGTGTTGCTCTCGGCCAGACGGCCAGCAACAAAGTCCCTGTACCGTTGGCGTAAGTTCTGCGACTGGTGCAGGGTTAAGAATGTGGATCCTTTTGCATGTGACATCCCCATGGTTCTGTCTTTTTTGCTTTCTTTGGCCCACAGGGGCCTGCAAGTGGGTACCGTTAATGGTTACCTGGCAGCGCTGTCCATATTTAAGCGCTCGTCTGAAGAGTGTTCCTATTTTAAAATTCTTTTAATTTCTCACTTTCTGAAAGGGCTCACTAATGTGTTCCCTCTGTCACCTTTCCTGGTGCCCGGTTGGGATTTTAACCTTCTTAAGTTTTTGATCGGTGCTCCATTTGACCCTTTGCATTCATGCCCTTTGAGACTGTTAACTCTTAAAACTGTGTTTTTGGTTGCGGTCACTTCCGCTCGCAGAGTGAGTGAGTTACAGGCACTTTCAGTTAAGCCACCCTTCACTGTGTTTCATAAGGACAGGGTTGTCCTTAGTTTGTCCTTCCTTTCTTCCGAAGGTGGTGTCGGAATTTCATTTAAGCCAGAAGGTTGTTCTTCCAGCGTTTTATCCTCCTCCACATCCTGGCAAGGAAGAAGAGAGGCTCCATAGGCTTGATCCTAGGAGAGCGTTAAGCTTTTATATTTCACGCATGTCCCGGGTCAGAGTGGACGATCAACTCTTCATTGGTTACAGTGGAAAGCATTTGGGACAAGCTGTGACAAAACAGACTTTGTCTCGCTGGATTATTTTGGCTATCTGAGTGTTACCACTTGGCGGGTAAGGACCCACCGGTCGGCTTACGGGCCCATTCTACCAGTAGTATGGCTGCCTCTACTGCCCTACAGAGGGGGGTTCCTATTCGTAACATCTGTGATGCAGCCACCTGGGCTTCGGTACATACTTTTGTACGTCACTACTCCCTCGATTCCATCCCTGGGCAGGATTTGGCCTTTGGCAAGGCAGTCTTTTACTCCGCAATTTGATTGGGCTTTCTAAATTTCTGTTTTCTAAATTCTTTTCCCACCTCCTTGCATTGGTACTGCTTTGGGAGTCTGTCATAGATATGGAATATGTCGGAGCACCCAATCCCCTCGAAGAACAAGTTACTCTCTTACCTGGTAACGTTCTTTCGATGGGATGGTCCGACGACTTATTCCATATCGCTCCCTCCCTACCTTCCCCGCTACAGAATTTATGCGATTGCCGCTTACGTTTCCGCAAGGCTTTGTGTGTCAGACTGGCAGAAGATTGGCGCCACACGTTCTGGGGGAAAAAACTACAACTGAGGCTACGGGCGTCGTGCGTCCTACTTATAACATCCAGTGACGTTGGAGGAGGTCCTCGAGGGTGGCGTATCGACATTGACGCAGACGCCGAAGAGTTTCCGAAGCAGCACAGCTGTGGACATTATATGTCATAGATATGCAATACGTCGTCGGACCATCCCATCGAAAGAGCGTTACAAGGTAAGAAAGTAACTTGTTCATCTCAACTGAGAACATGCTAGCTACATAGACACATTTAGTTCACAGTACCTTAGATCTGAAGAAATGGTTCCAGCTGGCTTCTATTCCTGTTGTAGTCTGGCAGGTCCTGTTGTTCCTGGTCCTCATTCATGGGGACAAGAGGGAGGACGTGTGGGGACACCTGCACTATAGTTCGCAGGTCGGCGGCAGCAATGGGCAAAGTTCAGATCAGCGGCACTTTGCAGTTTCAGCTTCTCGCGAATAGCACCACCGCGGTTCTTGGACTCCATGTGGGTTTTCCTTGCTTCTGGGGTCCAGCACTCTGAGGTGCCTCAGGCTTGGTCAGCTCTGCTTGAAGGGAGTCCGGAGGATCTTCCTGGAGCTCGGGGTCTGGCTTAAAAACGTTGCACTCAATTCTGGTGTTCCTGTTCCCTGGCACTCTGTTCCTGCAGCAGCAATGGAAGTACAGCCAGCAAAGAGAGGATTTCCAGTCGAGTTCGTCTTGGGGTTGAGTGATCCCACCAACCCTAGGGGAGAAGTCGTCCTTTGCAGGGCTCCTCAGTTGAAGCAATTTCTGAGCTTCGGCACTACAGCAGGGCTTCACCGGGCAAACCAATGGTCTAGGAGTTGCAGCAAGCTTCTCTTCCAAGTTCTTCTTTGGATTCCTTCATCCAGTGGTCGACTCTGCCTTCCAATCAAAAAGCCTTGCCTTTTATGCAGGTTTCTCCCATTCATTCCAGCCTAGCTGTCAATCACACAGCAGGGTGGCTTTCCTTGCCGGACAGGCAGCCGGGCAATCACCTTTTGGGTGCATTCCTGTAACCAAAGGGATTAAGCACAGGGAGTTTAAATACCTTCTCTGGGATAAACTACTGTTTCCCAGAGAAGTAAGTGAAATTCACTCACTTACATTTGTAACTTTCTAGACACAGCACACACACTATCTTACAATACGGTGCTGGAGGGGTTACCTAGTATCCACCTTGGCTAGCTTCTCATGTAACATTTTTTGTTACCCTTTCCTCACTGAATGGCTGGTGGCAGTGGTTTACTTTTAACTTCTGTGGTGTGCATTTACCGCGTGCTGCGTTCGCAGCTGCAGTAAAGCACCCAAGGGTGCAATTTTGTCAAAATGCCCCTGGTCTGCTTTTTTCATCATTTCTTTGTTGAAAGGGCCTTCTTGAGATTTACTCTGTGCACCAAACTGGTTTGGTCCCTTTTGTTTACTTTGCCTTTGGTGAGATTAATTAGTGAAGCCTGCCTCTGACTTCAGGGTGTCTAGGGTGGGCAGGAAGTGAGGGAGGTGCCCGAAACTCTGTGCTTAGTCTCCTAGCTTTTGTCAGGTGATATTTGCTGCATGACCGAGATGGAATGAAGACTTGGACATCAACTATCGGGGGAGAACGCGTGTTTGATTACCCGTCATGACGAGCGGGAAGCGCGTTATACTGGCACCCTGTAGCAGTTCAAATATGAAGTAGAAGATCAGCCTGCAGTCCGTGAGAGCTGCGGCTGCAGACGCATGAAGACGGTCCGGTTAAGTAAAGGAGGTTGTGGGCTACTGTGAAGGTATCCGCATGATACCAAGCAATGAATGTAAAGACAAATTAATTTGTATTTGGGCGTAGTTGCGGTATAAAGGTGGTGATTTCGGCTGCCTCCAGATTTAGTGCTTTATAATCTGTTACTGTTGGTCCCCTGAAGATGTTCTGGTGGAATATGTGTAATGAGATGCAGAATGAAACATGTTGGGCTTAACTAACGCTGTATTGAGTAACCGTGTGTTAAATAAGATTAAGTTAAGAAACCCTTTTGGCTGAAAGGGATTCACACACTCGGTGTCGCATATGAGAAGCTAAAGTCACCATTAGTGACATGATGCTTTATCTGCTATCCAACAAAGTTTACGCATTTTGCACTTTGTGGGTTATAGCCAACCATTAAGTATTCTATGTGCTTATACTATGTTTTAATGTAGTTTGTGATATTTTGTATTGTTTTATATTGTAATTGGAATTGTAATTTGTACAATTTGTATCTGTTTTTATTTCACTGTGCACATTGTGTTTAATAACATTTTATATTGAAGATTTAGTAATGTTTTACAGTTTTTTATTCGCTTGATGAACGGTTAACCCTGCGTTCAAAACAGAAGGAGAAAACAGACAGGAGGGTTCTGGAGTTAGTGATTGTCCATGGTGATATTTGGGGGAGGGTGGGTGAACCCTTTTGTCATAAAAATTCCCCTTGTCTCTAATTGAGTTGTTAGTCTCCTAGGAGACCCAAATGCACTCTGTAGTGATTGGCCGGATGACTGTCCGGCAAGGACAGCCACCCTGCTGGGTGACTGATAACTAGGCGGGAATGAATGGGAGTGGACTGAATGAAAGTAGAAGCTTTTAATTTGGAAGGCAGAGTTGACCGCTGCACGAAGGAACCGAAGAACTTGAAGAGGACGCCTGCTGCAACTCCTGGACTGTTGGTTTGCCTGGTGAAGCCCTGCTGCTGTGCTGAAACTCCAAATTTGTATCGACAGAGAAGCTCCTGCAAGGACGACTTCTCCCCTTGAGTTGGTGGGACCAATCAACTCCAAAGTAAGCCACGTGGACATCCTTCTCGGAGCTGGTTGCATTTCCACATAGTTGCTGCTGGAAACAGAATGGCCAGACAGCGGAACACCAGATTGTATGCGTTGCTTTTAAGTTGGCTTAGAGCTCCAGCAAGACCCTCCGGACTCCCAGGATGCAGTACTGACCGAGCCTGAGCCCCCTCAACAGAGTATGGGACCCCAGAAGCAAGCAAAGTCCATCTGAACAGCCAGGAACTGCAGGGTTGCTATTTGCGGTAGTCGTGAGGAGCTGAAACACCGAAGTGCCACTTGCCGGTTGGGAGCGGTGACCGTCCCATTGCAGTGCAGGAGTCCCCAGAAGTCCTCCCTCTTGTCCCCACGACTGAGGCCCAGGAACAGAGTGATCTGTAGAGCTGCTCAGGAACAGAAGTCCTCTGCTGCACTTTTTCTTCAATACAAAGGTACTGTAAAAGTCTGAGAGAACGTACCTCTCATTGTAGAGTTGCTTGCATCTTCTACCACTCAGAGCTGCCTGCTTAAGAATATTTATGGTCTGTTTGTTCTAATAACCTTTTCCTTTTGCCAACTTCTAACAGTATTTTGAATACGAACAGAAAGATCTGAATGTCCCCAGCACCCCAGCTATTGAAGTCACCTGAGGGTGTATGTGTCTGTAGGCCATCCGAAAAGGGTCTTTACTGATTTGGAAACTAAGAGTGTATAGTATTGAAGTATATTTGTGTTACTTTTTATGAGGGCTTATTCTAACTGACTGATACATTAATAATTGTTTATTCAAGAAACTGTGAGTGCAAGTGTTTAATTGAATACTTGTTACTGTGAATCTGTGTAACTCCCCTACAGCTCACATTGACCCCTCTTGAGATCAGCCTGGTTGCTCAACATGCTACCAAACTATGTAGTACAAGCTTATACCAAAGTTGGGTTTGCTATTACCTGTAGTCAGAGTTGTTGTAGTGCACCGTTAGTTTACTGCATACAAACTTTCCCTAACACAGCCAGTAAGATCTCAAATGAAAACCCTTGAACCACCTATGAAACTGGAAGGGATTATTTTTTGTGCCATCTGACATTGCACAACCCTCATTGGTTAGCGGTGAAGGAACCACGTCTTGGGAGTGAAAGAAAATGGTCCAATCAATGCAAAATGTCAGTAGTTCTGTGAAGTTACTCTTGTGTATATTGGTTATTGGAGAAGCCTGTGACTGATTAAAAATGATTCATATTGAGAAGTTACCTTTGAAAGTACCATGATTTGTTAATTGACCTGTCTCATCATTTTCAACCTTATTAGACACCCCCTCCCCCTTTCTGGAGAGATCGATTTGTTTTTCTCCAATAATTGATACAATAGGCCTGTCTTTTTTTTTTATTTTAAATGACCCATAACCTTGGAGGTGTTAAGGATTTCAATCAGGCGCCACGCACACCGTGGTCTCGGCCTAGTATGTAGCGCCTAACTGAGGTACTTTTCTCTTTATGTGGATTCAATTTTGGGATGATACACCACTACTATCACCCCCTTTTCAAATACCCCGGGTCACAATGGACCATGGACCATGAACCCGGCTTTTCAACAGAAATCACACTTTACTGTGGGGCAGCAATCACCAATGGAGTGATAGTACAAATGAGAATGTGAGCAATGCACTGGGTTTGACTTTAGTGGAGTACATACACAGCACAACAGGATGGGAAAACTTTTGATTTATGACAGAAAGCACCCAAGTACGGATTTCTCCCTGCAAAGTTCCCTCAACCCACAAATAATTCTGAATGGATATAAGGAAGCAGCAGGTGATCAGGAATAAGGAGCTGAAAATGGAATGCAAATCAGACATTCCCTCCCCCAAATAAGAGTGAAAAACGGATTTGAAACCCTTGCAATGTTAAAAAGGACACTCAGAAATGGATGGATAAAATAAGGAATATGTGCAAAAACCTTGAAACAAATACAGTTCTTCACTAAAGCAGCAATGTAAAGGTACTAACAATCACAAGCAATGAATTAGCATGGGCATACAGTTCAAAAAATGAATGGATGATTTAAAACCGTTTACAATCCAAATGACACGTTGGTAACTTTGCAAATATTTCCATTTTCCATGTAAATCTCATAAAACCTGTTTCTTTGAAAAACGTGTGAAATATTGTAGTAATGCGGTTGTTTGGTTGGGGGGGGGGTAGCTGGATCACAGGTACACTATGGAAGTGAAAGTAAGTCTCTAGCTGGTAAATTGAATGAGTTATGCAAGATCTAAGAAGGTGCACTTTGAGTAAATGAAGGCGCGAAAAAGGAAAGTAAATCGGTTGTGACAAGAATAGTTTTACTCTACACTAGAGTATTCAGGCTAAGCCACCAAGGAGGGACACAATAAGCTCTAGGGTTGATTCGAGAGTTCAACCCCCTCGCCCTAAAGCCCGCCCTGGCGGAACCAGTCCGATCACTCGAAATAGGATTAATAGCTTAGGATTTCACAAGACAAAATTATTAAAGAGATGGCGCTAGCACTAGAAATCAAGGGCAGGATTGCAAGAATGATTGTGACAGTTTGATCAAGGTATCCTGATAAGGATAGGGTGACTTAGAGAGTGGGATGAGGACAAAGACAAGATAGGCTATGGGTTTAGATGTGGTGGCAATTGATACTCAGTCCACTTTTTAGTTTTTGGATTTTGGACAGTCAATGGTTCTGATCACTACACGGCAGTGCGCCAGGCAGACAGCTGGGCAGTTCTGGTTACCGGGTACCACTTCTGGACTGGCAATTCTGGTCACTGGATACCATAGGTCATCAGGATAACAGCAGCCTGCAGTGAGTGGCAGCAAGCCAGGCTGGATCAGGATGCCAAAGGTACCACAGTTTCCCCTGTTCATGCGACATTTAGTGTTTTTTTTTTTTATATTGGAGGCTTTGCTGGGAATAGGATCAGCGCTGCTTTGGTTTTGCAGTGGGCCCTGGAGCAGGATCAGCAATGCTTAGCCTTGTTGTTGGGGGTCTGGATCTGGAAGATGACGGGTGCAGGCACGCAGCGCAGGAAATCGGGAAGAGTGGCTGTCTAGAGTCTTGTCAGGGACCCTTATTTATAGTGCATAATGACATCATCAAAGTATAGGCTGGGCAGGGTTAACCAAGCACACCCTTAAACTACTTGGATTGGGCAGGGGTGCTAGTCTACGCCTTGCTGTCAACTGGTTGGATTTCCAAGGGAACGATGTCAGGTTTATGAGGCGAGTTTTACAATGTCCAAAAACTCCCACATCTACTTTACTGAAAATCTGATTTTGCCAAAAACATACATTTACACCCTTGCACTCTCTTGGCAAATTATACACACAGGTTACATATTATGTGCAGCACATGTCAGTCCAATCCTCAAGTTTGTGGGACTTTGTATCGCCCTTCTAATACATTTTGGTAATTTTAAACATGAAAGATTCGGCCTAAAATTCCATAATTTTATGTACAGATGTGAATTATCCCCAGGGATGCATGTACAAAATGTTGTTTGCAACATTGATAATTTTGATTTATCCTCAATACTTTGCCCTTTCTGCCCCCAAGGTGTCAGTGAGTTCTATCACGTCTCAAAAGAAAGCACAAAAAAATCACTTTTAAACTGTGACATTTAAAAAAAATTCAAAGTCTTGCTGCAAAGATGGAAGTTAAAGTTTATTCCTGAAATAGTCTTTGGGACCAAATGGCAGTTTCTTTGTTCCTGTGTCCATTTTATTTTTCTGTCCTTCACTGCTGCCAACTGTCATTTCCTTTAGAGCATGGTGGGGGATTCTTAGCTTAATTAAGTTTTTATTGCCCCTTCACACCTCAGACATCCTTCCCTGGGAGCTTCATTGTCCAGGTCCCAGCAGAGACGAAAGTCTGTTCAACCCTGTAATTATCAGGGGGCTTTTACCATCTGCTGAGAGAGAGCCCTCCTTTTAGTGCCACCCCTCCAAGCAGAAAACCTGTTTTTCAACTTGTAGCTCCAGCCACCATAGTTTTAATCTTTAATTTCTGATCTTAGATCCAGAATTAAAGCAAGTGGGTTGCATAAAATAACTCGTTATATAGTCTCACCATCAACAAACCTCTTCATATTGCTAAAGACTGGCAGGCTTTAATTCACCAGTGTACTGTTCCAAAACGCAGGCTTTTGTTTTTCTTTTGCAAAAGCCCATTTTTTTTTTTTTTTACACGTGGTGCAGCTGGCCTTTCCTTGTTAAATTCAACTTTTCATCTCCAGCAGATTCACACACTGTCTTGCAGCTATAGTTGTTCTCTTGAATGCTGGAGTTGGTCTGCAGCACAGATACATTGACACAGATATGGCTCAGCTAGTTGGTCTCTCTCTGAACAGCTGAGTTTTGAATACTTTTGCAAAGAAAATGAACGAGTTTCCAGTGTAAGTAAAAGTAAAGTTTCTGGTTGTTGTTTTTTTTTATTTTATTTTTTTTTAGTTGGTTTGACTGGGCTTGTCAATAAAGATTTTCCATAATAACTTACTAGAAAGTCTTAATTCTATTAAAGACTCGGAGGCGAGCATTATGCTTCTTTCTTTTATTCGACAATAAAGAAAAAAGCTCAGCAACAAGATATTTGTGCACCAAATGTGCCATGAGTAATGTGCAGAAAACAGGTGCACCAAATATATATAATAAGCATAGCAATATAACAGTAATATAACAGTAACATCATAACATAAAAGGGAAGTCTCTGAAGGAACTACATTTCCCAGGGAGCTTAGCTCCAGTTCATTTAGAGGCCATCAACACGTGACCTAGTCCACCAATAGTAGTTCAGATCCCTGCATAAACAGTCCTAAACACGATGACACTTCCTCTTTCTAGGCTGCGAACTTGACTGTCCATAGTAGAAGATAACTGTAGCCAACTTGAAGAAGAACTTGTGTTGGGCCGTGATCAGGCGGACTTGTCTGTAGGCGCTGTCAAAGAAAAGGAAAAATTAGTCTCTTGTATATGACAACCCTAGATCCCCTATCAGGGTTGGAGAATATCGTGGAGTTATTCCGATAGAATACATGTAAATTTCAGAACATTAATCTTTTCATTACATATTTAATCAACATCAAGTAACATGCTATTTTCTCGCTGGGTGGGATAATGCTCGCCTCCGAGTCTTTAATAGAATTAAGACTTTCTAGCAAGTTATTATGGAAAATCTTTATTCTATGTCAAGACCGGAGGCTCCCATTATGCTTGTTTAAAGCTTACTTACCACAATGGATGCCGGTTGATCTACCGGTTTTAGGTAGAATTGTTTGAATACTGATTCACTTGCCCAGTCTGCCATCCTCATGTTATCTTCTAGGCGAACTCCTGCCTGAAAGGCTTGGGAGGCCATGGCTCCTCTAACGGAGTGGGCTCCGAAGTGCTCGGTGTCTATCCCTGCTTGAGCTAGCGTCCACCAGACCCAGCGTGCTAAGGTCGGCGCTGATACCACTTTGTGCGGTTTACGCAGAGCGATCAGTAGCTGCCCGTTAGGGGAGGTTCTGAGTGAAGCCGTCTTTTCTTCGTAGACTTTTAAGCATTTAACCAAGCAGAGCTTAGGTTGATCTCTAAAGGCGGGGATAAGAAATCACCCTGGAATTGCACTTTGTTCTTCTATGAATATGGAATAAAATGCCATCGGGAGAAAAGGCTCTGCCTACTAGATCTAGAGCTCTGATGTCTGAGACTCTCCTGCAGGATACCAAGCAGAGTAGAGTAGTGAGTTTGCCAGATAGGGCCGTACGTGATAGTTCTTCGTTACGAGGCCATGACAGAAAAAGGTTCAGTACTTTATTAACGTCCCAAAGCTTGTCATAGCGAGCTGAAGGTGGGAGGGTAAGCCTTACACCCTTGAGCAACCTGCAGACGAGGTGGTGTTCTCATGACTTGCGGAAATTGCTGAACGGTAGGCGTTCACAGACCTGTAGGTGAGCCCTTTTTCCGCTAGGGATGCTAGAAAATTCAAAATCTCTTCTACAGGTGCTGAAATTGGATGTAATACTTTCTCACGACACCCGGAGCTCCAGATGCTCCAAGAGTTGGAATATCTCTTCCGGGTACTAGGAGCCCAGCTGTCTTCGATAAGGTTGATCGCTTTGTGAGACATGCCTGGGACTCCATCTTGACCTGAAATCCTCCAGGCCGCTAAGGTCAGAGATCCGCTGAGGAGGAGAGGATGACGCTGATCTGATGGATCTAATAGGAGATCCGGAAACTGGGGTAGTAGGATTGGAGAATCCGAAGAAAGTTCCAGAAGAACTGGATACCAGGTCTGAGATGTCCAGACTGGTACTATAAGGATCAGATTCGCATGCTCCTGACGGGCCTTCGCCAGGGTCCTCGCTATCATAGTGAAAGGAGGAAAGGCATACAGTATTCCCTGGGACCATGACTGCAGGAATGCATCTGTTGCAGCTGCTGCCGGGTCTGGCCTCCAGCTGTAGAACGTTGGTAGTTGGGAGTTGAGTCTGGAAGCAAAGAGGTCTATGGACATTGGACCCCAGATCTCCTGAAGGCGGAGGAAAACCTCTGTTGATTCTCCAATCGCTGTAATCTGTCGAGTGGTGGGAGTACCAGTCCGCTACTACATTTGAGAGCCCGGGAAGGTACTCCGCTGTAACTGAAATCTGATGATCCAGATAGAAATGCCAGAAGTCCTTGGCTAATTCTGCTAGGGGTCTCGACTTGGTGCCGCCCATATGGTTGATGTATCTTACCGCCGAGATGTTGTCCATCTTTAGTAAAATACAGCAACTCGCTTTGTCTTTGGCAAAAGAGCGCAGTGCAAAGGAACCTGGAAGAAGCTTTAGACAATTGATATGAAGGTCCAGCTCTTGAGGGGACCAAGTCCCTCCCGTGGCTACGGAACCGCATCTCGCTCCCCAACCGGAGCGACTGGCATCCGACTCAATGATAATATCTGGAGCGGAGCTGAAGATGGCTCTGCCGTTCCAGGCTTCCATATGAGTGAGCCACCAGTTGAGCTCTGTCCTCGTTTGAGGAAACAGTGTCAGGAGTTGAGAATAAGAAAGGCTTCGCCTTAAGTGTTGGCCTTTTAGTCTTTGCAGTTCTCGATAGTGAAGAGGGCCGGCAAATATTGCTTGAATGGAAGATGAAAGTAGCCTTATCACTCTTGCTAGTTCTCGAAGAGAGAACATGTTCTTCTGTAAGAGTCTGCGTATCTCTCTTTTGGTAGAGTGAATCTTGGCTGATGGGAGTCGAAGTTGAGAATTTTGTGTTTTTCCACTATGAATCCCAGAAATTCCATATTTTTGGATGGAAGTAGAACTGACTTCTCCCAGTTTATAAGAAAACCGAGGCTGTGTAGCAAGTTTATTGCTAATTCGGTTTGTTTCTGAACTAACTCCTGTGAGTGGGCCATGAAAATAATGTCATCTAGATAAATTGAGACGGACACCTTGCTATCTTAATTGAGCTACTACAGGTCTTAAGAGTTTGGTGAAGACCCAAGGCGCAGAAGAGAGTCCGAAGGGGAGACTTGTGAATTCCCAATCTCGATTTCTCCAGGAGAATCTGAGCTAACTGATGTGTGCTTGATGAATCGGCACTGCGAGGTAAGCGTCTTTTAAGTCTAGGTGCATAAGCCAGTCGTTCGGTCTCAGAAGATCTCTGAGCATGTGTATACCTTCCATTTTGAAATGGCGGTAAAGGATGAATTGAGTGCTCTGAGGTTTATGACTGGGCGCACTTTTTGCTTCCTGCGTACCAGAAATATGGGACTGAAGAAGCCTCCCTGACTTGCGCAGGGGCGAATCGCTTGCTTCTGATGGAGACTGAGTATTTCGCTGTGTAAGGCGGTTTGATCTGATAGACATTACTATGGGAGTGGGGCGACATGTCTGAATGGGCTGCATGAAAAAATCTAGGCGTAGACCCCGAGCTGTGTCCCTTACCCAGGCGTCTCCCGATAAGGTCTCCCAAGCATTTGCAAACATCCTTAACCTCCCTCCTATAGGTGTTAGGGGCGCTGGCGCAGTTATCAGTACACTGACCTGTAGGTTGTTGTTGGGCTGGGTATCTAGCCGCTCTCCTCCAGGGACGCCCTCTTCCACGACCTCTAGAGGGGAAGAAAGTGTCGGGGCGTTCTTGCCAGGAATTATGCTGGCCTCTGGATTGTTGAGGTCTCTTGTCAAAGAATTAACAGCCGGAAGAGCGACCACTTCCTCGTCCGGTCCTTGGAGAAAACCTTGGTTGCAAATACTCTTTTTATTGAAGCCTGTGCTTTGTTCAACGCCGTGAATGTCCCGACGAATTTTGTCATCTCCTTCATAAAAGGATCTCCGAAAAGCTGGCCTTGTGTAGTTGGGCCGGATTCTGTCTCTGCCAGTTCGGTTAATTTGGCATCTATTTTGTATAGGATGCCTTTCCGTTGCTCTGTTGAGATGGCGCAACTGGCGTTGCCCAAGAGGCATATAGCCCTCTGGACCCAACCGGACAGTATCACTGGGTTGATGGGGTCCGAGGAGGTGATGGCTGCATTCGCAAGATCGGAGATTTTTGCTAGTGGACCTGCTATGTCCAGTACTTTATCCTGGCAGGCCTTCCAGGCGCGATCAATACCCTTCCTGGGGTCTTTAACGTTTTTACCTAGTCTGGCCCGAACTTCTTTATCGAGTGGCTTGCGCAGCCTAAGTGGATGTAACTCGATGTCTTGGAAGATGGTTGCCAGTCGGTGGACCTGGGGTGTATTAAGTGTTCAGTAGAAGGTTTGGTCCCGCTTGTGTCTTTAGGGATGGGGTCTGCCGCAGAGGGTTTTGAATCCTCTAAATGAAATTCCTCATCTGAAGAGGAGTGGGAAAGATCAGCGTCGTAGATGTTCTTATGATCTTCTTCCGAGCCCTGTCCATATCCCTCTGGGCTTGAGGGTCTATTTCTCCTGATTTTCTCCTCGGGGTAAGAGGGTTGATGGGAAGGGGTTACCTTCCTGTTCATGAAGGATTGTTTCAGCCTTGAGAAGGCGTCCGTTACGGCAGCTGTGGCATTAGATGGCTGGCTTGGGGGGGGGGGGTCATAGAGCTTTTACTCTTGCAAGCCGGTGTACATCCCCCTTCAGTAAGGTGCTTCCTTTTCTGTGTTCTCTTCCTCCCAGGAGGGGAGGTCCCTCTGAAATGCTCCTCCATAGTGTCTAGGCGATTTTGTATGGGAATGAGCATATCCGTTACAGCTTTCTTAACACTGCTCTCCACTGAGGATCCCAGAACCTTCTGTAAACTATTAGCCATTGCCACTTCATCTATGTAACAGTGATCTCCCTCAGCCTCAGACCAGGCCTGATCTGATTGAGGCGAGTACTGTTCTGCCATTATAAAATAAATGCACCTTACTCACTTTTTTTTTTTTTTCTTTCCTTTTCTGGGCTTCTGAACACTTTCTCTCACTGCCCAGTAATCTTATTTCAGTTCAGCTTTGTAATTGTTCTTAATATGCTGAATAGGAGATTTCTTAGATCTATCCGCGGTGAAAAAACCCGCGAGAAGAAACACTCGTTCTTGTCTGGGGAAGGATTCCGGCGCTCGAGCTGCAAGAAGACGTCAAACTATAACGGGCATGCGCGCTCGAGCTCGGAATGCAGAGAAAAGGACCAGGAGAGCAGGAGCTCCCCTGGCAGCCTGCAGGCGGTGCAGTGTGTTCCGGCTAGGCCGCGCTGGACTCCCAGTGCTTCAGGAGCGCAACGAAGCTGCGGGGAAGCCGGCGCAAGTCCGCAGAGGGATCCGCTCGACGAGCGGATTAAATAACAGCTGATCAGCTGTGACCGCGTGAAGCGGAGCTTCACATTAAGCGGTCTCCGAGGCCAGAGGACTGGCGTCGGAGCTCAACACAAAAGTACAAATTATTATTTATTTATTTTTTAAAAAATAAATATTGAAAGTAAAATTCGTATAAGCCTATAACCATGCAGTAAACATATATTATGAAATTTTGCAACGTTATCTTTAAATTATAAAATCATGACATAAGCAGTGCTAAACATGAAGTACTTATCTCTTGCTGTGAGCAGCAAAGAAAGAGGAAGTGTCATCATGTTTAGGACTGTTTATGCAGGGATCTGAACTACTATTGGTGGACTAGGTCACGTGTTGATGGCCTCTAAATGAACTGGAGCTAAGCTCCCTGGGAAATGTAGTTCCTTCAGAGCCTCTTATCTTTTATGTTATGATGTTACTGTTATATTGCTATGCTTATTACATATATTTGGTGCACCTGTTTTCTGCACATTACTCATGGCACATTTGGTGCACAAATATCTTGCTGCTGAGCTTTTTTCTTTATTGTTGAATAAAAGAAAGAGAAGCATAATGGGAGCCTCCGGTCTTGACATAGAATTCAGAATCATGCCTGCTTTTGCTGAGGCACAGTGAAACACACAGGGCTTGGTAGGGTTTATTAATCACAGTAACTTTAATGCACAAGGGGAATTGGTGTCAAAGCCGTATTTTTTTTTAAAGGTGAAAAAAGGTTTCTTTTCAAAGGATATTTTGGCTTTTGCAGCAAAGCAACGCTGCTTTTTCCACTTTCTTCCTTTTGTTCGTGGGAACCCATTGGCAATCTCCTTTAATGTGCCCCCTGGTTCCATCCTGCCCGATGTGTGCTTGGCAGGACGGTGCAGCCTTTTTTGTTGTTGCAAAACAGTTTTGAGCCATGGCGCTTACAGGAGCAAGCACAACCCTTTTGTGGTGGTTTCTGCGTAAATGCAGCTTAGTGGTGTGGGTCATTGCAGTTGAGTGGGTCAATATATCCCACAGAGTAATTATGCCTTGTTTTTATAAGATATATCATAAGCCTGGAATTCTCAAATCCGTGCCCTTTTCACCTTGTTAAACAAGACTTTATTGACCAATTGTCTTAGTTGACCTTCTCTGACATTAAGAGAATGGCTAATGGTTATGAATCAAAGGAAATTGTCAGTACTAGCAACTGAATGCTTAAGTAACATTTCTTTGACCTTTTTTCATGTTTTTCTTATTTTTCACTTCAGATTCCAGTTCAGTATTGGGTAAGAAAGGTAAAGTGATGCAGATTTTGAAAACTCCCCCTGCAAAACCTAAGCAGCCCGCTCCTGTAAAAACTACTCGTACCACAAATTATTCAAGCTCCTCTGATAGTTCTGGTATGTATATGGTTTAGTATTTGTTGTGAAGCTAATGCTTTGGAGGGACAGGGCCTCCTCGTCCTACTTCTGTGTATCTTTGTGTTTTTTCTGCACAGGAGTCCAGTTTAGATCTGTGGCAATGCAGCTCTTCATCTTTTTTTGGTGAACATGACCCATGGAGTGCCCCTATTGCACCCATGGATGGGGGTACACCCTTGTACCCCCAGTGTGTCCTACAGAGCAGGGTATGGGCTGGTTGCATCTTCTTGCTGAATGTTTGGGACCCTGGGTCTCCCCCATTCTGGGACACCTAAGCACTGTAATTGGAATCAATAGGTTACTTAACAAAGGCAAGATGGCCACTGATGGCCTCATGGCTTCTTTCCTTTGCCTTTGTGTTTCTCAAATTCCTAAGAAGCCCTGGCTCTGTTCCCCTCGACCTAATTGGATGTTTGGTGGAAGGATGATATATGGCTCTGGGGTTGTCCCTGCTAGACTGGTTTGAGCATTGCCAGGGACTGCTTGTTGTGGGTACACCCACGGGGTGGAACCTGACTTAATGGAGAGAGGAGTCAAATCACATTGTGTGTTGTGGGTGTCTGGCTTTGGTTGGGTCACAAAACCTTTGGTCCTACCTGAGCCAGCCCTTTCTGAAACTGGATGAATGCAGCAAGGTGCTTTGAAAGGCTGGGAGTTTCCCCCAATCCACATTCTGTGTAGTCCCTGTGCTTTTGGGTGAATGGCTTGAATGCCAATGGCTGTGAGCCTGATTGGTGGCTGCACAAATGCTCTCTGTGTGATTGGCTGGCTGAGCCTAGCTCATCCTGTGTGTATGAGGAGTTTTTTGTATAACGGGAGACCCCTCGCTAACCTCTGTGTCAGAAGCTAAAAGTCAAAACTGAAGCCAGAAACTTGTATCCTGAATCCAGATGGAGGTAGAAGTATGTGTCTGCATCTGTTCAAGATATCCAAAGGTATCTGTGCTGATTGAAGGACTGATCAAGAGAACCTGGACGGACGACCTCTTCCCGTAGCTACGAGGGGACATCGCGCAACTGCTGTTCTTCACCTGAAGTGTCCTAGAAGCCAGTCCTGTGTAGCTGCTGCCTGCAGAGTTATCTTTGTGGCTCCAGAAGAAGTGTCCAGACATCTTGAGCCCAAGAAGTCCACCATTGCGCGAAACCAAAATTGCGGTTTTTCCTCATAAGAGGGTTCTGTAAAGAAAGCATGGTATCAAATAGTGAAGACACACAAGTGATCACAGTTCATGGGTGTTTTCTGAACTTCAATGGGCGGGTTGAACGCTTATCTAATCTTAAATTTAAAGTTGGGAGCGAGCAATGACCAGCAAATAATAATGCAGTCCTAGTGGAGTCTGTTAAAATAAAAGGGCCTATAATAAAACTTTTTGCCAATCCTTACTTCTAAATACAAATGGCGTGGGACAACAATTTAGGCAAAAGAAAAGGGTTCATGAAATGTCAGGATAGTTGAGCAGTTCGCTTCCCTTTCCTACATTTTCAGCATGGGACAATGTTGGTTAAGAATTGGTGCACTCCAACTGGTGTGGGACTGCACAAGACTTCTCCTTGGTAGTAGGTAACCCACCTTTTAATATAGGCTTGTACTACACAAGTTGATAGTGAGTGTGAGCGGCCAAGCTTATCTTAAGAGGAGTAAATATGAGCTGTAGAGCTGCTCAATGAAACCAGTAAAGGCAAGTTTCAAATGAAACACTTAAACGCTGAGTTATATAATTTATTTGTACGCAAAGATATTTAAAGAATTCTTTAAAAAGCAGTAATACGCTGTAACATTAATCCCCAGTTAGGATTCAATTCAAACAGTGAACAATAAAGCAGGTGAGTAAGTCTCATGTTACACATGTTCCAGCACCCAGAGGTGATGTCATTTGAGGTCAGTATAGCATCACCTTTGCAATATTAAGTTTTCAAGGAAGGAAAGGTTAGGGTTAGATCAGAACAGACTGAGGGGTTATAAGAACAGTTGGATTCTCCCAAAGGGATGCAGGCAGGCAATTATCCCAGCATTAAAGTGTTCAACTGTTAAAACCTGTAAGGGAACAAGAATTACCAAAGCCAATAGGCTAGGAAGGAGGCCTTTAGGGAGCCAGGCCAGCCAAAGTCAGTGGACAAAGTCTAAATTGTGATGCTCTTCTTTTTAGAAAAAATGTCTTAAATACACAGTGTTCAAAAGAGAAATCGCAGCATCTCAAGAGTCACCACCTTTAGGTAGCACAAGCTGTATGTCCAATGCATGCAAGTTGAGGTCAACTTGGTGTAGGGTTAAATCGCGCTCTCAAAGATGGGAAGCACCCCAAATGGCAAAAGGATAAAATACCCTGTTAGGCAAGATTGTATGCAGTACCCTTTGGGTGCACTACAATAACCTTGACCCCCTGGCAACAGGGACCCAACCTTTGGTATAAGTCTGAACTACACAGGTTGGTAGTGTGGTCGAGCAGCCAGGCATATCTCAAGAGGGGTCAATGTGAGCAGTAAGGTTGTGACAGAGTTTCACAATAGTTATCCAAAAAAACACTTCTGCTCAAGGTATCGAGATAAAACAATTATTAATTTATTTCACAGTCAGTTATATAAGCCTTCTTCCGAAAGGGAGCAAAACATGTAACACTTAAATATACTTCAAAACACACTCAATTTCTCTTAATCAGATGACACCTATTGGGGATGGCACACATACTTCCTACACCCTCTGCTGACTTAAAATTGCTAGGACACTGTGGACATTGATTCATCACTTGTACATTTAGAGCAATACCGAGTTAGGTGAAAAATATAGAATAGAGGAATAAAACAAAGGTTAACAAAATAACTCAAACAGGGAAGTACTTTTAAACACCTTCCAAAGCACGAAGTCGTAGGTAAAGAGGAGTCTCTCAGGGAGCCAGGACAACCAATGTTAATTGCGCAATGTCAAGGGGAGCTGAAGATCTTTGCTGGTAGGTAAGAAGTCCTGCACAATGTTTGTAGAAATGTTTGTAAAAAATGGAACACTTGGACCACAAGCTTGGGAGGCTTGTGAAGGGCAAAGTTTCAGCAACTCCGCAAGGTAAACAAGACCGGTCTCATGTATAAGCCCAGGATCCTCTGTCTTGCATCTGGGACATTCTTGTCTACCGGCTCCTTTATAAAGGTTGGGATAACCGCAGGCATAAGGTATGCTCTGTGTGTGTGTGACATACAGTTGTATTAAATTGTCTGGCATTCCTGGAGACCACCTTGTGGTACAATTTTACTTTTCTCTATCCTCAAACGTCTTTTCCAATTCCCATTTCCCTTTGCATTTCAGCTCTAATTGCGAGGTTTGGCTTATCAAAATGTCAGTTTCTAGATATGGCGTGTCCACCCTCCGCCACAGTGAGCAACATCTCAATGTTCTCGTTCCCTACATCCCCTTCCGTGTTTGGCCATCTACTTTGCAATACACTCGTTATACAGCAGGAACTCCCTTGCGTGTATACCCATATCTTCCTTTAAATCCACAAATGTCTTCCCGCTTCATTCCGTAGGTCCCCCACCGTAGCCACTCCCCACATCTCCCCCCTCGTTTCTATCATCGCCCTACTGCTCGGTTTTCCTTCCAGGGTCGCCGCTATCGGTACCTGCGAAGAGAGTGGGTCCACCCTCCCCCTGACCCCACAGGCCCCATGCCAGACTCTGATACCCAGTTTAACTAAGTAGGGGTTACAAGTATCTATGTCCTATAGCTGGCTGTAACAACGCTGTTTCCGACGTAGGATCGTCTGCCATCCATTGCATCATGTATTGTAGCTGGCATGCTAGGAAGTACAGCTCAAAGTTTGGTATCTTTAGCCCACCCTGATCGTACGGTCTTTGTGTGTTTAGGGCTACCCTGTTCCTTACCACCTGCCACAGGAACACCCTACACATCTTTTCTAAGTCTCGAAAGTATTGCTTCAGTATATCGTATGGGACATTCCCGAAGCAATGCCACAATTTTTAACAATGCTGCTCTCCTCCTCACTGACAACAGTAATTTACTCCAAAACCCCATGGACGCCACCAACCCGGCTTTGGCTTGCACTGCGTTGGTTTCGTGCTCTTGCTTAGGGTCATGATAGATATTAATGCCCAAATATCTAAAGGAGTTCATACTCCAGGACAGGGGAAGGTCTGTTAAGTCCTCTTCTGCTCTCTTTGCAGTGGCTGCCAGCACAGGCATTACATTTTTTTTTTGGATTCCTATTAATGTACTAGAATTATCCAGTACCTCTAGAATAATGGCAGATTCATCTCGGGATCCCTCACATAACGCAACACATCATATGCGTAGATGGATATAATATGCCTCACCCTGCCTATGTCTTTGCCTACATCTTCATATTCCTGCCTCAAATATGCTGCCATAGGCTCTGCTGCTAAGATGTATAACAACGGGACAGTGGGCACCCCTGTCTTGTGCCTCTGTGCAGTTGCCACGTCTCAGAGTACATACTTCCCGTCCTGACCCTGGATTTGGTTTTGTGTATGTTAACCGTGCCCATTTCATGAATTGCGTGCCAATCCCCATCTTTGTCATTGTGGCATACAACCAGTGTACTAAGTCAAATGATTTGACGTGTCTAAGAAGGCTACTGCACATTCCGAGGCGCGATCCGCTGTACTATAAATCACGTGGTCGGGTCTTCTAAGGTTCTCTGAGAGGTTTCTCCCAGGCACATACCGCGTCTGATCTGGATGAATCGGCAAATGTATCACCCTTCGGAGTCCATTAGCCAAGATGGCCGTGAGGATCTTAATATCTTGATTTAGCAATGACAGCGGTCTGTAGGATCTGCAGCCTGTGCTTATTTTATCCGGTTTGAGTAGCTGCAATATCGGGGCTTCCCTCATGCTCCCAGGTAGCATATTGTCTGCATATGCCTCACCATACACTTTGGCCATCAATGGCGCCAGCGTATAGGCGTAGGCCTTATAAAATTTGCTTGGGAGCCCATCCGTTCCCGGTGCTCATCCAGAGTTATGGGTGCCTCCAGTGGCTCCGCCTGGAGAGTATCTAGCTTGGGCAAGGTTAACAGTCCGAGAACCTTGGGTATAGCCTCTATGCATCCTTGGGGGGCTGCATTTAATGCCTTATAGTACTCAGAGAACACCTTGTCTATGCCCGCTTGTGTACGTACATCCTCCATATGTGTTCCGGATGGGGCAGATTGGAGATCTGGTGTCATTCTGTCTGCACAGCCATGCCAACGTTCTCCCAGGCTTATCCCCCTGCGCATGGCTTCTCTCCAGGTATTTTGCATAGTTAAACTTCCCACACCTGTCGCATTGTACCAGGCCTGCATGTTTCAATGCAATTTCATCAAGGTGCTCCTTGTTTGTCAGGGCCTCCCCCTCCTGCATCTTCAATTCCTCTTCTATCTTTTCCAGTTCCTTACTAAGACTTTTTCCACACCTCCCGACTCCGCTATCATGACCACTTTGTACGCCTCTCAGAATATACTCACCTTCTGCACACACCCCTCATTTTGTGCCATATATACGATAGTGCTTTTCCTGACACGCTCGGCAAATGCTGTATCCTGCATCGATTCACTCCTCAGTTTCCATGTGGGTATCTTTGTCCTTGGGGCGGACACTCTCCACCTTGCCACGAGCAGCGAGTAATCTGACAGTACTCTAGCTAGGTACTCCAGCTCTGAAAATTCTAATTCATGCTCCACCCCAGATGTAGTCTATCCTGGTATATATCTTATGTGGTGCTGAGTAGTGGGAGTATCCCCTTTCTTCACTATGCTTAGCTTTCCACAAGTCCTGCAGTTAAAAATGCTCTAACGATTTCAATACCTTTGCCGGAGGGGATGGCTGTCTGTGTTTGGCATCGGACATATCTTTTGTGGGGTCTATCGTACAGTTGAAGTCTCCACCCCAAACCAAACTTCCACTTCTAGTCATGCATATAGTGATCTAAAAACACAGTAGCATCATGGTTTGGGGCATAGGTATTAAAAACACAAATCTTCCAGTTTTCTAAGATCCTGTGTAACATGGCCATCCTTCCCTCATCAGTTTTCACTGTCAGCACTTTGATTAGTATATTGGGGGCTACCCAGATGAGGACCCTCTGTGCATCTGTGGAGCCCACCATCATCCCTCTCCAAGTTCTTTTGCTTTTGTGCATCTGTGTGTTTCCTGCGACAGCGCTATCCGCTATATAGAAGCTCACTTTTTTGCGTTTCACGTAATTCAGCCCCCTGACATTCCAGGTCCTAATTTTAATAGTATAGACCGTACCTAGGGTATCCGTGAGGCCATCAACCTGTAGCCAGTTTTAGTAGGAGCTTGATGCAGTCTGCAATTATATTTAGTAGGCTCCCCAGTCCCCCAACCCCAAAACACAACAAACTTATAACATAACTTGTCCCGCTATGCCTTGCACACTGGGACAACCCAGTTTCCGCTCCATTCAATCTGGTCGCTAGACTAGTCTCCTGGTGCCCTACAGGTGGGCCCTGTGCAGTAGCCCTTAATCTGCAGGGGGATGGGGGAGTGGGAGCAGGTCTGTGTTAGCATTCCCCCATGTTGTTAAATTGTTCACATGCGTGGCATGGGCATATCCCACTCTATTGTTTAGCTATACAGTTTCTATCTTATGGCATCATCCCACGCAGTGTCTGCTAACATTGCCAATATCTCTGGCTCTGCTGTGTCTGGTATCTGTGTCCTGTCCATCCATTCCTGCGTTTCCTCTGTTGATTCGAAGAGGGCCTTGCAGTTATAGATCACCTTTAGTTTTGCTGGGTATATTAGCATGTACCTTAGTCCGGCCTTCCGTAGCCTGGCTTTCGTGGTGATGAAGTGTGCTCTTCGCTTTTGGACCTGAAATGTATAGTCGGGGTACACTGCAATCTTCGTGGTTTCTCTTTGTATCGTTCCCACCCCTCACGAACTAGAGAAGGCCAGGACTTTTTCTCAGTCTTTATAATTTAGCACCTTGGCTATCATTAGTCTGGGTGGTGGACCTGGGGGCGGCCTCCTGATGAGGGAACGATGTGCCCTTTCGATTGTGAACCCTTGAGTGAGTTCACCTGCTCTGATTTCCTGTGTCAGTAAGTTTTCCACATTGGTGGTGGGGTCCGATCCTTCAGTCCCCTCCGGCAGACCCACAATACGTATATTATTTCTGCGAGCTCTGCTTTCCACTTCCTCCGCTCTGTCTTCCAGTAGTTTTTGCATGAGGACATCTGTTTTTCGTCGCTTGCACTCTGACCTATGTTAGGCAAGATTGTATGCAGTACCCTTTGGGTGCTTTATAATAACCGTGACCTCCTGGCAGTAGTGACCCAACCTTTGGTAGAAGTCTAAACTACACAGGTTGGAAGGCTTATCTCAAGAAGGGGTCAATGTGAGCAGTAATGTCGTGACTGCTTCACAGTAGCAGTTATTCAAATAAACGCACTCCAGGTTTCTTGATAAAACAATGATTACATTATTTCACAGTCAGTTGTATAAGTCTTCTTCAGAAGGGAGCAATATATAGGTAACAATTATAATATACTTCAAACACACACTCTTAGTTTCTCTAAATCGGATGATGCCCATTGGGGATGGCACACACTTCCTACACCCCCATGTGACTTAAATAGCTAGGACACTGTGGACATTGATTAATCACTGGTATATTTATAGCAATACAGAGTTTGGTGTAAAAGATAGACTAAAACTAAGTTTAACAAATAACTCCTAAACGGGTAAGTACTTTTTAAACCTTCCAATGCACAGTAAGTTAACCCTTTCCTGGGGGAAAGGTAAAAGCACAAAGTCAGAGGTAGAAGAGTCTCTCGGAGCCAGGACAGCCAATCAATTGCACAATGTCTAGGGGAGCTGAAGATCATCTTTGCAGGTAGGCAGAAAGTCTTGCACAAGGTTTTTAGAAATGTTTGTAGAAAATGAAACACTTGAAGGGCCACAACCTGTGAGGGGCAAAGATTTATCAACTCTGCAAGGTAATAAAGACCAGTCTCAACTGAGAGCAAGTAAGGCTACACAACAAGAGGTAAGTTCTCTTAGACTTTTCAGTACTTCTGGTTAGAAGAAATGGTTCCAGCTGGCTTCTGTTCCTGTACAGCTCTGCAGATCCTGTTGTTCCTGAGCCTCAGTCATGGGGAGGGAGGACGTCTGGGAACTCCTGCTCTGCAACGGGAAGGTCAGTGGCAGCAATGGGCAAACTTCAATTCAGCAGTTCTTCTGTGTTTCAGTTCCTTGCGTCTGACGGCAAATAGCAACACTGCGGTTCTCGGTTACCACTTCAGACTTTCCTTGATTCTGGGGTCCAGCACTCTGTTGAGGTTGCTCAGGCTTTGTCAGTCCCGCATCAGGGAAGTCCGGAGGATCTTCCTAGCGCTTGGGTTTGACTTAAAAGCAAGGCACACAATCTGGTGTTCCTCTCCCTGGCACTTTGGTTCTGGCGGCAGCAGCAGTGGAGGATGTCCAGGCGTGCTTACTTTAGAGTTGATTGGTCCCATCAACTCAAAGGGAGAAGTATTCCTTGCAGGGCTTCTCTAGTCGAGGCGAATTCGGAGCTTGAGCACAGCAGTAGGCCTTCACCGGGCAAACCAACGGTCCAGGAGTTGCAGCAGGCGTCACTTCCAAATTCTTCTTCGGATTCCTTCGTCCAGTGGTCGACTCTGCCTTCTAAGCTAAAAAGCCCTGCCTTTTTTATGCAGGTTTCTTCCATTCATTCCGGCCTAGCTGTCAATCACACAGCAGGGTGGCTGTCTGGCCAATCACTACAGAGTGCATTTGGGTCTCCTGTGAAACTAAGCACAGGGAGTTTTGGGCACCTCCTCACTTCCTGCTCACCCCAGACACCCTGGAGCCAGAGGTGGGTTTCACTTGTGAAGCCCACCAAACACCAAACGAACAAAGGGACCAAATCGGGTTTGGTGCACAAAGTAAATCTCAAGAAGGACCTTTCCACAAATAAATTGCGAAAAAAGACTGGGCCATTTTGACAAAAATGGCACCCCATGGGTGTCTTACCGCTGTAAAATAACCTAATGGTAGTAAAACGTAAACCACTGCAGCCAGCCATTGATCGAGGAAAGGGTAACAATAAAATGTTACATGAGAAGCTAGACACAAGGGGATACTAGGTAACCCTTCCAGCACCGTATTGTAAGATGGTGTATGCTGGGTCTAGAAAGTAACATATTAGTAAAGTCAATTTCACTTCACTTTACTGCTCTGGGAAACAGTAGTTTATCCCAGAAAAGGTATTTAAACATTTGGAAACCTGAAAGACTTCCCTGTGTCACTGCACTGAAGGTGCTGGGTGACACAATGTAAACGATGAGGCCTATGGAGTTTGACTCCACAACCAAAAGAAACACTGTACAAAATCACATTAAAATACATGAGAGAGTGGGGAAAAAGGGTCTCCCTCTCTCCAGGTTAAAACAATCAAGTCCTCAAAATCCAGCAAAGTTGCTGGGGCTCTCTAAGGTAGAGGGAATTAGCACATTTCTGAGAATTCTCCCCAACACTCACAGAATATTTGACTCTTTTTATGGGTGTTAATTTGTAGACTCGCCATAGTGTCTTTAAAGTTATCGTCTTTAACAACTTTTTTGCAATAAGTGCCCGTTGTTGCTGGCTTGCCCTGGGGGCTCCCTTTTTAACTTTATTTGGCTAACCTTGAGTAAATTACAGTTCCCAAGGGTAGAAAGAACTTTTGATCCCTTTTACATTTTGTTAGGTGAAACCAGCACACCCCACCTTATGTAAAGTGCTGGGGAGATGTAATGTATCCCCTCTCACACTTAAACTGTAACAATTCTGTTACTGGGGAAAAGCTTACCTTCAATGGCTGGTGGCAGTGATGCCTTTTTATTAATTTGGTGCACCTTTACCGCACACTGTGTTCACAGCTGCAGTAAAGGCACGAAGGGTGCTCATTTTACCAAAATGGCCCAGTCTTTTTTCGCCATTTTAGTGTTTCTTGTCCTTTCTTCGTTACCCTGACATCCACGGTGGGAAATTCCTTTGTGTGATTTTTATCTTCAGCGGGAGTCCACTACCTGCCCAAGCTCCAGTCTGTTTGTGAAGGCAGGAAGCGAGGGAGGAGTGCAAAACTCTGCAGCCCTTTGTCTTCCTCCTTGCCCGAATAAGGACAAATCCCAATGTGTGGGCTGGCTGTCCTGAATGGACAACCAGACCGCCCCTTGTTGTAAAATGCAGGGAGAGAATGCAGAGGTTGTGCTGTAGTTCCTGTTAAATATTGCAAACCTTGAAGCTGAAGACAAGTCGACCACTGAAACTGAAACCGAAGAGGATGATGAAGGAAAAGCGGATGAGATGATTTCCAGCAACCTGAGAGACTGCTGTGTAACCTGAGCCTGCTGTAGTCCTACCTTTCAATCGACGTGGACACTCCGAAAATGACGACCGTGACCCAGAGTCTGGTGGGACCCACTAGACTCAAGAAAACCTGCATTGTGAGCCCTCCCAAGCGTTGCTGTGACCTTGCGGGGCTGCAATACCCCAATACCTTGGGACCTCAAGCCATTGTGTGGTACACGGTCTACCGAATTCCGAATCTCGAAACTTCGTGGGCATCCTGGTGGATCTCCAGAGACATGAATCGAGTCCCCTCAACAGTGCTGGACCTTTTGTAACGAGGAGAATTCAACCACAATTTTTTGTCGTCTTCTGTGCTCCTTGAAAAGGCACCAAATCCAGAGCCGCATTCAGCCGTGAGAAAAACGTTGACTAGAGACTTCTCCATTGATCCCTGCTGCAAGGTCCCTTCCAAGGCCCTGTTTTCAGTCACCACGACAAGTAATCCACTGACCGGGTATTAGGCTGCAGATCCTGACATTCTCCTGCTGCTAAATCTTCAATGCTGAGGTACTATGTTGGCTTGGTTATGTAATTAACTTACGTCTCTTAGGATTCCTGTGTAGCTGTGGGGTGTTTTCTGTAATGGGGGAAGCCTCTCATCCAGTGCACCCAGTCCCACTGCTATAATCCTGCTAGGGTGACTTCTGTGAAGCCTCTGGACCTTCTTCTAACTCAGAAGTAAAGTACTCACCTGTTTGCTAGTCTTCCCGAGGAACTCTGACTTTTGCTACTTAAGAACCTTTTCTGACACTGCCTGTTGGTCACTAGATCCTAGCGACCCTCTTTTGCCAATGAGAACACTCATGTTCCAAGAATAAAGGAAAGACTTTTTAGGGATTGGGCCTTTTGCCTAGAAAAGAAAATGTTTAAAAGTTGCTGAGAGTTGGTTGGCAACTGTAATTCTAAGAGTGAACAGTTGCAAAAGTTCTTACTTACCTTGGATGTGTGATGCACTATTCTTAAAAGTATGGTTAACATCTTTCTTCCCGTAGAAACCGTTTTGCCATTCTAATTGAAGGTAAATGTGAAGGTATATTATTCTCCTGTGATTAGCTTCTGCCTCTTCCCAAAAGTGATTTGTTGGTTGCATCAGATTATGAATTTTAGGATAATTGTATGAGTGTTCCCCAACTGGGTCTTGCTTCCCCTGACTTTCTAACATTTCCAGAATAAGTCTGCATTAGGTCTTACCTACCTAGAATAACTTGTAGTCATTCAGTAAAGTGTAACATTGGGTTTTTGCTTTCCTTTTGCTGTTTGGTTCGAACTGTCCCTTTTAAGTCATACATACGTTACTTGTATAGCTGGGAAAGATCTAACCTGGACTTCCTTGTGAGATTAAAAAAGTATATAGGGTTTACTTACCTTGTTAACAGTGTGCCATCCAAAATACGTTAGAAGAGTTACTGCTTATCTCAATCTGTCTTTGACTGATCTCAAAAGAACCTGTAATTGAATATTATATCCTTGGGTTTTACTCACCTAGTATAACTGGGTTATCACAAAAGTAGTAATAGGTTTTTACTGTACCTAGAATAAGTGCTCTATTATTCACAAAACGTATACCGTCCAGTTGACTAATTGTGATTGGTTACTGAGTCATTGTACAACTGGTGGGGTCTTCTGCCCTGGCATTACTGAATGTAATTGTGAAAGTAACCATTGGTTTTTACTGCCCAAAAATAGGTGTGACCTATGCTGAATGTGTATGAAAAGGTTTTGACTTACCTAGTAATACCGTTAGGTGTTCCAAATAAGGTTTATGCTTTGGTCTGTGCACCTTAGAGCATAGTGTTGTTTTGATAATTGTGATTACATATATGTGATGGTACTCATTTACCCCTAGATTTATCAGGTCCTACCTGTAGTTAAATAAATCATTTATGTTTTGACATACATAGTGTTTCAGTGTTTCTTTGGACCATTTGTATTACAATTCCATTTGTACTGATTCCACAGCCCCCTCTCCCTCCTAAAATAAGCCTGGCTGCTCTATCTACGCTACCATGTACTTGGGTGGTACAGCCTTATACTAAGATTGGAGTCTTGTACTGCCTCAATTGAATGGTTTTACTAAGTCCTGGACTTGGAGATAAGTACCCTGTTAGGACAGTTTTTCTTGTGTCTAGCTTTGCTCTTTTCAGTTGACACTTGCAGTAGCTACTTTGCTGGAGTTGATTTCAGCTCTACCCTTCACAAGTGTAACACCAGCTTGTCACCCTACAGTGATTATTCTGCAACAAACTCTTTTGCAACTTTGCACGACTTTTACTATGTAAGAAGTTTCTTAGCTCCACAGATTGTGCTCCAATTGATTTTGGCTGTCCTGACTCCCTCCAGACCCTTCTAGTCCACCAGACTTTGATATTTACTGTCTCTCACAGGTGATAACTTGGTTTGAAACTATTATTGCTGCGAAAGGTTTTTGTCTAGACTTCATTCGAGTATTTAAGTGCTCACATGCTCTGAGAACCTGTTTAACCCTTTTCCTTCGCTTAACCTTTCCTTTCTACAAACCTCAGAATCCACAAAGTGTACTAGTGATATATAAATGCCATTACTGTCCTAGTTAGTAAAGTCATCTCGGGGTGTAGGAAGTGTGTAAAAAAGCATCTCTAAAGAGTATCTACTAGCTTTTTGTTGATTCTGGAAAAGTATTTTAAAGTATATTTGACTGTTACATATATTGCCCTTTTTTAAAGCATGCTTATTTAAAAATAGCTGTTGAATAAATAGATCGCTATTTATAAAGTAAAACCTTGAGTGCAAGTGTTACTTGGTTACTTGTAATTGCGAATTTCATTGCTACAGCTCTACAGCTCACATTTACACCTCTTGAGATATGCCTGGCTGCTCAGTCAAACTAGCAACTTGTGTAGTACAGGACAATACCAAAAGGTGGGTGTTAGGCAAGATTGTATGCAGTACCCTTTCGGTGCACTACAACCACCCTGACACCTGGCAATAGAAACCCAACCTTTGGTAGAAGTCTGCACTACACAGGTTGGTAGCGCGTGGAGCAGCCAGGCCTATCTCAAGAGGGGTGAATGTGAGCTGTAGGGGTTACACAGAGATTCACAGTGACAAGTATTCAAACTCTTACACGCAAGGTTTCTTGATAAACAATTATTCATTTATTTACCACTCAGTTATAGTAAGTCTTCTTCAGAAGGGAGCAATATAAAACCACACACAAATACACTTGACAAATACACTCTTAGTTATCTAAATGAGCAAATACCCAGTTGGAATGACACAGGCACTACTTACACCCCCAGGTGACTTCAATAGCTAGGGTGCTGTTGGCATTAATATATTATTTTTGCATTTAGAATATTCTTGGGAGTATTGTTAAAAAGCAGAGAGTTAAGAATAACTGTATGAATACTTGTTTTATTCTGAAGTAGGCAAGTACTTTCAAAACAACCCCCCAATGTAAAGTTAGTTGACCCTTTCCTGGAAGGAAGGCAAAACACATAAGCAGAAGAGAGAAGTCATTAAGGGAGCCAGGCCAGCCAATTTTAAGTTAGCAAAAAGTCAAGGTGAACTGAAGCTCTATTTGCAGGTAAGCAGAAAGTATTTTCCAATATTTTAAAAAGTCTTGGTTGAATAGAAGCAGACCAAAGTAGGGCCACAAGCGGACTTGGTTTGTGAAGTAGAGAAGCAGCAAGCAACTCTACACATGCAACCAAACAAGTCTCCAACGAGGACAAGTGGCTACACAACAAGAGGTAAGTTCGCTTAGACTTTACAATACCTTTTAGGTTGAAGAAAAAGTGCAGCAGATGACTTCTGTTCATGTGCAGCTCTGCAAATCTAGCTGTTCCTGGGCCTCAGTCGTGGGGACTCCTGAACTGCAATGGGATGGTCCCTGCTCGCAACGAGTTGGGCTTTCCTTGCGTCTGGGCTCCTGCACTCTGTTGAGGGGGCTCAGGCTCAGTCAGTCGTGCTTCCTGGGAGTCCAGAGGATCTTCCTGGAGCTCTTGCGAGGTTAAAAGCAACGCACACTAACTGGTGTTCCTCTCCCCGGCTATCCGGTCTCCAGCAGCGACTGCAGTGGATACTCGACCAGCTTTGCGAGGATGTCCAGGTAGTTTACCTTGGAGTTGATTGGTCCCACCAACTCAAAGGGAGAGGTTGTCCTTACAGGGGCTTCTCTGTTGATACGAATTTGGAGTTTCAGCACAGCAGCAGGGGTTTACCGGGCAAACCAGCGGTCCAGGAGTTGAAGCAGGCGTCTTTGCCGGACAGTCAGCCAGCCAATCATCATAGAGTGCATTTGGGTCTCCTAGGAGACTAAGCACAGAGTTTCGGGCACCTCACTCACTTCCTGCCTACCCCAGACACCCTGGAGCCAGAGGCGGGCTTCACTTGTGAATCCCGCCAAAGACAAAACAAACAGAGGGACCAAGCCTCGTTTGGTGCGCAGAGTAAGTCTCAAGAAGGACCTTTCCAACAAGAAATGGTGAGAAAAGACCAGGGCCATTTTGACAAAATGGACCCCGATGCGTGCTTTACTGCAGCTGCAATTGCAGCCCGCTGTAGAAACACACAATGGTGAGAAAGTAAACCTCTGCCACCAGCTATTGACCGTGGAAAGGGTAACATACAAATGTTACATGAGAAACTAGACAAAGGGGATGCCAAGTAACCCCTCCAGCACCCTATTTTAAGATAGTGTGTGATGTGTCTAGAAAGTTGCACAATGTAAGTGAAGTCAATTTCACTTCACTGCTCTTGGAAACAGTAGTTTTATCAAGGGAAGTTATTTAAACCTTTGGGAAACCTGAAAGACTTCCCTGTGCCACTGCACTGAAGGTGCTGTGTGTCACAATGTAAAGATGATGCCTATAGAGTTTGTCAGACTCCAAAGTCAAAAACACAGAAATCACATAGAATTAAAAGTACAAAGTCCCAAAGTTCAGGAAAAAAGCAGGGCGTCTCTAAGTTGTGGGGATTTGAGCACTCAAACTGAAAATTCTCCCTAACATTGTGCATAGAATGTTACGCTGCGGGCAGGTGAACTCTGGTCAGTTGGTTCCCCCCCCTCGTGTTATGTATACTATTATGAGCAACCTGGAGACCTGGTTATGCCCCGCGACCACTGACCAGGCTAAACGGCAGGCATGGGCGATCACAATTGCACTGATCCATCAGGGATACAGGAAGATCGCAACCTTTTTGCCAGCGAGGCCAAGCAAACCCCAGTGGTTCACTATCGAGTGCAAGCTAGCAAAGAATATTCTTTTGTCCACACTCGGGAGCACCCTAGAGATCAATAGGTGGTAGCCAAAGTGAGGGAATCCTACAAAATGTCTATCAAAAATAGCAAGCAGGAACTCGCTAGACAGGTCTGGTTAAATCTAGAGAGGGCCCTCTGTATCAGGCAACCTAAGGGACTCTTGGAGAGCCATTTCAGGTGGACTTCGCCCAAGTGGCAATCCCCCACAAAATCAAATGGATGACATATTTTTTGTCTTTATATGGTGTCTCTAGTGGCAGCAATGGTAAGAGTTACATAGGTGTCTGGTTGGAATGCTTTTGCCAATAATACCACGTGCACAATTGTCCCTAGCTCAGTAATACTGATAAACGAGGTTGCCAAAGCTCTCGCTGGGATGGACAATAGGAAATCGGCCGGACCAGACTTCATCCCATCGAGTTATTAAGGATGACATAGGGGTTTGGGTACTGGTACTCTAATTTTTAACGTGATCCTGCATCTGAAGGTTGTGCTGCCTTCATGGAGGGAGGCGCTTTATCGTGCCAGTTTTTAAATAAAGTGATCAAAGCGACCCGGCATGCTATCGTCCAATCTCTTTATTAGACTCCTCTGTCAAATGGTTTGGGGGGGTACTTTATGGCAGGATCATGGATTTGGTTAGAGAAAATCAGATCCTGTGAGTATGTGAGTTAATTGGCACGGTCGATCAAATACTCTCAACTGCTTTTGACAGTGTAGTCCATGATAAACTCTGGGAAGTTTTGCACAGCTTTGACATGCTGGAAGACATCCGGCAAATTCTGTCCCGGTTACACACAAACTTGTCAGCAAGAGCGAGATTGGGGAACAGAAGCCAAACAACGCAATATCTGTGGAAGACTGAAAGCTGGAAAGGGTCTCTTCTTTTCGCTAGTTAGGTGTCACAATTCCACCTAACCTAAGTTGGTCCTCTCATCAGGGACCAATCCCTGGAAGCTTCACAAATTAATGGCTCATTCCTGAGATTTGGCTCAAGTTTGGGCGGCCGGCAAATGGAGCATATTTTATGTATCTACTCAGAAAAAAACAGCACAGCTGCTGACCTACAGCGCCACTGCTTGGGGACACCAGCACCGAAAAACCTGCCCAGGTTTGTGAAAACCAATTCCTGAGTAAAATGATGGGTGTACTCTAGGGCTTTCCCTGGTACCTGCTGTATGAAGAACTTTATTTAGTTAATGGACAGGACCTCATATCCTTGAAATCACCTATCTACTGGTTGCATCTATGGGCAAATCCCAGCCTACTGTTAAATAAAACCCCGGTGAGAGACGCAATGGCTTCAAATGGCGGTAGCTCTTCCCCTTTGTTGACCCACATTAAGACTTCTTTTCGTAAACTTGGTCGCCCATGCCTCCTGGATGAAGAAGCAGTGACTAGTAAGGCTAAAGAAAGGGAGTTTGCATGCAATTCTATCTCCCTCAGAGTATATGCCAGTAGAGTTATCGAGCTGCAAAAACAAAGCGTGCAATTTTCTAATAAAAAAGTCATCCCTACAGCCCCACGGGCAAGTTATGCCTATTGGCTCAACCCGCGAAAAGAGGAATTATTCTTTGCCTTAGGGCAAACCTACTTCTCCTGCATTGGATCTTTCATAGATTCAGATGCTTGAATATTCCCCGTCGTCAGACCTGGAATCCTCTGTGATTTAAATAATTATTAAAAATGTTAAATATATACATAATTTCCATAGAAATATGAATGTAGATTGCCCATTATGGTCTGAGCCATTCACTTGTGTAGTCCCTCCACCTCACTTTGGTGCTTTATGGCCCCAACCAATGAGGTGGCAGGGCTTAAGCTCCGCCCCAGTCAGCCATCTTCAGATTTTTCACTGCAGTCTGACAGAGGGAATCCTCCAGTTCTCTGAGCTTTTCGAAATCTTTTCTTTGTTAGATGTATTATATTCTCAAAAAATACCCCATTGTGATCTGATCAAGTTCCATCTGCTCTGTTTCTGGGCTCAGTAAACCTTTGTTTCTCACCTTAAATTTGTCAAGTGAAATTCTCCTCAAACTATGGCTGAATATCAATCTTCCAAAAAGCATCCCCTGTTCAGGGACTGCACAAGGTGCATGAAGAAGCTTGTTTACATGAATGATCCTCATGAGCAATACATCTACTGCCTGTATCCTCATGAAATTAATAAATGTGAAATTTGCAGGACTTTCTCCAATAAAACCCTGCAGGACAGACACACAAGACTTTTACATTTAGAAGCCAAAGGTCTATCTTCTGACGAAGAATCTGTCAAGACAGCTCCTGTGCATTCTAGCAAACCATCTGAGAGGCAAACTTCAAAAAGAAGGGCCTCTTCAGTGGAAAAGAGTACTTCTCCCTCTCATAAAAGTAAGAGGAAGGTGGAATTAACTTCTCTCACACCCCCTTGGGCTCTGAAGACCACAAGAAACTGCATCCTGAAGAAAAAAGCACCTCCCAAAGGTAAGGAGGCGTTTTCAAAAAAACCCAGGGGAGGGGATCTGGGGGGGAATAGTCTACGGAAACGCTGTCTTCGAGCAGCAATAGCGATGGATGCCCATTGACGACCAAGCCGTCGACGAAACCTAAATCGTCCATGACAACGACACTTCAAACCTAGTCCTCGACGACTAAATCCTCGTTGAAATCAGTATCCACGAAGCAATCGTCGATGAAAGAATCCGATAACACGTCCACGAAGCTCTCGTTGACTGATAAGGACCGTCATCGTCCGCCAAGCCATTGTCGATGAAGCATGCAACGACGCCACCATTAACTTCTTAGTCTGTGAAAAAAACAAACTAAAACACCCTCCGCAGACGCCACTGTTACGCCATCCAATGAAAGCAGCATCACCAAACCAATGGGAACGGTGCCTCCTATATCAGAGACACATGAACCAATAGGAGCACAACTATCTCCTTTAAGAGAGATGACAGAACTCCCTGACATTCTTCAGGAGTTGTTTTCGGACACATAATTTGTTGGTGAGCAACCTTTTCTCATCCCCAAGGAACACAGCCCTCCCTGGCATCCAACTATGGAGGAACCAACCAATCCTTACAATCCAACACTCATGGAGTCGATGCAAAGGAGCATTGATTAATTTAACAGACGTCAAAGGGAAAAGAATAGGTCATCCTTACAGAAGGAGGTAAGATCTCCAGAGGGACATCTCGCCTCAACATAGCACACCAAGAGATTCTCCTTCCAGGAGCAGACCACATTAAAGAACACTTTCACCTGAGCCTCCTCGCAGATCCAGCAGCAGGACGCTCAGTGCTTCACCGACTAAGGTCCCGTCTCCGAGATCATCGCCTAGGCCAAGATCACCTGTTCGAGATCCGACGATTGTCAGTGCCATCAACTGCATCGGTCTCAGATTGGCAAGAGGACCTTTTTAGGGATTTCTCAGACCCCGAGGAAGGGGAGATTACGCATGAGCCTGACACTTATAGCGAATGGGACGATTACACTGTTGAAAAACCTAGAAAGAAAGACGCATCAGTAGATGTGGCTGAATCAGTCTTCAGACAAATGGCCCACGGTACTGTACTGAGGAGACAAGCCTGGATGAAAGCTACGAATTTCAGGCTGGAGGTCCAAGCACAAATATTGGACATGTCCTTCGATGGGTAAGACTTATTTGCGAAGATCGATGACCACCTCAAGGGGAATAAAGACAGACACGGACACAGCTCGAGCCATCCGTTCCCTTAAAGACCAGGACCGTAGATCTTTTTGTCCTTTTCGAGGCTCATCCTCCAAGTACAGAGGCTTTAATCGCCCCTCCTATGGCCAAAACACGCATGGAAAGACCTTCCAGGACAACAGATGCCACCAATCCTCTAGCAGGTACTCGCCGAGGGGAAGGCGTGGCTCTACCCAGGGCAAAACCCAGCGCAAACAGATTTGACAGATCATGTCTTCCCCCTCAACGTCACACCCTGGTTGGATGGGGGGGAGAAAGCCAATTAAAAAAAAAAAATGTTTTAAACATTGGCAGCCAATAACATCGGACAAGTGGGTGTTGCAGGTGATCTGCGAGGGTCACACCATAGAATTTCTGGATCAACCTCCATCCTTTGTGCCCACCCCTCGCAAAGTACATCTGTTAAGACATGTCATGTCTGAAATTCACAAACTGCTGCAAAAAGCAGCTATAGAACTGGTCCCAGACCAACAGAAGGGAAGAGGTTTCTACTACCGTTTCTTTCTGATCAAAAAGAAAAATGGTCAGTGGAGACCGATACTGGATCTGAGAGCGCTCAACAAATTCATCAAGCGCATCAATTTCAAGATGACATCCTTGCAAAGCGTCCTACCTTGGCTAAACAGGCACGACTTCCTGGCCACTCTAGACTTGGAAGACACCTACTTTCACATTCCCATTCATCCTGCCCACAGACAGGTCCTCAGGTTCGCAATAGGGGAGTTACATTTTCACTTCCGTGTTCTCCCTTTCAGGCTAAAGTCAGCACCAAGAATTTTTACCAAGTGTCTGGCACCTTTAGCGGCAAAACTCAGAAGGACAGGAACAGAAGTCTTCCTGTATTTGGATGACTGGTTGATAAGGGCAAGCTCATTCAAACTCTCACGCTTGGTGGTTTCAAGAACAATAAACCTCTTAAAGGGGGTTAGGGTTTTCAATAAACGAAGCAAAATCCTGCCCGCTGCCCAGCAAGATAGTACTCTTCCTGGGTACGGACTTCGACACCAGCATTTCCAGGGTAAGGCCTTTGGTAGACAGAATAGCAACTATTCTCCACTTGACCTCATGGTTCCTATTCAAAGTGGCAACCACGGTACGCTCTTTCAAATCTCTCCTGGGCATGATGTCCTCATGTATATTTCTCATACCAAATTGCAGACTTGGCATGAGACCAGTTCAGGAGACCCTGGACCGCCAATGGAAACAAGCACTCGGTTCATGGGAGGATACCGTCCAGCTACCGACGACATTACACAAGGCACTTCGATGGTGGAATACACCTAAAAACCTGTTGCAGGGAATACCATTCCAGGCAACATCTACCCTTCTCAGGACAGATGCATCTGTCGGGCTGGGGGGCATAACTAGCGGACCTCCAAACCAAGGACACTTGGTCCGCCCAGGAATCCCAACTGCACATCAGTGTTCTAGAGCTCAGGGCTATACGGTGGGCACTGAAAGCCTTCCTTCCGGTATTAGCTGGGCAGGTGGTGACCATCCAGACAGACAATACAACCTCCTTGCATTACACAAACAAACAAGGCGGCACGAGGTCAGATTTTGTCACAAGAAGCTCAACTGCTATGGGCATGGGCCTTGCACCACAGAGTCCAAATCAAGGCGGAACATCTTCCTGGAGTGAACAATATCCTAGCGGATAAGCTAAACGGGGATTACACGGCATCTCACGAGTGGGAACTAGACGAAAGAGGAGTCCAACTAATATTTTCCGAATGGGGTCATCCACAGATTGACCTCTTTGCCACCAAAGCCAACCAGAAATGCCACAAATTCTCCTCCAGGTACCCAGAGCATCTGTCAATAGGAGATGCATTCTCAGTGGATTGGACAGGGAAGTTCCTTTATGCCTCCCCCCATCCCTCTCATAGCAAGAGTGCTTCGCAGACTGAAGGAACAGAACTGCTCAATGATCCTGATGGCGCCGGATTGGGCTCGGCAGATCTGGTAATCAACTCTGCAGCACCTATCCCGTTGGCCCCCGATGCATCTCAAAGCTCATGAGTATCTTTTGACACAACAGAACCGCAAGTTCCTCCACCATGACCCAGTGAGCCTGTCTCTCGAGGCCTGGTTCCTGAGCAACGAAAACGAATTAATCTGAATCTCCCTGCAGATTGCTGGGATATTATCAAGGCGTCATGGGCTCCTTCTACTCAGATCACCTATATCTGAAAATGGACTTGTTTCTCCAAGTGGTGCGAAACATCAGTGAACCCACTCACTGCATCGGTCGCGCAAGTGCTGCCTTACTTATTGTATTTGGCTAAGGCAGGACTTTCTCTATTCTCTATTAAGGTTCATCGATTGGCCATTGCGGCATATACGACAAATCCAGATAAACAGTCATTACTCACTCAGCCGGCTGTCAAGATCTTCCTGAAAGGGTTGATGCATACTTACCCACCTACGCCAACATCGGTCCCAGCCTGGATCCTAAACACCTACTGGCAGCTCTTGTGAAACCTCTATACGAGCCTATTCATAGATGCAACATAACATTTCTATCCTGGAAAACAGCTTTCTTGATAGCCATCACATCGGCCAGGAGAATCAGTGAGTTGCAAGCCTCATCAGAACCGCCTTTTACATTGTTCCATAAGGGCTGCATCATTCTGAGAACACACCCTACATTCCTTCCTAAGGTCTTGTCTGTGATGACACTCACGGAGCACATTGTCCTCCCAACTTTCACCTCTGATGCAGAGGGAACTTTGCATTCTCTAGATATGGCAAGGGTTCTAAAGTTTTACCAACAGATTAATTGCTTTTTCTGGCCGCACTAAAGGTCAGCATAGCTCAAAACAAAGTCTGGCACGTTGGGTTTCTCAATGTATCACCCACTGTCAGCAGTCTAAAGGCGACCCCCCCCCCCCCTCCACCCCCCCTCACAAAGCCTCCTTCGGCTCACTCCAGAGGGAGAGCAGCTTCAGTAGCGTTTCACGCAGGGGTAGCATTGAAGGACATAGGCAGAGCTGCTACCTGGAGCACTCTGCATACGTTTGCCAAGCATTACTGCCTCGCAGATTCCAACAAAGAATCTTCAGTTGGCCAGACAGTGCTCTGCCACCTCTTTGCATAAGGTAGGATCAGCCTTCTCACCCGCCTTTCCCTGGGTATCTAACCTTTGTGTTGTATGGTAAAGGCTCACAGAAATGTTTTTATCTGCATATCTATCTATATGTATGATGGGGGGCATGTTTTAACTGCTTGGTATTCTATTCAAGCATCTGAATCTATGAACAATCCAATGCTGGAGAAGTCTTAGTTACTTACCTGTGACTGTATTTCTCCAGCATTGGTATCTTTCATAGATTCACATGTGCCCACCCGCCTCCCTCAGAGGCTGCTCCTACGCTCAGCATCCATCATACTGTAGTTTCGAGGGGATTGGGTCCTCTGACGTATTCCATATCTGACAGGTAATGTCCACAGCTGTGCTGCTTCGGAAAATCTTTGGCGTCTGCGTCCTGCGTCAATGATGTCGTCCCCGAGAACAACCTCCGACGTCACCCGATGTGATCAGTAGGACGCACGACGCCCATAGCCTCAGTTCCGTTTTTTCCGCGAACGTGTTCGCTTCGTGAATCTCGGTACGCCTCGACTCGTTGGAGTTGCTGTTTTCTATTCTCGGTTCGTTGAACCTGTTCGGTTGGTTGTGAAGACCTGTTCGTGGCAATGTCTTTCTCATCTTCGACCCCGCGTCCAGGCTTCAAGAACTGCGGGGACTGTGGGTCCAAGATGTCGGTCACGGACTCGCATGACGCCTGCCTCTGGTGCCTCGGGGAGGCCCACGATACGGACGACTGTGTCGACTGCCAGTCGCTCACTGCAAAGGCCTTGCGGGAACGCAAGAAGAAGCTGTCGGTAGGCCGGGTGTTTAAGCCCCGGAAGTCGAGGTCTGCGGGGCTTTCGACTGATGACTCGAGGGGTGACTCTCTGCATCGTCGTCGGAGGTCAGGTGGGTCTCCTTCCAGGAGTCGGTCGCGCCACTCCTCCGCCTCTTCTAGGCATTCCAGGAAGCGCCGGCATAGGTCGCCTTCCCCGTCCTCTTCCGAGGACTCCGCCCATCGGCGGGTTGCTTATGCCTCCATGCAAGCGACACCGGAGGAATGGGCTTCCTTCGGGAAGCAGATGCTAGCGATTCTAGAATCGCAGGGCACCGGTCCGTCCGCGCCTCCGAGTGGGGTCGGTCGGCACTGGTCGAGAGACACCGCCCGTACGCCTTCGGGCTCGGGTGGTCGGCACGGCTCGCGGGAGAGGTCCCGCTCGGACAAGGGTAGCCGTTCTCGCCATGCCCGTTCCAGGTCCCGGTCCTCGACGCGCTCGAGACCGTGTGATCCTGTGCCGTCTTCGAAGAAGACGTCGACGCCTGTGGCGCCGAGGTCGTCGATTTCTCTCGAGGTTCCGTCTTTGAGGGGGTCGTCGATTCCGTCGGCGCCCAGGTTGTCGAGAGACGCGCTCGGAGCTCCGGCTTTTGAACTGTCGATGCCGCAGCTGCTGGAGGCGTTGCAGCTGACGCCGGCGCCGACTCGTTCGGCGCCCTCCATGCCTTTCGAGGCGATGGTGTTGGAGGGGCCCCGTGGCACGGGGTTTGCCCCTAAAAAGGCTATGGCTAAGGTCCAGCACTGCTTTGGTCCGCAGAGGTCTTCCTCTTGCCGCCTGGAGTACATTTCAGAGGGTGATGAAGGCTCTGATGGCGCCCGGTTCCGGTTACGGTTCCAGATGACCTTATCTCGGGCCATAGCCAGTTTGATGACCTGAGGCAGTCGCTGCATGATGCCAGTGGACTGGACACCTCTCCGGAGGTGGAGTTTTGTCGGCTGGAGCCTGGCACTCATGCCGATTCGTCATATCGGCGCCTTATGTCTCGGGTTACCGAGTACTTGGGTTGGTCAACTCCCCCAGGGGAGTTTGTTCAGGATGATCTCACGGACATCCTTGATCTCGGTCCACCCACTCACCCGGTTTTGCCTTTTCATATGGCTCTGCAGAGAAGGGTGGCGGTGGCTTGGACTGCTCTGGAGAGCCTCCCGGCAGTGGGCAAGTCTTTGTCGCGAAAATACCGTCCAGCCAGTAGCGACCCCTGCTACTTGTCTAGGCACCCCACCCCAGAGAGTTTGGTGGTGCAGGCGGCTACGGCCCCGGCAAAGCAGGTGTCGTATCCTACCATCCCTCCGGATAGGGACGACAAACGTTTTGACGGCTGGGCGAAGAAAGTGTTTTCTTCTGGGGGTATGGCGCTTCAGGTGGCCAACTCCATATGTGCCTTGTCTCGTTTCACACACACTCTGTGGAACTGTGTTGCATTAGCGGCTGATCATATTCCCGAAGGGGACGAACGGGATGGTTTCCTTGCTATGGTTCAGGATGGCAAGAATGCCATGTGTGAGGCCGTTCAGTCGGGTTTGGACTTGGCGGATTGTGTCAGCCGGTCCATGGTGGTGAGCACCGTAATGCGCAGGTTTGCGTGGTTGCGGAAGTCTGGGTTCGCTCCTGATGTGCAGTCCCGGCTCCTCAACATGCCCTTTGACGGTGAAAACCTTTTTGGCAGCAAGGCTGACGAGAGCCTTGAGAGGTTGCAGACCTCCAAAGCTGCAGCGAAGTCGTTGGGCGCTGTAGTTCGCCAACCTCCGCCTTTTCGTGCTAGGGGACAGCAATGGTGTGGAGGTTCCTTTCGCTATTACTCATCCTTCAGTAAAGCGAGAGGAGCTAGCAGTCAAAGAGGCCATCCTAAGAGTGCCAGAGGTGGAAACAAAGGTACTCGAGGTGCCAAGGCCGCTCGGGCAGTTGCCTCTTTGCCCTCAGGCAACGCCGCAGTCGCTACCACTCAGTCATGAGGCCAGGTCCCATGGTTCGCCGGTTGGGGGAAGGCTGGCGCAGCATCTTGTAGAGTGACAAGCCATTACTTCGGATGTGTGGGTTCTGGAGATCATAACCCACGGCTACTGTCTTCCTTTTCGGCAGAGGCCTCACGACAATCCACCAGGGAACCTCTCTTTAAAGAGTCCGGATCCGCTCCTTGCGCAGGAAATTCAAGCCCTGCTGGAGAAAGGCGCCATAGAACTGGTGCCAGTAGCGGAGAGGAACAAGGGATGGTATTCCCCTTATTTTTTGATTTCAAAGAAAGACGGGGGATTGAGACCCATCATGGACTTGCGCGGTTTGAACAAACTCCTCAGGAAGGACAAGTTCAAGATGGTGACTCTTTCTCAAGTCCTCCAGGCCCTTCAACTTCAGGACTGGTTGGTGTCTCTCGACCTCAAGGATGCTTACTTCCATGTGCCGATCCATCCCAAGCACAAGAAGTACCTGAGGTTCGCGGTTGGCGACTCGCACTTTCAGTTTTGGTTCCTACCGTTCGGATTGCCCTCCGCCCTGAGGGTTTTCACCAAGCTCATGGTGGTGGTGGCAGCGCATCTCAGGAAAGGGGGGGGGATTCACGTCTACCCCTACCTGGACGATTGGTTGATCAGGGGGAGCTCTCCCGAGCAAGTCCTGGATCATCTGTCCGTCACCTGCCACTCCCTTCACAGGCTGGGCTTCTCCCTCAATTTAAATAAGTCCCATTTGACACCAACGCAGCGGCTCCAGTACATCGGAGCAGTGCTCGCACGTCCCTCGGGCAGTGTTTTCCTCCTCAGGTGAGGGCTCTTCACATTCAGCAGATGGTGCACAAGTTTCAGTTTGCCCAGAATCTCCCAGCGTCCGAATTCTTGAGACTGCTTGTCCTCATGGCATCCTGCATTCTTCTGGTGCCAGAGGCTCGTCTGCGGATGAGATCTTTGCAGTGGGCACTCAAGCTCCAGTGGTCTCAGTCCTCCGGCAGGCTGTCGGACCCTGTTCAGGTGCCGCCCTCAGTTGCCCGGGACCTTCTGTGGTGGGCCGTCGAGGGCAATCTGATGAAAGGGGCCCCATTTTGGCTGCTCTGGCCGGAGGTGACGATCGTGACGGACGCATCCCTCACGGGATGGGGAGCTCATGCAACGAGTTGACAGTCAGCGGTCGTTGGTCTCCGTCGGAGTCCAGACTCTATATCAATCTGTTGGAGCTGAGGGCCGTCAGGCTAGCCCTGAAGGCTTTTCTGCCGACTGTGCGCGGAAAGTGTGTCCCGATTCTAACGGACAACACGGTGGCCATGCACTACCTCAACAAAAAGGTGGGGGCAGGGTCGCTTCCGCTGTGCAGGTAGGCGATGCAGCTCGAATTCTGGGCCATCCAGCAGGAAGTTTCGATTTCGGCTGTTCATCTGGCCGGAGACGACAACGAGACGGCGGACGCTCTGAGCAGGCAGAGTTCGATCTCTCACGAGTGGGAGCTGGCTCAGGAGATTCTCCTGGAGATCTTCGCCCTTTGGGGGACCCCTCAAGTGGATCTCTTCGCCTCCAGTGTCAACTGGAAGTGCGAAAGGTTTTGCTCGCGGGAATTTCCTCCAAAAGGAGCCTTAGGAGACGCGTTTATGGTGGAGTGGTCATTCCCACTGCTGTACGCGTTTCCTCCAGTCTCCGTCATCCCGCAAGTGCTGCGGAGGTTACAGAGGTTCGGTTCCCGGATGATCCTCATTGCTCCGGCGTGGACCCGGAGGACGTGGTTCCCTCGAACCTTCTCGACTTGTCCATCTGCCCTCCACGTCGTCTTCCCTACCGAGACGATCTGCTCTCACGGGAGGGGGGGTCAGGTTCTACATCCAGAGGGCAGATCCCTCAATCTTCACGCTTGGAATCTGAAAGGTTGAGGTATAAGGATTGGGACCTCCCTGAAGACGTGATGGAGGTGTTGCTCTTGGCCAGACGGCCGGCAACTAAGTCTCTGTACCGTTGCCGTTGGAGAAAGTTCTGCGACTGGTGCAGAGTTCAGAATGTGGATCATTTTGAATGTGACATTCCCATGGTTCTGTCTTTTTTGCTTTCTTTGGCCCACAGGGGCTTGCAAGTGGGGACCATTAAAGGTTACCTGGCGGCGCTGTCCATATTTAAGCGCTCGTCTGAAGTGTGTTCCTATTTTAAAATTCCTTTAATTTCGCAGTTTTTGAAGGGGCTCACTAATGTGTTCCCTCCGTCACCTTTTCTGGTGCCAGGTTGGGATTTGAACCTTGTTCTTAAGTTTCTTATGGGTGCTCGGTTTGAGCCTTTACATTCTTGCCGTTTGAGGCTGTTAACTCTGAAAACTGTGTTTTTGGTTGCGGTTACTTCTGCTCGCAGAGTGAGTGAGTTACAGGCACTTTCAGTTAAGCCACCCTTCACTGTGTTTCACAAGGACAGGGTTGTCCTTAGAGTTCGTCCTTCTTTTCTTCCGAAGGTTGTTTTGGATTTTCATTTGAGCCAGAAGGTTGTTCTTCCGGCGTTTTATCCTCCTCCACATCCTGGTAAGGAAGAGGAGAGGCTCCATAGGCTTGATCCTCGGAGAGCGTTGAGCTTTTATATTTCGCGCATGTCCCGGGTCAGAGTGGACGATCAACTTTTCATTGGTTACGCTGGGATGCGTTTGGGAAAAGCTGTGACTAAACAGACTTTGTCTCGTTGGATTATTTTAGCTATCTCCGAGTGTTACTGCTTGGCGGATAAGGACCCTCGGGCTGGCTTGCGGGCCCATTCTACCAGAGGAGTGGCTGCGTCTACTGCCCTGCAGAGGGGAGTTCCTATTCGTCACATCTGTGATGCAGCCACCTGGGCTTCAGTACATACTTTTGTACGTCACTATTCCCTCGATTCCATCAGAGGTCAAGAGCTGGCCTTTGGCAAGGCAGTTCTCTATTCCGCAATTTGATTGGGCATGCTAAATTTGTATTCTAAATTCTTTCCCACCTCCTTGCATTGGTACTGCTTTGGGAGTCTGTCATAGATATGGAATACGTCGGAAGACCCAATCCCCTCGAAGAACAAGTTACTTTCTTACCTGGTAACGTTCTTTTGATGGGATGGTCTGACGTATTCCATAACACTCCCTCCCTGCCTTCCCCGATGCAGAATTTCTTTTGCGATTGCAGCTTGCGTTCCGCAAGGCCTTGTGTGTCTGACTGGCAGAAAACTGGTGGCACACGTTCTGGGAAAAAACTATAACTGAGGTTATGGGCGTCGTGCGTCCTACTTATCACATCGGGTGACGTCGGCCATCGGAGGAGGTCCTCTGGGACGGCTCATCGACGCAGACGCCAAAGATTTTCCGAAGCAGCACAGCTGTGAACATTACCTTTCATAGATATGGAATACGTCGTCGGACCATCCCATCGAAAGAACGTTACCAGGTAAGAAAGTAACTTGTTCATCTACGGTTCAAAATCTGAAGATGGCTGACTGGGGCGGAGTTTAAGCCCTACCACCTCATTGGTTGGGGCCATAAAGGGCCAAAGTGAGGGGGAGGGACTACACAAGTGAATGGCTGATAGACCATAATGGGCAATCTACATTCCTATTTCTATGGACATAATGTATATATTTAACATTTTTAATAATTATTTAAATCACTGAGGATTCCCGGTCTGACAGGGAATATTCAAGCATATGAATCTAAGAAAGATAACAAAGCTGGAGAAATACAGTTACAGGTAAGTAACTAAGACTTTTTGTGCATCTGCCAGTATTTTCCTCATTTAACAATATCATCACCGGGCGCAATGCTCATGCCTTGGACGTAATGTCCACGATCCACAAAGTTTTTCGCTTTTCTGCCCTGTATTCTGCACCCGGAGAAAGATTTTCTCCCATTGTTGAGGGTGCAGTGTTAGGCATGTTCATTCTGCCCTAAGGTTCCTTCTTTCTGTTCCAGATTCAGCCATAGCACTGTCTGTTTCTCTTTATACTAGAATGCCCTTTCATTATGTCACCAGTTTGTATGATTGGACATTTTCCTAGGTTATTCTACGTTTGAATATTATGATTTGTACTCGTGGATGGTTTTATATTTGATTTGCTGTGTGTATACTGTTGATTTTAATTGTTGTTTGATGGTTCTTTTAGCCCTGAATAAACTTTTATTTAAAACACCAATGGGAACGCATTCAAATTCTTCCTATCAATCGGAACATGTATTGGAACTATGTTATGATTTTAAATGAGATATTGACAATTGTATGAGTGAATTAACAGACCTGTTGAAACATTTAATCTATTACTTCTTTCTGCCTATCCATGTCCATACTTGTAGGTTCAGATAGTTCAGAAGATGAAAGACCTGCAAAGCCTACTGTCAAAGTGTCTACAGCAAAGTCTCTGGCAGCCACAGCAAAGTATCCATCCATGTCAATGTCTGTAGCCACATCAAAAAAAACAGAAAGCAGCTCAGACTCAGAAAGCAGCTCTAGTGACTCTGAGGAGGAAAACGCTGCACCAGTAAAAGAAGCTGTAAAGCTGCCACCACCGGGTTTAATGCCCAATTCTGCGGAAAAGGAAAAAAAAATCAAAGTGTCAACAGCAGAGTCCCTGCCAGCTACAGCGAAGTATCCATCCATGTCAATGTCTGTAGCCACATCAAAAAAAATAGAAAGCAGCTCAGACTCAGAAAGCAGCTCTAGTGACTCTGAGGATGAAAAGGCTGCACCAGTGAAACCAGCTGTGAAGCTGCTACCATTGTGTTTGATGCACAATTCTGTAGACAAGAAAATAAATGCTGCGGCACCTGAAAAGAGCAGCTCGGAGTCCGAAACTTCAAGTAGTGAGAAGGAGCAACATAACCAAGTTTCAACGCTAAAATCTGTTGCACCCAGCAAATCTCTGATCACACATTCAGGCCCCTCTAAAACCGGATTGACTAAGGCTGTTGCATTAAAGTCTGCATTTGGAGGCAGTAGCTCCTCTTCTGACAGCTCCTCTTCTGACAGTTCCAGTAAGAAAAAGCCAAAGAAGGCAATGCCTGCAAGGCTTGCAAAAAAAAATCCACCCACGAAAGCTAAAAGCAGCAGCTCTGATAGCAGTTCTGATTCAGAGACTGAACAACCAAAGCAGCTAACAGTACCTAAATCTACCCCAAAGATACAAGGACTGGTCTCTGCTAAGAGCACACACAAAAAACAATCCAAGGAGACCTCCGATTCAGCAGAAGTGATGGGAATGAAAAAAATGACTCCAAGCCTTACCAAAACTGCAACATTAAAGTCTAACCGACATGCAATGCATTTTGAGCGAGGTTCTGAAGACAGTACATCATCCAGTGAAGAGGAAAATAACAGTGAGTTTTTTTTTTTAAATGTTGTGGCACATGCTTGTCTATAGTCTAACCAATCTCATGTCATAAGCCCTGAATTCATGAAAGGCTTTTCAAAAACATTTTTCAATGTATATCGATCAAATAACTTGGTGTAAATGTGAACAGTCAGATTATTTGCATATCAAATAAGTTGACACAATAATGTAATACTTCAATGAAAAGAAATGTTATATATGTTAATGGACATTTGTACCGCGCACTATCACCACCGGAGTGGTCCCCTGGCGCTCTGGCGGCTCTGAAAGAGTGAGGGAGAGGTGGGTTAGTGGGTGAAGGCTGGAAAAGTGCAAGATTGCAGTGATGTGCTGTTGGCAGCCTCTGCCCGGTGGTTCCGTCGGCTGGGCCTGGGGTGTATGCAGCCGGTAGTCGTTGTGTGCTGATGTGCGAGTCTGTGTGTTTTTGTTTTGTTGTTGCAGTGTAGTGAAGTTTGTGCGGTTTGTTGTGCTGGAGGTTTGTGGTTGTTTGGTTTGGAGTTTGATGGGTGTATGCAAAGAAGGAAATTGCTAGTGGTATTGGTTAGTTGGTATCTCTACCCTGGATTGACCAGTTGGGCGCGTGTAATCTTACACGACGGGGTGCTTGCGCACCCTGTGTCTCAGAAGGTGCCCGTTTTGCATTCGAGGCCCCTTGAGCATTTAGCTGTCCCCTCCGTCCGCTCCCTCAATAACTTCGCATGCTCCTCACCCCGATCCACATGACCAGCGCACCTGCTAGTGTCCCTGTGGTACCTAGTTGTAGCTGTACGGGCGGTGGGGGATGGTAAGGATTGGCTGGGGTTGTTGCCTCCGTCTCGCAGGTGGACCCCTGTGTCAGCCCTACTGGTGCTCAGAGTACTTCTGTCGGTTCTAGGGGCTTGTAAATGTCCTTTCCTGTTGAGTCATTTGTCTTACTGTTATTTCGGTTTTAGTCTCTGGTGTTGAAGAGCCAGTTTTTTAGTAGTTTTCTGAATTTAAGGTGATCTTTGGTGTTCCTTATTACTTTTGGGATGTTGTTCCAGGTTTTCGCGGCTAAGTGGTAGAAGGCGGTGCCTCCAAGTTTTTTCTTGATGTAAGGTTTTAGTTCCAGTCGGATTTCGTTGGTTAACTTGAGCGGTCGCGTTGGTTTGTAGATTATTTTCTTTTGTAGGAATTCTGCTCCTTGTCCGCAGATTGCCCTGTGCGTTATGCACATTGTTTTGAAGGTGATAGTGTTTTACTGGGAGCCGGTGTAGTGTTTTTAGGGCCGGGGTGATGTGGTCTGTTCTGGATAGTTTGAGGAGTAGTCTGGCTGCTGTGTTTTGGATCCGTTGTAGCTTCTTCAGTAGGTATTCCGGTATACCGAGGTAGAGGCTGTTTGCATAGTCGATACTTGACATGATGAGGCCGATGATAGTGAGTGTTTTGTGTGTGAAGGAGAATATATGAATATATAAAAAAAATTCTGGTTGGAAAACATTACTATGAAAAGTATACGTATGTCAGGGGGTAGTCTGCATGAACAGTTGATTATTCTGTACATTCTCCAGCGTGGGAGCTGGCATGGATTCACATGCTCATGAATATTCCTGTCATACCGGGAATCCTCAGTAAAAGAAAAACAGTTCCACTTTCACTGTTTCCTCTAACCCATACAATATCCTCTGGGTCATACTGCCCCCGTCCAATGACAGTCCTCTCCCTAAGCTGCTCCTTGGCAGCCATCTTCAGATTTTTACCACATGCTTCAGTATTGGGAGTCCTCAAGGTTTGCTCTGGGAGCTACTTCTATGATTTTTCATTTTTTGACAGAAAATAATTCTATTTTGTTCTATAAAGAGCCTGTGTGCTCTTTTCTCCAACTGCCAACAGCAGGGATATGTTGTCGGTGAGTTGCTGTGCCCCTCAAGTGCAAAGATCGTCAAAGTTTCCAGAAGGCCATCGGGCCTACTTCGCGCCCTCTGACCATGATGGAGTGTTAGGCAAGATTGTATGCAGTACCCTTTGGGTGCACTACAACAACCCTGACCACCTGGCAATAGGAACCCAACCTTTAGTATAAGTCTGTACTACACAGTTTGGTAGCATGTTGAGCAGCCATGCTTATCTCAAGAGGGGTCAATGTGAACTGTAGGGGAGTTGCACAGAGATTCACAGTGACTAGTATTCAAATAAACTCTTACACACAAGGTTTCTTGATTAAACAATTATTTAAGTCAGTTTGAGTAAGCCTTCTTCAGAAGGGGCAATATAATAGTAACACAAATTCACTCCAGAATACAAACTCTTATATTCTCTAAATCTGCAAATACCCATTTGGGATGGCACACAGACACTTCCTACACCCTCAGGTGACTAAAGTAACTGGGACAATGTGGACATTAATAAATCACGGTTACATTTAGAGTAATACTGATGAGCATGTGAAAGAAAGTGTTATTAGAAGGAAACAAGATATCACACAAATATTCTGAAGCAGGTAAGTAATTTTTAAAAAAACCCAAAGCAAACAAAGTTTAACCCCTTCCTGGAAGGAAAAACAAACACAATTGCAGAGGGAATAAGAGTCATACAGGGAGCCAGGCTAGGCCAAAGTCAATTGGGCAAAAGTCTAGGTGAGCAGAAGCACTTCTTGTAGATGGGCAAAAGGTATTGCACATTTTAGAAGTCTTTGTAGAAAAGAAGGAATCAAAGCGGGGCCACAAGCTGATTAGACTTGTGAGGTAAAGAAGCTGATAGCAACTCTACAATAGCTACCGAGACAAGTCTCAACTGAGAACAAGTGAGGTTACACAACAAGAGATAAGTTCTGTTAGAATTTACAGTACCTTTGGTTAGAAGAAAAGGGCTTTGGCTGTCTTATGTTCCTGAGCAGCTCTGCAGACCCTGTTCCTGGGCCTCAGTCGTGGGGACAAGAGGGAGGACTCCTGCACTGCAATGGTCAGCGACAGAAAAGGACCAAGATCTATTCACTGGCACTTTGCGGTTTCAGCGCCTTGCGTCTAAGCAAATGGCAACACTGCAGACTCTTTGCTGTCGAGATGGGCTTTCCTTGCATCTTATGATGCTATTTTATGAGAAGCTTAGCAGCATTACCTCCTCAGAATGACACAATAGTTCTGATTTCCTTCGGAACCCTGACACTCGTTCTGACTTGTATTGCTGCTACCATGATTTGGGCTCATTGGCCCCTAATTAATTAGCGGTTAATTTATAGAATTGAATTAGTCTCCTTTCTTGTATGACTTATGAAATGACAGATTAGATGTATAATTTCCTGTATCGTTCTTGTTGCAGATGACACCCTCCACCGCTGGTTGATTGTAGAATACCGACGGGCTCCATATATCTTCTTCTCTGGACCCCTCTTCCCCCCGTTTGCACCGAGACGTACTGATACCTTGTGTGCAGAGCTAATGCTAAGCTCTTTCTAGTATTTGAGTAATTGATGCGCTAGCATGTTACAAACTCTAGTTATTGATGCATAGTGTTTAATGCAGACAACCCCTGAAGAATTTCCGGTTTACATTTCGCAAATATATAAAAGGAAAGAAACATGTTGGGATGAGTGTGAGACCAAAGAATGAGTATGAGTGAGTGAAGATCAGTATGAATTAAGTGTTTGATGTGAAACATTGCGTTAAATTTGCACAGCACAAGACACTTTCGATCTGTGGATTATTTGGGTGAACTTTAGAAGCCCCGGATAAGTTACTTAGTCTGCTTTTGCATATTTGCACATAACCAATGACTAATGACCAATTGGTGGTCATAGATACATTGGAGAATTTCATCGATTGAATTCTTTTATGCTTTTAGAATTGCATTACCATTAATAAAATTGTTTATTTTTAGTATTTGAGTCTCAAGAGTGTGACTTACAGGTATAATTGCCTTGTCAACCAGCATTGGGAGGCAGCCACCGCAACAGAGAAGCCTGCCCCCTAGCGCTTTGTTTGTTGTTAAAGGCATTGCCTATACGCAGGACCGCTAGATGTTGGCTTTATTACCCTCACACCTACTTTTGTTTGTTTGGTTTCCGGCACGGTCAGTAGTCCGTGAGGTGCTTCGTTTTGTCATGGTTTGCAACAATCCCTACTGAATACTGAGGTACTCACGGGTGTGTAATCTGTCTAGCATGGGACCGCGACAAGGGCCATTGTCGAGCCTGCAAGCTCTTCAAGCTGAAAATGCTCAGGGACTGAAAGACAAAGCGCTGGGCCCATCACGCCATGCAGGCTGAGGCAGCCATGGACGTGGAGGGGGGGCCTCCAGCGATGGAAGCGTTGCAGTCTTTTCAGACAGCAAAGGCGATGGTCAACTGTTAGATTCCCAAGTGCTAGCCCCCAACCCCAATAGACAGGCCGGCGGCTCTGTTACGGGGATGACACTCAGCGGCAGTATGCGCTCGCACTACTCCCCGCACTAAGCACATTTGACGGTAAAGTTGTTCAGTAACATTTTCACAGAACTGGTAAATCTTCCTGACCTGGGTTAACTCCAGAACCTTTTGCTTTACTAGTGGGATATTTTTCCTTAATACCTCAGTGAGTGGGAACCTTTTTCCACACTCACCTAATCTTTAACTCTTTTTATGGGTGTCATTTTTAAGACTCTCCATAGTGTCTTTTTAAAGTTATCCTCTTTAACAACTTATTGGCAATAAGTGTCTGTTGTTGCTGGGTTGCCCTAGGGGCTCCCCTTTTAACTTTCTTTTGCTAACCTTGGGTAAACTATAGTTCGAGGGGATTGTGTCCTCCGGCGTATTCCACATCTATGACCGGTAATGACCAAAGCTGTGCTGCTTCGGAAACTTTTCGGCAGAGGGCGTCCTGCGTCGATGACGTTGATCCTTTGTCCCTCAAGGTCGACGTCACTGGATGTTATATATAGGACGCACGGCGCCTGTAGCCTCAGTTCCGTTTTTTCCGCAAACGTGTTTGCTTCAGAATATTGGCGTGCTCGATTCTTCTCTTCGATTAGCGATGTCTTCATCTTCTTCTACTACCCCGAAGTCGGGATTTACAAAATGTCGGGACTGCGGTTCGAAGATGTTCATCACGGAACTGCACGACATCTGCCTCTCGTGCCTCGGCGAAAGCCACACCACTGACTGCGATGATTGATAGTCCCTGGCATCTAAGGCCTTGCGGGAATGCAAGAAGAAATTGAAGGTAGGTAGGGTGGTTAAGCCCCATAAATCGAAGTCAGCTGGGCTTTTGACCGATGACTCGAGGGGCGACACTCTGCGTCGGTGAAAATCCAAGGGGGGGGGTCTCAGTCTCGGAGTGGTTCCTGCCATTCCTCTGCCTCTATGAGGCACTCTAGGATGCACCGTCACCGGTCGCCTTCCCCGTCCTCGTCTGACTCTGCCAGACGGTTGACTTGTCCCACCAAGTCTTCGTCGCCAGCCGAATGGGATGCATTCCGCCAGCAGATGATGGCGATTTTCGAATCGCAAGGCACAGTTCCGGCAAAGCCGGTAGGGAATGGGCTCGGTCCACCACTTGCACGCCTTTGGGCTCGGGCGGTTGGCGCGATCATTGGGAGCCGTCTAGGTCCCGCTCGGACAAGGGATATCGCCGTAGCCGTGCCAGGTCCCGGTCCTCGAGGCCATCGGAACCTGTGAAGCCATCGGCATCGGCACTGTGTCCGTCGAGTGATGCTCTCGGGCTCTTCCCTCGAAGAAGTCGTTGACGCCTCGTTCACCGATTCCCTCGACACCGTTTGCGGAGAATTTGCAGGAGGTGCACCGGAGGGCTGTGGAACCTCCGAGGAAGGCTCTCAGTAAGTCAGTGAGGCATGTTTCTGAGCCCTACTATGTTCCTCCTCCCAGATTGGATTTGTTCCAACCTTTGGAGTATATTTCAGAGGTGGAGGAAGGGTCTGATGATGAGATGGTTGTGCCTCCTGATGTCCCTGATGACCTTTTGTCGGGGCACAGTCAGATGGAGGAACTCAGTCAGTCCTTGCATGACACCAATGGTCATGACACCTCTCTGGAGGTGGAGTTTGGCAGGCCTTAGCCTGGGACGCATGCCGAATCCTTCTATAGGTGTCTCATGTCAAGGGTGACTGAATACTTGGGGTGGTCTGCTCCACCTGTTGATTTTGATCAGGATGATCTGACGGACATCCTGGACCAAGGTCCACCCACTGACCCGGTGTTGCCGTTTCCCATGGCTTTGCAAAGGAGGGTGGCGGTGGCTTGGACTGCTCCGGAGAGTCTCCGGCAGTTAATAAGTCGCTTCCGAAAAAATACCGCCCAGCTTGTAGTGACCCCTGCTACTTATAGACGCACCCTACTCTGGAGAGTTTGGTGGTGCAGCCGGCTACGGCCCCCTCTAAGCAGGCTGAGTACCCTACCATCCCTCCTGATAGGGACGATGAGCGCTTTGATGGTTGGGCGAAGAAGGCATTTTCATCTGGGGGTATGGCGTTGAAGTCGGCCAACTCCACTTATGCCTTGGCCAGATTCACTCACACTCTGTGGAACTGTGCATCTTTGGCGGCTGAGCATATTCCTGAAGGGGAAGAACTGGATTGTTTTCTAGCCCTTTTGCAAGACGGCAAGGATGCCATGTGCGAATCAGTTCAGTCGGGTTTGGACACGGCAGACTGTCAGCCGGTCCATGGCTGCGAGCACCGTGATACCCAGGTTTGCGTGGTTGCGGAAGTCTGGGTTTGCTCCTGATGTGCAATCCCGGCTTCTGAACATGCCCTTTGATGGAGTTCATCTGTTTGGCAGCAAGACTGATGAAAGCTTTGAGAGGTTGCAGACCTCCAAAGCTGCTGCGAAGTCTTTGAGCTCTGCGGTACGTCAACCTCCGCCTTTTCATCCTAGTGGACAGCAATGGAGGGGAGGTTCCTTTCGGTACTACTCTACCTTTGGTAGATCGAGAGGAGCTGCCAGTCAATGGGGCCACCACCGTAGGAGTACCAGAGGTAGAAAGCAAGGTACTCGAGGTGCCAAAGCCGCTCGGACAGTTGCCTCTTTGCCCTCAGGCACTGCCGCATCCGCTCAGTCATGAGGCCATGTCCCATGGTTCGCTAGTTGGGGGCAGACTTGCGCAGCATCTTGGAGAATGGCGTGCCATTACTTCCGATGGGTGGGTTCTGGATATCATAGCCCACGGCTACTGCCTTCCCTTCCGGCAGAGGCCTCACGACAATCCACCAGTGAAGCTCTTTGAAGCGTCCGAATCTGCTCCTTGCGCAGGAAATCCTATCCCTGCTGGAGAAAGGCGCCATAGATCTTGTGCATGTAGCAGAGAGGAACAAGGGATGGTATTCCCCTTATTTTTTTGATCCCGAAAAAGACTGGGGATTGAGACCCTTCATGGACTTGCGTTGGTTGAACAAGCTCCTCAGGAAGGACAAGTTCAAGATGGTAATTTTCTCAAGTCCTCCAGGCCCTTAAACTTGAGTATTGGTTGGTGTGTCTCGACCTTAAGGATGCTTACTTTCATGTGCTGATTCATCCCAAGCACAGGAAGTACCTGAGGCTTGCGGTTGGCGACTTGCATTTTCAGTTTCGGGTCCTGCCATTCGGATTGACCTTCGCCCGAGGGTCTTCACCAAGCTGATGGTGGTGGCGGCAGCATATTTCAGGAAAGGGGGGATTCACGTCTACCCCAACCTGGACGATTGGTTGATCAGGGCGCGCTCTTCCGAGCAAGCCCTGCATCATCTGTCCGTCACCTGCCACTCCCTTCACAAGCTGGGCTTCTCCCTCAATTGAAAGAATTCACATCTGAGACCTTCCCAACAGCTCCAGTATATCGGGGCTGTGTTGGACACGTACTTGGAAGTACTCGCCTCCCAAGGTGAGGGCTCATCACATTGTGCAGATGGTGGACAAGTTTCAACATGCCCAGAGTCTCCCGGCTTTGGAATTCTTATGGCTGCTCGGCCTCCTGGCATCCTGCATTTTTCTGGTGCCAGAGGCCAGACTGAGGATGAGATCCCTGCAATGGGTCCTCAAGATGCAGTGGTCACAATTCTCAGGCATGATGTTGGATCCCGTTCAGATTCCACTCTCGGTCTCACAGGATCTGCTGTGGTGGGCCAACGAGGGGAACCTGATAAAGGGGGAGCAGTTTTGGCAACCGTGGCCGGAGGTGACAGTTGTAACGGACGCTTCCCTCACAGGATGGGGAGCTCATCCCGAAGATTTGACCGCCAGCGGTCGTTGGTCTGTCGGAGTCCAAACTCCACATCAACCTGTTAGAGCTGAGGGCCATCAGGCTGGCCCTGAAGGCTTTTCTGCCATCTGTGCGGGGGGTGTGGGGGGGAAGTGGTGTCCTGCTCATGACAGACAATACAGTTGCCATGCATTACCTCAACAAAAAAGAGGGGGGGGTTGGGTCACTCCCGTTGTGCAGAGAGGCGATGCTGCTCTGGTTCTGGGCAATCCAGCAGGGAATATCACTCTCGGCAGTTCATCTGGCTGGAGAGAAGAATGCGGCGGCGGACGCTCTGGTCATTCCCACTTCTGTAAGCGTTTCCGCCGCTCCCTGTCATTCCTCAAGAGTTAAGGGGGTTGCGGAGGTTCGGATCCCACATGATCCTCATTGCTCTGGATTGGGTCAGGAGAGCATGGTACCCGGACCTTCTAGAAATGTCCATCTGCCCTCCACGCTGTCTTCCCTACCGAGAGGATCTGCTCTTGCGCGCGCAAGGGGGGGTTGGGGGGGGGGGAAATCAGGTTCTCCATCCAGAGGTCAGGACTCTCAACCTTCAAGCTTGGTATCTGAAAGTTTGAGGTATAAGGATTGGGACCTCCCGGATGACGTGATGGAGGTGTTGCTTTCGGCCAGGCGGCCAGCAACAAAATCCCTGTACCGTTGGCGTAAATTTTGCGACTGGTGCAGAGGACAAAATGTAGATCCTTTTCAGTGTTCCGTTCCCATGGTTAGTTCTTTCTTGCTTTTTTGGGCCCACAGGTGCCTTCAAGTAGGTACCATTCAAGGTTACCTGGCAGTGCTGTCTATCTTTAAGCACTCGTCTGAAGAATGTTCTTATTTTAAGATTCCTTTAATTTCCCAATTTCAGAAAGGACTCACCAATGTGTTCCCGCCGTCCCCGTTCCAGGTGCCGGTTTGGGATTTGAATTTGGTCTTGAAATTCCTAATGGGTGCTCCATTTGAACCTCTTGTCTTTGAGACTGTTGTCTTTCAAGACAGTGTTCTTGGTTGCGGTTACTTCCGCTTGCAGAGTGGCTGAATTGCAGGCACTTTCATCTTAGCCGCCCTTTACTATGTTCCACAAGGATAGGGTTGTACTGAGGGAACATCCTTCCTTTCTACCAAAGGTAGTATCTGAATTTCATTTAAGCCACTACCATCTTTCTATCCTCATCCTGGTAAGGAAGAGGAGAGACTCAATAGGTTGGACCCTAGGAGAGCTCTGAGTTTTTATATTTCTAGGATGTCCAGGGTCAGAGTGGACGATCAACTCTTTGTGGGTTATGCTGGACACCGATTGGGCCAGGCTGTTACCAAACAGACCTTGTCCAGGTGGATTATCCTCACCATTACCGAATGTTACCGATTGGCTGACAATGACCCTCCTGAAGGGTTGCGTGGCTACTTCCACAGCCCTGCAGTGGGGCGTTCCAATTAGGAATATTTGTGACGCAGCCACATGGACTCCTGTCATCACCTTTGTCAAACATTACTCCCTGGATACGTTCCATGGTCAAGCTATGACCTTTGGTAAGGCGGTTCTTTATTCTGCATATGTTTGGGCATGCTAAATTCTTTTCCCACCTCCATTTTCTGGTACTGCTTTGGGAGTCTGTCAAAGATGTGGAATACGTTGGAGGATACAATCCATTCGAAGAACAAGTTACTTACCAACTGGTAATGTTCTTTCAACTGGATTTTTCTCCAACATATTCCACATCGCCCTCCCAGCCTTCCCCTCTGGAGAATTTCCTATGCTATTGCAGCTTACGTTCCCTCAAGGCTATGTGCAGTCAAGCGGGCATTGGATATGTGCATGTCACACGTTATGGAGGAAAAAACATAAACTGAGGCTATGGGCGCCGTGCTTCCTATTTATAACATCTGGTGACGTCGCCCTCGACTGAGGCCTTCGAGGGACAACGACCCGACGCCATCGACGCAGGACACCCTCTGAAGTACCGAAGTACAAAGCTGTGGACATTACATGTCAAAGATGTGAAATACGTTGGAGGAACATCCAGTCGTAAGAATGTTACCAGTTGGTAAGTAACTTGTTCTTCGAAGGGATTGTGTCCTCCGACGTATTCCTCATCTTAGATATCTCCTACCAGCTCTGCTGGCCTCGGAAAATTTTTCTCTAGAGGGCGCTGCGCGTCGACGTCCTCCGAGTCGATGTCCCTCGACAGCCGCCGTATCGACGTCATCCTGCCTATAAAGGCCACGCGCAGCGTCCGTTGTTCAGTTCCGTTTTTCCGCGCTTACTCAGTGCCTCGGAATACCGTTGCTCAGTTTTTTGTCAGGATTTAATCTATTTACCTCGAGTTATTCGATCCGTACTCGATGGCTTCTTCGTCGGAACCGACAACTCCTCGATCCGGCTTCAAAAAATGCCGAGATTGTGGGAAAAAGATGTCGCTGACTGACCCTCACAGAGTGTCTGTGGTGTTTAGGAGCTGAACACCATTGTTCGGAGTGCGAGGACTGTATGTCCATGACCGCTAAGGCCCTGAAGGAGCGTAGGGGGAAACTGGAGAAAGGTAAGACTTTTAAAGCTTCTTCGTCGACGAAGTCGAGACATTCGTCTCCTCGTCACCATTCGCGTTCCAGGTCTCGGAGTGGGTCCCATCACTCCTCGAGATCGAAGCACTCGAAGAGGAGACGTCGAAGATCCCCTTCTCAGTCTTCCTCTTCCTCTGTTTCACCAAAAAGAATCCCTTGCCCCACGAAACATAGTTCCCGGGCTGAATGGGAGGTATTCCGCAAAAATATGATGAGCGTCTTTGAGAAAGCGGCCTCGACCCCCTTTGAAGACTGCCGAGAGCGATGCTCTGGTCGAAAGACCCGAAGGTCAAAAACGCCGCGAGTCGCAGTACCCGGCGAAGGAAACCTCTCGAGCGCGTCTCGAACCCTCGAGTAGGTCTATGACCTCCAAACCTTCCTCGAAGGTTCAGTCGACGCCGAGGTCGGTGTCTTCGACGCCGTTGTCGAAGGGACCTTCGACACACGGGTCTGTCGACTCGAGGCCAGCTTCGACACCGGCGTCGACGCCAAGAAAAGTCACGGTCACGACACACCCAGTGACTATCCCCAGTTCCTCGATGTCGATGGCTTCGAGATTGTCGAGTAGAATCCCAATTCTGTCGGTCATCGAGGCCTCCACCTTTGTTTTCGACGCCACGCTCGAAGCCTTCGACGTCGACGACATCGACGTTTTCGAGGCCGATTATGACAAGTTCGGCACCCTCTGCCTTGGAAATTGAATTTACACCCTTTATGAGTTCAGAACAATTGAGAACTATGTCCTCAATTATGGAAGTGGGTGAATTGTCTGAACAGGATGACACATTTGAGTTGCAGGGACCTGTAACCCCAATTAGAGAGGAATTTTCCTCTGAAGAACGCAGGTTAAAGGATCTTCATGATTCCTTACATGAGGCAAGTGGGTTAGACACTTCCCCTGAGGTGGAGTTTGCTAGGCCAGACCCGGGGGAGCATGCTGAAACCCCATATAGATCCTTAATGGCCAGGATCACAGAGTTTATGGGGTGGTCTGCACCCTCACAATCTTTCCAACAAGATGACCTTACGGATATTCTTGACAAGGGCCCACAGGAGGACCCTGTGGTGCCTTTTCATAAAGCTCTTCAGAGGAAGATTATGACGAACTGGGAAACCCCAGATGTCGTCCCGGCAGTAAATAAAAAAACTGTCTACAAAATATAGGGTATCCTCTACAGACCCGGAGTTTTTGTCAAAACACCCATCCCCAGAAAGTCTGGTGGGTACAGGCAGCATCTTCTACCGATGTCAAGACTGCTTATCCTACCGTCCCACAGGACAGATAAAAAATATGATGCTATGGCAAAGAAAGTTTTTTCGGCATGTAGCATGGCGTTAAAATCTGTTAATGCTACTTGCACCCTTGCTAGATTCAGCCATACACTTTGGGAGTGTGCTTCTACAACGGCTGACTGCATCCCGGAGGGAGAAGAAAGGGAGGCGTTCCTGAATATCATACAGGACAGTAAAGACGCTATGTGCGAATCCCTCCAGACGGGCATTGATTCGGCTGACAGTATCAGCAGAGCAATGGCGGCAAGTACTACAACCAGGAGATTCGCTTGGTTGAGAAAGTCTGGTTTTGCCCCTGATGTGCAAGCCAGGCTCTTGAACATGCCATTCGATGGCTCTTCTTTGTTCGGGAAAAAGGCGGATGACAGTTTAGAGAAACTGCAAACTTCAAAAGCAGCAGCAAAATCCCTAGGCGCTGCAATCCGTCAGACACCTTTTCGTCCCACAGGAACCTCTGCGAGGGGCAAGTCCTTTCGCTTCTACTCCGCATTCGGAAGAGGTAGAGGACGTCCAGCTCAAAGGGGACAAAGAAGAACTACCCGAGGTGGACGGGGTAGATATTCAAAAGCCGCAGCAACAGCAGGTGCCTCTTTACCATCGGCATCCGCATCAGCCGCTCCAAAACCACTCTGAGGACTTCCCTCACAGGACACCTGTAGGAGGCAGGTTGACTCAACATCTGGCGGAAGGGCAGGCTATCACGTCATATGCTTGGGCATTGGAAACAGTTGCCCAAGGTTACTGCCTGCCTCTCCTACGCATACCTCAGTCATCCACCGGGGATCAGCTCTCAGAAAGCTCCAGATCCGCTCCTCTTGCACGAAATTTTCGACCTGCTAGAGAAAGGTGCCATAGAACCGGTATCTGTAGCGGAGAGGAACAAGGGCTGGTACTCCCCTTATTTTCTCATTCCAAAGAAAGACTGACTGAGACCCATCTTGGACTTGCAAGAATTGAACAAATTCCTCAGGAAAGACAAATTCAAGATGGTCACTCTTTTTCAGATCCTCCAGGCCCTTCAGTTCCAGGACTGGTTGGTATCTCTGGACCTTCAGGATGCTTATTTCCATGTGCCTATCCATCTCAAACGCAGGAAATACCTGATGTTCGCAATTGGCAACTCTCACTATCAATTTCGAGTGCTGCCATTTGGGCTGACCTCCGCCCCGAGGGTCTTCACCAAGTTAATGTCGGTAGTGGCGGCAAGTCTAAGGAGGGAAGGGATTCACGTCTACCCCTACCTGGACGATTGGTTGATCAGGGCTGTCTCTTCGGAACAAGCTCAGATCCAGCTAAATCACGTGTGCCACTCCCTTCACAGACTGGGCTTCTCCCTCAATTTAAAGAAGTCACAAATGATACCATCACAAAGACTCCAGTTCATAGAAGCGATCCTGGACACTTCCCTGGGAAAAGCCTCGCCACCAGAGGTGAGGGCTCAAGATATTCTACAGATGGTCACCAAGTTTCAAAATGCCCAACGTCTCCCAGCCTTCGACTTTTTGAGGTTGCTAGGCCTCATGGCATCCTGCATTTTCCTAGTGCCAGAGGCTCGCCTGAGAATGAGATCCCTCCAGTGGGCACTGAGGACTCAGTGGTCACAATTCTCAGGGAGAAAGACAGATCTTCTTCAGGTTCCCGACAGGGTGGCTCGAGACCGTCAGTGGTGGGCCTGTCAGGAGAACATTCTGAAAGGAGAACAGTTTTGGCAACCCTGGCCGGAGAGAACAGTAGTCACGGATGCCTCACTCATGGGGTGGGGAGCCCACGCCAACGACTTGACCATCAGCGGTCGTTGGTCTCCATCGGAGTCCAGACTACATATCAACCTGTTAGAGCTGAGAGCCATCAGACTTGCGCTGAAGTTGTTCCTGCCAGCTGTACAAGGGGAAAAACGTCCTGATAATGACGGACAACACGGTGGCCATGCATTACCTCAACAAAAGAGGAGGCGTAGGATCACTACCCCTGTGCAGAGAGGCGATGCAGCTCTGGTTTTGGGCAATCCAAGAAGGAATCCCTCTATCGGCAGTTCACCTAGCCGGAGAGAAGAACTTGACAGCGGACGCTCTGAGCAGGCAGAGCACAGTCTCCCACGAGTGGGAACTAGCTCAGGAAGTCCTTCAAGAGATCTTCGCCCTTAGAGGAACCCCTCAGGTGGATCTGTTCGCCACCAGCGTCAACAGGAAATGCGATCTTTTCTGCTCAAGGGAATTTCCCCCCAGAGGAGCTCTGGGAGACGCGTTCATAGTGGACTGGGAGTTTCCGCTTCTGTACGCGTTCCCACCGGTCCCTGTCATTCCTCAAATGATCAGGAGGTTGAGAAGATTCCGGAGAACCATGATCCTAATTGCCCCGGATTGGGCCAGGAGAACGTGGTACCCGGACCTTCTAGACTTGTCCATCTGCCCTCCAATTCGACTTCCTCTCAGAGAGAACCTACTCTCACAGAAGGGAGGTCAGGTTCTCACTCCAGACATCAAAACCCTCAACCTTCACGCTTAGCTTCTGAAAGGTTGAGGTACAAGGATTGGGACCTCCCTGATGATGTTATTGAGGTGTTGCTTTCTGCAAGAAGGCCAGCAACAAAGTCTTTATACCGCTGCCGTTGGAACAGATTTTGCAGCTGGTGTAGAGAACAGAATATCGACCCTTTTTCATGTGGTACACCAATGGTTTTGTCCTTCCTTCTATATTTGGCGAATTCAGGCCTTCAAGTTGGCACCATTAAGGGCTATCTCGCAGCGCTATCCATCTTTAAGCGCACTGCGGAAGAACCATCCTATTTCAAGTTACCCTTGGTAATACAGTTTCTAAAGGGGTTAACCAATGTTTATCCCCCAAGACCATTCCAAGTTCCACTATGGGATTTAAACGTAGTAATAACTTTCCTGATGGGCACACCTTTCGAACCACTCCATTCTTGTTCGCTAAGGTTCCTTACCCTTAAAACTGTTTTATTAATAGCACTTACATCTGCTAGAAGGGTGAGCGAATTACAAGCTCTTTCTTGTAAACCCCCTCACACAATATTTCACAAAGACAAAGTTGTCCTGCAAGTGAAGCCTAATTTCCTCCCAAAGGTGGTTTCTGAATTCCATATCACTCAGAAGATTACCCTACCATCTTTCTATCCTCCTCCTCATCCGGGGAAAGGGGAAGAGAGGTTACACAGGCTAGACCCTAGAAGGGCTTTAAGTTTTTACATCAGTAGACTAGCCAGGATAAGACAGGCAGACCAGCTGTTTGTAGGTTACACAGGTCACAAGCTGGGGTTACCAATAACTAAGCAGACCATTTCCAGATGGATCATTCTAGCCATTCTGGAATGTTATAAACTGGCAGGGAAAGAGCCCCCTCAAAACCTTAAGGCCCATTCGACCAGAGGTATTGCAGCTTCTTCGGCCCTCAAAAGAGGCGTGCCGGTTAAAGACATCTGTGCGGCCGCTACATGGTCGTCTGTCCATACCTTTACACGATTTTACAATTTGGATTCCTCCTCCAGTCAAGAGACTAGGTTTGGAAGGACTGTACTGCATTCTATTCATCAATAGAAGACAGCGTGAAGTCAGTACTCCCTCCTCCAATAATAGAATACTGCTATGGGAGCCTATCTAAGATGAGGAATACGTCGGAGGACACAATCCCTTCGAAGAACAAGTTACTTCTTACCTTGTAACGTTCTTTCGACGGGATGTTCCTCCGACGTATTCCTCATCGACCCTCCCATCCATCCCCGCAGTTCTACTTCCCTTGTTGTTGCATCTTACGCTCCTTCAGGGTGATTAGTCTAGTCCAGAAAGTATTATTGTGGGCTACAAAACGGAACTGAGCAACGGACGCTGCGTGCGGCCTTTATAGGCAGGATGACGTCGACGTCGATACGGCGGCTGTCGAGGGACATCGACTCGGAGGACGTCGACGCGCAGCGCCCTCTAGAGAAAAATTTTCCGAGGCCAGCAGAGCTGGAAGGAGATATCTAAGATGAGGAATACATCTGAGGAACATCCCGTCGAAAGAACGTTACAAGGTAAGAAGTAACTTGTTCTTCTCACTGCTACCAACTAAAACGAATTAACATTAATAGTTTGCTGTGTGCCTTGGGAAATGTTATCTGGTGCGGTTTCAGCTTGCCAAGCAGAACTCTCCTCGGCGCATTGACCTTGGTGTCAGTTTTTGCAGATCGTGAGGCTTAAAGGCTTGTTTTAAGCAATTTTATGTCAGCCTACAGTATTTCAGAATCGACACCTAGCAGAATTTGTTCTGCATAATGGCGGTACTTTTGTTCATTCTCCTCCATGTTTTTCTTCGTGTCTACTTTGTCACCAATTAATGATTGCCTGCCCGTATATGCAGCAGCCTCCTACCTATGTGAATGTAACTACCTGTCACCCTATTTGTGTCGCACAACCTATTCTACACTTAGTGGTGGCTATGTGACCCTTAGTGTTTTACTAGCTGTTTATAGACCAGTTCTCAGCTTGCATCTTCGTGCATGCTCTGGAGCGGGTGGGAGCGTGGCCAGACCTGGTGCAACTTATCTCCATTATTACAATAGAGCTCCCTGCTATTTTAATTTCTTGGTGTGTCCTTAAATATCTAATGGTGGAATTTTTTATTTCTGATGGTTTTGAATCTGTTTAGTATCACATGCTGTGCATATAGTCCGACATCTAGTAGTAATCAGAATATGGTACCTTTCTTTTGAAGATCGAAAAGGGATGCCAACATGGGCGTGACTGGTAACACTATCCCTAATGTGGCGTGTAGTGTACCCAAAATCCTTCACTTGTCAAGGTTCATCCAGATTGGTTTTTTCAGCCTTTCAGGTTGGTTGCTTAATGTGGAGCTTGTCTATTGGGTTTATATTGCTACTTGTGTTCTGGCGTATCCACCGCCAGGTATCTTCAACGGCTGTTTGACTGTTCGACAACCACCTTGAAGGCTGATCCTGTTTGCCGATTCTACCCCCTCCTTCAACTCGATGGCTGTTACTTCTCATCCTTGACCCTCCGGCCCAGCCTTACAGTAGGTGAGTGGGGACAAATTTCTACGGACTATTCTCTTCAGAATGCATTTTCCTTGCCCACCTGCTTCCTCCTTTCGTCTGGCTGCTTTTTCCCTCCGTTATAGAGAAAACTTATATGTATGCCCGTTGTGCAACAGCAAATTTCCTTTGAAGGATGCTCATGCCTCCCTCGTGACCACGATGAACAGTGTTGCAAGGCCTGTAAACTCTTTCGGCCCAAAACCCTTAAGGACAGACGCACCAAACGGTGAGCGGCCTGCTCCATGCAGGCCGAGAGTCACTCTCCCACCGTCGCCTCGGACGAGTAGTCTGAGCCTGTAGATGTGAACGTGGAGTCTACAGAGTCTCACATGTCTGTCCCCAGCCCAGAGAATTATGCCGTGAGACAGACACCCACCAATTACCCAGATGATATCTATTATGGATACTGATCAGGTCTCGTAGGACCTGATTTCTCATGATCCTCATACCTGGCACCTAGCTGATGACCAAGGTACTTGGCTCAATACCCCTGCTCATGAGCCTGACCTGGACAATATCTTCCTGGATGCTCCTCCTGTCTCTGTAACCTGGGAGGCTTCACTAATTGCCAATCAAATGTTATTCATCAACCTCTTCAGAAAGGCTCCTGACGGTTTTAAGATCGTAACAGAGGAGACCGCACCCGACCCTGATTTTTTTTTTGCAAACATCCTCAGAGAAAGTCCCAGTCAAGTCGGGCCATGCAGCTTCTAAACTCAGTCAAATGCCTGGCTCCCTTCTTTCTTACACCCTCACTCACTTGGGATGTCAACCATAGAGTCAAAAAAGACATTTGGCCCGTGCCCTCGGAACCTTTATTTCTGATGCTTGTTAATCTGCTTAGAATCACATGCTGTGCATGTAGTCCGACATCTTGTGATAATCGTGGAGTATTGCATCTTTGTTTCGAGGATCGAAAGGGGACGTCGACATAGGCATGCCTGTAACACTATCCCTAACGTGACGTGTAGTGTACCCAAAATCCCTCACGCGTCGAGGACCCTCGCATTGTTTTTTCCGCCCAACTACTTGGTCGCCGTATGTGGAGCTCAAAAGAGATATATTGCAAATTGATAATTTCTTTGTCCCACAACCGATGGTCGTCTAGTCTTCGACTTTCATCTTGGACTGCTGCTTTGTGGACCCCTTCGCCGAAGAAGTCTATGGCTTTCGGCGACTGGTGCATCAGTCGACGCTGTTGACTGCGTGGCCTTGGCCATCTGGCCAGGCCTATACAATAGGGAGAGTGGGGCCCCGGGATTTGATTCACTGTGAATGCATGTCCTTCTCCCCTCTTTCACTTTCTGGTCTGTCTGCTGCCCCTTACCTCTGCTATGGCGAGGACTCCTTTTAAATTTTGTCCGTTTTGTAACAGAAAATACCCTTAGGACACCCATCACAAGTGCATTCGGTGCTTAACTCGCGATCACGACGAGCAGTCCTACAAGTCCTGCAAACATTTCTGTCCAAAGACACTAAAGGTTATGCAGACAAAACGGTTGGCGGCCTACACGATGCGGGCCGAATGTGGTTCCCCCATAGGCGCCTTTGCCGACAGCGAGGATTCTAGCGGCAGCCATGGCTCTAATGTGGAAGCCACACCCTGGTGACAGGGGCACAAACGTACCATTGAAGGCTAAACATACAACCCCACGATCTCCGTCGACGGCTGCGTCGAGGAAGCATCAGACGCCAACAGGCCTGATGAGTTTCGACGGCGCCTTCTGATCCTCCTGATCGGCCGCCCTCCCCGCATTGGTCGCCTTGACATGAGTCTGTGCATTCCACCTATCAGGGCGTCTCTTCCAAAAAACACATGAGCACTGGTGTGCTGTCTAAGAGCACGTCAGCCGCAAAGGTTTTTGCGGAGCCAAAAAGACTATGCCTACAGGCGTGTCAATCTCACTCTCATCCACTGTAGCTACACAAGAGTCTTGCAACTATTGTTTCCGCAGCGAATAGACCAAAAAGCACACACCCTCTCGTTAAGAGGAGTATTGAGAAGGGTCCCAGCCCCTCGCTAAGACTTTGTCTGATAAAGACTTCTCTGAAAAATATTACCCCGAAGAGACTAGGGAGGTGGATTCCTGCCCTAATTTACCAAAGGTGCAGAAACTTTCCACCCAAACTCCACAGGAAGACATTTTTGAATTCTCTGAACCTGAAGAGGTCTGAGGATTGCTATGACCAGGGAGACAATCCCGTTGGGCAGGACACACCTGACCAGTGCCCAGATTGGGGTCGAGATCAGCCTGTAGAGGAAGCACCTTGGCTGTCCGCCACTCCTACTCCTGACGCAGATGCCATTTGTCTGGATCCTCCTCCCTCCTCGCCTCCACAGAGGCGGGCATCGCCTATTGAGGATCAGATGGCTTTTAATGCAATCCTGAAAAGGGCTGCCGACCGTTTCCAAATTGCCACGCAAGAAGCTGTTCAAGACAGACTTTGTTGAGGACATTCTAAAGGAAAGAAAACCCACAATTCAGGCAATCCCCCTGCTAAATTCCATCAAGAAGTGCCTCACACCTTCTTTGCTGTCCTTTTCCCTTACAAGGGCTGCCAACCCTTGGGTTGAAAAACTGTTTTGCGTCCCTCCCTCTGACCCGTTGTACATTGCAGGGCATGCCACTCCAGAAACCTGTGCAGTTCCCTTAAGGACCACTGCAAAAGATTTAGGACTACAGGTGTTTGGCAGCAAACCCACTTGGTATCAGTCTGCGCCACAGTTTCACTTGGTAGCTGTGGCTGAGCAGTCAGACTTCCCTCAAGAAGAGTTAGGCAGTATATAGAGTATACACAATAGGTACAGAGACACAGTAGCACAAGCAAACACTGACCAGAGCTTCGGTGTAAAAGTATATAATTATTTATTTAAAGACACACTTGTAATTTACACTAGCAAAAAGAGGTGAGTAAATTCAGCACACAGTCACATCGTATATATACAACCCTAATTACTTATTAGACAAGTCTTAGTGAGAAACACCACTTATTTTCAGACAGAGGTGAGCGCTTAACATAAGATGGCACTCTAATAAGTTATAAAAAAGGGAGAGAAAAAGGCAGTTATGGAAGCACACAAGTTTCAATACTTTTACAAGAACCACAGTAAGGCAGGATAGGCAGAGTTCTACTGGAGAGCAAGGAAGTCAATTGCAAGGCCCACTCTTGGAGAGAGAAAGCAGAAGGGGTCCAGGTTCACAGTGGGGTTATGCCCAAAGAGTCTTGTAGATAGTTCACACAAAAAGGATGACATTAAAGTCAGGAAAAGTTAGCTAGGTTGTCCCAGGCCAGCCCAGGTTAGAACGTCGAGGCTTTACTGTCACCCCGAACGATCTGTCGCAAGGGAAGCCAGGCGGGACACAGTACCTTAAGTGTGAAGGAAGCTCCAGCTGGGGCAGTTGTTCCTGGCAGCGGGTGCAAGTTGGTGTTTCCTCCAGAGGAAGAGGTCTCGCAATGGAGGAAAGATTAAGGTCGCTGCACTGCCAGGGAAGAAACCAGCCGCGGAGTTCTTTGGTTAAAAGGTACTACCCTTCTCTTCGCGGTAGTGGTAAACCATGGTATTCCGGTTGCCGGGGTGCTTGGCACGGGCAAGGCGGCCACGAGATGCTCCAGGAAGGTGAAAAGAAGGCAACTGGTTATCCCCGCCAGTCAAAGGAAGAAGACTCTCCGGACTGGAGATCTCCTCTGTCGTCGGGGAAAAGCGGTGAGACGGTTCAGCAGGGCTCCACCGGTGGTGTCGTTGCAGGTCGGCTCAGCTTATCCCTCCTCGGATTCTTAGGTCCTGTGGCGACTTTTGAAGTTCCAGTCCCCAAAGCCCTGCTTTTATGCAGCAAACCCCCATTCATTCAGCCTAGCTGTCAATCAAACATGCGAAGTGGTGAGCCGGCCGGCTCACCACTTGGGCGAATCACACAAGAGTGCGACTTGAGTTACCAAGGTAACTCAGTCCAGGGTGCCTAAACCACCTCCCACACCCCCTGTGCTACCTAGACAGAGTGGCACCACTTTTGGAGGCTTCTGTGGAGAAGCCCGCCAAAAGGTCGAACAAAGGGCTCGACTTGGGTTGGAGTCACAGAAGAGAACACAAACGCCATTTTAGAATCGAGTTCTGGCAAAAAATACCAACCGGTGAATTAATATTAAATAAACCGGCGGTATGTTCGAGGCTATAAGAATTAAATAAAGTTGGTAGCCTCGAACAATGGGAAAATCCCATAGAGATATATTTGTGGTCGAATATAAAAAGTAGTATCCACTGCCACCAGCAAAAACTCGATCAGGGGGGACGGAGACGTGCCCCCTCGAACAACAGACCCCGGGGCAATCTAATTGCCCCGACCAGTACGTCCACAATATGATGGTTTGTACTCGTTTCTGTTCATAATTTGGGACTAGTAAAGCCAATGGTGAATTTACATGCCCTGGGAGACAGTAGTCCGTCCCAGTGTATGGAGTCTATGTTGGGGGGTCGCTACGACACCCCTGTGTTATGGCACGGAGGGTGCTGTGTAACCCACATCAAAAACACATGAGACCCTATGGAGTAAAAAAAATCATAGCCCATAAAACACATGGAAAGATAAAGGAACACCTCAAATAATGTCTGAGTGGGAGTAAAAAGAGTCTTACTCTTAGCAGGAGAAAAAATGAACCCCAAAAATCCAGCAAAGCTGCTGGGGGACTCACTAGGTTTGGGAAATTAGCCTTTACAGAGAATTCTCCCTAACATAATACAACCCATCTTGCGAGCTATAGTGATGTGCAGTGCAACCTGCTTCAGAAGGGCCTCCAAGAAGTTGCGGAACCGGTGCGATCACGCCTACTGGCGACTGTTTCGGAAGGAAAACAGGTGACCCACAACATCTTAAATACATTGGATGCAGCAGAAACAGCGGGTGAACTCTGGGCCAGCGTATGCTTCTCAAAAGGCACTTCTGGTTTAAGAACTCCGGGTTTAAGCCGGAGACGCAGTCCTCCCTAATCAACAAACCAGCACGAGACTCTTAAGTCTCTTAATCAGATCACTGCTAGACCTTATCAACGAGGAGGAAACTCTAGCCGTTCCTTTTGGGGACAATCTTTTTCCTGTTCTCCACACAACCAGTATGGCACAGGAGGTACCCCATGGTCCACCGAACAGGGCACAGCTACCAACAACCAATTACAGCAAAGGGAGCAACGAAGAGGCAAAGATAGGGGCAGAAACTCAATGGGCTCCCCGGACTCAACTCAGAAATGACTCGTCAGTCCGGGTCCCCTCCCATGCCTCCCTGGTCAGGGGACGTTTAACATCTTTTCTTCATGCATGGGAGGGGATCACTTAAGACCAGTGGGTACTCTAGACCGTCACCCACGGTTATTGTATCGTGTTCCACTGGCCGCCTCGATACAGACCACCAGGAAGCAGACGCTGATTGCCAGCTCACTTGCAGATTTGCTGGACGAGGTGCAGATCCTTCAGGAAAAGGGTGCCATAGAAGTCGTCCCATTAATCAGGTAAACAAGGGTATTTATTCAGTGTACTTCCTTGTACCTAAAAAGGATCTCACCATGCGCCCTGTGTTAGACTTGCTCTCAGCAAACACATTTTGCAAGCCACAGAAGTTCAGAATGAGAACATTTCAGGAAGTAATCCCACTGTTGAGGCAGGGGATATTACATGGCAACACTGGATATGAAAGATGCATACTTTCATATTTCAATGTTGCCAGCGCACAGAAACTACCTAAGGTTCATGATCAAGAACAAACACTATCAATTCAAGGTTCTTCCTTTCGGCATTGCTTCCGCCCCAAGGGTTTTTACGAAGGTACTGGCGGTCGTATCAGTCCACTTCAGTCTATTCTTAACTCGACGACTGGCTAATAACAAGGGATTTGTACGGAACATACCTTTCAAACACCCAGAAGATGGCTGATCTGCTCTTCAGTCTGGAATTCTCGATCAACGAAGTCCAGCCTAGACTTCAACCAAGTCGAGCAATTTCTGGGGACTCTAATTCAGACCAAAGACTGGCTCACCTTCCCCTCCGAGAGGGTCAAAAATATGCTGTTAACAGATCCCTCTCTATGTAGACGGAGTGGGGGGGGGTGGGGGGGGGGTGTCGCCTCTTTCATCAGACGGCGCACAGAATTTGGTCCCCAGCAGTAGCGTCCAACCACATAAACCTGTTGGAATTGCTAGCAGTGTTCATGTCCCTGAAGGCCTTTGGAGCACAGTCCTAGGCAGTCCTAGTCATCACGGACAGTACCACGGCCATGTATTACCTGAACAAGCAAGGGGGCATGCACTCTTCAGGGCTATCCAAACTGTCACAAAACATGGAAATGGGCTCTCAAACAAAAGATGTTCCTCCTGTCGCAACACGTTCCAGGGGAACTCAATCTTCTGGCGGACGCGCTCAGCAGAGACTTCCCACTACTCATGGAGTATGAACATTGTTCTCCCCGTCTTCGCAGACTAGGGTTTCCCAGAGACCGACTTGTTCGCAACTCTGGAGAACGCCAAGATTACACCTCCAAGTACCTGCAGAAACACTCCAAGGGGAACGGACTATGGATAACCTGGTCAGGGAAATATGTTTACGCTCGTCCCACCCCCACTGACCCCCCAACTCCCCTGCTAAACCAGATAGTGCACAAGCTGCACCAGGAACCAGTCACGATCATTGATTCTGGTGGCCCGATGTGGGCCCGCCAGCCCTGGTTCTCTCCTCTAATGGCAATGCTAGCCTCCCCTGCGAGGAAACTGCCATACCCGTACAACATGCTGTAACGAGACCCGGGGGAAACACTTTATCCATGTCCGCAAACTAACTTAGCAGCCTGGCACCTGAGGTCATAATTTGGGCACCTCCAACTCCCTCAAAGATGTATGGACATAGCCAGGGAAGCATGGAAATCTAACACCAGGCATTGCTACTCCAGGAAATGAAAACGCTTGGTCATCTGGTGCGATACCAAGAGCATCAATCCTATTGACTGTTTACTAACACACATTGGCCTGTACCTGACTCGCCTACTAGATTCAGGCCAAGTTTTCAATTCCCTAAAGGTCCACTTCGCTGCACTTTCAGCTTACACCATGTCCCAGAAAAAGGTTTTGTGGTAGAATATTCCAGTAATCAAGCCTTTTATGGAAGGGGTTAAAATACTTCACTCCGCGCCCCCCATCTCCAAACCAGCTCCCGAATGGGACCTGAATGTTGTACTGACTAGACTAATTGGGCTTCCCTTTGAACCTATGCATAAGGCTAGCCTTAAAGCACTCACAAGACCACCTTTCTGGTGGCAGTCAAGTCAATAAGAGCTGGCGAACTGCAGGCCCTTTTTGTTCAAGACCCATTTGTCACGATTCACAAAGATAAGGTGGTCCTGTGCACTCACCCACGGTTTGCGCCTACACTTATTTCGAAGTTCCATGTGAACCAATCTATAAAACTACCCACCTTTTTCCAAAACCTCACTAATGTGGCAGAAGGAAGTCTCCACACACTTGATGTGAGGAGAGCAGTGATATATTATCTGGAGAAAACAAAACCACTAAGAAAAACAAACCAGTTTTTCGTTTCAGTGGCAGCTGGTAGAAAAGGGGACCCTGTTTCTAAATCGGCTATTTACAGTGGATCGTAAACTACATCACTGTGCTACACTCTACCCAAGAGAGATCTGCCCTTCAAGCCTAGAGCACTCTCTACTCTGGGTACTGGGGCTTCCATAGTATTCATTGCAAATGTTTCGCTTGAGTCCATTTGTATAGCAGCAACCTGAAGTTCTGTGCACGCTTTTACACAACACTACTGCCTAGATACACACTCTAGGTCTGACTCTCAGGTGGGACAAGAAGTGCTAAGGCATCTTTGCTACTGTTCTCTGTTCCTTCACACATCCCAATACCATCTCTGGGTACTGCTTGCTAGTCTATGCACAGCATGTGATTCTAAGATGAATAAGCATCAGAAGACGAGCATTACTTACTGTAATAGCGTTTCTGATGATGTATCTGCTTAAAGAGTGGGAGTAGAAGGAACATAAACATCTTACACCTCGCTCTCAAAGTCCTCACTCACGGTAGTCGTAAGGCTCCCTCACTGCAGAAAAAACAGAGGGACCTCGACACGTGAGGGATTTTGGGTACACTACACGTCCGAAAAAACAGAGGGACCTCGACACGTGAGGGATTTTGGGTACACTACACGTCCGGTTAAGGCAAGTGTTACAGGCACGCATATGTCGACGTCCGCTTTCGATCCTCGAAAGAAAGATGCAGTACTCTGCGATTACCAGTAGATGTCGGGCTATATGCACAGCATGTGAATCTAAGCAGATCCAATCATCAGAAATGCTATTACGGTAAATAATGCATGTCGTGTCAGAGGATGTGCTGATGACTCCCTGGTTGTAACAACCACCACAAAATGTGCAGGAGTTCCTCTAATCCGAGTCACCACCTGACCAGGACTGCAAGAAGCTTTATGCTCTTGGAAATATTACCACCTCAGTCGCTTTCAGTACTCGTATAGCTAATGCCGCATTCCTGGCTAGCTGTAACGATCTACAGTGGGACTAGTGCAGGCGCCTGAAAAACGTTCCAGCGCCTACTCCATTACAGCTTTTGGCGGTGGTGAATGAAGGGCGTCGGACGACACAGAACATTTTAAGAAATGCCCTTGATTCGGCAGAGAGGGCAGGACGGGTACTAGCAGAGGGGACCCTATTGAAGTACCACGCATGGCTTAAGAACTCTGGCTGCAAATGCGAGAAACGGGCTTCGCTTATTAAACCTTTGGAAGGGTCTGCCGTCTTCACAAAGACAGTAGATGAAGCCCTCGTCTGCAAAGAAAACCCAATGCTCAAGTCACTGACCCAAATCACGGCCAAACCATTTGAACGAGGAGTCTCGTTCCTTTTGCGGGTGATCCTTTGTCCGCTCCTCTCAAGGTGCATATGGAAAAGCAGCGTCTCCTTGGTATTCCAGATAAGGCACTTCCAGCAATTTCCAAACTCCTCAACAAGTGGGGATTTACGTGTGGCAAGGTAGGGGAAGAAACTGCAGCCGGAGGCTCCCCAGCCAGCAAATGACTGTGGTGCAGGTTCCCTCCCACGTTTCCCTGGTACGGGGACGTTTAACATCTTTCACCCATGCATGGGAGGGCATCACCATGGATCAGTGGGCCCTCAAAACAGTCAGTGGCGGCTATTGCATAGAATTCCTGCAGCCACCCCAATACCACCCACCAAAAAGCAAATGGCTTCTCACTGGTACATATCCTGCTACAAGTCGTCCAGATTCTGCTGCTGAAGGAAGCGATCGAGGTCTGACCCCTGTTGGCTTGTATTTCAAGTATGTCAAAACTCAAAAGTTCAAGATGACAACACTACAGGAGTTAATCCTTCTGCTTCAACAGGGGGATTGCATGGCCACCTTGGATATGAAAGATGCATACTTTCATATTTCAATGTTGCCCGCACACAGAAGGTTCCCCAGGTTCAAGAAGGAGAAAACTCACTATCAGTTTAAGGTTCTCCCTTTCGGCATTGCCTCAGCTTCAAGGGTGTCTACAAAGTACTAGCTGTCGCAGCAGCTCACCTACGCAGGTAATCCATCCCAGTGAACCCGCATCTCAAAGAATGGCTCATAAATGGACAATTACACCAGGCGTGTCTATAGAACACCCAAAAGACTGTAGATCTTCTTTTCAACCTGGGGGTTCTCAAACGAGAAAGTCAAGTCTGGTCTCCAGTAAAGTCTAACAGTTTCTAGGAGCACTAATTTGAACAGAAGACAGACTTGTCTTCCCCCCTCCAATGAGTGGGTTCAAAACATGTTGTTCCATATCCCTCAGTATGTAACCAGTAGAGTAACTGTACGGCTAGCCATGCGGCTGCTGGGCATCCTGCATCTTCCTGAATCCACAAGCCTGCATGCGCCCTATGCAGGATTGGCTCTTGACCCAATGGTGTAAGCCAAGCAGTCAGTTGAATGATCTAGTGGTAGTCACAAAAGCACTCGTTCAGTCTTGGCAGTGGTGATCAAAGGAAAACCTTCTAAAGGGGAAATCCTTCACCACCCCTGCAGTACAAGCCACTCACCACGTACTCATCCCTGTCAGGATGGGGAGCAGACCTCCTAGAACAGACAGCACACAGCATGTAGTCTCCATCAGTAGCAACCGAATAGATCAATCATTCTATTGGAATTATTGTGGTGTTCAAAGCCCTAAAATCTTTTCAGAATCACCTACAGGGGAAGGCTGTTCTAGTCATTATAGTCCATACCCCCACCATGTACTATCTGAACAAACAAGAGGGCACTCACTCTCCAGGTCTATCCAAACTGTCTCGGAACGTTTGGAAATGGGCACTCAAACACATGTTCCTACTTGCACATGTTCCAGGGAACACAATCTTCTCGCAGACGTATGCAGCAGAGACTTGCACCTACACGTAGAACACGAGTGCCACTTGCAAGAACACATTCTGCACACCGTTTTCGCAGAATGGGGTCATCCAGACATCGACTTGTTTGCAACCATAGATGTTAGGCCAGATTATGTGCAGTACCCTTGGGGCGACTACAACAACCTTATCCCCCTGGCAATAGGTAACCCAACCTTTGGTATAAGTCTGTACTACACAGGTAGGTACTGTGGCTGAGCAGCCAGGCTGAACTCGAGAGGGGTCAATGTGAGCAGTAGGGCTTTTACACAGAGATTTACAGTGACAAGAATTCAAAAAAACTTTTACACTTGAGGTTTCTTGATTAAATAATTATTAATTTATGTAACAGTCAGTTGAACTCGGCAAGGGCAACCAAGACAAGTCTCAACGGCAAACAAGCAAGGCTACACAAAGAGTTAAGTCCCCTTAGTTTTACAGTACCTTTGGTTAGAAGAAATGGTTCCAGCTGGCTTCTGTTCCTGTGTGGCTCTGCAGATCCTGGTGTTCCTGGGCCTCGGTCATGGGGACAAGAGGGAGGACTTCTGGGGACTCCTGGAACACAGTGGGAAGGTTGGCGGCAGCAAAGGTCAAACTGGAATTCAGCGGCACTTTGCGGTTTCAGCTCCTCACGTCTCAGCAAATGGCAACACTGCGTTTCTCGGATACTTTTAAGCAACGCACTGGAGGCGGGTGTCTGTACGCCTGCTCTCGATATGGCAAAGGAGAGGCACAGAGGACCCCAGCCAAGATTCTCTATTATTGGTATCGTGGTCGAGCAATCAAGGCCTAGCTTCTCAGGAGGTGATGAAGGCTGGTACTTCGTACAGTGTAGTCCTCAAGTACCCACAACGGAATGTCCAGACACTGTATTAGTTAAAACAGTCTTTATATAAATATGGTTCACTGTTTTATACACTATCTCGATAATACACTTTGCTCCAACTATTCTAAAATAGTAAATATGTACACTTCTAGGTGGTACCACGATTACTCTGATTCCATTAAAATGCATCAACTCTGCTCAGTTCAAATAGCATACGGATGAACACAGCAAAACAAGATCAACCATAGATTTGGGAGGAAGACAAGTTGGTTAGACAATTGACAGAATACGGAGTCCCTACCACCCAGACACAGTACTGTATGATGATCCCCCCCCCCCCCCCCCCGGGCAACCTGTAAATAAAGATGCACTACAGGCCCAGTCCATATAATGTCTATTAGAGTCTAAACTTCTTCTATAGCTCTGCAACCCAAACGTACCTTGTGTTGTAGAGTTCATCATCATGGAATCGACTGGCCCTTCTTGAGTGCACTTCCCTTCAGGCAGGAGCCACAGGTCGTCGAACTTCCGAGATGAAGAAAGAGTCAACATTGTCGTTGAGGCAGCAGCTTCGTTCCTTGCGTTGCTCGTTGACGAATGATTGAAAACTTCCTGCAACAGGGGAGGCATGCGGTGCACCTCGACTATGATGGTTCGTTGCCGCAAAGAGTTAGTGAAGAGCTTTGGCCCAGCAAGGGCGTCGAGTCGTCGGCGAACGGGACGTGACCACGGCTGGCTTCAGTAGCTTTGTCGGCGTCTCGGAGGTCTTCAGGTGGCGGGAAATCCACCGGCGGATTCTCCTTGGTCGTCGACAACCTCGACTTTCTCCGGCAGGACGAAAGTGATCGACGGTGATGAATAAGGGAGTCATTGGATCAAATGTTCGTAGGCAAAGGGAGCACAGTGGCTCCGGTTGGCGACTGTGGCCGGCTGTCCGGTGCTGCTCTTCGTTCTCCTCGGCGGTCTCCTTCTCCGGTCAGCACCCTTTCATAGGTCTGTCTACCAGGGAGCTTTGGCGAAGATCAGCTGGTGCACGATGGTCCCTCATAGCTCGGGGAGAGGTCTCCTTACCAGGTCCTCTCTTGGATCAGTTCTTGAAGGCACAGCAGCTTTCTGATTACACGAAAGGGAACATCGGTTCACCTTCTTCTGGCTCGGCTTCCAGATTAAGCATCAAGTAACAACTTCAGGTTCTGAACGATTTCTAGTAGTGAGAGGTCCCCAGATATACTAGTTGGTCTCCCATTCCTTCTGCTGGGTCACACTCAGGCAACCAATCACTCAGAAGGGCATTCAGTCAGCCAGCCAATCAGGCGCACAGTGCATTCAGGCCATTCTTCTCCATCCAGACACTCACAACACAGAATGTGGGTTCTGACAAGCACTCTGCCATTCAGCACTACTCAATGCATTCATACCAGTTTCGGGCAGGGCTGTCTGTCATTGTCTCACACCATACTAGACACCCATAACACAGAATGCGTATTCGTCACACACTCCATTCATCCAGGTACCACCCCACAGGCGTTCCCACAACATAGTCATTGGGAAGACCCCAGCCAGTCTGGTTGGCACTTCCCCACACTACCATATATGGAAGTTCCACACAACAGCCCGTCCGGCGGGGAAAGGACAGAGTCGGGGCTTTTCGGGACTTCAGGAATCCAAGGTAACAGGCGATGGAAGGCAAGAAGCCACGGGGCCATCTTGTCTCCTTCAGGAATCCACCGATTCCAATGACAGGGCCTGGGCATCCTAAAACGGAGGATGCTCAGGGCACCTGTCCATTCAGCACGGAGCTGCTACCATCCCACACCCTGCTCTGCGGGTCACACACATGTGCCCAAAAACATACACTAGGAGTACAGGTTTGTACTCCCACTCAGGGTGCAATAAGGGTATCCCAAGGGTCTGTTCACCAAACCAAATACCGGTCGAGCCGCACCGCCAGGAGTCCCACATGAACTCCTACGTGGAAATCGAGTCAGAACATGCATGATAAAAAGCAATAAAGGACAAGGATTCAGAGTCACCTGTCCCTCTGATGCATTTCCAGCATCACAGATACCACTTCAGACTTGCCTTGCATCTGGAGTCCAGCACTCTGTTGAGGTCGCTCGGGCTTGGTCAGTCTTGCTTCAACGGAGACCGGAGGATCTTCCTAAGGCTCGGGTCAGAACTTAAAAGCAATGCACTCGATCTGGTGTTCCTCTCCCTGGCACTTCGGTTCCAGCAGCAGTGGAAGTACAGCCAGCTCCGAGAGGATGTCCAGACGAGTTCACTTTAGGGTTGATTGGTCCGAACAACCCAAGGGGAGACGTCGTCCTTGCAGGGCTTCTCTAGTCGAAACAAATTCGGAGCTTTAGCACAGCAGCAGGGCTTCACCAGCAAACTAAAGATCCAGGAGTTGCAGCAGGCGTCCTCTTCAAGTTCTTCGGATTCCGTCATCCAGTGGTCGACACTGCCTTCCAAGCCAAAAAGCATTGCCTTTTATGCAGGTTTCTCCCATTAATTCGCAGCCTATCTGTCAATCACACAGTAAGTCCTTGCCGGACACCCAGCCAGCCAATCACCTTTGGGTGCATTCCTGTAACCAACGGGATTAAGCACAGGGAGTTTCATGCACCTCCCTCACTTCCTGTCCCTGCCAGACATACTGGAGCCAGAGGCGGCTTCACTCATGAATCCCCCAAAGACAAAAACGAACAAAGGGACCAAACATGGTTTGTCGCGCAGAGTAAATCTCGAGGGACCTTTCCAACAAGAAATGGCGAAAAAAGACTGGGGCCATTTTGACAAAATGGGCACGCATGGGTGCCTTAGTGCAGCCCGTGGTAAAAACACACAATGGTAGTGAAAGGTAAACCACTGCCACCAGTCATTAATTGTAGAAAGGGTAACCTAAAAATGTTTTATATGAGAAACTAGACAAATGGGATACGAAGTAACCCCTCCAGCACCCTATGGTAAGATAGTGTGTGCTGGGTCTAGAAAGTTACAAAATGTAAGTAAAGTCAATTTCACTTCACTGCTCTTGGAAGCAGTAGTTTCACCAAGAGAAGGTATTTCAACTTTTGGGAAATCCAAGAGACTTCCCTGTGCCACTGCACTGAAGGTCTGAAGGTGCTGTGTCACAAAATAAAGATGATTCCTATGGAGTTTGTCAAACTCCAAAGTTAAAAGAATCAGAGTCCAAATCACATAAAAATGCATGGGAGAGTGGGGGGGGCACATCATGCAGCCCTTCCTTTGAGGCTCAGAGAGGGCTGCATGATGTGTCTCCCCCCCCCTCCGTTCGGTTTGGGTGAGGAGATTGCCACCACAAATGGTGGGACAGGCCCCCCAATAGATGGGGCATTAGGGTTTGGGCACCCTGGGGGCAGATTGGCACACTAATGTGGCCATCTGCGCCAAGCAAACTTGTAAATAAAAAAAAAAATACAAAATCGTAGTCTGCTTTTTGGGGGGGGGGGGCTGAGGGGCACCCTACATTGCCGGCAAATGTTCTACTGGAATGGGGGGGTGCCCTCCCCAAATGGAGGGCCCCACCTCATGCATCCTACCCTGGCGTCAGATGGGGGAAGGCACCTCATGCATCCCTCCCTGGGGTCAGATCCCCCTTCCTAGGAGCAGATATCTGCTCCCAGGGAGGGATACAAGGGGTGCCCTCCTTTCTACTTCGGTTGGGGAGGGAGGGCCACCCCCCCTTTCATTCAGTAAAAAATCCATGGTGGCTAGTGGCCCCCCACCCACACCCCAACCCCTACCCCCACCCCCTTTTCCCATTTTTTTTTTACATTTATTTTTTTCTTTTTTTTTACATTCCCTGGGGCGGATGGTCAGCCATCTGCCCCCAGGGTTCACATGCATGTGCCCCCATGCTTTGGGGGCCGGGAGGGGGGAGAGGGCTGCTTACTTAAAGCAGCCCCCCTCCCCCCAACTCACAAACGGATCCATGGTGGTCCAGTGGGTTGCTGGTCACGGATCGAGCACTCTGCGCCGATCCGTGACCAGCAATGCCTCATGTAGATGGTGTCCTTGGAAAGGGGAGAAGCTCCCCTTTCCAAGGACACCACTTTTTGCCATATCCCTGGTGGTCTAGTGGGCCCCAGGGCCCCAAACCCCCTCCTCTCGATTTCTTTTCACCCCTGGGCGCAGTGATCATTCGCCCCCAGGGGTCTCTGGCGCTGTGGCCCCATGCTTTGGAGCCATGGGGGGGGTGGGGGGAGGGGGCCGCTTACCTAGTAAGCAGCCCCCCTCCCCCACGTCACAAACGGATCTGCATTGATCCGGTGACATTGCTGCCCACGATTGCGCGCCCTGCGCCCGATCCGCGGGCAGCAATGCCACACATTGGGTATCGTTGGAAAGGGGAGGATCTCCCCTTTCCAACGATACCCGCCTCAATCTCTGGCTTGAAATACAGCCGGAGATCGACGCGGAGAAAGAAGGGCTCTTACCTTCTTTCACTGCAGCAGCCGAAAACGGCTGCTGCAGTGATTTTACTTTCGGTTTCACGCCGACATGCTTTACGCACGCCGACGTGAAACTGAAGGTAATCCATCCCCCTGGCAGTGGGGGGGGACTTCCCCCTCACATAGCCCAGGGGCTGGATTACAGTTTTGTGCGATCCCTGCTTTGCAGGGATCGCACAAAACAGAGTGCCTGAAAGGACGAGCTATCTCGTCCCTGGCAACAGGGAGGTAATCCCAAGGACGAGATACCTCGTCCTTGACACTAAAGAGGTTAAAGTAACTACGATCTTTGCCTTTTTCGGCTGCTGCGTAAGACTTTGCTCTCATCCTACACTGACTTTGACGAACTCTTGAATAGTTAGGGATTGGACTGCTAAAGCATTAGGAGCCTTGAAAAGTGTTGCTAGGAAGTAAATCATTGCTGCTAGTAATGAAAAACCACGTTTTCTTTCCTACAGACTTTGTCAGAGGGACTTTATACATGAATGAAACTTGTCATTCCACTGTAACAATTGTTGTTGCGAGTCACTACTAGTGAAGTAGTTGCCTAAGCAAATTATTGCTTATGTTTCCTATGTGTATTGGTTAGTCCAAAATAGTATTTACTTACCTTGCCTTGTGTATATTGTATTGTATTTGTTAATTATATAGCGCTCTTTCCCCACTTGTGTGGCCTCAATGTGCTTTTTCCTGGGATGAACGCCCTTGGTGACCATGGTCATTGTCGTTCGTGATTCTGGCGGATTATTTTAGATGCGTGTGTGCATGTTTGCCATTCTAAGACTTGGGTGGCTGGCAAGGCTCGACTAAGCAGCCCAGTAGAGGTCACACACGTGGGTGGGTGCTCTTGAAGGTTAGAGATAGAATGCGGTTGTCGAGTCTGTGATGCCAGCTATATCGGGTTCCTTTCGGTTGGTGGTTGCTGTATGCTATTGGCAGAGGTCTTGTGGTACATCCAGCATTTCAGTCTGGACGACTGTGTGTGAAACTATGCCGGATGTGCTTAGACAGACGTGTTCCATCGTGCATGGTTGTTTGGCCGTGCCTGTGTCCACGCTAGTGGTGTGCGCTATACTTACCGTAGGCTGCGAGGTTGCTTATTTGTCCGGGTCTAGAATTGAGAGTCCTGTAGCAATGGGCCTTGGTTTTCTACTGTAGCCGGTTTCAGCGTATGATAGGCAGAGAAGGAGTCAAGACCTAGATTATAGGATCCTGTACGGTGGGAGAAAGGCCTATGTTTCAGAGTGCCAGAGGTTTAGAGATATGGTGAACCTAGGTCGAGGCTAAACCTAGAACTGAGGATTCTGTATAGGGTATGGGGGCCTGGGTATCACACTGCAGTATGATTCGTCATAAAGTATGCCAATTTGGAGGGTGCACCTAAGGTTGATAATACTGTATGGTGGCAAGCGGCCCAGGTTTTGCAGTGCAGGATGTCTTCACATATAACGAACCAAAGGAGAGGGGTTACCCTAGATTTATGTAGGTGGACGGGGGCCTAGACCGGAAGGTTATAGCTTTCAGCCTATTGTACAGTAGGTATCCGTAATGTAACAGTCATCGATGGTTTGACGTAACTAGCTTGGGGAATAGGTTTGTGGTGGGGAATTGCTAGTGTTGGGTGCTTCCCAGAAACGAGCGAAGCAGGTAAAAGTGGCAGTGAGATAGTTAATGCTCTGCGTGTGCTAACCAGGGCCAAATATCTCGTTGTAGTTGTCTCTCAGGTGGGTAGGGGCGCGGTGAGTATGATGCGAGTATAGCCACGGCGAAGGTTGCTGGCTTACCTCGGGTGCTTGTTGGGTTGGAATGTTCTTGTGGGTAGGTGTGACTGAGTTCATCATACTTAACTACAGCTCATTCCTCATAAGATAAGCATGGCTGCTCTGACATTCTACCAATCCTTTGGGTAGTACGGACTTGGACTACGAGTTGGAGACATGTATATCAAGAGATAGCTTTATAGTCTTACCTCCCGGTAGACCTTAGGAAAACTCCCATATCACTAAATATAAAACAATCTGAAGATTACCACTTTTGTTCTGCTACATAAAGGGTATTCGGGTCTTGATACTAGGTTTGCTAAACACCTGAAGTCTAGCTGGTGCATGTTGATTACGGCCCCTGGAACCAAAAGAATAAATCATAATTGCTAGGTTTTGGGCAATGTTTCTTATTTTTATATCTTTAACGACATACTATGATAGCATAGCATTGTTTCTGAAAACCCTAACAACCATCATGAAATGTTACAAAGTGACACATTTCTGTTGGTATGCACATTCTTGAACTGGCTGTGTTTTTTTTCTCCATAACCACTGTTTATTTGTTGCCTTCCTGAGGTTTCTCATATACTGCGTGTTCTATGCATACAACAGGTACCTCTGGCAAGAAGCGCAAAAGAATAGATGCTGACTCTGGTAATCAAAGCGAAGACAAGAGAACACCAAACCACAAGAAGTTGGCACAGAGCACTCCCAACACATTTCCAAAAGTAAAGGCAAAGGTGAGAGGCTAAACGAGTGTGCATTGTTGGAATATTTGGAATTTTGGAGGTTGAACTGGGTTTTGTTTGCATTGAGTGATTTAATGGTTATGAAACACTTGATTGTTAATTTCTTAGAGGTTTGTTTGCTAAGGAGGAATGGCACAAACATAATTGCCCATGCCCTAGCAATCCCACCCCACAATCTAGGTACCAAAAACAGGTTATCATCAGAATATTGTGCTTTCATTAAAAATGAGGAGTCTCAACTCAGGTGGTCCCCTAACTCTCAATGTTGGGGAAATACCCTCAAAACACTAACATTGAATTCAGACTATAACATAACAAATTACTGCTGTGGACTTCCAATTCCTAGTTATCTATTGTGTTTTTTTAACATGAAACGTCAAGTTGCTTTCTATATGTGTACATAGATACATATGTGCGTGCGTGTGTGTGTGTGTGTTTCAGAGGCTTGTGGAGCTGCATAGGCCGACATCTAGTGGTTGGTGCTTAGTATTAGTCGTTTTCAAAAAGGGACGTTGAAAGGGTGTGTCTGTAATATAATCCCTAGTGTGACCTGCATTGTTCCCATGGTCCTTCACACGTCTAGTTCCTCAGTTTTTTCCACCATCAGTGTTGGTGTAAGGAGCCAGAGGCGGGCTTCACTGGTGAATCCTGCCAAAGACAAATGAACAAAGGGAACAAACATGGTTTGGCGAGCAGAGTAAATCTCAAGAAGGACCTGTCCAACACGAAATGGCGAAGAAAGACCGGGGCCATTTTGACAAAATGGGCATCCATGGGTGCCTTACTGAAGCTATGATTGCAGCCTGCGGTAATAACACAATGGTAGTAAAATGTAAAGCACTGCCACCAGCCATTAATTGTAGAAGGGTAACCTAAAAATGTTACATGAGAAACTAGACAAATGGGATACTAAGTAACCCCTCCAGCACCCTATTGTAAGATAGTGTGTGCTGGGTCTAGAAAGTTACAAAATGTAAGTAGTCAATTTCACTTCACTGCTCTTGGAAACAATAGTTTCACCAAGAGGAGGTATTTAAACCTTTGGGGAAATCTAAGACTTTCCTGTGCCACTGCACTGAAGGTGCTGTGTGTCACAATGTAAAGATGATGCCTATGGAGTTTGTCAGACTCCAAAACCAAAAGAAACACAGAGCCCAAATCACAGAAAAATACGAGAGTGGGGAAAAAGGTCTCATCTCTCCAGGTTAGAAATTAAAAGTCCTAAAGTCCAGCAAAAGAGCAGGCGGTCTTTAAGGTAGAAGGGAATTGGCACATTTCTCAGAATTCTCCCTAACGATCAGCGTTGGTTGCATGCTGCAGAGTTCATAGTAGATGAGCTCCTCTGATATTGTTCCTATAATATTTGTGTTACGGCTACCGCCAGCATGCGACTCTCTCGCCCGACTCAATACAAGTAGCGGTGCTCGATTTAGTTTTTGGCGGCTCCTCAACAGCCCTAATGAGGCTTTGGCCTTCAGAGTACGGAGAGTGGGGGGAGAAACATGTAGATTCACTTTTAGAGAATCTGTTTTCAGTTTCCCCTATTGTACTTTCTTTGATCGCCATGGAAAAACATTTTATTTTTCAATTCTGCCCATCCTGTAACTCCCTGTGACCATCAGGAGACGCAGTGTAAATTGTGCAAACTTTTTGTACCAAAGACCCTAAAGGATTGAAGGTCGGACAGGTTGGCAGCGTATGCCATGGAGGTAGAGGCATCATCTGACTATGCGGCTGGCGTGGAGGAGTCAGTTTTAGAAGAGGACAGCATCAGCACCTTTAGTGACGCCAATGATATGTTGCCGGAGCCAGTCTACTCCTGCTCGTATCTCCAGCACTGAAGGGCAGGCCTCATGTACTGCTGTGGAGTCAACCCGTGGCGACAGGAGAACACACAAGCATAAAAATGGGGACACACATTCACACACAGTTAAACACACTAGTAGCCCCAGCCACAGTTCGGCAAACGTGCCGAAAAGTAGAACTGTGGTACTCCACTCTACTGTAACCACAGTTACATCGATGGGTAAAAAGGCATCTGCGTCCATAGTTAAATCCTCAACTGTTAGGGAGATTTATTTTATGCTCCATTCCTTCTCCTAGTGAGACGCCCAGCACTTTTTGCTGGACTTCTGTACCTTTTTCTGAAATCCTGAATGAGTGGAGCCTTTTTCCACTCATTCTTATGGGCTCTGTCTTTTGGAACTCTGTTCCGTGTTTTACCTGTCTTATGGAGTCTACTTTCCTCCATACCTCTTTAAGGCATCTGTAATTTACTATTGCAGCACACAGCTCCTTGTGGGCAGTGTTGCAGGGGGGCGCTTTGGGTCCTCCTTAGATGATTTTCTTTATCCTAGAGTAACTAAAGTTCTTAACTCTCTCTCCTAAAATGTAATATACTAAGAAATTGGCACACACCACCTTATTTATCCCACTTCTCTCGGCTCCTGTGACCTTTTAGTCACATAGACTACCTACTAGTTATGGCTGGTGGCAGGGGACGTGTTCTACCAACTATTGTGATTTTTCTACCGCAGGCTATGTCCATAGCCCATGTAGTGCGCAAAAGGGGCACCGAAGTACTAACTTAGGATCTTCCTTCTTTTTTTGCCATTTCTAGTGTGGTTCTTTGTTGGCCCTTCTACCATTCTTGGAGGGGGAGGTCTGTGTGTGTTTTGCCTTTGGCGGGACCCCTTGGGTGTCCCCGCCTAGGCTCCAGAGTGTCTGGGCAGGCAGGAAGTGGGGGAGGTTCCCCTTTGTCCTTTGTTTGCCAGAGTGGAACCAGCTCCCACTGGGGATCTGGCTCTCCTGATTGGACAGCCATACGCCCCTTTCTGTGAACTGCAGAGAGATTGCAGAGGAGTGTGCTGGAACTGTATAAAAAGTGACTCTTGGAGTGAAAAGCAAGTCGACCACTGGAACTGAAGTAACCGAAGACGACTACCAGGGATGCCTGCAGACCCATAGCAACGCTGTGAAGAGACCCCTGCTGTCCTGACCCTTTTTTGATGCAACAGAGGAACTCTGAAGAGTGCCACCACTTCCCTTTGACTGGTGGGAACAACCAGTCCAAAAGCCAACTTTAATTTGAGCCATCTGCCGAGGTGCTGAGACTTTCCAGAGCTCCAAAACTCCAATACCAGGATACCTGCTGCCCATTTTGGGTGCATCGTCGAGAAAAGGTGAATCCGTTCAAATCTTTGCTGAGCACTCAAGGACACTCCAGAGACACAATCCAACCTGTCCAAGTCCCCTCAATAGAGTGCAAGACTGCATGAACCGAAGAAGATTGACTAGGGGCGAATCGCGTCCTTTGTTGGTGCTACAGAAAAGGTGCCATAACCACAGAGTGACCCGAGGTGGATGAAAGGCGTTCCAGATGTCCTCCCTCGAGACTGCTCCTGAGAGATCCTGTTCATTGTCCTGCCTTTCGTCATCAGACCAAGGAATTCAGAGGTTGGGTCCAGAGCTGCAACATCGAGGAGCATCCAGCCACTAATGTTTTCTTCTAACCAAAGGTACTGTGGAGAAAGGTATTCCAGAAAGTCGCTCCAGAGCTTGAGTGCACGTAGAGGTATTCAGGGCAACCCCCTCTTACCGCCGACCCAAGCGGCTGCTTGTGTCGCTTTAGCGAGTCCTTTAACAGGGTCTCCAACGTTGATTAGATCTTCTTGTATCTTCTTTCCTAGAGACTAGAAAGTATCCACAGGAACATTTGACTTTTGCTGCTTTTTAAGACTTTAAGCATCTCCGAACTGCCTTTTTAGCTAGGGTTGCGTTTTGGACTTTAAAAGACTAACTGTGCTGGGAAACTGCCTCCTGAAGCTGATAGGATAACACTCAGTTTTCCTTCCCAAAAATCACTCCTATGTATGTATGCTGACTAAATGCAATTACCGTATTACTTTGTGGGCACCCATGTTCTTACCGATAGTACAGTAGACCTGTCAAATGCATGTAACAATTGAGTGCGTTCAGCAACTACCAACTAAGAAGTGGGCTTTTGAAAGTATTAAGTATACGAATGTGTGTTGGTTTATTGTGCTAGATATTTAAGTGACTCTTGTGTAAATATAATAAATATTTTAATATAAATGTATGTTTCTTTGTGCATTACTAACTAGGTTCAGTGTACTTACCTACAGCTCATATCCTCTTAAGAACAGCCGGACTGCTCTGCCACACTACCAAGGTCTCTGACTAATACAGACTGATGCTGAGAGTTGGGGGAAAATACAAACCACTGGGCTAGCTTGCTAAAGTATTACTTCCAAGTGGGACTTTAGTAACATTCTGCTCACATCAATGTGTCCCAAGATCGAAAGAGCCGCCGAGCAAGGTTGATACCGCGCATAAATCCTTGCTTTTGTTTTCAGACGCATTTGCCAAAACAGACGTCAAGACAGGTGTTCACTCCAAAACAAACTTGCACACAAGCACCAAAATTGCCGCCAGCTCAAGTAGATTACCACAGACGACCCAGACCAATACTTTATACAGTCCCCAGATTCTCCTGATGAGCCAGTAGCTAATGCTCCCATTCACGTTCAGCTGCTCTGTAATGATCTTTTGAAAAGAACAGATGACCATTTTAAAATTGAAACCCACAAAACAGAGGAAGACACTGATTTTGTGGGTAACATTTTAAATGAGTCTGCGAGTCAGAATATTCCAAAAGGCCTAGAGTCCAGTAAAAGTGTTGGGGGTCTCTAAGGTAGAGAGGAATTAGTACATTTCTGAGAATTCTCCCTAACATTACCCCTTATACAATTAATGGCTGGTGGCAGTGGTTTACGTTTTCCTACCATTGTGTGTTTTTACCGCGGGCTCCACTTGCAGCTGCAGTAAAACACCCATGGGTGCCCATTTCGTCAAAATGGCCCCTTCTTTTTTCACCATTTCAGTTTGGAAAGGTCCTTCTTGAGATTTACTCTGCGTGCCAAACCAGGTTTGGTCCCTTTGTTCCTTTTGTCTTTGGCGGGATTAATGAGTGAAGCCTGCCTCTAGCTCCAGCGTGTCTAGCAGGGCAGGAAGCGAAGGAGGTGCCCGAAACTCCCTGTGCTTGGTCTCCTTGGTTACAGGAATGCACCCAAGGGTGATTGGCTGGAGGGCTGTCTTTGGAAGACAGCCACCCTGCTGTGTGATAGACAGCTAGGCTGCAAATGAATGGGAGAAACCTGCATAAAAGGTGAGGCTTTTTGCTTGGCAGGCAGAGTCGACCACTGGACGAAGGAATCCGAAGAAGAACTTGGAAGAGACGCCTGATGCAACTCCTGGACTGTTGGTTTGCTTGGTAAAGCCCTGCTGCAGTGCTGAAGCTCTCAATTTGCCTCGACTATAGAAAACCTGCAAAGGATGACTTCTCCCCTTGGGTTGGTGGGACCAATCAACCCCAAGACTAACTCATCTGGAAATCCTCTCGGAGCTGGCTGTACTTCCATTGCTGCTGCAGGAACCGATTGCCAGGGAGAGGAACACCAGAATCAAGTGAATCATTTTAAAGTCGGACCCGAGCTCCAGGAAGATCCTCCGGACTCACTCGAAGCAGGACTGACCAAGCCTGAGCCACCTCAACAGTGTGCTGGACCCCAGAAGCAAGGAAAGCCCACAAGGTATCTGAGAACTGGAGTGGTGCTATTCACGAGAAGCTGAAACCGTGAAGTGCTGCTGATCTGAAGTTTGCCCATTGCTGCCGCCAACCTTCAAATCATAGTGCAGGAGTCCCCAGACGTCCTCCCTCTCTTGTCCCCATGACCAGGAACAACCGGATCTGCCATACTACAACTTGAACAGAAGCCAGCTGGAACCACTTTCTTCAGACCAAAGATACTGTAAACTATGGGGTACTTGCCTCTTGTGTACCATTGCTAGCTCTCAGTTGAGACTTGTCTGTTACCATTTGCAGAGTTCATTGCAGCTTTGTCCATCACAAGCCTCCCAGCTTGTGGCCCAACAGTGATTTCTTTTTCAACAAAAACTCTCTAACATTGTGCAAAACCTTTTACTTCCCTTCAAGAACTCCAGCTCCCCTAGGCTGTGCTCAATTGACATTGGCTATCCTGGCTCCCTGAAGACTCTTCTAACCTCCGACTGTTTTGATGTGTCCCTCCAAAGAGTCACACATTCTTTTCTTGTGTAGCTGGGAAAGGGTTAATCTACATTGCATTGGGTGGCGGGGTGGGGGGGTTGAAAAGTGCTTACCTGTTTGAGAAACTTGTTGACCATTGTTTTCTCCCTTAACCTTTTCCTTTTGACACCAAACTCAGTATTGCTCTGAATGTACCACTGATATATCAATGTCTGCAGTGTCTTAGTTATTTGTCACCTTGGGGTGTAGGAAGTGTCTGTGTGCCATACCAAATGGGTATATACTGATTTATTGAATCTAAGGGTGTGAAACTAAGGGTGTGTATTATTGAAGTATATTTTTGTTACATATTTGCTCCCTTCTAAAGAAGGCTTTTTCAAGCAGACTGTTAAATTAATAAATAATTGTTTAATCAAGAAACCTTGTGTATGTGTTTGGATACTTGTCACTTTGAAACTCTGTTGCAACCCTACAGCTCACATTGCCCCTCTTGAGATAAGCCTGGCTGCTCGGTCACTCTACGAACTTGTGTAGTACATGCTTATACCAAAGGTTGGGCTAACTATTGGCAAGAGGACAGGGCTTGTGCAGTCTCCCACAGGGTACTGCATACAATTTTGCCTAACACTTGGCTCCTTTACTAAGTTCGTTGTGAACTCAGATCGACCTGGAATGGGTGCAAGATGCCTGCTCTTATCCAAAATCTCCTTAGCGTCAAAAAGAAGAGAAACAAATAGGAGATCTGCTTACTTACAGCCATCTCCGACAGGGACCAATCGTGGACCATGGTGGTCCCAGTCACTCCAGCACACAGACATCCTGGCACCCTGGATGTGTATTGGAACTAGACAGTTACAGCCCACATCCTGGAGTCACACCCACAAGGCATTCAGAAGCCTGCAAAAACTTCGGTTTGTGCGGCTGTCTGCATGACCAAATAAGGATTTTTCGGGGTCTGCGCGACCTGGGGAAGGCAAAGGGACAAGATGGCCAAAGGGCAGAACAAAGGACCTTGTGGTTTTGCCATTTTAGGCACTGGCCACTGTCTTGGGGCAAAAGCGGTAAATAAGGTTTGGACCATTGAAAAGATTTGTAAACACGTAAAAAGTAAAAGCTGCCACCAGCTCTGTCCAAGGCACGAAATCCTTCGAGGGTGTCTATAAAAATGAAAAAGGTACATTGTCCACTGATAAAGTTACTAAAGAATAGCAACAAAGTGAAAGACCAAGGGAAACAGTCTCCCAGTACTGACTGTCTTAAAGGCATGTCAGTTTCCTCATGTCCTGCAGAAGGCTCGGCTCCTCTGGGAAAAAGTCAGGCTAGGATGGTCAGACAACAGCAAGAAGTTGAGGGGGAGGGGGGTAGACCACTGGAGGGAAAATAACCCCTAAATGGAAATCACCTCCATAATTCAGGGCTGAGCAAAAAAACTGGGGGTCCCTTAGGAACCTATGGAGGGAAAGGTGCAGAAAGATAATCTTTCTTAACCCCCTATACAAAAAGGTAAATGGGGGTGGGGGCGTTGTATACGAATTATTAGAGTCCCAATTGCTTGAATGACAATTGACCTTTTTACAATTGACTGAATTGTGAAGGTCATTTGTTGCATATTTTGAAAAGGTCAATTTGGACCCTTGAAATTAGGTCAATTGTTCATTCGAACAATTGTTTGAACAATTTGGGTAATACCAAATTTGGGGGGGGGGTATACTTGTGCTGGTAGCCTTCTGAACTGACCCAGTACTTAAGAACAGAGTAACAGGAGAAGACACTTAACTTGCCTGGGGGCATTCCAAAAGACAGAAAACCCAAATCAGTTTGCATATACGCTGGTAATCATAAAGGAGGATGTTAAAAGATGAGAAAACATTTATGAAATGTGTAGCAAACATGGCTTGCAAATTGCTCTATCCAGGAGTCACTTGCTGTTGGGCAAAGTTTGTATGCAGTACCCTCTGGGATCACTACATACAACTATGACTACAGGTGTAAGCAAACCAACCAAAGTTGGTTTGCTTACACCTGTAGTCATAGTTGTGTGTAGTGTTCTCAGAGGGTCTGTACTACAGTTTTGGTAGCGTGTTGAGCAGCCAGGCTCATCTTATGTGAGCAGTAATGTTAAACAGAGGTCTACAATCACAGGTGTTCAAATAAACTCTTATACTCAAGGTTTCTTTGATAAATACTTATTAGTTTATTTATCTGTCAATTATAAATCCTTCATTAGAAGGAGGCAATTATATAATAACACACAAACTTCAATACTATTTCAGTATACTTTTCAAGAGGAGTAAAAGGCGAAGGTTATTAGAACATAAAAGGTTACAATAATTCTTAGACAGTGTAGATACTTTTAGTTTACCAGAAGAGTCAATTCAATTCAATAGGTTAGGCCAAAGTCAATGGGCTAAAGTCTTGGATAGGATAAAGTGGTTCTGGTAGTTAAACGGAAAAGTCTCTGGATAAGTTCTTAGAAGTAGTTTGTAAAAAGAAGAATCATATGTTGGGTCACAAGCTGATTAGGCCTGTGAGTTAGGAAAGTTTCAAGCACTTTCACAGTGAGAGGTAAATTCTCTCCGTCTTCTTTTACAGTACCTTACAATGAAGAAAAAGATGCAGCTGATGACTTCTGTTCCTGGCAGTTAATGCAGATTTCACTGTTCCTGGGCCTCAGTCGTGGGGACAAGAGGGAGGACGTTGGGACTCCTGCACTGGGACTGGTCAAAGCTTGCAACTGTCAAACTTCAATTTCAGTGCCTGTTTCGCGTTTCAGCTACCGCTCTGGTATCCACGCTGGTCCTGGATGTCAAGGTGGACTGTCCTTGCTTCTGAGGTCCTGCACTCAGCTGAGGAGGGTCAGGCTCGGTCAGTCCCACGTTGTGGGAGTACAGAGGATCTTCTGAATGATTTTGGCCAGCTTACAAGTAACGCACACAATCTGGTGTCCCTCTCCCTGGCTCTACGGTTTCCTGCAGCACTCTGAGGAAATGCAACCAGCTCCGAGAAAGGTGTCCAGTTAGCTTACTTGGGAGTTGATTGGTCCTAACAACTCAAAGGAAGAAGTTGTCCTTAGCAGGGCTTCTCTGTCGATGCGAGCTTGGTGATTCAGACCTGCAGCAGGGCTTCAAACCAACGGTCCAGGAGTTGCAGCAGCTGTCCTCTTCAAGCTCTTTGGTTCCTTCTTTCCAGTTGTCGACTCTGCCTTCTATTCAGTTCTCACATTCAGTCCAGCCTAGCTGCAACTCACCCAGCAGGGTGGCTGTCCTTGTCTGACAGACAGCCAATCATCACAGAGTGCATTTGGGTCTCCTAGGAGACAAAGCACAGCAATTTTCGGACACCTCCCACACTTCCTGCCTACCCCAGATACTCTGGAGCCAGAGGCGGTCTTCACTCCTGAAGCCTGCCAAAGGCGAATGAACAAAGAGACCAAACCTGGTTTGGTGTGTAGAGAAAAACTCTAGAAGGACCTTTCCACAAAGACATGGTGAAATAAGAAGCCCGGGAACCATTTTAGCAACTATGGCTGGGCGCCATCTTGAAAAACATGGCTCCTGCTATTTAACATTACCGGAGCTACGAATAGTTTGTGGTCGGGAAAAATCATGGTACTTTGTTGTGAAACCACTGCTACCAGCCATTCTGAGAGGAAAGGGTAACATTTGACTGTTAAAGGAGTAACTAGACATATGGGATACTAAGTAACCCCTCCAGCACTCTATTGTAAGACAGGGTGTGTTGGGTCTAGAAATGTACAGGGCTAAGTAAAGTCAATTTCACTCCACTGTTCTGGGAAACAGTAGTTGATCCTAGATAAGGTAGTTAAACCTTGGGAAAGCCTATAAGCCTTCCCTGTGTCACTGCACTGAAAGTGCTTTGTGACACAATTGTAAAAGATAATGCCTATGGAGTTGGTTAGACTCCATAACCAAATGAAACACACGGTTAAAACACATATCAAAATACATTAGTGAGTGGGAAAAAGGGTTGCTCTCTCTCCAGGTAAAACAATCAAGTCCTCAAAATACAGCAAAGTTGCTGGGGGTCTCTAAGGTGAAGGGAATTAGCACATCTTTGAGAATTCTCCCGAACACTTCCACAGCAATCCTCCACAAGCACCCTCAACCAACCCGGCATCGTCCTCCGATCCTCATCCCATGCAGGGTAAAATGCATTTCCCCACCTTTTACTTGTGAAGAGAGCACAGTGACCAGAAAGCTCATGTCTTTCAAGAGAAACCAAAGCGCTCGGAAGCAGAGAAACCCACCAATGTTTCCTGAAGTTACTTGCTTGCCCTGTTGAAAATGTGCAGCTCTAGTACTAGTGGTTCTCCTGCCCCACCTTTGGCCTGGTGTCCTAGTTTAACGTGTAGATGCACAGGTTATTTTTTTTTTTTTTTTTTTTTTGGTAGGCTTTTTTAATGATTCTCTGAATGGCCTTTTGTAGAGTACTATTCCAGGAAGCTTGGAACTCAATGGGATATCACCCATACAGAGTTATGTTCTTTGTGTGCATACACTGCACAGGTTCTGGTGCTGGGGGAAGAGGGCATCATTCCAGATGTACGTGATTTTGATTGCTTAAGAACCATGGAACAAGCCATGGATAGTTGAGGCCCTGGCTGATCTCCTGTTCTGATTTTCCCATTTTGAGACATTCGATTCAAATATCGCCCCACATACAATACTCTGGTCTTTCTGCTTTTTAGTGGGAATTGTTCTCCACCCTGTCAGTCCCCCAACAGACAACCTTATATAACCCTTCCATATTCAGCAGCCAAGGCCTACTCTAATTGCTCCATCTCTCTAAACTTTAGCAACTGGTCTCTGCAATCCAGAGAAATCACTTGTCTGCTCTCACCCGACACATCATGAGGCGGCCATTCGGTCTCCTGTTCCACCTTGCCTGTTTACCCTAGAGCTGTCTGTTCCACTCTGTGGTAGAACTGTCCTGAAATCCAACAAAGGGAATTTGAGTTTCCTGTGTTGTGGGGAGTGCTGGTGTGTCAACCTCCCCCACAAAACCTCACACCAGTTCTGGGGCATTGTACCAACAACCTCCTTCTCTACCCATTGCCAAGGCACATATTTCAGGTGACTGCACCACGTACTGCCCCAGCCCTTTAATACAACTCGCTGCATACAGCGATGGATTATCCTGCCATTGTATTTCTGTCCAGCCCCATCATGCCAGAGATTCTTCTGGACATGGCTGCTACTTTGATGGCATGTCCTTTGGTTTCTGGACTTCTTCCCTTAAAGAGATGCCACCCGGATAACTGCTTTTTGTCCAGATCGCACCCAAACCCCTTTGTTTTCATAACTCTGCCATGGGCCCACTGGAGTGCAATCCATTCTGGTCTCCAACTGTGTACTCAAGTTTTCAGAATCAAACCAGAGCTGGTGTTCAGACTTTACAATGATGGAGTACTTTTGCTAAAACACCTAAGGCAGCTGTCAATGTATCAGCCAGGAGAAGCGGTCTTGGTGACCCAGCAAGGGTTAGCACGCTAAGTTGAAAGAGGACAAAGGACTTTAGATTTGTCAACGCCCCTCTATTTGGTGGAGAGCTAAAGCCAAGGAGCCACAAAGTTAATGTCCCTCAGTGGGGCTGCCGAGCAAGTTGCAAAGCACCAGAGGCTCGGTTGTATGGGACCTGTTGGGAAAGATTTTCTTTTTGCACATTTCCCTCCATAGATTCCTATGGAACCCCGTTCTTTTTTGCTGGTTTTGAACCATGTCCTGATGTTTGGAGGTCAGTAAAGCCATCTGCTTTACTTCCCGTGCCTGTTTTGCTCATTCTTATGGGGAAACTGACTAGTCCCTTAGACTGTCACTATTGAGGGACTCTATGAATTCATCTAGTTTTAAAATTGTACACATCACTTTACAGTGAAGTGCAATTTGGATACTTTGTATCATTATTTCTGAGGCTTGTGGAATCTGCTTAGATCACATGCTGTGCATAGGCGGACATCTGGTGGAAGCTGCAGAGTATTCATTTGTTTTTTGAAACCCGAAAAGGGGCATCGAACCAGGGCGTGCCAGTAATACAATCCCTAGTGTGACGTCCCCTGTACCCATGATCCCTCACGCGTGTAGGACCCTCAGATTGTTTCTTTCCACCATACTAGTCAGACGCATGTTGTAGAGTTCCCTTGGCTTTAGCCATTTATTCTTACAATTATCGTTAAACTTCCTCGTTTACTTCCACCTTACGCCGAAGATCGACGCCGGTGAGGATCGAGGAAACCAGCCGTCGAGGACTGCCACGACTGAAGTCGGGCCTTGGAAGGCCTCTGGCCTCGGCCCTATACAGTAGGGAGAGTGGGGTGTGGTCATAAGGCCTTTCCCACCTTTTTTCCTACATATACCCGCCCGCTGCCATTATGTAACATATGGAGAGTACTCCTTTCAAATTCTGCCCTAAGTGTAACAGGAAGTTTCCCTGGGTGGATAAGCACAATACGTGCAGTCTGTGTCTCCCACGAGACCATCCAGAGGCTACCTGTAGCGCTTGCAAGCTCTTCAAGCAAAAGACCCTTAAAGACAGCTCTACCAAGCGCTGGGCCCACTATGCCAGGCAACTAGAGGCCCTGGACGTTGAAGGGTCGTTCAGCGATGGCATCAATGCCGCTGTATCGGCAGCAAGGGCAAAGGGGTGACTTCAGACACCCACGCGCAGCCCCCGACCCTGTAGGACTGGCAGGCAGCCACGTTGTGGGGACAACACCCGGCGGCAAGAGTGCGACATATACCACTTCCACTAAACACACTAGCCCCGGCCGTGACTCGAGAGCGTGCCGAGTAATCGGCAACGGAAGACACCAAGAGAGCGGTCCAACAAATGTGTCCTCTGGGCGTTCCCGTTCGCCTCATGACAAAGACCAACCGTCCGCGGTTGATAAAGGTGTCGCACTTTCTATAGTCCCTGAGGCTTGATCGTCAGATGATCCCGACCTCTATCCTCAGTCAAGACGTGTAGCGTCTACACCCAAGATGCAACGTCCTTCCTCCAGTACCACCTCCGAATCTCTGAAAAAGAACCTAATGACTTTCATAGCTATGCCAACACCCCGGCTACCTCTGCCCCTTCGGGGTCTAAAGACTCTCAGCCCCTTGCTAAAAAAACACGCTCTGATGTCCTGGCACAGAGCTTGGTCACAGACCCTTTGGTGATCGACTCTTACCACCCTGATTTATATTGTGAGGAAACTGAACCACAATCAGTGGAAGACCAGACATGGGGGTCTCTTAATATGGGGATGACGAGGAGGATGAGGCTGAGGCCTACAAGCTCGACTCCCCGATTCCCCAAGACACCCCGGTGCATGACTCGCCGGTAGATAATCAACCTCTCCTCAATGAGGTACTAGCTAAAGCAGCAGCCCATTTTCCTATTGACACGCAGGGTATCCAAGAAGATATGGATTTCGCTGAAGAGATCCTAGGAGACAGGAGAGCCATTACTCAGGCTATCCCTATATTAAAAGCCATCCAGCGTGGGATTGATCCCTCGCTCTGAACCCCAAATCTCACTCGTGCGGTTAATCCGCTAGTTGAGAAACTATTCCGTGTCGCACCTTCCGACCTCCTGTAAATTAGGGGGCACTTAAAACTGTATTCCCTGGTTGTCACAACCACCACAAAGAGGGCGGGTACACTGCTTGCTTCTTCCGAAGCACCTCTTGATAAGGAGAGCAAAAACTATACGCTCTGGGTAGAAAGGTTGCCTCTACCTCCGCCTATCAGGCACGTATTGCCAACAGTGCCACTCTTTTGGCAAGCTACAATTGCCACCAGTGGGAAGAGGTAGCTGCTTTAGTATCTTCCGCACCCAAACCCCTAAAGAGCCAGTTGGCTCAATTGGCAGCAGATGGAAGGTCTGTATCAGGATGCATACTAAAGACAAACTTTGATGCAGCAGATAGGCTGGAAGGTTAATCGCCGAAGGCACGGTTATAAAGCGTCACGCTTGGCTAAGACAGTCCGGTTTCAAACCTGAGACCCAAACCACTCTTATAGACATGCCGGTAGAGCTGAACGTACTATTCGGCAAGGCAGTGGGGGAAGCCTTAAAGACAGCTAAGGATGAGTACGAGACCCTAAAATCTCTCAGCCAACTCACAAATAAACCCCCAGGGCAGAGGGGAAACAATTTTTATCGCTTTCAGGGCCAAAGCTCCCAGAGGAGTTCAAACTATTACCAAAATCGGGGAACCTCATGGGACAACAATCGGTTCCAATCTTCACAGGGCTTCCCCAGAGGGCAGCGCAGTGGCCGCACTAGGGGTAGAGGCAGCCCCGCCAGAGGTGGTACGCTACCCAGTAAGCAGTGAGGTTCAGCTGCAGGTCCCCTCCCATGCATCCCCATTAGGGGGGCGCATTTCCACCTTCACCCACGCATGCTAGGGGATCACTTCGGAAAGATGGGTGCTGTCCAGTGTCCGGAGGATACTGTATAGAGTTACTAGGGCGCCCCCCACAACCATCCTCTGAGAGCAGCTACTCGTTGGAACATCAGAAAATCCTCCTCGAGGAGATCGCCATTCTGCTTGCAAAGGACGCCATAGAAGTCGTACCAGTCAGCCAGGTAAACGAGGGTATTTATTCGACCTACTTCCTTGTACCAAAAAAAAAATCTAACCATGCGCCCAGTATTAGATTTGGGCCTTGCAAACAAGTATGTCAAGCCACAAACAATCTGCATGACTACACTACAAGAGGTAATGTCCCTACTAAAAAAGGGGGATTACATGGAAACATTGGATATGAAAGATGCCTATTTTCATATTTCAATGTTCCCAGCGCACACAAGATTCTTGCGTTTCAAAATAAACAACCAGCACTACCAGTTCAAGGTGCTACCCTTGAGAATAGCCTCAGCTCCAAGGATATTAACCAAGATATTGGCAGTGGTGGTGGCGCACCTACACTGGGAGTCAATTCCAGTGTACCCTTACCTGGACGACTGGCTCATTACAGGGGAGTCCCCCCTAATTTGTAGATTCAACATCCAAAGAACAATCGACCTCCCCTTCCAATTGGGCTTCTCAATCAACGAGGAAAAAATGGTCTGGTGCCAAGCACCTCAAAACAGTTCCTATGAGCTGTCCTAGACACCCAAGAGGGGTTGGCCTTTCCATCCGAGGAAAGAATTCAAAATATGTTGTTGCAAATTCCTCAATATCAGGCCGGTCGCCAAATAAGGGTGCACAAAGTGATGCGTTTGCTAGGCATGATGGCATCTTGCATTTACCTGGTTCGTCACGCGCGCATGAGACCCATGCAGGAATGGTTGGCGAAACAGTGGTCTCAAGCAAGTGGTCAGTGGGACGACTTAGTGGTCGTTTGGCCAACACTAGTACAGAGTCTTCGATGGAGGACAAGAGAATCTTACTAAGGGGAAACCCTTCTACGATCCAGAGATACAGGCCGTTGTCACAACAGACGCCTCCCTAGCAGGGTGGGGAGCCCACTACCTTCACCATGCAGCTCAGGGTCTCTGCTCTCACACAGTGGCTCAGAACCACATCAATCTGCTAGAACTTCTGGCAGTCTTCAGAGCGCTTCGGGCATTCAAACCCCTCCTATCCAACCAGTCAGTGCAGATCCTAACAGACAGCACAACTGCAATGTTTTACTTAAACAAGGGGGCACTCGTTCTCCCAATTGTCCAAGCTTGCCCAGAAAAATTGGAGATGGGCACTGAAACAGAAGATTTACCGGTCATCCCAACATGTTCCAGGGGATCTCAACTTGCTAGTAGATGCTCTGAGCAGAGATCCCCCTCCCAGAGGAACACGAGTGGCAACTACATGAAGAGGTTGTAGGAGACCTCTTCTCTCAGTGGGGTTTCCCCACTATAGACCTATTCGCCACAAGCGAAAACAGGCAATGCCCAGACTTCGCATCCAGGTTCCCCCAGCCAGGCTCCAAAGGGAACGCCCTATGGATGAATTGGTCAGGGATATTTGCCTACGCTTTTCCACCAGCCCCTCTGATGAGGAAGGTGGTGAACAAGATCCCCAGGGAACCAATGACGCGCATCCTTGTTGTTCCTATGTGGGTGAGACAATCATGGTATCCACACCTACGCAAGCTTGCGGTGTGCAACCCCATCAAACTCCTGTGCCGTACAACCTACTCTCCCAGCACGACGGGCTAACAGTACATCCTCACTAACTCGATGAACTTGGCAGCATGGCTCCTGAAGTCCGAGTTCGGACATCTCAATTTACCTCAAAGATGTATGGATATCTTGAAGTCAAGAAAGCCAAACACGAGGCACTGTTACTATGGTAACGGGAAACTATTCGTAATTTGGTGCCAGAATAAGCAAATCAACCCTGTTGATTGTACTCCTTGTGTGGTCACCTATATGCTCCACCTACTGGATGCAGGGCTAGTGTTTAACTCCCTAAAAGTGCACCTGGCAGCTCTATCAGCCTACACCACTTCCCGTAACAAGGTGTCATGGTGGAAGGTGCCAGTTGTTAAATAATTTATGGAAGAGGTAAAAAGACTCCACCCTCCAATTTCTAACCCACCACCAGGTTGGGCCCTTAATGTGGTACTTGCTAAGCTCATGGGACCTCCCTTTGAGCCCATGCACAAATCTAGTCTCAAACACCTGCTTTATAAAACTGCCTTCTTAGTAGCCATCACGTCCATAAGGGTCAGTGAAATTCAAGCTCTCCGTGCAGGATCCTTTCTTTACTATTCATAAGGACAAACTGGTTTTACGCACTCACCCTAGGTTCTCACCTAGGTTAATTTCCAAATTCCATATTAACCAGTCTATTGAGCTACCGGCCTTCTTCCAAGAACTCAAGAGCTCTGCTGAGGTGAAACCCCACACACTAGATGTGAGGAGGGGGGGTCCTCTACTATGTAGACAAGACCAAACCGCTAAGAAGGACAGATCAGCTGTTTGTCTCCATAGCTCCAGGCAAAGAGGGAGATCGCATCTCTAAGAATGCGTCTCTAAGTGGATAGTCGGATGTATCCAACCGTGCTATTCCCTTTCAACTAAAACACTGCCTTTTACGCCCAGGGCTCACTTTACAAGAGGTACTGCAGCAACTCTGGCTTTCATTGCAAATATAACCCTCGACAGCATTTGCAAAGCAGCTACATGGAGCTCAATTCGCACCTTTACTCAGTACTACTGCATTGACACTCATTCCAAGACAGATACTCAAGTGGGACAGGCGGTTCTAAGACGCTTGTTCGCTCATGAACCTTCTCACATCCCACCTCCTTCTAACACTGCTCGCTAATCTATGCACAGCATATGATCTAAGCAGATTCCACAAGCCTCAGAAGGGATACATTACTCACCGTAAACGTATTTCTGATGCTTGTATCTGCTTAGATTCACATGTGCCCACCCTTCCTCCCCTCTGAGAGAAGGCTCATGGATGCTTGTAGACTCGCGCTACTCCTCATGCTACCTCATGTAAGAAAAAATGCAATCTAAGGATCCTACACGCGTGAGGGATCAAGGGTACAGGGGACATCACACTAGGGATAGTATTACTGGCACGCCCTGGTCCGCTCCTTTTTGAGTTTCGAAAAACAAACTGTAATACTTTGCAGCTTCCACTAGATGTCGGCCTGTGCACAGCATGTGAATCTAAGCAGATACAAGCATCAGAAATAGGATTACGTTGAGTAATGTATCCCATATTTTTATGACTCTTTGCTTAATTTCACAATGTGCCTGAGACAAGCTGGTGACAGCTGTGATTTAAAAAAAACTTTTAAATATTATTTTACTTGTGCACTTTTGTATTTCCCGTGAATGGCTGTATAGGTGGCTAGCCACCCAGGATGTCTGTGCCATGAGATTTATCACTTCTCTTTTGGTCATATTGATCTTTGACTTTAATCCTTCCTTCTCAGGTCTGGTAATGCTTTAGACGGAATTCTGTTTCCCAGGGAAAGCTGATGGTTTTGCGGGCAAAGGGACTTTGTGTGTGTGAGCCAGAAGAGGGGGCTGGGGCGGTCTAGTCGCAATCGACAAACTCTGGCTCCTGAAGGTCTGTTGCTAGTCAGATGTGGTGACCAGTGGTTGTTCAGGATTCGAAAAAACCTTGGCTGTTTGAATCCTTGTTAGGGAGAATTCTCAGAACTGTGCCAATTCCTCTCTACCTTAGAGACCCCCAGATCCTTTTTTCCCACTCATGTATTTTTAATGTGACTTGAACTCTGTTTCTTTTGGTTCTGGAATCTGAAAAACTCTGTAGGCATCATCTTTTACACTGAGTCACACAGCACCTTCAGTGCAGTGACGCAGGGAAGTCTTTTTTTGATTTCCCAAGGTTTAAATGCCTTCTCTTGGATAAACTACTGTTTCCAAGAGCAGTGAAGTGAAATTGACTTTACTTACAGTTGTATCTTTCTAGACAGCACACACTATCTTACAAAAGGGGGCTGGAAGGGTTACTTAGTATCCCCTTTGTCTAGCTTCTCATGTAACATTTTTATGTTACCCTTTACTTGATGAATGGCTGGTGGCAGTGGTTTACTTTTAACTACCGTGGTGTGCTTTTACCGCGGGCTGCGTTTGGAGCTGCAGTAAAGCACTCAAGGGTGCCATTTTTGTCAAAATGGCCCGGTATTCTTTTATTCGCCATTACTTTGTGGAAAGGTCCTTCTTGAGATTTACTCTTTGCGCCAAACCTAGTTTGGTCCCTTTGTTTGTTTTGTCTTTGGCTGGATTCATGAGTGAAGCCTGCCTTTGGCTCCAGTATGTCTGGTGGGGGCAGGAAGCGAGGGAAGTGCCCGAAACTCCCTGTGCTTAGTCTCCTAGGAGACCGGAATGCACTCTTGTGCGATTGGCCGGCTGGCTGTCTGGCAAGGACAGCCACCCTGCTGTGTGATTGACAGCTAGCCTGGAAAGAATGGATGAAACCTGCATAAAAGGCGAGGCTTTTAGCTTTGACGGCAGAGTCGCCCACTGGACGAAGGAATCCAAAGAAAAACTTGGATGAGACGCCTGCTGCAACTCCTGGACCATTGGTTTGCCCGGTGAAGCCCTGCTGCTGTGCTGGAACTTCAAATTTGTATTGACTGCGAAGCCCCTGTAAGGACGACTTCTCCCCTTGAGTTGGTAGGACCAATCCACTCCAAAGTAAGCCACCTGGACCTCCCCTCGGAGCTGGTTGAAATTCCACTGCAGTTTCTGCTGGAACCGATTAGCCAGGGAGAGGAACACCACATCTCCAGCATGGGGTCTGGCATGGATTCACATGCTCATGAATATTCCCAGTCAGGCTGGGAATTCTCGGTAAAGAAAAAATCAGTTTCAGTTTAACTTCTGAACAGTCTTTCTCCTAACAACCAATCACTGGTCTCTGGGTCATACTGCCCCCAGCCAATGACTGTCTTCTACCTATGCCCCTCCACTGGCAGCCATCTTCAGATTTTTACCGCACGTTCAAGTGTTTGGAGTCCTCGTGCTATAGCTCTCAAGCTTTTACTGTGTTTTGCGATTTTTTTTGAGGACCTCCCATCGCCGGTACCCAGGGCTTCTCCAACCGACGAGATCGGTTCCTTCCACACCATGATCTCTAGCGCCTCAGAGCTATTTCAGCTGAACCCTGAGGAAAAGGAGGGATTCCTTTATCAGCGCTGAGAGGCCAAGAGGAAGACCATGCTCTCGATCCCGCTGTTGGACGACGTTTGGGATGAAGGGCTGTCCCTCCTAAAGAGCCCGTCCTCGGCCCCAGCATAGAGACCAGTACGAGAAAAAATAGTGTCAGACTTAATTGAAGTGTCTCAGGTCTCAGCCGTCCCCGGACTTGGTCATCTCGGCGGTGGCCAGGAAGAAATCTGCTGGATCTGCGGCATAGACTTCCACTTCCCCACCGGACGGCGAGAGGAAGAAGCTGGACGCAATGGGACTGGTCATCTTGTCGGCGGGAACGACCATTAAGGCGGCCAACGCTCTCACCATAGTGGCCCGCTACGACAGGGAGCTTCGGTTTAAGATCGCCCCTCTCCTGGACTTCCTTCCAGATGACAAGAGGGAGAAGGCCCTTGAAATCCTACAAGAAGGCGAGGTAGCATCGGGCCATGCCATCACGGTGGCCACGGACATCGCTGACGCCGGCTTCTGCTAGATGAGCAACAGCGTTTCGCTTTGTCAGCGAGGTTGGCTGAAGGCCACCAATTTCCGTCAGGACGTCCAGACAAGGGTATTGGACATTCCCTTTGATGGGGACAACTTGTTGGGCAAGACGGTGGACGAATCTCTGCAAGCCATCAAGGCAGATACCGAGACAGCTCAGGCTTTGGGCACACCAAGAGCGACGTCCGTCCTTTCGGGCCTCCAGAGGCAAGTCCCATGGTGCCTCCAAAGGATTCGGTGGCAACTTCTCTTCGTACCGTCAACCACCCTGTTCCTCTGCTCCAGCTTTGCTGCGGCCCCTGTAGGCTTCCTGGGCTAACAGTTGTCATCTCCAAGGCCCCCAAGGTGGGATGTCTGCAGCGAACCAGGACTGAACCGGCCGTGACGTCGGGCAGCCACACGAGCACCCCGGGGGAGGCCGGCTGGTGAACTTCGGGGTGTGCAAGTCCATCTCCAATGACCGTTGGGTGCTGGACACCCTGGCCCACGCACACACCCTGGAATTCCAAAGGAAGTGTCCACGTGTTCCACCAGTAGCCAGGCAAGGAAAGCACGTCCCACAATAATTCTAGAAGTACGAGCGATGCTAAAAAAGGTCACAATAGAACTTGTCCCGAAGAGGCTCCGGGGCTCCGGAGTGTACTTGCGGTATTTCCTCATCAGGAAGAAGGGAAGAAGACTGGCAGTTGGCGGCCCATCCTGGATCTCTGCCGCCTCAACAAATACATCAAGTCACAGAAATTTTGGCTGGTCACCCTTCAGCACGCGCTGGGACAGTTAGCGGAAGGCGAATTCCTGTCGTCGCTGGATCTGGGGGATGCTTATTTTCACATCCCCATCCACAAGGGGCATTGAAGGTTTCTACGCTTGTGGTCCAGGGGCTGCACTATAAATTCAAGGCCCTTCCCTTCGGGTTGAAGTCGGCACCAAGGGTCTTCACCAAGTGCCTGGCCCCAGTGGCGGCGTGGCTGCACATGCAGAGGGGGTCCATGTCTACCCCTACCTGTACGATTGGCTCATCCGAGCGAAGTCAAGGGAACTCGCCGTCTAGCACACATTGAAGACCGTCCGCCTACTTGCGGATCTGGGGTTCTCGATAAACTATGCGAAGTCCTGCTTGGTGCCATCGCAGGACGCTCGGTTTCTGGGATACAGGCTCAACAGTGTCGTGCCTGGCTTCGCCGTCGGAGGACAGGATAAAGGCCATCCTGGGCAAGGTGCAATGGCTGTTGACCAACGAAATTGCCAGGGTGAGGTCAATCAAGTCCCTGTTCGGCATGATGTCGTCGTGCATCTACCTCGTTCGGCTGTGCAGGCTGCGGATGCGGCCGCTGCAAGAGTTCCTTGACGCCCGTTGGATCCAAGTATCGGGAAGCTTCGAGGACAAGATCGCCCTCAATGAGACATTCCATCGAGCGATTCAGTGGTGGGCCGTCCGCGCGCACCTAGCAGCACATCAGGAGATGGCACATCAGGAGACAGTGACGACGGACGCCTCTCTTGAGGGATGGGGCGCGCACACCGACATCTCCACGCAAGAAGCCTTTGGCTACCGGAGGAGAAGTCGTTGCATATCAACATCCTGGAGCTCCGGGCAGTGTTTTGTGCCCTACAATGATTCCTCCCATCCCTCAAGGGCAGGGTGGTGCCAGTCTTCTTCGACCACACCACCACAATGTTCTACATCCGGATGCAGGGGGCACCAAATCCCCGGCCCTCTCCAAGGAACCGCAGGACCTATGGCACTGGGCTGTCGCCCAAAGGATGTTCCTAGTACCTTTTCTCCTGGAAGGAGTCAAGAACACTGTCACGACTTACTCGGCAGGGAGCTGCGCTCTTGCCACAAGTGGGAGCTTCGGCAGGATCAGGTGGACCTACTGTTTTGACGATGGGGCACTCCCCAGATTGACCTATTTGCGACGGCCAGGAACACCAAGTATCGGAGGTTCACCAGCAGGTTTCCCCAGTCGGTAAGCATGGTGGATGCATTCTCCTTCCCCTGGGACGGCCTGTTCCTCTATGCGTTACCGCCATTACCGTTGATACTGCGACTCATCAGTCAACTCAGATGGTCCCGGTGCAGGATGATCCTCGTCGCACCAGCGTGGGCTAGACAAATATGGTACCCAGACTTTCTGGACTTGTCAGCTTCCCCTCCAGTCAGGCTTACGGAGGCTTGATTCTGCAACACTCCCCAGGGTCGCTGAACTTGCAGGCCTGGCTCCTGCAGCACTAGAGTTTGGAGGATACGAGATCCCGGTGGACTGCAAGGAGGTACTTGCCAAGGCCTGGGCTTCTTTTACTCTTAAGTGCTATGGACATAAATGGAAGAGGTGCACCGTCTGGTGCCGTGCACAGAAGATAAACCCTCTATGGATTACAGCCCTCAAGTGCTGCTGTACTTGCTGTCGCTGGCCAAGGTGGGGCTGGCACATGCTTCCATCAAAATTCATCTGGCGGCTATCTCCCGCTACACCAGAACTGCGGGGCGGGCTTCGCTGTGGTCGCACCACCTGGTCAAGGAGTTCATGAAAGGACTTTTCCGTTCAGTCCCGCTTGTGAAGGCTCCGGCATCGGCATGGGAGCTCAATGTGGTGTTGACTAGGCTCATGGGTCCTCCGTTCGAGTCTCTGCATTCGGCGCAGCTGAAATTCCTATCGTGGAAAATGGCGTTTCTTGTGGCCATCACCCCCGCACAAAGAGTGGGAGAGATCCAGGCCCTCTCCTGTAAGCCTCCGTACTTAACATTCCACGAAACAAGGGTCGTGCTGCAGACGCACGCCTCCTTCATGCCCAAGGTGCCATCGGACTTCAATCTCAACGAGCCCTTGGTGTTACCAGTTTTCTTCTTGTCGCCTTCGTTGCCGGCTGAGAGGACTTTGCACTCGCTGGATGTGGCTAGAGCGCTGAAGTGCTACGTGGACCGCACAGAGTTTTTCGGAAGACGTCACAGCTGTTTGTGAACTTTGGCCCTGTGAACCAAGGGAAGGCCCTCTCCAACGCTTCCATTTCCAGGTGGCTCTCCGGCTGCATCACCCATTGTCACCGGTTGGCAAACTGACCGTTGCCTGGCCGTCCGAGAGCCCATTCGACCATAGCGATCGCTGCAAATATGGCGTTCCTGTCTGGTGTGCCCCTGCTGGACATCTGCAGGGCTGCTATGTGGAGGTCGACGCACACCTTCACGAGATTCTACTGCGCCGCTTGGGATTACAGGGAGGAGGCCAGAGTCGGCCAAGCAGTGCTGAGCAACCTGTTCGCTTGAAGGTGAGCCTGGTGAGGAGGTACAAGATGCTTAATGTTGAGCCTTGCCACCTCCCGTGGTTGTGCATCTGTGTACTGCTATGTATTCTTTATTCATGAGCATGTGAATCCATGCCAGACCCCATGCTGGAGAAGGAACAAGTTACTTACCTGGAACTGCTGTTCTCCAGCATGGGTCTGGCATGGATTCACACGGAACCCCCCCCCCGCCTAACCCTCTGCGGCTCTTCTCTTGGTCCTACTGCCACTTTACGTGCTACCAAATCTGAAGATGGCTGCCAGAGGGAGGGGCTTAGATAGAGGGCAGTCATTGGCTGGGGGCAGTATGATCCAGAGACCAGTGATTGGTTGTTATGAGAAAAACAGTTCAGAAGTCAAACTGATTTCTTTCTTTACCGAGGATTCCCAGCCTGAAGGGGAATATTCATGAGCATGTGAATCCATGCCAGACCCATGCTGGAGAACAGTTAAAGGTAAGTAACTTGTTCCTTTGTGTGCGTTGCTTTTAAGTTGGCCAAGAGCTCCAGGAAGATCCTCCGGACTCCCAGGAAGCAGGACTGACTGAGCTTTAGCCACATCAACAGTGCGCTGAACCCCAGATGCAAGGAAAGCCCATCTCGACAACCAAGAGTCCACGGTGTTGCTATTTGCTTAGATGCGAGGAGCTGAGACCGCAAAGTGCCACTGAATAGAAGTTGGTCCTTTTCTGGTGACGATTGTCTCATTGCAGTGCAGGAGTCCTCCCGACGTCGTCCTGCTTGTCCCCCCGACTGAGGCCCAGGAACACGGGATCTGCAGAGCTGCACAGGAAAAGAAGCCAGCCAAAGCCCTTTTTCTTCTAACCAAAGGTACTGTACAGTCTAAAAGAACTTACCTCTTGTTGTGTAACTGCACTTGTTCTCTGTTGGTGAGACTTGTTGTGGTTGCTCTGTAGAGTTGCTGACCGCTTCTTTACTGCGCAAGCCTAAACAGCTTGTGGCCCTACTTTGATTTCTTCTTTTCTACAAAGGCTTCTTAAACATTGTGCAAGACTTTTACTTACCTGCAAGAAGTGCTTCTGCTCACCTAGACTTTTGCTCAATTAACTTTGGACTAGCCTGGCTCACTAAATGACCCTTCTGCCCTCTGACATTGTTGGGCCTTCCTTCCAGGAAGGGTTGAACTAAATTTGCATTGGGGGTTACCAAAAGTACCTACCTGCTTCAGAATATTTGTGTGCTCTGTTTTAAAAAAAAATAAAAAATAGAATTTTTTGACAAACTCTTAAGTCTGATTCTAAATGCAAACAGTGGTATATTTTAATGTCCACAGTATCCTAGTTACTAAAGTCACATGAGGGTGTAGGAAGTGTCAGTGTGCCACCCCAAAATGGTACTTGCTGATTTAGGAATAATAAAGAGTGTAGTTTGGAGTGCATTTGTGTGTGAGTATTATATTGCCCCCTTCTGAAGAAGGCTTACCCGAACTGACTGTTAAATTAATAATTGTTTAATCAAGAAACCTTGCCTGTAAGAGTTTTTCTGATGCTTGTTAATCTGCTTAGGATCACATGCTGTGCATTTGGTCCGACATCCAGTGTTAACTGCAGAGTATTGCATCTTGTCTTTCGGGGACCGAAAGGGGGACGTCGGCATAGGCGTGTCTGTAACACTATCCCTATCGTGATGTGTAGTGTACCCAAAATCCCTCACGCGCCGAGGTCCCTCCAATAGTATTTTCCAGCCCAGATAACTGGTCACCCTATAGCGGAGCTCTTCATAAGAGACATTGTTTATTTTATACCGACTTTGTCGGTTATTTCCCCTTAAGTCACTTCGACGATTTAAGCAACTTTGGTGAAGACTGCGGGAAGTTTAGATGGCGGTGGATTTCGGCGCTTAAGATCTGGCGGCTGAGTCATCCACGTGGCCGGGCCCTCTGGCCGGCCTACACAGTAGGGAGAGTGGGGTCAGGGTGGCCATATCTTTAGTTATATCTCTCCTCTTTCCCCCTCTTTGCCCTCTAGGGTCTGGTCATCTTTGTCTATACCTTTCGCTATGGAAAGGACACCATTTAGGTTCTGCCCTAAGTGTAGGGTCAGGTACCCATGGAAAGACTAGCACGGAACGTGTAATTCTTGTCTGCCCCTAGATCACGACGAGAAGCGGTGTGCGGCTTGTAAGCTCCTTCGGCCTAAGACCCTTAAGGAGCACCGTGTAAAGTGGTGGGCTGCGTACGGTGTGTCACAGGCTGAACCCTCTTCCCCCACCGCCACACCTGCCGAAAGTGACAGGGGTACTGATGATGACCAGACATCCATGTCGGGTGTCATAGACCTTGAGGCGGACGCTTCTAGGTCTGCCACGCCCGTCCCCGACCCCTCTAGGACGGCGACAAGGGCGTACACAACCCCACCAACGATTTTGACGATTCCTTCGAAAAAGGTGAAGGCGCCAAAAGGACCGCTGAAAATGTTGTTTGATCTGGTAGATCAGCAGCCTTCCCCAAATCCGCAGCATCGTCTTGCTACTGGGCACTCCAAAAATAAGGGTACTACCTCTAAATCGGGTTTACACGTTTCAGGCGCTCCCTAATGCCCCGGTAGGCCCGAAACCTACTCCCAGGACTCCTAGCCTTTCCACAGATGAAAATTCTACCACTAGGCCCTCTGACACCGCGGTTGGCTGTAAATCTACTGCTGACCCATTGACCCACACCGATTCTGCAGACATTGAGGACAGTATCGCGAGAATTACTTCGGCGGTTGGGCTGACGCCTAAGACACTGTTGAAACGTATGGAGCGTGCCATGGACAGGTCTAAAGACATGCCATGGTGCCCCAGTACTCGCGAAACCTACGAGGACAGTCGGGAGCCTCTGTTCAACACTCTTGGGGACAAATTACGATGCCAACGAGAGGAAAACCTTTTTCCACCTTTTGCCCCTTCTGGTTCCTCTAAGTGGACCAGAGAAAAGTTAGAAGGATGCATGGACCGTCTAGAAATGATTCTCGTGTTCAGAGCATCCTTCCCCCTAAGATCTTGTGAAGAACCTCTTTTGGTGTCGGCTTTACGTTTCCAGGAAAATCTCGACTTTCAACCTTCAGCTTCTGACCACCATGAAGATGTGGTCCAGATAAACACTTACCAAGACATCTATGACTAGGAAGAAGACCCTTCCTTCCTGCAAGACTACACTGATGACCAGGCAGATGCCATGGATAACTGGGAGGAAACCCAGCAAGTGGAGACAGAGCCATGGGTGCTCCCTATGCAAAATCAGGACACTGATGTCCTATGCCTGGATTCCCCGCCCACCACTCCGGCCCGCCAGGCTTTGCCTGTAGACGATTAAATGGCTTTCAATGCCATTTTAGGAAGGTGGCAGAGCACTTTCAGATCACCACCCAGGAGGCGGCACCCGAACAAGATTTTGTGGAGGACATTCTCAAAGAGAAACCCCTCTCAAGCCAAGCCATTCCTCTCCTGAACTCTGTTAAAAGAAGGTTGGCCCCCTCCCTGGTCACGCCAGCTCAGTCCCGGTCAGTGAATCCAAGAGTGGAAGAACTACTTCGGCAATCTCCTACGGATGCTCAATATACTAAAGGCCATGCCACCCCCGACTCCTTGGTAGTCAGTACCACCTGGAAACGGGCAAGGGTACCCCTTGCTACGGGGGAGGCACCTCCGGATAAGGAATGTAAAAGGTTGTACGCCTTAGGTAAACATGTTAACTCTTCAGCAGCATACACTACACGCATACCGAATAACACTACACTGCTTGCCAATTGTGCAGACGCACAATGGAACCTTGTACAAGAAGGTCTACAGGAGGTTCCTGAACCCGCTAGGTCCAGACTTCTTACCACTGTGGCCGAGGGCAGGCAGGTAAATCAGAATATACTTAAAAACACTCTGGACACTGCTGAGACGGCAGGCAGGTCCCTGGCCCAGGGCACACTACTCAAGCGGCACGCTTGGCTCCGCAACTCAGGGTTCAAACCTGAAACACATCCTGCTCTTATTAACAAACCCATAGAAGAGACCAATCTCTTCAGTAAAGTGGTCGACGATGCTCTGGAGACGGCCAAGAAAGAGCACGAAACTCTTAAGTCCTTACAACAAATAACACAGAACCCCCCCCCCCCTTCCCCCTCTAGTGGGGGAGGCGGTTCTCGTCTGTCCTTTCGGGGCCATTCCTGTGCAGGTCAATACAACTACAATACGGGAAACTGGAACTTTGGACAAACATCCGGAAGCCCCGCCAACTACCCACCTAGGGGTCAATGATGCGGAAAAGGCAGAGGCCCCAACCCCAGAGGAGCCGCAGCCTCTGGTCAGAAATAACCAACGGATCCAAGTCCCCTCCCATGTCACCCCGGTCGGGGGGTGTTTAACATCTTTCCTCACGGCATGGAAGGGGATAACTTCAGACCAGTGGGTCATAAAGACGGTCGACCACGGGTACTGCGTGGAATTCACCCGACCACCACAGTTCAGACTGCCACATTCACGCCGCCTCTCGCCGGACCATCTGCAGGTCCTGAATCAAGAGGTGGAAGTGCTTTTCGGAAAGGACCCCATAGAAGCCGTACCTATTCTTCAGGTAAACAAGGGTATTTATTCAGTGTACTTCCTTATACCCAAAAAGGACCTCACCATGCGCCCTGTTCTAGACATGCGCCTAGCGAACACATTTATAAAACCTCAAAAGTTTCGTATGGTAACGCTGCAGGATGTGATCCCACTGTTGAAACAGGGGGCTCACATGGCAACATTGGAATTGAAAGTTGCATACTTTCATATTTCAATGTTGCCAGCGCACAGGAAATATCTAAGGTTCATGATAGAGAACAGACATTACCAATTCAAGGTACTCCCTTTTGGCATCGCCTTTTCGCCAAGGGTGTTTACAAAGGTCCTGGCAGGAGTGGCAGCACACCTGCGCAGACTATCCGTCCCGGTTTACCCTTACCTCGACGACTGGCTCGTAACAGGGGGACTCCTTTGACATATGCTTTTTGAACACCCAGAAGACCGTAGACCTTCTGTTCAGTCTGAGATTCTCAATCAATGAGAAGAAGTCCAGTCTAGTCCCCAGTCAAGTAAAACAATTTCTGGGGGCTCTAATCCGGACGAAGGATGGCCTAGTTTTCCCCTCCGAGAGGGTTCAGAACATGCTTTTTCAGATCCCTCAATATGTGGCCAGTCGGGAGGTGACGGTACGCAAGGCCATGCGGCTGCTAGGTATGATGGCGTCATGCATGTAATTTGGTTCCCCACGTGCGCCTTTGCATGAGTCCCATGCAAGAGTGGCTCAGCAGCCAGTGGTGTCAGGCCAGCAGACAATGGGAAGATCTGATAGTTGTCTCGCCAGCCCTCGTTCTATCTCTGCAGTGGTGGTCGAGGGAAAACCTCTTGAAGGGGGAAGTCCTTCACCACCCCCTGCAGTGGATGCCACTCTCACGACAGACTCATCTCTCACAGGATGGCGTGCTAGCCTGCTTCAGCAGACAGCTCATGGAGTGTGGTCCCCACAAGTAGCATCCAACCATATAAATCTGCTAGAGCTATTAGCAGTGTTCAAGGCACTAAAAGCCTTTCAGACAACTACAAGGGAAGACAGTTCTGGTTCTGACAGCACCACAGCCATGTATTCCCTAAACAAACAAAGGGGCACACACACTCTCCAGGGCTATCCAAGCTGTCCCAAAACATTTGGATGTGGGCTCTCAAACACGAGAGGTTTCTGTTGTCCCAACACGTTCCAGGAGAAATCAAGCTTCTGGCAGACGTGCTCAGCAGAGATTTCCCACTGCCCTTCGAATACGAATGGCGTCTTCATGAAGACAGTCTCCGTCTTCGCAGAATGAGGCTTCCCAGAGATCGACCTGTTCGCAACTCAGGAGAACGCCCAATGTCAAGACTACGCCTCCAGGTACCCCCAGAACCGCTCGAAGGGGAACGGACTCTGGATGACATGGTCAGGGAAATGTCTACCCCCCCACCCCCAACTCCCCTACTCAACAAGATGGTGCACAAGATGCACCAGGAACCAGTCACCATGATATTGGTAGCCCCCATGTGGGCCTGCCAACCCTGGTTCGCTCATTTAATGGAAATGTCCCTCTCCCCACCAGTAAAACTACCCTGCCCGTACTACATGTTGTCTCAGGACAGGGGGGGAGACCCTAGACCCATGCCCACAAACTTAGCAGCCTGGCTCCTGAGTTCATAGTTTGGACACCTTCAGCTCCCTCAGAGATGCATGGACATTCTCAGGGAAGCTAGGAAAACTTACACCCGCTATTGCTATTCCAGTAAATGGAAACGCTTTGTCATCTGGTGTAATACCAAGGGTGTCAATCCCATCGATTGTTCACACACACACACACACACATTGTGCTGTACCTAACCCATTTGTTAGACGCAGGACTGGCCTTCAATTCCCTAAAGGGTCATCTTGCTGCTCTCTCAGCCTACACCACGTCACAACAAGTGTCATGGTGGAAAATACCGGTTATTAAGGCCTTTATGGAAGGGGTTAAGAGAATCCATCACCCCATTTCTCACCCAGCTCCTGGATGGGACCTAAATGTGGTTTTAACCAGACTCATGGGATCTCCGTTTGAGCCATTGCATAAAGCAAGTCTAAAAGACCTTACTTACAAGACGGCCTTCTTAGTGGCTATCACTTCTATTAGAAGGGTTAGCGAACTACAGGCCTTTTCGAGGAGATTGGGTCCTCCGACGTATTCCATATCTATGACATGTAATCCACCACAGCTGTGCTGCTTCGGAAACTTTTTCGGCGTCTGCGTCCTGCGTCGATGACGTCGATGCGCCGCCGTCGAGGACCTCCTCCGACGTCCGACGTCATCCGATGTGATAAGTAGGACGCACGACGCCAGTAGCCTCAGTTCCGTTTTTTCCGCGAACGTGTTGCTTCGTGTTTCTCGGTTCTACGCCTCGACTCTTTGGAGTTCTGTTCTTTCTGGTTCTTCGAACCTGTTCGTTTGTGAATCCTTCGACGATGTCTTCGACCCCGCGTCCGGGCTTCAAGAAGTGCGGGGAGTGTGGGTCCAAGATGTCGGTGACTGACTCGCACGACGCCTGCCTCTGGTGCCTCGGGGAGGCCCACGACACGGATGACTGTATCGACTGCCAGTCGCTCACGTCCAAGGCCTTACGTGAACGTAAGAAGAAATTGTCGGTAGGTCGGGTGTCCAAGCCCCGGAAGTCGAAGTCGGCGGGGCTTTCGACGGATGATTCGAGGGGCGACTCTCCGCGTCATCGTCGGAAGTCTCGTCGGTCTTCTTCTAGGAGTCGGTCTCGCCACTCCTCAGCCTCTTCGAGGCATTCTCGGAAGCGCCGACACAGGTCGCCTTCCAGGTCCTCTTCCGAGGACTCTGCCCAGCACGTCGGTTATCCCACCAGCCGTGCGACGCCGGAGGAATGGGCTTCCTTCGGGAAGAAAATGTTGGCGATTCTTGAGTCGCAGGGTACTCAGCCGTCCGCGCCCCCGCGTGGGGTCGGCCGTGAGAGGTCGAGAGACACCGCTCTCAAGAGTGGTCGGCACGAGTCACGGGAGAGGTCCCGTTCGGACAAGGAGGCTCGTTCTCGACATACCCGTTCCAGGTCCCGGTCCTCGACGCGTTCGAGACCGTGTGCTCCTGTGAAGTCTTCGAGGAAGACATCGACATCTGAGGCGTCGAGGGCGTCGACAGGCTTTCTCGTGGCTCCGGCTTCGAGGAAGTCGTCGAGGCCATCGACGTCCAGGCCGTCGAGGGACACGCTCGGAGCTCCGGCTTCGAGGGCTGTGTCGACGCCGCCGATTCTGGAGGCGCTGCATCTGACGTCGACGCCGATTTCCTCGACGTCGATCCTCTCGGCGCCGTGGCGGGTTTTCTCGGCGCCGATTCGCTCGACGCCATCGACGCCTTTCGTGTCGGAGGTGCCCCGTGTCGCGGGTGTACCCCATAGGAAGGCTCTGGCTAAGAGCAAGCACTCTCGGGTGCCTTCTTTTCGCCACCTGGATTATATTTCGGAGGCGGATGAGGATTCGGATGGCCTGGTGCCTAGTCAGGTGCCAGATGAAATTGTCTCGGGCCACAGTCAGTTTGACGATTTAAGGCAGTCACTGCATGATGCTAGTGGACTGGACACCTCTCCGGAGGTGGAATTTTGTAGGCCTGAGCCTGGTTCCCATGCAGATTCCTCCTACCGGCGCCTTATGGCTAGGGTTTCTGAGTATCTGGGATGGTCTGCTCCCCCAGGGGAGTTTGTGCAGGATGATCTGACGGACATCCTTGATGTTGGTCCCCCAACTGACCCGGTACTGCCGTTCCATTTGGCTTTACAGAGAAGGGTGGCGGCGGCTTGGACTGCTCCGGAGAGTCTCCCGGCGGTGGGCAGATCCTTGTCGCGAAAATACCGTCCTGCCAGTAGCGACCCCTGCTACTTGACCAGGCACCCCACTCCGGAGAGTTTGGTGGTGCAGGCGGCCACGGCCCCGGCAAAGCAGGCGTCGTACCCTACCATCCCTCCTGATAGGGACGACAAGCGTTTTGATGGCTGGGCGAAGAAAGTGTTTTCTTCTGGTGGTATGGCGCTTCAGGCGGCCAACTCCATTTGTGCCTTGTCGCGTTTCACGCACACTCTGTGGAACTGTGTTGCGTTAGCGGCTGAACATATTCCCGAAGGGGACGAACGGGATGGTTTCCTTGCTATGGTCCAGGATGGTAAGGATGCCATGTGTGAGTCCGTTCAGTCGGGTCTGGACTTAGCTGAATGCGTCAGTGGGTCCATGGCGGCGAGCACCGTGATACGCAGGTTTGCGTGGTTGCGGAAGTCGGGGTTTGCTCCTGATGTGCAGTCCCGGCTCCTCAACATGCCCTTTGATGGTGAACATCTTTTTGGCAGCAAGGCTGACGAGAGCCTTGAGAGGTTGCAGACCTCAAAAGCTGCAGCGAAGTCGTTGGGCGCTGCAGTTCGCCAACCTCCGCCTTTTCGTCCTAGGGGACAGCAGTGGAGGGGTGGCTCCTTTCGCTATTACTCGTCCTTCAGTAAAGCGAGAGGAGCTGGCAGTCAAAGGGGCCAACGCAGGGGTACCAGAGGTGGACGACAAGGTACCCGTGGTGCCAAGGCCGCTCGGACAGTTGCCTCTTTGCCCTCAGGTAACGCCGCAGCCGCTCCTACTCAGTCATGAGGCCATGTCCCATGGTTCGCCGGTTGGGGGAAGGCTGGCGCAGCATCTTGTAGAGTGGCAAGCCATTACTTCAGATGTGTGGGTTCTGGAGATCATAGCCCACGGCTACTGTCTTCCCTTTCGGCACAGGCCTCGCGACAATCCACCGGGGAACCTCTCTTTGAAGGGTCCGGATCCGCTCCTTGCGCAGGAGATTCAAGCCCTGCTGGAGAAAGGCGCTATAGAACTGGTGCCTGTAGCGGAGAGGAACAAGGGATGGTATTCCCCTTATTTTTTGGTTTCCAAGAAAGACGGAGGATTGAGACCCATCATGGACTTGCGCGGTTTGAACAAACTCCTCAGGAAGGACAATTCAAGATGGTTACTCTCTCTCAAGTCCTCCAGGCCCTTCAGCTTCAGGACTGGTTGGTGTCACTCGACCTCAAGGATGCTTACTTCCATGTGCCGATCCATCCCAAGCACAAGAAGTACCTGAGGTTCGCGGTTGGCGACTCGCACTTTCAGTTTCGGGTCCTGCCGTTCGGATTGACCTCCGCCCCGAGGGTTTTCACCAAGCTCATGGTGGTGGTGGCAGCGCATCTCAGGCACGGGGGGATTCACGTCTACCCCTACCTGGACGATTGGTTGATCAGGGGGAGCTCTCCCGAGCAAGTCCTGGATCATCTGTCCGTCACCTGCCACTCCCTTCACAGGCTGGGCTTCTCCCTCAATTTAAAGAAGTCCCATTTGCCGCCAACACAGAGGCTCCAGTACATCGGAGCAGTGCTCGACACTTCCCTGGGGCAGTGTTTTCCTCCCCAGATGAGGGCTCTTCACATTCAGCAGATGGTGCACAAGTTTCAGCATGCCCAGACGCTCCCAGCGTTCGAGTTCTTGAGGTTGCTCGGCCTCATGGCATCCTGCATTCTTCTGGTGCCAGAGGCTCGCCTGCGGATGAGATCGTTGCAGTGGGCACTCAAGACGCAATGGTCGCAGTCCTCCGGCAGGATGTCGGACCCGATTCAGGTGTCGCCCTCGGTCGCCCGGGACCTTCTGTGGTGGGCCGTCGAAGGCAACTTGATGAAGGGGGCTCCATTTTGGCTACCCTGGCCAGAGGTGACGATCGTGACGGATGCCGCCCTCACGGGTTGGGGAGCTCATTCCAACGGGCTGACAGTCAGCGGTCGTTGGTCTCCGTCGGAGTCCAGACTCCATGTCAATCTGTTGGAGCTGAGGGCCGTCAGGCTAGCCCTGAAGGCTTTTCTGCCGACCGTACGAGGGAAGAGTGTCCTGATCCTGACGGACAACACAGTGGCCATGCACTACCTCAACAAAAAGGGGGGGGCAGGGTCACTTCCTCTGTGCAGGGAGGCGATGCAGCTCGAGTTCTGGGCCATCCAGCAGGAAGTTTCGATCTCGGCAGTTCATCTGGCCGGAGACGAAAACGTGACGACGGACGCTCTGAGCAGGCAGAGCGCGATCTCTCACGAGTGGGAGTTGGCTCAGGAGATTCTCCTGGAGATCTTCGCCCTTTGGGGGACCCCTCAAGTGGATCTCTTCGCCTCCAGTGTCAACCGGAAGTGCGGAAGGTTTTGCTCGCGGGAATTTCCTCAAAAAGGAGCCTTAGGAGACGCGTTCGTGGTGGAGTGGTCATTCCCGCTGCTGTACGCGTTTCCTCCAGTCCCCGTCATCCCGCAAGTGCTGCGGAGGTTACGGAAGTTCGGTTCCCGGATGATCCTCATTGCTCCGGCGTGGGCTCGGAGGACGTGGTACCCGGACCTTCTAGACTTGTCCATCTGCCCTCCACGTCGTCTTCCCTACCGAGACGATCTGCTCTCACGGGAGGGGGGTCAGGTTCTCCATCCAGAGGTCAGATCCCTCAACCTTCACGCTTGGCTTCTGAAAGGTTGAGGTATAAGGATTGGGACCTCCCTGAAGACGTGATGGAGGTGTTGCTTTCGGCCCGTAGACTAGCAACAAAGTCTCTGTACCGTTGCCGTTGGCGTAAGTTCTGCGACTGGTGCAGAGTTCAGAATGTGGATCCTTTTGCTTGCGACATCCCCATGGTTCTGTCCTTTTTGCTTTCTTTGGCCCACAGGGGCTTGCAAGTGGGTACCATTAAAGGTTACCTGGCGGCGCTGTCCATCTTTAAGCGCTCATCTGAAGAATGTTCTTACTTTAAAATCCCTTTAATTTCACAGTTTCTGAAAGGGCTCACTAATGTGTTCCCTCCGGCTCCTTTCCTGGTGCCCGGTTGGGATTTAAACCTTGTTCTTAGGTTTCTTATGGGTGCTCCGTTTGAGCCTTTACATTCTTGCCCTTTGAGGCTGTTAACTCTGAAAACTGTGTTTTTAGTTGCGGTTACTTCCGCTCGCAGAGTGAGTGAGTTACAGGCACTTTCTGTTAAGCCACCCTTCACTGTATTTCATAAGGACAGGGTTGTCCTTCGAGTTCGTCCTTCTTTTCTTCCGAAGGTAGTGACGGAATTTCATTTGGCCCAGAAGGTTGTTCTTCCGGCATTCTATCCTCCTCCGCATCCTGGTAAGGATGAGGAGAGACTCCATAGGCTTGATCCTAGGAGAGCTTTAAGCTTTTATGTTTCCCGCATGTCCCGGGTCAGAGTGGACGATCAACTCTTTATTGGTTACGCTGGAAAGCGTTTAGGGCAAGCTGTGACGAAACAGACTTTGTCCCGCTGGATTATTTTGGCCATCTCGGAGTGTTACCGCTTGGCGGGTAAGGACCCACCGGCTGGCTTGCGGGCCCATTCTACCAGGGGTGTGGCTGCATCTACTGCCCTGCAGAGGGGTGTTCCTATTCGCAACATCTGTGATGCAGCCACATGGGCTTCTGTACATACATTTGTACGGCATTATTCCCTCGATTCCATCCGAGGGCAGGATCTGGCCTTTGGCAAGGCGGTCCTTTGCTCTGCTATTTGATTGGCTATTCTAAATTTTGATTCTAAATTCTTTCCCTCCTCCTTGTTTTGGTACTGCTTTGGGAGTCTGTCATAGATATGGAATACGTCGAAGGACCCAATCCCCTCGAAGAACAAGTTACTTTCTTACCTGGTAACGTTCTTTCGATGGGATGGTCCGACGACGTATTCCATATCGCTCCCGCCCTGCCTTCCCCGCTGCAGAATTTCTTTTGCGATTGCAGCTTACGTTCCGCAAGGCTTTGTGTCTGACTGGCAGTTGACTTAGGTCACACGTTCTGGGGGAAAAAACTACAACTGAGGCTACTAGCGTCGTGCGTCCTACTTATCACATCGGATGACGTCGGACGTCGGAGGAGGTCCTCGACGGCGGCGCATCGACGTCATCGACGCAGGACGCAGACGCCGAAAAAGTTTCCGAAGCAGCACAGCTGTGGTGATTACATGTCATAGATATGGAATACGTCGTCGGACCATCCCATCGAAAGAACGTTACCAGGTAAGAAAGTAACTTGTTCTTCTGTTCTAAACCCTTTTGTTACATTCCACAAAGAAAAGGTAATTCTGCGCACTCATCCCAGATTTGCGCCTAAATTGATCTCGAAGTTCCATGTGAACCAATCGGTTGAACTACGCAATTTCTTCCAGAATCCCACTAGCCTGGCCGAAAGAAGCCTACACATACTAGATGTGCTCAGGCCGGTTATGTTCTACCTGGAAAAACAAACCAATTTTTCGTTTTAGTGGCAGCTGGCAGAGAAGGGGATCCTGTCAATCGGCTATCTCAAGGTGGATCGTCAAATGCATCAGTGTTATACTCTTGCTAAGAGAGAACTACCCTTCAAGCCTAGGGCACACTCTACTCGGGGCAATGGGGCTTCCATAGCATTCATCGTTAATGTTACCCTAGAGTCCATTTTCAAAGCGGCAACCTGGATTTCTGTACACACCTTTTAAAAAACACTATTGCCTAGAAACTCATTCTAGATCTGACTCTCAGGTGGGACAAGGAGTATTAAGAAATCTTTTCTCTACTGTTCCTTCTCATAACCCACCTCCACCTCTGGGTACTGCTCGCTAGTCTATGCACAGCATGTGATTCTAAGCAAATTAACAAGTATCAGAAGACATGCATTACTCACTGTAATAGCATTTCTGATGATTGTATCTGCTTAGATTCACATGCGCCCTCCCTGCCTCCCCGCTCGTGGTGGAAGGAACATAGAAGTCTTACTACTTTCTCTCTCTATCTCTCCATGTACTCACTCACAATAGCCTTGGGCTCCCTCATGGCAGAGAAAATACAATCAGAGGGACCTCGGCGCGTGAGGGATTTTGGGTACTCTACACGTCACGATAGGGATAGTGTTACAGACACGCCTATGCCGACATCCCCTTTCAGTACCCGAAAGACAAGATGCAATACTCTGCAGTTACCACTAGATGTCGGACCATATGCACAGCATGTGAATCTAAGCCGATACAATCATCAGAAATGCTATTACGGTGAGTAATGCATGTCGTTTGAATACTTGTCACTGTGAATCTCTGTGTAACTCCCCTACAGCTCACATTGACCCCTCTTGAGATAAACCTGGCCTCTCAACACCCTACCAACCTGTGTAGTACAGACTTATACTAAATGTTAGGTTCCCATTGTCAAGAGGTCAGGGTTGTTGTAGTGCACCCAAAGGGTACTGCATACAATCTTGCCTAACAATCCTAACCATTGGTGGGCTTGGGCATGCTCCCAGTCTGAATCTTGGATAAAAGGAGGGCTCCTGCAACTTTTCAGGAGAGGATCGTTGGAAACAATACTTGTATGAAGAAGAGCAGCCATCTGACGACCCCTGCAGCTGACCAGCATAGACTCCAGTGATTGGCCCTGTGAAGCCATGCTACTCTGCCTGTTCTCAAGAAAACCCTTGTTGCTGCTGCGACCCCTTGATCTCGACCCACGCTTGCGGATCTGTGCTTTCGTCAGTGTCACTGGACAAATCTTAGGACAGGGGACTGATGTAGGAAGAGTTCCTGTGGTGGTGAAATGTTCCAAAAGCTGTTCCACAATGTCACAGGTCAGTAAAATATTCTCTCTTTTAGATAAAAGCGTTTAGATCAAAAAGTGATGGAATGCAATAACCAAAGTTTTTTTTCTAAGCAACACAGTGGGATGTGAAAGTGTTGCAATTACTTTACCCCCCTGACTCCAATTTGCCAAGATGACTTGGCTAGGTGATGCTTGAGGTAGGTTTTCCTGCCGTTAGTTTCAGTGCAGGATGTCCACAGGTTGCAGGGCCGAGGATTTCTCTGGTCACCTGCTGATGCAGAATGCAACCACTGGTGAAGGAGGCGATCAGAATTCACTGATTCAGTACTCTTCTGGGCACCTCAAAGGGAAGTGACTTCGACTGACAGTTGCTGCACATCAGCGAAGGCAGGCGTCTCTACACTAGCGGTTGAACACCTTCCAGAGCAGGACCCCTTGAAGCTGTGTGTTGTTTGAATTTTCCTGAAGTCACACTTGGAGTGCAGGCTTCAGTAATCTACCCAGTGGTTTGTAGATCCCCCAACTCTTAGTATCATTCTGTACTACTTGGAGACGTTGTTGAGTGGCAGAGCAGTCAGACTTCGATTAAGAGGAAGATGTGGGCTGTAGGTAAGAACACTGATCATAGTTAAAAATGCACATCAAAAACACACAAATGTATATTCAAATATAGATTTATTATATTTACACAAGAGTCACTGTTGAATACTTAGCACAATAAACCAACACAAAGGTATACTTTACAATACTTTCAAAAGGCCACTTCGTAGTTGGTAGATGCTGGATGCGTATAATTGTTATAGGAGTTTGACAGGCCTACACCGTGCTATCGGTAATAACGTGCGCCCACAAAGTATTATGGTAATTGCATTTAGTCAGCATACACATATACACATTTAGGTAGTGATTTTTGGGAAGGTAAAACGTTGGTTAGTGTTAACCTAGCAGAGCTTCATGATCTAAAGGCAGTTTCTCTGTGCAGCAAGTCTTTTAAAGTCCAAAACACAAATCTAGCTAAAAGGCAGTTTGGAGAGGCTTTAAATCTTGAAAAGCAGCAGAAGTCAAAGGTTCCTGTGGATACTTTCTAGTCTCTAGGAAAGAAGATACAAGAAGACTTAACCAACGTTAGAGACCCTGTTAATGAACTTTCTAAAAGGGACACAAGCAGTGGCTAAAGAAGGAGCCAAGAGGAGGTTGCCCTGTACACCTGTATGCGCACAGGAGCGACTTTCTGGAGTAAGGTGAGCTCTAACCCCCCCACCCCCTCCCGCCCAGTACCTTTTGGTTTGAAGAAAACACTTGTGGTTGATGTGCTGCGATGTTGCAGCTTTGGACCCGACCTCCAGATTCCTTGGTCTGATGATGAAAGGCAGGACAATGGACCGGGACCTCTCAGCAGCAGTCGTCTCAACAGAGGACCTCTGTCTAGGCTTTCATTAACTTCATTGGTCACTCTGCAGTTTTGGCTCATTTTCTGCAGCACCAACTAAGGACGCGATTCGCCCGGTCAATCTACGCTTCCTGCAGTCCCACACTGAGAGGTCTGGACAAGTTGGATTGTCTCTTGAGTGTCCTTGGGGGCTCAGCAAATACTTGCACAGATTCGGCCTTTCCACAACGAGGCACTCAAAATTAGTAGCAAGTCTCCTGGTATTGGGGTCCCGAGCTCTGGAAACTCACAGGACCTTTGGAGATGGCTCAAAACAAAGTTGGTCTTGGGACTGGTTATTCTCACCAGTCAAAGGGAAGGAGTCCTCTTTGGAGTTCCTCTGATGCACAGAAAACGGGGTTAGAACAGCAGTGGTCGTTTCAGTGTTGCAAAGGGTCTGCAGGCGTATTTGGTCGTTTTCTTTGTCGGTTACTTTCTTCCTGTGGTCGACTTGCTTTTCATTTCAGTAGCCTCACCTTTTATACAGTTCCAGCACTCACTCCTCTGCAATCCTCCTCAGCAGTTTACACAAAGGGGTGTTTGGCTGTCCAATCAGAACAACCAGACCCCCAGTGGATGCTTGTCCCATTCAGGCACTCTGACAAAGGATAGGGTGGAGGTGTGGGGGTGGAACATTCCTCCCCCTCTTCCTGCCTGTCAAGACACTCTGGAGCATAGGCAGGGACACTCAAGGGTTCTTGCCAAAGGCAAACCCACACACAGGCCTCCTCCTCGAAGAATGGTTGAAGGGCTAACAAAGAACAACAATGCTTGTAATAGTGAAGAAAGAAAGGAGGCCCCAAGTTGGTACTTGGGTGCCCCTATTCTCCAGCATGGGTCTGGAATGGATTCACATGCTCATGAATATTCCCCGTCAGGCTGGGAATCCTCTGTAAAGAAAAAATCAGTATCAGTTTTGTTTCTGATCTGTCTTTCTTAGTAGTAACGAATCACTGGTCTCTGGGTCATACTGCCCCAGCCAATGACTGCCCTTTCCCTAAGCCCCTCCCCTGGCAGCCATCCTCAGATTTTTACCACACGTTCAAATGTTGGGAGTCCTTGTGCTATAGCTCTCGAGCTTTTACTGCGTTTTGCGTTTTTTTTCAAAGAGATTTATCTCATTTTTCAGTCAATCAAGCCTCAAGCTCCAACGTTTCTACTTCCGATCAACGGGGACCCGTTTTGGAATTTTCTACACCCCTCAAGGGCGAAGTTTTTGTCGAGTTACGCTTCTTGGAGGATTCCAGAAGTTTCTGAGGCCTACCTCGTGGACATGGCCCAGGAAAAGGGAAGCTCGACACCCGGATCCAAGCTATTTAGGAACTGCCCTGGATGCGGATTACAGAAAGTGTTCAAGGAGGACGAGCATTCGACATGCCTCTACTGCCTTCACGAAGACAAGACGCACGTGGAGAATGACTGTGCGTTTTGCATGAACATGACGGAACGGACTGTGGGATCGTCTGACTCGTCTCGCCAACTGGCTTGAAGGAAAGAGCTCAGCAGGTGAGAAGAAGTCTGAGCAGTCTTCTATGTCCTGTGAGGGTGCTCCGGCGACTCAACAGAAGGCAAAGCACCGCGAGTCCTCGGGCACCGGGAGTGCCGAACGGTCGGGCTCCTCGGCTGCCAGGCAGAGCGCACCTTCACCGGCGCCATCAACCACGAGCCAACGCTCTGGCTCAGGGAAGAGAAAATCCGAGAACCCGGCTAAGCTTCTGGAGAGGCCCCGGTCGATCTCGAATGAACCAGCCGAGGGGGAGCAAGGCGGTGACCCTCCCCCCAAGGTGAAGGCCTCAAGTGCGCACAAGCTAGTGAAGGCCTTGATTTGGTGGAGGCTTCCCCAGTGGAGGCGACCTCGGGGCCCAGAGTTTCCCTGCCACCGCAGAGGGAATCCTCTTTTCAGCCCATCGAGAAGACCCCCGTGAAGACCCCGGTGGAAAAAGAGGGGGTGCGGTGGCCATTACGGACATGGACACAGCCTCCGAGGAGGAGCTGGTTGAAGTCCTGGAGGGCCTCAATAAGAAGTTTGAGGAGGCCTGGTCCCACGGGAGGAATCCCATCGAGGAGGACTAAGAGCGACAGTGTCGCCGGCGACGTTTCCGTGGAGGAGCAGCAGCAACAACCATCGCGCCCGAAACATCCCGAGCCACAGGACAACTCGGTGGCCATTTTGATGGCAATCCAAACCTTATACACGGAGATAAGGACAAGATTGCCCCTACCCCCAACAGACCCAGCAGAACCGGGCCTGTCGGGAAGCCCTCCAGACAAGAGGAGCGTTCATTCACCCTGGCCCTTTCAGCCCTCACGGCCCTCTCAGCCTTTGTTTCTTTCCCCTGTCCCTGGGGACGACACAGGAACAGATACGGCCACGACTGGGACGGATTATGACGACTGTGGTGACGACGGGATGGACCTCCCATCACCACCTCCTTGGGCCTACCCGCCTGACAAAATTGACTCCTTCCACACCATGATTGCCAGGGCATCCAAGCTTTTCCAGCTCTGCCCCGAAGAACATAAGAAGGAAGGCTTCCTCTACCAACGGCGCAAGGCCAAGAGGAAGTCGGTACTCGCAGTGCCGTTGCTGGATGACATCTGTAACAAGGGACTTGCTCTTCTGAAGAACCAGTCCACGACACCTTCCAAGAGGGACCGGTACGAGAAGTAGTACCGGGTCCCTGATGCCGCCCCTTTGTGCCTTAGGGCACAGCCGACCCCGGATTTGGTTGTCTCGGCGGTGGCCAAGAAGAAAGCAGGGGGGCATCGGCTTCAACTTCCCCACCAGACGGCGAGGAAAATAAACTGGACGCCTTGGGACGATGAGTCATCTCGTCTGCGGCGACGACAATTAAGGCGGCCAACGCCCTAGCGATTGTGGCCCGCTACGACTGGGAGTTGTGGTACAAGATCGCCCCCCCCCTGTTGGACTTCCTACCGGACGACAAGAGGGCAGAAGCCCTGGCGATCCTACAGGAAGGTGAGGTGGCGTCGGACCACGCCATAACGGTAGCCACGGACATTGCCGACACCGGTTTCCGACAGTTGGGCAACAGCGTTTGCCTTCGACGGCGGGGGTGGCTCAAGGCAACGGATTTCCGCCAGGACGTGCACGCCTAAGTTTTGGACATGCCCTTCGACGGGAACAATCTGTTTGGGAAGACAGTGGATGAGTCACTTCAGGCCATCAAGACCGAAACGGAGACGGCTCAGGCCTTGGGAGTTCTGCAGCAACGACGGCCGCCCTTTCGGAACTCCGGAGGCAAACGAGGTGCCTCGAAAGGATTCGGCGGAGGCTCCTCGACATACCGTCAGGCAGCCCGCTCCTCGTCGCAAGAGGCCTACAGGGGACGAGGCAAGTTGGGTGGATCTCGCTGTCGTCGCCAGGGAGGCCAAGGCGGAAAGGCCGCTGCCAAGCAAGACTGAACCGGCCGTTGCGTCGGGCCCCCACCGGAGCACCCTGGTGGGAGGCCGGCTGGTGAAGTTAGTCAGCGTGTGGGAGTCCATCTCCACCAACCTTTGGGTGCTGGATGCCCTGGCCCATGGGCACACTCTCGAATTTCTAAAAAAGTGCCTCCGCATTCCTCCCGTGGCCAGGAAGGAAAACCACGTCCCTCAACTGCTGTTAGAAGTAAGGGCGATGCTCAAGAAAGGAGCCATCAAACTCATCCCAAAGAGGCTCCGGAGTATACTCAAGCTACTTCCTTGTCAGAAAGAAGAGAGGAGGATGGCCTCCCATCCTGGACCTGCGTCGACTAAACAAGTACACGGCACAGAAGTTCCGGATGGTCACCCTCCAGCACGTGCTGGGCCAGCTGGAGGAAGGCGACTTCCTATCGTCGTTGGATTTGGAGGATGCATACTTTCACATCCCCATTCTAAAAGGACACTCAAAGTTTCTCATGTTCGTAGTCCAAGGACGGCACTTCCAGTTTAAGGCCCTGGCATTCGGATTGAAGTCAGCACCCAGGGTATTCACCAAGTGCCTAGCACAAGTGGCGGCGCGGCTGCACCTGCAGGGGATCCACGTCTACCCCTACCTGGACGATTGGCTCTTCCGAGCAAGAACAAGGAAGCTCTCCGTCGAACACACAGCGAAGACCGTCCGGCTGCTCACGGACCTGGGATTCTCCATCAACTTCCCCAAATCCCACCTGGTTCCGTGGCAGGTCGCACGGTTTCTGGGAGCCAAGCTCGATACAGTAGCGCAATTAGCCTCGCCGTCGGGGAAAGGACGAAGGCCATCCTGGGCAAGGTGCAGCGTCTACTGGCCACGGACGTGGCCAGGATGAGGTCCATGAAGTCCCTTCTCGGGATGATGTCCTCATGCATCTATCTGGTGCTCCTGTGCAGGCTTCGGATGTGGCCTTTTACAGGAGTTCCTCGATGCCCGTTGGATGCAAGCGGCGGGCAGTTTCGAGGACAAGACTCGCTCAACAAGGTTTTTCACAGAGCAATTTGGTGGTGGGGCCCCCGCGCGCATCTCGCGGGCGGGCACTGACTTTCAGACCCCAGCACACCAGGTGACGGTGATGACGTATGCCTCCCTGGAGGGGTGGGGAGCGCACACCAGAGATCTTCACGCGAGAGGCCTTTGGCACCCGGAGCAGAGGCCACTCCACATCAACATCCTGGAGCTCCGACCAGTGTTCTGGGCCCTCAGGTCGTTTCTTCCGTCTCTCAAGCGCAAGGTGGTGAGGATCTTCACCGACAACACCACCACAATGTTCTACATCCGGAAGCAGGGAGGAACCAGATCCCCAGCCCTATCCAAGGAAGCCCAGGATCTGTGGCATTGGGCCGTTGCCCAGGGGATGTTTCTGGTACCCTTTCATCTAGCGGGGACAAAGAACACCATCGCCGACTCACTCAGCAGAGAGCTGCGCTCGTGCCACGAGTGGGAACTACATCAGGATCAAGTGGATCGACTCTTCCAACAATGGGGCAAACCCCAGATCGACCTGTTCGCAACGGCGACGAACTCCAAGTGCCAGAGGTTCGCCAGCAGGTTTCCCCAGCCGAGGAGCATGGGCAATGCTTTCTCGTTCCCCTGGGACGGCCTGTTCCTGTATGCGTTCCGTCCGTTGCCGCTCCGACTCGTCAACCAACTCAAGAGGTCCCGGTGCAGGATGATCCTCGTCGCACCGGCGTGGCCGAGACAGATCTGGTTCCCGGACCTTCTGGACTTGTCGGTGTCCCCACCAGTCCAGTCAAACTGGTGACAGATGCAGATCTTCTCTCCAGAGAAGGAGGTGCCATCCTTCATCACGATCCAGAGTCGCTGAACTTGCAGGCCTGGCTCCTACAGCACTAGAGTTTGGAGGGTGCGATATCCCGGCAGGCTGCAAAGGCCAGGGTGTCCTCAACTCTCAAGTGCTACGGACACAAGTGGAAGAGGTTCTCTGTCTGGTGCCGTGTACAGAAAATTAACCCTCTACGGATTACGGACCCTCAAGTGCGGCCGTACCTACTGTCGCTGGCCAAGGCTGGACTGGCTCACGCTTCCATCAAGATGCATCTTGCAGCGATTTCCCGATACACCAGAACTACAGGACGGTCATCCCTGTGGTCTCATCGCCTGGTGAAGGAATTTATGAAGGCACTGTTCCGATCGTTCCCGCCGGTGAAGGCTCCAGCCCCGGTGTGGGAGCTCAACGTGGTGCTGACCAGGCTCATGGGGGCGCCATTCGAGCCTCTGCATTCGGCACTGTTTAAGTTCCTGTCGTGGAAAACAGCATTTCTTGTGGCCATCACCTCTGCACAGCGAGTGGGAGAGATCCAGCCCCTATCCTGCAAGCCTCTTACTTGACTTTTCACGACACGAGGGTGGTGCTGAGGACGCACCCCTCCTTCATGCCCAAGGTGCCATCGGACTTCCATCTCAACGAGCCCTTGGTGCTACCCGTTTTCTTCCAGGCACCTTTGTCGCCGGCCGAGAGGACTTTGCACTCGCTGGATGTAGCTAGAGCGCTAAAGTTCTACGTGGACCGCACAAAGAGTTTTTGGAAGACGTCACAGCTATTTGTGAACTTTGGACCTGCGAACCAAGGGAAGGCCCTCTCGAAGGCTTCCATTTCCAGATGGCTCTCCGGCTGCATCATGCACTGTCACCGGTTGGCAAACCGACCGTTGCCCGGCCATCCGAGAGCCCATTCGACCAGAGCGATCACTGCTACCACAGCGTTCTTGTCTGGTGTGCCCCTGCTGGACATCTGCAGGGCTGCTACGTGGAGGTCGACGCACCCCTTCACGAGATTCTACTGCGTCGACCGGGATTCCAGGGAGGAGTCGAGAGTTCGGACAAGCAGTGCTGCGCAACATGTTCGCCTGAAGGTGGGCCTGGTGAGGAGGTAAGAGTTGCTTAATGTTGAGTTATGTATTGCTTAATGTTGAGCCTTGCCACCTCCCGTGGGTGTGCACGTGTGTACTGCTATGTATTCTTATATTCATGAGCATGTGAATCCATGCCAGACCCCATGCCGGAGAAGGAACAAGTTACTTACCTATAACTGTTGTTCTCCAGCATGGGTCTGGCATGGATTCACATGTGAACCCTCCCTCCTTCCCCTCCTCGGCTCTTCACTTGCTCACACTGCCACTTTACGTGCTACCAAATCTGAGGAGGGTTGCCAGGGGAGGGACTTAGGGAAAGGGCAGTCATTGGCTGGGGGCAGTATGACCCAGAGACCAGTTATTGGTTACTACTAAGAAAGACAGATCAGAAACGAAACTGATATTAATTTTTTTCTTTAACGAGGATTCCCAGCCTGACAGGGAATATTCATGAGCATGTGAATCCATTCCAGACCCATGCTGGAGAACAGTTACAGGTAAGTAACTTGTTCCTTGTGCACTACTGAGGCTATGGACATAGGCTGCAGTAGAAAAAATACACAATAGTTGGTAGAAAACGTCCACTGCCACCAGCCATAACTAGGAGATTGTATCTGTGACTAAAAAGTCACAGGAGCAGGGAGAAGGGGGATACTAGGTATCCTTTTGGCACTCCACATAAGGTGGGTGGGTATGTTGGAGCAGTTTTTCTGAAGTCCAACTAAAGGTTTAGAAAAATCATTCAACTGAGACAGTACAAGACTCCACTCTTAGTATAAGGCTGTACCAACTGAGTTCAGGGTAGCGTATTTAGAACAGCCAGGCATATTTCTATTTATTTGTATTTATTGTGTTTATATAGCGCTTTAATCCAAAGCGCTTTACATTATAACAAGTTAAATAGAAAAATATAACCGTAGAAGCAATTTACAAGACCTGCATCAAACCATAAAACAGTAGGTAGAGCAATTAACCTGTGAGGGTAAGTAAGGGAAGGAGGGGGGATGAGAAAGGGAAGGACGGAGAACCGAAAGGGCATTAAGGTGAGTATGAAAGGAGGGAGAGGTAAGGGAAAGGAGCGGGTAGGGAAGGTGAGTAGGGTAAGATGGGAGGGAGGCAAGAGAGAAGTGGGGGGGTGAGGGTATCAGTGCGGGGGATGTAGAAGGAGAGATTTCAAGGAAGTACGGAAAGAGGAAAAGGTGGTGATGGAGCGGATAGAGAGAGGGAGGGAGTTCCAGTGCAGGGGGCTAGGAGCTGAAAGGAGCGGTAACTGGAAGAGGCACATGGGGAAAGGGGGGACGGTGAGAAGGAAGAGATCAGCGGATCGAAGGGAGCGGAGCGGGAAGGGATGTAGAAAGAAAGGAGAGAAGAGGGACAAAGGGGGGGCGAGGTCATGAAGAGATTTAAAGACTTATCTTGGGAGGGAGAGGGGGCTGAAGAATGTGAAAAATGAAATTGTAATACAAATGGTCCAAAGAAACACTGAAACCCTATGTACTGTAAAAATAAATGGTTTATTTAAATACAAGTTGGCTCAGATAAATCTTGGGTGAAATAAGTACTATCACATTATATATAACCACAATTATAAAAACATATGCTGGAAGGTAGACGGACCAACACATATAACCTAATTTGGAACACACAACAGGAGCTCTAGGGAAGTCAAACCAATAGTTACTTTTAGATTACTTTCAGTAATATAGAGGTAGTAGACCCTAGCAGTTGTACTGTGATGCTCTGCAAGAAATCACATAGTAAACCATCTGGACAATATACTTTATGTGAATAGTGGAACACTTATTCTAGAAACAGTGAAACACCTATAACTCTGATTCAGGATACCAAAGTTATTCTAGGGGAGATGGACCTTGGGGTGTGTTGAGATGGATTTCTGAACTCTGTCCTGGAGGGGCAGAGGTTCAGAAGGCCAGCCTAGTTTCTTGGAACAGGGTAACCTCTGGACAAGCCAGACCAATCAGGGTAGCGATGGCGGCGGCTCAAGAGGGGTGAGGGTGACTGAAAGCCTGCAATGAGCACACAAAGCAAGGACGCTTACAAATTACTCCAAGCAGGTGTTATATTAAAAATAGACACATTTATTATAAGGCCTCTGTAACGTTGACCATAGTAAAGAATCACGATAAAACTCAAGTAAACCAACACATCACAATCAATACAATATATATACAATTACCGAAGGGTCTAAAGAGTTAGAAGCACGCAATATGCAGACCACCTAGATGGGGAGGAAAACAGGCAGTGCAAGTAATCGTTAGACCCAGTTCGTCTTCAGAGGACACCTAACTAACAGGAAGTCCGAGCCCTGCGAAGAGTGGAGCCTTGTGCTCAAAAGTACCTGCACACGTGGGTGCCAACGGGCCAAGGAGTCTCTCTTCGGGGAAATCGGGCAGTTCAGAGAGGTGAATAAACAATGGCGAACAGACCTCCGCTACTCAAGCGTAGCCTCCACTTGTGGGCAGAAGCAGGGCGCGAGTACGGAGAAAGGGGTGCTGATTTTCAACAGCGGGGGAAAGCCACAGGCTTCTGCAGGAGGGAGACCGGTTCAGGGTATGTACGGTCCCCGATGCAGGCAGACCCAGGCTTCTCCGAGTTAGTTACTTCGCTGGCAGGTTCAGATGCGATCAGAGGGACGTCTCGGTGCCGTGTAGATTCCGCGGCAGCAGAAGTCGGGGTCGAGGCTGTCCCAAACGCAGCGAACACGCACAGATGGTTACCTCAGCAGGGCAACTCGGCAGCCGCTTGTATTCTAGGCCCAATGTACACTTTTCACTTCAGACCTGGGAATGCCAAGTGTTGGAAGCGTGTGAGAGTGTCGAGGGCTCGGATTTCAGCAGCAGCCAGACGGCGGTAACGGAGCAAGGTTCCTGTGTAGGCTGGTCCATCCGCTGGATGGCCCAGGGACGCTTCCAAAGGCTTTCGTACAGGATTTGGTGAAGATGCCGGGAATAGTACCCACTATTCTAAAGGGTCGAAGCGCCATTACAGGCCTTCTGGTTCGATCAGAGGCCGAGGGGTCTCACAGGACGACAGTAGTGCAGGGTGCCAAACCTTCAGCGTGTCACCAGAGATTCTTTGACTCAGCTTCTTAGTTGCAGGATACTTGGCTCCTTTATCCTTTGTTCGTGAGAACTCAGGAGATCGACCTGGTAGTGGTGTTTCCAGCTTCCTCTTATCCAGGGTTCCCTTCGCGCCAAAACGGAGAGGACTCAATGGGAGATCTGCTCACAAAACACTCATACCATACGTGGACCTATCACGGACCACGGTGGTCCCAGGCATTCAAGACACACTAGACTCTCTGGCACCCAGGATGTGTATTGGGACGAGACATCTCAGCCCACATCCTGGAGGCACACACAAGGCATGCAGAAGCCCGCAAAAGCATCTGTGTTTCGCGGGAAAGTACATGCCCAAATAAGGATGGCCCCGGGTCGGCTCGACCTGGGGGAGGTGAAGGGGCAAGACGGTCAGCGGACAGGACAAAGAACCTTGTGGCATGGCCATTTTGGAAGCCAGGCCACCCATTTTGACCAAACGCGTGAAGCGCGGTTAACGGGGCAAAAGGGAGTTCAAAACACAAAGAAACGATCGCTGCCACCAGTCCCGTCCGTGACATACTTGCACAGTTCGTTATAAATCCATCGAGAGTTACTAGGGTCTGTAGAATGACTAGAGACCCAAGAGCGCAGTAATGTAAGTTACAGCACTCTTGTGCCATTTTGCGCGAAAGCTGCAACATGAGAAAAGAACTACGGAAAACTTTCCCCGGTACTGACTGTCTTAAGGGCATGTCAGTTTCCCCGTTAGAATGGAGCGAAAGCCCAGAGGAGTGCGGCGGAAGGCTGCGTTTCTCTGGCAAAGTCTAGATCAGGGTGTAAAACAACAGCAAAAAGTTTGGGGGTTGCCACATGGAAGGAAAATTACCTACAATATGAAATCTTTCCTAACAGGGTGCAATATTCAATCACAGTTGCTTTTCAGTTCCGACTAAGGGGAGCAATAACTGACTTATTTTAGGATAACACAGTTATGACCAAGGTAAGTAAAACCTATACACTTTTTACAGGAGCTATCGGCAACTTAAAGGCAGGTATAAACCCGACTTTTTGTGTCTGTCTAAAACGGACCAGGGAAAGCGAAACCCAGTGTAACACTTCATGAATGACTCAGATATTCTAGGTAGGTAGAACCTAATGCAGATTTGTTCTGGACATGTTAACGGCAAGTCGGGGGACGCAAGACCCAGTTGGGGACACTCCTACATTTATCATAACAGGAATAGTGACGGGAAACCAACAGCATCACTTTCGGGAAGAGGCACAACCAAATCACAGGTGAGTAATGTAATATTGCCATATACAAATGCCACATCCTATCAATATAACCTTGCATCTACTTTCTTTTAGAATAGCGGAACAGTTTCTAAGGAAAGAAAGATGTTACATGTACTTTTCAGAATGGCAAAACAATTCTAAGGTAAGTAATAACCTTACATTTATTTTTCATGATGGTGGAGCATTTCCTAGGTAAGAAATAACTTTTGTAACAGTCCACTCTGTTCTTCAAAGTCTTTCCCCTGTTCTTGGAGCATGAGTGTTCTCAGTGGAAGAAGGGGGTCACTAGGGTCTGGTGTCCGACAGGCAGGTTGTTAGGCAAGATTGTGTGCAGTACCCTTTGGGAGACTACAACAACCTTGACCTCCTGGCAATAGGAACCCAACCTTTGGTATATGTCTGTACTATACAGGTTGGTAGTGTGGCTGAGCAGCCAGGCTTATCTCAAGAGGAGTCAATGTGAGCAGTAGGGTTTTTACAGAGATTCAGTGTTAAAAATATACTCTTACACTCAAGGTTTCATGATTAAACAATTATTTATTTAACAGTCAGTTGAATAAGCCATCTTCAGAAGGGAGCAATATATAAGCAACACACACATACACTTAAAAATACACACTCTTTCTCCAAATCAGCAAGTACCCATTTGGGATAGCACACAGATGTTTCCTACACCCTGAGGTGGCTAAAATAACTAGGACACTGTGTACATTAATATATCACTGGTACATTTAGAGCAATATTGAGTTGGTGTCAAAGAAAAGGGTTTGGAAATAAAACTCGGGTCCAACAAATATTGTGAAGCAGATGGGTACTTTTTAACTCTCTCCCCCCCCCCCCCCAACACCTCCCCAATGCAAAGTAAATAAACCCTTTTGTTGGGAAAGGTAAAACACAAAGTCAGAGGTAAGTGTCTTTCAGGGAGCCAGGCCAGCCAATGTTAGTTGGGCAAAAGTCTAGGTGAGCTGAAGCACTTCTTGCAGGTAAGTAAGTCTTGCACAATGTTTTGGAAATCTTTGTAGAAAAATAGAATCACAGAAGGGCCACAAGCTGAGAGGCTTGTGAGGGCTAAAGCTGCAAGCAACTCTGCAAAAGCAACCAAGACAGGTCTCAACTGAGAAAAAGCAAGGTCACACAACAAGAGTTAAATCCCCTTAGTTTCACAGTACCTTTGGTTAGAAGAAATTGTTCCAGCTAGCTTCTGTGCCTGTACAGCTATGCAGATCCTGTTGCTCCTGATCCTCAGTCGTGGGGGACAAGAAGGAGGGCATCTGGGGACTCCTGCACTGCAATGGGAAGGTTGGCGGCAGCAATGGCCAGACTTCAATTCAGTGGCACTTTGGTGTTTCAGCTCCTCGCGTCTATAGCAAATAGCACCACTGCGGTCTCTCGGATACCACTCTAGACTTTCCTCTCATCTGGGGTCCAGCACTCATTTGAGGTGGCCAGGCTTGGTCAGTCCTGCTTCAAGGCAGTCCGCAGGATCTTCCTGGAGTTCTGGTCCGACTTCAAGACTCACTCGATTCTGGTGTTCCTTTCCCTGGCACTTCAGTTCCTGCAGCAGCAATGGAAGTATTCTTAGAGAGGCACAGCTCCACCCTACTGATGAGGTCTAACCAGACGGAAAAACGTTTCTGGGGTTGCTGTTGGTACTCTTGTTCAGAGGAGAATTGCTTAGCATTTCAGTGCTGGACTGCCCTAGGACAAGACAAAGATTGAGGTTTTAGATATTTCTCCTCTGTGAAAGATAGTGAGCTAAAAACTCTGGGTAAATCTCTCATAACCGGGACTAATGTCCGGCAGAGGGACTCTCAGGACCCCCATTGTTTTTTGCAATGGCAGTACAGCCAGTTCCAAGAGGATTTCCAGGTGAGCTCGTCTTGGGGTCGAATGGGTCCCACCAACCCAAGGGGCGAAGTCGTCCTTTGCAGGTCTTCTCTAGTCGAGGAGAATTCAGAGCTTCAGCACTGCAGCAAGGCTTCACCAGGCAAACCACAACGTTCCAGGAGTTGCTGCTGGCTTCTCTACCAAGTTCTTCTTCGGATTGCTTCTCCATTGCTCGACTCTGTCTTCCAAGCCAAAAAGCCACGCCTTTCATGTAGGTTTCTCCATTCATTCCAGCCTAGCTGTCAATCACACAGCAGGGTGGCTGTCTTCCAAGGAAGAAGCCTAGAGCTTTTCTAAATTCCAAAGCTTCCCAGGCGCTTTAGAATTAGGTAAGACTTCTGTTAACTGTTTTCTAAGCACTACAAGAGTCCAGGGGGAGGAGGGTGACTAAATAAAGATGGGTAGCATTTAAAATATAAGGTGCACATAACCTTTACAATCTCAAAGCAGGCTCTCTGCCAGAAGTAATGCAGCCTGTACTAAAAGTAGACTACAGGCATTGTGTCACCGAGGCTAGCTCTCGCAAAGCACACCAAGTGGCTGAGCAGCTGTTTCTGTCAATCAAAAAGCCCATGCAGACTAAGAATCGGAGAATGTACATGCTCATGCAAAATATAATTATATTGATTGAAGAGTTGAGAGTATGGCGGGAAGGTGTTTATGCATGATTGTTTATAATATAGAAAATGATGCTAAATAAGAGCTACACTGTATTCCTGAAGAGGCAGCAGTATGTTAAAGTTGGTTGGTCTAAATGTAAACCTGGCCATGCAACACTGGAGACTGCAGCATCCCTTTTAAGGAAGAACAGTTTTGGATGAGCTCTGCCGGAATCCAGTGACCAAGTTGAAGAGTATATAAAGGCGCCTGCTTGCCATTAGCTTGCAGGAGCCAGCCAAGGAAGACGGAATGCTGGTCGGAATGGCAGAGTCCTCTGCCATTCCCCACCAATCCTCATCTTTGTAAATATTAAAGTTCATCTCTTGCAAGATAGACTCATGGCCTTAATTCCTTAGAGGGGTGCATTTAATCTGCTGTGGGCATGATCAGGGGGTACCCCAATATATTTAAGGGGTACAAGTATGGCCTACCTTTCAGGCCAATCACCTGTGGGGGCATTCCTGTAACCAAGGCGATTAAGCACAGAGAGTTTGGGGCACCTCCCTCAGTTCCTGCCCCTGCCAGACATACTGGAGCCAGAGGCAGGCTTCACTCATGAATCCTGCCAAAGGCAAAACGAACAAAGGGCCCAAACCTGGTTTGGCGCGCAGAGTAAATCTCAAGAAGGACCTTTCCAACAAGACATGGCAAAAAAAGACCGGGGTCATTTTGCCAAAATGGCACCCATGGGTGCCTTACTGCAGCTGCAATAGCAGCCCACGGTAAAAACACACAATGGTAGTAAAAAGTAAATCACTGCCACCAGCCTTTAATTGTAGAAAGGGTAACATAAAAATGTTACATGAGAAACTAGACAAAGGGGATAGTAAGTAACCCCTCAAGCACCCTATGGTAAGATAGTGTGTTCTGGGTCTAGAAAGTTACAAAATGTAAGTAAAGTCAATTTCACTTCACTTCTCTTGGAAACAGTAGTTTCTCCAGCATGGGGTCTGGCATGGATTCACATGCTCATGAATATTCCCCGTCAGGCTGGTAATCCTCGGTAAAGAAAAAATCAGTATCAGTTTCGTTTCTGATCTGTCTTTCTTAGTAGTAACCAATCGCTGATCTCTGGGTCATACTGCCCCCAGCCAATGACTGCCCTCTCCCTAAGCCCTGCCTCTGGCAGCCATCCTCAGATTTTTACCGCACGTTCAAGTGTTGAGAGTGCTCGTGCTTTAACTCGAGTTTTTGCTGCGTTTTCGTGCGTTTTCAGGGGATTTTCTCATGTTTTCGGTTTAATCGAGCCTCAAGCTCCACCGTTTCTACTTTCGATAACGGGGACCCGTTTCGGAATTCTTCTACGCCCCTCAAGGGTGAAGTTTTCGTCGAGTTTACGCTTTTTGGAGGATTCTGGAAGATCTGCGGCCTACCTCAATGGACATGGCCCAGGACAAGGGAAGCTAGACTCCTGGATCCAAGCTGTTCAGCTGCTGCCCTGGATACGGATTACAAAATGTTTTCAAGGAGGACGAGCATTCGCAATGTCTCTACTGCCTTCATGAGGACAAGACTCGCGTGGAGAAAGACTGTGCGTTCTGCAAGAACCTTTCGGAACGGACCAAGCAAGATCGTCGTTCCCGCCTCGCCGCCTGGTTGGAGAAGGGCACAGCAGGTGAGAAGGCGAAGAAAAAGTCTGAGCGGGCTTCTAAGTCCTTTGAGGGCGCCCTGGCGACGGGGGCCCAACAGAAAGCCAAGCACCGCGAGTCCGCGGGCACCGGGAGCGCTGAAAGGTCGGGCTCTTCGGCTGCCAGGCAGGGCGGGACTTCCCCACCACGTTCAACCACGAGCCAGCGATCTGGTTCGGAGAAGAGGAATTCCGAGAACCCGGGTAAGCTGCTGGAGCGGCCCGGTCGATCTCGAAGGGACCCGAGGGGGAGCGAGGCGCTGACCCTCCCCCCAAGGCGAAGGCCCAGGACACGCCTAAGGTGGTGAGGGCTTTGATCCAGCCGGCAAAGGTCTCTATCGAAGTTGTTGCTGCGGCCCTGGCGAAGCCGGCTGAGACTTTGCCAGTGGAGACAGCCTCTGGGCCCCGAGTGTCCCTGCCACCGTGGAGGGAATCCTCTTTCCAGCCCATCGTTAAGACCCCCGTGAAGACCCCGGCGGAAAAAGAAGGGGGGCAGGCGGCGGTGGCCATTACAGACTCTGAATCGGCCTCTGAGGAGGATCTGATGGAAACCGTGAAGGGCCTCAACGAGAGGTTCGAGAAAGTTCGATCCCAGGGGAAGGAGCCTGCTGAGGAGATCGAAGATAGCGAGGATGGCGACGAAGGCCTGGTGGAGCAACCGTCCCTCCCATCGCAGCCATTGCCAGAGCCTCAGGATAGCTCGGCGGCCATTTTGTTGGCAATCCAATCCTTATGTACTGAGATAAGGACGAGGTTACCACGGACCCCGACGGAGGATCCTGAGCCAGGACCGTTAGGAAGCCCCCCGAACAAGCGGAGGAGAGTCCATCCCGCTCCGCCCTTCGTGCCCACAAGGCCTGTGGACCCCTCATCCCCCTCGCTTGACCCTCGGGAGGATATGGGGACGGACGGTGGCGATGATACGACGGACATTCCTTCATCGCCTCCCCCTCGGGCCTCACCGCCCGACGAAATTGGCTCCTTTCACGCCATGATAGCCAGGGCGTCCAAGCTCTTCCAACTCTGCCCGGAGGAACAGAAGGAAGGCTTTCTTTATCAACGACGGGAGGCCAAGAGAAAGACGGTCCTGGCAGTGCTGTTGCTCGACGACATCTGGGATGAAGGGCTGGCTGTCCTCAAGAACCCTTCTATGACGCCCGCCAAGAGGGACAGGTACGAGAAGAAGTACCAGGTCCCCGACGCCGCCCCCTTGTGCCTCAGGGCCCAGCCTACGCCGGACTCGGGCGTCTCGGCAGCGGCCAAGAAGAAGGCAGCGGGTGCGGCAGCATCAACTTCCACTTTACCGCCGGACAGCGAGGGCAAGAAGTTGGACTCCATGGGAAGGGTCATTTTGTCGGCGGCGACGACGATTAAGGCGGCCAATGCCTTAGCGATCGTGGCCCGTTACGACAGGGAGCTTTGGTTCAAGTTAGCTCCCCTGCTGGACTTCCTGCCGGACGACAAGAGAGCGGAGGCCCTACAGATTCTTCAGGAAGGCGAGGTGGCATCGGATCACGCCATAACGGTGGCAACGGACATTGCCGATACCGGATTTCGCCAGATGGGCAACGGGGTTTGCCTACGACAACGAGGGTGGCTCAAGGCGACAGACTTCCGCCAGGACGTTCAGACCAGAGTGTTGGATATGCCGTTCGACGGCAGCAACCTTTTTGGGAAGACGGTGGATGAGTCGCTCCAGGCCATCAAGACCGACTCGGAGACGGCCCGGCCCTAGAGGTACTTAAACGACGGCCCTTTCGGAGCTCCGGAGGCAGACAGGGTGCCTCGAAGGGATCCAGCGGTGGCTCCTCTACATAGCGCCACCGCTATGTAGACCTCGTCCCAGGAGGCCTACAGAGGTCGTGGCAAGCAAGGAAGATCCCGCCGTCGTCGTTGAGGAGGCCAAGGCGGCAAGGCCTCCTCCAAGCAGGACTGAACCGGCCGTAGCGTCGGGCCCCCACCGAAGCACCCCGGTGGGAGGCCGGCTGACGAAGTTTGTCAGCATGTGGGAGTCCATCTCCACCGATCGTTGGGTGTTGGACACCCTGGCCAACGGGCACTCACTGGAATTCCAAAAGAAGTGTCCTTGCATTCCTCCAGTGGCCAGAAAGGAGAATCGCGTCCCTCAACTGCTGTTGGAGGTAAGGGCGATGCGCAACAAAGGTGCCATCGAGCTCGTCCCCAGGAGGCTCCGGGGCTCCGGAGTGTACTCAAGGTACTTCCTTGTCAAAAAGAAGACAGGCGGTTGGCACCCCATCCTGGACCTGCGTCGGTTAAACAAGTACATCAAGGCACAGAAATGGAGGATGGTCACCCTCCAGCACGTACTGGGACAGCTGGAGGAGGGAGACTTCCTATCGTCAGACCTGGAGGATGCTTACTTCCACATCCCCATTCTAAAAGGACACAAAGTTTCCCAGGTTCAAGGTTCAGGGACGCCACTACCAATTCAGAGCCCTGCCGTTCGGATTAAAGTCGGCACCCAGGGTATTCAACAAGTGCCTGGCACCAGTGGCGGCGCGGCTGCGCCTGCAGGGGATCCACGTCTACCCCTACCTGGACGACTGGCTAATCCGTGCAAGGACAAGAGAACTCGCCGTTGAACACACAGCGAGGACCGTCCGGCTGCTCACGGAACTGGGATTCGACATCAACTACCCCAAATCCCACCTGGTTCCGCCGCAAGTAGCACTGTTTCTGGGAGCGAAGCTCGATACAGTGGGGCAATTGGCCTCCCCGTCGGAGGAGAGGACAAAGGCCATTTTGGGCAAGGTGCAAAGCCTGCTACCCACGGACGTGGCCAGGATGATGTCCTCATGCATCTACCTTGTACCACTTTGCAGACTTCGGATGCATCCGCTACAGGAGTTCCTCGACTCCCGCTGGTTTCAGGCGACGGGCTGCTTCGAAGACAGGATCCCTCTCGACGAGGAATTCCGTCGGGCGATCCTATGGTGGGGTACCCGTGCGCACCTCACGGCAGGCACGGACTTTCAGACCCCGGCGTTTCAGGAGACGATGACGATGGACGCCTCCCTGGAGGGTTGGGGGGGCCCACACCGGAGATTTCCACGCAAGAGGCCTTTGGCTCCCGGAGGAGAGGTCTCTCCACATCAACATTCTGGAGCTTCGAGCAGTGTTCTGGGCGCTCAAGTCTTCCTTCCGTCCCTCAAGGACAAAGTGGTGAGGATCTTCACCGACAACACCACCACGATGTTCTACATACGGAAGCAGGGAGGCACCAGATCCCCAGCCCTATCCAAGGAGGCCCAGAATCTGTGGCACTGGGCCGTCGCCCAGGGGATGTTTCTGGTTCCCTTCCACTTGGCAGGAATAAAAACACCATTGCCGACTCACTCAGCAGGGAGCTGCGTTCGTGCCACGAGTGGGAACTACGTCAGGACCAGGTGGATCGGCTCTTTCGACGATGGGGCAAACCCCGGTTCGACCTTTTCGCGACGCCGACGAACTCCAAGTGCTAGAGGTTCGCCAGCAGGTTCCCGCAACCGAGGAGCATGGGCGATTCTTTCTCGTTCCCTTGGGATGGCCTGTTTCTATACGCGTTCCCTCCGTTGCCGTTGCTGCTCTCTCATCAAACAGCTCAAGAAGTCCAGGTGCAGAATGATCCTCGTCGCACCAGCGTGGCCGAGGCAGATCTGGTTCCCGGACCTTCTGGACTTGTCAACGTCCCCACCAGTCAAGCTGCCGGCGGACGCAGATCTTCTCTCCAGAGAAGGAGGTGCCATTCTTCATCAAGACCCGGAGTCGCTGAACTTGCAGGCCTGGCTCCTGCAGCACTAGTTTGGAGGGTACGATATCCCATCTGACTGCAGAGAGGTTCTTGCAAAAGCCAGGGCGTCCTCAACTCTCAAGTGCTACGGACATCAGTGGAAGAGGTTCTCTGTCTGGTGCCGTGCACAGAAGATTAACCCTCTGCGGATTACGGCCCCTCAAGTACTGCCTTACCTACTGTCGCTGGCCAAAGCTGGACTGGCTCACGCCTCCATCAAAATACATCTGGCTGCCATCTCCCGATATACCAGGACTACGGGACGGGCGTCCTTGTGGTCTCATTTCCTGGTGAAGGAATTTATTAAGGGACTATTCCGATCGTTCCCGCCGGTGAAGGCTCCAGCCCCGGCGTGGGAGCTTAATGTGGTGCTGACCAGGCTCATGGGGGGCCCCATTTGAGCCTATGCATTCGGCGCCGTTGAAGTTCCCTCTGCCGTTGAAGTTCCTGTCGTGGAAGACAACGTTCCTTGTGGCCATCACCTCCGCACGACGAGTGGGAGAGATCCAGGCCCTGTCTCGCAAGTCTCCATACTTGACTTTTCGCGACACGAGGGTGGTGCTGAGGACGCACCCCTCCTTCATGCCCAAGGTGCCGTCGGACTTCCACCTCAACGAGCCCTTGGTGTTACCAGTTTTCTTCCCGTCGCCTTCGAGGCCGGCCGAGAGGACTTTGCACTCGCTGGATGTAGCTAGAGCGCTGAAGTTCTACGTGGACCGCACAAAGTTTTCAGAAGATGTCACAGCTATTCGTGAACTTTGGGACTGTGAATCAAGGGAAGGCTCTCTCGAAGACTTCCATTTCCAGATGGCTCTCCGGCTGCATCATGCACTGTCACCGGTTGGCAAACTGACCGCTGCCTGGCCGTCCGAGAGCCCATTCGACCAGAGCGATCGCTGCTACCACAGTGTTCCTGTCTGGTGTGCCCCTGCTGGACATCTGCAGGGCTGCTACGTGGAGGTCGACGCACACTTCACAAGATTCTACTGCGTCGATCGGGACTCCAGGGAGGAGTCCAGGAGTCCAGGGTCGGCCAAGCAGTGCTGCGCAACCTGTTCGCTTAAGGTGAGCCTGGTGAGGAGGTAAGAGATGCTTAATGTTGAGTTGTTGTATTGCTTAATGTTGAGCCTGTTGCCACCTCCCGTGGTTGTGCATGTGTGTACTGCTATGTATTCTTTTATTCATGAGCATGTGAATCCATGCCAGACCCCATGCTGGAGAAGGAAGTTACCAACCTGTAACTGTTGTTCTCCAGCATGGGTCTGGCTTGGATTCGCATGCGAACCCTCCCGCCTACCCCTCTGCGGCTCTTCACTTGGTCATACTGCCACTTTACGTGCTACCAAATCTGAGGATGGGTGCCAGATGCGGGGCTTAGGGAGAGGGCAGTCATTGGCTGGGGGCAGTATGACCCAGAGATCAGTGATTGGTTACTACTAAGAAAGACAGATCAGAAACGAAACTGATACTGATTTTTTTCTTTACCGAGGATTCCCAGCGTGACGACGGGGAATATTCATGAGCATGTGAATCCATGCCAGACCCCATGCTGGAGAACAACAGTTACAGGTAAGTAACTTGTTCCTTCACCAAAAGAAGGTATTAAAACCTTTGGGAAATCTAAGGGACGTCCGTGTCACTGCACTAAAGGTGCTTTGTGTCACAATGTAAAGAGGATGCCTATGAAGTTTGCCAGACTCCAAAGTGAAAAGAAACAGAGTACAAATCGCAGAAAAATACACGAGAGAGTGAGAAAAAGGTCTCGCTCTCTCCAGTTTAGAAATAAAAGTCCTAAAGTCCAGCAAAACGAGCTAGGGGTCTCTAAGGTAGAAGGGAATTGGCATATTTCTGAGAATTCTCCCTAAGACGGGTCAGGATAGTTTCTTAAGTAGCAAAAGTCAGAGCTCCTAAGGAAGACTGTTGGAACAAGTAAGTATATTACTTTAGAGTCCAGGGGCTTCACAGAGAACACCTTAGGAGGATTCCAGCAGGGGCCTGGGTGCACTGGACAAGAGGACTCCAATCACAGACACCACCCCAAAACTACACAGGAATCACTGGAGACTTAAGTTAAGTAAATACCCAAGCTAGAACAAAAGAATTTGCAGCAGGAGAACTTCAGGATCTGCAGCCAAAAACCTTGTCATTGAATTCCTTCATCAGAAGACTGGACACTGGAAGGACTTTTGCAGCAAGGACACAGGGAAGGCTCTAGGCAAGGTTTTCCTCATGGCTGGATGCGACTCTGGTTTTGATGCCTTTTTCAGGAGTACAGTAGAAGACAGAATATCGCTGGTCGGATTCCTGTCATTTGCAAGGTCCAGCACTCTGAGGGGATTTTCCGGACTGGAATTGTACCTCTGGAGATCCAGCAGGATGCCCACGAAGTTTCAGCGAGATTCAGAATTGCACTGCACTATGGCTCGAAGTTGGTACCTTTTGGGGTATTGCAGCCCTGCAAGGTCGCAGCACGGCATGGCTCAAAATGCAGGTCTTCAGTCTAGTGGGTCTCACCAGACTCTGGGTCGGTGTAGTCTTTTTCCGAGTCCCCAGGTTGATTGAAAGGAAGGGCTATGGCAGGCTACGGTTACGCAGCAGGTTCTCCGGTCACTTGAAATAGGCTCAGCTGTGAATTAATCTTCCTCTTCGGTTTTGGTTCCAGTGGTCGACTACTCTTCAGCTTCCAGGTCCAAACTTTTATGCAGGAACCCGGCCAATCAAACAGCTTTGCAACATTTAAACTGGCGGGTGGGAATGGCAGAGTTGGGTTGGCAATCCTTTCCGGATATCCAGCCACAATTTGAACTGAAATCTCGCCCTCAGACTGGAAGACAAAGGATTGCAGAGTTTTGGACTCTTCCATCGCTTCCTGCCTTCAGATACTCTGGAGCCTGGGTGGGGACTACACAGGACTCATGCCGAAGATAAAAAATAACACAAAAGAATTTCCCACCCTGAATGTTGGGGTAAGGAACAAGAAAGGCCAAGGACCACTAACATGGTGCAAACAGAAGGGCACCATTTTGGTAAAATGAGCACCCAGGATGCCTTTACCAGGTCTCTGCAAACAGCCTGCGGTAAAGGTGCACTGAATTAATAAAAGGGTTCTTGTAACATAAGTGTTACATTTAAAATGTGAAAGGTGATGCTCAGTATCTCCCCAACACTCCACATAAGGTGGGAGGTGCTGGTCTCACTTAATAAAATGTAAACGAGATCCAAATATCATTTCTACCCTTGGGAACTATAGTTCTCACAAGGTTAGCCAGAGAAAGTTAAAAAGGGAGGCCCTAGGGCAAACCAGCTACAATAGGCACTTATTGCCAAAAGGTTGTCAAAGAGGATAACTTTTAAAAGACACTATAGAGCTGTTACGGAGAATTCTCACTTCTGTGCTAATTCCCTTCAACCTTCGAGACCCCCAGCACTTTTGCTGGACTTGGGACTTTTTAATTTTAACACTGGAGTGAGTGAGACCTTTTTCTCACTCATGTGTGTTTTTACCTGATTTGGATTGTGTTTTCACTGTTTTTGGAGTCTGACAAACGCCATAGGCATCTGCTTTTTGTATGGTGACACAAAGCACCTTCAGTGCAGGCTCACTGAGAAATCCTTTAGATTTCTCATAAGGTTAAAATACCTTTTCTTGGGTGAACTACAGTTCCCAAGAACAGTAAAGTGAAATTGACTTGACTTTTTCTATTTGTAGGTCCAGTACACACCATCCTATGTGGAGTACTGGGGGGGTTACCTAGTAGCCCCTTATCCTACATTCCCATGCAACATTTTTGTGTTTCCCGGACTACTTTAAATGGCTGTGGCAGTGGTTTACTTTTTCCTACCACTGTGCTTTTGTACTGCAGGCTGAACCATCAGGTACAGTACAGCACCCATGGGTGACCATTTTGTCAAAACGGTCCCTGTCGATTTTTTTCTCTCCATTTTCTGTTTGTGGGGTCGTTCTTGGGTTTTACTCTGTGCACTGAGACAGGTGTGAGCCCTTTGTCTGGCCTTTGGCGGGCTTCAGCCCTGAAGCCCGCCCCTGGCTCCAGTGTGTCTGGAGGATGTGAGAGGGTCCTGAAACTCCCCTGTCCTTTGTCTCTAGGAATGATTGCCTAGGCTCTGCATGAATGCAAGAAACCTTCTTAAAAGGTGAGGGTTTTGGGACTAGATGCCAAGTCGACCACTGGGAGAAACACCAGACAAAGAAACTGCGAACAAAGCTTGCTGCAAACTCCTGGTCCTTTGAATTGCCTAATGAAGCCCTGCTGATGTGCTGAGCTCCTTTTTCACCTCGACAGAGAAGCTCTGGACCAAACAACTTCTCCCCTTGGGTTAGTGGGACCAACTAACCCCAAGACTAACTCCACTGGACCAGTTTCCCCGACTTGCTGTGCCTCTGTTGCTTTGGAAGCCCAATGCCAGAGGTCGAGTGTCCGTATTCGAGTGAAACGTCTGCAGCAGTAACAAATACAGTTAGAAGCTTCAGGAGCCTCCTAAGGACCCTCCAGAAGCAAGACCTTCAGATCCCCCTCACCAAAGTGCAGGAACGAAGGAGTGAATGAAGTATCCGTAATACGCATCGGTGCTGTTTGCTAAACTCTGAAACTGCAAAGTGCTGCTGAAAAGAGCCCGAAGCTGCTGACCTCCCAAGTACTTCCGCAGGAGCCCTCCAGAAGTCCTCCCTCCTGTCACCACGACTGACTCAGGAACAAGGGTCTACACTGCTGTAGCAAGACAGAATCCAGCTGGACCACTCTTCTAACCAGAGGTACTGTTTAGACTTTGGGTATTTATCTCACCGCCTGTAGCCGTGCTTTTCTCACTTGAGAACTGCTTTGGCTTACCTTCTTTTGGAGTTGATTCCAACTCCCTTCGCATAAGTTTACAGCTTGTGACCCTACAGTGATTTCTTTTAACCTCTCTGAACTTTGTGCAAGACTTTGATTTAAAAAGTGCATCAGATCCATTGACTCTGTCCCAAATAACTTTGCCTGTCCTGGCTCCCTGAAGTCTCTTCCAACTCCATTGACTTTGATATTGTTTGTCCCTCATAGGCGGTAGCCTGTTGTGTACTTGTACTGCTGGGAAAGGCTTATCTAGACTTCATTGGAGGATTTAGTTGTCCTCACCTCTACTGAGGAACTGTTCTAACCTTTTTTCTTCCCTAATCCTTTCTACAAAGCTCAGAATCTGCAAAGTTTACTAGTGTGATATATAAATGCCATTACCATCCTGGTGATAGTCACCTCAGGGTGATGGAATTGTGTAAGAAGCATATCCAAAGATTATACATTAACTTGTTTTGATATTGTAAAGTAATTTTAAAGCTTATTTACATTGTTACAACGAATTGCCTTTTAAAAGAATGATTATTTAAAAATTGATGTTAGTGAAATAACTATAACTGAAACCGTGAGTAGAAGTGTTACTTGGTTACTTGTTGTTAGGCAAGATTGTATACAGTACCCCGATGGAGACTGCACCAGCCTTGTCCTCTTGGCAATAGTTAACTCAACCTTTGGTATAAGCATGTACTACACAAGTTGGTAGAGTGACTGAGCAGCCATGCCTATGTCAAGAGGGGTCAACGTGAGCTGCAGGGTTGTAACATAGAGATTCACAGTGACAAGTATCCAAATAAACACTTAAACTCAAGGTTTCTTGATTAAACAATTATTTATTTAACAGTCAGTTTGAATAAGCCGCCTTTAGAAGGGAGCAAATATATGTAACAGAAAAATATACTTCAAAATACAATGTTTCTGTAAATCAGTAGATCCCCATTTGCGATGGCATAACTCGGACACTGTGGACATTGATATATCACTGGTACATTTAGAGCAATACTGAGTTTGGTGTCAAAGAAAAGGTTTTGGGAATACAACAATGGTTAACAAATATTCTTAAGCAGGTAATTACTTTTTGAACCCCCAATGCAAAGTAAATTAACCCTTTCCCAGCTACACAAGTTATAGGTGTGACTTTTGTTGAGGGATAGTTAAAGCACAAAGTCAGAGGCTAGAATTGTTCAGGGAGCCAGGACAGCCAATGTTAATTGAACAAAAGTCTAGGGGAGCGGAAGTACTTCTTGAAGGCAAGTAAAAAGTCTTGCACCATGTTTTAGATGTCTTTGTAGAAAATGAAATCACTGTAGGGCCACAAGCTTGTGAGGGGCAAAGTTGCAAGCAACTCTGCAAATGCAACCAAGACAAGTCTCAACTGAGAACTAGCAAGGCTAGACAACAAAAGGTAAATCCCCTTAGTTTTACAGTACCTTTTTAGTTTGAAGAAATTGGTACCAGCTGGCTTGTGTTCCTGTGTAGGTCTGTAGATCCTGTTGTTCCTGGGCCTCAGTCGTGGGGACAAGAGGGAGGATATCTGGGGACTCCTTCACTACGAATTGAAGGTCGGCGGCAGCAATGGGCAAACTTCAGATCAGCGGCACTTCGCGGTTTCTGCTTCTTGCAACTCTCGCAAATAGCACCACTGCGGTTCTTGGATACCTTAATGGACTTTCCTCGGGTCTGGGGTCCAGCACACTGAGGTGGCTCAGCCTGGGTTGGTCCTGCTTCATGGGAGTCTGGAGGATCTTCCTGGAGCTCAGGTCCGACTTAGACAACACACTCGATTCTGGTGTTCGTTTCCTTGGCAATCTGTTCCTGCAGCAGCAATGGAAATACAGCCAGCTCCGAGAGGATTTCTGTGTGAATTCGACTTGGGGTCGATTGGTCCCACCACCACAAAGGGAGAAGTTGTCCTTTGCAGGGCTTCTCTAGTCGAGGCGAATTCTGCGCTTCATCACTGCAGCAGGGGAAACCAACAGTCCAGGAGTTGCAGGAGGCATCCCTTCCAAGTTCTTCTTTGGATTCCTCCGTCCACTGGTCGACTCTGCCTTCCAAGCAAAAAGCCTCACCTTTTATGCTCGTTTCTCCTTCATTTGCAGCCTAGCTGTCGATCACACAGCAGGATAGCTGTCCTCCAATGACAGCCAGCAGGCCAATCACCTTTTGGTGCATTCCTGTAACCAAGGGGATTAACCACAGGGAGTTTCGGGCACCTACCTCACTTCCTGCCCCTGCCAGACACGCAGGAGCCAGAGGCGGGCTTCACCAGTGAATCCCACCAAAGACAAAATGAACAAAGGGACCAAACCTGGTTTGGCACACAGAGTAAATCTCAAGAAGGACTTTTCCAACAAGAAATGGTGAAAAAAGAAGACTGTGGCCATTTTGACAATGTGGGAACCCATAGGTGCTTTACTGCAGCTGCAATTGCAGCCCGCGGTAGAAACACACAATTGTAGTAAAAAGTAAACCACTGGCGCCAGCCATTAATAGTAGACAGGGTAACATAAAAATGTTACATGAGAAACTAGACAAAGGGAGTACTAAGTAACCACTTCAGCACCCTATGGTAAGATAGTGTGTGCTGGGTCTAGAAAGTTACAAAATGTAAGTAAAGTCAATTTCACTTCACTGCTCTTGGAAACAGTAGTTTCACCAAGAGAAGGTATTTAAACCTTTGGGAAATCTAAGACTTCCTTGTGCCACTGCACTGAACGTGTTGTGTCACAATGTAAAGATGATGCCTATAGAGTTTGTCAGACTCCAAAGTAAAAAGAAACAGAGTCCAAATCACAGAAAAATACATGAGTTGGGGAAAAGATCTCGCTCTTTCCAGGTTAGAAATTAAGTCCTAAAATCCAGCAAAAAGAGCTGGGGGTCTCTAAGGTAGAAGGGAATTGGCAACATTCTCGAATTCTCCCTAGAACTAGGACTTAGTTGTGGGGACAAGAGGTAGGACGTCTGCAGGACTCCTTCACAGCAGTTCGGAGGTCATTGCTGCTAGGGGCTCTTTTTAATTCATCAGCACTTCGGATCTTGGACTTTTTCTCACTCCTTGAGTCAGTACTCCAATGAGGTGACTCGACGTTGGGTTGTCCTGCTTTGGGAGGGTCCTCAAGATCTTCCTGGAGCTCTGGTATGGCTGAAAGACGATGCACTCGACTACGGATTTATCGACCCCTGGCACTCGATTCCAGCGGCAGCAAAGAAGCACAGCCAGTTGGGGAATTTCCTACAGCAAAGTTCGTCTTGGGTTTAGTTGGTTCCACTAACCCAAAGGAAGAAATTGTCCTTTCCTGAGCTTCTCTAGTCGATTAGGAAAAGGAGTTTCAGCACTACAGCAGGGTTTCACCAGGTAATTCAAGGGTCCAGGAGGATGCAGCAAGCTTCTCTTCACGATTCCTTCATTAGATGTTTTTTCCAGTGGTCGACTCTGTTGGGGAGAATTCTCAAAAATGTGTGAATTCTGGGAGGTGGCGCTGTGGAGCAGCCCAAGATGGCTGCCTAGCCTTTCAGCTCCGTGCGGCCTCGGCATTCATCTGCTCCCATCGGCTGTTCCCGATGTTGTGAAGGACTATAAACTGGCCGAGTTGCTCCTGCCACTGCACTGGACAGTTTGTGCGATTTTGGTCTCAATCGGACCACCTGGGACCTGGCTGGCGGCTCTGTCGGATTTGGGCCTAGCATTCCATCCGGCTCCAGCGGTTGTCTAACATCCGGCCCTCCCGCCTGGCCTGCCTGTCTCCTGGGTCCCCTCCCCGCTCCCGCCGCTCTGTGAAATCGCGGCGGGTGCCTGGGGGGGGTCCTGCTGCGGACGCCGCCACACAGTGGATGCCACCTGCTGCGTCAGTGATCATCGCGACCCCGCCGAGGACACAGGGATCCCATCATCCCGCTACCGCGAACCAGGTGAGCGGGGGCTGAAGCGGTGGGCGTCGAGACCTCTGCCCACTATCTGCGACACTACGGGCCTGTACTGTCATACAGAAGCGTCCCTCATCGTACTGCCTGCCCACCTTTCTGCTGACCGTATCGCCGCGTCTGCCTGCGGCCCCCTGAGAAAGATCCCGCTGGCAACTCCACGCAACCAGTACACATAAGGGGGCCGCGATCACTCGCCATCACAGCCTTGCCGCTCCACCGCTGACTCTCTGCTATCCACGGCGGTCCCCCACCTGCCTCTAACCGCCTACCGCCACCGAAGGACACTGCGTTTGAGCCTGCTGGTCCTGGCCCATCCCCGCTCTCCATCCTACCCATAAGCGGGCCCTAACTGCAACCGTACCCACCAGAACGTCAATGCCTAGCAGAAATAAGGCGGGGGCCCAAGGATGCACAATGGACAAATACACTAAAGCGGTCCCTCGAGATGACCCAGCCAGCACGTAATCGCCACAGGACGAGCCAGATTTAACCCAGCACCGCGCGGTCGAGGCCCCTGACCTCACCCTACTAATGGAATCCATGGCTAAAAACTTTGCCTCCTTCCATGAAAAATTAGACTACCTCAACGCTAACGTCGCCTCGCCTAAGGCTCAAGTGGACCAGGCAGGATCGAGGATCACCGAGGCCGAAAATAGGATCTCCGGGAACGAAGATAGCATCACCGCGCTCCAGGACACTGTGGCCTCCCTAACGCGGGATATGAAAGGAGTCGAGGCGAAGTGTGACGATCTGGAGTCGTGCTCCCGTAGGAACAACCTGCGCATTATTGGGGTCCCCGAAAATGCCCTCAAGGGGCGGATGGAGGACGCAGTGGAGAAACTCCTCAAGGACCTGCTGGACGACCCTGCTCTCTCTGCGTATTTCACGGTCGAGCGGGCTCACCGGGCCCTGGCTCCACGGCCCAGACCCGGCGACATCCCTAGACCCATTATCGCCAAGATTCTCAACTACCACGACAGAGATCTCATCCTCCGTCTGTCGCGGGAAAAGGGGACCTGTGTTTTGAAGCCCATACGGTTAGAATCTTCCCGGACTTCTCGCTGGCGGTGCAGCAGGAAAGGCGCCAGTTCCTAGGCGTCAAAAAACTGCTCAGTGAGCGCAACGTCCCCTACGCCATCCTGTTCCCGGCACGACTAAAGATTACCCATGACGGTAAGATCTTCTTCACTGTCCCTGACGAAGCGGTGAAGTTTATTGAACTACATATACCCCTCCCCGGGCTGCGGGCCGACCACATGCCATAGACTACACAGCCTACGATGTTCTCCAAGTGTCCACGGATCCGTGACTTTTGGATGTGTTGATAGCAACCCCACCATGTCCACTCAATAACGGCGGCCTCTTGCCATGTGTATGCGGGCCACGGGCTAGCTCCTGCACTGCTTCTTTGACTTCTCCTTCACCTGCCCCCTGGACCTATCCCTGTGCCCTGCCCTTTCTTGCGATGTCATCTTGCCAGAGCGTCTTCTCTGGTTCTCGGAGGCTATCTACGATACCTGTTTTAACGCAACACTAGCGCTCCCCGTTGCAGTTGCAATGTTTGCTTTCACTTTTATTTGGTTCTTCCTATTCACTGGCCCCTGTTGGGCTAGGATGTGGCCCTATCCACGTTGCATCTGGTCCTCCGACCTTTGGTTCCCGGTCGGAGCGAGCCAATGGGGCATCGGGTTTTTTTTTCGGTGGGGGGAGCTGCACTGCATGTTGGGGTTGGCCAGTGAGGGTGGGGGGTGGTGCAATTGGGGTTGTGTTAACAGTTAAACACATGGCTGAGAGACACGGCAGGTGCATGAGGGACAACCCTTATGAATACTACTACTGGGATGTTCCATAATATATTGCTATGGCTTTAAACATTGTCACATGGAATGTTCGCGGCCTAAGCAATTTCACTAAGGCCCGCAGGATAACTGCCTATGTCGGCGCCAAAATCCTCTTTCTCCAAGAGACCCACGCTCTCGGGCGCCTAGCAGCATGTCTCGCCCCCACGTGGGGCAACAACAGATTCTACACAAAGTACTCCACCCAATCCAGGGGGGTCCTAACCCTAATCCATAAATCAGTCCAGTTTTCCCTGCACTCCAGCCATATTGACTCTGAGGGTAGATATGTGATCCTCCATTGCTCACTCGCCAATATGGAATGCCTCCTAGTGAACACATATGCCCCGAACTTTAATGCCCCTGAGTTCTTTGACGCCATCGCCACCACGCTTCTGAAATACATTGGGATTCCCATCATCTGGGGCGGGGACATGAATTTGATCCTAGACAAAGACCTGGTTAGATCTGGGACGGCCCGCAGAGCCCCGTCACGCGCAGCCCACAGGCTACATGCCTACACGCCCATATAGACACACTGGATCTTAGGGATACATGGAGAGCTCTCTACCCACGAGTTAGGGAGTACACTTTCTCTCTAGGATCGACCTGTTCCTCATATCGAGCTGCATGATGGGCAGGGTCATGGAGACCAAGATACTACCGCGCACACTATCGGACCATTCACCGGTAACACTCCAGATAACACTGGGACACGACCAGCCCCCCCGCTCCTCTTGGAGATTTAAGTCGGAGGCCCTGCTAGACATAGTCTTTAAAGCCGATATGTTAGCTGATATCAACACCTTCTTCGAGTGCAACAACAGGCATGACACCTCTGATGGAGTGCGCTGGGAGGCATTCAAGGTCTTCATCAGAGGGATGTGCATATCTAGAGAGGCTGGGGTCCTCAAGGCCATAAAAAATAGCTTGCAACAGTCGGAAGCGAAATTAAGAGCTAGAGAGGGCACATGCCTCCTCCCCTTCCCCGGCTGCACTCGCACAGATTAGAGCGGAATTAGAAACATTCGAGTCCCCCGCCCTGAGAGAGGTTCGGTACCTCGCCCGCCCTGTGGCGGCCAGGAAGTATGATGAGGGGGATAGGCCGGGTCGGACACTGTCCAGACTGGTCCATACTGAGGGGGGCAGGAATCGCATCGACTGCGTCAAGGACACACAAGGCACCATGTGCTGGTCCGACCAGGAAATCCTCGGGACATTCACCACATTCTACACGACCCTATATGGCCCACAGCAAGAACACAGTCTGCAAGACACTGACGCCCTATTAGATCAGATCCCCATGACACTCCTCTCCCGCGCGACCAGTCACCTCCTTGAGGCCCCTATCACCCTTGATGAAATAACCACGGTCATCTCGAACTGCCCCAGGGGCAAAGCGCCAGGCCCCGGCGGCCTCACCTCGGAGTTCTATCGGGAGCATGTAGCCATTCTGGCACCCAGACTCCTGAAGGTGTGGAACGAATCCCTAGAGTCAAACATCCTACCCCCATCCATGCGTGAGGCGCTTATAACTGTACTACCCAAGCCAGGTAAACCATTGGACGTATGTGGGTCTTATAGGCCCCTTTCTCTGATCAACACTGACACTAAAATATTCGCCAAGATCATTGCCAATAGGTTTCTCCCCATTATGCCCGACCTAGTCCACCCCGACCAAAGTGGCTTCGTGCCCGGCAGATCTACCGCCCTAAATATCCGTCGCCTGTTCAATGTTCTGGCTAGGATTGACCCCAATGCACAGGCCATGGCAGTCACCCTCGATGCCCAGAAGGCATTTGATATGGTGTCCTGGCAATACATGTGGGCGGTGCTCCACAAAATGGGAATTGGCCCACGCATGAGGTCGTACATCAAACTCCTCTACACAAGCCCCGCAGCCAGTGTCTTGGTCAACTCCAGGGCCTCGGCCCCCTTTGCTCTCCACAGAGGTACCCGCCAGGGCTGCCCGTTTTCTCCGATACTCTTTGCGCTCACCATAGAGCCCATGGCTGATAAATTAAGGGACAAACATATACGCGCAAAGGTATACATCTCCGTGATACTCCCGAGATCATTTCTCTATACGCCGACGACGTGCTCCTATATATTAGAGACCCGGCTGCTCACCTAGATCCGATATTAAGACATAACCAAAATTGGCACTTTCTCGGGCTTCACCATAAATTATTCCAAATCCGAAATCTTCCCGCTCACCCCTTCCACTACACAACTGTCCTGCGAATTCCCCCTTCGATGGTCACCGGGAGGCATCAGGTACCTTGGAGTGCAGGAGTCCCTCACTAAAGATTCACTGTTGGCTGACAATTATGCGGCTGTGGCGCAGCTTGCTGAGGCTCAAATGTTGAAATGGCGCAGTCTCCCACTCTTTGTCGGGTAGACTATCTCTAATCAAAATGATTATGGTCCCTAAATTTCTTTACGTCTTTGCAAATGTGCCGATCTGGCCCGGAAAACGATATTTCAAGAATCTACATGCTGCGTGTGCCCAATTTCTGTGGCACTCGGGCGCGGTTCGCAAGAAATGGCAACACATGACTCTCCCCTACTGTAACGGGGGCTTCACCGCCCCCGATTTTGCCAAATATTGGGACAGCTGTGCAGGCCCAACACGCCACACACTGGTACACGTTCTCCGACCCCCCCCCCCGTCCCCCAGCCCCCTGCATGTGAAGCTCGAGAAACTAGCGAGCGAGAGCGTCAACACCCTCTCCCTAATCTTCCATCATACATATCATGCCGACGCCCCGGCAGACCCCGTGGCGGCCACTGTTAGGGCCTGGAAACATATCTTGCAGATACAACCTGATCACCACCCGTACTCCAAATGGCTGCCCATCTGGCAGTTCCCGGGCCTCAGCCCCACACACAAGCTTTTGATGAAACACTGGCATGATCTAGGCTATCGAGCTCTGACCGACTTTTACCCCAACGGGAAGTTTATCACTCCGCAGACATGGCGTCCCGGACACCTAGGTACTGCATTGGAACTGCTACAATACTACAGGCTCAGAGCGGCGTTCCGCGCCTGGTGGCCCTTATACCCAGATGAGCCTCCAGACTCCTCTCAGATCCAGTATATATCCAACTCGGCTGGTGCTAGGGGGATAGTATCCGCGCTGTACAAACTGTTGATGGCCGACCCCACAGACGTGCCAATCAAGGCGTGAGATAACTGGAGTGAGGAGCTGGGCCTCCCCATCACGGACACAATGTGGGGGAAAATGTGCAGACACCCGGTCCACCTCTCAATGCCAGGCATAGGTGTATGCAATACAAGCTCCTTAACAGACTATATTACACACCTCAAAGACTGGACAGGTTTGCACACACCCAGGCCCGCACCTGCCCTAAGTGCGGTTCTCCTGCTGCAGATCATACACACATGTTCTGGTCCTGTGACGCGCTGGGCCCATACTGGAAGGCCATAATTGATGCTCTCTCAGACATTAGAGCGTCCGGTATCCCTGCAGAACCCCTAGCTGTACTGTTCGGCCTGTGGGATAGCCCATAATTAAGGAAAAGGTCTAGGTTTCTCAATGTCGCCACCATAATAGCCAAATAATGCATATTACAATGTTGGAAGCACCGATTTCCCCACCCCCCCCCCCCCTCGTTTGAGATGTGGATGAGGGCCCTCACCTGGACTCAATCGTGCGAGGAGGACTATATCAATACCTTCCCGCCCCAGGAATGTGTGGACAGAATTTTGTACATATTCAAATAACAAGGACGACCTAGAACTATTGTCCTCCCCTCCTCATGGTGATGTAATCTAATCCACTGCTGTGCTGCTTGGAGCTGGGCAATGGCCCCACCGATATCTACTTAACATTCCCATGTATTGCACTACTCTGTATATACCTGTCACTTTTGCTATGCTGTACAGTGTGTTGATTGTCTGTTCTCTCACCATGCCAATAAAGAAAAGTTTAAAAAAACAAAAATGTGTGAATTCCCTCTAACTTGGAGACCCCCGGCAACTTTGCTGGATTTTGAGGACTTGGTTTTTTTAACCTGGAGAGAGAGAAAGAGACCCCTTTTCCCACTCATGTATTTTATGTGATTTTATACGCTGTTTCTCTTTGGTTATGGAGTCTAACAAACTCCATAGGCATCATCTTTTACAATTGTCACAAAGCATCTTCAGTGCAGTGCCACGGCCAAGTCTTTTAGATTTACCAAGGTTTAAATACCTTCTCTGGGATCAACTACTGTTTCCCAGAACAATGGAGTGAAATTGACTTCATTTAGCCCTGTACATTTCTAGACCTAGCACACCCTATCTTACAATAGAGTGCTGAATGGGTTACTTAGTATCCACTATGTCTAGTTACTCATGTAACAGTCAATGTTACCCTTTCCTCTCAGAATGGCTGGTGGCAGTGCTTTTACAATGAACTATCATGATTTACCCCGACCACGAACTGTTCGCAGCTCCGGTAACGTTAAATCGCAGGAGCCATGTTTTTCAAGATGGCGCCTCAGCCTCTTTTTTCACCATTTCTTTGTGGAAATGTCCTTCTCGAGATTTTCTCTGCGCGCCAAACCAGGTTTGGTCTCTTTTTTCATTCGCCTTTGACAGACTTCAGGAGTGAAACCCACCTCTGGCTCCAGAGTGTCTGGGGTAGGCAGGAAGTGAGGGAGGTGCCCGAACCTCCCTGTGCTTAGTCTCCTAGGAGACCCAAATGCACTCTATGTTGATTGGCTGGCTGACTGTCCGGCAAGGACAGCCACCCTGCTGGGTGAGTGGCAGCTAGGCTGGAATGAATAGAGAACTGAATAAAAGGCGAGTCTCTTGGTTTGGAAGGCAGAGTCGACCACTGGACGAAGGAACCGAAGAAGAGCTTGAATAGGACGGCTGCTGCAACTCCTGGACCGTTGGTTTGCCCGGTGAAGCCCTGCTGCAGGGCCAAATCGCCAAATTTGCATCGACCGAGAAGCCCTCCAAAGGACGACGTCTCACTTTGTTGGTTGGACCAACCCACTCTCAAGTAAGCCACCTGGACACCCATCTCGGAGCTGGTTGCATTTCCTCAGAGTGCTGCAGGAAACCCTAGAGCCAGGGAGAGGGACACCAGATTGTGTGCGATACTTGTAAGCTGGCCTAAAGCTTTTGGAAGATCCTCCAGACTCCCACGAAGCAGGACTGACCAAGCCTGACCCCCCTCAGTTGAGTGCTGGACCTCGGATGTGAGGAAAGTCCACCTTGACAGCCAGGAACCACGCTTATTGCTATTTGCTGTACTGCAAGGAGCTGAATCGCAAAACAGCCACAAAGTAAAGTTTGCCGGTTGCCAGCTTTGACGGTGCCAGTACAGTGCAGGAGTCTCCTGACGTCCTCCCTCTTGTCCCCACGACTGAGGCCCAGGAACCGTGAGATCTGCAGAGCTGTACAGGAACAGAAGTCTTCAGCTGTATCTTTTTCTTCTTTACTAAGGCACTGTAAATCTAGTCTAATGTAACTTGCCCCATACTATTGTCATGATGCCTACCCCCGGGATCCAGATCAAGTCCAGCAACCCCGGAAGCAGGCATCAAGTTATTCCAAGCAAGCCCAACAATCCCTGCTAGGGGTAATTTGGGGCAGTCCTGGCGTCGATGGTGCCAGGCTCATATGGAGAGTCAGGCCTGGCGCCATAGGCGCTAGGCTCATAGATTAAAACTTACCTGATGCAGACCATGCGGCAAACTTACCTGATGCAGACCATGCTGCAAGAGCTCCAAGCCAAAAGAGGCTTGGAAGGGACTACTTTACCTAGGGACTATTTTTTTACTCGGGTGGGGTTGGGGAGGAACACTTACCTGGGACTACTTTGGAGGCTATTTAAACCACGCTCGAAGAGCAGCACACGCTTCGCGTTATTCTGCATCCAGCAGCGTAAAGCTCACTGTGCCTGCAAGTCTGCATCCAGTCTTCTGCCACGCCCGCCTCGAGTCTGGAGCTCCTAGAAAAAGGGAGAAAGAAGGAGAAAAGGTTAGAACAAGAGCAATACCTTTGATCCTTACCTGAATTCCTGATACACCGCACCTTCGAGCTGGTAGAAAGAAGTTATTTTATGCGCGCCGCCTCGCCTGCTGCCGCGCCGCGCTGAACTTACCGGCCTGCGCAGCATCTTCACTATCCACCGCATCCTTCTGCATGTTCCCGCCGCACTCTGGCACCTAAGGGGGAACACAAGAACAGCAAGGTGAGCCAAGGGAATAAACAGAGGCAATATTAGTTACCGCCCATAGACTTACCTGATTTTACCACCCGGGGTAGTATTCCTCTTCACGGGTCGGCGCAGCCTCCACCGCATCTTCGCCGGCCCCTAAGGGGAACAAAAGGACAGCAAGGTGAAACAAAGGGACAAACGAGGGGAATCCTCCTCACCACAATAGACTTACCTAATTTTACCGCCGGAGGCATTATTCCCTGAGACTTCATAATTTCTATCAGCACCTGAATAAGGGAGAAAGCAACAGGTTACATACTGACATTATTTTATCGAACTGTGTTGGATAATACAAATCCTTACCTGAATGTTACCAGATGCCACGAGGAACTCTTCGCTAGGGTCAAGCTGCAACCTGCAAGGAATCGGACAAGAGTGAAAGTCGGACATTTGAACTCTTACAAAGTATATACTTACGGCGTCTCGCTGGAAATCTCGGAGTCAATATTGTTCTGGAACTCACCAATTCCTTCGAACCAGTGAAGCAACTGGTTATCTACGCGCCCCTGCGCTCAATGCAGGATGGAGAGCTCATCTTTCCAAACCATCAGGTGAGACTATAAGAGGGGACATTAAAGGTGATCAGTGGGGAGAACAGTGGGGGTGGGGGTTAACACTCAACTCCACGGGTGGTTAATTCCCTTTCTCCATTTGCAGAAGAATACTCATACGGGCCAAGCAAACGAAGCTAGGTGGGCCAGTCCAGTCTGTCATCTCGGCACTACGCGTCACATTGGTGGAGACCGCAGCTGTCTAGTTCAGATCGACGCCCCTGTGGGAGCCAGGTGAGCGTAACAACTGTAGAAGTGCTTGTAACTTTCACAAGTCTAATCAGCTTGTGGCCCTACATTTGATTCTTCTTTTTACCATAGACTCCTACGAACTTGTGCAAATACTTTTCCACTTACTTACCTGAAGTGCTGCATCCTATACAAAGTCTTTGGCCTATTGACTTTGGCTTAGCCTATTTGAATTGAATGACTTCTCAGAGCTATCTGAAATTATTTGCCCTGCTTATGACTAGTTGTATTTCTTGTGTTCTAATAACCTTTGCCTTTTAATTAAAACCGTAAGGTAGTAATGTCCCCAGCACCCTTGTTACTGAAGTCCCTGTGGGTGTAGGTTGTGTCTGTGGGCCATCGCAAAGGGGCCTTGTCTTATCCATAAACTCAGTGTGTACAGTATTGAAGTATATTTGTGTTACTATTCTATTGCTCCCTTCTGAAGAAGGCTTTATAACTGACTAATAAATTATTAATTGTTTATGCAAGAAACCTTGAGTGCAAGAGTTTATTTGACTACCTGTAACTGTGAATATGTGTAGCTCCACTATAGCTCACATTTCCCCTCTTGAGATGAGCCTGGCTGCTCAACACGCTACCAAAACTGTGTAGTACAAGCTTGTACCAAAGGTTGGGTTGCCTATACCTGTAGTCATAGTTGTGTTTAATGTTCCCAGAGGGTACTGCATTCAAACTTTGCCCAGCAGACTCTGTCTTCAGTTCGAGAAGCCTCACCTTTTATGCAGGTTCCTCCCATTCATGCACAGCCTAGCTGTCACTCACACAGCAGGATGGCTGTCCTGCAAGGACAGCCAGCAAGCCAATCAGCACTGGGTGCATTTAGGTTACCAAGGAGAGTAAGGACGGGAAGTTTTGGGCACCTCCCTTGCCTCCTGTCTGGCAGACACACTGGAGCCAGAGGCGGCTTTCAACACTGAAGCCCGCCAAAGACAAAATTAACTAAGGGCTCAAACCTGGTTTGTTGCGCAGAGTAAAACCCAAAAAAGACATTTCAAGTGAGAAAGAGGATTCAGCCTGCTGTAGAAACGCACAATGGTAGGGAAATTAAACCTCTGCCATTTAATGTAGGGAGGGTAACATAAAAAATGTTACATGAGTAGAAAAAGGTGCTACTAATGTACCCCCAGCACTCCACATAAGGTGGGGTGTGCTGGATCTACAGAGAGAAAAAGGTATGGCAAGTCAATTTCACTTAACTACTCTTGGGAACAGTAGGTCTCACAATAAAAGGTATTTAAACCTTATGAGAAATCTAAAGGATTTGTTAGGGACACTGCACTGAAGGTGCTGTGTCACCATATGAAAAGTAGATGCCTATTCAGTTTGTCAGACTCCAAAAGCAAAGTAAACGCAGAGTCCAAATCAGATCAAAATACATGCGTGAGAAAAAGGTCTTACAAACTTCAGGATAAAAAGTCCTAAAGTCCAGCAAAAGAGCTCGGGGTCTCTAAGGTTGAAGGGAATTGGCACAGAAATGAGAATTCTCCCCAACACTTAAAAACAATTTTTGTTAAATTGAAAATGATTGTACAACAGGGGGGAAGATGATTGGCGAAGATTTTGGGATCAAGCTTAGGTAATTTAAATGATTCCGAAATTATTTAGTAGACGTGTTTGAAGGAATTTTAATATTTTTTTTTAATGCCTTTTCTACTACTTCTTATTAGTTCTTGTTTTAGGTTGTTTTACAATGTATAGTAATTGTGGTGATTTTGAGGAGTGTTAAGTTTCAGTGTACACTAAAAACACTAATATAAAAAGAGAAAAAGAACAAAGAAAACAAAACACAATGCTTTAAAGTACACTAGAGCCTGTTCAGAAAACTAAGGGCATTTCTAGGGCATTTCTAGGGAAGGCAGACCTTATCAAACGCATTTAGTATAGGATACACATTAATGGGGAGTAAAACCATCAGTTACCTTTAGATTACTTTACAGTACGTCAAGGGTAGTGGACCTTGTCTGTCATGCAGTGACACTCAGTTAAGGAATCATTTAATAAACCAACCCTGTTACCAGGATACTTTTCTGACGAGTGGAACACAGATTCAAGGAACAGTATAAACCTAGAACTGCATTGAGGATAACGCAGTTATTCGAGGGGATTGGGTCCTCCGACGTATTCCATATCTATGACATGTAATCACCACAGCTGTGCTGCTTCGGAAACTTTTTCGGCGTCTGCGTCCTGCGTCGATGCGCCGCCGTCGAGGACCTCGTCCGACGTCATCCGATGTGATAAGTAGGACGCACGACGCCAGTAGCCTCAGTTCTGTTTTTTTCTGCGAATCGAAGGCCTTACGCGAACGTAAGAAGTTGTCGGTAGGTCGGGTGTCCAAGCCCTGGAAGTCGAAGTCTGCGGGGCTTTCGACGGATGATTCGAGGGGTGACTCTCCGCGTCATCGTCGGAAGTCTCGTGGGTCTTCTTCTAGGAGTCGGTCTCGCCACTCCTCTGCCTCTTCTAGGCATTCTCGGAAGCGCCGACACCGGTCGCCTTCCAGGTCCTCTTCCGAGGACTCTGCCCGGCACGTCGGTTACCCCACCAGCCGTGCGACGCCAGAGGAATGGGCTTCCTTCGGGAAGAAAATGTTGGCGATTCTTGAGTCGCAGGGTACTCAACCGTCCGCGCCCCCGAGTGGGGTCGGCCGTGTGAGGTCGAGAGACACCGCTCGCAAGAGTGGTCGGCACGAGTCACGGGAGAGGTCCCGTTCGGACAAGGAGGCTCGTTCTCGCCGTACCCGTTCCAGGTCCCGGTCCTCGACGCGTTCGAGACCGTGTGCGCCTGTGAAGTCTTTGAGGAAGACATTGACGTCTGAGGCGTCGACAGGCTTTCTCGAGGCTCCGGCTTCGAGGAAGTCGTCGAAGCCGTCGACGTCCAGGCCGTCGAGGGACACGCTCGGAGCTCCGGCTTCGAGGGCTGTGTCGACGCCGCCGATTCTGGAGGCGCTGCATCTGACGTCAACGCCGATTTCCTCGACGCCGATTTCCTCGGCGCCGATTCGCTCGACGCCATCGACGCCTTTCGTGTCGGAGGTGCCCCGTGTCGCGGGTGTACCCCCTAGGAAGGCTCTGGTTAAGAGCAAGCACTCTCGGGTGCCTTTTCGCCACCTGGAATATATTTCAGAGGCGGATGAGGATTCGGATGGCCTGGTTCCTAGTCGGGTGCCTGATGACATTGTCTCGGGCCATAGTCAATTTGACGATTTGAGGCAGTCACTGCATGATGCCAGTGGACTGGACACCTCTCCGGAGGTGGAATTTGGTCGGCCTGAGCCTGGCTCCCATGCCGATTCCTCATACCGGCGCCTTATGGCTAGGGTTTCTGAGTATCTGGGATGGTCTGCTCCCCCAGGGGAGTTTGTGCAGGATGATCTGACGGACATCCTTGATGTTGGTCCCCCAACTGACCCGGTACTGCCGTTCGGCTTGGACTGCTCCGGAGAGTCTCCCGGCGGTGGGCAGATCCTTGTCGCGAAAATTCCGTCCAGCCAGTAGCGACCCCTGCTACTTGACCAGGCACCCCACTCCGGAAAGTTTGGTGGTGCAGGCGGCCACGGCCCCGGCAAAGCAGGCGTCGTACCCTACCATCCCTCCTGATAGGGACGACAAACGTTTTGATGGCTGGGCGAAGAAAGTGTTTTCTTCTGGGGGTATGGCGCTTCAGGCGGCCAACTCCGTTTGTGCCTTGTCACGTTTCACGCACACTCTGTGGAACTGTGTTGCGTTAGCGGCTGAACATATTCCCGAAGGAGACGAACGGGATGGTTTCCTTGCTATGGTCCAGGATGGTAAGGATGCCATGTGCGAGTCCGTTCAGTCGGGTCTGGATTTAGCTGAATGCGTCAGTAGGTCCATGGCGGCGAGCACCGTGATACGCAGGTTTGCGTGGTTGCGGAAGTCGGGATTTGCTCCTGATGTGCAGTCCCGGCTCCTCAACATGCCCTTTGATGGTGAACATCTTTTTGGCAGCAAGGCTGACGAGAGCCTTGAGAGGTTGCAGACCTCAAAAGCTGCAGCGAAGTCGTTGGGCGCTGCAGTTCGCCAACCTCCGCCTTTTCGTCCTAGGGGACAGCAGTGGAGGGGTGGCTCCTTTCGCTATTACTCGTCCTTCAGTAGAGCGAGAGGAGCTGGCAGTCAAAGGGGCCAACGCAGGGGTACCAGAGGTGGACGACAAGGTACCCGTGGTGCCAAGGCCGCTCGGGCAGTTGCCTCTTTGCCCTCGGGTAACGCTGCAGCCGCTCCTACTCAGTCATGAGGCCATGTCCCATGGTTCGCCGGTTGGGGGAAGGCTGGCGCAGCATCTTGTAGAGTGGCAAGCCATTACTTCAGATGTGTGGGTTCTGGAGATCATAACCCACGGCTACTGTCTTCCCTTTCGGCACAGGCCTCGCGACAATCCACCGGGGAACCTCTCTTTGAAGTGTCCGGATCCGCTCCTTGCGCAGGAGATTCAAGCCCTGCTGGAGAAAGGCGCTATAGAACTGGTGCCTGTAGCGGAAAGGAACAAGGGATGGTATTCCCCTTATTTTATGATTTCCAAGAAAGACGGAGGGTTGAGACCCATCATGGACTTGCGCGGTTTGAACAAACTCCTCAGGAAGGACAAGTTCAAGATGGTTACTCTCTCTCAAGTCCTCCAGGCCCTTCAGCTTCAGGACTGGTTGGTGTCACTCGACCTCAAGGATGCTTACTTCCATGTGCCGATCCATCCCAAGCACAAGAAGTACCTGAGGTTCGCGGTTGGCGACTCGCACTTTCAGTTTCGGGTCCTGCCGTTCGGATTGACCTCCGCCCCGAGGGTTTTCACCAAGCTCATGGTGGTGGTGGCAGCGCATCTCAGGCACGGGGGGATTCACGTCTACCCCTACCTGGACGATTGGTTGATCAGGGGGAGCTCTCCCGAGCAAGTCCTGGATCATCTGTCCGTCACCTGCCACTCCCTTCACAGGCTGGGCTTCTCCCTCAATTTAAAGAAGTCCCATTTGACGCCAACACAGAGGCTCCAGTACATCGGAGCAGTGCTCGACACTTCCCTCGGGCAGTGTTTTCCTCCCCAGGTGAGGGTTCTTCACATTCAGCAGATGGTGCACAAGTTTCAGCATGCCCAGACGCTCCCAGCGTTCGAGTTCTTGAGGTTGCTCGGCCTCATGGCATCCTGCATTCTTCTGGTGCCAGAGGCTCGCCTGCGGATGAGATCGTTGCAGTGGGCACTCAAGACGCAATGGTCGCAGTCCTCCGGCAGGATGTCGGACCCGGTTCAGGTGCCACCCTCGGTCGCCCGGGACCTTCTGTGGTGGGCCGTCGCAGGCAACTTGATGAAGGGGGCTCCATTTTGGCTACCCTGGCCGGAGGTGACGATCGTGACGGATGCATCCCTCACGGGATGGGGAGCTCATTCCAACGGGCTGACAGTCAGCGGTCGTTGGTCTCCGTCGGAGTCCAGACTCCATATCAATCTGTTGGAGCTGAGGGCCGTCAGGCTAGCCCTGAAGGCTTTTCTGCCGACCGTACGAGGAAAGGGTGTCCTGATCCTGACGGACAACACAGTGGCCATGCACTACCTCAACAAAAAGGGGGGGGGGGGCAGGGTCACTTCCTCTGTGCAGGGAGGCGATGCAGCTCGAGTTCTGGGCCATCCAGCAGGAAGTTTCGATCTCGGCAGTTCATCTGGCCGGAGACGAAAACGTGACGGCGGACGCTCTGAGCAGGCAGAGCGCGATCTCTCACGAGTGGGAGTTGGCTCAGGAGATTCTCCTGGAGATCTTGGCCCTTTGGGGGACCCCTCAAGTGGATCTCTTCGCCTCCAGTGTCAACCAGAAGTGCGAGAGGTTTTGCTCGCGGGAATTTCCTCCGAAAGGAGCCTTAGGAGACGCGTTCGTGGTGGAGTGGTCATTCCCGCTGCTGTACGCGTTTCCTCCAGTCCCCGTCATCCCGCAAGTGCTGCGGAGGTTACGGAAGTTCGGTTCCCGGATGATCCTCATTGCTCCGGCGTGGGCTCGGAGGACGTGGTACCCGGACCTTCTCGACTTGTCCATCTGCCCTCCACGTCGTCTTCCCTACCGAGACGATCTGCTCTCACGGGAGGGGGGTCAGGTTCTCCATCCAGAGGTCAGATCCCTCAACCTTCACGCTTGGCTTCTGAAAGGTTGAGGTATAAGGATTGGGACCTCCCTGAAGACGTGATGGAGGTGTTGCTTTCGGCCCGAAGGTCAGCAACTAAGTCTCTGTACCGTTGGCGTAAGTTCTGCGACTGGTGCAGAGTTCTGAATGTGGATCCTTTTGCATGTGACATCCCCATGGTTCTGTCCTTTTTGCTTTCTTTGGCCCACAGGGGCTTGCAAGTGGGTACCATTAAAGGTTACCTGGCGGCGCTGTCCATCTTTAAGCGCTCTTCTGAAGAATGTTCTTACTTTAAAATCCCTTTAATTTCACAGTTTCTGAAAGGGCTCACTAATGTGTTCCCTCCGTCACCTTTCCTGGTGCCCGGTTGGGATTTAAACCTTGTTCTTAGGTTTCTTATGGGTGCTCCGTTTGAGCCTTTGCATTCTTGCCCTTTGAGGCTGTTAACTCTGAAAACTGTGTTTTTAGTTGCGGTTACTTCCGCTCGCAGAGTGAGTGAGTTACAGGCACTTTCAGTTAAGCCACCCTTCACTGTATTTCACAAGGACAGGGTTGTCCTTCGTGTTCGTCCTTCTTTTCTTCCGAAGGTAGTGACGGAATTTCATTTGGCCCAGAAGGTTGTTCTTCCGGCATTCTATCCTCCTCCGCATCCTGGTAAGGAAGAGGAGAGGCTCCATAGGCTTGATCCTAGGAGAGCTTTAAGCTTTTATGTTTCTCGCATGTCCCGGGTCAGAGTGGACGATCAACTCTTTATTGGTTACGCTGGAAAGCGTTTGGGGCAAGCTGTGACGAAACAGACTTTGTCCCGCTGGATTATTTTGGCCATCTCGGAGTGTTACCGCTTGGCGGGTAAGGACCCACCGGCTGGCTTGCGGGCCCATTCTACCAGGGGTGTGGCTGCATCTACTGCCCTGCAGAGGGGTGTTCCTATTCGCAACATCTGTGATGCAGCCACCTGGGCTTCAGTACATACATTTGTACGCCATTATTCCCTCGATTCCATCAGAGGGCAGGATCTGGCCTTTGGCAAGGCGGTCCTTTGCTCTGCTATTTGATTGGCTATTCTACATTTTGATTCTAAATTCTTTCCCTCCTCCTTGTTTTGGTACTGCTTTGGGAGTCTGTCATAGATATGGAATGCGTCGGAGGACCCAATCCCCTCGAAGAACAAGTTACTGTCTTACCTGGTAACGTTCTTTCGATGGGATGGTCCGACGACGTATTCCATATCGCTCCCGCCCTGCCTTCCCCGCTGCAGAATTTCTTTTGCGATTGCAGCTTACGTTCCGCAAGGCTTTGTGTCTGACTGGCAGTTGACTTATGTCACACGTTCTGGGGGAAAAAACTACAACTGAGGCTACTGGCGTCGTGCGTCCTACTTATCACATCGGATGACGTCGGACGTCGGAGGAGGTCCTCGACGGCGGCGCATCGACGTCATCGACGCAGGACGCAGACGCCGAAAAAGTTTCCGAAGCAGCACAGCTGTGGTGATTACATGTCATAGATATGGAATACGTCGTCGGACCATCCCATCGAAAGAACGTTACCAGGTAAGACAGTAACTTGTTCTACCAGGTGTGTAAGATCTTTTGGAATTACAGTTGCGTTTCAGATCATTGGAACACAATTTAAGGTTAGCAAGAACTCTTTACGTTAATTTAGGATTGCACCCGATAGACCAAGGTCAGCTACACCTATAGAACACTGTTTAAGAATGGCACGCAGCTATTCTAGGCAGGTGAAACCTAATGATGTAATATACTATTAAAGTTGCTTTTCAGGTCAGTGGAACACAGACTGAGGTAAGCAATAACTCTTTAGCTTATTTTTGGATGGCACACAGCTAACTTGTTACATAAAACCCATATGCCTTTTAATGGTGTGAACTGCAACTTAAAGGTAAGTAATAATCTAAGACAGACTTGCTCTAGAGAGGCTAACAGCAAGTCAGGGGAAGCAAGACCCAATTCGGGCACTCATACATGTATATCCTCACCGGAATAGTAAAGTGAAGCCAACAGCATTTCTTTTGGGTAAGAGGCCCAACCAATTCTCAGGAGAGTAAAATAACATGTAAACTTTTCAGAATGGCAGACATTCAAGGTAAGTAAGAACCTTTGTAACTGCTCACTCTGAGCGACAATTTCCAACCAACTCTGTCACAAGTAAGTACTGTTAAACACTTGCTATACTTTTCAAGACAGAATCCTTTACTTATCCAGTCCTTCCCTAGTCTGTTGTATGAGTTCACTCAGAGGCAGATGAGGGACCCTAGTGGTCTAGGAGCCAGCTGTAGGTAGGGTGAGATAGGGTTCTGTTTCAGGCAATCGTCAGAGTTCATGTGGAAGACTGTTCACACAAGTAGTTCACTTTAAAGTTATTTAGGGTCCAGGGACTTCTGAGAAGACACCCTAGGAGGATTCCAGCAGTGGGCCTGGTTGTACGGAATGAGAGGACTCCAAACACAAGAACACCCCAAAGCTTTACAGAAATCACAAAGGCTTAAGGTAAGTAAGGTAAGTAAATATTCCAGCAAACACAGTACTTTAGCACGGAAGAGTTGCAGCAAGACTTCAGCATCTGCAGCCAAAAACCTGGTTGCTGAATTCCTTATCATGAAGACTGAAAACAGGAAACTGGAAGGGCTTCTGCAACATGAATCAGCAGGGAAAGGTACAAGCAAGAGTTTCTTTGTGACTGTATGCGGCTCTGTGGTTTTGGCGCCCTTTTCAGGAGCCAAAAGAAGAATGCATATTGCTGGTCACTGGAAAAGTCGAGCAACCTGAGGAGGGGACTTTTCAGGCTCGATTCACATCTCTGGAGGTCCAGCAGGATGCCACCAAAGTTTCAGCTCGATTCGGAAGACCATGCATCGTGGGATGGCTCAAGGTCCCAGGTTATTGCAGCCCTGCAAGGTCGCAGCACGACGTGGGATGGCTCAAAATGCAGGTGGTCTTGATTGTAGTGGATCCCACCAGGCTCTGGGTTGGGGTCGTCATTTTTCAGAGTCCCCAGGTCGCTTGGAAGAAAGGGGGGAACAGCATGCTCCAGTAACACAGCAGGCTCTCCAGTCGCTGGAAATTCTCAGCCACATTTTCTTCATCTTACTATTCAGATTCAGGTCCAGTGGTCGACTAACGCTTGCAGGATCAGACCTTTATGTCGGAATCCAGCCAATCAAACAGGTGTGCAGCATTCAGACCAGAGAGGGTTGGCTGTCCTTTCAAGACAGCCAGCCTCCCAGTTTGGAACTGGATTCTCAGTCAGGATGTAAGACAAAGGGATGCATCGTTTTGGACTCCACCCTCCAGTTCCTCCCCTCAGACACTCTGGAACATGTGTGGGCTTGACCTAGGTCTCCCGCTGAAGATAAAATAAACAAAACGGACTTTCCCACCTTGGAAAGCAGGGGAAGAAACGAGAAGGGACAAGAAGCACTAAAATGGCAAAGAAAAAAGACTGTGGCCGTTAGGACAGTTTTTCTGAAGTCCAGCTTAGTAAAACATACAACTGAGGCAGTACAAGACTCCACTCTTAGTAGACGGCTGTACCACCTGAGTACATGGTAACGTAGACCGAGCAGCCAGGCTGATTTTAGGAGGGAGATGGGGCTGTAGAATCAGTTCAAATGCCATTGTAATACAAAGGGTCCAACGAAACACTATTGTAAAAAATAAATGGTTTATTTAAATACAAGTATGCCCAGATAACTCTTGGGGGAAATAAGTACCATCACATTGTATATAACCACTATTCTAAAAACACAACACTATGCTTGAAGGTGCACAGACCAAAGCGTATAACCTTATTTGTAACACCTAAAAGGAGAGTGTAGGAATGTAGCTTCTAGGCTCCAGTGTTGGGTGCGTGGTTCCTGTGCGCGTGTGGACTGGGTGATGGGAGCTGCGCGTGAGGTGCTTTGCACGGGTGGCGGTTGAGACAGTTACTACTGCCGGGTGGGATGTACTAGTGTCGCTCACATATTTTCCTGGATATGTCTACCGTGACCAGCGCTATTACAAGTGAATAAAGTCACAGAAACGTACTTACCTGTCTGGAGGCATAATTGCCCTGCAAGGTTGTTTAACAGTTCTCTGGAAGTCAAAACCAATAGTTACTTTTAGATTACTTTCAGTAATACCAGGGTAGTAGACCCTATCAGTTGTAACATGAGGTTCAGCAAGAAATCGCATAGTCATATCAATTGGACAATATACTTTTCTGATCTAGTGAAACACAGATACAAGGAACAGTATAAACCTATAACTCTGATTCAGGATTATTCTAGGGGAGTTGGATCTTGGGGCGTAATGTTAAATACCGCTGCTTTTCAGTTCAGACGAAGGGAAACAGTAACTAACTTATTTTAGGATAACACTGTTATACTCAAGTAAAACCTATACACTTTTTCCAGGAGCTATAAGCAACTTAAAGGTAGGTGTGAACCTACGCCTCTTTTTGTCTGTCTAAAACAGACCAGGGAAAGCAAAACCCAGTGTTACACTTTATGAATGACTCAATGTTATTCTAGGTAGGTAAAACCTAATGCAGGCCTATTCTGCACAGGCTAACTGCAAGTCAGGAGAAGTGTTAGGCTAGATTTTATTCAGTACCCTTTGGGTGCACTACAACAACCCTGACCACCTGGCAATAGGAACCCAACCTTTGGTATAAGTCTGTACTACACAGGTTGGTAATGTGTTGAGCACCCAGGCTTATCTCAAGAGGGGTCAATGTGAGCAGTAGGGGAGTTAGACAGAGATTCACAGTGCCATGTATTCAAATAAACTCTTACACACAAGGTTTCTTGTTTAAACAATTATGTTAAGTTAAAGGTACTTGTATAGCGCACCATCACCAACAGAATTAGGCCACAGAAGCTCTAGCGGATCTGTAAACCGGAAGACCAGGTAGGATTAGTCGGGAGGAGGGGAGCAGGAGAGTGGGAGAAGTGATGTGATGTTGGCAGCATCAGCTCGGTATATACCGAGTGCTGGGCTTTGGTGCGAGTATCGGATCGGGCGAGGCCTCGAGTGCTGTAGATGTTGATTGTGTTGTTGATGCAGTGTGGTAAAGTGCGTGCGGATTGCTGGGAGAGAGATGGTTGTTTGGCTTTGTGTGGTTTAAGTATGCAGAAGATTGAGGGTTGGTTTAGTGGGGTCTGTATCCTGATTCAGGTACTTCTGATTCCGTTAGGGTTGGATCCCTGTGGGTTGGGTTGATGCTGGTACCTCATGGGCCGCTCGCTTTGTTGGTGCTGCGCTGGCCCAGCTGTATCATAGTGAGTATTGTTTGGATTGATGGGTGCGTCTGAACCTTTTCTACAGGTGTGGGACTGGGCTGGTAATGTCTTTTCTCCTGTTATCTAGTGTGACACTGGTCAGTTGAGGTTTTGAATGGTTCAGGGTCAGAGTGGTGTTGATGTGGCATTCTAGTGCTTCCGTCTTGGTGAGACTGTATTCAGTCGTACGTTTCCTCCTGTCATGACTGTCTTTCCGTTGGTTCTTTGGTTTCTGTGGGCTGAACATCCTTGGGGCTGTTTAGTTGTAGTTTTTGTGTGGTGGGGCATTGGGCTTCTCGCTGTGTAGTAGGTGGACAGTGTGTAATGATGAAAAATTGTTTCTCACCCACTGGATTGGGGCTTGTGGTGTAGTGCTTCCTTTCCATCTCTAGCTGTTGTCCTTAGGTCTGTTTGGAATGGCTATAGTTTGAGGTCATGGTCCTCTACATGATTCGTCCGGGTGTTTGTATTTGTCTTGCTATGTATACAGTCTTTGGTCGTATTGCTGCTGTCTCCCGGTTAGTAGTTGATGTCGTGGGATATTTTCCTGAGGGTTTTTCCCATTGATTGCTTGGTGTGGATGCGGGTCTCTCTACATTCATTGATGTTTGTTGTGTGCGTGCCCCTGTGGCTGGTCTTTCTAGCCATGACGTGAAGAGGCAGGTTTTGAGTAGTTTCCTGAATAGTAGGTTCTTTCTTGTGTTACGCATGTACTTTGGGAGGTCTTTGCAGGTTTTTGGGGCTTGGTGAGAGAAGGAGGATCCTCCAGGTTTTCTTTTGTTGTAGGGTTTCGGTTCCAGGCGGATGTCAATGCTTGATCTGAGCGTTCTTGTTGGTTGATGCAGACGCAGTTTGTCTCTCAGGAACTCAGCGCCTTCGTTGTGTACCGCTCTGTGCGTGATGCACATTGTTTTGAATTTGATCAGCTTTATTTATTTATTGAGTTAGATATACTTTTAACCAAATAGGCTTTGTATATCACAAAACATGCAACTTAGACAGGTAATCATACAGAAAGCTAAAATTGCACAGTACTAAAATATAGCAACAAAATACACATTAAACATCATTCAATACATTTTCAAATCGCCACAATCTTTACATAAAATATAACAAAATAGAATATTAAATTAGTATCATTACCTCTCATAAAAGACATCCATAGTTGAGTAATATGCGTCATGTCAATTGCATTGTTAAAAGATTTAAAAGATTTGGTTCTTATCGCAATCAGGCTTTCACATTTCATGATTAGGTGGTAAAGTGACTCAGAAACATCATTAGCACAAACGACATTTCCTAATTTCATGTGGGATCCCAACAATATCTCCTTTGGTTGCCAGTGCTTCCGTCATATTAAATTTCATTAAAAGATAAATACCAAAAGTACTGGTGCTTGGATATGCTACAATATATTTTGGCGGCGTGGTTCTAGATGAGTACTCTTCGAGGTATGGACCACTATTTGACTTAGAGGCAATATTAATTATGTTTTGCTCATTCCAGCAATCGAACACTTTCTTTTTTATGTCTCTTTTTTTGTGCAACAATCGTTAACATTCCTGGAGTGCTCTCAGGCAACCATTTTCTATAAGATCTTTGCAATGTGCCAAGAGTGCCAACAAGCATAATGCCTTCTAGGCGGAGATACGCTTGCACATATGGTACAATAATCGTATCATTTACTAAAGTAACCACCTTTTCATAGCTCAATACACATTGACATGTGTAGGCACACCAGATACCTTTAATAGAAAACTCCAAATATAGATATTCAACACTCAGATTGCATGGTAACCGAAATAACTTCCTCAATAGTTTTATCTCAAGTGCTACCATGCGTTTGACAAGAGTGACCCCATATCTCAGCAGATGGCAGAGTAACCACCATTTCGACCAATAAATATATTTAGTGCATTTGTAGACACAATGCACTGGTTGTGAAGTGCGGACCAATGGGATTCCTATGTGAGTTTCTCATCGATAATACCAAGGTATTTATATGTTACTTGTTCTAATTTTTTGAATCTACGTTCCACAAATATCTCTTAGGTCTACGTTTTTTGGAGAAGACCATAATTTTGCTTTTATCTATATTGATGATCAAACCATTGGCAGCAGAATAAACCACCAAAGAATCAAGCATATGCTGAAGGCCAGCTGGAGTATAATCCAGTAACAGGTCGTCTGCATAGGTAAGCCATCCAACGGTCACACCGTTTACTTTCACGGGATTGGCATTGGTTAGATTAAAAGCATTCATCATATCAGACAAATAGAGATTGAAGAGGATTGCTGCTATCATGCACCCTTGCTTTACCCCACAATGGGTTGCCATGTTTTTCGATAACCTTCCCGCAGCATTGAGTCTTATTCTTACGGAAGTGTCGGTATGAAGCAACATCAACATCCGTAAGAGACCTTATGGAATTCCCCATGAATTTAGTTTATGCCACAGTTTATTGCGTAGAATGGTGTCAAATGTGGCAGAGAAATCGATATAGGCACAATATACATCTAAGTGCTGTTTGGTCCAAGCGTGCTCGATTGCAGAAGTTAATATCAGTAGGTTATGCATAGTGCTTGATTTATCGTGAAAACCTATTTGATTTTGTGGTAATATGTTACAAACGGCAATCCATATGTTCAATTCTTGGAGCAGAACCTTAGTAAAGATTTTTGAAGAAACCTCGAGCATTGCTAACATTCTAAAATTAGCAGGGTTATCCCATGGTCCTTTTTTGTGTACCGTTAAGATATGGCTTGTTTGCCATGAGTGAGGAATCACACCTGACCTACCAACTTGCTTAAACAACAATAATGCCGCACCCCATAAAATAGGTTTTTTTTTTTATTACAATATTGCAAACCCCATCGGGGCCTGCCGCCCGGGAGTTTTTCAGTTTGTCAATAATCTTGATATCAGATATAGATACATTGCAGTCCCATGTAGCATCCGGCAACGATAGAATATTATTGAATAATTAAATTCTACCCAAGGTATCTTTAATATAAAGGGCCCATGAATCCTCAGAAATACAATTAATAGACAAATCTCGCTTTTTTTTGTTTTCGAAGGAGATGCCAGATGTCTTGGTGGTTGTTTGACATAGCCATCGTAGCGATTTTTCTCCATAAGTGTATTTCAGTTTCCCTTTTGTGTATCTTAATCCACTTTTTATATTCTATTTTGAGTCTTTTAATGTGACATGCAACAGCTTGATCGGATAATGCTGGAACAGAAGACGTCACTGCGACTCGAATTTCATTATGAAGATGCTTTTTCGCTTTGCTAATTATCTTATCATTACCCACCCTACGAGGTGTCATATTTGTCCGTTCACCAGCAGATTTGTAGTGCCTACGTTTACATATATGGTCACGAATGTTCTGCATAAGCAACAAATGTTCTGCATAAGCAAGCTAAATTGAGACAGAATAGTGCTCTCAGGCATAGGACCTGAAGCACCTTCCTCAATAAACACAGGTAGCAGATCAGAAACAACCTTAGTGGCATTCTCTAGGTTACGATTATGCCACATATTCTGTTTTTTCCTTCATTCACATGAATCATCCCGTTATCATCATAATCGGTTCCAACATCGCATTTACCCGGGAATGAAAATAAGAGGCATAGTGGAAGGTGATCACTTTCTTCACGTTCCACAATACTCATATCCCTTATGGAATAAAAGCCCGAATTATTAGTAAAAATATAATCTAGGATAGCAGCTGATCTTCCCTCAACCCTGGTATGTTTCGTCATGGCATCACCTGGAGCGAGACCATTGAGTTTTACTAGAAAATGACTGATTGTGATAGTAGCCCATTTACGGCTTGCCTATTAAATTCCTGGACAGTAGTTGATCTTGTCAGCCCGTCATTGATTTCAGGATTATTACTAAGGGTACCAATTTTAGCATTCATTTCACCTAGTAGCCAGATTGAATGGCGATGACTATACTTAAGAACGTCTACGCTATGCACATTTTCAATAGTGTTGACCATATTGGGTGGATCATAGACATTAATAACTATGATAACATCTAATAGCCAAGTTATTTTTGCAACTAACACATGTTGAGTGGACAAGGGGAGCTTTACAATCTTCCATGGAGATTGTACCGATATCAACAAACCCCCTTTAGGTCGACCAAGAGGGCCCTTAGTGGCAGCTTGGTGAACAGTACATCCATCATCTAATTGAATCTCACTTAGCAACCAAGTTTCTTGCAGTGCAATCACTTTGAAAATGGACAAATATTCAATAAGGCCGCCTGCCTCAAATAAATGTGAATGACCTCTCGTGTTCCATGAATACAATTGTAGAGTACAGTCAGTGACGGGACTCTGCAAAATGTGATTTAAAAGACAGTGGTAACCATTGCCAGTATCCTTCCGCGATGCCATCAAGGTCACCATTAATCACTTCCTTGACAGCGGAATTTCTTAGGGATGGAGCAGATGGAAATGACTGATCGGTTGCTGATCTATGTCCACATTGTGCTATTGGCCCTTGTTCCTGAGTTGGAAGAAGGGGGGCACATGAAGCAGTAGAAAAGGGTTTTTGCTGTGCTATGTTAGATCGAGGTTTCACAGCTGATATCATTACTTTATGTACATCATAACCCATACGTAACAAATCAACCTCATAACTCAGTACATAATTTAGTTTTATTGGTAGCCAATGTAGTGTTTTCAGCACTCGTGTGTTCTCTTCGGGGTAGTTTCAGAAGCAATCTGGCTGCCGTGTTTTGAATGCATTGTTTTTTTTTTTTAAAGTGGTTCCGGCATGCCCAAGTATAGGCTGTTGGCATAGTCTACTCGGGACATGACTTGGGCGATTATGGTGGCTGTTTTGTTGGCGAATGATAGGAATGGTAGGATCCTCTTTGCTGCTCGCAGGAGGAAGAAGCTTTTCTTGAGAAGGGCATTTACTTGTGGCTCTAGCATGAGATTCTTGTCCATCAGGACCCCCAGGTTTTTTACAATTGGCGACGGTGCTGGGGTTGTCCTGAGTTCCCTTGGCCAAGGGATGAAGTGCTTTTCTCCTCCATTTTTGTGACGATCATTATTTCTGTTTTGCCTGGGTTGATTTTGAGGCAGTTGGCGTTCATCCAGAGGAATACATTGCGAAGGCAGTTTTCTATCGTAGAGTTTATTTCCGGGTTGTCTTGTATTTTGAAGATTTGTGTATCGTCGCCACTGAAAAGTAGATACAGGTAGATGTTTAATAGTAGCTGGGAGAAGGAGGATCCTTGTGGTCCTCCACAGGTGGAATCTCTCAGGCTAGATTTGAAGGGTTTCATCCATAGGGTTTTGGTTCTGTTAGGAAAGATTTGATCCATAGTAAGGCAGTGTCTGTTATTCCCAGTCCTCCTAATCTCGTTATGAGGGTGTCATGGTTAACTGTGTCAAATGCTGCTGATAGGTTTAGGAGTATCAAGGCCATGCTGTTGTCCGAGTCTGTGTTAATTTTTATGTCATCCCATATTGAGAGTAGTACTGATTCTGTTCCTCTCATTGGTCTGAAGCCAACTTGTGTCTGGTCTAGTAGGCCGTGCTCTTCTATGAAGTCTTGGGTCATTTTGTATATGTACGTTTAGAGCAGTTTGGCTGTGTACGGGATTTTGGAGATGGGTCTGTAGTTGGAGAGGTCCTCCACGTTTCCCCCTGTATCTTTTAGTGGCCTGATGTATGCAGTGTTTAAAGGCTTGTGACACTTTCCCAGTTGCGATGGACAGGTTGAGGACTTTCCTGTGATATTCCAGGGGCGATCCTTGTTTAAGAATCGATTTGTATATACCTGGTGGGCAGGGATCTTCGGGAGACCCTGAGTTGTTGGTTTCATTCACCAGTTTGACGAATGTCTCCACTGATATTTCTGGAAAGCCTTGTAGTTTGTTTGGGTGTTCCTCGTGGGTGTAGGTGGGGATTGTGGTCAGATCAGGCAGTCTGCTTTGTATGGTTTGTTGGATGCTGGTGATTTTGTTTTTGAAGTGGTCAGCAAGGTCATTGCATAATTTCGTGGACGGAGTTGGTGTTGGGCAGAATCCTGTGCAGTTCCCTTAGGGAGCACTACAGAAGATTAAGACTACAGGTGAGAGAAATAAATCCCCTTTGGTATCAGTCTGTACCACAGATTTAGTTGGTAGCTGTGGCTGAGCAGTCAGACTTATCTCAAGAGGAAGATGAGCAGTATTCAGGGTTTACACAATAGGGCTACAATACTATGGAACAAGGAAACGCTGACCACTCGCCAAAGCTTTGTATTCAAAAGTAGATATATATTTATTTTATACACTTCTAATAAAACACATGTATCACAGTCATCAAGCAAGTTAAATTAAGTCAAAGGAAAAATATACACCCTCCCAAGTTAAATTGTAGACCAAGTGAACCAGAGTGAAAACTGAGCAAAACGGCACAGTAAAAACCACACACAAGGGATGCTCTAGCAATTTCTCACAAGGGAGGGAAAACGCAAGTTATTCAGAAATACTTTCTTCCACCCCCTAGCAACACTTCCCATAAGTTTGTGAACCAGTTTAAGCAAGACAGTGCATCTGTATAGGCAATACTTAAATGAAAACTGAGCAAAATGGCATTTCACAAGGTTTAGAAAAGGAAAGGGCAGTTGTAAGAAATGGGTGCACCACACAGTTCTAGATGAGAATCAATCTAAAGAAGGCAGATCTAACAAATGTAGCCAGTCAGTAGGCCTGTGCCAGTCAGTGGTACAGGGCAAGGGCTCAGGAGCAAAATGTTCTTGTAGCTGCAGTCAAGTCTTTGGTTAACGATTTTGAAAAGGTGGATGCAGACGTTGAAAAGACAATGTTAAGAGAGAGGGGCGGCCAACCCAACAGGTAAAGGATTTAAAACCCCTTTAGTGCTACTGCGAAGAAAGGGCGGCCTGGCGGAACAATGTACCTTTAAATGAAGAAGTGGCTCCTGCGGTGGCAGTTGTTCCTGGTAGTTCCTGCAGTTCGGGTGATCCAGCAGAGGAAGAGAGGCTCTCGTCGTGGAGGAAGGTTTGAGTTACTTCACTACCCAGGGATGAAACGAGCCGCGGTGCTGCCCGATGAATAAAAGGTACGCTCCTTTGGACTGATGCCTGGCTATCCGGCCACAGAGTACAGGGTACTGGCAATTCGACCAAGGCAGGTCCAGGAAGGCGATTGGCAAACTGGTTGGCCCCACCAGCTCAAGGGAGGAAGGCTCTTTCAGATAAAGATCTCCTCTCGTCGTGTGGAGAAAAGTGGTGAGACGCTGCAGCTGGGCTTCACCGGTGGTTCAGTCGTTGCAGGTGTCTTTGGTACTCTCCTCTTCGGCTTCTTAGTTCCAGTGGCAACGTCTTGCTCTTCTAGTCCTCAGGACCCCGCTTTTATGCAAAAAGAGCCCCATTCATACAGCCTAGCTGTCACTCACACAGTGGAGTGGTCATCTTTGGCGGGAGACCCTCCAGCCTATCAGGATAAAGTGCGACATGGGTTAATGAGGCAACCCTGTCCAGGGGTCCTACTCCCCCTCCCACACAATGGACCCACCTCAGTCTCAGTGGCGCCGAAAGGAGGGCTTCTGGGCAGAAGCCCGCCAAAAGGACAAACATAGGATCCCCGACCTGGGTTAGGAGTTTAGAGAAAGACACGAGAAAGAATTTATATTAAAGTTCTGGCAAATAAAACCTAACGTAGTCAAGTTAATATTAAAATGCACCGGCGGTATGTTAGAGGCTGTCAGAAAAAGTGGTAGCCTCGAACAATGGGAAAATCCCATAGGGAAATATTTGCGGTCGAATATTTAAGGTAGTAACCACTGCCACCAACCAGAAACATTTGAGAGGGGGACTGTACGGTACCCTCTCGAAAATGAACATAAGGGAAAAACTATTAACCCTTTCCAGTACCTCCATAGTAAGATGGGTTGTACTGGTTTAGTTCATAGGATTTGACTAGTAAAGTCAATTGGGACTTTACATTCCCTGGGAGACAGTAGTCAGTCCCAGGGTATGGAGTCTGTTTGGGGGTCTCTACGACGCCCCTGTACTGAGGGTGCTGTGTAACACATGCGATTAAAGATGGTTCCTATGGGGTTGAGAAAATCCCAAAGACATTAGACACAAAAATAGCCTAGAACACACGTAGCAAAAATGCCTAAGAGTGGGGAAAAAAGAGTCTCACTCTTAGCAGGAAAAAGAAACAAACCCTTAAAATCCAGCAAAGCTGCTGGGGGACTTTATAGGTGATGGAAATTAGCCATAGAATGAGAATTCTCCCTAACAGTTGGTGTGTTGCATCCCGGAGGGTGTTTGATTTCATTTGATTTTGAAGAGTTCTTTTTGGGTGTTTGGTGCTTCGAAGATTCAGTTGTCGTAGGGTTTCCTCTTTGCTTTTTGTATTTCCTTTTTGTATGCACGGTTGTGTTGTAGGAATGTCAGATTGTTCGCATCGTCGTTTTGTTTTCTCCAATCAAGTTCTAATCTTCGGTTTTTCCTTTTCATGGTGCTAAGTGGTGGGTGAACAATTTTGCCATTTTATGCCATTCTATGAGAAGAAGTGAAGAGTTTTTCTTTGGCAATGTTGTCTATAGTAGTTAAAATCCAGGAATGCGACAGGGCTACTTTTTTGTCCAGGTCATCTTCTTCCATGAATGTTTGGTGTGGTTTGCTAACCTCCATGAGTTCAATTTAGTTGGAGTTTTTGATGGTTATCCAATTTCTTTTCATGGTGTTCAGTGTTTTGTCCAATTGACTGTTGGGGTGGTCATTTTGATTACAAAGGGGATAATGAGAAGGTCGCTCCAGGGTATTTGAATTGGTGGTGCTGTGGTGAGGAGTAGTTTGTTAGCGAAGATTGCGTTGACCCTGCTGAGTGGGTTGCTCCTTTGACTAGTTGTTGCAGATTCATTGCTGTTAGTTGGCTGGTTAGCTATTTATTTAGTATGGTCGTGGTTTCTTCTTCAAACCAGATGTTGAAATCTGAGGACTATCAGGTGATTGTGTTTGATGGCTAGGATGGTGAGTGCTTCTGTGAAGGCGTCTACGAAGGTTGCATCATAGGTTGGTGGTCTATATATTAGTATGAATTTCAGGTTTGTTTTGGGGCTTACTGTTGGACGTTTGATTAGGGATTCGCATTTATTGATGTTTAGTGGGTCTTCCAATTTGATATCCAGGTGTTCCTTGTGAATGATTGCCAGCAAACCCCCCCCCCCCCCCCCCCCCCTCCTCTTTTTTTGGTTTTTCTGTTTGCTTGGACACATTTGAAGTATTCAGGCAGTTGTTGAGGGTGATCTTGTAGTTGTCGTCTAGCCATGTTTGTTACAAACACGATGTTGATCCCTCCGTCGCAGAGCAGATCGTATATTTCGGTGGCATGTTTGGATATTGACCTTGCATTGATGAGGTTGCAGTGGATCTTTTTGGTGTGGTTTTGTTAGTTCCTTGTTTTGGTTTGCGGTTGTTTGGTTGCGGTGCATCGTTATTGGCGTGGATTGGGGGTGGATGAGGATCAGCGAAGGCTGCATCTTCATTGTAGGGTGGCGGATGAGGATCAGCGAAGGCTGCATCTTCATTGGCCCAGTCTGCTAGATTGTAAGCTTGGCTGTTCAACGGCGATGCTTCTCTATTTATGCCAGTTAGGTGAAGGTCTGTGAAGGCTTCTTCTTCGTTGAATTGGTCAGTTAGGTTGATGTTTGGGTTGTTGAATGTTAGGTCTTCGTCATAATTTTTGGTCCGGTGCGGCGTGGGTGTTGAGGGTGTCTTTATGCTCTTGTGATATATATATGTCGGAGTTTATCCACACTCTTCTTGGGTGCTCCCGTCTTTTTCCTGGTCGTCTCAGGCTGTTTTTGTGTGTCTTGATGTCTGTGTCGGTGGGGTATCCTGGTTCAGGGGTTGTTGCGAGGTAAGGTGTGAGATAGAAGGATTTTTCCCTTTGGAAGATTGTTCTGGTCGTTTCGGTTTTTGGCTTTGTTTCCTCTATTTTCGGTTGTTGCTTTGGTGGTAGGTTGGATTTGTGTCCTGTGCAGCCTTGTCTTGTGGCCTTTCTCAGTGTCCCTTCCTGGTCTAGGGCATTTTGGTGCTCTGTGCGGAGGTGCCGGTTGATTGGTTGGCTGAGGTGTCTTGTGATGGCAGTACTGGAGTTTCTTCTTGTGTTGGTGGGCTTGGGTACTTTTTGTGCTGCCTGTTCTTCAGGTGGGTTGGTTTGTGTATTCTCAAAGCGTTGTTTGGGGGGGGGGGGCGGTTGGAGTGCTGGGCGCACAGTTGTCGGGGAGTGTAGTACAAAGTTCAGTGGCTGTCTATATAGGTCTCTCGGAAAAGGTGTGGGCGGTTGAAACTATATCATCACGGGCTGGTCCTTTTGGGAGCAGAACCTCTGCTAGATTTGAGAGACCAGTATCGTGGGAGAGAGGCCGATCAGTGCAATCTGAATATCGTACAATGCAATTTGGGAACAGAACCCCTGCTAAATTTGAGAGGCCTGTATACTGGGGGAGAGGTGCACGGTCAGCAGGTCAGATGAGTACTGTTTTCTTGAGGGTGTGGGAGCGAGAGAGGCAATGGGAAATAATCACACTGTTTTATATTGGTTTAAGTGGCTAGGATTCTAGGGTAGAGTGGTCGCTCTGCTCCTAACCCAGGCAACTCTTACCTTACTGGTCCTTGTAGTTGATGGCTGGCCACTGGCTTCCCCTGCGGACACCTGCTGACACTTCCTGGAGCCGCCTCTGTTGAAGCTACCCTTGGCCTTGGGGCCCTTAGCCGATGGTCTGCCCTGGGAAGACCAGTGAAGAAGGCTGAGAGGACCAATGAGAGCGGGGCGGGAGGGGAGGTAAAGCAGGAAGAGAGCGCAGGGTGGGAGCAGGCTGGTGGGGGCTTCCAAAGGGCCTCTGGGCCTGTTAAAAAGTCAAAAGGGGCTCACACTCACCGTGCTCCGCTGCAAATGGAGCCAGTGATTTCTAGCCAGGTCGCTAGATTCAATGCAACAAGGTTCTAAGGACCAATGAGAGGTAAGTTCTCTTGGACTTCACAGTACCTTTGGTTAGAAGAAAAACTGTTCTGGCTGGTTTCTGTTACTGTGCAGCTCTGCAGATCCTGTGTTCCTTGGCCTCAATCGTGGGGACAAGAGGGAGGACATCTGGAGGACTCCTGCACTGCAACGGGACGGTCGGCGACAGAAAAGTACTAACTTCTATTCAGTGGCACTTTGTGGTTTCAGCTCCTCCGCTCCTCAGAAAATGGCACCACAGTGGGCTCTTAGCTGTTGAGATGGGCTTTCCGTGCTTCTGGAGTCCTGCACTCTGTTGAGGTGGCTCAGGCTCGGCCAGTCCTGCTTCCTGGGAGTCTGGAGGATCTTCCTGGAGCTCTTGACCAACTTAAAAGCAACGCACACAAGCTGCTGTTCCTCTCCCTGGCTCTTCGGTTCTAGCAACAACTGCATTGGAAACACAACCAGCTTCGAGGGGATGTCCAGGTAGCTTACTTTGGATTTAATTGGTCCCACCAACTGAAGGGGAGAAGTCATCCTTGCAGGGCTTCTCTAGTCGAGACGAATTCGGCGCTTCAGCACAGCAGCATGGCTTCACCGGGCAAACCAACAGTCCAGACGTTGCAGCAGGCGAAGTTCTTCGTCGGATTCCTTCGTCCAGTGGTCGACTCTGCCTCCTTCCAAGCCAAAAAGCCGAGCCTTTTATGCAGGTTTCTCCAATTCATTCCAGCCTACCTGTCAATCACACAACGGTGTGTCTGTCCTCCAAGGACAGCAAGCTGGCCAATCACCTTTAGGCGCATTCCTATAACCAAGGGGATTAAGCACAGGGAGTTTCAGGCACCTCCCTCACTTCCTTCCCCTGCCAGACATACTGGAGCCAGAGGGCTTCACTCGTGAATCCCGCCAAAGACCAAACAAACAAAGGGACCAAATTTGGTTTGGCGCACAGAGTAAATCTCAAGAAGGACATTTCCAACAAGAAATGGCGAAAAAAGACTGGGGGCATTTTGACAAAATAGGCACCCATGGTTGCCTTAGTGCAGCTGCGAACCTTCCCGCGGTAAAAACACACAATGGTAATAAAAAGTAAACCACTGCCACCATCCATTAATTGTAGAAAGGGTAACATAAAAATGTTACATGAGAAACTAGGCAGAGGGGGATACTAAGTAACCCCTCCAGCACCCTATGGTAAAATAGTGTGTGCTGGGTCTAGAAAGTTACAAAATGTCAATTTCGCGTCACTGCTCTTGTAAACAGTAGTTTCACCAAGAGAAGGTATTTAAGCCTTTGGGAAATCTAAGAAACTTCTGTCTCACTGCACTGAAGGTGCTTTGTGTCACACGGTAAAGATGATGCCTAGGGAGTTTGTCGGACTCCAAAGTTAAAAGAAACCGAGTTCAAATCACAGAATAATACATGGAGTGGAAAAAAGGTCTCTCTCCCTCCAGGTTAGAAATTTAAAGTCCTAAAGTCCAGCAAAAGAGCCGGTGGTCTCTAAGGTAGCAGGGAATTGGCACATTTCTGAGAATTCTCCCTAACAGGCCTGTGCAAAGGGGAGTTGAAATCAACTTGGAAAGTTAAGTGCAAATCTCAAGTAAGCCAGCCTGACTTAAAGCAAGAAGGTAAGTACCCCAACCCCAAACAGTACCTCTGGTTAGAAGAAAAGTGGTCCAGCTGGATGTCTTTGCTACAGCTATGCAGACCCTGGTTCCTGGGCCTCAGTCGTGGGGACAAGAGGAAGAACATCTGGAGGGCTCCTGCGGCAGCACTTGGGAAGGACTTCGGCAGCTACGGGCTCTCACTTCATGGTTTCAACGCCCCGCAAATAGCACTGTTGCAGATCGAATATCTTTGGTTGGATTTTCCATCTCCCTTGATCCTGGACTCTGGTTGAGGGGGCTCTGGATCGGGATTTCCTGCTCCTTAGGAGGCTCTTGGAGCTTTCGCAGGATTCGTTCTGTGCCAGATGTTGCACTTGACTCCTGGCAACGGGCTTCTGCAGCAAAGGAGAGGCACAGCAAGTCGGGGATTGCACCAAAGTTGAGTTCGTCTCAGGGTTAGTTGGTCCCACTAACCCAAGGGGAGAAGGCATTCAATCCGGACCATCTCTGTCGAGGTGAAAAAGGTCCGCACAGCAGCAGGGCTTTGCCGGGTAATTCAAAGTCCAGGAGGTTGCAGCAGGCTTCTCTTCAGTTTCTTCTGATGTTTCTTCCAGTGTTCGACTCTGCCTGTAGTCCCAAGAGCCTCGCCTTTTAAGCAAGTTTTCCCAATCATTCACAGCCTAAGCTGTCAATCACACCCCAGGGTGGCTGTTCTTTCAGGACAGCCAGCCGCCCAATCAGGACTGGTTTCATTGAGGCACTCCTAGAGACAAAGGACAGGGGAGTTTTGGGATCCTCCTTCCCTCACTTCCTGCCCTTCCGGACACACTGGAGCCTGGGTGGGCTTCAGGGCTGAATCCTGCCAAATGCATAACACATAAAGGGCTCCCATCTGTCTCAATGCACAGAGTAAAAGCCAATAAAGACCTCACAAACAGAAAATGGCGAGAAAAGAAGACTGGGTGCCATTTTGACAAAATGGGCACCCATGGGTGCTGTACTGTAGCTAAGGGTTTACCCTGTGGTCAAAAAGCACAATGATAGTACAAATTAAACCACTGCCACCAGCCATTTAAAGTAGCGGGGGGTAACAAAAAATGTTACTTGAGCAAGTAGGATAATGGGCTACCAAGTAATCCCCCAGCATTCCACATAGGATGGTGTTTGCTGCACCTACAAAAGGAAAAGGTAAGTAAGATCAATTTCACCTTACTATTCTTCTGAAATGTAGTTCACCCAAGAAAACGGTGAAAACCTAAAATCCAAATCGGGGGAACAACACATGAGTGAGAAAACGGACCCACTCCCAGAGGTAAAATTAAAAAGTCCTAAGTGCAGCAAAAGAGCCGCGGGGCTCTAAGATTGAAGGGAACTAACACAGAAATGAAAATTCTCCCTGACACTAATAAGAAGGAAAAATTCATATAGTCCCTAAAATAGTGATATTTGGTGAAGGGCTTCCTTACACAAATAATATGGAGCTGCAGTGATAACGGTGGACTCGGCCCCAAATGTTCAACACCAGAACTGGTCAGTTTCAATAAAATCAGCCTTGGTGACAAATCGTGAAAGACTTTCGATAGCAAGGCTTCAAATTACGGCACTGTCAACAAAAGTCGTGCTGTTTGTATGGTCAAGTTGCGACGAACTAAGTTAATCCAACAACCAGTATGCTCATGCATAGGTGAGGTGTTGAATTGCAGATAAATAATAAATGTATGTAAATGTAGAGAGCATCATTTGGTTAGATATGGGCAAAGTAGATTGTGCCGGAAACCTTGGGTGCAATACACTACATATAGTTTCTTTTTACCTAAAAGATCAATATTAGAAATGTCATAAATTCTATTTTTTTATTTTTTAGTATGAGCAGCGCATCTTGTTGCCTGCACCAAATCGAAAGCGATGTCAAAATGGGCAAAATGCTCCAATGCAGTGAGGCACAGTTGCATTAGGAAATTATTTGCATATTCCTACGGAAGTTGGCGAGCCAGATAGCTCATTAGTGTTAGAGGAAAGGAAGGATGTCTAAATAGTGATGAGGTTACAGCACTAGGTGATCCAGAGAAATCGAATTGAGGGAACTCACAGCTCACAACGGAGTGCTTCAACTGGTACACACCCAGGGACACCCAGAATCGAGTGCAGTAGCTTACCCTCGAACCTATCCGCCCAGGTAATCATAGGTTCTGATAAGACCGCTAATCCATAGAGGATCCCTGGTATAATACCTTTGGGATAGATCGAGACTAGACCCTCTGTTGTGGCCACGATGTTTGCAAATAAAACGCTTAAGCAGCATCAATTATTTTGTATAGTTTAGTACGAATAAAAACTCCATAAAAATCATGTGAAGGAGAATAGCAAATGGGGGCTCCCAAATAAATATATCGCTCCACAATTTCTAATGCAGACACCTTAAAAACCACGAAGACCTAGTTTTCATAGATTTAACACCAACAGTCAAAATTTTTGTTTTTTTAATATTGACCTTAAGGAAATTCTTTTCTGCATAATAGGCTAAAGCATCAAGCAAAAGTTGCAGACCAATCAAGGTTTGGTCTAATAGAATGGTGTTGTCTGCATACCCAATCCAAGGCACCAGAATAGTTCTGATGCAAGGGGGAAAGTTGCAAGCTGACTCAATGGCACGGCCCATGTCTGAAACATATAAATTATAGAGCAAAGGAGCTAAGACGCAGCCCTGTTTCATGCCGAGATTAGTAGAAATTTTGCAAGTAATCTCGCTTGCCTGGTTGGTGCGTGAACAACAGTGGTGTTGAATATAGCGCAACAAGGAAATGGAGCAAAGACTGATCATTCCCTCCGTTTTCAATTTGGCCCAGAGCAGCGGGCGAGAGACGGTATTGAGCACCTTGCTAAAATCAACAAAACCTAAGTAGAGTGTGCCACTAGCTTTGCCACTAAAGTCAGAAATAATACAATGTGAAGCACTAAGGTTGTGTAAAGTGTTGCAGCCTTTATGAAAAGCCTGTCTGTAATGGGGACAGTAATCATTTAGTCGTAGCCCACTGTGAAAGTTTTTTTTAGCAATACATTTGCAAATATCTTTTTACTAATATCTGTTAGGGAGAATTCTCAAAAATGTGCCAATTCCCTCCACCTTAGAGACCCCCAGCAACTTTGCTGGATTTTGAGGACTCGATATTTTTAACCTGGAGAGTGTGACCCTTTCTCCCACTCGTGTATTTTGGTGTGGATTTTACCTCTGGTTTTTTTTTTTTTTTTTTTTGGTTATGGAGTCGAACAAGCTCCATAGGCATCATCTTTTTCAATTGTGTCCCACATCACCTTCAGTGCAGTGACACAGGGAAGTCTTTTAGATTTCCCAAGGTTTAAAAACCTTCTCTGGGATCAACTACTGTTTCCCAGAGCAGTAGAGTGAAATTGACTCTACTTAGCATTGTACTTGCTAGACAAGCACGCTGCATCTTACAATAGAGTGCTGGAGGGGTTACTTAGTATTCCCGTGTCTAAATGCACATGTAACATCTTTTATGTTACCCTTTCCTCAATTGACTGGCTGGTGGCAGTGGTTTCATTTTGAACTACCAAGGTTTGGATTTACCGCGACGATTCGTGGACCCGGTAACGTGCCCGGTCTTCATGTAAAGGTCCTTCTAGAGTTTTTCTCTGCGCGTCAGACAAGGTTTGGTCTCTTTGTTCATTCGCCTTTGGTGGGGTTCAGGAGTGAAACCCGCCTCTGGCTCCAGAGTGTCTGCGGTAGGCAGGCAGTGAGCGAGGTGCCCGAAACTCCATGTGCTTAGTTTCCCAGGAGACCCAAATGCACTCTGTGGTGATTGGGTGGCTGACTGTCCGGCAAGGACAGCCACCCTGCTGGGTGAGGGGCAGCTAGGCTGGAATGAATGGGAGAGAACTGAATAAAAGGTGAGTCTTTTGACTTGGAAGGCAGAGTCGACCAATGGACGAAGGAACCGAAGAAGAGCTTGAAGAGGACAGCTGCTGCAACTCCTGGACCGTTGGTTTGCCCGGTGAATCGCAAAGTTTGCATCGACAGAGAAGCCCTGCAAGGACGACTTCTCACTTCCTGCCCACCCCAGTCCTGAAGCCCGCCAAAGGCGTAGGGAAAAGGGACCAAACCTAGTTTGGCGCGCAGAGACCAATTCTAGAAGGACCTTTTCAAAAAGAAATGGCGATAAAAGACGATCGGGACCTGTTTTTACAAAGGAGGCTCAGACGCCATCTTGAAAAACATGGCTCCCGCGATTTAACGCTACCGGTGTTCGCAGTCGGGGAAAAATCATGGTAGTTTGTTGTAAAACCACTGCCACCAGCCATTTCGAGAGAAAAGGGTAGCATTTCACTGCTACATGAGTTTCTAGACATAGGGGATACTAAGTAACCCATCCAGCACTCTATTGCTGGGCCTAGGATTTTGAAAAGACTAGTAAAGTCAATTTCACTTTACTTTCTCTGGGAAACAGTAGTTGATCCCAGAGAAGATATTTAAACCTTGGGCCAGCCTAAAAGGCTTCCCTGTGTCACTGCACTGAGGGTGTGTGACACAAATGAAAAGATGCCGCCTATGAATCGCAGAACACAAGAGTAAAACACATTCAAAATGCATGAGAGTGGGGGGTGGGGGATGCTCACTCTCTCCAGGTAAAAAAAGTCCTAAAAATCCAGTTGCTGGGGGTCTCTAGGTTGAAGGGAATTGGCACATTTATGAGAATTCTCCCTAACGGGCCTAAAGCTTTTGGAAGATCCTCCGGACTCCCATGAACGAGGACTGACCAAGCCTGCACCCCTTCCCCCCCCCCCCCCCCCACCCCTCCCAACCCCTTTCAGTTCAGTGCGGGACCTCAGATGTGAGGAAAGTCCCCCTTGACAGCCAGGGACCGTGCTTATTATTTGCTGTACCGCAAGGAGCTGAAACACGAAAACAGCCACTGAATGTAAAGTTTGCCGGTTGCCAGCTTTGATGGTACCAATACAGTGCAGGAGTCCCCCGACGTCCTCCCTCTTGTCCCCTCGACTGAGGCCCAGGAATAGTGAGATCTGCAGAGCTGTTCAGGAACAGAAGTCTTCAGCTTCATCTTTTTCTTCTTTACTAAGGTACTGTAAAACTAGCCTAAGAGAACTTACCTCTTACTGTGGAAGTGCTTGTAACATCTGCAACTCACAAGTCTAATCAGCTTGTGGCCCTACATTTGATTCTTCTTTTTATCGAAGACTCCTAAGAACTTGTGCAAAGACTTTTCCATTTGCTTACCTAAAGTGCTGCATCCTATACAAAGACTTCTGCCCATTGACTTTGGTTTAGCCTATTGAATTGAATGACTATTCTCTTGCTATCTGAAAGTATTTGCCCTGTTTAAGAATATTTGTAATTTCTTGTGTTCTAATAACCTTCGCCTTTACAAACTATTGAGTATTGTGTATGCCAACTGTAAGGTATTAATGTCCCCAGCAGCCTTGTTATTGAAGTCACATGTGGGTGTAGGTTGTCTGTGGGCCATCCCAAAAGGGCTTTGTCTGATCCAGAAACTCAGAGTGAACAGTATTGAAGTATATTTGTGTTACTATTCTATTGCTCCCTTCTGAAAAAGGCTTTATAACTGACTGATACATTAATTGTTTATGCAAGAAACCTTAAGTGTAAGAGTTTAATTGAATACCTTTAACTGTGAATCTTTAACTCCGCTGCAGCTCACATTTCCCCTCTTGAGATGAGCCTGGCTGCTCAACACGCAACCAAAACTGTGTAGTAGAAGCTTATACCAAAGGTTATGTTTCCTATACCCGTCGTCATAGTTGTTTGTAGTGTTCCCAGAGGGTACTGCAGACAAACTTTGCCTAACAATCTAGCATTCCAAAAAGTCTATAATCTAGAGGATTCGCACGGGAGCCCTTTTTAAAGACCGTTATCTTGACTTTCGCCTGCTCATAGCGATACTCCCAGAGAATAGGATTTTTTGATAGAATTGCTCAACAACACCAAAAAGGGGGGAGGGAGGGATTTTCCTTAAATACGACATTGGGCAATAAGTATGGGCGTGAAGCACGGGAGCTATTTAGAGATTTAATAATCAAGATAATATCCCTCTCAAACCAAGCTCGGAAATGTCTGCTGAATAGGGAATGACCTTGATGTGTAGGCAAGCAGAATCAAAATAAAGGTCCCCAATAGCTGCAGACCATTAAGATTCACTGTTGGGGAGAATTCTCAGAAATGTGCTAATTCCCTTCTACCATAGAGAACCCCAGCTCTTTGCTGGACTTTACAACTTTTAGTTTTTATCCTGTATAGAGTGAGACCTTTTCCCACTCTCTCGTATTTTTCTTTGGTTTGAATGTTTTTCTTTTGGTTTTTGAGGCTGACACTCCATAGGCATCATCTTTTTACATCGTGACACACAGCACCTTCCGTGCAGTGGTACAGGGTAGTCTTTCAGATTTCCCAAAGCTTTAAATACCTTCTCTTGGTTAAACTGTTTCCAAGAGCAGTAAAATTAAATTGACTTTACTTTTTGTAACTTTGTAGACCCAGCACACACCATTTTACAATAGGGTGCTGGAGGGGTTACTTCGTATCCCCTTTGTGTACTTTGTCATGTAACTTTTGTATGTTACCCTTTCTACAATTAATGGCTGGTGGCAGTGGTTTACTTTTTACTACCATTGTGTGTTTTTACCGTGGTCTGTGTTTGCGACTGCAGTATAGCACCCATGGGGGCCCATTTTGTCAAAATGGCACTGATCATCTTTTTTCGCCATTTCTTGTTGTCAAGGTCCTTCTTGAGATTTACTCTGCGTGCCAAACCAGGTTTGGTCTCTTTGTTAATTTTGTCTTTGGGAAGGTTCTCTGCTGAAGCCTGCCTCTAGCTCCAGCGTGTTTGGCAGGGCAGGAAGCGAGGGAGGAGCCCGATACAAAGGTGATCGGCCGGCTGGCTGTCCCTGCTGTGTGAGTGACCGCTAGGCTGCGAATGAATGGGAGAGACTTGCATAAAAGACAAGGTCTTTTGCAAGGAAGGCAGAGTTGACTACCGGATGAAGGAATCCGAAAGAAGAACTTTGAAGAGATGCTTGCTGCAACTCCTGGACTGTTGGTTTGCCCGGTGAAGCCCTGCTGCAGTGCTGAAGCTCCGAATTCACATTGACTAGAGAAGCCCTACAAAGGACGACTTCTCCCATTTGAGTTGGTGGGACCAATCGACCACAAGATGAACTCCTCGGGAAATCCTCTTTGCTGGCTGTACTTCCCTTGCTGCTGCAGGAACCGAATGCCAGGGACAGGAACACCAGAATAGAGTGCATGGTTTTTAAGCCAGACCCAAACTCCAGCAAGATCCTCTGGACTCCCTCAAAGCAGGGCTGACCAAGCCCAGAAGCAAGGAAAGGCCACAAGGTGTCCAAGAACCGCAGTGGTGCTATTTGCGGTTTCAGCTTCTCGCTAAGTGCCGCTGATCTGAAATTTGCCCATTGCTGCTGCCGACCATCAAACTGTAGACATCCTCCCTCTTGTCCCCATGACTGAGACCCAGGAACAAAAGGATCTGCATTCTACAACTGGAACATAAGCCAGCTCGAACCAATTTCTTCAGACCAAAGGTACTGTGAACTAAGTGGTACTTACCTCTTGTTGTGCGACTGAGAGCAAGCAACCTGCACGTCTTTTGCAGAGTTGTTTGCAGCTTTGCTTTTCACAAGCCTCCCAGCTTGTGGCCGAACAGCGATTTCCTTTTTCTCCAAAACTCTCTAACATTGTGCTTGACTTTTGACTTGACTTCAAGAAGAGCTTGGAAAAAATCTTTGAAACATCTTAATGTACTGGAATCACAATTGTCTGGTCTGCAGCAGAGATATGCCCGGAGTGGAAAGATAGAGGATAGAACTGAAATGAATCAAATTCGGGAGAGATTAAATAATGCAAATAGTCTGTTGGCGGAGAGGGGCCTTTTTTTTCAAAACAAAAATATTGGGAGGCTGGTGATAGGAGTGGAAGATTGCTGGCGAATAGATTGAGGGGAATGGATAATGAGACTTTTATTAAAGGGATTAATGATAATGAACATCTGTTGTGGAAGAATAAGGATATTTGTTCTAGTTTTAGGGACTACTACAGAAAGTTATATTCGGAAGATGCATCAATAGCCAGGATTGATTTGGAAAATCTATTTGAGGATATACCTATTAAGAAATTATCTGTTGATGATAAAATGGGATTGGAGGCGAGCATAGATGTTGATGAGGTTGTTTTAGCGATTGGACAAACGCAGTTGGGAAAGTGTCCGGGGTTAGATGGGTTGGCCATTGAGTTTTATAAGAAGTTTGATTGTTTCTTAGCTCCAAAGTTGTGTACTTTGTTTAATTCTTTCTTAGAAGGGAAGCTTTTGTGTCAGTCAATGACTGAAGCCATGATTTCTGTAATTCCTAAAGTAGGGAAGGATAGTAAACAATGTAAGAATTATAGGCCTATCTCTTTGTTAAATGTTGATCTTAAACTTTTTACAAAAATATTAGCAAATAGATTAGGTAGATGTTTTTGGGTCTGTTATTCATGAATCTCAGGTAGGGTTTATGAGGAGTAGGTCGGGTTATGATAACATCAGAACATTGATAGATATAATAAATCTTCATGGTGGTGGGAATGTTGACACTGCCTTGGTCTTTATGGATGCTGAAAAAGCGTTTGATAGGGTAATCTGGAATTTTCTGGACTTTACTATGGAGAAAATGGGTTTTGGGGTTAGATTCAGAGAGATGATTCGTAATCTTCAGAATTTGGCCATGGCACGAGTTTGGGTCAACAATGTTATGTCGGAAACTTTACCTCTTCATAGAGTTGCGAGACAAGGATGTCCTTTATCGCCTTTTGTTAAGACGGATTTCTGAACTCTGTCTTGGTGGCGCAGAAGGTTCAGAAGGCCAACCTAATTACTTGGAACAGGGTAACCTCTGGACGAGCCAGACCAATCAAGGTAGCGATCGTGGCGGTCAAGACTAGGTCTCAAGAGGGGTGAGGGTGACTGAAAGCCCGCAATGAGCATACAAAACCAGAACACTTACAAACTACTCCAAACAGGTGTTATATCAAAAATATATACACATTTATTTTAAGGCCTTTAAAACAACGACCGTAGCGAGAAAATCACAATATCACAATATTAAGCCAACACATACCATATCAAGACAATATATATACAAATACTACAGTCGCAAGCGTTATATGCACGGAATGTGTAGTCCACCTGAAAGGGAAGGAAAACAGGCAGTGCGATAATGCTTTCGACTCAGTTCGCCTTCAGAGGCACCTAACTAGATGGAAGTCCGAGCCCTGCCAAGAGTGGAGCCTTGTGCTCAAAGTACCTGCACGCGCTGGTGCCAACGGGCAAAAGGAGAAGCTCTTCGGAGGAAGTCAGGCAGTTCGGGTTAGTGCACAGTAGAAGAAGAACAGGTTCCGCGACTCAAGCGCAGCCTCCACCGGGAGCAGAAGCAGAGCGCGAGAACGGACAAAAGGGTGCTGTTTTACACAGCGGGGAAAAGCAATGGGCTACTGCAGGAGGGCGACCAGATCCTAGCTATGCTACTCACCGGTCCCCGATGCAAGCAGACCCAGGCGTCTCCACGTTAGTTTCAGCAGCTGGCAGGTTCAGAGGAGCCGGGAATGCCTCGTCGTGTAGAGCAAAAAGACGTCCCAATCGGAGAAACCTGCACAGTTTGTTGCCGCAGCTGGGCAACGGAGCGGCCGTGTGTATCTGAGCCAAAAGTACACTCCTCCCTTCAGACCTGGGAACGCCAAGTGCACGAAGCGTGGGAGAGTGACAAGGACTCGAGATACTACACAACCTGGCGGCGGTTACAGAGCCGTGTAAGCTGGTCAGTCAACTGGATGGCCCAGAGACGCTTCCGAAGGCTTACAGGTAGGAGATGATGAAGTCGCCGAGAATAGCTGGTCCTGCTATTCCAAAGGTCGAAGCACCAGTACAGGCCTTCTGGTTCGATCAAAGGAGGAAAGGGTTTCACAGGACGACAGCAGTGCAAAGGAGGAGTCCTTCAGCGGGTCACCAGCGATTCCTCGGTCCAGCCTCTTGGTTGCAGGATACTTGGCTCCTGTATTCCTTCGTTCGTGAGAACTCAGGAGATCGACATGGTAGTGGTGTTTCCAGCCCCCTCTTATCCACGGTTCCCTTCGCGCCAAAACGGAGGGGAGCCAATGGGAGATCCGCTCATCAACACACACACCATTCGTGGACCAATCACGGACCACGGTGGTCCCAGGCATTCACACCACCCTAGACTCTCTGGCACCCAGGATGTGTATTGGGACCAGACATCCCAGCCCACACCCTGGAGGCACACAAACGACATGTAGAAGCCCGCGAAAGCATCCGTGTTTCGCGGGAAAGTACATGCCCAAATAAGGAAGGCCCCGGGTCAGCTCGACCCGGGGAAGGTGAAGGGAGCAAGACGGTCAGTGGACAAGACAAAGGAGCCTCGTGGTCTGGCCATTTTGGGAGCCAGGCCACCATTTTGGGTTCAGCGCGAAAAACGCGCTCAGAACGCCAAAAGGAGCTCAAAATACACAAATCGATCGCTGCCACCATTCCAGTCCCTGAATGACTTGCACCGATCAAATACCATCCTAAACGAGTATCTAGGGCCTGTAGAAGGCTAGAGACCCAAGAGAGCTGTAACTTAGCTTACAGTGCCCTCTTGTGTCATGTTGCACTAAAGCCGCAACATGGTAAAAGAAACTACGGGAAACAGCGTTCCCCGGTACTGACTGTTTTAAGGGCATGTCAGTTTCCTCGTAAGAAAGGAGCGAAAGCCCAGAGAAGTGCGGCAGAAGGCTGCACTTCTCTGGCAAAGTCAAGAACAAGGTGAAAAACAACAGCAAAAAGTTTAGGGGTTGCCACATGGAAGGAAAATTACCTACAATACGAAATCTTTCCTAACACCTTTTTTGTTTAATATTGCTCTTGAGCCCTTGGTAACGCTGATTCGTAACGAGAGGAGAATATGTGGTTTGACATTCAGGACTAAAGAAGTTAAAACGCTCTTATGCGGATGATGTGGTGGTGGTGGTGGTGGTGGTGGTGGTGCTCTCAGATCCTGGCAAGGCGAGTATGGTTATTAAGGAGATTCTTGAAAAAGTTGGTAAGTTTTCGGGTTATAGAATTAATTGGGACAAGACTGAGGTCTTCCCACTCTCGACTGCGGTCAGAAGGGAAGATTTTGCGGAATGGAAGTGTACGTGGTCTGAGAACAGTGTGAAATATTTGGGGGATTTTCTGGTTAAGGATGTGCGAAAGATGGTTCAATTTAACGTAACTAGACTGTTGGATACACTCAGGAGAGATACTAGGAAGTGGTCCAGATTAGACTTAGGAATCTGGGCTAAGGTTAATACTATTAAAATGTCACTTCTGCCTAAAGTTTTATGTTATGCAGTCAATCCCTCTGAGTTTTTCCAAAGAAATTACTTAAGAACATCGATCGGGTATTCCAGGATTTTGTTTGGGGTAAAAAAAAAGGCTCCTAGGATTCCGAGGTATATTTTACAGAGGGATGCTAAGGAAGGGGGATTTGGATATCCTGGTTTGGGGAAATATTATAGGGGTTTTGTTTTGAAGAAGGCTGCCCAATATGTGAAATCAGAGACTCTGGAGGAGCCAATTTGGTTGACTATAGAGAGAAATGCTTTAATGCCTTCAAGTTGGATAATGTTTTTTCGATGGGGACGCTACCTAGGGGTTCTAATAAGTTGCCAACTATTAAAGTATCTAAAGACTCAATGACATGGTGGGTGCTTAACTTTAATGTATTTCTGAATCATGTTTCTTCAATTTGGTATAACCCAGCATTGCAAATAAGTAATAGAGTATTGTGTTGGCGAAGTTGGATTTCTAAGGGTTTGTTGACTTTGGGAGATTTGTTGCGAGATGGGGTCTTAAAGTCTTTTGAGGAACTTCAATGTGAGTATCATTTGAGTAGTCGGGAAAAGAATAGATATAGGGGTCTTGAGCGGCTTCTGCCACAAGTATTTGATATGATGAATTCAGAACTGGAAAAAGAACCGGCGGGTTGGACTGTGTTCCACTTATTGCCAAATGATGTGTCCACATATCTGAGACTCATGAGTGAGGATGATCCAGTATTGCAGTCTTGGGATACATTGCACCAGAAGTGGGAGTTGGATTTAGGATTTAAAATCGGTGATGGAATCTGGAAGTATGTATGGCAGGTTGGTTATAGTAGTAAGATGGATCTCAAGCTGCGTCTTATACATCAGAAAATTTTGGGAAGGTTGTACTGGACACCAGTGAGGATGCATGATTTGGGATTACTTGCAGACGATATTTGTTGGGGATGTGGATGTGAGAAGGGATCATTGTTTCACATGTTATGGAATTGTTCGAGAGTGTCGACTTTTTGGACGGAAGTATTAGATAGATTGGATATCACTTTGTCGATTTCCTTTCCAAGGAAACCCTTTCAGGTTCTGTTATTGGCAAAAAGAGGTTGTTTGAAAGCTCGGCGGTATGGGTGTTGGATAGATAAGATATTGGTAGTGGTAGTGAAACAAATCATGAAAGTGTGGAAATCTAGGAAGAAACCGACTGTTGAGGATTGGATTAATGATGTGATTGTGTTATCGGAATTTGAGTTAGTTCAATCCAAAAAAATGGGTAAAGAAAAGGATTATTGGTTTTTGTGTAAGTCTTTCACTGAATTGTATGGTAATGTGACACAGGATGAGGGAAATGAGATATGCGAAGTTTTTTTTTGTCTAAATGTTTTAGGGTTTTTTTAATTATTTTTTATTAGATATTTCAATATCACTTGGTTCTTGTTTTTTACCCATTTCTAGGTTATTCTGTTATGAAACATTTTTACTGATATGGGCTTATGGGAAGGTTTAAGACTGGTTTTGTTGTACTTATGTTATTATCCTTCATTGTTTGGATTTGTTTGAAATTATAAATAGTTATTTTTAAAAAAAAGAGCTTTAGCTGCCTTATACTTTGCTCAATTGACATTGGTCGTCTGAAGACTTTTCTAACCTCTGACTTTGTATTTAACCTGTCCCTCCAAAAAGTCATACATTCTTTACTTGTATAACTGGGAAAGGGTTAATCTACATTGCATTGGGGTTCAAAAGTGCTTACCCGTTTGAGAAACGTGTTCACTATAGTTTCCTTCCCTAACCTTTCTTGTGACACCAAACTCAGTACGACTCTTAATGTACCAGTGATTTATCAATGTCCACAGTGTCCTAGTACTTGAAGTCCCCTCAGGCTATAGGAAGTGTCTGTGTGCCATCCCCAAAGGGGGTATCTACTAATTTATTGAGACAGAGTGTGTATTTTGAAGTATATTTGTTACATATATGGAGGGAAAGTAGGCTTTCTTATCCTATTGGATCTTAGTGCTGCATTTCATCTTCATGATCATGAACTCCTTGAAGTGGCTCTGGGAAAAACAGTCAACTGCCCACCAGCAGCTAAAGGGTGGATAATGTCATTCCTAAAACACAGGACATCACGGATTCACTGGGGTGAAAAACCTTAGTCAGAAAGAGAAATCCTTTGCGGGGTTCCACAGGGAGCGAGTATGTCCCGGTGGTTGTTCAACCGGCATCTGAGTTTTCTGTGCCACATATTGGATCAGTTAAACCTCTTTTTTTACTAATTATGCTGATGATACCCAGCTAGTGATGGAACTCTGTGGTGATCACAAAAAAGATAATCATTTACTTAACATCTATTCCAGCATAGAACAATGGATGAATTCCAACTGGATGTGCTTAAACAGAAAGAAGACAGAGTTCATGGTCTTCGGTCCCCAATGATATATGGCATTTGTAACGCGCCTATACACAAGTGTTTCAAGGCGCGACGAGGCAGGGAGGGGGGAACAAGGGGAAGACAGACAGCGATCCTACTAGGCCAGGTGTCATTCAGACCGCGCAAGTGAAGGGGGAGGGGGGGGGAGTGCAGTACAAGTAGTAGAATAGAAATAAAATAATAAATAAATAGGGCCAGCTGGTGGCAAGTGCAAGGTAAGTGCAGACAAGTGCTGGGGGGGGGGGGGCTGTAGTGATACAGAGACAGTCCCGCAGTGCAGGGGTTGCCAGGGAGGCAGTGCAAGTGAAGAGTGACTGGGCCCAGGACCGAGGTCGGTGAGAGTGGCCCAGTTGCAGAATCAGTGCAGTTTTGGTGAAGAATTTAGCAGGGGAGAGGGAGAGAGAAAGCAGAAGTGAAGAGGAAGGTTTTGAGGTGCTTCCGGAACCGGAGATGGTTCTCCTCAAGTTTCAGGGAGGCAGGAAGGCTGTTCCAGAGGGAGGCACCTGCCGCGGAGAGAGATCTACCCCCAGCTCGTTGCTTCGAGAAGCGGCTGACCCTGAGGGAGTTGGAGACGGATGAGCGTAGGGCTCGGGAAGGAAGAAACTCCAACAGGCCAGAAACTCCCTCTGACCAGAATATAATTCTTTTCTGATAGAAAACACACAGATTAAGGTCCTCGACAAAGTCAAAACACTGGGCATGATGATGGAAACATCATTATGAGCCGAAGCACAGTCGCAATATATTAAAAAAAAATGCAGTTACTACCTCAGACTCCTTAAAGCTATCAGACCTTACTTATCAGAGGACAACTGTGCCACAGTGGCTAGGGCAACCATTTTATCATGTTTGGACTATGGTAACGCCCTGATGGTAGGGGCAACCAACAAATGTCTCCAAGTCTATCAGATTATACAGAATAATGCAGTTAGAATCATTAAGCGCATACCTAAATTTGACCACATCGGCAACGCCAGGAAAGAGCTGCACTGGTTTAGAGTTGACAATAGAATTCAAATCAAAGCTCTCACCATAGCACATCGTTGTATCCATGGGAAGGCACCAGGGTACTTGAAATCTAAAATATGTACATGTATACCTACCTGCACTTTAAGATAAGCAGATCAAAACAAGGTTGTGGTGGCAAAGTACAAACGTATGCTAGGCCTAGGTAAATCCTTCCCGACCGTCACAGCAGTTCTCTAGAATAATCTGCCCATCAATATAAGGAAAGAAGCAAACTACCTACGTTTTTTTTTTCACAAGCTGGTGAAGACACATTTTTAATGGTCTTAAAACCATCTAGCCTGTCCCTTTCTGCCTGTCTCGTTAATTCTTGTATGTACTATGTGTCCATGTATCTGCGCCCCGAGACTTGCGAGTTACCGGCGCATTAGAAATGAATAGAAATATTTGCTTCCTTTTAAAGAAGGCTTAATATAAAACTGACTGTTAAATTAATAAATGTTTAATCGAGAAACCTTGAGTGTTAGTGTTATTTGGATACTTGTCACTGTGAAACTCTGTTGTAACCCTACAGCTCACATTGACCCCTCTTGAGATAAGCCTGGCTGCTCAGTCACTCTACCAACTTGTGTAGTACAGACTTAAACCAAAGGTTGTGTGAACTATTGCCAAGCGGACAAGGCCGGTGCAGTCTCCCACAGGATATTGCATACAATCTTGCCTAAAACTCACTAATCGGATTTAGTTCCAGCTTAGTCTGGCCATTAATAAAATATCTGGCAATAGCCCAGAACTTTTTTTTATTGTTTTTCAAAAGGCCAAAAAGGAATTTCCAAGCTGCATTAGTTGAAGAACATTTATTATTTCTAAGTCACTTCCTATAAGTGGAGGCCTGAGTTAGCAATTTCTTTTTCTCACACCACATGTACATGTTCCTGATAATGTTCGTTCCCTACGGGTTCAGTGCGCCCTACAAATTAATAAACAATGGTACATTTCTTGCGATAAGTGTTTAGTGTGATGTATGGCTATATCAAAAATGCTAGCAGGTATAGTTGGATCCACAGAGATCCTATGGTCAAAATGCAGCAACATTCTCAAGAATATTAGTAAACGTTACCGCAATAATTCTTCTCAAGCCACCCCACAATAGCTGCTTGGTTAGAACGAACAGAACTGCAAATATTGGAGACATTCTTCCCACTCCATTCAATGTGATTTCCCTGGACACTAGATGCAACGTGAAGTTCGATGTGATTTACATAACGTGGGGCTAAAAGCTTGTAGGACTGAGATAATATTGCATGGCCACTGAGCGTGATGAATGCGGCAGGTAATATACCACATTGATAAGAATTCCTATCCATAAAGATAAAATCAAGACAGGAAAAGCTGTTCCCTATTAGGTAAGATTTTCACAGAATTGGTCAATCTTCATGACCTGGGTCAACCCTAGAACCTTTTGCTCTACTAGTGGGAAATTTTTCCTCAATATCTCTGTGAGTGGCAACCTTTTACCACACTTGAAGAATCTTTAACTCCTTTTATGGGTGTCCTTTTTTTGACTCTCCATAATTTATTTTTAAAGTATCCTCTTTAACCACTTATTGGCAATAAGTGCTTGTTGTTACTGGGTTGCCCTAGGGGCTCCCCTTTTAACTTTCTTTTTCTAACCTTGAGAGAACTACAGTTGCCAAGGGTAGAAAGGATCTTTGGATCCCTTTTTACATTTTATTTTGTGAAACCAGCTCACACCACCTTACAATATATCCCCCCTTTCACACTAAAACTGTAACAATTCGGTTACAGGGAGGGACAAGCTTTCCTTCAAAGACTGGTGGCAGTGATATCTTGTATTAATTTGGTGCACCCTTACTGCGGGCGGTGTTCACAGCTGCAGTACAGGCACCTAAGGGTGCTCATTTTACCAAAATGGCCTCGTCTTTTTTCGGCTTTTTAGTGTTTCTTGTCCTTTCTTGTTCCTTCCCTTGACATCCAGGGCGGGAAATTCCTTTGTGTGATTTTTATCTTCGGTGGGAGTCCCCTTAACTTCCTGCCCAGGCTCCAGTCTGTCTGTGAAGGCAGGAAGCGAGGGAGGAGTCCAAAACTCCACAGCCCTCTGTCTCCCCCCCCCCCTTGCCTGAATGGGGACAAATCCCAGTTGGAGGGGGACCGCCCCTTGTTGTAAAATGCGGGGAGAGAATGCAGAGGTTGTGCTGTAGTTCCTGTTAAATACAGCGAACGTGGAAGCTGAAGAGTAGTCCACTACTGGAACCAAAACCGAAGGGGATGATGAAGGAAAAGCAGCAGAAATGACTTCCAGCGACTGGAGAGCCTGCTGTGTAACTGGAGCCTGCTGTAGCCCTTCCTTCCATTCGACCTGGGAACTCCGACGACCCACTAAACTCTAAGACGTGCATTTTGAGCCATCCCACGTGTTGCTGCAATACCCCAAAACCCTGGGACCTGGAGCCACTGTGCGGTGCACAGTTTCTGAATACCGAATCTCGCTGAAACCTGGTGGGCATCCTGGTGGATCGCCAGAGAAACTTATCGACTCTGAAAAGTCCCCTCAGCAGAGTGCTGGACCTTTGTAACGATGAGAATTCTACCACAGTTTTCTGTCTTCTTCTGTGCTCCTTTTAAAAGGAGCCAAATCCGCAGAACCGCATTCAGCTGCGAGGGAAACCTTGCCTAGAGCCTTCATCGATCGCTGCTGCATAATTCCTTCTGAGGTCTTGTTTTCAATCACCACAACAAGGAATCCAATGACCGGCTATTTGGCTGCAGACCCTGAAGTCCTCCTGCTGCCAAATCTTCAATGCTGAGGTACTGTTTTGGCTTGGGTATGTAATTAAGTCTCTTAGGATTCCTGTGTAGCTGTGGGGTGTTTTCTGTGATGGGGAGGCCTCTCATCCAGTGCACCCAGTCCCACTGCTAGAATCCTGCTAGGGTGTCTTCTGCGAAGCCCCTGGACCCTCTACTAACTAAGAAGTAAAGTACTCACCTGTTTGCCCAGTCTTCCTAAGGAACTCTGACTTTTGCTACTTAAGAACCTATCCTGACACTGCCTGTTGGACACAAGATCCTAGTGACCCCCCTTCTGCCACTGAGAACACGCATGCTCCAAGACTAAGGGAAAGACTTTTAAGGGATTGGGGCTTTTACCTAGAAAAGAAAATACATGTTTAAAAGTTACTTACTTGTAAAGAGTTGGTTGGTAACTGTAACTGAGAGTGAACAGTTACAAAAAGTCTTACTTACCTTGGATGTGTAATGCACTATTCTTAAAAGTATGGTAAACATCTTTTCTTCCTTAGAAACTGTTTTGCCATTCTAATAGAAAGTAGATGTAAAGGTATATTGCTCACCTGAGATTTAGGTTGTGCCTCTTCCCAAAAGTAAGGTGTTGGTTTCACCAGATTATTCCTGCAGGGTAATTGTGTATAAGTGTCCTCCAACTGTTGGTAGTCCTGTTAGGATAATGGTAGGAGTTTCCCCCAACTGGGTCTTGCTTCCCCTGACTTGCTGTTAGCCTGTCCAGAATAAGTATGCATTAGGTTGTTGCCTACCTAGAATAACTGAGCCATTCAGTGAAGTGTAACATTAGGGTTTACTGTCCCTGTGCTATCTAACCCAGACACTGTGGTTATAGCTGTCTTATAAGTCCTACATCTGTCACTTGTATAGTTGGGAAAGAACTAACCTGGACTCCTTGTGAGATGTAAAATGTATATGGGTTTTACTTACCTTGAGTTAGCTGTGTGCCACCCCAAAAATAAGTTGCAAGAGTTACTGCTCATCTCAGTTTGTGTTTCACTGATATCAAAAGCACCTGTAATTGAATGAATATTACATCCTTAGGTTTCACTCACCTAGTATAACTGTTTTATCACAAAAGTAGTTATAGGTTTTTACTGTACCTGGAATAAGTGTTTCACTCTTCACAAAAAGTATATTGTCGAGTTAACGGATTATGTGATTTGTACAGAGTCACTGTACAACTGGTAGGGTCTACTGCCCTTGCATTACTGAAATTAATTGTAAAAGTAAACACTGGTTTTCACTCCCCTAGAATAGGTGTGACCTATATTGAATGTGTATGAAAAGGTTTTGACTTCCCTAGAACTAGGGTTAGGTATTTAAAATAAGGTTTATACGTGGGTCTGTGTATTTAAGTATAGTGTTTTGTTTTTATTATTGTGATTACATATAACGTGTGATAGTACCTATTTACCGCTAGATTTATCTGGACCTACCTGTATTTAAATAAATCATTTATTTTTACATGCATAGTGTTTGTGTTTCTTTGGACTATTTGTATTATAATTTAATTTGTACGGATTCTACAGCCCTCTCTCCCTCCTAAAATGAGCCTGGCTGCTATGTCTACGCTACCATGTACTCTGGTGGTACAGCCTTATACTAAGAGTGGAGTCTTATACTGCCTCAGTTGGTAGCACTTGAGAAAAACTGTACTAACATTCCCATTGGTCCAAGTGTGGAGTGTTTCTCTATTGCTACGTTTGTTAACGCATACCAAATCATAAATATTGACGAGTTTGGCCTTGGCTAAATCTCCCATAGATGACCGATGTTTATTATCCCACTATGTGGCAACATTGAAGTAGTCTGGGGACAAAGGAATATCTGAGATCAATTGTGAGGCATTTAAATCGCCAGCAATTACAAGATTACCATCAGGATAGGATTGAAACCATTTAGAAAGAATCCTTTCTGTTAAGTTGACAATCCCAATTCCAGCCATCCCCATGGAGGCTGTACATTTTAATAATCAAAATCTTAATAGATGTGATCAAAGGATCACTTGAGGAGTGTCATCATAACAAAAGCACTAACTATCAGCACAAAAAGGTTTTAAATTAAGTTTGGACTTGGCTCCAACCGCAAGAACACCCATCGGGCGACCTCTGCTTTCACGGATAGCAGTGCAATGGAGGATGTTAAATACGTCAATGTTGAAGAAATCAATGGCTCATGTTTCTTGCAAAATACATACTTTGCTAGCTTTAATGAGCGCGATGCCCTGTGGATGTGCCAGGAAAGAGCGGAATCTGCCAGTGTTCCAGCAAATACACTTGATAATACCAATGTTGCTGTGCTGTGAATAGTTTTCCTGATCCCAGTAATTATCTACGCCGCCCATGGTGTTATCATAAGTGTTGACAGATGGTGACCGCAAGGCACACCTCGCAGCCAAATGCTGCACCGTGGGATTTAAAGCCTTGGTTCCCTGAGTGTGAGCGTGAGAAACCAAACTCGCAGATACCCTGGCAGGTTGCTTGTAGGAGACAGTACATTTAAACCCTAGTTTTAACAGCGTTCCAGCACATGTGCCCAGCAAAGGCCCCACTACCGGGGAAGCAAATTCAATTTAGACCCAGTTAGAATCACTATCTCATTTATGTAGCTCAATATGCAATAGTTAGTCGCTACTAATCGAAGAGAGCCAAGGAATGCTTTTCACAAGGCTAAAAGGAACATATGATTGAAAATTGGACTGTCAGCTTCTGGCTGAAGCTCTCCTACCTTCACCAATTTACACAATAATGAATTGGCGTCAGCCTCTTGATGGCAGTTGTGAGTTCTCCATAGTTCCGTAAATACCATAGCAGACGAGACTGGAGCATCGGCCACTCCATATGACGCACCAGGTGGCACTGTAATATTTGGTTGAGAAATCGTCCCAACAAGAAAAAATGGTGTTGCTACAGCAGACTTGTAATCAAGATCAGAGGCTATCAGGTGATATACCACCTGTGTAGGAGTTGTGCTGCTAGGGCGTATCCATTTGTCCAAAGGCCTGTAAAGCACTGGAGGGGGGTTTTCTGTACTCCTGCTCTCTACATGGCAGAGGAGAGGCACAGAGGACCCCAGCCAAGATTCTCTATTATTGGTAACGTAGTCGAGCAATCAAGGCTTAGCTCTCAGGAGGTAATGTGGGCTGCATCTTAAGTACAGTGCAGTCCCCAAGCACCCACAAAGGAATGTCCACACACTGTTAGTGAAAACAGTCTTTATATAATTAAGGTTCAAGGTTATATACACAATCACAATAACTCACTTTTGCTCAGTTAATCTACAATGGCAAATATATACACAGTTCGACGTGGTACCACAATTACGATCAATCAGATTTCATTAAAGTGCATCAACTGGACTTAGTTTAAATGTCACACAAATCAAGTAATAAAGCGAACCAACAATAGACATAGGAGGAAAAACAGTTGGTTAGAACAATGGGCAGAATACTGAGCCCCTAACACCAGGCACCGTTGTGTATGAAGACCCCCCCACCTGTGCAACCTGTAAATAAAGATATATCGTACAAGCCCAGTCCATATATTGTTCACAAGAGTATTATTTCCTTCCAAATAGTTCTACAACCCCCATGTACCTAGAATAGCAGACTTCGACGTTGGGTCGTCAACGGATCCTTTTTGAGGGGCTCTCTTCAAGGCAGGAGCCACGGATTGTCGGGATCCCACGAGAAAAAAGAGTGAACACTGTTGTTGCGGCAGCAGCTTCGGTTCTTGCGGTGCTCGTTGACGATCGGTCAAAAACATCCTGCAAGCTGAGGCGTGCGGTGCACCTAGACAACGAGGGTTCATTGCCGCAAGGAATCATTGAACTTTGGCCCAGCAAGGGCGTTGAGTCGTCAGCGTCTCTGCGGTCTTCGGGTGGCGGGAAACCCACCGGCGGCTTCTCCTCTGTCGTCGGCGGCCTTGACTTTCTCCGGCAGGACGAAAGCAGTCGACCAGGATGAAGAAGGGAGTCCTTGGATCAAAATGTTGTTAAGCAAAGGGAGGACTGCGGCTCCGGTCGGCGACGGTGAACGGCTGTCCGATGCTTCTCTTCGTTCTCCTTGGCGGTCCCCTTCTCCGGTCAGCAGCCTTTCATAGGTCTGTCTACCAGGGAGCTTTGGCAAAGATCAGCTGGTGAACGATGGTCCCTCGTAGCTCGGGAAGAGGTCTCCTAGCCAGGTCCTCTCTTGGATCAGTTCCTTGAAGGCACAGCAGCTTTCAGATTAGTGAAGAGCAGCAGCAGTTCTTTATCTTCCAGTGGGCCTCAAAGTTAAGCATCTGTTTCAACTTCAGCTTCTGAACGATTTCTAGCAGTGAGAGGCCCCCAGATATACTGTTGATATCCCCTTCACTCTGCTGGGTCACACTCGGGCAACCAATCATTCAGAAGGGGATTCAGGCAGTCTGGCAGCCAATCGGCTCACAGTGCGTTCAGGCCATTCTTCTCCATCCATACACAACACGGGATGTGGATTCGGACAAATACCCAGCCATTCAGCACTACACACATCATTCATACCAGTTTTGGGCAGGGCTGTCTCAGTCATTGTGTCAACCACCAAATACTAGACACCCATAACACAGAATGCGTAATATTCACACTCCATTCAACCAGGTCCCACCCCCACCCCACCGGGCGTACCCACAACATAGTCATTGGGAAGGCTGCAGCCAGTCTGACCTTAACTTCCCCACATTACCATATGTGGAACTTCCACCCAACAGCCAGTCAGGGGGAAGGGACAGAGTCAGGGCTTCCCGGGACTTTGGGAAAAGTAAGGTAACAAGCGATAGAAAGCAAGAGGCCACAGGGGCCATCTTGTTTCCTATCAGGAGTCCACTGATTCCAATGACTGGGCCGGAGCATCCCAAAATGGAGAATGCGCAGTGCATCTGTCAATTCAGTATAGAGCTGCCACCAGCCCCTACCCTGCGGCCACACACAGGTGCCCAAAAACATACTCTAGGAGTATAGGGTTGTACCCCCACTCATGGGTGCCATAAGGGTATCCCAAGGGTCTGTTCACCAAACCAAATACAGGAAGAGACGCACCGCCAGAAGTCCCACATGGACTCCTGCGCGGAAAACAAGTCCGAACATACATGATAAAAGGCAATAAAGGAAAAGGATACGGAGGTACTGTCCCTCCAATGCATTTCCAGCTGAACAAGGCCCCTGTAGCAGAACTTGTCTGGTTGTTTAATTACCTTGATCCTTGGTGATTATGGTACGAGAAGTAGGTGATGAGGCTGTTAGGGAGCATTCGCATTTCGAATGGATTGTGTCCTCCCACGTATTTCTCATATTAGATAGTCGTATTGTCAGCTTTGCTGCTTGAAAAATGTTTTCCACACCAGAGGGCTCTGTGCTCGATGTTGTACTGTCGATGTCCCTCGAGGGCTGCCGTAGAGTGTTGCCGTCATCCATAGTATAAATGGCTTGATCCGCGCCTATTGGCTTCAATTCCATTTTTCCGAAAGCTTTCGATTCGTGTGTATGAAAACGCTGCTTCAGTCTTTCGAGATGTCTTCATCTAATCCTTCTACCCCTAAAACTGGCTTCACAAAATTCCAGAATTACGGGAAGAAAATGTCCATAACTGATCCCCATCGAGTTTGCCTCTGGTGCCTGGGTCCCGACCATCGAGTGACTGCGGTTCTTGTCAAGCTATGACGGGTAAAGCTCTCAAGGAACAATGAGGTAAATTGGCGGTGGGGGAGCAATTTTCGAAGGCCTGTTCGATGAAAAATAAAGGCTCTGCAGAGTCTAGGGAAGAGTCTCGGCGTAAGTCGAAGTCTAGGTTGAGGAGTCGGTCAAGAAAATCTTGTTTGAAAAAAAGAAAAGGCATAACAGATCTCCCTCTCCTTTATCTTCTGATACAGGGGTTATCACTTGTCCATCTAAGCATGATTCCCCTAGAAAATGGGATGATTTTAGAGCATCAATGATGCAGATCTTTGAGGACGTGGCCCGACCCCCCTCAAAGAAATCGCGTGAAGAGCATGCCTCAGCTCATTCTAAGGATGACAGAGGAAGGTCAGAGTCTAGACGCTCAAAATGCGGCGAGAAATCGAGGGGGTCATCAAGAGAGACCTCTTTGATACCTCATAAAAAGAGCAAGACGGGCCTATCGGTGCATAAACCGAAGGTGACACCAGACAAAATGGTGTCATGTTCCAAACCGTCATCGAAACCTGCGTCAAAGGTTTCCTGGCCACCTCTGCCGAAGACTTACTCGACACCAGTGTCCAAGGCTCCATCGTCGCCTTCCTGGACGGTGCCTCCATCTAAAACTCCTTCGACCTTATTGAAGTCAACACCATCGACGTCTTTGTCGAGGGCAACATTGATTCCGGCACTATTATCGACACCATTGGCAAAACCAAGGTTGATGCACTCAAAACAACGGGTAAAACTTTTCTCCCTGTACGAAGAACAAAAATTCTTGGAGGTGGAGACTTCCCATTTTGAGGTGAGATATGGTACAAAGAATGTTCCTGAGGAACTAATTGACCCTCAGTCCAAAAAGTCTGACCTCTATGACTGTCTCCAAACAGCTAGTGTTATAGACAATTCACCTGATTTGGAATTCGACAAACCTGACCCAGCTGATCATGCTGACGTATAGAAATATTATGAATAGGGTGGAACAGAAAGTCACCCACCTACGAACAAGATGACATGACGGACATTCTCAGTCAAGGTACTCAAAAGGATCTTGTTCTTCCTTTTTACACAGCACTTCAGAGGAAGGTTATGGTTGCATGGGAAGCCCCAGATTTGGGACCGGCGATAAACAAAAACTTTGCAAGGAAATATAGAACCTCATCCTCTGACCCTGACTATTTACCTAAGCATCCTACACCGGAAAGCTTAGTGGTCCAAGCAGTTAGATCCACCAGACAGTCTGCATACCCCTCTGTTCCCCCAGACAGGGATGATAAGAGAATTGATGGCTGGTCTCACGATTTTTTCTTTGAGCAGTATGGCTTTAAAATCAACAGATGTGACTTGCACCCTTGCGAGGTTGACATACACTCTGTGGGATTGTATTAGTTCAGCGGCTGAACACATTCCTGAGGGCGAGGAACGAGACGGCTTCCTTGCGATTGTAAAAGATTTAAAGGAGGCTATGGGGGAATGCCTCAAGTCAGGACTGGACATTGCTGATAGCATCAGCAGGTCCATGGCTTCTAGCACAGTGCTACGCAGGTTTGCGTGGCTGAGAAAGTCGGGCTTTGCACCGGATGTGCAGGTTCAGTATGCCATTTGATGGCTTGAGGTTGTTCGGCAGCAAGGCGGATGAAAGTTTGGAGAAGCTGCAGACCTCTAAGGCGGCGGTCAAGTCACTTAGCACCTCCATACGTCAACCTCAGCAATACTTCTACTCAGGCACATCTTCCTGGAGGGGTCGTCCTTTACGTTTTTATTCCTCATTTGGAAGGGGAAGAGGACAGGCTAGTCAAAGAGGACAAAGAAAAATTCCTCGTGGTGGACGTGGAAAGGGTGCAAGATCAGCTGCAACTCCCTGCAGCCGCTGCTAAGCCACTCTGAGGCCTTGACCCACAAGACCCCGGTGGGAGGCAGGATCTCTGCATCTGAACGAATGGCAGGGCATTACTTCAGATGCTTGGGCACCAGAAACAGTGGCTCAAGGTTACTGCTTCCTTTTCAGAAAAGGCCTCCGGACCATCCACCGGGATACAACTCTGTCAAAATTCCAGATCCGCTCCTGTTGCAGGAAATTTTAACCCTGCTAGAGAAAAGTGCAATAGAACATGTACCTGTAGCGGAGAGGAACAAGGGTTGGTATTCCCCATACTTTGTCATCCCAAAGGAGGACAGAGGATTGAGACCCATCTTGGACTTAAGAAACTTGAACAAGTTCCTTAGGAAGCACAAGTTCAAGATGGTAACCCTTTCTCACAGCCTTCAGGTCTCCAACTCCAAGACTGGTTGGTATCATTAGACCTTCAGGATGCTTACTTTCATGTGCCAATCCATATCAAGCACAGGAAGTACCGGAGGTTCACGGTTGGCAGTTCTCATTATCAGTTTGGACTTCTGCCATTCGGGCTGACCTCCGCTTGAGGGTTTTCACCAAGCTGATGGCAGTAGTGGCAGCAAGGTTCAGGAGAGGGGGATTCAAGTCTACCCTTACCTGGACGATTGGTTAATAAGGGCATATTCACCCGAACAGGCCCAGGAACATCTGAGCATGACCTGCCACTTCTTACACAGACTGGGCTTCTCCCTCAATTACAAGAAGTCAAATATGATACAATTCCAAAGACTCCAATTCATCTAACTCCTGGATACTTCCTTGGGGAAAGCCTTGCCTCCCAAGGTGACAGCTCATCACATTCTGCAGATGGTAACAAAATTCCAGAATGCCCAGCTTCTGCCGGCCTTAGATTTTCTGAGTTTGCTAGGACTCATGGCATCCTGCATTTTTCTGGTGCCAGAGGCCAGATTGAGAATGAGATCCCTTCAATGGGCCCTCAGGACTCAATGATCCCAATTTTCGGGGAATATGTCAGATCTTTTGCAAGTCGCAGTACCTTGAGCTGGATGCGCGCTAATGATATGATTCATACTGCACCCAACGTCGATGTACATACCTGTATATATGTAACTTAATGCACCCACCTTCCTCAATCCCTTGTATATTGCCTGTCTTTGTATTGTAACTATCTCATTGTGTAACCGAAGTCTCAAGTATTCCTGTACCATGTTGCGCCCAGTTACCTTTGGGTTTGGTGCGCCCTACAAATAAACAAGTCCCCGCCAGGGTGGCTCAAGATCTTCTATGGTGGGCTTGCCAAGACAATATTCTCAAGGGAGAATCTTTTTGGCAACCATGGCCGGAGATAACAGTAGTGACAGACACCTCACTCACAGGGTGGGGAGCTCACATCAACGATCTGACAATCAGCGGTCGTTGCTCTCCTCATCGGAGTCCAAACTACACATTAATCTTTTGGAGCCAAGGGCAATCGGACTAACGCTGAAGGCTTTTCTGCCCTCTGTACGGGCAAAGAATGTCCTGATAATGACAGACAACACAGTGGCCATGTACTACCTCAACAAGAGAGGAGGCGTAGGGTCACTACCACTGTGCAGAGAGGCAATGCAGCCCTGGTTCTGGGCAATACTAGAAGGAATCTGTCAGCAATTCACCTAGCCGGAGAGCAGAACACAGCGGTGGACGCTCTGAGCAGGCAGAGCACAGTATCCCGCGAGTGGGAACTAGCTCAGGAAGTCCTTCAAGCGATCTTCACCTTTTGGGCAACCCCACAAGTGGATCTGTTTGCGACCAGTGTCAACAGGAAGTGCAAACTCTACTGCTCGATGGCATTTCCTCCAAGAGGAGCTCTAGAGGACGCGTTCGTAGTGGACTGGGAATTTCCACTACTATACCCGTTTCCTCCAGTCCCCGTACTTCCTCACATAATCAGGAGGTTGAGAAAGTTCAGGAAAACCATTATCCTAATTGCCCCGGATTGGGCCAGGAGGACGTGGTACCCAGACTTTCTGGACATGTCCATCTGACCTCCAATACGTCTTCCACTAAGAGAGGATCTTCTCTCGCAAGAGGAAGGTCGGGTTCTCCATCCAGAGGTCAAGACACTCAGCCTTCATGCATGGTTTCTTGGTTTCTGAGAGGCTGAGGTACAAGGATTGGGACCAGCCCGGACGATGTAATGGAGATGGCCAGCATCTAAATCCTTGTACCAGTGTTGTTGGAACAAGTTCAGTAACTGGTGCAAGGATAAGAATGTGGATCCATTCCTATGTGGTACACCTATGGTACGTACTTTCCTATTACATTTGGCCAATCGGGGGCTCCAGATTGGTACAATAAAAGGATACTGAGCTGCACTTTCTATTTTTAAGCGATCCTCAGAAGAGGTGTCTTCAAAATTCCATTGATTGTGCAGTTTTTAAAGGGTCTCACTAACGTGTACCCTCCAGTCCCATTTCAAGTCCCTGTTTGGGATCTAAATTTAGTATTAAAATTCCTTACATGCATTCCTTTCGAGCCTTTGCATTCTTGTCCGCTAAGGCTTCTCACTTTGAAGACAATCCTACTATTGGCTATTAAATCAGCCTGCAGGGTGAGCGAGTTACAGGCTCTCTTGTAAGCCTCCTCACACCATCTTCCATAAAGACAAAGTTATACTTAAAGTCAAACCTTCATTTCTACCAAAAATAGTGACTTTCACTTGTCTCAAAAAAATCGCATTGCCATCTTTCTAGCCTCCACTCATGCAAGTAAGGAGGAAGAAAGGCTCCACAGGCTGGACTCAAAAAGGGCTCTCAGCTTTTACATTTCTAGACTGGCAACATCTCGGCAAAGTGAACTACTTTTCATTGGATATACCGGCCACAAATTGGGCCTGGCAGTAACGAAACTGACCTTATCCAGATGGATAAATTTAGCAATTGGAGAATGTTACAAGCTGGCTAGTAAAGAGCCTCCAGATGGGCTAAGGGCTCATTCTACTAGGGGCATGGCGACTTCGACGGCTCTTCAGAGGGGTGTCCCGGTGCAAGATATTTGTGCAGCAGCCACCTGGTCGTCGATGCACACTTTTGTGAAACACTATTGTTTAGATTCCACCTCATCCCTAGGAGGTCTTTTTGCTAAGGCCGTACTACATACGGTCCATGAGTGGAATCAACTAGTACTCCCTCCTCCAAAATTTTCACTGCTTTGGGAGTCTTATCTAAGATGAGGAATACTTGGGAGGACACAATCCATTCGAAGAACACGTTACTTACCAACTGTAACGTTCTTTCGATTGGATGTTCCTCCCACGTATTCCTCATCGACCCGCCCAACCTACCCCGCCGTACAGTTTACGTATTGTACACTCAATGTTCCTTGAGAGCTTACGGTCTAAGGGTACGCCTTATCAACTCCTCAGTTGAGGATATCGAAAAAAAACAGAACTGAAACCAACGGGCACGGCTCGAGCCATTTATACTATGGATGAAGTCTACACTCTACGGCAGCCCTCCAGGGACATAGACGCCACGACATCGAGCACAGCACCCTCTGCTGTGGGATTTTGCAGCGAAGATGAGGAATATGTGGGAGGAACATCCAATCGAAAGAACGTTACAGTTGGTGAACAACTTGTTCGTCTGTGCTAATTGCCCTTCATCTTTAGAGACCCCCAGCTCTTTTGCTGGAATTTAGGACTTTTTCATTTTAACCATGGAGTGAGTGAGACCTTTTTCTCACTCCTGTATTTTGACCTAATTTGGATTTGAGTTTTTACTGTTTCTGGAGTCTGACAAACTCCCTAGGCATCTACTTTTTGTATGGTGACACACAGCACCGTCCCTGCAGTGCCACAGAGAAATCCTTAAGATCTCTCATAAGGTTTAAATACCCTTTTCTTGTGTGAACTAATTTTCCCAAGAATAGTAAAGTGAAATTGACTTTACTTACATTTTTCTCTTTGTAGGTCCTGCACACCCCATCTTATGTGGAGTGCTGTGAGTTTACCTCGTAGCCCCCTTTCCTACAATCTCATGTAAAAAAAATGTTACCCATACTACTTTAAATGGCTGGTGGCAGTTGTTTAATTTTCCTACCTTTGTGCCTTTTCTACCGCAGGCTGAACCCTAAACTGCAGTATAGCACCCATGGGTGACCATTGTGTCAAAATGGCCCTGGTTTTCTATTTTTTGCCATTTTCTGTTTGTGAGGTCTTTCTCACCAGGTCTGGTCCCTTTCTTCGTTTTGCCTTTGGCGGGCTTCAGCCCTGAAGCCCGCCTCTGGCTCTAGTGTGTCTAGCAAGGCAGGATGTGAGGGAGGTTTCCGAAATGCCCCTGTCCATTGTCTCTAAAGGTGCATGAATTCAACCAGTCCTAATTGGCTCTCTAAGAACCTCAGGTCATCTTCGACTCCACGCTTTCCTTTTCTGCCCACATCTCTGATGTCTCTAAAAAGTCAAACTTCCAACTGCACCTCCTCTGAGGTATTCTGCCTTTCCTCTCCTTCCCCCAGAAGCTCACTGTATCTCGAGCCCTGGTTCTCTCTAGGCTGGATTACTGCAACAGCCTCTTTCTAAATCTACCTGCTTCTACTCTCTGCCCTTTGCAACTCATCCAGAACAGGACTGCAAGACTTGTCCTGGGCCTCAAGCGTTTGGATCGTATCTCTGCAGCCCTGAAATCTCTTCATTGGCTCCCAGTGGCTGCAAGGATTAAATTGTCCACAAGGCTTTCTGGGGCCTGGGTCCAAAATACCTTCAACTCTCCCTTCGCAAATACCTTCCCTCTCGAGCTCTTCGCTCCTCCAACTTCCTCAGGGTCAGTTGTTTCTCAGAGAAACATGCTGGGTAGATCGGTCTTTGGCTCGGGCCTTGTTAGGCAGAATTGTATGCAGTACCCTTTGGGTGCACTACAACAACCCTGACCTCCTTGCAATAGGAACCTAACCTTTGGTATAAGCTTGTACTACACAGGTTATTAGTGTGTTGAGCAGCCAGGCTTATCTCAAGAGGGGTCAATGGGAGCTGTAGGGGAGTTACACAGGGATTTACAGTTACAAGTATTCAAATAAACTCTTACACACAAGGTTTCTTGAATAAACGATTATTCATTTATCAGTCAGTTAGGGTAAGCCTTCTTCGGAAGGGAGCAATATAACAGTAACACTCAAATATGCTTCACAAAATACACACTCTTAATATTTCTAAATCAGTAAGTACCCTTTTGGGATGGCCCACAGACACAACCTACACCCTCAAGTGACTTCAATAGCTAGGGTACTGGGGACATTAATATATCACTGTTGCATTTAGAATAATTTAGGAGTGGGGGGCGCTGTTGCGCACATCTAAAATGGCCGCTTAGTCCCAGAGCTCCAGCCCGTATGAATCCTGTATTATAATCATCCTCTTTCAGGGCTACCCACGAAGCAAGAAAGGCGCAGCGACAAGTGGCGCATGATTGAGGGCACCAGCGGTGAAAATCTGGGGCCGCTGTGACCAGCCGTTCCGGAGTTACACCGTCCGGAAAATACTGCGCGCCTCAGCGACAGCGGGGCCGCCCACGGGTTCCGGAAGATTCTCCCTGTGGAGCCGCTGGGGGAGGGGCTGTGTCTCACTGTGAGGGCGGCGTGCCAGCTGGACCCCGCGAAGAAAGCCAAGCACTGCAGCCTTCGGACCGCGGGTGCTCAGGGACCCGAAATAACCCGTACGAGCAACGAGGTTGCCCTTATGCGGGATCGCTGGATCGATTGACCCAAGTGGAGAGGCGCCCTGCGGGTGGCTGTGTGCGGCTGCGGCCGTTGAAGCACTGCTGCCTGTGGAACCCCTGGCAGCGGCTGCAGGGAGCGGAGGCGGCCCTCTGAGACCGCGGGGACAACTGGTGAGTGCACGCCAATGGGCGGGCGGACGCCCCGTCCCCATTGGCGACCACCAAGGGAAGTGTGCCGTATCTTCTCCCGGCGCAGCGCTCTAGCCTACACGATCCTTGCGGCGCAAACCCAAGTAAGTGCATGGAAGGCAGCACAGGAGGAAGGGAGACATCCAATAAGGAGAAAGATGGAGGGTGGAAAACGCCAGGCGCATTAAATCCCCGTTTGACAATCCTACATGTGGGAAAGAGGGGCGGCAATTTGAGCCACCGTGTTGAGACGTGCACCCCATAATTAATCTGTGGTGGAGATACCTGCGGTGCTGGCAGATAGCCCGCATAGGCAGCGCAGTTGGCGGGCTACACGGCCTCTGGCCTAATTGGTCTAATCGGTGGGGCACCCTGCTGGTACTGCATACGGCCACGTGCCAATGGAATACTAAGATGGAGGTGGCACCCGCACAACTGACGGGGAATCCCGACCACTACCCTGATTCACAGTAACGCCCCTGCGGAGTAAACTGGGCTAATATATGCGGCGAACCATCGCAATCCGCACAAAGTGGTGCCGCACAGGACACTAACTGCTATTTGAGAGATGGGTCCCGTCCATATACCCTAGATCCGAGACCCTGCCTCGCGGAGGGCACTGAAACGTCTAGGAGCCCCCACGCCAGGTGGCGGAGGACTTGCGCGGCTGCCCGAGCCCACGCCGCCACGATCATTGACATTGTTCATAACCCAGAGTATAGGGTTGCGCTATAATCCTTCCCCTTGGAAAAGACCGCATTGGGGCATATATGTGACACATTGGAAATACGTGATCTCCGCAACAATACCCGAGTAGACGCCTGGAGCTCGTCCAGCAGCTCTCCCTCTGAACTTGAAAGTTGTTATAATCCCAGCGCCTTCATCACTCTTTGGTTGCGCCTGGCACCTTCAACACCCTCTGGTTGAACCCTATACGCTTGTGCTGGCAAACAGGAGCGCTCTATCAGGGTGCATGAACACTATATGCTCTATACAGGGAAATAACGAATATACCGCTTCAAGAGAACTGGAAGACGTGGGAGGACACAAGCGACTCGACTCACCATATGGGCCGCCATGAGCAGAAAGGCGTGCGCTCCAAGAAAATGGGCCCAATGGACTCCTTTGCCAGCTCTCAACCCAGCGGGTCCACCACACCACCACCAAAGCAAACGGACAGCCAATTGGAACTCCCGATGGATGAGAGAGTGGACAGACTAATGGCAATGGTTCAAAACGGCTTCCTGGCGGTTAACACCAAACTGGACGACATTGGGGCAACAATCAGCTCCCTGAAGGCAAGGGTAGATGAGGATAGCACACGTATCACCGAGGCCGAAAATAGGATTGGCACCAATGAGGATTCGATAATACAGCATGGCCGCAACATGGCCCAGCTGAAAGGTGACCTCCAAAAAACCCTAAATAAATGTGAAGACCTGGAATCCCGTTCCAGGAGGAACAACATCCGTCTGGTCGCAGTGACCGAACCCTTTGGCAAGGGATCCATGGAACGCCAAGTGGAGTCTCTCTTGAAAGACCTTCTGGGCCCCGACTCCTTCTCAGACCACTTCCTTGTGGAACGCGCCCATCGTACTTTGGCACCTCCGCCCAGACCTGGAGCACCACCTCGTACGATAATCGCCCGTCTCCTCAATTATAGGGACAGAGACGCTATCCTGCGGATTTCCAGGGAAAAGGCACTCTATTCTATGAGAATAACAGGATACATATACATCCGGACTTTTCAACAAATGTACAAACGTTGAGAAGGTCTTACTAACCTGTTAAGAAACAATTGAGACTCCGTCAGGTTCCCTACTCGCTTGTCTTCCCAGCAAAAATGAGGATCCAGCATGGAGGCCGGGCGCACTTCTTTGAAAATCCTATTGAGGCCATGTCATATGTCGAAGCCTCCATCCCCCTGCCTGCCCGGGATCGGGCCATAAACCAGAATTTACCGCCTCAGGTGGCTGGAGAGCTGGATGACCCCGCCGGCTGATGCACTTCTGTTCTTGCTACACTAATATAATGCTTAAAACCAAGGGCGGCGAGGTGGCCCTGATTGTTACTTGTTGAAGTAGGGCCGTGAGGGCCCCCTGGGACAACGGCCATGTGAGTACAGCTCACACCCCCAGGAGTGTTCCCAGGTTATGGTTCAAGGGATACATTGGGTTGGGGTTGATGATGCGGGTGGGGGTTGGTGGGGAGATCAAGTTAAGGTTCTACCTGGTGATATGCCGGGCCTGTTTGGGGAGTTACTGTGCCGAGTAGTTGTAATGTTAAAATCAGAGAGCGGTTTTATAGCAGGACGTCCATACCACTTGCGACAGGGGCAAGGCTATGGGCAGATGACTATCCCAAGGTACGATTATGACACAGGCTAATAGGGGCTTAAATATTAAGCTGCTCTCCTGGAACATCCATGGGCTAAACAACCCGGTTAAGGCAAGGAAGATTGTAGCATACATTACACGCCATAACCCTCACATCCTTTTTATACAAGAGACGCATGCACTAGGGCATGTCAATACTAAATTCCTGCCATGGTGGGGCTCCCATAGATACTATACAGAATATTCAGCACAATCTAGGGGAGTGTTGACTCTCGTACACCCGAAGCTGTGCTTTAAATATCACTCCAGTAAAATAGGCCCGCAAGGCAGATGTGCACTGGTATGGGGGGAACTGGCGGGGCGCCAAATCATTTTGATCAATACATATGGACCCAATGTGGACGGTCCGCAATTCTTTTGTACAATACTTGATATGCTGTCCACATCAGGGGAGGCACAAATAATTTGGGGTGGAGACTTTAACATATTAGATCAATCCCTAGATCGGTCCTCAACCACTCCCAGAACCCCGTCCTATGCTGCACTGGTTGTGAAACAGTTGATGGAACAGACGGGCATGATAGACGCATGGGGTACACTACACCCGTACGAGAAAAAATTCACCTTTTATTCGTCTGTACACGATTCCCACTCGCGCATAGATTACTGGTTTATCAGTCAGTCCCTAGCCGGGGCGGTCTCTGGTTGTGAAATACACCCCCGTACCCTCTCGGATCACTCGCCAGTAACACTCAACATGTGATGTTCCACCTCCGGCTAGAAGTTGGAGAATGCCCCCCGCGATCCTGAGAGACCCCACATCTGTGAATCAGAGATCGTGGAATTTCTGAAGTAAATGAGGGTTCGGTTAACACCTATGCTACACTGTGGGAGGCATTTAAGGGCTGGGTTCGGGGAACTATCCTGGGCAAGTCTACAGGTATGTTGAAATCCGTGCGAAGGGAACTAGGCATAGCCGAGGCCAAAATAGACTTGCTACAAACTTTAGAGTTCTACTCCTCTCTCTTTTCCAACCATGATAAAAAACTAGAGGGGACACGTTCCGGTACTTGGACAATCTAGACCTGCCTACATTAACCACCGAGACCCGTAACATACTAGATAAGCCTATCACTGTTGAAGAGATTATAGAAGCCATCAAATCCCTATCAAGTGGCCGTGCCCCTGGCTCTGACGGCCTAAGTGTGGAATTATATAAAGAATTCCTGAGCGAATTGGCCCCACTACTATTAAAAGTGTGGGATGAGGCAATGAACCGTGGGGTCCTTCCGGAATCGATGCGTGAAGCAATCATCACTGTCCTCTTGAAACCCCCGAGACCGGCACAAGACATGGCATCCTATAGACCCCTCTCCTTGATAAACACTGACGCGAACATTTTCGCTAAGGTATTGGCCACCAAACTCCTGCCGTATATGTCGATCCTTGTCCACCCTGACCAAGCTGGCTTTATACCAACCAGATCCACAGCTCTCAACCTGAGGCGCCTATTCAATGTAATGGCACCAATAGATCCAGACGCAAAGGCGGCCTTGGTAGCACTAGATGCCGAGAAGGCTTTTGATTCCGTGCCTTGGACGTACCTCTTCTTGGTGCTCGAGCGGTTTGGTCTCGGCCAATACTTTATTAAATGCGTACGGCTACTATATACCCAGCCGTCTGCCTAAGTCTTAACCAACACCACTCTATCTCTTACATTCCAACTGCACAGGAGGGCCAGGCAAGGTTGTCCCTTCTCACCTATACTCTTTGCGCTTACCATTGAACCAATGGCAGAATATATACGTCAGAACCATTCACATAGAGGTCTTAGAATGACCGGTTCCCCACGGATCATATCGTCCTATGCAGACGACACCCAGCTGTACGTCCGTGACCCGAAGGACAATGTGCAACACATTATGCTAGACATACATGAGTTCTCACAGCACTCGGGATACAGAATCAACGTACCCAAGTCCGAAATGTTTCCTTTGACTGACAGTACGTGTGACCTATCCGAGATGGAAGGGTTTAGGCCCGCTCCCACCAGGGTACGCTACTTGGGGATCATGGTAGCTAAAGATAAACAACTGTTATATACGCATAACCACGGCGACCTGTTACTAAACTTGTCAACCAAGTTCCAGTTATGGGCTAACCTCCCACTATCCCTGTATAGCAGAGTGGCGCTACTCAAGATGGTAGTTCTCCCCAAACTCCTATACTACTACTACGCTAGAACCCCAGACACATGAATGTATCAGGGCGATAGTGTCCACAAATGGCTACGGTAAGGGGGTCTCGATGCTTTATTCTTTAGTCCAAACCCACTCCCCTTCACGTAACACGATAAGAGACCTGGGAGCGGGACGTGGGCACCCAGATTGATGACGGCAGATGGGCCTGTTACTGTCAACTCACTAGATCTGTTTCTATGAATTCTGGGCTCCGACTAATTCAATTCAAATGCCCCTGCCAGACTAGCCAAATTTGTGGACAGTTACACAGGTGCCTGCCCCAAATGCAATGCTCCGGATGCGGGCCCTATCATATGTACTGGTCATGCCCTTTGATTGTGGAATTTTGGCAGGAGGTGGCGGAACTCCTTGAAGACATAACGTCAATTCCGGCGAGACTATCTCCTTTGAAGTACCTATTTGGTGACATTGGTAAAGTGAAGGAAACCATGAGACGATTGTTTAATATTTCATGCATTGTCGCCAAACGCTGTATCCTTAAATGTTGGAAATCTACAATTGGTCCAACCCGAGCCAACTTCTTAAAAGACCAATGTATGGTGAATGACGATGAGGAACTCTTTGTACTATCGGTCCCGACACCCTGTTGCCCTTAAGACATTTGGACGCTGCTGCGCCTTTACTTGTGTGATCTGAGGTCAGACACGGAAGTAACGCCTATATCCTCACCCTGATGTACACTGTTTTTCTTTCTTCACCCAACGTATATATCTATGAGTAATGTAAAGATATCCAAACTGTGTTATGATGATTATGCAATTGGTCGTGTTGTAAACCTGCTCTCAATAAATATGTTTTAAAAAAAAAGAATCATTTAGGAGTAAGTTAAAGAAAAAGGTTTTTAGAACATACAAGAGACCACAAATATTCTTTAAGCAGGCAATTACTTTCAGATCCCCCAATAAGAGTAATTCAGTGGAACAGGCTAAGCCAAAGTCAATGGGCAAAAGTCGATATGAGCTGAAGCACTTCTTTGCAGGTAAGTAAGAAAGGTCTTTGCACAATGTTTTAGAAGTCTTTGAAGAAAAAGAATCATCAATGTAGGGCCACAAGCTGTTAGACTTGTGAGTAGTAGAAGATGCAGGCAATTCTACCGCAAGAGGTAAGTTCTCTCAGACTTTTACAGTACCTTTTGTAGTGAAGAAAAAGTGCAGCAGATGAGTCTGTTCCTGAGCTGCTCTGCAGATCTCACTGTTCCTGGGCCTCAGTCCTGTTGAGGGTCTGACTTCCAGGGAGCTTCAGCGAAGGTTAGCGGTGCTCGATGGTCCCTCGGAGCACGGGAAGAGGGTGCCTAACCAGGTCCTCTCTTGGATCAGTCTCGACGGCGCAGCGGCTTTCGGATTTCGGCGAAGGGAGACAGCAGTCAACCTTCTTCAGGCTCGGCTTTGAGATTCAGCTTCAATTTTAATGTCAGTTTCTGAACGAATTCTAGCAGTGAGAGGCCCCCAGATATACTAGTTGATCTCTCATTCATTCTGCTGGGTCACACTCAGGCAACCAATCACTCAGAAGGGCATTCAGCAGTCAGTCAGCCAATCGGGCATACAGTGCATTCAGGCCATTCTCCTCCCTCTCAGACACTCACAACAAGGAATGTGTATTGGGACAAGTACCCAGCCATTCAACACTACATACTGCATTCATACCAGTTTCAGGCAGGGCTGTCTCAGTCATTGTGTCAAACACCAGATACCAGACATCCACAACAAGGAGTGCATATTGGTCGTACACTCCATTCACCCAGGACCCACCCACAGCGTGTACCCACAACATACAGTCACTGGGAAGGCTCCAGCCAGTCTGGCCTGGACTTCACTACAATACCTTATATGGAACTTCCGCCCAACAGCCAATCAGGGGGAAGGGACAGAGTCAGGGCTTCCCAGGACTTTGGGAAAACAAGGTAACAGGCAATTGAAAGCAAGAGGCCACAGGGGCCATCTTGTTTCCTATCAGGAATCAACTGATTCGAATGGCAGGGCATGGATATCCCCAAAATGGAGGATACTGGGAGCACCTGTCAAATTCAGTATGGTGCTGCCACCAGCCCATACCCTACTCTGTGGGCCACACACAGGTGCCCTAGATCATACACTAGGGGCACAGGGTTGTGCCCACACCCATGGGTGCCATAAGGGTATCCCATGGGTCTGTACACCAAACCAAAAACAGGAAGAGCTGCACTGCCAGGAGTCCCACATGGGCTCCTGTGCAGAAAACAATACAGAACACAAATGAAAAAGGACTACAGGACAAGGACAGGGAGGCCCTGTCCCTCCTATGCATTTCCAGCATCACAAGGGGATATGGGTAACCCCTCCAACACTCTATTGTAAGATAGTGTGTGCTGGGTCTAGGAAATTTAAAAAACGAGTAAAGTCAATTTAACTTTACGTTCTCTGGGAAACAGTAGTTTATCCCAGAGAATGTATCTAAACCTTGGAACAGCCTAAAAAGGCTTCCTGTGTCACTGCACTGAGGGTGCTGTGCGACACACATGGAAAGAGGATGCCTATGGAGTTATCTAAAACTCTAATCAAAAGAAACAAACACAGAAAACAAACAGAATTAAAATTAAAAAGTACAAAGTCCAGCAAAGGGTCTCTAAGGTAGAGAGGAATTAGCACATTTTGAGAACTCTCCCTAACTCCTAGCTGTCAGTCATCCAGCAGGGTGGCTGTCCTTGCCGGACAGTCAGCCGGCCAATCCGTACAAAGTGCATTTGGGTCTCCTAGGAGACTAAGCACAGGGAGTTTCGGACACTTCCCTCACTTCCTGCCCACCCTAGACACCCTGCATCCAGAGGCGGGCTTGATTCTTGAATCCCGCCAAAGGCAAAGCGAACAAAGGGTCCAAACCTGGTTTGGCGCACAGAGAAAATCTCAAGAAGGACCTTTCCACAAACAAATGGCTTGGAAAAAAAGACGGGGGCCATTTTGACAAAAATGGCACCCTTGGATGCTTTACTGCAGCTGCGAACGCAGCCCGCTGTAAATGCATACCACGTTAGTTAAAAGTAAACCACTGTCACCAGCCATTCATCGAGGAAAGGGTAAAATAAAATAGTTACATGAGAAACTAGACTAAGGGGATACTAAGTAACCCCTCCAGCACCCTATTGTAAGATAGTGTGTTCTGGGTCTAGAAAGTTATAAATGTAAGTAAAGTCAATTTCAATTTACTCCGCTGGGAAACAGTAGTTTATCCCAGAGAAGGTATTTAAACCTTTGAGAAATCTGGAAGACTTCCCTGTGTCACTGCACTGAAGGTTCTGTGTGACACAATGTAAAAGATGCCTATGGAGTTTGTCAGACTCCACAACCAAAAGAAACCGTGTTCACAAATCGCATTAAAATACATGAGTGGGGAAAAAAGGGTCTCCCTCTCTCCAGGTAAAAAAATAAAGTCCTCATAATCCAGCAAAGTTGCTGGGGGGTCTCTTAAGGTGGAGGGAATTAGCACATTTCTGAGAATTCTCCCTAACAGGCCTCCCTCTGGAACAGCCTCCCTGCCACTCTGAAACTTGGAGAACCATCTCCGGTTCCGTAAGCACCTCAAGACCTTCCTCTTTGCTTCTGCCTTCTATCCTCCTCTCCCCTGTTGATCTGTTCTGCTTAGGCATTGTGCACCTGGTTATCCTCTGATTTTGGGCCCTGGTACTTGCCCACCCTGCCACTCGCCCGCATTGCCTCCTAGCAATCCTTGCACTTTGGGTATGTATATGTAAACTTACAGCCCCTGCCCCAGTTTCCCTGCACTTATCAGACACCCCCGGTCTGTGCCTTAAACCTAGCACTTGCCACTTGCTGGCTGCACTACCACTTGTTTTTAATTCCTATGCTCAGCACTTTCCACTCCCCAGCCCCTTCCCTTCCCCCTTCACCTGCGCAGTCTCAATGTCACTGGGCCTAGTAAGATCGTTGTTTTTCTTCTCCCTTGTTCTCCTCCCTTGCCTCGTTGCGCTCTGAAACGCGTGTATGAGTGCGATACAAATATATCAATTTCCTTTCAGGAAAGCCACCCTGCTGTTTGATTGACAGCCTAGTTTCTGCATGAATGGGAGAAACCTGCTTAACGGGCGAGGGTTTTGGGACTAGGGGCAGAGTCGACCACTGTTAATGAAGCTTGCTGCATCCTCCTGGACCTTTGAATTGCCCGGCTAAGCCCTGCTGCTGTGCTAAAACTCATTTTTCTAATCGACAAGAGAAGCTCCGGAACGGTCGACTTCTTCCCTTGGTTTAGTGGGACCAACTAACCCTGACAAGAATTCCACTGGACCATATTCCCTTATTTGCTGTACTTTGCTGCTGCAAGAACTGAGCGCCAGGGGTAGAGAAATCCGTAGTCTACTGCAGCATCTGAAATCGAGCCACACGCTACAGGAGTCTCCTAAGGACCCTCCAGAAGCAGGACGACCAAAGCTTGAGTCCCCTCACCAGAGTGCCGGACCCAAGGAGTGAACAAAGCCAAACCGGTAGCCGAGATCCGCAACGGTGCTGTTTACAGAGCTGAAACCGCGACTTGCCGCTGATCCGAAAAGAGCACGTAGCTGCTGACGACCGCCAAACTGCTGCCACAGGGAGCCCTCCGGCCGTCCTTCCTCTTGTCCCCACGACTGAGGCTCAGGAACCCAGGGTCTGCACTGCTGCAACAGGACAGAATCCAGCTGTACAACTCTTGTTCAAATCAGAGGTACTGTTTAGACTTGGGGTACTTACCTCATTGTCTTTTGGCTGTGCTCTTCTCAGTTGAGTTTTGCATTGGCTGCTTTTGAGAGTTGATTCAAACACTCCTTTTCACAGGCTTGCAGCTTGTGACCCTACAAGTGATTTTCTACAAACTCTGTGTGCAAGACTTTTCCATCTAAGAAGTGCCTCAGCTCCATAGACTGTGCGCCAATTGACTTTGGAGTGGCTCTCAGCAGACTCGTCTAGCCCATTAACTTTGATATTTCTGTCCCTCATAGGTGGTAACTTGTTTAAGACTGTTATTGCCCGGAAAGGCTTGTCTAGATCTCATTGGAAGATTTAGTTCTCACCTATACTGAAAACCTGTTTAACCTTTTTTCCTTGATTTAACCTTTACTTTCTGCAACCTCAAAATCTGCAAAGTATAACTAGTGTGATAAATAAATGCCATTACTCTCCTTGTGAATGAAGTCACCTCAGGGTGTAGGTAGTGAGTAAAAAGCTTCTCTAAAGAGTATCCACTAACTTATGCTGAACCTGAAATGCATTTTTAAAGAATATTTTGATTGTTATATAAATTGCCCTTTTTAAAGAATGCTCATTTAAAACTGAAACAATTATTTATAACTGAAACCTTGAGAGTAAGTGTTACTTGGATACTTGTGTAAACGAATTTCATTGCTACAGCTCACATTTACCCCTCTTGAGATAGGCCTGGCTGCTCAGTCACACTAGCAACTTGTGTCGTACAGACTATACCAAAAGGTGGGTTATCTAATACCAAGCCTATTAATGTTGTTTAGTCTCATACAGTGAGACGGCATCAATTGTTACTTAAAATGGTGCAGATACTTCACATTGATGGCCTTGGATTTGCTACCAGGCTGGGTTTTGTATAGGATTCCTGCAGCCATTTCTTCAATTTGGCGTTGGCACCAAGAATCCTGTGTTGAAGAACAACCAACTGATGATCGGAAGAAGACTCCTGAAGAGACAGCATCCCTTCCTACATCTAGCCCATTGAAGCACTGTTGAACTACCCAATAGCAAAGGCCTTTAACTGTGATTCAACCAATGCACTGGTGTGACCAACCAGGCTCGACATGTTCTCGAGGATCCAGCCATCCTTAGCCTTCGGAAGTGTCCTGTGCCCACCTTGTAAACTGTTGGGAAAGATTTCTCTTTACACCACATTTCCATCCATTTCTATGGACCCCCAAACATTTAACTTCTATTTTTGATTCTGACCTGCTCTTTCTGCAGTGAAGCCTAGCTTTACTGCACTGTGCTCGCCTTGTCGACGTCCCCTTTTCGACTACGAAAAACAAAATGCAATACTCCGCGGTGACCACTGGATGTTGGACTATGCACAGCATGTGAATCTAAGCAGATACAACCATCAGAAATGCTTTTACGGTAAGTAATGCATTGTCATATCCTTCAGGCTGTCAGTACTGGGAAACATTGTTTCCCTTATTCTTGTTACTTTGTTGCCACTTCTGGTCAGTTCTGACATTGGCTAGTTGGAGTTTCAGCTCTTACCTGGCTTTTTACATAAGAGGACCCCAGCACCCATTCCAGAGATCCTGGAAGAAACCAAAGGAGCCAAGTATCCAGTCCAGCTGCAAGATTTGCGAGGAGACCATGGACCCGTTGTAAGAAGGCCTGACGACCAACTTCTGCTGCTGTCCTGAAAGAGCCATGTCTTGTAGGTGATCTTCAGCAGTCCTGCAACGAGCTGTTGGAGTGGAGGGAACATCCATTCTCGACGTTGGTCCTATGAAGGAGAGCCTTCGGAAGTGCTCGTGGACTGCCCAGTGGCTGATCAGCTCAGAGTTTGGACTACTGTGCTACAGACTAGAGATTTTGCAGTTTCGAGTTGAGGCTGGTAACGTTGAGGGATCCTCAGCTTGTGCTATCAGATTCACCTCTGTGAAACTTCGTGGTCCTAGCATCAAATGGACCTGAGATAGGAGGCAGTCTGAGTGCAGCAAGTGAAACCTCTTCCGTTGCCATGTATTGGTGGCCACCATCCTAAACTGCTTTCCTGCCTCCAGTCCAGTGCTGAGAGGAGCCCTGCATAGAGTTCGGCTGCATTCGCCATCCTGAAGACCTTGCACCAGCATTTGTCACTGACCAGAGAAGTGCTTGAACCTGCAGTCCTGAGGCATCAAGGGCTGAAGCCGATGGCAGGAAAAGCGACCTCATACCCCTTAAGAAGACCTGCCAAGGCCTAAGAAGAATCTGAGTACGGGGGCTGAGTTGTAGCGATACGTGCCTGAACCCCTAACTCCCAACTGTTCATTGGACGGAGACCCTACCTTCATATTTTCCATACTCTCAAAACTGCATGAAACCTGGGTGAACATTTGGGCACAAGGCCGCTTGCATCTTAGGGATGGACTTCTGAAGCTAGGATGATTGTATCACTGTGCACCTGTAGTGCTTGGACTATTATCTACCTTCCTTTTCAGGGGTTTGATATGTATTGTGCCCTACTTCATTGATTATATATGTCTATTAGTGTACATTATGGGGAGCTGCATTGTGGCTCCTTTGGCTTTCGGGCATAAGGCCCCATTCTTTTTAGGGATTGGACTGCTGAAGTTTGGTAAATTCACTTGTGACTTGGTTCCATCATTACTGCATTAATCTACATACCTCTTATATTGATTGTTATTTGAATGCATTGTAACAACCTATGGTAAATGTATACATGTTTGTTATTGGGTCATGTGCGATAATATCACCTGATAGTTTGATTTTTTTTTTTGGGTGTGTGTGTGCAGGCTTAGAATAAAGATTTGTATTCATTACTGTCTAAATTGAATGTTGTACTTCACTCTGTGAACTCATTGTGGACCTCTGACCCCACTCATTCTCACAAGTTGAAGCATTGACTACTCTCCATGCTTACCTTGATTGAGTTTGGCTAACCTCCCCTATTCACTAAAACTACAGTGGCCACCAGATTCTAGAAATCCATTTTAGCAAATGGCTGCAGGAGGAGTCCTATTATCCAAAATCTGAGCTGGGAGCATGTCAAAGCTCCCCAATGGCAAGGATCTGCAACATTAAAACAGGCAGTAGTTGACCCATCAGGGTCAACTACTGGTTTCACAACTGCCCCAGTATCCGGCACCAGGGATGTGGACTGGGACTAGATGGTTCCAGACAGACAGACAGACAGACAGACAGACAGACACACACACACACACACACACACACACACACACACACCCCCCCTCTCTCTCTTTTCCTGGCAAGTGCATGCCCATATGAACTTTTCTGACCTGAGAGGGTGTGAAGGCTGTCGGGGAGAATTCTCAGAAATGTGCCAATTCCCTTCCACCTTAGAGATCCCGCAGCTCATTTTGCTGGACTTTAGGACTTTTAATTTTTAACCTGGAGAGAGCGAGACCTTTTTCCCACTCCCATGTATTTTTCTTTAATTTGAACACTGTGTTTCTTTTGGTTTTAGAGTCTGACAAACTCCATAGGCATCATATTTTTATATTGTGACACACAGCACCTTCAGTGCAGTGACACAGTTGAGTCTATCAGATTTCCCAAAGGATTAATACCTTCTCTGGGATAAACTGTTTCCCAGGGAAGTAAAGTGAAATTGACATTACTTACATGTGTAGCTTTTGTAGACCAAGCACACACTATTTTACAATAGTGTAGCTTCTCGTGTAACATTTTTATGTTGCCCTTTCATCACTGAATGGCTGGTGGCAGTGGTTTACTTTTTGCTACCATTATGGGATTTTACCGGGGGCTGCGTTCGCAGGCATGGTTAAGCACCCATGGGTGCCATTTTTGTCAAAATTGCCCTGGTCGTCTTTTTTTGCCATTTCTTTGTGGAAGGGTCCTTCTATTGATTTACTCTGCGTGCCAAACCAGTAATGGTCCCTTTGTTCATTTTGCCTTTGGCGGGCTTCACGAGTGAAACCCGCCTCTGGCTCCAGGGTGTCTGGTGGGGGCACGAAGTGAGGGAGGTGCCAGAAACTGACTGTCTGTCAAGGACATCCCCCCTGCTGGGTGACTGTCAGCTAGGCTGGAAAGAAGGGGAGCAAGCTGCATGAAAGGTGAGGCTTTTTGGCTTGGAAGGCAGAGTCGACCACTGGACGAAGGAATCCGAAGAACTACTAGAAGAGGACACCTGCTGCAACTCCGGGACCGTTGGTTTGCCCGGTGAAGCCCTGCTGCTGTGCTGAAACTCCAAATTTGTATCAACAGAGAAGCTCCTTCAAGGACGACTTCTCCCTTTTGAGTTGGTGGGACCAATCAACTCCAAAGTAAGCCACCTGGACATCCTCTCAAAGCTGGTTGAGTATCCACTGCAGTCACTGCTGGAACTGGATAGCCAGGGAGTGGAACACCAGTTTGTGGGCGTTGCTTTTAAGCTGGCCAAGAAATCCAGGAAGATCCTCCGGACTCCCAGGAAGCAGGACTGGCCGAACCTGATCCCCCCTCAATGGAGTGCGGGACCCCAGAAGCAAGGAAAGTCCATATCGACAGCCCGGAACCGCAGTGTTGCTATTTGCAGTAGACACGAGGAGCTGAAACACCGAACAGCCACTTGTTTGAAGATTGCAGGTTGCGAACGGTGACCGTCCCATTGCAGTGCAGGAGTCCTCCCTCTTGTCCCCACGACCGAGTCCCAGGAACAGCGAGATCTGCAGGGCTGCACAGGAACAGAAGTCATCTGCTGCACTTTTCCTTCAAGCTCTACAGGTACTGTAAAGTCTAAGAGAACTTACCTCTTGTTGTGTTGCCACTTGTCCTTGTTGGAGACTTGCTTGGTTGCATGTGTAGAGTTGCTTGCAGCTTCTTTACTTCACAAGCCTAATCAGCTTGTGGCCCTACTTCTTCTATTCTACAAAGACTTTTTAAACATTGGAAAAGACTTTCTACGTACCTGCAAGAAGTGCTTCAGTTCACCTTGACTTTTGCTAACTTAACATTGGCTGGCCTAGGCTCCCTGAATGACACTTCTCTCTTCTGCTTATGTGTTTTGCCTTACTTCCAGGAAAGGGTTAACTAACTATGCATTGGGTGGGTGGGGGTTGTTTTGAAAGTACTTACATACTTAACAATAACTGTGTGAATACTTGTTTTAGTCTGAACGCTCATCTCTTTAACACTAATCCTAAGAATATTCTAAATGAAACAAATATATTAATGCCAACAGTACCCTAGCTATTGAAGTCACCGGAGGGTGTAGGTAGTGCCTGTGTCTCATCCCAAATGGGTATTTGCTGATTTAGATAAATAAGAGTGTGTATTTTTGAAGTATATTTGTGTGGTGTATTATATTGCTCCCTTCTGAAGAAGGCTTATAACTGACTGGTAAATAAACTAATAATTGTTTACTCAAGAAACCTTGTGTGTAAGAGTTTATTTGTATACTTGTCACCGTGAATCTCTTTGTAACTCCACTACAGCTCACACTGACCCCTCTTGAGATGAGCCTGGCTGCTCGCCACGCTACCAACCGGTGTAGTGCAGACTTATACCAAAGGTTGGGTTTCTATTGCCAGGAGGTCAGGGTTGTTGTAGTGCACCCAAAGGGTACTGCATACAGTCTTGCCTAACACATTAAAATGACATGAGAGATAAAAAGTCCTAAAGTCCAGCGAAAGAGCTCGGGGTCTCTAAGGTAGAAGGGAATTAGCACATTTCTGAGAATTCTCCCTAACACTGTGGTTCTCTAACTAGGTTGGCCTACTAAAATCTGTCCACCAGGGAGATTCTAGCAATCCTTAATAGATCGCCACTGGCTACAAGAACTGGCCAGCAACAAACATTCTGATACCAGGGATGTGGATTGGGACTTAACAGTCCCAACCCCTTCGTTAGGACAGTTTTTCTAAAACCCTAGCAGACTTCATAAAAACTATACATAGAAGTCTGTACCCGCTAAGAATGGGGGTAGCATGGACCGAGCAGCCAGGGTTATCTTAAAAGGGCGAGAGAGGGCTGTAGCTTGGTACAAAGTAATTGTAGCATACATATGGTTCAAAGAAACACTTTGTATTATAAAAAAATAAATGGTTTATTTAAATACAAGTAGGCCCAGATAAATCTTTGGATAAGTACTATAACATCATAGTCATAAAAACCAATTCAATGTCTATGGTATGCAAAGCAAGGTATAACCTTATTTAAAGGAGCAGGTAGCAAGTCAAGGCGAGTCAAGCCTAAGGTTATACATTCAGGATAGTAATATATTATATGTTAAGCAAGATTGTATGCAGTACCCTGTGGGAGACTGCACCAGCTGTGTCCTCTTGGCAATAGTTAACCCAGCCTTTGGTATAAGAAGGTACTACACAAGTTGGTAGAGTGACTGAACAGCCAGGCTTATCTCAAGAAGGGTCAATGTAAGCTGTAGGGTTATTACACAGAGATTCACAGGGACAAGTATCCAAATAAACACACTCAAGGTTTCTTGATAAAAACAATTATTAATGTATTTAACAGTCAGTTAAATAAGCCTTCATTAGAAGGGAGCAATATATATGTAACACAAAAATATACTTAAAAATACACACAGTTTCTCTAAATCAGCAAATACCCATTTGGGATGGCACACAGATTCTTTCTACACCCTGAGGTGACTTAAATAACTAGGACACTGTGGACATTAATATATCACTGGTACATTTAGAGCAATACTGAAGTTAGTGTCAAAAGAAGTTGAAGTTGAAGGGATAAAACAATGGTTAACAAATATTCTTAATCATGTAAGTACTTTTTGAACCCTCCAATGCAAAGTAAATTAACCCTTTCCTGTGGGAAAGGCATAGCACAAAGTCAGAGGTAAGAAGAGTCTTTCAGGGAGCCAGGCAAGCCAATGTTAGTTGAGCAAAAGTCTAGGTGAGCTGAAACACTTCCTGCAGGTAGGTAAAAAGTCTTGCACAATGTTTTAGAAGTTTTTGTATACAAATGAAATCGCCACAGGGCCACAAGCTGAGGGGCAAAGCTGCAAGCAACTCTGCAAAGGCAACCGAGACAAGTCTCCACTGAGAACTAGCAAGGCTACAAAACAAGAGGTAAATCCCCTTATTTCTACAGTACCTTTGGATAGAAGAAATTGGTTACAGCTGGCTTTTGTTCCTGTGTATGTCTGCAGATCCTGTTTTTCTCCAGCATGGGGTCTGGCATGGATTCACATGCTCATGAATATTCCCGGTCAGGCTGGGAATCCTCGGTAAAGAAAAAATCAGTATCGGTTTCGTTTCTGATCTGTCTTTCTTAGTAGTAACCAATCACTGATCTCTGGGTCATACTGCCCCCAGCCAATGACTGCCCTCTCCCTAAGCCCCGCCTCCAGCAGCCATCCTCAGATTTTTACTGCACGCTCAAGTGTTGGAAGTCCTCGTGTTTAGCTCTCGAGTTTTTTACTGCGTTTTCACGCTTTTTCAGGAGATTTTCTCATTTTTAGGTTTAATTGAGCATCAAGCTCCACCGTTTCTACTTCCGATAACGGGGACCCGTTTCGGAATTCTTCTACGCCCCTCAAGGGTGAAGTTTTCGTCGAGTTTACACTTCTTGGAGGATTCCGGAAGATCTGCGGCCTACCTCAACGGACATGGCCCAGGACAAAGGAAGCTCGACGCCCGGATCCAAGCTGTTCACGAACTGCCCTGGATGCGGATTATATAATGTTTTCAAGGAGGACGAGCATTTGCGATGTCTCTTCCTCCTCCATGGGGACAAGACGCACGTGGAGAAGGACCGTGCGTTCTGCAAGAACCTTTCGGAACGGACCAAACACGATCGTCAATCCCGCCTCGCCTCCTGGCTGGAGAAGGGCACAGCAAGTGAGAATGCGAAGAAGGTTGAGCGGGCTTCTAAGTCCTTTGAGGGCGCCCTGGCGACGGGGGCCCAACAGAAGGCCAAGCACCGCGAGTCTGCGGGCTCCGGGAGCGCCGATAGGTCGGGCTCTTCGGTTGCCAAGCAGGGCGCTACTTCCCCGGCACGTTCGACCACGAGCCAGCGCTCTGGTTCGGGGAAGAAGTAGTCCGAGAACCCAGGTAGGCCGCTGGAGCGGACCCGGTCGATCTCGAAGGGGGAGCGAGGCGGTGACCATCCCCTCCCCTCAAGGCAAAGGCCCAGGACGCACCTAAGGTGGTGAGGGCCTTGATCCACCCGGCTAAGGCCTCTACCAGAGTGGTCTCTGCGACCCTGGCAGAGCCATCTGAGACTACCCCAATGGAAACGGCCTCTGGGCCCAGAGTATCCCTGCCGCCGCTGAGGTAATCCTCTTTCCAGCCCACCGCTAAGACCCCCGTGAAACCCCCGGCTGAAACGAGGGGGGGGGGGCGTGGTGGCCGCTACAGACTCGGAATCAGCCTCTGAGGATGAACTGGTGGAGACCGAGAGGGGCCTCAATGAAAGGTCCATAGGCCTCAACGAAAGGTCCATAGGCCTCAACGAAAGGTCCATAGGCCTCAACGAAAGGTCCATAAACCTCAACGAGAGGTTCGAGAAGGTTTGATTCCCAGGGGATGGTCCCTGCTGACGTGATCGAAAATAGCGACGAGGACGACGAACAGGGCCCAGTGGAACGGCCTTCCCATCCGTCGCAGCCATTGCCCGAGCCCCATAGCTCGGCGGCCATTTTGTTGGCAATTCAATCCTTATGTACCGAGATAAGGACGAGATTACCACGGACCCCGTTACAAAATCCTCCGAACAAGCGCAGAAGAGTCCACCCCTCTCCGCCCTTCGTGCCCGCGAGGCCAGTGGACCCCTCCTCCCCCTCGCCGGGAGAGGATACAGCGACGGGTACGGCGACGGGGGGCGATGACACAGCAGACATCCCATCTCCAATACACCTCCCCCCCCCGCGGGCATCCACAGCCGACGAGGTTGGCTCTTTCCACGCCATGATAACCAGGGCATCCGAGCTCTTCCAGCTCTGCCCTGAACAGAAAAAGGAGGGGTTTCTGTAGCAACGACGAGAGGCTAAGAGGAAGACGGTCCTCGCAGTGCCTTTACTCGACGACATCTGGGACGAGGGGCTTGCCGTCCTCAAGAACCCTGCCACGACAGCCGCCAAGAGGGACAGGTACGAGAAGAAGTACCGAGTCCCCGATGCCGCCCCCTTGTGCCTCAGGGCACAGCCCACGCCGGACTCTGTCGTCTCGGCAGCGGCTAAGAAGAAGGTAGCGGGCGCGGCGTCTTCAACTTCCACTTCCCCGCCGGACAGCGAGGGCAAGAAGTTGGACTCTATGGGACGACGGGTCATCTCGTCGACGGCGATTAAGGCGGCCAATGCCTTAGCGATCGTGGCCCGCTACGACAGGGAGCTCTGGTTCAAGATAGCTCCCCTGCTAGATTTCCTGCCTGATGAAAAAAGGGCAGAGGCCCTAGAAATTCTGCAGGAGGGCGAGGTGGCGTTGGATCACGCCATTACGGTGGCAACGGACATTGCCGATACCGGATTTCTCCAACTGGGCAACAGAGTTTGCCTCCGACGAGGATGGCTCAAGGCAACAGACTTTCGCCAGGACGTCCAGACCAGAGTGTTGGACATGCCGTTCGACGGCAACCACCTCTTTGGTAAGGTGGTGGATGAGACTCTACAAGACCGACTCGGAGACGGCCCGGGCCCTTGGAGTGCTTCAGCAGCGACGGCCCTTTCGGAGCGCTGGAGGCAGACAGGGTGCCTCCAAAGGATCCAGCAGTGGCTCCTCCTCCTACCGCCAGGCAGCCCGCTCCTCTTCCCAGGAGGCCTACGGAGGTCGCGGCAAGCAAGGGGGTTCCCGCCGTCGTCCCCAAGGAGGCCAAGGCGGCAAGGCCGCGTCCAAGCAAGACTGACCTGGCTGGGTGGTCGGGCCCCCACCGAAGCACGCCAGTGGGAGGCCGACTGACTAAGTTCGTCAGGGTGTGGGAGTCCATCTCCACCGATCGTTGGGTGTTGGACACCCTGGCCAACAGGCACTCACTAGAATTCCTAAAGAAGTGCCCTCGCATTCCTCCCGTGGCCAGGAAGGAGAATCACGTCCCTCAACTGCTGTTGGAGGTAAAGGCGATGCTCAAAGGTGCCATCGAGTTCGTCCCCAGAAGACTCCGGGGCTCCGGAGTGTACTCAAGGTACTTCCTCGTCGGGAAGAAGACAGGCGATTGGCGCCCCATCCTAGACCTGCGTCGGTTAAACAAATACATCAAGGCGCAGAATTTCAGGATGGTCACCCTCCAGCATGTACTGGGACAGCTGGAGGAAGGCGACTTCCTATCGTCGCTGGACCTGGAGGATGCCTACTTCCACATCCCCATTCTAGAAAGGCACAGGAAGTTCCTCAGGTTAGTGGTTCAAGGACGCCACTACCAATTCAGAGCCCCGTTGTTCGGATTAAAGTCGGCACCCAGGGTTTTCACCAAGTACCTGGTTCCGTCACAAGTAGCAGTGTTTTTGGGGGTGAAGCTCGATACAGTGGCGCAATTGGCCTCCCCTTCAGAGCAGAGAACCAAAACCATCCTGGGCAAGGTACGGCGATTGTTAGCCACGGATGTGGCCAGGGTGAGGTCCATCAAGTCCCTTCTCGGGATGATGTCCTCATGCATCTACCTTGTACCCCTTTGCAGACTTTGGATGCGTCCGCTACAGGAGTTCCTCGACGCCCGCTGGGTTCAGGCGGGGGGCTGCTTCGAGGACAGGATCCCCTTTGACGAGGAATTCCGTCGGGCGATCCTATGGTGGGGCACCCGGGCTCACCTCACGACGGGCATGGACTTTCAAACCCCGGCGTTCAGAAGACGGTGACTACGGACGCCTCTCTGGAGGGTTGGGGGGCCCACACCGGAGATCACCACGCAAGAGGCCTTTGGCTCCTGGAGGAGAGGTCTCTTCACATCAACATCTTGGAGCTCCGTGCAGTGTTCTGGGCGCTCAAGTCGTTCCTCCCGTCCCTCAAGGACAAGGTGGTGAGGATCTTCACCGACAACACCACCACGATGTTCTACATACGGAAGCAGGGAGGCACCAGATCCCCAGCCCTATCCAAGGAGGCCAAGGATCTGTGGCACTGGGCTGTCGCCCAGGGGCTGTTTCTGGTTCCCTTCCACCTGGCAGGAATAAAAAACACCATTGCCGACTCACTCAGCAGGGAGCTGCGCTCGTGCCACGAGTGGGAACTGCGCCAGGATCAAGTGGATCGACTCTTCCAACGATGGGGCAAACCCCAGATTGACCTGTTTGCTACGGCGACAACCTCCAAGTGCCAGAGGTTCGCCAGCAGGTTCCCACAACCAAGGAGCATGGGCAATGCTTTCTCGTTCCCTTGGGACGGCCTGTTTCTATACGCGTTCCCTCCGTTGCCGTTGCTGCTCCGCCTCATCAGCCAGCTCAAGATGTCCAGGTGCAGGATGATCCTCGTCGCACCGGCGTGGCTGAGGCAGATCTGGTTCCCGGACCTTCTGGACTTGTCAACGTCCCCGCCAGTCAGGCTGCCGGCGGACGTGGATCTTCTCTCCAGAGAATGAGGCGCCATTCTACACCACGACCCACAGTCGCGGAACTTGCAGGCCTGGCTCCTGCAGCGCCAGAGTTTGGGGGGTACGATATCCCAGCTGATTGCAGAGAGGTTCTTGCAAAGGCCAGGGCGTCCTCAACTCTCAAGTGTTACGGTCATAAATTTAAGAGGTTCTCCGTCTGGTGCCGTGCACAGAAGATTAACCCTCTGCGGATTACGGCCCGTCAAGTGCTGCCGTACTTGCTGTCGCTGGCCAAAGCTGGACTGGCTCACGCCTCCATAAAAATACATCTGGCTGCCATCTCCCGATATACCAGGACTACGGCACGGGCGTCCTTGTGGTCTCATCGCCTGGTAAAGGAATTTATGAAGGGACTATTCCGTTCATTCCCGCCGGTGAAGGCTCCTGCCCCGGCGTGGGAACTTAATGCGGTGCTGACCAGGCTCATGGGAGCCCCATTCGAGCCTATGCACTCGGCGCCCTTGAAGTTCCTGTCATGGAAGACAGCGTTCCTCGTGGCCATCACCTCTGCACGAAGAGTGGGAGAGATTCAGGCCCTATCTTGCAAGCCTCCATACTTGACTTTTCATGACACAAGGGTAGTGCTTAGGACGCACCCCTCCTTCATGCCCGAGGTGCCGTCGGACTTCCACCTCAACGAGCCCTTGGTGTTACCAGTTTTCTTCCCGTCGCCTTTGACGCCGGCCGAGAGGACTTTGCACTCGCTGGATGTAGCCAGAGCGCTGAAGTTCTACGTGGACCGCACGAAGAGTTTTCGGAAGACGTCACAGCTATTCGTGAACTTTGGGTCTGTGAATCAAGGGAAGGCTCTCTCGAAGACTTACATTTCCAGATGGCTCGCCGGCTGCATCATGCATTGTCACCGGTTGGCAAACCGACCGCTGCCCGGCCGTCCGAGAGCCCATTCGATCAGAGTGATCGCTGCTACCACGGCGTTCCTGTCTGGTGTACCCCTGCTGGACGTCTGCAGGGCTGCTACGTGGAGGTCGACGGACACCTTCACAAGATTCTACTGCGTCGATCGGGACTCAAGGGAGGAGTCCAGGGTCGGCCAAGCAGTGCTGCGCAACCTGTTCGCTTAAGGTGAGCCTGGTGAGGAGGTAAGAGATGCTTAATGTTGAGTTGTTGTATTGCTTAATGTTGAGCCTGTTGCCACCTCCAGTGGTTGTGCATGTGTATACTGCTATGTATTCTTTTATTCATGAGCATGTGAATCCATGCCAGACCCCATGCTGGAGAAGCAGCAAGTTACTTACCTGTAACTGTTGTTCTCCAGCATGGGTCTGGCATGGATTCACATGCGAATCCTCCCACCTACCCCTCTGCGGCTCTTCACTTGGTCATACTGCCACTTGGCGTGCTACCAAATCTGAGGATGGCTGCCGGAGGCGGGGCTTAGGGAGAGGGCAGTCATTGGCTGGGGGCAGTATGACCCAGAGATCAGTGATTGGTTACTACTAAGAAAGACAGATCAGAAACGAAACTGATACTGATTTTTTCTTTACCGAGGATTCCCAGCCTGACGACGGGGGAATATTCATGAGCATGTGAATCCATGCCAGACCCATGCTGGAGAACAACAGTTACAGGTAAGTAACTTGTTCCTTCCTGGGCCTTCGTTGTGGGACAAGAGGCAGGACGACTGGGGACTCCTGCACTACGAATGGAAGGTCGGCGGCAGCAATGGGTAAACTTCAGATCAGCTGCACTTCACGGTTTCATGTTCTTGTGACTCATCCAAATGGCACCACTGCAGTTCCCGGATACCTTATAGACTCATCGCATCTGGAGTCCAGCTCTGTTGAGGTGGCTCAGGCTTGGTCAGTCCTGCTTCCTGGGTGTCCGGAGGATCTTCTTGGTGCTCGGGTCCCACTTAAAGACACTCACTCGATTCTGGTGTTCCTCTCCCTGGCAATCTGTTCCTGCAGCAGCAGTGGAAGTACAGCCAGCTCCGAGAGGATTTCCAGATGAGCTAGTCTTCGGGTCGATTGGTCCCACCAACCCAAGGGGAGAAGTTGTCCTTTGCAGGGCTTCTCTAGTTGAGGCAAATTCTGCCCTTCAGCACTGCAGCAGGGCTTCACCGGGCAAACCAACGGTCCAGGAGTTGCAGCAAGTGTCTCTTCCAAGTTGTTCTTTGGATTCCTTCGTCCAGTGGTCGACTCTGCCTTACAAGCAAAAAACCTCGCCTTTTATGCAGGTTTCTCTCATTAACTTCCAGCCTAGCTGTCAAACACACAGCAGGGTGGCTGTCCTCCAAGGACAGCCCTCCAGCCAATTGCCTTTTCGGTGCATTCCTGTAACCAAGGAGAAAAGCACAGGGAGATTCAGGCACTTCCCTCACTTCCTGCCCCGCCAGACACGCTGGAGCCAGAGGCGGGCTTCACCAGTGAATCCCACCAAAGACCAAATGAACAAAGGGACCAGATCTGTGTTGGCGCGCAGAGTAAATCTCAAGAAGGACCTTTCCAACAAGAAATGGTGAAAAAGGAAGACCCGGGCCATTTTGATGAAATGGGCACCCATGGGTGCATTGCTGCAGCTGCAATTGCAGCCCGCGATAAAAACACACAATGGTAGTAAAAAGTTAACTGCCACCAGCCATTAAATGTGGAAAGGGTAACATAAAAATGTTACTTGAGAAACTAGACAAAGGGGATACTAAGTAACTCCTCCAGCACCCTATGGTAAGAAAGTTTGTGCTTGGTCTAGAAAGTTACAAAATGTAAGTAAAGTCAATTTCACTTCACTGCTCTTGGAAACAGTAGTTTCACCAAGAGAAGGTATTTAAACCTTTGAGAAATCCAAGGGACTTCCCTGTGCCACTGCACCAAAGGTGCTGTGTCTCACAATGTAAAGATGCCGCCTATGGAGTTTGTCAGACTCCAAAGTTAAAAGAAACAAATCTCAATAAAAATACATGAGGGAGTGAGAAAAAAGGCTCCCTCTCTCCAGGTTAGAAATTAGAAGTCCTGAAGTCCAGCAAAAGAGCTGGGGGTCTCTAAAGTAGAACGGAATTGGCACATTTCTGAGAATTCTCCCTAACAGATACCTTCACTCTGAACCAGTTACAATGTCTTACTGTAACGTTACTAGTAATCAGTCTTCACTGCACAATCATACTGGGATGAAGAATACAAGAGGCATGAAGAGTAATCAGTGGCTGGCAGCCAACCACACTGACACGGAGATGATGGAACAAGCCATAATAAATGCCTCATAGGACGAGACAAAGGACTATGCGATTACGCCTGGATGACCCAGCATTTCCCTATAAAAACTAACAAAGGATCAATGAAAAGAGTCTTCGTCCTGGGAGCATGAGAAGTTAAAACTGAGAGCACAGTACAGTGAAGACTAGCAGTCTGACCAAGTGGATGCTGTGCAACAGAGGAAGGAGTAAACACTGCGAAGATAGGAGGCCAAGCTAAGTGTTGAAAGAACACCTGCAGGGGTGCGTGAACTAGATAGGGTGGACTGTGTGGTTCTCTACGCTGAGACCGTACTTGGGAAGACTCTGCAGGAAGAATGATGAGCCTGAGCAGACTGTGTCAGACGGGCAGACCTGCCCCCGCAGGAAGAACTGGTGATGCCAGCCCAATACAGAGAAGATAACTGAAGCAGTGGGAGACCCCGGTGTGCCATGCAGTGGAAAACTTAGTTCCACAGGACCAGTCCTACCTGTTCCAGTATAATTGAATGCCCTACTGGCCCCATTTAACTGATAAAAGCGCTCTGATGCCCAAGGGTTTGTGTGCGCTCTACAAATGTTGGAAAGGTAATTAAGAGTACCAAAGGACCAATCCTACTCATCCAAGTACAATACAATATTGTAAAGAGAGCGGAAGCTACCAGTGTAAAGACTGGAAGGGGGTTATCTGTACTCCTGCCCTCTATATGGCAGAGTAGAAGCACAGAGCACCCCAGCCAAGGTTCTCTGTTGTTGCAATGGAAGAGCAACCAAGGCTTAAGCTCTCAGGATGTGATGCAGGATGGTTTTTAAGTACAGTGTAGTCCCCAAGCCCCCTCAAAGGAATGTCCACACAATGTTATGTCATAAAACAGCTCTTTATATAAATTCCCTTTTTGATATATATATTTCTGAGGCTTGTGGAATCTGCTTAGATCACAGGCTGTGCATAGGCCGTCATCTAGTTGAAGCTGCAGAGTATTAGTTTTCGAAACTCAAAGGGACGTTGACAGGGCGTGCTAGTAATAATCTAATACTATCCCTAGTGTGATGTCCACTGTACCCATGATCCCTCATGCGTCGAGGTCCCTGAGATTGTGTTTTTCCACCATTCCAGATGGACGCGTATAGCAGAGTTCCCTTTTCAGCGTAAAACCATTGACCTATTTCAATTATCGATAGTAATTCTATCTATCCTTTTCTTCACCGACCTCCGAAACATAACGCTGGTGAAGACAGATAAAATGCCTGTCGAAGAACTACCGCAATGGACTGTTCGGCCTTGGAAGGCACCCTCGGCCAGGACAGTAGGGAGAGAGGTGGGAGGTCATTTTAGGATGTATATGCCCCCTTTCCTACACTTTTTTCGCCCAGCTGCCATAGTCTGTAGTTATGGACAAAATTCCATTTAAATTCTGCCCCAAGTGCAATCGTAAATTCCTGTGGGTAGACAAGCATTTTGTCTGTAACTTGTGTCTCTGTTAGGGAGAATTCTCATAAATGTGATAATTCCCTTAACCTTAGAGACCCCCAGCAACTTTGCTGGATTTTGAGGACTTGATTTTTTTACCTGGGGAGAGTGGGAGCCTTTTTTCCCCACTCATGTATTTTGAATGTGTTTTACTCGTGTTCTTTGATTATGGAGTTTTAGACAACTCCATAGGCATCATCTTTTCATTTGTGTCACGCAGCACCCTCAGTGCAGTGACACTGGGGAAGCCTTTTAGGCTGTCCCAAGGTTTAAAAACCTTCTCTGGGATAAACTGTTTCCCAGAGAAAGTAACGTGAAATTGACTTTACTAGTCTTTTTAAATGCCTAGACCCAGCACACCCTATTTTACAATAGTTCTGGGGGGGTTACCTAGTATCCCCTATGTCTAGAAACTCATGTAGCAGTCAAATGCTAGCCTTTCCTCTCGAAATGGCTGGTGGCAGTGGTTTTACAAAGAACTACCATGATTTTTCCTGACCACGAACACCGGTAGTCTTAAATCGCAGGAGACATGTTTTTCAAGATGGCGCTTGAGCCCCTTTTGTTTAAAAAGGTCCTAGTCTTCTTTTTTTCGCCATTTCTTTTTGGAAAGATCCTTCTTGAGTTTCTCTGCGTGGCAAACCAGGGTTGGTCCCTTTGTTCCTATGCCTTTGGCAGGCTTCAGGACTGAAGGCTGCCTCTGGCGCCCGAGTTTCTGCGGTGGGCAGGAAGTGAGGGAGGTGCCCGAAACTCCCTGTGCTTAGTCTCCTAGGAGACCCAAATGCATTCTTTGGTGATTGGCTTGCTGACTGTCCGGCAAGGACAGCCACCCTGCTGGGCGAGTGGCAGCTAGGCTGGACTGAATGGGAGGTAACAGGATAAAAGGCAAGTCTTTTGGCTTGGAAGGCAGAGTCGACCACTGGAACGAAAGAACCGAAGACGAGCTTGAAGAGGTCGGCTCCTGCAACTCCTAGATGGTTGATTTGCCTGGTGAAGCCCTTCTGCAGGTCTGAATCGCCAAGTTCACCTCGACAAAGAGGCCCTTCAAGGACACTCCCTTTGAGTTGGTGGGAACCAACCAACTCGACACTAAGCCACCTGGATACCATGTCCAGAGCTGGTTGTATTTTCCTCAGATTGCTGCAGGAAACTGAATAGCTAGGGAGATGGACATCAGTTTGTGTGCTTGTCTAAAGCTACCGGAATTGAATATTTACCTTTGCCAGCTTTTTGACCAGTCCAGTGCAGGAGTCCCCCGACGTCCTCCCTTTTGTCCCCACGACTGAGGCTCAGGAACAGCGAGATCTGCAGGAACTGCCAGGAACAGACGTCTTCAGCTGCATCTTTTTCTTCCTTGTAAGTACTGTGAGAACTTACTTCTCACTGCGAAAGTGGTTGGCAGGCCTAGTCAGCTTGTGACCCAACATATGAATCTTTCTTTTACAAACTACTTCTGAGAACTTTGGCAAAGACTTTTCCGTTTAACTACCAGAACTGCCTATCCTATACAAGACATTAACCCATTGACTTTAGCCTAACCTATTGCATTGAATTGACTCCTCTGGTGAACTGTACTATTCTTTTTATTAACCTATGCCTTTTTGCTCCTACTTCAAATACTCTGAATGCCATTTTGATCCTCCTTCAAAGTAGTTTAAATGCCTCAGGAACTGATAGTGTAAAGTACTGAAGTATATTTTTGTGTGATACAGATTGCATCCTTCTAGTGAATGTTTTATAACGGACTGTGAAATAAATTAAGTGTTTTACCCAGAAACCTTGAGTATAAGAGTCTAATTGAACACTTGTGCTTGTAGTCCTCTGTGTAACATCATTACAGCTCACATTCCCCTCTTGAGATGAGCCTGGCTGCTCAGCTCCGCTACCAAAAACTGTTATGTACAGGCTTATACCAAAGGTTGGTTTTGCTTACACCTGTAGTCCTAGTTGTGTGTAGTGGTCCCAAAGGGTACAGCATTCTAACCTTACCTAACAGTCTCCCTAGAGACCACGTCGAAACGTCTTGTCGATAGTGTAGGCTCTTCAAGCTGAAGAAGTTAAAGGACCGCTCCATAATACACTGGGCCCACTACGCCAGGCAGCTCGAGGCCATGGAGGTAGAAATCGCCTTTAGCGATGGCAGCAACGCCGCTGTTTCGGATGGCGAGGGTAACTGGGTAGCTTCGGCTACCCAAGCGCAGCCCCCCGACCCCAGAGGACAGGCTGGCGGATATGTTATGGGGACTACACCCGGCAGCGGAAGCGCTGCAAAGACACCCACCACTAAACGCATAACCCCAAGTCGAGACTCAAACATGGGTCGAGTGATCAACAACGTTCGACACCCAGGGTAAGGTCCATTGAGTCCCTGTCCTCTGGGCACTCCCGCTCGAGATCGCCGCATGACAGACCCCAACCGTTGAAAGACGGCAAGGATGCCGCCCGTAAAACACCATCTGAGCAGGGGCGCGGCTTGGAGCAATGGTGGTCGGATCGGCTCTGTGAGAGCTCCCGGCTGGCACCACGCTATCATCGATTATGCTCCGGTGAAAGCGGAGTTCCGTAAACTAAATTCAGCTTTTACGAAAGATGAAGTGTGGCGGCATGCTTTGGCCAACTATCTACTCTCCACGAGAGCCAACACTATAGATCTGGCAGTCGCTAGGTGGCGGGGGAAGACGGAACAACTGCAGGGGAAAAAATAGCGGACTCCCCCATAGCATGATATTGATCTCGAGCCAGAGGGTCGGAACGAAGCCAGCCGTTGGAGAAATCGCAGCAACAGACCTCTGCTACTCCACCCCTCTCTGAGGCTCACCGGCATCCCTCATAGCAAGCGGGATAAATCAACGCGGTCCGCCCGAGACAGGGCTCGTCCCCCGTTGCCCTTTTGCTGCCTCGCCTGCCCCGGAGCCCTGGACGTCAGCGGCAGAACCAGTGCAGCTCGGGAGTCCCCCCCGGCCCGCACGGAGTGGTGCACTGCAGCCAAGCAGCCCCGACACTAGCACCCAGCGTGGGGTGGCTGGGGTCTCGCTCATCTCCTCCCCCCAGAGCGGACCTAATACCTGGTACCCCGGTGTGGGGGATCCGTTGGGGGTTCCGGATTGGCCATCGTGGGCCCGGGTGAGCGGCACCTGCAGAGTTTTGCTTTCTCTCCACCACCTCTCCCCCGCAGCAGCGGCTCCCGTCGCAGATTTACTGCCGGCTTTGTTTCCGGTCCATCTTGGCCGATGATTCCCCCTCAACCACTCATGAGCCAGAGCCTGCTGATCTGAGTACGAGAACCCAGACGACATCCAGCAGGGATATGGACTCCGAATCCAGGCCCACAGGCGTGCCTCCCTACATCACCCACCACCCCTGAAGAGAGACGGGAAGCTCTCCCAACGAACTGGGATGCCCCCAGCCTCCCGGCCGGACTAAGCTTCTCCTGACACCATTCTCCCAGCCACCCAACAGCGGGCTGCGTGGCAATACAAAAGCAACGCTGCACCCGGAGAACTATATCTAAGGCCTCGGCCCCCCCCCCCCCCCGGCACAACAAACTAAGTCTGCGCAGGGCTGTGGACGGACCTGCGGACGGGGGCCTTCGCCTGGGGAGAGTGTCTCCCAGCACCTACCCAGCCCAGCGCAAGGTAAGGTGGCACCTGCCGCACGCATCGGGGGGCCCCTCCTGGACTTCCTGAGCCCCCATTACAGCTGCCCCTCCGGGGCCAAAGTGACTCTCTTGAAGCCGCCCCCAGTACCCCATCAACCTAGCCCCGGGTCTCCACACTCGGCCTACCCGCTGCCTGCTAGTGGAGTCACCTGGGCTTGGGAGCTCCTGATACTGGCTCCCTCCCCCACTAAGAACTGTCTGGCAGCCCCAGGCACCACCATCCCTGGCCCTGAGGAGGCCCTGGTCTCAAAGAAGTTAAATCTATCACCCCAAAGAATCCTGGGCTATCAGACCCCTGCGTCCAAGCGGAGCCTCCAGGGACTTCCCGCTATAAACGACAGAGCCTGCACTAACCGCCAAACTCGGATGTCCGGAAAGCAAAGGGGGGGACTCACTCCTCACATCAGGCCACTGGGTGCACCCTGGACTGGGCGAACCTATGCCCACTACAGCTGGTTTCACGGGGGCGAACCAACCATCTGAGGGGCCCATAGGAGCTCCCTTCTAGGTTAAACGAGAGGCGAGGCACTACACGAGTGCCAAAGACCCAACGAAACACACATCTATATTGCAACTACTACACCGATACAGCGGGAGACCCACGGGTCTCTCACCAAATTGGTAGCTGTGGCCCAGCCGAATGCCCCATTGAAGGGGCTGTTTTTTTTTTTTTTTTTTTTTTTCTCTCCTTCTCAGTTTTACTACGTTTGGAAAGAGGGGGGAAGCGGAACCAAGGGAGGAGCAAGGAGGGGAGGGGAGATACGCAGCAAGGAACACATCTCAGGGGAGGAAGATCCTCAGAGCAAAGCTACCCCAACAACGGAAACTCAGCCAGTTGGGGAGGGGGTGACCCAAAGAGTCGCAATCCAACAGGGGCAGTACAATTCCTCCAATCAACCTAATCACTAATGGCCCAGCCGGATAGCGAACTGTCAGTGACGACCTGGAATGTCCAGGGTATAAACGCACCCCGTAAAAGGAAATCCGTGGAACATGGACTCTCCCAGCTGGCATCCGACATTGTGTGCCTACAGGAAACGCACCTCCTAGAGTCAGACGAAAAGCGCATCTCCTCCCAATGCTATCCAAGACGCTACTTTGCCTCTGCGGGTCAAAAGAAAAGAGGGGTAGCCATACTACTAAGCCGAGAGCTGCTGTTAAAGCAAATCGCGGTCAAAAGGGACCCAGAGGGGCGCTACATACTACTGAAAGGCCTCCTGGTTGAGCTTCCATCACCCTTGCTGCCATATACTGCCCGAATGTTGCACAAAGCTTATTCCTTCACAATCTCCTTCCCAGCCTCATAACTTTCACTGAGGGCTGTTTAATAATGGGTGGTGACTTCAACCTAACACCAGACCCGAAGCTGGACAAAACGCTCCCTCCAACTAAGGAGGACTTCGGCAAGGCTCTCGTCATAGCATAATTTGAGGGAAACCAACACCATAGACGTATGGAAACTTTCCAATGCTGGGGTGAAGGATTACACTTTCTTCTCTCACGCCCACTTGGGGCACTCAAGGATCGACCTGCTGCTCCTCTCTAGCGCTCTCATTCCTTGCATCAACACCATACAGATGGGACACAGAGCCCTGTCGGACCACGCCCCGTCACAATGAAGCTGAGGGTACAAGGCCTGCCCGACCCACCCCACCGATACTGGAGGCTACAAGACCACATTCTGACCGATATTGCCATCAGAACGGAAATGGCGGAAGCCCTCAAGAACTATTTCAAGGAGAACACCATCAGGGACACGCCAGAACCGATCATCTGGGACGCAAGAAAGCCAGTCATTGGGGGTGTCGCAGGTGACTGCACAGCCCGGCTCCGACGGTTGAACAAGTTACAGCAAGCCAAGCTCGAAGCGGAGGTAGCAGAGGCGGAACACATCCTCAAACAAGGCGATAACAAGAAAGCGAGCGGAGTACAACAAAAAGCAAAGAGAATTGTAGAAATGCATTTAGCGGACAAGGCAGCCAGAGCACTAACCTACACCAAGCAATTTTACTATGTGAACAGTAATAAAGCAAACCGACTGCTGGATCACAAACTTAAAAAGCTGCAGTCAGAAACAGCATCCAATCTCTTCTGGATGACCAAGGGTCCCTTCGCCAATCTAACGTCGAGAAGCTGGAAATTATGACCGCATATCACAAAGGAATCATGACAGAGCCCCAAACGACAAAAGCCGCGCAGTCTCAATACCTTGCAGGAGTCGAGCTGAACTCTCCGCACCCTCAATTGAATGCTCTAGAAGATCTTATCTCTGTGGAAGAGGTGAGCGAGGTCATCTCATCATTAAAAAAAAAACTCTACCCCAGGACCAGACAGGCTCACAGCCCAATTCTGCAAGAAGTTCTCCTATATTCTTGCACCCCAGCTGGCGGCCCTGTTCAACACGTTCTTATCATCGGGAGCCACCACCCCCTCCATGGAGGAGTCTCTAACGGTGCTCCTACCGAAGCCCGGCAGGGACCGAAGCCACTGCGCCTCTTACAGGCCCATTACCTTATTGAACAATGATGCCAAAATATTTGTGAAAATTCTAGCAAACAGCGAAAATTCTACCGCCCCTTCTTCCTGCTATTATCCACCCGGACCAGACCGGATTCATCCTCTGCCGTAGTACCTAGGACAATATTAGGAGAACTATAAACATCATCGAATCTCAACAGGAAGGACTTGGAAATGATGGTCCTATTTCTCGATTCACATAAAGCCTTCGACATGCTAGACTGGGTCTATATCCAAGAAACGCTAAAACACTATGGATTCAGACCGAACTTCACAAAATGGACTCCAGCCAATTGCAACACCCATCCACCAGACTCGGAATGAATGGGACCAGATCCGATATAATTAGAATAACAAGAGGTACGAGGCAGGGATGTCCCCTCCCCCCCCCCCCCCCCCACCTCATCTTTGCCCTCTCCGTGGAGCCATTTGCGAATAGAACTCGCCACAACACAGCAATCCAGGGCCTGGAAATCAAAGGCCAAGTCTATAAAACAGCCCTATACGCCGACGACATCCTCTTAACACTGACCCAACGCAAGAAGTCCATGAAAGCTCTGTGGACGGAACTGAAGGAATTCGGGGCAGCATTAGGATTCCAGGTCAATCTCTCCAAATCCACAGCATTGAGTATCAACCTCCCTCGGACGCTGACAATAGTGCTTGAAAATGACTACCTAATTCCTTGGGCAAAAAGGCATTTACCCTACCTGGGGGTCCAGCTACCAGTCGCACACAATAAAATATATAAAGCGAACTTCCCACCACTCCTCAAAGAACTCAAGTGACCTAATTCGCTGGCAAAAAACAATCTCCTGGTTTGGGAGAATCACGGTTCTAAAGATGAACTTAATTCCCAGATTGCTTTATCACTGCTCAGACCTGTCTGCCACCATTCCGAAACAAGCAATACAGAAGTTGCAAAGGAGCATCATGAAATATATATGGGAACGAAAACGGCCACGAATTCCTAGGAAGATCATGCTTCAAGGTCGGGCAGTGGGAGGCCTAGGAGTACCAGCCATCGAAGGATATATCTTGGCTGCACAGCTCTCACAGGCCTTCGCCTGGTCCGCCGCTATCCTGAAACCCCGTTGGCTGGAGCTGGAGGAGGCCTGAAGCCCAGTCCTGATGGTCTCACTGCCACACATGAAAAGATCTAGCGACCGTGCTGGCACGCAGCCCCTGTCAGCGACCGAAAACACAGTGACAAACTGGAGGAAAGCGGCGCAGCGGTGGAATAGCCGAACCATAACAGGCCCACTCACACCGATCTGGATGAACCTGGAATTTTCTCCGGGCACTAGCCCTAATAACTTTCAGAAATGGAAGGAAGGAGGACTACAAAAGGTGCAAGACTTCTTTAGATGGAAAGCCTTTGGACTTCGAAGCCTGCAAGGCGAAATTCAAAGTTCCGGAAACAGAGAGGTTTGGATATTAACAGCTCAGGCACTGGCTCTCAAGCAGTATCATTAAAAGCCTCGGAGGAAGAGACCTGACGGCCCTTGAACAAACCCTTACAGAGACTCCTCCTAAGGGAAGAATATCAACCCTCTACAAGATCCTCGACAGAATTCACCCAACCTGCAAAGAACCATATATGCTCAGATGGGAGAAAAAGATAGGGAGGCCTATTGAACCTGAGGAATGGGACCACATCTGGACCACAGCGCACAGTTCAAATGCGTAACGAACAAGGAGGGGGCATTCAAAGTATGCTATAGGTGGTATCGAACTCCAGAGATGCTCAATAAATGTAACCCTGTGATTCCCCCGCTGTGTTGGAGAGGGTGCTCGGACAAAGGCACACTATACCGCCTACTATGGACATGCCCCAAGGCCACTGAATTTTGGAAAGCAGTGTTCGACCAAGTCAACAAGATCACGGGCTTCACAATCCCATGGGACCCCGGTATTGTCCTACTGGGAGCAAGCGGCGAGGGCCATTTCCCTCTCTCAGGCCACAGAGCAGAGCTATGCGCCCACCTGCTGACGGCAGCTAAAATATCAATAGCCAGGCTCTGGAAGAACCCAGACGGTCCGGCACTACAGATGTGGTGGATAAAGTGTTGGGGACATAATAGCAGCCGAGAAAATGACTGCCCTCTGGTTTGGGAACACACATTTTACCAAATCTGTGCCCCATTCCTGGACTACACACAAATACCCAGGCCTGGCCCGACAGCCTCCCTCCGATGGATGGACAAATATGATTAAAGAGAAGGCTGGAACCACAGGACACAAGCCACAGAAAAGGGAAGCCAGCGGGAAAGACATAATGGCCCAGAACTACCTCCGCCCTCCCCTTGCCCCCGAGTCACACGCTAGCAAGAGCGCATACAAACTAATGAAGACCCGGTACTATGCTGGCCCATTCCGCTCCCGATGTACTTCCGCAGTGCAAACAGCGTTCGCTGGTTCTCACCCCTGATACACAACCCATTGGCTCCCCCCACCATTGTCCCTACTGAGACTTTACAGAATTGTTGTTTTTGTTCATGTTTGTCTTCTGTAATAGCAAGCAACGGTGCGCTGTTCTCGGCACATGTAATATAATGCCACAATGCCTAATTGCTTGTAGAAAACCAATAAAAAGAAATTTGGAGAAAAAAAAACCTCCATTTGAGGGTCTATCGTCCGCAGATGAGGCCTCTGCCCTACCCGCATCTGAAATTCGATGCTCAGCGTCCGATAAAGTAGTAGGCCCCAAGAAGTCGGATAAACAAGGCTCTGGGCTCCAGGGAGGGGGAAAAGAACACAAAAAGAAGTCCTCAACACACTTCATAGGGATAAAAGCCCTCTTAGGGGAAAAAAACCCTCAAAAACCTAGAGAATCTAGGCCCATAGAAAAACCTAGAGGATCTAGGCCCATATCTCATAAAGATAAACAAAAGTCTAAGGTAATAACTCCCACAGATGAGGATTGGGGACTTCCTTCACAACCTTTGGTAATCCCAAGTTCAAAAGAATGGTCTTCACAAGACACAGGGTGATGAGAAGAATGACCTTTATGGCCAATTTCTACGAGAAGAACCTTGCATACTTCCAGAGTTTCCACTCCACTCCCCCCACCTCAGCTCCCTCTGGGTCACAAGTCTCTGCTCTACCTACCCAACACCCTTCTAAAAGGTCTCGCACAGATGTTCCATTGCAGAGTACAGTCATAGAACTCTGACCTAGAAACCGAGCACGAAGATCTCTTTTGTAGAGGCAGATGACACTCAATTCAATGATGAGGATACAGCAGACCCTTATCATGGGGATGACGAGGCCCAAGAGGCTGACCCAGAGGCCAATATGTACTCTATAGACTCTCCTATTGTTGATTCTCCTATTGATAACCCCTTCTTAATGAGGTGCTAGCCAAGGCGTCTCAGCACTTTCAAATTGACACCCAGGAGGTACAGGAGGATAGGGACTTTGCAGAACAAATCCTTGGACATGAACAGTGGCGCAGTTTATTCCTCTACTGAAGTCAGTGCAGCGCAGGATACTACTGTCACTAGAAGCCCCTAACCTTACACGGGCTGTAAACCCACGTGTAGAGAAGCTATTTAAACCCGCACCTTCAGCCCCATTATATATTAGAGGGCAGCTGAAGCCTGACTCATTAGTTGTGACTACAACTAGGAGAGCGGGCATCCCCCTTGCTTCCTCTGAGGCTCCACCTGACAAGGAAAGCAAAAAGATTTACGCTATGGGTCGAAAGGTCTCCTCCTCTGCGGCTTATCAGACCAGAATTGCGAACAATGCAACACTTTTGGCCAGTTACAACTGCCACAAATGGGAGGAAGTGTCTGCTTTACTTTTGTCTGCCCCAGAGCCACTGAAGTCCCAGCTACCACAGGTGGCTGCAGATGGGAGGGCCTTGTCAAGCTGTTTACTTAAGACCAACTTCGACGGAGCGGGCAATGCCGGAAGAATCGTTGCGCAGGGTACTGTTATTAAAAGGTCAGGTTTCAGACCAGAGACGCAGGCCACCCGAATAAACATGCCTATTGAACCCAATGTGCTCTTCGGTAAGGCCGTCGGAGACGCCCTTAAGACAGCCAAGGACGAGTATGACGCGCTTAAATTGTTGGGTCAACTCACCAAGCCTTCTGGGCAGAGAGGTAATGGCAATTTTCACCGTTTTCACGGCCAAAGTTCTCAACAGGGATCCAACTACAGTCAAAACCAGGGTTCTTCCTGGGGAAATAATCAAGGTCAATCCTCCCAGGGGTTATCCTAGAGGACAACGCAGAGGTCGGGCAGGGGCAACCCCTCTCGAGGTGGCACACCACCTCAAAAGCAGCGACATTCCGCTTCAGGTGCCCTACCATGCCTCTCCAGTAGGAGGATGCATTTCCAGCTTCACCCACGCATGGGAGGGAATCACCTCAGACAGATGGGTGCTGTCCACAGTAGCAGGCGGATACTGTATAGAACTGCTCGAAAGACCCCACGACCACCCCCCACGACAGAAGATCCACTCAGAACAACACCAGCATATCCTTCTTGAGGAAATTGCCACATTCTAATAAAGGACGCCATCGAAGTCGTCCCGGCCAACTAGGTAAACGGGCATATTTATTCAACTTACTTCGTTGTGCCAAAGAAAGATCTAACAATGCGCCCAGTATTAGATTTGTGCCCTGCACTCAAGTATGTCAAGCCACAAAAGTTCTGCATGACTACGCTACAAGAGGTAATCCCACAACTAAAAAATGGGGATTACATGGCAACACTGGATATGAAAGCTGCTTGTTTTCATATTTCAATGTTCCCAATGCACAGAAGATTCTTGCATTTCAAGATGGCGAACCAGCCCTACCAATTCAAGGTGCTGCCCTTCGGAATAGCCTCTGCTCTAAGGGTATTTACAAAGGTACTGCCGGCGCTCCTGCGCAGAGAGGGAATCCCAGTGTACCCTTACCTGGACAACTGGCTCATTACAGGGGAGTCACCCCTAATTTGCAGACAAAACATTCAAAGGACAATCAATCTTCTCTTTCAATTGGGCATCTCCATCAACGAGAAAAAGTCAAGCCTAGTGCCAAGCACTTCAGAACAGTTCCTAGGAGTTGTCTTAAACACACAAGAGGGGTTGGTCTTTCCGTCAGAGGAAAGAGTACAAAATGTGTTACTGCAAATAATACATTATCAGGCCGGCTGCCAGATAAGGTTGTGCAAAGCTATGCGTTTAATCAGCATGATGGCATCTTGCATTTACCTGGTTCCTCACGGGCACCAGCGACACATGCAGGAGTGGTTGGCGAAACAGTGGTCTCAGGCAAGTGCTAAGTGGGACGATCTAGTGGTCATTTCGCCAACACTTGTACAAAATCTTCGCTGGTGTACAAGGGAAAATCTAATTAAGGGCAGCCCCTTTTATGATCCAGAGATACAGGTGATTGTCACGACGGACGCCTCTCTAGCGGGGTGGGGGCCTCACTACCTTCACCACACAGCTCACGGTGTGTGGTATCGCACTGTAGCTCAGAACCACATCAATCTGCTGGAGCTTCTGGCAGTATTCAAAGCCCTTCGGGCATTGGAATCCCATTTAACAAACCAAATCTGTGCAAATCCTAACAGACAGCACTACTGCAGTGTTTTATATCAACAAACGGGGGGGTACACCTTCTCCAAATCTGTCCAGACTTGCGCAGCAAATTTGGAAATGGGCACTCAAACGAAAGATGTTCCTGTCGTCACAGCATGTTCGATGGGAACTCAACTCTCTGGCAGACTCATTAAGCAGAGATCCCCTACGAGAGGAACATGAGTGGCGTCTACACGAAGGAGTCGTAGAACACCTTCTCTCAATGGGGTTTCCTCACAATAGACTTATTCGCCACAAGCGAAAATAGTCAATGCCCAGACTTCGCTTCCAGGTTCCCCCAGCCAGCCAGGCTCCAAAGGGAATGCCCTATGGATGAACTAGTCAGGGAAATTTGCTTACGCTCCAGCTCCCCTCACCCCCAACACCTCTCATGAGGAAGGTGGACAACAAAATGCACAAGGAACCGATGACGCTTATCCTAGTTGCTCCTATGTGGGCATGACAACCATGGTATCCACATCTGCGCAAACTGGCGATGTGCGATCCCATCAAACTCCCGTACCAGTGCAACCTGCTCACTCAGCACAAAGGACTAACCGTGCACCCCCAGCCTCACTCAATGAACTTGGCAGCATGGCTCCTGAGGTCATAGAGTTCGGACATCTCAACCTGCCACAGAGATGCATGGAAATCTTGAAAGAATCAAGAAACGGGGGGGCGCTGTTGTGCCCGAGGCGAGATGGCTGCTCTTGTGTGCCATTCCTCTGAAGTAGACACCGAGGCAGTAAGAACGTGTCATCCGAGTCTCGTCTGTGGATGTACCCCACCTCCGAAGTTACATCGTGGCAACTGCTGAGAAGGACCAGCGAGCACATCCCGCCATTGCACCTGCGGCGCGGGAGGAGCAGCTGGCCGCCGAAGAGACGTCTCTGTGCCACTGCCATCTGCGCCCGGGGACGCACTACATTGAATGGTCGCGGGCACTCAGTCTCACGTAGAGCGCCCGCAGATGCACCGAGCTCTCCCGCTACACCGAGGGAAGTGCGCCCCCTCCCTACCGGCGAGGCGGGTGAGCGTGACGGCGGTAAAGAGAGGGGGGGCGCGCACCAGGGGACACTCAGCAGTCAAGCTGCATACCGCGGCGGGAGGGGAGCCGTGATCCGCTTTCCCCCGCTCTTTAGAGCCTGAGCAGTGCATTGGGCACACAGCCCAGAGACACGGGCGGCTAGGAGCTGGGGAGGTGCGAACAGCCAGAAATGTAACTGTAAACTGACACGCTTGCCCACAATAATGTCATCGGCCTACACGAAACTAGGCCACGTTTGGGGACCACTGCAACAGTCTTAATACACCAACACAAGCACACGTTCAATAAACCTACGGCCACACTACGCCCTGAGCAGTCAAATGCATTGTCCCCAACTGGGTAAAGTCAACTGAGGAGACTTTGCGCTGGTGACGTTGCAGCGGATTGGGCATCTCCTGCAAGTGCTGCAATGGAAAATGTAGGTCCGCAAAGCAAAGACACACCGGATCCCATCAGGTATATCATCTCCGGTGCAGGCAGCAGAGACACCTACGCAGCCACGGTGATCACCTCCTCAGAGACCTGGCGCAATTTGCTGAGATCCAGCCATTTAGATACACTACAATGGGGCAGGAAAGCCTGCAATAACCTCCCCACATCAATACCCCATTGGTTAAGTTTTCAAGACAGGTCCCAGGCAGGCAGGCTCCGGTGTTCAACTGGCCGACGTGAATCAGAGCCAAGCCGCGCGGAGCTCCACACATACAAGCCTAAATCGAAATCCTGCAACGATCATCCCCCGATAACCTGAGCAGGAAACCAGCAAGGCACAACCATAACTTTTATGGCAACGCTCATAGCGCGAGCCTTACCACTAAATTAAAGTGCAACAGAGTGTCTATAGCTCCAAGAAGGTGTAGACTACCGCAATGCAGAAGTGACCCCTCCGGTCCTGGTACTGCCTGGAAGGGTGTTAGGCAGAAAACTGTGCAGTTCCCTCTGGGACCACTGCAAAAGATTTAAGACTACAGGTGTTTGGCAGTAAACCCACTTGGTAGCAGTCTGTACCACACAGATTCACTTGGTAGCTGTGGATGAGCAGTCAGACTTCCCTCAAGAAGAGTTAGGCAGTATACAGAGTATTCACAATAGGTCAAAAGAACACAGTAGAACAAGCAAACACTGACCAGAGCTTGGTGTAAAAGAGATGTAATTATTTAAAACCACATCTATTAAAACACACAGGCACTAATATTAAGCAATTCAAAAACACGGTCACTAAAAGATGTACACTCCCTTAAAAGGATATTAGACAAGTCTTCAGTAAAGCCCCACTTATTTTCAGACAGCGGTGAACGCTTAACGCAGATGGCACTCTAATAATTCGGTTTAATAGGGAGAGACAGGCAGAGCATAAATTGAAACAGATCCCAACACTTTCAAAAGAACACAGCAAGAGAGGAAGGCGGAGTCAAACCGTGAAGTTAGAGTTCAGAAAGCCGGATCCACTTTAAGAGGATCAGAACGAAATGTGTCCAAGGTCACACGGTTGAAAAGTGTACAAAAGTCTCAAAGGTTCAGAAAGAGTTGGACCAAAAGAAAGGGACCAGTTAGATGGTCAAGGCGGCCAGCCCAGTCCAGAAGGTTAAGGGATTATTACCTTGTACCAATCTTTAGAAAGGGAGGCCTGGCGGACACGGTACCTTTAAAGTGGTGAGAATACTCCAGCGGGGGCAGTTGTTCCTGGCAGCGGATGCAAGTCGGTGCTTCGTCGGGGAGGAAGACAGGAGTCCGTTGCACTGCCAGGGAAGAAACCAGCCGCGGAGTTCAGTTAAAAGGAGCGGTCCTTTTATTCGCGGTCCAGTGGTAAGTGGCTATCCGGTTGCTGGGGTGCTTGGCACGGGCAATTCGACCACAAGACGTCCTGGAATGCGAGAGAAAGAAGGTAAACTGGTTGTGCCCACCAGTCAGGGGAAGAAGACTCTCCAGCCAGGAGATCTTCTCTGTCGTCGGGAAGTGGTGAGCCGGTTCCACAGGGCTCCACCGGTGGTGTCGTAGCAGGTCGGCTCAGCTTCTCCCTCGTCGGATTCTCAGGTCCTGTGGTGACTTCTAAAGTTCCAGTCCCAAAAGCCCTGCTTTTATGCAGCACACCCCCATTCACTCAGCCTAGCTGTCAATCAAACATGCTAAGTGGTGAGCCGACCGGCTCACCACTTGGGCCAATCACACAAGAGTGCGACTTGAGTTACCAAGGTAACTCAGTCCAGGGTGCCTAAACCCCCTCCCACACCCCCTGTGGTACCCAGACAGAGTGGCACCACTTTTGGAGGCTTCTGTGGAGAAGCCCGCCAAAAAGTGGAACAAAGGGCTCGACTTGGGTTGGAGTCACAGAAGAGAACACAAACACCATTTTAGAATCGAGTCCTGGCAAAAAATACCAACCGGTGAATTAATATGAAATAAATAAACCGGCGGTATGTTCGAGGCTATGAGAATTAAATAATTAAAGTTGGTAGCCTCGAACAATGGGAAAATCCCATAGAGATATATTTGCAGTCGAATATAAAAAGTAGTATCCACTGCCACCAGCCAAAACTCGATCAGGGGGGACGGAGACGTGCCCCCTCGACTAACAGACCCCGGGGCAGTCGAATTGCCCCGACCAGTACGTCCACAATATGATGGTTTGTACTGGTTTCTGTTCATAATTTGGGACTAGTAAAGCCAATGGTGACTTTACATGCCCTGGGAGACAGTAGTCGGTGTCAGGATGCCCAGGTCCTAGGCGCAGGAGCGAAGCAGTACCAACCACCCCCTCAATGGTCTCAGTGTCTGCAAGTCAAGGCTTACACAGACCTCTGTAACCAGAGCGGGGAAGGAGGGTTAGGAGCTCGATGAGTGGATGGGTAGAGGGATTTTAGGTTACCCGGATTGAGGGGTAGGAAGAGGTTATGGATGGGACTGGGGATTTTAGGATAAACGATGACTGCACACTTTTCCTGAACTGGTTGCTGCAAGTGTTTTTAACACCTTTACATGTAAAGGTGTTTCCCTTCACACTACATTGCCCTTCAACATATCATGTACATTCTCCTCTGAACATGAAGTTAAAACAAACATGGATTGATAAACAAGATGTGAGTCCTGTTACATTTTCATGAACAAAAGTCTCATGCACAAGCACACTTAGCTTATACTTCTGTCTTTAAGTCCTGTCCTGCAAAGGCTGTCGAGTCCTGTGCCACGTCCTTGCGGTCAGGTGATCAGATGCACACTAAAAGGAAAAACAAAGGACAAGCATTAGCGTGTGCCTTCTGATTCTGTCAGTCTCTCACTCTCCCAAACACACACTACACGCATTCAGCATTCCGTGCATTCAAGGATTTCAGGTTCCTTTGGGGTGCGCTGCCGCACGTGGCCTTCAACCCCCCAGGATCTATTTTGCCAATATTCGGTCTTCCTTCAGCCGACTGCCTTTTGCACTGTAATGCGCTCCCGCCTCGTGCGCCTTTCCGGCTTATGTTCCACGAGACAAAACACGTGAAAACATCCACAAATAATATCGTCTTTCGCCTGCACACAATCACAGAGCAGAACTCTTTCCCCGAAGCCCGCCCACTTAGCTTCTATGTGACGGCGCAGGGGGCTCTGGAGGGGTTGGGAAATGCCCCCCTGCGCTTCCCCCGTAAATCCCAGACACTCCGTGGGCTGAGCGGTACTTATCTTCATGAAGCGAGGGGCCGGATGGTTCCTCCGGAGGCTCTGGGCCCCTCGCGTGTGAATTCCGAGGAGCTGCTGGGCACACGTCCACTCTCCTCGATGTCTCGAGCACAAGCCCCGTGCCTTGAGGCTTGCGCATGCACACTCGCGCGCCACACCCAGCGCGGCTTCCTATTGGCTCGCGAGTCCGCAGAGCATGCTGGGAAATGTAGTCCTGGCGTGCCAAATGCTGGGATTTGTAGTTTTGGGCGGCAATACGTCTACAGAAAGGGCATAACAGCCTTTTTAAGTATAGTAGCTTTCTGGGTCTAGGTTTCTTCATGGTCCCTGGCCCTACAGTTCCAACAGTACATGGTCTATGGCTAGTCCTGCCCCTGACACCCAGGGTATGGAGTCTATGCTGGGGTGTCACTATGACACCCCTGTGTCACTGCACTGAGGGTGCTGTGTAACACACATAGTAAAAACACATGAGACCCTGTGGAGTAAAAGACCCCATAGCCCATAAAACACATTAACAGTCAAAGGAACCCCTCAAATCATGTCCAAGAGTGTGAAGAAAAGAGTCTCACTCTTGGCAGGAGAAAAAAACAAACTCCAGAAATCCAGCAAAGCTGCTGGGGGACTCACTAGGTTAGGAAATTCAGCCGAAACTGAGAATTCTCCCTAACAAAGGGTGCGAGTAAAAGCGGCTCACGGGCACTTCTTCCCCATTGTGCCCACCGAATCAAACCAGACTGGCCATGCAATCCTGGCATAACGTACCAATTCACCACATAGTGGTCGGGCATAACACTGAACCCCGGAACTACTACACGACAATGCCCAAGGGCATAGGTCCAAAAAAGGGGAAAGGCGCCATATACAAGTTCACAACGGCAACGAAGAAAGTAGTCAAGACCACTATGTCAACTGAACCTACGCTGCAACCACTCTCGCCAACCGTGAATGTCGCAATGGATCCGCAAGCAGGTTTTGCAGCTATGCAGCAGGGATTCTCCTCGCTCAACGAGAAATTGGATGGCATAACGGCCAACGTAGCATCCATCAAAACCCAACTAGATAAGACCACTAGTCGTATCACTGAGGCCGAGACCCGAATTGGTGACACTGAGGATGCGCTGGAAGCGCTAAAGAGCACAGTCACAACGATTGCAAAGGAACTGGGGACAGTCAAAATAAAGTGCAAGGATCTGGAAGCGAGATCTCGACGCAACAATATACGCATATTAGGTTTTCCGTAAGAAGCATTGAAGGGACTCATGGAGCAGGCAATAGAGAAGCTACTGCGTGACCTTCTAGGGGACCCAGGTTGGTCTCCAATGTTCATAGTGGAGCGAGCGCACAGATCTTTGGCCCCCAAACCCAAGCCTGGAGCCTTCCCAAGACCCATCATAGCGCGCTTGATGAACTACAGGGATAGAGATCTGGTACTGAAAGCGGCTAGAGAAAAGCAAGAACTAAGATGGGAGGCCAATACTATACGTATATTCCGTGATTTCACGCTGGCAGTACAGCAAGAACGACGCTCTTTCATCGGGGTCAAGAAACTGCTACACGAGCGTAACATCCCTTATGCAATGCTATAACCAGCCAGGCTGAGGCTACAACATAAAAATAAAACGTACTTGACCTTCCCGGAAGAAGCCGCAAGCTTCGTCGAAGCCAACATCCAACTACCAACCCAACAATCAACGAATGGGGATGAAGCCTGATATCCGGAAATGTTCAGGGGAGCAGGACACGACGGGAAAACAATGACGAGGAGACTAAGATACCCCTTCGTGGGAGCACCTCAAACATCGAGATCCGCAGTCGGGGAGAACGAATATGTTCCCACCATTTAATGTGTTCGAGTAACAACAAGCAAGACCGGCCATAACGCCGAAAGCAATAAAAAGGTTTGGCCTGGAAGTCGCAACGGACCCCCCAACCCCCCTCCCTGTTGCGGGTGCACATCTAAGATATGGGAGGGAAAGGGGTTGGGTATATAGACATAGTTAGTTTGGGTAACTATGAGGGTAGGGGTGGGATCCGGGGAAAGCTTGTTGGGGATCCAGTTTGGTTGGGAGGGTGTTCTAGTTAAAAACACATAGATACTTCAAAAAAACACAGATGCACACATGGAGGCGAGGGAGCAAGTCACACATCTGATGAGGTCTCGAGATGATGGCTAAGACAAACAATGAAAATATCACTATGTTGAGCTGGAATGTTCGTGGGCTGGTATCCCCAATAAAAAGAAGGAAAATGATGTCATACGTTACTAGGCTGGGCCCCAAGATAGTGTTTCTACAGGAAACTCACTTGCTACAGCAACAAGCTGAAAAGCTGGCTCCTAACTGGGGCACGCACCAGTATTACACATCTTATTCAAATCTGGCAAGGGGTGTAATAACCCTAATACATAAAACTATTCCCTTCACCTGCCTCAATTTGGAATGTGATCCTCAGGGTAGATACGTCATGGTCCACGGCACGATTCAAGATAGAGAGGTGCTACTCTTAAACATATATGGCCCAAATATCGCTGATCCTGATTTTTACTCAACACTGTTCGGGAAATTAGCTAAGTTTCCCACGGCCCAATTGATCTGTGGGGGTGATATAAACACTATTCTTGACATCCAACTAGATCGCACATCGGACCAGCCGAGAACACTTACTAAAGCGGCCCAAAAAATATTAACACATATGGCTGACCTGGGACGCAGGGACGTGCGGCGCTAGTTAAAGGATACCAAACGTGCTTACACATTCTACTCCTCGGTGCATGACATGCACTCAAGGATAGATGTATGGCTACTATCTTGTGAGGCACTGAGCTGGATTTCTGACACACATCTGCCCGAGAACATACTCGGACCACTCTCCCATCCTGATAACATTGACAATCCCTGAGATTAAGATAAACAGGCCACCGTGGAGCTTCAAACCAGCAGCCCTACAGGACCTGGTTTACAAGTTCTCTAACCCGACATATTCAGAATACTTTGAAATTAACGAAGGGTCTGTGTCTAGTCGGGCGGTATTGTGGCAAGCGTTCAAGGTATGCATCAGGGGCACTGCAATGTCAACCGAGTTTGGTGTACTAAGGGACATCTGTGGGGACCTTGCCCGACGGGAAAAAGACATAGACTAAGCACAAAATCACTACTCGCAAACGCCTTCCACACAACTGGGGCTTGACATTAAAACCAAGATAGATGAAATTAGAGAAGCCGGAAATTCGCTACTTTGACAGGCCAGCAGCAGCGCGGCGATATGGGGAACAGGAACGCCCGGGTAGGCTATTGACTAGAATGGTGAGGGGGGAACGTGGCCCAACAAGTATACCGTGTATAACAAGGGGCGATGGGACGGCGACCACAGACCAAGAGGAGATCAAGGAATCATTCTTTGACTTCTACAAACGTCTCTACTCACCACAAAGTACCACCACGGAACAAGAAATAGATCAATACTTGGCCCAAATACCGACAACACTTCTATCAGATGCAACCAGAGAGGCCCTAGAGAACCAGATTACTGAAACGGAGATAGCTGAAGCTATAAAGGCATTGCCTAACGGGAAAGCTCCGGGCACAGACGGCCTTGGGGCAGAGTTCTACAAGGAGTTCGCACAACTGCTGGTCCCCAAACTACTAGCCGTTTGGTCCGAAGCCCTAGAAAATGGGGAACTACCAGAGAAGCGGTCATTACTTTAATGCTCAAACCAGGGAAGCCCCCCGAAAACTGTGGCTCTTACAGGCCACTGTCATTAATAAACACGGATGCTAAGATCTTCACAAAGATCCTGGCCGCGTGATTAACACCACTAATGCCATACATGGTCCATGAGGACCAAGCAGGCTTCATAACGGGAAGATCCACAGCAACGAATATTAGACACCAAGGCATAAAATAAGCAGCATCGCAATTTACAATACCGCTGGTTTGCGTTTTAAATTTAATATGTCGCAGAAACTGCGATATGATTTATGGCACCGAGCACAGAGTTTAAAAGGCACAGATTACAGAGCCTGTTTATTTAAACTCTGCGCTCGGTGCCTTGACGTGTGCAGGCAGCAGCTCCCGGGCTGGGCTAAATGCATTGTATCAATGTATGAGCCCAGCCCGGGAGCGGCGTCGAAGTCATGCGGAGAAGACTTCAGCAGGAGCACCCCAGCTCCACTCACGGACCCGGCTTCCATCCAAGGTAAGGAGTCCTGCTGGGATGCTTAGGGGAGGGTGGAGGAGGGGGAGCCCCTTGTCTGCGGGGCTACGTGTTAGCAAGTGGCCACGAGAATTATTAATTCGAGGGGATTGGGTCCTCCGACGTATTCCATATCTATGACAGTAATCACCACAGCTGTGCTGCTTCAGAAAATCTTTCGGATCCTGCGTCAATAACGTTGATACGCCGCCCTCGAGGACCTCCTCCGACGGCCGACGTCACTGGATGTTATAAGTAGGACGCACGACGCCCGTAGCCTCAGTTCCATTTTTTTCTGTGAACTTGTTCGCTTCGGGAATCTCGGTGCGCCTCGACTCTTTGCAGTTTCTGTTGTTTCTCGGTTCTTTGAACCTGTTCGTTTTGTGAAGTTCCTTCTTCGTGAAGGATGTCTACCTCGTCTTCCACCCCGCGTCCGGGATTTAAGAAGTGCGGGGACTGTGGGTCCAAGATGTCGGTTACGGACTCACACGACGCCTGCCTCTGGTGCCTCGGGGAGGCCCATGACACTGATGACTGTGTCGACTGCCAGTCGCTCACGTCAAAAGCCTTCCGGGAGCGCAAGAAGTAGTTATCGGTAGGTAAGGTGTCTAAGCCACGGAAGTCGAGGTCTGCGGGGCTTTCGACGGACGATTCGAGAGGCAACTCTGCATCGTCGTTGGAAGTCTAGTGGGTCTCGGTCCCGGAGTCTGTCCCGCCACTTCTCTGCCTCTTCGAGGCACTCCCGGAAGCGCCGTCATCGGTCGCCTTCCCCGTTCTCTTCCGTGGACTTCGCCCGTCGGCGGGTCGCTTACCCTACCAAGCAGGCGACGCCGGAGGAATGGGCTTCCTTCGGGAAGAAAATGTTAGCGATTCTCGAATCGCAGGGCACCGGTCCGTCCGCGCCTCCGAGTGCGGTCGGTCATGATCAGTCGAGAGACACCGCTCGCGCGCCTTCGGGCTCGGGTGGTCGGCACGTTTCGCGGGAGAGGTCCCGCTCGGACAAGGGGAATCGTTCTCGTCATGCCCAGTCCAGGTCCAGGTCCCGGTCCTCGACGTGCTCGAGACCGTGTGAACCTGTGACGTCTTCGAGGAAGACGTCGACGGACTCTTTCGAGGCCCTGCCTCCAAAGAAGTCATCGGCGCCCAGGCTGCCGAGGGACACGCTCGGGGATCCGGCATCGATGCTGTCGGCGCCACTTCACTCGATGCCCTAGACGCCTTTCGAGGCTGCGTAGACGGGGGTACCCCGAGGCTCAGTGGAACCCCCTAGAAAGGCTCTGGCCAAGGTCAAGCATGGCTTTGGTTCACATTCTGTGCCTTCTTACAGCCATCTTGAGTTTATTTCAGAGGTGGATGAGGGCTCTGATGATGGCATGGCTCCTAATACAGTGCCAGACGAGATTCTCTCAGGCCATAGCCAATTTGAGGACCTGAGGCAGTCCCTGTATGATGCTAGTGGGCTGGACACCTCTCCGGAGGTGGAGTTTTGTAGGCCTGAGCCTGGCACTCATGCCGACTCCTCGTACCGGCGCCTTATGTCGAGGGTCGCTGAGTACTTTGGATGGTCTGCTCCCCCTGGGGAGTTTCTTCAGGATGACCTTACAGATATCCTCGACCTTGGTCCACCAACTGACGCGCTACTGCCGTTTCATATGGCTCTACAGAGGAGGGTGGCGGCGGCTTGGACTGCTCCGAGAGTCTCCCGGCAGTGGGCAAGTCTTTGCCACGAAAATACCGCCCAGCCAGTAGCGACCCCTGCTACTTGTCCAAGCACCCCACTCCGGAGAGTTTGGTGGTGCAGGCGTCATATCCTACCATCCCTCCTGATGGGGACGACGAGCGTTTTGACGGCTGGGCGAAGAAAGTGTTTTCTTCAGGGGGTATGGCGCTTCAGACGGCCAACTCCGTATGTTCCTTGTCACGTTTCACGCACACTCTGTGGAACTGTTTCCTTAGCGGCTGAACATATTCCCGAAGGGGAAGAACGGGATGGTTTCCTTGCCATGGTTCAGGATGGCAAGGATGCCATGTGTGAAGCCGTTCAGTCGGGTTTGGACATGGCAGATTGCGTCAGCCGGTCCATGGCGGCGAGCACCGTGAGACGCAGGTTTGCGTGGTTGCGGAAGTTGGGGTTTGCTCCTGATGTGCAGGCCCGGCTCCTCAACATGCCCTTTGACGGGGAACATCTTTTTAGCAGCAAGGCTGACGAGAGCCTTGAGAGGTTGCAGACATCAAAAGCTGCAGCAAAGTCGTTGGGCGCTGCAGTTCGCCAACCTCCGCCTTTTCGTCCTAGGCGACAGCAATGGAGGGAGGTTCCTTTTGTTATTACTCATCCTTTGGTAAAGCGAGAGGAGCTGCCAGTCAAAGGGGCCACCGTAGGAGTGCCAGAGGTAGAAAACAAGGTACTTGAGGTGCCAAGGCCGCTCGGGCTGTTGCCTCGTTGCCCTCAGGCAACGCCGCAGCTGCTTCAACTCAGTCATGAGGCCATGTCCCAAGGTTCGCCGGTTAGGGGAAGGCTGGCGCAGCATCTTGTAGAGTGGCGCGCCATTACTTCAGATGTGTGGGTTCTTTAGATCATAACCCACGGCTACTGTCTTCCTTTCTGTCAGAGGCCTCAAGACAATCCACCGGGGAATCTCTCTTTGAAGGGTCCGGATTCCTGCTGGAGAAAGGCGCCATAGAACTGGTGCCTGTAGCGGAGAGCAACAAGGGATGGTATTCCCCTTATTTTTTGATTTCCAAGAAAGACGGGGGATTGAGACACATCATGGACTTAAGCGGTTTGAACAAACTCCTCAGGAAGGACAAGTTCAAGATGGTTACTCTCTCTCAAGTCCTCCAGACCCTTCAACTTCAGGACTGGTTGGTGTCTGTCGACCTCAAGGATGCTTATTTTCATGTGCCGATACATCCAAAGCACAAGAAGTACCTGAGGTTCGTAGTTGGCTTCTCCCACTTTCAGTTTCGGGTCCTGCCGTTCGGATTGACCTCCGCCCGAGGGTCTTCACCAAGCTCATGGTAGTGGTGGCAGCGCACCTCAGTAAAGGGGGGATTCACGTATACCCCTACCTGGACGATTAGTTGATCAGGGCGCGCTCTCCCGAGCAAGTCCTGGATCATCTGTCAGTCACTTGCCACTCCCTCCACAAGCTGGGCTTCTCCCTCAACTTAAAGAAGTCCCATTTGACACCAACTCAGAGGCTCCAGTACATCGGAGCAGTGCTCGACACGTCCCTGGGGCAGTGTTTTCCTCCCCAGGTGAGGGCCCATCACATTCAGCAGATGGTGCACAAGTTTCAGCTTGCCCAGGGTCTCCCAGCGTTCGAGTTCTTGAGATTGCTCGGCCTCATGACATCCTGCATTCTTCTGGTGCCAGAGGCCCGGTTGCAGATGAGATCTTTGCAATGGGCACTCAAGCTCCAGTGGTCTCAGTCCTCCAGCAGGATGTCGGACCCTGTTCAGGTGCCGTCCTCGGTCGCCCAGGACCTTCTGTGGTGGGCCGTCGAAGACAATCTGATGAAGGGGGCTCCATTTTGGCTACCCTGGCTGGAGGTGACGATCGTGACGGACGCATCCCTCACGGGATGGAGAGCTCATGCCAATGAGTTGACAGTCAGCGGTCGTTGGTCTCTGTCGGAGTCCAGACTCCATATCCATCTGTTGGAGCTGAGGGCCGTCAGGCTAGCCCTGAAGGCTTTTCTGCCGACTGTGTGAGGTAAGAATGTCCTGATCCTGACGGACAGCACGGTGGCCATGCACTACCTCAACAAAAAGGGGGGGGGGCAGGGTCACTTCCTCTGTGCAGGGAGGCGATGCAGCTCTGGTTCTGGGCAATCCAGCAGGAAGTTTCGATCTCAGCAGTTCATCTGGCCGGAGACGAAAACGAGACGGCGGACGCTCTGAGCAGGCAGAGCGCGGTCTCTCACGAGTGGGAGTTGGCTCAGGAGATTCTCCTGGAGATCTTTGCCCTTTGGGGGACCCCTCAAGTGGATCTCTTCGCCTCCAGTGTCAACCGGAAGTGCGAGAGGTTCTGCTTGTGGGAATTTCCTCTGGAAGGAGCCTTAGGAGACGCGTACGTAGTGGAGTGGTCATTCCCACTGCTGTACTTGTTTCCTCCAGTCCCCGTCATCCCGCAAGTACTGCGGAGGTTACGGAGGTTCGGTTCCCAGATGATCCTCATTGCTCCAGCGTGGGCCCGGAGGACGTGGTACCCGGACCTTCTCAACTTGTCCTTCTGCCCTCCACGTCGTCTTCCCTACCGAGACGATCTGCTCTCACGGGAGGGGGGTCAGGTTCTCCATCCAGAGGTCGGATCCCTCAACCTTCCCGCTTGGTTTCTGAAAGGTTGAGGTATACGGATTGGGACCTCCCTGAAGACGTGATGGAGGTGTTGCTCTTGGCCAGACGGCCAGCAACAGAGTCCCTGTACCGTTGGCCTAAGTTCTGCAACTGGTGCAGGGTTAAGAATGTGGATCCTTTTTCATGTGACATTCCTGTAGTTCTCTTTTTTGCCTGCAAGTGGGTACCGTTAAAGGTTACCTGGCGGCGCTGTCCATATTTAAGCGCTCGTCTGAAGAGTGTTCCTATTTTAAAATTCCTTTAATTTCTCAGTTTCTGAAAGGGCTCACTAATGTGTTCCCTCCATCACCTTTCCAGGTGCCCGGTTGGGATTTGAACCTTGTTCTCAAGTTTCTGATGGGTGCTCCGTTTGAGCATTTGCATTCATGCCCTTTGAGGCTGTTTACTCTTAAAACTGTATTTTTGGTTGCGGTCACTTCCGCTCGCAGAGTGAGTGAGTTACAGGCACTTTCAGTTAAGCCACCCTTCACTGTATTTCACAAGGACAGGGTTGTCCTTAGAGTTCGTCCTTCCTTCTTCCAAAGGTGGTGTCGGAATTTCATTTAAGCCAGAAGGTTGTTCTTCCGGCGTTTTATCCTCCTCCACATCCTGGTAAGGAAGAGGAGAGGCTTCATAGACTTGATCCTAGGAGAGCGTTAAGCTTTTATATTTCACGCATGTCCCGGGTCAGAGTGGACGATCAACTCTTCATTGGTTACGCTGGAAAGCGTTTGGGACAAGCTGTCACAAAACACTTTGTCGCGCTGGATTATTTTGGCTATCTCTGAGTGTTACCTCTTGGCGGGTAAGGACCCACCGGTCGGCTTGCGGGCCCATTCTACCAGGGGTATGGCTGCCTCTACTGCCCTACAGAGGGGTGTTCCTATTTGTAACATCTGTGATGCAGCCACCTGGGCTTCGGTACATACTTTTGTACTTCACAACTCCCTCGATTCCATTCGGGGGCAGGATCTGGCCTTTGGCAAGGCGGTCCTTTACTCTGTAATTTGATTGGGCATTCTAAATTTCTGTTTTCTAAATTATTTTCCCACCTCCTTGCATTGGTACTGCTTTGGGAGTCTGTCATAGATATGGAATACGTCGGAGGACCCAATCCCCTCGAAGAACAAGTTACTCTTTTACCTGGTAACGTTCTTTCGATGAGATGGTCTGACAACGTATTCCATATCGCTCCCTCCCTGCCTTCCCCGCTACAGAATTTCTTATGCGATTGCAGCTTACGTTTCCGCAAGGCTTTGTGTGGTCCGACTGGCAGAAGACTGGTGCCACACGTTCTGGGGAAAAAACAACTGAGGCTACGGGCGTCGTGCGTCCTACTTATAACATCCAGTGTCGTCGGCCATCGGAGGAGGTCCTCGAGGGCGGCGTATAGACGTCATCGACGCAGGACGCAGACGGCGAAAGATTTTCCGAAGCAGCACAGCTGTGGTGATTACTGTCATAGACATGGAATACGCCGTCGGACCATCCCATCGAAAGAACGTTACCAGGTAAGAGAGTAACTTATTCTTCCAGCCACTTGCTAGTACCCAGCCCCACAGTAAAATGGCATGCTGGCAGATAGCCTTTCAAATATTCTTTCCTTCTCGTGATTCGCGAGAAGGAAGGTATATTTGAAATGCCCTCTACAAGCAGGCTACGTTATTACTGCAGGCCTGGGTGCTTAGAAAGTGGCTTGAAATAATATTTCTCCCGCCTGAACGGACGGGAGAAATATTAGATCTGCCACTTTCTAAGCACCCAGGCCTGCAGTAATAACGTGGCCTGCTTGCAGAGGGCATTTTTAACTTTCTTTCAGTCTCGTGATTAAAGGTGCCCTTTAATCACGAGACTGAAAGAAAGTTAAAAATGCCCTCTGCAAGCAGGCCACGTTATTACTGCAGGCCTGGGTGCTTAGAAAGTGGCGGTAAATAATATTTCTCCCGCCCATATGGGCAGGAGATTTATTATTTACTGCTACTTTCCAAGCACCCAGGCCTGCAGTAATAACTCAAGATGTCAAGATCCTACACTCGGGCTCCCCGGAAGGCACCGCAGCGACCTACAGTAACCGACAAGAATGGTGAAGCCCCATCCTCCCCCACAAAATCCAAGGTGACTTCTTGGTCCCGAGTCCCAAGATACGGGAAAAGGAAATGATTACCTGCACGCACCCCACACGCATATGGTGAACCTTCGCCCTCCTCGGGTCCTCCGGAACCCCCGGATTGACCTCCCGAAAACGCCAACTCCTCAGCTTCTAAAAATAAGCCTACCGGCGGGTCCCCCACAGCTCATGCCCACTTCCAAGGTACAGACCATCAATGAGTCCTTGGAATAATTTTCTCATGCCGTTGCCAGACCCCGCCATGTTGGCGGAGTGCATGGCCACACTGGCCAAGGGGGGGTCTGTTCCTGAAACCCCAGACCCCCCCCCCCTCCTCCAAGTTGTTTAAGTTGGGCCCCTCCCTTTGGAGGCCCCGTTTAAAAGTCCAGAGATAGTGACCAGCAGTTGCAACTCCTCTACAATGGCGGCTAGTCGTCCTCCTCCTAGTGCTAAACGCATTTTTGGGAGACTTCCTCAGCTCCAAAACCCGAGCAATGGCCAATGGGAGGCAGACCTAGGACACCCGTTAACTGACCCGAACTGGGTGGATATTTGGTCACAAACTCACTCAGCGCCCTCCTGCATCACAAACCGAGAGTGTGCATACAAACTCCTACTACGGTGGTATTACCCCCCCCCTAAGATTTCATCACATAAATCCCTGAGCCCCGCCTGCTGGAACGATGTGGACAGCCAGGTTCCTTTTACCTCATGTGGTGGTCGCGTCCGAAGGTGCAACTTTTCTGGTCCCGATGTTTGACCACGTTCGCAGACATCACCCAGAAGGCAATCCCGCTGGAACCTGAAACCCTCTTTCTGCGGGCCCCAGTCCCGGGATGCTACCCAAGATCAGGAAGAAAGGCCACACTCCTGACTCAGTGCCTCCTGGCAGCGCAGATTGTGGTGGCTTGTACCAGGAAGACTGTTGAAGGACCACTGATGGTGCTGTGGTGGGGGAAAATGTGGGACCTTCTGATTGCAGAAAAGATAACAGCGGCCAGAGCCGGGACCCTGCACTGCTACCAGGACACCTGGGCCCCATTTCTAGACTATAACCGGAAGTTCCCGGCCATAACCGTCTTACCCCGGAACACCGCGAGAATTCTGGAAGGGACAAACGAATCGAGCGGAAGAAGCATAGGGGGGATTGGTGAGAGGGTTTGGCGTAAAGGTTGGGGGACCGACTGCCATGTGCTGATTTTGCTTGTAATGTTTTCACTCTGCTCTGTTGCAAAAATAAAGTTTACATTTCTTTTTTTAAAAGCAGTAATTAGCTGTAACATTAATCCAAGGTAGGATTCTATTGAAACAGTGAACAATAAAGCAGGTGAGTAAGTCATTCAGATGGTACACTGTTAGGCAATATTTGTATGCAGTACCCTTTGGGACCACTACACACAACTAGGACTACAGGTGTAAGCATAACCAACCTTTGGTAGAAGTCTGTGCTACACAGTTTAGGTTTGGTCCCTTTGTTCCTTGGCGGGCTTCAGGACTGAAGACCGCCTCTGGCACCCGAGTGTCTGGGGTGGGCAGGAAGTGAGGGAGGTGCCCGAAACTCCCTTTACTTAGTCTCCTAGGAGACCCAAATGCACTCTTTGGTGATTGGCTGGCTGACTGTCCGGCAAGGACAGCCACCTTGCTGGGTGAGTGACAGCTAGGCTGGAATGAATGGGAGAGAACTCAATAAAATGAGTCTCTTGGCTTGGAAGGCAGAGTCGACCACTGGAACGAAAGAACGAAGACAAGCTTGAAGAGGGCGTCTGCTGCAACTCCTGAACCGTTGGTTTGCCCGGTGAAGCCCTGCTGCATGTCCAAATCGCCAAGTTCATCTCGACAGAGAAGCCCTGCAAGGACGACTTCTCCCTTTGAGTTGGTGGGACCAATTAACTCGACACTAAGCCACCTGGATACCAATCTCGGAGCGGGTTGTATTTTCCTCAGAGTGCTGCAGGAAACCAAATAACCAGGGAGAGGGACACCAGTTTGTGTGCTTGACTACAGCTACTGGAATTGAAGATTTGCCAGTTGCCAGCTTTTTGACCAGTCTCCGTGCAGTGCCGGAGTCCCCCGATATCCTCCCTCTTGTCCCCACGACTGAGGCCCAGGAACAGTGAGATCTGCAGTAACTGCCAGGAACAGGGGTCATCAGCTGCATCTTTTTCTTCATTTGTAAAGGTACTGTAAAATCAGAGTACTTACCTCTCGCAGTGAAAGTGCTTGAAACTTTCCTAACTCACAGGCCTAATCAGCTTGTGACCCAACATGTGTTTCTTCCTGCTACAAACTATTCCTAAGAATTTTTGCAGAGACTTTCTTTTACCAGAACTGCTTTATCCTATCCAAGACTTTAGCCCATTGACTTTGGCCTAGCCTATTGAATTGACTCTTCTGGTGAAATCAAAATATCTGCACTGCCTAAGAAATAATTGTATTGTTTCTGTGTTCTGATAACCTATGCCTTTTTGCTCCTCCTTCAAAGTATTCTGGATGCCTCAAACTTAGTGTACAGTACTGGAGTATATTTGTGTGTGATTATATTGCCTCCTTCTTTTGAATGTTTAATAACTGACAGTTAAATTAAATAATAGTAATAATAATTAATAATTAGGCACTTATATAGCGCTACGAACCCTCGGGTATCTGAGCGCTGCTTATTATTACCCACGGTGTGTGGTGCTCATTTATCGACCTCGGAAGGATGAAAGGCTGAGTTTGGCCCTGCTAGGATTCGAACCTGCGTTAGCAGGCTCTGCACAGATGTCAAAGCGAGCGTTCTACTCGCTGTGCAGTATTTAACAAATCAACCTTGAGTCTAGGAGTTTATTTGAACACCTGTGATTTTAAACCTCTGTGCCAACATCATTACAGCTCACATTCATTCTTGAGATACGCCTGGCTGCTCAGCTGCGCTACCAAAAACTGTGTATTACAGACATATACCAAAGGTTGGTTTTGCTTACACCTGTAGTCATAGTTCTGTGTAGTGGTCCCAAAGAGTACTGCATACAAACTCTGCCTAACAGATTGAATGCACAATAAACACATATCGTCCTGTACCTAACTCACCTGCTAGTTCTGGCTTGGTTTTCAGTTCCTTAAAAGTCCACTTAGCTGCACTTTAAGCATACACCATGTCCCAGAAGAAAGTTGCATGGTGGAAAATTCCAGTAATAAAGGCATTTAGAGAGGGGGTTAAAGAGACTTCATCCCCCTATTTCCAACCCACCTCCCGGATGGGTCCTGAACCTTGTACTTAATAGACTAATGGGGCCTCCCTTTGAACCTATGCATAAGGCTAGCCTTAAAGCACTTGCCTACAAGACCACCTTCTTGGTGGCGATCACATCAATAAGGAGCGTTGGTGAACTGAAAGCCCTTTCAGTTCAAGACCCATTTGTCACTATTCACAAGGATAAGGTGGTCCTGCGCGCTCCACCACGATTTGCGCCTACATTTATTTCAAAGTTTCATGTGAACCAGTCCATAGAACTACCCAACTTTTTCCAGAACCCCACTAACGTGTCAAAGAATCCTCCACACACTAGATGTAAGAAGGACAGTGATCTATGTTGGGACAGTTTTTCTGAAGTACAACTAAGGGCTTAGTAAAACCATTCAACCGAGGCAGTACAAGACTCCACTCTTAGTATAAGGCTGTACCACCTGAGTTTATGGTAGCTGTTAGGGAGAATTCTCAGAAATTTGCTAATTCCCTGCTACCTTGGAGACCCCCAGCTCTTTTTGCTGGACTTTTTTTAATTTCTAACCTGGAGAGAGCGAGACCTTTTTCCCCACTCATGTATTTTTCTGTGATTTGGGCTCTGTTTCTCTTTTGGTTTTGGAGTCTGACAAACTCCATAGGCAAGTCGCTGTTACGCTGTGGACACGCTGCACGTGAACCTTGTGGACCTGCCAATCTGTATGGACTTTACCTAGCTGGTATGCAAAAAGACTCTTGTTGGACATTGTGAACACTATTACCCATTTTAGAAGTGATTATAGTGCTTAATACCTGCTTAATTCTATTTTCTAGTGATAGCCCCGTCCCCTTACCCAGAATTCTATTTAAGGGGCCGGCGCGTGCTTCAGCGCGCGCACTTCAAGCAAGTCGCTAGGAAGTCGCTGTTACGCTGTTAAGCTGTTCAGCGTACAGCGTGCAGAGCGACGACTGCTAGATCAAACCTACCGAGCTCATACCTTTACGTTGCGAACAGCTTCTCCTGAACGGTCTGTGCCTTGCCGCTAAAGAAAGGAGAAACGTGTTAGCTCTCCTCTCAAAATGATTATAAGTGGCAAGATGATGGGGAAAAAGCAAACCCTTTACCTTAAAAACTGGAATGCCTTTGAATTTCATGATGACACAAGCCTGTCAAGTTACAACCGTCTCCAGCAAAGCCTTCCCCAACAATTGCCATGCAATGGAAAATCAGCGGATGCCCAATTGTGATTTCAGACAAACTTATGGCGTTGGGACATTTGTGAGTTTTGTACTTAGCGCACAAATAATTTAACCACTAACAGCCCTAATCTTAGCAATGGTATGTTTCCCGAATTGCGTGATGACATGAATGTAATGCCTCTAGCGAACAACACAATATCTGACACACATCATGTCTGAAATTACAGATGTGACGGACAAGTCGGCTACTGTGAATTTCGCTAAACAAAATGATGCATCAAAATTGCCTGAAATTGTTAAAGAAGTGATAGATTCTCAGAAACACATGACAGACCTAGAAAACATGAAAAATAATGTACTAGAACACGATAAGGTGGTGGCAGATTTACAAAGCAATGAGATTTCAGTTATAAATATATCAGAATCTGAAAACAAAAGTATCATAATTACCCCTGTAAACAAAACCGTTATGGCGGAGGCTGAAATCAGCCTTTACCAGTCTCCGAGTCTGTTTAACCACTTAAGCAGTGAATCAATGCAGCAATCTAGATCTTTGGCCAGACCGACTCCTCGAAAGTCTGCTGCTCCTTGTAGTTCTTCTGTTAACTCTACACCTCGAGAAGTAACTGGAGAAAATGATGCCTTATTAGACATCACTTTGAAGGCCATGAACACAACAATGACTATGTCCAAACTATTTGACACGCTATAAGCAAAAATAGGGAAACAGGAAAAAAAGATTGATGCTATCAGAAAATGGATGAAAGACTGGGAGACTAAACAGGAGGCTGAAAAGTTTTTTCTGAATACGAATACATCGATAGAGAAACAAACCACAGGTAAAACACCAATGGACATAGATATGACATCAAATCTGACCCCTGCTCTACTGTTAAAATGGATTTCTGAACTCTGTCCTGGAGGGGCAGAGGTTCAGAAGGCCAGCATAGTTTCTTGGAACAGGGTAACCTCTGGACAAGCCAGACCAATCAGAGTAGCGATGGCGGCGGTCAAGACTAGGTCTCAAGAGGGGTGAGGGTGACTGAAAGCCCGCAATGAGCACACAAAGCAAGGGCGCTTACAAATTACTTCAGACAGGTGTTATATTAAAAATATAGACACATTTATTACAAGGCCTTTGTAACATCGACCATAGTAAAGAATCACGGCAAAACTCCAATAAACCAACACATCACAAGCAATACAATATATATATACAAGACCTAGGGGTCTAAAGAGTTAGAAGCACGAAATATGCAGACTACCTAGATAAGGAGTGCAAGTAATCGTTAGACCCAGTTCGACATCAGAGGCCACCTAACTAGAAGGAAGTCGGAGCCCTACGAAGAGTGGAGCCTTGTGCTCAAAAGTACTTGCACACGCGGGTGCCAACGGGCCAAGGAGAGTCTCTTCAGGGAAATCGGGCAGTTCAGAGAGGTGAACAAAATGATGAACAGATCCCCGCTACTCAAGCGTGGCCTCCACTTGTGGGCAGAAGCAGGGCGTGAGTGCGGAAAAGGGTTGCTGTTTACGACAGCGATGGAAAGCCACAGGCTCCTGCGGGAGGGCGACCGGTTAGGGTATTGACTAGTCACCGGTCCCCAATGCAGGCAGACCCAGGCTTCTCCGGTTCAGTTTCGGAACTCGCAGGTTCAGATGCGATCAGCTTGATGTCTCGATGCCGTGTAGATTCCGCAACTGCAGGAGTCAGGGTCGAGGGTGTCCCAAATGCAGCGAACACGCACAGATTGTTACCAAAGCAGGGCAACTTGGCAACCACGTGTATTCCGGTCCCAAAGCACAGTCTCACTTCAGACCTGGGAACGCCAAGTGTACGAATCGTGTGAGAGTGCCAAGGACACGGGATTAGCAGTGAGCCAAACGGGGGTGACAGAGCAAGGTTCCTGTGTAGGCTGGTCAGTCCACTGGATGGCCCAGGGGCGCTTCCGAAGGCTTACGTACAGGATTTGGTGAAGATGCCGAGAATAGTTGTTCCCACTATTCTAAAGGGTCGAAGCGCCTTTGCAGACCTTCTCGTTCGATCAGAGGCCGAGTAGTCTCGCAGGACGACAGCAGTGCAGGGTGCCAAACCTTCAGCAGGTCACCAGCGATTCCTCGACTAAGCTTCTTAGTTGCAGGATACTTGGCTCCTTATCCTTTGTTCATGAGAACTCAGGAGATCGACATGGTAGTGGGGTTTTCAGCCTCCTCTTATCCAGAGTTCCCTTCGCGCCAAAACGGAGAGGGCCCAATGGGAGATCCGCTCACAAATACTCACACCATACGTGGACCTATCATGGACCACGGTGGTCCCAGGCATTTAGGACACTCTAGACTCTGGCACCCAGGATGTGTATTGGGAACAGACATCCAAGCCCACAACCTCGAGGCACACACAAGGCATGGAGAAGCCTGCGAAAGCGTTGTTTCGTGGGAAAGTCTATGACCAAATAAGGACTGCCCCGGGTCGGCTCGACCTGGGGGAAGGTGAAGGGGCAAGATGGTCAGCAGACAGGACAAAGAACCTCGTGGCATGGCCATTTTGGAGGCCAGGCCACCCATTTCGGCCAAACGCGGAAAGCGCGGTTAACATGGCAAAAAGGGGTTCAAAACACAAAAACGATAGCTGCCACCAGTCCCGTCCGTGACACACTTGCACATTTCATGATCAGTCCAGCGAGAGTTTCTAGGGCCTTTGGAATGACTAGAGACCCAAGAGCGCGGTAATGTAAGTTATGGTGCACTCTTGTTTCATGTTGCTTTAAAGCTGCAACATGAGGAAAGGACTAAGGGAAACAAAGTCTCCCGGTACTGACTGTCTTAAGGGCATGTCAGCTTTTTCGCCTTAAGAATGGAGCGAAAGCCCAGAGGAGTGCGGCGGAAGGCTGCGCTTCTCTGGCAAAGTCTAGATCACGGTGTAAAACAGCAAAAAGTTTGGGGGTTGCCACATGGAATAAAAATTACCTACAATTATGAAATCTTTCCTAACACTCGCCCCTCCCAGACTAAGGACAGGGGGAACTAATCCACCCCTGGATGAGTTTCTTGTTCAGGTCGGTTAAACATTCTGGACAACCCATCAGCATTGCTATGTTGGACACTTGGCCTATGCTCAATAGTGAAGTCAAAGCCTTGCAGACTTATGGACCACCTAAGCAACTTTGGATTCTCTCCCTTCATGTTAGTTAGCCACTTTAAGGGCTTATGGTCAGTTTGCACAGTGAAGTGGGTCCCATAAAGGTAGGGCCTCAGCTTCCGTAGGGCCCACACAACAGAGAAACATTCTTTCTCTACTGTGGACCATCTGAGCTCTGTCCTTAAGCTGGCAACTAATTAAACCAATAGGGTGTTCCTTACCCTTATCTACTTGTGATAGTACAGCTCCTATCCCAGTGTCCGAGGCATCTGTCTGCACAATAAAAGGTCTTTGGTATTCAGGGGCCCTGAGAACAGGGGCCTGGCACAAGAAGTCTTTTAAACCATTGAAGGCCTTCTCACACTCGTTGGTCCAAGTTACCTTCTTGGGTTTCTTCGGAGTGGTGAGAGCAGTCAGAGGGGCAGCTATGGTACCATAGTCTGCCATGAAGTTGCAGTAATAACCCGTGAGTCTTACGAAGGCTCTCACTTGGGTCTGTGTAGTGGGGGTAGGCCAGTCTTGTAACAAACCACAGGTAAAACACCAATGGTCCTAGATATGACATCAAATCTGACCCCTGCTCTACCTACTAAGTGTCTCACATTAGAAGACCAAAAAGAAAATGTAGAAGAACGAAGTGATAAATCACCAGTTCAACCAATTGTTATACCTAAAACAGAACCAACGTATAACGTATTTGAAAGACAGACAAATGAGAACCTGGGAAACACTAACCCAAACTCAGAAAACCTAAACTCAAAGACGAAGACGCCAAATAGAACCAAAAATCAGAAAAAAAGACAAATACAAAAATGTCATCCAACGGCTGAAAACTCTTAAATTCGCAGCCAGAGCTGACAGTCGAGCTTCACTTCGACACAATCATTTAACAAAGCTAAGATAAGAAGCTTCGACAAAAAAAGTCAGTAACAAGGATTATGCACCACTAGATGACCTAATTTCCTAGCTTGAGAAACCAGACAAAACAAAAACATCTCTAGTGAGTACTGAACAGACAACAGAAGAAGCAATACTGAAAATTGACACAAGTCAATCCTCTGAAAATCTAAATCAATCTAAACGAAACATAAAGAAAACATAAAAAAATGGATTACAAAACCCTTTACTCTGTTATTTTAAAAGATATAAGAGCGGAGATAAAAAGATCTATTGATGACTTCATGAAATTTAAAGAGGGATTTTCCAATTCGAAAGAGCCCATATCAATTGCGACTGAAATCTCTAGTTCCAGACATGAAAAAACCTAGCTACCAGTAGAAAAAACTGGAGTGTAGTACAAAAACATCACAAATGCATGAAGCGCCAAAAATTGCCTTTAAGACATCAGAAACAAATCTTAGTGAGCCGATACTGTATAGCAAAGCACTAGCTGCAATAGACAACAGTACGGAAAAACATTTTCACACTATAATCCACATAGCAATGGATGAATATTTTCAATCAAACCATCAGAGATTGAACAAAGAAGTGGAACCAAATGACAATAAAAAAAACAAACACAAGGAGGGAGAGCGGAAATGGTCACAGACTTGGTCGAAACAAGTAAAGAGAAAAGACTTGTAGAACCAAAAGCCTTAAGAGACTCTTAACACAAGTTAAACCCAAATATGCACCATAGATTTATACTTAAATGTCGAGCAGAACTATTTCCACAATATGACATGTGTCGAATGAGCATTATGGCTATATTCAGTGAGCTACCGACCTTGAGTGATATCACGTCTGGCGATATCGCCCAAGTAGAATTCCTAAACGATGATAACTTGGCGGTGGTCTGATTTTGGATCACCTCTAATGTAGTTTGAAATGTGGTTTGCCAATCTCGACTAGAACTGTTTGCATTGGGATTTTTACTTGCATTTGAACCGGTTAATTATGATGAGGAAATTGGGTGGGAAGTAAACATGACGAAAAAAACACAGCTAAAGTGTTGAATGTTTACAAATTGGACAAGCGGAATCAACCACAAAACACAATGAACGAAATGTACCAAACGTCTAGACTTGCCCCTCAATCACAAAGAAACTCGTCATAACTACCGAGAAGGGGGATGCAAGACACCATTCTATTGTTAGCTGGAATGCATGTGGTTATGTACATTTACTTAATGATTGTTCAAGCCTTTTGCCGCACACTATAGTGATGCTACAGGAAACTTGGTTGCTCACAGCACCATTGTGGAACGGCTATGAGGTACTTTCATCACCTGCAATCAAGACAAATGGTAGACCGGCTTCTGGAATGCTAGTGGCGGTAAAAAATGGAAGAGGTCTTACATTAGAACCTTGGAGTACACCCAACCCCTTCCTAGAACTGGTGAAGATCATTTATAAACACGGTATAATAGGAATACTCAATATATATAGAAATCTGGTGGGAATCATAGACTCAAAATTCTTCAAAGACATAGAAGATTTACTCAATATTGTCTTAATGACGAAAGAAGTAACAAACACTGATTGCTGGTGATCTAAATCTTCATTGCCTATCCACCTTGGCTCATAAGAAAAATGCAGTGTCTCAGATGGGATAGTTTGATGAAAACTCACAACTTTATGTTAAATGGGTCACAAAAAAATGATATACCACCTGAAAACACGTGGGCAAGAGGCACGTGCAAGTCAATAATTGACTATATGTACGTTGATACTAGCACCTTTTGCCAGATAACTAATTTTGAAGTGTTGCATCAAAAACATAGTGACCACAAAATGCTCTCTGCTACCTGGAAGAACACACAATTGGATGAAATGATTAGAGACAAAGGTTATACATCAGTGATAACGACTAACAACTCAAGAACTCGTTTTAGGTGGAACCCATCTAACTTAGAAAAATTAAATCATGACATCACATCAGTAGCAAAGAAAAATGACGTTGCAAAGGAATCTTATACCTCGTGTCTACAAATATACAAAGTAACACAAAGCAGTGGCAACCGAATTTCCAACGCTCCCAAATTCAAGTTTGATGAAAAAATTCAACAGCACAAAAACAAGCTGAGGAAGGAAAAAAAATGCCAAAGACCTTACCAATAGAAATGAGAGGTAGAGCCATCAAAATTTAAAAAAAACAAGTTTAAGAACTGGTTAAGAACACACAAAGCATGGCTCTACCAAAACCAAGGAGAAGAGATGTTAACTGCTTTGGAATCCAAAAACATCTCTGAAATTTGGACACTGCTAAATAGGGCAAGTCAATCTACCCAACTGTCAGTACAAATAAATGGTGTACTGGAATTGGATTGGGCACTACCAAGATCTCTATGCTAGAACAGGAATGACAAACCCAGAAAGCTCAGCAACTATATACGGGCTCAGCAACTATATGCTCAAAGAACACCCTGAGCAGTGGACAAAAATCCTTTTTAACATCTTCTCCTCGGTCATAACCACAAGGAAAATCCCAGGAGCCTGGCGGAAGTCTGTAATAGTACCCATTTTTAAAAAGGGCAATCGGTCGTGTCCTTCCAACTACAGACCGATTGCCCTTTTAGATGTACCAGGGAAAATCTTTGCCAGGTTTATTTTGAGGGATTTTAATAAATGGGCGATAAACAACAAAACAGACCCATGCCAGACAGGTTTTAGAGCAGGTCTTGGTACCTCATTTAACTTACTAACATTAACTTCAATAATCCAACACCACAAATAAACAAGACAATCACTTTATATGACATTTATAGATTTCCGTGCTGCTTAGGATTCAGTCTCACGAGAATTGCTGCTTCAAAAACTAATACGAGAGAACTGTCTGCTGTATATAATTACCTTAATAAAAACATTATACTCGGACACAAGTATACAAATAAGGCTAAACCAAGAGGGTCTTTTGACCTCCGCTATCCAAACGTAGAGAGGACTTCGGCAGGGATGTATTCTTTACGCAGAACTTTCACTACCATAGTTGCAGACGCACCAAAAATAGCTAACAAGAACATCCCGGCCTTGTTATACGCTGATGATCTGATATTGTTGTCAAAAACACCTGTCGGATTACAAAAGCTGTTGGATGCACTATCTGCCTATGTAACAGAAAACCTATTAGTGGTCAATTTAGAAAAAACCAAAGTCGTGGTATACAAACCTCCATCGCAAAAAAACAGAAATTATACATGGACAGTACAGAAACAAAAACTGGAAAATGTTCAACAATACACGTATCGGGGATGATAATTACAGGAGCTACCCACGAAGCACAAATATCCAAATGGCTCAACAAACTTGATATGCTGAACTCGCAGGCCAAAATAATCCTACCAAAATATGGGAGGTTTTCTATTTTACCAGTTCTGACTTACTTCAGAAAAAAAGGTAACACCCATATTATTGTATGGGGCTGTAACTCTACCAATCCTGCATGAAACTTGATGGTCTAGATTTGAATCAGAATTCTGGAGAAGTGTCCTAAATTTACCAAACTGTACACCAATAGCACTAATCGGAAACAAAATGGGTTTGATATCTATGTACACGCGTTACTTGTGGTATTTAATTTCCCTAAGCAGGAAGTGTATTTTAGCAATTAAATCAAACATGCCTATAGGGGATTTAGCACAGCACATATTGTGTTCAAACACCTTTGCACTAAGTTGGTGCAAGGAGGTCATAAACGCAATGGCTTATGCCGATGTCACACTGAAGTTATTAATTGAAAACCCAAATGCCGTTAAAACCAAATTATTTCAGTGGGACTGGAGTAGAAATATGTGCTTACGATCCATCGAAGTCTTTGTAACAGTGTCCATACATAAGAAATATACATTGGCTGAACCATATTTAATAAAAAGCCCATCTCTGCAACACAGAAAAGAGTTTGAGACTAAGATTTAATTTGTGGCCAACACAAGAGGTTCTATCGAAAAGAGAAAAGATCTTACCTACAGAAAAAGGTTGCAGGTTCTGCAAAATTTAAAACCAGCGGTAAAAGATCATATAAATCTGACACACGATACCTTGTGGCAAATGATCGTTGGTGGATTATCTATTCGGCTAAGAAAGGGAGCTTTACATTTTAAAAAAACCTTAGAAGAGCCGAGAACAAAAGATAAAGACAAGATACTAGGAAGGACATGCAAACTCAAAATGTAAAGGTAGTCTATTATCCCACAGAATGAGTACGCATTGCCTTGTTATGCCTCTGTTGATCTTAACTTAATCTCTTTTTAAACTCTTTTACTTTGAATTATAATTCAATTGCTTACTTCTATTATGTTTCGCTCTCTTGGTTATAAATGTGAATGAAATAATGAATTCAGATGAAATTTGAACATCATTTAAGGCTTGAAAATGAAAGGAATTGAATTTTTATGTGAAGTTTCTATGTAAAGTACATTTTATGCTAGTATGATCAAATTTGTTATAATTGTTCTTGCTATTGTGAACTCGCTCCCATTTATTGCCTTGATTTATTTTAATTGTTATAAATCATGTTGTTTTTTTTTCTTTGCTTTTGTTGATAAATAATTGTAAAGTTGATTAACTTCAACTAAAAACAATTCATTAAAAAAAGGCATCATCTTTACATTGTGACACAGCACCTTCAGTGCAGTGGCACATGGAAGTCTCTTAGATTTCCCACAGGTTTAAATACCTTCTCTTGGTGAAACTACTGTTTCCAAGAGCAGTGAAGTGAAATTGTCTTTAGTTACATTTTGTAACTTTCTAGACTCCGCACACACCATCTTACAATAGGGTGCTGGAGGGGTTACTTAGTATCCCCTTTGTCTAGTTTCTCATGTAACATTTTTGTTATCCTTTCTACAATTAATGGCTGGTGGCAGTGTTTTACTTTTGACTCCCATTGTGGGTTTTTTATCGCGGGCTGCGTTCGCAGCTGCAGTAAGGCACTCATGGGTGCCCATTTTGTCAAAATGGCCCGGTTCTTCTTTTTTCGTCATTTCTTGGTGGAAAGGTCCTTCTTGAGATTTACTCTGCCCGCCACACCAGGTATGGTCCCTTTGTTCATTTCGTCTTTGGCTGGATTCATGACTGAAGCCCGCCTCTAGCTCCAGTATGTCTGGCAGGGGCAGGAAGCGAGGTTGGTGCCGAAACTCCCTTTGCTTAATCTCCTTGGTTACAGGAATGCACCCAAAGGTGATTGCCCAGCTGGCTGTCCTTGGAGGACAGCCACCCTGCTGTGTGATTGACAGCTAGGCTGGAATGAGTGGGAGAAAACTGCATAAAAGGCAAGGATTTTTGGCTTGGAAGGCAGAGTTGACCACTAGATGAAGGAATCCGAAGAAGAACTTGGAAGTGATGCCTGCTGCAACTCCTGGACCATTGGTTTGCCCGGTAAAGCCCTGCTGCTGTGCTGAATCTCCGAATTTGTTTCGACTAGAGAAGCCTTGCAAGGACGACTTCTCCCTTTGGGTTGTTAGGACCCTGGACATCCTCTTAGAGCTGGCTGTACTTCCTCTCTCTGGCACTTCGGTTCCAGCAGCAGAACACCAGATTGAGTGCATAGCTTTTAAGTTCAGACCCGAGCTTCAGGAAGATCCTCCGAAATCCCTTGAATCAGGACTGACCAAGCCTGAGCCACCTCAAGAGTGCTGGACCCCAGATGTGAGGAAAGTGTAGAGTGGTATCCGAGAGTCCACGGTGGTGCTATTTGCTGAGACGCGAGGAGCTGCAACCACGAAGTACCGCTGAATTGTAGTTTGACCTTTGCTGACGCCGACCTTCCCATTGTGTTGCAGGAGTCCCCAGAAGTACTCCCTCTTGTCCGCACGGCTGAGGACCAGGAACAGGATCCTCAGAACCACAAAGAACAGAAGCAAGCTGGAACCATTGCTTCTAACCAAAGGTCTGGTAACCCTAAGAGGACTTGCCTCTTGTTGTGTAGCCTTACTTGCTCTCAGTTGAGAATTGTCTTGGTTTCCATTGTAGTTGCTTGCAGCTTTACCCCTCACAAGCCTCACAGCGTGTGGCCCTTCAAGTGAATATTAGTTCTACAAACCTTTCTAAAAACATAGTGCAAGACCTTCACTTAACTGCAAAGAAGATCTTCTGCTCCCCTAGACACTGTTCAACTAACATTGACTGTCCTGGCTCCCTGAGAGACACTTAAACCTCTGACTTTGTGCTTTTGCTTTTCCCCAGGAAAGGGTTTATTTACTTTGCTGTTTATGAATTATTTGTTAACCTTTGTTTTATTCCCCTTTTCTAATCCTTTGCATTTAAACTGTGTTGCTCTAAATGTACCAGTGATAAATCAATGTTCACGGTGTCCTAGCTATTTAAGTCACCTGAGGGTGTAGGAAGTGTATGTGCCATCCCCAATGGGTATCATCTGATTTAGAGAAACAGTGTGTTTTGCGCTGTATAAAAAGTATTACAAGTTTGCTCCCTTCTGAAAAAGGCTTATATAACGGACTGTGAAATAAATTAATAATTGTTTAATCAAGAACCCTTGAGTGTAAGTGTTTATTTGAATAACTGTCACACTGAAACCCTGTGTTACAACCTTACTGCTCACGTTGACCCCGGCTGCTCAGCCACATTACCAACTTGTGTAGTACAGACTTATACCAATGGTTGGGTTCCTATTGCCAGAAGGTCAATGTTTCTGTAGTCTTCCAAAGGATACTGCATACAACCTTGCCTAAATCTCTTCTTGTGTCTGTCTAAACAGTACAGGGAAGGCAAAACCCAGGACACTTTACTGAATGACTCTGTTATTCTATGTAGGCAACAACCCAATGGAGACTTATTCTGGACAGTCTAGCAGCAAGTCAGGGGAAGCAAGACCCAGTTGGGGAACACTCATACAATTATCCTTACAGGCGTAATCTGGTGAAACCAACACATACCAACACAAACCAACACATTACTTTTGGGAAGAGGCACAACCTAATCACAGTTGAGTAATATACCTTCACATCTACTTTCTATTAGAATGTTGAAACAGTTTCTAAGGAAAGAAAGATGTTCACCATGCTTTTAAGAATAGTGCATCACACATCCAAGGTAAGTAAGAACGTTTGTAACTGTTCACTCTTAGAGTTACAGTTACCAACCAACTCTTTAACAAGTAACTTTTAAACACTGATTTTCTTTTCTAGGCAAAAGCCCCAACTCCTAAAAAGTCCTTACTATTCTTGGGAACGGTAGTTCACCCAAGAAAATGTAGTTCAACATTAGGAGAAGTCCAAGGGACTTCTCAGTGTCTCTGCATAAAAAGTACTGTCACAATGAATGCAAAAGCGGATGCCTATGGCGTTTACCAGACTCCATAAAACAGTAAGCAACATAGAAAATCCTAGTCAGGAAAACACACGTGGGAGTGAGAAAAGGGTCACACTCACTCAGGAGAAAAATATAAAAGCAAAAGATCTGGGCGGGTGGGGGGTTCTCAATGGTTAAAGGGATTTGGCACAGAAATGAAAATGCTCATTAACACTGGGATAGCTTACTAAAGTTTTACTGCCAGTAGGACTTTAGGAAAACTCCCCTAACAGCCAATTGAAGTAAAGCGGAAGGCTTTGCTTAACTCCAAAAAGTGAGGACCAGGATTAAAAACAGTCGAAAAGAAAGGTTGGCTCCTAGAAGTTTATGGGAGAAAAGCAGCAAAAAGAAAATGTTTCCCAACAATGACGCTCATGATCCTTTGCATGTCTTGCATGTTGCGATCTGCTGTGTTTTCAGGTTTGTCTACCCAACGAGGTCAGACTACTTCCTGCACTAATCACAAAAATTCTGCCTTCCAGCTCAAAGTATACATACCCAGTAAACCACCCACACATGGTAATTGAATAGAGCTATGAACACCACACCTCTACAACCAACATGCATAACAAACCTAAGCAAAGTTACATACCCAACCTACAGCCAATTTAGCTAAGCACCACAGGCCCCCAAGGATTACTTTTGGACACAAAAGCCTCTAATTTTGATGCAGAACACCTAGACAGATCTCAGAGTAATTCTGGTTTGCATGCATCAACCCAATACCAAAGCTATCTTGCTAAAATACCCCAACTGAGAATGGTGAAATCTGATATTACCAGGGTATCTATGGCCAGATCAAATAACTTCTGGGCTGTATGTTATCTTAGTTCTGAGGCCATAATGAAATTTATTTGGTTCTGCCGGGAGGAAATAAAGTGAAGGCTTGGTATTGTTCACTTTGGGCTCCAATGAGGATGCTGTTGCATTTCTAGAACCCCCAAGATCTTCTGATGCAAATTGCTTTGACTTGAGTGGACCTAGTATGAAACTGAAAGAGGGCTCGGATTTGGACTTGGTTGAACTTCTCAAAGCGAAATGAGCTTTAATAATTCATCAATCAAAGCATCTCTCACTCAATTATACAGAACTCAAAATCACCTCTTGGAATTCTTGTGGCTTTGTGAATTTAATGAATTGGCATCATCTTACTAGTGATGAATTACCAATGATAATCCTTGTACAAGAATCTATGAAAACTGAACCCTTATTAATGGCAGGTTATTCTGTCTTTAGCTCGCCAGCTAAGAGACATCCACAGGGCTGCCCCTTTGGGGGGTTAGTGATTGCAATTAACACCTCACTTAAAGTTCAGTCTAAATCAGTTTGGGATTCTGTAAGCTCACTAGGTATTCATCTTGATATACCTTCAATTAGATACTCCTCATTAATTGTTGTTTCTTTGTATTGGAATCCTGCTAATGTAACAATAGATGAGATGCTTGATGATTTGGATTCATGTTTGGAATTGATTGCTGGCAGGTATCAGACATGTGAGATCATTGTAGGGGGGATTTTAACTGTGATTGTAGAAACGCGAATGAAATGGGCTTTTCTAATTTATCAACCTTATCGTGTAAGAGAGGAGCTAAGTTCAGAGAACTTTTAACTGACTGGGATTTTGATCTTCTAGTGACTAATGATAAGAAATCCAAAATAACATGGGAAAGAGGAGAGAAGAACTCAATGATGGATTTGATCTATGCCACTCATAATCTTACTGCTCACGTGGCTCCATTAGAAATAGATCAGATATTGATCGGTGATCATGCGCAACTTACTACATCCTTGAAACTGAAATGCCAACAGCTCAGAGCAAATAGTACACTAGCACTGGTGGAAATCAATTGCCCTCAACATTCCATTAGGTGGAATAATGGGGTATGCAATCAGATAGTTAAACAGACATCGATAGAAACAGGGTGGCATGACACTGCAAACTTTAAAAAACTGTCTTGCACTGAGTATTCTGAAATAGTTAGAACTGTATTGAATAGATTTCATAAAAATCAAAGTACTGTGAAACACACTCACATCTATGATCAGAAATGTAAACTACTAAGAAGGGAAAAAAATAAATCCCTAAGACAATTGAAACAAAGCAATTTAGGTAGCAAGAGACTTATGGAAAGGCGGCGTCAAATTTTGTCCCTTTATAAACACAATCTAAGATTTGCGTGTATTCAAAGACATAATGAGGAGAACTGTGCATTAATACGTGCCATTGTGTCACACGATACCCGCGTCATCTGGCGTACCTTAAAAGCTAACTCTAAAACTGTCTCGCTACCCATGCCAAACTGTATCTCTAATCTGACTTGGGTAAATTATATAACGGCCAAATATCAACTACCTAACAAATTTCGGTTTGCTCTGAGTTGATCAGAGGACCCTAACAATATACCACGGCCTAAGTGGAGCCTTAGCAACATCATTTGGGCAATATCACGTCTGTCGTACTCTAAGGCCGCAGGTCCCGATGGACTTCCCCCCTGTCTTTATAAGGTGGACCCTATTTTGTGGGCAGAAATCATTAACATCAAATTCGAAACCATCTTTAAATCCGGGGAAATTCCACCATCATGGCTAACTGCAAATATAGTCCTGATATTTAAAAGGGGTGATCCTTCTCTCCCTGAAAACTATCGCCCGATTTCTCTAATTGATACTGAGGCAAAAATCTTTGCGATCTTACTCTTACACGATCTGGAGAAATTCATTGAAACAAAGGGCTTATATTCTAAATATCAAACTGGATTCAGGAAGTGCATGAGCACAACTTTAAATGCAGTTATCCTTGCTCATGTCATCGCAGGAGCAAAGAATAAGAACTCTAACCCGGTGTACATTGCAATGATAGATATGAGTGCAGCATTCGACAATGTAGTCCGCAACTTGCTGTGGATGAAAATGTTGAAGATGGGAACTCAGTGTTCTGATGTATTGGATTATGAAATTACATACAAATACATTGTATAGAATAAAAGTTTCAATGGATGGGGTACCACAGAGCCTATAGGAACAGCATTGGGTCTAAAACAGGGATGCAATCTTGCAGCAACCCTGTTTAACCTTTACATGTCGGACCTCGACAGAAATTGGGAAAACAAGAACTTGTTCTCTGTGAAGGTCGGGAGTATCTCCCTGAAATGGATAGCCTTCGCAGATTACCTTATTCTGTTTGACCCTACTCCGGCAGTGTTACAAACTAAATTAACACTCTTTGTGGAATTTGCAAAGGAACATAATCTGACCCCAAATCTGGCAAAAACTGCCATAATGAAATTTGGAGCGAAACAGAAAAAAGGCAATTTCAGATGGCATATCATGGACACACAGATAACATGTATTAATACTGCTATTTATTTAGGGTATCATCTCTCGGCCCAGAGTTCTATGAATTCATGGACGGATATTATCAAGTGCAAGACCAGGCCACTTCTTTCGCAAATGAAAAAGATTTACTCACGGTTTTGCAAATTTTTGTTAATACCGTTAATTGAATTTATGTCACTGAAGACCGAGAGTGTTATCCTTTATGCACTTGATGTTTGTCTGTACGATATGACTACTATGCTGGATTGCTTACAAGGTTCACTCTTGAAAGCTGCAATGTTCCTACCAATGTCCATACCAAACGCCATCATCCGACATGAACTGGGGATGGTCGCACTATCGACCCGATGGAAATGGAGACAGCTTTCCAACTATGTGAAAATGCACTATCCACCCACAAATTCGTTGTATGTGGACATGAATAAGATGCTATCTCACATACTCCCGTCTCATTTCATAATCACAATCTGAAAATGCAACAACTTTTGAGTGAAGTGAACATTACAGTGCATGACATTTACCATCGCCCTTGTTATGCAAAAAAAAAACTTTGATTTAGATTGGTGTTTAACCATCGATCGGATCAGGACGTATAAACTATATAAGGAATATGGCGCATTTGTCAAACAGCTCATCCTGCGATATGATCACATTAATCTATTCCCCTGTGAAATGACCAGGAAAGCATATATTTGATTAAGATTTAATCTTTACCATACAAGAGAAAGGACTAAGAACTGGAAAGTAAATGACATAAAATACTCAGTGGGATGTCGCTTTGATGACTGTAACAAACCTTATGAAACATTGAAGCACCTCATTCTCTACTGCCCTCATTTTAAAAGAATTAGGACTGATAGACTGATGAAATTTGTTCATATTGATTTTGAGGACTGCCTAGACTTTTTATGGTCTCGAATGTTGCAAGGAGTTCACAACTGCTTAATCTATGAATTGGTAAGCTTTTGTAGGCACATTGAAAAAGAACTTGCATTGTTTTGAAAATTGAATATTTATGTGGTAAATTGATTAGTGAATATCTGTTTTAATATGTTATTGCGGAATTGCACTGAAAGTGGCCTATTCATGAAATATGTAAATGATGATTCGTATGTGAACATTCTACAAACCCTATCATGAACTTTGTTTTAAATCATACATTTTTCGTATGTTGAGGTAATGACATTTTTGTCCTTGGATTTTATACTTTTGCAAAGGTTCTACATGAATTTATTCTTGTAAATGAACCAAAAGCAAATAAAAAAAAAGCTATCTTGCTTTTCTCTGCTCTTCTCACCAACCTAACCCCCCCACCCCCGGGCCCCCCTCTTTCAGATCCACCGAGCGTCTGGCGACCATGCAGATGACAGCAGAGCATGGTATAAATCACAGTAGGATTCCTTTGTTCCTGAATATGTTTACTGTTCAACTCTTTGCAGTTGATACCTTTCAAAAGAAATTATGGCTAGTCCTTATTTGTGAAAGAACATATTTGTGTAGTGCCACACTGCAAATTAAATGCCTCATTGTGTAAACAGAAGGTTCATTAAAAAAAGGTAAATGTGACACGTGAAAGGTCCAGTAACTACATGTGGAATAAGAGTTTGCAGATCAACTGTTTTGTTTTGCTGATCATTTATGGCCCATTTAGCAAACATTCATATTGTGAATTTGGAAGAGCTTCATCAACAGAATGTCATTGCAATTTAACTTTTCTTTCTTTTTACACCAATGCAGAAATCTCAATCAGCAGAGCCATTCAGGCGAGTAAGGGACGAAGAGATTGAGGTCGACTCTCGGGTTGCCAACAACTCTTTTGATGCTAAGGTAACTAGATCTGGTCGTTTTCTGTGGGGGTGGGAGATCTCTTAATGTATAACTTCCTAACTTGGCTTTGTTTTTCAACCTTTCTCCATGAAGAAATTAATTGTTAATGCCAAACAGTGTGCGTGAGTGCTGTGATTTCTTTGCCATCCTAGATGATCCCTGATTAGTCAGTTGCTTGCTATTGTGAGGGCAGTGTCATTTGATGATTCAGGTGGATTAAAAGTGGGTGAAACATTTAGTTCCAATGTAGCAAAGTCACAGTGTGTGGCATAGCACTTCAACTAAAGGAGTTGCTTGTATATGAAAGATGTTAGGCAAACCATATTGCTATATGTTTGAATAAGATTAGTGATGGGTTTAGTGTTAACATTTAATCATGAATAAAAGCAAGACCTAACCAAACATAGGCATGATCTTTGTTTCTAAAAGTTATATTGCTTACTGGAATTTTACAAGCTATGAGATAAGACAATGTAAACCAAGCCAAGCATACACCAAAAAAAGTTTAATATAGGTGGGCATAGGAAATAACTACAAAATATTTACAGGTCAGTACATTAAAGCAATTCAGTATGTTGTGTAATTAAATATGAATAACGCACCATCACCACCAAAGTGGTCTTAGGTTGCCTGGCCTTGTCCGAGAAGTGGCACTAGACAACTTAGTGGATGTGGGGCAACACATGAGTGGATGAGGTGGGTTAACTGGTTTTACCTGGGGTGCATGTTTAACTGTGGTTAGTTATTGGTAGGTATGACAAAGTTTAATGAAGGTGCAGCCATTTTTGCAATCAAGACAGAACGATGATAGCAGAATCTAGACCAGATGACGCATGGTGCTAGCTATGGTTGGTGTGGCTGCATGTATGGTAAAATTACAGTGTAGGCATCTCACCAGAACATTAAATGTAATTGTGTCATTCCAAATGTACTTACATTGAGGCTCATATGCCTCCTCAAGCATTCAAATTCCCAAACAGTGTTTTCCTATTGGAAGCAGCTAGCTCACTGTTATTACGTTGAGGTAAATTCGAAAGCTGCAAATGGGGCTTTATGGACCAGAGGAGCCCAACGGCAACCTACTGCAGGGTAACCGGGATCTATGAGAAGTCTAGGCAAAGTTTCACTCACACCACTCCAGCAAGGGGAGATTGCAGCATTGAGTAGTGGCATCACTGTCAGTGAAGGTTGTGGTTCTGGATGGGTTAGCGCTCCGCATGAGACTTACAGCCTCTGAAGAATAAAACAAGCACCTAGAGGTTTGTAAAGGGACCCCCAACAAGAACTAATTAAATCTGCTTTTAACAGCTCAGGTTTAGAGCCTGCAGCGGTACCCTAAGAGCCAACAGGAGAATTGGTCACAGTTGTTGCAGGCTGTGTAGCGATCAGCACTCTAGCATTGGTGTCAGAGGAGCAGGACCACCACTTCTAAAAGTGTCAATTGGTGTGTGGAAAGTATTGAAGACAAAAAGCAGACACATCCTCACCATAGAGTCCTTGGAACCGCAGTAGAGAATTTCTCAGTTGTCATCCAGATGGATCAAGTCAGCAATACAGGACCCTTTCGCTGGGAACTTGCAAGTAAAGAGCTCCGCTAAGGTCATAGGGGCCCATGTAAGATTTGCATTCCAAGACACGTCAGTGGCTTATGATTGTTTCAGCAGTTGTAAACCTACCCAGGGGTCAGAGGTCCGAGTACAAAGAAAGTGAAGCAGAACACGCCACTGGTGGTCTCCACATGAGGCGATTGATACCAGGCTCCTGTTACACAGGTGAAGTGTTGAACTAAGGGTCCAGAGCGAGTTAAGTCATGCTGGCATGGCAGAAGGAAGTGATGCTCTGTTATAGAAGTCTAGCAGAACAGAGGTGCTCTAACAGTTGCAGATTCACAAATGCCATGTGAAAAATTGATTCAGGGGTCCCCGCTGGATCAAGGCAATAGAACACTGTACATTGTTGCTTCTGGTCTGTCAGTGCTTCAGTTTTGTTTTTAAGTGCTGAAAACATCCTTTAGAAAAGCTTGTCATCCTTGGGTCATTTCACTGGCTGTATCAGGATCGAATCCCAGCAGTTGATCATCTTGTTACAGTGTCACGTTAACTGCATCAAAAAAGAATGCCCCGTGAATTGGCCTAGTACGGTGGCACCTACTTATGATTCTGTCCTAGGCTGTGGCTTGAGCTTATATAGTCCCTGCAGCATCTCTTCATCAGTCTCGAGCAAACACTGGCAAGCATTGAGCTGTCGGCGTCTTGGTGGATGCTGCTGTATCTGAGCATTGTAAGCGATAGTGGCAGCAAGCGACGGATAACGCTGTTTTTTTTTTTTTTTTTTCGTTTGCTCCTTGTTTGCAGCTGAGATGACTCCTTGGATAGTTTGGATTGCTTGCTGGTGTGGCAACCTCCCTGAACCCTTGACCTCTGGGCTCATACTTTAACCTGTCTGTGCATTTAATTAGGCAGGTAAGGTTGGACCATCAATGCTAGTTGGTCTAAAATAAGTGCTTCACCACTAGCATGTAATATACAATCATTGTACAAAACCAGATTGAGTATTCTTCAATACTTTGAATCATTCTTGTTACTCCTTCGTCCTGCCCCCCCTTCCTCCAGACTGTATGGGCGTTCCTCGCTAGAGACGGGAGATGGAACCTGTTTCACCATAAAAATCATCTTCCCCTTTAAATTTAGATGCACATTGGGGTGTGGCCCTGGGAGCATGCGCTCCCCTGACTCCACCCACTGCCCCACTCCTCAGTCCTCTTTTCTGCATCGACGGGAACGGACCGCTTTCCCTACCGCGCCTGGGTTAGGCCTCCGGCCTAGTAATTCCACGTGCTCTTCCCTGGAGAAGTAATTTTGTCTTCTTTTTTTCTTCTCTTTAATCAGATAACTCTGTCCCCTGGCGCCACACTCCTCCCTGGCGCATGTCGATGTCAGGCTTCCAGCCTACGAGGCTCTTCCCCACGTCCAACCCCCACGCTCTCTGCCTTGGCCCTGACAACGCTTACACCACGCGCCCTGAAGAACAGGCTAGCTTGGTGTAGGGAGCTCTTCGGAAGGTCGCCTCCAGAAAACTTAAAGGAATTCGTCAAGCACAAGTCCAGGCCCAAGGTAGGGGCACTGTTTTCATCCGCACCCCGCAAAGGTGACTCCTTCCCCAGGAAGCGCATGAGCTGGAGGGACCTATCTGGTTCTAGTACCAGTGAAGGTACCGAGGCTGCTTCAGCTACTGGCCGCCAGGTTGCGCGATCCTACCAGTGACTACATAAAGGGGCCGCAAGGTTCTATTACTGTGTTTCCGCCTGAGGGGCTACGCCCTAGTACCTGACCGATGTCTGAGGGGTGTTAGGAAGAATTCTCATTTCTGTGCTAATTCCCTTCTATCTTAGAGAGCGAGACCTTTTTCCTACTTTCTCTTGTAGTTTTCTGTGATTTGGACTGTGTGTTTCCTTTAACTTTGGAGTCTGACAAACTCCATAGTCGTCGTCTATTTGCATTGTGACACACCTCACCCTCAGTGCAGTGTCCCACAGAAGTCCTTTGGGTTTCTCAAAGGTTTGAATACCTTCTCTTGGATAAAGTACTGTTTCCAAGAGTAGTAAAGTGAAATTGACTTTACTTACCTTTTTTTCTTTGTAGAACCAGCACACACTATCTTCCATATAGTGCTGGAGGGGTCACTTAGTATCACCTTTGTCTACCTTCTCATGTAGCATTTTTTGTTACCCTTTCTACAATTAATAGCTGGTGGCAGTGGTTTAATTTTTCTTACCATTGTGCGTTTGAATCTTCAGCTGCAGTATTGCACCCATGGGTTCCCATTTTGTCAAAGTGGCCCGGTCTTCTTTTTTCGCCATTTCTTGTTGGAAAGGTCCTTCTTGAGATTTACTCTGCACGACAAACCAGGTTTGGTCTTTTTGTTTGTTTCGCCTTTGGCGGGATTCACGAGTGAAGCCCGCCTCTGGCTCCAGTTTGTCTGGCTGGGGCAGGAAGTGAGGGAGGTGCCCGAAACGCACTGTGCTTAGTCTCCTTGGTTACAGGAATGCGCCCAAAGGCGATTGGCCGACTGGCTGTCCTGCGAGGACAGCCACCCTGCTGTGTCATTGACAGCTAGGCTGGAATGAATGTGAGAAAACTGCATAAAAGGCAAGGCTTTTTGGCTTGGAAGGCAGAGTCGACCACTGGATGAAGGAGTCCGAAGGAGAATTTGGAAGAAACGCCTGCCGCAACTCCTGGACCATTGGTTTGCCCAGTGAAGCCCTGCTGAAGCTCCGATTTCACCTCTACTAGAGAAGACCTGCAAAGGACGACTCCTCCCCTTGAGTTGGTGCGACAATCGACCCCAAGACGAGCTCATATGGAAATCCTCTGAGCTCGCTGTACTTCGATTGCTGCTGCAGGAACCGAAGTGCCAGGGAGAGGAATATTAGAATCGAGTGAGTGTCTTGAAGTCGGAACCGAGCTCCAAGAAAATCCTCCGGACTCCCAGGAAGCAGGACTGACCAAGCCTGAGCCACCTCAAGTGCTGGACCCCAGATGCGATGAATGTCGAGTGGTATCCGAGAGACCGTGGTGGTACTATTTGCTATAGATCCGAGGAGCTGAAACCGCAAAGTGCAGCTGAATTGAATTTGCCCATTGCTGCCGCCGACCTTCCCATTGCAGTGCAGGAGTCCCCAGACGTCCTCCCTCTTGTCCCCACAACTGAGGCACAGGAACAACAGGATCTGCAGAGCTGTACATGAACAGAAGACGGCTGGACCCTTTTCTTCTGACCAAAGGTACAAGAAAGTAAGGGGACTTACCTCTTGTTGTGTAGCCATGCTTGTTCTCAGTTGAGACCTGTCTTGGTTGCTTTTGCTAAGTTGCTCGCAGTTTTGCTCTTCACAAGCTTCCCAGCGTATGGCCCTTCTGTGATTCTTTATTTCTACAAAAACTTCTAAAACATTGTGCAAGACTTTTACTTACCTGCAAGAGGTGCTTCAGCTCACCTGGACTTTTGTCCAACTAACATTGGCTGGCCTGGCTCCCTAAAAGACTCTTCTTACCTCTGACTTTTACCTTCCCTCCAGGAAAGGGTTACATTTACTTTGCATTGGGGGTTCAAAAGTACTCGCCTGCTTCAGAATGTGTTTAACCTTAGTTTTATTCTTAAACCCTTTGCTTTGATACCAACTCAGTATTGCTCTAAATGTACCAGTGATATATTAATGTCCACAGTGTCCTAGTTATTTATGTCACCTCAGGGTGTAGGAAACACCTGTGTGCCATCCTAAGCGGGTACTTGCTGATTTAGAGAAACTAAGAGTGTGTATTTGTGTTACTTTTATATTGCTCCCTTCTGAACAAGGCTTATTGAACAGTTAAATTAGTAATTGTTTAATCAAGAAACCTTGATTGTAAGAGTTTATTTGAATACTTGTCACTTTGAATCTCTGTGTAAAAAGCCCTTTTGCTCACATGGACCCCTTTGGCTGCTCAGCCAAACTACCAACCTGTGTAGTACAGACTTATACCAAAGGTTGGGTTCCTATTGCCAGGAGGTCAAGGTTGCTGTAGTCTCCCACAGGGTTACTACATACAAACTTGCATAACAAGGGGGTGCCTGTACGCAGCACTACCGGCGACACAGCAGAGGGCAGTCTACCAGGTTCGGTCCTGAGGTGCAGGGTAGGCCTCAACCTCCACCGCCAAGAGTCTTGGAAGAGGCCGGACCCAGCGCGGCAAGCACCACGACACTGGCAGGTGGCATGCAACCTGACAAGATGGCCGCCGGGCCAGACAAAATGGCGGCTCACCCGACACCATCCCACTTCTGGGACCAAGTAGGGAAAGAGTTTCCAGGTGGGACTGGTCTTTACTGGGCACGTGGCCAATGGCATACCCTTCAGTGTCGCAGGGCAGATACACCCTGCATGCAGCAAGGCAGAGTGTGCCCAGATCTCGGCACCCTCGGGGCCCCACGACCATACCCGCGCCACCAAGCACTCCACCGGCCTGTAAAGACAGGTTTTTCAAAAATTCCTGACTCTTATGAGGTCTCCGCAGGTAGCCATCCTCCTCAAGGATGTGATCAGGGACATGCGCCCTCTGGTTCTACCACTAGCACCCATGGACACACCGCCCTTGGTTGCAGCGCCTCGGGCTCTGTTAGGCAAGATTGTATGCAGTATACTTTGGAAGACTACAGCAACCTTGACCTCATGGCAATAGGAACATAACATTTGGTAGAGGTCTGTACTACACAGGTTGGTAGTGTGGCTGAGCAGCCAGGCTCATCTCAAGAGGGGTCAATGTGAGCAGTAAGGTTGTAACAGTTTCACAGTGACAGTTCTTCAAAAAAACACTTCAAGGTTTCTTGATTAAACAGTTATTAATTTAACAGTCAGTTATATAAGCCTTATTCTGAAGGGAGCAAAACTTGTAACACTTATGATACACTTAAAAACGCACTCTTTCTCTAAATCAGATGATACCCATTGGAGATGGCACAGACACTTCCTACACCCTCAGGTGACTTAAATAGCTAGGACACTGTGGACATTGATTTATCACTGGTACATTTAGAGCAATACTGAGTTTGAATGCAAAGAGTTAGAAAAGGGGAATACAACAAAGGTTAACAAATAATTCATGAACTGGTAAGTACTTTTTAAACCCTCCAATGCAAAGTAAATTAACCCTTTCCTGGGGGAAAGGCAAAAGCACAAAGTTGGAGGTAGAAGAGTCTCTCAGGGAGCCAGGACAGTCAATGTTAGTTGAACAAAGTCTAGGGGAGCTGAAGATCTTCTTTGCAGGTGAGTAAGTCTTGCACAATGTTTAGAAACGTTTGTACAAATAAGATTCACTTGGCGGGCCACAAGTTGGGAGGCTTGCGAGGGCTAAAGATGCAAGGAACTCTCCAAGGGCAAACAAGACGAGTCTCAACTGATAGCAAGTAATGCTACACAATAAGAGAGAAGTCCTCTTAGGTTTACAGTACCTTTGGTTAGAAAAAATGCTTCCAGCTGGCTTCTGTTCCTGTGTGGCTCTGCAGATCCTGGTGTTCCTCTGCCTCAGTCGTGGGGACAAGAGGTAGGACTTCTGGGGACTCCTGCAACACAATGGGATGGTTGTCAGCAGCAATGGTCACACTTCAATTCAGCGGCACTTCGTGGTTCCAGCTCCTCACATCTGACAGCAAATAGCAACACTGCGGTTCTCGGATACCACTCTAGACTTTCCTCGCATCTTGGATCCAGCACTCTGAGGTGGCTCAGGCTTGGTCAGTCCTGCTTCAGGGAAGTCCAGAGGATCTTCCTGGTGCACAGGTCTTAATTAAAAGCGATGCACTCTGTTTGGTGTTCCTCTTCCTGGCACTTTGGTTCCAGCAGCAGTGGAAGTACATCCAGCTCCTAGAGGATGTCAAAACGAGTTCACTTTGGGGTTGATAGGTCCCACAAACCCAAGAGGAGAAGTCGTCCTTGCAGGGCTTCTCTAGTCGAGGCGAATTCAGAGCTTCAGCACAGCAGCAGGGCTTCACCAGGCAAATCAATGGTCTAGAAGTTGCAGCAGCCGTCTCTTCCAAGTTCTTCGGATTCCTTCGTCCAGTGGGCGACTCTGCCTTCCAAGCCAAAAAGCCTTGGCTTTTATGCAGGTTTCTACCATTCATTCCAGCCTAGCTGTCAATCACACAGCAGGGTGGCTGTCCTTGCCGGACAGCCAGCTGGCCAATCCCCTTTGGGTGCATTCCTGTAACCAAGGGGATTAAGCACAGGGAGTTTCGGGCACCTCCCTCACTTCCGGCCCCTGCCAGACATACTGGAGCCAGAGGTGGGCTTCACTCGTGAATCCCACCAAAGACAAAACAAACGCAGGGTCCAAACCTGGTTGGCGCCCAGAGTAAATCTCGAAGGATCTTTTCCAGCAAGAAATGGCGAAAAAAGACGACCAGGGCCATTTTGACAAAATGGGCACCCATGGGGTGCCTTACTGCAGCTGCGAACGCAGCCCGTGGTAAAAACACACAATGGTAGTAAAAAGTAAACCACTGCCACCAGCCATTAATTGTAGAAAGGGTAACATAAAAATGCTACATGAGAAACTAGACAAAGGGGATACTAAGTACCCCATCCAGCACCCTATGGTAAGATAGTGTGTGCTGGGTCTAGAAAGTTACAAAACGTAAGTAAAGTCAATTTCACTTCACTTCTCTTGGAAACAGTAGTTTCACCAAGAGAAGGTATTTAAACCTTTGGGAAATCTAAGACTTCCCTGTGTCACTGCACTGAAAGTGCTGTGTGTCACAATGTAAAGATGATACCTATGGAGTTTGTCAGACTCCAAAGTCAAAAGAAGCAGAGTCCAAATCACAGAAAATACGAGAGCGTGGGGAAAAGGTCTCTAAATCTCCAGGTTAGAGATTTAAAGTCCTAAAGTCAAGCAAAAATAGCTTAGGGTCTCTAAGGTAGAAGGGAATTAGCACATTTCTGTGAATTCTCCCGAACAGGCTCTGATGCAGCCCACACCAGTTCCCACTGCACTGGCTCCCATGCCTCCAGTCTCGGCAGCCCTGTATCCGCCGCCGCAGCCGCCGGCTCCTGTCAGTACACCACAGCCCCTGGTGCCCAGCACTCCACCAGCTGCACCTGACCAACAGGATACATCGGTGGACACCAATGAGGAGGAGGACCCCAACATGCCATGAGCGACTTGCGGGCCTGGCAGAATACTTGGGGCTTCCACAGCACGATGTCTAACAAGAGGCGGGGGTCTTAGTGGAGATCCTCACAATACGACCCATGGCTAGAACGGGGATACCAATGCAAAAGGATGTAGTGGCACTTGACAAAAAAGGATGGCTTAAACCTAATTCGGCACAGCCTACCTACGGGTGCCTCAACTCCAAGTTTAGGCATATGGAGGGAGACCCCCTGTTGCAGTTGGCATACCCCCAGCCATACGCCTCTGTGATCGCTGCAGCTTCAATCTACTCCAATCCACAATCGTCCTCGGCTACATCAGCCTCTGCACTCCTGGCTAAGGAGATGATCCTGGAAGCATACGGAAAGAAAATCTATTCCAATGCTTACCTTCATCTTCGCCAGTCCAATGCAGACGCTATGCTCGCTGCTGTCAACCAAAGGTTATGGTGGCAAATCGCAGACTTCCTTCCAGAACTTCTGGTGCAGAGTCGGGCGCGTTTCAAGGCGTGCCTGGCGGAAGCCAAGATTGTAGCACTGGACATAATGGAGTCCACAGTGGCTCACATGGACACCTCAGGTCTTGCCATTTGCATTGCTACGGACATGAGAAGAACGGCCTGGCTAAGGGCGACTGAGTTCAACCCGGACGTCCAGGAGCATATACTGGACCTTCCTTTCGAGAGTGGCGATCTATTCCATTCCACTACGGATGGGGAACTGGATAAGAATAGTTCTCAAACTGCCCAATCCTCCTCCTATCCTCACTAAGCGACTCCCAAGGCGTATAGCCAGACGCACAAGTGTTCAGACAAGGGTCGGTCCTTCAGAGTTTTCCGGGTCTTCCAGGAAAGACAGTCCCACCCACAGCCCCAACCTCAGGGGGTAAAAAAGCATGACACGTGTTAGGACAGTTTGTCTGAAGTGCTACCCAACTTCATCAAAACAATTCAACTGAGGCAGTATAAGACTCCACTCTTAGTATAAGGCTGTACCACCTGAGTTCATGGTAGCGTAGACGGAGCAGCCAGGCTTATCTTAGGAGGGAGAGATGGCTGTAGAATCAGTACAAATTAAATTGTAATACAAATGTTCCAAAGAAACACTGAAACACTATGTAGGTAAAAATAAAGGATTTATTTAAATACAGGTAAGCCCAGATACATCTTGGGTTAATAAGTACTAACACATTATATGAAATCACAATTCTAAAAAACACAACACCATACTTGAAGGTACACAGACCAAAGTATAAACCTTATTTGGAATACCTAACAGTAGTTCTATGGAAGTCAAAACCTTTTTATACAGTTTCAGTATAGGTCACACCTATCCTTGGGGTAAAAACCAATGGTTACTTTCAAAATTACATTCAGTAATGCAAGGACAGTAGACCTTTCCAGTTATACAGTGACTCTCAGTACAAATTACATTATCAGTCAACTGGACAATATACTGTTTGTGAATAGTGGAACACTTATTTCAGGCACAGTTAAAACCTAGAACTACTTTTGTGATAACACACAGTTCTACTAGGTGAGTAAAACCTAAGCATGTAATATTCAATTACATGTGCTTTTGAGATCAGTGAAACACAGATAGAGATGAGCAGTAACTCTTAACTTATTTTTGGATGGCGCATGGTTAACTCAAGGTAAGTAAAACCCATATACTTTTATTAATCTCAAATGGAGTCCAGGTGAGATCTTTCCCAACTATACACGTGGCTGATGTAGGATTTATAAGGGCCAGTTAGAACCACAGGCTCTGGGTTAGGTAGCACAGGGAAAGTAAACCCTAATGTTACACTTTAACGAATGACTCCGTTATTCTAGGGAGGTAACAACCTACCTAGTATGCTCTTGAGCTACCTTGGAAAGCCAGTGTCCATGGCTTATGGTCCCGTCTGGAGCAGGCGCCCCACATCAACTCGTTCGAGTTTGTAATATGGCTTGCTCTCAAAATCTTCCTCCTGATGATCAGTGGCAAGAAAACTGACAACTCCACCAGCATTTATTACATCAACATGCAAGGTGGCACCAGGTCTCCTCCCCTCTGCACCCTAGCAGTCAGCATTTGGGAGTGGGCGCTGGTAAACAACATTCACTTGGCAGCGATCTACCTCCCGGGGGAGTTCAACCTGGAGGCGTACATGCTCAGCAGACTGGGTGAGGACAACTACGAATGGCAGTTGGACAAACAGGTTTTTCAGGGGATCTTCAACAGATGGGGTCATCTGCAGGTGAATCTCTTCGCCACCCAGTCCAACAGGAGGTGCCCCCAGTTTGCCTCTTGGCAAGGACAGGGCTGGGGTTCTCTGGGCAATGCAATGCAGATCCAGTGGAACAGCATGAACGCATATGCCTTCCCTCTCCCACTCCGCTGGTCAACAGGGTAATCTGCAAGTTCCGAGAGGCCCGGAATCTCCTCATCATCCTGATAGCTGTGTGGTGGCCAGTAAGGCTATGGTTCTCGGAACGTCTCAGCCTGTCGGATCAGGCCCCTGTGCACATTCCGCTGGGCCCAGCTCACCTCTCACAGCAGGGAGGCACAGTCATCCACCCCGCCCCTAATAAGATAGCCCTTGCAGCATGGTGCCTGTACAGGTCACACCAAGGCATCTTCATCTGTCACAGGCTAACCTAGACATTATACAGGGCACTAGGAGCAATGCTGCCAGTACAAAAGCAAATGTATTAGATTTTTTGTCATTGGACAGTCTATGGAGGTTGATCCATGGACCTGCACGTTGGACGACATGCTTTCCTTCTCGGCACCCCTCGCACACTTGGGTGTACAGGTAGACGCATGCAGCACCGGTCTTGCGGCCATGGTACCTTACCCGAACTCTGAGGAGTTATTTTCATCCTCTAATCCAGTGGGTAAGAGACACTTGGCAGGCCTGACTAGGCTGTACCCGCCTATCGAGTAGCTGCACCCAGTGTGGGACCTCAACGTGGCCTTGGGCGTCCTGGCACACAAACCTTGCGAAGCTATGGCGTCCGCGGACATCAGGCTAGTCACGATTAAGACGGCCCTCCTGGTGGGCCTTACGTCGGCGCGCAGGGTCAGTGAAATCCAGGCTCTGGTGGCTTCAGAGCCCTATGCTACTTTTAATAAGCAGGTGCTTAGAAATCACCCCACATTCTTACTTAAGGTGGTCTCCTCTTTTCACCTGAATGAGGAGAGTACTACCTACGTTCTTCGCGGACCCCAAGGATGACGCTCAGAGGGTTCTCCACTTAGATGTCAGGTGGGCTCTAAAATTTTACCTGGACAGAACCAAGAGCTTCCGCAAATCAGATGCTCTCTTCGTCACCTTTGGGGGATGTCTAAGCCTGGATATCAGGCGTCCAAGGCTTCAATGGAAAGGTGGATGGTTATGGCCATCAAGGGGGGGGGTGTATAAAGGGCAGCACAAACATCTTCCAGCAAGTATGCATGCACACGCCATCAGAGCTAAGACCATGGCAGGTAATCAGCAAGGTGGATACATGGGCTACGGCCTCGGCCTTCTGCAAGCACCATTGCTTGGATGCAAGCTAGAGGTCGAACACGGCATTAGGTCGGACAGTGTTTACAAACTTGTTTTTCTAAGAGGGGCAAATCTCCAACCTAGGGCTACAATGTTATAATAGCCCATACAGTATGGAGGAAAGGGACAGAGTCATTTATAAGTTACTCACTGTAGTGACTAACGTACTCCTAGTCCATAGTCCCCTTTCCTCCATACGTCTCTCCATCCTCCCTCTTAATAAAACTGGTGTCATTAGGCAATGGTAATATTGTCGACGCGTCAAAAGGGACTGAGGAGTGGCATCAGGGGAGTGCATGCTCCCAGGGCTGCACCCCTGCGTGCATCTAAATTTAATGGGGAAGATAATTTTTCTGGTGAAAAAGGTTGTCTCCCGTCCCTAGCGAGGGACGCCCATAAAATATGGGGGAAAGGGGACTAGGAGTAAGTTGGTCACTACGGGAATGCCAGTTACGGCCTAACCAAATAAGGTGGTAGATCGGGGGGCATGGCCAGCAGCCATGCTGTGAAGACGTTCGCTCTGTGAGCTCCCACCGGATCTGTCAAAAATATATGTACCCTACAGTTATAGATGTGCAGAAACTGGTTGGAAAGTGAAGAGAAACCTGCCCTAACACTGCAACTGTTAGTGAAAAAAGCAGGAGCTGCGTGGAGCATGGAACGCTGAGGTGGCAGGACCGAATTACAGCAGGGCCTGTGGCGGAAAATGGCCCCTGCTGCCTAGAGGGGCCTAAGTGAAGACTGCCGCCGGGGACTGAGTGCGCTCACAGGCACAGAAGGAGGGGTGGCGCTGTGTCAGCCCAAGCAACCAAGGATGGAAGCGGCATTAAAGCTTTGCGAGGGCACCGGGAGTTGCAGCCACCAACACGTAAGTGTAGCTGTAGCAGCAGCTGTGCGGCGTATAGAAGTTGAGCCCAGGGGAGTGACCACATACCCGGTGCAGCGTTCCTAGCATCAGCCTGCTGCGTGTACTGCTGCGGCTCTGCAGTTGAGCCACAACAGTTGGGGCCAAGAGCAAAGGCAGCCGGCACATCGCAGTGCACGGTGAAGAGGATCGCCCTTGGCGGCGGAGGTAAAGAGCAGAGCAGCGGCTCGATTGTGGAACCCTTCTGGAAGGGGTTCCTAGGAGTTCCCCGGAGCACCCACCGGCAGTGAGGTGGGCAGAGGCACAAGGCTCAGACTTCTCTCTGGAAGCCAGCAGGTGCTGGGAGCCCAAGACACGGGTGCAAGAAAACAGCGCCACTGAGCAGGAAGGACCTGCAATACTGCAAGTAAGAGTGGGCCAGGAGAGAGGATGCCCTGAGAGACCGTAGTACCAGCTGCACCACATAGTAACAATACCAGCACAGGCTGCAGGGTCCTGTGCCCAGGCAGGGAAGGAGACAGCTCCACTAAGGCTTGAAAGGCTGCAGAGGGGGAGTTGTGCTGCATAGGTGCTGAGGCAAGGCACGCACAGCAGTCAAGGGGCACCTGGCCAGGCCTGGACAACCACACAGAGCCACAGGTGACATGGAGGAAGCAATGGGCAGCACAGCATAGAGCAGCTGTATTGGGGAAGAGTGGGCCTGTGTTAAGGGTGTTGAACTAAAGTCCTACTGGCGGTAAGACTTTAAGCTGGGTTTTGGCAAAAGACTTTAAGCTATAACAGTGGTTTGTAGACCCCCCCCCCCAGTCCCCCCAACTGTTAGTATCGGTCTGTACTAGCTCTGGACCTCGATAGAGTGGCAGAGCAGTCAGGCTCATCCTAAGAGAAAGATGTGAGCTAACGTGGCAGAAAGAAGCCTCCACACACTGGATGTAAGGAGAGCGGTTATCTATCTGGAAAAGGCAAAGCCACTAAGAAAAACAAACCAGTTTTTCGTCTCGGTGGCTGCTGGTAGAGAAGGGGACCCTGTCTCTAAATCAGCTATTTATAAGTGGATCGTTAACTGCATCACACTGTTAAACACTTGCCAAGAGAGATCTACCCTTCACGCCTAGAGTACACTCTACTCGGGGCACAGGGGCTACCATAGCATTCATTGCAAATGTTCCTCTTGATTCCATTTGCAAAGCAGCAACCTGGAGTTCTGTACACACCTTTACACAACACTACTGCCTAGATGCACACTCTAGGTCTGATTCTCAGGTGGGACAAGCAGTGCTAAAACATCTCTTTGCTACTGTTCCTTCACACAGCCCACCACCATCTCTGGGTATTGCTTGCTAGTCTTTGCAGAGCATGTGATTCTAAGCAGATTCACAAGCATCCGAAACATGCATTACTCATCGTAATCATTTCTGATGATTGTATCTGCTTAGATTCACATGCTGTGCATATAGTCCTACATCTAGTGGAAATCGCAGAGTATTGCATCTTTGTTTCGACGATCGAAATGGGACGTCGATATGGGCGTGATGATAAAACTATCCCTAACTTGACGTGTAGTTTACCCAAAATCCCTCGCGCGTCGAGGTCCCTCTGGTTGGGATTTTTCTGCCGTGAGGGAGCCTTATAGTCGGAGTGAGCGAGTACAGGTGTAAGAGGTCTATGTTCCTTCAACTCTACAAGGGGAGGAAGCGTGGTTGCATGTGAATCTAAGCAGATAAAATCATCAGAAATGCTATTCCGGTGAGTAATGCATGTCTCAGAACTGCTTTTCAGCTTAGTGAACACAGGCTAAGATAAGCAAGAACTATTTACTCATTTTGTATACACCAGGCAGAACAAGGTCAGCTACAACTAAAGGAACACTTTTCAGAAATGGCACACATCTATTCTAGGCAGGTAAAACCTAATGTAACCTACTATTACAGCTGCTTTTTAAGATCAGTGGAAAACAGATTGAGATGAGCAATGACCCTTTCATTTGCTTTAGGATGGCACACAACTAACACAAGTTAAGTAAAACCTATATGCTTTTTTAAAGGCGCGATCAGCAATTTATAGGTAAGTATAATTTTGGCAGACTTCTTCTGGACAGGCTAACGGCAATAAATCAGGGGAAGCAAGACCCAATTGGGGACACGCATACATTTATCCTAACTAGCATAGTAAAGTGAAACCAACAGCATTACTTTAGGGGAAGAGGCAGTACCAATTCACAGGTGAGTAACCGAACCTTATATATACTGTTCAGAATAGTGCAACACACATTAAAGGTAAGTAAGAACTTTTGTAACTGTTCACTCTGTTAGTTACCAACCAACTTTATTTTAGTAACATTTGCACACTCATTCTTTTCAAGGCAAAACCCTTTTCTTACCCACTCCTTCCCTTATTTTGTAGCATGAGTTCAATCGGAGGCAGTAGAGGGACCCTAGTGGTCTAGGTGCCAACTGTAGGCAAGGTGAGCTAGGGTTCAGTTGCAGGCACAGTCGGAGTTCCAGCGGAAGAATGTTCAGACAAGTAAGTATTTCACTTTAAAGTTAGGTGAGGGTCCAGTGACCTCCGAGAAGACACCCAAGGAGGATTCCACAGTGGGTCTGGGTGAACTGTAGGAGTGGCCTCCCAATCACAGAAAACGCCCCAAAGCTATACAGAAATCACAAAGGCTTAAGGTAAGTAAAATACCCCATCCAACACAGTACCTGAGCACAGAAGAGGAGTTGCAGCAGGAAGACTTCAGGATATGCAGCCAAAAACCTGGTCTATGGATTCCTTTGTCGAGAAGAAGGAAGACTGGTCTCTGGTAGGACTTTTGCAGTAGGGATCACAGAGATGACTACAGGCAAGAGTTTCTTTGCAGCTGGATGCGGCTCTGTGGATTTGCCATCTTTTCAGGAGCACAGACTAAATGTTGCTGGACGGATTCTCTTTGTTTGCAAGGTCCAGCACTCTGGTGAGGGAACTTTTCGGACCTGAATCGTGCCTCTGGAGATCCAGCAGGATGCCCATGAAGTTTCAACCAGATTCGGGATTCCAAAGACTGTTCAGCGCACAATGGCTTGAGGTCCCAAGGTATTGGAGTATTGCAGCCCTGCAAGGTCTCAGTACGGCGTGGGATGGCTCAAAATGCAGGTCTTTTTGAGTTTATTGGGTCTTGTTGGGGAGATTGATCATTCTCCAGCATGGGGTCTGGCGTGGATTCACATGCTCATGAATATTCCCTGTCGTCAGGCGGGAATCCTCGGTAAAGAAAAAATCAGTTTCAGCTTTGTTTCTGAACTGTCTTTCTACTAATAACCAATCACTGGTCTCTGGGTCATACTGCCCCCAGCCAATGACTGCCCTCTACCTAAGCCCCTCCTCTGGCAGCCATCTTCAGATTTTTACCGCACGTTCAAGTGTTGGGAGTCCTTGTGCTATAGTTCTCGAGCTTTTACTGCGTTTTGCTTTTTTCCTAAGAGTTTACTCCTATTTTTTGGTCAATTCGAGCCTCAAGCTCCACCGATTTTTCTTGCGATCAACGGGGACCTGTTTCGGAATTTTTCTGTGCAACTCACGGGCGAATTTTCGTCGAATTTCTCTTATTGCAGAATTCCGGAAGATTTTTTAGGCTTACCCCGCGTGGACATGGCCCAGAACAAAGGAGACACGATGCCTGTTGGATACAAGCTGTTTAGGATCTGCCCAGGATGTGGATTACAGAATGTCTTCAAGGAGGATGAGCACTCCTGGTGCCTCTACTGCCTTCACGACAAGAAGTCGCTCGTGGAAGAGGACTGCGCCTTCTGTAAGAACATGTCCGTCTGGACATTGAAGGACCGTCAGACTCGACTCACTAACTGGCTGGAGGGGAAGAGCCCAGCAGCAGGTGAGAAGTAGTCCAAGCGGTCTTGTAAGAACTTTGAGGGCGCTCCGGCGATGGGGGCCAAACAAAAGGAAGGCAAAGCACTGCGAGTCCGCGAGCACGGGGAGCGCCGTTGGTTCGGGCTCATCGGCTGCCAGGCAGGGAACAATGTCACCGACGCCATCATCCACGAGCAAACACTCTGGCTCGGTGAAAAGGAAGTAGGAGAGCCCAGGTAAGTTTCAGGAGAAGCCCCGGTCGATCCTGACGGAGACAGCCAAGGGGGGAGCGAGGCGGTGACCTCTCCCCACAGTGAAGGCCTCGAAAGGTCGTGAAGGCCCGGATTCACCCGGCAAAGGCTTCAATTGAAAGAGTCGTGGCGGCCTTGGCACAACCAGCGGAGGCTACCCCAGTGGTGACTACCTTCGGGCCTAGAGTTTCTCTGCCACCCAGGAGGGAAATATCTTTCCAGCCTATCGAAGACCCCTGTGAAACCCCAGGCTGAGAAAGAGGGAGGGGGGGCACGGTAGCCCTAACTGACACAGATACCACCTCCTGAGGATGAGCTGGCTGGCGTCAAAAAGATCCTGGACAAGAAGTTAGAGGAGGCCAGAGCCTACAGGAGGGATACCGACGAGGCGGACGTAGAGACCAACGGTGGGGCCGACGAGGAACCGCGGACCGTTGAAGCGGAGGAACCCGCGCCCCAGCCCTCGCTCCCGGCGCCACAGGACAATTCAGGAGCAATCTTGATGGGTTTACAGACCCTGTGTACGGAGATAAGGACAAGGTTGCCCTTACCACCAGCGGCGCCTGGACTGTCGGGGAGCCCACCGAACAAGCGGAGGCGAGTCCATCCTGCACCCCTCCCCCCCGCCCCACTGACGAAATTGGCTCTTTTCACGCCATGATCGCCAAGGCATCAGAGCTTTTCCAGCTATACCCCAAAGAGCAGAAGGAAGGATTCCTCTACCAATGACGGGAGGCCAAGAGGAAGACCGTCCTCTCAGTCCCCTTGCTGGATGACATCTGGGACGAAGGACTGTCCCTTCTGAAGCACCCGTCCATGGCCCCGACGAAGAGGGACCGGTACAAGAAGTAGTACTGGGTCCTGGAATCTACTCCTATATGCCTCAAGGCACAGTCGTCCCTGGATTCAGTGGTCTCTGCGGCGGCCAAGAAGAAATTGGCAGGGGTGACTGCATCAACTTCCACTTCCCCACCAGGTGCCGAGGGGAAGAAGCTGGATGCCATGGGACGACGGGTCATCTCGTCGGCAGCAACGACCATCAAGGCGGCCAACGCCCTCGCGATCATGGCGCACTATGACAGGGAGCTGTGGTTCAAGATCGCTCCCATCCTGGACTTCCTCCCAGATGACAAGAGGGCAGAAGCCCTTGAAATCCTACAGGAAGGTGAGGTGGCTTCGGACCACGCCATCACGGTGGCCACGGACATCGCCGACACCAGCTTTTGCCAGATGGGCAACAGAGTTTGCCTTCGCCGGCGCGGTTAGCTCAGGGCCACTGATTTCCGTCCGGACGTGCAGACCAGGATACTGGACATGCCCTTCGACGGGAACATGTTCGGCAAGGCAGTGGACAAGCCACTGCAGGCCATCAAGGCGGACTCCGAGACGGCCCGGGCCTTTGGTTCTCTCCATCAGCGACGGCCGTCCTTTCGGACCTCTGGAGGCAAGTCTCAAGGTGCCTCCAAAGGATTCGGTGGCAGTGCCTCGTCGTAACACCAGGCAGCCCGCTCCTCGTCGCAGGAAACCTACAGAGGCCGCAACAAGGCAGGAGGACATCATCGTTGTTGCCAAGGTGGCAAGGCCTCGGCGAAACAAGACTGAACCGGCAGTGACGTCGGGCCCCCACCCGAGCACCCCGGTGGGAGGCCGGCTGGTGAAATTCATCAGCGTGTCGGAGTCCATCTCCACCGACCGTTGGGTGCTGGATGCCCTGGCCAACGGGCACTCCCTGGAGTGCCAAAGAAAGTGTCCCTGTTTCCCACCTGTGGCCAGGAAAGAGAACCACGTGCCCAGCTGCTTCTGGAGGTACGAGCAATGCTGAGAAAGGGCACGATAGAACTCGTCCCAAAGAGGCTCCGGAGTATACTCGCGGTACTTCCTTGTCCGAAAGAAGACCGGTGGCTGGCGGCCCATCCTAGACCTTCGCCGCCTCAACAAATACATCAAGTCCCAGAAGTTCTGGATGGTCACCCTTCAGCACGTGCTGGGACAATTGGAGGAAGGCGACTTCCTGTCGTCGCTGGACTTGGAGGACGCTTACTTCCACATCCCCCTACAAAAAGGACATTGAAAGTTCCTACGGTTCGTTGTCCATGGGCGGCACTACCAGTTCAAGGCCCTGCCCTTCGGGTTGAATTCTGTGCCATGGGACTTCACCAAGTGCCTGGAACCGGTGGCGGCGCGGCTGCACCTGCAGTAGATCTGCGTATACCCCTATCTAGACGATTGGCTCATCCGAGCAAAGTCAAGAGACTTCGACCACAGCGAAGACCGTCCACTTGCTCACGGAACTGGGATTCTTGATAAACTTCGCAAAGTCCCTCTTGGTACTGTCGCAGGACGCCCTGTTCCTGGGAGCCAGACTCGACACAGTGGCGAGGTTGGCCTCACCGTCGGAGGAAAGGACGAAAGCCATCCTGGCCAAGGTACCATGGAAGTGGCCAGGGTGAGGTCCATGAAGTCCCTGCTCGGCATGATGTCCTTGTTCATGTACCTCGTGCGTCTGTGCAGGTTGCGGATGCAGCCACTGCAGTAGTTCCTCGATGCACGTTGGATGCAAGCGGCGGGCCGCTTCGAAGACAAGTTCTCCCTCAACGAGACTTTCCGCCAAACGATCCGGTGGTGGGGCAACAGCGCGCATCTAGTGGCGGTCATGGACTTCCAGACCCCGGCACATCAGGAAACAGTGACGATGGACGCCTCCCAGGTGGGATGGGGAGCGCACACCGGAGATCTCCACGCAAGAGGCCTTTGGCTCCCGTAGGAGAGGTCATTACGGATCAACATCCTGGAGCTCTGATCTGTGTTCTGGGCTCTCAGGTCGTTCCTCCCGTCCCTCAAGGGCAAGGTGGTGAGGGTCTTCACCGACAACACCACCATGATGTTCTAAATCCGGAAGCAGGGGGGCACCAGATCCCCAGCCCTATCCAAGGAAGCGCAGGATCTGTGGCACTGGGCCGTTGCCCAGGGGATGTTCCTGGTACCCTTCTACCTGGCAGGAATAAAGAACACCAACGCCTACTCACTCAGCAGGGAGCAGCGGTCTTACCACGAGTGGGAGTTTGACAGGATCAAATGGATCTCCTGTTCCGAGGATGAGGCAATCCCCAGATCGAACTATTCGCGACGGCGACGAGCACCAAGTGCCGGAGGTTCGCCAGCAGGTTTCCCCAGCCGGGGAGCATGGGCGACGCATTCTCATTCCCCTGGGATGGCCTGCTCCTCTATGCGTTCCCGCCGTTGCTGCTGGGACTCATCAGTCAACTCAGATGGTCCCAGTGCAGGATGATCCTCATCGCACAGGCAGACCTTCTGGACATGTCGGCGTCCCCCCCCCCCCATATTCAAACTGCCAACGGACGCGGATCTTCTCGCCAGGGAAGGGGGCGCCATCCTCCATCATGACCCGGGATCGCTGAACCTGCAAGCCTGGCTCCTGCAGCACTAGAATTTGGAGGGTACTGTATTGCGGCAGACTGCAAGGAGGTGCTTGCAAAGGCCATGGCGCCCTCGACTCTTCAGTGCTATGGACACAAATGGAAGAGGTTCTCTGTCTGGTGGGGCGTGCACAGAAGATCAACCCTCTGCGGATTACGGGCCCTCAAGTGCTGCTGTACTTGCTGTCGCTAGCCAAGGCGGGCCTGGCGCACGCCTCCATCAAGATCCACCTGGCGGCCATCTCCCGCTACACCAGAACTCCGGGGCGGTCGTCGCTGTGGTCTCACCGCCTGATGGAGTTCATGAAAGGACTGTTCCGCTGTTTCCTGCCGGTGAAGGCTCCGGCCCTGCCGTGGGAGTTCAACGTGGTGCTCACCAGGCTCATGGGTCCCGTATTCGAGCCCCTACACTCGGCACCGCTGAAGTTCCTATCGTGGAAGACAGCGTTTCTTGTGGCCATCACCTCCGCACGACGAGTGGGAGAGATCCAGGCCCTCTTTATCTGACATTCCACGAGACGAGGGTAGTGCCTAGGACCACCCTTCATTCATGCCCAAGGTGCCGTCGGACTTCCAGCTCAACAAGCCCTTGGTGTTACCTGTTTTCTTGCCGTCGCCGGCTGAGAGGACTTTGCACTTGCTGGATGTGGCTAGAGCGCTGAATTCTACTTGGACCGCACGAAGAGCCTCCGTTTCCGGTTTTCACATCACAGCGGTTTGTGAACTGTGGACCTGTGAACCAAGGGAAGGCCCACTCGAAGGCTTCCATTTCCAGATGTCTCTCCGGCTGCATCATGCACTGTCATCGGTTGGCAAACTGACCGTTGCCTGGCCGTCCGAGAGCCCATTCAACCAGAGCGATCGCTGCTACCACGGCATACCTGTCTGGTGTGCCCCTGATGGACATCTGCAGGGCTGCTACGTGGAGGTCGACTCACACCTTCACGAGATTCTACTGTCGACCGGGATTCCAGGGAGGAGTCCAGAGTCGGCCAGGCAGTGCTGCGCAACCTGTTTGCTTGAAGGTGAGCCTGCTGAGGAGGTAAGAGATGCTTAATGTTGAGTTGTTGAAATGCTTAATGTTGAGCCTTACCACCTCCCGTGGTTGTGCATGTGTGTACTGCTATGTATTCTTGTATTCATGAGCATGTGAATCCATGCCAGATCCATGCTGGAGAACATTTACAGGTAAGTAACGTGTTCCTTATTGTGCTGCATCCCCTCTCTTAGTGAGACCCCCAACACTTTTTGCTGGACTTCAGTACTGTAACTCTGTTCTTTGAAATCTACCTGTACTATGGAGTCTGTCTTCTCCATAGCTCTTGTGGGCATCTGTGTTTTACTACTGCAGCACACAGCCACTTATGGGCAGTGTTGCTGGTGACCCTTAGGGTCCTCCATTAAGATTATTTTTCTATATCCTTTAATAACTACAGTGCTTAAGGATAGAGAGATACTTAATTATTTCTCCCAAAACTCTGTAGTCTGAGAGATTGGCGCATACCATCTTCAATGGAGTGCCATAAGGGTACTTGGTATTTCCCTTCTCTCTGCTCCTGTGACGTTTTAGTCACATAGACAATCACCTAGTTAGGGCTGGTGCAAGTGGACGTGTTCTACCAACTATTGTGTATTTTTTATACCGCAGGCTATGTCCATAGCCTCAGTAGTGCACAACAGGGGCACCCAAAGACCAACTTGTGGCCTCCCTTCTCTTTTTGCCATTACTAGCGTGGTTGTTGTTTGTTAGTCCTAACATTCTGAGAGGTCTGTGTGTGTTTATTGCCTTTGCCCCCGTCCTTTGTCTGCCAGAGTGCTGAATAAGACAAGCTCCTACAGGGGGTCTGGCTGACCTGATTGGACAGCCAAATGCCCCTCTCTGTAAAATACTGAGAGCGTGCAGGGGAGTGTGTGCTGGAACTGTATAAAAGGTGAGGCTTCTGGAGTGCAAAGCAAGTCGACCACTGGCAACGGAAGTAACCGAAGAAGACAACCGGAGATGCCTGCAGACCCTTTGCAAGACCATGAAGATAACACTGCTGTCCTGACCCTGTTTTCTATGCGACAGAGGAGCTCCGAAGAGGACTCCTTCCCTTCGGCTGCTGGGAACAACCAGCCCCAAGACTAACTTTGAAACAAGCCATCTCCTGAGGTCCTAAGAGCTTCCAGAGCTGCAGAACCCCAATACAATGAGACCTGCTGCCCATTTAGAGTGCATTTTCGTGGAAAGGCCAAATCCACTGTGGGGCAGGGTCAGCCACATGCCCCTGTGCCTTGCTAGGTTTTACCATTCCAAGATACAGGACAACAGGTGCTGGAAATACGGGGCACAATCTGTTCAACAGGTCCACATGTGGATTGCTGACAAGCGTCAGAAGAGTTTGGAGCGAGAACCCTCTTCAAAGGCTCTTCAAGGTTCTCTCTCTCCTCCACAACCGTCACGCCTATTTTTAATTAAGGGGCTTCCCCAGTATCAGGACAAGTAGGCTGCATCTATTTAACCAGAGGGCCATGCAGTACAACTTGTCTTGTGGCACGATCAAGGAGCTTGTTGGTAACAATGTATTTCCCAACAGTTAAGCTCTTTCCTTTATTAGACATTTTACTGGTGGTGACAGGGGGGGGTTTAATCGGGAACCCTCCTTTGCCATGCCGCAACGTACGAGCAGCTGCAGCAGGTAGACGCTGCTGCTTCAATGTAATAACAAGACTTTTGAGCAAAGATTACTCCATGTTGATGGCATCTATAACGTGCTCCTTGGTCGCTGCTGTGATTTTTAACATGTCTTTGTGTAGAACCACATAGTCAAGAGCCAATTTTAACCCTGGAATGAGCGAGACCTTTTTCTCACTCATGTGTTTTTACCTGATTTGGATTCTGTGTTTTCACTGTTTTTGGAGTCTGACTCCATAGGCATCTGCTTTTTGTATGGTGACACACAGCACCTTCAGTGCAGTGTCACTAAGAAATCCTTTAGATTTCTCATAACTTGTCTTGTGTGAACTACAGTTCCCAAGAATAGTAAAGTGAAATTGACTTTACTTACCTTTTCTCTTTGTAGGTCCAGCACACACCATCTTATGTGAAATGCGGGGGGGTTACCTAGTATCCTACTTTCCTATGTAAAATGTTGGTTACCCTCACGTCTTTAAATGGCTGGTGGCAGTGGTTTAATTTTTCCTACCATTGTGCTTTCTACTGCAGGCTGATCCCTCAGCTGCAGTACAGCACCCATGGGTGACCATTTTGTCAAAATGGCCCCAGTCTTGTTTGGTCGCTATTTCCTGTTTGTTAGGTCTTTCTTGGGTTTTACTCTGTGCGTTGACAGGTTAGAGCCCTTTGTTTGTTTTGACTTTGGCAGGCTTCAGCCCTGAAACCCACCCCTGGCTCCAGTGTGTCTGAAAAGACAGGATGTGAGAAATGTGTGACAGCCTAGGCTTTGCATGAATGGGAGAAAACTGCTTAAAAGGCGAGGGTTTTGGGACTAGAGGCAATCTCAAGCCACTGGTAGAAAGACCCGACCAAGAAACTGTGAACAAAGCTTGCTGCAACCTCCTGGACATTTAAATTGCCAGGTGAAACCCTGCTGCTGTGATGACCTCCTTTTTCACCTTGACAGAGAAGCTTCGGATAGAATGACTTCTTCCCTTGGGTTAGTGGGACCAACTAACCAGAGACTAACTCTACTGGACCACTATCCCCCGAATTGCTGTACCTCTCCGTTGCTGTGAGTGCGCAATGCCCAGGGTCGAGTGTCCGCAGTAGAGTGCCAATTCTGCCGCGCAACTCACCAGACTAGAAACTCCAGGAGACTCCTAAGGACCCTCCAGAAGTAAGATCTCCAGATCCAGAGCGCAGGACCGAGGGCGCGAAGAGTCCAACCGGTGTCCGAGATCTGCATCGGTTCTGTTGGATAAGCGCTGAAACCTCAAAGTGCTGCTGAACCGAAAAGAGCCCGTAGCTGCCTCCAGACGTCCTCCCTCTTGTCGCCACAAATGAGGATCAGGAGCCAGGGTCTACACCGCTGTAGCAAGACTGAATCCAGCTGGACCACTCTTCTAACCACAGGTACTGTTTAGGCTTGGGGTCCTTACCTTATTGCCTTTAGCCGCGCTCTTCTAACTTGGGAATTGCCTTGGCTTATCTTTTGCGAGTTGACTTCAACTCCCTTCTCACAGGTTTAACAGCTTGTCGCCCTAAAAGTGATTTTTTTTTTTTGTAACTCTAACTTTGTGCAAGACTTTGATACAAGAAGTGCATTAGATCCATAGACTGTGTTCCAAATGACTTTGGCGCTCCTAGCTTCCTTAAAGCACTCTTCTAAATCCATTAACATTTATATTGTTTGTCTCTCGTAGGTGGTAGCTTGTTATGTAGTGGTACTGCTGGGAAAGGCTTATCTAGACTTCATTGCAGGATTTAGTTGTCCTCACATTTATTGAGAACCTGTTCAAAACTTGTTTTGCTTCCCTTAGCCTTTAATTTCTGCAACTCTGAATTTACAAAGTAGAACAGTGTAATATATAAATGCTATTACTGTCCTTGTGATTGAAGTTACTTCCGGGTTTAGGAGAAGTGTATGAAGCATATCCAAAGATGATTCACTAGCTTGTTTGATTCTGAAAAGTAATTTCCAAAGTTTATTCGTATTACAATCTTTTACCTTTTTTAAAGTATGCTTATTTAAATCTCAAGTTAAATAACTATATATAACTGAAACCTGAGTGTAAGTGTTACTTGGTTACTTGTATTTACGAATTTCAATTGTACAGCTCATATTTACCCCTCTTGAGATGGGCTTGGATGCTCAGTCACACTACCAACTTGTGGAGTACAGACCTATACCAAAAGGTGGGTTACCGAATACCAAACGGGTAAACGTTGTGTAGTCTCACACAGTGGGACTGCACCAATTCTTACCCAACACTCCCCACTTTCCGCAGGCGAAATACCACATACATTTTGATAATGCCAATGGTTTAGAGAAGGTATCTCGGAATCAAAGTTAAACATCATGGGCCTAAATCACAGAACGTTTTCTTATGGGATTGCACCATTATAAAACTCTTCTGTGAATCGGGGCCCATTTGTGGATCCACAGCTGTAGTAAATATGGCGTCCACAACCCGCGCCAGAATGCAGTTGCTTTCACCATGTTCTTGTGCCACTTTAGTTCAAAGAAGAAAAAATGCATCCAATTTAGATCTAATTATATTCAGAGCAGAAATTACTCTAGCTAATTTACCCCTCAGACCACACTTTGAGTTCCCCCCCCCCCTGCACTAGTTCCTCATCTTCTCCCTTGCTTTCAGTATAAGTGTATGTTGACGAAACCTTCTTTTCTAAGTCTGGATAAACCGACATGGTTGTGTCAATAATGTTGTTGCTAGTGTTGTTGGAAGCAAGTGAGTTTCGCTTTAGATTTAGTCAGTGGTTAAGCAGCAACTCGTTATCAATCAGTGGTAAGCCCAATGGCGGGTTTGCTGGTGAAATGTTAGACAAATCCAACACTGCTGAAAGACTTGCATGGAGGTTTACCACAGTCGCCGGAGCCAGAAGCTTATTACCCAAAAATGCTGTCATTTTCTTCTGGGAGGAAACTGTTGCCTCATGGTTTCCCTTTTTGACTTTCTTGGCAGCAGATTCTTACTTGGAATAGCAGGCGGGGGTCTACACACCTATTTCCTGGTCGAGGAGATGCACTTCGTAACCAATATCTTGTAGAGTTTTTATTTTAGTTTTTCATTCTCATGTCCAGGCCCACAATAATTATGATGTAATCAAAGGTTATTGGCCCAAGAAAGCACTAGAAGTGCAGAATATATGGTTTAACTGCAGTAGAGCAACGCAGGGAAGTACAACGTTGTGTCAATCTATTAGGCAAGATTGTGTGCAGTACCCTTTGGGAGACTACAGCAACCTTGTCCTCCTGGCAATTGGAACCCAACCTTTGATATAAGTCTGTACTACACAGGTTGGTAGTATGGCTGAGTAGCCAGGTTCATCTCAAGAGGGGTCAATGTGAGCAGTAAGATAACACAGGGTTTCACAGTGACAGTTATTCAAATAAACAATTATACTCAAGGTTTCTTGATTAAACAATTATTAATTTAACAGTCAGTTATCTGAGCCTTCTTCAGAAGGGAGCAAAACATGTAACAATCATAATACACTTCAAAACACACTGTTTCTCTAAATCAGATGGTACCCATTGGGGATGGCACAGACCCTTCCTACACCCTCAGGTGACTTAAATAGCTAGGACACTGTAGACATTGATTCATCACTGTTCCATTTAGAGCAATGCTGAGTCCAAATGCAAAGTATTAGATAAGGGGAATAAAATAAAGGTTAACAATTCATAAACTGGCAAGTACATTTTAAACCCTCCAATGCAAAGTAAATTAACCCTTTCCTGGGGGAAAAGCAAAAGCACAGTCAGAGATTGAAGAGTCTCTCAGGGAGACAGGACAGTCAATGTTAGTTGAACAGTGTCTAGGGGAGCAGAAGATCTTCTTTGTAGGTAAGTGAAGGTCTTGCACAATGTTTTTAGAAAAGTTTGTAGAAGTAATATTCACTTGAAGGGCCACAAGCTTGGAGGCTTGTGAGGGGTAAAGCTGTAAGCAACTCTACAGGGGCAACCAAGAAGAGTCTAAACTGAAAGCAAGTAAGGCTACACAACAAGAGGTAAGTCCTCTTAGGTTTACAGTACCTTTGGTTAGAAGAAATGGTTCCAGCTGGCTTCTGTTCCTGCGTGGCTCTGCAGATCCTGTTGTTCCTGTGCCTCAGTCGTGGGGACAAGAGGCAGGACTTCTGAGAACTCCTGCAACACAATGGGAAGGTCGGCGGCAGCAAAGGTCAAACTTCAATTCAGCGGCACGTCTGTTTCCGCTCCTCGATGCTCAGCAAATAGCACCACTGCGAACTCTCGGATACCACTCTAGACTTTCCTCACATCTGGGGTCCAGTACTCTGTTGAGGTGGCTTAGGCTTGGTCAGTCCTGCTTCAAGGGAGTCCGGAGGATCTTCCTGAGGCTCAGGTCCGAACTTAAAAGCGATGCACTCGATCTGGTGTTCCTCTCCGTTGCACTTCAGTTCCAGCAGCAGCAGTGGAAGTACAGCCAGCTCTGAGAGGATGTCCAGACGAGTTCACTTTGGGGTTGATTGGTCCCACCAACCCGAGGAGAGAAGTCGTCCTTGCAGGGCTTCTCTAGTCCAGGCGAATTCAGAGCTTCACAGCAGCAGGGCTTCACCGGGCAAACCAACGGACCAGGAGTTGCAGCGGGGGGCGTCTCTTCCAAGTTCATCAGATATCTTCGTCCAGTGATCGACATTGCCTTCCAAGCCAAAAAGCCTTGCCTTTTATGCAGGATTCTCCCATTCATTCCAGCCTAGCTGTCAATCACATCACATAGCAGGGCAGCCAGCCGACCAATCACCTTCGGGTGCATTCCTGTAACCAAGGAGATTAAGCACAGGGACTTTCGGGCACCTCCCTCACTTCCTGCCCCTGCCAGACATACTGGAGCCAGAGGCGGGCTTCACTCGTGAATCCTGCCAAAGACAAAGGGACCAAACCTGGTTTGGTGCGCAGAGTAAATCTCAAGAAGTACCTTTGCAGCAAGAAATGGCAAAAAAAGAAAACCGGGATCTTCTCACAAAATGGGCACCCATGGGTGCCTTACTGCAGCTGCGAACGCAGCCCACGGTAAAAACACACAATCGTAGTAAAAAGTAAACCACTGCCACCAGCCACTAATTGTAAAAAGGGTAACATAAAAATGCTACATGAAAAACTAGACAAAAGGGGATACTAATTAACCCCTCCAGCACCCTATGGTAAGATAGTGTGTGCGCGGAGTCTAGAAAGTTACAAAATGTAAGTAAAGTCAATTTCACTTCACTGCTCTTCGAAACAGTAGTTTCACCAAGAGAAGGTATTTCAACCTTTGGGAAATCTGGAAGACTTCCCTGTGCCACTGCACTGAAGGTGCTTTGTGTCACATGGTAAAGATGATGCCTATGGAGTTTGTCAGCCTCCAAAGTCAAAAGAGAAACATAGTCCAAATCACAGGAAAATACATGAGAGAGTGGGAAAAGAGTCTCACTCTCTCCAGGTTAGAAATTAAAAACTCCTGAAGTCCAACAAAATGGCTGGGGGTCTCTAAGGTAGAAGGGGATTGGCACATTTCTGAGAATTCACCCTAACACAATCCAAGCTATCGCACAGGTGCGTCCCACAACGTACTATCCAGACTACAAAGGGTGGCACCAACAGCAATCTCGCTGCAGGGTACACCGAAAACACAGCCAACAAAAAGTAGCCGCTTCTGTAAGTCCAGGGCTTGCTGCAAGATAACTCACCTCGCCCGCCCCCCCACCTGTCTCACCTACTCCACCTTCTTCTCTCTGCTTTCTGGTCACCACTCCTCTCTGCTCTGACATTCTCATCTTGCAAAAAACACACTACGATGCTCTGTAGCACTAGAGGAAAGAACCTAGGTACGCATGCACTCCCAGCGTTAAGCCGTACCACAGAATGGCTACTCCTGACACAAGGCTACATTTCAAACGAAAGGTCTCTCAAATGAAACATTTACCTAGTGTCACAACACGTTCCAAGGGAACACAATTCACTAGCAGACACTCTCTAAGCAGAAGTCTACAGCTACCCGCAGAACACAGGTTGCCAATTCATGTAGATATTTTAAACAAGATCTTCACCCAATTGGGACATCAACCTCAAGACTTATTCGCAATCAAGCAAAACGCACAGCGCCTAGACTTCGCATCCAGGTTTCCCCAACCAGGATCCAAGGGGAACGCCCTGTGGATGAGTTGGTCAGGGATATTTGCTTTCGCTTTTCCACTGACGCCACTCCTCAACAAAATAGTGCATAGATGCACCAGGAACAAGTCCCTCTAATCCTCATAGCTCCATTGAGGGCTCAACAACCATGGTTTCCACAAATGCTCAAACTAGCAATGTGCAAACCAAGCTTCTGTGCCCATTCAGCATGCTGTCCTAACACAAGGAGGATATTCCATCCATACTCTCAAAACTGAGTTCAGCAGCTTGGCTCCTGAAGTCGTAGAGTTTGGACATTTAAACCTTCCACAAAGGTGTATGGACATTTTAAGTGAAGCCAAGAAGCCTATTAAAGCACACTGTTATTTAAACAAGTGGAAGAGATTTGTCATTTTGGTGCACATCACGCAACATCAATCCAATTGACCGTTCTCCATTGCATATAGTTCCTATATGCTGTATCTCCTAGACTCGGGTCTAGTCTTTAATTCTCTCAAAGTACATTAAGCAGGTGTCTGCTTACACTACATCTCAAAACAAAATTTTGTTGTGGAAAGTACCAGTTATCAAAGCGTTCATGGAAGTACTTCAGACTATATCTTCCCATTTCAAATCCACCAACTGGTTGGGACCTGTTGTACTCTCATGGGTCAACCCTTGGAACCAATGCGCAAAGCCAGTCCCAAACATTTCTTGCAAGACCATGTCTAGTGGCTATAACTTCTCTAAGTAGAGTCAGTGAAATTCAAGCACTCTCAGTGCAAGATCCCTTCATCATTCACAAGGACAAAGGGGTTCTTGGAACACATCATAGGTTTTCACCAAAGGTCATATCGAAGTTCCATGTAAATCAATCTATTGAAATTCCATGTTTTTTTTCTTCAAAATCCTACAAATGTTGCAGAAGAGTCTCCATACCACAGATGTAAGGAGGGCGGTAATGTACTACCTAAACAAGACTAAACCGCTAAGGTAAACAGATCAACTCTGTTTCCATAGCAATTGGCAGAGAAGGAGATCATGTCTCGAAGAACCCAATCTCAAGTTCGATAGTCAAATGCATCCAGCTTTGCTACTCACTGTCAAAAAAGACATTACTTTTTGCACCAAGAGCCCATTCTACTCGAGGCGCAGGGGCTACTTAAGCATTCATTGCAAATGTTCTTTTAGATGTGATTTGCAAAGCTGCTACTTTGCGTTCCATTCATACTTGTACACAGCATTACTGCATAGATACACTCTAAAGCAGATTCATAGGTGGGACAAGCGATATTAAAGCATCTATTTGCCGCTGTACCTTCACACAAGCCACCTCCTTCAGGTACTGCTTGCTACTCTATCCATAGCATGTGATTCTAAGTAAATCCACAAGCCTCAGAAGGCATTCATTACTCACCTTAATCATATTTCTGATGCTTGTATCTTCTTGGAATCAAATGCGTCCCCATGTCAGAAACAAAACAATCTGGTGGACTTTGACACGTGAAGGACCATGGGTACAATAGACATCACACGAGGGATAGTATTATAAACCAGCTGAGTCGACCCACTTTTTGAATTTTACAAACAAGCCTTGCAATACTCTGCAACTACCACTAGACGTCGGCCTATGCATAGCATGTGAAACTAAGCAGGCACAAGCGTCAGAAATAAGATCACGGTGAGGAATGTATGATATATATTTATGGAGCTTGTGGATGTGCTTAGATCACATTCTCTGCATAGTCCGACATCCAGTGGAAGTCGCACAGTATTAGACTTTTTTTTCAAAACTCAGATGTCGACAGGGCTGTTAGTAATACTATTTCTGATGGTTGTTAATCTGCTTAGAATCACTCCTTCGGCCCAAGACCCTTAAGGAGCTCCGTATGAGGCGGTGGGCCGAGTACGGCATGTCACGCGTGGAGCCCCCCTCCCCACCGCCACACAAGCCGAAAGTGACAGGGGTACTTCGGATGACCAAACGTCCAACGTGGATGTTATAGACCTTGAGGCGGCCACTTCTAGATCCGCCACGCCTGACCCTTCCAGGCTCAACTCTGGTCTTGCTACAGGGACCACACCTGGCGACAGGCGTGCGACAAGCGCATTGCACTAAGCACACAACCCCTACGCCAATTTCGACGCCTTAGTCGAAAAAGGCGAAAGCGTTAACGGGGCCGCCGAAGTCTTTGCCGGTTCCCTCTGATCGCTTTGATCCGAGGCCTTCCCCCACATTCGCAGCAGCGCATGGCGACTGGGCAACCAAGACACACAAAGGGCGCTACTCCTAATCTACACACGTCGAAACGTCGGGAGCCCGACGCTTCGAGTTCCAGGGCCTCAGTAGGCCCAAAAATTACGACTAGGCCTCTACCCGGAAACCCGTCCGCTAAACCTCCTGGTGGCCCGGACGGTATTTCTATTTCTACTGCCGACAAACCACCGAAGCCCTCGCCTCACGACGATTCGGCGACTATCCAAAGTAGCATCGAAAGAATCGCAGCGGCGGTGGGCCTTATTCTGGTCCCGCCGAAGGTTATGGGTCAATCCACGGAAAAGTTTTCGGCGGATTGGACTCCGGATTCCGATGACTTATGTAGATAGTCAAGAGACTCTGTCCGTTACCCCCTGGAGGTTCCTGTCGCCAAGGTGCGGAGAATGTCATTTCTCCTTGCGCCGGCCCGTTTGGGTCCTCTAAATGGACTACAGAAAAGTTTGAGGGTTGTATGGATCGGCTAGAGCGGATTATCATTTCTTTTGATCATCCGCCCCCGAAAAAAGCACGGTTAGACCCTAACCCTCAAATTCAAATAGATCAGTCTCGGGTTTCCCAACAAGAAGACGTGATCCATATGGATACTTATAGAGACATCTATAATGAAGAAGCTTATTTTCTTGAAAACTATGAGGAGGATCAACAGGATACGATGGACAACTGGGAGGAGATCCAGCAGGAAGGGCAAAACCCTTGGACACAGCAAGATCAGGACTCAGATATTTTTTGCCTAGTCTCCTCCGTCCACCCCGGCTCGCCAGGCCTCCCCTGTGGATGACCAAATGGTTTTCAACTCCATGTTGAAAAAGGCGGCAGAATTCTTCAAAATTGCAATTCGAGGCGGTACCTGAGCAGGATTTCATGGAGGATATTAAGGAAAAACCTCCTGCGGATCAATCCCCCTCCTTAACTCTGTTAAGAGACGGGTAGTTCCCTCATTGGTCTCACCTGCTCAGACACGAGCGGTGAACCCGAGAGTCAAAAAATTATTTCAGCCCTCTCCTACCGACCCTCTATATATTAAAGGGCACGCCATCCCAGACTTACTGGTAGTGACTACCACCCGGAAGAGGGCAGGGGTACCCCTTGCCACGGGAGACTCACCACCGGACAAGGAGTCTAAAAGGTTATATGCCCTGGGCAAACGTGTCACGTCAGTAGCTGCATACACCATTCGGGTTGCTAATAATACTACGTTATTAGCAAGCTGTGCTGATGCCCAATGGAACTTACTCCAAGAAGGCCACCAGGAGGTTCCTGAACTCGCCATTGTTTCGGAGGGAAAACTGGTTAACCAGAATGTGGTGAACAACATCCTGGACACTGCAGAAACAGCAGGCAGGGCTCTTGCACAAGGTACTCTTCTGAAAAGACATGCATGGCTGCGTACATCGGGCTTCAGACCTGAGACTCGGGCCTCCCTCATTAATAAACCCATTGAGGAGACTAACCTCTTCGGGAAAGCAGTGGATGAAGCGTTGGAGACGGCCAAGGAGGAGCACAAGACTATTAGGTCTTTGCACCAAATTACACAGAAACCCTCCTCTCAGAGGGGTAATTCTCAGCGGTCCATTCGGGGACAAGCCTGTGCCAGTCAGAACTACGGCACTGGTAACTTCAACACGAATCAAGCATCCGGAAGCCCTACTTACTACCCCTCAAGGGGACAAACGCGGCAAGGGTAGAGGTAGAGGACCCAATCCCAGAGGAGCCACTGTGCCTCTAGTCAGAAATGACCACCAAGTCCAGGTCCCCTCCCATGTCTGCCCGGTCGGGGGGCGATTAACATCTTTCCTCAAGGCATGGGAGGGGATAACTTCCGACCAGTTGGTCTTGAAGACGGTCGCCCACGGTTATTGCGTGGAATTCACCCGACCGCCACAGTTCTGACCGCCGCGCTCACAGTGCCTTTCACCGGACCACCTGGAGATCCTGATCCAAGAGGTGGAAGCACTGGTGGGAAAGGACGCCATAGAAGCCGTCCCTATTCTTCAGGTAAACTAGGGTATTTATTCAGTGTACTTCCTTGTACCCAAAAAGGATCTCACCATGCGTCCTGTTCTGGATCTGCACCCAGCGAACAAGTTCATAAAACCCCAGAAGTTTTGCATGGTAACACTACAGGAGGTGATCCCATTGCTGAAACAGGGGGACTGCATGGCAACATTGGATATGAAAGATGCATACTTTCATATTTCAATGTTGCCAGCGCACAGAAAATACCTAAGGTTCATGATCCAGGACAAACACTACCAGTTCAAAGTACTCCCCTTCGGCATCGCCTCGGCGCCAAGGGTGTTTACCAAAGTCGTGGCAGCAGCACACCTGCGCAGACTATCGGTCCCAGTTTACCCTTACTTCGACGACTGGCTCATTACAGGGGACTCCTTCGACGCTTGTTTTTCGAACACCCAAAAGACAGTAGATCTCCTTCAGCCTGGGTTTTTCAATCAACACAAAGAAATCTAGCTTGGTCCCCAGCCAAGTAAAACAATTTCTGGGAGCACTAATTCGGACGGAAGACGGCCTTGTCTTCTCCTCCACCGAGAGGGTTCAGAACATGCTCTCTCAGATTCCTCAATATGTAGCCAGTCGGGAGGTGACGGTACGCAAAGCGATGCGTTTGCTAGGGATGATGGCGTCATGTATATACTTGGTTCCCCACGTGCGGCTGCGCATGCGTCCCATGAAAGAGTGGCTCAACAGCCAGTGGTGTCAGGCCAGCGGCTAATGGGAAGATCTGTTAGTTGTCTCGCCAGCCCTCGTTCTCTCTGCAGTGGTGGTCAAGAGGAAACCTCTTGAAGGGGAAGACCTTCACCAACCCTGCAGTGGAAGCCACTCTCACGACAGACTCATCTCTCATGGGGTGGGGGGCTCACCTGCTTCAGGAGACAGCACACGGAGTGTGGTTCCCCGCAAGTAGCGTCCAACCATATAAACTTACTGGAGCTACTAGCGGTGTTTAAAGCATTGAAAGCCTTTCAGGTACAACTGCAAGGGAAGACAGTGCTGATCCTAACCGACAGCACTACAGCAATGTATTACCTCAACAAACGGGGGGGCACTCGCTCTCCAGGGCTATCCAACCTGTCCCAAAACATTTGGAAATGGGCTCTCAAACACAATGATTTTGTTGTCCCAACAAGTTCCAGGGGAACTCCATCTTCTGGCAGACGTACTCGGCAGAGATTTTCTTCTGCCAGAAGAATACGAATGGCGGCTTAAAGAAGACATTGTGTCCAACGTCTTCGCAGAATGGGGTTTTCCAGAGATCGGCCTGTTCGCTACTCAGGAGAACGCTCAATGCCAAGACTACGCCTCCAGGTACCCCCAGAACCGATCCAAGGGGAACGGTCTCTGGATAACTTGGTCGGGGAAATTTGTCTACGCTCTTCCCTGACTCCACTTCTCAACAAGATAGTGCACAAGATGCACCAGGAACCAGTTACCATGATACTGGTGGCTCCCATGTGGGCCTGCCAACCCTGGTTCGCGCACCTGATGGAAATGTCCCTCTCCCCACCAGTCAAGCTGCCCTGCCCATACAACATGTTGTCTCAGGACACTGGGGAGACCTTACACCCATGCCCACAAACACTGAACTTAGCAGCCTGGTTTCTGATGTCATAGAGTTTAGACACCTGCAACTCCCTCAGAGATGCATGGACATACTCAGGGAAGCGAGAAAACCTAATACACGTTATTGCTATGCCAGCAAATGGAAACGTTTTGTCTTCTGGTGCAATTCCAAGGGCATCAATCCCATCGATTGCTCACCCTCACACATTGTGTTGTATCTAACCCACCTGTTGGACTCTGGGTTAGTCTTCAATTCCCTAAAGGTTCATTTGGCTGCTCTGTCAGCCTACACCACATCACAGGAAAAAGTATTGTGGTGGAAAATACCAGTAATTAAAGCCTTTATGGAAGGGGTTAAGAGGATTTATCCTCCCATATATCACCCAGCCCCTGGAGGGATCTGAATGTGGTTTTGACCAGGCTCATGGGAGCTCCCTTCTAGCCTATGCATAAAGCAAGTCTGAAAGACCTGACTTATAAGACAACCTTCCTAGTGGCTATCACTTCTATGAGAAGGGTTAGCGAACTACAGGTTCTTTCTGTTTTAGACCCCTTTGTTACAGTCCACAAAGATAAGGTAGTTCTGCGCACACATCCCAGGTTTGCGCCTAAATTCATTTCAAAGTTCCATGTGAACCAGTCAATCGAACTACCCACTTTCTTCCAGAACCCTACTAGCCTGGCCGAAAGAAGTCTTCACACACTAGACGTGCGCAGGGCAGTCATGTTTTACCTGGAAAGAACTAAACCACTAAGGAAGACTAAACAATTCTTCATTTCAGTGACAGTTGGTAGAGAAGGGGATCCTGTCTCAAAATCAGCTATCTCAAGGTGGATTGTCAAATGCATCACACTTTGTTATACTCTTGCTAAGAGAGAACTGCCCTTCAAGCCTAGAGCACACTCTACTCGAGGCACTGGGGCATCCATAGCATTCATTGCAAATGTTCCTCTTGAGTCCATTTGCAAAGCAGCAACCTGGAGTTCTGTACACACCTTTACAAAACACTATTGCCTAGACACTCCTTATAGGTCCGATTCTCAGGTGGGACAAGCAGTACTAAGACATCTTTTCTCTACTGTTACTTCTCACAACCCACCTCCTACTCCGGCTACTGCTCGCTAGTCTATGCACAGCATGTGATTCTAAGCAGATTAACGAGCATCAGAAGACACGCTTTACTTACCGTAATAGCATTTCTGATGATTGTATCTGCTTAGATTCACATGCACCCTCCCTACCTCCCCACTCAGGGTGGAAGGAACATAGACGTCTTACTACTTTCTTTCTTTATGTACTCACTCACTATAGCCTTGGGCTCCCTCATGGCAGAAAAAATACTATCGGAGGGACCTCGGCGCATGAGGGATTTTGGGTACTAGACACATCACAATAGGGATAGTGTTACAGACACGCCTATGCCGACGTCCCCTTTCGGCCCCCGAAAGACAAGATGCAGTACTCCGCGGTTACCACTGGATCTCAGACCATATGCACAGCATGTGAATCTAAGCAGATACAATCATCAGAAATGCTATTACGGTAAGTAATGCATGTCCTCTAGTGTGACGTGTACTCCCATGGTTCTTCACGTGTTTAGGTCCCTCAGATTGTTTCTTTTCTACCATCGAAGTCGGGACACAAATGCAGCATTCTTTTCCAGGCTGATGCCTTTGATTAACTAAAGTTGAAATGATATACTTGAATGATATGGCTTTTATAATGCGCCTATACACAAGTGTTTCAAGGCGTGACGCAGCAAAGTAGGGGGAACAGAGGGAAGACAGCGATGCTACTAGGCCAAGTGTCATTCAAATCGCGCAAGTGCAGGGGAAGAGGAAAAGTGCGGATTGGGAGAGGGTGGGACAGTGCAGTACATGGGGGGAGGGGGGGGGAAGAATAAATGAAAACAATTTGAGAAATTTGATTGGTGTGCCGCCAATGATCTTTGTCTGAATGCCAGCAAGACAGAGATCCTACTCATCGGCACACCTTCACCATCCTTTCCCCTCACTCTCTGGCCGGCTTCCCTAGGCCCTCTTCCTACCCCCACCTGCGAGGTTAAGATCCTCAGGGTCATCTTTGACTCCACACTTTCCTTCTCCGCCCACATCTGATGTCTCTAAAAAGTCAAACTTCCAACTGCACCTCCTCGGAGGTACTCTGCCTTTCCTCTCCTTCCCCCAGAAGCTCATGGTCTCCCAAGCTCTGGTTCTCTCTAGGTTGGACTATTGTAACAGCCTCTTTCTAAATCTACCTGCCTCTACTCTCTGCAACTAATCCAGAACAGGACTGCAAGACTTGGCCTTGGCCTCAAGCCCTGGGATTGTGTCTTTCCAGCTCTAAAATCTCTCCATTGGCTCCCAGTTGATACAAGGATTAAATTCAAAACCCTCTGCATTGTCCACAAGGCTTTCTGGGGCCTGGGTCCAAAACACCTTCAGCTATCCCTCTGCAAATACCTCCCCTCTCGAGCTCTTTGCTCCTCTACCTCTCTCAGGGTCAGTCATTTTTCAAAGAAACGAGATGGGGGTAGATCTGTCTTCGTCTGGGGTGTCCCTCTGAAACAGCCTCCCTGCCACTCTAAAACTTGAGTAGAACCATCTCCTGTTCCTCAAGACCGTCCTCTTTTCTTCTACCTTCGCTTCCCCTCTCCCCTGCTGATCTGTTCTCTTGGCACCGTGCCCCTGGCCACCCTCTGTCCTCCAGGCCCAGGTACCTGCGCACCCTGCCACCCTCCCGCACTGCCTCCGGGCCACCCCTTGCACTGGGGTCTGTATCTGTACCCATACAGCCCCCGGCCCCTTTTCTTCCTGCACTTATCAGACCTACCATGTCTGCTGCCTTAAACCTAGCACTTGCAAATTGCTGGCTGCACTACCGCTGTTTGTTGACTTTATTATTTATTTATTATTTCTGTTTCTCCTTTACTTCGCACTTTCCACTTGTGCCCCTCCCATGCACTTCCCCTCCCCCCTCCCATGCACTTACACATTCTCAATGTCACTGGGCCTAGTAAGATCGTTGTTTTGTTCTCCCCTGTTCCACTCCCTTATTGCGCTCTGAAACACTTGTGTAGGAGCTCAATAGAAATAAAATATCAATAAGTAGGGCCAGCTGGTGGCTAGTGCAAGGGTAAGTGCAGACACCAGGTGTCAAATGCTAGTGGGGGACTGTAGGGATACAGAAAACAGTCCCCAAGTGTGGGGGTTGCCAGTGCAGGTGTGTAACTGGTGGGGGAGGGGATCTGGGCCCGAGATCAGAGGGTGGCCAGGTAACCAGTACAGTTAGGCCAGGAATTCAACATGGGAGAGGAGAGAAAGCAGAAGCAAAGAGGAAGGTTTTGAGATGCTTCCGGAACCGGAGATGATTCTCCTTAAGTTTCAGGGAGGCTGTTCCAAAGGGAGGCCCCAGCTGAGGAAAGAGATCTACCACCAACTTGTTGCTTGGAGAAGCGACTGACCCCTTGGGAGTTGGAGGTGGATGAACGAAGAGCTTGAGAAGGAAGATGTTTAGGAATAGAGAGTTGAAGGTATTCGGGCCCCAGCCCCCAGAAGGCCTTGTGGACAATACAGAGGGTTTTGAACTTAATCCTCACAGCCACTGAAGCGATTTCAGCCCTGGAGAGATACGATCCCTGGGCTTGAGTCCAAGGACAAGTCTCACAGTCCTGTTCTGGATGAGTTGCAGAGGGCGGAGAGTAGAAGCAGGCAGATTTAGAAAGAGGCCGTTGCAATGTCAAGCCTAGAGAGAACCAGAGCTCTGGAGACAGTGAGCTTATGGGGGAAGGAGAGGAAAGGTACTCTGAGGAGGTGCAGCTCATTAAAATATAATAGACAAAACCCCTTTTTAAATGTTGTCCGTGTCACCGTAAATTCCTGTGGAAGGACGAACATAGAGTGTGCAATCATTGTCTCCCGAGGGATCACCCCGAAGAAGATTGTAAATCCTGTAAGCTTTTTCGGCCAAAGACCTCAAAGGATCGGGGGACCAAAAGCTGGGCCGCTCACGCCATGCAAGTCGAGGCCTCCTTCGACGTGACAGAAGACTCCAGCAAGGGCAGTATTGGTGTCATGAGTGATGCCGAATGCGAGTGGAGTCTGTCGTAACCCCATTTGAAGGCCGCCGACTCCAAAAAGCAGGCCGGCAGCTCTGTGATGAAGACGCCTGCCGGCCAGGGCCCACTTAAAACATACCCCACAGCCGACTCTTGACGGTAGTGTCGAGCGTTGAGGCCCATGGGGTGTCCAGGGACAAAGCATCAGGTTCTTCACTGTCCTCTGTGCCATTGTGTACCCTTTCGCCTCACAACAGTTCCCCAAAACCGAAAGCGAAAGTCGGCTTGGACAGCGCACATAAAAAGGCCCTCCTTTCGCATGCCAAAGAAAAGGCGTCGAAAGGCGTTTCGGCGTCCCCCAAGAAAAGGCCGAAGATGCAGGAACTAATTAAAAAAACACATCAGTGCTTCCCTGCTTAAAGCGAGGTCACCAAAAGACACATTTTTCGACCTCCTTGGCCCCAAAAGACAGTGTTCCACCCCCTTAGACACACACTCGGGGGGCCATGCACCACAAGGATGTGTAACTCCCTCCCAGGCCACCCCTGTCATGTAAGGCTTCCTGCACTCATTCGAATATACACCTGAACAGTTCAATATAATTATAAGGAAAATGTCTAGTTTCGTAGACTTCATGGACTGACACCCTGGCCAATTGACAATTCTTAAAGCTGCCTCACAGCCAGGGGCACCAGCGCAGCAGCACCCTGCCAATAAGTATCGTCTTGAGCCACAGCCTAGCACCCCTGCTCTATGTACTCCGGCCTCGACAAACCAAATCCCCTCTCAGGGCTTGTATTAGGAGGACCAAGGAGACGCAGTGTCTCAGGGCAACCTTTATGGCCAAGACTGTTGGGTATAAATTGGTGCAGTCACACCCACCTTTTGGTATAGGTCTGTACTGCATAAGTTGGTAGTGTGACTGAGAAGCCAGGCCTATCTCAAGAGGGGTAAATGTGCGCTGTAGAGCTGTAGCAATGACATTCGAAAATGCAGGTAGCCAAGTAACACTTGCACTCAAGGTGTCTGTTATAAATTATGTATTTAACATCAATTTTTAAATGAGAATTGGTTAAAAAGGCAATGTATGTGACAAGATAAATATACTTTAGAATACTTTCAGGCTATACGCACAAGTTAGTGGATACTCTTTAGAGATGCTTTTTACACACTTCTACACCCTGAGGTGACTTCATTCACAAGGCCAGTAACGCCATTTATCTATCATACTGAATACACTTTGCAGATTCCGAGGTTGCAGAAAGGAAGGTTTTAAGGAAGGGAAAAAGGTTAAACAGGGTTTCCGTTTAGGTGAGGACACTTAAATCTTCTGAGATCTAGACAAGCCTTTCGCCAGCAATAACAGTCTAAAACATGTTACCACCACCTATGAGGGAAATAAATATCAGTCAATGGCCTAGAAGAGTCTGTAGGGAGCCAGGACAGTCAAAGTAAATTGTAGCAGTCTATGGAGCTGAGGTCCTTCTTGGATAAAATGTCTTGCACAAAGTTAGAGAGTTTGTAGAAATCACTTGTAGGGTCACAAGCTGTGAAGCCTGTGAAAAGTTGAGTTGGAATCAACTCTAAGGTAAGCTAATGAAACTCAAGAAACAAGATGGGTGAATCACACCCAACCAAACTGCCGCTCACTCTGAATCGCATCCGAGATTAGAAATTGTACATACAACGTAGAATAAGCTTCTGCCAATAATGTTAAACTTCTGAATTGTTTATCACTGATTAGTTCTTATAGTTATTTGCACAGTATCGTTGCTGTAAGTACTCCAAAATAGTTAAGGGATCACAGTCAATCTGGGTATATATTTAGTATAGAGAGTATTTTTATTAGTGCCAATGCATTTCGGGGATGCCTCTCCCCTTCTTCAGGGCTGTACTCTCATATAGATTAGTCAAATTTTCATTCATCGACATTGATAATAATGAAAATTACACCAGGAAGGGTCACATCAGAGGAAACATCAATAGTAGCAGGAATAACAATTGTCCAGATACTCACCGCTTCTCCTGATAAAACACATCCCAGGAATCCCCATTACAGCCGAAAAAATATTCCTACTTTGGTCAGAAAAGCTACAGCTACACTCCATGAACGACCTCTTCCCAGAAGGTACGTTCCTCACTCCGCAACAAGCCAGAGAAAGAGGAAGCAATAATTCCCTTGACACCTTCATCTACTTCAGATTACGGCACTCGCTACAGGCGGTAATCCCGTTGTTCCTGCAACAACCACCGGTCTGGGACCTACTTCACAGTACAATCCAGGCTCAGGGAGACGGGTGCCTAGTGACAAACCTCTATAAAGCTCTCCCCAGTGAACCGGATCCGCCCGGCTCCAAAGCAAAAAGGAGGTGGGAGAGCGCTCTCGGAAGCACAATCCCAGACGACGAATGGGCCTACACGCTACACCTTACTCAAAAAGTAGCGATCAACTCGAGGTTTAAGCTGATTCACTTTAATTTCCTCCATCAGACATACCACACGCCAGCAAAACTTCACACCCGAAAAGACTCCATATCGGCAGTGTGTGCCAGATGCGGGGCACAAGAAGCAGACTTTCTCCAGCATGGAGTCTGGCATGGATTCACATGCTTATGAATATTCCCCGTCGTCAGGCTGGGTACCCTCGGTAAAGAAAAAATCAGTATCAGTTTCGTTTCTGAGCTGTCTTTCTTAGTAGTAACCAATCACTGATCTCTGGGTCATACTGCCCCCAGCCAATGACTGCCCTCTCCCTAAGCCCCGCCTCTGGCAGCCATCCTCAGATTTTTACCGCACGCTCAAGTGTTGGGAGTCCTCGTGTTTAGCTCTCAAGTTTTTTACTGCGTTTTCACGCTTTTTCAGGAGATTTTCTAATTTTTTCAGTTTAATCGAGCCTCAAGCTCCACCGTTTCTACTGCCGAAAACGGGGACCCGTTTCGGAATTCTTCTACGCCCCTCAAGGGTGAAGTTTTCATCGAGTTTATACTTCTTGGAGGATTCCGGAAGATCTGCGGCCTACCTCAACGGACATGGCCCAGGACAAGGGAAGCTCGACGCCCGGATCCAAGCTGTTCAGGTGCTGCCCTGGATGCGGATTATAGAATGTTTTCAAGGAGGACGAGCATTCGCGATGTCTCGACTGCCTCCATGAGGACAAGACGCACGTGGAGAAAGACTGTGCGTTCTGCAAGAACCTTTCAGAATGGACCAAACAAGATCGTCGTTCCCGTCTCGCCGCCTGGCTGGAGAAGGGCACAGCAGGTGAGAAGGCGAGGAAGAAGTCTGAGCGGGCTTCTAAGTCCTGTGAGGGCGCCCCGGCGACGGGGGCCCAACAGAAGGCCAAGCACCGCGAGTCTGCGGGCACCGGGAGCGCCGAAAGGTCGGGCTCTTCGGTTGCCAAGCAGGGCGCTCCTTCCCCGGCACGGTAAACCACGAGCCAGCGCTCTGGTTCAGGGAAGAGGAAGTCTGAGAACCCGGGTAGGCCGCTGGAGCGGACCCAGTCGATCTCAAAGGGGGAGCGAGGTGCTGACCCTCCCCCCCCCCCCCCCCCAAGGCGAAGGCCCAGGACGCACCTAAGGTGGTGAGGGCTTTGATCCACCCGGCAAAGGACTCTACCGAAGTGGTTGCTGCGACCCTGGCGAAGCCGGCTGAGACTACGCCTGTGGAAACGCCCGCCGGGCCAAGAGTATCCCTGGCACCGCGGAGGGATTCCTCTTTCCAGCCCATCGCTAAGACCCCCGTGAAGCCCCTGGCTGAAAAAGAGTGGGGGGGCGGTGGACATTACAGACTCGGAATCAGCCTCTGAGGAGGAACTGGTGGAAACCGAGAAGGGCCTCAACGAAAGGTCCATAGCCCTCAACGAGAGGTTCATAGGCCTCAACGAGAGGTTTGAGAAGGTTAGATCCCAGGGGGCGGTCCCTGCTGACGTGATCGAAGATAGCAACGACGACGAACAGGGCCCATTGGAACGGCCATCCCGTCCGTCGCAGCCATTGCCCGAGCCCCAGGATAGCTCGGCTGCCATTTTGTTGGCAATCCTTATGCACGAGATAAGGACGAGATTACCACGGACCCCGACTGAGGATCCAGAACCAGGCCCTTCGGGAAGCCCTCCGAACAAGCGGATGAGAGTCCACCCCGCTCCGCCCTTCGTGCCTGCGAGACCGGTGGACCCCTCATCCCCCTCGCCGGACCCTAGAGAGGACACTGCGACGGATACAGCGACGGGGACGGACGATGACAGCGGCAATGACACAGCAGACATCCCGTAGTGTCCCCCCCCCCCCTCCCCGACGGGCGTCTCCAGTGACGAAATTGGCTCTTTCCACGCCATAACCAGAGCATCCGAGCTCTTCCAGCTCTGCCCTGAAGAATAGAAAAAGGAGGGGTTTCTGTACCAACGATGAGAGGCCAAGAGGAAGATGGTCCTCGCGGTGCCTTTACTCGACGACATCTGGGAGGAGGGGCTTGCTGTCCTCAAGAACCCTTCCACGACACCAGCCAAGAGGACAGGTACGAGAAGAAGTACTGAGTCCCCGATGCCGCCCCCTTGTGCCTCAGGGCCCAGCCCACGCGGACTCTGTCGTCTCGGCAGCGGCTAAGAAGAAGGCAGCGGGTGCGGCGGCTTCAACTTCCACCTCCCCGCTCAACAGCGAGGGCAAGAAGTTGGACTCTATGGGACGACGAGTCATCTCGTCGCCGGCGACGTCGATTAAGGCGGCCAATGCCTTAGCGATCGTGGCCCGCTACGACAGGGAGCTCTGGTTCAAGATAGCTCCCCTGCTAGACTTCCTGCCTGATGACAAAAGGGCAGAGGCCCTAGAAATTCTGCAGGAAGGCGAGGTGGCGTCGGATCACGCCATAACGGTGGCAACGGACATTGCCCATACCGGATTTCGCCAACTGGGCAACTGAGTTTGCCTCCGACGACGAGGATGGCTCAAGGTGACAGACTTTCGCCAGGATGTCCAGACCAGGGTGTTTGGACATGCCGTTCGATGGCAACAACCTTTTTGGTAAGGTGGTGGATGAGTCCCTACAGGCCATCAAGACCGACTCGGAGACGGCCCGGGCCCTGGGGGTGCTTCAACAGCGGCGGCCCTTTCGGAGCTCCGGAGGCAGACAGGGTGCTTCCAAAGGATCCAGCGGTGGCTCCTCCACTTACCGCCAGGCGGCCCGCTCCCCTTCCCAGGAGGCCTGCAGAGGTCGTGGCAAGCAAGGGGGATCCCGCCGTCGTGGCAAAGGAGGCCAAGGCGGCAAGGCCGCCTCCAAGCAAGACTGACCTGGCCGTGTTGTCAGGCCCCCACCGAAGCACCCCGGTGGGAGGCCGGCTGACGAAGTTCGTCAGCGTGTGGGAGTCCATCTCCACCGACCGTTGGGTGTTGGACACCCTGGCCAACGGACACTCGCTGGAATTCCAAAAGAAGTGCCCTCGCATTCCTCCCGTGGCCAGGAAGGAGAATCACGTCCCTCAACTACTGTTGGAGGTAAAGGCGATGCTCAAGAAAGGTGCCATTGAGCTCGTCCCCAGAGGGCTCTGGAGTGTACTCAAGGTACTTCCTCGCCAAGAAGACAGGTGGTTGGCGCCCCATCCTGGACCTGCGTCGCTTAAACAAGTACATCAAGGCGCAGAAATTCAGGATGGTCACCCTCCAGCACGTGCTGGGACAGCTGGAGGAAGGCGACTTCCTATCGTCTTTGGACCTGGAGGATGCTTACTTCCACATCCCTATTCTAAGAAGGCACAGGAAGCTCCTCAGGTTCATGGTTCAGGGACGCCACTACCAATTCAGAGCCCTACCGTTCGGATTAAAGTCGGCACCCAGGGTTTTCACCAAGTGCCTGGCACCAGTGGCGGCGCGGCTGCGTCTGCAGGGGATCCACGTTTACCCCTACCTGGACGACTGGCTAATCCGGGCAAGGACAAGGGAACTCGCCGTCGAACACACGGCGAGGACCGTCCGGTTGCTCACGGAGCGGGGTTCGCCATCAACTACCCCAAATCCCACCTGGTTCCATCGCAGATAGCACTGTTTCTGGGAACGAAGCTCGATACAGTGGGGCAATTGGCCTCCCCTTCAGAGGAGAGGACCAAGACCATCCTGTGCAAGGTGCGGCGCCTGCTAGCCACGGACGTGGCCAGGGTGAGGTCCATGAAGTCCCTCCTCGGGATGATGTCCTCATGTATCTACCGTGTACCCCTTTGCAGACTTCGGATGCGTCCGCTACAGGAGTTTCTCGACGCCCGCTGGCTCCAAGCGAGGGGCTGTTTCAAGGACAGGATCCCTCTCGACGAGGAGTTCCGTCGGGCAATCTTATGGTGGGGCATCCGTGCTCACCTCACGACGGGCACGGAATTTCAAATCCCAGCGTTTCAGGAGACGGTGACAACGGACGCCTCTCTGGAGGGTTGGGGGGCCCACACCGGAGACCTCCATGCAAGAGGCCTTTGGCTCCCGGTGGCGAGGTCTCTCCACATCAACATTCTGGAGCTCCGAGCAGTGTTCTGGGCTCTCAAGTCGTTCCTTCCGTCCCTCAAGGGCAAAGTGGTGAGGATCTTCACCGACAACACCACCACGATGTTCTATATACGGAAGCAAGGAGGCACCAGATCCCCAGCTCTATCCAAGGAGGCCCAGGATCTGTGGCACTTGGCGGTCGCCCAGGGGATGTTTCTGGTTCCCTTCCACCTGGCAGGAATAAAAAACACCATTGCGGACTCGCTCAGCAGGGAGCTGCGCTCGTGCCACGAGTGGGAACTGCGCCAGGACCAAGTGGATCGACTCTTCCAACGATGGGGCAAACCCCAGATCGACCTGTTTGCGACGGCGACAAACTCCAAGTGCCAGAGGTTCGCCAGCAGGTTCCCTCAGCCGAGGAGCATAGGCGATGCTTTCTCGTTCCCTTGGGACGGCCTGTTTCTATACGCGTTCCCTCCATTGCCGTTGCTGCTCCGCCTCATCAACCAGCTCAAGAGGTCCAGGTGCAGGATGATCCTCGTCGCACCGGCGTGGCCGAGGCAGATCTGGTTCCCGGACCTTCTGGACTTGTCAACGTCCCCACCAGTCAAGCTGCAGGAGGAGGCGCCATTCTCCATCACGACCCACAGTCGCTGAACTTGCAGGCCTGGCTCCTGCAGCACTAGAGTTTGGAGGGTACGATATCCCGACTGATTGCAGAGAGGTTCTTGCAAAGGCCAGGGCGTCTTCGACTCTCAAGTGTTACGGTCATAAGTGGAAGAGGTTCTCTGTCTGGTGCCGTGCACAGAAGATTAACCCTCTGCGGATTACGGCCCCTCAAGTGCTGCCGTACCTACTGTCGCTGGCCAAAGCTGGACTGGCTCACACCTCCATAAAAATACATCTGGCTGCCATCTCCCGATACACCAGGACTACGGGACGGGCGTCCTTGTGGTCTCATCGCCTGGTAAAGGAATTCATGAAGGGACTATACCGATCATTCCCGCCAGTGAAGGCCCCTGCCCCGGCGTGGGAACTTAATGTGGTGCTGACCAGGCTCATGGGAGCCCCATTCGAGCCTATGCATTTGGCGCCTTTGAAGTTCCTGTCATGGAAGACAGCGTTCCTTGTGGCCATCACCTCTGCACGACGAGTGGGAGAGATTCAGGCCCTATCTTGCAAGCCTCCATACTTGACTTTTCATGACACGAGGGTAGTGCTGAGGACGCACCCCTCCTTCATGCCCAAGGTGCCGTCGGACTTCCACCTCAACGAGCCCTTGGTGTTACCAGTTTTCTTCCCGTCGCCTTCGACGCCGGCCGAGAGGACTTTGCACTCGCTGGATGTAGCTAGAGCGCTGAAGTTCTACGTGGACCGCACGAAGAGTTTTCGGAAGACGTCACAACAGTTTGTGAACTTTGGGTCTGTGAATCAAGGGATGGCGCTCTCGAAGACTTCCATTTCCAGATGGCTCTCTGGCTGCATCATGCATTGTCACCGGTTGGCAAACCGACCGCTGCCCGGCCGTCCGAGAGCCCATTCGACCAGAGCGATCGCTGCTACCACGGCGTTCCTGTCTAGTGTGCCCCTGCTGGACATCTGCAGGGCTGCTACGTGGAGGTCGACGCACACCTTCACAAGATTCTACTGCGTCGATCGGGATTCCAGGGAGGAGTCCAGGGTCGGCCAAGCAGTGCTGCGCAACCTGTTCGCTTAAGGTGAGTCTGGTGAGGAGGTAAGAGATGCTTAATGTTGAGTTTTTGTATTGCTTAATGTTGAGCCTGTTGCTAACTCCCGTGGTTGTGCATGTGTATACTGCTATGTATTCTTTTATTCATGAGCATGTGAATCCATGCCAGACCCCATGCTGGAGAAGGAACTAGTTACTTACCTGTAACTGTTGTTCTCCAGCATGGGTCTGGCATGGATTCACATGCGAACCCTCCCACCTACCCCTCTGCGGCTCTTCACTTGGTCATACTGCCTCTTGGCGTGCTACCAAATCTGAGGATGGCTGCCAGAGGCGGGGTTTAGGGAGAGGGCAGTCATTGGCTGGGGGCAGTATGACCCAAAGATCAGTGATTGGTTACTACAAAGAAAGACAGATCAGAAACGAAACTGATACTGATTTTTTTTTTTTTTTTTTTTTTTTTTTTTTTTTTTTTTTACCGAGGATTCCCAGCCTGACGACGGGGAATATTCATGAGCATGTGAATCCATGTCAGACCCATGCTGGAGAACAACAGTTACAGGTAAGTAACTTGTTCCTTCTTCATCTGGCGTGGGCCTGTCCCTCAGTGGCCAACTTCTGGAAAACAGTATCTGAAAAAACCTCTGCAATAATAGGAACTGACCTTGCTCTCGAGCCAAAAATAGCATTACGGGGCCTGACCCAAACACTACCTAAAGGAGTAAGAAAACTAACAGATCTACTACTGATCCTAGCACGAAGGAGAATCGCATGCAATTGGGGCTGGGGCCCTGCTCCAAGTTCACAGCTCTGGCTGAAAGACATTACATACTGCCAAGATGTGGAAACCGATTTCATCAAGACTTTGCCGCTACACGCCCCGCCCCCCAGATATATGGGGTCTGTACATAGCGTACTTGCTTTCAACAGCAGACGCTTTAGACTCACAACAGCCATCTCCATCAAGGAACGCAAATGACTGCCCGATGCAGTCCGCTGAATCCTCGAGCACTGTGTCACAGAGATGTAGGCTTTGGCGCAAAGACTCTATATAGTATAAAAGGCGAGGGAGAGGGAGGCGGGAGGGTCCGGGGTATCATATGATATGGCCGGCGCATGGCCGTTTGTTTTGTTTGAAAATACCAATAAAGAAAGTTTTTTTAAAGAAGGAATAACAATTGTGCGTGTAGTGAGCAGATATATATTGTGCATAAAATAAATAAGTCAAGAATGCACATACCATAATGGTGAAAACAACGTAGTGAGTATTGTGAGAAAAGAAAAAGAGGATATTAAATGACTGCTCTAATCTGGTCTGCTTTATATGTAAGTAACATACTAGCATTTTTTAGATCGAGCCACGAACGTGTAATCACCTCAATCTGCAATCTAGTTTCCACGCGCCTGAGTGCCATTCAGGAAGTAAGTAAAACACACCTTTACAGTGATCTTAAAACACAGTAAACTTTTTACACAATGTTAACAGACTGTAGCAACACAGTGCATTTACTACCTTTGCAGGACTGTCCACATTGAGCTGCTAAGCGGTTCATTTGGGAATTGCCTGCTCGAGGGACCTTAACTCCAGGTACACTTAACAGTATCTAGCTTTTACTTACATGTAAAGCAGAGCAGATTAGATCAGTCATTTAATATCCTTTTTCTTTTCTCTTCTTTTTTCACAATACTCACTATGTTGTTTTCACCATTATGGTATGTACATTCTTGACTTATTTATTTTATGTGCAATATATATTTGCTCACTACACGCACAATTGTTATTCCTGCTACTATTGATGTTTTCTCTGATGTGACATTTCCTGTTGTAATTTTCATTAGTCTAATTTTCATTCATCAACATTGATAGTAATCTATGAGAGTACAGCCCTGAAGAAGGGGAGAGGCATCCCCGAAAATGCATTGGCAATAATAAAAATACTCTCTATACTAAATATATACCCAGGTTGACTGTAATCCCTTCACTGTTTTGGAGTACTTAAAGCAACGATACTGTGCAAATAATTATAAGAACTAATCAGTGATATAAACAGTTGAGAAGTTTAACCTTATTGGCAAAAGCATATTCAACTTGGTATGTACAATTTCTAATCTCGGATGAGATTCAGAGTGAGCGGCAATTTGGTTGGGTGTGATTCACCCTTCTTGTTTCTTGGATTTCATGTTGTTTGCCTAGGTGTCTCTGGGCTCTTCACAGCCAGCTCCTCACAAATTTGAAAGAACTTTGAAATCTTAATTGTGAAACTTGTTAATTTTGATAAAATTGGGAGTGCCCACCTCATCCACATTTTACATTAAGCTAGTGTAACTCCCATCTGAGAAGAAAACAGCTAAAAAGACACTGAGGTAAGTACCCCAAGTCTAAAGAGTACCTCTGGTTTGAAGAGGGGTCCAGCTGGATTCTGTCCTGTTGCAGCGGTGCAAACCCTTGGTTCCTGAGCCTCAGTCGTGGGGGCAAGAGGGAGGACAACTGGAAGGCTCCTGCGGCAGCTATTTGGAGGTCGTCTGCAGCTACAGGCTCTTTTCAGATCAGCTGCACTTTGCAGTTTCAGCGCTCGTTAAACCGCACCATCCTGGATCCTCTATACCGGCTGGGCTTCCTTTACTCCTTGGGTCCTGCACTCTGGTGAGGGGACTTGAGCTCAAGTCGTCCTGCTTCTGTAGGGTTCTTAGAATCCTGGAGCTTCTGGCCAGATTTCAGACGTTGCACTAGGCTATGGATTTCTCCACCTTCAGGCACTCAGTTCTTGCAGCAGCGAATAAGTACAGCCAGCCAGTCAGGGAAGATGGTCCAGCGGAGTTTGCTTCAGGGTCAGTTGGTCCAACTAAGCCAAGGGAAGAAGTCGTCCCGTCTGGAGTTTCTCTGTCGAAGTGAAAAAGGAGTTTCAGCACAGCAGCAGGGCTTCGCCGGGCAATTCAAAGGTGCAAAAGGATGCAGCAAGCTTAGTTCGCCGTTTTTGTCTGGTATTTCTCCCAGTGGTCAACTCTGCCTCTAGTCCCAAAACCCTTGCCTTTTAACCAGATTTATCCCATTCCTGTACAGCTTAGGCTGTCAATCAGCAGGGTGGCTGTTCTGAAAGGATAGCCAGCCAGCCAATGAGCACTGGTTGCATTTATGCACTCCTAGAGACAAAGGACCGGGGAGTTTCGGGAATCTCCCTCACATCCTGCCTTTCCAGACACACTGGAGCCAGAGGCGGCCTTCAGGGCTGAAGCCTGCCAAAGTCAAAACAAACAAAGGGCTCAAACCTGGCTCAACGCACAGAGTAAAACCCAAGAAAGACCTCACAAACAGAAAATGGTGAAAAAAGATTACTAGGGCCATTTTGACAGAAATGGTCACCCATGGGTGCTGTACTGCAACTGAGGATTCAGCCTGTGGTAGAAAAGCATAATTGTAGAAAAAGTAAACCACTGCTACCAGTCATTTAAAGTAGTGAGGGTAACATACAAATGTTACATGAGGATATAGGCTAAGGGGCTACTAGGTAACCCCCCAGCACTCCTCATAAGATTGGGTGTGCTGGACCTACAAATAGAAAAAGGTAAGTAAAGTCAATTTCACTTTACTATTCTTGGGAACAGTAGTTCACACAAGAAAAGCTATTTAAACCTCAAAAGAAACCTAAAGGATTTCTCTGTGACAATGAACTGAAGGTGCTGTGTGTCACCATACAAAAAGTAGATGCCAATGGAGTTTCAGACTCCAAAAACAGAGGAAACATATAATCCAAATTAGGTCAAAACACATGAGAGAGTGAGAAAAAGGTCTCACTCCAGGGTTAAAATTAAAAAGTCCTAAAGTCCAGCAAAAGAGGTGGGGGTCTCTAAGGTTGAAGGGAATTAGCACAGAAATCAGTATTCTCCCGAATGAAAGACAAAGACCAGTTTTATGACTACGATGCCATTTATGTGATCCATTCACCAGACCTCCAGGACCAGCCGGTAGCAGATACGCCTTTTGACAATTGTTACTGCAAGATTGTATGCAGTACCCTTTGGGTGCACTACAACAACCCTGGCCTCCTGGCAATAAGAACCCAACCTTTGGTATAAGTCTGTACTACACAGGTTGGTATCGTGTTGAGCAGCCAGGCTCATCTCAAGTGAGCTGTAGGGGTGTTAAACAGAGATTCACAGTGACAAGTATTCAAATAAAAACTTACACACAAGGTTTCTTGAATAAATAATTATTAATTTATCAGTCAGTTAGAATAAGCCTTCTTCAGAAGGGAGTAATATAACAACACTCAAATACGCTTCAAAATTCACACTCTTAATATTCTTAAATCAGTAAAGACCCTTTTGGGATGGCCCACAGTCACAACCTACACCCTCAGGGGACTTAAATAGCTAGGGTGCTGGGGACATTAATATCTTACTGTTGCATTTAGAATACTCTTAGAAATTGGTCAAAGGAAAAGGTTAGTAGAACAAACAAGAGACCACAGATATTCTTAAGCAGGCAAATATTTTTTATCCCCTAAGCAGTCATTCAATATAATAGGTTAAGCCAAAGTCAATGGGTAAAAGCCTATATGGTCTGAAGCACTTCTGGTAGGTAAGTAGAATAAGTCTTTGGACAATGTTTTAGATTCCTCTTTTCTTCAAAGACTTCTATTTAGGGCCATAAGCTGTGTAGGCTTGTGAGTAGTAGAAGATGCAAGCAACTCTACAATAAGAGGTAAGTTCTCTCAGACTTTACAGTACCTTTGGATTGAAGAAAAAAGTGCAGCAGAGGACTCCTGTTCCTGTGCAGCTCTGCAGATCGCGCTGTTCCTGGGCCTCAGTCGTGGGGACAAGAGGGAGGACTTCTGGGGACTCCTGCACTGTAATGGGACGGTCACAGCTCGTTCAAACAAGTGGCACTTCGGTGTTTCAGCTCCTCGCGACTACAGCAAATGGCAACACCGTGGTTCTCGGCTGTCTAGATGGACTTTCCTTGCTTCTGGGGTCCTGCACTCTGTTGAGGGGGCTCAGGCTCGGTCAGTCCTGCTTCCTGGGAGTCCGGTGGATCTTCCTGGAGCTCCGGGCCAACTTAAAAGAAACGCACACAATCTGGTCTTCCTCTCCCTGGCTATTGGGTTTCCTGCTACAACTCTGTGGAAATTCAACCAGCTCCGAGAAGATGTCCAGGTGGCTTACTTTGGAGATTGATCCCACCAACTCAAGGGGAGAAGTCGTCCTTGCAGGGGCTTGTCTGTCGATACGAATTTGGAGTTTCAGCACAGCTGCAGGGCTTCATCGGGCAAACCGAAAGTCCAGGAGTTGCAGCAGGCGTCCTCTTCAAGTTCTTCTTCGGTTCCTTCGTCCAATGGTCGACTCGGCCTTCCATGCCAAAAGCCTCGCCTTTTATTCAGTTCTCTACCATTCATTCCAGCCTAGCTGTCAGTCGCCCATCAGGGTGGCTGTCCTTGCCAGTCAGTCAGCCGGCCAATTACTACAAAGCGCATTTGGGTCTAGGAGACTAAGCACAGGGAGTTTCGGGCACCTCCCTCATTTCCTGTCCCCACCAGACACCCTTCAGCCAGAGGCGGGCTTCACTCGTGAATCCCGCCAAAGGCAAAGCGAACAAAAGGACCAAACCTGGTTTGGCGCGCAGAGTAAATCTCAAGAAGGACCTTTCCACAAAGAAATGGCAGAAAAAGAAGACTGTGGCCATTTTGACAAAAATGGCACTCTTGTGTGCTTTATTGCAGCTGTGAACGCAGCCCGCGGTAAATGCACACCATGGTAGTTAAAAGTAAACCACTGCCATCAGCCATTCAGTGAGGAAAGGGTAACACAAAAATGTTATATGAGAAGCTAGACAAAGGGGATACTAAGTAACGGTGTCCAGCCAAAGGATTGAAAATAAAGGATCGAATGCCCTTTTGTTCGAATCCAAAAGGACCGAAAAAAAAGGGTTGAATGCTTTTTTATTTATATATTTTTTAAGTTTAGTATGTATAAAAAGAAAACCGGGGCAATGGGGGAAACCCCCATAAAAAATAAAATAAATCGACCCTTTTTTTCAGTCCTTTTGGTGTCGAAAAAAAGGCATTCAAGCCTTTTGTTTTCGATCCTTTGACCTATAACCTAAGTAAACCCTCCGGCACCCTATTGTAAGATAGTGTGTTCTGGGTCTAGAAAGCAACACATGTAAGTAAAGTCAGTTTCACTTTACTGCTCTGGGAAACAGTAGTTTATCCCAGAGAAGGTATTTAAACCTTTGGGAAATCTGGAAGACTTCCCTGTTCCACTGCACTAATGGCGCTGTGTGACACAATGTAAAAGATGACGCCTATGGAGTTTGTCAGGCTCCATAACCAAAAGAGAGTTTTGGGACTAGAGGCAGAGTTGACCACTGGGAGAAATACCAGACAAAAACGGTGAACTAAGCTTGCTGCATCCTTTTGCACCTTTGAATTGCCCGGCGAAGCCCTGCTGCTGTGCTGAAACTCCTTTTTCACTTCGACAGAGAAACTCCAGACGGGACGACTTCTTCCCTTGGCTTAGTTGGACCAACTGACCCTGAAGCAAACTCCGCTGGACCATCTTCCCTGACTGGCTGGCTGTACTTATTCGCTGCTGCAAGAACGGAGTGCCTGAAGGTGGAGAAATACATAGTCTAGTGCAACGTCTGAAATCTGGCCAGAAGCTCCAGGATTCTAAGAACCCTACAGAAGCAGGACGACTTGAGCTCAAGTTATTATATTAAAATACGAGAGAGTGGGGAAAAAAGGGTCTAGCTCTCTCCAGGTAAAAAAAAATCTAAGTTGGAGGGAATTAGCACATTTCTGAGAATTCTCCCTAACAATCAACTTCAGTACAATGAACTTCTACTAAAGGCGGCACAACATTTTATTATCGACCGTCAGGAGGCACAGGTCAACAAGGGCTTTGTGGAGGATATTCTGGGGGGCAAAGTCTGCCACCCAGTTTATCCCCCTCTTGCAGTCTGTCCTAAAACTCATCCAGCCATCCCTACTGGCGCCTAGTCCCACAGGGGCAGTCAACCTCTGAATAGGGCAACTATTCAGACCTGCACCCACTGACCCCCCCTGTATATTAGGGGTCAGTTTAAACCAGATTACCTAGTGGTCCCCACCACCACAAAAAGGGCAGGCACTCCCCTGGCATCTGTAGATTCCCCGCCAGACAAGGAAAGCAAAAAGATATATACTTTCGGGAGAAAGGTGGTCTCCTCTGCAGCATACCGGACCAGAATCGCTAACACTCCGCTGTTAAGCTAGCTATGGCTGCCACAAATGGCATGACCTGTAACGCCAAATTGAAACCTTCCCAGAACCCCTAAAGTGTCAATTACTGAAGACCATCTCAGAAGGCAAGCAGATCTCAAACTGCATCCTAAAGAATAACCTTGATGCAGCAGATAATGCAGGACACAGCATAGCAGAGGGAACGCTCATCAAGAGCAACGCCTGGCTCAGACGGTCGGGTTTAAGCTAGAAACTCGGGCAGCTCTCTTAAACAAGCCAGTGGAGCCACATGTGTTTTTCGGGAAGGCCATAGAAGATGCCCTTAAGAGTGCCAAGGAGGAATACAATGCTTTTAAATCCCTTTGACAGTTGATAAACCCTATTCCCAACTGGGCTCCCCAAACTGAGATTTCGGGGCCAGGGTGCTCAACATTCCTCAGGCTATACTCGGGGCGGACAGTCCCGGTCTAGTGGCCAGTCGCAAGGCCAAGGTTCCTCATCCAATTTTCAAAGAGGAAATAAAAGGGGCATAGGAAGAGCAGAACCTCACCTAGGAGAGGCGGAACCCCTCCCAAACAGTGGCACACCGTTTCAGGTCCCCTTCCATGCCACTCCAGTAGGAGGCCGAATTTTACACTTCACCCACGCATGGGAGGGGATAACGTCGGACAAGTGAGTGTTGTCCACCGTGGCAGGTGGTTATTGTATAAAGTTGCTTCAAAAACCACCCTACCGCCCACCAAGACAGAAGAATATGACAGCAGAACAACAAAGCATACTGCTGGAGGAAATAAAGGCTCAGCTGGAAAAGCATAGAGATCGTATCTGCAATCGAGGTAAACCAGGGTATTTATTCAACATTGGATATATATAAGGCGCATACTTTCATATTTCAATGCACCCTGCACACAGAAAATACCTGTATTTCGAGATGGCGGGAGTACACTACCAGTTCAAAGTACTCCCTTTAGACAAAGGTGCTCGCAGTAGTGGCAGCACACCTGCGCAGAAAGTCCATCCCAGTATACACTTAACTGGATGACTGGCTGATCACCTTCTCTTCAATCTGGGTTTCTCCATCAACGAGAAGAAATCACGTCTAGTCCCCAGCCAAATAAAACCATTTCTAGGGGCTATCCTAAACACAAAGGAGGAGCTGGCTTCCCCTCAAACGAGAGTACAAAAAATATGCTGTTGCAAGTACCTCACTACAAGGTTGGTCGCCAGGTAACTGTACGTAAAGCAATGCATTTGCTCAGGATGGTGGCCTCATGCATTCACTTGGTTCCGCATGCATCCAATGCAGTAGTGGTTAGCAAAACAGTGGTCTCATACAAGCGGAATGTGGGACAATCTGGTTGTTTCGCTAACCCTGGTCCAGGCTCTTTGCTGGTGGTCCAAGGACAACCTGTTAAAAGGAAAACCCTTTTGTGCTCCCCCAGCACAAGCAATCCTAACTACAGACACCTCACTCGCCAGATGGGGGGGCCCACTTCCTCCACTACACGGCCAGTGTACACATGCTACTGCCCAAAGACATCAACTTCATAGAACTCTTGGCAGTTCTCAAGGTTTTTTCAGGCCTTTCAGCAACAACTCAAGGGTCAAACAGTGCAGGTCCTCACAGACAGCACCACTACCAGGTTCTATCTGAACAAGCAAGGAGGCACCCACTCTCAAAGTCTGTCCAAGCTATCCCAAAAAATATGGAAGTGGGCACTCAAGCGGAACATGTTCCTAACATCTCAACATTTTCCAGTGGAACTCAATTTTCTGGCAGACACTCTACCAGAAGAACACGAGTGGCAACTCAACAGATACCCGAGACAGAATATTCTCACAATGGGGTCACCCCCCACTGGACTTGTTTGCCACAAACCTAAACGCACAATACCCAGACTTCGTGTCCAGCAACCCCAGGCTTCAGGGGGGGTAACACCCTGTGGATGAACTGGTCGGGAAATTTGCTTACGCCCCCGACCCCCACACCACTGTTCAGCAAGATAGTGCACAGGATGTACCAGGAATGTGAGACAGCCTTGGTTTCCACACCTGCTCAAACTGGCGATGTGCGACCCAATCAAGCTTCTGTGCCCATACACCATGCTGACACAACACAAAGGGGCATCCCTCCACCCACGCCCAGAGTCTATGAACTTTGCAGCTTGGCTCCTGAAGTCAGTTTGGCCACTTAAATCTTCCACAAAGGTGTATAGATATCCTGAAAGAGCCACGAAAACCTAACACCAGGCACTGCTATTTTAATGAGTGAAAGATTTGTGATATGGTGCACATCACAATCACTAAACCCAATAGAATTTTCTCCAGCTAACATTCTACACTACATGCTTTACCCTTCTAGACTCCGGCCTAGTATTTAATTCCATAAAAGTGCACCTGGCGGCCCTGTTGGCTTACACAACTTCACAGAACAAGGTGTCCTGGTGGAAAGTTCCTGTCATTAAGGCATTCGTGGAAGGGGTAAAGAGGCTATACCCCCCCAATGTCCAACCCTCCTCCGGGTTGGAATCTCAATGTTATGCTCTCCCAGCTCATGGGTCCACCCTTTGAGCCTCTGCACAAAGACATCCTAAAACATCTTACAGCCTGCATTCCTAGTAGCTATCACCTCCATAAAACGAGTCAGTGAGCTACAGGCTTTGTCCGTACAAAACCCCTTTTTAATTATACACAAGGACGTGGTTGTCCTCCGAACACGTCCTAGGTTCTCACCTAAGTTAATTTCAAAGTTCCATGTAAATCAATCCATAGAACTAGCTACCGTCTTTCAAAATCCATCAAACTGGCAGAAAGAAGCCTGCATATACTTGATGTACGGAGGGCGGTCTTGTACTATGTGAACAAAACAAAACCTCTAAGAAAAACAGACCAACTCAGTTTCTATAGTGCCTGATAGAGGGGGTGATCACATATCAAAGAACACCATCTCCAGATGGATAGTCAAGTGCATACAGCTCTGCTATTCCCTATCCAAGAAAGTCTTACCTTTCACCCCCAGGGCACACTCTACCATAGGTAAGGGAGTTATCTTTACCTTCATTGCAGATGTCCCTCTAGTCTCCATCTGCAAAGCTGCTACATGGAGTTACAGCCATACGTTCATACAGCATTATTGCATTGACACACACTGTAAAGCAGATTCACAGTTGGGACAAGCGGTCCTAAAATATCTTTGCTGCTGTACTTTCCAACTTCCCACCTCCTTCTCCAGATGCTGCTCACTAATCTATGCAGAGCATGTGTTCTAATCCGATCCACAAGCTCCAGAAGGGATATGTTACTCTGCGTAATCACATTTCTGGTGCTTGTATCTGCTTTGATTCACATGCGCCCACCCTTCCTCGCCTTCTGGAGTAGAAGGTGCATAGATGTTTTCTGGGTTATCACTGTCTCTGCTTTATCATATCTGTACTTGCGCTACACTTCATGCAACCTCATGTCAGAAACAATCTGATGGACCTCGACACGTGAAGGACATTGGTACAGTACACGTTACACTAGGGATAGTACTACTAACACGCCCTGTCGACGTCAGTTTTCGAGTTTTGAAAACAAATCATGTAATACTCTGCGACTTTCACTAGATGTGACTTCCCTTCCGACCCTCTGGAGGGCAAGAGCCCATCCACGACCACTGCTGCAGTGATCCTGCACGACGTACAACACTGCGACTTGGATAAGGCTTCTTGCAGGCCTCTGCCAGCAGTGCCCATAGCCATCCATACTCTGCTTCTGGCCCGTGAAGGCCAGAACATCCAGCACCCTGCCGCTGACCTGACTGCCTCACAACAGCTGATTTCGGCCCCCGCCGCCACCATCATCCTCGTGGAGCCACTTAAAATGGTCACCGCTCATTTTTGTTTGCAGATTGCTAGGCAACCTGCATGCATCCTATTGGTGTAGGGCCTACTTCCGCACACCTCCGACACCGGAAGGCGCGAGCCGGCTCCTCACTAAGGGACCTCTTGAGGCACTCGTAGCCTGTCTGTGCCTGTCAGTTGCCGCCGGTCCGCCGTCGCCCTGAATCTCTCTCTCCAGCGTTCACCCAGAGACTGACTTACCATCCCAGACCTTTACACTAATCATCTACCTAAAACATTTTCAACTTCTGTGAACACTCCTGCATACGCTTTGTATCTTGACCCGCACGTCCACAATTGAAATAGCCTACTTTGTCTGCTCAGGCATCTCAATGCTTACCTACTGTGCTCATGCATACTGTGATTTGATATAGCCTATTGTGATTGTTATGCTCCACACTGGCCATGCATTGTGACCTGCCCCGTACGTTACCATTTGAAACAGCCTTCTATGTCTGCTCAGAATTTTCAATGCATACCTACTGTTCTTGCCTGAACGTCTCTGCTTGAGTCAGCCTATTGTGATGGTCATGCTCCATATTGCCTTCGTACTGTGTCGTGCCAACACCATTTGATCTAGTTTACCGCGTCAGCCCAGGCACGTCACTGCTTACCTACTGTGCTCGTGCATACTGCGATCTGAAACAGCATTTTGTGATCTGCAAAATGTCTTTTTGTGATTTGAAATAGCCTGGTATGATTTGAAATAGCCTGGTATGATTTGAAATAGCCTGGTATGATTTGAAATAGCCTGGTGTGATTTGGAATAGCCTAGTGTGATTTGTATCAGCCCATCGTGACTTGAACTAGCCTACTGTGTTTGCGTAAACATTTCTCTTGCTCTCTTGCCAAATGCCTCTTGCCCTGCCAGCCTATTGTATTCCACTTTGAGTGTTATCATTCAATTACCCTACTGTGATACTTCATGAAACTTGCCTCGTACCACGCTAGGTCGTCCGCTCCTTGCTCCTTACTGACCCAGCCATAACCCCATTGCCTGCCGGCATAACCTTAATCTCCCAGCTGCATACCATCTTCCTACCCGTCTCTGCCCTCCTATTTACCACAATGACCTCATTCCACATAGTTACATTGGCCATGGCCTCTCTCCTCCCTTTAGTTCACACACTCACCCCAACACGTTTCCTACCAGCTATGCACCCCACCTTGGCTCACAGGCCTACCATCGGAGCATCCATAAACACAGCAGCCAGCAATACACTTAGCCCTATTGAATGGTTACAGCGCTTCGCAACACCGCCCACGCCACTTATCCCACTATTGATCCACATCAGGAACCTAAGACTAGGCTCTCGCTTCCTGAACCATAAAGTCACTCTTAGGTCAAAAAATCTACACATTCGACATGACTCAAGTAGCATCATTGAACACTCAGCAATCACTCCCAAAATGACTCAACTTGCTAACCCCCACTCTCCTTGAACTGCGTTTCCCCCTACCATCAATCCACCTTCCCCCCCCTGTCTCAAGCCCAAAGGAACCCAGCCCCACTCTACCACCAACTGACATTAAAGGAGCACTTATCAACACTCGCTCCCTCGTAGCCCATGCCACAGCGATTGCCGACCTCATTATAGCCAACAGTTTGGACTTCCTGGCTATTACAGAAACGTGGCTACACCACGCAGCAGGCCCAGGACACTCCCTAGCCCTACCAGAAGGCTACTCCATTATCAGGGCAGATAGAAACTCTGGCAAAGGCGGAGGAGTAGCCTTCATCGCTAAAAGCCACCTGGCCCTCAGAGCCACACCCCTTACCAGCTTCCCCTCTGCAGAGCTCCTATCGGTTAAACTTGTACTTTCACCCACTCAAACGATACTCATTGACCTCTTCTACCGGCCCCCAGACCCTTCTCTCTCTTTTGAGGAAGACATCCCAAATCTTCTCTCCACCAACACCAAACTCTGATCCCAAACCATCCTCCTAGGAGACTTCAACCTTGGTCTTCAGGACCCCAACGACCCTCATGCCCTAGCTGTGGAAAATGCCATCACAAATCAGGGCTTCAAACATACTCGCAACACCAACTCACTCCAAAGGTCGAACGTTCGACTGGGTGTCGGACCTCAACTGCTCCTTCACCATTCTCCAAAACAAGCCAGTAGCCTGGTCGGATCATCACCTCATCCTGTTCTCCATCCATGGATCCACCCCTTCCAAGGCCACATCGGCCCCCCCCACCCTATCTAGAAACGGTCGTAGCATCCGCATTGGTAACCTCCAGCCCCTCATCAACAACATACTCGACGAATCCAAGTTCATCAGCCTCGATCCTATCAAACTGGTAGACCTTTATAACGACACTCTTAAATCAGCACTAGATATCACAGCACCACTAAAACTGCGAAAAACGAAACTCATCGCACACCTTAATAAGTGGTACACTCCAGAACTAAAAATCCTCAAACACCAAAAGATCGACGGAATCCACTTGGCAGAAATAACCCACCAACAAAAATGCATTCACGTCAGCCTCCACAATCTATAAAGCAGCTATCCTATCTGCAAAAAAAGAAGTCTAGAACTCCAGAATCCACAATGCCAAATCAAGTACTAAGGAGCTCTTCAGTATCCTAAAAGAGCTTGAAGCCCCAGCACCTCCCTCACAGGACTATCAAAGATGCAGAATTGAATCCAAAAAGACAAGCCTCCCAAATGGCTCCCACTCCGCACCGGACTTCTCAAATTATCCACAAACCTGCACTCCCTTCACTTTCTCCCAAGTAACACCTAAGGAAGTAGAAGATATCATAAAAAGCCTTAAACCCTCACTGCCAGGGGGACATTTGCCCAGCCTCCATCAAGGAAGGAGCAAAAAACCTAGCCCCATTCATCACTACCCTGATAAATGCATCCTTCTCATCTAACCAGGTACCAAACAATCTCAAGCAAGCATGGGTAATGCCCCTCACCTTGATCCAAATATCCCCAACTGCAGGCGCATCACCACCGTCCCGTTCCTTCTAAAAAATCCTGGATCGGGTGGCCTACTTGCAAATTCAGAAGCTCTTGGAGGAAAACAAACTTCTAGGCCTTAGACAATCGGGCTTCAGGCCCAGACACGGTACAGAGACAGCACTCCTTGACCTCAAGATTCAAATGGACGAGGCGAAGGACAAAGGCAAGTTAGCAATACTCCTACTCCTTGACTTATCTGCTGCCTTCGACCTCGTCGACCACCAAATTCTCACCACGCACCTCACCACAGCTGCAGCAATCTCCACTAATGCCTCGGATTGGGTTAACTCTTTTCTCTCCAATCGGACCACCAGAGTTTTCTCCCCTTCAACCTCAGCAGACCCAACACCCACACTTTGTGGAATCCCTCAAGGCTTGTGTCTGTCACCGACATTATACAATATATTTACGAAGCTGCTATTTGATCGTCTAGACAAATTGGGTGTCATCTACGCTGACTATGCGGATGACACTAAAGTCCTCATCCCCCTCACTGGATGTTACGACCAAGATTCAAAACTACTGAATATTTATCTTGAAATCCAAGCATAGATGGCTACCAACAGCTTATGTCTATTGACGATAAGACTGATCTAATGATCGTGGGCACACAGGCACGATTGAATAAACTTGATCCCAGGTACTCGGCTTTTAACATTGACGGTAACGTGATCACTGCATCCAAAGAGATAAAAACATTGGGGGTCTACTTTGACTCAACACTGTCCCTTAAAAAAACAAGTCAGCAGTGTGGCGACTTCCACAGCATACACCAATAAACTGATTTACAACTGTAAATCGTACTTATCCACTAGCAGTTGCCTAACGCTAGCCAGGGCACTGGCATTGTCTAAACTAGACTACTGTAACACATTATTCCTAGGCTCCTCTAAATAAATCTTAAACGGACTCCAGGTGCGCCTGAACAACTCACTGAGAGCAGCACTCTGTCTACCCAGATCCAACAGAATCTCCACTATTGGACACAACACCAACTGGCTGCCTATCCGTGATAGAATCACACTACGCACCCTGGCTATCGCACACAAATGCCTCACAAACTCAGCCCCTAAACATCTGTCCGATAAAATCTGCAAACACCAACCCTCACGCACTACCAGATCGGCTCACACTCACAGCCTTGTGGTACCAGGGTTCAGCCTAAAAACTGCTGGAGGAGACAGTTTCCCAGTCCAAGCCACCAAACGATGGAACTCCGTACCCATTTCTCTCGGACAAGAACCTTCCTTCCTCACTTTTAAAGCTAAAATAAAAGATTGGCCTAGTAACAAACCCTTACATTAAGATGTTATTTACCTTATCTTCTTACCATACCGCACTACTACCCACCTCTGGCTGAACTGTCGTTTATTTGACCTCTGCTTATTTAGATTCATGTAAATGCTTTTTGCTCCCTGACCCATCTGTAACCAGGGTCCCTCCTTCCGTCTCTATATTTGCCTGTCAATGTATATTGCCTCACCATGTTTGTAACTCCTAAGTCTTTCCAGCGCCCAGTTACCTTAGGATTCGGTGCACGATATAATAAACAAATGCAAAAATACAAAGATGTTGGACTATGCAGAGCATGATAATCTAAACGGATTCAAGCAACCAGAAATAAGATTACAGTGAGTAATGTATCATATATCTGAGACTTGTGGAATCGGCTTAGATCACATGCTATGCATAGGCCGACATCTAGTGGTAGCTGCCGAGTATTTGTTTTTGTTTTCGAAACTCGGGATGTTGACAGTGCGTGCCAGTAATACTATCCCTAGTGTGACGTCTACTGTACCCAGTCTACTGTACCCATGGTCCTTCATGTGTCAAGGTCCCTCAGATTGTTTTTTTCTGCCATCCTAGTCGGACCCATGTCGGTGAGTTCCTTCTTGGCTGATGCCATTATTTAGAAAAAGTTTAATTCTAGTATGTATTTCTGTCCTTTCGATATCCGTTCACTGGAAGATCTTCGGCAACGGCTTCAAGGACGAGTTTTCAATCTTCGATACGGGCTTGCTGTTGTCAACGATACTTCGTCTACAGACTCTAAAGGTCCACCGGGCCTCAGCCCTACACAGTAGGGAGAGTGGGGGGGAGCTTCATATTCTAGTCTTGTTAAGAGACTGTATATTTCCTTTTTGTTTCAACTGTTTCACCAGGCTGCCACCCCCATACATCATGGAAAACACCTTTTAAATTGTGCCTTTACTGCAATAGGAAGTTCCACTGGAAAGACTTGCAACGGGTGTGCAGTCCTTGTCTCCCCAGGGAGCACTCTGAGGAATAGTGCAAGTCTTGCAAACTGTTCAGGCCTAAAGGACTGCACGTCCAAACGCTGGGCCCACCACACCACACCATGCAGGCTGAGGCCGACATGGACGTCGAGGGAGCATCCAGCGACGGCAACATCAACGTCTTAAGTGATGACGAGGGCCATTGAGATCCGTCTGATTCCTGTATGCAAGCCCCCGACCCCACCAGGCACGCCGGCGGTTCTGCTACAGGGAAAATACCTGGCAGCTCCAGCACTACCAAGTCTCATCAAACTAAGCACACCTCCCACGGCCGAAGGTCAACCAGACCGCCGACCGATAGGCCTCACGCTGCGTTGAGGGGGAGGTCTGAACTTTCCCTATCCTGGACCATCGCAGTCGTAATCGCCACATCACAGGCCCCTGAAACAGATGATAGTCCATTTCCGACACGCGTCTAAACCTACAAAGTCCTCGGCCGCTGACGACCGAGCGTTGAAAGACTCGTCAATGCCCTCCAAAAAAGGCACAAAAAGCTTAAAAATGAGCGAGTTAATCAAAAAACATGTTCCCGGCACCCTATTAAAGCCCTGAATGTTGAAAGACCACAAATCTTCCACGTCCCAGATGGAAAAGGCCCAAACTATTAAAAGCAGGGATTCCACTACCCCAGAGGGCACTCTTTCAGAGACTATGTACCATAAGAGAACCCCTGTCTCAGAGCCCCCACCTACACCTGCTACTCCCTCTGTAGTACCAAGCTCCTCACAGTGGACCAGAGAACAATTTGATAAGGTTATGAGGAGAGCCCGCCTAGACACCATGCAGGCTACCACCCCGTATCAGGACCGAAGATACTTTTTTACCAAGACCCTGACACATAGTCCCAGAGAAAGAAGGGGACATGGTGGACTTGGACCAATATTATGATGACGATGTGTACGTCATTCAGTCCCCAGAACACACCGACCCACCGGTGGCTGACTCCCCGGTAGACAATCAGTTAAATATAATGACCTGCTCCTAAAGGCCACAGGGCACTTCAAAATAGACTCGCAAGAAGCCCAAGCCGACAGACACTTCGTGGAGGACTTCCTTGGGGATAAATAAATCAGCAACCCAATTTATCCCCATGTTACAATCGGTACAGAGACTCATCCAACTCTTTGCTTACACCCAATTTAACACAGGCAGTCAACCCGTGCATCGAGAAGATGTTCAGACCAGTCCTCTTATACATTAGGGGGCAGTTAAATCCTGACACTTTAGTAGTTACTACTACAAAAAAGAGGGTAGGAACCTCTCTAGCCTCTGCCGAAGCCCCTCCTGACAAGGGGAGTAAGAAATTCTACACCCTGGGCAGGAAGGTAGCTTCCTCGACAGCCTACCAAACAAGGATTGCTAATAACACTACATTAGCCAGTTATAATTGTCACAAGTGGGATGAAATCGCTCAACAGATAAACTCAGTCCCAGATGCCACTCAAAACATAGCTCACTCGCCATCGCAGAGTAGCCAACTGCATCTTCAAGAACAACTTGGACACAGCGGACAATGCAGGGAGAATCGTGGCAGAAGGCACACTGAATAAACGGCACGCATGGCTATGACAATCAGGCTTCCAACTAGAAACCCATACTACCCTCCTTAACATCCCCATTGTACCAAACTCTTTGTTTGGCAAAGCGGTGGAGGATGCTTTCAAGAGCACGAATGAGGAATGAGACGCCCTCAAATCCCTAGGGCAGCTTGCCAACAAACCCTTTGGGCAAAATGGAAGCTCTAACACTTGCCGTTTCAGAGGACAAAACTCCCAACGGGTCTCAAATTAAAGTCAAGGAGGCCAAGATTCGTCCTGGGGTTGGTCACAGGGGCAGTCCTCACAACAGGGTTTTCAAAGAGGCCAAAGATCTCGAAGTAGGGGCAGATCTTCCTCCTCACTAGGGGGCTCAAACCCCCCCCCCTTCAGCTCCCCCCTAAGCAATGACCACCTGCTGCAGGTTCCCTCCCATGCCACTCCAGTAGGTCGTATTTTATACTTTACTCACACATGGGAGCGGGGGGGGGGGGGGATCACTTAGGACAAGTGGGTACTTTCCACCATGGCGGGAGGATACTGCATAGAGCTGATTCAAACACCAACCAACTACCCACCAAGACAAAGGCAGTCTTCACAGGAAGAACGTATCCTGTTGGAAGAGGTGAAGGAGCTGCTTCTGAAGGACGCCATAGAAATCGTCCCGGAAAACCAGGTAAACAGGGATATTTATTCAATGTACTTCCTTGTGCCAAAGAGAGACTGAACAGTTGCACCCTGCAAACACCTATGTGAAGCTGTTAGGCAAAGTTTGTATGCAGTACCCTCTGGGAACACTACAAACTATGACTACATGTATAGGCAACCCAACCTTTGGTATAAGCTTGTACTACACAGTTTTGGTAGCGTGTTGAGCCGCCAGGCTTATCTCAAGAGGGGACATGTGAGCTGTAGTGGAGTTACACAAAGATTCACAGTTACAGGTATTCAAATAAACTCTTACACTCAAGGTTTCTTGCATATAAATTAATAATTTATCAGTCAGTTATGAAGCCTTCAGAAGGGAGCAATAGAATTTTAACACACAAATATACTTCAATACTGTACACTTGAGTTTCTGGATTAGACAAGGCCTCTTTGGGATGGTCCACAGACACAACCTACACCCACAGGTGACTTCAGTAACAAGGGTTCTGGGGACATTAATAACTTAATGTTGGCATACATAATACTCTTCGAAAAGTAAGTAAAAGGCAAAAGTTATTAGAACACAAGAAATACAAATAGTCATAAGCAGGGCAAATACTTTCAGATAGCTCTGAGAAGAGTCATTCAATTTCATAGGCTAAGCCAAAGTCAATAGACCAAAGTCTTTGTATAGGATGCAGCACTCCAGGTAAGTAAATGGAAAAGTCTTTGCACACTTCTTAGGAATCTTTGAGAACAAGAAGAATCAAATGTAGGGCCACAAGCATATTAGACTTGTGAGTTGCAGAAGTTATAAGCACTTCCACAGTCAGAGGTAAGTTCTCTTAGGCTAGTTTTTACAGTGCCTTAGTAAAGAAGAAAAAGATGCAGCTGAAGACTTCTGTTCCTGTACAGCTCTGCAGATCTCACTGTTCCTGGGCCTCAGTCGTGGGGACAAGAGGGAGGACGTCGGGACTCCTGCACTGTATTGGCAACGTCAAAGCTGGCAACCGGCAAACTTTACTTTCAGTGACTTTCGCGTTTCAGCTCCTTGTGGTACAGCAAATAGCAATAAGTGCGGTTCCTGGCTGTCAAGGTGGAATTCCCTCATCTGAGGTCCCGCACTCGTCTGAGGGGTGTTGGGTGGTCAGGCTTGGTCAGTCCTGCTTCGTGGGAGTCAAGAGGATCTTCCAAACGTTTTAGGCCAACTTACAAGCAGCGCACACAATCTGGTGTCCCTCTCCCTGGCTCTACGGTTTCCTGCAGCAACTCTGAGCAAATTCAACTAGCTCCAAGATGGGGGTCCAGGTGGCTTACTTGGGAGTTGATTGCTCCTAACAACTCAAAGGGAGAAGTCGTCCTTTGCAGGGCTTCTCTGTCGATGCGAACCTGGCGATTCGGACCTGCAGCAGGGCTTTACTGGTCAAACCAACGGTCCAGGAGTTGCAGCAGGTGTCTCTTCCAAGTTCTTCTTGGGATTCCTTCGTCCAGTGGTCAATTCTGCCTTCCAAGCAAAAAGTTTAGCCAATTGATCCTACTTTATACACTGACTTGTGAATTCTAGAAATGGGAGGTGTTTGTATTTATTTTCTAAGTGTATTTGGATTCAAACAACTGAAGTTCTTCACAAATATTTAGTTGTACACTGTCGCCTTGCACATGTTACTGTATTTCGATGATTCTAGTCTCCTACCTCTGCTCAACATACAAGAGTGGTTCGTAGTTATCAAATAGCTGTCTAAGTAGCGATTTGGCTTATTCTACCCTTAAAGCAGTTTTTAAAACAATCTGTTTTTCCTTAATCTTGCAGAAGGGATCTAAAGGAGATTGGGGTGAGAAGGCCAATAATGTTCTAAGATTCACAAAAGGAAAATCTTTCAGACATGAGAAGACAAAAAAGAAGCGTGGCAGTTACTGTGGTGGTGCAATTTCGACATCTGTGAATTCCATAAGATTTGACAGTGAATAATCAATTCCTTTTGTAATCTACATTAAATCTTGTGGAGGACTAAAGTATTCTCGTACGCCAATTTAATATCGGCTGAACTTTGCATTGAAGGAATTGTTTTGTATTAAATGTCTGCTAAGAGCTCATATGTATTTTCAAATTGCAAAATGTAATGTTTAAATGGGACTTTATGTTGAGTAAATTGTACATTTCCACATTTTTTCCATCTGTCTTTTAATCTAGCTGATCATGAATCTTTTAATAAAAGTATTTGTTTTACATTCTATTGTTCCATTGAAGTAATCTACCTTCTTGTTGGGACCCTCTCTTAATGCACAGGTGTTCAAACTATATTCAACATAGGTCTCTGCAATATGCAACCAGTTTTGATTGGTTTGGAAACTCTAAAAGCATAACTTTAATGCAAGTGGTCAAATGGTGGGAAAGTGAATTTGGTTTCATAAGTAATGCATTTGTTATACTTCATCACCTTTAACTGTTGGCAACCAATTGTTTAGCTCTGACGTGTGGAGGGGCTGAAAAACCAAAAGTGGGCCTAAGATGATGGATGTGTCTTTTGAGGTCCCCGTCTAATGGCCTTTACTTGTATGAAGCTGATCTTTCTCTCTTGCTATTAAAGCCTTTGCACTGGTACCTGTAGGACTTCTTTTAGGCTGAATTCATATTCATTTTCTTTAATGCCTCACCTCGGTGCTCTAACCCAGGAACATGTTAACAGCCATAGGCATTCATGGTTTCATCCTTCCATTAGCTTGTGAGCATCACATATAGAAAGTAAATTATATAGAAAGTTTTCTTAGCCAACAGAACTGAGGTGACTTTTTAATCTTTGTGGTTTCATTCAAGGATGTCTACATAGCACATCTCATCTATTTTTCTATTTGATAAAGGCAGAGAAAGTGTCAAATTTTAACCTGCGTAGCATAGTCTTGTCCATCTCCTGTGGTTTGCTAACTTTCAATATTCACTTTGCCATATAGTTTTTTGCATTTCCTTCCTTGCTATTGATTTATTATGCGTCTATACACAAGTGTTTCAAGGCACAACCAGACAAGGGAGGTCAAGACAAACAATCTTACTAGGCCTATTGTCATTTAGATTTTATAAGTGCGTAACAAGAAGGGCAGGAGGGAGGGTACAGGGAGAAGTGCACCCAGAGCAGCGGGGCCCTGGTTTAAGTGCAAGAAGGTTGGGACTACAGGGGATAATCCAGAACGGAGGTGCAAGGTAAACAAGGCGGCAGTGCAAGAAGGGCCAGGCGGCAGTGCAGGGGGACTGCTCTGGGAGAGGCAGGGGTGTCCTGTATGACTCGCAGGACACCAAGCAGCCAGTCAGAAACAGAGCAGGAGCCAGGGTAGGGTTAGCAAGAGGAGAGAGAGAGTGTCATGATCTCTGCTTCCAAAAGGTCAGGGTTTTCCCAACTCCCTTGGAAGCAGATCCATAACCCAGGTTCCGAGTGCCAACCAGTCCCAATTGGGACCTTTTGGACCCAGTCCTGGCGCCAGTGGCACCAGGCTCATAAATATGCCCAGTCCCAGCGCTGGAAGCGCCGGGCTCATAATGCTTGGGTGGACTTACCTGCAGCAGACCATGCTGCTTACTTGCCTGCCAGTTGAGCATCTGATCCTCTTCTGTTTGGAACTACTTTTCCTGTTGGGTGGGGCAGGAGCCACTCCCTAGGTTCAGAACACTGGAACTCTTCTGGAAAGCAGGAACTCTTTTCTTACCTAGGCGTGGCTGTGCAAGGAGACACCTAAGCACTACAGGAGGCTATTTAAACCACACCCGATGGATGAATCTTGCTTTGCGTTATTCTGCATCCTCTGCAGCAGAACGCTCATCGTGTCTTCTGCATCTGATCCTGGGCCTAAGGAAAAAGGCTTACCATCCTGAATCCAGTCTTCAGCAACACCTATAAAGACAAGAAAGAACAGGTTAGCATTACGGTCTTCAGTGACAGCGCTTCACTTACCTGGTCCATCGGCTGTCACCAACGCCTCGCGCTGCATTCCGGCATCTGAAAGACAAAAGCTTACCTACTCTTCGTGCGCTCCAGAGGTCTTCGCACTGCATTCCGGCATCTGAAAGACAAAAGCTTACCAACTCTTCGCATGCTCCGCAGGCCTTCGGCGCTGCATCCCGCATCTGAAAGACAAAACAAGGTGCGTTTAAAGACATTGGGGAACTTTAATACTCACGTGCCATTACTCCTTTCCACATCTAACCCAGTGGGTATTCCGGCACCCTGCAGCCGCTCCGAACTTGTACCTGCAAAATAAAGACAGTTAGAGCGCATCGTGAAGCAGGCAACAAGCGCTTACTTACGTGCTTCCAGGCGCTTCTATTCATCACACGGGCTCCATCTTCAACTCACTTCAGCCCGTCATCCGCCATCGCCGGAACCCTGCAAAACAAGAGACATCATTACTAAAGACTTTTAAAGACATTAGAATTTCTCGAAACTTACCGTTCGTGCAGTAAACGACGGACAGCAGTCCTCTGAAGTCAAGAGGCCTGCTCCCCTTATCCAGTGAAGAAACTGGTTACAGCACCCTGCCCCGAGGCAGATGGAGAGCACGGCGTTCACTTACCTAAGGTGAAAGCGTTAACCTTTGGGGTTCTACAGGAGAAGAGAAAGGGAAGAAGAGAGACATTCAATAACCCAGTTCATTAATCCCATATTTTCTATCTGCAGACATCTTACCCTTCGAGTCAGACATACAGTGCACAGAGGTCCAGCCCAAAGAGCCAGCCGTGTGTTACACATCACCTTTGAAGATACGGTATACGCCCAGTCAAGACCGGCGCCTCTACGGGAATCAGGTGAGCGTTACAGAGAGAGAGAGTGAGAAAGAAGAGGCGAAAAGGAGTTCTTGAGTTTCAAAACGTGAGGAGATCTGGCTCAAGGCAGAGGCACAGGGAGGCCATTCCAGGGGGAGGCACCTGCAGCAGAGAGAGATCTACCCCCATTCTCCGCTTCGAGAAGCGACTGACCCCCAAAGAATTAGAAGTAAACGATAGAAGGGCTATAGGAGTGTTAGGCAGAATCCAGTGCAGTTCCCTTAGGGAGCACTACACCAGATTAGGACAACCGGTGAGAGCAATAAATCCCCTTTGGTATCAGTCTGTACCACAACGATTTAGTTGGTAGCTGTGGCTGAGCAGTGAGACCTATCTCAAGAGGGAGATGAGCAGTATTCAGGGTTTACACAATAGGTAGTATAGCACTATGGGGCAAGGAAACACTGACCAAAGTTTTGTATCAAAAAGGGAAATATATATTTATTTTATACACTTCGAAGTCAACACATAATCACAATTGGTAAAGCAAGTTAAAATCCAGTCAAGGAAAAGTAAATGCAACTCCCTATTCAATTGTAGACAAGTTTGTGGTGGAGTGAAAACTGAGCAAAATGGCACAGTGAAAACCAACTACAAATGGCACTCTAGCAATTCAACAAAAGGGAGGGAAAGCACAAGTTAAACCGAAATATCTTCACACACACCCTAGCAACACTTCCCTGAAGTGTTGTGAACAAGTAATGCACAGTAACACTTTAACAGAAAGATGAGTGAATGAAAACTGAGCAAAATGGCACTCCACAAGTTAAAACAGTAGGAAGGAAGAGGGGTTTAGAAGATTTAGGTGCATCAACACATTTCTCATTGAAAACCAATCTAGTGAGAGCAGATCTCACAAATCAGCCTGAGCCAATAGGCCTGAGCCAAAGTCAGTGGTACAGGACCAAGATCTTAGGAGCAACATTTGTCTTGTAGCTGCAGTCAAGTCTTTAGTAGAAAAATATTGAAGAGGTAGATGCGAGGCAAAAGACAATGTTAAGAGAGAGGGCGGCCGACTCCACAAGTAGGTAAAGGATTTAAAACACCTTTAGGGCTACCACGGAGAAAGGGTGGCCTGGCGGAACAATGTACCGTAAACGTGAAGTGGCTCCTGCGGTGGCGGTTGTTCCTGGTAGTTCCTGCAGGTCGAGGGGTCCAACGGAGGAAGAGAGGCTCTCGTCGCAGAGGAATGTTCGAGTCGCTGCACTACCCAGGGATGAAACCAGCAGCGGTGCTGCCAGACGAAGTTTAAAAGATACGCTCCTTCTAATCGCGGTCCGGGTCGATAGCTGCCTGGCTATCCGGTCTCCAAGTGCTGGGCACTGTCGATTCGACCAAGGCAGGTCTGAGGAAGCCATAGGTGAATTGGTTGGCCCCACCACCTCAAGGGAAGGAGGCTCTTTCGCTGAAGATCTCCTCTCGTCGTGTGGAAGAAAAGTGGTTAGACGATCCAGCAGGGCTTCACCGGTGGTGTAGATGCTGAAGATGTCTGTGGCTTCTCTCCCCTTCGGTTCTGTAGTTCCAGTGGTGACGTCTTGCTCTTCCAATCCTCGGGACCCTGCTTTTAAGCAGAAAGAGACCCATTCATACAGCCTAGCTGTCACACACACAGTGGAGTGGTCTTCTTGGCGGGAGACCCTCCAGCCTATCAGGTTAGAGTGCGACCTGAGTTGCTGTGGCAACTCTGTCCAGAGGTTCTACTCCCCCTCCCAAACAGACCCACCTCAGACTCGGAGGTGCCGAAAGGAGGGCTTCTTGGCAGAAGCCCGCCAAAAGAGCGAACAAAGGATCCCCGACCTGGGTTAGGAGTTTAGAGTAAGACACGAGAAAGAAATTGTATCAAAGCTCTGGCAAATAAAACCTACCGGAGTAAAGTAAATAATAAAATAAACCGGCGGTATGTTAGAGTATTAGCCTCGAACAATGGGAAAATCCCATAGGAAAATATTTGCGGTCAAATATTAAAGGTAGTAACCACTGCCATTAGCCAGAAACTTTGTAGAGGGGGACTTTAAGGTACCCTCTCGAAAATGAACATAGGGGAAAAACTATTAAGTACTTCCATATTAAGATGGGGGGTACTGGTTTAGTTCATAGAGATTGACTAGTAAAGTCAATGGGGACTTTACATGCCCTGGGAGACAGTAGTCAGTCCCAGGGTATGGAGTCTATGTTTGGGGGTCGCTACGACACTCCTGTGTTACTGCACGGAGGGTGCTGTGTAAGACATGTGTATAAAGATGGTTCCTATGGATGAGAGAAAATATCCCATAGGCATTAAACAGAAAAATAGCCTAGAACACACATAGCAAAGATGCCTAAGAGTGGGAAAAAGAGTCTCGCTCTTAGCAGGTAAAAAGAAACAAACCCTTCAGATCCAGCAAAGCTGCTGGGGGACTCTATAGGTAAGGGAAATTAGCCATAAGTGAGAATTCTCCCTAACAAGGAGGAAGTTACTTGGGAAGAGAGTTTAAGATATTGAGGGCCACAGCCTCTGAAATTCTTGTGGACAATGCTGAGGGTCTTAAACTTGACCCTTTCAGCCACAGGGAGCCAGTGGAAGGATTTCAGGGCTGGAGAGATGAAGTCCCTAAGCTTGAGGCCAAGGATAAGTCTTGTGGTCCTGCTCTGGATGAGTTGAAGAGGGCGAGGAGTACAGTTGGGCAGATTGAGAAAGAGGCTGTTGCAGTAGTCCAGCCTAGAGAGAACCACAGAGAACCTTTAGCTGTTACTAAAGTGTTCAAACATGTAACTTCAATCCACACTCATTACAGTTCATGCCAATTAAAATGTGCAGATTAAGCATCTTCTATTTCTCGCTCCACGATACATGTTTCAGATTAATCCATAAAAGGTCCATTTGGGGACCCACAGATTTGGTGTTGGTCTGCATTTGGAAATTCATGATCTGGATTTGAATGCTTCTGTGACTTTGCTACAACAGTGTTGTACTCAGTTTCACAGTTCTCCGGCAGATGTGCATGCTTCAATGTTGTCCTGTTAAACAGAATGACTTTCAATAAACCTAAAGGCTTTTAAATTATCCCCCTCATTTTGTTCCTTTAATTACTGACTGGTAAGTGAGCTAGCCTTCTGCTCCATCCGTAGAAGCCACTTTCAGAGTATTTTCTTCACATGTTCATGAGTAATATGGAAGCCCTCTGCTTTTCTCCTATATAGAGATCTTTCCTATTACCTTTTGGATAGCTTTTACAAAGTGTCTTGCTGTGCCCCTGCGTAGCTCTTAAATGGGTTGGAGCTGTGACCTTGTTTTTCTTACCGATTCTGGCCTTCAGGCAAGCCTTCAGTGTCTCCAGGTTTCCTACAGCGGGAAGTAATTTGGGACAAATATGATTATCCTTCAAAACACTGTATCCTATGTGGGGTAGGATCAATATTTTCCTTAAGGTTCCTCTGAGTAGATGTACTCCCTTTTTATCCTGGGCATAACCCAAAATTGTTTTAAGATATCGAACTGCTTTGCCCATAAGGGATTACCAATCGAGGGAGCTCCTAATGTTCCTCAGTGAGGAGTAGCCTTTTTATTGGGGGTAATCAGCCAGAATAGGCAGTGCCCCCAATGTAGAGTGAGCAAGAGACTCGCTCCTCCTAAAGAGTTGAGCCTATTCCTTGAATAAGTCCCATCAAATCAAGAAATGTAAGATCTCACTAATACCAGGGAAACATGCCTAGTAGCGCTTCAGCTCCCCTACCTGCTTGGGCTCTTTGCTACATTCGATTCCATCCAAATAGAAGTATGGGAAAAAAAATCTCAAGACCAGAAAACCCACATTCCCCCTCTATGGTGCTCTAGTCTACATGCTTGTTGCCAACCCATAACCCCTATAGAGCAGGAGTTCTGATCCCTGTCAAGGGACCTGCAGGATGGTCAACTACCCACACACTACTGTATGTGGAGTACCTGACTGGTTGGTGGCAGTTAACAGATGTTTATATTGAGGCAACATTCTGTACCGCCCGAGTGATAGTGGCTGCCAAAAGTTGAATCCGATCATGATTGCGATTGGTGCCTGAGATAATCCCTTAGCCCTCAAGTACCTAGAATTAGAGTGTCTACGCCATTACTTTGTTAAACACCTCGGAAGTGTACCTGAAGACCCAGACGAAGACTGAGCCTTTGCTGATGGAGAGTAACTTCTGCACAGCTTTGTCAAAGACGCATTTCAAGGTGAAGTTCTGCTGAGAAGGTGCGACTTTTATACCAGACAAGAATCCCTGTTTCCCTTGACTGCTTGGTAAAATTGCAACTGATGCTTCTCTGTCCTCCCTGCTCTCAGAAGAGCCTGCAATGTGTTTAATGGGGTGGGCAACTGAAACAGTCAGGCAAGGACACAGAGTACAGGAAAGTGGCAGGGTCAGGCTTGGAATTACACGAGACGAAAAGGCGAACTATGAATGGAATGGTGCCTCAGGCATGTTTTCCTACCTGCTCCAGCCATGGGACTTTCCTCTTGTGCTAGAATCGGTGCAGCCATTTTTCGTGTACTGGTCCTAATGTAACCATGAGTTGCAAACTACATAAATTCAGCTGTGTTTCTAATGTTGTGCCTCTGCTGTCTCAGAAGTCACTGTATGTCACTGAAGGCCTTCCTGGTACTTAAAGAAGCACCTGGATTTTCTTCTGGTAAACCGAGACCAAATGAGTGTCAAACAGCCAGAATGTCTATGTAAGTCGCTGTATTGGTTATAGGATCGACTCAAAAGGGTTGAATGACAAAAGGGTTGAGTAAATTCGACCGAAAAAAAGGATCGAAATATTATTATTTTTTATTTTTTTTTGGGCCCCCCAATCCCCCTGTTTTTGGTGTAAAAACACCTTTTCTAAGGTAAACTAGAGCAAAATAAATATACATTTTAAAAAAGTCGATCCTTTTGTTTTCGGTCGAATGCACTCTCACCTTTGGCATTCGATCCTTTTTGTTTTCGAAACTTTAACTGGACACCCACTGTAACATCTTATCAGACACTACATCTGGACACTCCCAGGCCCATAGGATGGCATTGGATCATTTAAAGGCATTGCTCTTTGTAGACTTTCTGCTGCCGGAAACCGCTGAGAACTGGCAGAAGTAGACAACTTTCCCCTATAGAAAAGTATTGGCACACAGTACACGGTGGGCCCATTTTTAACATTGCCTAATAACAGCAATTGCAATACGCCCGTTTCTGGCACTTCCAGTGGAAATAAGTGTGGGATTGTTATAAGACACCACTGTGAATTGTGTCACCTGTTCCCCTCACAAGAGACTTGGAAGTAGCCTCCTTATCTGCAACATACTATTGGCACCCAAACCAATCAGCCGGCCAGGAATGTGGGCAAAATCTGCAAGAAGGGGCTGCAAGGCCCTCTTGCCCACCACCCTCACATTCTCCCACTCCCTGCACACCTCACCTCTTTGCCATCTGATCAGACGCCCAGCTCTTCAGACAGGCCATGGAAATGGTAAAAGGGCAAGTTACCATTACTATTTTTAATGCCGGCCATATTAGTTGATAGTTTGTTGTAATGGGAAATGGGTCACAAATCTGGTTTCTCATGTAACAAACTAAACGCTCCATGTGATTAAGGGGCATATGCTCGCTTTGTAGAGAATTGCCATGTATGGTTCAGGATGTGCCAAATAGAGGTTTCACACTGGGCTCTAGCCTGACCATATACAGTTTAGTATATGCAATTCAGAGGATAGTTCTGACCATGTACAATATAGTGTATATGATTTAAGGTGATTGTTATGCTGTCTAAGGCCAGACCATGTACAGTGCAGGAAGTGACTAAGCGGAATTGTGTGCTATATCCTGTGTGGGCTCATTGAGAGCCCCTGACCATGCTCACGCTCTCTTAAGGCCAAACATTGACTGCTTTCCATTGCTACATTGATTGGGTTTTGGCTACATTCTCAGAGCTCTGTCCATAACTAGGGTGGCCAACTAATACCTGTCCACCAGACCAGATTCTAGAAAACCATCACCTGCACAAAGTTCAAAAAGTGCTGCAAACATCAAGATGTCTCTAATGGCTGTGTCCTATTGTCTCTGCTGCTCCAAATATACAGAACAAATCTATGTGCAAAGTCGGGACGTGTGTAAGGATGGTGAATTGGCAGAGAATTTGAAAAGGAGATGGAAATGCATGTAACTATTGGAGGAGGTGTAAGTTTAAAGTGTAACCACTAGTGTGGTAAAGGAGTACTTGAAATGTGAGTATTACAGCTATTGTTAAAGCCAATACCAGGACCGGAAACCAAATGCGCATGAATGTCTGTGTATTGTAGAAGCTGCATACTATTAGAAAAGTGTGACATGTTTGACTCCACTAGTCCTTAAAACCTTTTACATTGTTTAACATAATTGGGCTGACTGTATTCCCTACTATAGTTAAAACTAAAGGAAGACCTTGAGGGAGATGGGGTTGTAGCTGTGATCTAGGCTATAGAATTAATAACCTAAACAGACCTAGCCTTAAACTGGGAGTGATGGTGGATAGTGTTATATGAACAAAAGGCCAATTATTACATCACTGCCAGTCAGCTGTGCGGGATATTTAAAAATTGTGTCCGTTTTTGAACAGAAGCAAGTGAAGAAGAGAGATGCAGAGTGGATACATTGGAAAGTGGAACTGAAGGCCGAGACACGCAAGCAGGCTATGCTGAAGGAGGCAGTTGCTTCGTGCCAGAGAGCAGAGAGACTGGGAACAGCAAAACAGGTGCCAACGTGGGACCAATGTCAAGTTGAAGAGCAGCGATTCCACCGGCGGGAGAATCGCAAGTGGGTCTACAGAGCAGGGAACGCTCTCACGCAGAACAGACTTCGCAGCAGCTGGATGCCACGGCTCGGAAATGCCAGTAAACGGAGTCTGCCCAGCAGTATTGGGAAGCCTGGGGCATACCGACAGGCGTATAGTCAATTGAAAATCTATGTTGAATATCAACCACATGATGTAGAAGGGCTGAATTTACCAAAGTCTCCATATATGGGCTGTCGATATGGGGAGAGCTGGAGTAGATGTGGTCCTGCCAATGAATGTTTTGAAGTTTCTTGATCACATCAGTATAATCCTTGCAGAAAGCTTTAATGTCCGGTACACGGGGACTTAGTATATTATCTGTCAGTCAAAAAAGTTTATTCGGATGAAAATATCCATTAAACATACAAATGCATATGCAAAGCACAACACATTTCCACATTATACAATTTCAGAAATCCATAAAAATACAGTAGTGTAACTTCCCATATTAAAACCTTAAAATCCACTGACCAAGTTTTAAAACTATTAAGACATTCCACCTCCCTGTAATCTAATCATCCCCTTTCTAAAATGCATTGCTCTTTTGAGAAAAGAGAGCAGTGCCCAGGCGGTAAAAATGGTGTCTGCACTCAAGAGATAAATGATAGCTGCCTTGTAGCTACGGATCTCTGTCTTCTTTAAAACAGGAAGCAAAGTCACTCTGCGTATCCCAACATAACCCGAACAAAATAATAGTACGTGGGAAAGATCTTCACGCCAGTAACCACACACCAGACAACAGGTGGACTCGGGGAATCCTTTCCATTCAACTGTATTACAACGCAGACGAAGACAATCAAATCTAGCACTGTCTTTTTTCCTAGACCCCCAAACTAAATATGGCTGAATCACCATGGGCCTACTAATCATAGAATTTATTTGGCCTGAATTAGTGCCATATTTTAATAGCATTCTCTTCCTTGTGACAGCCTCCCTCACCACCATTTTATAACTTTTCCCTTCCGCCTCTGTTATTAACATATCAGGTGGGAATAGAATTCCTAAATTAACCTCCTCAAGGGCTTTAGAGATGGAGTGCAACCAAGGAATTTCCCGCCATTCCCCCTTTACCAATACAGACCGAATAATAAAATGGCAGAGGGAGGCAAATTAATTTGCCCACAGCCGAATCCAAAACAAAATTGGGGCCAATGCCCACAGGTCTTCCCAGAACTCTAGTCCCAATTCATGATGGATCGCGATACTTGCAGCTGAGTTTGAAAGACCTAGCAGTCTTCTGATAAATTGGTTTTCTTTAATTTGCACTTCGGTAGCCCTCTGGAAGCCCCAAATTGGGGCCACATACATAGTGACTGCCATTACTTGGGTATTGTAGATTTTAGTTATCACTTCTAAAGGTTCACCTTCACAACGTGACAAAAAGCGTGAGATGCCCCTGATTTGCGGACTCATTTTTATTGATTGTTTGGCCAAGTGTGCCTTTACGGACAAAGCTTCAGAGAAGCGTATCCCTACATAATCAAATACCTTAACCCTAGGTATCACCTCTCCCACACATGACATTGGTCTCATCGCCGCATACCGCTTCCTGCCCACACATGCCATCACAGCAGATTTCTTGGTGTTCATTTTTAGACCCAGTTCGCACATGAATGTTGTGTATGCGTTTATCAAGGTCTGAAGAGCTCTTGGTGTTCTGGCAATCAGTACTGTGACATCTGCATATGCAAGAACAGGAAAAGCCCTTTCCCCCACAACTAAGAGGTCGGCAAAAATGTTCATGAGAAATCCAGAGAGACCATTTATATACAGACAGAAGCATATGGGGCCAGCACACACCCCTTCCGCACATCACACCCGACGCTAAAGCAGGCCGTGCAGTGACCACCCGGACCACTGCGCACGCAGGCTTCATTGTCAGAGTGAATATCCACCAATACCCAATATATTCACTGATTTTTCTCTGTGGCCCAGCCTATACCGCTAACAATGGGTCTCCCTTCTGGAATTCTATTAAACATTTTATGCACTTTGGATAAGAAATAAATGGTTGGGACCACAGGATGCGGGACAGATAGGTAGGCTCTTTCATCTTCGGTAATTAGACCTTTTCTTTCCCATGTACTGGTCTGTTCCATTATTAGGTTTGTAATTTCCATGGTGGGGTTTGAACGGAGTTCCTCATAGCAGAATGGGGTTTGTAAATGATTCTCTGCCATCTGTATGTAATCACCTCGGTCCATGATGATTATTTTTCCCCCTTTATCAGCCTCCTTAATAACTATAGAGTGGTCCAATTGGAGGTCTCTTAGGGCTTTGGTTTCCTCCGGAGTCAAATTGTTGTTTTTAGTCTTGTATCCATTGCTTGATTTGTTCTTCCGCTCAAATAAGTTATTAATGTCCAACTGGACCACTTTGTGAAAGGCATCAATCATATTTTCTTGTACAAATTGTGTTGTAAATTTTGATTTAGTTTTCATATGTTTGGTGGTGATACTAATCAGTTGTATTCTTAAATTATGCAAGGATTCTACTGATGTGATCAAGAAACTTCAAAACATTCATTGGCAGGACACATCTACTTGTTACCTGGGATGTGTGTGCCCTATACACATCGATAAAACATGAGTCAGCTATTGGAACTGTTGATTACACATTTCGTAGGGAAACTGCTTCACATTACCATTACGTGACCATGTTGAAAGAATTGTTGACAATGACTCTGGAAAACAATATCTTTTTATTTGACAAGAGATACTTCAAGCAAAAACAGGGAGTAGCTATGGGCGTAAAATACGCACCTGCACTTGCAAATCTATTTGAGTATGTTCGAGGACAAGTATGTTTATACAGATCAACATGCACAAGACAGGATTGAAATGAGGACTAGATTTATTGACATTCTTTTGATCTGGAGTGGCAATGACCAAGAGCTCATTGAATTTAGGGATCGCCTAAATATCAATGAAGAGGGGATCTTTCTGTCAGGACCATCTAGTGATACTAAGTTAGACTTCTCCAGCATGGGGTCTGGCATGGATTCACATGCTCATGAATATTCCCCGTTGTCAGGCTGGGAATCCTCGGTAAAGAAAAATCAGTATCAGTTTCGTTTCTGATCTGTCTTTTGTAATAGTCACCAATCACTGATCTCTGCGTCATACTGACCACAGCCAATGACTGCCCTCTACCTAAGCCCCGCCTCTGGCAGCCATCTTCAGATTTTTACCGCATGTTCAAGTGTTGGGAGTCCTCGTGCTTAGCTCTCGAGCTTTTACTGCGTGTTTCGCGTTTTTTCAGGTGAATTTTCAAATTTTTTCGGTTAATCGAGCCTCAAGCTCCACCGTTTCTACTCCCATTAACGGCTACCCGTTACGGGATTTTCCTACGCCCCTCAAGGGTGAAGATTTCGTCAAATCAACTTCTTGGAGGATTCCAGAAGATTCGCGGCCTACTTCGAGATGGCCCAGGACGCGAGTTCGTCACCCGGACCCAAGCTGTTTCGCAGCTGCCCTGGATGCGGACTGCAGAATGTGTTTAAGGAAGACAAACATTTGCGATGCCTCTACTGTCTTCATGGGGACAAGACTCATGTAGAGAAGGACTGCCAGTTCTGCAAGAACTTGTCGGAGCGGACCATGAGGGACCGTCGATCCCGTCTTGCCAGCTGGTTGGAGAAGGGCTCAACGGGTGAGAAGAAGAAAGGGTCCGAGTGGGCTTCTAAGTCCTGTGCGGGCGCCCCGGCGACGGGGGCCCAACACCAGGCCAAGCGCCGAAAGGTCGGGCTCTTCGGTCGCTAGGCAGGGCGCGCCTTCCCCGGCACCGTCAACCACGAGCCAGCGCTCCGGTTCGGGGAAGAGGAAGTCCGAGACCCCGGGTAAGCTTCGGGAGAAGCCCCGTCCGATCTCGGAAGAAGGGGAGCGAGGCGTCGCCCCTCCCCCTAAGGAGAAGGCCCGGGACGCACCTAAGGTGGTGAAGGCCCCTACCCAGCAGGCAAAGGCCTCTATCGAGGCGATCGCGGCGACTCTGGCCAAGCCGGCAGAGACCCCGCCAGCGGAGACTGCCTCCGGGACTAGAGTTTCCCTGCCGCCAAGGAGGGAATCCTTTTTTCAGCTCATCGTCACGGCCACCATGATGGAAGAAGCGAGGGGGGCACGGTAGCCTCCTCAAGCTCGGAGTCAGCCTCGGAGGAGGAACTGACCGAGACCGTGAGGAACCTCGAAGTCCAATTCGAGAAGGTTCGATCCCGTAAGGAAGATCCTCGGGAGATAACCGAGGAAGACGACGATGGCAAGGAAGAGCGGCCTTCCCTTCCGGCGCAGCCGGAACCTAGGCCTCAGGATGGCTCGGTGGTCATTTTGTCTGCGATCCAGTCCTTATGCTCTGAGATAAGGACGAGATTCCCACGGCCCAGGCCGGAGGACCCGCAACCTGGCCCGTTGGGAAGTCCTCAGAACAAACGACGGAGGACCCAACCCTCTCCTCCACTCGCCCCCGTAAGGCCTACAGTTCCCTCCTCATCCTCCCACGAGTCGGGAGATGACGGTGCGATGGGCTCGACGACGGGTTCTGAGGGCGACGACGACGGAACGGGTCTCCCGTCTCCCGTCGCACGGGCCTCGCCGCCCGACGAGATTGGCTCATTCCACGCCATGATCGGCAGGGCGTCCGAATTGTTCCAGCTCTGCCCGGAGGAGCAGAAAAAGGAAGGTTTCCTCTATCAGCGCCGGGAGGCCAAGAGGAAGACTGTCATCGCGGTGCCTCTAATCGATGACATCTGGGAGGAGGGCCTGTCGGTTCTCAAGAACCCCTCCACGGCACCAGCCAAACGGGACCGGTACGAAAAGAAGTACCGGGTCCCCGAAACCGCTCCCCTGTGCCTCAGGGCCCAGCCAACGCCAGACTCGGTCGTCTCGGCGGCGGCAAAGAAGAAAGCGGTGGGGTCAGGAGCCTCGACGTCGAATTCCCCGCCGGACAGCGAGGGAAAGAAGTTGGATGCCATGGGGCGGCTGGTCATTTCGTCGGCGGCGACGACGATCAAAGCGGCCAACACCCTGGCGATCGTGGCCCGCTACGACAGGGAGCTCTGGTTTAAGCTGGCCCCATATTGGACTTCCTACCGGACGACAAGAGGTCCGAGGCCCTGGAAATACTTCAGGAAGGCGAGGTGGCGTCGGACCACGCCATAACGGTGCCAACCGATATTGCCGATACCGGGTTCCGCCAGCTGGGCAACGGTGTTTGCCTACGACGACGGGGTTGGCTCCGGGTGACTGACTTCCGTCAGGACGTCCAGACCAGGGTGTTGGACATGCCGTTCGACGGCAGCAACTTGTTTGGGAAGGCGGTGGATGAATCCCTCCAAGCCATAAAGACGGACACGGAGACGGCCCGCGCCCTAGGAGCCCTTCAGCAACGACGGCCCTTTCGGAGCTCCGGAGGCAGAGAGAGGGTGCCTCCAAGGGATCCAGCGGTGGCTCATCCTACCACCAGGCGGCACGCTCCTCGTCTCAGGAGGCCTACAGGGGTCGCGGCAAGCCGGGAGTGCCTCGCCGCCGTCGGCAAGGTGGCCAGGGCGGCAAGGCCACCACCTCCAAGCAGGACTGAACCGGCCGTGGTCTCGGGCCCCCACCGAAGTACCCCGGTGGGAGGCCGGCTGACGAATTTCGTCAGCGTGTGGAAGTCCATCTCCACCGACCATTGGGTGCTGGATACCCTGGCAAGAGGACACTCTATCGAATTCCTGAAGAAGTGCCCTCACGTTCCACCTGTGGCCAAGAAGGAAAATCACGTCCCGCAACTGCTGTTGGAAGTACGGGCGATGCTCAGGAAAGGCGCCATCGAGCTTGTCCCGAAGAGGCTCCGGGGTGTACTCAAGGTACTTCCTCATCAGGAAGAAGACGGGCGGCTGGCGCCCCATCCTGGACCTTCGTCGTTTGAACAAATACATCAGGTCACAAAAGTTCAGGATGGTCACCCTCCAGCACGTACTGGGACAGCTGGAGGAAGGCGACTTTCTATCGTCGTTGGACCTGGAGGATGCATACTTCCACGTTCCCATCCTCAAAAGTCAACGAAAGTTCCTCAGGTTCATCGTCCAGGGACGCCACTACCAATTCAGAGCACTGCCGTTCGGATTGAAGTCGGCCCCCAGGGTCTTTACCAAGTGCCTAGCACCTGTGGCGGCGCGGCTGCGCCTGCAGGGGATTCACGTCTACCCCTACCTGGACGACTGGCTCATCCGCTCAAGGACGAGGGAACTCGCCGTCGAACACACTGCGAGGACCGTCCAGCTACTCACAGACCTGGGATTCGCCATAAACTACCCAAAGTCCCACCTGGTGCCGTCGCAGGTGGCCCTGTTTCAAGGAGCGAAGCTCGATACAGTGAGGCGCCTGGCGGCCCCGTCGGAAGAACGGACGAAGACCATTCTAGGCAAAGTGCAGCGCCTGCTAGCCACGGACGTGGCCAGGGTGAGGTCCATCAAGTCCCTCCTGGAGATGTCCTCTTGCATCTACCTGGTGCGCCTCTGCAGACTACGGATGCGCCCTCTTCAAGAATTTCTCGACGCCCGTTGGATGCAGGCGACGGGCACCTTCGAAGACAGGGTCCCCCTCAACGAGGTGTTCCAGCGGGCGATTCAGTGGTGGGGCGTTGGAGCGCACCTCACGGCGGGCAAGGACTTTCAGACGCCGGCGTACCAGGAGACGGTGACGACGGACGCCTCCCTGGAAGGTTGGGGCGCCCACACCGGAGATCTCCACCCAAGAGGCCTCTGGCTCCCGGAGGAGAGGCTCCTGCACATCAACGTCCTGGAACTCCGAGACGTGTTCTGGGCTCTCAAATCGTTCCTCCCGTCGCTCAAGGGCAAGGTGGTGCGGATCTTCACGGACAACACCACGACAATGTTTTACATACAGAAGCAGGGAGGCACCAGATCCCAAGCCCTATCCAAGGAGGCACAGGATCTGTGGCACTGGGCGGTCGCCCAGGGGATGTTCCTGGTTCCCTTCCACCTGGCAGGAGAAAGAAACACCATCGCCGACTCGCTCAGCAGGGAGCTGCGCGCGTGTCACGAGTGGGAACTGCGCCAGGATCAGGTGGATCAACTCTTCCGACGATGGGGCAAACCCCAAATCGGCCTGTTCGCAACAGCGACGAACTCGAAGTGCAAGAGGTCCGCCAGCAGGTTTCCCCAGCCGAGAAGCATGGGCGATGAGTTCTCGTTCCCTTGGGACGGCCTATACCTGTATGCGTTCCCTCCGTTGCCGTTGCTGCTTCGAATCATCAACCAGCTCAAGAGGTCCCGGTGCAGGATGATCCTCGTCGCACCGGCGTGGCCGAGGCAGATCTGGTTCCCGGACCTTCTGGATTTGTCAACGTCCCCTCCCATCAAGCTGTCGGCAGACGCGGACCTTCTCTCCAGAGAAGGGGGCGCCATCTTCCACCACGACCCGGTGTCGCTGAACCTGCAGGCTTGGCTCCTGCAGCGCTAGAGTTTGGAGGCTACGATATACCGGCCGATTGCAGAGAGGTTCTTGCAAAGGCCAGGGTGTCCTCGACTCTCAAATGCTACGGTCATAAGTGGAAGAGGTTCTCTATCTGGTGCCGAGCACAGAAGATCAACCCCCTACGGATTACGGCCCCTCAAGTGCTGCCGTACCTGCTATCGCTGGCAAAGGCTGGGCTGGCCCATGCCTCCATTAAGATTCATCTGGCGGCGATCTCCAGATATACCAGAACCACAGGACGGACGTCCCTGTTGTCCCATCGACTGGTAAAAGAGTTTATGAAAGGACTGTTCCGGTCGTCCCCGGCGTGGGAACTTAACGTGGTGCTGACCAGGCTCATGGGGCCCCCATTCGAGCCGATGCACTCCGCACCGATGAAGTTTGTATCGTGGAAGACTGCATTCCTGGTGGCCATTACCTCCGCACGACGAGTGGGAGAGATCCAGGCCCTATCCTGCAAAGCACCGTACTTGACTTTCCATGCCTCGAGGGTGGTGCTTAGGACGCACCCCTCCTTTATGCCCAAGGTGCCGTCGGACTTCCATCTTAACGAGCCTCTGGTGTTACCGGTTTTCTTCCCGTCTCCTTCGTCGCCGGCCGAGAGGACTTTGCACTCGCTGGATGTGGCTAGAGCGCTGAAGTTCTACGTGGACCGCACGAAGAGTTTCCGGAGGACATCACAGCTGTTCGTGAACTTTGGACCTGTGAATCAAGGGAAGGCTCTCTCGAAGTCTTCTATTTCCAGATGGCTCTCCGGCTGCATCATGCACTGCCACCGGTTGGCTAACTGACCGCAGCCAGGCCGTCCGAGAGCCCATTCGACCAGAGCGATCGCTGCTACTACGGCGTTCTTATCTGGTGTGCCCCTGCTGGACATCTGCAGGGCTGCTACGTGGAGGTCGACGCACACCTTCACGAGATTCTACTGCGTCAATCGGGATTCCAGGGAGGAGTCCAGGGTCGGCCAAGCAGTGCTGCGCAACCTGTTCGCTTAAGGTGAGCCTGGGGAGGAGGTAAGAGATGCTTAATGTTGAGTTGTTGTATTGCTTAATGTTGAGCCTTTGCCACCTCCCGTGGTTGTGCATGTGTGTACTGCTATGTATTCTTATATTCATGAGCATGTGAATCCATGCCAGACCCCATGCTGGAGAAGGAACAAGTTACTTACCTGTAACTGTTGTTCTCCAGCATGGGTCTAGCATGGATTCACATGCGAACCCTCCCGCCTACCCCTCTGCGGCTCTTCACTTGGTCATACTGCCACTTCACGTGCTTCCAAATCTGAAGATGGCTGCCAGAGGCGGGGCTTAGGTAGAGGGCAGTCATTGGCTGTGGTCGGTATGACGCAGAGATCAGTGATTGGTTACTACTACGAAAGACAGATCAGAAACGAAACTGATACTGGTTTTTTTCTTTACCGAGGATTCCCAGCCTGACGACGGGGAATATTCATGAGCATGTGAATCCATGCCAGACCCATGCTGGAGAACAACAGTTACAGGTAAGTAACTTGTTCCTTTCTGGATCTAACAATATATGTGTAAGAGAACCAACTGTTCACCAAAACATTTAGAAAACAGACGGAAGCCAATTCAACCCTATTCGCTACAAGTTGTCATAAAAAATCAGTGATCACCAATATACCAAAAGGGGAATTTGTAAGGGCCCGAAGGAACTGTACTACCAGTAGTGACTTTGTTAAGGAATGTGAATTACTGGAACGCAGATTTCAGCAGAGAGGATACAACAAGAAGTTTATAAAATCGGCACTTAAAAAAGTCAATACAATGAATAGGGATGTAACCCTAATCCCTAAACATCGCAAGGTATTAGAGGAACATAACCAAGTGAGTTTCATTACAACCTTCTCACACAACAATTTTGAAATTAGAAAAATATTAAACAAAAAATGGCATTTGCTACAACTGGATGAGCACCTTCAGGAATTTATTGATGAAAAACCAACAATTATTTTCAGAAAAGCCAGAACTATTAAATCAAGCCTCAGCCCGTCTCTACCCCCCAAGTGTCAATATCAAGCTCGGAATCATGGTTACCAAGTGCACCAAAAGGATTTAGGAAATGCGGATCATGCAGCATGTGCAAATTTGCTCATTCGAATACAGAGACATTCTCAGACTCAAGGGGAACAACCATTACAATCAAGGACACCATCAACTGTCGTAGTAAATACATCGTATATGCCATCATTTGTACATGTAAACGAATATATATCGGAAGCACTATTCGGGAACTCAGGTTCAGAATACAGGAACATTACCATGGTATGAGCAAACCAGACACAACTTTGCCACTTGGACAACACTGGCAAACCAAACATCAACTGGATGACAAAATAGATTTAAGGTTCATCGGTCTACAACGGGCTCTTCTGGGAGAAAAAGGTGGAAATCGGGAAACCCTCCTTCGCCAGTTGGAAGCCCGCCTTATCTGCAAGTTCAGAGCAACTGAATTTGGATTAAACCAAGAACACGAAATGGCATATTTTCTGTAATTGTGAGTAATAATGATCAAGTACTTGTATATCGAACAGTGCATGCCGCAATCTGACTTATTTATATAATGTTTTTTCTATACCCTTGACCTGTTCGGATACACCTATTTTTGCTCTGAACTACAGCTATCCAACAGTGTATGCCGCAAACTGACTTCTTTATATAATGTTTTTTCTATACTGTTGACTTGTTCGGATACACTTATTTTTGCTTTGAATTACAGCTACTCTTGAATAGTTATTGTTCAGGCTAATATGGAGATTAAATATGTGGGAGTTTATATATATTTTTCTTTTTTTTTCTTTTTTTTTTTTTTGAAACCTTGTGCTTGAATAGCATATTTGGTTTGTGTCGGATTTGTCCCCCACACTCTGGGTCCTAAACCAACCCCCATTATTGGCCACTCCCTCAGTATTTGGCTACACTTTATTTTTTCGAAACGCTCACAGCATTTAACATCTCAACTAAAATTGTGCGGAGTAACATAATGCACATTAATCTATTAATATACACTGAACATAGGTGAAACTGTAGTACGTCACCGCATTTCATGAGATTATATGCATGTGAGCATCTTGATACATTATCTGTGACTTTAACATCCAAGTAATCATGACCTTACACTATGCTGTTATAATTTGTGCCATCCACAATATGGGTAAAATGATTGGAAGACTGATTGGAAGCTGTGTGTCACAGCAAATAATAGGCTTGAATTCGAAACAAGACCAAAGAGGCTGTCTGGCTTCAAGTCAAAGGCTGGAGGCAGCCAAGAACTGATTATCTGCTGCGAAGAACAGTAAATGTGAGAAGCTGAGGCATCCCTTGATAAGTTGCAGAGAGAGAACATCATGAATGGCAAGTTTCTTCATTAAAGACTATAAAATGTTAGAATACGAGCAAATTCACGGTCTCTGATCACGTGAGCTGAGGATGAAAATAGACGATGAGCATGGTGCACCGGATTGAAGATGGCGAGTGCCTGTACTCCCTTATATTCCGTTAGGGAGAATTATCAGAAATGTGCTAATTCCCTTCTAGCTTAGAGACCCCCAGCTCTTTTGTGGGACTATAGGACTTTTAATTTTCATCCTGGAGAGAGTTAGAACTGTTTCCTACTCTCTCGTATTTTTATTTGATTTGAGCACTGTTTATTTTGGTTTTGGAGTCTGACAAACTCCATAGGCATCCTCCTTTTACATTGTGACACACAGCACCCTCAGTGCAGTGTCGCAGATAAATCCTTTGGATCTCTATTAAGGTTTAAATACCTGCTCTTGGATAAACTACTGTTTCCAGGAGTAGTGAAGTGAAATTGACTTTACTTTTTCTCTTTGTAGGCCCAGCAATCCCACATGATCTTACATAGAGTGCTGGACGGGTTACTTAATATCCCCTTTGTCTACCTTCTCATGTAACATGTTTGTTACCCTTTCTACAGTTAATGGCTGGTGACAGTGGTTTACTTTTTCGCACCATTGTGCATTTTCTTTACTGCAGGCTGCCCTCGCAGCTGCAGTATTGCACCCATGGGTGCCCATTTTGTCAAAATGGCCCAGTCTTTTTTTTCTTTGCCATTTCTTGTTGGAAAGGTCCTTGAGATTTACTTTGCGCGCCAAACCATGTTTGGTCCATTTGTTCCTTTTGCCTTTGGTGGGATTCACTGTTGAAGCCCGCCTCTGGCTCCATTGTGTCTGGCAGGGCAGGAAGCAAGGGAGTTTACTGAAACTCCCTGTGCTTAGTCTCCTTGGTTACAGGAATGCACCCAAAGGTGATTGGCTGGCGAGCTGTCCTTGGAGGACAGCCACCCTGCTGTGTGAGTGACAGCTAGGCTGCAAATTAATGGGAGAAACTTGTATAAAAGGCGAGGTATTTTGCAAGGACATCAGTCGACCACTGGACGAAGGAACCGAAGAAGCTTGCTGCACCCTCCTGGACAGTTTGTCCTGGACCCTGCTGCAGTGCTGAAGCTCCGAATTTCTAATAGACTAGAGAAGCTCGGAGAGGACGACTTCTCCCCTTGGGTTGGTGGAACCAATCAGCCCCAAGACTAATTCGACTGGAACCCCTCTCTGCTGGCTGTACTTCATTGCTGCTGCAGGAACCGCATGCCAGGCGACAGGAACACCAGAATCGAGTGCATCGCCTTTAAGCCAGACCCGAGCTCCAGGAAGATCCTCCAGACTCCCTTGAAGCAGGACTGACCAAGCCTGAGCCGGCTCAGCAGAGTGCTGGACCCCAGAAGCAAGGAAAGTCTGCAAGGTGTCTGTAAAGACTGGTAGGGGGTGTCTGTACTTCTGCTCCCTATATGGTGGAAGAGAGGCACAGAAGACCCCAGCCAAGATTCTCTATTACGGTAGCGATGGACGAGCAATCAAGGCCTAGCTTCTCAGGAGGTGATGCAGGCTGGTTCTTAAGTACAGTGTAGTCCCCAAGCCCCCACAAAGGAATGTCCACACACTGTATTGGTTAGAACACAGTCTTTATATAATCAATATTCAAGGTTATGTACACTTATCATAATAACTCACTTTGTACTTAGGAAAATCAACAATGGCAAATATATACAGTTCTAAAGTGGTACCACCCTTTGTATTAGATCTCATGAAAAGTGCATCAACAATACTGTAACAATGTCACACAGATCAATAGAGTGAAACCAGCAATAGAGAGAGGAGAGATAACAGATGGTTGAAACAATAGGCAGAAGACTGGCCCTTGCTACTGGACACAGTTCTGTGTGGAGATCCCCCCACCTGGGCAACCTGTAAACTAAAGAGATATAACACAAGCCCAGTCCATATATTGTTCAATAGTCTTATTCTCTCCTACAATGTTTTTACCCCCCCAATGTACCTGGTGGAGTCGAGTTCTTCGAAGAGGCGTCGACAGATCCTTCTTGAATGACCCCCTTTAAAGCAGGAGTCACGGATCGTCGAGAGGCGTCGAGAAGCGTCGAGGAACTCGGTGTTCGGCGTCGGGGAATCGACGGCCCTTCTTGAATGCCTTCCCTTTCAAGCGGGAGACACGGGGCGTCGAACGTCCGACAATGAACAAGGTAGAACGGTGTCGATGAGGCGGCAGCTTCGGTCCAAGCGGTGCTCGTCGACGACGGAGCGTTGGCGTCTTGCAAGGCGGAGGCATGCGGGGCACCTCGATGACAATTGTTCTGGACCGCAAAGATTGTGCAGACGGAGGCCCAGCAAGGGCGTCGAGTCGTTCGAGTCTTTGTGGTCTTCGGGTGGCGGGAAACCCACCGGCAGGTTTCTCCTCGGCGCGTTGGTCGTCCTCGACTTTCTCCGGCAGGATAAAGCGGTCGACGGTGCGGTCGATGGAGTCCTTCGATTCAAATGTTCTTAGGCAAGGAGCGGACGGCTCCGGTCGTCGGCGGCACGGCGTCAAGTGGTTCCCACGGCTGGGCAACACAACTTCGACGGGCCTCCAGCGGTTACACAGACCTGCGAACCCTGGTCGACGGCAATGGACTTCGACGGCGTCGATGTCCGGGTGCTTCACTTCGATCTCCTCGGCGGTCCCGTCTCGGGTCGGCAGCCTTTCGAGGGTCTGACTTCCAGGGCGCTTCGGCGAAGATGTAGCGGTGCTCGATGATCCCTCGGAGCACGGGAAGAGGGCGCCTTACCAGGTCCTCTCTCGGGTCAGTCCTCGACGAATTCGGCAACCTTCAGATCTGTCAAAGCAAATGCAGCAGCAAGTCTTCTTCTTCCAGCTGGACGTCGAGGATCAGCAGTTCCAGTTACTCTTGAGTGGAGACTCAGCTTCTGAACGCTTCTGAACAATTTCCAGTAGTGAGAGGTCCCCAGATATACTATTCTGTCTCTCATCCACACTGCTGGCACACCCACAGCAGCCAATCACACAGAAGGGCATTCATGCAGTCAGTCAGCCAATCAGGCACACAGTGCATTCAGGCCACACTCCTCCCTTTCAGACACTCACAACAAGGAATGTGGATTGGGACAAGTACCCAGCCATTCAACACTACACACTGCATTCAGGCCAGTTTCGGGCAGGGCTGTCTCAGTCTTTGTCTCACATGCCAGAAACCAGACAACCACAACAAGGAGTGTATATTGGTCACACACTCCATTCACCCAGGTCCCACCCACAGGAGGTACCCACAACATACAGTCACTGGGAAGGCTCCAGTCAGTCTAGCTGGGCCTTCACAACAACACCATATATGGAACTTCCACCCAACAGCCAGTCAGGGGGAAGGGACAGAGTCAGGGCTTCCCAGGACTTTGGAAAAAACAAGATAACAGGCAATAGAAAGCAAGAGGCCACAGGGGCCATCTTGTTTTCTATCAGGAATCAACTGATCCCAATGGCAGGGCCTGGGTATCCCAAAATGGAGGACACCCAGAGCACCTGTCAAATTCAGCATGGAGCTGCCACCAGCCCATACCCTGCTCTGTGGGCCACCCACAGGTGCCCAAAAACATACACTAGGGGCACAGGGTTGTACCCCTACCCATGGGTGCCATAAGGGTATCCCATGGGTCTGTTCACCAAACCAAAAGAGAGAGCTGCACTGCCAGGAGTCCCAAATGGACTCCTGGGCAGAAAACATGACAGAACACACAATAAAAGGCAGTAAAGGACAAGGTTTCAGAGGCCCTGTCCCTCTGATGCATTTCCAGCATCACAGTGTCCAAGAACCGTGGTCGTGCTACTTGCGAGTTGCTGAAACCGCCAGGTGCGCCCTTTCACTGACCTTTGAATCGTATTGCAGGAGTCCCCAGACGTCCTCCCTCTTGTCCCCACGAGGGAGGCCATGGAACAGGATCTGCAGGAACTACAGCGGGAACAGAAGCCAGCTGGAACATTTTCTTCAGACTCTAGGTACTGTGAACTAAGTGTGTAGCTTGCTCGCTCTGACTGGAGACTTGCATTTGCTGCTGCCCTTTGCAGAGTTGCTTGCAGCTTTGTCCTTCACAAGCCTCCCAGCTTGTGCCTCAACAGCGATTTCCTTTTTCAACAAAACTCTCTAACATTGTGCAAGACTTTTGTGCTAATCTTCAAGAAGTGCTTCAGCTCCCCTAGACTTTGCTCAATTGACATTGGCTGTCCTGGCTCCCTGAAGACTCTTCTTACCTCTGACTTTGTGTTTAACTGTACCTCCAAAAAGTCATACATACGTTACTTGTATAACTGGGAAAGGGTTAACCTACATTGCATTGGGGGATTCTAAAGTGCTTACCTGTTTGAGAAACTTGTTAACCATTGTTTACTTCCCTAACCTTTTTTCTTTTGCCACCACTTCAGTATTACCATTTAAGTGTGAAAAGTGATCTATTAATGTACAGTGTCCTAACTATTGAAGTCACCTCAGGGTGTATGAATATCTGGATGCCATCCCAAAAAGGTATCTACTTACTTTATTGAACTGAAGGAGTGTGTTTTGAAGTGTATTTCAAGTGCTGCATATTGCTCCCTTCTAAAGAAGGCTTATTTTAAAACTGACAAATTAATAAATAATAATTGTATTAAGAAACCTTGAGTAGAAGTGTTATTTGAATACTTGTCGCTGTGAAACTCTGTTGCAACCGTACAGCTCACATTGACAGCTCTTGAGATAAACCTGGCTGCTCAGTCACACTACCGACGTGTGTATTACAGGCCTATACCAAAGGTTGGGTTCCCTATTGCCATGAGGACAAGGCTGGTGTAGTCTCCCACAGGGTTACACATACAATCTTGCCTAACGTATTCCCAGAGACGAGAAGCTACTACAAGGCCGAGTTCAAAGACAATGTTAATGGCAGACGGCATGAGTGATGAAATGTTGGGCTAATTGGGTGGGGAGATATGTTCAAGTTCACCCACCAGCACCTGGGGTACCAGCTTGCGTGCTGTTAGAGCATTGAATGTTCCAGAAGGGTAGACGCATGCCCACCATTTGTAGAAGGCAGTATAACGAAGAGCCTTATAGTTTGAGAGCCAATGCAGTGTTGTGTTTCTAATTGCTTTCGAGGCTGACTTGCATTAGGGGAGGGCGTGAGTGCCACCTGGCTATAGAGACCCAATCACGATCCTAGCCCATATAGAAAGAATACTTGAACGTTCCCCTTGACCCCACCACAATCTCCCGTAGGTTTTCTTAGTTTGCCACGTAGTATGACGTCACGTATGACTAACTTAGTATAAATGTGTTTTTTCGTGAGATACTTTGAGATTATGCTGTGCGATGTCCGTTGTACTCCCTGATTTAGACAATTGTTAATACGTTATTTGTCAACTTCCTAAGTCAGTCTTATTATTTAGTTTGCAAAGTTATTCTCTGTCCCATCCATAGTCTGTAAAGCTGAGACAGGACACCTTTTTACTAAGCTGTATCGGAAACTTACCGATAAAAATACCCTTCTAAAATACAATAGTTTTCACCCGCTGGCCTTACGTGATAACTTACCAGTGGGACAATTCTTAAGGATAAGAAGAAATTGCTCAAACATCGCAGACTACATAAAAGAAGGAAAGGATTTAAAACTAAGATTGAAAATGCGAGGATACCCTAAGAAAATTATCCACTCGGCTTTTAAATGAGCCCAGCATTCCAACAGAGAATGATGCCTTAACCCAGAACCTAAAACAAAGGAGGACAAAATGACATGTGTGACAACATTCAGTCCAATTAGTAATAAGTTAAAGTGTATCAAGAAGAACTGGCAAATCCTTCAAACAACCGACTTTAACCCTATTACACCACGATTTGCTTTTAAGTGTCAAAGTCAGACATGCTGGTGCACACACATCCTAAAAGATCGGAAACATTGAGTCAAAGTACTCTATGGCACCTCCCGCCAGTAGTAGGCCATTTTAAATGTGGCCACTGCGCAGTATGTCCTTTAACCAGCAACTTAAAATCCATTGAATTAAATGGAGGAACTAGACGCTTAGTGGTTTTTCCAACTGTGCATCCTCATGGGTGATTTATGGAGCCAAGTGTCCATGTAACCATATATATATATATATATATATATATATATATATATATATATATATATATATATATATATATATATATATTTCATGAAACAGCGTATATGTGAACACAAATCATGTCTAAAAAACAAAGTGGCTAATAAGCCCTTGGTGGCATATTATGAAACACTTAAACATAAACACACCGAACTGTTTTGGTTCGTACTCCAGTTAATTCCCCCAACAGAGAGAGGAGGTAACAGGGAAGGCCTACTCGCCTTGAGCGAACAACGCTGGATATATTCTCTAAAGACGGTAACCTGTGGTCTAAATGTAGCTCTGGAGTGGAACTCCCTTATTATATGACTCCAGATCCTGTTTTGCCCTTTGATTTTTTTCTGTGTAGGGTTAAATATTTTCAAAAATTTCTTAGCGCGCTTAGCACCAACAATTATTTGTGTATGGTGAGGTGCATTCTGGTTAAGGTAGGCCCTACCATTTGTCTGTTTGAGGTCAGTGTTCCATTTGCCCTTTTTTTTGAAACAATCGTGCCGAATGAGGCAAGTAATATAATGAACAAAATTCAGACACACATGACACTTGTATACCTAGAAGATCTGAAGGCGAATGTTATATTCTACAACAACCTTCTCCTTTAACACAGACAAGGTCATGTGCTCATGATGCCTCACGTGACACAGAATCGTGTTTCGATAAAGCCTGACGTGATTGCCCGACCTCTCTGTTTCACTGACAGCCACCTCGCCGTTACGGGCATGCGTTTAAGAAAACAATGAGCAAGGAAGCTGCCTGAAGTACGCGCGGTTGTTTCTTTGCAGACAACGATTCGGAAATCCCTGCTTGGATAACATTTAGAGGACCGGAAGGTGAGTAAATAGACCATTTGGTGCATTGACATCAGCTGTTTTGTCGCTTAGCGGCTGAAGGTATTAGAAAGAACGCGCGCATGCAAATTCGTAGGAGTTAGCCTACACGTTATATTGTTCTGTCACTGCCACAAAGGTGAATTTTTGCAAATTAAGAAACGTAGGGCTACGCACTAATTTGGTGTCAACAACCTTTTATACATGCCAATTAAAACTGTTTTGAGCTAATTCATACATGCTCAAATCATTATAGCTTAAAAATGCTTAAAAAAAATCTTTAAAAAACAATCCCTGAAGTGAGGTATTGTATGCTAGACGGTTGCATTAATAGTACCATAGCGTATAATGCGCCGTTCACCTTTACCTTCAGAATAAAGTGCAAGTGGTCTACAAACACTTTGATCACGGTCAGCTGCCCGTCCAGGCAACGGTGGTAGATGAGAAGAAATGATACACGCTACAGACCTTGGCACAAGTGTCTAAAGGTAAGCTGTTTAAAATGAAATAACAGTAATGTGGCCCCGATTTTTATGACCATAGATAGAGTTCCACACAAATGGCGTTATAGAGAGGAGGTCTCATCTCTATGGGAATAGCTAAATTTAGCAACAACAAAGTTTTCTTCAGAGAATAAATAGAGTATGAGAGTGGGAATCTTGATATATCTTTTTTCTTTTCCTTTTTTCCTCTCATTTTTAGATCTGTATAAGATATAGATGCCAAAGAAATTTAGGGGCATCCAATTTCAAATCAGGAACAACCTGGTGATCAAGGCACCACACAAAGTGGACCTTCGAAAAAAGCACAGGCTACAATTGAGCCGAGTTGCGCTCACGCCTATAGTGGATGTAAGTAGGGGTTGTGTGATATTCCTATGTGGATGTTTTGAAAATAACTCGCATCTAGAAACAGTGTAATGGTGAAACACAGATTGTACTAATATAGTGGATGAATTTTCTATGTTGCCAAATCATGACTGGTGGGTTACAAGATAAAACATAGATCTATGTTTTTTGAACTAAGTAATGTGAAAAGAATATTAACTGTATTGCTGCGAAACCACTACTTGAAGATATGTTTTTTAAATGTTTTGTTTTTAGATTTATGCATATTGGTATATGGGGTACACAAGAGTGAAACTGAAACAGAGAAGCAATATTTTTTGTCCTGAAGAAGGCCATAAGATTAAGGGTTCGACAAGCACTAGAGATAGTGCCCAATTTTACCCAAGGGCCGAAACATGTCGACTATTATATAAAGACTAGGAAACAACTGAAGTCTTTGATCTAACTGCATTAATATAATATGGTGTGTCGTACTGATGACAAAGAAACCCCCCCCACAGATAAATCTGTTTTTTAACCATGTTTTTGTGAATGAATAATTCTCCGCTTTTATGTATGTATAAGATGTATTTTGATAACATTGATTAAAAACTATTTTTCATTATTAAAGCGTCAGTAGTGGTTCAGTAATAATGTCAAGGGTATCCTGGTCTGTTATGGGACACCTGTGATAGATCTCACATTGTTGAAGAAGAAATTAGGTTTTGTATTGTACAATAGATAATATCACACAACCCTACATCTATAGGGGGAGAGTGGGGTAATACGTTTCTTTGTTTATATTTAACCATCCATAGTACGACATGTTAGCTGGAGTAAAAGGGCCTCTAGGGTTCACGTGGTAGCATGTCGGATGGTTGACGTACAGACCCATCGACCTATAGACTCCAGTTCTTTGGACGATCGAGTGCCCTTTGCCATGTAGCCAGAAGATTGTGAGGTTTCCTGTGGAGAGCTGCCAATATAGAATTCTTGCAAGAAAATTGATACATGTGGGATGGGTCCCTCTTTGACGAAATCCTTCCTGGTTTCCACAGGCGCTTTGCGGATGGATGGCGAAAGTGGTCGATTGGAGGGAGCTGAAAGATGGAATGGTGAGTAGACTAAGGGCATGGTAGTAAATTGAGGGGATGGGATTGTGGTAGTTTAAAAGGTAATGTGAGGCTCAGTGTAAGAAAAGTAACGAGTGGTGTTTTTGTTTATATAGATGTGATAAACCCAAGGAGTCCTGGTTCAAGGGAATTTCATAAGTCGTCATATGCTTCAATCGAAGTAATTTAGGAGACGCAGAGGATAGATCCCTGTAAGATATGACTTAAACCCCCATAAGGGTATATTTAGAAGCAGAGCTAAGGAAAAAGTTCTGAGAATTAATGTGAAGTCAACTAGTCTGTTTGTATATGTGTTATACTGAGGTGTTGAAGAGGGACACCAGCATAAAGAAAACTAAGAAAAGGTTGAGAAGATCTAGCATCTAGCCAGATAAGTTGTCGGTACCAACTTAAACCTAGATTGAGACTATTGGAAAATAAAGGGTTTAAGCAGCGGTTTGTTAGAGCGCGCTCATATTTGTTTTTATAAACCTATTTTTTGTAAAGCACCGGTAAGTATTGACAGTCATTTGAGACTTGTCACAATGGAAGATGTTACTCCTTTTAACGCACTTGAGTAAAACCCTGCCAAAACACATGCCCAAGCTCAAACAGCATAGTGCAGAATGGGTAAAAGGCAGAGCCGATAAGATGTTCATGCCGTGGCCTCAAGGGGGATCTTTGGCAAAAGCGGTATTGCAACATATGATCACATACTTGCACTCTGCGTACATGGGAAAGATATTGGAGAAGAGGTTAGCTATTTTAGAGCTTTGGAAGATGTACCATGAAGAGAGAGGATCGGCCACCTGGAGATTGGATGCTTAATCTGTGTAAGGGGGAAGGTTTCAAGCCTTCTGCTCCCCTAGTATCGCTTGAAGTAAAAAGCGGTAGCACAGAAAGCGCATGATTGTATCCATTGAAGGAACTGAAAGCGGTGACAGGGTATAGTAATGAAATATATGAACTGCCTGTTTAGAACAGTGACAATCGTCCAGAGGAGACTAAGAGAAAAGAGGAGAATTAGAACGAAAAAAGAGACCTCGAGAAAGCGAGATTGATCGCATTCAAATGAATGGAGCCAAGTCCAGTGATACAATGGAGCAATATAGAAGAGTTCCTCCTGTTACAGGGAGCAACATTAGGACCATCTAAAGTTACATTAGATGAGCATTTCGATAAAGGGAGTATCGGAGATAGGATCGATAAAGCCTATCAGGATTTAAGAGAAAGAGGTGAATCGGGAAGCCGAGGAAAAGGAGATCGATTTATAATCTCCCAATTACGAGGTGAAGAGGGAAGCTCACTCGGTCCTGAGCATAGAGCCCTGTCTTTAAGTAGGCTAACATTAGACAAGGGTGAACGAGAGTAGAGCCATACTAGTTGGGGACTAGACAGGTCAGATAAAGATAGAATCCTTCAGTAGGAAGGGAAGTAGCGTGTGCGCCCCAGAGGGAGGCTCACAGGCAGACATGGGAGTAAAATGGTTGGATTTATAACAACGTAAGGCTAGGACACCAGATCCTATAGCATGTCCTGAGCGCCCTAAAGAATGATTGTATAGCAAAAGGGGAGAATTGGTGCCATATGTAAACCGGTTAAGGTCCCTGCCAGGAAGAAGGCGATCAGGAACTATTGTTCCTACCATGGATAGGCAGACGGTGGGAGCGGATTGTGGAATAGGGTTTACACCGTTTCCTCCATTGGGGAAGGAAGGGGCGAGACCACAGTATATTCCATGGACAAGGATATTTTAAGGTGCAAACTCCCCAGCTTAACAGCGGGTGCGGGAAAATGGATTTATGAGTTAGAGAAAATGACCAGAGGAAATACATTGGCAATAGGGGTTATAGAGGATCTGCTAATAGCTATTCTTGGGGGAAGTGCAAATGACATTTGGATGTGAGCAGGTTATTTGAGTATCACGGCACAAAACACGCGCACGATGGAGCGCCATTTAATAATTGTTGGGCAGATGTCTGGATAGCCCTTGGAGTACAATATCCTGATGTGTCAGACATGGGTACGATTATGACATGAAAGAAGATCAGCTTGCTTACATTTGAGAGCGCTGGTCTCTTGAGACTTGCGAGCCATGGAGTAAAACAGTGGCAGTATTTTGCCACATTTTGTGTCCGGAAGTGCCTAAGCAGGTACAAAGAAAACTTAAGAAGTTAGTGGGAATTGAAGCAAAACCGTGGCCTGAGATACAGTTGACTATAGTGCATCACTGTCGACTGTTACAGGAGAAGAATAAAAAGAAAGACGATGCTTGAAAAATTGAGGAAGCTGTTAGTCCAGAAAAGAAACTCAAAATATGCCATTGAAGGAGCGGTATTGACAAGTGGAGAAGGGCTAGAAGTACAGCAAGCAGTGGACACATCACAGGCGAATAATCAGTGCCCAATGAATCGGGGAGGAAGTGGGTTTATACCACAAGGTAGAGGCATGGGTTACAGAGGAAGGGGTGGATTTCAAAACACCTAAAGTGGGTATTCAAATGGGCAGAATGACAATCGTAATGCAAGGAGAATTTAATCAAGAAGGGCTAATTAGACAAAACCCTCCTATATGTTGGACGTGCAGAATGACTGGGCACATTGCGTGAACATGTGGGAGATGAGGGTATATACAAAATGGTCAATACTCAAGAGGGGGGGACAGCTTATCCTCCAGCATATAGCTCACAAGCTAGGGTAGGATTCACCCCGGATTAGACAGTGTATCAGGCACAAGCACCACAAATGCAACAGGTACAGGAACGGAAGCAATCGCAGCAGGCATCATTGAATCTACTGCAAGGGCAGTTGCAGCATGCCCCCATGCAGACACATTGTTACGCTCACCTGGTCTCTGCAGAGACGTTTGGGCACGGTTGGAGCCCTCCCTCGATTTGGCTCCCCTGGATCACCTCTCTCTCCCTGTCGCTGCAGAATCTGCTGTTCTGAATGCCAGTATTGCCCCTGGGAGAAGATGAGGCAATGAGAATGGCATGGTGGTGTTGTGACTTCCCTCGACCCTCTCGTGCCAAAATGAGGTGCGCAAGCATTTTCCCATGCAAGCTCACCTGTTGTAGTGTAATGTTGAGCTATCCGTCCTGCTTCTTATAGCAGGGGCACGTAGAGTGGACCTAGTTGCTTCACTGGTCCGTGTAAGTGTTGATCCAGACCGGCTGCGACCAATCCACTTAGAAGGTAAGTCTTTTGGGTTATGATTATGGTTTGTTTATTATAATGTCTTTGGTCTTGATCATTAATGGTAATTCTTGCAATGTCTTATCTCTTCCCAATAGGTGTGAACATGTAGATCGGAGTCATGCAGCGAATCCAGGGATTCCCCTGAGGATGATGGAGCTTCCAAAGTAGCTGTTAAGTTGGTCTTTATGATGGAACTCTAGTCTCAAGTATGGCGCGACCAAGCGTTTGTTATATATATGATTTCTAACTTGTGTTTTTTTTTTCCCTTGCAGGAGAAGGCCGGCGGCGTAGAGCTAAGTCTGGGTGTTCGGTTCAGCTCCGTGGTTGCAGAATGAAGGTTTGCGAAGGAGAAGAAAAGAAGTGGAGCTCCGAGTAGCTTGGCGCCGGATCAGGTGAGAAGAAGTCTCCCACTCCGATAGTGATGGGATGCAAGTAAGAAGCGCGCATAGCGATGGAGCGGCTGGAAGCAGGTAAGGTGCGCCCTCAGTGGTGGAGTAGCTGGATTTAGGTAAGAGGCGTCTTCAGTGATGGATTTGCTGGAATCCGGTAAAATGTCTTCAGAGATGGAGCAGCTGGAATCAAGTGGATGCACAGGTAAGGACAGCGGTAAGAGTTGCGCTGCAGAAAGCAGAATAATGCGAAGCAGAGGCATGTGGATGGGTTGGCCTTATATAGGCTGGCCCTGGCCCCTCCCTTTAGCCCTGCTTAGTGGCTCCACCTGGCCCCTCCCAGGGACTCTTGCACATGCCTTCCATTGATGTTCTATGGCCACGCCTAGCCCTGCTGCACTTGCCTTAGGCACAGTGTGTGCAAGGCACACTTTTTCATGAGCCTGGCGCCAAAGGCGCCAGGACTGGGTCCATTTGGACCCTAGAGGTGAGGAAGGACTGGACCCTTGTCCAGTGGCCATGACACACAGCAAAACGCAAGCACAGGACAATTATTGATGCCTAGAATAAAGGGTGTCACAGGGGAGAATGACGGCTGCTAAGGTACGAATAGCTAACAGACGAACACATCCTCAGAGGATTTATGTAACATAATGAATGCTAACCACACCATAGGTTTCTAAAAACCCATAATTGCTTACAGTTAATGAAGACACAGGATACCATCCAGCGGGCTGGTCCAGTATAAAGAAATCATCCATATTTCACACTGCAGTAGAACGACTAGGTGAGTGAAACTGGCCTGACTGTATTAACACAACGTGAACTTTAATGCAATTTTGATCTCCTAGTGGGACACAGAGCCTTACAAGCAACTTGTCCCATAAGAGACCACCCTTTAACAACGATAGATATCAAACAAATACCCTAATAGTGTTTTTACCCACAGAAAAGACACAAGAAAAATTCTCGCTTATTTAAGAGCAGAGCCCTGCAACTTGGCTCTCCGCAGATTCTAAGGTTAGTGACCTAGAGCTTTAAGAAAGTAAGTGCATTATAAATAACATAAGGAAACAGTAAATTACAGTTACTTTATTAGAAAATATACCTAAATAGTTTAATTCTCTTTTAGAAAAAGCATAAAGTTCGGATATCTTCACCTGAAGAAGGGCACAACTAAGCCCGAAATGCGTAGTGAAGGATAGGGGATGCTCATTTGAGAGTCACCGACATGACCAAAGCATCCACATTTAAGTCCTATCAAGATATCTGGATCTATGAATCACTTTGAACAGAATGCTGAGAACTTTTGTTATTGATGTTCTGAGAAAATTACATTGATGAAATGAAAATCCTTACACCATTTACCAATTGTTGAATCCAAATTATGTGACAAAAAGCACTGTAATGAGGAATAATTACTGTGTATTAACATTGATTGTATTGTAAATGAGAACAAGAGATTTGCATCTAACGCATTGATTGTGGAAAACTCTGAAATGTGTTTATATATACATATATATATATCTATATATATATCAAGCTATATGATTGTAAAGTACTGATTTTTTTTTTTACCAGTTGTATTGGAATAAGTGTGCCCTTGTTTGCCCACTGTTTTTCTGCGTGGGACCTTATATTTTCTTAGTTTCAGATCTGGTAGCACAGACCTAACAAGGAGCACCTGAGAGTCATTGACTAGATATATAGAATCTTTTTTTTTCCCTCAGTGCACCCCCACAACCAATTACTTTAAGATAAAGAGGAAACCAGGAGCAATTTTACCTCGAGTGAGGGAATACCCGATGTCTCGAGAGGTAGATGAGGGCATTTTTTAAACTATCTCAGCATTGATGAAGCAAGTTATTCTGGTACCGTCAGTCATTTTGTAATACCGCGGTGTACCCTGTAAAGGGAGGGTCATGGAGATTCATACAAGACATGAGACCAATTAGCCAGATTGTAGAGGCAGAGTTTCCTTTTAGTTCCAAATCCTGAGACGATGCTATGTAGTATCCCAGTAGAAGTGCGATATATCAGTGATTGACTCGAAAATTTTCGTTTTTCTCAATTCCGTTGCACAAAGACTGAACATCCTTTACGTTTCACCAAATTCTACTGAAACATACTCGTTTGCCTCAAGGGTACTGTGAGTCTCCATCAATCTTTAATAGAGTCCTGCAGATAGACCTTGGCAATATTGATTTTAAAAGTACTGTGATACAGTATGCAGATGATATTCTGATTTGTAGTATAACAGAAGATGAGTGTAGACAAGATTTGATTCAATTAATGACTATCCTTGCAGACAAGGGATACAAAGTAGATCAAGAGAAGGTACAGTATTGCCAAGAAGTGTTGTATATAGGCCAGTCGATCCCTCATGAGCGGAAAGAAGGTGACAGCTGAAAGAGCTGAAACTATTATGAAAACTGTTTAACCGCACATAGTAAAGCAGATGCAGCGATTTTTTTTTTTTTGGATTATGTAATTATGTGAGAGTGGATGTTTGACTGTAGCTCATACACAAGACTCCTTTTGCAGGCTTTAAAGAAAGCACAAGTAAACGAGGAGAAAATAGAATGGACTGAGGAAGGAGAATAAGAATTTGAAGAATTGAAAAAAGCTATTTGTACGGCTCCAGCTTTAGGAATTACCAATTATGATGACACCAAAAGAGTTGCATATGCACCAGATATTTCAAGTTTTGATGCTCTAGAAATTAAGGAAAAGGTGGTTACGATTATGATGGTAAAAGAAGGCTTTAGCCATTTATCAATAGCTCAGTTAATGGAAATTCAGGGCAGTGCACCACAGGAAGAGCAAGATGTATGGAAACAAAGGGGGTGTTCCCCACAGAAGCATTGTGGCGACAGGACAGTACTGGAAAGCTGGTGATGCCGGTAGCATTGAGGGTAGCGCTTCAACAGCTACACTACCGGGCGCATGTAACTAGGGAGTCTCGCTGCAGCTATTGCAGAAGATTGGTTTGTACTGAACCTGTAAGAACATGTTGCATTTTATGTAGTAAATTGCATCGGATGTCAAAAGTTTACTGCTGGGCATACACTGCGAACAATTAGAGGAGTGTTTCCTCGACCGAATGGTCCTTTTCAACATTTACATATTTATTATGCTGCAACTATGTAGTGGATATAGGTATTTGATAATGGTGGATCGAAGCAGGTCCTTGTGCACACCCTGATGCCACGTGCACAGCAAAGTTTTTAGTACGTTAAGTCTCTCCAAGATGGGGAATGTGTGAAGTGCTGAGATCTGATAATGGGCCACATTTTGTTAATGAAGTATTTGAACAAATAGGATTGTTATTGAATATTAAACATATGTTTTCTTCTGCTTATCACGCGCAAGCAAACTGGATATGTGAGAGACTCAACGGCCTCCTAAAGGAGAGAGTCACTAAGCTAAAATTGACACTGAAGAGGTGATGGCTATATTGCCTGCCCTTAGTGTTATTTGCCCTAAGGAATCAGCATGGTTCGGACCATCATCTCACACCCCACAAGTTAGTGACAGGAAGACAAATGAGAATGCCTTTGACTCCTCCATTGAGGAGCGAAAGTGATCCCCAGAGTTCTGAAAAACTGTTAGGAAAGGAATTAAATGAGTACTTGTATGACCGCTAGTATCTCCGTCATTTCAGATCAACTCAAGTGCCAGGGGAGGGGGGGGGTCGGTCTCCGAACACAGATGACCATTCAGGAGCCGGAGTTTCAAAACTGTTATCAGTACCTAAAGTGTTTATTGGTGATACAATATTGATTCAGAACTTTACTAGAAAGTGGCACGAACCTAGATTTTTTGGGCCATTCATTGTGGAAGACATTACTCCTTCTGCAGTAAAAGTTCAAGGAAGGAGAGCCTGGATCTATCTTAACGATGTTAAAACCTGCATTGCAGAGGCTGACGCACCCCTAACGATTGATTCGGAAGCAAGACCAGAAGAATTTCAGCACGTGCTGCCTTGATCGATGACTAAGAAGGACAATAAACCAACAGATTCATTAAAGTGCAGATTTGCACTTGGACTGTGGCTCTCACGAGCACTCCTTAAACATATTATAGCAGGCATGCAAATCCATTTCTTGAGCCACATAGTTTTTTGAAAATGAACTTTAGAAAGTTGACATGTGAATATATTTAAGCTGCAACATTTAGTTAGAAATTGGTAGTGTGAACAATACGCTGATTCTTTTCGTACAACGTAGTTGTTTGGTTGAATCTTTGGTTCTGACAAACGACGATGCCCATAGTCTTACTCAATGTTTTCATATATATTCTTCGAGCTTATCCTGCTCTTGTTGGGCGTAGTGTCAACATACATACTTTTCTGCATGATCCTAAAAAGTGCCCTGCGATGAGGCTACTTGCGACAAAAATTGAACAGATTCTGCAGCTACTCTATTTACCAGAACTCTCTGATTAAAAAGCTTTTTTCCTTCCTTTAGCTAGTGTACAGGCATAAATGAGGAATCTTGAAAATTGTACTATTTCAGAGAATGAGCAAGCCCAACTAAATCCAGAATATGCCAAATAGTTGAAATTGATATGTTGGTTTATGATATACATACGTGCCACCATATTCGGTGTCTTTCTGGTTCTTCTGTTTAGCAGTCCCTATTTTAACAACGCTTTCGTTGAGACAGGGCTTACTGTGATCCCTCCAACTACAAGTACTGCTCTTGATGTATTTGCTTCCATTAAGGTAGAGACTCCTATTCTCCCCAGAGAGAACTCTTTTTGATATACTTCATGATTATTTAAGAACTGATTTGATAGTATTGAGAAGAGACATTCAGAGGAAGATAATGATGGGATTAACACATCTAGACAGTACAGCACACTTGGGTAATAATGCGGTATCGGCACATGAAAAAGGTGAGGGAGAAGACATCTAAGGAGAGTTGCCATGTTTGCGCACTCATACCATTTGCCACGGATGCAACACAAACTTTCATTTCTAGAGAAATTCCTGAATATGATGAGATGTCTTGTTCATCTTGCAGCATGCATGACAAGAGGCCAATTTCAAGGAAGCTGGGCCACCTTGCGATGGAGGTTGAAATGGTCATTTCTGTTCCAGGATGATTATATCAAGACTACACAGATGGGGAAAGGAACCTGGGTGAAAAAACAAGTTACTTACATATCCTGAGAAAGAACATGAAGAGGTGGTAGTTGCGAAGATGTAGACTGAATTGCCCTGATAAAGCAGAAGTAGCAGGATGGCCTGGATGTTGGGAATAAACGCAAGTTTTAGTTTATGGACAAGTGAAATCCACAAAAGGATGGGAAGGGGCCTGATGTCCTGCACAGCTCATCTATTGATGTCAGAATGTTTGCCAGAAGTACAGAGAGTGAATGATGCTTGTTTAAAGTCCTGGGCCAACCACGCCCGACTGTTGACATGGGTAGAAGATGAATCGGGCCTGATGACTGTTGCATTGATAAATGCGACATTGTGCTTAAAAAAAAAAAAATGGGAAGAATTATGTGTGAAGAAATAAAGGCTGCAAGACTACAATCAACGTCATTGGAATGGGAGCAGTGACAGCATCCTGATGGACCAATATTGGGTTTGTGAATCCAGAGTTTACATGAAGCTGCCCAAGGATTGGGGAGGGACGTGTTCCTTGGTACTCATACATGTTCCAGCATTAGTGATTCTGAAAAGTGACTTGAACATTGGATAATTTCCAAAGGTAGATGCCCATTTTAGGAAAAGATCACTTGAGTTCCTCAATCGAACCAGGAGAGAGAATTACTTTTCAGCGAAATCAATAGAAGCCTTTGATGCCATTCTGTATGAGCACAGGTTGTTCAGCCAAACTGCAGCAGTCTTCAAGACTATCTTTATGCCTTGGATCCAGACGATGGCCAATGCTAAATGGCTACAGATTACCAGATGGGAACTCCAGCAGACAATCAACACCACTATTTAGGGATTCATGCGATCAAGGAAGAACTAAGCCATAATACTGACTGTCCAGAACAGATAGGTCCTTGATATGATCACAGCAATGGATGGCGATGTTTGCGACCTTGAACAGAGGCCATAACGCTGCTAACAAACCTGCACAACAAGATGGAAGACGAGACAGAAGATATTGCAGATGACGACTGGTTCATGTCCATCTTTTCATGGGTTCCACAATGAATGGCGAATATATTCAAGCTCTTGGGAGCTATACTCGTGATGGTGATGTTTGGATTCTGTGTAATCGGGATAATAATTACACAGTGTAAGACGACAGCAAAGAAAGCAGTAGGAATGAAGATCATGATGGATGTCGAGTCAGAATTTAGGCTTAAGGAGTTGACAGATGAAGAAATCACAGACTACATAAAGGCTAGTATCTTGGCTCCAGAGGGAACAAAGTTCCTGCATCCAAGAAACCACAGTAAGTATGTGTGATGATGGATTTACTGATGGCTGATGTAGCCATGTGACGGGGAGCGTCGATGAATATGTAAGTCAGCAGGATCTCTGAAAGGAGTAATGAAAATGTGGACTCCAAAGAAGCACTTTTTCAAAAAACGATGTGGAAGCTGGTTAAGGAGTGGTCGATGACTCGACCAGAGGGGGGAGTATAGAGGAGCAGCCGGGTGCCTCTACAGGAAGTCCTGCCTCTATTTTGCCTATATGCTAGAAACCGGACATTGCGACATGTGCAACGCCAGTAATGGCACCCATACCACTAAGTCTTTGAGATGAGAGATACGTTGAGAAAGCTCTATGTGAAGTATCCTCGAAAGACTGATCGTCTCCTAAGAGAAGCACCTGAAGAAGTGTGAAGATGTGAAAAGGAGAAGCTGGTGACATCACGAAAGATGAGTGACTCATTGGAAAGGACGACCAAATAAGAGAATTAATAGGTAATAAAGAATCTGATGGCGGCGTAAAGAATCAAGAAGACTCATGTGTGCAATGAAGATTACATGTGTGAAGAACACTGCAGAAAACACAAGCCATTTTACAATTGTACAGATCTTGCAAGGCAAGTAGACTAGGTATTCATATAAGGCTGGCTATACGTAGTATATAGACTGCAGGTGGTGCCACCAACATCTATGTATATATAGTTTTGGACATTCGATGATACAATGTTAGTAAGCGAGTCTCTATGAAGGAAGATGGTTTGGAAGCGATGTGTATCACAGCAAAGAATAGGCTCGAATTCAAAGCAAGACCAAAGAGACTGTCTGGCTTGATGTCAAAGACTGGAAGCAGCCAAGAAATGGTTATCGGCTGTGTAAACAGTAAACGTGAGAAGCCGAGACATCCCGTGATATGTTGCAAAGCGATAACACCATGAGTGGCAAGCTACTTCATTAAAGACTATTAAATGCTATAATACGAGCAAAATCACATTCTCTGATCACGTGAGCTGAGGATGAAAATAGATGAGCATGGTGCACTGGATTGAAGATAGCGAGTGCCTGCACTGCCTTATATTCCCAGAGACGAGAAGCTACTATAAGGCAGAGTTCAAAGACAATGTGAATGGCCGACAGCATGAGTGATGAGAGATGTTGGGCTAATTGGGTGGGGAGATACGGTCGAGTTCACCCACCAGCACCTGGGGTACCAGCTTACGTGCTGCTAGAGCATCGAATGTTCCAGAAGGTTACAAGCATGCCAACCAATTGTAGAAGGCAGTATAACGAAGATCCTTATAGTTTGAGAGCCAATTAAGTGTTGCTTCCAATTACTGTTGAGGATGACTTGCACTAGGGTAGGCCGTGAGTGCCCACCTGACTATAGAGACACAATCACGATCCTATCCCATATGGAAAGTATACTTAGATGTTCCATTTGAGCCAACCACAAGCTCCCGTAGGTTTTTAGTTGGCCACATAGTATGACATCACGGATGACAAACTTTTAGTATAAATGTGTTGTTTTTCATAAGATACTTTGAGATTATGCTGTGCGACGTCTGTTGATGTCCGTTGTACTCCCTGTTTTAGACAAATGTTAATCAGAGTTATTTGCTAACTTCCTCAGTCTCTTATTTAGATTGAGAAGTTATTCTCTGTCCATCCGTAGTACGACATGTTACCTTGAGTGAAAGGGCCTCTAGGGTCCGTCATCCATGGTGTTAAAACACCATCAATTAAGTTGCTGCATAGAAAAGACACTTTTGCCTTCCTTTCTAATACCATTTCTTGGAAAAGGCACTTTTTCATTATCCTTAAAGTGTTGGTTGAAAGAGACATTTCCACTAACTATAAAGGAACATTGTTTGAACAGAATACTTAACATTCTGAGACAATCCAGGGGAAGGGAATCCTCCTGGATACAAGGATTCTTTTTTAGATCTACATATTTGGTTTTTGCACCCTTTTTGCTGAATTTCAAGCAGGCAAATTTACCTTGCATTGTTTGTTTTAGTGTGATGGTCTGCTTGCTATAGTTAGTTTTCTAGGTAGGTAAACTCTCTTTAGGGTAGGGATAGATGGGCTTTTATCCAAACCCCATTTATCAAAAACATTACAACTTTGTGTCCGCCTCTCATTTCTGACCCCTCAAAATACATGCCCCATTATTATAACCACACACATACTCTCCCCCCCCATAAAATACTTACCCCATTATGACCACACGCAACATACAAACTCACCCCCACTGTATACACATTACAAACATACCCTCATGCAAGGACATTTTTTATGGCATGGTTAGTGGTGGGTGGGTAGTTTTGCTGACCCTTGGGGGTGTCTGTAGTACATAAGAGGTATGAGGGTGTGGAAAAGAGGGAGTGCTTAGGTTTCCATGTGGATGTGGGGTGGTTTTATTGTTCTTCAATATGTGCTCTCCCAGGTTTGCTTTGATACCACAGTATGGTTTGTGGGGGTGTGCATTTTTATGCTAGTCTCTGTGAATTGAATAGCCAGGTTTTCAGTCGTTTTCTGAAAATTAGGTGGTCTTCCTTCCTTATTTCTTTCGGTAGCGAGTTCCATAGTTTGACTATCAAATAGGAAAGTGCAGTAGTTCCGAACTTCTTTTTCTCGTAGTAATTTGTTTCTACTTGGATGTCATTGCTCGATCTTAGGTTCTGTCCTGGTAGGTAACCAGTGATTTTAGCTTGGGGAAATTCGGCTCCTTGCCCATTTAGCGATTTGTGGACGATGCAGAGAGCTTTAAGGTTCATGCGTTTTTTAGTTTTTTTTTTTTTTACTGGTAGCCCGTGTACACTTTTTGAAACCTCAATTTTATAATCCAGCTATAGACATGTTTGAGGCCAAAATGATAAATGTACTGAGAAATGTTGATTATCAACATAATAGACTTTGTAACCTAAGAAAACCTCAATACAGACTTATCAAGGAACTAGTTGATGATTATTCCATCAAATTAAAACAAACCGAAAGGGAGGAGTAATAGTAATAATGGATACGAACTTCTATAACAATAGCTGTTTAGAGCTACTCAGGGATGAGTCTATATCTAATTAGATGATGATTCAACACATCCAACAAAGTATTCAAACAACGCTAGATAAAGCACATGGCATTGATTTAATTACACCAGTCATTTATGCATTACCAAAGATCCATAAACATCCCACCAAACCACCATTTAGGCCAATTGTAGCAGGGACGGACAGTATTTCCGATCTTCTAGCTAAATACCTAGATCAAGCCTTACAACAAGTATTGCACAATTCCAAGACCCTACTTATGATATGATAAGGCATTTGTAACGCGCCTATACACAAGTGTTTCAAGGCGCGACGAGGCAGGGAGGGGGGGGAACAAGGGGAAGACGGACAACGATCCTACTAGGCCAGGTGTCATTCAGATCGCGCAAGTGCAAGGGACAAACCACATTTTTTGAATTTCTTGAACGATTTACATGACCTTTCATCCGATTTACATATGGTTTACATTAGATGCACAAAGTTTATATACATTGATTCCTCATGAAGAACGGATAGAAGCTCTTTCAAGCCAATACAATTCTTGTGATAGAGCTGACCAAAATGATCCTTTAAAACAGCTTTTTCTGATTTAATAATTATTATTTACACGTTTCACATACTTCAATGGTCTCAGTAATGGCTCGAGTGTATGCAAACATCTTTGTGCCGTTTTGAGAACACCATTATAATTAACCAAGAAATGTGGTGTACAAAATGTTTTTATTGGAAAAGGTACATTGAGATCTTCTCACTCTGGAATGGAACATTATCAAAATTGCACCAGTTTGTAGAGTACCACATCCATGCATAAAGTTCACTCTAGAAATAGGTCAACCCAACTTAAAATTTTTGGATGTGAAAATCGCTCTAACACATTGATAACTTCCATCTATAGGAAACCTACCGATTTGAACAATATACTATTCCATCAGAACTTCCATCCTACACACCTTAGGAATAATGTACCATATGGACAATATTTAAGGCTAAGAATGGTCGTACAATAGTGAAATCTTGAAGATGGATAGTGACTACCTTAAACAATTTAAATACAGAGGTTTTCCCACTGAGATAACTGAAGAACAAAAGACAATGCTGGCAACCATGGAACAATTACTGATCTCCAAACCAACCACACAGACACAAACCTTTCCCTATATACATACCATGACCTATTCAATTCAGGGCCACCACATAGTACGGTCCATTAAGAATTGGTAATGTGTCCAATTGGATCCACAACTAGCTTTTTTTAATTCCCTAAACCACCCATGTTGGCTTTTAAATGGGGAAAGCATTTTGGAGACCATATTGTGAAAGCAGAAAAGATGAAACATGGCTTACATAAATCATTCAGTAAAACCAAATCAGGCACATACCATTTGTCTACATGGTCATAATTGTAATAACATAATAAAAGGGAGTTTCATTTGCCATCCCCAGACAGGACATAAGTTCAAAATGCATCACTATGCTACTTGCGACACCAAGAATGTAATTTATGCACTACATTGCCCTTGTGGCTGTTTCTATGTGGGTCAGACAACATTCAAGGTGAAAGACTGCTATACTGAATAGAAGACAAATAAACTAACTGGGAACCAGCACATGGACACAATATTTCACAACTAAAATGTACTATACTATATGTTGCTCAACGCTTATCAAGAGGTGGGGATGTGAATAAGAGATTGGCACAATGAGGAACATATTGGATTGATGTATTGGATTCGCTGTACCCTTTAGGTATGAATGAAAGGTTTCCCTTTGGCGCATTCATATAAAAAAATGTTTACAATTCATGTTAATATTACCTTTTCTTGGTCCTTGTTGATTCGCTATGGCAAAATCCCCTGCAAGTATGAATGTGTCATTATCTTAAGAGGTAATAAAACTTTTCTTTAATCAATCAGTGCCAGTCTTTTACAAACTACAACACCTGTGCATGTTGTTTGAATTACCATTATCTATAAGGGGTAATACTAGTACATACTGTAGAAATGGTATGCCTAATATAACGTATGACCTGCTTTTACTATGGCGAGAGTAACTAACTATTGTTCGTAATCTAGATACAGCATTACTACAAAAGACTTATTGATGTTGTACATTTGATCCTTCTATATAATGCAGTGTAAACATCTATTATACTTTGAAATCTCACCCATAACATTTTGACAACTCTTGCAATGTTTGTACTTCAGACATGGAATAAGTGTTAACATCCTGAGGAATTGTAAATAATACATAACTAATATTTGGTTTGTTTTAGATTGTGAATGTAAGTTCGAAACAAATTCCATTAACCTCGAACATTATTGAATATAATATCACTATAGTACAGTTTCACTATAGCACAACATCATTGAATTCTCTCTCTACATTCAGAAAATATAATACATCATGGCGAGTTAGCACACACGCCAACATCGGCCATCTTTGACATTATGTTGTAGGTTGGTAAACCAATAATATCCATTTTGGAAGCCATGTGGTTTGTGGCGTTACAGAACAGCACACATAATGAAGTGATCGGATATAAAGCGATAATTTAACACAAAACCCTTCTTTTGCTATATTTATCAAATGTCACCCTCTTACTGCATTCATTGAAATGTGTGCAGGGGACTAGAGTGCGCTTTAACACTGGACACCCTTCATCTTTACATTTTATTTGCAATGTTTTTGCCAGGATTGCATTTTCTCCCTTGCAACTATGTTCTCTTTAGATTCTCTTATTGAGTTCCTTCTTAAACTTTCAGAATTAGGTGTGCTTTGAGGATCGGTTTTCTTTTTGGTCTTTTTAACCAGTGCTGACTTCTCAGGCGTGGTGTAATGTGGTCTCTTCTATTTAGTCTCAGGAGTAGTCTTGCTGAGGTGTTTTGGAGGTGTTGTAGTTTTTTTGTGCAGCGTTCTGGCATCGATATTACCAGGGGGATGATTGCAAGGGTCCTGAGTGGGAAGTTAAGGTAAGACAGTATCCTCGTATTGATCGAAAGAGGTCAAAACATTTCTTTGCTATTGCGTTGACTTGTGGAGAGTCTGGTGTCCATGAGGATTACCAGGATTTATATCACCGACAATGTCTCCGGTCGGGTTCCCATGCACGGTCTCTGTGCTACATTTTTTTTCAGTGGGGAGATCATTATTTCTGTTTTGGTCGAATTTTGCTTGAGATGGTTTGTCATCCAGGTGTTGAGGAGGGTGTACAGGTCTTGGATGGAGGTTGAATAGAGTTGGGTATCCTCTGCGCAGTTGTAGGCTGTCAGTCCATGGGTTTGACTGGGTTTAATTATGGGGACATGTAGATGTTGTAGAAAAGCATAGAGAGGCTTGATCCTTGTGGTACACCACAGGTGATGTTTTAGCGTTAGATGTAAATGTTGGTATGTGTTCTTTCTTCTGGTTAGTGAGGAGAGTTCAGCCACTGTAGTGCAGAGTTATTTTTTTATCCTGCATTCCTCCAGTTTCTTTAGTAGTGTTGCGTGTCTGTGTCGAAGGCAGCTAATATGTCTAGTAGTGTGAGGGCTGATTGGGTGCTGTGGTCTTTTTATTTTTCGGTCGTTCCATATGGAGAGAAATGCTGATTCACTTGCTTTCATGGGTCTGAAACCGACCTGAAATTGGTTCAGTATTCTGTTGCTTTCTACATGATTGAATAGTTCTTTGCAGATGTGGTTCTCAGAGTTTTGCTGGGTAAGATGGATTTGATATAGGTCTGTAGTTGGTAGGGTCTTCTGCATTTCCTCTTTTTGGTTTTAGGAGAGGCTTGATGTATGCTGATTTGAAAATATCAGGCTGGCATTCTGTAGTTGAGGAGGTTTTTTTGAAGATGCCTTGTGGGCATGGGTCTCTGGGAGATCTGGCAATGTTGTTGTCTTATCAGTTTGTTGAAAGTTCTTGCTTATAGGTTTGAATTGATTGACTGTTGTGGTGGTTTATGGCGTGTTGGTTTTTGGATGTTCTGGGGGCATATCAGTGGTAGAGTTGCTTGCATGGATGGTCCTTTGTACGGCTTCTATTTTTGCTCTTGGATGGGTTTGATGTCAGATAGCGATTGTGAGCATACGTCTCATTTTTTGCACCAGGTTTGGTATTTAATTTCCTTGATTTTGAACAATTTGTTTGGGGATTTGTTGCTGATAGGATTTTTGTAGTGTCATTTCTGATGCTTGTTAATCTGCTTAGAATCACATGCTGTGCTTATGGTCCAACATCTAGTGGTAATCCCAGAGTATAGCATCTTTCTTTCGAGACTCGAAAGGACGTCGACATGGGCGTGCCTGGAACGCAATCCCTACCGTGACGTGTTACCCAAAATCCCTGACGTGTCGCGGTCCCTCTGATTTTATTTTCTGCCCAACTAGTTGGTCGCCTTATGCAGAGATATATTGCAAATTCATAATTTTTGTCCCACGACCGATGGTCGTCTAGTCATCGACTTTCATCTTAGACGGCTGCTTCGTGGTCCCCTTTCGCTGAATTAGTCTATAGCTTTCGGCGACTGGTGCATCGGTCAACGATATCCACTGCATGGCCGCGGCCCTCCGGCCAGGCCTATACAGTAGGGAGAGTGGGGCCCCAGTGTTTGATTCTCTGAGAATGCATTTCCTTTTCCCCTCTTTCCCTCTCTGGTCTGGCTGTGCCGCCCCTTAGCTCTGCGATGGAGAACACTTCTTTTAAATTTTTGTAACGCTTACCTGGGACTCCACAGGAGCGTAATGCCTTCTTAGCCAGAGGATCTGTTATTGGGCACTTTTTGGATTCTTTTTCTGTGAAAACGACAATAACAATAGAACTACTGTAATTTCTATTTCTCTGGGAATAAACTATATAGCAGTGTGCCTTTTGATAATCCCTCCCTTCTCACCTGTGTTTGTTTGGTGGAGCTCTCCATCCTGTAATCTACAGGGGCGCATTGGTATGAAATCTTTTAACTTGAAAGGCTGCAGTGTTCAAATGATTGTCAGAATAATATGCTTGCTTTTCTAAAGTTATCTTGCGTAAGTATTTGATGAAAAAAATTATTATAGTTCATTAGATTCTGAGCAGTCCCTACGTTGGAGAGATCTTTCTAATATTTTCCCTTTTAACGTGCAGGTTCTTGGTTCTCAGAAAAGGTTATTGGCTGCGACTATATTCAGTTTGAAGAAGCGTTTAACAAACGTAAGTTCGTCTTAACTGAGTAATTTCAGCCTTCAGAGACGAGCGTGGCAATAACTAAGCGAAGCAAACTTGCTGGAACTTCAAGTAAGCAACGTAAGTAAAACATCTTTCTTATTTCTATAAGTTCATTCATTAATGAAAATACCTTTTGTTTGCAGGTTTTCGGAAATCTATAGATGAAATACCTTCGGAAGATGCAGAGTCTGCTGAGGAAACTTCGGGAATGAAGGCACTGCGACCGCGAACGAAGACTGCTGCGAAGAAGATGCTGCGGCTGTGAAGGGATGTCTGACAGAAGATGCAGAAACTACGAAATAAACGTCTGACTGAAGAAACGCTTCGGAAATACTTTGGTTAGGTAAGTCTTATAAAAAACAATGCCATTCTGTTGAATTTCTGTGGAAACTAATGTCTCTGAACTGTGTTTTCTTTGACCGGTTCTGTCAGGAGCTCTCTGGTAGAGTTACCTGCTGTCAGCGGAGGCAGGGCTTAAGTAGCGCCCTCTGCAATAGGTATAGTATGTGCTGTGAGTTAACAATGGACTTGGCGGCATCCATGTTGAGTGTATGAAAACCAATGTAAGCACTATATGAGCCTATTGGTGCAATGCTATGAATGAGACAAATTCCATTTGTGCCAGGCTTGTAGTCACTGTTGAGCGACTAACTGAGGTGAAGTTCCTTGCTTCCCTGGTATGCCTGAATAGTAACTGTGCTCCTTTACTGGGATCATGACAATATTGTCCGTCTTGTAACGGAAAATACCCTTCGAAGGACCCCCATCGCAAGTGCAATAGGTGCTTACCTCGCGATCACGACATGAAGTCCTGCAAGTCTTGCAAACTTTTCCGTCCAGAGACACTAAAGGCTAGGCAGACAAAATGGTGGGCAGTTTACGAGATGCAGACAGAGTGTGGTTCCCCCTGTAGGCACCGTCGCCGACAGCGAATATTCTAGCAGCAGCCATGGCTTTGATGTGGAGGCCATAGACCTTTCCGCGTAACCGTCAGGTTCCCAGTTGCCTGGCCCTGACAGGCAGACCACCAGCACTGCTATGGGGCGATTACACCACGGCGACGGGGGAATACCCGCACCATCAAAGGCTAAACATGCAACCCCACAAGCTCCCTCGACAGATACGTCGAGGAAGCATCAGATGCCAATAGACCCGCAGTAAGTTTCGGTGGTGCCTACTGATCCTCATGATTGGCCGCCCTCCCCACAACCGTCGTCTCGGCATGTGTCCGGGCATTCCACCCATAAGGGCGTTTCCTCTAAAAAAACACTTTATCGCTGACACGCCATCTAAGAGCGCATCAGCTCCAAAGGTTTCGACAGAGCCGAAAACCATGACGACTATAGGCGCGTCGAAATCTCTCCCTCATCCACCAGAGCTACGCAAGAGTTTTGCAGCTATTGTTTCGGCAGCGATTAGGCCAAAGAGTATTCCCTCTTGTCGAGAGGAGTATTCTGGTATTCTGAGGGATCCCGGCACCTCTCTAAGGCTTTGTCTGATAAGTCCCTTACATCAGAAGACCCTTCTCCTTCTGGAGAGCCTTTCCCCCCTCCTAACCTCTCTGGTTCATCCCTGTGGACCAGAGGGAGGTTTGACCACATTAGGGACAAACTATCACAGTTTGTAGACTTTTCAGAAAGGTTTATTACCCCTAAGAGACCAAGGGATGAGGATTCCTGCCCTACTTTTCCAAAGGTGCAGAAGCTTTCAAGCCAAACTCCACAGGAAGAGGTATTTGAATTCTTGGAACCTGAAGAGGTCTATGAGGATCCCTATGACCAGGAAGACTATCCTTTTGGGTAGGAAGCACCTGACCTTGCCCAGATTGGGGTCGAGAACAGCCTGTAGAGGAATCACCTTGGCTTTCCCCCACGCCTACTCCTGACCCAGATGCCATTTGTCTGGATACTCTTTCCTCACCTCCACAGAGGCAGGCAGGCATCACCTTTTGACGATCAGATGGCTTTTAATGCAATCCTGAAAAGGCTGCAGATCATTTCCAAATTGCCATGCAGGAAGTTGCTCAAGACACTGACTTTGTTGAGGACATTCTGAAGGAAAAACCCCCACAAGTCAAGCAATCCCCTTGCTAAATTCCATCAATAAACACCTTGTACCTTCTTTGCTGTCCTCTTCCCTTACAAGGGCTGTGAACCCTCAGGTGAAGAAACAGTTTTGCCCCTCTGCTTCAGATCCGTTGTACATCTGATGGCAGGCCACTCCAAACTACCTGGTTGTCATTACCCCCAGGAAGATGGCTGGGGTGCCACGATCTACTGCAGAAGCGCCCCAAACAAAGACTGCAAGAAATAGTAGGCACTTGGCAGACGCATCACCACTTCTGCGGCATATTCGACAAGAATTGCTAATAATACAGCGTTCTTGCATGTTATAGTGATGTGCAGTGTAACCTGCTTCAGGAAGGCCTCCAAGAAGTTCCAGAACCGGTGCAATCACACCTACTGGCAATTGTCTCGGAAGGAAAACAGGTGACCCACAACATCCTAAAAAATGCACTGGATGCAACAGATGTTGGGGCGTACTCTAGCCTAAGGTACTCTTCTCAAAAGCCACGCCTGTGTTAGGTAGGATTTCCACAGAGCTGGTAAATCTTCCTTCCTGGTTCAATCCCAGAACTTTTTGCTTTTTTAGTGGGATATTTTTCCACACTTACCTAATCTTTAACTCTTTTTATGGGTGTCATTTTTAAGACTCTCCATAGTGTCTTTTAAAGTTGTCATGTTTAACAACTTATTGGCAATAAGTGCTTGTTGTTGCTGGGTTGCCCTAGGGGCTCCCCATTTAACTTTCTTGTGCTAACCCTGAGTGAACTACAGTTCCCAAGGGTAGAAAGGATCTTTGGATCCCTTTTTAAATTTTTATTCTGTGAACCCAGCACACCCCACCTTATGTGGAGTGCTGGATAGATACAGTTTTAATGTGAAAGGGGATACATTGTAACAATTCTGTTACAGTGACAAGCTTACATTTAATGGCTGGTGGCAGCGATACCTTTTACTAATTTGGTGCACCTTTACCGCTGGCTATGATCAGAGCTGCAGTAAAGGCACCTAAGGGTACTCATTTTACCAAAATAACCCCTGTCTTCTTTTTCTGCCATTTTATTGTTTCTTGTCATTTCTTGTTCCTTCCCCTGACATCCAGGGCAGGGAATTCCTTTGTGTGATTTTTTTTTTTTTTTTTGTCTTCGGCGGGATTCCCGAGGCTCCAATCAGTCTGTAAACACAAAGTGGGGGAGGAGTCTAAAATGTCCCCATCCTTTGTCTTACGCCTTGCTTCAACTGGGACAAATCCCAGTGGGGGGGGCTGGCTGTCCTGATTGGACAACCAGACGCCCCTTTCATGTAAAATGCAGGGAGAGAATGCAGAGGTTGTGCTGTAGTTCCTGATAAATACTGGAAACCTGGAAGCTGAAGTCATGTTGACCGGTGGAACAGAAAACCAAAGAGGATGATGAAGGAAAAGTGGCAGAGATTTCCAGCGACCGGAGAGCCTGCTGTGTAACTGGAGCCTGCTGCAGCTCTTCCTTCCAATTGACCTGGGGTCTGTGAAAACGATGACCCGAACCCAGAGCCTGGTGAGACCCACTAGACTCAAGAAGACCTGCATTTTGAGCCATCCCACGGGTTGCTGCGACCTTGCGTTCTTGCAATACCCCAATACCCTGGGACCTCCAGCCACTGTGCGGTGCACGGTCTTCTGAATTATGAATCTCGCTGAAACTCTGTGGGCATCCTGGTGTATCTCCAGAGACACACATCGAGTCTGAAAAGTCCCCTCACAAGAGTGCTGAACCTTTAAAATGATGAGAATTCAACCGCAATTTTCAGTCGTCTTCTGTGCTCCTTGAAAAGGCGCCAAAACCGCAGAACCGCATTCAGCCATGAGGGAAATCTTGCCTAGAGCCGTCTTCATCGATCCCTGCTGCAAAGTCCTTTATGAGGTGTTGTGTCAGTCTCCAGGATAAGGAATCCACTGACCGGGTATTTGGCTGCAGACCCTGAAGTTCTCCTGCTGCAATCTCTTCTTCATTGCTGAGGGTACTGTGTTGGCTTGGGTATATACTAACCTTAAGCATTTTGGGATTTCTGTGTAGTCCTGGGGTGTTTTCTGTGATTGGGAGGTCCCTCGTCCAGTGCACCCAGTCCCACTGCTATTATCCTGCTGGGGTGTCTTCTGTGAAGCCCCTGGACCCTCTTCTAACCCTAGAAGTAAAGTACTCACTTGTTTACCCAGTTCCCCTAAGGAACTCTGACTTTTGCTACGAAGAACTTATTCAAACACTGCCTGTTGGTCACTAGTCCTAGTGACCCCCCCCCCTTCTGCCACTGAGAACACTCCTGCTCCAAGAATAAGGGAAAGACTTTGAAGGGATTAGACTTCTGACTAGAAAAGAAATCAAGTGTTTTACTTACTTGTAAAGAGTTGGTTGGTAACTGTAATTCTAAGAGTGAACAGTTACAAATGGTCTTACTGATCTTGAATGTGTGATGCACTATTCTTAAAAGTATGGTTAACATCCTTTCTTCCTTAGCCACCGTTTTGCCAGTCTAATAGAAAGTAGATGTAAAGGTATTTTACTCTCCTGTGATTAGGTTGTGCCTCTTTACAAAAGTAATGTGTTGGTTTCACCAGATTATTCCTGTAGGGTAATTGTATGAGTGTCCTCCAACTGTTGGTATAACCAGGTTAGTCATGTTAGGATAACTGTATGAGTGTCCCCCCAACTGGGTCTTGCTTCCCCTGACTTGCTGCTAGCCTGTCCTTAATAAGTCTACATTAGGTTGTTGCCTACCTAGAATAACTATTCATTAAAGTGTGACATTGGGTTTTACTTTCCCCTTCATTGTGAAGTTCAAGTATGTGGGTTTTACTTACCTTGTGTTAGCTGTGTGCCATCCAAAATAAGTTACCAGAGGTATTGCTTACCTCAACCTGGGGTTCCCTGATGTTAAAAGCATCTGTAATTGTATATTACATCCTTAGGTTTTACTCACCTGGTATAACTGTGTATTATGACAAAAGTAGTTATAGGTTTTTACTGCACCTAGGATAAGTGTTTCACTATTCACCAAAAGTATATTGTCCAGTTAACTGTTTGTGATTTGTTCCAAGAGTCACTGTACAACTGGAAGGGCCTACTGCCCTTGTATTACTGAATGTAATCTGAAAGTAACCATTGGTCTTTTACTCTCAAAGAATAAGCTTGACCTATACTAAATGTGTATAACAAGGTTTTCACTTCCCTAGAACTACTGTTAGGTGTTCCAAATAAGGTCTATACTTGGGTCTGTGGATTTTTAGTAGTGTTGTGTTTTTATACTGTGATTTCTTATAATGTTTTAGTACTTACTTATCCCCTAGATTTATCTGGGCCTACCTGTATTTAAATAAATCCTTTATTTTTACAATATATAGTGTTTCAGTGTTTCTTTGGATCATTTGTATTACAATTTCACTTGTACTGTGTCTACGGCCCTCTCTCCCTCCTAAGATAAGTCTGGCTGCTCTGTCTATGCTACCCTGAACTCAGGTGGTACAGCCTTATACTAAGAGTGGAGTCTTGTACTGCCTCAGTTGAATGGTTTTGCTAAGCCCTTAGTTGGACTTCAGAAAAACTGTCCTAACAGCCTGGCTTAAGTACCCAGGGATTAAGCCGGAGACGCGGGCCTCCTTAATAAACCGGTGGAAGAGACACATTTGTTTGGCAATGCTGTGGATGATGCCTTGGAGACTGCAAAAATGGAGCATGAGACTCTGAAGTCTCTTAATCAGATCACTGCTAGACCTTAACAGGAAGGAAACTCTTGCCGTGTTTTTCGGGGCCAGTATTTTTTCCCGGTCTCCACACAACCAGTATGGTACAGGAGATACCCCATGGTCCTCTGGACAAGGCGCAGCTGGCAACAGCCAATACCAGCAGAGCGAACAATGAAGAGGCAAAGGTAGGGTCAGAAACTCCACCCCAAGAGGCTCCCCGGCCTCCGCTCTGTTAGGGAGAATTCTCTGTTTAGGCTGAATTTCCTAACCTAGTGAGTCCCCCAGCAGCTTGGCTGGATTACTGGAGTTTTTTTCCAACCTGCAAAGAGTGAGACTCTTTTTCTCCCACTCTTGGACATGAATGTGTGTAATTCCTGTGAATGTCAATGTGTTCTATGGGCTATGGCGTCTTTTACCCCATAGGTCTCATATGTTTATCTGTGTGTTACACCGCACCCTCCGTGCCGTAGCACTGGGGCGTCCTAGCGGACCTCCATCATAGACTCCATACCCGGGGACTGACTACTGTCTCCCCGGGCATGTAAAGTCACCATTGGCTTTACTAGACCTAAATTTACTAACAGAACTAGTACATACCATCCTATTGTGGACGTCCTAGTAGGGGTAATTCGATTACTCCTGAGTCTGTTATTCGAGGGGGCACTGTCCCATCCCCCCTCGTCCAGTTTTGGCTGGTGGCAGTGGAAACTACTTGTTATATTCGACTCCGAATATAACCCTATGGGATTCTTCCCATTGTTGGGGGTTATTACTTTTTCTCGTTAATCTCTAACATACCACCGGTTTATTTATCTTAAATAAATCTATCGGTTGGTATTTTTCTGCCAGAACTCGGTTTTTAAAATGGCGTCTGTGTCCGTCTCTGTGACTCCTAAACCAAAGGTTGAGCCCTTTGTTCCACTTTTGGCGGGCCTCTACACAGAGGCCCTCCAAAGTGGTGCCATTCTGTCTGGGTACCACAGGGGGTGTGGGAGGGGGTTTAGGCACCCTGGACTGAGTTGCCTTGCCAACTCAAGTCGCACTCTGGTGTGATTGGCCCAAGTGGTTTAGCGTGTTTTGAGTGACAGCTAGGCTGAATGAATGGGGGTTTTCTGCATAAAAGCAGGGCTTTTGGGACTGGATCCTCAGAAGTCGCCACAGGACCTAAGAATCCGACGAGGGTAAAGCTGAGCCGACCTGCAACGACACCTCCGGTGGAGCCCTGCTGAACCGACTCACCACTTCCCGACGACAGAGGAGATCTCCCCGCCGGAGAGTCTCTTCCCCTGACTGGTGGGAACAACCAGTCCCCTTTGCTTTTTCTTCGTTCCAGGACGTAGTGGTCGAATTGCCCGTGCAGAGCACCCCGGCAACCGGATAGCCACTACCCCTGTACCGCGACCAAAGGGTGGTGCCTTGTGACGGAGCACTCCGCGGCTGGTCTCTTCCCTGGTGGTGCAACTATCTTCAACTTTCCTTCGACGACGAGGTCATCTCTTCTCTTGGCAAGGACCCGACGTGCATCCACCACCAGGAACAACTGCCCCTGCCGGAGCTGTCTCTCCACAAACAAGGTACCGTGTACGCCTGGCTTCCCTTGTGTCGGTTAGTGTGAGGTGTCTGAATCCTCGCCTCTTCATTGGGTCGCCTCCAAGCTTTCTCATGTCTCTGTTCTGAACTGGTCCAATCTTTCTATAACAATTTGCGACAAAGACTTGAAGTGCATTTCCACTGTGATACTTTTTTGGACAGATCGCCTTGCCTCTCTCCGAGTGGGCCTGGCCTCTGAACTTTGCGATCTACAGTAGACCCTGCCTTACTTGCCTTGCATTTGTTCGTAAAAGTGTTGGTACCGAGTTGATTTCATACCCTGCCTTTTCTCTCCCGTCCTAACGAATACTAGAGTGCCATCTAGGTTAAAGCATTCACCTCTGTCTGCAAATAAGTGGTGCCATTGAACCTAGACTTGTCGAACTATTGTTAGGGGGATTGATTTTTCTTATAGTAATTGGCTTGAAGTGTTTACCGTATTAGTGCCAGTGTGTTTTCATAGATGTTTTTATAAATAAATAACTATATATCTTTACACCGAAGCCTTGTTCCGTGTTTGCTTGTTCTACTGTGTAAATTGCCCTATTTTGTGTACTCCACATACTGCCTAACTCTTCTTGAGGGAAGTCTGACTGCTCAGCCACAGCTACCAAGTGAATCTGTGTGGTACAGACTGCTATCAAGTGGGTTTACTGCCAAACACCTGTAGTCCTAAATCTTTTGCAGTGGTCCCAGAGGGAACTGCACAGGTTTCCGCCTAACACGCTGAGAAATGACTTATGAGTCCATGTCTCCTCCCATTCCTCCCCGGTCGGGGGACGTTTAACATTTTGTCTTAGAGCATGGGAGGGGTTCACTTCAGACCAGTGGGTGCTCAAGACCGTCGATCATGGTTATTGCATAGAGTTCCGGCCACCTCGATGCAGTCCACCAAGACACAGACGCCTTTCTACAGCACACCTGTAGATCCTTCAGGAAAAGTGCACCATAGAAGTCGTCCCCATTCATCACGTAAACAAGGGTATTTATTCAGTGTACTTCCTTGTACCCAAAAAGGATCTCACCATGCGCCCTGTGTTAGACTTGCGCCCAGCAAACAAATTTGTCAAGCCACAAAAGTTCAGAATGACAACATTGCAGGAAGTAATCGCACTGTTGATGCAGGGGGATTACATGGCAACACTAGATAAGATGCATACTTTCTGTGCGCTGGCAATATTGAAATATGAAAGTACCGAAGGTTCATGATCGACAACAAGCACTAATCAAATCAAGGTTCTCCCCTTCGGCATTTCCTCAGCCCCAAGGGTGTTTATGAAGGTAATGGCGGTAGTACCGGCTCACCTGCGCAGGCAGTCCATTCCAGACTATCCTTACCTCTACGATTTGCGAATAATGGGATTCATAGGGAACATGTCTATCAAACGCCCAGAAGACAGTAAACCTCTCCAGCCTGGGATTCTCGATCAACAAGAAAGTCCAGCCAAGTCCAGCAATTTCGAGGGGCTCTAATTCGGACCAAAGAGCGGCACTGCTTCCCCTCCAATGAGAGGGTTCAAAACATTCTGTTCCAGGTCCCTCACTATGTAGCCAATCGTGAGGTGACCATACACAAAGCCTTGTGCTACCCATCTTTATTGCCTAAAGAAGGAAAAAGTAATCTTTAATACATCAGCATTATGCACTACTTCTGGAAGCTGCTGTCTTGACAATTTCGTCCTCGATCCACTGTCTGCTTACTGGATGGTAAGAACAACCTCTTGATCTCTTTCTGGAACCAGTTTTAAACCACACAAAATCTAGATGTCTCTCCAGCAAGAAGAGAAAATGCTCTCAGTATGTCTAGACGAGTTCAATGACATACACTAGCTCCAAGTCAACTCCTCGAATTTGCTTTGACCCAGATGACATGATGAACTTCTTTCAGCATGAACCAAGAGTCTGTCTTTAATCAGCAACCTCACGATCTGTCCCTCGAAAGAAAGTTTTACACCACCAACCTGTGGGGTCACTCGGAGTATAGGCTCACTTGGATTATAATAACTTCCAAGATTATATTCAAATGTGCAGTGTTTCTAGGATCCCTTAGAAATGTGAGCACATCTGTGTGTCTGCCAACAAGTTGCAGTACTCTTCAATTAGACAAAAGAAAACCCTTCTGACAAGTCTGTGTGCAGCATCAGTTGATAGGGGCATTTGTACTATCCCCACTAAACTCGGGTAACTGCAAAACTTGCACGATGATTACTGCAAGTAGTCTCCTTACAATAAGGCCATTCTTAGGATCCTGCAAGAAAACATGAATATTAGAAGTTCTCCCCACAATAGCCAGATAAGAGCGCAGAACATAGAGAAAAACTTCAAATATGATCCTTGAAACATTGTCATTGGATAACACCATGGGCAAATCCAAACAAAAACTCAGTGTGAAAAGTTGGGATACTGCACTCTCTTCCAATTGTCGAAACCCAGATCAGAATCTGGCATATTCCTCTTCTTATCAAGGTTTAAACATGCCTCAGTCCAAAGTTTTTAACAAGCTGCTGTGGCGTTAAGAACAAACAATTTTTCTTTCAGCCTGAAATAACAGCACAGAGTGTTTGAAACCGCTTCCCTTAACCCTTTCAAGGATGGGTAAAAGTGTCCCGAACCAAGCCACAGTCCAATGAACTCTTTGTCTTTCTATTTGTCAGCTCCTGCATCCTTCTTCCTCGTCATAGATCTCGTCTGCACGTGCTGTGGTTCTTCCCTGATGCTTGTACTTGCTTCTAGAAGGGGTGCACGCAGAGGGGTTTTTCCAGCAAAGATCTTAACATCGCCTAGGTATATCCAAGCACGCCTGCCCTGCACTTTTACAGCAGATGGCGTGACGTCTTCCACAATGAAGGGGCAGTTGAAATGGGGTTCGTCCCACTTTTTCCTTGTGTGATTGCGTATAAAGACTGCATCTCCGGGGAATAGTTGGGGAACACAAAATTCTTGAGATTCACTTGTTGAAGTATCTCCTTCTGTGCTCTGTACTGCCCTGCACCCTTGTCGTTGCAGCTGTCCTGAAATTACAGAAATACTGGAAATCATACAGTTCAAATAGTCACGCATTTCCATTCCTAGAAAATCTGCTGTTGGCTGAGCATCACTTCTAGCTCTGGATGGAGGCATTAGAGGTGTTCTCATTTGCCTTCCAGTCACTATCTCGTGGGGCGCGAGATGATGGTCAGAACCTGATTGGTTCCTTAAAGCATATAATTCCAGTGTTAGGCAATGCAACCAGCCTTTCTTCACGGTAAGCTTCAATTTTGCTTTTTCTTTTAGCAGGCTGTTGAGCCTCTCACAGATCCCATTTCCTTGCGGATGATATGCCGAAGTAAACTTGTGCTTTATACCAAGCAACAAACTGATCTGCTCAAATGTTTGATTCACAAAATGCGGGCCATTATCTGACCTCATTACTTCACATACTCCCCAACTGGGAAACATTTCCCGCACAAGAATTAAGCTGCAGAGGTGGAATCTGGGTGTGTACATGGACCTGATTCAATCCACCTTGATAAGGGACACACTACAACAATCATGTATCTATATCCATTACATACTTGTATCATATCGACATAGTTGATATGCAAATGCTGAAAGGGGCCAGTAGGTCTCGGAATAACCCCCCCTAACTGTGCGCAGTGTATGCCCAGCCGTGAATCTTTGACAGACTATACAATTCATTATAAAAAATGCAACATGCTCTAACAGATTTGGAACAAACCAATCTTCAGCAATCGTTGCTGCAAGGTTCTCCCTCGTTGTGTGCGCAGCGTAGTGTAACTGCTCTAGCGCCACCCTTAATAAGGCTACAGGCATCACCAGTTTACCAGTGCTGTCTTTTCGCCACAATGCTTCAGAAGGATTTAAAGGACACCCTCTCTATGTCCACAAATCTTTCTCATATTGAGGTGCTTCCCCCTGAACCTCCATAAACTGTGTTTTTGACAGACCACTATATTTTTCAACTACATTCACCAACACAACCATTTTCTCTTTTACATCAGGAGTTCCAAAAGTCATTATGTTTTCTGAACATGCAGCGAGTTTTGCCTCATCGTCTGCTGCTTGGTTTCCACAGATTAAATGGGCAGATAAAATCTGCCCATTTAATATGAGCTGCGCATATAATGGCCGCGATGGCCACTGGGAGTTGCCATCCGCTCAGAGGTAGCCCCTCCTTTTTCAACATGCTTACCCTGCATGCACCGTTGACGTCACATATGCGGAATCACTGTACACTATTACTTCCTGGTCTGCATGATTCTCGAGTGCGACAATCAGCACCACTAATTCTGCAGCCTGTGCTGAATAGTGAGACAGGAGTCGTGCACTTACCAATGTCTGAAATTCCCTGTTGGTTGTGTGCTTTACGACAGCGGCACCCGTATAGATCTGTCCATCATTTTGATCGATTCTTGAAGAACCATCAATAAAAACAATTTCTGTATATGTCAAGGCATTTTCTTTTACCCTTGGAATTTCGTCATACAACTCTTCATAGTCCAAACAATCATGCGCATGCTCATCCTCTGCCAGTGGTTCAGCTACAAACAAGGCAGGATTCACTACTCTGCATCAAACTATTTTGATTGCCGGATTTGATATGACTACCTCGTAGGCAGAAGCCCTTTGAGAAGTCAATGTTCCTTTTGGTTTCTCTAAAAAGGCAAATACTGCCTGTTCAACAAATAACATCATGGAGCATCCCATCAATATGCTTGCAGCTTTCTCTATGGCGAACGCGGAGGCTGCCAGCGATTGTTTGCACTGGAAGTGGCCCCTCATTACTGGGTCTAGAATCCCACTGTGATATTAAAGGGGCTTGTACCCCAACGTGGTTATCTGTGTAAGGACTGCTGTCATAACAGTGCCATCTTTAAGCGAGAATAAAAAGAATTCCTCAGCATAATTAGGAATCCCTAAATCTGGAGCTGTACAAATTGATTTTTTCAGCTCTTAAACCCCTTCTTCCATGTCCTCAGTCCACACGATTATTTCCTACGTTGCCTATGCCTTCTTTAAAGCCTGCAATAAAGGCCTTATATATGAGCTGTAGTCAAAGACCCATACTCTGGCATAATTACATAATACCATAAATCTCTGCATGTGCTTTATCGTGTGTGGTTTTGCAGTTTTCAAAATAGCCTCAGCCCTCTCAGGAGTAACTTTCTTTCCTTCATGTGAAATCAATTGGCCAATGTACAGCACTTCTTGTTGACAATACTGTAACTTCTCTTTGTCAACTTTATATCTTTTGTCAGCAAGTATAATCCTCAGATGAACAGAATCACGTCTGTACTCTTCCTCTGAAGTGCTGCAAACCAAAATGTCCACATATTGCAAGACAACGCTTTCTAAATCAATATTGCTCAAGTCCATCTGAAGGACTCTATTGAAAATTGAAGGAGACTCACAAAACCCCTGATGCAAACGAGTGCTTTTCAGATGCGTTTGTCTGAATGTAAATGACATCAGATCCTGCGTGTCTTTGTGCAATGGGATTGAGAAAAACGCATTTTTCAAATCATTCACAGTGAAATATCGTGCTCCAATAGGTATATTCCATAGAATTGTAGACTGGTTAGGAACTAAAGGGAACTCCGTTTCTACAATTTGGTTTATCAGCCTAAGATCTTGAATTAGTCTCAAACACCCCACTTAGATTTTTTGATAGGACACAGAGCAGTATTACACGGTGACTCCGACGTCACTAAGATACCCTGGTCCATCATGGTGGAAATCGTCTTAAAAATATCTTCGTCTGCCTCTTGAACCATGGGATACTGTCGTGCTCGAGGTCAAATTTCTCCTGGTTTCAATGTAATCTTTACTTCTCCAACCCCCTTCAACAGGCCTACGTCATAGGGACCTGTAGTCCATAAAGAAGCTGGCACTTTTGCATATCTTCATCAAAATATTCAGGATGTTGTTCTGCTATCATCATTTTCTGAGGTACTTCTCGTTTAATTCTGTTCTTCTCCTCCAAGCGCTTTCTTGTCACAAACAATCAGGGAGGCTGTATTTCTTTACAGGTGTTACTAATTAGTTGCTCTTTCAGTCTCAAAGGATTCAGGTAGCTGTAGTGATGACATTTTCACAATTCAGGTGACCAGGAACCAACACCCTTCCACTCCAGAGGCAGCAGCACCGGGGTTACTGTGCCCCACTTGAGAGAGCCATATTGAAGGTTTTCTCCCCTCTACCAATTTTGGGAAAGATTTGTGCTCTTGGAGGGGTGTTGGTTCCTGGTCACCTGAATTGTAAAAATGTCATCACTACAGCAATATATTGACAGGTGTCTGCCTCAAATATAGCAAATGCACCTTCATGTCGTATTCTCCTATAGAGACTGGTAAATCTTCATTGAAAGGAACTCTGCTTGTAGCTGCTGAAAAGCCTTGAGCATTCATGGCAGTGCCAGACATTAAAAACATTCCCTCTTGTATACATGAACGTGTTCCACCTGTGTCTACTAAAAATGAAAACTCTTGCCTCCTATATTGTCTACCCTTGTTTCCTCGTGAGGATTCGGCATCACAGATAGTACTGAAGACATCAAGTCTCTCAGTGAGCTGTCCTATTGCGGGTACAGCCTCATTCCTTTACGTGTAAAAGAATTCCCTCCATCGACAGTGACTCCCCCTATTCTAGGAGTTGTTAATTGCCCTGTACTCGTGCTCTGCTGGATCTGCATGGGCGCGTACTGTGACTGCCCTTGTGGCGCAGCCACTGCTATCTGCTGTGTCTGCAAGACTTGCTGCATTCTCGGCGCTTGCTGCTGCATCATTTGATTCTGAGCAAACCCATCACCATACTGCTGCGAATATGCAGGTGGGTTTGTAGTCCCCCTCTTAAAAACTGATAGTTTTGCAGGAACCCTTGACTTCTACACATACGAGCAAAATGCCCTGTCATCCCGCATGTCCAACATATCTGCCTCCTAATCTGCCCATCCTGCACGTTTTGACCATCTTTCTGCATATTTTGAAACTCACCTTGATTGTTCTGGAAGCTTCCCTGATTATTCTGCCAATTTCCTTGATTATTCTGAAAACCTCTTCCTCGAACTCCACCCCTTCCCCGCGGAGTAAACCCATTATTACTTTGATCAAACTGCCTTTGGTTATTCACCTGTGGCATATTTGCAATCTGCAGAGTTACGCTCCGAGATACCCAGTCTGCCCCAGTCCGCGACGCGTCGCGAGAGTCACAGAGGATGACTCTTGCAACTGCTAAAGGACTCAGTATAACTCGAACTCCGGACCCCTAACGCGGCAAATGACTCCAACATTGGTGCCTGCTAAACCCCGGGTCCGTGCTGAAATCGCACAACGGAACAGCAAAGGTAAGAGACTCGCCTGTTCCAATTGTGCCTGTGAATGATTGGAATAAGAGTCGGGCTATCACGAACATACATGAAACTGGAGATTCTCTCACGTTGGAGGAGCTAGTGCATGAAATCTCCTCCTTAAGCTCCTCTCAACCGATGACACAAAGCGAGACTAATAGCCAATCCCCTGTAATCGACCTAAATAATCTGTTAACTCTTGAGGATTGGCTGCTGTACCCGCCTCTGCCATTGATTCTAGTCAAACTCTGATAACCAGCGGTAATGAAGGGACTTCTGCAATATTCTTCACACCATTCGATGTAACAGATAGTGAATTGATGGAAATGTCAACTCCTGTAAAACAAATGGAAGAACACAATAAAACTATTTGTTATCAATCTGAGGATGCTGTGCAACGCAGCCAAGGGAATATCGAGAAATTATCACATAGTGCATCAGTAATCGAATGCTCTGAGCCAGACTCTGAAATTACTGAAACCAATGAAAACATCTCGCAGCGACAAACTTTGCTTGATATAATCAATGGAAAAACAGCTTGTTGCATGCCTCGCAACGATGAAATATTTACTAATTGCTCTTTAACATAGAGGATTCAAGGGCAAAACCGTGATGTACACTCGATCCCAGCGTCATCTGTTGAATCACCATGTTCAAGACGAAATATCCCAAACTTGTTCTCGCCTAACAACCACGAGAATACTAACGGAGCCGCAAAATACGATCAAGCAGCTAGAGAAGCGCGAGTGTCTGAGAGATTAAAAGAGGACTACCTGTTGGCAAAAGAAAAACTAAATGCACGTTTTTCCAAACCTCGAAAGCAGCCTGATATCCGAGTAAAAATTCCTTCAGAGTGGAAAACCTCGAGCAATTGCATTGCTAATAACATAACACCTCAAACACTGCCAAGACCATCTGCGATCCGGTGCTCAACACCAGCCATTCCCCCTTTTGGTGAAACCAAAACTCCCTATAAACCTGCACAAATCTTACAAAAGTCCAAAAATGATCTTCCCTCCTCGCAAAAAAGTACAACCGGGGAAAACACACAACAAAACCCTCTTGAGCAATCAATCGAGTCTGGAACAAAGCCAAACACACCCACTGCTGCGTCCATACAAATCCATAACAACGTACTGGCAGCTACCTCCCTGGCATTAATCCCCTTTGTAAAGTTGTAAGAGTCCTTGAATGACTCTATAAAAGACCAAGCAACCATGTTACAAAACATGACAAATAAACTACAACAAATAGAATCCTTCAATGGATTCCTACAATCCAAACTGGAACGAGAGACTGAGTTAACCACACACTGGCAATACCGCCTAAGTGATTTCGCAGCAAGGGACCAATCGACCAAAGACTAATTAACTGAATGACTTTTAGAGGCTCTCAAATGGCTGAGACGTTATGACCACAGAAAACACGCACTCTCGCCAAGGAACGACCAAAAAATCAGAAAGTCCACTCATATTGAAAAAACAACATTGCCCACGTCCACTTCTAAAGCCACCGACGTAAGCCATGTCCCCATACAACAAATTCCATCAGGACAAGATTCTGTGGTAAATGAGACAGCAGAGGAGCTCCCTCAAATTCGGTTGAGGGCGATTCACTGAACGCGGCCAAAGAGAACGAAACTCAATCGTGCAAATCCTTGGCTTCAAATGCACAGAAGTCAAATAACCAAGAAGCAACAACGAGTCTGCGAATTATAGGAAAAAAAACACGATCAAATGCTCCGACACCAAGTGTGGGAAAGACACGATTCACTTTCATCATTTTTTCAAGCAAAAAAGTCAAGTCATTAGAAATAAAGGAGAAAAAGGATGAAGCAGGAGCTCTCCAAAAGAATGGTAGTCTTGCAAAAAAACAGAAGAACCCAGCAAAAAGACTACGTTCAAACTCCAGAAAATGTATACGTAATCTTACAACTCCTACAAAACCTGGACTATTTACTCGGCCTGTAGGGGAAAAAACAGCAATCCAAGCACACAATAAACAAACTGACTCTAAGGAAGAGTCACAAACAAGTAAAGTACCTATAGTCCGAAAACGACAGCGCGGCGTGTCAGTTGATGAAGAGCCAATCTCCTCCTCAGCCTCAATCGATTTATGTGATCCATCTACCTATTCGATTGAGGAAAGTGAACTGAGCAAGAATGCCTCCAACGGTTTTGTTAATCAACCTGTGGAAACAAACAACATACAAGAAAATCCAAAAGAAAAAAGGCCTGTGCTAACATCCAAGCGAGGTAAGTCTGGCCAAAACAGCATTAGAGACACTAATGTATCGATTGGGGTGTCTCCACAAGCTATAAGATCCAAACTAAATCCAAAACAACCTCAGAGTCAGAAAAACAAATCATTGAACGTCAATAATAAAGAACAAAGGAATGCAAAGGAAAGCAGTAGGGAAACCAATTGCAAATTGCGTCTCCAGAACATCCAGTTCGATGAGACAGAAGTAAATTTAAATTGCAGTAACATCTTCAAATTACTTAAATGCATTCCAGCTTTACGGACAATAGAATCTGACATCCAAATTGTGGAATACGCAACTGAGAGGCGAACTGACCAAATGCTCTTGCATATAAGCTTCATCAGTAAGGAGGCAAAGGACGAACTACTCTTTTATGGATTTGAGTTATTACTCGACCCCCCCCAAACAACAACAAAAAAGAACCAAACCGTTATGACGCAAGAGAAGATTTAACATCGAATGAACAAAAACGTGAAGAGCTAAGGAAGATGATGTTCTGTCGGCTCTCGGACTCCAGAAAGCAAAAGCCTAGAACTGACAGAGGAACCACGACTGAGAGCCAAGTAACCCATTTTAAAGATTAGCAATGAAGTGAGGACCAAGAAGACCTATGTGGATTAATCTCTTGGAACACGAGAGGTTTCCAACACCTATTTAACGAATGGTCAGAAAGTCTGAACAACAATTTTGCCATTTGCTTACAAGAAACCTGGTTGAGGGAGACCCCTAATAGAGACGGTTACGCAATGTACCTGAACCCGGCAGGTAAAAATGATTTGGGTCGTCCATTTTATGGATTACTGACCATGATAAATAACTGGTGGGCGGTCTTAGTCATTCAACCCAAATTTGTTCACCCAATGATTAGTCCTAGAATCACGAGAAGTCGTTCAAGAAAAACGCTCACAATTATTGGTAATAAATTGCTACTGGAACCCAGCAATGATTGGAGCTAAAACAATTCATAGCCTCAGTGATCAAGATGCTAGACGAATGGCAAGTCTCCTATAACGATATACAGATAAATGTCTGCAGCGACCTAAATTGCACCTGGTTCTCGGAAGACGCCAATACTCATAAAAACGCACTCTGGCTTGAGAGAATCTAACGTGGCGAGGACGGCACTCGAGTGCAGCCTTACACAGTCGTAACTGTACAATGGTTAATGGGAACTTCAGAAGTGATTGCCCCCCCAAGTTCACATGGCATCGTGGCAACAGTCACAAAATATTGGACTACATTTGGGTGTCCAACAACTTGAAACACAAAATAGTTGACTTTATCATGAAACCAGAGAGAAACCGCGATCATGATGTATTAAAATTCTTGTGTATAATGAAAAAAACGGCCAAAATTAGGACTTACGAAACAACGTTGGAGGCAAATTCTGCAGGAAACTGACTATGAATTGGCAATAAACAAATTCAGAGGTCGATTATGCACGCCTGTTGATGCAATTTACGACACATACTTTAAACTCAAAAGTAGTCAGTCATATACATAAATATCCTTTAAGCCAAGCGATTCAAACCGCAAAGCGTATTGTTCGCAAAGATCTGCGTGAAATAAAAAAAAAAAGAAACTACCTGTCGAAGAAGCCACAAAAGCCCTAAAAAAAAGTGCCGACAACAATTCCGAAACTGGGAAAAGTCAAACGATATAATTTGTGACCAAGAAAGGGGAGAACTTATTTTGAACCTAATAATGAAACAGGATTCAAAACAAATATGGAGGATCCTGAACAAAGGACACACTAAATGAGAGCCAGCAATTGCAAACCAGATTTCAGCAACGGACTGGAAAAAGCATTTCACCAACGTCTATGAGATACCGAAAACTGCTCACCTAGAGTGCAGGATGGACAGTGCTGAATCATGGAATGTCCAAGAGTCGGCCCTTGAGATACGCGTAATGATTGAACATATAAAAAACTCACGGGCACCAGGACCTGATGGTGTAACCAATCTGATGTTAAAAAAGAACAAGGAAAGCTGGGCGTTGTTCGTGGAGGCCCTATTAAAAAAAATTGGCTCACTAACGACCCTCCCTGAATCATGGTATAAACCAGTAGTTGTCCCAATCTTTAAAAAGGGTAATCGGCAGATCCCTTGAACTATTGCCCAATCGCTCTTTTGGACACTGTGGGGAAGATTTTTTCATCGTTCTTGCAGCAAAAACTTTCATAGTGGGCAGATAACATAGGAATGAGTGACAGCCATCAAACAGGGTTTACCAAGGGAGTGGGGACTGAGGTAAACCTCATTCTAAACCTGCTTAAGTTAGAGGCTATCAAAAGAAAAACAAAACTCTATCTAGCTTTTGTCAATATGAGACAAGCTTTTGATAGCATCAACCGCGAACCTGTTGTGGACTATGCTTGCAAGATGGATATGCCCCCAAGATCTTCTAGCGCCGGTGAAAGCTCTACATACAGACACATCAATTCAAATCCGCACACAAGAAAATGGCACGCTATCTCAAGAGATAAAAACATTCAAAGGTGTAAAGCAGGGCTGTCTGTTGGCCGCCTTATTGTTCAAGTTGTTCATATCCGATATTCCTGCAGCTTTGAGTGAGGTGAGATGTTTCCCTCCAAAAATAAATAACCAACCAATAAGCTGCATCACATACGCCGATGATCTAGTCCTATTGGATTGTAATAGGGCTTCAGCGATTATTAAATAAGTTAAATGACTACCTAGTTGAAAATGACCTCGAAATGAACCCGGCAAAAACCAAAATAATTAACTTTGTACAACAGAACAGAAAGAAAATAACAAATCTTTCAAGTGGTACGTTGCGGGAGAACAGATCAACGTGACTACTTCGATAAGATACCTGGGGGTAGCATTTAATTCATCAATATGCAAAAAACCCTGGCAACAAAATCTCCGTGACAGAATGGCCACCTTTGCAGTTCAAGGTGCAAAACTGTACAACGACTATGGGAAATTTTCAATGCGTCCCATTTTAACTTTTTACCAACAAAAAGTTCTTCCTGCTATAACTTTCGGTGCAGAGGCGGGATGGAATCTTGACGCAAGCATTTGGCCAGTATTGGAAGGAACTTTCTGGTGCAAAGTGCTAAGACTACCATGACACACAGCCATGACAGCGTTACGCTACGAACTTGCTTTAAACTCTATGTATTGCTGGGTCACATGGAAGGCCTTGGCGACAATGATAAATATGCTCTTGAACAGTCCTGTTCCTTCATACAGAGTGTTCGCAAGTAATGAGGAGACCACTCAGTCAAGCCTATTAAAAGTCTGGAAATTTAAAACTGGACATGGTATTGGAAGCAGCAGATATAAATAAAGAGATGCTGCTTATGAGACCACAAATAGCTAAAAGAAAGTTGGAAAAATGGTTCTGGATCAACATCCTAGAAAAAAGAAAACAGCTTAAATCTTCACTAAATCTTGGTGCTGGAGAAAACTGCCTGAATGTCCATCCCAAATACCTGGTGAAATGCCCCTCAAGATATCACTGAGATCAGTTTCTACAATTTAGAATAAATGCCTTAAAAACTAAGGAAATTATGAGGTTAAGACATGACAAAGTAATTAAAGATAATGTATGTCGACACTGACACCAAAAAATCAAACAAACACCTGTTAATTGAATGCGTCGAAACTGCAGATGTGAGATTGCAGATTCTAGGCGAATTCGCTCCCTTGAACAACAACATGGAAGAGTGGTGGACGTATGCCATATCTGGGAACAGCATCAAACTACTATGTGCAGTAGTTGCTTATATGGATACAATCCTAGAAAGCCCAGTCTAACTGGTCCAAGTGAAGGAAGACATTGTCAAGAACGTGACTAACTCGCTTTAAACGAGAATATTACTTCCTGTTAGTTGTTTGTTCTCTATTCTTTTGATTGTATGGTATCCCTAGTTCTGTTTTCATACCTGGATTAGTAGGAATAACATTTTTGGAAATGTAACAAAAGTTTGTAAAAACTATAGGTTGCAAAAAAATAAAAAAATAAATAAAGTCTGCTGTGAATTCGATCCATCTACACTAGTCAACATTGCCCCATCAATGGCATACTTAGACAGTTTTTTTCTGCACTCAATGTGCCTCCTCGCTCTTTCAGGCATCTTTTTTTCTTGCAATTCTTTTCCTGCAAGAGTCTGCAATAATGCGCAATGGTCCGCTAAATCTCTGACCACGGTTTTGCCTCTATACCTACTAACCTCTTGAGCTGCTTCTGTACAGGGTCTGGTAGCCCTGGGCACAATATATGATAAAACACAGGTACAGATTTTCCCCAAGCCTTGCGTGTCTCCAGACTCCATGTCTCTTGAAAATTCTGAATGTAAACAAATGGATCATCTTCATCCTGCATCTTTTTCGTCATTATAGCTCACATATCGGATGTGTCCGGATTCAGTACCCTACAGTTATTGAATGGTGCTCCATCATGAGCAGTATTGACTGTAGTCACACCAGGGTATCCTGCCCTTGTCCACACATCAGCTCTCTCACCAAGTATGGCGATTAAGAGACCCTTAATGTCCCCTATAGCCAACGTGTTTCCTCCTGTCATTTTCTCTAACTCATTTATCCACTTCCTAGCGCCAGAAGTTAAACTCAGGAGTTTACACCTTAAATTATCCTTGTCCATCTGGGGCCATGGTATATACTGTGGTCTGACCCCTCCTTTTTCTACCAAGGAAAACTGTGATGCCCCAAAATCATTCTCATCCCTATTCATTTGTATGTCCACTGCAGGGACAATATTACCACATCGCCTTCTCCCTGGTAGCGATCTTAATCTGCTCACATAAGGCAGCGACTCCCGCCTCTCACCATGGAGTTGCCTTTTAAGTTGGACTAACTGTGTCAACGGTTCTGACACCTTAGTTACAGGTGCGTTTAAATCTGACCATCTGACTTCTTTCTCCATTGAAAAACATCCCTCAGGACCGCATACATTCCTCTTCCCCATGGAAGGTGTCTGTCTTCGTCTGACATTTCCTGTGCCCAACTTGTGCGACTTCTCTCCTCGTCATCTCTATTTAGAGTCAATCTATCGAGAGACAGCTCTTTTTGTCTCATACTACATGAGGCTCCCTGTGTGTGATACAACTGAGTGCTCTCGAGTTGATCATTTTTTCCCTTCCCCTTTCTGAGCTTTCATGTCATAATATACTTTATCGATCGCTTCCCCAATGCTCCTAGAGTCAAATGTGTCTTCTAGCTTTACTCTAGACGGGCCTGGTAATGACTTGTATTCTGGGAAGAATTCCTCTATGTCCTCCCATGCTACTTCTGGCCCAGGATTTCTCATCTCTTTTTCCAGGCGATTGATATTGCGTTCTCTCTGCCGTCTCTTATGTTCCATATCATTGTCAAATTCTCTTAGTTTCCTTGCTTCCTCTCTAACTCTGTCTTGTTCCTTTTTCTTCATATCCCTTCTCTCGTTTGCCCTATGTATCGCCTCATCCTTTCGTCTCTGTATTCTGTTATCCCTTAACTTCTGTTCCTCTGCTTCTATTCTTTTTCATTCTAATCTTTCCTGCTCATCGATCGCTCTCTGTCTGTTATCACGTTTTCTTTGTTCTTCTGCTCTCTCTTGTTTTGTTGTCCGCTCTTCCTGGTATAACTGCTCCCGTCTTTGCCTATCCTTCCTTTTCACTTCTTTGTCTTTCAATCGTTCTTCTCTTTCCTTATCTTTTTTATCTTGCTCGTCTTGATCTTCCTGTTGACTTCCATCCTCAGTGCCTTTACCATCGAGTTTAAGTAAAATCTGACCACCCATCCATTCGTTCTGTAAAAGCGCTATTTCATCAGCCTTGCCTCTTTCTCCTTTCCATCTTTTTATTTCTCTTCCTATCTCTAGAGATGTGATCACTCTATCACTTCTCTCCTTATCGTATCTCTTTTTGTCTCTCGGGATCTTAGAGATTACATCTCTCAGTATTTTTCTCCGTACCCTCGTCACTCCTTTACACAGGTGACTCATATGCTGGGTTGCTATACCCTGTCACTGCCTTAAGTTCCCTCAATGGGTATAACCCATCATCTTTCTTGTTCTTGTCTCCTATTTCAGTTGGGGTGGAGGGAGCAGTGGGCTCCTCACCCCCTCTTTGCATATATTAAGTATCCAATCTATAGGAGGCGGTTCATCTCGCTCCTCTTGGCACATCTTCCAAAACTCTAAACTAGCTAATCGCTTGTCCAGCTTCTTTCCCATATATGCTGCATGCAGATATGTCGTCATATGCTGCAGGACGGCCTTCGACAGTGACCCTCCTTGTGGCCTTGGCATGAACATTTTATCCGTGGTTCCTTTAACCCATTCCGCACTATACTGTCTAACCTTGGGTGCATGTTTCGGCAACTGCTTGCAGACATGCACAAGTGGAGTAATATCCTCCATTCTCAACTCGTCTCTTCTTAACCTGTTTGACACTTGTTTATTTTTAATCACAAGCTCCAATTCTGCTAACCACAATTTTTACTTTAATCTTGCTAAAAAAAACAACCGTCAAGTTCAATTCTAACCAATCAGTTAATTTTGTTTGCACCTATGACATCATCGCCACATAAATCAGACAAACTCAACCGGTTACATAAATCTCCTACAATCTTTTCTCTAAGACTCGTCTTGCCCTCTAAAGTACTTTGTATGAAGTGTAAAGTACCCCTTTAGACCAGCCTTTAATCAGATCCCTCATCCACGTGTTCCACTATGGGACTCTGGGTTCAAATTTCTTCAGTTACGTTTGTAAAAAATGCAGGCCAGGGCGTATTCTCTTATCGTGGCCTCTCTCACGATTATATATTGCTTGGCCACACAAGTCAATATCTAATTCCCCATATATATTACACTCTTACTCTCACGTTATATTTTATCCCGCCACCCTCCGTTACTCACTTTTTTTCTTCACTCATCACCCATGCTTTTGTCAACTCACTCAATTTTTTACTCACCAATATAATTTCCATCTTCCGACTCTCGGGATTGTCTGCCTTTTTTACCACCTCTTCAACCTTTCCGGTCGATCTGCTTCACATAGAAGTGGGAGGGGATTCTATGGAAACTAGAGAACCCATCACACCCGGCCTTGAAAGATTTTTCATTTACACTAACCACTATCTACGGGGAATTTCATGTCCTTTCAGCTGAATGGCAAAGGTCGTCCGATATTGCTGAAACTGTAAAGTTTACTAAGACTGATGGCTCTGAACCATCCTCTCTCTGCTACCAAGTGAAGTGGATAATCCAGCCCCTTTGATGAGTAGCAATTACGCTGGAGATGAATAGGGATGCAGACTTTACTCATAAATCAATAATAGAGCCGACCCAGGAATTTGACAAAAGGAAGACTGTTTTAATATCAATTTTCTAAAACAGGGAGCATAACGAACATCAATGCAATCGCTCGATTCTCTTACTCAATGCATTTGAGAAAAAACAACTTTTATGAGCAATATTAGTCATCAATGACGTCTAACTTACATGTGTACTATCGTCATCCTACGTGGCAAACTACAAAAATATATAAGCATGTGTGATTGGTTCTGAGTGAACATCTAAGTATATGATCCATACTTACTCTAAAAAAAGTATAACTATGTGATGGGTTAGTTAACATCAGGTGGGGCAACTAAGCCCTCCCCTAAAAATGACCACTATGAACGGCACTAAATACACAATGTCCCATTGGTTTACACACCATAGGACCCCTGCATACGCAGGTCCTCTACAATTGGTTGGCACTCTATCCTCCTTCAGTAATTTTCCACCTACGTTAGCAGCCTGCAAGCTGGCCATCCAGTTGCTGGTGAGGTCGCCTTAACTTTATCTTCCCACCAATTGGCATCTCAATCTATCCTCACCTCAGTGGTCTACTGTCAATTAGGCCTTTGAAGCTTGTCCTTGAGTGTTCTTAGCTCTAAGAAAATTAGGGAGTGAGAAGCACAGTCTGCCTCCGTGCGTAGGTGTGACCATCTCGTGCATCCAACTTAATTTTTCCATCTGAGTGGAGACCATGGAATCAAGCCTTTTTCGTGCATTTAATCATTTAATATTATTTTCTAATAGTCCTCTGACGTCTTTTGTTTTGATCAAGCCTTTTGGACTGGAGTTTCTGTTCTTTCACATGAATTGTATCTAATTCTAATGTCAGTTCATTCCAGTTTGATAAGCGCTTGGCTTCTTTGCTCGTCCAGCCTTGCCTCCTGAATTTCACTTGTAATTCAACTTGTTTTTTAACTGACACACGCTAAAATGAGGCCTTCTTTGCTACTGTCCAACCTGCTATAATACGCTTAGTGGAACCATCCATAGTTCTCTTATTCCTATATATGTATATGTTGGCGCTTCAATCTATTCACTATAAACTTAAAGCTAAATTCACGATTACGTTGCTGCTTGCGTTTCTTTTGCATCTGTACATGTGTAAAATAACTTGATATCTTCATCCTTTTCTGTGGCATAAGCTTCTTCACATTGATCCCAAGATGTCACTTATCCTTATGCCTTATAGAATATCTGCATTCTCTGGTCACTGCATCTCTTCTACTTTTGTCATCTTCAGCTTCATGTAACATATACTGGCAATGGTTAGTGACATTACCATTCATCCTTGCCGCTTATTGGCTCTGCTTCTTCAGGGATTTAATTCAGATGGCTATCATATTTCCTTGTATACAGGTATGGTTTTCTCAATGGGTACTTTGGCTCCCAGATTCTCTTGGGTACTGGCATTTTCACTAGTACTGGACTGAGTCCATAGTCTGCTCTTTGTTGATTCAACTATTCTGTGTATGTCACATACTCTGGTTTCCAGCATACAGGTAAAAGGGGCGGGGCGGGTCGGTTGAGGTGGGGGTACTTGACTCCTCCTCTACACTCTCCTGTTAATATGTTTAATCGTGGCATGGACCCATGCTTCGGCAAAGACTTGGCACTAGGTAAAGGGTGATGACTAACACCTGATCTGTTGTCCTCTGTACCCCCATATACGTTTTAATTGTATGGAGGTGGTTTGGCCAGATTGACACACACGTGTCTGCAATTTTCTTAATATCTTTGTTTTTCTTCTCTAATTTCCCCCCTTTGTCAACAATATTTTCATTCTTCATCGTATCCCTTCGTTTCACTGCTTTACGCTTCCATAGCGTTGCTGCTCTGAATTGTGCAGCAGAATCTTTTGTCTTTCTCAACAAAAGTACATCTAATACTGCATCAACTTTTTCCCATTCGAATGATATGGAATTTATAACGCGTCTATAGACAACTGACCCAGTAATGGGCCACTTAAAGGAGTAATCGGTACTTGCGTTCCAAGAAATGTTCCACTTAATAATCCATGATCCATACATGGCATTCATGAATACACGTGTGGCTGGCTCCCCTGTCTCTGTTTCATCAGTGGACGAGGAGAAAGAGTTTTCTGAGAGCTTTTACTTCCTGCTGCCGCCGACATTTCTGTCTCTATCGTGCCAATGAAGGCAAGGAGGCAGACAGACAGATGTCATTTGTTAGTTAAAAGACAATGCAGTCACAGATACCAAGAGAGATAGACAGAAGCAAACCCTTAAAAAAACATCCCTGTGACCTGTTTGGAGGGCTGATCAGTCCCACAGGGATGAGCAAATACACACTATGTTGTTTACTCACCCATAGGAGTGATCAGGCACTCCGCCTGGCGACAGGAAAACACTGTTCCGTCCCAAAGCTGGCCATCTCGCCAGATCTAAAATCTCTCCACTGGCTCCTGGTGGTTGCACGGATCAAATGTAAGACCCTCTGCATCATTCACAAGGCTTTCTGGGGTCTGGGACCACACTATCTGCAGCTTTTTCTCTCTAAATACTCTCCTTCCACATCACTTCAATCTTTTAGCTCCAACTCTCTGCTGATGAAACGTTTCGCCAAGCAAACCGGCCCACCTCAAGTTCCTCAAACAACTCAAGACCTTTCTTTTCTCCACCTCCATCCCTCTCTCTCTGCCTTGTTAATCCACCCCACCGCCGCTGTGACAGGCGGCCTGGTCCTCCTGTGTCCAACAGGGTCCAGGCCATCTGCCCAGTCGCCACCAGCACCACCACCTGCACTGCCTGCAGGGCCCTCACCTGACTGCTGGACAACAGACATCTGCCACCTTGGATCATCTTTCTGCCCTTGCACTTACCTGTTGCCTCTCCCACAGGCACCTCTTGCACCTATTGCATTTCACCCCCTGCCCCACAGGGGGCACCCCTACAGCACTTATTCCCTCCCCCTTTTTTCCACTGGCTGCACGTTCCTAATGTCACAAGGCCTAGTAGGACCGCTGTTAGTTTGTATTTATTCACTGTCATTGTTTTATTTTCTCCCTCATTCACTTCCCTTTTGCCTTGTGGCACGTTGAAACACTGTTTTGTTGTATAGGCGCCTTTTAAATATCCAGTAAAATAAAGAAAAAGAAAACAAATCAGGCCACATAGCGTCCTGCGTGTTCTGAAAATCCGACCATCACTGCATCAATTGGTAGGCTCCTGGGCCCGGGAATAACCAAATACAGGCTTACCCTTACCCAGAATCCCCTTTTCCGAATTCCAAAGTAACATTTCCAAAGTTCAAGATTTCCTAAACAATCTGCTATGTAGCATCCAAAAAGATGTACCTCATCATAGAGCCTTCAGAAATGTTTGGGCATTCCCTTGCAATGGCTCTGACCAGTAAATTCGTACCAGGGGCCTCATTCCGAGATTGGAGGTAGTCATGGCACTATTTGCGCCATGACTGCCTTCAATAATGGGTCCGGCACCGGTCTCGTTCAATGGGGACTTACCGGTGTAGTCTGACCTTTGCGGGACCAGTAAGTCCCCATTGAAAAAGCCATTCCCTTTTTCCATTTGAGCCCCCATAGGGCTCAATGGAAATGGGGAAGGCGCTAATAACGGTACCGCAAATTGCGGTGCCGTTATTAGCTCTGAAGTCCCTTAACGGGTACCGTCCATAACGCCTGGTCAGACCAGGCGTTACTGGAGAGACCCGCTAAGGGACCTCGGAATAGGGTGGTAAGGGATTACCGGCACCGGTGTCCTTACCGGTGCCGGTAATCCCTTAGCGCCCACCTTATAATGACCCCCAAGGTCTTTTGGCAGGCTGCAACTGAGACTGTTTTGTGGTTTGTGGGCGGTGTGACCTCCCGGAGGTCCAACTCACAATTCGTCTGCACCTCCAGGAATAACCCCTGATATGGGGATAGGAATGGAAACAAATTGGTATTAATGTCCCACACAATCTTCATATCTGCAAGACGTAGTCAGCTCGTAAGTGGGCAGGTGTTGGTGGGGAAAATGTTTATGTTGGAAAGGTCACGCAATAGTTATCAAATTGCAAGTTATGTTACTCTTTCAGTAAATTGACAGCCGTGTTGAGTTGACAGCATTGCCTTCTGAACATATTTTCTTTTTACGGACTAAATCAAATACACACTTTGTTGGTCAGCAGAAAAGAAGCGAATGGTAAGGTTGCTTGATGAGTTTGAGCAGGATTGGAAAAAAATAACTTTTTAGAAGTTTGAAAGGGCTGTTAGATTTATTGGCACAGGTTGAAAAGGTAACAGATGTTCAAAGAGTTACGTATTTTGGAGGTTGTGTTATTAGTGAGAAACAGGCCTTCCGGATTGCTCAGTGGACTGTTACCATGTGCACTCCCTCTGATGTGAATGTCATATTGTCGAAGATATAAAAGTAAGACCTTTCTTTACTATCACCATGATCAAATACTGTTCTCTTAGCAGGAATAATCGTATGTTGCTGTAAATGGCGAAGTATAGAAGACCGTATATTTGTTAATGCCACTCTTCCAGACCCGGGAAAAAGTTAAATAACGAGTTTCATTATTATGCAGTAATGTTTCAAGCTATTTAATATGTACCACATGAATTAGAAACAAGGGTGAATGTCCTGATGAATATTGACATCTAGATCGTAATTTAGGGGAGAATTCTAATCTGCGTTGGCTCAGTTCCCAAGAAACCGGAGTTATTTTTGTAAGGGGCCAAGGGACTAGAACATTTCTGAAACAAAGTTTGTTTTAGGTTTAGACGCTAGTCCATTTAGCTTTGCCACTGCTTGCTTTCTCTATGGACCTGCTCGAGCATGTGCTCTGTGGACTGAACTGGAGAACGCTGAACAGCAAGGTTAGTGTGGCAAGGACGAAGGCTCCTGCATTGTACATATAACCAGTCTAAACTCGAATAGACAATGCATACTTGCCAACATTCTGTGACCAAAAAGATGTAGGATTTTTCAAGTTTGAAAAATAATATTTCCATAACAATGACATCACAGGAAAATACTAAACATACAAACGGCACAACATGGAAAGATGTTGAAATGTTAAAAATGTATAATTCTGAATGCTAACACCAAATTGTCAGCAGATGCTGTGTGATGGTGTTATACTCTGCCACTTGCTTTCACTACTGGTTCACCTCTGGGTGGTCCTGGCAAGAGTGCAGGACAGAGTCACGCAGCTGTCAGGTTAGTGGATTGGTCTGAGTGCAATCAAAGTAATCACTCACCTACCAGTCCACTGTATAGACAGACTAATTCATGTGTTGCATGCTCTGTCCAGGAGCCGGCCTTAGAATCACATAAATTACTTGCCACTGTAAAAAGCAGTAGGATCTGTCACTGAAATCTGTAGGCAGTAGGTCTGCTTCAAAAGCGGTAGCCAACTGCCTAAATCTGTAGGGTTGGCAAGTATGGACAATGGAATGACCAGAAGTCATCATGGTGATGGAGGTCCAATGCCCCTTGGCAGGCAAAGGCAGACTGGAAGTCGTCATATGATGTCATCACGCAAAATGAACACTAATGAAGGACTATCTGGGGCTAAATTACTTGTTTTGGTGGGAGCGGGTATAAGTGTGCTTGAAGGCCTTGTGATCTGTTCTTGAACATTCTTAAGCTTTGGCAGGTGACAAGGGTCCTACAAAGGTCAGGGGACTGGAGTGATGGGGAGTTAGAGTGGTAAGTTCCTATTAGAGATAGGTTGCAGTTGTCCATGGCTTGTGAGGAAACATGTAAAGGTGCCTTTGTTTGTCATCACCCTAAATTGATGCCTGAGCCTGGTTTTTCTGATAATTACGGTGCTTCAACCAGTCAAATAAAGCTGGAACACTACCGAAATTGCTGGTGGCCTTCTCTTGAATTCCCCAATGCACACCAAACTAAGACTTCAGGAGTCCTTTTAAAAAAACTCCAGGGAGTAGTTGTGAGAAGATTCACTGTAAGTGGTGCCCTTGCATGGGCCACTCACGGAGCCATGGGTTTTCCATTATGACTAAACAAAGGCAGATTTGTTTCACAGTTATGATAATATGGATTGGGGATTCTGTATAGGTAATTTAGTTTTGTTGTTCATCTTTGGCTAGTTTATTATCATGATATTTGCAGCAACATATTTTGTGTTTGTTGTGTCCTGATACAGATCAACAGTTTTGATTTCTGGTCATTCTGGTCTGATAAAGGGTCTATTGATCTTCTTGTCATTCCGGTCTGGTAAAGGCCAAATTCCCTCTTGGTAAACCAATATTTTGATGATATATCAGGAAAGTGAGATTTGGGGCAGCCAATTTAAACCGGCTCACTCAGTGCAAATTCAGAGTGAGTGCGCTGAGCCCTTTCCTAAATACTCTGCGATGTATTTATAAAACTCCTAACCTCTCAAAACTGCTTAGAACGTAGAGTCACATTATGTGTGTGTTAGGCAGAGTTACATGAAGTACCCTTTGGGAACACTAGACACAATTAATACTACAGGTGTAAGCACAATCTCGCCTTTGGTACAAGTCTGTACTACACAGTTTTGTGGTAGCAGGGCTGAGCAGCCAGGCTTATCACAAGAGGAATGTGAGCAGTACAAGATGTTACACAAAGGGCTTGCAATCGCAGTGGTTCAAACAAACACTTACTCAAGGTATCTCGGTAAAACAATATTAATTTATTTACACATTTAGTTAGAAAACATTCCACTAGTAATAAGCAGTTCAATATCGCACTATAGTACACTACAGTACCAAACCAATAAGTTTCTGAACAAGTTGGGCTCCCCTGAAGTGGGAGCAAAATGGCACTTCAGTAACTTTCAAAAGGGGTAGAAAGACCAAGGTTATAAGAATCAAACACAGTTACTTTCATAGGCAGGGCAAATAGTCTTCAGTCACTACAAGAGGCAATTCAATTCAATAGGCCTGGGCCAAAGTCAATGGTTCAGTGTCTTGGATAGGATAGCACAGTTCTGGTAGTAAACGGTGAAGTCTTTGCCAATGTTCTTAGAAGTAATTTGCACGAAAAAGAGTTATAGGTCGGTTTAGGAGCGAACAAGACTCCAAAGTTGGGAAAGTTTCACAAACTTTCACCACAGTAAAGAGGATTTCTCTACCGCATTTGCACAGTACCTTTTGAATGAAGAAAAAGCTGTAGCTGAGGCAGTTGTTCCTGGCAGACCCTGCAGATCTCGCTGTTCCTGAGTCTCAGTCATGGGGACAAGACAGAGGACGTCGGAAGGTTCCTGCACTGCATGAAGGAGGAGCCACAAGCTTGACAAAACATCGGTTTAAGGTGAGTGCCTTAAAGTCCACAAACTGGTATCCTTCTCACTGGCTATCCGGTTTTCAACAGCACTCTGAAGTAAACTCTACCAGTATGGAGATGGTTTCCAGGTGGCCTGCGAGTTGGTGGTTCTTACTAGCTCAAGGCCAGAAGTTGTCCTTGAAGGGGATTCTCTGTCGGGGGATTTTCAGGCAATATGAACCTGCAGCAGGGCTTCACCCGGGCAACCCAACAGTCCAGGAGTTGCAGCAGTCGTCTTCCTTCAGCTCGCCTTCGGTTCTTTCGTTCCAGTGGTCGACTCTGCCTTCTAAGTCCCAGAGACCTGCTTTCAAATAGTTTTCTCCCATTCATTCCAGCCTAGCTGTCACTCACCCAGCAGGGTGGCTGTCATTGCCGGACAGTCAGCCAGCCAATCACACCAGAGTGCATTCATGTCTCCTAGGAGAATAAGATCCCTCACATCCTGTCCACCCCAGACACTCGGGCGTCAGAGGGCGCTTCAGCACTGAAGCCCGCCAAAGGAAAACAAACAAAGGGACCAAACCTGGTTTGGCACGCAGAGACAAGCACTGGAAAGACCTTTCCAAAGGAATGGCAAAAAAATGGGAAGCTGTTTTTACAGAGGGGGCTCAGACGCCATCTTGAAAAACATGGCTCCGGTGGATTTCAGCTACCGGAGCATTAAAACAGGTCGCGGTTGGGGAAATCATGGTAATACCACTGCCACCAGCAATTCTGAGTGGAAAGGGTAGCGTTTGAGGGCTACATGAGTTTTTTAGGCATAGGGAACACTAGGTATTCCCTCCAGCACTCTGCTGTAAGGCAGTGAGTGCTGTGTCTAGCAATTTAAAAAGGCTAGCAAAGTCAATTTAACTTTACATTCACTGGAAGACAGTAGTCAGTCCCAGAGAAGGTATTTAAACCTTGGGAAGTCTAAAAGACATCCCTGTGCCACTGCACTGAGGGTGCTGTATGACGCACAAGAAAACGATGATGCCTATGGAGTTGTCTAAAACTCCATATCCAAAGAACAAAAGTAAAACACACATCAAAATACATGAAAGAGTGGGAAAAAAAAGCTTACTCTCTTTCCAGGTGAAAATTAAAGTCCTAGAAATCCAGAAAAGTTGCTGGGGGTCTCTTAAAGTTAAGGGAAATTAGCACATTTATGAGAATTCTCTCTAACACTCACCCCCCAGATTAAGGGACAGGAGGATTTAATCCACTCCTGGATGAATCTCCTTACTACAGCCAGTCAAACATCCTGGAGAGACCAACAGCATTTTGGTGCTAAACATCTCAAGGGTTGGTGGTCAGTCTGAATCACAAAAGTAGATCTATACAAGTATGGTCTAAACTTCTTCAGTGACCACACAATAACAAAACATTCTCTTTCAATGGTTGCCCACCTTGTTTCAGGTTCTTTCAGCTTCCTGCTGATGAAGCAAATGGGGTGCTCCCTACCTTTCTCATCCAGCTGACTCAGAACTGCACCTATACCTGTATTGGAAGCATCTTTTTGCACAATGAAGGGTTGGTTGTAGTCAGGAGCTCTTAAAACTGGAGTTTGACAAAGGACTTTCTTTAGGCCTTCATATGCTTGAATGCACTCCTCATTCCACCTGACCGTCTTAGGAAATTTGGGTGAGGAGATCACATTCAAGGGAGAAGCTATGGTACCATAGTTCTCTATGAAATTCCTATAGTAACCAGTGAGGTCTAGGAAGGCTCTCACTTGGTTTTGAGTAGTAGGGGTGGCCCAGTTCTGTACAGTGTGACCTTGCTAGGCAATGGCCTGATTTCACCTCCTCCTACCTCATGTCCAAGGTAGAGCACTTTAATCTGACTGATTTGATACTTACTTGAATTTATGGCCAGATGGGCCTGCTCAAGAGCCTGCAAAACATATCCTTAATAGTCAACATATTCTTTCCAAGTAGGGCTGAACACTGCAATGTCATCCAAGTATGCAATGCAGAGATCCTCCATCCCATTCAGAACTTGATTAACCATCCTTTGGAATGATGCAGGTGCATTCTTTATTCCAAAAGGCATTACCTTAAACTGGTAGAGGCCTGCTGGGGTGGAGAATGAGGTTTTCTCCTTGGCATGGTCTGTCAGGGCTATTTGCCAATGGCCTGAGGTTAGGTCAAATGTACTGAGGTACTTGGCTGAACCAAGTCTATCCAACAGTTCATCTGTCCTGGGAAAGGATGGGCATCAGTCTTTGTGACTGCATTAAGAGCTCTATAGTCCACACAGAATCTGAACTCTTTGGATCCTGCCTTTGGCACTAGTACAACTGGACTAGACCATGGACTGGTAGATGGCTCTATTACCCTGAGATCAAGCATTTTGTTGACCTCCTCCTTTATGTGGGTTCTTACATGATCTGACATCCTGTAACCTCTGCTTTTAACAGGTAAACAGTCACCAGTGAGAATATCATGCTGGCCCCAAGGGGTCAAGCCTGGTGATAGTGAAAACAGGGAGGCAAACTGATTTAACTGAAACGTGCACTCCTCCTGTTGTTCCAGTGTCAGATTAGAAGAGCGGTTGACTCCTATCTTCTCATGTAAAGGCTGTCCTCAGAGTAGTTCACTCTCCTCCTCTTCAGCTGAAGCTAGAAGCAAAGCTCCTACTTCTGGTCTTGAGACATAAGCTTTTAGATGGTTGGTGTGAAAGACTCTGGGAGTCTCCTTAGGATTGCCTAAGTCCACCAGATAGTTGACCTCCAAGTTTTTCCACAACCTTGAAGGGTCCTATCCACTTGTCCTGTAAGGCCCTCTGCCTTATAGGTACCATACCTAAAACTTACTGGTCTTGAGTAAAGTCAACCATTTTGGCCTTCTCATCATGCCAATGCTTCACCAGAGCCTGTCCAGATTTTAAGTTATCTGATGCTTCTACCATCATGTGTGACATTCTCCTCCGGAGACCTGTCACATAGTCAGTGACTCTCACTGGCTTGGGGGAAGGAGCACTCTCCAACCCCTCCTTAATTAGGGCCATCTAACTGGATGGCCATAGAGAAGCTCAAAGGGACTAAATCCAACACCGTCCTGAGGGACTTCTGTATAAGCAAATAGAAGGCATGGCAGTACAAGGTCCTGCTTTCTTCTAAGGGGTTTCTCTAAAGCACCTATCATGCTCTTCATTGTACGGTTAAACCTCTCAACCAATCCATTTGTCTGTGGATGGTAGGCAGTTGAGAACTTGTAAGTCACTCCACAGTTCTTCCATATGGCCTGCATGTAGTGGGACATAAAATTGGATCCCCTGTCAGAGATGACTTCCTTAGGAAAACCTACCCTGGTAAAAATGCCAAGTAGGGCCTTAGCAACAGCCTGAGCTGTAAAAGTCCTCATGGGTATTGCTTCAGGATACCTAGTAGCATGGTCTACTACAACCAGGATAAACCTGTTGCCTGATGAGGTTGGAGGGTCTAAGGGACCAACAATGTTGATTCCTACCCTCTCAAAAGGGACTCCCACCACTTTGAGAGGCACCAAGGGTGCCACATTCTTGGCTCCACTATTGCCAGATGACTGACAAGTGATACAGCTCCTACAGAATTGATCTACATCAGACCCCATCTTAGGCCAGTAGAAATAAAGAGAGCCTTTTCTTAGTCTACTTGAAACTCAAGTGACCAGCCAAAGGAATCCCATGGGCTAACTGTAGGAACTGGTGTCTGCTCTCTAGAGGCACTACAAGTCTTCTGTAGTCCCCTGGAATAGACTCAGTTGGTTCACTGTAGAAGAGGCCATCTTCCCAGTACAACCTATGCTTCCCTGGCTCTTTCCCTTCCAGCTGGGAAGCTGCCTGTTGGCAAAGACCTTCAAGAGTAGGATACTCTCTTTGACGTCTGCTGAAGTCTTCCCTACAGGGTCCACCTTCTGCCAGTAAAGACTGCAGCTCAGGATGGTCTGCAGGATCCAGATCTCTGATAGTAGTAAGGTCTTCTTCCAGCTCTGATTCCTCGGCAGCTGATTCAACCACTCCTGGCTGTTCCTCACACTCCGCCTCAGCAGGTGGAGGAGTCACAGGTGACACTTTGGAGAGTTCTCTCGCGGATGTCCTTGTGGGTAGCACAGGAGTGCTGGCTGTTTTTTTCCTTGAGGTTTTAAGTTTCCCCTTTTACTCCTTTTTCTTGGAAATGGCAGTCAGTAAGTCCTGTGGACTGGGGGTTATAGTTTCCTCTATAATTTCCCCTAGAGAGCCTCTTAAGGTACTCTCTCTGGCATTCCTTGTCAGTTCCTGTTTCCTTTTGCTGGGAGGCCTGAGGGTGCTTGATACAACTCTAAGGATTTTTAAGTTATTCCCCAACTGGACTCTCCCAGGTACTTCACCCTGTACACTAACAGGTATCTTGACAGTCGTGTCATTGCGTTGGGTGAGAGCTGGTAACTGTGGAAGCATTTGGGTGCCTTAGGGACATCCTCTACCATGAAAAAAGATTCATCCACTACAGTAATGCTGGCCCCAGTGTCTCTGATGGCAGGGGTCTCCTGACCATTCACAAGTACAAAGTTCTATTGTTCCCACAGACCCAGGGACACTAGAACACTGGCTGAGACTTTCATGGGTTCCTCAGCCAGTAGGTGAAAGTTTCCACTTGCCATTTGTACTTCTTCCTCTGGGGAGAAGGCTGAGGATACAGTGTGGATCCCTGAAGGTTTACCCTTACATCTGGGATCCCCTTTCACATGGTCAGTTGACCCACAAGCAAACCATTTTCCAAATGTCTTGATAAATGGGGGTTTGGCCTGACCTCCCTCTGGTTTAGCACCAGGGGTTACACTCGCCTGATACAGTTTCCCATGTGGCTTACCCTTTTTGTTTGTGGCCCTCTTTTGGATGGGATGTATTGGAATTCTCTTTATTTCTTGTGCTGCTTTTCCTCATCCTTCTTCTGAGTAGCCGCAGAATCCTTGTGAGTAGCCCTGTTGGCAACCCACAAGTCAGCAGCCTTTGCTTCTTGGGATCAATTTCCTTAGTCAGCCAAGTGCTGTCTCAGCTCAGGAGAGCAGGCATCATAGATGGATTCTAACACAAACCGATTTCTCATACCTTCATAAGTGTTAAATCTGTAACCCTTAACCCAACCATTTAAGTTTTTCAAACATTCACACACCCAGGTAGCCCAAGAGGTACCATCATGCGTTTTGAGGGTTCTAAACTTCTCAAGATACTGGGAAGGAGTGTTCCCAAACCTAGCTATCAAAGCTAGTTTCACATTTTCATACTCCATCCTGTCTATTTCCCCCACCTCCATTACAGCATCAGTTGCAACCTGGGGTAGCCTAGACAAAAGCCAAGGAATTAGCTGATTCCCTGTAATTTTCTGAATCCCATAGTTATACTCAAACGCAGCCAACCAATTCAAAATATCAAGCCTAACCTCATACCTACTTAACTGCATCCTTTGGCATACGAGGCCTCGTATGACTGGAAGACCTAGAAGACTCTGGGAGAGAACCATTCTCAAGAGCCAATTTCTTCATTTCAAGAGCATGTTGTAATTCCATTTCCCTTAGTTTAAGTTCTTGATGTTTATTTTCAGTTTGTGCTTGGAGCCTTTTGAATTCTAACTCAAGTCTCAACTTCTCAAGAGAGACAAACTCTGGACTCAGTACTGGACCTGGTAGGGTCCATGTGGCTAAAGATTGAGGCCTAAGAGCAGGTAGAGGTGCAGTAGGGCCTACATCTTGAGACTCCTCTGCCTCATCAATAACATTGGAGTTGGACTCTGAAACATTATCACCAACATCATGATTTTCCACATTTTCTACAGAAGTAGGTATAGCAGACCCATTTCTTAGACTTTGACATTCCAACAATTTTTCTATCAATTATTTTTGCCTTTAACAGTGAGGTTCCTAGTTTTACACATTTCTCTTAGTTGATCAACTGTTAAAATGACAAGGGTCTCCTGTCTGTAGTTATCCATATCAGGTGTAATAAAACAATTGCTTTTCTAGTGGTGCTTAGCCTTGTGAATGGTATTTGAACAACTGTAAGAGCAGCACTCGCAATGTAACAACTATACTTTATCCTCACCACTTGCCACCAGTGTTAGGCAAAATTACATGCAGTACAGTTTGGGAACACTACACACAATTAAGACTACAGGTGTAAGCACAATCTCACCTTTGGTATAAGTCTGTACTACACAGTTTTGTGGTAGCAGGGCTGAGCAGCCAGGCTTATCTCAAGAGGGATGTGAGCAGTATAAGGTGTTACACAAAGGACTTTGCTCACAGTGGTTCAAACAAACACTTACTCAAGGTATCTTGGTAAAACAATATTAATTTATTTACACATTTAGTTAGAAAACATTCCACTAGTAATAAGCAGCTCAATATCACACTATAATACACTGAAGTACCAAACCAATACGTTTCTGAACTAGTTAGGCTCCCCTGAAGTGGGAGCAAAATGGCACTTCAGTAACTTTCAAAAGGGTTAGAAAGACAAAGGTTATAAGAATTGAACACAGTTACTTTCATAGGCAGGGCAAATAGTTTTCAGTCACTAGAAGAGGCAATTCAATTCAATAGGCCTGGGCCAACGTTAATGGTTCAGTGTCTTGGATAGGATAGCAAACAGTTAAGTCTTTGCCAATGTTCTTAGAAGTAATTTGCACGAAAAAGAGTTATATGTCGGTTTAGGAGAGAACAAGACTCAAAGTTGGGAAAGTTTCACAAACTTTCACTGCGGCAAAGAGGATTTCTATACCGCATTTGCACAGTACCTTTTGAATGAAGAAAAAGCTGTAGCTGAGGAAGTTGTTCCTGGCAGACCTTGTAGATCTCGCTGTTCCTGAGCCTCTGTCATGGGACAAGCGGGGGGAACGTCGCGAGGTTCCTGCACTGCACGAAGAAGGAGCCACAAGCTTGGCAAAACGTCGGTTTAAGGTGTGAGTGCCTTAAAGTCCACAAACTGGTATCCTTCTCACTGGCTATCCAGTTTTCAACAGCACTCTGAAGAAAATTCGACCAGTATGGAGATGGTTTCCAGGTGGCTTGCGAGTTGGTGGTTCCCACCAACTCAAGGGAAGAAGTTGTCCTTGAAGGGGCTTCTCTGTTTAGGGAGTTTCAGGCAATTTGGACCTGCAGCAGGGCTTCACCGGGCAAACCAACGGTCCAAGAGTTGCAGCAATCGTCTTCTTTCAGCACGTCTTCGGTTCTTTCGTTCCAGTGGTCGACTCTGCCTTCCAAGTCCCAGAGACCTGCTTTTAAACAGTTTTCTCCAATTAATTCCAGCCTAGCTGTCACTCACCCAGCAGGGTGGCTGTCCTTGCCGGACAGTCAGCCAGCCAATCACACCAGAGTGCATTCAGGTTTCCTACGAGACTAAGCACCGGGAGTTTCGGGCACCTCCCTCACATCCTGTCCACCCCAGACACTCCGGCGCCAGAGGGGGGCTTCAGCGCTGAAGCCCGCCAAAGGCAAACAAGCACAGGGACCAAACCTGGTTTGGCGCACAGAAACAAACACTAGAAGGACCTTTCCAAAAAGAAATGGCAAAAAAAGTCGATCAGAACCTGTTTTTACAGAGGGGGCTCAGACGCCAAATTGAAAAACATGGCTCTGGTGGATTTCAGCTACTGGAGCGTTTATATGGGATAGCAGTCGGGGAAATCAGGGCAATACCACAGCCACCAGCCATTCTGAGAGGAAAGGGTAGCTTTTGAAGGCTACATGAGTTTTCTAGGCATAGGGAAAACTAGGTATTCCCTCCAGCACTCTGCTGTAAGGCAGTGTGTGCTGGGTCTAGCAATTTAAAAAGACTAGCAAAGTCAATTTAACTTTACATTCACAGGGAGACAGTAGTCCGTCCCAGAGAAGGTATTTAAACCTTGGGAAGTCTAAAAGACATCCCTGTGCCACTGCAGTGAGGTTGCTGTGTGACACACAAGAAAAAGATGATGCCTATGGAGTTGTCTAAAACTCCATATCCAAAGAACACAAAAGTAAAACACACATCAGCTGCGGTTTAGGCTGAAGGAGCTTGAGTTCAGCATAGCCAAACTAAAAATCGAACAGGCAGAAAAACAGAAAGACAGGGATCACCAGTTGGAACTGGCCAAGCTTCAGGTTGCAAATGGGCCCAAGGGTCCTGGACATGGGTCTGGGGCCTCCTCTCATCCACGGTTTCCGAAAGATCTGCTCAGTGTGTACGAGGAAAGGAATGACATTATGGACTGGCTGAATACGTTTGAGTATGCATGTGAAGTTCAACAAGTTGACAATGCTGATAAGATTGCCTGGTTACTCAGCAGACTGCCCCATTCTGGCTGTAGTGCCATTATGGAAATGTCGAAGGCTGAGCGAGCTGATTTCGCAATGTTAAAGCAAACTCTCATTTTAAAGTTTGGAAAGACTCCTGCCCAATATTTAAAACGCTTCCGAGAGTACAAGAAAAAAGAAGGTGGTACTTGGGTAACTTATGTCACCGAATCCTTAAAAAACTTGACTGGCTGGGTCGAAGGTTATAAGGTTTCTACCTTTGAAGGCATGATAAATCTTGTCATGCTGGAACACATTTTTGCATCTTCTTCCCCGGAGCTTAAGCAGCATTTGGCCGATTCGAAGGAGATAGATCCTAAGAAGCTGGCCATTGCAGCAGACTTATGGGTGTCACATCGAGTATCCCATAAGGACAAAACTCATCCTGGTAAGCAGGAGGAAGGGAAAAAGTCCAAAGATAAGGAGGGTGGAGAATCTGATAAATCTTCTTCTCAAAAGGGCCACAAAAAGAAAAATAAGGGTAAGACACAAGAGAACTCACAGGGTAGTGGAGGTCAGCCTCCGAAACAGAACTCTGGTTACAATAAGCCTCCCTATGTAAGCAGACCCAATGGATCTTGTTTTGCTTGTGGAGCAACTGACCACGTGAAGGGGGATCCCCGGTGTAAGGTTAAACCTTTGGGGGTCCACTCCGCTAATCTGGCCTTCTCCTCCTACGAGGAAGACGAGATTACAGGAGCATCCTTCTCCTCAAACTCATTCCCCAGCGGGATAGAAGCTGAGGTAGTTTTAGTTTCCCTGGGTTCCTGGGAGCCTAAAGTCGCAGAGGCTTATGCCAGGATTCCAGATAATACCAAGCACTACTTTAAAGACAGTGTGCTGATCAATGGAGTAGATACTCCAGCTCTTAGGGATAGTGGGTGCAGTCGAACTGTAGTGGATTCTACCTTGGTAGACTCGGAGGAAGTTGCCAAAGCTACTCTGATGCCCACTAAGTTGGCTGACGGCCCACTCCGTATGTTCCCAGTAATACCTGTAAATCTTACTTTAAATGGTACAGCAGTCAGGATTCCAGTGAGCATTCAGAGAAACGTCCCAGGAAAGGTCTTGTTAGGTAATGATCTCAGAGCTTTAGGGCTCGTAGGAGACACTGCCGACAGACCCTACAGACGGTCTCAAGCACAGGCAGCATTGGCCAAGACCAATACGCCACCCCAGCCGAAGGGGGAACCCAAGGCGAAAGGAGTAAACAAGTCAAGTCGAGGGAAAGAGAATATTCCCCCGAGCTCGCCTACCACTGTGGTGGAGGAAGTTGGTCAATCGCCCGGGCCTGACGAGGAGGTGGCGATGCCTGAAGTATTTGACCCCAACGACCATCCTGAACTAAAAGACTTGTTAGTAGAAGGTGGTCCTGATAGGGAAGAATTCAGTAAAGGCCAACGTGAGTGCCCATCTCTGGAAGGCCTAAGGAGACAGGCCTGCTCCCAGCTTGAGGGTGAACCTCCTGGGACGCATCGAATTTATTGGGAAGGTGGACTCCTGTATAGTGAGCCCACAGAGTCTACAGAAGGCGACCATAGGAGGTTGGTGGTTCCCCTTGCTGTAAGACCCTTCCTCCTGCAGTTGGCACATGACGTGCCCCTTGCTGGTCACCTTGGTATTAAGAGGACCAAGCAAAGGTTATCCATGCACTTCTACTGGCCCAAGATGGGGGTGCAAGTAGAAAGTCACTGCAGGAGTTGTGCCTCCTGCCAGTTATCTGGGAAGGTTGGCTCGACAATCCAAGCTCCATTGGTACCACTCCCAGTTGTGGGAATACCATTTGAAAGGGTAGGGATCGACATCGTTGGTCCCCTTGACCCGCAAACATCCTCAGGCAATAGGTTTATCCTGGTGCTGGTCGACCATGCAACCAGATATCCTGAGGCCATCCCATTGAAAACTGTAACTGCCTAGTCAGTTGCAAAAGCGTTACTTGGCATATTTACTAGGGTTGGCTTCCCTAAAGAAGTTGTGTCGGATCGTGGCAGCAACTTTATGTCGAAGTATATGCAGGCTGTGTGGAAAGAATGTGGGGTCACCTACAAGTTCTCTTCTGCATACCACCCCCAGACCAATGGTCTGGTGGAACGTTTCAACAGAACGTTAAAGAGCATGATTGGGGCTCTGGAAGAACCTCAGAGAAGAAAATGGGATCTTCTTTTACCATGCTTACTGTTTGCCTACCGAGAGGTACCACAGGAGGGTGTTGGCTTCAGCCCCTTCGAACTTCTGTTCGGTCATCCTGTACAGGGACCCTTAGCCATAGTCAGAGAGGGATGGGAGATGCCCACTCCCCCTGTTACTACCAACGTAGTAGATTATGTGCTGGGGCTCAGAAAACGGATGGTACTTCTGATGGGCTTGGCTAGTGATAAATTGAAGGCAGGACAAGCGCTGGTGAAACATTGGTACGACCAGAAAGCTTCCCTCATCAACTTTACACCTGGTCAGCAAGTCCTGATCATGAATCCCATAAGGCCTCGAGCTTTACAGGACAAATGGTCAGGCCCTTACACAGTGGTGGAGCCCCTGGGTGAGGTTAACTATTTAGTGGACCTTGGAAGGCCTAGACAGGCTCCAAAAGTGTTCCACGTAAATAGGCTCAAGGCTTTCGTCCCAAGAGTCGAAATCGCAGCACTGCTACTGGCTTCAGACGTTGAGGAAGAGGAGTCTGAACCTCTCCCCGACCTGTTCCAAAGCGGTCCTTCAGATAGCTCCTTTGAGGGTGTCCGAGTGGCCCCTCACCGGACTTCTGATCCACAGGCGGAGGTGAAAAGTTTGCTTAGGCAGTTTTCCCCCCTGTTTTCACAGTCGCCTGGTTTGACACCTTGGTGCAAACATAACATAGACACAGGAGACAGTGTACCTACCAAAAGTAGGGGATACAGGATGTCAGACAAAGTACGGTCTTATATTAAGACCGAGGTCAACAAGATGTTAGACCTTGGGGTGATTGAACCCTCTAGTAGTCCTTGGTCCAGCACTGTGGTTTTGGTTCCAAAGGCAGGCACTTCTGAATTGAGGTTCTGCGTGGATTACAGGGCTCTGAATGCTGTCACCAAGACAGATGCACACCCCTTGCCTCGAACAGATGAGCTGGTGGATACTTTGGGTGCCTCCAAGTACCTCAGCACGTTTGACCTCACTGCTGGCTATTGGCAAATAGCTTTAGCAGAATATGCCAAGGAAAAGACAGCATTTTCGACTCCAGACGGCCTTTACCAATTCAGGGTAATGCCGTTCGGGTTGAAAAATGCACCTGCCACTTTCCAGAGGCTTGTGAATTATGTGTTGAATGGGTTGGACGAATTCTGTCTTGCATATCTGGGCGATATAGCAGTTTTCAGTGCCACCTGGGAAGACCATGTGACACACCTCGGGATTGTGCTCCAGGCTCTTCAGAAAGCACGCTTGACCATAAAGGCTAGTAAATGCCAGATTGGACAAGGCTCAGTGGTTTACCTTGGACATGAAGTAGGTGGAGGGAGGATACAGCCTCTTCCCAGTAAAGTACAAGCAGTACAAGACTGGCCTACCCCCACTACACAGACCCAAGTGAGAGCCTTCTTAGGACTCACAGGGTATTACCGCAACTTTGTGGCAGACTATGGCACCATAGCTGCCCCTCTGACTGCCCTCACCACTCCGAAGAAACCCAAGAAGGTAACTTGGACCGACGAGTGTGAGAAGGCCTTCAATGGCTTAAAAGACTCCTTGTGCCAGGCCCCTGTCCTCCGGGCCCATGATTATCAAAGACCTTTTATTGTGCAGACGCACGCCTCTGACACTGGGATAGGAGCTGTACTATCACAAGTAGATGAGAAGGGTAAGGAACACCCTATTGGTTTTATTAGTCGCCAGCTTAAGGACAGAGAGCTCAGATGGTCCACAGTGGAGAAAGAATGTTTCTCTGTTGTGTGGGCCCTACGGAAGCTGAGGCCCTACCTCTATGGGACCCACTTCACTGTGCAAACTGACCATAAGCCCTTAAAGTGGCTAATGAACATGAAGGGAGAGAATCCAAAGTTGCTTAGGTGGTCCATAAGTCTACAAGGCTTCGACTTCACTATTGAGCATAGGCCAGGTGTCCAACATAGCAATGCTGATGGGTTGTCCAGAATGTTTAACTGACCTGAACAAGAGACTCATCCAGGGGTGGATTAGTTCCCCCTGTCCATAGTCTGGAAGGGCGAGTGTTAGGAAAGATTTCTTAATTGTGGGTAATTTTCCTTCCATGTGGCAACCCCTAAACTTTTTGCTGCTGTTTTCACCATGATCTAGACTTTGCCAGAGAAGTGCAGCCTTCTACCGCACTCCTCTGGGCTTTCGCTCCATTCTTACGGGGAAACTGACATGCCCTTAAGACAGTCAGTACCGGGAAACGCTGTTTTCCGTAGTTTTTTAATCATGTTGCGGCTTTCGTGCAACATGACACAAGAGGGCACTGTAAGCTAAATTACTGCTCTCTTGGGTCTCTAGCCTTCTACAGGCTCTAGATACTCTTTTTGGATTGTAACTGATCGGTGCAAGTGAATCACGGACGGGAATGGTGGCAGCGATCGTTTCTTGTGTTTTGAGCTCCTTTTGGCGTTTTAAGCGTGTTTCTCGCGCTTAGCCCAAAATGGTGGCCTGGCTCCCAAAATGGCCAGACCACGAGGCTCCTTTGTCCTGTCCGCTGACCGTCTTGCTCCCTTCACCTTCCCCAGGTCGAGCCGACCCGGGGCCTTCCTTATTTGGGCATGTACTTTCCCGCGAAACACGGATGCTTTCGCGGGCTTCTACAGGCCTTGTGTGTGCCTCCAGGATGTGGGCTGGGATGTCTGGTCCCAATACACATCCTGGGTGCCAGAGAGTCTAGGGTGGTGTGAATGCCTGGGACCACTGTGGTCCGTGATAGGTCCACGTATGGTGTGAGTGTTGATGAGCGGATCTCCCATTGGGTCCCCTCCGTTTTGGCGCAAAGGGAACCGTGAATAAGAGAGGGCTGGAAACGCCACTACCATGTCGATCTCCTGAGTTCTCACGAACAAAGGAATACAGGAGCCAAGTATCCTGCAACCACGAGGCTGAACCGAGGAATCGCTGGTGACCCGCTGAAGGACTGCTCCTCTGCACTGCTGTCGCTTTGTGAAACCCTTTCTACCTCTGATCGAACCAGAAGGCCTGTACTGGTACTTCGACCCTTGGAATAGCGGGAACAGCTATTCTCGGCATCTTCACCATCTCCTGCGCGTAAGCCTTCGGAAGTGTCTCTGGGCCATCCAGCAGACTGACCAGCCTACACAGGAGTCTTGCTCTGTAACTGCCGCCAGGTTGTGTGGTATTTCAAGTCCTTGTCACTCTCACACGATTCGTACACTTGGCATTCCCAGGTCTGAAGTGAGTAGTGTACATTTGACTAAGATACACACGGCCGCTCCGTTGCCCTGCTGTGGTAACAAACTGTGCGGGTTCACTTCGTTTGGGACATCTTTAACTCAACTCTGCTGCTGCAGAATGTACACGACGACGAGACGTCCCCTGCTCTCCTGAACCTGCCAGCACTGAAACTGACACGGAGAAGCCTGGGTCTGCTTGCATCGGGGACCGGTGAGTAGCATAGCTAGGAACTGGTCGCCCTCCTGCAGGAGCCCATAGCTTTTCCCCGCTGTGTCAAAACAGCACGCCTTTCCGTACTCGCGCTCTGCTTCTGCCCACAGTGGAGGCTACGCTTGAGTCGCGGAACTCTGTTCTTCTTCATTTGTGCACCAAACTGAACTGCCTGATTCCCTCGAAGAGACTTCCCCTTTTTGCCTGTTGGCACCAGCGTGTGCAGGTACTTTTGAGCACAAGGCTCCACTCTTTGTAGGGCTTGGACTTCCTTTTAGTTAGGTGCCTCATGAAGGCGCACTGGGTCTAATCATTATTTCGCACTGCCTGTTTTCCTCCCCTTCTAGGTGGACTACACATTTCGTGCATCTAACGCTTTAGACTCATTTGTATTTGTATATATATTGTATTGGTTTGGTATGTGTTGGTTTACTAGAGTTTTATTGTGATTTCTCGCTACGGTCATTGTTGCAAAGGCCTTGGAATAAATGTGTATATATTTTTAATATAACACCTGTTTGGAGTAGTTTGTAAGTGTCCTTGCTTGGTGTGCTCATTGCGGGCTTTCAGTCACCCTCACCCCTCTTGAGACCTAGTCTTGACTGCCGCGATCGCTACCCTGATTGGTCTGGCTTGTCCAGAGGTTACCCTGTTCCAAGTAATTAGGTTGTACTTCTGAACTTCTGCGCCGCCAGGACAGAGTTCAGAAATCCGTCTTAACAATCACCCTGATAAATAGTTTGTCAACCATATTATAAAAGAGTTATGTAATGCCTTCAATGTTCAGCACAATCTCCAGTGCTTCACCATCTTCAGTCAGCGGGTGCGGCAGAATGGTATCATCAAAAAACAGATTGCCTGTTATTTGTTCTTTACTCTGAATGACGTTCTTGTTTTGAAACAGTATAAACCAGTCCCTGCTATAGATAGTCCTGGAAGAATAGTGAAGCTTTCTTGGGTGGTAACCACCTTTTGACTGAAATCTTGGCCCATGGTAGATATAAAGTTGCATGGCAAGTGACCTGTGAGAAAATTCGAAGCTGGGACTATGGATTTGAATCTAAATGAATTACCAAAGGTGACTGCCCTTTGGTTTTGGCTTATCTGAGGATAGTAACATGCGACTGCAGCGTTTTCATGGGTACACACCCATTACACTCTCCATTCAAGAGATCAGATTAGCCATACTGAAGCAGGTCTTAAAATCATACCCTTGCCCTGACCGTATCCCAGTTTATCTATTTAAGACCTTAGATAACTTCTGTATACCTATTATAACTACTGGCTTTAATTCCACGTTAGCGGTAGGATACCTACCAGGGTCATGGAACCAAGATGTGTTTTGTCTGACTTAAGAAAACAACAAAGAGATTCACCGGCTTCTTGCACGCCCGTATTGCTGCTCCGCTATTCTTATAAGAAAGTTGGCAGAGCTGTTCTAAGCAGACCACAAACTTGGGTGAGCAGTGATTATATCTTAGCGGCAACACAGGTAGGTTTCCATGAAAACGTAGGTACGCATCATATCTACTACCAAAAGAATAAAGTGGTTCATGCTGCATTTATGGATGTCTGTTCCGACTTCATCAAAAAATATTTTCGGAATGCCCGTAGTGAGAAGTAGCAAACTCAGGCATAAAGAGTAAGAAAAACACAGAGGGGGTAGTACTGCTACTAGTAGGCTCAACCCAACTGCTTCCTCAAAGGGAAATTTAAAAAAAAATTATATTGGGGAGCCTTTCTACTTAAACTCAAGGAATATATCCCAAAGTTGGTTGCCCATGAAATTGTCAAGGAAGAAAAACCACACATACGCTGAGGGGGCTGTTTCATAAAATATGCTTCATTGTATTTTGACAAAAAATGAAATTTCCTTATAAACACCTGCATGTAAAACACATTTCTAGACTGTAAAAGAAAACATATGGGTGTCATAGACTGAGGGACAACATAAACCATATCCTAGTCAGAAGACTAGTGCAGTTGAAGGGAAAAACAAATTCACAACATAGACTGAAAAAATAACATATATAGTGAATACACCTCTTAGTTTTACACCTAAGGTTATTGTGTTTTGTGTCCAGATTCCAAGTATCTGGTGCATACATTTTAGTTAAATTACATAGTACATCGTGAATTATTCAAGTGCCTAGAGAGTTATAATGGTCATACATCTAACTGATCAATTTTACAGAAAAAAGTATAAATAATTCTGATGGTCATGTGCCAACGTCACCGGGGTGAAGTGTGGTCAAACCACCAAATGGTGTTTGAATCACATGAAAGAGTCAATCGAAATTGCCCATAACATTGGGCTAGTAGTTCCCCCTCGCATACACTGGACGTTTTAGCGGCAGTGCCATCCGTCTTGAAACTGAGTAAGAAGGATCGCTTATTTTTTCATCATAATAGCCGCCGTCTTCGGGGCATTTAAACAGCCCCTGTAACAAAGAAACCAAAAGAGGAAAAAATTATGAATATGATATCCTCTTGGTAGAATGTGTTTCCTTTCTGGACATTTCTGGGCTAATTGGTAAGGAAACAAACGCACTTAATGCAAAAAAGAAGAAAACCATTTCTTTCATGAACAAAATTTCATAAGAACTGGGCTGGTGGAGGGTCCGGGTAAGTAGGTCATAAGTGGGCTTGTACCTCTGACGGTCTGGGGTGGACGTGATTAGTAGGTGTCTAAGCGCAGATATCTAGTAGGAAGTCTCTTCGAGTTGCATGCTTCCGGGCCAGAGAGTTGCAGATAGCGGGACCACCTGTTACAAACCGGCGTGGGTAGGATGCGCTGAAGAAAGCTTCATCCAGGGTCGTCTGTCGCTAAGTAAGAAGAGCGAAAACTCAAGAGATGGGAAGGGGTGTAAGTACTAGCTGTGAGTACCCCGGTTAACGAACTAAAGAAGAAGGTTAAACTAAGAGTGGATACCTGATTGGAGCCAGTGTGCAGATGGTCTCCCAGGTAGTCTCCCCGAGGTATAGACTTCGACAGAGTTAACATAGACAAGCTCTGTCCCCCTGCTGAGCAAAATGGACCAGAGGTTTCTAAGCGCGGACCGCGTTGCCCCCGAGCTATCCTCCCGGATCAGTGGTCAACTGCCAATATCAATACTGACCTATGCCAATGACACAGTCCTTATTGAAAGAACACTGTGTTCAATACAGCATTTAACTGAAGCTTATGTTGCATTTATGCAAAGTTTGGACCTGTTAGTTAATGCTTCCAAGTCAGCTGTATTGTCCTCCCAATCTGGTTGTATGAATAACAAACCTCATGCCTTTCGAGCTGGGAATGACGCCATTAAATTATGCACTAGTTATGCTAATTTGGGATTTACCTTTACTTCCAGATTGAGTGGAGCTATGCACATAAATAGAAAAAAACGTAAAATGATGCAAGCATGGCATGGCACGTCTTCATAAACATTGTAGCCATGTCGATTTGAATCACTTTCTTATCAGAAATCTAGGGAACGAACAAACCACCCAAAACTAAACCAAACAGTGAAGCTGGGGGAGCAGGGAAGCTCTACAAATCTATCTGAAAATAATACACTTAGGTTTAAATCCCAACACAATCTAGGCAGTAGAGACACACATTCTACAGAGATCCCTCGCTCTGCCACTACAGCTACAACCAGTAATGTATGTGTTGACCTGGATCCTGCTCAATGGCACCAATATGAAGTGGGCTAGGGAGACTACATTTGTGGATGGAAGGCTGACAAACAGGAAACAGCTTGATTCTTGGACGGAGGGAGGTGGTTCTTACCTTAGACTTCTCCCCTAAATCGAGGTGAAACAGGGACTTTTAGCTGCCATAAAGGACCTGAAGGCAATCTACCAGAGAACACTATCGAGCAAAGACTCAACAAATCAGCACCCTGGATGCAAGAAGATTGTGGCAGAGAACATGAGGACATCAGTTCAGTGGCTGGAAATGCAAGAGGTGGCACTCATTGTGCAATTGTACGGCTAGGGTTGGAAACTGACAATCAGTGTCATAAACAATGTGTAGCATTAGAAGGAAGGCACACCTTATTTTCTCCAGGGCCCAGCCAGCCCGTCTGCAATGCTACAGCACACATGTGCCCCTGGGATAGGGCCAATTGTATATGGTGCAGACCATCTGGCCTAATTCCTTGGCAACACAGCAGATCACACTTTTTCGTAAGGACCAGAGAACATTTCAAGTTCAATAGAGGTTCCCATGACAGAGGTTTTTGATTTGTGGGGAACCAGAGACAGAGAGTAGGTCAGTGTGTGATGAGTAGACACAGAGCAACCGGGGCATATATACATGCTGAATGCAGGTATTCCATATGTGTGATATTCACCTTGCTGGTATACAGGGGGTAATTTGTCGCATAGGTGGGTTGTAATTCTAATATTTCCTTAAATGAATCAACTAGACAGATTGGGGGCACTTCTTAAACAAATCCAATGATAATCTTGTACTGCCATAGCTCCTGTCACCCTAGCAGTGTCACCCCACACTGTTAACATTCACTTGCGCTCCCTGTGATACATCAGGTTTGTGAAAACATCAGGATATCTGATGATCTGATGTGTCCTACCTTTGTTACAATGGGATGGAGATGATATCCATTCAAGGGATGAGTCCTGTTATGCCCCTGCACCCATTGGTGCTTTATGACTGTTTAGGAGGAGCAAGTTTGGGAGTGGTTCAAAACAATCACTGTGAGCGCACCTTTGGCCACCAGCGAGGTACCTGAATACCCACGTGTGTATTCTAGTTAGTGTTGAGACACCCTCAGAAGCGGTGGACAGTCTTACAACTGCGATCGGAAGTCTTCCCTAAACCGCTGTCTCAGGGACAGTTGGGATCAACGCACCTCTCCTACCCATAGTATGAGCAGCATCTATTGCCTTAGTCTGCATTAGAAATAGCATTACCCAAGTCCCTATTCCTCATCCCAGTACTTATGTCATTGAAGGTCATTTGCCTTCCCACAGACACTCATAAAATCCATTCAATTTCTTTGTTTTCCGTTCCTCCCACTTATAAGCAGGCCGCTCACTAAAACACTTCTTGTTTTTTTTTTTGCGACACAGATATAACTGGAAAGCCTGTTGGGAATGATCTTTCGAGGAACGTTGTCCTTTGGGTTGGAGCAGGGGGGAAGGAAGACATTCTTGGGTTATGGGGGTAGTAAAGGTCAGGAGAAAGTGCTGTGGCTAAATTGGGACCCCAGAGCCCTCCAATCTGGACTGGATTGCACTGCAGGTTTGGGGCTCTATCCTTCTGGGGAGGCTTAAGCCAGCACTGGTGTAGTGGCGCATCACCTCCACTGCTCTTAAGTTCACTTACCTCCAGATACACGTGATTAGCTGATGGCATTTGGCTCCTGGTGAGGGGAAGATGCAGGTAAGGCGGCCGAGATTTTGGCAATGCCTGCATTGCTTCTGACGGACAGAGTCGTCGGACCACACCATGCCTGGGAAGGGGTTGGGTGTGTTTCTGGGAATCCTCGCTCCCTCTTCACTAACTGATCCTTCTGGCTATACGCCACATTCCAGGGCCCCTGATACTCCCAGCTTGAAGATATTTAAAAGCTCATCAACCCCATCATAAATAGTTTGCTCCTTCACAGCACACTACAGTGTTACTAATGGTAAAGTCAAGGAGAAGTCTAAACCCGTCATCCTCCTCTGATTTCTCTGGGTCTCTTTGACGTGCTAAAAGAGGAGGAAATTATTTTAAAAAAATCAGACCTGCTTAAGGTCCTAATCAGGGAGACCCTCAGAGAGGAGTGGTCAGCTAACAGGCAATCCAGGAGACGGAAAAGGGATCTCTTCTTGTCATCCTCCTCTTCCGAGCCAGATTTATTTATTTATTTGTATTGCGCTGAACAGCCCGCAGGCATTGGGCGTAGACGAGGAGACCAGGACAAACAAAAGGCAAACAATGGTCACAAGACAATTACAAATACCAGTGCAGTTAGAGCAGTTCTCGGCCTAAAGGGAAAATTCCTCATGATAGTTTACTTGAAAAGAAATGTTTTAAGCTTCTTCCGAAAGGTAAGATGGTTAGTCTCCAGCCTGAGGCTGATCGGAAGTTTGTTTCCGCTTGCCGCAGCGTGGTTTGGGAATGCTCTGCCCATGCTGTGTTCTTTCTTGTGTGTCATTCTGGTTATTAGACCCTGGGCTTATGATCTTAGCGCCCTGAGAGGGTTATGGTGGGTGATTTTAGATTTCAAGTAGGCTGGTGCTTTTCCGTACAAGCACTTAAGTGTCAGAGTCAATGATTTAAATTGTATGCGGTCTTCAATTTTCAGCCAGTGAATGTCACGTCTGGCTTCACTAATATGTTCAATTCTGGCTTTTTGTTTGATTGTTCTGATTGTGTTATTTTGAATCAGTTGAAATTTGTGCATACTTTGTTTACTTGCACCTGCAAGGAGTGCATTTCCATAGTCTAGGTGCGATAAGATGGTGGCTCTAGCTATTGTAGTGCAATTTTCCTCACTAAGCAAGGGTCTAATTGCTTTAGGCAATCTGATTTAGTAGGCGCAGTTTTTACTTACGTACATTGGATGGAGCCGAAGAAAATTAGCTTGGTCTTATTGCTATTTAAGCACATCTAATTATTGTCCAACCAATCTTCTATGGTGTTATAGAGGTCGTTTAGTGCTGTACTATCCTTAGCGTTGTCCCCGCTCAGTTCCACAACCAGCTGAGTGTAATCAGCATAGTTGGTGAAAAACACCTGGAGATGGTCTAGCGGTTCACACAAGAATCGTATGTACAGGTTAAAGAGCAGTGGTGAAAGGCTGGCACCCTGCGGTGCACCACAGAAGATGTTGGATTCGGATGAAAATGCATCTTCCAAGTGTACATGAGAAATTCTGTTCTCAAAGAAAGAGGACAGCCATCCTATTGCTTCCTTGGAGCAGTTGGCAACTTTTTCAAGTGCTTGTTGGAGTAACTGGTGGTCCGGCAGAACAAACGCAGCACTAAGATCCAGCAGAACCAGTAGGCCAGCCTTACCCTTGTCCATAATCCCCAGCATCCTGGTCTGTAAGTCCAACATTGCTGTCTTGGTGCTATAGACGGGTCGAAAACCCGATATTTGTGGGTGGAGGATCTTGTGACTTTCAACGTATTCCTGAAGCTGTGCGGTTGCTATCTTGTCCATAACTTTAAGGGTAAAGTTACAGTTCGTGATAGGTCTCAAGTTGTTTGGGTCACGTTCATCTAAATTGGGTTTTTCTTTACCAGGGGTGTAACAGTGACTTTTTAAAAATATATTTCTTGGTACTATTTGATCACAAAAGGAAGTGTTTACTATTTTGGTGATTAATGGAGCAAATATGTCCGGATATTCAAGAATAATCTTAGGAGGGAGTTTATTTTCTGTGCAGGAGGATGGTTTCATAGACACCAAGGTTCTCAGCATATCCTATGTGGATATTTACTGGAAATGGAATTTCTCCTTGCCTTCGGTGGTCATTGTTGCTGCTTGTTGACTGGGTTTAGATTTGTTAGCTTGAGCGAGTGCTATACGTTCTCTAGCTTTTGTGATTTTGTAAATGAAGGCTGCATGCGTGTTCTCACATTCAGTTTGAGATGGTGAAAATGCAAGAGCTAGTGCCTGGGGCTTATCTATTGATTTAAGGATTTCTAAAAGTGTACCTGCTGAATTAGAGGAAGCTTCAATTTGACTATTAAAATAGTTCTTCTTTGCCTCATTAATGTTATTCTTGTAAGATTTTTCTAAGATCTTCCAGCTAATCTTATTGCAGTCAGTTGGGTTCTTTAACCAACGTGTTTCACTGCATTTTTTCCCCTTTTTTTGGATTGTCAATTCAATGGTGAACCATTTTTGGTGATTAGGGTTAGGTCTGACGGTTTTTTGTCAGATGGGGGCTTTCTGATTTATTAGTGTGAGCATCTGCTGATCATATTTATCTATGATGGTGTCACAAGAATCATTTTTGTTAATGTCGGCTAAGATGCCGTTTATGCAGAGTTCTAAGTCAGATCTTTCCATGTTCTTGAAATTCCTAGAGAAGACTTTCTTTGCTTCAAGATGAGCCCTCCCTGCACATGGGGAAACTGCTGGATTGAAAAGCAGTGGCAAAGGTCCTCAGACATGTTCCAGCATGTATGAAATTAAAGGATCTTACTCCTAATTTGTCCTAAGACTTGATTGTACAGCAATTCCAGGAGGAGACGAAAGAGGGCTTCCTGTGTTGGTCCGCCATTCAAAAAGAAATTGGTGAAACAATGGGGAAACCCTGAGAAGATTTCTGCCCTCGCTACATGAACTGATTGTACCGTCTGGAATTGGTTTTGAAGTTCCCTGTTTCCATCAAAGTAGACTCCTTGTTATGCCTCCTGCTGGGAGGCCTTCCATGTCAGCAGAGGAGGTGGCAATAAGGGACTTCGACGGACTAAAAGGTAGACATGCACTTAAGAACATTTTTGATGGCTCACACCTAACCATGAGATCCTGCATCTATGCCTCGTGTACCGAAAAATCCCTTCTCAAAGATTTTCAATGTTTATATGATTATGGGAATAGGTGATGACTGTTCACTGAAGCAAAGTACCTGCAAACAGACTGTTTATTAGACTTGGAATTCAATGGAGTCTGAATAAATAGAATGGTATCCAACTCACTTGTATACTCCTTGCTCCTGCACAACTTTTAATTTATGAACATCGTGTTCTTGCATTCAAATTCCAATTTATCCAAGCAAGTGAAGGAAACATAATTTGAAGGATGAGTTGATGATTTTTATGTTGATTTATACTGCACACTGTTACCACCCAGGGGCAGCCTCCAGGTGCTCACGTGGCTATGCAAGAGAAGCGGGCTGGGTGTGTTAGTGGGGATAGAATGATAGGATAGGTCCAGAACCAGGAAGAACTGGCATCTGTGAGCATTGTCTTGCATGTGGGAGTTGATTCGGGGGTCGCTGTAACTGCCTGGGTAGGACTTAGTGACTCGGATGTGTGCTAGTGTTTGTGTTGGGTGTGTGGGTTATATGATGTTAGGGTGGGATTTGTGGTCATGTGCACTGGCTAGTTGTATCCATAAGGGGTCCTGAGTCGTGGATGGCTGTTAGGTGTATTAATATGTTGTGTTGGTGTGCATTTATGTAGTGTTGATGGATTTATGGACTATGTTTAAGGGAGGTCCCTCTAGTGTTGTTACCAAAGATTCGGGTTGGTTGGGTGTGAACATTAGATTAATTCTCTGTGTGTTTATGTGTAGTGTGGCAAGCCCCTAGTCATGTGTAGTGGCGTTGGTTATGTTGAAGGAGCAGAAAAGGGGGAAGTGGGTTAGTAAGTCAGTCGGTTTGACGATGCTTCTGGCGTGAGTCTTTGGTTGCTGCTCAATGGTATCTGCAAACGTTCTTGTTGTGGTTCATTGGCTACCCTCGCCTCATTTCCAAGCCTTGGAGCATGACTTCACCTGCATGTTTGGTGGCAGACGGTTGGTTGTACTTAGGGTGTTCCTGGTTACTCGTCTAGCTAAGTCTTGGCAGTAGGGTGCGGACCTGTTGTGCGGTCGGCTGCTGAATGGGTACAAAGGCGGTGTTATAATAATTGAAGAAGTGGTGCTTAGTTGCAGGGGTAGAGAGACCCTTGGGTTTGAATACAGCAGTAGTGGGACAACACCTAGGATTAGGACAAAGGAGTATTGGGCAAACCCCTAGATTGGAGACACAGTGATGGTGGGGAAAAACCTAAATGAAACACAGTGCTTGAGGGAGGATGCCTGGAGTAGGAAGAAACGGCAATGGGATAAAAATGCCTACATTGATGATGCAGCAGTAAATGGAAAAAACACCCAGACATTGAGATAACTGGGAAGTAGAAAATGCCTAAATTGGAGACAGAACAGTAAATGCAGGAACATCTAGATAGGAGATACCGGGACAGAGGGGAAAAGCCTAAATTGGGGACACAACAAAAAATGCAAGAACACTTAGTTTTGAGATACCTGGATAGAGGGAAAAAAGCCTAAATTGGGTACACAACAGTGAATGCAAGAACACCTACATTTGAGATACCTGGAGAGAGGCAAAAAGCCTAAATTGGGGACAAAACAGTAAATATAAGAACACATGGGGCCTCATTACGAGGAATGCAGTAGAGGGTTAACAGTGCTGGTAGAGCTGCTGGCACCGTTAAGCCTTTACCGCCCCATTACGAGGTCCACTCGCGGGACCCGCTAAGAACGCCTGGTTTTACCAGACGTCCTTAGCGGGTCCCGCAAGTGGACCAGGATGCTAACAACGGGCCCGTCATTAACGTCATCCCCATTCTCATTGAGCCCTATGGGGGCTGAAATGGGAATGGGGATGTACTGGGTGCGGGTTCCCTTAATGGGGAAACACCGGGCCCTCCAAGGTCGGAATGGCCCGGTAGTTCCCCATTCAGGGAATCCGGACCCGGTACTCGGAATGGGGGTAGCCATGCCGCAAATAGCGGCGTGGCTACCTCCACTGTCGTAATGAGGCCCCTAGATTTGAGATACCTGGATAGAGGGAGAACAAGCCTAATTTGGGACACAACAGTAAATGCAACAACACTTACATTTGAGATACCTGGACAGAGGGAAAAAGCCTAAATTGAAAACACAACAGTAAATGCAAAACACCTAGGGGCCTCATTACGAGTCCGGCGGTAACCGCGGCGGTAAAACCGCCTGGTTACTGCCGGACTCGTATTACCATTCCGCCTCCGTGACTCCCGGAATTACCAGGGCATTACAGCCCCGGTGTCCCGGGAGTCACAGAGGCGGAATGGTGTTAATCCCCATTCCCATTGAGTCCCATAGGACTCAATGGGAATGGGGAAGTGGAAACACCGGCACCATCTCGTGATGGTGCCGGTGTTTCCACGTCCGCCTGCAGGCGCAAGGTGTTCAACCCGCCAGGTCAGACCTGGCGGGAAGATCACCTCCCGCCTGTAGGACTCGGGATCGGGCAGTCCGGAATTAACAGTGGTGGCGGGTTTACTGCCACTGTTAATTCCGGACCGCCCGACCCGTAATGAGGCAGCTAGACGTAAGATACCTGGATAGAGGGAAAAAGGCTTAAATTGGGGACACAACAGTAAAAATAAGAACACTTAGATTTGTGATACCTGAATAGGGTGGAAAAGCCTACATTGGGGACACAACAGTACATGCAATAGCACCTAGATTTGAGATACCTGGATAGAGGGAAAAAGCCTAAATTGGAAACACAACAGTAAATTCAAAACACCTATATTTGAGATCCCTGGATGTAGGAAAAAAAGCCTAAAATTGAAGACAAAGCAGTACAATCAAAACCACATAACGATTGGTACACATCAGTGACAGGAAAACAACTTACAAGCTGACTAACCCTGGTGTGCAATGTTATGAAGCTAAGAAGAGTGGTAGGGCTTTTTTGGAATACAGTAACTGCTGTACTCCCCTCCCATAACACAATTACATAATCAGTCACAGCAGGCTGACAGCGGCAGGCTTCCCAGGCGAATGTGGGCAAACATGTACTGGAGCTGCTGCTTCAGGAGCTGCCCTTCACCTTGCCTTGCCTAGGAGATGGGCTGCCCGGGAAGAGGCTACCCTGTGGGTAGTTCTGAAATCAGGCTCCTAAGCCCAATCACTGAGCTCGGAGGGCGGGCAGGAAGTGGGAATGGGAAGCTAAACCAGGAAGCGGGCGCAAGGGGTTTCACAGGGAAAGCGAATGGCATGCAAGCGCTGGTGTTATAATTCAAAAGCCCCAAATGCTATTCCATTACTCCCAAGCCCCGAGCACGTCTCCTCAGTCATTTGCAGAAGATAAGATGAAACCGCAGCGAGTGCACTCGCTAGTCTCCTTAGAGGGCTCTGAGGCCCAATCACAGGGCTCGGATAGCGGGCAGGAGGCGGGCACAGGAAGCTAAACCACGAAGCAGGCGGGAGGGGTTCACAGGGAAAGCGGATGGCATGCAAGCTCTGATGTTATAATTTAAAAGCCTGGAATGCTATTCAAATGCTCCCAAGCCCGGAGCACCTCACCTCAGTAATTTGTGGCAGATAATCAAAGCTTCTTTTATGTTCAGAAGTTGGCACAACGCGTTCCTTGATAAATAATTCCTTCATCAGCAGCAAATTAACAATCTGTCAACATAATATAACACCAAATGGATAAATGATTCAACTGCAAAAATCTCATTGGTCCTCATCACGAGTTGGGCGGTAGCCCTTAAATGCGGCAGTAACAGTTTTAATGCCGCATTTAAGGGCTGGCACTATCACAAGTCTGGCTTATTTACCCTAGGGGGCAAATTGGCAAAGAAAATGCAAATTTTTGGCGCAATTACTGCCAGCAGTATTACCGCACAGTAATTGCACTGAAAATTCCCCATTGGGGCCAGCCGGAATACCGCCCAACTCGTGATCAGGCCCACTGTCTTAAATTCGACTAACACAATACAATGTACTAACAGTCCATGAAGATGCATGCAAACAGTGTATTTAACAATGTTTCTTTACAAAACGTCTAGTCATCGTAAAGTCAGGGTATTGATGCTAAATATAGGAGCTAAACCATAATCAGCAGAATGAAAAGTCAAATCCAAAAGCTAGTTTTCAAACAGTGAAATAAACAAAGGAAGGCAGAGAAAGAAGTCTAACCAAGTGAAAGTGAAACCACCACAAAGTATGTGTGAGACATACATGTGAGTGTAACTCCCAGACACAGCATTCTGGTAACTAACACCCACTCAATGGATCCTTCGATTCGCCAGAAAACCTAAACCTAACCAGCCCTGTCCCACAGAGTGGAGAAACGACAGACTTAGATCTAGACTCACCGCACCCTCCTCTACCACTACACATGCATACACTCAGCTCTCAAAAAGGCCAAGCAAACCTAACACCCAAAACCCTAAACTCACACCCACCAAAGAAGCAAGCCTAGATCAGCTCAATACAGCACCTAGAAACAAAAATACCAAAAAAGAATATCATCCAATCAAAGGTGCCCTTATTAACGCCAGATCTCTCGTGGCCCATGCCACGGAGATCGACAACATCATCTTATCGAACCAGCTAGACTTCGTAGCAGTCACCAAAACCTGGATCCACAAAGCAGCAGGAACGGCCCTCTCGCTAGCCATCCCAACTAATTTTACCATTATCAGACATGACAGAGAAACGACCAAAGAAGGTGGACTAGCATTTATATGCAAGACTAATTTATCCATTAGAGAGACAGAATGTAAACCATGCTCCTCAGCTACTTTCAGTTAAATTGGCCCTATCGCTCTCTCGTACCGTCTCCTTGTACTTGATCTACCGACCACCTGGTCCATTAGGATCTTTTGAAGAAGACATTGTGCCTCATTACGACCCAGGCGGTAAGTTACCGCCTGGGTCGTACCTTTACCACCATGGCGTAAACTATGTTTACGCCATGGTGGTTGGCGGACTTACCGCCCCATTCCGAGGTTGGCGGGGCGGTAAGTCCCCAATCCCCATTTACCCTTCCCCATTCCCATTTTTGCCCCATAGGGCATAATGGGAGTGGGGAAGGCGTTAATTACGCCACCGTAAATTACGGTGGCGTAATTAACAACAAGGTCCCTTAGCGCCATGGATTTTAACACCTGCTAAAAGCAGGTGTTAAGTCCTCCATGGCGCTAAGGGACCTCAGAATCAGGCGGTAAGGGTCGGCGCTGTTTACGCCGCCGTAAACCCCTTACCGCCTGACTCGTAATGAGGCCCATTATGTCCCTTTTATCTACTAACACTAAACCTGGCTCCCAAATAATCCTAATGGGAGACTTCGACCTAGGACTAAACGATTCAGGTGACCCTAATGCCACCATTCTTGCTAATACTATCACTGAAGCAGGACTCACAATTAGGATTAACTAGCCTACCCACCCTAAAGTCTGCATGCTATATTGGCTTGCAGACATTAACTGTTCATCATGTATATCCTCTATTGAACCTTGTGTCTGGACATATCACTACTTGATATCATTCACAATCCAAGATAGCCCACCTTCTAGCTCAACAAACCTATGGCCCCTCAGGCCTTGACTAGATGCAAAAAGAATATAATGACGACAAACCTCCTGCCCCTACTCCATCTATAACCAACCCTAACCACCTATCATCAGACACTACCGACCTGGTAGACCTATACAACAACACCATTAACTCAGCCATCAACGTCATTGCTCCTTTAAAAATGAGCAAAGAAAAACCCCAAGCCCACCTGAATTCATGGTACACCCCCAGCCTGAAAGCTTTAAAATTAGAAAAAAGACGGGCTGAAACCTGCTGGAAAAACAACCAATCTGGTCAGAACAAACAACTTCTCACCTCACTCTCAGCTAGATACAAAAGAGAAATTATCCAAACTAAAAAAGAATCCTTCAATGAAAGAATTAAAAAAAGCCAACTCTAATACTAGAGAAATATTCTCCATACTAAGAGAACTAGAATCTCCTATTGCGCCAAATGGCCCTTGCATCAAAAACAAAACGTGGTGTACAGACATCCAAAACGCCCTCTGCAACAAAATGTCCATGCTCTAAGACAAAATCACCAGAAAAAAATCCACCTTACATAGGATTGAATTAGATACCCAAGAAGCCATCTTGAAAGAAATCACAAACAATCAAACTAAACCCAACAGTCAGTTGAAAGTTAGAGCCATCTCCAAACTCGAGACAGTAAACATTATCTCATCCCTCAAACCCTCCCGTTGCCTCGGCGATACTTGTCCCGCACCTATCATTAAAGAGGCAGCTGAAGACCGAACTTCATTCATCACCTTCATCAAGGCATCCTTCAAATCATGCTCAGTCCGCACTAATCTTAAGGATGCCTGGGTACTACCATTATTTTAAAAAAAACAACCTGGACCCTAGCATCCCCACAAACTACAGGCCCATCACAACTGTTCCATTTCTCCTTAAGATTCTGGACTGTGCTGCCTACCTCCAGATCCAATCCTACCTGGAGATCAACAATTTATTAGGCACTAGACAATCAGGTTTCAGGCCAAGGCATGGGACCGAAACTGCCCTCCTTGATTTGAAGAACCAACTTGACGATAGAAAAGACACTGGAGAAGCATCTATCCTCCTCCTCCTGGATCTATTGGCAGCATTCGATTTGGTTTATCACAAAGTCCTGTGCAACCACCTCAAATCAGCTGCACATTTCTCCAAGGAAGCCACCATGTGGATAAACTCCTTCCTAGATAACAGATCTCTAAGGGTGTTCTCACCATTATCAGCTGCTGACCTGGCTCCCATCACCTGTGGCCTGCCCCAAGGCTCATGTGTCTCCCCTACTTTGTATAATATATTTACAAAGCCCCTCTTTGACATACTTGCCAAACTGGGTGTCTCATATACCAACTATGCAGACGACACCCAGACCCTCATGCCCATTCAAGGGGATTATGTCAAAGATGTGGAACTAATCAACAAAATATACCTTATTATACAGACCTGGATGGCGACACATGGCCTATGCCTCAATGATGAAAAAACAGAGCTCTTAATCTTTGGGTCACCCAGCAGACTAAACAAACTCTCCTCCCACTACAGCCACATCACGATTGATGGTATTAAAATCAAGGTCGCTAACAAGGTAAAAACCTTAGGACTTTACTTGGACTCAGCACTTAACCTTAATAAGCAAGTAAATGCCACTGCATCGGCCACTAGTTACACCTGCAAACTGATATACGCCTGCAAACCGTACCTATCAGTGGAGAATTACACAACTATAGCTTGTGCGCTTATTCTATCATGGTTGGACTATTGCAACGCATTATACTTGGACACTAACAAACATAATACCAACAAACTCCAAACACTTCAAAATAACGTCTTAAGATCAGCCTTAGGCATACCTAAATCCCATCACATCTCACATGAAAGGCGCTCCATCAAATGGCTTTCCATAAATGACAGAATCAAACTCAAAGTACTCAACATCACACACAAATGTCTCTCTAACAAGGCCCCTACCTACCTGACCCACAGATTCACCAGACACACCTCTAAAAGACCCATTAGAACGGCTCACTCCAACAGTTTGAAAATCCCCAACTTCAAACTCAAAAAGACGGGCGGCACAAGTTTCCCAGTAAAGGCAGCACAACTGTGGAACTCTCTTGCGGACAATTTCAGAGCTTTGCCATCCTTCCAGTCGTTCAAAACCAACGTCAAACAATGGATATTATCTCATGACTAATTACTCTACCCACCAACTGACCCTTCACTGACTGACAAAGATATGTATATAATGTATAGGCATCCTTTAGTGTTGTACACACTTGCTTTGTTTTGGTAACTTGTTTCTACTTCTTTATTGTAACCTAATTCTTATACAGCACCCTGATGCCCGAGGGCCCGGCGCGCTTTATAAATAAATAAACAATACAATACAATACAGGGGCCTCATTACGAGGACGGCTGCTGACCCCGAAACGCTGTTTCCGGCGCCTGACTTCCTGGTGCCACTGGGACATTACAAGTCCCAGTGGCGCGGGAAGTCAGGCGTCGGATTTGGTAAGTGCCCATTCCCGTGGAGGACTCCATGGGAATGGGGACTCGGAAGCACTGGCACCATTGCTAACGGTGCCAGTGCTTCCGTGCAACTCTGCCTACCGGGGCTGCTGCACCCAGCAGGTTCAGACCTGCCGGGCGCAACAGCCCCTGCAGGCAGACTTGTAGTGTGGCGGCCTGGACATAGGGGTGCCGGTAGGCTGCCACACTCGTAATGAGGCCCATAGTCTTACTCTTCCGCATCCAGTACTTGCTTGCCGTCTCGCCCTGTACTGGGAACGTCCCTTTGACATGTGGTTATGTCAGGATGTGTGTTGGTGAGCGGCCTCTTCATAGCAGGAAGGGGCAAAAAAAAAAAATATAATGGATTTTGTGAATCGCTGTGGGGAGGCGGTTGGGCTTGAATGACGTAAGTAGTGGGGGGAGGAATAGTAGGACTAGGTGTAATGAAGATTACCGGTAAGTATTCAGGACATTACTAAATAAAGTGCTCAGATCATGGAGAACATGGGGGATTTAATGACTGAACAGTCATTTTCTTTTTTATTTTGTTGATGATTTATACATTATTCGGGGATGACACTGTTACATGTAAGAGGCAGCAACTTTAATGCTGGCTAGAGAAAATAATGATTTAAATGGTCAAAAAGTGTCATGACACTGTGGAGTACAGTAATGGATGAAAATGAAATGTTGCCATCGTTAAAGTTGTACAGGAACCATAGTTCAAATCATTCCTGCGTTACAGAACTCTAATATAGCTGAAATCCTTTTGAAAATCACTGTTTTCACTTTTTAAAATACTTCACATGCATCTCAGCGAATGACCCATTCCACGGACAGGTCAGGCATATAAGTCTTGGTGAGGTAAATTGACTTAAATATAGCCAATAAAACAAAGGCATATATGTGGTACGAGGATAGATGCCAAAAACACACATCAATGGTGATCCAATTGTTTAAACATCAAGACAAACATCAAAAGATGCATATACTGCAGAACTTTATTAATGTAACCAATACTGACATGTTAGTAATGTTTTTACATTGCCATGCATCTGAAGTTGATGTGAGAACTCTATGATTAACACAGGCTAACTCAAGAATGCTATTTTAGAGGATATTGCCTCAGATCAGCGCTTTTCTTCTTATGGCTTTTTGGCTCTGACGTCTTCCTTCTGAAAGCTTGCTTGGAATCACCCAAAACATTAATCACCAGGTTTTGTGCCATATGGTCAAGAGTTGCTGCAGAGGCATTATTTGCAATACTCAGATTTGAGACTTCTGAAAGAGCCTGGAGAACAGAATAAAATACATTGATGGAATTAATTCTGAGGACAAATAAAGCTTCCCAGACTTTACACAAGTAAATTCAAAATTGAACCTTTTTATCAATTGTTTCTAGAGACGTTTTACAATAACCATACAGTGATCAGTCCATATACACGGAGATACACATGTAAAACCCCCATTAAGGTTGAAAAATGTAGATAATTAAAAAAGAAGTGCACATTTTCAGTTTTACAACAAATTGCAATAACGCCTATACACTCTGGTACCTGCTTAATAGACTTCAGAACAGAACTACAGTGCTAAGTCACGACTAATCATGGAGCTATGAAAAAAATGGTGCAACTCCATTTATTTGTAATAATGTCTATGGATTTCCTAAGACTTCTACAGAAAGTCGAACACTTTGAGCTTTTTGACTGGGGCTTAGGGCAGTATGTTATGTTATTCGGATTTGCACTGCTCACTGCTGCCATTTTCATGGTCTCCAGGCACCCTCTTTGATCTGTAGAAAGAGGTGGTGGGCTGTTGAGAGGGGATTAGTGAGACAAGACAAGGTGGTGTGCTTAGTTCTTGATGTATGTAGGGCAAGGAGAAACTGCCATCAGCGCAGGTGTGTTCTCCAGGCGGTCTGTGGTGCTTTCCCTGTAAGTCTATGTTTCCCTATGGGAGACCTAAGAGTTGCAAGGGGAACTGTGTGTTGTGGGTCGGTTTTAGCAGTTGGTTTGAGTGGTGTAGAGTTTTGACAAAGTTGTGAAAGGCAGACGTAGTTGTAGTTGTTCTTTTTTTCCCTGATGTCGAATTAGTGAGCGTGTGTGAATTAAGGTGTTTGAAGAGGGAAGTTGTTAGTCAGGTCAATGGTTTCTGGAGATCTGCAGGGCATGGATATGTTATAAGATATCTTCCGAGTGTGTCTTTCTTGGTATGCTCCTTTTTAATGCTAAGAATTATGATAAGGTGTTTGTGTGTGTGTTTAAGGATGTTGAGTCTAGTAGTGTCTGGATAGCTCTGTTTGTGGTTGTTACTTAGATTCTGTGGGTTGGTTGTGTTGCTTCTTGTGAGAGGTATTTTGGTCTATGTGCTTGTTTCAATGAGTCGTATTCAAGAAGGGGTTGGTATGTTTGTTTGTTTATTTATTTATTGTGCGTGCCGGACCCTGGGGTAGCAGGGCGCATGAGACAAGGAGATTTACAGCTTGGTTACAGAGGATACAGGTTACAGACCATGAAAGAAAACAGGATATTCTTGGCACCACAGGGTGAGACAAGTAAACGTGCAGAAGATACGCAGCCAAACAGTCAACTTATAACTAGCGTTTACATAGTAGCAGGTCAGTCAATATCAGGTGCAATACATGTGGGGGGGTAAGTGGGAGAGTGCCAGTTATATGGCATTTTCGGTGAGCCATTTTATGGTGTTTGTTCTGAATTTGTTGAACGTTAGGTCAGATCTAAGTGCCTGAGGTAGGGAGTTCCACAATAGAGCTGCCTTGACTGGGAAGCTGGATCCTCCGATAGTGTTTAGTTTAAATCTAGGCACTAAAAGGGAGTTAGGGCTGACTGTTCTTGTGAGTCTGATAGGATTTCTTCTGGTAAATCAATCTATAAGGTACTGAGGGGCTTTGTTGTTTAAGCATTTATGGATGAGGGATGCAGATTTAAGGTTGATTTTTTTCTTGGGTGGAGAGCCATTTGTGTTTACGTCTTATTTCAGAAATATGTGTTCTTCTAGGGATACTTAGGGCCGTGTAGTAATGTGTATTACTAGCTTTGATTGTGGTTGTATGTTCATGGTTTTCCTTCATTGGGTTTTGGGTATAGGTTTATCTTGCTATGTTGAATAGCCACGTTTTTAGGAATTTCCGTAACAATAGATGGTCTACTGTTATTCTTTTTTCTTTTGGGTCCGAGTTCCATATTTGTATTACGAGAATGGAGAAGGTGGTCCCTCTGTGCTTGTTTTTCTCATAGTGGCTTGATTCAATAAGTAAGTCACTGTTTGATCTCAATGTTCTTCTAGTTTGGTAGTGAGTGGGTGATATTTGATTGAAGGAATTCCTCTCCCTGCTTATATACTGCACTTTAAACTATGCAGAGTGTTTTGAACTGTATTGTTTTCTTTACTTTTAACCAATGTAGGATTTTCACGACCCTGGCCATGTGTTCAATCCTGTTTATTGTAGAATATTATTTTATGTTATTATATTTGTACTGCGCCAAAGCCAGAGGGCATCCAGGCGCCGAAGAGTGGAAAGTGAAGAGCTAGAAGATGAGAACTATAGAAGATTTAGGGCCTCATTACACGGAAGGCGGTAACCATGGCTCTATTAGCGCCATGGTTGGCGGCGGTATTTTACCGAGTCCGCCATGGTGAATGGCGGTATTACCGCCCCATTCCAAGGTGTGCGGGGGCGGTAATTCCCTATTCACCATGGCACTTCCCCATTCCCATTTTTGCCCCGATAGGGCTCAATGGGAATGGGGAAGGCGGTAATTATGGTACCGCAAATTGCAGTACCGTAATTACCTTCAGAGTCCCTTTGCGGGTCTCGTGCTTAACAGCTGGTAAAACCAGCCGTTAAGATAGGGACCCACAAAGGGACCTCGTAGTAAGGCGGTAAGGGATTACTGGTACTGGTAATCCCTCACCGCCCTCCGTGTAATGAGGCCCTTAGTCATTAAGCTGGAATAGGGCGGTTTTTAGCTGTTTTCTAAAAATCAAGTAGTTTTCTGTTATGCGCAGATGCACGGGTAGAGCGTTCCAGGCCTGTGCTCCCTGCACATGAAAGGCCCGGCCGTAACCACGTGCTTGCCTGACGTGATGAACGTTTAGCAGGCAGTCATCTGATGATTGCAAGTTTCTAGTGGGTTGGTAAATGCTCACCCTATCTTTCAAATAGGCCGGAGCACTTCCAAAAACACTTGTGACAGATAGACAACAGTTTTAACTGAATCCACGCTGTGACATGTAGCCAATGCAGTGTCTTTCGTGCTGTGGACGTTGGTTCATGATGCTTCATCTGAAAAATTATGCGAATAGCAGCGTTCTGTATCTTTTGTAGTCCTTGAATGTCAGCCCTGTTAGCAACCCCATCAGAGCATTACAGTAATCTATACAAGGGAGGATTACCGCTCTGACGAGTTTAGTGCGATTCTCCACGGAGACTAGTGGAGCCACTTGCCGTGGCACCTTTAGATGGTAATTGGTGCTTTTGGTGATGGCTGCTACGTGGGGCTCAGTGTCCAGGCTTTCCTCCAGATAAGTGCCCAAGGTCTTGACTTTATGCACAACCGTGATCTGACTCATCGATTTCAAAACTGGCATACACTTGGCCCAGGCCACCTCTGATTTGCCGAGGACCGAACAACATGAGCTCGGTCTTGGTCACATTCAGGCAGACATCCAAGACTTGATGGTCTGGTACACTGAGTCCAACATTGCTTGGTCCTTCTCATAATCCCCATTGATATCCAAGATAAGGTGGAAGTCGTCAGCCTAGTTACAAAAGAATAGGTCTAGCGACTCCAGGTCTTTACACAGTGGGAGAATGTAAATGTTAAATAATAGGGGGGAAACACAGGCTCCCTGTGGCACTCCGCAAGTAATAATTTCAACTTTGGATGCACTGTCGCCCCAGTGGACACGCGAATGACGACCCTCAAAAAATGACCTGAGCCGGCTAATTGCCTCTGTGGAAAGACCCCCCCACTGTGGCCATCCGGTCCAAAAGGATTTGGTTATCCAGCAAGTCAAAGGCTGCTGATAAATCCAGTAGCATCAGCAGCCCTGACTTGCTATGTTCCAACTTAGAGAGCGTGTGAGTCTGTAGGTCGAGCAGTGCGCTCTCAGTGCCATTGTAGCTCCGAAAACCAGACTGTTTCCTATGTAGAATACCAGCACCCAGGACATAAGATTGAAGCTGTACAGTAGCAACCTTGTCTATTAATTTGAGAAAAAATAAGGTGTTAGTAATAGGCCTGAGGTTGGCTGCATCATTACCATCTAAACCCACCCTTTTTAGCAAAGGGGTGACCGCAACACTCTTAATGGACTGCGGGATATGACAGGCTTGAAAAGAGGAGTTAACATACCTACATAGGAAGGGGAAAAACAAGTCCCTATGCTCTAATATGTATTTGGATGGGAGCACTTCTCCAGGGCAGTTTGTGGGATGCATGGTTTTGAGAATATCATCTATTGCTGCCATAGACAAGTCTTTAAACCTGAACTATTGTGTGAATCCGACTGGGTTGGTGGATCAGGTTACGTACATATAAGACCCTGTTGGGCGCTGACAATAGCCTCTATTGCCATATTCTGATGATGATTAAATGTGGTAGCCGATGGGGGAGAGGGTTTTAGCATGGACTCTTCAATGGTTCTTTTTGGAGCCTTTTGCAGTTTATCGGCAAATGCTTTCTGCACTCTATTGCAATCAAAATTCAGAAAAGCTCCTTTGTTTGGTCCCCAGTGAGATTTATTTGGTCAACGTAGAAGGTTTTTTTTTCTTCCATAATCTTGGCTTTGTAATCTCTATCTTTAAATTTCCAAGCTGTCAGATTTTTCTGGAGAATTTTCTCTCTGCCACTCTTGCTCCACCTGTCATTTCTTAGCTTTAAGTTGTGCTAAGGCTGGAGAGAACCATCTGTGATGGTTTGGTGAGTCTCTGAAAGTGTTAGCTTTTAATGGGGCAAACTGGTCTAACATACCAAGGATTTCTTCATTATAACTGTTAATGAGGTTCTCTGGACCGTCAGAATCATTTGTTTTTGTCATCAGACTCCTCATACATTCATCCAGGATAGGAGGAGTAATGGCTTTTAGATTCCTAGTTACTATTTTGCGTGAAGGTTCATGCACCCTGTGCGTTTTGCCTGGGAGATTCATCAGATTAGAACTGACAGAATGATCCGACCAGATGCAGCGGGTATTAATAACACTGTCAATTTTAATGTTTCCACTGCCAACCCAGTCAAGGGTATGGCCCTTTATGTGTGTTGGTTCCGAATTGTGGAAGGTAATATGATGACTTTTTAACATTTCTTCCAGTTCTAATGCTTTTTGTCCTTACGATCATTTTTCCAAAGATTGAAATCTCACAGTATGAACAGTGCTGGGTCGTCAGCATAGGCACAACCATGTTAACAAAATCATTGTTAAAACTCGGGGAGTCCCCAGGTGGTCGATAGGGCAACACCAAGTTTATGCTATGATTAGGATTTGGAATCAATTTAACATGAACAATGTTGCAACCTTCACACTCAATCTTAGCCTCGTAAAGGCTAAGCTGTTTCTTGCATATCATGGCCACACCACCTCCCGATGTTTCCCAAAGAACACATAACCAGGGGGGATCACTTGTTCAATGGTAGAGCCATGCGCCTCAATGAGCCAGGTCTCCGTGAGGAACATGATGTCCACTTTGTATTCCAAAATATAGTCGTGGACATCTATAGTGTGTTTCACTAAAGACCGGGTATTCAATAGGGCCACAGTAAGTTTAATGGGGGAACTCTCCTCTCCCAGTGTAACAATGGGTTAGTGTGGATCTTCAATTCATACACAGTTGTCAGTTAGCGTAGGGGTTCTCACCTTATCTATGCTAGATGACTTGGTGCCTATTTGAATAATCTTTGTACAGTATTCTGGGTCAAGGCAGGGGCTGGCAAGCGTCACCACGGTATTTGAAGTATTTTTCACCGCTAGGTCGGTCTTGCAAGCCTTTTGCAGGAGTGCAAGTCAATCGGTGGACTCCTCTCTGGCCTTGGCTATGGCCCTCAAAACGTCAGAGATGGCCTTTGGAGGTGGAGCACAACACGGAGATGTCACGTCTGCACCCATCCGCGCACGTTCTCTCACAGACTTGCTAGTTCCGTTCGCGCCACCGTGTTCGCGCAAGGGGACGGTTAAAGAGCATTGAAAGTACTACGATCCTGCTAGGAAATGTAGTTCTTTCACTCGCTCCCTCACGTGTTTGCTGAGTAGAGTCTCGGATTTTATTCACACGTAATGGCAATATTAGCAGTAATTGTAGAAATCAAGTGTCGGGCTGAAGTAAGTACAAATAACAAATTTACAATAAAAAGTAAAATCGATGTAAAATCAATTTAAAACCACACAGACTAAAATTATCTCACAACAATTGTGGCAGCAAGCAAATACCGATCTGTGGATCACAGAACGCGCAGTCTGGCTAAATACTCGCACAGACTCGCTAGTTCGGCTCGTGCCAGCGCGTTCACGCCAGGGGACGGATAAAGAGCATTTAAAGTACTACAATTCTGCTAGGAAATGTAGTTCTTTCACTCGCTCCCTCACGTGTGTGCCGAGTAGAGTCTCAAATGCTATTCACACGTAACGGCAATAGTAGCAGCAATTGTAGCAATCAAGGGGGTCATTCATGGATTCAAGCGCAGAAGTGGAGCCAGCTTTCGCCAGCCGTGTGCGCCAAAACCTATTTTGACGCACCGCGTATTCATGGATTTAAACATCCCTGACCAGCCGTGACGCAGCGACCCTGCAACAGCGCCAGTTACACCCCCAACCCCGCCCCGTGCGCCAAAACTATCCACACAAATCCCCTACATGGCGCACAGGCCAGTGGACCAGCATACAGCCCCCCAACAATGAAATCTCGCTAAAAACGCCACTCAACCCTCACACGACAGCCCAATTGCGTGTAAAACTCCTCGTGCACCCCTACGAATACACATACCCAGCTCCCACCAGCCCAATTGCGTGTAAAACTCTCTGCGCACTCCTCGGAATACGCGTACCCCACTCGCGCCAGGCCAATCGCGTGTAAAACTCCCAGCGCACCCCTCGGAATATGCGTACACCGCCCGCGCCAGCCCAATCGCGTGTAAAATTCCCCACGCACCCCTTGGAATATGCGTACCCTGCTCACGCCAGGCAAATAGTGTGGAAAAAGTCCCCCCTGTGGTGTGGGCTGTCTGCGGGCATGGGGAGGGTGGATGGGCTGGCTGGGGGCATGGTCTGGGTGGATGGGCTGCCTGCGGGCCATGTACAGGGGTGATGGGCTGCCTGTGGGGCATGTCCAGGGGTGATGGGCTGCCTGCAGGGCATGGGGAGGGTGGATGGGCTTGCTGGGGGGCATGGTCTGGGTGGATGGGCTACCTGGGGGGCATGGGAAGGGTGGATGGGCTGACTGGGGGGCATGGTCTGGGTGGATGGGCTGCCTGCTGGGCATGTCCAGGGGTGATGGGCTGCCTGCGGGGCATGGGTAGGGTGGATGGGCTGGCTTGGGGGCATGGTCTGAGTGGATGGGGTGCCTGCTGGGCATGTCCAGGGGTGATGGGCTGGCTGTGGGGCATGGTCAGGGTGGATGGGCTGCCTGCGGGGCATGGGTAGGGTGGATGGGCTGGCTTGGGGGCATGGTCTGAGTGGATGGGGTGCCTGCTGGGCATGTCCAGGGGTGATGGGCTGGCTGTGGGGCATGGTCAGGGTGGATGGGCTGCCTGCGGGGCATGGGGAGGGTGGATAGGCTGGCTGGAGGGCATGGTTTGGGTGGATGGGCTGCCTGCTGGGCATGTCCAGGGGTGATGGGTTGGCTGTGGGGCATGGGGAGGGTGGATGGGCTGGCTGGGGGGCATGGTCTGGGTGGATGGGCTGCCTGCTGGGCATGTTCAGGGGTGATGGGCTGCTTGCGGGGCATGGTCAGGGTGGATGGGCTGCCTGCGGGGCATGGGGAGGGTGGATAGGCTGGCTGGGGGGCATGGTCTGGGTGGATGGGATGCCTGTGGGGCATGTCCAGGGGTGATGGGCTGCCTGCGGGGCATAGTCAGGGTGGATGGGTTGCCTGCAGGGGCTGCATGTGGCTCCTCACCACACTGCTGCGTGAATCTGGGGGTACGCGAGGGAGCTTTCCAGCAAATTGGCTTGGGTGAGCGGGGTACGTGTATTCCGGGGTACGCAAGTGAGAATTACATGTGATTTCACTGCGTCGAGCAGGGTACGTGTATTCCGGGGCACGCGAGTGAGCTATACACGCGATTTCGCTGGGGCGAGCGGGGTATGTGTATTCCGGGGTACGCGAGTGGGAATTACACGCGATTTCGCTGCCTCGATGGGCTGTCTGGGGGGCATGGTCTGGGTGGATGGGCTGCCTGCGGGGCATGGGGAGGGTGGATGGGCTAGCTGGGGGGGGGGGCATGGTTTGGGTGGATGGGCTGCCTGCTGGGCATGTCCAGGGGTGATGGGCTGGCTGTGGGGCAGGGGGAGGGTGGATGGGCTGGCTGGGGGGGGCATGGTCTGGGTGGATGGGCTGCCTGCTGGGCATGGTCAGGGTGGATGGGCTGCCTGCGGGGCATGGGGAGGGTGGATAGGCTGGTTGGGGGGCATGGGGAGGGTGGATGGGCTGGCTGGGGGCATGGTCTGGGTGGATGGGCTGCCTGCGGGCCATGTACAGGGGTGATGGGCTGCCTGTGGGGCATGTCCAGGGGTGATGGGCTGCCTGCAGGGCATGGGGAGGGTGGATGGGCTTGCTGGGGGGCATGGTCTGGGTGGATGGGCTACCTGGGGGGCATGGGAAGGGTGGATGGGCTGACTGGGGGGCATGGTCTGGGTGGATGGGCTGCCTGCTGGGCATGTCCAGGGGTGATGGGCTGCCTGCGGGGCATGGGTAGGGTGGATGGGCTGGCTTGGGGGCATGGTCTGAGTGGATGGGGTGCCTGCTGGGCATGTCCAGGGGTGATGGGCTGGCTGTGGGGCATGGTCAGGGTGGATGGGCTGCCTGCGGGGCATGGGGAGGGTGGATAGGCTGGCTGGAGGGCATGGTTTGGGTGGATGGGCTGCCTGCTGGGCATGTCCAGGGGTGATGGGTTGGCTGTGGGGCATGGGGAGGGTGGATGGGCTGGCTGGGGGGCATGGTCTGGGTGGATGGGCTGCCTGCTGGGCATGTTCAGGGGTGATGGGCTGCTTGCGGGGCATGGTCAGGGTGGATGGGCTGCCTGCGGGGCATGGGGAGGGTGGATAGGCTGGCTGGGGGGCATGGTCTGGGTGGATGGGATGCCTGTGGGGCATGTCCAGGGGTGATGGGCTGCCTGCGGGGCATAGTCAGGGTGGATGGGTTGCCTGCAGGGGCTGCATGTGGCTCCTCACCACACTGCTGCGTGAATCTGGGGGTACGCGAGGGAGCTTTCCAGCAAATTGGCTTGGGTGAGCGGGGTACGTGTATTCCGGGGTACGCAAGTGAGAATTACATGTGATTTCACTGCGTCGAGCAGGGTACGTGTATTCCGGGGCACGCGAGTGAGCTATACACGCGATTTCGCTGGGGCGAGCGGGGTATGTGTATTCCGGGGTACGCGAGTGGGAATTACACGCGATTTCGCTGCCTCGATGGACTGTCTGGGGGGCATGGTCTGGGTGGATGGGCTGCCTGCGGGGCATGGGGAGGGTGGATGGGCTAGCTGGGGGGGGGCATGGTTTGGGTGGATGGGCTGCCTGCTGGGCATGTCCAGGGGTGATGGGCTGGCTGTGGGGCAGGGGGAGGGTGGATGGGCTGGCTGGGGGGGGCATGGTCTGGGTGGATGGGCTGCCTGCTGGGCATGGTCAGGGTGGATGGGCTGCCTGCGGGGCATGGGGAGGGTGGATAGGCTGGTTGGGGGGCATGGTCTGGGTGGATGGGCTGCCTGCTGGGCATGTCCAGGGGTGATGGGCTGGCTGTGGGGCATGGGGAGGGTGGATGGGCTGGCTGGGGGGGCATGGTCTGGGTGGATGGGCTGCCTGCTGGGCATGTCCAGGGGTGATGGGCTGCTTGCGGGGCATGGTCAGGGTGCATGGGCTGCCTGCGGGGCATGGGGAGGGTGGATGTGCTGGCTGGGGGGCATGGTCTGGGTGGATGTGCTGCCTGCGGGGCATGTCCTGCCTGCGGGGCATGTCCAGGGGTGATGGGCTGCCTGCGGGGCATGGTCAGGGTGGATGGGTTGCCTGCAGGGGTTGCATGTGGCTCCTCACCACACTGCTGCGTGAATCTGGGGGTACGCGAGGGAGCTTTCCAGTGAATTGGCTTGTGTGAGCGGGGTACGTGTATTCCGTGGTACGCAAGTGAGAATTACATGTGATTTCACTGCCTCAAGCAGGGTACGTGTATTCCGGGGCACACGAGTGAGCTATACACGCGATTTCGCTGGGGGAGCGGGGTATGTGTATTTCGGGGTACGCGAGTGGGAATTACACGCGATTTTGCTGCCTCGATGGGCTGCCTGGGGGGCATGGTCTGGGTGGATGGGCTGGCTGGGGGGCATGGTTTGGGTGGATGGGCTGCCTGCTGGGCATGTCCAGGGGTGATGGGCTGGCTGTGGGGCAGGGGGAGGGTGGATGGGCTGGCTGGGGGGGCATGGTCTCGGTGGATGGGCTGCCTGCTGGGCATGTCCAGGGGTGATGGGCTGCTTGCGGGGCATGGTCAGGGTGGATGGGCTGCTTGCGGGGCATGGGGAGGGTGGATAGGCTGGCTGGGGGGCATGGTTTGGGTGGATGGGCTGCCTGCTGGGCATGTCCAGGGGTGATGGGCTGGCTGTGGGGCATGGGGAGGGTGGATGGGCTGGCTGGGGGGGCATAGTCTGGGTGGATGGGCTGCCTGCTGGGCATGTCCAGGGGTGATGGGCTGCTTGCGGGGCATGGTCAGGGTGGATGGGCTGCCTGCGGGGCATGGGGAGGATGGATAGGCTGGCTGGGGGGCATGGTCTGGGTGGATGTGCTGCCTGCGGGGCATGTCCAGGGGTGATGGGCTGCCTGCGGGGCATGGTCAGGGTGGATGGGTTGCCTGCAGGGGCTGCATGTGGCTCCTCACCACACTGCTGCGTGAATCTGGGGGTACGCGAGGGAGCTTTCCAGAAAATTGGCTTGGGTGAGCGAGGTACGTGTATTCCGGGGTACGCAAGTGAGAATTACATGTGATTTCACTGCCTCGAGCAGGGTACATGTATTCCGCGGCACGCGAGTGAGCTATACACGCGATTTCGCTGGGCGAGCGGGGTATGTGTATTCCGGGGCACGCGAGTGGGAATTACACGCGATTTTGCTGCCTCGATGGGCTGCCTGGGGGGCATGGTCTGGGTGGATGGGCTGCCTACGGGGCATGGGGAGGGTGGATGGGCTGGCTGGGGGGCATGGTTTGGGTGGATGGACTGCCTGCTGGGCATGTCCAGGAGTGATGGGCTGGCTGTGGGGCATGGGGAGGGTGGATGGGCTGGCTGGGGGGGCATGGTCTGGGTGGATGGGCTGCCTGCTGGGCATGTCCACGGGTGATGGGCTGCTTGCAGGGCATGGTCAGGGTGGATGGGCTGCCTGCGGGGCATGGGGAGGGTGGATAGGCTGGCTGGGGGGCATGTCCAGGGGTGATGGGCTGCCTGCGGGGCATGGTCAGGGTGGATGGATTGCCTGCAGGGGGTGCATGTGGCTCCTCACCACACTGCTGCGTGAATCTGGGGGTAGGCGAGGGGGCTTTCCAGCGAATTGGCTGGGGTGAGCGGGGTACGCGTATTCCGGGGTACGCGAGTGAGAATTACATGTGATTTCACTGCCTCGAGCAGGGTACGTGTATTCCGGGGCACGCGAGTGAGCTATACACGCGATTTCGCTGGGGCGAGCGGGATACATGTATTCCGGGGGGCGCGAGTGAGCATTTCACACGATTTCGCTGGGGCGAGCGGGGTACGTGTATTCCGGGGTACGCAAGTGAGAATTACACTCTATTTCGCAGCCTCGAGCAGGGTACGTGTATTCCGGGGGGCGCAAGTGAGCATTGCACGCGATTTTGCTGGGGCGAGTGGGGTACGTGTAATCCGGGGTATGCGAGTGAGAATTACATGCGATTTCGCTGCCTCGAGCAGGGTACGTGTATTCCGGGTGGTGCGAGGTAGCATTTCACATGATTTTGCTGGGGCGAGCGGGGTACGTGTAATCGGGGGGGGGGGGCACGAGTGAGCATTTCACATGATTCCGCTGGGGGGAGCGGGGTACGTGTATTCTGGGGTACGCAAGTGAGAATTACACGCGATTTTACTGCCTCAAGCAGGGTACGTGTATTCCGGGGGCACAAGTGAGCATTTTGCATGATTTCACTGGGGCGAGTGGGGTACGTGTATTCTGGGGTACACGAGTGAGAATTACATGCAATTTCGCTTCCTCGAGCAGGGTATGTGTATTCCGGGGGGCGCAAGTGAGCATTTCACGCGATTTCGCTGGGGTGAGCGGGTTACGTGTATTCCGGGGGCACGAGTGAGCATTTCACGCGATTTCACTGGGGCGAGTGGGGTATGTGTATTCCCGGGGGCGCGAGTGAGCATTTCACACGATTTTGCTGGGGAGAGCGGGGTATGTTTATTCCGGGGTATGCAAGTGAGAATTGCAAGCCATTTTGCTGCCTCGAGCAGGGTACGTGTATTATGGGGTACGCAAGTAAGCTATACACACAAATTGACATTGGGCCCTCCCAGGTGTGCACTCCCCATGCCCCCCAGGCAGCCCACACCACAGGGGACCACCCTACACCCCTGGCCAGGCCCCGCAGGCAGCCCATCACCCGCAGGCAGCCCATCACCCCTGACCATGCCCTGCAGGCAGCCCACATGACACCATGCACTTGTGAGCCCCAACACAGGTCCCCTCCACCAGTGTGCGGGCACATGCCAGCAGGCCCTGACACATGTCCCCCCACACCACCCCCAATGATGGCAACCTGCCAGCAGGCCCCGACACATGTCCCCCCACCCCCAATGACGGCAACCTGACAGCAGGCCCCGACACATGTCCCCCCACCCCCAATGACGGCAACCTGCCAGCAGGCTCTGACACATGTCCCCCCACCCAACATGCTGTCAGAATAGAGGCTCATGTCAGAAATGCAAACCCAAATCCCACCCCATCCCGCAGCACCCCAGTCCAAACACACAACCATATATTGTACCCACTCCCCACTATGAGTACCACGCCTTGACATTCAAAAAAACACATGCATGCACCCAAAGACATGTTCAACAGAGCCACACAGTGGTGACTGACACATGACAGAGGTAATGGACAGTGACACATGCACAAAGCTAATGAGAGTAGACCGCACCAATAAAGAAGATAAATAATGAATGCAATATGAAAAATAAAGTAAAATCCAAGAAAAAATAAAAATCCAAGACATGAAAACTGAGAAGTGGTCCATTGCCAAAGTCCATAGAAAAAAATCCAAATTCGAAAAGCATAAAAAAACCATTAGTCCATGGGATGACGTAAAAAAGAAAGTATGTACACGTGCAGAACTATTTACAATGAAAGTCTGAAGGGTCCATGATCCTAAAACAAAGTGAAACCTACAAAAAAACCCTATGTAAAACACAACTATATACAAAAAGCGGAGCAAAGTCCGTGTAATCCAAATCATAAAAAACTAAATGAAACTTAAACCTAAATAACTATATACAAAGGCGGCGGGCTAGTCAGACGGCTCACTTTTCGATGTCCCGGGCCAGGGCATCATCGAACTCCATGTCGATGTTCCGGAGGCGGGCCTGTTCCCTGGCCTGGCGATCTTTCTGGGATGCAGCCATGGCATCCTCCAACTCCCTGCGACTTGCCTCAAGGCACTTGACCCACCTCAAAGCCCAGTTCATGGAGTTCTCCGCCCTGAGAATTGTGAGCCGTGCCATCTCCGCACACCACCGCTCTGCATCTATTTTCTGGCCCAACCGCTACCACACAGAAGACGCTCCCAATCCTGGGTCCTCCTGCCGGCTGATGCCTGCCCCCGAGATGTTGGTGTCCTCGAGCCATGCTGGCTCCCACGCTGAGCCTGCTGCTGCCTCCAATGCAACTGCCTCTGGTACCACAACGGCATCCAGGCTGATGGAATCCTCTGGTGCCGCCGTGCACGTGCCCAGCTTGTTGATGCCTGCATGTCCTCCATTTGCTGAGGTCCAGTTGGTGGGGTGGCCACCCCTGCTGGACCTCTGACTCCCAACTGTGGCAGTGATGTGTCCTCCACCAGCCTGGCTGCTGGCTCAGGGGCAGCTCCACAGGGGGCGCAGGTGATTCTTGGGCGGGAAGATGGCACGGAGGACGACTAGCGCAAAGGGGGTTCAGTTGAGGAGGGGGTCGCTAGAAGATCCAGCATACGGAGCAACCCAGTGCTGACAACCTGTCCTAGTAGTGTGATGCGCCCAAACAGGTATTCAAAATGACGTGCATTGTCCTCACAAGAACCCAGCACGTCATCCTGAATACCACGTTGGTGCAACGCCACACCAGCTAGAACAGGCTCAATCCGATCACGGATTGCCACATCCGCAGGGAGAGGAAGGCCAGTTGTTGTTTGCGCATCCTCTCCCTGAAAACTGGTCTGGACGAAGGCACCCCTGCTGGTGCCGGATGATGCAGTCACAGGATCGGGGACAGGATTACACACAGGCACCTCTGTGGCAGCCTGTGCTGCCTCCTGTCCCTGCCCCTGGACTGCACCACTAGCACCAGTGGAATACCCTCTTCCAGGCTCCGTGTGTGGGGCTTCCACGGCCTCCTCCTCAACCAAACCCCCCACCAACCTGGATGACTCTGTGCCATCTTCCTCCATAGGCCCCTGTGGGGGCTCAGCTGCCCCTATTGCTGCCGAGGAGTCCACCTCCACCCTCTGCCTCTTGGACCTTCCCTCGGCAGCTGCGGCCATGGACGCGTCACCAGACTCCTCACTCCCGGAAGATATCAGTACCTGGGAGGGGAGCTGGGCCTTGCGTCTCCAGCTGGCGGTGGGATCCCAGCCGCTGTGCTCCATAGCACTGTCTCCGCCCTCTTCATCAGTCGACGCTGCAGACAGGGAGAGATAGAAAACAGGCATCAGGGCACTGTACAATGGTCTGATACACACATGACAGTTGCAGTGTCAAACTTCACAGATGGCATCACACTCCGCAACACTCATATAATTTGAACCCACACACATGCATCAATAAACTGGTATCGTGCAACAGGCATCAGCATCCATACACATGTAACTGCATGAACAACCAAAGGTTGGCATGATGTCACAAGCAACATGGGGAGTGCCGAACACATGCACACACACCACCAGACAGACATGCATCTGTACATCTCCACCACCTGTGACAGTGCAATCATCAGCAACTAAGTCACATCTGCCAATCAGGTACCCACATGTCCGGGTCACATGCAGCCATGGCGTATCACACTCGCACACATGTCAAACACACACACGCACATGTACGCTGTACACATATATGAATGTGGAACCAGCATTGGAACACATACACCATTGATGTGCATCACACATGACTGGACTCGCATGCAGCACGGTCATGTCCCTGCACATACACATCTATACATGGGACATGTCAGACATATGTCCAAGCTGCACACCCCTGGCACACCTCAACATGCACTGTGTCCAATGAATACGCATGGACACTTATTGCTCTACTCCAGGTGGGTCTGCCTCTCGAGGACCTGGAGGTGAAGCGCTGGGTGAATGCGTTCCAGGACTCTCATCTGGTCGATGGTAAGGCAGACTCGGCACCCCATTGCATCCCCTGCGTCCAAGAGGCGCCGGGCCTTCCTGAGGGTCCTGGACCTGAAGTCCTCCCAGCACTTATGGACATGTTGCCGGTTGTGGGTTGCCACCCCCTCCGTGTTGATGGCACCCACAATGTCCAACCAGATCCTCTTCCGTCCATCCCTATCGGCGCGTGATCGTCCGAAGAGGGCATCATAATGCACCAGGACTTGCTCCACCAGGATGCCAACTTCTCCTGCAGTGAAGCTGGCAGCCCTCTGCCCCCTCTGCCGGGGGTTGCCACTGGTCCCAGATAGAGTTTGGCCCGACATGGCAACCCCTGAGGCAGGTGTAGGTGGGCAACTGGGTCCTGGTGCTGGGCTGTGGAGTGATGAAACAGAAGTCAGGAGTCTTCTGTTCCTGCATGGGTGGTCGTAGCAACTGGACCCCTGCAGATGTCTGCTGTGCGGGCACCAAATAGCAGGGCACGTGGCCAGCAGGCAGGCAGGCAGCAGTACATGGCTCATGGGAGGCAGCTTGGGGCTTTGGGGGGCAGGAAAATGGCCTTCTGGGCAGGAGCGTGGTCTTCCATGTGTTGTCGCGTGGCCAGCTTGATGCAGAGTGAATCCGCACGTGAAAAACCAGCACGTCAGCGTGTAATTAGAGGAAAGGGCCTTAGCGCGTAAGCGCGTGAGTGATGTGATGCGTGCGGGCGTTTCCCTCGGCACGGATGCATAGTGAATCAGCACGTGCAAAAACAGCATGTCCGCGTGTGAATGTGTGTAATTCGAGGAAAGGGCCTAACCGCGTAAGTGACGAGACGCGCACGGGTGTTTCCCTCGGCATGGGTTAAAGGTGAGTGCAGCCCAGCAGTTCGCTGTACGTGCTTTTCGTGGAGACCGACACGTGTGTTGCTACTTCTTGTTGTTTCACGCGGCATCACATAACAGGGGATTGAGGACGTACCTCTTCTTTTGGCGGGGGTCTTGCCTACGCGTGTTTTTCTTTCCCACGTTAGTCAGACGGTGAGTCACGCACGCTATTTTTCCCACTGCGGGTCCCCCTGTGTATCGCTTACCTGTTTTCGAGGTCATAGTAGCCTGTGTGTCCCACCCGTACGTGTTTTTTGTGTCCCTGGGTGCCACTGCATACTGCGGGAGGTTAATTCCACACACGTGGGCTACCGGGGTTGCGTGCACGGTTTTATTGCATATTTGGGGTGCCCGAGCGTTGCGTGACCCATCATTTTCTCACCAGGGTCATATACAACCTTGCAGGTGCACAGGGGTGCTGTATACATCTAGTACCCCACATGCCCAGGACAATTGTCGTGTACACCTCCCATTGGCACTACTACATCTGTGCCATGGTTGGGAGGCCACGAAAGGTGAGGGGCGCCTCAGTTGGGCGTCCTCAACGTGGTGGGTGTGGTCAGGGACATGGCCAGGGTGACCAGGGAGTAGGGGGAGTCCAGAGTGCCCAGGGTGGCTGCAGAGGGGGAAGAGGCAGGTCTGCGCCACTTCGGCCGGATGTTCTGCCATGTGTTGGTGCAGTCATGCCACCACCCCCTGCGGCTCTGGGAGAATGCAGCTCTTGCACATGACACTGGGGCGTAGGTGACCCGGCAGTCAGTTTCATCTACTGCCACGGGCCCAACGGTAGTGGTAGCTGCAGGTGCAGCTGTGGAGGCCACCACCCAGGCTCAGGCTCAGCCAGCACATGATGCGCTGGCACCTGAGGATTCCCAGGCAGAATTCAGGTGGCCAGGAAGTGCATGCAGGGCTGCTCTGACCGAGGCACATGTCCCTGGGGCAGTGTTGTCACCTGCTGCCCCAAGCAGCCGGGTGTTGGCAACTGCGTGGGCAGATGCAGCCAAACCACCCCGGCTGTGAGTCTGCCAGCCAGGACAGTCTCGGTCAAAGACATTGGCACAGTGGCTGTTGCTGCACTGGGTCCAGTCGGGGCTTCCATCCTAGTTCCACCTGCCACTCCCTTGGTCCAGTCCACCAGCGCCACTGCCCCTACTGATCAGGGTGGCATTTGCCAGTCAGGGTCCGGACCACTGTCCAAGAGGAGGAAGGTTGCTCCTGCACAAGAGGCTGGGACACCAGACACGGCTCTGGCCTCCGGCACGTCAAGGAAGAAGCCTTTCGGCAAGCAGGAACTGGACACGAACGTGATATGCTAGTGGGCCCAAATTGTCACACTATGCCTGCCCAGCGTTGGGACCACTGGAAGCATGTTGTGGAGGGTGTTAGTGCATTCGAACATGAGGTGCGCACAGCTCAGGACTGCAAAAAGCTTTGGGATGACCTCCGACGCTGTGCTAAGCTAAAGCGTGCCTCCAATTTGCCATGACTCTGGTGACTGGCAGTGGGCCAGCACTTGAGGAGGAAGAACTCACTCCGTATGAGGTGATCGCTGCAGAGTTCATCCCGGCACAATTGGTCGAAGGAGTGGGAGAGATGCTGGATTATGATGGCCCGTCCGGTGAGTGCTGTTGCGTGTTTGTCCAGCCCATTTGCTTGTGTGATGTGTTGTGCTTGACTGCCCCACTACATGCTATGTGTGCATGGTTCTCATGTTCGAGTCATGCAATGCTTCACTAATGCGTGCCTGTTGTGCTGCATGTTGGACATTTGGAGCAGATGGGGACTGTCATCACCACACATGCACCCTACTCATATGCTAGTCACCCGGCTGCCCCTCCGTTCCATGTTTCAGCTCACTGACCCATCTGCATGTAGCCTGGGGTGTCTTTCCACTCAGCACTTGGACAATGTCATCGCATGACTGACGATCATGTGTGTTCAGCCTGCATGCGGGTACTCCACACGGGAATGCTCCCTTGCCCCTCCACCCCCCCTGTAGCTCAATTTCACCATGGCACTGGTGGGTAACATGTTGAACTACTGCAATGGCCTGTTCCACGCTCCTGTGTACATGCACATTTCCCCCTGCCAACCTGCCAGCCACATACTGTGGGGTACATCCTTTGTCCTTGATGTAGGGTGTCTCACTCGGACTGTGCAGATGGCAGATGCTCCCCAGGGAGGGACATAAGTGCCCATTCATGCTCCATGTGCATTCCATGCATGCCCCTATGTGTCCTTGGCAGGATGATCATTGTAGTACGTGTCCAGGATGACATATGTATCATGGCATTTGGTCATCCATTCCATCCTCACTCTGGCTCAGTCCTGGATCACGCACATGTTTAGGGTGTCATAGTCTGTGTGAGGCACAGGCCTCCACCTGTTGCAGGCCCCCTGACTCTGTTCAACTGGTGTAGTGCCTTCTGCACAAATGGGTGTACTACTGAGGGTTCATCATGTGTCCTGCTTACTGTCCCATTCTCATCTGCTGTGGCGTCAGTTGACTCAGATGATGCAAATGACGCTACTCAACACTGTCTGCCAATACACAGTTCTCTGGTCAACCTTTCATTGCCATGCAATGCCTCCCTGCATTTTCACTAAGGGGGGGTGGGGATTACCTGTAGCCATGCAACCCATTGCATGCACATTGTACATGGTGGCTGAACTTGCCCTTACACTGCCTTCATGTTTACTGATTGACATCATAACGTACTTGTTGATGTAGATAGTTGGTAACGTACACATGTTCTGCACTGCACCCACCCACTTCTGAGCCGTGTTACACCATTCTACATGCCTACTCACTGCTGCAATGTCAAAGTGACCTGGCATGTATGTTCAGATTGTCACCCCTTCACTGTTATGATACGCACGGGCACAGGTGCATCCTGTGACACATGTACTCTGTATTGGAACACCCTAGCGGGTGTTTAGCAAAGTTGATTGGTCAATCTGTGGCCTATACTAACTGGTATAGGCCGCAGACTGATTATAGTTAGCCAATCGGGTTGTAATGACTGTGGAGCTGCCTGCACGTGTGTATGTGTACACTTTCACATACATCAAAGCAAGCAGCATTGTAGCTGCTTGCTTTGCTGTATAGGATGCTGTTCATATTCACCATACAGGTGTATATGAACATGGGTGTATTTGAACACTTTCACATATACATATGCGAGCAGCTTCAACGTTGTGTAGTGCAACATTGCAGCTACTCACTTATGTGTGTGTGAAAGTGTTTATTTACCCATGTGTTCTCTGCAGCTTTTTAGTTGAATGACTAATATGTTGTTATTTAACGTAAATGCTGCTGAGATTTCAGCTTTGCGCCCGTTATGTTCAACTGGCACAATCCTGATGGTGCACTGTCGTGCAGTACGTATACGCCCAGGCCCACTAAGCAAATCTGGTGGAGCCTGGGCGTGATGATTTGACACATTGAATTATGTGTTTTGGCACATTCAATGCGCAATGTGCTGAATCAGGCTCTGAGGGGTGTTCTGGAGGCTTCATGGGCCGGAAGCTCATACCGTACTGGGCGTTATGGTCCCTCATGCCTCGTTACAGGTCCTCGCTTTGTTCGGGACATTCACTATGTCTACATGGCCCATGACGCCCAGTACGGGCCGAGCTGCAGATGGATGAAGCTATATTGGTGATGATGATTTAGTGATGCATGTGTACATGCATATTACGTGTGTCATGGTGTTTTGATTCACTTGCGGCTGTGGCCATTTGGCTGTTCAGACATGCTTATGGTACGTGCCATCTCTTTGTTGCCATCTGTCATTTCTGCCTGTGATATGTGCCTGACAGAGGTGGTGTGTGATGGAGGTGATAAACTACATTCAGTACATGTGTAGGCTTCACAATTTACATGCATCCATTTCTGCATTTGGGATGCCATTGCATATCAATGCCACTGGAAGCATGCCAGAATTTCAGTTGTGTGTGACATGTCTGCTTCATGTGTTGGCTGTTGATGTGATGTCTGTGTGTGTGGGTTATGTGCTTCTGACATGTGTACTCATGGTTGTTTTTTTCATGTTACAGGTGATGAGGCAATTGAGCCAGAGGATGGTGATGTCATTCCAGACACAGGGTTGCTATTACATCAGCAACCCAGCACAAGTGGGGGTCGTGGGGTGGTAGACCACGAGAACCCACTTGTGCTCCAGACCATCGTGTCCAGGGCTGGCAATCAGTCAAGCTCTGATGATCACTCTGAGCACAATCATGAGTTGGATGCGCGTCATGTCCATTCGTCGCCAGTGAGTGATCCTGATGTGGATTATCTTCTGTCTGCGACACCTGCACTGAGGGGACAGACAGTGTTGGAACCTCCGCCTGCGGTGGTTCGGGACGCACAGTCACACTGTACACCACTTGCTGATGTGCCTAGGGCATCATGTCAACAGAGGGATGTAGTCCTGCAGCCACGGGCAGTGCCAATCCAGCGAGAACCACGGCTCCTTGGGCCCCACGTGTGTCATGTCCGGCAACACGGTGGCCGTGCGCCACCGGGGTATACTGAGTGGGAGCAATCCATGTATGCCAGTTCAGAGCAACAAGAGGCAGCTACTGATGAGATCGCTCAGAGCATGGAACATGTGGCCCAATCCGTGCTCCCCCCTGCTAGGCAGGTGGAGCTCCAGCAGCGGGCTGCTCACTCAGGCTGGGCATGGTGGCCTCAGACAGGGCACGCTGGACTGAAATGGTGTCCCTGCATCAAGCACTTGCTGCTCACGCAGAGGCACACATGGGGGCCCTGAGAGATGACCATGAATCCCTTAGATCTACTCTCGGTGTGACCAACATGTCCCAGAGACAGTGGTCAGAGGAGAGGTTGGAGCAGCTTGAGAATACCATCTCGGCTGAGCTACGTGCATGCCGGGAGGTGCTCCAGATGTCATGCAAGGTCATGCAGGCAGAACTCTGTGTTACACGTGCACCTTGCAAGAGGAAGCACGCGTATCACGTGAGGTGCTGCATGCTGACCTACGTGCCATTGCCACACAGGACAAGGCTTACCAGACCTGCAGGCTTGCTGCCGCGAGGGGCAAGCTGCGCATAGGCGTGGTCCGGGAACTGTGCCACGTCCACCTTCTGATTTCCATCCAGAGGGTGAGCAGGACGACGACTTATCTCCCACACAGGTCAGGCTGTGCAGGCGTTGAGCCCATGGAGGTTTTTTTTATCTCAACATCATTGCATGTGGGTGTTGAGGTGCACCCTGTACCTTCCCTCTCCTGGGTGAACCCCCCCCGGTTCGTATGGGGCCATTTTATTTTATTTTTTATAATATTGTTTGTCTATTGTGCATTCCTGTGACGGTGTGGTGCTTTGTGGCTTTTGAAATCATCCACTGTCTGTTCCAGCTTCGCCCATTCAAGCTTGTCTCGTGTATGTGTTTGTTACTTGGGGTCCAGACATACATGACACTCCTGCTTCCACTTTCCATGGGCTTGCAAGGATGGTCCAGTGTGACAGCAATTTACACAAGGGCATTGGACTTTCGTCATATCTGTGGCCAGTCTGCTGCTGTACTACATGTGTGGGGATGTACTACATGTATCCCCTAGTGGGGATTATGGATGTTTTCTCCACGGTATGTCTGAAATCAATTTTGGTGAGTACATTTTTGAACTGTGCATTTATTGAAGTTGATTGTGATGTTTTTACATTTCTTGCCTGTATACGTGCTTGATGCACTTCATGCTGTAGACGGTAGCCTGCACCCTTTAGCTGTCAAAGTCACACTGATGGTGGGAGGGGGCCGGGTGGTGACAATGTCAAGTTGGTATGTGTTAAGTTCAGCCCCTGAGGATTGTGGCAAAGGAGGAAGCATTAGCAATGTGACCCAAGAAGCACAACTCACGGTCCAGTCCTCACCTGAGATGTCCGCCTAGACTACTTCTCCACTCCGTTCCATTTAGACGGCACGTTGTATCTGTCTTCCCTCTTGGACTTCGCTGCTGCGTGACGGCACAGTTTTCCTACTGGACTACAGCTCTTTTACTCGTTTTTCACACTCTGGTGCCTTTAGTTCCTGTTTTTCTTCCTGCTACTGTCCTTGTTGCAGATCTGTCTGCCTGACTCTCGGGCAGTTATTTCCACAAACTCTTACGCTGCCTCGGTTTGCCTCGGTACACTTCTGTACCACAGCATCTCTCTCTCTCGCTCCTCCTGTCTTTCATCTATTACATCCATACCTTTATGTTGACTTTGGCCTTTTACCAATGATATTCAACTGTTCTGGCTCTTAACTTGCTGTCAGCTGTTTCCGGCTATCTCGCATTCACTGTGCCTTTCCAGACTTGTGCTGTCAATGCCTTTTTTCGTTCACGCTCTCAAGGATCGATTGGGTTTCAGCTCAACCATCCAGTTGTGCCAGCCTCCTTGGTTATTTTCTACTCAAGTTTCAGCTCTACCCATCTATTGTGGCATGCTCATTGATTATTGTGTACTCAAATTCCTACCCATCCTGTTGAACCATTGTAGTACTGTGCAACCTTGGAAGTTATTCTATCATTCAGCTTGGACATGTACTTGGCCATATTCTATGACTTCAAGTCATCTACTGGAGACTCTTGCAGGGTTTTTTGGTGCCTAGAAGCTTTTTCCCTGGTTTGGGGGTTTGGCTCCTTGGAGTTCTCTGCGATTTGGTATTTTTACCGGTCAAGGTGGCCTCTGAGGGGGCTAGACCCTATTTGCACAAAAGGAAGAACAAGGAAACCAAGGGGAAGGGGCATCCTGAAGCCAGGTAGACTAGAAGGAAGGAACCGACGGACCCCAGAGACAGTTCTTCTGAAGGTCAAGGTAATGAGGAAATGAGGAAGGGGCTTTTGTTGTCGGACAGTACACTTGGGCTACAGTGATTGGGCACTCTCTGACATTGTCATTGTGGGGTACTATGTACATGATGTGTTCTGCTGGTCAATGGCTGTTCCCAACAGGGTTTACTTTTCAGGTGTCAGGAGATTGGTGTGGTTTGTTACACTGGGGTGTCCACATGGGCAATGTTCACATGTGATGTGTACAGGACACTGAGGGTCACTTCATTTCACATACATGTATTGAGTGCATGTCCCTACTGACACACACACTTATACAATGCACCACCACACATACATCCACCCATCCATGCCCACACGGGCACACAGATTGCCTTCTCTGCCATGCTGTGTCCCTGCAGCGCATGATCACTTACCATTTTGGAATCGTGTACATGCGTCACTGGATAATTTTTGTTGCTTGTGCTTTTTTATATGATGCTCAATGTGTATCCCCAACAAAATGGCCGCTCACTGTGCTGTTTGCTGAGCAGTGTGTTGCAGGGGACACACACAGCACACGGTTTTGGGATTTGAGGATTTAGATTGGCCAATGTGCATGCCAACAGACATTCTGTCTTTTGTTGATGGTACCACTAGTGGCATGCATTTGTGTATGACTGTATGTGTGGGAGATTGTTGGTCAGTCATTTCATCTGATTCCATGTCAGGTGTGATTGTCTCAGGCCTCTTTCCATTTATCATGTGGCACTTCATATCTAATTTGTCATGTGTTGTGCTTTTGGTTTGCTCTTTTGCTGTTGCATGCCATGTCATGACGAGGGTGATGGGGTTTGGGTGACATACTAGTGATTTTCATGGCCTGTTTTGCAGGGGGGGTGGTGTGATATGCACCTTTCATGTGTTCCTTTTGGTCACTGTTAGGAAAGATTTCATAATTGTATGTAATTTTCCCTCCATGTGTCAACCCCTGAACGTTTTTCTGCTGTTTTACACCCTGATCTAGACTTTGCCAGAGAAGCGCAGCCTTCCGACGCACTCCTCTGGGCTTTCGCTCAATTCTTATGGGGAAACTGACATGCCCTTAAGACAGTCAGTACTGGGAGACTTTGTTTCCCTTAGTCCTTTCCTCATGTTGCAGATTTTGTGTAACATGAAACAAGAGTGCACTGTAACTTACTTTACCGCGCTCTTGGGTCTCTGGTCATTCCAAAGGCCCTAGAGTCTCTTGCTGGATTTATTATGAACTGTGCAAGTGTGTCACGGACAGGACTGGTGGCAGCTATCGTTTCTCTTGTGTTTTGAACCCTTTTTCGCCATGTTATCCGCGCTTACTGCGTTTGCCACAAATGAGTGGCCTGGCTCCAAAATGGTCATGCCACGAGGTTCTTTGTCTTGTCCCCTCACCGTCTTGCCCCTTCACCTTCCCCAGGTCGAGCCGACCCGGGTTAGTCCTTATTTGGTCATGCACTTTCCCGCGAAACCCAAAGCTTTTGCGGGCTTCTGCATCCTTGTGTGAATGCCTCCAGGATTTGGGCTGGGATGTCTGTTCCCAATACACATCCTGGGTGCCAGAAAGTCTGGAGTGTTCTGAATGTCTGGGATCACCGTGGTCCGTGATAGGTCCACGTATGGTGTGAGTGTTTGTGAGCAGATCTCCCTTTGGGTCCTCTCTGTTTTGGCGCGAAGGGAACTTTGGATAAGAGGAGGCTGAAAACACCACTACCATGTCGATCTCCTGAGTTCACACCGAACGAGGGATAAGGAGCCAAGTATCCTGCAACAAGAAGCTGAGTCGAGGAACCGCTGGTGACCCGCTGAAGGTTTGGCACCCTGAACTGCTGTCGTCCTGCAAGACCCCTCTGCATCTGATCGTCCTAGAAGGTCTGCGAAGGTGCTTCGACCCACTGGAATAGTGGGATCAACTATTCCCGGCACCTTCATCAAACCCTGCAAGTAAGCCTCTTCGGAAGCGTCCCTGGGCCAACCAGTGGGCTGACCAGCTTACGCAGGATGCTTTGCTCTGTCACCGCCGCCGTTTCGGGGAAGCCCTCAAAACTTGGTCTACTGCTTGCTCTGCGACCACGGCACCCTCACACCGAATTTCGTACACTTGGCATTCCCAGGTCTGAAGTGAGACGAGTGCGCCCGGACCAGGGTAAACGTGGTTGCCGTGTTGCCCTGCTGCGGTAACAACTGTCATGATGCCTACCCCCAGGCATCCGGACCAAGCCCATCAGCCCCGGGAGCAGGCATCTAGACATTTAGTAAAACCTCAGCAGCCCTGGCAAGGGGCTATCTGGGTTCAGTCCTGGCGCTTTAGGCGCCAGGCTCATAGTAGAAATCAGTCCTGGCGCCTAAGGCGCCAGGCTCATAGTCATTACTTACCTCAGGCAGACCATGCTGCAAATGACTCCAATCCAACATGAGGCCTGAAAGGGACTATTTTTCTACAGGGACTATTTTTTACTCGGGTGTGGTTCTAGGGACTTCTTACCTGGGACTACTTTTGAGGCTATTTAAACCACGCCCGACCAGCAACACACGCTTCGCGTTATTCTGCATCCAGCAGCGTAACGCTCACTGGGCCTGCAGCCTGCATCCAGTCTTCTGCCACGCCCGCCTCGAATCCGGAGCTCCTAAAACAAAGAGGAAAGAAAGGGACAAGGTTAGAAAACAAACTTATTTCTATTCTACACCGGATTCTGGATCCATCTCGTCTCTGGACCTGTAAAGAACATCATTTCTGCACGCGCCGCACCTCCAGCTGCAGCGCCGCGCCTTACTCACCAGTCTTCACAGCATCCTTCGGGTCGGCGCTGCCTCCATCATTTCTTCGCCGAACTTCGTCACCTAGGAGACAAAAGAAAACCACAAGGTGAGCCGAGGGAACCAACAAGGGAATAGTTTCTTACCTGTAACTCCATTTCTCCAGCATTGGTATCTTTCATGGATTCACATGCTTAGAATATTCCCCGTCGTCAGGCTGGGAATCCCCGGTACATTATATAGACCCTTTCCCGTAGGAAAACTTTTTCGACGCTGATGCGTCCTATCCACCTCGTTTTGTATCATGCGTGCCCGCGCCGTCAGGACGCCATGATATAAATACAGGACCCGCCCCCGCGCTCCCTCAGATTTCGGCCCCCAAAGTAGTGGGGGAACCAGTTTGCATGCCCAGGGGAGGCAGGCGGGCGCATGTGAATCCATGAAAGATACCAATGCTGGAGAAATGGAGTTACAGGTAAGAAACTATTCCCTTCTCCAGCATTGGTTCTTTCATGGATTCACATGCTTAGAATAGATAACATAGCAGTACCATCCCGAAAAGAGGAGGCGTGCATGCAAACGCACATACTTTCCTCACAATGCCCGTTCTCTATGGTCGTGTACACATCAGCAATTGTTAACGTAGAAAACGAACAATATGCAATCATAATTGCAACAAGATCTAACCCCTCAACCGGGGTTTACCTTATTGGAATAGGTGTCGAAGCACCGCCTGTCCCATCCGAGTATCTTCGGCATGTTGTTGTGACAGGCAGTAATGGCGGGTAAAAGTGTGTGTAGCCGCCCAGGTAGCCGCCATGCAGATGTCCCCCAGAGGGACTCCAGACCACCGCGCCGTCAACGATGCCGCCGCTCTAGTTGAATGAGCTCTTGGGCGTCGCAGAAGAGGCTTCCCTGCCTTGGAATGGCAGTACGAAAAGGTAGACGATACCCATCTTGACAGTCCTTGCTTTGAAATGGCTTTGCCTTTAGCACCCAAACCATAGGCCACAAACAACTGCCTCGTTTTCCTGAAAGGTTGCGTGCGATGAAGATAAAACTTGAGAGCCCTTTTCACGTCTAATGTGTGTAACATGCGCTCCGCTCCCGAGCATGGCTCTGGAAAAAACGTAGGTAAGACACTAGAGGAATGTTTATGGAACACTGAAGGATCTTTCGATATGAACTGTGGGTTAGTGGCTAGGACCACCTTGTTCTTGAAAAATCTTAAGTATGGTGGGTCTACCATTAGAGCTTGGATTTCCGAAATACGTCGGGCTGAAGTGATGGCCACCAGGAAGGCCAATTTCCACGACAAAAACTTTAGAGACGATGATGACATTGGTTCAAAAGGAGGTTTCATAAGAGACGCTAACACCAGATTGAGGCTCCACGCCGGAGGAAATTTCTTCTCGGGAGGGAAACTCCGAAACAAACCTTTAAGGAAGTGCTTAATCAGGCGGTCGCTGAATAATGGTGCGGAATGTCGTTGACGTGTAAACCTGGAGATGGCGGCCAGGTGTACTTTTATCGACGACACCGATAGGCCCTTCTGAGCCAAGAACAGCAAGTATGGAAGGAGCTGTTCCGGCGTAATCGACTGCGGAACCAAACCTGGTTGATCCACACACCACTGACAGAAACTCCTCCATTTGTACGAGTATGAAGTGTTTGTGGAAGGTGCTCTTGCCGCTTGCAGAATACGACGACACTCCTCCGGAATCGTTAGCTGACCAAATTCGGCGAAGTCAGGAGCCAGGCCGTCAACTTGAGGCTGTCCGGGTCGTGATGCCAAACGATACCCTCCTGTCGAGACAGAAGGTTGGGGATCTTCCGGAACCTCATTGGCTCCACCGCCGCTAGGTGCAGCAGGTCTGAAAACCACACCTGTCTGGCCCAATACGGGGCCACCAGAATCACCCGACATGGGTACTTGAGGATCCATTGCAACGTCCTCCGGATAAGAGGAAATGGAGGGAATGCGTACAGGAATTTGTTCGTCCATGGGAAGGAGAACGCATCCCCCAGTGAGCCCTGCTGAGGCCATCTGCTTGCATACTGCGGGCATTTCCTGTTGTCCTTCGTCGCGAACAGATCGATGGAAGGATGTCCCCACATCTTGAATATGTGTTGTAGTTGCTGGTCGTTCAGCACCCATTCGTGAACTTCGTTCATTTCCCTGCTGAGGGCATCGGCCTCCACATTTCTCACACCTGGCAGGTGGAATGCCAAGATTTGCATGTTGTGTTGCAGGGCCCAATGCCAGATTTTCTGTGCCTCCGTCGACAGGGATCTGGAACGTGTTCCTCCTTGTTTCCTTAGGTAACACATTGTAGTCGTGTTGTCCGTCATGACACGCACCACAGAGTCCCTCAATTGAGGAAGAAAAGATTTTAGAGCCCACCGCACTGCTCTCAGTTCTAGCAGGTTGATATGCAGGGAGGACTCTTGTAACGACCACCGGCCTTGTACCTGTAACATATCCAGATGAGCTCCCCATCCGCTCAGCGATGCATCCGTCACCACCGTCTTCTGGAACTCCGGTTCCACCAGAGGCATTCCTTTCGTTAGATGAGTAGAAACTCTCCACCAACAGAGTGCTTGTACCAGTTGTTCGTCGATGACCAGTCTGTCGGACCAGCGACCTTCTGTATTCTTTCGCTGGATGGTCTTACAAGGCTTGTGTGCGTATGAAACTCCGCTCCTAGAAAGACCAAGGTCCTCGAAGGCTCTACGGAGGACTTGCTGAAGTTTATCGCGAAGCCCAGTTCCTGTAAGAGGGACCTCGTGGCCCCCAGACTGTTTCGTGTTTGTTCCATGGACGAGCCTCTGACCAGCCAGTCGTCTAGATAGGGATAGACATGGTGACCGTCCTTTCTTAAATGGGCCGCTATAGGGGCCAAACACTTGGTGAACGTCCTGGGGGAGGACTTGAGACCGAACGGGAGGACCTTGAACTGAAAATGCTTTCGCCCAACGACGAACCTTAAATATCTCCTGTGTCGTGGACGTATTGGGATATGAAAATAGGCGTCTTGAAGATCTAGCGACGACAGATAATCCTTGGGTTGCACTGACCTGATAACCTCCTGGAGCTTTAGCATTTTGAATTTTAAGCTCTTTAGCCATTTGTTGAGTACCCTCAGGTCGAGAATGGGCCTCCATTTTCCATTTGGCTTCTTGACAACGAAGAACCGGGAATAAACCCCTTGTCCTTCCTGTGCCACAGGAACCCGTTCTACCGCTCCTTTTTGCAGCATAAGCGCCACCTCTTGTCGTAGAACTCGAAGGTGGGGCTGGGCCGAAAACACTGGCGGAAGACTTGGAGGCTTGTTTTTGAATTGTAGCGCATGACCCATCGAAGGCCGTCATTGGTTGCTGGTTTGCTTGTCCTTCGTCGACGAGGGACCCGAGCCGCGTCGACTGGAGGCTTGATAATCTCTGCCTCTACGTGCCGACTGGGATGCACGTCTGTAACCTTGTGAGGAGTATGAGGGCCTGTTAAATCCACGGTCCCTAGAGGCTCCAAAGCAGGAGTTTCCAGAAGCACCCCTGAAGGGGCGAAAAGAGCGAAAATTTCTACCTGTCTGGAGGGCGCCGAGAGACCTAGCGGTATCCGTGTCTTCTTTCATCCCCTTCAAGGCTTCATCTACCTTGTCTCCAAACAGATGTTCTCCTTCACATGGCATGTCTAGGACTTTGTATTGGACTTCAGGTCTGAAAGTAGTACATTTGAGCCACGCTTGTCGACGTAGTACTACACCATGATTTATTTGTTTGAAACCAGACTCTGCTAGGTCAACCGCAATATTAATTGCGTGGTTCGAGGCCTCCTCACCATCTCGTACTAGCAACATGGCTGCTTTACGATGTTCTTCCGGCAGATGTTCTAGGATAGGGGCTAGTTTATGCCACATCTCCCTATCGTATCGTGATACAATCGCCAAGGAGTTGGCTGCTCTTACCGTCGTGGCGCCGACTGAGAGCACCTTTTTTCCAAAGGCGTCCTGCCTCCTAGCCTCGCTTTCTGGTGGGTTTGAACATTTTTGCTGTACTCTGGCCTTCCTAGCCACTGCCGCCGATACCACAGAGTCTGACAGAGGCTGTGATGTTAGACATTTTGGAGTGGACTCCGGAGCTTTAAACTTTTTCTCAATACGCCCCTTTATAGCCGGCTCTGAGAATGGATGACGCATCGTCTTGAGGCCTTCTTGCCACACGTGGTCCAGGATTGGGATGGCAAATACCGATTTCCTCCTTTGACCCATGTGATCAAAAAGAAAAACAGTCTTTCTTTTGCTCCTCAGGAATTAAGCCGAACTCGGAACACGCTTTTCCCATCATTGCATGGAAGGCTCCCACATCATCCGGAGGAGATGGTTGTGCCTGGCTCCTCGTAGACTCTACCTCTACATCCGAATTCCATGTTGGGTCTCTCGACGGTGACAGGGAAATGTCCGACCCTGAGTCACCTCGTATAGAATCGGACTCCGATAGCTCACCCTCCTCCTGCGCTCGAGGACGATCCTTCACCACCTGGGAGGCCGACGGGCTTTTGGTCGTCGAGCGAGCTGCTTGAGCTTGTTCGTCGACGGAAGGTGCAGAAAACAGCGACGATGAAGTGCCAGGCTGAGGGATCTGCGTATCCAGACGCTGCAGGAGCTTCTGAAATGTATTAAGCACATCTAGAGACAATACCGTCTGGGGGTCAGCAACGTCGAGGATAGAGGGACCACACCCCCACTCGCACTCGTCGTCGTCGTATTGGAAGGCCGTAAGCCCAAGTCCGACGGCTGTATAACCGTGCCACATTCTCCTTCCGCCGACGACCCCGACAAGGCCGTGTCTGGCTGCAGTAGGACCTCAGGGGGGACCGGGTCAAAAACCTCTGGCTGCCAGGCCATAGACTGAGTCACCGTCGACGACGGAATCCCCACCGCTGCTGCCTGAATAGTAATAGGCATCGTCAACGACACCGGGGTCGACGAGCAAGTAGCCGGCACCGAGCCTTTATACTTTGTAGCTGATTTCGTTGCCGACTTCCCGGCTGAAGAGTCTCGACTCACGGAAGACCTAGGACGGTCCCCTGAGGAGGATTTTGATGTCGCTTGCCTCTCCGTCATAGAGGATGAGGAGGAGGAGGACTTTTTGTGTGATGAGGAAGACCCAGCATGCTTCCCCGTATGCTCGTCCGCAGGGCGTTTTTCGACAGGCCGCACCTTCTTCGAGGGAGGTTCCGACTTGCTCCTGGAGGCCGTGGAGCCAACTTCTGATGCCGGATAGGCACCCGCTCCGTCGTTAAGGCAGTCGACCAACCTTCTTTTCCGGTCTTTAAGGGTTTTTTGGGAGAAACCCTGGCATATCTCGCATGTATCCGCCGTGTGGTGCGGGTGGAGACAGTAGATACAATCCATGTGGGCATCACCTTCGTAGACTTTTTTGAGTCCACATGTCGCACAAGGGCGAAATAAAGCTTTTCCGGACATATTTTTTCCAGAATGTAATGTCGCCGAAGCGAAAATACAACCTAATTTCGACTAGCAGTAACCGCGAGGATCCCACTACTTTGAAAGACGGTTGAAATCTGAGGGAGCGCGGGGGCGGGTCCTGTATTTATATCATGGCGTCCTGACGGCGCGGGCACGCATGATACAAAACGAGGTGGATAGGACGCATAAGCGTCGAAAAAGTTTTCCTACGGGAAAGGGTCTATATAATGTACCGGGGATTCCCAGCCTGACGACGGGGAATATTCTAAGCATGTGAATCCATGAAAGATCCAATGCTGGAGAAATATAATTCTTACCACCATAGACTTACCTGATTTACCACCGGAGGCATCCTTTTGTGACTCTCCATATTTTCACGTGCCGCATCTGTAACGAGAGAAAAAACAACACGTTTTCCACGTGCAACATTTACCAGACAGCGCCGGGTAATACAGACTCTTACCTGAGCGCCACCAGCTGCCACAAGAGCATCTTTTCACGAGCCAGCTGCAAGACAAGAAAGGAAGGGGGGAACAAGAGTGAACATCGGACATATTGAACTCTATGAACTTAATACTTACTGGTCCTCACCAGGAACCTCAGAGTCAATACTCTCCGGAACTCTCCCGAGCCTTCAAACCAGTGAAGTAACTGGAATCGACGTGCCCATGCAAATCCACGCAGGATGGAGAGCTCATCTTTCAAGAATATAAGGTGAGATTGTATAAGGTATATAAGGTAAGAAATTGGTCCCACTTGAGACTTTTAAACGGAGACTAGAAGATATCTTGAAGGAAATGACTGATTTCAAGGAATTTACCACGAAGGAAAGAGTGAAAAGAATGAAAAAAGATCTCACTGAATTTTCACACGAGAAGGCGTTTAAATATACTCAAGAAGGATATGACCCTTCTAAGAACTCGGCAACACAATTTCAGAAGCAACGGAAAGTACATTTTGGTAATACCTCGTTTTCCTCAGGGTCCTCAGGAGATGAGAATTTCTCCAATTCAAGACCACAGAGGAATAACTATCGCCCTGCAAGACAACAAGGCAGAGGCAGGCAGAACAGTAACAGAGGAAGAAATCACAATAGCTCCTCCAGAGGGAGGCAAGGACAACCACCACAAAGACAAAGTTTTTTAGAGGAGGAAGGACACAACGAGGATTGGGATTATGCACCCCGCCAACTCCGGAGCACCAGGGGTTATTAGTGAATTTATCGAGCTATACCCCCACTTCGTCAGAAGTAAAATTGTTAAACAAGGGCTTTGGTTTTGTTCCTACTAATAGTTACGACGGCTTCAGGATGAGGACTGAGATCCATCAACTGTTCCGCAAAATCCATCTAAAACAATTCTTCTCAGATAAAAACTATGAGGGTGAAGTTGACAACAGCGGATTAAAGAATCCTTCCGATTTCCATCCACCATTTGCAAGTTTGTCACATGAAGCAATAGTTTTTGAAAAACGGGTGCTCTCCGAACTAAAATTACTTGAAGAGAAAAACACTAATACTCATTTTTTTCAAAACCTGGCGCGAGACGAACGGTTAGCCTTACAACAATTGAAAAACAATGATAAAATTGTGATAAGAAAGGCAGACAAAGGAGGAGCGATTGTGTTACTCAATCGCGATTTCTACGTTTCAGAGTGTACCAGACAGTTAACTGATGTCACGTTCTATAAAAGAATTGACGAAGATCCTACACCGCGCCTAAAAGCACAGATCGAAGAAAAAACTAGAAAGGCTTTGGAAAGAGGATGGATTTGTCGTCAAGAATATGATTATCTTAATGTTAAAAAACCATCAATACCCAAATTCTATATCTTGCCAAAGATCCACAAATCATTAACAAATCCGCCAGGCCGACCAATCGTCTCTGGGTCAGGGTCATTGTTAGAACCATTGTCGAAATTTGCAGACAAGTATTTAAAACCATTTGTGTCGGAGATGTATTCACATATACAGGATACCACAGAAGTGATTGTGTTAATCGAAGACTATCCCTTTGACAATAAGCATCAGATGTTGGTTAGCCTTGACATAGTATCTTTGTATACGTGTATTCCTCAGGATATCACACTTGAAGTCCTAGAAGAGGTCCTCATGACTAAAAGAACAGAAGGTGATTGTCCTAATAGCTTCATACTTTGGTGCGTCGCTATGGCTCTTAAAGAAAACTATTTTAGTTTCAACCAGCAACTTTACCAACAGGTGCACGGCACGGCAATGGGGTCATCTGTGGCGCCCTCCGCGGCGAACTTGTATGTTGAATTTTTCGAAAAAAGTATCGTCTATAACCCCTCCAATCCGTTTTTGAGTCACCTACGGATTTGGAGGCGTTTTATAGACGACATTCTGATCATCTGGGATGGTGACACAGTATCGTTCGACGAATTCAAGGTATGGCTGAATGAACAAAATCAATTTCTTAAATTTACAGCCACTACAAGTACCGTCGAAATTAATTTTTTGGACATCACTATATGGTTCGATAGTACTAGCAACTCGTTGAAGGTTAAGCCTTATCATAAACCGACAGATCGTAATTCCTTGTTATTATTTAACAGCTGCCATCCTAGCCACATTAGAAACAATTTACCAGTTGGACAATTTCTCCGTTTGAAAAGAAACAGTTCTAGTACAACTATTTTCGAAGAAGAAGCAGTGAATTTAAGCTCAAAGTTATTATCAAGAGAGTATCCCCACAAGATCGTGAGGAGAGCTCACAAGCGAGCTAAGAATAACAATAGAGAAGCTCTTCTCGAGTATCGGAATAAAGTGAAAAACACTGATCAAATAGTATTTGTAAGCACATTCAACACCCTTTCGAATAAGGTGAATGCCATTATTAGACGCAATTGGCACATTCTCGAGTCGGGTGAATGCCCTGTAGCTAGACCAATATGTGCATTTAAGAGAGGTCAGAACATTAAAGACATGGTAACTAGAAATGATATCTCAATACGTTCACCACAGTTGACACTTACGGAGTCCTGGGGGTTGCCTAAACCTATTGGTCATACACCATGCGGGAATTGCAGCTGTTGTTCTAGCACCAAACGCACGAAAGAAGTCGATTTGGGCCTAAAGAAACCATGACAGCAGAGACAGTTTACTAATTGCAATTCACAGATGGTAGTTTATGTAATCTGGTGTCCTTGCCACAAAATATACATTGGCATGACGGAAAGGAAAATAAAAAAAGGATTACGGAACATAAAAGCTCTATTAGAAATAAAAACATGACAGCTCCCCTTGTGGGACATTTTTCAGCCATGGATCACACACCGGAATCCTTAATTTGGAGCGTCTTGTTACAAGTGGATAATAAAGAAAATACAGCTGCAATCAAGAGAACACTGCTCGAGAAAGAACAGAGATTAATTTACCTTTGTAATTCAGTAGAAACAGGTCTCAATGAGCAGATTGACTGGACCAATGTGTGAGCCACATTTGAACAGTTAATCAATTACAATATTGAGGTTTCGTGACGTCAATTATGTTATTTTACTGAATAGAATACATTAGTTGATAAAAACCCAATAGTTCTAGTCGTACTATGCTGTGTGATTTAATTGCGTTTGTCAATGCAAAATCGTGAATCAATACATCGTTAGAACAATAGTATGTCCACAAGGTATCATGATGTTCAATTGTGAGTATTGCCCCCTTATAGCCAGGAATCTTGAGCGGTCCTAGGCGAGGTGGCCCGGACTCTAATACACAAGGTGGTCTGTTTAATTATGTAGTAGTTTTGTCCTTGTTAAAATGGCCCCCACCGTTTCCATCTACACCTTACCTTTACCGCCGTCTTTAGTTTCTGTTGTTATTCAAAGCACAGCTGCTGTAGCATTTAGTCACGTCGCAGTAGTTAGCGAGGTCATGCTACCGTTGCAGTAGGACGTGCGAGCGGAGCTTGCCGAATACGAACACACGCGGAGAGGAGGCACAACAAAGTAAGTGCAGAGACGAACCATATGAGCGCATGTTGCCGTTATTTAACGTGGGTAATATCGTGTTTATCAACCCACTCATCGGTTCTCTTCGCATACGTGAATAGTAATGGTTGCTTCCCCATGTGTACTTCTTAGCAGACACAGCGAAGTGCTCTTGATGGTGATGAGTGAGAGAGCGGCTGACATCGTGCCTGCTTTTTAAAATTTTCGGCTGCATGAAGACTTCTAATTCTTGCCACCATTGTGATTACAAGACCCCAAGCCTGAGGTCAGTCAGTTATCCAGATAACTAAACGAGTTTGTTGTAATCAATTTTTTGAGTTGTAGTGGTTTTCCATACAATTTCTTCAATAAATGGAGAGCTGCTATTTTGAATGGTTTTTTGAAACACTGTCATACTATTAGCTCATGTGTTATATAGGGGCACACTTTGTTGATAGCATGTGAGAATGGTTGGTATTAAATGAAGTTGTTTCTGCCGTATGTTTTAAGATTGAGATAGCACTGGAACCTCATCGGTGACCTTTCGATGTGTTTTTTGACATCTGATTAATGGAACGTGTTTTGTTACATCACTGACAAGGCTTTGCATTCCAACTTTTTTGTAGAGGGTGGAACCTCCTCATGCGAAGATTCTTCCTTTACCCCTGCTAGTAATAACAAGTTGGCAGTGAGGTAAGCCTCTAAAAATTGAGATTCATTAAAAAAGGCCTATAAACTATTGGCTATGAGAGTTTGTATTTGGTACACTCAACTGATAAATACAGTTGTCTCTTTCTTTTTCTCTTCCTATCCCTCTTGTTTGTTTAGGCTGACACCACACAGTGTTCAGAGCCTTTCATCAAAGAGCTGCCCCCGCTTGCTTGCATCAGGTTGCACTGTCAATACTTAGAATTGTTTCAAGTGTTTGTAATTCCGATTGTTGTCTACAGTACATCCCCCTGAAGAATTTCCCGTGAATAATTCTCTTGAAGAACTATGGGAATGAAACATGTCGGGTCTCTCTGGCTGTGAGATAACTGTCACGGTTTTAATTAGGCATTAAAAGCTGCTGTCTACTTAGAAGCAATAATAGGATCTTAATATTAATGTAATAGATCCATAATTAGACATCAGATTTGTATTCGTACTTAAGATGCTAATGTTATATATTGTGTATTTTCTATGTGTTGTTTAGTATACAATTGGATGTGTGTGTGTAATATTATTAACAACCTTTAATGAGAAATATTGATTACTTTAATTGCTTTGCTGCTTTTCTGTCTATTAAAGGTGCAGGTGTTCCTTTTTAAGTTTAACACAGAACCCCTTTAGTTCGATCTTTGGTGTTTTGTTTTCTTTCCTGACTTTTTTATATATTTTTTATATTTTTTCACCTGCGGTTTGTTTTGTTGCTCCACATATATGAATTACTGTGGTCGAAATGCTGGTTGTATATATATGAAAAAAACTTTTTAATATGGAATGAATTTTATAATAAAGTATACATATACTTTTTCAATAACGGTTGTGAGTGCAGTCTGTTGCAACTGAGGAGGGTAGTTCGTTAGGTATCCAAACTATTGCTTTTGGATCCTTAAGGGCGAGGACTTGAGAGGAGCTAGGACCTTTTGTTTGTAATAATACAAGTTCAATTGGGCATTGTCCTAGGCCTCTTTTTACAAAAAACCCAGTCCTTTGTAGTTCTTTGGAGATTGCTGTGAGGGCATTTCGGAGGTGATTAGTTGGGGAGGACTGTGGGGGTGCCATCACTTGAATCCACAAGTGGCTAAATCCATCTCTCCACTTGCAGGAGAATATTTCTACGGGTTAAGCAGACAAAATTAGGAGGGCAGATCCAGTCAGACATCGCTGCACTATGCATCACGTGGGTGGAGACCGCAGCTGTCCGGGTCCGACCGACGCCCCTGTGGGAGCCAGGTGAGCGTAACAACAACCTGTGCACGTCCGCTGCATTTGGGACACCCTCGACCCTGCATCCTGCTACACAGAATCTACATGGTGTCGAGACGTCCTGATCATCACAGCTGAACCTGCCAGCAACGTGAACTGAACTGGAGAAGTCTGGGTCTGCCTGCGTCAGGGACCGGTGAGTAGTCCATACCCCAACCGGTGGCCCCTCGCACAGGAGCCCGTTTCTTTTCTACCGCTGTTGCGAAATAGCGACTCTATCCCACACTCTCACCCTGCCTCTGCCCACAAGTGGAGGCCTTGCTTGAGTAGTGGGGACTTGTTCTGCATCGCTTCATTCACCTTCCTGAACTGCCTGAGACCCTTGAAGAGACCCTACTTTATCCATTGGCACCAGCGCGTGCAGGTACTTTTGAGCATAAGGCTCCTCTCTTCGTAGGGCTGGGACTTCCTCCTAGTTAGGTGTATTTCTGATGTCGAACTGGGTCTAATGATTACTTGAACTGCCTGTTTTCCTCCCTATCTAGGTGGTCTACATATTACGTGCTCATAACTCCTTAGACCCTCGGTCTTGTACATATATTGTATTGATTGTGATGTGTTGGTTTACTTTAGTATTATTGTGATTCTTTGCTATGGTCGATGTTACAAAGGCCTTGTAATAAATGTGTCTATATTTTTAATATAACACCTGTCTGGAGTAATTTGTAAGTGTCCTTGCTTTGTGTGCTCATTGAGGTCTTTCAGTCACCCTCACTCCTCTTGAGACTTAGTCTTGACCGCCGCCATCGCTACCCTGATTGGTCTGGCTTGTCCAGAGGTTACCCTGTTCTAAGAAACTAGGCTGGGCTTCTGAACCTCTGCCCCTCCAGGTCAGAGTTCAGAAATCCATCTTAACAAACTGGTGTACAGCGGTGGGATAAGACTGAAGGTATCCGGTGTTTCGCACGAGCAAAGGCATTTCAAGTTATTCCTACCAGGACACATAGTGAATTGTCGTAGTATAACTTTTTAAAGGCCATAGTCCCATCTAACAGCATGGAAACAAGTACCTTGTTAACTTTAAATGCTTCTAAATCTGAAACATTGAAAAATATGTGTGCTGAGAGAGGTGTCTCCTCTCAAGGCACCAAAATGGAAATGATCCAAAGAATCCTGGCGTGGCAAGAAGCTCAGTTTAGCGCTATAGCTTCAGAGGACAGTGCAGAAGGAGGTGGGGCTGCTCTCACTGGTAGAACTGAGAGTTCTGCCGCTGCACTGATCCACAGCGACCATGAGGACAGGGAGGATGAAATGTCCAATGTTTCCTCTGCCAGTGCTGATGGGGAAGCCATGCTTGAATTCAAGAAGCAAGAGCTGCTGTTTAGGCAGAAGGAGCTTGAGTTCAATATGGCCAAACTCCAGGAAGAGCTTGAGTTCAATTGGGCCAGGCTAAAGATAAAACAGGCAGAAAAACAGAAAGACAGGGATCACCAGTTGGAACTGGCCAAGCTTCAAGTTGCCAATGGATCCAAGGGTCCTGGACATGGGTCTGGGGCCTCCTCTCATCCAAGGTTTCCAAAAGATCTGCTCAGTGTGTATGAGGAAAAGAATGACATTATGGACTGGCTGAATACATTTGAGTATGCATGTGAATTTCAACAAGTTGACAATGCTGATAAAATTGCCTGGTTACTTAGCAGACTGCCCCATTCTGGCTGCAGTGCCATTATGGAAATGTCGAAAGCTGAGAGAGCAGATTTTGCAATGTTGAAGCAGACTCTCATTTTAAAGTTTGGAAAGACTCCTGCCCAATACTTAAAAAGATTCAGAGAGTATAAGAAAAAAGAAGCTGGTACTTGGGTATCTTATTTAACTGAATCCTTAAAAAACTTGACTGGCTGGGTCGAAGGTTATAAGGTTTCTACCTTTGAAGGTATGATAAGTCTTTTCATGCTGGAACATATTTTTGCATCTTCTTCCCCTGAGCTTAAGAAGCATTTAGCAGATTCAAAGGAGATAGATCCTAAGAAGCTTGCCATTGTAGCAGATTTATGGGTGTCACATCGAGCGTCCCATAAGGACAAGACTCATCCTGGTAAGCAGGAGGAAGGGAAAAAGTCCAAAGATAAGGAGGGTGGGGAAACTGATAAATCTTCTTCCCAAAAGGGCCACAAAAAGAAAAATAAGGGTAAAACGCAAGCGAACTCACAGAGTAGTGGAGGTCGGCCTCCGAAACCAAACTCTGGTTATAATAAGCCTCCCTATGTAAACAGACCCAATGGATCTTATTTTGCTTGTGGAGCAACTGACCACGTGAAGGGGGACCCCAGATGTAAGGTAAAAACCTTGGGGGTCCACTCTGCTAATCTGGCCTTCTCCTCCTACGAGGAAGAAGAGATTACCGGAGCATCCTTCTCCTCAGACTCATTCCCCAGTGGGATAGAAGCTGAGGTAGTTTTAGTTTCCCTGGGTTCCTGGGAACCTAAAGTCACAGAGGCTTATGCTAGGATTCCAGATAACACCAAGCACTACTTTAAAGACAGTTTGCTGACCAATGGAGTAGATACTCCAGCTCTTAGGGATAGTGGGTGCAGTCAAACTGTAGTGGATTCTACCTTGGTAGACCCAGAGGAAATTGCGAGAGCTACTCTGGTGCCCACTAAGTTGGCTGAAGGCCCACCTCTCATGCTCCCAGTAATACCTGTAAATCTTACTATCAATGGTACAGCAGTCAGGATTCCAGTGAGCATTCAGAGGAGTGTCCCAGGAAAAGTCTTGTTGGGCAATGATCTCAGAGCTTTAGGGCTTGTGGGAGATACTGCAGACCGACCCTGCACAAGGTCTCAAACGAAGGCAGCACTGGCCAAGACCAATGCTCTGCCCCAGCCAAAGGGGAAACCCATGGCTAAAGGAGTCAAGAAACCAAGAAGAGGGAAATAGAATATTCCCCCTAACTCACCTACCACTGCGGTGGAGGTAGTTGGTCAATCACTCGGACCTGACGAGGAGGTGGTGATGCCTGAAATATTTGACTCCAATGACCATCCTGAACTAAATGATTTGTTAGTAGAAGGTGGTCCAGACAGGGGAGAATTCAGTAAAGGCCAACGCGAGTGCCCATCTCTGGAAGGCCTAAGGAGACAGGCCTGCTCCCAGCTTGAGGGTGAACCTCCTGGGAAGCATTGGATTTATTGGGAAGGTGGACTCCTGTATAGTGAGCCCACAGAGTCTACAGAAGGAGACCATAGGAGGTTGGTGGTTCCCCTTGCAGTAAGACCCTTCCTCCTGCAGCTGGCGCATTAAGTGCCCCTTGCTGGTCACCTTGGTATTAAGAGGACCAAGCAAAGGTTATCCATGCACTTCTATTGGCCCAAGATGGGGGTGCAAGTAGAAAGTCACTGCAGGAGTTGTGCCTCCTGCCAGTTATCTGGTAAGAGTGGTTCAACAATCCAAGCTCCATTGGTACCACTCCCAGTTGTGGGAGTACCATTTGAGAAGGTAGGGATCGACATAGTTGGTCCCCTTGACCCCCAAACATCCTCAGGCAATGGGTTTATCCTGGTATTGGTCGACCATGCCACCAGATATCCTGAGGCCATCCCATTGAAAACTGTGACTGCCAAGTCAGTCGCAAAAGCTTTACTCTGCATCTTTACTAGGGTTGGCTTCCCTAAAGAAGTTGTGTCTGACAGAGGCAGCAACTTTATGTCGAAGTATATGCAGGCTATGTGGAAAGAATGTGGGGTCACCTACAAGTTTTCTTCCGCATACCACCCACAGACCAATGGTCTGGTGGAACAGTTTAACAGGACCTTAAAAAGTATGATTGGGGCTCTGGAAGAACCTCAAAGAAGAAAATGGGATCTTCTTTTACCATACTTACTGTTTGCCTACCGAGAGGTGCCACAGGAGAGTGTTGGCTTCAGCCCCTTCGAACTTCTGTTCGGTCACCCTGTGCGGGGACCCTTGGCCATAGTCAAGGAGAGATGTGAGATGCCCACTCCCCCTATTACTACCAACGTAGTAGACTATGTGTTAGGGTTCAGAAAAAGGATGGTACTCCTGATTGGTCTGGCTAGTGATAAGTTGAAGGCAGGACAAGCCCTGGTGAAACATTGGTATGACCAGAAAGCTTCCCTCATCGACTTCACACCTGGTCAGCAAGTCCTGATCATGAATCCCATAAGGCCTAGAGCTTTACAGGATAAATGGTCAGGCCCTTACACAGTGGTGGAGCCCCTGGGTGAGGTCAACTATTTAGTGGACCTTGGAAGGCCTGGACAGGTTCCAAAAGTGTTCCATGTAAATAGGCTGAAGGTTTCATCCCAAGAGTTGAAATCGCAGCACTGCTATTGGCTTCAGATGTTGAGGAAGAGGAGTCTGAACCTCTTCCTGACCTGTTTGAAAGCAGTCCTTCAGATAGCTCCTTTGAGGGTGTCTGAGTGGCCCCTCACCTGACTTCTGATCAGCAGGCTGAGGTGAAGAGTTTGCTTAGGCAATTTTCCCCCCTGTTTTCACAGTCCCGTGGTTTGACACCTTGGTGCAAACATAACATAGACACAGGAGGCAGTGTACCTACCAAAAGTAGGGGATACAGGATGTCAGACAAAGTACGGTGTTACATTAAGACGGAGGTCAATAAAAAGTTAGATCTTGGGGTGATTGAACCCTCTAGTAGTCCTTGGTCCAGCCCTGTGGTTTTGGTTCCAAAAGCAGGTACTTCTGAATTTAGGTTCTGCGTGGATTACAGGGCTCTGAATGCTGTCACCAAGACAGATGCACACCCCTTGCCTCGAACAGATGAGCTGGTGGATACCTTGGATGCCTCCAAGTACCTCAGCACATTTGACCTCACTGCAGGCTATTGGCAAATAGCCCTTGCAGAACATGCCAAGGAGAAAACAGCATTCTCAACTCCAGAAGGTCTTTACCAGTTCAGTGGTAATGCCTTTTGGGTTTCAGAACGCACCTGCCACTTTCCACAGGCTTGTGTATCATGTGTTGAATGGGTTGGATGAATTCTGTCTTGCATATCTGGATGATATAGCAGTTTTCAGTGCCACCTGGGAAGACCATGTGAAACACCTTGGGATTGTGTTACAGGCTCTTCAGAAAGCCCACTTGACCATAAAGGCCAGTAAATGCCAGATTGGACAAGGCTCAGTGGTTTACCTTGGACATGGAGTAGATGGAGGGAGGATACAGCCTCTACCCAGTAAAGTACAAGCAGTACAAGACTGGCCTACCCCCAATACACAGACCCAAGTGAGAGCCTTCTTAGGACTCACCGGGTATTACAGAAATTTCATGGCAGACTATGGCACCATAGCTGCCCCTCTGACTGCTCTCACCACTCCGAAGAAACCCAAGAAAGTAACTTGGACAGAAGAGTGTGAGAAGGCCTTCAATGGCTTAAAAGACTCCTTGTGCCAGGCCCTATTCTCAGGGCCCCTGATTACCAAATACCTTTTATTGTGCAGACAGATGCCTCTGACACTGGGATAGGAGCTGTACTATCACAAGTAGATGAGAAGGGTAAGGAACACCCTATTGGCTTCATTAGTCGCCAGCTTAAGGACAGGGAGCTCAGATGGTCCACAGTAGAGAAAGAATGTTTCTCTGTTGTGTGGGCCCTACGGAAGCTGAGGCCTGACCTCTATGGGACCCACTTCACTGTGCAAACTGACCATAAGCCCTTAAAGTGGCTAATGAACATGAAGGGAGAGAATCCAAAGTTGCCTAGGTGGTCCATAAGTCTACAGGGCTTTGACTTCACTATTGAGCATAGGCCAGGTGTCCAACATAGCAATGCTGATGGGTTGTCCAGAATGTTTAACCGACCTGAACAAGAAACTCATCCAGGGGTGGATTAGTTCCCCCTATCCTTAGCCTGGGAGGGGCGAGTGTTAGGAAAGATTTCATAATTGTATGTAATTTTCCCTCCATGTGTCAACCCCCAAACGTTTTGCTGCTGTTTTACACCCTGATCTAGACTTTGCCAGAGAAGCGCAGCCTTCCGCCGCACTCCTCTGGGCTTTTGCTCAATTCTTATGGGGAAACTGACATGCCCTTAAGACAGTCAGTACTGGGAGACTTTGTTTCCCTTAGTCCTTTCCTCATGTTGCAGCTTTTGTGTAACATGAAACAAGAGTGCACTGTAACTTACTTTACCGCGCTCTTGGGTCTCTAGTCATTCCAAAGGCCCTAGAAACTTTCGCTGGACTTATTATGAACTGTGCAAGTGTGTCACGGACAGGACTGGTGGCAGCTATCGTTTCTCTTGTGTTTTGAACCCTTTTTCCCCATGTTATCCACGCTTACCGCGTTTGGCACAAATGAGTGGCCTGGCTCCAAAATGGCCATGCCACGAGGTTCTTTGTCCTGCCCCTGACCGTCTTGCCCCTTCACCTTCCCCAGGTCGAGCCGACCTGGGTTAGTCCTTATTTGGTCATGCACTTTCCCACGAAACCCAAAGCTTTCGCGGGCTTCTGCATGCCTTGTGTGTATATGTCCAGGATGTGGGCTGGGATGTCTGTTCCCAATACACATCCTGCGTGCCAGAGAGTCTGGAGTGTCCTGAATGCCTGGGACCACCGTGGTCCATGATAGGTCCACGTTTGGTGTGAGTTTTTGTGAGCAAATCTTCCATTGGGTCCTCTCTGTTTTGGCACGAAGGGAACTTTGGATAAGAGGTGGCTGAAACCACCACTATCATGTCGATCTCCTGAGTTCACACTGAACGAGGGATAAGGAGCCAAGTATCCTGCAACAAGAAGCTGAGTCGAGGAACCGCTGGTGACCCGCTGAAGGTTTGGCACCCTGAACTGCTGTCGTCCTGCGAGACCCCTCTGCATCTGATCGTCCTAGAAGGTCTGTGAAGGCGCTTCGACCATTTGGAATAGTGGGATCAACTATTCCTGGCACCTTCATCAAAATCTGCAAGTAAGCTTCTTCGGAAGCGTCCCTGGGCCAACCAGTGTGCTGACCAGCTTACGCAGGACGCTTTGCTCTGTCACTGTCGCCGTTTTGGGGAAGCCCTCAAAACTTGGTCTACAGCTTGCTCTGCGTCCACGGCACCCTCACAGAATTTCGTACACTTGGCATTCCCAGGTCTGAAGTGAGACGAGTGCGCCCGGACCAGAGTAAACGCGGTTGCAGTGTTGCCCTGCTGCGGTAACAACCTGTGCACGTCCGCTGCATTTGGGACACCCTCGACCCTGCATCCTGCTACACAGAATATACACTGTGTCGAGACATCCTGATCATCGCAGTTGCAAAATAGTGACTCTATCCCGCACTCTCACCCTGCCTCTGCCCACAAGTGGAGGCCTTGCTTGAGTAGTGGGGACTTTTTCTGCATCGCTTCATTCACCTTCCTGAACTGGCTGAGACCCTTGAAGAGACCCTACTTTATCCATTGGCACCAGCGCGTGCAGGTACTTTTGAGCATAAGGCTCCTCTCTTCGTAGGGCTCGGACTTCCTCCTAGTTATGTGTATTTCTGATGTCGAACTGGGTCTAATGATTACTTGCACTGCCTGTTTTCCTCCCCATCTAGGTGGTCTACATATTACGTGCTCATAACTCCTTAGACCCCTCGGTCTTGTATATATATTGTATTGATTGTGATGTGTTGGTTTACTTTAGTATTATTGTGATTCTTTGCTATGGTCGATGTTACAAAGGCCTTGTAATAAATGCGTCTATATTTTTAATATAACACCTGTCTGGAGTAATTTGTAAGTGTCCTTGCTTTGTGTGCTCATTGAGGTCTTCCAGTCACCCTCACCCCTCTTGAGACTTAGGGCCTCATCACGACTTTGGCGGTAACCCTTAAATCCGGTGGTAGCGCTATTACCGCCGGATTTAAGGGTCTGCCAAATCAGGACTTCGGCAGATTTCGCCCCAGCACTTAGCTGGGGGGAAATCCACTGAAAATTCACACTCATACCGCCGGCGGGAAATCCGCCAGCGGTATTAGCGCAAAATTTCCCCATTGAGCCCAATGGGGAATGGGGCATTCCCGAATGGGCTCAATGGGGAATGGGGATTAACATTACCGCCTAACTCGTGATCCGGCGCTATTAGCGCCCGGGAGTTTGGCGGTAGGGCAGATAGCACCGGCGCCAATAGCGCCGGCGTTACCGCCCAAGTCATGATGAGGCCCCAAGTCTTGACCGACGCCATCGCTACCCTGATTGGTCTGGGTTGTCCAGAGGTTACCCTGTTCCAAGAAACTAGGCTGGCCTTCTGAACCTCTGCCCCTCCAGGTCAGAGTTCAGAAATCCACCTTAACAGTCACACCGGATTGGTTATGTTTAAGTAGCTAGGGATGCACACAATGTAGCACTTCCGTGGAAACATTCTCAGGGTGGTAAGGTTGTGACAGTTGACTGTCTCTTTGTCATCATCGATTGTCACCTGGTATGTGCCAGGCCTGTGTGCACTCTGCAGGGGTGGGAGTTTAGGTGAAAAATGTGGCCACAAGCTGGGTCCGGGCTGCCTCGCCATGTGCCCTTTCCCCTCCCATGAGCAGCGCCTGTGCCTGTGGTTGGGGATGTGGGGGGCACCACCATGTCCACCGGTACGCACCGCCGTGTTGCAACATTGTGCAGGAGACATGCTGCCACAATGATCCTGCATACTACTGGGGGTGCATATAGTAGCTGCCCACCAGAGTGGTCAAGGGAGCAGAAGCGTGACTTGAGCACTCCGAATGTGTGCTGCACTATGCCCCTGGCAGCAATATGGGCTGTGTTGTATCTTACCTGGGGTGGTGTGGTGGGGTTCCGTATTGGCGTCATCACATGGGTGCTCAGAGGGTAGGCACTGTCCCCTGGAGAGGTAATGATGGTTGTCATTAGTTGGGTTTGTGTATTTGTCTGTGTGTGACATGCATGCATGTGCACAGACATGTGTACTCATCAGTGAGCCATGTGTCGCCATGCTTCCAAGCTTCCAGGTCCCGGCTCAGGGCGAACATTCTGTATGTGAAACTGTCATGGGTAGACCCAGGATAGTTTGCACAGACAGAGGTGATGATTACATGGGCATCGCATACAATCTGTACGTTGATGGAATGCCAGTGCTTGCGATTGCGGTAGATGTTCTCAGTGGCCCTAGGTGGATGTAGGGCCACATGGGTGCAATTTATGGCACCAAGCACTTTGGGGAAGTGTGCCACCCTGTAAAAGTCCTGCACCACGACCTGCCTTTCTGCGGGTGTTCTGGGCATGTATATATGCCTGCGGACTGAGGGGCGCGCAGTCATGATTGCCAACACCTGGTGTAGGCAGCATGACTGCGTGGCCTGTGACACACCCCCAACTATGGCAGTTGTCTGCTGAAATGACCCAGTGGGCAAACAATGCAGGACATTGAGCACCTTTTCCAAAGGGCTCAGTGCTTGGGAGCACAAGGTGGGTGATGTGAGCCCATCCTCCCACTCTGACCAGGTCTAGGGTGATATGAGGTGGAAACCTATACCTGCCATAGACCTCGTCATCAGGCATCCCAAAAAGGCTGGTCCTGGCCAAAAGAAATGCAGGGCCTGGCTATTCTCCTCCTCCTGCGGTGTCCCACGATCACTGCTGTGAGAAATGGGACATTCATCGTAGCTGTAAATACGTGTTTGTTGTTTGCGCGCACTTTTATACTTTGCGGGGACGCTTCTGCCTGCCTTCGTGTGGTGGACGTGTTTACGCCTGTGCGTGTCTTTTGATGTGCGTGGGTTTCCCCTATTCGATTCCATGAATACATGTTGTTTGCTACCGTGTGGGCGTTCCATGTAAATACAGCAGTACTTCTCCAGTTATGCCCTCATTTTCACACGTTGTTCCCCATTCCGCATGTTCCGCCCCCTTTTCGGTGCGTGCGCTACATGTTGTGCACTTTCGCAGTGCTAGTCGCGCCCAGCGTTCAGGATGTCGCAGTGACTTGTGCGCCCGTGTGCGCCACGTGCGGTTTCGGTACATCTCCCTGGAAAAACACGCGCACAGACTTCCATGAATCGCTGGATTTTTCTCGCTTGCGCCACTGATTTCAGTGCACAATTATTCCATGAATCGGCCTGCAAGTGTCTTGCTGGAAGTTATTATGCTGAGTCCAAATAACAAATCTATAATAAAAAATAAAATCGATGTAAAATCAATTTAAAACCACACAGACTAAAATGATCACACAACAATTGTGGCAGCAAGCAAATACCTATCTCTCTAGACTGACCAGAAGAAGTCATGCTGCCGAGTTTTAGATGAGTTGCAATTTCTTGGCAAGGTAGTCCGGCACTCATAGGTGTATGCTGTTTGCGTAAACAGTTTTTGACAGTATTAGTGACAGATTGCAGCCAGTAAGTATGGAAGGATGCACCTTATTGAAAGTAATTGGTAAAAGCATTTTTGCACAATCGAGTTGATCTGTGGTTCGAGAGAAGTCTGCTGTCCTTGAATATTCATAGGATTTTTATTACAGCTGATGTTTATGGTCTTATTGCCAATTCTGTCAGCCAAAAGAGTGGAATCGGTGTTTGATTGCCATTGCGTGGGATAAGAATTTTAGTTTGATTTGGGTAAGTTTGAGGTTGTTGTTGGTTTATCACAATGAGGCACATGTTGAGTGAGTTAATGGAGTGTCTGTTAGTTGTCATCTAGAAAATTACTTGTGTGTCATCTGTGTAGTTAAAGCATGCTAATTCATGTTTTTTTATTAGTTTCATGAGCAAGCTCATGTATGTGTCGAAAATAAGGGGTTAGAGGGTTGATCCTTGGGGGACACTGCAATTGATGGTTGAATTTGTTGAGGTGAATGGGGGTAGATGTTTTCAGTTCTTCCTATGAGGAAAGATATTTATCATTGGAGTGCAGAGTTGTGAGTGCTGGTCTAGAGAGCTGCTATGTCCAGCAGAATAAGAGCTGATTTTATGTTGTTTTCCGCATTCGCGTTAAAGTGGAAGTTCTCTCATGAAATGTATTCTTCCAATGGATATGTCATGTATTTTTGCGCATATATCGATCAAATACATTTTTTATTTCAATGAATATCACCTTCAGACATTTACGCATGTAAGCCGCACAGGTCAGAAACTGCAATCTTGTTATAAGCTAATCTGTTGATCGATCGTCCTATATTCAAGTGCTCTGGTGGCAAAAAAATCAAAACTTGTGCCCTTGTAGCGGACATCAGCATGTCAGATTGATATGCTATGCCCTTTGGCATGACATTGATGCACAGCTTAGCCAAACGTCCACTGTCAGCATCTACGCAATCACGTTTCTGAACACAAAACGCGGAAGACACTCATTAAATGTGCCCACAACAGTTAGCATGTTTAGTCGCTTAACAAAAAAAGAAGATAACAAGTTATACTTTTCAATGATTTCGCTAAATTGGGAGTTTAGTATATCTTAATATTTTGCATTGCAACGAAAATATTTAACTACATAGAACGCAGCCATTCAAACTGTTTATGTACCTTTTCAGTGCTATGCAAATGATACCCAGCTCATTTTCAGACTACCCTCGGCCTCCTCCTCTCCCTCCATCATCTCTGACTGTCTGTCTGCTATCCAGGAGTGGTGTGCTGCCAATCACCTCTGCCTTAATTCCAGTAAAACTGAGATTCTACTCATCGGCACACCCACTCCCTCCTTCCCTGCAGCTCTCTGGCCGGCCTCTTTTGGCCCTCTTCCTGCACCAACCTGTAAGGCTAAAAACTTGGGGTCATCTTCGATTCCACACTCTCCTTCTCTCCTCACATCTCTGACGTCTCTGAGAAGTCACACTATCAGCTGCACCTCCTCAGAGGTATTCTTCCTTTCCTCTCCTTCCCCCAGAAGCTCACTGTCTCCAGAGCCCTGGTTCTCTCTAGGCTGGATTATTGTAACAGCCTCTATCTAAATCTGCCTGCCTCTACTCTCCGCCCTCTGCAACTTATCCAGAACAGGACTGCGAGACTTGTCCTTAGCCTCAAGCCCAGGGAACGTATCTCTCCAGGATTGAAATCTCTGTACTGGCTCCCTGTGGCTGCGAGGATTAAATTCAAAACCCTCTGCATCGTCCACAAGGCCTTCTGGGGCCTGGGGCTGCAATACCTTCAACTCTCTCTTCCTAAAAATCTTCCTTCTCGAGCTCTGCGCGCATCGCCTAAAACTCCCTCAGGGTCCGTCGCTTCTCCAAGCAACGTGTTGGTGGTAGATCTCTCTCTTTGGCAGGGGCCTCCCTCTGGAACAGCCTTCCTGCCTCCCTGAAACTTGAGGAGAACCATCTCCGGTTCCGCGGTTCTGGAAGCACCTCACAACCTTCCTCTTTGCTTCTGCTCTCTCTCCCCTGCTGAATTCCTGACTGATATTGCACTGGCTACCTGGCCACCCTTCTGATCTTGGGCCCAGGCCCCACCAGTTGCTCACCTGCACTGCCTCCCTGGCAACCCTTGCACCTGGGGACTGTTTTCTGTATCCCTACAGTCCCCTACCAGCACTCTCTTCTGCACTTACCTTGCACTTGCCACCATCTGGCAGTTTTATTCTCTTATTTATTAGTACTATTCTATTTATTTACTACTATCCCATGTACTGCACTATCCTCCCTCCCTTCCCCGGCGCACTTTTTCCCTTTCCCCCTTCCCATGCACTTGCGCGATCTGAATGACACCTGGCCTAGTATGACTGTTGTCTGTCTTCCCTTTGTTCCACCTCCCTTGCCTCGTCGCGCCTTGAAACACTTATGATCTGGCATTTATAACGCGCCTATAAACATCATACCTAATCATTCAAAGAAAAGATGTTCCATTTTGTATAGTGCATGCGAAAGGAATCCTGTTATAATTGACAGTCACATTCGGATCACTGTTACATTGTTCATTTTTAATTTGAGATACTCTCCAAAAAAGTGACTTTTTTATTGTTTGTTCTTCAATTCTTTATTCCGTGTACTTCAATCGTGCATGAAAAAGTTCCGGTGACTCACATCAAAGTTCATATTGGGAGTTCCTCTGTCTTCTCTTGACCCACAGTTACCTTGATGCACATGGCGTTCCATTGTCTAGAAAAAACTGTGTCTTCAACATCCACAAATAAGTTATGCTCTCCAGTTGTATTCATTGATGAAATCTGGGCATGTTTGTCCTGAGGGGATGGGAACAGCAAATGGACAAACAGGAGCAGCATGATCATCCCAGAAGATCGAGATGGCTTTTCTGTTCATGATAGAGATTCTCTAGTTTTGGGAGAAGAATCCATCCACAGGAAAATGGTTTCCATGACATACGCACATTTTTATGACGTTAACTAAGTATAAAAAAAAGGAAGGACTTTAGTTAGTATCCATTGTTGATAGATGTAAAATTATTGCCTACATTTAAAGTATACATCACTTTGTATCTATTTTGCCGATACCCAGCCATCATGTAACTGAATCAAACATTGATTTTGTTATGTTTTGTGTAAATATGTAAGGCTTACGTTAATTGGTCATCATATCACATCTACCAGTGTTTTTCAGTTACGGATTAGCTCCCAACTTTCCCAGTTCATGCGGGTGTCTTTGAGCCACTGCTGTGTTTTTTATTCGCACTGCATTCTGGTACTTGTAGGCCCACCCTTAAAGTGGGAAAATGAAACTTCAAGTTCCAGCATTCAATTGGAAGCAAAATCCAGGACGGGTTCGAAGACACCCACATGGAACTGGAAAATGCATTATCTACGCTTCTATTTGTTCCCGATGTAACATTTTTTTCTACATGTTATATCTTTTTTTTTTGCTGCTGCTTTCTTGTGTTCAACTCTTTTTATTAGTGTTATACAAACATAGAACAATTGACGTAATTCAGTGACTTTGCTCCAAGAAAAAGAAGTTACAAGCAATTACATACACTAGAGCTCTACATAAAAAGAAACAACTTCAGTCACCGTACAGGTCCCTTATGTTGCAGCAAAAATGCAATGTCCCAACCCCCCATTCCCCCACCGACTTCCCCCTTCCACATCCACAATCCTCCTCCCCCTCCCTCTCCACCATGCCCGTCTCACTCCTACATGCTATATTCTAATTATAAACATAAATCTCTGTGTGTTCATTACTTCACAGATACATGCACAGCATTGTTTCACGTCCTGATCACAGTTAGTTATTTTAATAATTAGAAAACATCCCACTTACATGTATGTTTAGGCGTCCATCAGGTATCTGTAAATGGTTGTTGTCTTTCAAGAGCAAATGAGAAATGAGTTCTATTTCTGTCTATTGGTTACTTTGACATGCAATTTATTAATAATGTCGGCCCTTTCATAAGGAATGATCATTCTTGGAATGTTTACTCCTTACAATTTCATGGGCACAATACAAAATGACTAGTGTTTGAGACTGGGAACTTCCAAGGTCAAAATAACTTTCGTTTCTTGTTTTTCAACATTAGAATATGTGCTTTGCCGGAGAAAAGTAAATCTAAACTATAATGTTATCATACGATATAATACAGAAAGAGAAATAGTAAGTACAATGTTCTTCACATGACCCAAATAACATTAATTTGTAGATCTTAAAAAAATAAATGTTGTTGTAGGTAGTGATGGACAATCCTTTTGAATTAAAAAAAAAGTAAGACTAAATTCACACATGTATTAGTGTTATTTTTTGTGGTCGGCGACTGTTAGAGAGCAAACAGGAATCAATAAATAGGCTACAAACAAGTTTAGCATAAAAACACATGTTGGCCTACTAACATTGAGAAATACATATAGTTTCTGCTGGTAAATATGTGCATAACATTGTCATGTACCATAATATAGAGTGATTGAGGTATATGATTAAAAACAAGAAGTGCTCATCCCTTGGGACAGACACAGGGAGGGATAGGTGGAGAGAGATGGAGGAAGGAATGGAAAGTTAGTACAGGACAACAACGTGTGGATAGGTAGGGCCTGAGCAATCACTATCCCAAATGGTAGAGTCAAAGATGCACCTTTGGGCAAAGGAGGAGTGGCTGCACAACCATTGAGTGCTGGGGTAAATAGTCACAGAGATCGATAGACTCCAGCACAATACTTCAGACAGGCAGACAGACAGACAGTGAGAGAGTGGGGGAGACAGGTGTATAGATGAAGACTTAGTTAGAGTGTCAGAGGCAGAGAGATGGCGAGGGAGGCAGGTGGGGGCATGGTTCAAGAGACAGAGAGAGAAAGATGGTTACATTGATAGAAAGAGAGATAGGGAGAGAGGTGGAAATAGAGAGATGGCAAGAGAGATATATGGATAAAGAGAGATGGATATATAGAGAGGGAAGGCTAGAGAGAGATTGATAGTGAGAGAGACTGATGGAGAGAAAGAGAGAGAGAGAAAGAGAGAGAGAGAGAGAGAGAGAGAGAGAGAGAGAGAGAGAGAGCATGGGTGTCAGAGTGGGGAAGATGAGGGAGGTAGATGGAGAGTTGGTGTAAAGAGGAAAGCCAAGTTTGAGTCAGAGGGACAGGAAGTGATAGTGAGTGTGAATGAATGAGGGAGCATTGGTAGGCCCAGAGCTACGGTTGTAGGTGAAAGGATCTAAAACAAAAGGATGGCATGCATTTTTTTCGACACCAAAAGTGCTGAAAAAAAAGTTTTTAATGCCTTTTTTTTAGTTCTTTTATGGGATGGGGTTCCCCCAACCCCCCGTTTTCCTTTAAAAAAAAAACGTTTTATGCACACTAAACTAAACAATATATAAATAAATAAATATAAAAACATTAAAAACTTTTTTTCCAGTGCTTTTGGTTTCGAAAAAAGGGCATTCTATCCCTTTTTTTCAATCCTTCGACTGGACACCCAGAGCTACACATAGCCCACGCTGTACAACCTTCGAGTCTCAAGTTCTTAGGGTACAGAGTCACACACAGAGATAGATAGAATCAGACACACCACTTCGGACAGGCAGACTGATAGACAGAAAGAGCGTGGCTAAAACAGGTGTAAAGAAGAAGGTCAAGTTTGAGAGGCAAAGGTACAAAGAGAGGCAGGTACAGACATTGTTAGAGAGATAGAGAGAGAAAGATGGTTACAGAGATAGAGAGATAGCGAGACAGAGATGGAAAGACAGCGCTGGATAGAGAGAGATGATAGAGAGAGAGAGATGGTCAGAGAGAGATGGATAAAGAGAGATAGGGAAATAAAGATGGATATTTGGAGATGGGTAGTGAGAGATGCAAAGAGATAGATGGATATAGAGAGATGGACAGTGAGAGAGATGAGAGCGAGATGGATAGATAAAGATGGATGGATAGAGAGAGATGGATTGAAAGCGAGATAGAGAGAGTAAGGATAGAGAGAGATGGATAGCGAGAGATGGATAAAGAGAGATAGAGGTGGCTATAGAGAGAAAGAGATGGAGAGAGAGATAGAGATGGATAGAGACAGAGATGGAAAGAGAGGGAGAGAGAGAACGAGAGAAAGAAAGAAAGGAAGGGTGTCATAGATGGAGTGAGGAAGATGGGGAGGTAGAAGGAGTGATGGAGGGAGAGAGTGAGAGAGTGAGGGGGTGGTTGGACAGTGAGTCATAGGGAGAGGAAGTGATAATGAGTGTGAATGAACGAGGTGGGTATTGGTAGGCCCAGAGCAATAACTAGCTAAAATGGTAGGTCAAAGGACGTGTGGCTGTACTACCTTCGAATCTCGAGTGGTGGGGGTACCGAGCCACAAATAGAGGTTGATACAATCAGGCAGAACACTTTAGACAGGGAATTGTAGGGGGTAGTGGCACACTGATTGCATTAAAAGATGCCACAGGAAATACAAATTAAAAGACAAATATAGAGAGAGATAAACAATCAAGTCAGTAATACCTTCAAATACTGATTGGGTATGATCTATTGAAAATGTATGTATCAGTTGCATATATGGTGAAGTATGGAAACATGCACAAAAGTTGATATAAATATATTTTTTTCAAAGAGATCTACAAAAATACATTAAAGTAAAATAGTAACAAAAGAATAATACAGCTGATACAATTATAATTGGTCCATGTATATTCAGACAAAGTGACATAGAAACAGAGACGTAAAGACACAATGGAACATAAACATAATATAAAAAACAAAAAAGATAAATGCAACAGTTATGCATAGAAATAACATGGTGATTTCTTTGGATATTTGAAAACGATCACCCTATCTTTTGAAGGGCTGTGTGAGCATGGGAGCCGGGCACCAGACACTTTTTCATACACTCCTGCTCTTCGCTCAGACGTCCATGTTTACATACGTCATAATGCTAGTTTAAAGAATGAGGGAGCAGTGAACACTACCTTTCCAACAGAATCTGAACTGAACCCTCACATGTTTTGGAACACCACTATAGATGGTCGCAGATGAACTGTGACCATTTTAGAATTTCTTCTGACCCCTTTTTTTTCCAGGAGCAGTAACTTTTTTTGGCTACTGGTTTGGTGGCGTGGCATACATCAAATTGATGCTTTATGATTGGGAACTGCTCTCACATGAACTTTGCTATGCTCACATGTCTGCTGTGGCTATTCATTCTATATATAATCCCCTTGATTGCAGATGTAAATAGATTTAATAAAACCCTATTTGTACTAGGCAACAGGTGATGAAAATACAGACCCCTGCACCACGACAGAGTTTACTATTGTTTGGGTGACCATGCCCTGAAAGTGGTAAGCGCAGTACGTCTCTGAAAACCAGGACTGTCGCATTGTCCATCACCAGCAAGCCTGAGCCTTTTACCTGGGAGAGCATTGCCAATCGCTATCTGTTCGAGATTCCAGGCATGTATTCTAGCAGAGAACAAGTACCGGCTCTGATATTAGTAATATGCAGTTTTAGCAATGAACTGTAGTCTTAAAAATGTACAGAAACTTGAGATCTTACCAAAGGTTGATCCACTGAATAACAGAACACAAGAGCTGATTACATTTGAAAATATTTTGTTCCATAAATGGGTCGAGTGGATCACAAAAATGTTGAATATTTGTGCACACAGATCTGCTTGATCCTCGGGTTGGTGCCTTAGAATTCCCGAGTAAACTTAACCAATGGCTCCCAACAAATCCTCCCACGTATCCCTGAAGTTGTATTTAATCGTTTTTAAAATCTCAAACAGGCAGCTGTCAAAAACAATGTATTTTGGTTCCCTCAATAGCCAATCATCCTGCGATATAGTGCATTCTGATTCTACATTGCTGGTTAATTGGTTAATTCCTCTGCACCACCCATGTTGTAGTCAGGATCTTTCACCTTGTCATCAATCAATTCAGATGATGCTTCATTGATTTCACTCTGTGATATTTCCAGATTGCCAGACTGTATTGGGGAAATAGGGAACATTGTATATTTGTTTGACAGCAATACTTTTGACAGCGTAGATTGTGTTAGAGGATCGGCAACTAATGAAGAAGCATCCTCTATGGTATCTGCCAGTTCTGCTAGACATTGTGTGCTCTAACAATGATCCATATTTACTTTCCATGGTTTACTGGTGACATTCAAATACCAGCTACTGCACATCTGCATCCTGATTCTGAACCTTGGGATGAGCATTCAAAACTTCAAACAATAGTTGCTCCCAAGTGACATCCGTTTGAAAAGCAATATTAATAGCTCATGGTGTGGCTCTTCTTTTTTCTAGGCTGGTAATAGATTTTAAAAAGAAACATTAAATCTTGTCCATTTACAAAACATATGAATATAAACTTTACAGTTTAATTCCACCTAACAAATTTCCAAATTTAACAAAGTTTAAATTCTAATTTATATTTTATCTGTTTTATTCTAGTGCATTTTGTAATGGTCAATCTTAATGTTCCAAGGTCATCCCACATCTGTAAACAGAACAGTCATAATAAGTTGTAAATTACCAATAATTGTACCTTTTTATACCTTACCTACTTGCGTCAAATTTTTCTTCCCATAGAGAACTAGGTTGGGCCTTTTTAGAGGACCAACTGGTTTTGGAGCCTTGCAGGTTATGGTTGCGTGTATGGTCTAATCAAAAGGCGTGGCTCACACATAAATTGTTAAAGGACCTTGTGGGAAAAAAAGGTGCTAGCAAAATTGGTTGGTTAGAAAATGTTAAGAAAATGCTGGGGAAAGTGAATGGCAGTAGTATAATTACTGAACCTTTATCAATATTAGTAAATGGCAGGTATCGTTGTCTTACTAAGAGACTAATAGAGTGGGCAAATTACACCAGAGAGACGAAAGAGCTGATGAAACCAACAAATAGAGAATTGATGAGAATTTCATCAAACAATATAAAGGACAAACACAAAGTGCCAAAGGGCACCTATTACAAGGGTATGCTTTGGGTTCCTTGAGTTGGGTGAGGTTGGAGGCCGGATATCTGGCTGGGTATTTGAATCCAAATGTCCTATGTGTCATGTGGGGTTTGAGGACATGGTTCACTTTCTATTTGTTTGCCCAGCCTCTAGTGCTCCAAGGAAAAGGTATTTGTTACCGCTGTTTGTAGGAAGAGCCTTTTCCCAGCATAGGCCAGCACTGCTAGATGTATCCTCACCAGTCATAGCCTGGCACATATCCATATATGTAAGAAAAATGTGGCGAATACAAAAAAGGGGCATAAAACTAGATACAAGTCCAAAATGAAATAATGAAATTAGTTGAGCCAAATAAATATTTCACAACAGTAAAGGTAAACATTCCAATAATGTATTCAATATAAATAAACTTTATTATTTATGCAATTTTATAAATTAACTGATGTTCTTATGCAGGGTGAGGGAAATTAGCAGTGTAAAGATTTTATCTACTTCTATTTATATCTTCATTAGTATGAAATTGTGGTGTAATAATTTTAGCAGGCTCATTTTATAATTTTGCTAGAATTAAATTGTGTCATGTAATTAATATTGTAGCGAATGAATTATGATTTTATGTTTGCACCTCCTTCTTGATAGATTGTGTCTAATGGTTGTAATGTTTTTGTATGTTGTATCTTTTGTGGATTTCTTGTTAATCCGAAATAAATAAAAACATTCACCTACCTACCTTTTGTTGGCTCACGATCAACTACATGAGTGGTTAAATCCTTGTACATTACAATGCATGAAAAATATTGAATGTGAAAGTATTTGAGATTAATAGTATTTCCTCACATTTGGGTTGTATATATTATTTGTGATAATTTATTTTATTATCAATATTGGGAATATTCTGGATCTATAAATCATAGCTACGGACAGCTTCAGAATTTGTAATTTAACCTTTTACTCCTGTATGTTATGAATCGATATTCAAACTTTAATGTACTTTACAAATCACAATAAAGATAGTATAATCAATTACCAAATAAATTATTAAGCAGTAATGTTACAAAGACTTACTCAATGTGAAGATGAGGCAACGATTTCTGCTAGAAATGATACGTACTGATTCGCCTATCAATATTGGTACCTTTGATGAAAAAATGTATTACAAAAAATGTAATTACATACCTGCTGCCCATTACTAGTGTCATGGGGAATAGAAGGAATGGACTGCACTATTGTATCCTCCTTCGAATGATAAAGGAAAAAACATGAAATGAGTTCACCACACCATATATAATAAGAAATGAAAACATATTATTGTTTGAATGTGCTTCACGTATTCTATACTTGAAAAAGTAAAATCATCAGGGCCAACAAACATGAATACAATTATTACAATTATACTCTTTCACTTTGAAGAACCCTTTGCACAATGAAATGTAAATTAAAGTACAATGCATAATAAATTATGACTGTCACTATTATTTGTATACTTGTAGTCCTGTGTCTCTTCTATATCCACTGCATCAGTAGTAGACTCCTTATACATAACCACACAAGAAATAAATATTCAAGACATTAATGATAGTATGAATAATTTATATTGTATTTCATTTTGGATAGCAAATGACTATTCAAATGTTACACGTGTATGATATCAAATATTAAACATAGAAAAGCGACTTTTATGCATGAAGAATTTCCCCTACAAGTAATGCCCAGACCAAAGATAAGGTAATTATATGAAAATAGATGCACAGTGTTATAATTGTAACACATTTTTTAAAAGAGAAAGTAAATCATTACAATTATCTAAAACATGGATAAAAGATTAATTATGAAATGTACCTGTTGAACTTTGAGGGTGTCATGTGGAATTGGTGTTAAAGTTAGCACAATACTTTCCTCCTTTAAATCAAAGAAGAAATCATTATTTACACCCAAAATATGTAGTATTAGAAAGTTACTTTTCTTGCTGTTTAGTTATTCCGTATACACACATTAAGCATTTTGACGCTAACATAATCTATGAAATCGATCTAAACTCATACTTTTATATAGGCATTACTGTCATTGTTGTATGGTGGAAGGTGCATGACACTACTTTGATGATTGCTTGAGTTAATATTTTTTTAAAAGGGTCTTTCTAGAAAATATAATATAGAACAGTCAATTAATTCCATAAACCAAAAGAACTTTCCCATTTTTTCAATAAAAAGTACATTTAAATAGCTGTTCCTAATGAGGAGGAGCATGTTACTGAGGTACCGACATCCTCCTGTAAATTAAATATAGTAATTTCTCATTATAATGTGGGAAGGGAAATATAGCAATATTACCAAACTTAAAAAGGAAAGCAAACATTTTGAAAGGAACTACTTGTAAGTCAAGTGATGCTTCTTGTTAGGCGGAAACCTGTGCAGTTCCCTCTGGGACCACTGCAAAAGATTTAGGACTACAGGTGTTTGGCAGTAAACCCACATGGTAGCAGTCTGTACCACACAGATTCACTTGGAAGCTGTGGCTGAGCAGTCAGACTTCCCTCAAGAAGAGTTAGGCAGTATGTGGAGTATACAATATAGGGCAATCTACACAGTAGAACAAGCAAACACGGAACAAGGCTTCGGTGTAAAGATATAAAGGTATTTATTTATAACAACACATCTATAGAAAACACTCTGGCACTAATACGGCAAACAACTTCAATCACAATTACTATACGAAGAAAAAGATCAATCCCCCTAACAATAGTTCGACAAGCCTAGGTTCACCGGCATCACTTATTTGCAGACAGAGGTGTATGCTTTAACCTAGATGGCACTCTAGTATTCGTTAGGACGGGAGAGAAAAATAAGGCAGGTTATGAAATCAACTCGGTACCAATACTTTACGGACAAATGCAAGGACAAATTGATGGTTGAATTTGTTGAGGTGAATGGGGGTAGATGTTTTCAGTTCTTCCTATGAGGAAAGATATTTATCATTGGAGTGCAGAGTTGTGAGTGCTGGTCTAGAGAGCTGCTATGTCCAGCAGAATAAGAGCTGATTTTATGTTGTTTTCCGCATTCGCGTTAAAGTGGAAGTTCTCTCATGAAATGTATTCTTCCAATGGATATGTCATGTATTTTTGCGCATATATCGATCAAATACATTTTTTATTTCAATGAATATCACCTTCAGACATTTACGCATGTAAGCCGCACAGGTCAGAAACTGCAATCTTGTTATAAGCTAATCTGTTGATCGATCGTCCTATATTCAAGTGCTCTGGTGGCAAAAAAATCAAAACTTGTGCCCTTGTAGCGGACATCAGCATGTCAGATTGATATGCTATGCCCTTTGGCATGACATTGATGCACAGCTTAGCCAAACGTCCACTGTCAGCATCTACGCAATCACGTTTCTGAACACAAAACGCGGAAGACACTCATTAAATGTGCCCACAACAGTTAGCATGTTTAGTCGCTTAACAAAAAAAGAAGATAACAAGTTATACTTTTCAATGATTTCGCTAAATTGGGAGTTTAGTATATCTTAATATTTTGCATTGCAACGAAAATATTTAACTACATAGAACGCAGCCATTCAAACTGTTTATGTACCTTTTCAGTGCTATGCAAATGATACCCAGCTCATTTTCAGACTACCCTCGGCCTCCTCCTCTCCCTCCATCATCTCTGACTGTCTGTCTGCTATCCAGGAGTGGTGTGCTGCCAATCACCTCTGCCTTAATTCCAGTAAAACTGAGATTCTACTCATCGGCACACCCACTCCCTCCTTCCCTGCAGCTCTCTGGCCGGCCTCTTTTGGCCCTCTTCCTGCACCAACCTGTAAGGCTAAAAACTTGGGGTCATCTTCGATTCCACACTCTCCTTCTCTCCTCACATCTCTGACGTCTCTGAGAAGTCACACTATCAGCTGCACCTCCTCAGAGGTATTCTTCCTTTCCTCTCCTTCCCCCAGAAGCTCACTGTCTCCAGAGCCCTGGTTCTCTCTAGGCTGGATTATTGTAACAGCCTCTATCTAAATCTGCCTGCCTCTACTCTCCGCCCTCTGCAACTTATCCAGAACAGGACTGCGAGACTTGTCCTTAGCCTCAAGCCCAGGGAACGTATCTCTCCAGGATTGAAATCTCTGTACTGGCTCCCTGTGGCTGCGAGGATTAAATTCAAAACCCTCTGCATCGTCCACAAGGCCTTCTGGGGCCTGGGGCTGCAATACCTTCAACTCTCTCTTCCTAAAAATCTTCCTTCTCGAGCTCTGCGCGCATCGCCTAAAACTCCCTCAGGGTCCGTCGCTTCTCCAAGCAACGTGTTGGTGGTAGATCTCTCTCTTTGGCAGGGGCCTCCCTCTGGAACAGCCTTCCTGCCTCCCTGAAACTTGAGGAGAACCATCTCCGGTTCCGCGGTTCTGGAAGCACCTCACAACCTTCCTCTTTGCTTCTGCTCTCTCTCCCCTGCTGAATTCCTGACTGATATTGCACTGGCTACCTGGCCACCCTTCTGATCTTGGGCCCAGGCCCCACCAGTTGCTCACCTGCACTGCCTCCCTGGCAACCCTTGCACCTGGGGACTGTTTTCTGTATCCCTACAGTCCCCTACCAGCACTCTCTTCTGCACTTACCTTGCACTTGCCACCATCTGGCAGTTTTATTCTCTTATTTATTAGTACTATTCTATTTATTTACTACTATCCCATGTACTGCACTATCCTCCCTCCCTTCCCCGGCGCACTTTTTCCCTTTCCCCCTTCCCATGCACTTGCGCGATCTGAATGACACCTGGCCTAGTATGACTGTTGTCTGTCTTCCCTTTGTTCCACCTCCCTTGCCTCGTCGCGCCTTGAAACACTTATGATCTGGCATTTATAACGCGCCTATAAACATCATACCTAATCATTCAAAGAAAAGATGTTCCATTTTGTATAGTGCATGCGAAAGGAATCCTGTTATAATTGACAGTCACATTCGGATCACTGTTACATTGTTCATTTTTAATTTGAGATACTCTCCAAAAAAGTGACTTTTTTATTGTTTGTTCTTCAATTCTTTATTCCGTGTACTTCAATCGTGCATGAAAAAGTTCCGGTGACTCACATCAAAGTTCATATTGGGAGTTCCTCTGTCTTCTCTTGACCCACAGTTACCTTGATGCACATGGCGTTCCATTGTCTAGAAAAAACTGTGTCTTCAACATCCACAAATAAGTTATGCTCTCCAGTTGTATTCATTGATGAAATCTGGGCATGTTTGTCCTGAGGGGATGGGAACAGCAAATGGACAAACAGGAGCAGCATGATCATCCCAGAAGATCGAGATGGCTTTTCTGTTCATGATAGAGATTCTCTAGTTTTGGGAGAAGAATCCATCCACAGGAAAATGGTTTCCATGACATACGCACATTTTTATGACGTTAACTAAGTATAAAAAAAAGGAAGGACTTTAGTTAGTATCCATTGTTGATAGATGTAAAATTATTGCCTACATTTAAAGTATACATCACTTTGTATCTATTTTGCCGATACCCAGCCATCATGTAACTGAATCAAACATTGATTTTGTTATGTTTTGTGTAAATATGTAAGGCTTACGTTAATTGGTCATCATATCACATCTACCAGTGTTTTTCAGTTACGGATTAGCTCCCAACTTTCCCAGTTCATGCGGGTGTCTTTGAGCCACTGCTGTGTTTTTTATTCGCACTGCATTCTGGTACTTGTAGGCCCACCCTTAAAGTGGGAAAATGAAACTTCAAGTTCCAGCATTCAATTGGAAGCAAAATCCAGGACGGGTTCGAAGACACCCACATGGAACTGGAAAATGCATTATCTACGCTTCTATTTGTTCCCGATGTAACATTTTTTTCTACATGTTATATCTTTTTTTTTTGCTGCTGCTTTCTTGTGTTCAACTCTTTTTATTAGTGTTATACAAACATAGAACAATTGACGTAATTCAGTGACTTTGCTCCAAGAAAAAGAAGTTACAAGCAATTACATACACTAGAGCTCTACATAAAAAGAAACAACTTCAGTCACCGTACAGGTCCCTTATGTTGCAGCAAAAATGCAATGTCCCAACCCCCCATTCCCCCACCGACTTCCCCCTTCCACATCCACAATCCTCCTCCCCCTCCCTCTCCACCATGCCCGTCTCACTCCTACATGCTATATTCTAATTATAAACATAAATCTCTGTGTGTTCATTACTTCACAGATACATGCACAGCATTGTTTCACGTCCTGATCACAGTTAGTTATTTTAATAATTAGAAAACATCCCACTTACATGTATGTTTAGGCGTCCATCAGGTATCTGTAAATGGTTGTTGTCTTTCAAGAGCAAATGAGAAATGAGTTCTATTTCTGTCTATTGGTTACTTTGACATGCAATTTATTAATAATGTCGGCCCTTTCATAAGGAATGATCATTCTTGGAATGTTTACTCCTTACAATTTCATGGGCACAATACAAAATGACTAGTGTTTGAGACTGGGAACTTCCAAGGTCAAAATAACTTTCGTTTCTTGTTTTTCAACATTAGAATATGTGCTTTGCCGGAGAAAAGTAAATCTAAACTATAATGTTATCATACGATATAATACAGAAAGAGAAATAGTAAGTACAATGTTCTTCACATGACCCAAATAACATTAATTTGTAGATCTTAAAAAAATAAATGTTGTTGTAGGTAGTGATGGACAATCCTTTTGAATTAAAAAAAAAGTAAGACTAAATTCACACATGTATTAGTGTTATTTTTTGTGGTCGGCGACTGTTAGAGAGCAAACAGGAATCAATAAATAGGCTACAAACAAGTTTAGCATAAAAACACATGTTGGCCTACTAACATTGAGAAATACATATAGTTTCTGCTGGTAAATATGTGCATAACATTGTCATGTACCATAATATAGAGTGATTGAGGTATATGATTAAAAACAAGAAGTGCTCATCCCTTGGGACAGACACAGGGAGGGATAGGTGGAGAGAGATGGAGGAAGGAATGGAAAGTTAGTACAGGACAACAACGTGTGGATAGGTAGGGCCTGAGCAATCACTATCCCAAATGGTAGAGTCAAAGATGCACCTTTGGGCAAAGGAGGAGTGGCTGCACAACCATTGAGTGCTGGGGTAAATAGTCACAGAGATCGATAGACTCCAGCACAATACTTCAGACAGGCAGACAGACAGACAGTGAGAGAGTGGGGGAGACAGGTGTATAGATGAAGACTTAGTTAGAGTGTCAGAGGCAGAGAGATGGCGAGGGAGGCAGGTGGGGGCATGGTTCAAGAGACAGAGAGAGAAAGATGGTTACATTGATAGAAAGAGAGATAGGGAGAGAGGTGGAAATAGAGAGATGGCAAGAGAGATATATGGATAAAGAGAGATGGATATATAGAGAGGGAAGGCTAGAGAGAGATTGATAGTGAGAGAGACTGATGGAGAGAAAGAGAGAGAGAGAAAGAGAGAGAGAGAGAGAGAGAGAGAGAGAGAGAGAGAGAGAGAGCATGGGTGTCAGAGTGGGGAAGATGAGGGAGGTAGATGGAGAGTTGGTGTAAAGAGGAAAGCCAAGTTTGAGTCAGAGGGACAGGAAGTGATAGTGAGTGTGAATGAATGAGGGAGCATTGGTAGGCCCAGAGCTACGGTTGTAGGTGAAAGGATCTAAAACAAAAGGATGGCATGCATTTTTTTCGACACCAAAAGTGCTGAAAAAAAAGTTTTTAATGCCTTTTTTTTAGTTCTTTTATGGGATGGGGTTCCCCCAACCCCCCGTTTTCCTTTAAAAAAAAAACGTTTTATGCACACTAAACTAAACAATATATAAATAAATAAATATAAAAACATTAAAAACTTTTTTTCCAGTGCTTTTGGTTTCGAAAAAAGGGCATTCTATCCCTTTTTTTCAATCCTTCGACTGGACACCCAGAGCTACACATAGCCCACGCTGTACAACCTTCGAGTCTCAAGTTCTTAGGGTACAGAGTCACACACAGAGATAGATAGAATCAGACACACCACTTCGGACAGGCAGACTGATAGACAGAAAGAGCGTGGCTAAAACAGGTGTAAAGAAGAAGGTCAAGTTTGAGAGGCAAAGGTACAAAGAGAGGCAGGTACAGACATTGTTAGAGAGATAGAGAGAGAAAGATGGTTACAGAGATAGAGAGATAGCGAGACAGAGATGGAAAGACAGCGCTGGATAGAGAGAGATGATAGAGAGAGAGAGATGGTCAGAGAGAGATGGATAAAGAGAGATAGGGAAATAAAGATGGATATTTGGAGATGGGTAGTGAGAGATGCAAAGAGATAGATGGATATAGAGAGATGGACAGTGAGAGAGATGAGAGCGAGATGGATAGATAAAGATGGATGGATAGAGAGAGATGGATTGAAAGCGAGATAGAGAGAGTAAGGATAGAGAGAGATGGATAGCGAGAGATGGATAAAGAGAGATAGAGGTGGCTATAGAGAGAAAGAGATGGAGAGAGAGATAGAGATGGATAGAGACAGAGATGGAAAGAGAGGGAGAGAGAGAACGAGAGAAAGAAAGAAAGGAAGGGTGTCATAGATGGAGTGAGGAAGATGGGGAGGTAGAAGGAGTGATGGAGGGAGAGAGTGAGAGAGTGAGGGGGTGGTTGGACAGTGAGTCATAGGGAGAGGAAGTGATAATGAGTGTGAATGAACGAGGTGGGTATTGGTAGGCCCAGAGCAATAACTAGCTAAAATGGTAGGTCAAAGGACGTGTGGCTGTACTACCTTCGAATCTCGAGTGGTGGGGGTACCGAGCCACAAATAGAGGTTGATACAATCAGGCAGAACACTTTAGACAGGGAATTGTAGGGGGTAGTGGCACACTGATTGCATTAAAAGATGCCACAGGAAATACAAATTAAAAGACAAATATAGAGAGAGATAAACAATCAAGTCAGTAATACCTTCAAATACTGATTGGGTATGATCTATTGAAAATGTATGTATCAGTTGCATATATGGTGAAGTATGGAAACATGCACAAAAGTTGATATAAATATATTTTTTTCAAAGAGATCTACAAAAATACATTAAAGTAAAATAGTAACAAAAGAATAATACAGCTGATACAATTATAATTGGTCCATGTATATTCAGACAAAGTGACATAGAAACAGAGACGTAAAGACACAATGGAACATAAACATAATATAAAAAACAAAAAAGATAAATGCAACAGTTATGCATAGAAATAACATGGTGATTTCTTTGGATATTTGAAAACGATCACCCTATCTTTTGAAGGGCTGTGTGAGCATGGGAGCCGGGCACCAGACACTTTTTCATACACTCCTGCTCTTCGCTCAGACGTCCATGTTTACATACGTCATAATGCTAGTTTAAAGAATGAGGGAGCAGTGAACACTACCTTTCCAACAGAATCTGAACTGAACCCTCACATGTTTTGGAACACCACTATAGATGGTCGCAGATGAACTGTGACCATTTTAGAATTTCTTCTGACCCCTTTTTTTTCCAGGAGCAGTAACTTTTTTTGGCTACTGGTTTGGTGGCGTGGCATACATCAAATTGATGCTTTATGATTGGGAACTGCTCTCACATGAACTTTGCTATGCTCACATGTCTGCTGTGGCTATTCATTCTATATATAATCCCCTTGATTGCAGATGTAAATAGATTTAATAAAACCCTATTTGTACTAGGCAACAGGTGATGAAAATACAGACCCCTGCACCACGACAGAGTTTACTATTGTTTGGGTGACCATGCCCTGAAAGTGGTAAGCGCAGTACGTCTCTGAAAACCAGGACTGTCGCATTGTCCATCACCAGCAAGCCTGAGCCTTTTACCTGGGAGAGCATTGCCAATCGCTATCTGTTCGAGATTCCAGGCATGTATTCTAGCAGAGAACAAGTACCGGCTCTGATATTAGTAATATGCAGTTTTAGCAATGAACTGTAGTCTTAAAAATGTACAGAAACTTGAGATCTTACCAAAGGTTGATCCACTGAATAACAGAACACAAGAGCTGATTACATTTGAAAATATTTTGTTCCATAAATGGGTCGAGTGGATCACAAAAATGTTGAATATTTGTGCACACAGATCTGCTTGATCCTCGGGTTGGTGCCTTAGAATTCCCGAGTAAACTTAACCAATGGCTCCCAACAAATCCTCCCACGTATCCCTGAAGTTGTATTTAATCGTTTTTAAAATCTCAAACAGGCAGCTGTCAAAAACAATGTATTTTGGTTCCCTCAATAGCCAATCATCCTGCGATATAGTGCATTCTGATTCTACATTGCTGGTTAATTGGTTAATTCCTCTGCACCACCCATGTTGTAGTCAGGATCTTTCACCTTGTCATCAATCAATTCAGATGATGCTTCATTGATTTCACTCTGTGATATTTCCAGATTGCCAGACTGTATTGGGGAAATAGGGAACATTGTATATTTGTTTGACAGCAATACTTTTGACAGCGTAGATTGTGTTAGAGGATCGGCAACTAATGAAGAAGCATCCTCTATGGTATCTGCCAGTTCTGCTAGACATTGTGTGCTCTAACAATGATCCATATTTACTTTCCATGGTTTACTGGTGACATTCAAATACCAGCTACTGCACATCTGCATCCTGATTCTGAACCTTGGGATGAGCATTCAAAACTTCAAACAATAGTTGCTCCCAAGTGACATCCGTTTGAAAAGCAATATTAATAGCTCATGGTGTGGCTCTTCTTTTTTCTAGGCTGGTAATAGATTTTAAAAAGAAACATTAAATCTTGTCCATTTACAAAACATATGAATATAAACTTTACAGTTTAATTCCACCTAACAAATTTCCAAATTTAACAAAGTTTAAATTCTAATTTATATTTTATCTGTTTTATTCTAGTGCATTTTGTAATGGTCAATCTTAATGTTCCAAGGTCATCCCACATCTGTAAACAGAACAGTCATAATAAGTTGTAAATTACCAATAATTGTACCTTTTTATACCTTACCTACTTGCGTCAAATTTTTCTTCCCATAGAGAACTAGGTTGGGCCTTTTTAGAGGACCAACTGGTTTTGGAGCCTTGCAGGTTATGGTTGCGTGTATGGTCTAATCAAAAGGCGTGGCTCACACATAAATTGTTAAAGGACCTTGTGGGAAAAAAAGGTGCTAGCAAAATTGGTTGGTTAGAAAATGTTAAGAAAATGCTGGGGAAAGTGAATGGCAGTAGTATAATTACTGAACCTTTATCAATATTAGTAAATGGCAGGTATCGTTGTCTTACTAAGAGACTAATAGAGTGGGCAAATTACACCAGAGAGACGAAAGAGCTGATGAAACCAACAAATAGAGAATTGATGAGAATTTCATCAAACAATATAAAGGACAAACACAAAGTGCCAAAGGGCACCTATTACAAGGGTATGCTTTGGGTTCCTTGAGTTGGGTGAGGTTGGAGGCCGGATATCTGGCTGGGTATTTGAATCCAAATGTCCTATGTGTCATGTGGGGTTTGAGGACATGGTTCACTTTCTATTTGTTTGCCCAGCCTCTAGTGCTCCAAGGAAAAGGTATTTGTTACCGCTGTTTGTAGGAAGAGCCTTTTCCCAGCATAGGCCAGCACTGCTAGATGTATCCTCACCAGTCATAGCCTGGCACATATCCATATATGTAAGAAAAATGTGGCGAATACAAAAAAGGGGCATAAAACTAGATACAAGTCCAAAATGAAATAATGAAATTAGTTGAGCCAAATAAATATTTCACAACAGTAAAGGTAAACATTCCAATAATGTATTCAATATAAATAAACTTTATTATTTATGCAATTTTATAAATTAACTGATGTTCTTATGCAGGGTGAGGGAAATTAGCAGTGTAAAGATTTTATCTACTTCTATTTATATCTTCATTAGTATGAAATTGTGGTGTAATAATTTTAGCAGGCTCATTTTATAATTTTGCTAGAATTAAATTGTGTCATGTAATTAATATTGTAGCGAATGAATTATGATTTTATGTTTGCACCTCCTTCTTGATAGATTGTGTCTAATGGTTGTAATGTTTTTGTATGTTGTATCTTTTGTGGATTTCTTGTTAATCCGAAATAAATAAAAACATTCACCTACCTACCTTTTGTTGGCTCACGATCAACTACATGAGTGGTTAAATCCTTGTACATTACAATGCATGAAAAATATTGAATGTGAAAGTATTTGAGATTAATAGTATTTCCTCACATTTGGGTTGTATATATTATTTGTGATAATTTATTTTATTATCAATATTGGGAATATTCTGGATCTATAAATCATAGCTACGGACAGCTTCAGAATTTGTAATTTAACCTTTTACTCCTGTATGTTATGAATCGATATTCAAACTTTAATGTACTTTACAAATCACAATAAAGATAGTATAATCAATTACCAAATAAATTATTAAGCAGTAATGTTACAAAGACTTACTCAATGTGAAGATGAGGCAACGATTTCTGCTAGAAATGATACGTACTGATTCGCCTATCAATATTGGTACCTTTGATGAAAAAATGTATTACAAAAAATGTAATTACATACCTGCTGCCCATTACTAGTGTCATGGGGAATAGAAGGAATGGACTGCACTATTGTATCCTCCTTCGAATGATAAAGGAAAAAACATGAAATGAGTTCACCACACCATATATAATAAGAAATGAAAACATATTATTGTTTGAATGTGCTTCACGTATTCTATACTTGAAAAAGTAAAATCATCAGGGCCAACAAACATGAATACAATTATTACAATTATACTCTTTCACTTTGAAGAACCCTTTGCACAATGAAATGTAAATTAAAGTACAATGCATAATAAATTATGACTGTCACTATTATTTGTATACTTGTAGTCCTGTGTCTCTTCTATATCCACTGCATCAGTAGTAGACTCCTTATACATAACCACACAAGAAATAAATATTCAAGACATTAATGATAGTATGAATAATTTATATTGTATTTCATTTTGGATAGCAAATGACTATTCAAATGTTACACGTGTATGATATCAAATATTAAACATAGAAAAGCGACTTTTATGCATGAAGAATTTCCCCTACAAGTAATGCCCAGACCAAAGATAAGGTAATTATATGAAAATAGATGCACAGTGTTATAATTGTAACACATTTTTTAAAAGAGAAAGTAAATCATTACAATTATCTAAAACATGGATAAAAGATTAATTATGAAATGTACCTGTTGAACTTTGAGGGTGTCATGTGGAATTGGTGTTAAAGTTAGCACAATACTTTCCTCCTTTAAATCAAAGAAGAAATCATTATTTACACCCAAAATATGTAGTATTAGAAAGTTACTTTTCTTGCTGTTTAGTTATTCCGTATACACACATTAAGCATTTTGACGCTAACATAATCTATGAAATCGATCTAAACTCATACTTTTATATAGGCATTACTGTCATTGTTGTATGGTGGAAGGTGCATGACACTACTTTGATGATTGCTTGCGTTAATATTTTTTTAAAAGGGTCTTTCTAGAAAATATAATATAGAACAGTCAATTAATTCCATAAACCAAAAGAACTTTCCCATTTTTTCAATAAAAAGTACATTTAAATAGCTGTTCCTAATGAGGAGGAGCATGTTACTGAGGTACCGACATCCTCCTGTAAATTAAATATAGTAATTTCTCATTATAATGTGGGAAGGGAAATATAGCAATATTACCAAACTTAAAAAGGAAAGCAAACATTTTGAAAGGAACTACTTGTAAGTCAAGTGATGCTTCTTGTTAGGCGGAAACCTGTGCAGTTCCCTCTGGGACCACTGCAAAAGATTTAGGACTACAGGTGTTTGGCAGTAAACCCACATGGTAGCAGTCTGTACCACACAGATTCACTTGGAAGCTGTGGCTGAGCAGTCAGACTTCCCTCAAGAAGAGTTAGGCAGTATGTGGAGTATACAATATAGGGCAATCTACACAGTAGAACAAGCAAACACGGAACAAGGCTTCGGTGTAAAGATATAAAGGTATTTATTTATAACAACACATCTATAGAAAACACTCTGGCACTAATACGGCAAACAACTTCAATCACAATTACTATACGAAGAAAAAGATCAATCCCCCTAACAATAGTTCGACAAGCCTAGGTTCACCGGCATCACTTATTTGCAGACAGAGGTGTATGCTTTAACCTAGATGGCACTCTAGTATTCGTTAGGACGGGAGAGAAAAATAAGGCAGGTTATGAAATCAACTCGGTACCAATACTTTACGGACAAATGCAAGGCAAGTAAGGCAGGGTCTACTGCAGATCACAAAGTTCAGAGGCCAGGCCCACTCGGAGAGAGGCAAGGCGATATGTCCCAGAAAGTGTCTCAGTGGAAATGCGCTTCGAGTCTTTATCGCAAATTGTTATGGAAAGATTGGACCAGTTCAGAACCACACGTTAAAGAAAGCTTGGAGGCGACCCAAGGGAAAGGCGAGGATTAAGACACCTCACTCTATCCGGCAGAAAGGGGAGCCAGGCGGACACGGTACCTTGTTTGTGGAGAGACAGCTCCGGCGGGGGCAGTTGTTCCTGGTGGTGGATGCACGTCGGGTCTTTGCCAAGAGTAGAGATGATCTCGTTGTCGAAGAAAAGTGAAGTCCGGTGCACCACCAGGGAAGAGACCAGCCGCGGAGTGCTCCGTCACAAGGCACCACCTTTTGGTCGCGGTACAGGGGTAGTGGCTATCCGGTTGCCGAGGTGCTCTGCACGGGCAATTCGAACAATGCGTCCTGGAGCAAAGAAAAAGCAAAGGGGACTGGTTGTTCCCACCAGTCAGGGGAAGAGACTCTCCGGCAGGGAGATCTCCTCTGTCGTCGGGAAGTGGTGAGTCGGTACCGCAGGGCTCCACCGGAGGTGTCGTCGTTGCAGGTCGGCTCAGCTTTACCCTCGTCGGATTCTTAGGTCCTGTGGCGACTTCTCAAGATCCAGTCCCCAAAACCCTGCTTTTATGCAGAAAACCCCCATTCATTCAGCCTAGCTGTCAATCAAAACACGCTAAGTGGTGAGCGGGGTGGCTCACCACTTGGGCCAATCACACCAGAGTGCGACCGGAGTTGGCAAGGCAACTCAGTCCAGGGTGCCTAAACCCCCTCCCACACCCCTGTGGTAACCCAGACACAATGGCACCACTTTGGAGGGTCTCTGTACTGGAGCCCGCCAAAAGTGGAACAAGGGGCTCAACCTTTGGTTTAGGAGTCACAGAGACGAACACAGACGCCATTTTAAAAACCGAGTTCTGGCAGAAAATACCATCCGATAGACTTATTTAAGATAAGTAAACCGGTGGTATGTTAGAGATTAACGAGGAAAAGTATCAATCTCCAACAATGGGAAGAATCCCATAGGGTTATATTCGGGGTCGAATATAACAAGTAGTTTCCACTGCCACCAGCCAAAACTCGACGAGGGGGGACGGGACAGTGCCCCCTCGAATAACAGACCCAGGAGTAATCGAATTACTCCTACTAGTACGTCCACAATAGGATGGTTTGTACTAGTTCTGTTAGTAAATTTAGGTCTAGTAAAGCCAATGGTGACTTTACATGCCCGGGGAGACAGTAGTCAGTCCCCGGGTATGGAGTCTATGATGGAGGTCCGCTAGGACGCCCCAGTGCTACGGCACGGAGGGTGCATTGTAACACACATAGTAAAACATATGAGACCCTATGGAGTAAAAGACCCCATAGCCCATAGAACACATTGACATTCAAAGGAATTACACACATTCATGTCCAAGAGTGGGAGAAAACGAGTCTCACTCTTGGCAGGATGGAAAAAAACAAACTCCAGAAATCCAGCAAAGCTGCTGGGGGACTCACTAGGTTAGGAAATTCAGCCTAAACAGAGAATTCTCCCTAACACTTCTGTTATTCCGAGAAATGTTGTCGACGACTATGCTTCACCCTTTATTCAATTGATATTTTCAAGGACATAGTCAATAAACTAATACAATAAATTGCAATCTATGTGCATGTCATTAGGGTTCACCGTTTGGTTAGTACAAGTGTCTGTTGTTTCTTCTGAGGTAACAATCTGCACTTCTATCTGTTTAGTCTACATAATTAAATCATTTAAAATCAATAAATTATAAATGCAGACGCAGCGCAGGTGGTTGAAGGCGTCCAAAAGCAGCACAGGGGTGTGTATGCATTCAAGCCTTCAGAGTGGGAGGAGAGCTCGGCGATGTCCAAACAAGTTAGGCGTAAACCGTGCAAACACCTCGCAAAGAAGTCTACTATCGCTACAATGTGAATGAAAACAGGCAGGCTATAATCATCTGGGAGATATGAAACTCGTGGACAGCCCAATCCAAAGAATCTGAACCACTAAGTGCATCCAACCATAGATTCTAGACACAAACCACAAGGAACAGTGAGCTCCCTGCTCCTGCCCTTGGGAACTATGACATTAAGGTCCGTTTATTGTCATCTTGAAGACCATCCTCATCGCCACTGAAACAAAGTGACTTCCTTAGGCCGCAGGCCATGCCCACTTTTGCTGCTGTCTTTTAAAAGTCTGGCGAACGCGTTCCTGTGCACGTGCTCCTAGCAAATGGACTTCAAGTGGGCTGTTTGCTGTGTGAGAGACTACGCCGTTAAGAGGACTTCTGAGAATGACGTGAAAACCTGGCCATGCCCACTTTTGCTGCTGTCTTTAAAAAGTCTGGTGCACACGCTCCTAGCAAGTGGACTTCAAGTGGGCTGTTTGCTGTGTGAGAGACTACGCCGTTAAGAGGACCGCCGAGAATGACGTGAAAACCTGGTACTAAGACTTGCCACAAATTTATGTATGGACTCTGATGGACTTTTAAAACAATTTAAGCTAATACGGTGGTAATATGGTCCATTAATATGCCTTTTCTTATTATCTTTTGCTAGGCCACTCCCACTTTTGCTGCTGTCTTTAAAAAGGCTGGTGCACACACTCCTGCGCATGCGCTCCTAGCAAGTGGGCTTCAAGTGGGCTGTTTGGTGTTCACAGCTCGTTGCGAAGCTGACCAAGATTCGAACGTGCTTTATACCGGAGCCGTCTTCTTTTACGGGCCTCGACTAATATAAGAAAAGCATGGCCACAACCCCCAACAAACAGAAGCGCTACTCGAATGCAGTAAGTACTGTTGTGACAAGGCGAGCCAGCATGGCGCTGGCGGCGGCGACTCCAATTCCGGTCTCGTCTGATACGGACGAAGACTCTCTAGAATGTGTACAAACTCTTCCCTCGGAAGCGGGTGCAATCCCAGCTGTAAATAATGACGACATGCCAAATAACTCCCAATGTCTATTTGGCGACGCTATAAAGCAAATAGAAACCGTGGATGATGACAATGAAATTAACTTGAGTTTCTTGTAGGGCAATACACCCCCTATTTTTAGCACGGGTGAGATCACCCTGTTAAGCCTTTTGCAGCATTTGTAAACTATTAACGAAGAAGGGGACTGGCCTGATGGTTTTAGCAATAGTCATAAACCAAAAAAGGGAAAAGGGTTTGCTGCATGCCAATATAAACAGTATGATGTTCATGGAATTAAAAAAACACTTGAGATTACTAAACAAAATAGTTCTGTGTCGTACGCTAATGTTGGAATGGAGTGATGGTTCAAGTAAGACCATCAACATAGAGGCAAGGTATCAAACCGACTCGACCTCCACCGATGACATAATAGCACAGCAGCCTACTTTGAATGCTGATGTCATGACAGTGAATGATACACCCATCATGACAAAGGAAAAGGAACCAGTGCTTATAACTGTTCCATCAATTACTTTGGATGTTTGAGAGGCAGTAAATGTCACCCTAATCAGTGGTAATGGCAAAGAGGGAACTAAATCAGTCAAAAATAGGGAGAAAAAAAAATAAACTGCAAAAAAAAAATGGGTCAATGGGTGGGGGTCCAAATATGTCTTCCTGCAAGTTCATGAGAGGGGTGGATTTGCAGGAAGACTTGAGGACCATCAGATTGAAAAAGAAAACACTCAAGAGGAACTTCGAGTGGTGACCAACAATGCTAAACAAAACATGTCCTCCCGAAGGACTGCAAAGGGCTGTTTGCTGTTCCTCGCTCTGCCGCCCACTTGACTTTGCTGGACATTGGACATTTTCCCATCTACTGTTGAGTATCTGCACGCCGACTTCACCCAGGAGGAAGTCTTTCTGTGCAACACCTCTTCTGCCTGACTTCCGCGGCATCAGGTGCTTTGATTGTTGCCTCGGAAATTGTGTTTTGAGAATTGTGTATTTAGTGGCTGGTGTTCTTTAGGAGGCTAACTCGCCTTACATTTACCAGTTATTAATACACTTTTTTTTTTTTTTTCTTCATATTAAAGGTGACTGGTGACACGTTTCCTTTCCCCTGAACTGGAAACGCCTTCTTTTCTGTGGCTATTTCAACACGGACCCTCAGCGCACACGCGCTGCGCACTCGCGAAGGACTGCAAAGGGCTGTTTGCTGTTCGCAGTGCGCGGAGCGGGGCGCTGTGAGGGTCTTGTTCTGTTGTGAGTATGGCATACTTCATGGATACAGGATTCTCAGTGTAGTACTGCAAGTTTGTTTAAGCAGTTCTTCCAATTGTTTTGCTGTATCGGCCTGAGCTAGGCAATGAGTTATGTGGAGGGCACATTGTCGACCTTAAGAAGTGGTAAATGTTTGAGAAGCACTACAACGTCTTTGGTAAATATGGAGCCTCTCCCGACTCTAGAAGAAAATCATTTGCCTCTATGTGTTGATGTAACCTGCACTGATGACATATCAAACGTGTCGTTGCAAGGTTCAGGGCCTCCTCCTAACGGCACTTTATTGCATGAGTCAGCAGTGCCCTCTAATGCATTTCCCCTTTTTACATTGAAATCTGCCAACGAGGCCAATGTATCGGTGGTAGCTTTTGCAGATGAGACGGGGAAATCTTATCCACCGATTTCTGACATATCAATGTTAGCACCTGGGATAATCGATGCTTTAGAAAGACGCATTAGTCTATCTTTGGGGCCATCAACTCCAGCGGCAGTGTCTCGTGGCCTGCGCGATCAAGTACACTTTCATCCTTTACCTTTATATAATATGGATGCCTCTCTTAGTAGCAGGGAAGTTCCCCAGGTTTTTGCTAATATGTGCAGTAATCTTCCGGGTGGTTTGCAATCACCTGGGGTATCCAATTCTGAAGAAGCCTCAAGGGTGAAACCTCCCGTTACACAGCTCCCCCATGCTTCCCCTATGGAGCATGCTTTTCCCCACACCTCAAGCTCTCCTATCCTTAATATGGGAAATTCGGTGTTTCAAACAGAACAGGAATTACAATCTTTTCCTGTTCTGACACGAATTCTCAATCTGCTTGATAAAGGGCACGAACTTACTCATGTACTCCTAAAAGATTTGAAAGATTCTGTTGTGGCAAATTCACTTCATCTGGCTAAGATTGAGGGTTTTATGCTGGCTCAAGAAGCCTGTCATAATTTCCATGTAAAATGTCCAGAGCGTATAGTGGAACTTGTAAGGAGGAATGTGTTTTCCTCTCCTGCTCCGCAGTGCTCCTCTCAAAGCCCTCAAACAACCAATGCCTCACTTTTACTACATGGTATGCCTACTTCATTTGCATCTGCGGTAGCCCAAGCGGCGGTTGAGGGTCAGCCCAGTGTGATTTCTCCGCCTATAGAGCTTGTAGATCTTGCTAAATTACACCATGAAAGAATATTGCAAATTGAAAATATTATGTATAATTCTAAGCTCTTTAACTTAGATATGTGTGAGCCTTGTATCAGCTCACCTACATGTATGGCAGATCAGATTTCGCCTGACAGTCCTTCGGCTCTCACGAATATCATCGAATCTGCCGAGTTGCAGGTAGTAGCCGAAGAAAATGAATTGAATAATCACACATATCATGCGTCCCGTAAAATGAAGAAGGCATTCCAGAGAGCAGTAAAACGTAAAAACAAAGCGAACAAAAACAAGAAAGGTGCCTCTAATATCTTCACCACAGATCATGTTACACAGAATGAAGCTTCTAAGGAGGTAGTGACTTTGGCCTCTCCGACTATATCACACATTGGAGAAGTAGATCTTCAAATTAATGCAAGTCAATTAACTGACGAGAGCCAAATTGCACTACAAATCAAAGCTCCTAAAAAAAAATCAAAAGAGTAAATTAAAGGGTATAAACAGTGTAAACAAGGGTTTGTCTTTGCAGCAGAATGTGGATGACAGATGTATTGCTGTAGTCAGCACTAGTACTGTTGAAGAACTACCACCTGCTGTTATCAGCCAAACAAATTTGAGTAGGTTTTTTCCTATGATTGAGAATAAAAAATCTGTTTGTCACACAGTGTTAACTGGGGATATGCATGTAGCAAGTGCCGATGATGCATCTACTACGTCCTTAGGGCAGGCAATGAGACATGTCACGAAGCTTGTGTTGTGAGGCCAGATGCTCTTGAACACCTGTCTATAGTACCGAAATGGGAGCATGTAGCAGTACCTGTCGATAATATGGCTAAGATGGTAATGCCGACTCTGGGCTTGGCATCTGTATCTGCCGCCCAGGTTGAACAGCAAGGAGGGCCTCCTCTTCCCATATATCCTGCTATAACTGGGCAGTCTTCAGTTCTAAGCTCTATACCCGACAAGAGCCTACTTGAATTTAATGACATCTCTGAAGAAAATCAGATACTTATTGGATGGATTAGTAATCCAAAGATTAATGGCACGGCCCCTATCAACCGTGGCTTTTTGATGAATTCTCTATACAAAATTCCTTCCTTACGTAATCTGGTCTCACATGATGTAGATTGGATTAAATTACCCTTGGAGAATAACAATCGAATGTTGTGCAAAGTAGTCTCTCCGATTATTGCGAGACTGATTTGGGAACATAAATCCGATTTGTTATTTTTGGGACTCGAATTACAAGCTTTCCATTCTGTGGAAACAGCTATGAAATTCTTGGAATATATCTTGCCTGTGGTGAAGAAACAGGAGCCCATTGTGGAGTGTTTACCAGCTGTCCATAGTGAGAATGCACAAATCTTAACACACTTAGCTTCGCTGACTGCTGTATTGAATGGAATATTGGTGAATTTGCCTAATGCAGCTCCTCCGATGAATCTATCTTCCTTAGGTGGAAGTTCCATAGTTTCGTCATAGTGTGAAAACCTTACCATTTGCTCATGGAACTGCTGCGGTTTTCATAATATTTCGAAATGGTTCCTAGATAGGCATATGAGTGCTTTACCCTCGATCTTGTTGTTACAAGAAACCATGTGTGTTCATGATTTATATGTGGACGGGTTTACGGTTGTGCAACAAGGTGCTGCACGCTCGGTGTCTGGCCGGCCTGTAGGTGGAATTGCCATCCTACTTAACAATGATCTTAGATTTGTAATAAATCACACGTTTGCGACCCAACTCTTTCTCTTGTTGGATGTTACCTTTAATGTGGGTGTGCCAAGAAGGTTGTTGTTGATATCATTATATTGGAATCCTCAATCTCTCCCTCTTGTGAATGCTATTAACATGCTGAATGATTCGTTTTTAGAATTCTTCCAGATACAGCCAACGATTGAGTTATTGATCGGTGGCGATTTTAATTCTTATTTAGATGCATCGTCTAAGATCTCCATTCCTTTGGAATCTTCGCAACATTTTAAAACTTCGTTTCAGAATGGCCTAAGTTGGTGTAACTTTTTGTCTAGTTGGCATTTGTGTATTATTAACTTTAATCGATCTAAATCATCTTGCACTTGGCACAGGGGTAATGCCTCTTCGACCATTGACTATATAGTGAGTTCCAAAGAGCTTTCGGGTTTACTTTCTTTGGTTAAACCATCTTTTCTGCCCTATGGAGATCATGCCATCTTAGAATGCACGTTGTCAGGGCCAACTGAGTTATTTGATAGGGCCCACTTGTTAGCTTTGGCCCAGGGGGATAGATCGTTTATTTCGATCCGTTGGAACAAGTCCATTTGTCGTCGCTTGACTTTTTTAGTCAATCGTGATTGGTGGCCCGACATGTTTGTTTGTGACACGTCGCTTGTCACAATCCTCGAATGGAACATGCAGATGATTCAGTTTCATCTTAAGGATCTTGCTGATGAAGCTTTGGATCATACCCAGAAGTTACATCCTTTTAATGCGTTGTCAAATAAACTCTCGAAATTGAAATCTGAAAAGAACACTGCACTACGTGCGCTAAAAAAAGAATTTGAGTTCAAGCAAAGGAGATTGGCTTTGAGCGCAAAAAAGAAGGTGCTCAGAATATATAAATCTAAGATAAAGGCTACTCGGTGCGCTTTTCACTTGTCTAATAATCAAAACATGGTTCAGCTTTTATGTAATCACAACATTCGTGATATTTGGAAAATGATTAGAACACCAGACAATTCAAACGTAGCCCATATGGAACCTGCAATTGATGGTAATACATGGTTTTCATTCTTTGAACATAAATATCGTCTTCCGACGAGTTTCTGTGAAGAAGATATGTCATATCTATTGAAATATATACCCGAGCACTGTCCGTGGGTGCTCAATGATGTCATAGCAGCAATTGAGAAGCTGAAACCGTCGAAGTGTGCTGGCCCTGACGGTTTACCACCTTGCGTCATAAAAGATGACCCTATTTTTTGGGCTAATGTCTTTTTGAGGATATTTAGATCTATTTTTTCAACCAAATCTCTTCCGTGTTCTTGGGTCAAGTCGATTATTATTCCCTTACATAAAAAAGGACCCTGCACCGATCCTAATTCCTTTAGGCCAATTGCCCTTATTGATGTCGCTGCCAAGCTTTTTGCCCTTCTTCTACTCAATGAAGTTGAGAAACACATCAAAACAGACAAAACTCTAAATAAAGTACAGACGGGTTTTAGAAAAAATATGGGGACTCAGCTGAATGCTTCCGTTCTTGCTCATCTACTTGCGGAAGCTCATAATTCTGGTCACATGGTCCGATTTTTTATTGCATCACTCGACCTATCTTCGGCATTTGATTCTGTAATTCGTAACAGGTTGTGGAAAAAAATGATAAATCTTAATTTTCCACCAAGTTTGGTGGCGCTTATTGCTCTTTTGCATCAACACACTTCCATTAGAGTACGTATTTCAAGTAAAGGTATTCTAACAGATTCTATTCCAACGACAATTGGCGTTAAACAGGGATGTAATCTCGCAGCAGTGCTTTTTAATTTATACCTCCATGATATTGAAGGTATTTGGGATTCGTCTAAATCTTACTCTGTGAAGTTGGGGAAGATTCATCTCTCGTGGTTGGCTTATGCCGATGATATATTACTATTTGATAGTACGCAATCTGGGCTGCAAAACAAATTAGAGACATTTTTGTTGTATTGTAGAAAAAATAATCTTACTATAAATCCCTCAAAATCAAATATCCTGATACTTTCTTCGAAAAAAAAGATTCGGAAGTTTCGGTGGCACTTAGAGTCCTCTATCATTCAAATTGCAGTCCAGATAACCTATTTGGGATATAATCTGGCAAACAATTCATCTGCACTTCTTTGGCAACGTGCGATTGCAGAAAAAGTGATACCTTTACAGAATCAAATGAGAATTATCTGTCGCAAACTTTGTAAATTTTCTCTAAGTCCACTATTTGAATTTTATTCAAAAAAAGTTGAATCCATCATTCTTTATGGTTTGGATATGAATTTAAACGATCTAGCAAGCTTTTTGAATAAACTGCAAGCCAAGCTATGGAAAACAACATTATGTCTTCCTTCTTCTCTTCCGAATGCAATACTTCGTCATGAGTTAGGTTTAAACTCACTGGCAGCACGATATAATTGGCGTCTTCTGAAAACTTATTTAAAAATGAGTTTCCCAGAGGAAAATTCGCTGTATGAGGACTTTTGTTATATGCTAAGAGCATCGCAGCCGAGATCTATTGCTGATTTCAAGCAGCGTATATTGTCTGTCCTTGAAAGTATTAATATTTCTGCTGAAGATCTTCAAAGCAGATTCCATATTGCACATAAGCGTGTTTTTTTGAATGACTGGGCAGAGACTTGCACTCAAATATCGAGCTACTCTTCTTTTTCTGAATATGCACGTTTTAGGCACGCTCAGGTACCTCGGCAGCAATATCTCATTCTTATTCCGAGTGCTGAAACTCGTTCAGATTACATGCGCTTTCGATTGGACTTACTGCACACGAAAGCAAGAACGAAACATTGGGGCACCAGAGATAGAGAAGAGGTTGATATTAGTTGTAGATTTTGTAAAAAACTTGAATGCACAGAGACTTTGAAACACCTTTTTTTGTTCTGTACAGTTTTCGAAATGGCGAGAGTAAAAAACATTTCACTATTCAGTACTACTAACACCCACATGGGAAGAGAATTAATCTAGACCCGTTGTATGTGGGGCTCTAGTAATTCCATAATTTTGGCAATGGTGCGATTAGTGAAAATAATTGAGTCCGCACTTTTTTCTCTGTGTTGATGGTAAATGTGTGGTTGGGACAATTTGAGGCCGTTGTTGAGTCCCTGTGTTTCTGCGCTTTACGTTTTTATGTTTGATGTGTTTATATGATGTAATGGGTTTTGTGGCCTTTGTTTAAGTAAAGAATATGTTTGTGGTTCAGGAACAGTAAGGGAACATAAATGTTTGTTTTATGTAAATGTTAGTTTTTAAATAATATGTATTAATGTGAAATGTAAGTGGTTGTAATTGTTGTAAATTAATTTTGTAAAGATGCGTTTGCATCAAAAAAAAAAAAAAAAAAACATTTTTTTACCGCCCGCCATTATCACCAAGAATCTTTATAATCAAAACGAATAGTCAGAAGAGTCCCTCAAACTGTCAGAAGTATTAAAACAAAAAGCGGTCTCTGACAGGATTTATAAAAATCTACAAATTCTGCAAAGGGGGGGTGGCTGATATCTTCGATATATTTAAAAATCCTGAAGTCATATCACGTGGCAACACTCCGCCTTCGCGGGCCCTATATTTCCAAACACACACAACAAAGTAAATGATCAATCCATAATATGTTTGGATGAGTTGCTGGCAGATGTGGGGCACAATAATGTGGCGGATAATAATGGGAAAGTTAACCCGTTGGCCAACAACAGGGGTTATAAGGCAAACAAGACCAAAAGCCTCTTTGGTAATGTTAATTCCACACTAAAGAATGTATCACAGACGTGCGAGGAAGAGATTTATAAGAGCATGTCAGAACAAGAACTGAATGACGCTATTGATAAGATACTCACAAAGAAAATGTCCACGGTCAAAGAATTTAACACAGTGTTGGGATTGGAGGTAAGGGTCACTCCCTTTGACAAACAGAGTGGTACCGATCAGAGTTTGTACGAGGTAAAAGACATGATAGGAAGGTGTAACTCTAGGCACGATGAGAGAGGAAGTGGACCGAATGATAGAGCATACAAGTTCAATAATACTGCTCATGACAAAGAAGACATAGGGCATCTCAGGGCCCCTGTGTACCCTAATGAGTCAAGCTTAATATTGTACTATGTCTTTGAAGAAGGGGGACCCAACGCATTGAACAGACCGTGCATTCTAAACTTGTTTGGTGATATTCCAGAGTTAAGGCCGATATCCTCTGCAGATATACAATTAGTGGATTTCATACTCAATCTTAGATATGATTATGTGCAGCTTATCATCAACTCACCTTTGATTAGAGCTTTGCTCTTGAAAGAAGTAGGTTCCCTTCAGAAATAAGGGTTTGATATAGTGCCATTTATAAACAATGATCTCAAAAAAGTAGAAAGTATGAGACCAAAGAGCAGTGTTGAAAATGAAGACAAATCTTATGATGAACGGTCCGTTCAAGGTGAAGGGTCTCTGGTGGTCAACGAAGCCAAGTTCTGCCTAAAAGATATGCAGGAATGGAGGCTGTTGGCTTCCTCACTCAGAGAGTCAATAGAGCAGTTAAAATCAGCTCAGAAACTCCAAACAGTTGCTCAGGGCTGATTCTGATTGTGTTAAGCTGAATGAGTTGGCTTTTATTATGCTACAAGAAACCTGGGCCACATGTAATTTGTATATGGATTGTTTCACCATGATAGGTTTACCAGCAAATCAGGGGCCTTGTGGTAGACCTAGTGGAGGTCTTGCACTTGCATACAGAATAGATGAGAGTATTGTTTTTGAGCAGAGCTCCATAGTGATGGACTGCTCCATTATAGCGGGCTTCCAACTACTCACTGTACTGTTTGATAACTGGCTAGACATACACCCGCTTGGCTCCATCATATTAGGAGGGGACTTGAAGGCTGATTGCAACTTATCTAAAATAGAAATGCTTTGGAATAGTTCAGGACCAATAAACACTTATGACAAAAAGAATAGAGGGAGACTATAGTTAGATTTTGGTAAGAGCAGGAACTTGATGGCAGTATTTAATACCAAATCTACCTGACTTGCACACGGTAAGAGCTCAATTCTCGATGATATATTTCTGAGTTCACAAGATATACTGAGATGTAATAACTTAGAAGTTATTCCTCCGTGTATAGCGACCACGTGATGCTCTGCCTAGATTTACCATGGGTTAGACAACTTGATGAAGCCATACATTTCCCAATCCAGATTGAAGCTAGTAACAACGGTAAATGTGTGAAGTGGTCCAGACACAAAGTTAGGCTATTTAATAGCATGTTGTCCGGAGATTTTGAATATTCTACCTTCGAAATAAAATTGCTACTTATTCGGTTGAATCATTCAAGGAGTATATAGACTGTACTCTAGTTCATAGTAAAGTACTGAATAAAGACAAACAAACTGAAAGTAAAACCCATAAGAATATATTCAGTGAAGCCATAAAACTAAAGAAAGCAACCCTCGGGTAAACTATTAGGACTATACAGAAAGAGAACTGTTGGGTTTTGGAGAAAACATTGAAGATCAAGACAAGTAAACAGAAGTATAAAAACTGCCATAAAAGTATCAAGGCACAGATCATCCAAAATGATGGTGAAATGATGCTTAAAGCCATGAGTGTATCCAATCCTCATAAGTACTGGGCCATTATAAACAACACACAAACAGCCCAACATTTGTTTCCATCGAATCCTATTGACTCTTTAACATGGTTTGAACACTTTAGCTCCATCTATAAAAAATCAACTGTGCTATGGGTAACAGCGAATGGCAAAGAGAAATGCTGGCCCTTGGACATCACAGAACTGAATATCTTGAGACATATCAAAAAAGCAAAATCTACTTGTACGCCTGTTCCAAATCCTCTATCTTTCGTAACTCTGAAAAGCCATGCAAACACTTGGGCGAATATTTTGCAACTACTTTTTTGAGATATTTGTAGTAACAAAAAAATCCCAGTCTCGTGGAAAATGTTGTATGTGTTACTAATTTTTAAGAAGGGGACAGAATGTGTCTGAATAATTACAGACCACCCTTCTAAATGTAGAATCCAAGATATTTGCCGCCATTGTTTTGTAGAAACTCACAGAATGGATAGATGACAAATCTGTTTTAGATTACAGACAGATAGGTTTTAGGAGACATCTGGGTACCGACGCGGGAGGTCTTTTGATGTACCAACTTTTGAGCCTAGTCAAACATAAAACTTTAGAACATCTGTATGTAGCGTCGATGGATCTGACCTCAGCGTTTGACTTAGTGGATAGACCTACCTTATGGAAAACAGTAGCCTCATTAGGAATTGATAGCGGGCTAGTAGATGTAATCATCCATTTATATTCAGACACAGTCATGAGGGTAAGGTTAAATAACAAAGGGCTAATATCTAACACTATAACAACGGCCAATGGTCTAAAACAAGGTTGCAGGCTGGATGCCACCCTCTTTAACCTTTATGTGGCGGAAGCTGGTAAGAAGTTAAACTTGAATGGGTTGCTAGGTCCAAAGTTAGGAGGGATTACCATCAGATGGATAGCCCATGCTGATGATTTCTTACTGCTTGATGGCTCCAAAATAGGACTACAAAGATTAATCAATGATTTTGGTGAGTTTATAGAGGAAAGGAAACTAAAAATGAATCCCATCAAAACTATTATTTTTCATGGTAGCTGTAAAAAGGTGAACTCTGCCTTGTTGTCTTGGAATTGTAGTGGCGTAAAAATAAAGATCCAACCGGTATTAAGATTTCTGGGATATACAATGCATAGCACCAGTTCTAATGTGAATTTGAAAAACAATCTAACACTCAAAGCAAAAAAAGCTACGAACCAAGCCAAGTCTATTGAAAGAAGATTTGGAAAATTCACATTGGCTCCCTGCATCCAATTTTGCAGACTAAATATTATTCAAAATCTAATTTATGGCATAGAATTCTTGGCTGAATCACTGGCGCCTTTCCTGAATCAACTAGGAGCCTTAATATGGCATAAAATGTTATTCTTTATACCCAAATGTATACCGTTTGAAATGATTCAGTACAAATTAGGTTTGACATCCATTGCCTGTATTATGCACATTAAAAAACTAGTACTGTTAAGAAAATGCTTATTGGCAGAAAGCGATTCATTGTACTACTTCTTGAAAGTAGCTGAGAAGGGAAACATTATTTCTGTACTAAAAATGTCTTGCGATAAAATACTGTCAAATGTGGGCCTGTCATTGCGGATTTTGTTGAGAAACCCTGGTAAAGTAAAGGAAACGGTAAAAGATTATGATTGCTGAGAAAACAATGTATTACTGTTGAATTCGAAGCTATACTCACAAGTTGTCTCGTATTGGAAATGGCTTCCGAAACCAGAGAATTATCTAGAAAAATATCCTTCAAGGTTGTTCCGGAATAGGACAATGCGTTTCAGATTCAATCTCTTGAACTGTAATGAAATCTTGGTAATTAGAGGTTTAAGTGTGCAGGGGCCTGTTGGATGCAGATTTTGTAATTCTCCAGAGGAAAAAGAAACTTTGTTGCATCTACTGTTGGTTTGTCCAAATTTAGTTCAACTAAGAAAAGACTGCTTTTCAAAATTTGTAACCGATACATTTAATGTTGATAGAGACAAACTTTGGAACGAAATGTTACATGGAAACTCAACAGTCCTGAAAATTAAAGTGCACACATTCCTAAACCATATATTATTTATTTATTTTTATTTATTTATTTATTAAATTTATATAGCGCGCAGGCAGCCCAGGGGCATTGTGGCACTGTTACTTGCAAGGAAGACTTAGTTACAATGTGTGCAGGTTGTGCCTTGGGTTACAGTGAGGCAGGGACCTGTGATCAGATATACCACATAATACATCATACAATACAATTATGAGGGCTAGGCCATGTAATTGTTAGATGAACAGGGTCGTTTTCAGGGTTTTCCGAAAGGCGGTCAGTGAGGGTTCAGAGCGCAGGGAGCTAGGGAGGGTGTTCCAGTGTACGGCAGCGAGGTACAGGAAACTGGAGCCCCCTGCTCTGGTCCTTTTTACCCTGGGTACTGAGAGCATGTTGGCATAGGGTGATCTAGTGGGTCTTGTGGAGGAGACCAGGTGGATCCTCTGGGAAAGGTACATTGGGGCGGCAAGATGGACACATTTGTGGGTGATGCTTAGAGCCTTGAATAAGATCCTCTCCTTTATGGGGAGCCAGTGGGACGCTTTTCTGGCAGCGGTGATGTGCTCTCTCTTGGCAATGCCTTGTGCAGCACGTAGGGCACTGTTCTGTATTACTTGGAGCTTCTCAAGATTTTTGTTGGAAGTCCCAAGGAAAAGAATATTGCAGTAATCAAGTCGTGAGCCGGTTATGGCCCTGGCTATGTTAGTGCAAGTGTCTTTCGACAGATAAGGTCTGATTGCGTTAAGGAGTTTTGCATGGTAAGCGGCCGAGGAGGCAATGGCGTTTACTTGACTGGTCATGGATAGATTGGAGTCTAAGTAGACACCTAGTGTTTTTACCGTGTCAAGTACTGGGATCGTGATTGAGTCAATGGTGAAATGACTGAACTGAGCGTCAAGTTTCTTGATGGTGTCAGGGGAGCCTACGAGTAGGAGCTCAGTTTTGTCAGAGTTAAGGCAGAGGCCGTTGATAGCCATCCACATTTGAATTGTGTTGTAGATGTTGTTGAGGGTAGCAGAGTCCGTGTCATAGTCGCCTGTCAGAGTGAGAAGGATCTGTGTGTCGTCGGCGTAGTTGGTGTAAGAGATGCCCATGGCGTCAAGGATGAGGAAGAGGGGGCGGGTGAAGATGTTGTAGAGGGTGGGGGAGAGGCAGGAGCCTTGGGGCACCCCACATAGCATGATAGAGGGTGATGCAGTGGCTAGGTCAGAGAAGACCTGCATGGTCCTGCCTTGGAGGAAGGAGGTGATCCATGTAATGGCTTCTTGAGAGAAGTTGGCTGTGGAGGAGAGGTGGTGGCAGAGGATGTCGTGGTCTACAAGATCAAAAGCTGCCGACAGATCCAGGAGAAGGAGCAAGACAGGTTTGCCTTGGTCCCTTGCGTCGTCCATTTGGTTTTTTAGGTCGAGTAGGGCGGTCTCTGTCCCATGCCTAGGGCGAAAGCCGGATTGTCTCAGTCCAAGGAGGTTCTGTTCTTCAAGGAAGTGCTGGACCTGCAGGTAGGCTGCTTTGTCTAGAATCTTGAGGAGGAAAGGGACAGTGGTGATGGGGCGGTAGTTATTAGGGGAGGTGGGGTCAAGTGTGGGTTTCTTTATGAGGGGTCGGACCCATGCTTCCTTTAGGCAGGCGGGGACTCTCCCTGTGGTGAAAGAGGCGTTGACGAAGGCTGTTAGGAAAGGGGCCAAGGTGTCTGCGCAGTCTTTGATGATGGAGGCAGGACAGGGGTCGCCTTTGCAATTGGAGGGTTTTATGTTTTTCATAATGTTGATCATGTCGTTTTCTTGGATGGTTTTAAACGAGAAGGTGGGTGGGGCTCAGTGGGTGATGGGGCAGTGGTGGTGGGGAGGGTGTAGTGTGGGGGGAGAGTGTTAGTTTGGTGTTCAAGATTTTGGCTTGGAGAGAGCTGATCTTATTGCGCATGGCTGTTTGGATGTTGTCACACCATTCTTTGTCCTTAGTGAAGTTTTGGGGGGTGGGTGTGGGGTTCTCAAGTTCCCTGAAAATGGCGAACATTTCCTTGGTGTTCGACTTGGCCTCAGTAATTCTCTCTTCGAAGGATTTAGCTTTGGCTTTAATGATGGCTTTCTTGTAATTAATTGCAAGGGATTTGAAGTTGAGTTTGTCTTTCTCATCCCGGGATGTTTGCCAAAGAGCTAATGCTGCCCGTTTGTCGGAGCGTAGTTTTAGAAGGTCTTGGGTGAACCACGCATTAGCGTGTCTAGTGGGTTTGGTTTTCCGAGGTTTAAGTGGGGCGATGGTATTGATTGCTGCTGTAATGGCCGTATCATAATTTTTTGCCAGAGTTTCTGGGTCGTTGGAGAATGGGGCTGTGAAGGCAGGTCCCTGTAAGAAGGGTAGGAGTCTTTCTTTGGTCAGTTGACGGGCACTCCTTGTAAGGGCAGGGGGCAAGGGTGGAGGGGGGTGGGATGAGGTTGTAGTGGTGGGTATGTTGAAGGTGATGGTGTGGTGGTCGGACCATGGGGTGGGGGTGTTGCCCGTGACTGTGACGGGGCAATTGTGGTGGGCGATCCAGTCTAGTGATCTGCCTAGGGCGTGTGTAGGGTTATTGATGGTGTTGACGAATCCTAGGGTGGCTAGAGCGGTGTCAAGTGCTTTGGCTGTAGGGTCTTTGGCGTCATTCAGGCCAAGGTTGATGTCTCCAAGGAGAATGGCTTTGGATGACTTTTTGAGGTTGTCCGCCAGGAGGTGGGTGATGGAGGCCTGGAAGTCTCCTAGGGGGCCTGGTGGTCGATAGATGAGGTGTAGGGTGATGGTGCATTGGTGCGAGATGGTGAGTTTTAATTGAAGGTAGTCGCTGTTATTGTTGATAGTTTTGTCAGTCTTTCTGATGGTGATCGAGTCTTTGGCTATGAGTGCGACACCGCCTCCAGTGGTCATGCGATCTTGTCTCGTGATGGCATAGCCAGGTGGGAGAGCGAGGGATAGGACGGGGCCTGAGGCTTCATGTAGCCAAGTTTCGGTGACCATTAGAAGATCTAGATCTAGGGTGGTAATAAGGTCGTGGATGTCTAGTGCATGCGCATTGATGGAGCGGGCGTTGATGAGGGCACATTTGAGGTGCGGTTCAGGGGTGACATTGATGGTCGAGGGTGGCACATCCGAACCGGTGGGAGGCATGTTTTCTGGGGTCATAGACACAGATAAAGTGGCATTTGCATCATTAGGTAGCAAGGCAGTGGTAGAAGAATTGCAGTTTTCTGGGGTCATATACACAGATAAAGTGGCATTTGCATCATTAGGTAGCAAGGCAGTGGTAGAAGAATTGCAGATAGCGGTAATTTCATTCAAACCAGTGGGGGGCATGTTTTCTTGGGTCATAGACACAGATAAAGTGGCATTTGCATCATTAGGTAGCAAGGCAGTGGTAGAAGAATTGCAGATAGCGGTAATTTCATTCATACGTGTGAGTGACACATTAACAAGAGTCTTAGACATTGTATCCAATGCAAATGGCTCACGGTGGTGCTTGATAAGTGGGGTCAGCTTCGTTGTGTGGCTTAGTTTATGGTATAGATGCAGTACTGGGGAGGTGGCCTTTCGGTTAGTTGTAGCTAAGGTTCTCGACTGTAGTCGTGCATTGCGTGCACTTGTGGGGATGGGCAGAGTGACCAATACGCTAGGTAGAGTACGTGTGCGTAGACGGTCTCGCCTTTTTGCGAGTGTGTGGGGTAGTTCCGGAGTGCGGGACTCCTTACCTTGTGATTCCAGCAAGTGTCCGCGGCGAGCGGCAGGCTGCGAGCAGCGAAGAGCTGCAAAGAGGAGTGCAGGCCTTGTCCTCTGGCCTTCTCCTCGCGGCTTCGCCTGGCGGTGAGCCCCGTCTCCCTTTATGGTGGGGGGGGGGGTGGAGCCGGCAGGGCGGGAAGCCGTATCAGGCTGCGGGCTGCGGGCGTGAAGCGGCATCGATTCGGCGGGAGATTCAAAAGATGCTTTCCTGAGAGCATTGTGGGCGGTGATCATGCCTTCCATGGTGGAGGCCTTTGCAGTATGCGCGAGACGCGCTGAATCAGCTGGGGCTCCGAAATGGAGATTGTAGTCGGCAGAACAGTCTAGCTCCCTAGAATGAATCAGCAGGATGTCATAGTTGTATGGTAATCTATATCTTTGGTTGTACAGCAAGTTGTAAGACTTGGAAACTAAAACTCTAAATGGAACCTAAATTGTATGAAGTGCATTCAAGACACAAAAAGAATCAAATAAGGGTTTGTTTAATGTTGTAGTTAAACTAATATTCAGAATAACTTGCCAGTGGTTAATGGCATGTGAGTAAAATAGTGGAAAGAAATATCTTCTTAAAGTCTTGTATTTCAGAAATCTTGTTTAATGTTGTAGCCAAACTCATATTCAGAATAACTTGCACGCGGTGAATGGTAAAACAGTGTAAAGAAACATCCTGTTCAAAGTCTTGTACTTTAGAAACTTTGTTTCCTCTTGTGTTTGAGTCATGGTGCTGTGGATTTAAATTCAGATAATTCTTTGACTAATACTTATTTAGCAAATCTTGCCTCAAAATAAGTTTTAATGCTTTTAATGATTTTGTTTTCTTTCTTAAAGATGTAAATATGTAAATTCTGTAAAATTTCTGTAAAATTGTAAAGGTTTATATAAACTAAAACAATATAGATAATATTAATAAAAATAAGGAAAAGTGCAGATGATAGAATTACCGGATAACAGAAAGGATGACATTGCTATGACTTGTTTGAGTTTCAAATAATTCAGAGCATAATCATGCTGAACGTAGGAACATTCTAAGATAATAAAAAATATGACAATCAATAGCATATACAATTTAGGAATTCATTGCAGTAGAAATTGGGACAGATGTACAGATAGTGATAGATATACATGTATACAATAATCATTCATCGTTGCTACTCACCTAACTCTGTGTGTGATGAAACGCAGTGGGAACAGCATTGGGAAGTAGCTTACCAGTGAGTCTTGGGGGACCTCTCTTAGTGAATTTGGATGTTTCGTACATATCACCTGAGAAGTGCATACTGCACACACGGAATAAATTACCCCTCCTGTCCTCAAAGACACCCTTGGGTTGGCTGTGAGGCTCTGCAGTTTGGAAGCCACGGTTGAGCAACCATAATCATAGCAAAGACATGTCCTTCGGGAAAATGTGCAGCACTGTACCAGGAGTCCTCCTATGGCTGAAATTAGGGTAACCTAAAACAATACAGGAAGGCATTTTTTTATGCTCCAGATAATCTAATACAAAATAATAAAAGAAATGTATAAAAGTATGCAACTGATTTATAAAACAATAAATACCTCTCCAATACAACACTCTTTGGCATCAATCAACAGCCCTGTAAGCAACTGTGTCCCACCAAGCTACACATTCACTCAAATGTCAATGGTCTGTCACACGAAAACAAAAAAATGCTGTTCTTTTGAACATCCTTTATGCCAAAACAAGATTGAGATCTATGACAATACATTATTTACTTAAAAAAAACACATAATGTAATGTATTTTTAAATATATATTAATACATTAAAAAGTTTAACATGGATAAATAATGTTGATATATGAAAAGAAAATATGATGGGAAATCAGTTAAAATGCAATATAATCAGACTTATTTGAAATTGGAAAAACTATTAAAAAAAGAAGAGTTCAATTACCTGTAGCTTAGAAAATATATTTGGAGATTCTGCAATCAAGGTAGGGAGCTGTAGGATGATAATATCCATAGTAGACTACAGAGATGCTTTCCTTGCTAAGGATTTGAAGTCATTAACAAATACTTTGAAAAGTAGGCATGAATAGTAATTTGTTGCGTGGAAGGACTGCCCTTAAATTTTGTTGGCAGTATTTTTTAGACGCGTGTTATACTATCAGGACAGAGCAATATTAGGGTATGTGTAAGCTTTGAGGTAGGTGCACCTAAAATCTCTACGGTGGCCAAGTGGTCAATGGTTGCCATAGACCTGGTGTCTCCATACTCCCCTTTGAAGACCCAGTTCCTGCAATCAACATTTGTATGTCACTGTTTACAAGGGACTGGACTTAATCCTATTGAGTTGGACATGGTAGTTGGCACCTGATACATGCCCACCCCAACACACATTGAGGTGCATGGCCAAAGTTCAAAGTGCCTTTGATAAATGCAGGGGGTGGATCATGGATGAAGTGAGTGCAAGTACTTGCCGAATCACTCATACATATGTTGATTCATTGGGACAGGTTCTTCAAAGGGGAGTACGGATACACCGGGTCAGGGGTGGCAATGTGGCCAATAGTCTCTAGACACAAGATCCCTTTGAGTTGTACTTGGTATTCGGCACCTGTTAAGTAAACACCCCTCACCCCCCTTCCCATTGCAAGCGTGTGGCCCAAGTGAGAACCTCCTGTACTAATGGAAGGATGGGGGATCAGGATGAAGTGAGCAGAATAGGTCCAGGCCCGTGTCAAAGGCTACATGCATATCTTGATTCATTGGGACAGGGTCCTCAAAGGGGAATATGAAGGCAGAGCATCTAGGGGAGGGGGCATGCAGCAAATGGTCCCTAGACAAAAGACTCTTTTGAGTTGGTCACTGTTTTTGACACCTGGTACATGCCCGCCCACCATCGCCCATTGTGAGCGCATAGCCAAAGTGAGAACTGCCTTTGATAAGTGATGGGGCATATCAGGATGACTTGAGCAGAATAGGTGCAGGCATGTGCCGAATGACTCATACACGTGTTGATTCATTGGGGCAGGGTCGTCAAAGGCAAGTATGGAGACACCGGGTCTGGAGTGGCCATGTGGCCAATGGTCCCTAGACAAAAGAACACCTTTAGTTGTACATGGTATTCAGCACCCAGTGTGTGTGCATCCACCCACCCTCAATGTGAGCGCATGGTCAAACTAATAGCAGTGCTTTGATAAGAGAGTCGTGGTGGGGTATATTATGATAAAGTCCTGGGTGTTAGTGTTAGCAGTGCACAGTGGTGGCATGAGTTATGGTTGCTTACCTACCATAACTGGTGTATGTCTGTTTTTTTTTTATTTTACTTGTAGCAATAACATCCATTTAAGAAAGTTTTTCCACTGAATTTGTTAGGTTTTTATCAGTGCAACTTAACCATAATGCCCCTTTAACAAAGTATTTTCACTGAATTTGATAGATTTTTACTGGTGCAACTTAAACATACGTCCTTTTAACAAAGTTTTTGTTACTGAATTTCATGCGCTTTTACCAGGATAATCTTAATTTTCTACATGTCCCTGACATTATACTGACCCCCCTGCCTCCAACGTGAAAGCCACAGAGTTCGCGGACTGTGCGATTCTCTGCGGACTTTGGATGGCATTTATGCTGCCCAAAACCACAGGGGTTACTTTACATTATTGTATCTGGCAACAGGCACATACATGTACATGAAACTTTAAGAGATATATGTACCACATGAATATTATACAAATTCTGTACTTGAGAAACCAAAAGTATGTTGTCTTAGGTTGCACAACATAATGGAATGGACCAAGCACAAAGGTTAACTGTACACCTAACAGTACCACCTCTGTGGAACCTTCTTTACACACAGTGAAGCAGCTGCCAGTTATTCCAGAATAAACTCTTAGAGAAATAGTAGGTGCACTATATTTCTTTCTGTACCATTACAATGTATTATATATACATAACAGTATTATTTTCTTTCAACAGAAATGGCAAGCACCCTGGAGTGAATGGAGGAACATTTCCCCCATGACGAAATGAGTGAAGGAAACAAATCTAATGGTACAGAAAACAATTTATAAACCAGAAAAAGTGATGTAATTTGTTGACATGTCACAAAACCATGGTTTTCTTTTTTAACAGTACATAGTGAATGAGGAAAGTGGCCCTGAATTACTGTTAAATGACCCAGAAGATGGCCATAGACAGCCCAACTCCAAATGCAGAAAATGAACTACTAAACATATCTGCAAAAATTGATGAATTAAATAATAATTTTGTACAGTTGATGACATTTGTTAAAAGTCATGTTGAAGAAAATACCCGATACCACTGCGACTTGTACTTGTGCCTATTCACCTTGTCCCAATCAATCATCCCCATTAAATTCCCTAAATGAAATACGCTATGATGAAACCTCAATCCCTTCCTCCCATCATGAACAGTGCATAGAAAACCCTAATTCCCCATATATGTTTCCCATTCTGCTACCCCATCTCTTTCCTAATTGATTGTATGTGTTTGTTTTAATAAATATGTATGTGTGCACTGTTGGTGCATGTGTTTTTAAAAAAAACCCAATTTGGAATGCATGGACTGCGCTACTGTTCGGGCTGTCCGTAACCAAAATGGAAGTCCCCTCAGACATCGCACCTGTCCGGAGATGTCCGCTCGTTTGTGTCGCATATTTAATTTATTCAGAGACTCCACCCCTGTCCTACGGGCGCTAGCGCACATGCGCACCTGTTCTCAATGTGGCCACGAACACTGCGCCTGTCCGGACATGTCCATTCGCACGTGTCACAATTTTAATTCGTTTGGAGACTCTACCTCTGTCCTACAGACATAGGCACACATATGTAACAGATCCGGTTGTGCCCCAGACACCTCGCCTGTCCACACATGTCCGCTCACTTGTGTCACACTTTTAATTAGTTCGGGGACTTCAGCCCGGTTTTACGGACACTATTGCGCATGCGCACCCCATCTCCTGGACAATAAGTGTCTGCAAGACAGCCGTCCTGTCCGCGGCCATCCTGGGACGTCATCATGTGGTAGCACCTGTGCTGCACATCAGGAGTCTCTGCAGACACTGTCCATACCACCAGACAGTTAGAAACTGTATTTTGGGCCAATCCAGGGTGTTTTAAGCTGAAACGTTGCCCTGGTAGAGGTCCTAGACCATGTCTTAGTTGATCTGGCAACTTTTTATACATTTTAGAGCCGTATCTGTGGATCGAACTGTCCATGAACAGTCGCACCAACAGCGGATAGCCCCACCCACTACTGCTCCTCATTGTGTTTCTGGCTGTTCAGGAGAGAGCACCTGCTGTTGGTTCTGCTGTCTGTTGGCTATCTCTGCTTCTGTGCATCTTGACAGAATGGCTTCCTTGGCTACTGCAGCTGCCCTTCCACCACCACCACCACCACCACCACCACCACCATCATCTGGAGGGCCTGGAGAGGGGAACAGGCATGATACAGTGGTGGATCAAGAGGAGGATGAGCTGCTGGAAGTCCCTCTCTCCAGCTCCTAATGTGAATACTGGGTATGGCAGCTTTTTATCACCATTGGGGGTGTACCTAAGGTTTGGGCGGACAAGGTTAGATGCACTGAGTGCATGGTTGTACTGAGTCATGGAAAACCAGGTCTGTACATCTACGGGACCACCTCCATGCAGCGCCACCTCAGGTACAATCACAAGGCAGCAGTTCGGAAGGTCGTAACTTTTCGAAGGGACGAGTAGGCTGACGGTCAGTACTGCACCCTCATCATCCACTCCTGCTAAAACAAGGCATACTGCTGTGGGGCAGCGAATCCCTGTGGAAGCCTCGCTGGCCATACATGACACAGTCAACCCTTATCTTTCGAGGTTGACAGTGCTCTGTATGTACTGTGACACACCGAACTGTAGGGGGGAGCAGTTTCAAAGTGCTTTCGAGGATGTGGTCAAGGAGCATGATAAACACTGTCCACTACCTGATTAAGACCCACCCAAAACCTTCCTCTCTCCACCTTCCCCTTCGTCTCTGTGGTTGGTGCCCCCTCACTTCCCTCCCTTTTCTTTCCTGCAACAAAAAAAGCCCAAAAAATATAAAACACACAAAAATGGTTCTTTTCAGAGCCACCTTTTACAGTTAAAAAATAAAAGTACCACAACAAGTTACAGGCCCCTATGCAGCCTGCAAAGTCCACAGACAGCATGGTAGTCCGCGGACTTCTAGAAAAATGTGGGTGGTGGTGGCATCAAAAACATTGCACTCTTTGCGTGGGAAAGTGGTGGCTCTGAAAATAACCTTTTTTGTTTTTGAAAGTTTTTTAAGTTTTAAAGTAAACTAAGCAACATTCTACAAAACTAAACTTTTTCTTTCAACTTGCTAAACAGGATGCATTTTGTTTTCACTATCCTTCCAAGCATTTTTTTCCACCTACTGGAAAATGCTTTCTATATTTACAAAACGTGCTTCAAAGCATTTTCAATATTTAGCAGGAAAAGCTGATTACTGGTATCAGTAAGATGTACTCAATCTCTGCAAAGAATATTGGCAATGTCAAATTTAATATTTTCATTATCGAAAGACGTCAAGCCAACATCTCCTAAAAATGCACAGACAGCCTTGTTGACATTGCGCCTTGCTTTCTCCATTTGCCGACCAAATGAGCTGGAGCGCATCCACATCCGTCTCTGGGGAATGCGAGAAAAAATTCATCGAGAGTTTGGGAACATTTCCTTCATTTTGCCAAATGTCTCCTTCATTGCAAACTGCAGGGAAATTCCAGTTACATGCTCTAAACTATTCCCTCCACAATGAACAATGATAATGTCCAGATGTTGGAGTATGACCAAATTGACACAGAATGGGAGCAAGTCCACCCACTTCATGCCGCGCACTCCATACCATTCCCATGAACATCATGAAATCCAAGATTTTCAGCCACTCCACACTGCTCTGGATGCACCTTCAACCAATGGATCCACACATCCCCCAAAATCCACACACTTTGCCTCCTGAAAGACATAGCCATAGCAATAGCCCCATCTTCACTCCTCTCAGCAAACACGCCTTCTGTCAAACTCTCTCCTTGCATACCACACCCAGGAAACCTTCTTGCCAATCCCCTGGGCTGCACAGTCCCATTTTCATGCCTGACATCCTCAAAAGACCTGGCTGTGGCACGTGCCATCCGTGCACTACCGTGGTGTCGATAGACAGATCGTCCAAATCAAGGGGCTGGGGAGAGAAATTAAACGCAAGGCAAGTTATTTACTCTTTAGTGGTGGCTCTGAAAAGAACTTTTTTTAAGGAGTTTGTAAACAAACAGCTTTTTTATTTTTTTGCTTTTATCTTGTTTTTTTTCCTTACAGGAACCTCTTCAATGCATTGCTTACATTATAAAGGAAAATTGCATTTCCAATATTTGAAAACTGAATTTCACACGGAGCAAAAAAATTCACACCCTGAGAATTGATGTAATCATTCTCAAAAGATGACATTCCAGAACGATACAAAAAAGCAAATGCACCTTTATTGACAATATGTCTTTATTGTTCAATTTGAGGACTGAAAAAGTGTGCTGGACATCTCCATGTGCGTCTCTGATTCATTCCCGAAAAAATGATCTTAGCAGCAGGAAACAGTTGCATAAGGCTTTTAAAAAAATCCTTCAACACAACTTGCAGAGACAGTGGAGTCACAAACCCCAAACTGGTCCTTCCACAATGGACAATCACAATATCTGGACTTTTAAAATATGCCATACTCTCACAGAAGGAAAGCAAGCTTGCCCAGTTTGAGCCTCAAACTGCATGTCAGGAAACTTCCACTTCTGGCAACCCAATATTTCGAAGGATGCCTTGATTCTCAGCATGTACCTTTAATGAGTGAATTGAAGAGTCCCCTAGAATCAACACACTCTGCCTCCTGAAAGACATAGCTGTTGCCTTAGCTATCTGCACTCCTCTCAGCAAACACACCTTCTCACAAACTCTCTCCATGCATACCACACTCAGGAAACCTTATTGGCCAATCCCCTGGGCTGCACAGTCCCATTTCCATGCCTGGCATCTTCAAAAGATCCAGATGTGGCACGTGCCATCCACAGACTACTGTGGTATCTACGGACAGATCGTCCAATTCAAGGGGATGGGGAGAGAAATTAAATGCAAGGTAAGTTATTTACTCTTGAGTGATGGCTCCAAGAAGAACCTTTTTTGTTTTTTTTGTATTTTGAATTATTTTGGGGCCTTTTCAGATTTTTCTCCTACAACTACTCACATGCACTCTACATCATTTTCACAAGAACTTTCTGAGTGCATTTTGAATATTGTCAAGAAAGATTGCATTGACACAATCAGTAAAACTGATGTCATCACATAAAAAAGTACATCCACCATCCACAAGAATGTACTCATTTGGGAAGGATGTCATCCTTACAGCATGCAAAAAAGAACACACCCCATTATTCATAAGGCACCTTCCTGCGTCTTGTTGAGGACAAAACACATTGGGACATCTCCATACTGCCCTAGGAGGTATATGTGAAAAGATTACCTTTCCACATGGAAAGAGTTCCATTAGTGCCTTCAGCATATCCTTCAGTGCAATCTGCAAACGTATTGCAACTGATATACCCCAACCTATGCCCTCCACAATGCACCACAATCACATCTGGACATTGGAAAAGAAACATATTTTTGCAATGTGCAAATAAAGTCTTCCAGTTTTGTCCAGGCACACCACACCACACCAAAAATTCTCCAATCCCTCTAATCCAAGATTGGCAGAAATACCACAAATTTCTGTGTACCTTTTTTAATTCCCTATGAAAGAATCTCCCACCATCCACACAGTAATCCTTCTCATCTGCACAACCACAGCCATCTTCGCTACACACAGCAATGAAAAGAACTGTTACCCTCTCTATAAAGCACAACCAGAAGACGTCCTTGGCTAATCTCCACACTCCCCTTGTCATGCCAGGATGTGGCACGCCCTGTTTGCGGAACACTGCAGTGTCTGCGCACACCGTAATACACGACAGCCCTTCTTTCCTTTCCACTTTGATCTTTGCAGCACTCCCTCATTGGCTACTGTCAAGCAGTCACACACCCATCCACCAATCACATCCAGAAACTCTACCTCTAACTCTGTCATCTCAGTTTAACACTTCAGATGTACTGTTGAACACTCAGAGTACATGTCTCATGTTACCCTCAAGCACCTGCATCAAAAACAACTATAAACATCTCCAAGATTTCTACTTCTGGATTCAACCAGATCTGCATCTATACACACAAAGTACAGGTATGAATATACTTTGCAAGCTACATTTCCAACGCTTATTTTAGAAATGCATGTGAACAGGGTTCCTGCCACTTACCCTCCATTAACCTACTCAATCATAATACTCTCATTTGTCCCACCTCCTGACATAAAGTGGCAGTCACTTACTTAGAATTGTTCTGAAAATCATTGTTGTTTCTGTAAGAATCTTGAACAGGGAGAGACATTGCAACATTTGCTAGTAGAGTGTGTAGGCCTGTGGGACAAACAAATGAAATACTTCAAAAATATAATGAAGGACTGTCGGGAAGTTTCTCCAGATTATCTGTGGAAGTTAATTCACTCTGGTTTTCTTACTCATATTCGTATCAGTGCAATTGGATTCCTCAATTAATTGAATCTGAAAGAAATACATGCATAGAGGCTCAATGTTTGGTAATGCAACTAATAAGTAGCCACTCACCAAACAAAGGCTGATGTAGTATACCTCTGTATGTATTTATAAGTTTTAATTAAGTTCTCAAAAACTTTTATCTGATTTAAGTTGCTTTTTTTGGATGTATCATTTTGATTTAAAGAAATTGATATTTTAAATGTAAATGTTTGATTTGATCCAATTTCTTTTTATTCTAATTTTTTCTTTCCTTTATCTTTTTGAATGTTTAAAATGTTGAAGATATTGTAAAATGTTAAATATATTGTAAAGTTGACGTATGCCAGCTAAATTAATAAAGCACTTTTTTTTAAAAAGTTACTTATAATGCTCTGTGGTTGCAAAGTTTTATTTTAATGAGCATAGTTTAAAAGTACATATTTACAATTTTAGCAGCACTGTCTGTGCCTTTTTTGTAAAAGAAAAGAAAACCACATTTAAAACATTTACACAGCATGTTTAAGAGCCATATCCTGTTCAATATATTACCAGCACATGCATACCTGCCCATATGACACATTATAATGTACAAAGTGTTATTTTCTTCTTTCGTTCTGTCACTTTTAACACCACTTCTCCCAATAACAAAGTTAGACTAAAACTCGCACAATGCAAACTCAAAACGAAAACTGCATGTATGTTACTAAAGCATGGCATATACATGGAATGAAAAATGGCAAAATGCATTGCGTTTAAAAGTACTTATTTTAGCACCATTTCAAGTTGAACAAATAAATGCATATATACATTTACAACAGTGTTGTGTGTAATTTTTTTTAATAAATAAATGAAAGAAAATTGGAACAATTTCTCCAAAATATTGCAATAACACATTTCATTAACTTGCCCACACATGCATAAATGCTAACATTCTCCTTTCTAATCTGTTCACGCTTATTGGCGTCTTGATTTTTCTCTGCATTCTGGGACTTGCAGTTCGCCCTTTCTAATGCGAATAGTACAACCACAACTCCCACAATACAAGCAAATATAATACCATGTAATAAGCAAGTACACATTAGAATACATCCCATTCACAAGTATGCATGTACTGACAACATAACAAACCTTCACACAAGTGCCACTTAAAAGTGTTCTACAAATATTTTCCATATACATTTCATTTTTCTGAAAAAAGTTACACACGGTACTGCTATAAATCCACAAAACCATTTCTTACCTTTCATGTCCAGCCTCCCAAAAAGGACAGCTTTTTAAATTTTCAAAATTTTCCGTGTATAAAAATGTCACACTTTCTTGCTCCAGCCCCGTGGCGCACACTTATCACGGGACCACCGGCCCGATTAGAAATGCTGACTGTGTTCCTGTGTCCCGGATGCCATACAGTGCTATGCAACTCCATAGAAGTAGGGACTGACATTTTCCAGCACCTGACTTTCCACACCAACAGGACTTGTAATGTCCTAGTGCCACTGGGAAGCTAGCTGCCGAACAATTATTAGGAATCTGGTGGCAACCCATCTGCAGCAATGGCAGGCATACCACCATACTCGTAATGAGGTCCAATGTTACTAACTCTTCTTCCCAAAAACTCCTCCTACATTCCAAAAAATGTCTTCTTGTACTAAAATGACTTTACCATTACCATACATACCCACTAATTCTCTTCTTTGCCAATTGCAGTAAAGAACAACCTCCTGGAAGGCAACAACCTACCTCCTGGAAGACAACAAACTGAAGAAAACTACTCTTCACATCATGCAAAGCAAGTGTACTGGTGTAGTAGCATTCTTTCTGTAGCTCATACAGTACAGTGTAGCCACATACTAGCCTATAAAATTCCTTTCAAACCAACAACATTTACTTCACTCTTATTTATTGCACCTCACCAGGTACATTCTTTGTATTCTCATCTAAACACCATTATCATAACACCCACTATTATCGTGAAAACATCGTAATGTCCTTACTTATTCATGCACACTAGCACTCTCCTATGCACTAACCCAAGCCCTTCACACATCGACACATACAGCTACTCTTACAAACTTCCCAACCAGAGCTAGCAGCTTATTGCACAACCACACAGCCCTCTATTTATGTCTGCTCTCATATTCACACACTCATTCACAATGCACACAAATATATTCCACAACTTTCAAACCCACAATTTCCTTTTTTCTCCAACAGACAGAATGGAATGCTTACTAAAAAGCATCTCCGTAAAAAACAAAGAAAAAATAGAGCAGATACAAATAAAAGCATGCAAAATACTCATCCACCTCTAGCAGAATTTATAGCAAATATTCAAACAAAACTGCTAATACAGTCAGTCAACAGAACTGAACCAGCTAGCAATAAAAAATCTAGGGCCCCTCTTCCAAAATGTAAGAATACAAAGAAATGTGTAAAGAAATAATAAAACTGCTAATAACCCTACAACTATATTAATGTTAACGTAGCCACAGCTAAGCATTCCAAAAAATTTATTTTACAAAAGATGTTCCATCATATGGTACTTCACAATCTTATGAAACCAGCGGAAAAGTCATGCTCAGCTCTCATTGACAGCGCAATGTTCCTCAAAAGTAAATTGTTTATATTAATTTTAACCAGAATGAAACCACTAACAAAATGAATCGGCCAACTACAAAAAGTACTTCTAAACGCACACAATGTCAAAATAGATACCTTTGCGAACTTCTGTGAAGGTGAATGGATTCACACAAGCAGCACAGAACCATATTTCAATGACGAGGCTTTAAACAAGAACAGAAAAACCCAATTGCCATGCATAGTAGTGACCAACGCTATGAAATGCTAGATGACACCATTATGGCACAAGAAACCCTTATTGAAAAAATGTCCGCAACAAACTTGCAATCAACTGTTGCTTCCATCCAACCAATCCATCCAGTCTACGAATGGCCATGCATATCAATGTATAATATACGGAAACAATCCTTCAAATCTTTACAACAATTCATCAATCACTATGTGAAAGTAAAAGACAAAATTAGAATAAAAACTTTGCAAACTATGTACTCCGGTCCAGTGCGCAATTACACTGGACTGCGAGGACATTCATTAGCCTGAATTTCGGACATGCTTGCAAAAGCACCTTCCACCACATCAAAATGTTAGCAACACACCATTCCACTATACGGAATCTTCTCCAGAGACTGTACTATGCAAAAAAGTCCTGGTTTACAACTGCAACATTTTAATAGCATTCTCCGACATGGGACAGTCAAAGAACTCCTTTGCAATATTTACTGCCCAATTATGGACGGACGTGCAATGATTATAGAAAAGACACCAACCTGCATCAGGCACTGCAGATTAGATGAGTAGAGAGCCTACCTAGTCACCCTACCCAACCCCAGACTGGATAGCCAGGGCTGGGTAGGATTTCCAGGGAAACCATCATGGGGACGAAAAACCCTGTTCTTGTTGGGTAGTTGTCTTCTGTCGGTACGTGAAGAGGACTTCCGTGATGGATGTGAAGGAAATCCCACTATGGGCTAACTCAGAATCTCTCAGGAGGGATTGAAACGTAAAGAAACAAGTTAGAACGGTTAAAGGTGCAGGCGGCTCTATACTGTGTACTACGGTAAGGGATTACCCAATGCTGGAAGTGACTGTCTATCTGCAAGGTGCTCCGGAGTTATTAAAGCAATTCCAGGGACCTTCTAGTGATAGAGAGGAAAGAGGGTGAATGCCAGAATGCAGAGAGATCAGGTAAACTAGGAGAGGAAATGGACCAAAGGATGCCTACTGTCACAGAGGCGTTACAGAGGTTTGGAGTAGATTGCTGCCATTGCTGCAAGGAGGAACGGCCAGTGTTTACTTGCAGAGACCGAATGAGTTCCAATGTTCTGTAAGCGAACAGAGGTGACGACCGGACCTGGGGGCAATACAAGAGTTAAACAAGTCTTTCTACTACAAAGACATAAGAATGGGGTAAAGTGGATGGGAACTGTACCAGAGGGGGTGCAGCTTCTGAGCCCAGAGCAGGCTGGCGGAGTCAGAAGCAGGGACCGAAGCATCTGTGGTAGTGGTCAGGGCTGACCTGGCAAAGGAAGACAAGATTAGGGTTTGGCTGAGAACGAAAGTCAAGGAAGGAAGAAAAGAGAGCAAAGTCGCTTTGAAGCAATAAGGAAAAGAACACACTTACGAGCTTAGCTTTGGGGAGAGTAGCAACGTGCTGCTGCTCTGCTCTTGTTGCTAGATGAAGCCTTGCAGGAGCCGGGGGCGGAGTCAGGACTGGGGAAACCAGGTGAACATCTGCAATGCTGTTTGGCATTCCAGGCGCCATTTTGGAAGGACTGCGAATCAAAGAAGCAACACAGCGCCACCTGTGCCACAGAGACCATCGGTGCATGCAAGAAATGATATCCTTGAACAAATTGACCACATCCAAAGTAAATATTTTGGAAGTGAAGATGACTTAGAAAATTCAGTAACTTTAGAGAACATCAGCAAAAACCTTACAAATGCTAATCTACTAATAAACACATACAAAAAAGAAATAGCAAAATTTAAAAACACATCTGCAGAAGTATCAAACCAAGTATGTGTGTGTTTTCGCAGAACGTTTTATAAAAAGAGCACAAAAACTGTAGATATGACTTACAAAATAGAAGATATTGAGCAATCCCAATGGTTCCAATTAGCTCTATATGTTATAACAGAAAAAAATACAAAATAACTGACCCCTCAATACTTTGCACATAGTGCAATACAAAGCTTGATAATAACCAAATGCCTTCACGGGCTATCACTAATAACTTGGAAATAATCCCACTTCCCGAACCTCTCAGGTAGCTTAATTTGTATGAGAGCATTATAATACAAACAGTACACCAATTTCAGGCTATAATACACCATCAACACAAAACAGCCAAACTGCCTCACTCTGAATTACTAAAAGGCATTTGTGGCAAGGAAGTTTATTTGCCATTAGATCTTAACAATAATTTAGAAACTCTAGGAGGGAAACGGTTAATAGATCAATCTTTGATTATCCTAGTTAATGGTGTACCAACAAAAGACAACAAAATTTGGCAACAACTAGTAGACTTAAACAAAGTTAGAAAAGCCCTAAAATATCTAAAAGAAAACAATGACTACTACAAAGATATAAACATTGAACAGAACTTAAGGGAAACCACCCAAATAATTCAGGATTCCTCACTAACTGGCCAATTGGAACTTGTGGATACTATTACGGCATCCAATATTTTAGACCAGTATACAATTTACCCACTACACTCCAATGACAAAATAGACGATGCATTCGAAACATATCAAACGCGTCAAGCCAAAGGATCTCCAATCAGCATATGGGAGAAAAATGGAGAATCACAAGCCTTTCCTCTACTCATTCCAACAGGAAAACTGGGAAGATATTATGAAAGAGCCACACAATACCGCTCTTTATGAATGTATTCTGAAAACCCCAGATTCAGACAAAATGCTGAATACATATTCCACCTCCTGTTTGAAATTGAACTAGCAACTCTATGTTATGGAGTTGCATGCACAGTGAAAACAGGCTCCAATTTTTTAAACATGTCTGCTACCCAACTGCTTCAAAAGATAAAAAACAAAGATGGAGTTTTGCAGTCAAGTATCACAAATATCTTGGCAAACATGCGTGGTACAAAATAATACTGGTTCCGACGTCACGCTGATCTACGGTGTGCTAAGGACCCTTGGCCCATCCACATGTTTTATGACTTTAAGTTGTGCAGAGTATGCATGGAATGACTTGCACGACTTCCTAAGTATAGCAAACCAAAACAAAGCAGGCATAGACATAAAAACACCAGGATAACTCTGCTCTCTTGACCCTGTAACTGTATCAAGATACTTTCACCAATGCTTTAGTGACATGGTGCACTTCATCTGTAATAAATATATTCCTTCCCTTGGAGAAGTGGAACACTTCTTTCGGAGAAAAGAATATCAATCCAGAGGAGCATCACACATCCACATGCTTTTTTTTTTATACAAGATGCTCCTAAATTTGGTCATGACAGTGATGCCACTCTTTTGCAGCTTATTCACAAATATATAACCTGTAACATCCCTTCAGAAACCACACATAGTGAGCTACGTACACACATTTTACGCTTCCATAAACATGAGTGTGGCAAATACTGCTGAGACAGATAAAAAACAAAGGCAAATACTACACCAAATGGCGCTTTGGTTTCCCTAGACCAGTTACAGCAAAAGGACAAGTAAACAGCTTCATGTCTTCTGTTAGACACAGTGTGAAAGACAAATCGCCTAAAAACACATATTGCATTAAATGAAATGAAGTTTCAAAGTACATCAATGATTACAATACAATCATTGCCCTCTTGTGGATGCAAACATAGATATATAATATATTGCAGACAATTCCACTGCTGTTGAAAGATATGTCACAGCCTACCTAACCAAAGCTGAGAAAACAGAGCTAAAAGACCTCTGGCATAACTTAACTGTCATGATGCCTACCTCCAAGGAGCCAGGCCGGGCCCAGCAACCCCAGAGGCAGACATCATTTTCCCCAGGGAAGTCTCAGCGGGCCCAAGTCGGGGCCCTTTGGACTCAGTCCTGGCGCCTTAGGCGCCAGGCTCATAGCGGACCCCAGTCCTGGCGCCTTAGGCGCCAGGCTCATAGAAGAGGATATGTGTTTAAGTGCTTGGGTGCACACTTACCTGATGCAGACCTTGCTGCTTCATCCAGGCCCTCTTGAGGCCTGAATGGGACTACTTTACCTGTAGGACTACTTCACCACCCGGGTGTGGTCGGGGAAGGATACATACCTGATTGGTGGAAGGATACATACCAGGAACTTCTTCCAAGGCTATTTAAACCCCACCCGAACAGCCACACGTGCTTCGCGTTGTTCTGCACCTAGCAGCTGGACGCTCACCGTGTCAGCTCCTGCATCCTGACTTCAGCCACGCCTGCCAGCACCCTGGAACACCTGCAAGGGGAGAAAGGAAGAGAATAGGAGAAGAAAAGCCCTTACCTGCTAAATCTGCATCCCGGAGTCATTTCTCCAACGGCCCTGAAAAGGAAGACATCATTTTAAAGGCATTTTGTTTCGATCGCTGCAGCGCTGCATTTTACTCACCTTTGCAAGGCGCTTCCATCTTCAGCAGCGATCTTCCGGATTCAGCTACGCCCTGGCGCCTAGAGGAAAAAAGACAAGAACAAAGGTGAGAGGGAGAAAAGGAATAAGGAAAGCTCAGTTTCCTTTTAAGTCTTACCTGTTGGATTATTCCCACTGCATTTCGGGTCCTGCCGCTTCCTGGCATCTCCGGACCCCGGCCCCTATGGGGAAAAAAGACAAAGACATTGAATGAGCGAATGCAAAGACATTACCTGAGCGCTCATCCAGAACTGTTTCACTTCGGGTCGGCGCCATATCTCCGGCACTCCGAACCCCGGCCCCTAAGGGGAAAAAGACATAAGCATTAGCGCTTGCTGCAATTAGACAACGAACATTATTATTAAGCTTGAACTTTTGAACAGAACTTTTACAGCGCCTTACCTGAACAGTCAAGCTTACCTGAACTCCCATCAATCCTCAATCCAGTGAAGTAACTGGGTTTCAACGCGCCCCTGCATCAGAAGCAGGATGGAGAGCTCATCCTTCCAAACCCTAAGGTGAGGCTTCACGGGGAATCGTGGAGGAGGTATCGTGGAGGGTTGGAAGGGAGTGGGAGGCTTGAGCATTGTTCCACAGTTGGTAATACTCCCTTTTCACGCACAGGAGGGTATCCAACGAGCCAGGGAAGCCAGAATAGTGGGGCCCTTCCTGTCCATCTTCAGAGTTCTGCGCCTTCGACGCCGCGCCTCCGTGGGAACCAGGTGAGCGTTACAGAACGCGAAGCCTTACCACAATTTCCCACCTGGGCGCTATGGAGACTTCCGAGACAGATCAGCTGGCCCATCTTTTAGGGGAGTTACGGGCAGAAGTGCACTCAGCCCGCCAGGAGACTAATGCTCTCAGAAGGGAACTAATCCTATCCAAGGAAAGAACTGATGATCTGGCCAAAAGGTTATTGCAGGGCCAGGCAGAGCACACTCCTTTACCTGTTTCCGGAGATATTTCTACAACAATGGGTTCGAATAACCCGGTACAAATCAATCTACCTGGACACATGCCTTTGGCCCCGCCGGAACGTTTTGCGGGGGATCCCAAGAAATATGCCGTTTTTATGAACCAATGCCGTTTGCACTTTTTATGCAGGCCATGGGCCTTCCCCAACAACCAGACCAAAGTAGCCTTTGTACTATCTTACCTCAGTGGCTGTGCTGCCGATTGGTCTATTCCATTGGTAAATCAGGATGATCCCATTCTCTGGGATTTCCAGGGCTTCCAGGCCAGCATGGAAAGATTGTTCGCTCGACACTCGCAGGGACAGGCCCTTGACAACGAACTGCTATCCTTACGACAAGGTAATCAGGATCTTTTGTCCTATATCGCCACCTTTAATTACTACAGTTGATGGAACCGAAATAGCCTCAGGGCCTGTAACGCATTCCACAGTTGAAATCACTCTGGTGGGTCAGGACGGACATCGGGAAGCAATCGTGTTTGATGTGATCAAGGCCCCACAATTTCAAGTACTTCTTGGTATCCCTTGGTTAGAAACACATAATCCGAGAATAGACTGGCGAGCAAAGAAGATAACTTTTCCTGATTGTGAACCAACCTGTTACCCAAGGAATCCAGCTCTGGGTCTAGCCTCTAACTTCCACCCCTGTACAGCTACCATCTGAATACCAAGAATTCCAAGACGTTTTTCAGAAAGAGCAGGCTAACACCTTACCTCCCCATCGATCTTACGATTGCCAAATCGACTTGGTACCCAATGCACAACTACCTTGTAGTAGGATTTATGCTCTTACTGAACCTGAGAACCTGCATTTGCACCAGTATTTGGATCAATACCTGGCCAATGGCTTCATTCGCCCATCAAAGTCACCAGTCTCTTCCGCTTTGTTCTTCGTACCGAAAAAGGAAGGAGACCTTAGGGCCTGTATTGACTACCGCGCCCTAAATCAGATAACGATTAAGAATCGTTACCCTTTGCCCCTGATACCTGAGCTTATCGACCAAGTAAAAGATGCTCGTGTGTACACCAAGCTAGATCTCCGAGGAGCTTACCACCTGGTACGTATAAAAGAGGGTGACGAGTGGAAGACTGCATTCCGCACCAAATTTGGGCTCTTCGAATATCAAGTAATGCCCTTCGGTTTGTGCAACGCACCTGCCGCCTTTCAGTACGTCATGAATGATGTTCTTCGGGAACTTATCGATGTTTGTGTCATCGTTTATATTGACGACATCCTGGTGTATTCCTCCTCAGAATCTGATCACAGAAACCATGTTAGGGCAGTTCTTGAGAAATTGCGCCAGCACAAATTATTTGCCAAGCTCGAAAAATGCGTTTTTCATACCACAGAAGTGGAGTTTCTCGGATTCATCCTGACACCTCAAGGAATCCGAATGGACTCGCGGAAAGTGGACGCCATTCTCAAATGGCCATCTCCTAGCTCTGTGAAGGGAGTGCAAAGCATGCTTGGCTTTGCCAATTTCTATCGAAGGTTCATCCCGGAATCTTCTCGAACTGTTCAACCCATCACAGCTCTCCTAAAGAAAAATAAACGCTTTGAATGGACTCTTGAGGCTGAACAAGCCTTTCAGGACCTGAAAACCAAATTCACCTCTGCACCTGTATTGAAGCACCCGCGCCCAGATCTCCCTTACATCGTGGAAACCGATGCATCCAGTTCGGCCATGGGAGCTGTCCTGTCGCAAAGAGACCCAGAAACTAACCAACTACACCCTGTAGCCTTTTGGTCCAGAAAATTCTCTCCACCTGAACTCAATTACGCAATTACCGACAAAGAACTACTGGCTATTAAATCAGCTTTCAAGGCTTGGCGTCACTATCTTCTCGGTGCAAGAAACACCATTACCGTAATTACGGACCACAGAAATTTGCAGTATTTAAAGACGGCCAAAGCTCAATCTTCGCGACAACTCCGATGGGCTTTATTCTTTGCAGAATTTGATTTTGTAATTACCTATCGCCCTGGCTGCAAGAATGGTAAGGCAGATGCCTTATCCCGGATAGGCATGGAAGAACCCAATTCGAGTTTAGAACCTGTGCCAATCATACCGGAACAAAGAATTCTGGGCTTGACTTCATTGCAAACCATTGAGGACATCCAAGCTCAAGTAAAACAGCTTTTTGACTCTTCTGCCTTACTGGAATGGAGTCAAAAGGGTCCTCACTACACCGTTAAGGATGATTTACCCTACTTCCAAGAGCGGTTATTTCTGCCAAGTAAAGAATTGCAGGAACTTGTCATTACCCGTCATCATGAATCATTAATGGAAGGACACCCCGGTATCGCGAAAACAGAAGAAAAGATCAAACGCCACTTCTGGTGGCCTTCTTGGAGAAAAGACATAAAGTCATTTGTGTTGTCTTGCGGAATCTGTGCCCAAAATAAGAGTCAAAAGAAAAGGCCAGCCGGCCTACTTCAACCTTTGGACATTCCACCAGCACCTTGGCACACCTTGTCAATGGACTTTATAACTGACCTGCCTCCTTGTGGTGGTTACAACACGATTCTCGTAATAGTGGATCTATTCTCCAAAATGGCCCATTTTATCCCTTTAAAAGGATTGCCGTCAGCTTCCACCTTGGCCAAGGAATTTATGGAAAATATAGTGCGGTTACATGGTTTCCCTTCCATATTAGTCTCAGACCGTGGAAGTCAATTTATCTCCCACTTTTGGAAGAAATGTTGCCAACTAGCACAAATAGACGTGCGGTTATCCACCAGCCACCACCCCCAGACCGACGGACAAACCGAGAGAACCAATCAGACTCTCGACCAATATCTGCGGTGCATGTTACACCAATCCGAGTTAAATTGGAAAGACATCCTTTGGATTGCAGAATATGCATACAACAATTCAGTGCATTCTGGAACCGGACAGACTCCTTTTTATACCCTGTATGGTCACCATCCTCGGACCTCTGACCTAGATCCACCTCTGACCCTGGAGATGCCTGCAGTAAATCACCTACATTCCACAATAACCCAAGCCTTCAAAGAAGCTACAACCCACTTACAGCAAGCCAAGAAAAAGTATAAAGAAAACGCTGATTTGCACCGAAGTAAAACTCCTCCTTACCAAGTAGGAGATCAGGTATGGCTAGCAACTAAACATCTACCCCTCAAGGGTCAGCGAACTTTTAATCCCAGATTCATTGGGCCTTACCCCATCAAAGCTATTATCAACTCAGTGGCCTTTAAACTCGATTTACCATCCAACATGCGGATTCATCCCGTTTTTCACGCATCTCTTCTAAAACCAGTACAACCTGGAACCAGACTGTCTGAGCCCCCAGGCCCTGTCCAAATTGATGGAGAATTAGAATTCGAAGTGAAAGACATTTTAGATTCCAAGATAGTTAAGTCAAAACTCTTCTATCTTGTTGATTGGAAAGGATATGGACCTCAGGAAAGATCTTGGGAACCCAGTAACTATGTTCACGCACCACGATTAATTCAACGATTCCATCGAAGATTCCCGCACAAACCAAAACCCCCGGAGGAAAAGACCTTGGGAGGGGCCTTGAGGGGGGGTACTGTCATGATGCCTACCTCCAAGGAGCCAGGCCGGGCCCAGCAACCCCAGAGGCAGACATCATTTTCCCCAGGGAAGTCTCAGCGGGCCCAAGTCGGGGCCCTTTGGACTCAGTCCTGGCGCCTTAGGCGCCAGGCTCATAGCGGACCCCAGTCCTGGCGCCTTAGGCGCCAGGCTCATAGAAGAGGATATGTGTTTAAGTGCTTGGGTGCACACTTACCTGATGCAGACCTTGCTGCTTCATCCAGGCCCTCTTGAGGCCTGAATGGGACTACTTTACCTGTAGGACTACTTCACCACCCGGGTGTGGTCGGGGAAGGATACATACCTGATTGGTGGAAGGATACATACCAGGAACTTCTTCCAAGGCTATTTAAACCCCACCCGAACAGCCACACGTGCTTCGCGTTGTTCTGCACCTAGCAGCTGGACGCTCACCGTGTCAGCTCCTGCATCCTGACTTCAGCCACGCCTGCCAGCACCCTGGAACACCTGCAAGGGGAGAAAGGAAGAGAATAGGAGAAGAAAAGCCCTTACCTGCTAAATCTGCATCCCGGAGTCATTTCTCCAACGGCCCTGAAAAGGAAGACATCATTTTAAAGGCATTTTGTTTCGATCGCTGCAGCGCTGCATTTTACTCACCTTTGCAAGGCGCTTCCATCTTCAGCAGCGATCTTCCGGATTCAGCTACGCCCCGGCGCCTAGAGGAAAAAAGACAAGAACAAAGGTGAGAGGGAGAAAAGGAATAAGGAAAGCTCAGTTTCCTTTTAAGTCTTACCTGTTGGATTATTCCCACTGCATTTCGGGTCCTGCCGCTTCCTGGCATCTCCGGACCCCGGCCCCTATGGGGAAAAAAGACAAAGACATTGAATGAGCGAATGCAAAGACATTACCTGAGCGCTCATCCAGAACTGTTTCACTTCGGGTCGGCGCCATATCTCCGGCACTCCGAACCCCGGCCCCTAAGGGGAAAAAGACATAAGCATTAGCGCTTGCTGCAATTAGACAACGAACATTATTATTAAGCTTGAACTTTTGAACAGAACTTTTACAGCGCCTTACCTGAACAGTCAAGCTTACCTGAACTCTCCTCAATCCAGTGAAGTAACTGGGTTTCAACGCGCCCCTGCATCAGAAGCAGGATGGAGAGCTCATCCTTCCAAACCCTAAGGTGAGGCTTCACGGGGAATCGTGGAGGAGGTATCGTGGAGGGTTGGAAGGGAGTGGGAGGCTTGAGCATTGTTCCACAGTTGGTAATACTCCCTTTTCACGCACAGGAGGGTATCCAACGAGCCAGGGAAGCCAGAATAGAGGGGCCCTTCCTGTCCATCTTCAGAGTTCTGCGCCTTCGACGCCGCGCCTCCGTGGGAACCAGGTGAGCGTTACATTAACTGACAAAACACTGTCACAGAAATTGTACAGCTTTGGCATAAAAATGCTCTCCCATAGAGAATGTGGATGCTACAAAGCTGCAGAACATGTAACAGGCACAGCCTTATATGGCAAATCTGAGCACATAGTCTGGCTAAGCCTTGGTCAAGCTGCATCTAGAAAAAGAGTGTTTAAATCAGACCACGATATAGAAACAATAGCCAAAAATGATCTCAACAGCCACAACATTTTTAAATACAATTTCTAGACCCATACTACCCAAACAGAAGTACTACTTTGAAAAACATATGCCTGTACCACAAAGCCCAGAATTTCTCCTACAAGAATAATGTTAAACCAGATGAAAAATTTGGAAAATACGTGGTCTTAGCTTGTGAAGGGAGCCTCATCAGACTTACCAAACCCAGCCTAATTAATCATATGAATTTATCATTTAAAACTCCTCGACAAAGAGAACTTTACTACATGGGCCTACCGTATCCTTTTAAACCATGGAGAAAAGAAAAAGATTCATTAGGCAACATTGAATGCATATGAAAACAGAATAACAAATGTCAATTTCAAGCAATACAAAAACAACCACTTGGAGAGCCACTCATAATAAATGAAGGAGAATTAACCATGACTGAAGTAGAGAACACCATGTATCAATATGAGCAATCAGAAGAAAACTTGGCCCTGCTGAAATTGCAACTAAATGATGAGCAACTAAGCATTTTCCAAGAAGTGACTAAAGAAATTGAACGCGGTTTGAAGCATAAAAGTAAAACTTCTAGCAGTCAACATTATAAACCTCTATTCTTCTAAGTGGTGAATCTGGTTCTAGAAAAACATTCTTAATAAAAAATCATCTGCAAATTCCTACAAAAGTTCACAAACAACAACCTTTCAGCTGTTCTAACAGCTCTCACAGTTTTTGCTGCCTACAACATAGGAGGTGTTACTTTACACCAACTACTGCTCCTTCCACTAGAACACCAAAACAAATTAGAGTACTACACACTATCAACAGAAGCTGCTACTGAATTACAATATGCTCCTATTAGATGAGGTAAGCATTGTATCATCCCTAATGTTGGCTTTAATTTACCTTAAATTAAGGGATGTCCTTAAAATGGACTACAAAGAACTCTTTGGAGGAAAACACGTTATTGTTTTTGGAGATCGCCTACAATTAACACCAGTGAAAGGTGAACCTATTTTTAAATCCTTAGGACACAAACAGTGCCACAACACATTTGGTAGCATAGGAAATGTAAATCCCTGGCAACATTTCCAATACAGAGAACTAACTCAAAACATGTGTCAGTCTGCACTCCCCACCTATGCTAACATTTTAAAAGCATCAGGACTGGTCTTCTTTCTAAAGATGCACAATAGTTGACTTATCCATGAGCTATATGGGCATGACACATCTGCTCCTGATGTCATGGAACAATTAGCAGAAAAACATTGCAAGCTGTACGCAATTCAATGAGACAAAGTTAAAAAAAAGAAATGCAACCAATAGTGCATATTAGCTACACAGGTAAACTGGAACTGCATGGCATGACACTCCCTGTGTCCACAAGCAAAAGCGCAAGTAAATACTTTAGAAAAATGTATCTCCCACACAGCTGGTTAGGAGAAAATGTTAACATTGTGTTCAAACTGCAGAGTAATTCTCAAATGCAACCTTGACATGGAGCAAAGTTTAGTCAATGTAGCAATTGTTACAGTTGTTAGTTTCCAGACGTATCCACATGACAACAACATTCAGCTTGTCAACATCCACTTTGACAAACTTTCAGAAGTTAAAATGATACAACGCTCAACAAGACATGTATGTATGCAGAGAACAGTTCTCTGTCTCTTGCATATGCAGTCATTATTCACAAATCACAAGGTCTAACCCTAGATCAGGCATTTAGTGACATTAGCAGCACAGTCGTTAATGAAGGTATGAGTTATGCAGCACTTTCACATCTATGTACACTTGAAGGACTATTTCTAGTCAATTTTGATGCAAACAAAGTCAAGGCTGACATTCCTTGCATCGTAGAGTACAACAGACTACATGAACTCTACACACCCCATCTCGATATGCACCCTGTTCCTGAAAAAGGTAAAGTATGAAAAAGAAAAGTAATTCAAACAGAACTGATAGCAGATCTCCCAAAGAAACTAAAACAACTGTTATTCCATCAGGTAGTACAATTACAAAACTATCTAGTGCAAACACAAGTGCACATCCATCATCAGAAAAAAAGAGAAATATTTCTCCTAAGAAACAAGTGGAGGTCCAGCAAATGACACAGAGACAGAACTCTCTGGTCCATTTAAATGTTCCAACACAACTGGTGTAAATTGCTATGCAAATGTAGCAATCAGTCTTCTGTTCCGATTGCCACCAATTGTTCAAAACATTTACTTGAACGGCTCAGACCAGTTGTGTTTACAAATGCTTGTACTTCATAGAAATGCCACAAATAATCCAATAAGGCAACAATTGGACTACTGTGCAGGAATGGTAGAATTCACCATAAACACACAGGAAGAGCCACAAGAATTTCTAATGTACTTACTGCAAGTACTGGAAAGCAAAAACATACCTATAAATGAAATCTTCCAGATTTCATGCATGTGGAAACATACATGCACTCTCTGCAGCCATGTTTCACAAGAGGGCATCCCTAATGAATGATTTGTGTATCTATTTATACCAAATTATGAATCCATTCCATTTCATCAGCTGGTACAAAATGCAAATCATGCCATATTATGCACTGTTGGCAATTCAGACAATCGTTCCACCTTGCATATACATTTACATAGCGAATATACTAATGCTTTTAAGGTACTACGCAGATGGTACCAAAAACAACTGCAAGCTTACTAGCTTCAGACACAGGCAAGTATCTCTTGGAAAGAAAACATTCACAACAGTAGGCATAATCTACCACACTGGTGCCACAACCACTGCAGGTCACTATACTGCATACATTAATAAAATATATGGTTGGTTTGAATGCAATGACACTTCCATTACTCTAAAACAGAGATTACCAGCAAATCTAACAAATGCCTACTTAATATTCCTTAAATCTAAATTTAGTCACGGACCTGTGAAACTATCAAGAGTTAGTGCACTTTAGACAGTACCTTAAGTACTGCACAATTTAAACAAACATACTGTAAAAGTTACATTCACATACATATACTAAAAAAGATTTAAAGCTGTATATTTTAAGCATATACAGCATAATACGGCCTTGCACCCAAGAATCTGGCCACTGGACACAACCATTATAATAATATGTCTACAGAAATTGAATCCGGCCATTGGATAGAACCATTATAATAATATGTGTATAGTAATTAAACATAGTGTGTGGGCAGTGGATAGTATTTTTAACATGGTGACACAATACAATTGAAGTGCAAATAGCACTTATGATTGCTTTACCATTGGGGGTACAGGTTGAGTTTATTGTACATGGTAATGAAGGATAAATCTTTGCTTCTTTTTCTGTGAACAAAACACAGTATAATATGTTTGGTAGGATAGTTTACAATGTCTCATTGGATACAATCTCACATTCTCATGTACTTTTTAGACCTTCATAATTGTCATGATCTCTGCTTCCAAAAGGTCAGGTTTTTCCCAACTCCCTTGGAAGCAGATCCATAACCCAGGTTCCGAGTGCCAACCAGTCCCAATTGGGACCTTTTGGACCCAGTCCTGGCGCCAGTGGCACCAGGCTCATAAATATGCCCAGTCCCAGCGCTGGAAGCGCCGGACTCATAATGCTTGGGTGGACTTACCTGCAGCAGACCATGCTGCTTACTTGCCTGCCAGTTGAGCCTCTGATCCTCTTCTGTTTGGAACTACTTTTCCTGTTGGGTGGGGCTGGAGCCACTCCCTAGATTCAGAACACTGGAACTCTTCTGGAAGGCAGGAACTCTTTTTTTACCAGGAACTCTTTTCTTACTTAGGCGTGGCTGTGGAAGGAGACACCTAAGCACTACAGGAGGCTATTTAAACCACACCCGGTGGATGAATCTTGCTTTGCGTTATTCTGCACCCTCTGCAGCAGAACGCTCATCGTGTCTTCTGCATCCGGTCCTGGGCCTAAGGAAAAAGGCTTACCATCCTGAATCCAGTCTTCAGCAACACCTATAAAGACAAGAAAGAACAGGTTAGCATTCCGGCATCTGAAAGGCAAAGGCTTACCATCCTGAATCCAGTCTTCAGCAACACCTATAAAGACAAGAAAGAACAGGTTAGCATTCCGGCATCTGAAAGGCAAAGGCTTACCTAATCTTCGTGCGCTCCGGAGGTCTTCACACTGCATTCCGGCATCTGAAAGACAAAAGCTTACCAACTCTTTGCACGCTCCGGAGGCCGTCGGCGCTGCATCTCGCATCTGAAAGACAAAACAAGGTGCGTTTAAAGACATTGGGGAACTTTAATACTCACGTGCCATTACTCCTTTCCACATCTAACCCAGTGGGTATCCCGGCACCCTGCAGCCGCTCCGAGCTTGTACCTGCAAAATAAAAAGACAGTTAGAGCGCTTCGTGAAGCTGGCAACAAGCACCTACTTACGTGCTTCCAGGCGCTTCTATTCATCACACGGGCTCCATCTTCAACTCACTTCAGCCCGTCATCCGCCATCGCCGGAACCCTGCAAAACAAGAGACATCATTATTAAAGACTTTAAAGACATTTGAGTTACTCGAAACTTACCGTTCGTGCAGTAAACGACGGACAGCAGTCCTCTGAAGTCAAGAGGCCTGCGCTACCTATCCAGTGAAGAAACTGGTTACAGCACCCTGCCCCGAGGCAGATGGAGAGCTCGGCATTCACTTACCTAAGGTGAGAGCGTTAACCTATGGGGGTCTACGGGAGAGGAGAAGAGGAAAGAGATAGGGACACCCCAATAACCCCAGTTCATTAACCCCGTATTTTCTATCTGCAGACATCTTACTCTGCACGTCAGGCATACAGGGCACAGAGGTCCAGCTCAAAGAGCCAACCGGGTGCTGCACATCACCTTTGAAGATACGGTAGTCGCCCAGTCAAGACCGGCGCCTCTGCGAGAATCAGGTGAGCGTTACAATAATCAGTACATTTGAAGTACTATGTTTGAAACAACATTACTGTGCATTCTTCACAATTGATGTTTTTGTTTGCATAATCATTGGGTCATTAGGAAAAGAAATCCATACAGGATAAAAAAAATGACTATATTTATTTGACATTACGTGTCACAGTATGTTTGTTTGAAGTGTGCAGTACTTAAGGGAATATTTAAGGTGCACAAATACGTGTATTTGTTGTTACAATCAGTGTTGCAGTAGGAAGAATTGTAATGGTGTATTTGCAATTAAGTGAAATTAAGTTGTTTTTTTAAGTACTTAGATACCTGTTGGCATATTGACACTGTTTTGCATTTCAAAAGCAGCATTGCAGTACTTTAGATGTAGCTACATACCAGTTGGTATATCCTAACTGTTGATATTTGTATAGTTCTGAAGGATATTTTTTGAAGCAGTTAGATACCTGTTGGTGTATTCTAACTATTTTGCTATTCAAAAGTAACATTGCAGTATTATGGATGCAGTTAGATACCAGTTGGTGTATTCTAACTGTTGATAGTTTTACAGTTCTGAAGGGTATTTTCTGATGCAGTTCAATTCAAGTTGGTGTAGTCTAACAATTTTGCTATTCAACAATAGTATTGCAGTAGTATGGATGCAGTTAGATACCAGTTGGCATATTCTAACTGTAGATAGTTTTATAGTTCTGAAGGGTATTTTTTTGAAGCAGTTCGATACCTTTTGGTGTATTCTAACTATTTTGCTATTCAAAAGTAGCATTGCAGTACTATGGATGCAGTTAGGTACCAGTTGGCGTATTCTAACTGTTGCTAGTTCTACAGGTTAGAGACTAAACTTTGTAGACCCTCATAATGAGTACATTCTAAGTACTATGATTGAAACAACATTACTGTGGGTTTTGCACCGCTGTTGTTTCTGCTTGCATAATCATTGGGTCATTGGGAAAAAAATATACAGCATTAAAAAAATACTACATTTATGTGAATGTAACTTTCACAGTAGTATTTTTGTTTCAAGTGTTTAGCACTTAAGGGAATGTTTAAAGTGCACTAACTGTTGATAGTTTCACAGGTCAGTGACTAAATTTAAGTTTAACGAATATTAAGTAGGCATTCGTTAGATTTGCTGGTAATCTTTGTTTTAGGGTAATGGAAGTGTTGTTGCATTCAAACCAACTACATCTTTTTTTAAATATATACAGTATAGTGACCTGCAGTGGTTGTGGCACCCGTGTGGTAGATTATGCCTACTGTTGTGAAGGTTTTCTTGCCAAGAGATACTTGCCCATGTGTGAACTTAGTCAGCTTGCAGTTGTTTTTGATAGCATCTGCGTTGTACTTTAAAAGCATTAGTATTACATATTGGCTATGTGCGTTTTTATGCAAGATGGAACAATTGTCTGAATTGTAAAAAGTGCATAATATAGCATGATTTGCATTTTGCACCTGCTGATGAAATGGAATGGATTCACAATTTGGTATAGATACATACACAAATCATTCATTAAGGATATGCTCTTTCTTGTGCAACATGGTTGCAGAGAGTGCATGTATGTTTCCACATGTATGAAATATGGAAGACTTCATTTATAGGTATGTTTTTGGTTTCCCGTATTAAGTACATTAGAAATTCTTGTGGATATTCCTGTGTGTTTGTGGTGAATTATACCATTCATGCACAGTAGTCCAATATCTGCCTTGTTCCTGAAACACTAAGGGGCCGATTCATGGAACAAACGTGCGCCGAAAATCTAGGCGCAAGCATGCGCAAGCATGCGCAAGCGGAAAAAAACAGGCGCACACGCACGCGTGCGATTCATGGAAGTCCCTGCGCGTGTTCACCGCGGGATGTGCGCCAAACCCGTGCATGGCGCACAAGTCACTGCAACATCGCTAAAGGCGTGCGCGACGCGCACAGTGAAAGCGCACAACCTCAGCGCACACACCAGAAAGTGGGCGGGACATGGGGCGTAACGCGCGGAATGGGGAACAACACGTGAAAATAAGGGCGTAACTGGGGATGTACTGCACTGAAGCAGAGGGAACGCCCACACGCACTCGAACCACACGTATTCATGGAATGGAATAGGGCAAAGCCACGCACAGCCAAAGCCACGCACAAGCTGAAACACGGCCGCCACACGAAGGCAGGCGGTAGAGTCCCAGCGCATCAAAAAAGTGGCGGCGCGGGAAGTTAAATACGCGATTGAGCGGGGTACGAGTATTCCGGGGGTGCGCGGGAAGTTACACACGCGATTGAGCGAGGTACGTGTATTCCGGGGGTGCGCGGGAAGTTACACACACGCGATTGAGCGAGGTACGTGTATTCCGGGGGTGCGCGGGAAGTTACACACGCGATTGAGCGGGGTACGTGTATTTCGGGGGTGCGCGGGAAGTCAAATATGCGATTGAGCGGGGTATGTGTATTTCGGGGGTACGCGGGAAGTTACACACGCGATTTGGCCGGGTACGTGGATTTCAGGGGTGCGCGGGAAGTTCCACACGCGATTTGGCCGGGTACGTGGATTTCAGAGGTGCGCGGGAAGTTACACACGCGATTTGGCCGGGTACGTGGATTTCAGGGGTGCGCGGGAAGTTCCACACGCGAATGAGCGAGGTACGTGTATTCCGGGGGTGCGCGGGAAGTTACACACGTGAATGAGCGAGGTACGTGTATTCCGGGGGTGCGTGGGAAGTTACACACGCGAATGAGCGGGGTATGTGTATTTCGGGGGTGCGCGGGAAGTTCCACACGCGATTTGGCCGGGTACGTGGATTTCAGGGGTGCGCGGGAAGTTCCACACGCAAATGAGCGAGGTACGTGTATTCCGGGGGTGCGCGGGAAGTTACACACGCGAATGAGCGAGGTACGTGTATTCCGGGGGTGCGTGGGAAGTTACACACGCGAATGAGCGGGGTACGTGTATTTCGGGGGTGCGCGGGAAGTTCCACACGCGATTTGGCCGGGTACGTGGATTTCAGGGGTGCGCGGGAAGTTCCACACGCGAATGAGCGAGGTACGTGTATTCCGGGGGTGCGCGGGAAGTTACACACGCGAATGAGCGAGGTACGTGTATTCCGGGGTGCGTGGGAAGTTACACACGCGAATTAGCGGGATACGTGTATTTTGGGGGTGCGCGGGAAGTTCCACACGCGATTTGGCCGGGTACGTGGATTTCAGGGGTGCGCGGGAAGTTCCACACGCAATTTGGCCGGGTACGTGGATTTCAGGGGTGCGCGGGAAGTTACACACGCGATATTATCAGGGTATGTGTATTACAGGGGTGCGCGGGGAGCAGCACACGTGAATTGCACGTGTGGGTCCTCCCAGGTGTACCCTCTACACCCTCCACGGCCCCTGCAGGTGGCTCACACCACAGGGGCCTACCCAGCACATGTCCTGCAGGCACCCCATCCACCATGGCCATGCCCACCAGCCAACCCACATATCAACTAGCACTACTGCCCACCAACGCATGTCCCCTTGCACCCCCAGCCACCAGGGGCAGCCTCCACCAGGCACCCACCCATGTCTCCCACCACCCCCACCCCCCAGCACTGTGGGGCACCTGCCAGCAGGCCCCCACCCATGTCCAACCCATGTCGCCCACCACCCCCACCCCCCAGCACTGTGGGGCACCTGCCAGCAGGCCCCCACCCATGTCCAACTCATGTCTCCCACCACCCCCACCCCCCAGCACTGTGGGGCACCTGCCAGCAGGCCCCCACCCATGTCTCCCACCACCCCCACCCCCCAGCCACCAGGGGCAGCCTCCAACAGGCCCCCACTCATGTCCCCCTGCACCCCCACCCCCCAGCATCCAGGGTCACCCTCCACCAGGCCCCCACTCATGTCACCCTGCACCCCCACCCCCCAGCAGTGCAGGGGCAGCCTCCACCAGGCCCCCACTCATGTCTCCCACCACCCCCACCCCCCTGCCACCATGGCCAACCTCCACCAGGCCCCCACTCATGTCTCCCACCACCCCCACCCCCCAGCCACCAGGGGCAGCCCCCACCAGGTCCTCACAATCCCCAATCATGTGCATAATGGTCAGCCTCCACAGCCAAAAAGCCCTACCAAGTAACCCATTCACCCACATGGAAATGGAAATCACATGTTACACCCCCAATGTACATGAAGCTAATGAACCCATGTCCGTCACACACAATGGTTGCAATTGAATGGGAAAACACCCAACATGACATGCATGAAACCAAAGAGATGATACCACACAGTGAAGTATGGAAACAAAATTGTATTGAAAAAAATAAAGAATGCTAAAGAAAGAAAACAAACTACAATGTGAATGAGAAAAAAAAAGCTGCATGTCCGTATAAAAACACAAAACTGCAAATGAGAATCCCAAAAAAATGTGTCCAAAGTCTAATGTAAAAAAATCTCCATGCAATAAAAAACTATGTAAAAAAATACCAAGGGTCCATGAGCCCAACTGAACAAAGGAAACCTACTAAAAAACCTACCTAAAAATCAACTATATACAAAAAGTGGAGCAGTGTCCGTCGACTCCAAATCATAATAAGAAAGAAAGGAAACCTAAAACTAAAGAACTATATACAAAGGCGGCGGGCAAGTCCAGCGGCTCACTCCGTGGTGTCCCGGGCCAGGGCATCATCGAACTCCTGTTCGATGTCCCGGAGGCGGTCCAGTTCCATGGCCCCGAGGGTCCGCAGGGACGACGACGTGTCCTCCTCCAACCCCCTGCGATTGCCTCGAGGCACTCGGCCCGCCTCAGGGCCCTCCGCATGGAGTTCTCCGCCCTGACCATTGTGAGCCGCGCCTCTTCCGCCCGCCGCCGCTCCGCACCTATGGCGTGGCCCAACCGCTGCCACACGGAAGACACTCTCTGTCCTGGGTCCCCCTGCCCTCCGGCCGATGCCTGCCCCTCCGATGTCGTAAGCCCCGAGCCTTCATGTCTCCCACCATGTTGCTGCTGCTGCTGCTCTGCCTCTGCACGTGCACTGCCTCCTGCTGCCTGCACATCCTCCGCCGGCTGGGGTGCAGTCGTTGACGTGGCCACCCCTGCTGGACGTCCGACTCCCGACTGTGGCAGGGATGCCTCCTCCACCAGCCTGGCTGCACCGTCAGAGGCAGCTCCACAGGGCACCCAGGTGACTGATGGGTGGGAAGATGGCACAGAGTACGACTGGCGCGTAGGGGGTCCAGCTGAGGAGGGGGTCATGGCAAGCCCCATCAGACGGAGGAATCCGGCCTGGGTGACCTGTCCCAGCAGGCTGACGTGGTCAACGAGCCATTCGAGATGACGTGCAGTCTCTCCATGAAAAGACTGCAGGTCACCTCGCATGGCCCGTTGACGCAACGCCACACCAGCCAAGACAGGCTCAACCCGGGCCTGGATAGCCACGTCCGCAGGCAGAGGAAGGCCAGTTGACGTCAGCTCATTCCCTGCCTGAAAACTGGTCTGGACATAGGCATCCCTGCTGGTGCAAGATGATGCAGGGACAGGATCAGGGACAGGATTGCACACAGGCACCTCTGCGGCGGCCTGTGCTGCCTCCTGTCCCTGGTCCTGCACTGCACCACTAGCACCAGTGGGATCCCCACCCCCAGACCCCGTCTCTGGTGCTTGCACGGCCTCCTCCTCCACCAAACCCCCCACCAACCTGGATGACTCTGTGCCATCTTCCCCCGTTGGGCCCTGTGGGGTCCCAGCTGCCCCTTCTGCTGCCGAGGAGTCCAACTGCAACCTCCGCCTCTTGGACCTCCCCCCGGCAGCTGCGGCCTGGGACGCGGCACCGGACTCCTCACTCCCCGACGAGATGACAACATGGGAGGGGAGCCGGGCCTTGCGTCTCCGGCTGGCGGTCGGATCCCCGCCGCTGTGCTCCACAGCACCTTCTCCGCCCTCTTCATCAGTTGACGCTGCAGACAGGGAGAAACAAAACACATGCATCAGGGCAATGTACAATGGACACATACACACATGACAGTTGTACATGAGTGGCATTGGCAAACCTCAGACATGTCATCACGATCCCCAACACACATGTCATTACAACTCGCACACACGAGCCATACCACAGCCATATCGCAACTGCCAACACCATCCATACACATACAACAGCATGAGCAGCCAAAGGTGAGCCAGACATCACATGCAACACAGGAAGTGCACCACACATGTACACACACCACCACACTTGCATGCATGTGTACACCTCTGCCAAGTGTGCATCCATGTCACATCTGCCCATCAGGCTTCCACATACCGCTGTCACATGCATCCATGTTGCATCACTGTTGCACCCTTGTCAAATACACACACATGCACATGTACACAGCGCTGATACATGCAGCTGAAAACAACATACATGCGTGACATCACGGACATGTCTACTCACATACACATTCATACAAACTTGTGTGCCCACACAACTGCATTTGGCATGCAAGCCCACACACACAGGCACCATCCATGTCTCACACATTACAGCCCTCGCATGTGTCAGCCCCACGGCCCTGTACACCCGCACCCATACTCGACCCCATACAAACAGATGTGCAACCTGCACACTACTGAACAATCACCACACGCACTGCTCACAATCAGGATGCATGTACACTCACCGCTCGACTCCAGACGGGTCTGCCTCTCAAGGACCTGGACGTGGAGCGCTGGGGATATGTGTTCCAGGACCCTCATCTGTTCCTCCGACAAGTGGCCCCGGCGCCCCTTGGCATCCGCTGCCTTCAAGAGGCGCCGGGCCTTGTTCAGGGTCCTGGACCTGAAGTCCTCCCAGCGCTTCTTGACATGTTGGAAGTCGCGGACTGCCACCCCCTCCGCGTTGATGGCAGTCACGATGTCAGTCCAGATCCGAGTCCGTCCTTCCTTGTCGGCGCGGGAACTTCCGAAGAGGGCATCATACTGCCCCAGGACTTGCTCCACCAGGACACCAACTTCGGTGGCACTGAAGCTGGTGCCCCTCTGCCTCTCTGGCCGGGGGTTGTCAGTGGTCACAGATGGAGTTTGCCCCGACATGACAACCCCAGAGGCAGGAGTGGGTGGGCAACTGGGTCCTGGGGCTGGGCTGTGGAGCGATGGAATCCCAGTCGGGAGTCTTCGGTTCCAGCAGGGGTGGTCACACCAACAGCACCCCTGGCTGATGTGCAGGCAGCAAATGGCAGGGCACGTGGGCAGCAGGCAGTCAGGCAGCAGCAGATGGCAGGTGGGAGCGTGCTCGGGGCTCTGGGGGGCAGTAGTTCGGCCTTCTGGGCAGGAGCGTGGTCTTCCGTGTGCTTACGCGTGGCCAGCTTGATACGGAGTGATTTGGCACGTGAAAATTCTGCACGTCAGCGTGGAATTCGAGGAAAGGCCCTTAGCGCGTAAGCGCGTCTGCACGCATACGCATTTTCATTGGACCAAAGGCCCTCAGCGCGTGAGCGCGTCTGTGACGTGACGTGCGAGGGAGTATCCCTCATTGCACGTGATGACAGAACACACGTGGATTTCAACCAATCCCGTGTGAAAGTTCACGGCACCCCGGAACACACGTACCCAGGCCAATCGCGTGTAGACTTTCTCGCGCACCCCTAAAATCCACGTACCCAGTCCAATCGCGTGTAGACTTTCTCGCGCACCCCTGAAATCCACGTACCCAGGCCAATCGCGTGTTGACTTTCTTGCGCACCCCTGAAATCCACGTACCCAGGCCAATCGCGTGTAGACTTTCTCGCGCACCCCTGAAATCCACGTACCCAGGCCAATCGCGTGTAGACTTTCTCGCGCACCCCTGAAATCCACGTACCCAGGCCAATCGCGTGTTGACTTTCTCGCGCACCCCTGAAATCCACGTACCCAGGCCAATCGCGTGTAGACTTTCTCGCGCACCCCTGGAATCCACGTACCCAGGCCAATCGCGTATGGAAACACCCGCACACCCCTGGAATACACGCTCCCAGCTCTGCGTTTGCTGCTGCCCTTTGCGCTGGGTTGGGGATTTTGATGGCTTTTCCCTGCGCGAGAGGCGTTCTTGGAGGCGTAACTGGCGCTGCTGCAGGGTCGCTGCGCCACTGTGCGCCACGGCTGGTTTTGGTGGCTGGAATCCATGAATACGCTGTGCGCGGAAATGGATTTTAGCGCACGCGGCTGGCGCAGGGATTCGCACGCGCACACTGATGACAGAACACACGTGGATTTCAACCAATCCCGTGTGAAAGTTCACGGCACCCCGGAACACACGTACCCAGGCCAATCGCGTGTAGACTTTCTTGCGCACCCCTAAAATCCACGTACCCAGTCCAATCGCGTGTAGACTTTCTCGCGCACCCCTGAAATCCACGTACCCAGGCCAATCGCGTGTTGACTTTCTTGCGCACCCCTGAAATCCACGTACCCAGGCCAATCGCGTGTAGACTTTCTCGCGCACCCCTGAAATCCACGTACCCAGGCCAATCGCGTGTAGACTTTCTCGCGCACCCCTGAAATCCACGTACCCAGGCCAATCGCGTGTAGACTTTCTCGCGCACCCCTGAAATCCACGTACCCAGGCCAATCGCGTGTTGACTTTCTCGCGCACCCCTGAAATCCACGTACCCAGGCCAATCGCGTGTAGACTTTCTCGCGCACCCCTGAAATCCACGTACCCAGGCCAATCGCGTGTTGACTTTCTCGCGCACCCCTGAAATCCACGTACCCAGGCCAATCGCGTGTAGACTTTCTCGCGCACCCCTGAAATCCACGTACCCAGGCCAATCGCGTGTTGACTTTCTCGCGCACCCCTGAAATCCACGTACCCAGGCCAATCGCGTGTAGACTTTCTCGCGCACCCCTGGAATCCACGTACCCAGGCCAATCGCGTATGGAAACACCCGCACACCCCTGGAATACACGCTCCCAGCTCTGCGTTTGCTGCTGCCCTTTGCGCTGGGTTGGGGATTTTGATGGCTTTTCCCTGCGCGAGAGGCGTTCTTGGAGGCGTAACTGGCGCTGCTGCAGGGTCGCTGCGCCACTGTGCGCCACGGCTGGTTTTGGTGGCTGGAATCCATGAATACGCTGTGCGCGGAAATGGATTTTAGCGCACGCGGCTGGCGCAGGGATTCGCACGCGCACACTGTGCGCCAGCCGCGTGCGCCACTTGTGCGCCAATTTCTATGAATTGGCCCCTAAGTGTTGTCAGGATTATTTGTGGCATTTCTATGAAGGACAAGAATTTGTAAACACAACTGGCGCGAGCCTTTCAAGTAAATGTGTTGCACAGTTGGTGGCAATTGGAACAGAAGATTGATTGCTAGATTTGCATAGTAATTTACAGCAGTTGTGTTGGAAAATGTAAATGGACCAGAGAGTTCTGTCTCTGTCATTTGCTGGACCTCCACTTGTTTTTTTAGAAGAAATATTTCTCTTTATATATGCTGCTGCATCTGCACCTGTGTTTGCACTAGATAGTTTTGTGGTTATGATATGATATGACATTTATAATGCGCTATAAACACGTGTTTCGAGGCGCGACGAGGCAAGGGAGGGGGAGCGGGAGGGGGGACAGACAATCATCCTACTAGGCCAGGTGTCATTCAGATCTCGCAAGTGCATGGGAGGGGGAAAGGGAAAAGTGTGTGGGGGAAGGGAGAGGGGAAAGTGCAGTATAGGGATAGTAAAATAAATAAGATAAATAAACAGCCAGATGGTGGCAAGTGCAAGGTAAGAGCAACATAAGTGCTGGTGGGGGTCTGTAGGGATACAGAGTAACAGTCCCGAGGTGCGGGGGTAGCCAGGGAGGCAGTGCAGGTGTTCCTAGGCCTGAGATCAGAATGGGTGGCCAGGTAACCAGTGCCGATTCAGCCAGGAATTCAGCAGGGGAGAGGGGGAGAGAATGCAGAAGCAAAGAGGAAGGTTTTGAGAAAGAGGAAGGTTTTGAGGTGCTTCCGGAACCGGAGATGGTTCTCCTCAAGTTTCAGGGAGGCAGGAAGGCTGTTCCAGAGGGAGGCCCCTGCTGAAGAGAGAGAACTACCTCCAACTCGTCGCTTGGAGAAGCGACGGACCCTGAGGGAGTTGGAGGCGGATGAGCGAAGAGCTCGAGAAGGAAGATATTTGGGAAGAGAGAGTTGAAGGTAATGCAGCCCCAGGCCACAGTAGGCCTTGTGGACAATGCAGAGGGTTTTGAATTTAATCCTCGCAGACACTGGGAGCCAGTGCAGAGATTTGCCAAGTCTCGCAGTCCTGTTCTGGATAAGTTGCAGAGGGCGGAGAGTAGAGGCAGGCAGATTTAGATAGAGGCTGTTACAATAGTCCAGCTTAGAGAGAACCAGCGCTCTGGAGACGGTGAGCATCTGGTGGAAGGAGAGGAAAGGAAGAATACCTCTGAGGAGGTGTAGCTGGTAGTGTGACTTCTTAGAGACGTCAGAGATTTGAGGAGAGAAGGAGAGTGTGGAGTTGAAGATGACCCCAAGGTTTTTAGCCTTGCAGGTGGGAGCAGAGGGCCAAAAGAGGCTCGCCAGAGAGCTGCAGGGAAGGAGGGAGTGGGTGTGCCAATGAGTAAAATCTCAGTCTTACTGGCATTGAGGCAGAGGTCATTGGTGCCACACCACTCCTGGATAGCAGACAGACAATCAGAGATGAGGGAAGGAGAGGAGGAGGCTGAGGGTAGCCTGAAAATGAGCTGGGTATCATCTGCGTAACACTGAAAATTGGGCCAGAGAGCAGTGATGTGGTGGGCCAGGAGTGCCAGGTATTGATTGAACAGCCAGGGAGAGAGGTTAGATCCCTGGGGACACCACAGGTAGAGAAAAAGATATCAGAAAGGAAGGACCCAAGTTGGGCCTGAGAGGGTCCGTCAGAGAGGAAAGAGGTCAGCCACCCCAGAGCCTAACCAGTGATTCCCAGGTTGTCACGGAGATGGTTGAGCAGGATGGCATGGTTGACAGTATCAAAGCAGAAGAGAGATCAAGCAAAATGAGGAAACACGAGGTGTTGGAGTCAAGGTTGGAGAGCAGGTCTTCACGGATGTTCAGGAGAGCATCTCCTTGATAGAGTAGCAGTTGTTTTTAGTTTCTTTGGCGGTATTGTTGGGAGATCTCTTAAAAGTTCTGTTTGCATTAATTTTCTTTTTAAAAGTTTACCTTTTTCATGAACAGGGTACATATCAAGATGGGGTGTGTAGAGTGCACGTAGTCTGTTGTACTCTAGGATGCAAGCAATGTCAGCCTTGGCTTTGTTTGCATCAAAATTGACTAGAAATAGTCCTTCGAGTGTACGTAGATGTGAAAGTGCTACATAACTCATACCTACTTTAAAGACTGTGCTGCCAATGTCAATCAATGCCTGATGTAGCGTTAGATCTTGTGATTTGTGACTAGTGACTGCATATGCAAGAGACAGAGGAAATGGCTCTCTGCGTACATATATGTCATTGAAAAGAAGGAATCATGCTGTTGAGCATCCTATCCTTATATCTTCTGAAGGTTTGTCAAAGTAGATCTTGAAAAAATGAATGTTGTCATGTGGATATGTCTGGAAGCCAACAACTGTACCAATTGTTCCATTGACTAAACCTTGCTCCACATCAAGACTACGTTTCAGAAATACTCTGCAGTTTAAACAAAACATTAACATTTTCTACAAACCAGCTGTGTTGGACATACATTTTTCTAAGCTATTTAGTCATGCTGTTGCTTGTTGACACATTGGGGGTGTCATGCCATGCACTTACAGTTTGTCTGTGGAGCTAATATGCACTATTGGTTGCATTTTTTTTTTTAACATTGTCTCATTGAATTGCATACAGCTTGCTAGGGTGGGCATTAAGTATATACATTTTACATTTTTTTGTGCTAATTGTTCCATGACACCAGGTGCAGATGTGTCACGCCCATATAGCGCATGGATGAGTCTACTATTTAAGATAGATTGTGCATCCTTAGAAAGAAGACTAGTTCTAATGCTTTTTAAAATGTTAGCATAGGTGAGGTCTGCAGACTGACACATGGTTTGAGTTAGTTCTCTGTATTGGAAATGTTGCCAGATATTTACATTTCCTATGCTGACAAGTGTGTGTATGTGTCCTAAGGTTTTATAAATAGGGTTGCCTTTCACTGTTGTTAATTGTAGGACATCTCCAAAAACAATAACGTGTTTTCTACCAAAGAGTTCTTCGTAGTCCGTTTTAAGGACTACTTGTAATTTGAGGTGAATTAAAGCCAAAATGAGGTTGGAGACCGTGCTTACCTCATCTAATAGGAGTATTTTCATTTGTTTCAGAATTCTGCGTACTTCAGTAGCAGCTTCTGTTGATAGTTTGTAGTACTCTAATTTGTTTTGGTGTTCTACTGGAAGGAGCAGAAGTCAGTGTAAAGGCCACCTCCTATGTTGTAGGCAGCTAAACCTGTGGGGGCTGTTACAACAGCTGAAAGGTTGTTGTTTGTTAACATTTGTAGGAATTTGCTGATGATTTTTATTAAGAATGTGTTTCCAGAACCAGCTTCACCACTTACATAGAGGAGTAGAGGTTTATAATTTTGACAGCTACAGGTTTTTCATTTATGCTTCAAACCATGTTCAATTTATTTAGTCACTTATAGGAAAATGCTAAGTTGCTGATCATTTAGCTGTGATTTCAGCACTGACAAGTTTTCTTCTGATTGCTCATATTGATACATATTGATGGTTTTCTCTACTTCAGTCATTTCTAATTCTGCTTCATTTACTATGAGTGGCTCTCAAGTGGTTCTTGGCGTCCTGTAACAGAAGGTTGACTGCCCTCAGGAGTGTCTTCTTTTAGTTGTGCTTCAACATCTTCCTCTTGTTGGCGTTCATTGTCCAACATGTTTTTGTTTTGCTTGAAATTGACATTTGTTATATTGCTTTCATTTGCATTGAATGCAGCTTGAAATGAGTTATGGTTGTGTAATACATCTTCTTCTTTTCTCCATGGTTTAAAAAGTTGCAGTAGGGCCATGTAGTAAAGTTCTCTATGTTGAGGAGTTTTAAATGATAACTTCATATGATTAATTAGGCTGGGCTTGGTAAGTTTGACAAGGCTCCCTTCACAAGCTGAGACCACGTATTTTCCACATTTTTCATCTGGTTTAACATTATTCTTGTAGGAGAAATGTTGGGTTATGTGGTACAGGCACATGTTTTCCAAAGCAGTACTTATGTTTGGGTAGTATGTGTCTATAATTGTATTTCAAAATGTCGTGGCTGTTGGGGTCATTTTTGGCTATTGTTTCTATTTCTTAGTATGATTTCAGCACTCCTTTTCTGGATGCAGCCTGACCACGGCTTAGCCAAACTATGGGCCTCATTACATGGATGGCGGTAAGGGTTTACCGGTACCAGTGCCGGTAAACCCTTACCGCCTTACTATGAGGTCCCTTTGTGGGACCCTACCTTAATGGCTGGTTTTACCAGCCGTTAAGGATGGGACCCGCAAAGGGACCTTGGAGGTAATTACTTTACCGCAATTTGCAGTACCGTAATTACCGCCTTCCCCATTCCCATTGAACCCTATGGGAGCAAAAATGGGAATGGGGAAGTGCCATGGTGAATGGGGAATTACCGCCCCCACATACCTTGGACTAGGGCAGTAAAATACTGGCGGCAACCATGGCGCTAATAGCGCCATGGTTACCGCCATCCGTGTAATGAGGCCCTATGTGTTCAGATTTGCAAAAATAAGGCTGTGCCTGTTAAACGGTCTGCAGCTTCGTATCATCCATATGCTCGATGGGAGAGCATTTCCATGCCAAAGCTGTACAATATTTGTGAAAGTGTTTTGTCAGATGATATGTCATCCCATAGGTATTTTAGCTCTGTTTTCTCAGGTTTGGTTAGGCAGGCTGTGTCATATCTTGCAACAGCAGTGGAATTATCTGCAATATATTGTATATCTACGTTTGCATTCCACAAGAGGGCAATGATTGCATTGCAATCATTGATGTACTTTGAAACTTCATTTCTTTGAATGCTGTATATGTTTTTAGGCAATTCTCCTTTCACACTGTGTCTAACAGAAGACATGAAGCTGTTTACTTGTCCTTTGCTGAAACTGATCTAGCCAAACCAAAGCAGCATTTGGTGTAGTATTTACCTTTGTTCTTATAACTGTGTCAGCAGTATTTGCCACACTTATGTTTTTGAAAGCGTAAAATGTGTGTACATAGCTCACTATGTGTGGTTTCTGAAGAGATGTTGCAGGTTATGCATTTGGGAATGAACTGCAAAACAGTGGCCTCACTGTCATGAACAAATTTAGAACCATCTTGTATCCACAAAAGCATGTACATGTGTGGTGTTGCTCTGGAATGATATTCTTTTCTCCAAAAGAAGTGTTCCACTTCTCCGAGGGGAGGAATATTTTTATTACAGATGAAGTCAGCATAAAGTGGTGGTCAAAGTATCTTGATACATTTACAGGGTCAAGAGAGCAGATTTACCCTGGTGTTTTATGTCTATCCCTAGTTTGTTTTGGTTGGCTATGCGTAGAAGTCGTGCAAGTCATCCCATGCATATTCTGCACAACTTAAAGTCACAAACCATGTGGGTTGGGTGAGGTTCCTTAGCATACATCGTACAGCAGTATGATGTCGGAAACAGTATTCCTTAATGAAATGCATGTTTGCCAAGAGATTTGTGATACTTGACTGCAAAACTTAAACTTTGGGACTCATTACGAGTAGTCCGGCAAAAACTGATTCATTACCGGCATGCCGGTAAGAGCTGGTTCGTGCTCGTATGAACCCGCCAATAGCAGGTGATTACGAGTGCACGAGCATGTGCGAACCCCCATGCCGGTAATGGCAATACCGGCATGCCGCTAAAGGCCCTCTAACCCCCCCAATGCCGGCATCGCGGGACCCAGCGATACCGGCACCGCCTCGGAGCAACCCCTAAATACCGGCATGGTAATACCAGCATGGTAATACCAGGTTCGCAAAACCGGACGTTAGGACTTGCGTTACTGCCCCCAGACAGTCCCTCATGAGGATTGCAGATGCGTTAACGGCAGCAGTGTTCGCAGCGATGGCCGCTGTGGTCTCCCCAATGGCAGTAGCAATGGCCCTCCTAGTGTCCTCCCCATCTGCAATATACTGCCGCATGAGATCAAGCATTTACTCCTGTCGTGCCTCCACCCTCGACAGGCGAGCCTCAAAGGTGTTGGTGGTTGCTGGAGTGCTGGAGTGCTGGTGGCTGGAGTGCTGGTGGCTGGAGTGCTGGTGGCTGGAGTGCTGGTGGCTGGAGTGCTGGTGGCTAGAGTGATGGTGGCTGGAGTGCTGGTGGCTGGAGTGCTGGTGGCTGGAGTGCTGGTGGCTAGAGTGATGGTGGCTGCAGTGGTGGTGGCTGGAGTGGTGGTAGCTGGGGTGGTGGTAGCCGGAGTGGTGGATGGTGCATGCATGGGGCCCACATCCAGGGTGCTGTCCTCCTCGAAGAGGCACATGTCGGAATCTCTGAGGTCGGAGTCGTGGAGGCAGGGCTCGTCACTGCTGTCGGCCCCCATATGGGCTTGGGGGTGGTCGGGGGGCTAGGGGTGGGTGTAGTGCACACGACTGTGACACCCTCAGTGTCCACATTTGCATCCACAATGTCTGCGGTGGTTGGTGGTGCAGGAAGGGAAACCCCTCCCACTGTTGTGGGTGGCTGCTGCTGGTCTTGATGTGTGTGGCCCACACTGGCAGCAGGTGTTTTTTTGCTGGGTTTCAACCCGGTCTGGCACACTGCCTGTTGGTCTGGCCTGTTTCTCTGGCTGGGGGGTGGGGGTGGCGGTGGCCCTTGCCCCATGGCGTGATGTTGATGTCCTTGCGTTCCTCTCCTGACTGGCATCTTCCTCATCGGTGCCTGGGGGTTAGAAGAGATGCAGGTCATCAGTGATGGTGTCACATGCCAGCAACATACTATTGCGCTGTGATATATTCATACATTCATGCATCCATTTATTACAGGGGTCTGGCAATTGGTGTTCTGAGGGGGCATGTAGGCTATTAATGCATGGCAGGTGGCATGCCATTGATCTGGGGACTGTGTGTTGGGTTACATGGGCACGGTCGTGTTATGTTGCCCGTTTGTTGGTATTGGGATTGGCACTCAGCATGCATTTGTGTGTGGCAGGGTGTGGCACGCATTCTTGACTGGATATGTTGATGTGGGTCTGGGACATGCATTGGCTTGCCTAGTCTCACTTCCACGTCACTTGTGCTATGTCATGGTTCCCCTACAGGGATGTGCAGGGTCACTCACCTCCTTCTGGGGAGGATGCGGCGCCCATCTCCATCTCTCCAAATCCCTCTATTGACTCTGGATCAATGAATGAGCTGGCAGTCTCCTCCCAGGGCATCAGCTTTGCTGGTGAGTGTGGCCCCCCGCCTGTCGTCATGGCCGCCCTCCTGTTGACTGCCAGGATGTTCCTCACCCTCAAGCGGAGGTCGTCCCACCTCTTGCGGCAGTCACGCACAGTACGTGGGGTGGTCCCCACGGCCGACACCCTCTGGGCAACCTCCTGCCAGATTTGCTTTTTCTTCATCTGGGCAGCAAGCTTCATGTCATTTGACTTGATTATGTCTGCATGTGCAGCCAGAGTGTCCGCCAGCATGTTGAGCTCAGCGTCAGAGAAACGCTGTTTCCGCTTCCAGGGGGTCGTCTTCCGGGTGGCCTTGGACATCCTCAGGGTTTTCTGACGCAGCACGACACAAAAAGACTGGTGGTTAGGGAGGATAGCAATGGATTGTGTTTTTAAAGATGGCCGCCGGCCCATTTCCAGTTCCTGCATGATGACGTTATTTCCGCCTTGGAGCAGGCGTGGAACCTACTTCTGACACGTGTTCTGCTACAACACCTGCAACCTCAGCCCCCACAAGCCCTGTGCGGATGACCCGGAGGAGTGCACAGCACTCAGAGATGCCACCCCCGGATAACAAAAAGGCCAAGAAGTAGAGTGTCCAGACAATGGGAGTGGGACACATGGTTGTTGGTGAAGGGAACAATCATTTGAGTACATTTGGGGACATTTGGGGTTTGTAGGGTGGGTTAGGGAGTTCAATGGGGGTTATTGGGGTTTGTAGGGTGGGTTAGGGAGTTCACTGGGCGGTATTGGGGTTTGTAGGGTGGTTTAGGGTGTTCACTGGGGGTTGGGGGGAATGTTCACATTGTTTCCTGTTTGAAAAATACACCCGTTGTGTGCCAAAAATTCAATGGCTGGACATTCTTCATTTTGTGCATGTTCATTTAATGTGTGATGGTGTTCAGTGGCCAACTCCCAACAATACAAGTGTGCATGTCCACATGGAGCCAGTGTGTCACTGACACATGTCTATCATAGTCCCTGTGTTTCAGAAGTATTCGTGAATTAGTGCTTGGCGTACAGCATGGCCATCCCGTGCATCACGTACTGGCAGGGGGGCTACTTCACCTCCGTCTCCATCATCATCATCCTCACCCGGGCCATGCATGTCAATGTCAGGTGGCAGTGGTACATTTCTCCGGACGCACATGTTGGGCAACATGACACAGGCCATGGTGATCTTTGCCACCTTCTCAGGCCTATATAGGAGTGCCCCACCAGAACTGATGAGGCAGCGGAACCGTGCCTTCAATAGGCCAAAGGTCTGCTCAATCACAACACGGGTACGGGTGTGCACACAATTGTACTCCTCTTCATGGCTGTTCTGCGGGTTCCGCACATGAGTAAGTAGCCACGGCCTCAAGGGATATCCTCCATCACCAGCAAGCAGATACAAATAGGTGTGTGTCACTCTGAACTGCCACCTTCAGGGAGCACACTCATGGCGGCAGCTATTTGGTGTGGGCATGCTCATGTCCCTGTACGCATGCAAAAATGTCACCTAGATGCAATCTATACTGTCATGAAGTGTGGTAGTCTGGATGGCGTTCAATACATGATGCAGGGTGTAATCATGCATGCTGAGGCAGATGTGCTGTGGTAGTGCAACAATGTTTAGCCTCCAATTCATGCTGTTCATTCTTCACTATGCATGGTCACACTGACCACATTGCCACAGTTGCCATCCTGTTCATTCATGCATTGCTTGCCATCACCATGGTGGCCTGGTTGTGCCTCTTACTTGTTGTCATCGATATGCATAATTTGTGAAATGTGGCCCAGTGATGTGTCATGTTCTGTTTGGCCGGTTCAGGTCAGGAGTGTTTAGCTCTGTATGCATTCTCCAATCACCGGCAATTGCCACCCAGGTGGAGTATGCCCCCTCTTTCCCACCCAGGTGGAGTATGCCCCCCCTTTCTCACCCAGGTGGGTATGCCCCCCCCTTATGCATCCCTACACATCAGTACCCCAAAGCACTGCCATGGGACAGTTGTGCAACTCACCAAGCAGCCAGGCACGTGGTCCAGCATGTCTCGCCGTGTGATGGGGTAGCGAGGAGTTGCGCAGTACCATGGCATCATGTGTTGATCTGGGAAATCGGGTGCAGCAATGTGTGATGATCTTGCTGGAGTCACATACCATTTGCACATTGGAGTGGTATTGCTTGCGATTGCGGTAAACCGCCTCTATGGCATGGGGGACTACCAATTCCACATGGGTGCAGTCGAGAACACCAACACAATTGGGCATGCCTGCCAGTGCATGGAAGCCTACTTTGGTGTCGGCTATCTCCTGGGCAGTCCGTGGTAGGGATATGTGGCTGCTTGCGTGCTTCAGGAGGGCATCCAGCACTTGGTTCAACATGCGTGAAAATAGTGGCTGTGAAATGCCATGCAGCTGGCCCACTGTGTGTTGGTAGGTGCCTGTGGCCAGGAAGTGGAGCACAGACACCACCTTTAGTAGCGGGGGGATGGCAGTGTGTATTTCTATGAGGCTGGTAATGTCGTTCTGTATCATGTCCACTATGGTGGTGATGGTGTCATGGTCCAACCGCTACAGGGTGTGGATCTGCTCAGGGGTTAAGTTAAAAGGGCTGGGTCTGGTGCGAGGGATTGGTGGTTTCCTACGAGGCACTGCTGGCTGCGCTGGTGGTAATTGCTGAGCCTGTCTCACCCTCCTTCTCCACCTGCGTCTCCTCTGTGCTGCCTGTTGTTGCTGCTGTAGTTGTTGTTGCTGTTGTTCTTGTAGTTGTAGCAGTTTGGGCATGTCTCCAGCACCATGATTGCAACAGCTAGTGGTAGCATTTTGGTGTTGGAAGGGGTGTGGTGTGTGGGTGTGCTCATTTTATACTGGCCCAGCCTCCATTGACTCCACCTGTGGGGATTGTGTACACCTGTGGCAGTTGCCTTGTATCCTGATTGTTGTTTGCGGGTGGTCCGCGATGCCTGTATGGGCGGCATCGTGCAGCCCGTGGATACCAGCTTCGTGATGCCGGTATTTGCATGTCCGCGTGGGTTGGGATTACCTCCTATTACCGGCATGCCGATATTTGCTCCCAGGAGGGGCGCATGTACGCGGCCATGCCGCTATTAGTGGCACCGTTATTTAGGGTGCCGCTAATAGCAGGTTGACGGGTCGTGATACACTGGAGTGGTAAGCGATGCTGGTAATCCATTACTGGCATCGTTTTTCGCTTACCGGCAACCTCGTAATGAGGCCCTTTGTCTTTTATCTTTTGAAGTAGTGAGTAGCAGACATGTTTAAAAAATTGGAGCCTGTTTTCAATGTGTGTACAGCTCCATAACATAGAGTTGCTAGTTCACTTTCAAACAGAAGGTGAAATATGTATTCAACATTTTGTCTGAATCTGGGGTCTTCAGAATACATTCGTAAAGAGCAGTATTCTGATGCTGTTATCTGTGGCTCTTTCATCATATCTTCCCCCTTTTCCTGTAGGAAAGAGTAGAGGAAAGGCTTGTGCTTCTACACTTTTCTCCTATATGCTGATTCGCGATCCTTTGGCTTGACACATTTGATATGTTTCTAATGCATCGTCTATGGTGTCATTGGAGTGCAGAGGTTGAATTGTATACTGGTCTAAAATATTGGATGCTGTAATAGGATCTACAAGTTCAAATCGGCCAGTTGATGAGGAATCCTGAATTATTTGGGTGGTTTCCCTTAAGTTCTGTTCAATGCTTATATATTTGTAGTAGTCATTGTTTTCTTTTAGATATTGTAGGGCTTTTCTAACTTTGTTTAAATCTACTAGTTGTTACCACATTCTTTTGTCTTTCGTTGGTACACCATTAACTAGGATAATGAAAGATTGATCTATTGACCATTGTACTCCCAGAGTATCTTCATTTTCATTAAGATCTAATGGCAAATTAACTACTTTGTCACAAATGCCTTTTAGTAATTCAGAAAGAGGCATTCTGGCTTTTTTGGGTTGAATGCATATTATAGCTTGAAATTGGTGTACTGTTTGAATTATAATGCTCTCATACACATTAAGCTGCTGGAGAGGATTGGGAGGTGGGAATATTTCCAAGTTATTAGTGACAGCCTGTCAAGGCTTTTGGTTATTATCAAGCTCTGTATTGCAGTATGTGCAAAGTATTGAGGTTATTTTGTATTTGTTTTCTGTTATAAGATATAGCGGTAATTGGAACCATTGGGATTCCTCATTGTCTTCTATTTTGTAAGTCATTTCTACAGTTTTTGTGCTCTTTTTATAAAAAGGTATGCAACAACACACACATACTTGGTTTGGTACTTCAGCAGATGTGCTTTAAAACTTTGCTATTTCTTTTTTGTACTTGTTTATTAGAAAATTGGCCTTTGTAAGGTTTTCGTTAATGTTCTTTAAAGCTACTGAATTTTCTAAGTCATCTTCACTTCCAAAAAATTTACTTTGGATGTGGTCTATTTGTTGAAGGCGTTCTTTGGCTGTCCCTTGTAAGAGAATGTTATTAAAATGTTGCAGTTGTAAAGCAGGACTTTTTGCAGTCTCTGGAGAAGATTCTGTGTAGTGGAATGTTTTTTTAATTAGTTTTATTGGCATATCATCATGGTTAATTTTTATCAATTTGCAATTGCAAGTTGAGTGATTACACTTCGTAACATGTGAGAATTAAATTTGTTTTACAACAGCAACAACATGATCACCCCTACTACCCGTCTTGATTCTGAACCCCAACCCACCCCCCTATCGAACGATTCTGGCTCTCCATATGTGACCAGCATTTAGTTTGCTGGAGCCTGCCTCTGCCAGTCTGCGCTCCTCTGCTATCTCTCCTAGTGGGAGAAGGATCAATTTGTTCGCATTCACCTTGAAACCTGATAGCGCACGTATTTTTCTGCTATCTGGAGTATTCTTGGCACTATCCCTGTCACTTCTGAGAGGTATATCATGATGTCGTTCGCATACATGCTTAATTTATGAAGCTCATCTCCCACCCTTATTCCCTTTATCTGCTCATTTTTCCAGATCTCTTCTCCCAGAGGCTCCATCACAAGGGCAAAAAGGAGTGGGGACAACGAGCAGCCCTGTCTGGTCCCCCTGCTTAGCCCAAATTCTCTAGATTTTGCCCCGTTCATCACCACCCTTGCCTTGGGACAGGAGTAGATGGCTTAGATGGCTCTACACATTCTGGCTCCCACCCCTATTTTCTTTAACACTGCGAACAGGAACCCCCATTCCACCTGGTCAAATGCCTTTTCCGCATCTGGGCTTAAGAGTACGTGGTCTCCCTGGCTTCCTACTACATGTTCCATGAGATCAAGGGTCTTTCTGACCACATCTGGACCCTGTCTTCCCGCTATGAACCCCATCTGATTTGGGTGTATTATTCGTGGCAACTTGTCCTCAAAGCGCGTTGCTATGATGCGTGTGAAAATCCTCTCGTCAACATTCAGTAATGAGATAGGGCGGTAGGATGCACATTGCGTGGGGTCCCTTCCCTCTTTGGGGATCACAGATATCAGTGCTTTGCTGAAGGTGAAGACCTCTCCTGTTTCCAAGATATGATTATACAACCGCACCATGTGTTTGGATAGGATTCCTGAGAATTTTTTGTAGAATCCTATAGTATATCCATCCTCCCCCGGGGCTTTACCGTTTGGGAGATGAGATATCGCTTCTTGCACCTCTTGTATTGTTATTGGGCTCTCTAAGTGTTCCGTCTCCAAGCTGGTAAGTTTGTTCATGCCTATCCTATCCAGGTATTCCCTCACTGCTGGTTCTCCCCCCTGTATTTCAGATTTGTAAATGGTTTCGTAGTACTGGGCGAACCCTTCTGCAATCTCCCTGGGTGAATCTCTTGTGTCCCCCTCGAAGTCCGCTAGGGATGTTACCCACCTCTCTGCCCTCTGCGCTCGGAGTCTCACTGCCAGCAGTGCATCTGCCTTGTCTCCCTTCTCATAGTATTTCTGTTTGAGGTATCTCAATTTCCACATGGTTTCCCCCATCCCCAGTGCTCTCAATTCGGCTCTCTTAGAGAGTATCTGTTCCCTGGCTTACTCCGTTTCCCGCTCCATCGCATGCATCCTCTCTTCCCCCTCCAATATTTCTCTCCTCGGCTTCTCTTCCCTAAGGTTCCTCTCCCTCTTATGCCTCGCCCCCTCTTTGATGAGTAGTCCCCTCCAGGTTGCCTTTCCCGTGTCCCAGACCACTTCTTTATTCACTTCCCCGTTATCATTCAGTTCAAAGTATTATGTGATCGCTTCCCCCAGTTGTTCAGCAAAGAGGGGATGTTTCCAAAGCATCTCATTACATCGCCAAGTATTGTCCGGCTTGCTAAGGCCAGTAATATCCAGGGACATGATGACCATGTCGTGGTCAGTGGAGCCCACCGGTCTAATTTCACTATGATATGATATATGTATATATATATATATGGCATTTATAACACACCTATACACAAGTGTTTCAAGGCGCGATGAGGCAAGGGAGGGGAACAAAGGGAGGACGGACAGCGATCCTACTAGACCAGGTGTCATTCAGATCACGCAAGTGCGTGGGAAGGGGGCAGGGACAGTGCAATACATGGCAAGATGATAACAATAAGTAAGTAGCGGCCAACATGTTGCAAGTGCAAGGATATGTTCAGGCAACAGGTGTCACGGGCAGGGAGGTGGACTGTAGGAATAAAGAAACGGTCCCCAAGTGAGGGGGTTGCTAGGAGGGCAGTGCAGGTGTGAGACGCTGGCGTGGGAGGGACCTGGTCCCGAGATCAGATGGTGTCCAAGTAGCGAGTGTAGTTCCAGTTACAGCTAGGAGGTCAGCAGAGGAGTGGAGGGGAAAAAGCAGAAGCAAAGAGAAAAGTTTCAAGGTGCTTCCGGAACCGGAGATGGTTCTCCTCAAGTTTGAGTGAGGCAGGGAGGCTATTCCAGAGGGAGGCACCAGCCGAGGAAAGAGATCTACCACCAAATTGTTGCTTGGGGAAGCGACTGACCCTGAGGGAGTTGGAGGCAGATGAGCAAAGAGCTCGGAAAGGAAGATATTTAGGAAGAGAGAGTTGAAGGTATAGAGGCCCCAGGCCCCAGAAGGCCTTGTAGACAATGCAAAGGGTTTTGAACTTAACCCTCACAGACACTGGGAGCCAGTGCAGAGATTTGAGTACAGGAGACATACGATCCCTGGGCTTGAGGCCAAGGACAAGTCTTGCAGTCCTGTTCTGGATAAGTTGCAAAGGACGGAGAGTAGAAGCAGGCAGATTTAGAAAGAGGCTGTTGCAATAGTCCAGCCTAGAGAGAACTAGAGCTCTGGAGACAGTGAGCTTCTGGGGGGAGGAGAGGAAAGGAAGAATACCTCTGAAGAGGTGTAGTTGGTAGTGTGACTTCTTAGAGACGTCAGAGATGTGAGGAGAGAAGGAGAGTGTGCAGTGGAAGATTACCCTGAGGTTTTAAGCCTTGCAGGTGGGAGCAGGAAGAGGGTCACACTCGTCCCCTGGTCCCTATTAATGAGGAGGTAGTCAATCCTAGTATATGTGTTGTGTGGGGCCGAATAAAATGTGTACACCTCTTCCTCTGGGTGCTGCTCTCTCCAGACATCAATTAGGCCACAGGCCGCTAGGTAGTAACCCAGGTGTCCGGGTGTAGCGCCCACTGCCCCCTGCACTGCAGTCCCCATGGTCTTGCTGTCTCTTACTTCATCTGCCCAGGAGTTGAGACCCCCCCATTAGGTAGAGGTCAGCCTCCTGACCCTGTATCACATCAAATGCCTTGAGTATGAACTGTGCTTGCCCCTGGTTGGGGGCGTAGACTGCTGCTAGAAGTACCCTAGTCCCTTCCAGTGTCCCCTTAAGTAGCAGTAGTTTGCATCGTTTGTGTACCACTATGCCAACTCCCCCCTTTTTGTTAGTCCCTGAGGCCCAGTGGACTTGGCCGATCCCTCCCCCTCGTATCATCTGCTCCTCTCTGTGTATTAGGTGTGTTTCCTGTAGGAAGAGTACATTGAGATGTGCCTTGCGGAATTCTCTAGCGACTAGTGATCTCTTAGTCAGAGAGTTGAGCCCTTTCACATTCAGTGTACCCACCAGCAGACCATTTGCTGTATCACCCCTTCCCATCGTTAGTGTCTATCATCGACTTGACGTAAGACTCCATTCTTTCATCACTGTTGTCCACATGGGAGAAACGTTCCTCGCCATCGCTGTATCTATCCAAAGAGCCGGTATATTTATGCAATCCCACCAGCGACTTTTGAACCAAAACCAACTGTAACTTGAGTTCGATCATTATTTTGGAGACAACCTCCCTCTCAAGGAGGGCCACCTTGGAGTGGAGTGTTCTGTCCCCCTCCGGCAGTCCATAAACTAGCTTGTGAGTGTTCGCCTATTCTCTTGTAAACCCATTCCGTCGTTCATGTATTTCATTCTCTGGGTTCTCTCTCAGGTCTGTCGTCGTGTGTTGCGGGCAGCTTGCGGGGCGAGGGTTAGTTGAGCCTCATGAACTTCCTTCCCGTTTGCCCCCTCCTTCTCCTTTGTGGGCCTGATGTGGGTGCCGACCCTTCCCCACCATTGGGTGGGGCCCGTGAGTTCTCTAATTCAGCCTCTGGATCTGCTGTAAGATGACCCAAGGCCTGTTCGGCATCCTCTGCTGAGGTTAGGCGGTATTCCACCCTTTCCACTTCAAATTCCAATGAGAATCGGTAGCCCCCTCAGTATCTAATCCTTTTCCCTTGCAGCCATGTCGTGAGGGGTCTACAGGCTCTCCGCCTGGCCAGTATGAGGTTCGAGAGGTCTTGATATATTACCACCTTGGGGCCCTCAAATTCTATTTCTCTTAACTGTTTAGCTCTGTTCAGGATTTCAGATCTGTCAGTGGATCTGAATAATTTGACCACTATGGACCGGGGCCATTCCCATAGGGTATAGCACCTCTGTGTGCTCTTTCAATCTGCAGTGTCTTGCCCCCTTCAACTTCGAAAATGTGATTCACTAGTGCTTGGACTTTTTCCTCAACCTGCCTTTGGGTCTCCCTCACCGGTTCCTTCAGCCCAAGTATCTGCAGGTTGTTACGTCTTTCCCTGTTTTCCAGGTCGTCCATTTTGAGCATGACCTCTTCTTCCCGCATTTATATTTCCGACATCCTAGCGTCCAGCTTCATTTCGACCATGGTTATGTTCGAGGTATTCAACCGTATTTTCCACTGTGGTAATTTTACCCGTTAGGTCCGTCAAGGAGGCTTGTATATCTCCTCTGAGGGCTTTAATCTCTGCCAGTATGTGCCCTATGTCTTCCTTGGTGGAGAATCTAGACATATCTATGTCAGTGGGCATTTCTCTCGTGGTGTCCCCAGCCTTCTTTGCCATCGTCCCTTGATCCCTGGGTGACTCTCCGCTTTTCTCAGAGCTCAGTTGTGGTACACTACACGTGTTGGCTCTGGTTCCTGCTTACCTTGCTGCTCTGAGTTATTAATTCAGGTGGCGGGGCTGGGGCCAGTGTAGGCTCTGGTCAGCTCTCCGGTGAGGGCATATAACCTCTAATGGTTGTTTTCCCCCACTTTGCGTGTCCCGTCCCTTCCCTCAAGGGGCGCTCGTGTCCTCAGTCTGCTGGTACTCCCAGAGGGGGGCTCTGCGTAGTTCCTCATGTGTCTGGTGGTACTGGAGCCCGTGTCTGCCCTGTCGCGTTTCCCGTCAGCGCACTCCTTCCTTTAGGGTATGGGGGGGTGCTCCACAGTCACTCTGGACGTGCACTCCATCTGTCCTTACACAGTCTTTCACACTTCTTGCACTGTCCTCTGATGGGCGTCCCCGGGGTAGTTGTGGCCGCTTGCAGGCCGTTGTAGTAAATTGTGAGTTATTTGGGATCTAGTGGAGCTATGTGTGCGACTTCTCTCTCTGTGTCTCCCTCCAAGCCCTTTCGCAGCCTTTCGGCTCACTGTCCCTCTCGGCTGATAGTGCTGGAGCTTCTCATTTCTGCCGTGGGTGTCACCCTCCCGGGAGACCAGTCGTGGGCAGCTGTGGAATTTGAACGGTCCAGGCGATCGTGCTGCACTTTAAACAAACACTGTAGCCTGTCCACACACTACAGGGGTCTCTGGGTTTCACACAGTGTCCCTCTCTGTTTTCAAATGTTGCCTCCTTCCAGGCTCTTACATTTTTATTAAATCCATATCTACCAGCGTAGTCACGCTCCCATTGTATGTTTTTTACAGTCTTCTATTGTCAGTCTTTTATTGTCCTCAGCACCTGTAGCTCCTTTGATAAGGTCGTTTTTGGGCCACTCAGGAGGTATCCTCGTGGCCCTGATCCCACCACCTTGGGATTCCCACCACCCATGCCTTATCAGGTGTTTCACTTCGTTCCACTCCTCCCATAGGGCCACGGGGGGAGTGCGCGGTCCGCTCAGTCTCCCTGGCTCTGCCGATGGGCCGCGTATACTCCGGTGGTCTCAGGCGCACTCCCCTGTGGCCACTCGTGGTCTCTGCTCCTGCTGGGCTACGGCTCACACACTTAACGGACCAACCTTTGTCTTGGGGACAGGCGCGTGCCGGTCTGCTACTAGTCTCTGGAGTCCCCAGTCGCCATCCCCAGCATGATCTGCTCGCTCCTCAGTCCCCAGCACACCTCTTCACCAGGCAATGGCCCGTCTCTTCGCTGGCTGTATTACGCCAGAGGCCTTCACCACTTCAGAACCCCCGCTTGCTCCTCGCGGGATCTTCTTTCAACATCTATATTGACTCAGACATTGCCCGCTGCCTTTCGTTCTCGTCGGGCATGAACTGATTTAATTTCTTAGGTGATGGCACTCGATCTCATCTCCTTTTTTGCCAGCGGGAGCTGTGTGGTTAGACAGCCATCTTGTCCTGCGCCCCCTGGTGGTCTCCTTTGCTAACATTTTGATGTGGTGAAAGGTGCTTTTGCTAGCAAGTCCCGAAATGCAGGCTAATGAATGTCCTCGCAGTCCAGTGTAATTGTGCACCGGACCGGAGTCCATGGTCTGTATAGTTTTTATTATAATTTTGTCTTATCCTTTCACATAGTGATCGAGTAATTGTCGTAAAGATTTGAAGGATTGTTTCCGTATATGTTACACATTGAGCTGCATGGACATTTGTAGACTGTACGGATTGGTTGGGTGGAAGGAACACTTGATTGCAAGTGTGTTGGGGGCGTTTTTTTACTAAGGGTTTCTTGTGACATAATGGTGTTTCCTAATATTTCATACCCTCAGCTACTACTATATATAGCAATTGGGTTGTTATGTTCTTGTTTATAAGCATCTTCATTGAAATATGGTTCTGTGCTGCTTATGTGAATCCATTCACCTTCACAGAAGTTCGCAAAGGTATCTATGTTGACATTGCGCATGTTTAGAAGTACTATTTTTAGTTTACTGATTCATTTTGTTAGTGGTTTCATTCTTGTTAAAATTAATATAAACAATTTTCTTTTGAGGACAATTGTGCTGTCAATGAGAGCTTCCAGGATTAGTCTTCTGCAGTAATTTTTAAGGATCGACCGTGACTTTCCTGCTGTTTTATAAGATTGTGAAGCACTCTACAGTGGAACATTTTTTGTAAAATAAATGTTTTGGAATGCTTAACTGTGGCTACGTTAACATTGGTAGATATAGTGGTAGGGTTCTTAGCAGTTTTATTCTTCTTTATAGATTTGGTTTTGTTTTTACTTTTTGGAAGATGGGCCTGTAAAGACTGGAGGGGGTATCTGTACTCCTGCTCTCCATATGGCAGAGTCGGAGCACAGAGCACCCCAGCCAGGATTCTCTATTTGGTAAAACGTGGACGAGCAATCAAGGCTTAAGCTCTCAGGAGGTGATGCGAGCTGGTTCTTAAGTACAGTGTAGTCCCAAGCACCCACAAAGGAATGTCCACACACTATATCAGTTAAAACACAGTCTTTAGATAAATATGGTTAAAGGTTATGGACACAATCACAATAACACACTTTGTACTCTGGCAATACCATAATGGCAAATATACACAGGTCTGTGTGGTGCCACTCTTAACTATCGATTCCTTTGAAATGCATCAACTGCTAATAGTTCAAATGGCATATGAATCAGATTATAAGATGAATCAATGATAGACCACATAAAGAAAACAAGGTGAATTAAGCAATGGCAGAATACTGGGTCGCTACCACCCGACACAGTTCTGTGTGAGGATCCCCCCACCTGGGAAACCTGGGAATAAAGTGTATTGACAAGCCCAGTACAGATATGCTTGATATAGTCTCGATTCCTTCTAAAAGGTTCTATGACCCCAATGTACGTGGTTTCATACAGTTCTTCGATGAGTCGTCGACGGGCCCTTCTTGAGTGAACTCCCTTTAAGGCACAGGTCGTTGAGATTCCTTGGTGAAGAAAGGTGAATGCTTTTGTCAAGGGAGCAGCTTCGATCTTCGCAGTGCTCGTTGACAAAGACTTGTGAAAGTCCTGTGAAGATGAAGCATGCAGTGCACCTCGATGGCAAGAGTGTGTTGCCGCAAAGAGTCAATGAAGAACTTTGGCCCAGCAAGGGCGACGGGTCGTCGGCATCGGCATCAGTGATTGGGACGTGTCCACGGCTGGCTCTCTGCTCTTCGTCTATGTCTTTGAGGTCTTCGGGTGGCGGGTAAACCACCGGCGGATTCTCCTTGGTCGTCGACGACCTTGACTTTCTCCAGCCGGACAAAGTGGTCGATGATGATGAGCAAGGGAGTCCTTGGTTCAAATGTCTTAGGCAATGGAGCGTTGAGGTTCCGGTCATTGAGCGGCACAACGTCAAGTTGTCGCTGCTTCTAGGCAACACGACTCAACGGGCTTCTAGCGGTTATAGCAAACCTGCAAACCCTTGTCAACGACGATGGACTTGGATGTCTGGGTGCTTCAATTCGGATTCCGCGGTGGTCCCCTTCTCCAGTCGGCAGACTTTCGAAGGTCTGACTTCCAGGAAGCTTTGGTAAAGATCAGCTAGTGCACGATGGACCCTTGTAGCTCAGGAAGAGGTCTCCTAGACAGGTCCTCTCGTGGATCAGTTCTTGAAGACACAACAGTTTCAGTTGGTGAAGGAATGCAGAAGCAGATCTTCTCGTCCGGCTGGGCTTCAAGGTTAACCATCACGTTTCTACTTCAGCTTCTGAACGATTTGCATCAGTGAGAGTTCCCCAGATATACTTTTTGGTCTCTCATCCACTCTGCTGGGTCACACTCAGGCAACCAATCATTCAGAAGGGCATTCAGGCAGGCAGACAGCCAATCAGGCTCACAGTGCATTCAGGTCATTCTTCTCCATCTAGACACTCACAATGTGGAATGTGGATTCGGACAAGCACCCAGCCATTCAGCACTCCACACTGCATTCATATCAGTTTCGGCAGGGCTGTCTTAGTCTTTGTGTTACACACCGATACTAGACACCATAACAGGAAATGTGTATTTGTCACACACTCCATTCACCCAGGTCCCACCCAATGGGCATGCCCACAGCATACAGTCATTGGGAAGGCTGCAGCCAGTCTGGTCTGGACTTCCCGACAATACCATATGTGGAACTTCCACCCAACAGCCAGTCAGGGGAAGGGACAGAGTCAGGGCTTCCCGGGACTTTGGGAAAACAAGGTAACAGGCGATAGAAAGCAAAAGGCCACAGTGGCCATCTTGTTTCCTATCAGGGATCAACTGATTCCAATGGCAGGGCCTGGCTATTCCAAAATGGAGGATACTCAGAGCACCTCTCAAATTCAGCATGGAACTGCCACCAGCCCATACCCTGCTCAGTGGGCCACAGACAGGTACCCAAAAACATACACTAGGAGTGCAGGGTTGTACCCCGACCCATGGGTGCCGTAAGGGTATCCCAAGGGTCTGTTCACCATGACCAAAAAGAGGAAGAGCCGCACTGCCAGGAGTCCCACATGATCTCCTGTGTGGAAAACAAGACAGAACATACATGATAATTGGACTAAAGGACAAGGTTACTGAGGCCCTGTCCCTCCGATGCATTTCCAGCATCACAGTGCCCTAGATTTCTTAGTGCTAGTTGGTTTCATTTTTTGACTGTTTGTATTAGCAGTTTTGTTTGAATATGTGCTACAAATCCTGCTAGAGGTGGATGAGTATTTTGCATGCTTTTATTTTTATCTGCTCCATTTTTTCTCTGTTTTCTATGGAGTTGCTTTTTAGTAGGCATTCTGTTCTGTCTGTTGGAGAAAAAAGGAAATTGTGGGTTTGAAAGTTGTGGAATATATTCGTGTGTATTGTGAATGAGTGTGTGAATATGAGGGTAGACATAATAGAGGACGTTGTGACTGTGCAATGGTCTTCTAGTTCTGTTTGGGAAGGTTGTAAGAGTAGCTGTGTTTGTAGATGTGTGAAGGGTGTGGGTTAGTGTGTATGAGAGTGCTAGTGTGCATGAATAAGTAAGGACATTACAATGTTTACACGATAATAGTGGTGTTATGATAATGGTATTCAGATGAGAATACAAAGAGTGTACCTGCTGAGGTGCAATGAATAAGAATGAAGTAAATGTTGTTCGTTTGAAAGGAACTTTGTAGGCTAGTATGCAGCTACACTGTACTGTATGAGTAACAGAATGAATACTACTACACTAGTACACTTACTTTGTAGGATGTGAAGAGTAGTTACGGTTAAGTTTGTTATGTTCCAGGAGGTAGGTTGTCTTCAAGGAGGTTGTTCTGCACTGCAATTGGGAAAGAGAATGAGTGGGTATGTATGGTAATCTTGAAGTAATTTTAGTACGTTATTTTGGAATGTAGGAGGAGTTTTTGGGAAGAAGAGTTAGAAACATTGGACCTTATTACAAGTATGGTGTAAGCCTGCTGTTGCTGCAGACGGATTGCCACCAGATTCCTAATAATTGTTCGGCAGCTAGCTTCCCAGTGGCAGCAGGACATTACAGGTCTATTTTTGTGGAGTTGCATAGGATAGGACTGTATGGGATTGGGGACATAGGAGCACCGGCAGCGTTGCTAATGGGGCTGGTGGTCCCGTGATAAGTATGCCATACGGGGCTGGAGCAGGAAAGTGTAACTTTTTTTTACAATTAAAAATGGAAAATGCTGAGCGTTCACAAATCTGTCCTTTTTGGGAGGCTGGACATGAAGGGTAAAAATGGTTTTGTGGATTTATAGCAGTACGGTTTGTAACTTCTTTCTAAAAAAAGAAATGGATATACAAAATATTTGCAGAAAACTTAAGTGGCACTTGTGTGAAGGTTTGTTATGTTGTCAGTACATGCATACTTGTGAATGGGATGTATTGTAATGTGTACTTGCTTATTAAATGATGGTTCTTTTGCTTGTATTGTGGGAGTTGTGGTTGCACAGTTTATGGTCTTTCCATCTAAAAACGTTGCATCTAATACATTTAATTTTAATTTTTTTTTAATTGTTTTTGGGGGGGGGGCTCACCCTGTTTATTACCCTTTATAATGCACCTAAACAAAAATTAACCCTTTACCCCCCAAAAAATGCATTAGATGCAAAGTTTTTAGATGGAAAAAATTTGATGGAATGGCATTAGATGGAAAGAACAGATAACTGGTTGCACTATTTGCATTAGAAAAGGTGCACTGCAAGTCCCAGAATGCAGAGAAAAATCGAGAAGCCAAGAAGCATGTACAGATTAGAAAGGAGAATGTTAGCTAGCAAGTATGCATGTGTGGGTTAGTTAATGAAATTGCAGACACTGAGTGTTATTGCAATATGTTGTAAATTACACACAGCACTGTTGTAAATGTATACATGCATTCATTTGTTTTACTTGAAATGGTGCTGAAATAAGTGTTTTTAAAAACATTGGGCCTCATTACGGTTTTGGCGGTAGCCATGCCGCTATTGGCGGCATGGCTGCCACCAAAACCGGGTCCGGGTTCCCTGAATGGGGAATTACCGGGCCATTCCGAGCTCGGAAGGCCCGGTAATTTCTCCCTCAGGGAACCTTGGCCCGGACCTTCCCCATTCCCATTCGAGCCCCCATAGGGCTGAATGGGAATGGGTGCAGGGAGCTAACATTGGGCCGATTACTACCGGCCCGTTGTTAGCTCCCTGGTCCCCTCGCGGGACCCGGTAACGACGCCTAGTTTTACCAGGCGTCCTTACCGGTTCCCGCGAGGGGACCTCGGAATCAGGCAGAATGGGTTTAACGGGTCTGCATCCATTTGCAGCACCCATTAACCCATTCCGCCAGGGTCGTAATGAGGCCCATTGCATTTTGCTATTTTTCATTCCATGTATATACCATGCTTTAGTGACATACATGCAGTTTTCGTTTTGAGTTTGCATTGTGGGAGTTTTAGTGTAACTTTGTTAGTGGGAGAAGTGGTGTTAAAAGTGACAGAATGAAAGAAGAAAATAACACTTTGTACATTATAATGGGTCATATTGGCAAGAATGCATGCATTGGTAATATATTGAACTTTCACACAGGATCTGGCACTTAAACATGCTGTGCACATTTTTCAAATGTGGTTTTCTTTTCTTTCACAAAAAAGACACATTGAGTGCTGCCGAAATTGCAAATATGTATTTTTAAACTGTTAGGAAAACGCTCATTAAAAGAAAACTTTGCAACCACACAGCATTGTAAGTAACTGCCACTTGCAACCCTGTTTATATACATTTCTAAAAGAGTTGGAAATTTAATTTGCAAACTATATGCATGCCTGTATTTTACACTCTAGCTGCAAATAGAAATCGTGGAGATTTTTTTATAGTAGTTTCTGATGCAGATGCTTGGGATTAACAGGGGACATGGACTCTGAGTTTTCAACAGTACATCTGAAGTGCTGAACTGAGATGACCGAATTAGATGTAGAGTTTTTGGATTTGTTTGGTGGATGGGTGTGTGACTGCTTGACAGTATTCAATGAGGGCGTGCTGCAAAGATTTAAGTGTAAAGGGAAGAAGGCCTGTTCTGTATTATGGTGTCCATGGACACCGCAGTAGTCCACGGACAGGGCATGCCACATCCTGGTGTTTTAAGGATGCTTGGCATGGAAAGGGGACTGTGGGGATTAGCCAATGAGGTCTTCTGGTTGTGCTTTACAGGAAGGGAGGGTAACAGTTCTTTTCATTGCTGTGTGTAGGGAAGATGGCTGTGGTTGTGCAGATGAGAAGGATTACTTTGTGGATGCTGGGAGATTCTTCATGGTGAATTTAAAAAGGTACACAGAAATGTGTGGCATTTCAACTAACCTTGGATTGGAGGGAGTGGAGGCTTTCTGGTGTGGTGTGCCTGGGCAAAACTGGAAGATTTTATTTGCACATTGCAAAAATATGTCACTTTTCCAATGTCCAGATGTGATTGTGATGCATTGTGGAGGACATCGTTTGGGGTATATCAGTGCAATACATTTGCAGATTGCACTGAAGGATATGCTGAAGGCACTAATGGAACTGTTTCCATGTGGCAAGGTAATCTTTTCACATATACCTCCTAGGTCACTATGTAGATATCCCAATGTTTTATATCCTTAACAAGACGCAAGAAGGTGCCTTGTGAACAATCGGTTGTGTTTTTTTTTTTGCAATGGGGGTTGGGATGACATCCTTCCCAAATACGAACATTCAGGTGGACGGTGGACATACTTTGTTCAGTGATGGCATCAGTTTTACTGATTGTGGCAATGCAATCTTTCTTCACAATATTAAAAATGCACTCAGAAGGCTCTTGTGAAAATGATGTAGAGTGCATATGAGTAGGTGTAGGAAAGAAAATCTGTAAAGCACCAAAAAAATCAAAATACAAAACAGAAAAAAAAAGGTTATTTTATTTTCAGAGCCACCACTAAAGAGTAAATAACTTACCCTGCATTTAATTTCTCTCCCAACCCCCCTGAATTGGACGATCTGTCCCCGGACACAGCGGTAGTCCACAGATGGCACATGCCAAATCCGGGTATTTTGAGGATGCCAGCCATGGAAATAGGACTGTGCAGCTTAGGAAATTTTCCAATAAGGTTTTCTGGGTGTGTTATGCAAGGAGAGAGTTTGGCAGAAGGCGTGTTTGCTGAGAGGAGTGAAGATGGCTATGACTTTATCTTTCAGAAGGCAGAGTGTGTGGATTTTGGGGGACTCATGGATCCATTGGTGGAAGGTGTATGCATAACAGTGTGGAGTGGCAGAAAATCTTGGATTTCATGATGTTCACTTGGAATGGTATGGAGTGCGCAACATGAAGTGGCCGTACTTGCTTCCATTTTGTGTCAATTTGGTCACACTCCAACATCCGGACATTGGGCCTCATTACGAGGTTGGAGGTAGCCATGGTGCTTTTAGCACCATGGCTACCCCTTTACCGCATTCCGGGTCCAGGTTCTCGGAATAGGGACTTACCGGGTCATTCCAACCTTGGAGGACCCGATAAGTCCCCATTCTGAAAACCATTCCCCATTCCCATTCGAGCCCCCATAGGGCTCAATGGGAATGGGGAAGGAGCTAATAACAGGCCCCCAAATAGCAGTCCCATTATTAGCTCCATGGTCCTTTAGCGGCTCCCGCTAAGGGCGGCTGGTAAAACCAGCCGGCCTAAGTGGGACCCGCTAAGGGACCTCAGAATACGGAGGTAAGGGGTTACCGGCACTGGCATCCTTACCGGTGCCGGTAACCCCTTACCTCCAACCTCGTTAATGAGGCCCATTATCATTGTTCATTGGGGAGGGAGCAAGTTTAGGGCATGCAACTGGAATTTCACTGCAGTTTGCAATGAAGGAGACATTTGGCAAAATTAACTCCCGAACTCTCGACACATTTTTTCTCACATTGCCCAGAGACAGATGTGGATGCGCTCCAATTCATTTGGTCCGCAAACGGAGAAAGCGAGGTGCAATGTATACAAGGTTGTCTGTGCATTTTTGGGAGATGTTGGCATGACGTCTTTTGATAATGAAAATATTAAATTTGACATTGCCTATATTTTCCGCAGAGATGCTGTACATCTTACTGATGGCGGTAATCCGCTTTTTCTGCAAAATATTCAAACTGCTTTGAAGTACTTTTTGTAAATGTAGAAAGCATTTTCCAGTAGCTGAAAAAAAATGGATGGAAGCAGAGTGAAAACAAAATGCCTACTGTTTTGCAAGTTGAAAGAAAAGGTTTAGTTCAGTAGAATGTTGCTTAGTTACTTTAACACTTGAAAAAAACTTTTAAAAACAAAAAATAAGGTTTTTTTCTGAGCCACCACTTTCCTACACAAGAGTGCAATGTTTTTGATGGCATCACCAGCCACATTTTTAGATGTCCGTGGACTACCGCGCTGTCCGCGAACTTCGCAGGCTGCATAGGGGCCTGTAACTTTTTTGGGTATTTCTATTTTTGAACTGTGACAGGTGGCTCTGAAAAAACCTTTTTTGTGATGGTCTTTTTTTCTCAGGTGAGACAAGGGAGGGGAGGGAAGGGGCACCAACTACTGGGACGAAGGGGTAGGTGGAAAGAGGGAGATGTTGGGTGGGCCTTAATCAGGTAGGGGACAGTGTTTCTCATTCTCCTAGATCGCAGCCTCGAAAGCACTTCAAAACTGCTCCCCCTACAGGGCGGTATGTCAGTACATACAGAGCACTGTCACCCTTGAAAGACGAGGGTCGACTATGTCATGTATGACCTGTGATATATGCACTGGAGGGTAAATCCCCTACTCTGTGGGGGTCTGGGGAAAAGAATACAACAAAAAGCAAAAAGTAATGACCCCACAGGATATAAAATACAGGTGATATGGTATACCAATTACCGATACTCACCTCACTTTTTCAAACCTCAAAAAGCCAACAACTAATGTACAACACTGTGGCATACAAGAAAAATGCCACAGACTAGACAACAGGTCTAGCACAAGGTTTCCCTTAGAGGATCACTCTCACTTAGGCCTACTATTTACTGATTCCAAAGAGTGTCCTAATTGACTCTGGCTGGCAAGTGATCATATCATCATTGCTGTACATTTAACACTTGAATATTAACCAGAGTCTCGTATGACCTGTGAGGCTTCCGGAGGGATCTTCTGCCCCACAGGAGTGTCCTTTGTGGGGGCAGGAGCGGAAGATGAGGGTGTGGTACTGGCTGTCAGCCTACTCATCCTTTCGAAAGGTACAACCTTCCCAACTGCTGCCTTGTGATTGGACCTGATGTGGCACTGCATCGAAGTGGTCCTGTAGCTGTACAGACCCAGTTTTCTGCAACTGAGTACAACCTTGCACTCAGTGCATCTAACCTTGTCTGCCCAAGCCTTAGGTACACCCCCAATGGTGGCAAAAAGCTGCCACACCCAAGATTCATGTCGGGAGCTGGAGAGAGGGACTTCCAGTACCTCATCCTCCTCTTAATCCACCTCTGTATCACCATGCCTGTACCCCTCTCCAGGCCATCCAGATGTGGTGGTGGTGGTGGTGGGGCAGCTGCAGTAGCCATGGAAGTAATTCTCTGAAGAAGCAGAAAGCAGAGATAGCAATAGCCCAAATCAGCAGCAGGTGCTCTCTCCTGGACAGCCAGAAACACAATGAGGAGCAGTAGTGCGTGGGTCCCTTTAGAGGGGCTGTCCATGGATGGCGCGATTGTCCACGGACAGTCGATCCACAGACAGGACTTAAAAAGTTATAAAAGGTTGCCAGATGAACTAAGGCATGGTCTAGGAGCTCTGCAAGGGTGGAGTTTCAGCCTCAAACACCCTGGATCGGCAAAAATACAGTTTTTAACTAGCCGGGGGTACGGACAGTGTCCGCAGATACTCCCGACCTGCAGCGCGGGTGCGGTCACATGATGACGTCCCCGGATGGCTGCGGACAGGATGGCTGTACTTTGGACACCTAGTGTGCGGGAGACAGTGTGGGCATGCATGCCAGGGTATGTAGGGCAGGGGTCGAGTAACCAAACTAATAAAAAATGCGATACTTGCAAGTGGACATTTCCGGACAGGCGCAATGGGATCAGGTGGCCATACATGCCAGTGTCCGTAGCACAGTGGTAGAGTCCCCAAACTAATTAAAAGTGCAACACGTGCCATCGGACATGTGCAGACAGGCGAGGTGTCCAGGGGCACAATGGGATCAGTTGTGCATGTGTGCCAGTGTCCGTAGGAAAGGGGTGGAGTCCCCAAATTAATTAAAAGTGCGACGCAACCGAGCGGACATGTCCGGACAGGCGTAGTATCCGGGGGCTCAGCGAGATCAGGTGCGAATGTGCGCTAGTGTCTACAGGACAGGGGTGGAGTCCCCCGAAATAATTAAAAGTGCAACACAACCGAGCAGACATCTTCGGGCAGGTGCAATGTCCGGGGGCACCTCCATTTTGGTTATGGACAGCCCGGACAGTCGCGCAGTAGGCAGACGCCAAATTGGGCTTTTAAAAAAACACGCACCAACAGTGCACACATACATATTTATTAAAACAAACGCATACAATCAATTAGGAAAGAGATTGGGTAGCAGAAGGGGAAACATATATGGTGAATTGGGGTTTTCTACGCACTGTTCATGAGGGAAGGAAGGGTTTGAGGTTTCATCATAGCGTCTTTCATTTAGGGAGTTTGATGGGGATTATTGGGTGGGACAGGGTGAATGGGCACAGGTACAAGTGGGGCAGTGGTATCGGATATTTTCTTTGACATGAACTAAATAATAATTTTAAACAGTTTATGACATTTGTTAAAATTCATCTCTTTTTGCAGATAGGGTTATTAGTTCATTTTCTGCATTTGCAGTTAAAAGCTGTCTGTGACCATCTTCAGGTTAATTTAATTGTAATTCTGGCCCACTTTCTTCATTCCCACTATGTACTGTTAAAAAGAAAACCATATTTTAGTCACATCTCAACAAATTACATCACTTTTTCTGCTTTAAAACATGTATTCTGTACAGTTAGTTGTTTCCTTCACTCATTTTGTCATGGGGAAAATGTTCCTGCAACCACTCCAGTGTGCTTGCCATTTCTGTTCAAAGCAAACAATACTGCTATTTCTTACAAGTTATGTACACATAATAAATTGTAATGTTATAGAAAGAAATACAGTGTACTTACTATTTTTGTAAGGGTTTCTTCTGGAATAACTGCCAGCTGCTTGTCAGCGTGTATGCAAGATTCCACTGAAGTAATACTGTTAGCCATACAGTTCAACTTTGTGCTTAGTGCATTCCATTATGTTGTCCAACCTAATAAAGCATACTTCTGGTTTCTCAAGTACAGAATGTGTATACATATTTATTTTTGGATGTGCTACATATATCTCTTATTGTTTCATGTACATGTCTTTGCTCGTTGCAGGATACAACAATGTAAGGTAAATTCTGTGCTTTTGGGTAGTGTGAATGCTGTTCAAAGTCTGCGGACAGTCGCGCAGTCCGCGGACTGTGTGGCTATCACATTGGAGGCATAGGGGTCAGTATGATGTAAGGGACATGTAGAAAATTAAGGGTATCCTGGTAAAAACCCATGAAATTCAGTGAAAATTCTTTGCTTAAGGGACGTTATGGTTAAGTTGCACTAATAAAAACCTCATCAAATTCTGTGAAAAAACTTTGTTAAAGGGACGTTATGGTTAAGTTGCACTAATAAAAATGTAACAAATTCAGTGGAAAAAGTTTGTTAAAGGGATGTTATTGTTACAAGTAAAACCGAAAAAAAACCTCAGAAATTCGCCAGTTATGGTAAGGTAGGCAACCATAACTCACGCCACCACTGTGCACTGCTAAGACTAACAATCACAACAAAGATGCCATGACAATTTTCAAGTTGTGGCAAAGGGTTCTGTTTATAATGTTGGTAACAAGGTGTTACGGGTGATTGAGAGATCTATGCAAAACTCCTTAACATATGAACGAATGTACTTATGCAAAAAAAAACATTATAGTACTGTGTTCTTCTTAATACAGGAAGCTACTCATACATACACATATGAAATGGGTGTAGCATACACTGTAGAAGTAGAATATTTTTATTCTGCTAATTTTGCTTTGTAAAATAATTGGATATCCTTGCAGAGTTTTCAGTAATGTTAAGCATGGAATACATAGGTAATAAGTCAAGACCTACTACATATGTGTGTTACTACAAACCATACATACAAAGACCCACAATGCATACAAATTAGAGGCACATACCAGCAAACTACAGTACAGAAGATAAACAACATCAATTCAAAATGTCAATAACATTATAGTTCCTTATCAAGTACTCACATGAATTGTGTGTGTATGGCCTTCTTATTGGTTCATATCTTTGCACCATGAGCTGGCTGACACCAAACCCTAACCCAAATACTTCTACAATATACAAGAAGGTTAACGTCTTTTGCATATATCGCAACTTTTCCATTTAAATATTTCTACAGTCAGTGAACAAAATTAAATGGGCCAGATTTATGAGGTCTTCAGTGACATCATCAATGACATTTGTGATGTTATCTTTGATGTCCTGGGTGTTAGTCTTGGCAGTGCACGATGGTGGTGCGAGTTATGGTTGCTTAGCTTACCATAACTGGCATATTTCTGGGGGTTGTGGTTTTACTTGTAACCATTAATAGGTTTTTATTAGTGCTACGTTATCATAACGTCCATTTAACAATGTTTTTTTCAGTGAATTTCATAGGATTTTACCAGCACACTTTTAATTTGCTACAAGTTGCTTATATTATACTCACCCCCAATGTAGCAGCTGTAGAGTCCGTGGACAGTGCAAATGTCCGCGGACAGAAGGCAGCATTCACAAAGCCCAGAAGCACAGGGGAGAACAGAAAATGTTCTACCCATCAACCAACAACCACATATAAATAAAACAACATTATGTACATTTACTACAACCAAATATACCTTTTTATACATAATGATCTTTTCGAAACTGTACAAATTATTCTTTCATGTAGCAAACAATATAATGGAATGCACCAAGCACAAACTATAACTGTACACCTCATATTATCACCTCAGTACAACTCTGCATACAGACTTACATACACCAGGTGCTTATTCGAAAAAAAGCTCTTAGTAAATAGTAAGTACACTCTATTTATTTCTGTATTATTACCATTCATTATATAAACATTTCCTATAAGCAAAAAGCACTTTTTTTTACAGAAATGGCAAACACACTTGAGTGGTTGGAAGAACTGAGTGATGATAACATCTCTAATGGTATACAATACATCTTTTAAATAAATACATAATGTGATTTATACATACCTCACTGAAATAAAAATATCCTTTTTTCTTATAGTACATAGTTTTCACGAAGAAAGAACACCCCAATTTAATTTTGCAGAATTCCAACAGTCAGAAATAGAAGCCCTATCCCCAACTGTACATAATGAGATCATGATGTTGTCTGCAAAAGTGTATGAAAACAGTAATGACTTGAAAGAACTTTTAAAGTATGTAAACAATCATCTGATTTAGAATGTTCATTATCACTGTCCTTCTTGCATCTGTCCCCTTGTCCCCAGCAATCATCCCCATCAAATTTCCAAAATGTAAATGAAAAACGCTTTGATGAAACCTCACTGCCTTCTTCCCCTGATCATTATTGTACAGAAATTCCTAATTCTCCCATTTGTTGCCCATTCTGATACCCCATTCCTTTCCTAAATAAATGTATCTTTTATACTATAAATGTGTTAGTAGATCGTTCTGTAATTCTTTTTTTAAATGCCCAATTATATTCTGCGGAGAACGCGACTGTCCAGGGACACTTCAATTTTGTGATGGACACCTCGGACAGTCCGGGGTGACTGCATACAAAATGGAGGTGCACCCAGACAGTCACGGTGTCGGGCATGTCTGGGTTTGCATGACACACTTTTAATTGGTCCGCGGACAGGGTGCCTGTTCTACGGATACCCACGTGCATGCACTCTGCATCTCCCGCCGGATGGGTGTCCACGGACGGCCGTCATGGGCGCGGACATCCCCAGACATCATGTGGAATTCATACCGAATGAAAAATATAAAATTCTGTGGTTTGAAAAGGTTTCTCTTTAGGAGCATTTTCATCAAAGTTAAAAAATGCATATGAGCATTTATAGAAGCACTGGGCCTCATTACGAGACAGGCGGTAAGTTACCGCCTGGGTCGTACCTTTACCACCATGGCGTAAACTACGTTTACGCCATGGTGGTTGGCGGACTTACCGCCCCATTCCGAGGTGACTGGGGCGGTAAATCCCCAATCCCCATTTACCCTTCCCCATTCCCATTTTTGCCCCATAGGGCATAATGGGAGTGGGGAAGGCGTTAATTACGCCACCGTAAATTACGGTGGCGTAATTAACAACAAGGTCCCTTAGCGCCATGGATTTTAACACCTGCTAAAAGCAGGTGTTAATACCTCCATGGCGCTAAGGGACCTCGGAATCAGGCGGTAAGGGTCGGCGCTGTTTACGCCGCCGTAAACCCCTTACCGCCTGGGTCCTAATGAGGCCCACTGTGTGTAACTGTTTCCTAAAACAAAGAAAAAGCAGATGCTAAACATTCCTACACCATTTTTAAGTGGCACTTGGTATGTGGAAGTATAATATGTTGGCAGTACATGCATACTTGCTAACATAATCCATTCCAATCTGTAGGTGCTTATGCAGTCATGGTTTTTTTCCTCTGCAATCTGGAACTTTTAGACTATGTTTTATAATGAGAAAAGTGGAACTAGAAGTCTCAGAACACAAACAAAAAAACTAGGACTACATAAGCACCTACAGATTGCAATGTATTATGTTGGCAATTATGCATGTACTGCCAACATATTAAACTTACACAAACCAAGTGCTACACATCTTTTTCATCTGATTTTATTTTCTTTCACAAAAAAAGTTGGACACAGAGCTCCTACAAATACACATAAGCATTTCTTAACTTTCAGGCACATACTCCTATTTTTCATTCAATGTAAATGTCACACTTTCCCACCTCACTCATTGCATCCCTTAGACTACCACCATTCTCCATCTGCTCACATATATCTGTATACAGCCATCTATATACAACACTTCACCTTACATTTAAAGTACTCTTCTTTCCCAATCTCTACTATAAAACGCCAAACACTGCTGCAACAACAATCCGCCATTGCATTACCATTAGGCCACCGTTTCCCTACTCTTTAAAAACCCTGCAACACAATACAAATACATTACACCACAAACATAGCACTTCCCTTATTAAAACCAGCAACACTCTGTTCCTTCCAAGGCCCAACATACAACTACTTACACTTCACTTCTTATACCAAAATAGATAACACACTTTAGTACACCCTCCATGACACAAATTCATGAACTGTTTTTCCCAAGAACTCTTCCTACCTTCATAAATAACAACCTGCCTTACTAGAAATACTTCAGCATTACCACATAAACTGTTAGGCAGAATTAGATGCAGTAACCTTTGGGAACACCACACAAAATTAAGACTACAAGTGACAGTAGAAATTCACCTTTGGTACAAGCCCGTACTACACAGTAAAGTGATAGCGATGGCTGAGCAGCCAGACTTATCTCAAGAGCAAGTGAGAAGTATCAATAGTTACACAAAGGACAGCAATTACTGACAAACACTGACTCAAGGTTTCTGAGTAAAAGAATATACATTTATTTACACATCAGTTGTATAACATTTCACTAAAGTTAAGCAGTTCAAAAATCACACTCTTAATACACCACAACACTCCCAATAGTTTCCAGACAAGTTAAGCTCACAAATGAAGTGGGAATCAAATTGCACTCCAGAAATTTTTTAAAGGGAGGGAAAGACAAAGTTAGGCAGAAATTGAATAGCAGAAGAGGAACTACAGTGATAGAATCAAATCAAAAAGGCTTAGGGCCAAAGTCAATAGGACAAAAGTCTTTTGCTCAAGATCACACAGTTCAGGGTAGTTCGTGGTTAAGTCTTTGCCAAGAGTTCCAGACGAAGTTGGTCAGCAGAAAAGTTAAGTTAAAGAGTAGAGAAGGAAAAGCCCTCGGATTGGAGAAAGATTTCACACACTTTCACCGCGGCTGAACGAAACGAACAACCAGATTTGGACAGTACCTTTCAATGGAGAAGAAGCTGTAGCTGAGGCGGACGTTCCTGGTAGTTCCTGCTGGCTCACGGTTCTTGAAGCGACTGTTGGACTGACCCGAAGTAGGAAGACTGGCGGGTGCTGCACTACCCAGGGAAGAAACCCAGAGCAAAGCAACTAATAAAAAGGTGCGCTCCTTAAAACCCAAGCAGGGTCCGACCTTCCTGGCTATCTGGGCCACTGTAGCTCTGTACAGCAAATTCGAATAGAGGAGGGAGTCCTGGCTTGCAGTTTGGGCGAACTGGTTGGTCCCACCAGCTCTGGGGAAGAAGATTCCTGGAGGATCTTCTCTGTCATTGGAGTTCGAGGATTCGGACCTCCAGCAGGGCTTCACCAGGCGGTTCAGTCGTGGTAGGGGTCCTCTTCCATCAGCTCCTCGTCAGTTCTTGCATTCCAGTGGTGACTATGCCTTTCCAATCCCAGAGACCTGCTTTTTATGCAGTTTTCCCCCATTCATACAGCCTGGATGTCAATCACACAGCAGGGTGGCTGTCCTGGCTGGACAGTCACCTAGCCAATCAAACACGAGTGCGACTTGGGTTACCAAGGGAACCAATGGCAGGGGTCCTAAGACCCCCCCCCCTCACATCCTGCCTACCCAGACTTTCAGGCACCTTAAGGAGGGCTTCTGTGCAGAAGCCTGCGAAAAGACAGCAAACAAAGGGACCAAACCTGGTTTGGCGCGCAGAGTGAAACGCGAGAAAGACTTTTACAAAAAGAAATGGCGAATAAACCCAGCCCGAGCCGTATACAAATGTATAAGGTCTTGCGGATTTCAATTTGAGGCTACCAAGAGAGCCTAAAGCAATACCATGTTTATTTAAAATAACCGTGGTATAAAAAATAGGGTAGTTACCACTGCCACCAGCCAAGTCTTGATGAAATAGGAGCGAAACAGTGCTCCAAGAGAAACAGACAAAAAGGGATAAGTATTAACCCTTACCAATACTCCATGTAAAATGGGGTGTACTGGGTCTGTGGTTTAAAGAGACTGTGGGCCTCATTACACGGAAGGCGGTGGTCCAGGGTGCTATTAGCACCCTGGACCATGCCGGTAAATTACCGGCACCGCCTTGGCGGAAAGGGGATTTACCGCCCCATTCCAAGGTTGGTGGGGCGGTAAATCCCCCTTCCGCCATTGCCCTTCCCCATTCCCATTTCTGCCCCATAGGGCTCTATGGGAATGGGGAAGGCGCTAATTACGGCACCGCAATTTTGCGGTGCCGTAATTAGCTCCGAGGTCCCTTAGCGGGTTGGTTTTTAACGCCTGCAAAAAGCAGGCGTTAAAACACCAACCCGCTAAGGGACCTCGTAGTAAGGCGGTAATGGTTAACGGCCACCGTTACCATTAACGGTGGCCGTTAACCATTACCGCCTTCCGTGTAATGAGGCCCTAAATAAAGTTAATGGCAACTTTACATGTTTCTGGGAGACAGTAGTCAGTCCCAGAAACATGGAGTCAGTGGGAAGTCTGAAAGACAACCCTGTGTTACTCCACTGAAGGTGCTCTGTAACAAACATTAAAAAGTTGATGCCTATGGAGTAGGTGAGGCTCCATAGCCCAAGATCACACAAAAAAGTAAAACACACACAGCAAAACACATGTAAGAGTGGGAAAAAAGGCTCACACTCTTACCAGGTGAAAGAAATAAATCCTAGAAATCCAGCAAAGCTGCTGAGGGACTCAGGGAAATTAGCCATTCTGGAGAATTCTCCCTAACATAAACCCACTAACTTTCTTTAACAATTGCAGGAAAGAAGAAGATTTCTAAAACCAGCTGCCGAAAAAAGAATACCCTTCACATCCTACAAAGTCAGCACATTAATGTACCATGTATATTTCTGAAATTGTAATATACTTCCACTGTATATTAGCCCGGAGTACACCAAAGTACTTGGCTGTGTGGCTGCTGGCGGGTCTGTCTGTTCGACACTGCAAAGAAACGTCAACGATGCAAAAACTGGTAACACGTTCCATGCGCAAGGCAGAGTGCCTTCTGTGAGGAACCTCCCCCTGTACTTTGGATTTTGAAATACGCCCTACTGTTCTGACGACATTCAGGCACACCCCCTTTCCCAGCAATCAAAAATAGCAGCGTGTGCACGCACCGGCGCACGCGCACCAGAAGTACACCGAAGTACTTGGCTGCTGGCGGGTCTCTCTGTTTGACACTGCAAAGAAACGTTGTAAACAATGCAAAAACTGGTAACACGTTCCCTGCGCAAGGCAAAGTGCGTACTGTGAGGAAACTCACACTGGATTTTGAAGTAATTCAATTCTTATGAACTTATACAAACTTTACTCACATATGTTGGTTTGGTTTCTAAGGACTTGGACCATTTGTGTTGATACCCCTGACTAGTTTCTTATGCTGCTTTGTTCTCTGTCCCACTAAATACGCCCTACTGTTCTGACGACATTCAGGCACGCCCCTTTTCCCAGCAATCAATATTACTAGCACGCGCGCGCACCTATTTGGCTGTTCAGGTGTTTCGGGGTGGAGGGCAGTCAGAGTTTGTAATTTCGGGGTACTGAATACGTATGTTACAAAATCAGTACAGTAAGGAGGGGTGAGTAATAAAGGGATCGATTTGTATTGGCATATTCAAGGCAATTCTTGATAGAGGGATTATGGGGAAAATCAAAATCCCTCGGATTAGAAAGGAGCCGGGAACGGATTTCTGTACTGCAATTATCACCAGAAGAGCAAGCCTGGCACGCGCTGTGGCTCTCCCTCTTCCTCTGCCTTGTGCAGAGGAGGAGGAATTTCTACAGTGCCCGCAGGACTGCTCGGCATGATGCATCACAGTCATTATTTATTGAAGATTTGACGGGCTCTTTGCCGAAAGCCAGAATCCACTCTCCAAATATATATGATATCAATGATCCATTTTTAGATACTCCATCAATCTTTATTTCAGAAAATTTTGATAAAAATCCCAATTTTGATTAAAAAAAAAATCCCATGATTGATCCCATGAACGACCCATAAAGTGAGCAAGGGAATGCTAAAACAGGTGGGAGGGAATTAGCCACAATGTTGGGAATTTTCATTAGGGCTGTTCTGACGGAACTCTGCAAACAAACGGAAGTGCTGTCATCAATAGTTAAGGTGTCTGCACTACTAGATCATCTGAGGCCTTCATTTCCTCTTTAATGGGGGCAAAACTTGCATTGTTGCCATTGAGTGTGGAGGGGAATTCAGTGGTTGCGGGAGGAGCTGCTCAAGAAGTTCGTCCTACCATTGGAGGGCTGTTATAGTAGTTCTCCAGCAAATATGTAAAGCACATTCCATAGAATGTATCTGGTAATATGGTTCGAGAATGTAGCCATTCTCAAACCATTTTGTAGAAGTAAGGTTGGCCTGACGGCGTTAGGCTCCGGGGGTTCCCAATAATATACCTCATCAAATCATGCATGCCTCACAGACCTTTTTATTACATTTGGCGACGAGGTACCTTGTGAGCTGAGCCCCCGGAGTTCGGTCCGGCACCGCAGCTCAGTACGTGAGGCTTGAGGCTGCGCCGCCCGAGGATTGATACGGAAGGACTGCCGCCTGAGCAGTGGAAGACGCTTCCTCTCCTACACGTCCCCAAATGGAGAGAGCAAGGTGAGATGCCGGCACAAAAAAAAAGTTAAAAGTAAAAGAAATATCAAAGGACGTTACAGAGCGCGAAGCCTCTTACAAATCCCTAACTGTAGGATCCGTTAGAGTAAAGCACCCCACGACGTGCCAAAGCGTGGTGGCCATCTTAGGGACAAGGCTATTGTGGACATGTAACCCTAGCAACCGGGTTACGAAGCGCACTTACATCAGGCATCAACCGGTAGGCCGGATAACGAAAAGTCAACAAAGCACGAACCGCATAAGTTAATGTGAACAATCAATAGAAGATGGCAAACGGATGCGGGCGATGGGCTGCACATGTATAGACTGCAGATGACTTAACAACACATTTGTGTGAGCATTTAAGTGTCACGTTTGGAAAGACACTTCAAAGACATTTCATAGACTTCTCGAGTAGTGGAAAATAAGTGGAAGTCAAAGCACCACACGCCAAGTGTTTAAAATATATTTTTTTAAAGTATATATAACAAGTATATATAACAAAAACAGACTGCATCTAGATTTGTCAGTACGTTTATGTCTGCACTGACAACCACATTGGGAAAGACATTTTATCCAAAAAAAAAAGCTACATCCACACCATAAGAGGAAACAAACGAACTGAGAAAAACAAGCTTGTATCCCATCGCAATGCAGCATGTAACTCCGCTAGTACAGTTTCTCCCACATCCTGGAAATCTTACATGTCCTTGGAAGCAATGGATTGATGGCTTTCAGGTATACCTGAGGGCTGTTGGTGGCAGCAAATATAATGATGACCTCAAAGAGGCTACATTGTTAAATTGCATAGGAGCGGAGGCCTTAAGAATTTTCAGGGCACTCCCTGAATTGGACGATGCAGAAGGTGGTTCCATTGACAACAACTGCAAGTTTGAGAGCGCACTAGGAAAGCTGGCTAAACACTTTGGCAACAAGACCAACCTAGTACTGGAAAGATACAAGTTCTTTTCAAGGCGACAACTGAAGGGAGAGTCAATAGATACCTACATGGCATCTCTCAGAGGGCTTATGTCCACATGCAATTTCACTGGCATTGGTGAGGAATACCTAAGCGATCAACTTGTATTGGATGTAGCAGACTCACGCATACAGCAAAGGTTGTGGCAAACCAGTAACCCATCACTGGAGCAGGCCATGGAGATAGCCAGAAGCATGGAACGTGGTGATCGCTGCATGAGAGAAAGGTACGACAGGACCGAAGACAGAGAGATCAAGATGGTTCAAAAGGAAATAAGAGATGACACCGAGGAATCCAATGCAGTGGTGAGGAGGATGTCCACTAACAACTCAAGAGCCAACTCTAGAAGGGGCAGAGATGCAGGGTACAGAAACCAAAACCAGAGCCATTGTCAGAAGTGTGGCTGGTACAGGCACAACAATATTGAGAAGGAATGCCCTGCACAGCCGTAGAGTGTTACAAATGTGGTCACATGGGGCATTTTACCAAGGTGTGCAAACATATTAGGGGTAGAATGAACAGAATCAGCAGGTACCCCTTCAGCAGGCCACCAAGAAGCACTGTGAAAGCCATTGAAGAGAATCCTGGACATGACAGCATGCTGACCGTCAGCAGTAAGAACATGCAGCGTGTACAAATACTCACTGTCTCTTTTATAGAACGGAATAGAAGACCATGGGTAAACATGCAAATAAATGGGATAACCTTGCCCATCATGGTGGACACTGGAACCCTGTACACCATGGTTGATGTAAAAACTTTTGTTGAGGTATTGTCTGGCAAACTCCAGGAGATACAGTGCACTGGTGTGAGAGCAACGGGTTATGGAAAGACTCCTATAGATATCATCGGGTGTACCTGGGTGAAATTGAAGTTCCGTGACAGAGAAACATATTGCAGACAGTACATAGCAAAACATGGTTTATCTGTCATAGGTTGGGAAGAACACACCGCTCTATGAGTCAGAATTCACCCGGGAGAAGACATTCCCATCCTGAGTGTACTAAAAGACAATAGTGACATTAAAGCCACACTCGCAATACGATTTCCCAGAGAGTTTAGTGAGAATATTGGACTCTTGGAGGGTTTTCAACATAAGATAATTCTCAAGAAAGGAGCTATACCCATAGCACACAGAGTCAGAGGTGTTCTAATTGGTACGAAAGAGGCACTAAGGAAAGAACTGTCACGACTGGGTGAACAGAATATAATCTAACCTATAGAGAGTTCAGAATGGCTTGCCCCTATAGTGTTTGTGAAGAAACCAGATGGGACCTTAAGGATGTGCGTAGACCTGAGAGACCTAAATAGAAACATCTGGATAGACAGACATCCTCTCCCGAACATAGGTGAATTATTAATGACAATGAAACTAGCCACGTTTTTTAGCACGCTATACCTGTTCTCAGCCTATCATCAGATAGCCTTAGAAGAGGAGTCCAAAAGCCTCACATCGTTTGTCACTCCAGTAGGTGCATTCATGTTTAAAAGAATGCCATTTGGCCTTGCTTCAGCTGCCCCAGTATTTCAAAGACTGATGTCGTACTTGTTTGGAGGCTTTGAAGGCGTACACTGCTTCCAAGATGCCATTTTGATATCTGCTAGTACTGAGGAAGAACATGATGCTACATTAATGGGAGTTTTGCAGGTGATTAAAACAAGTGGACTGACTTTAAAACCTGAAAAGTGTAAAATCAAATGTGATAGAGTGTCCTATCTAGGACATTCCATTGATGCTAAGCGTATTAGCCCTAAAGAAGAATGGATGAACACCATATTGGGTATCTCTGAACGAGAGAACAAAGACCAACAAAGGAGTTTTTTGGGTATGACGGAATACTGTTCTAAATTTTTAGAAGATTCCACCAGTAAAACCAGGAACATGAGAGAGCTGGTGAAAAAGTCTGCAAAATGTATATGGTCAGACGAGTGCAAATGCGAGTTTGAACAAATAAAAGCTGCCATTAACAAAGCACCAACTTTGGGGATGTTTGACTGCAAGGCGAAAACAATAATTTCAGTAGATGCAAGTAAGGTTGGCCTAGGAGGTGTGTTAGCACAACTTCAAGACAAAGGTTTGGTAACCATTGCGTTCGCATCAAGGGTCTTGAGAGGAGCAGAATTTAACTATTCCACGATATAAAGAGAAGCCTGGGGGTAAAGTGGATCCAAGAACATTTTAGAAATATCGTATGCGGTCTACCCATCCTCCTTAAGACCGATCATATGCCGCTGATACATGTCTTACAATCTAAAGCACCCCACTTGATTTGACAAAGGAATAGGCATTGGGTTTTAGACATAATGCAGTACAATCTCTGTATATGTTATATGCCAGGCACACTAAATCAGGTGGCAGATTGCTTTTCCAGGTTGGCATGGGATGATGGAGTAGCGAACCATGAAACAGAGACGGAGGCCATGTATGACGATATCAGCACTACCATAACCCGGGTATTGCAAAGGAGGAATAGAAGGGCATGTCTGACGCAGACTCAGAACAAGCGGAGATCAGAAAAGCCAGTGCCAACAATTGGAATGATTATGACCAAAGTTTCAGGAACTTTGTGCAATTCAAAGAGGAGTTTATCAATGGATTCAGAACATATCTATAGAGGTGAACGAGTAATTCCTCCAGTGAAATTAAGAAACAAAATACTTGCATTGGCCCATGAAGGACATTTAGGAAGGAGTTTGACCAAGAGGAGAGTAAGAAGTAACTATTGGTGGCCAGGTATGTGGAGAGAAGTAGAAGAAAATGTTAGGAATTGCATGTGCTATAAGCGACAAAACAAAAAACTCAAGAAAGACCCCTCTACAACCTGTGGAATTTCCCAAAAATGTGTGGTCCAAGTTAGCGATTGATGTCATGGGGCCATACGAAAATCTGGATACTGTTAAAATATACAGTATAGTCCTGGTGGACTATACTTCAAAATTTGTCGAGTGGGGAGCTGCAGAAGGAAATGTTACCATGGAAAAAATGTTGGACTTTTTGAATGAAATTTTCAGCAGAGAAGGCGACCCTAAGGAGTTAGTATCTGATAATGGGACCCAGTTTACATCACTAGAGTTTCAGGGATTTCTAAAAAATAAAGCGATTGAACACATAACAACCTTGCTTTATCATCCCATTGCTAACGGACTCCTTGAGAGAATGAATACATGTGTGAAGAGTGTGATCCAATTGGGCCTAGCAAACTCCTTCCCATGGAGAGAAACTCTCAAAGAAGCCCTTTGTGCTTATAGGACAACTACACATTCCACCACGAATGTGGTACCCTTTACCATGATGCGTGGCAGAGTGGCTTCTAATCGTTTAAGACCTGCCTGGATGTTTATGGATACAGGTGAAGCACAGTTGGATATTGAACAAATTATAACGAGAGTAAGTGAGAAACAAGTGAAATACAAAGACTATTATGATCAGAGGAATGGAGTGAAGGAGAAGATCATCAAGGAGGGGGATTGGGTTTGTATCAGAGAACCCAAGAAAACACTGAAAGGTGAATCCAGATTTAGATCACCACAGAGAGTAAGGATCTGTTCTGGCAAATCGGTTGTGTTGGAGGATGGGAAGAGGTGGTCTTGTGATGACGTTGTGAGAGTAGAAAAAGACTTCAATAGACCAAACACCAGTAAGAGCAAATCCCAAGGAGCAACAGACCTCATGGACAATGATACTGTAAACAGACATCATGATGAAAAAGAGGAAGTTCCAAGTGGGGGGTTATCAAAGAGAAACCACAAAATGATTCAAAATTTCAAAAATGACTACATTTATTACTAGTGGTGGCCAACCACTACAGTCCCCTGTATCCTTTTCAAATTCTGGTAAAAATGTTAACTTTGGTTTACTAAATCGTCAATTTCCCTTTTCCCTGTTTTTATCCTTTTATATTAGTATACTGGCTCGAACCTTTATGTTCTCAATATAAGGAAGGGAGATGTTATAGTAGTTCTCCAGCAAATATGTAAAGCACGTGCCATAGAATGTATGTGGTGATATGGTTCGAGAATGTAGCCATTCTCGAACCATGTTGTAGAAGTGAGGTTGGCCCAGCGGTGTTATGATCCGGGGGCTCCCAGTAATAAACCTCATCAAATCATTCATGCCTCACAGACCTCTTTATTACAAGGGCAGGGGCAGAGGGAAAAACCTGACGCTCTAGAGAACGCGAGGAAGCCTGGGGAAGCTGTGAACAAAATACCTGTTCCAAATATTAATCTGGAGAACAAGGAAGGGGGAGTACAAGCACAAGGTGAGGGGTTCATAAAAGTAACCAATAAAGCTGCAAAAAAACAGGCAAAAAAAATAATAAATCAGAGGAAAAACTACCAAAATAATAAATCCTCAAGGAAATTCCTAAGGGATGTGGGGTTCATACATTTAATGGATGGAGAGTGAAAGGAGTTGAAAGCTCAGAGTAATCCTCCGTCCAGACCAGCTAATGCATGGGTAGACCTCACAAGAACATCTGAAAAGAAACAATCCATCGAGCAGGCTACACAGAGTGAATATTTTGAGGGGGAGGAAGGCCTGTACGATATAATGAAAAAGAAAAAAGATTCTTTGTCAATTGTCAAACAATTACAATCTTTGAAAAATGGATTGAATGACATCTTTGACATTTTTAAGAATCCCACTAACGGTACTAGGCCAGTGACCAAGGTAGGCCCGATAAGAAGGTTGTTGAGACTTTTGCGAACACAAAGGGGCGTATTTGTGAGATCGGGAGGGAGGTTACACCTAACCTCCTCTCGGAGTTGGGCTTACATTACAAACAAGGTAAAGAAATGGAGGCAAATCCGCCATACAAACAAGGTAACAACGTAACAGTTAACAAAGGTTTGGGGTATAAGGAAAAGGGGATATATAACACAAATCCTTTCTCTACAATAATAGCTGTAACTGATATAGTGATTGGAAGTGAACCATAGAGGTTGTTTGATAAAAGAATTAATGAGACAAATGTGAGACCTGAGGAAGTTCCATCAGAGATCTAACCAAATAAAGAAACTCTGTTACGACTTGTACGGCGGGCTCTGATTGAAAACTAGCATGTCCAAGACGAATGAAGCATCTAAGGACGCAAAGCTGCCTAATGCAAACCTCTAATTAGCAAATAACTCATAGGCTGAAGCAAGTGGAAACAGATGCGAATCCTCTAAATATGATACGTAGTTGGGGGAGGCAAAGTGGGAAACAGAGACGAAGAAGATAGAACATGAACTAAGAAATCTGGTCTATCCAGGTCTCATATTATGTTCACTATTCAATGAAGGGGAAAATCGGCCATTAAATAGACCCTATATTTTTTTGATTCTTGCTTCATTACCTGAATTAAGGTTGATAGCCTCGGCTGACTTATTACTGGTGGATTGTATCCATAAACATCATTATGATTTTGTGAGACTAGTAATAACCTCTCCCTTGGTTAGATCATTGCTAGTGAAGGAGTCAGAGGAATTCCAATGCAGGGGCTTCGATCTGTTGCCATTTTCATTGCCAACTCCTTCAGTGAAATCAAGTGGTGTGAATGTTAACAACTATATAAAGACATCAAGGGATGAAATAGCTATCCTCATGAATGAAGAAAAACAGGACTGGAGATGGTTAGCGTTAACCCTACGTGATTCAATCAATAGGTTGAAACAGTTGTGGAATCCACTCTAGCCCTTAAGTCTACTTGGAAATTGTTGAGTTGGAACTCCAGGGGCTGTTATCACCTATTACATGATGAGAGCCTCATGGAGGATTTATTGTCGTTTGAGTTTATTCTGCTTCAGGAAACATGGTCTACAGACAGTTGGGCTTGGAGGGCTACTCAATGGAAGAGATATGTGCACAGAAAGGTCCAACGGGGTGTCCTAAAGGAGGCCTAATTCTTGCTTCCAAAGAAAATTAATTTATTAAAAAACAGGAGGGTGGAGCAATTCCCAGTCAATGTTAGCAGCAACTTTCAGCGTGGGGACCGAAATTGGTAGTTACCCGTTATTAATTGTTAACATGTATTGGAATGCCAATGCGTTTACCGATCATGAGTTGGAGAAAGAGTTAGTTATATTAGGGGTAGAGATTGATCAATGGCTCTATGACCATCTTGGGGGCAAATAATTATTGCAGGGGACCTGAATGCTGACTGTCCGGTGGAAAGAGCAGGAGGCGATGAGCTTTATGCCATTAGGGATAATTCAATCTCGAGAAGTGGTAACCCCAAGTTGAGAGGTATCATCTGGTTGAATTTTGGTGATTTATGGGGATTGGAATTGATCCATAATGAACATTACACATGGAAAGCTAGGGGCTATACTTCAATAATTGACTATATTTTTATATCCGCTAAATTGAGTAATACTAGTTTCAAGTTCGCTGTTAAAGAAGTCCCGGTTAGTGACCATTGTGTGTTAATTCTTGAGACTTCTAACAAGGTTGAATATGCACAAATAAGCTGTTACAACAAAGGTACAAAGATAAGCCCCAAAGGGAATAAGATTAAATGGACCTTTAAAAAAACAGAAAGGTTCACAGCTACGATGGTTCCGGAGTATGACCATATGTCATTGAGCACCCGCTTGAATGCATACTCGGTACAAAATTTTTCTAGAAATATTAGTAATAATATTGCTACTGTGGAGAGACAAATTGAAAATACTGGTATAGTAAATACATTTCATAAACACTGTACTGATTTAGAGGTGCACTCTAAAACGACAATGCAAAAAGAGATGTGTAGATTACAAAAACAGGGTAGTAATAAACCTGAAATTAGGAAAAAGATCAAAAGAATTAAACAGTCCTTTAAAAACTGGTTAATTGATCACAGGAGCAGGACAGCCCAATTAGATGGAGAAGAGATGATAAAGGCAATGAGGAGTTTTAACTCATCGAAAGTTTGGCAGTTAATTAATAATCTCGAACAAACTCAGAAAGAACTAGCATTAAATCCCATATCAGCTGATGTATGGTTGGGCATTTTTCAAACTTATATAAAGAAGGTAACATGTCTTATACACCGACTGGAGGCGAAAACATCAGCTGGTCCATTGATTGCTCTGTAGAGAAGGTTAGGGGACTAATAATCAAAGCAAAGAATTCGGGGGCACCTGGACCAAATTGCCTTTCCAATAAAATCTTGAAAGTAAATCCTCCCTTTTGGGCTAACATACTCTGTTTATTATTTAACGATGTATTGTTAACAAAGATCATCCCCCAATCATGGAGAGTCTGAATTGTGCTACCCATTTTTAAAAAAGGCTCCTGTATGGTACCCACAAGTTACAGATGGTTTAGGACGTTTGGACCACATGCAAAAGTTTGCATGGTCAAAAAGTCCTAAAAATGCTACCACCAAAGGTTCGAACACCAAAAGTTCCAACCTTTGGTGGTAGCATTATAGATAAGTATATTAAAAAAAAGACAGCATCCCTGCAACACACCAGCAAAAACAAAAAAAAGAAACGGGTCTGCAGGGTTGTCCCCCGCAACTTCCCGCTCACTATACTTTACAGTATAGTGAGCGGGGTTTGCGGGGGACCATCTTCCCAGCTTAACCTGTGCTTTCCAACTTCTTGGACCATCAAGTTGGTTAGCAGCCTGTTGTCGAAGACCTTCAAGAGTAGGACACAATCTCTGTCCTCTGATGAAGTCTGCCCTGTTGGGTCCACCTTCTGCCAGTAAAGACTGCAGCTCAGGATGATCAACAGGGTCAATATCTCCAACTAAAACAGTGCCTTCTTCCAGATCTGATTCTTCAGTAACTGGCTCAACCACACAAGGTTGCACCTCACACTCTGCCTCAGCAGGTGGAGGAGTCACAGGTGTGATCTTGGACAATCTTGGGGATGTCCTTGTTGGTTGAACATGGGTGCTGTCTGACATATTCCTGGAAGTCTTCGGTTTCCCCTTTGCCTCTGTTTTCCTAGAAATAGCAGTGAGCCACTCCTGTGGAGTGGGAGTGATAGTGATAGTTTCCTCTATCACCTCCTCTGGAGAGCCTCTCAAGGTCTTCTCTCTTGCAGGCCTAGTTGAGCTCCTGTCTCCTCTTACTGGGAGGCCTGGGGGTGCTTGACACAACTCCAAAAGTTGTCAGGTCATTACCCAACAGGACTCTCCCAGGCTCTTCACTCTGCACACTAACAGGTATTTTGACAGTCATATCATTACACTGGGTGAGAGCTGGTAACTGGGGAAGCATTTGCACAGGGCCTCCAGCTAACTTGGTGAGGAGTTTGGGTGCCTTAGCGACATCCTCCACCTTGAAAAATGATTAATCCACCACAGTTATGCTGGCTCCAGTGTCTCCAATGGCAGGGGTTTCCTGTCCATTCACAAGAACACTATCTTTATAATACTCTTTATTATTAACTGGGATGGAATTATAGACATCTAAATTCTGTTGTTCCCACAAGCCCATGGACACTAAAGAAACACTAGCTGAGACTCTCATGGGTTCATCAGCCAGTAGGTGAAAGTTTCCACTTGCCATAGGTACTTCTTCCTCTGGGGAGTAGGCTAAGGAGACAGTGTGGATGCCTGAAGGTTTACCCTTACATCTATGATCCCCTTTCACATGGTCAGTTGACTCACACACATAACATTTCCCAAATGTCTTGATGAATGGGGGTTTGTTCTGACCTCCATCTGGTTTACCCTTATGTTGCTGTTTGTGGCCCTCTTTTGGATGGGAGGTATTAGAACTCTCCTTGTTATCTTTCTTTGGCTGCTTCCCCTCATCCTTCTTCTGAGAATCAGCCAAGTGCTGTCTGAGCTCAGGAGAGCAGGCATCATAAATAGACTCCAAAATAACAAGATTCCTCATTCCTTCGTAAGTGTTTACTCTGTAACCCTTAGCCCAACCATCTAAGTTTTTCAAACATTCACATACCCAGGTAACCCAGGGGGTACGTACCATCATGCTTTTTGAGGGTCCTACACCTCTTAAGGTACTGGGAAGGATCTTCCCAAATCTAGCAATTAAAGCTAGCTTCACATACTCATAATCCATCCAATCCACCTCCCCCAACTCCATCACAACATCAGATGCAACAGTGGGTAGCCTAGAGAAGAGCCAGGGAAGCAATTGATTCCCTATAAGACCTTGAATACCATGGTTATAGTCAAACATTGCCAACCAATCCAAAATATCAAGCTTAACCTCATACATACCCACAATTTCTTTAGGCATACGGGGTCTCTTAGGACTGGAAGACCTAGAAGACTCTGGGAGAGAAGCATTTTCAAGAGATAACCTTTTCATTTCTAGTTCATGATTCAACTCCATTTTTCTGAGCTTAAGTTCTTGATGCTTTTGTTCAGTTTGAGCATTTAAACATTTGAATTCCCATTCAAGCCTCATTTTCTCTAGAGCAATGAATTCAGGACTGAGTGTAGGACCTGTGGGGGTCCCAGTGGACAAGGGTTGAGGTTGTTGAGCAGGCAAGGGAGCAGTGAGGCCTACATTAGGAGACACATCGGCCTATTCCATCTCATCATTAACAGACACATTATCATCCTCAATACTTTCCACATTTGCTGGAGAGTCAGGTATTTCAGACCCACTCCCCAGACTTTGGTTCTTTAACACCTTTTCAATCAATTCAGACTTTTTGCCTTTGGCAGAGAGGTTCCTTTCTCTACACAGATTTTTTAGATAATCCACAGTGTAACTAAGGAGGGTCTCCTGACTGTAGCTTTCCATATCAGGCATGATTAATATTGCTTTTTAGTGATGTTAGCCTTGTGGTTAGTTGATCCAAGGTGCTGTCCGGTCATTTGGTCGACAGAAAATTGGTCGAGAGACAAATGGTCGACGCAATTTGGTCGAGAGACAAATGGTCGAATTTTTTATTTTATTTTTATATATATTTTTCAGGTTTTCGTTTAGGGAAAAAAAGGGTTTTTAAGCAAAAAAGGGGGTTTGGCGGGGGCACCCCCCCCAAAAAAAAAAATTTGAAAATACAAAAATAAATATTCGACCATTTGTCTTTCGGCCAAATTGCGTCGACCATTTGTCCTGTCGACCTTTTTTTTTCGACCAAATGACCGGTAACCGATCCAAGGTAATAGCAGCACTCTCAGTGTAATTACTATACTTGATCCTCACCGCTGTACACCAGTGTTAGGCAGATTTATATGCAGTACTCTTTGGGAACACCACACACAATTAAGACTACAAGTGACAGTACAAATTCACCTTTGGTACAAGCCTGTACTACACAGTAAAGTGGTAGCGATGGCTGAGCAGCCAGACTTATCTCAAGAGCAAGTGAGCAGTATCAGTAGTTACACAAAGGACAGCAATTACTATGATTCAAACAATAAAAGAATATACATTCATTTACACATCAGTGGTATAACATTTCACTAAAGTAAAGCAGTTCAAAAATCACACTCTTTATACACCACACCACTCTCAATAGTTTCCAGACAAGTTAAGCTCACAAATGAAGTGGGAGCCTAATGGCACTCCAGAAATGTTTAAAAGGGAGGGAAAGACAAAGTTAGCAGAAATTGATTAGCACCAACAGGTAAGTAAGCAGGGCAATCTAGAAAGAGGAACTACAGTAATAGAATCAAATGAAAAAGGCTAAGGGCCAAAGTCAATAGGACTAAAGTCTTTTGCTCAAGATCACATAGTTGAGGGTAGTTCGCGGTTAAGTCTTTGCCAAGAGTTCCGGACGAAGTTGGTCGGCAGAAAAGTTAGGTTAAAGAGTATAGAAGGACAAGCCCTCGGATTGGAGAAACATTTCACACACTTTCACTGCGGCTGAACGAAACGAACAACCGGATATGAACAGTACCTTTCAATGGAGAAGAAGCTGTAGCTGAGGCGGACGTTCCTGGTAGTTCCTGCAGGCTCACGGTTCCTGAAGCGACTGTCGGACTGACACGAAGTAGGAAGACTGGAGGGTCCTGCACTACCCAGGGAAGAAACCAGCAGCAGAGCAAAGCAACAAATAAAAGGTGCGCTCCTTAAAACCCAAGCAGGGTCCGACCTTCCTGGCTATCCGGCCAACTGTAGCTCTGTCCTTCAGTCGTGGTAGGGGTCCTCTTCCGTCTGCTCCATGTCGGTTCTTGGGTTCCGGTGGCAACTCTGCCTTTCCAATCCCAGAGACCTGCTTTTTATGCAGTTTCCCCCCATTCACAAAGCCTGGCTGTCAATGACACAGCAGGGTGGCTGTCCTGGCCGAATAGCCCTAGCCAATCAAACAGGAGTGCAACTTGGGTTACCAAGGGAACCCATGGCAGGGCTCATAAGACCCCTTCCTCACATCCTGCCTACCCAGACTTTCAGGCACCTTTAGGAGGGCTTCTGTACAGATGCCCGCGAAAAAAAGGCAAACAAAGGGACCAAACCTGGTTTGGCGTGCAGAATAAAACACGAGAAAGACTTTTACAGAAAGAAATGGTGAATAAACCCAGCCGGAGCCGTATACAAATGTATATGGTCAAGCAGATTTAAGTTTGAGGCTACCAAGATAGCCTAAAACAATACAATGGTTATTTAAAATAACCGTGGTATAAAAAATAGGGTAGTTACCACTGCCACCAGCCAAGTCTTGATGAAAAGGGAGCGAAACAGTGCTCCAAGAGACACAGACAAAAAGCGATAAGTATTAACCCTTGCCAATACTCCATGTAAGATGGGGTGTACTGGGTCTGTGGTTTAAAGAGACTAAATAAAGTTAATGGTAACTTTACATGTTTCTGGGAGACGGTAGTCAGTCCCAGAAACATGGAGTCAGTAGGAAGTCTGAAAGACAACCCTGTGTTACTGCACTGAAGGTGCTCTGTAACACACATTAAAAAGATGATGCCTATGGAGTAGGTGAGGTTCCATAGTCCAAGATCACACAAAAAAGTAAAACACACACAGCAAAACACATGTAAGAGTGGGAAAAAAGGCTCACACTCTTACCAGGTGAAAAAAATTAATCCTAGAAATCCAGCAAAGCTGCTGAGGGACTCAGTAGGTAAGGGAAATTAGCCATTCTGGAGAATTCTCCCTAACATAAACCTACTAACTTTCTTTAACAATTGCAGGAAAGAAGAAGATTTCTAAAACCAGCTGCCGAAAAAAGAATACCCTTCACATCCTACAAAGTCAGCACATTAATGTACTATGTATATTTCTGAAATTGGAATACACTTCCACTGTATATTAGCCCGGAATACACCGATGTACAGCTGCTGGTGGGTCTGTCTGTTCGACACTGCAAAGAAACGTTGTGAACGATGCAAAAACTGGTAACACGTTCCATGTGCAAGGCAAAGTGCGTACTGTGAGGAAACTCACCCTGGATTTTGAAGTAATTCAATTCTTATGAACTTATATGAACTTTACTCACATACGTTGGTTTGGTTTCTAAGGACTTGGACCATTTGTGTTGATACCCCTGACTAGTTTCTTATGCTGCTTTGTTCTCTGTCCCACTAAATACGCCCTACTGTTCTGACGACATTCAGGCACGCCCCTTTTCCCAGCAATCAATATTACCAGCACGCGCGCGCACCTGTTTGGCTGTTCAGGTGTTTCGGGTTGGAGGGCAGTCAGAGCTTGTAATTTCGGGGTACTGAATACGTATGTTACAAAATCAGTAGAGTAAGGAGGGGTGAGTAATAAAGGGATCGATTTGCATTGGCATATCCAAGGCAATTCTGGATAGAGGGATTATGGGGAAAATCAGATTAGAAAGGAGCCGGGAGCAGATTTCTTTACTGCAATTATCACCAGGAGAGCGAGCCTGGCACACACTGTGGCTCTCCCTCTTCCTCTGCCTTGTGCAGAGGAGGAGGAATATCTACAGTGTGCACAGCACTGCTCGGCATGATGCATCACAGTCATTATTTATTGAAGATTTGACGGGCTCTTTGCCGAAAGCCGGAATCCACTCTCCAAATATATATGCTATCGATGATCCATTTTTAGATACTCCATCAATCTTTATTTCAGAAAATGTTGATTAAAATCCCAATTTTGATTAAAAAAAAATACCATGATTGATCCCATGAACGACCCACAAAGTGAGGAAGGGAATGCTAAAACAGGTGTGAGTGAATTAGCCACAATGTTGGGAATTTTCAATAGGGCTATTCTGACGGAACTCTGCAAACAAACGGACGTGCTATCATCATTAGTTAAGGTGTCTGCAGAACTACCCACTAGATTATCTGAGGCCTTCATTTCCTCCTTAATGGGGGCAAAACTTGCATTGTTGCCATTGAGTGTGAAGGGGAATTCAGTGGTTGCGGGAGGAGCTGCTCAAGAAGTTTGGCCTACCATTGGAGGGCTGTTATAGTAGTTCTCCAGCAAATATGTAAAGCACATTCCATAGAATGTATGTGGTAATATGGTTTGAGAATGTAGTCATTCTCAAACCATTTTGTAGAAGTGAGGTTGGCCTGGCGGCGTTAGGCTCCGAATGCTCCCAGTAATAAACCTCATCAAATCATACATGCCTCACAGACCTCTTTATTACATTTGGCGATGAGGTACCTTGTGAGCTGAGCCCCTGGAGTTCGGTCCGGCACCGCAGCTCAGTACGTGAGGCTGCGCCGCCCGACGATTGATACGGAAGGACTGCCACCTGAGCAGTGGAATACGCTTCCTCTCCTACACGTCCCCACATGCAGAGTGCAAGGTGAGCAGCCGGCACAAACAAAAAAGTTAAAAGTAAAAGAAATATCGAAGGTCATTACAGATCCATGGGCGCGAGCGCGAAGCGTCTTACAAATCCCTAACTGTAGGATCCATTAGAGTAAAGCACCCCAAGATGTGCTAAAGCGTGGCGGTCATTTTAGGGACAAGGCTATTGTGGACATGTAACCCTAGCAACTGGGTTCATGAAGCTCACTTACATTAGGCATCAGCCGGTAGGTCGGATAACGAAAAGTCAACAAAGCACAAACCGCATAGGGTAATGTGAGCAATCAATAGAAGATTGCAAACGGATGTGGGCGATGGGCTGCACATGTATAGACTGCAGATGAACTTAACAACACATTTGTGTGAGCATTAAAGTGTCACGTTTGGAAAGACAATTCAAAGACATTTCATAGACTTCTCGAGTAGTGGAAAATAAGTTGAAGTCAAAGCACCATACGCCAAGTGTTTAAAAAATGTTTTTAAAAGTATATATAACAAAAACGGACTGCATCTAGATTTGTCAATATGTTTATGTCTGCACTGACAACCACATTGGGAAAGACATTTTATCCACAAAAAAAAGAGCTGCATCCACACCATAAGGGGGAAACAAACAAACTGAGACAAACAAGTTTATATCCCATCACAATGCAGCAAGTAACAGCGCCAGTACAGTTTCTCCCACATCCTGGAAATCCTAAATGTTCTTGGGAGCAATGGATTGACGGCTTTCAGGTATACCTGAGGGCTGTTGGTGGCAGCAAATATAATGATGACCTCAAAGAGGCTACATTGTTAAACTGCATTGGAGCGGAGGCCTTAAGAAAGGAGCCATACCCATAGCACACAGAGTCAGAGGTGTTCCAATTGGTACGAAAGAGGCACTAAGGAAAGAACTGTCACGACTGTGTGAACAGAATATAATCGAGCCCATAGAGAATTCAGAATGGCTTGCCCCTATAGTGTTAGTGAAGAAACCAGATGGGACCATAAGGATGTGCGTAGACCTGAGAGACCTAAATAGAAACATCTGGATAAACAGACATCCTCTCCCGAACATAGGTGAATTATTAATGACAATGAAACCAGCCGCGTTTTTTAGCACGCTAGATCTGTCCTCGGCCTACCATCAGATAGCCTTAGAAGAGGAGTCCAAAAGCCTCACATTGTTTGTCACTCCACTAGGTGCATTCATGTCTAAAAGAATGCCATTTGGCCTTGCTTCAGCTGCTGCGGTATTTCAAAGACTGATGTCGTACTTGTTTGGAGGCTTTGAAGGCGTACACTGCTTCCAAGATGATATTTTGATATCTGCTAGTACTGAGGAAGAACATGATGCCAAAGTAATGGGAGTTTTGCAGGTGATTCAAAAAAAGTGGACTGACTTTAAAACTTGAAAAGTGTAAAATCAAATGTGATAGAGTGTCCTATCTAGGACATTCCATTGATGCTAAGCGTATTAGCCCTAAAGAAGAATTGATGAACACCATATTGGGTATCTCTGAACCAGAGAACAAAGACCAACTAAGGAGTTTTTTTGGATATGATGGAATACTGTTCTAAATTTGTAGAAGATAACACCAGTAAAACCAGGAACATGAGAGATCTGATGAAAAAGTCTGCAAAATATATATGGTCAGACGAGTGCAAATGCGAGTCTGAACAAATAAAAGCTGCCATTAACAAAGCACCAACTTTGGGGATGTTTGACTGCAAGGGGAAAACAATAATTTCAGTAGATGCAAGTAAGGTTGGCCTAGGAGGTGTGTTAGAACAACTTCAATACAAAGGTTTGGTAACCATTGCGTTTGCATCAAGGGTCTTGAGAGGAGCAGAATTGAACTATTCCACGATAGAAAGAGAAGCCTTGGGGGTAAAGTGGATCCTAGAACATTTTAGAAATCTCATATGGGGTCTACCCATCCTCCTTGAGACCGATCATAAGCCGCTGATACATGTCTTACAGTCTAAAGCACCCCACTTGATTTCACCAAGGATTAGGCGTTGTCATGACCACTGCCTCCAAGGTGTCAGACCTAGCCCAACATCCTTGGAAGCAGGGTCATGACCCTCATTCCAGGCACCAGCCGGCCCCCGTAGGGGCCTTTTGGACCTTGTCCTGGCGCCAGTGGCGCCAGGCTCATGCTCATAAAGGGACCCAGTCCCGGCACTGGAAGCGCCGGGCTCATATAAAAGGGATTGGTGCTTGGGTGGACTTACCTGCTGCAGACCATGCTGCCTTCCTACCTGCAGGATGAACTCTTCATCCAATCCTGCTGGGACTACTTTAACTGCTGGGTGGGGCCAGCACCACTCCCAAGAACCACATACTGGAATCTTTTCTTACCTCTGGAGGCTGTGGAAGAAGACCCCTAAGCACTACTGAAGGCTATTTAAACCACACCCGATTGGTTTCACGTGCTTCGCGTTATTCTGCAATAGCAGCAGGACGCTCACCGTGTCGGCTCCAGCTGATCTTCTTCTGCACCTGAAAACAGGACAATCTTCAACTTACCTTCCTGAAATCCAGCTCCAGCCTTCCGTGACATCTGAAAAGGAAAACGAGAACATTAGAGTAGCACGAGAAAATACCAGAGCTGCTCTTACCACCTTCCGGCGCCTTCCAAGGCCTCGTGCCGCGATTCTTCGTTCTCCAGCCATCTGCAACAACAAAGAATACAGGTTAGCGATAACTCAGTGATATCTGCTTACCTGTGCCATGGTCTCCGCGAGCTCCGTTCTGCGCCATTTGTCCGCACCTGTAAAATACAAGAAGGACATTATTAGAGCTCAGGACTCCATTTCTACTCACGTGCCTCAAGTGGTCCTCCGGCACGATCCTTCGGCATCAGTCTTCATCGCCGGTTGCACCGCGACCTGAAAGAAAAGGGGAAAAAGACATTTAAAAGTGCATTCAACTTCAGATGAACCTTTTGCTTGCCTGCAAAAACTCCGGACTTTTCCACTTACCGGATCAGCATACCGGACCTGCAAAGAGGCAAGATTCTGAAAGGACAATAAAAGACTCAAATAAGGCACTCGCCGTTCGTGCAGCTAACGACGGTCTTGCCTTCTGGACTCTACCTCCGCAATAAAAGGCTGAACTATCGTCCAGTGAAGTAACTGGCTACAGCGCCCCTGCACAGACGCAGGATGGAGAGCGCCGCTTTTACTCACCTAAGGTGAGCACGTGCGGCCTAGGGGAGTCGTAGGAGTGTCAGGAAGGGGAAAGGGCCGAAACCCCGTCAGGCAGACGTTAACCCCTGTTTCTTCTCTGCCTGCAGACATCTCACTCTCCGGATTAAGATCACAGTAAGGAGGGGGCCCTTCCAGGGTGGTGCCAAAGACCTGCGAGTGACTCTGGAAGGTTCGGAGAACGCCCAGACCAGACCCGCGCCTCCGAGGGATTCAGGTGAGCGTTACAGGCGTTGGGTTTAAGACACAATGCAGTACAATCTCTGTATATGTTATACGCCAGGCACACTAAATCAGGTGGCAGATTGCTTTTCCAGTTTGGCATGGGATGAGGGAGTAGCGAACCATGAAACAGAGACAGAGGCCATTTATGACGATATCATCGTTACCATAAACCCGGGCATTGCAAAGGAGGAATGGAAGGGTATGTCTGATGCAGACTCAGAACAAGCGGAGATCAGAAAAGCCATTGCCAACGAGTGGAATGATTATGACCAAAGTTTGAGAATTTTTGTGCAATTCAAAGAGGAGTTATCAATGGATTCAGAACATATCTATAGAGGTGATCGAGTAATTCCTCCAGTGAAATTAAGAAACAAAATACTTGCATTGGCCCATGAAGGACATTTAGGAAGGAGTTGGACCAAGAGGAGAATAAGAAGTAACTATTGGTGGCCGGGTATGTGGAGAGAAGTAGAAGACCATGTTAGGAATTGCATTGCATGTGCTACAAGCGACAAAACAAAAAAATCAAGAAAGACCCCTCTACAACCTGTGGAATTTTCCAAAAATGTGTGGTCCAAGTTAGCGATTGATGCCATGGGGCCATACGAAAATCTGGATACTATTAAAATATACATTATAGTCCTGGTAGACTATACTTCAAAGTGGGTCAAGTGGGGAGTTGCAGAAGGAAATGTTACCACGGAAAAAAATTCTTTAAAAACACATCAGGCAGCACCCTGGGGAGCAATCCAAAGTCGGGGAAAGGACCACACAACCAGGAACTATGCCAAAAGCCCCAAAGAAGTCTGCGGACTGGCTCCGCAAGAAGAGATTCAGCCCTGAAGAGCTGCAGGCCATGGTGGACTACCTGGCAGAGCATGCTGATGTTGTGTTCAGCCCCGACATGCGGAGAGAGTCAGTAATCCGTAAAAAAAACATCTGGGCACAAATCGCCCAGAGGGTGAGCGCAGTAGGCACCACCCCCGCAACCCCAAGGACTGCCGCAAGTGGTGGGATGACTTGCTGGTGCGTGGCCTCCTCTCCACCAACCGGAGTCAGGCAATGCAGACTGGAGGGGGCCCAAGTTCCCCAGTGGGACTTGAGCCATGGGAGGAGACATGTGCGGCATTGATTGGGACGGAATCGATTGAGGGTGTCGGCGAGATGGAGTGTGGGGCAATGTCGTCTGCCGAAGGAGGTGAGTGTCCAAAGTCAACACTGCCAATGGCAATTGCATGATGTATACTCCCCCAAGGTTCATCAATGGCACCTTGTCATGTTGCCTTCCACCCCATCCAACTAATGCAGAGCCAACTGCCACTCAATCAAGGGCCAAGTGCAAGTACATAACGCACATCAACCATAGTGCACTAACTTGCACATCCCATCATGCACACTGTGCAGCAGGTTCGGCAGTTTGCCAGCCAGACAGCACATTACCAGGCCAGGATGAGTCACTCCGAAACCTGCGTACATATCATACTCATGCACATGTACCACTGCTGTTGCTACACCCGAAAGGCCACAAACCCCAAATGACTGAAATGTGAATGCAGCCATGTATGCTATTAGGACATCATACAATCACTCATGTTGGCCCTCTCTTCTACTCCCACAGGCACTGATCATGACAGCGGTGAGCCACAGACAAGCCGTCCAACCACCTCCATGGGCAGTGGCAGGGTCCGGCGCATTCCAGCACCGAAAAAAACACCCACCCAGGCTCCTGAAAGGTCAGTGGAGGCTGCACCACCCCAATCCCTCCCAGCATCTGCGCCTGCCACAATGGCCACCCCAACGTCGGCAGAGTCCAGTATTGCTGGGGAGGTTGCAGTTACAGTCCCAGATGAGAATGTGGACAGCCTTCATCCATCTGTGGGGCGTCCGAGGAGGAGTTTTACCCCACAGTCCACACCCCGGAGCCCAGCAATGTCCCCCTGGCATCATGCAGTGACTCTGGGGATCCTGAAACACTTGGCCGTAGTGCTCCAACAGACACACAGGGATACGATGATCGTGGCCCAAGTTCACCAGTCCAGTCCATGCCAGAGCACGTAGGGCCAAGTCACTCCAGTGATGGACACCCATCATCTGATGCACGTCGTGCAACTCAGCTGACTGACCTCATCACTGTGTTCATGGAGGACAACCGCCAGGCCAGGGTGGAATGGCTAAATGAACTCCGGGAAATGCGTCAGACAGTCACTGAGAGCACTAACAGGTTGTGTGACGTCCTAGGACGCATAGCTGATGCCCTTGAGGCTGCACATTCCAATCTGCAGCATCAGCAGGAGGACACGGTCACATCCAGTCGTGACACACCGGCAACTCCTCCGCGACGCACTCTGTGTTCCATGCGGCAACGGGACATGCCTCCCCCGGGCCCCGGGAGCATTAATCGTCATTGCTGCCACATGTGGCCTTAATGTACTACATTGGAGTACTGTTGTGGAGTTGGGGGGGAGGGTGGAGGGGGGAGGGTTTATTGTGGAGTTGGGGGGGAGGGGTGGAGGGTTTGTTGTGGAGTTGGGGGGAGGGGGGAGGAGGGTGAGGGTTTGTTGTGGAGTTTGGGGGAGGTGGTTGGGCGGGTGGAAGGATTGTTTACACTCATCCATTCAAAATTTAAATACACCTTTGGAGTTGCAAAGTTTAACCTGTGTGGACATTCATCATTCAGCATGCGTATCATGACGTCTGACAGTGCATGGTCTACAAGTATACACACACCCAGGGCCCTGTGTGCCCATATAATGCCGGCCTCTGCTGTCTTGTGTTTTGGTTATTATGTCCAAACGTTGTAAGCCACACGACATGCCCCTCCCATGCACCGCCTCCATGATGCTGTCTTGCCCCTTCCTCCTCCTCCTTCACTCAATCTTCATCTGGTACTAGCAGTCCCATGTCAGGGGACATAGCCACATTCCAAGGGATGCACAATTTGTTGAGCTGTACACATGACATGGGGGTCTTGGACAGCACATTGCAGTAGATGGGTCCCCCACCAGTCCAGCTTCGGCAACTCATATGTGCCTTATGCAAGCCAGGTGGCTGCTTCATCTCCACGCATGCACGGGTATGGCCATTATAATAGGGCTCCCTGGGCCTGGTCTGTGGATTTCTGACAGGGGTCCGGTACCATGGTGTCAAGGGACAGCCGCCAACACATGCATGTGTAGCCAATTTAGGTAAGTGTCTGGACTGTCATGTAGGGGAACTGTTCTTGCTTGCCTTGCTTTCCGTCTGCACGTTGGGGGAATGGTATTGCTTGCGGTTGTGATCCGCCACATGCATGCCATGCAGGTCAACCTAATCCACGTGGGTGCTGTCAGGGGCACCCATGTCATTTGGCATGCCTGCCAATGTATGGGGGCCAACTTTTGTGTCGTATATCTCCTGGGTAGTCCTTGTTAGGGATTTGTAGCCCCTTGTGTGCCTGAGGAGGTGCTCCAGCACTTCGTTCTGCGTCCGTGTACTGGACGGTTGTGACATGCCATACATGGGTCCAACTGTGTGCTAATAGGTGCCTGTGGCATGGGTGTGGGGCACAGGCACTACCTTCAATTGTGCTGGGAGAGTGGTGTGTATTTGTATGCTGCTCACTTATTTAGTAATTTTGCAACCAAATTATGGTGGTGAGGCTGTCACATTCTAGCGGGTAGGGGGTGTGTGTCTGCTCAGGGGTTTCCTTGAGTTACAGGACCTGCTGCGTGGGAATAGGGGCTGCTGGGGTGGTGGCAGAGGCTGCACTGGTGCTGCATGCTGGGCCTGTCTCCCACTCCTTCTCCCCCTGTGTCTCCTCAGTTGGGAGGCCTGGTGTTTTTGGTGTAGTTCCAGTGGTTGTGACCTTGCTGGCAGGGCCTCCTGCCTCATGTGCTGCTACCACTATTGGTCTTTTCTTGGTGTGGGAGGGGGTGTGGTGTGTGGGTGTGATCCTTTTGTGCTGTGGCACACTCCATTGCCTCCACCTGTGCTGATTGTGTGCACCTGTGGCTCGGTGGACCACTGCTCAGGGTTCTTTACTCCTTCTCTGAGATGCCTGTGTGTACTCCATGCCGGTAAGATACTTTACGGCCTTAATGAGGCCGTTATTTACGTGTGCTCCTTACTTGTGATCAGCTCTGGTTTACGCCATGCCGCTAATTTCGGCATTTGGTGGGTCGTGCGCGCGACCCAAGACCGGTATTTACAGCATTGTAGATTACGGTGCCGTAAATAGCGGTCTGACCGGTCGGAATGGCCCGTAGCGGTAAGCGATGCCGGTAATACTTTACCGGCATTGTTTTTCCCTTTACTCCAACCTCGGAATGACCCCCACTGTCTCGAATCTTTATGTTCTCAATATAAGGAACGGAGATGTTATAGTAGTTCTCGAGCAAATATGTAAAGCACGTTCCATAGAATGTATGTGGTAATATGGTTCGAGAATGTAGCCATTCTCGAACCATTTTGTAGAAGTGAGGTTGGCCCGGCGGCGTTAGGATCCGGGGGCTCCCAGTAATAAACCTCATCAAATCATACATGCCTCACAGACCTCTTTATTACAAGGGCAGGGGCAGAGGGAGAAACCTGACGCTCTAGAGAACGCGAGAAAGCTGGGGGAAGCTGTGAACAAAATACCTGTTCCAAATATTAATCTGGAGAACAAGGAAGGGGGAGTACAAGCACCAGGTGAGGGGTTCATAAAAGTAACCAATAAAGCTGCGAAAAAACAGGCAAAAAAAATAATAAATCAGAGGAAAAATTACCAAAATAATAAATCCTCAAGGAAATTCCTAAGGGATGTGGGGTTCACACATTTAATGGATGGAGAGTGAAAGGAGTTGAAAATTCAGAGTACTCCTCCGTCCAGACCAGCTAATGCATGGGTAGACCTCACAGGAACATCTGAAAAGAAACAATCCATCGAGCAGGCTACACAGAGTGAATATTTTGAGGGGAAGGAAGGCCTGTACGATATAATGAAAAAGAGAAAAGATTCTGTGTCAATTGTCAAACAATTGCAGTCTTTGGAAAATGGATTGAATGACATCTTTGACATTTTTAAGAATCCCACTAACGGTACTAGGCCAGTGACCGAGGTAGCCCTGATAAGAAGATTTCGAGACTTTTGCAAACACAAAGGAGTGTCTTAGTGAGATCGGGAGGGGGGCTACACCTAACCTCCTCTCGGAGTTGGGCTTACATTACAAACAAGGTAAACAAATGGAGGCAAAACCGCTATACAAACAAGGTAACAACATAACAGTTAACAAAGGTTTGGGGTATAAGGACAAGGGGATATTTAACACAAATCCTTTCTCTACTATAATGGCTGTAACTGATATAGTGACTGGAAGTGAACCATAGCGGTTGTTTGATAAAAGAATTAATGAGACAAATGTGAGACCTGAGGAAATTCCATCAGAGATCCAACCAAATGAAGAAACTCTGATACGACTTGTACGGAGGGCTCTGATTGAAAACTAGCAGGTCAAGACGAATGAAGCACCTAAGGACTCAAAGCTGCCTAATGCAAACCTCCAATTAGCAAATAACTCCTAGGCTCAAGCAAGTGGAAACAGATGTGAATACTCTAAATATGATACAGAGTTGGGGGAGGCAAAGTGGGAAACAGAGACGAAGAATATAGAACATGAACTAAGAAATCCGGTCTATCCAGACTTGCCAGGTCTGATATTATGTTCACTAGTCAATGAAGGGGAAAATCGGCCATTAAATAGACCCTATATTTTTTTGATTCTTGCTTCAATACCTGAATTAAGGTTGATAGCCTCGGCTGACTTATTACTGGTGGATTTTATCCGTAAACATCATTATGATTTTGTGAGACTAGTAATACACTCTCCCTTGGTTACATCATTGCTATTGAAGGAGTCAGAGGAATTCCAATGCAAGGGCTTCAATATGTTTCCATTTTCATTGCCAATTCCTTCAGTGAAATCAAGTGGTGTGAATGTTAACAACTATATAAAGACATCAAGGGATGAAATAGCTATCCCCATGAATGAAGAAAAGAAGGACTGGAGATGGTTAGCGTTAACCCTACGTGATTCAATCAATAGGTTGAAACAGTTGGGGAATCCACTCTAGCCCTTATATCTACTTGGAAATTGTTGAGTTGGAACTCCAGGGGCTGTTATCACCCATTACATGATGAGAGCCTTATGCAGGATTTATTGTCATTTGAGTTTATTCTGCTTCAGGAAATATGGACTACAACAGGTTGGGCTTGGAGGACTACTCAATGGAAGAGATATGTGCACAGAAAGGTCCAACGGGTTGTCCTAAAGGAGGCCTAATTCTTGCTTCCAAAGAAAGCTAATTTATTAAAAAACAGGAGGGTGGAGCAATTCCCAGTCAATGTTAGCAGCAACTTTCAGCGTGGGGACAGAAAATGGTAGTTACCCGTTATAAATTGTTAACATGTATTGGAATGCCAATGCGTTTACCGATCATGAGTTGGAGAAAGAGTTAGCTATATTAGGCGTAGAGATTGATCGATGGCTCTATGACCATCTAGGAGGACAAATAATTATTGCAGGGGACCTGAATGCTGACTGCTCGGTGGAAAGAGCAGGAGGCGATGAGCTTTATGCCAATAGGGATAATTAAATCTCGATAAGTGGTAACCCCAAGTTGAGAGGTATCATCTGGTTGAATTTTGGTGACTTATGGGGATTGGAATTGATCCATAATGAACATTACACATGGAAAGCTAGGGGCTATACTTCAATAATTGACTATATTTTCATATCCGCTAAGTTGAGTAATGCTAGTTTCAAGTTCGCTGTTAAAGAAGTCCCGGTTAGTGACCATTGTATGTTAATTCTTGAGACTGCTAACAAGGTTGAATATGCACAAATAAGCTGTTACAACGAAGGTACACAGATGAGCCCCAAAGGGAATAAGATTAAACAGACCTTTAAAAAAACAGTAAGGTTCACAGCTACGATGGTTCGGGAGTATGACCATATGTCATTGAGCACCCGCTTGAATACATATTCAGCACAAAATGTTTCTAGAAATATTAGTAATAATATTGCTATTGCGGAGAGACAAATGGAAAATACTGGTATAGTAAACAAATTTCATAAACACTGTACTGATTTAGAGGTGCACTCTAAAACGACAATGCAAAAAGAGATGCCTAGATTACAAAAACAGGGTAGTCATAAGCCTGAAATTAGGAAAAAGATCAAAAGAATTAAACAGTCCTATAAAAACTGGTTAATTGATCACAGGAGAAGGACAGCCCAATTAGATGGAGAAGAGATGATAAAGGCAATGAGGAATTTTAACTCATCGAAAGTTTGGCAGTTAATTAATAATCTCGAACAAACTCAGAAAGAACTAGCATTAAATCCCATTTCAGCTGATGTATGGTTGGGGCATTTTTTCAAACTTATATAAAGAAGGTAACATGTCTTATATACCGACTGGAGGGGAAAACATTAGCTGGTCCATCGATTGCTCTGCAGAGAAAGTTAGGGGACTAATAATCAAAGCAAAGAATTTGGGGGCACCTGGACCAAATTGCAATAAAGTCTTGAAAGTAAATCCTCCCTTTTGGGCTAGCATGCTCTGTTTATTATTTAACGACGTATTGTTAACAAAGATCATCCCCCAATCATGGAGAGTCTGAATTGTGCTACCCATTTTTAAAAAAGGCTCCCGTGTGGTACCCACCAGTTACAGACGGTTTAGGACGTTTTGACCGCATGCAAAAGTTTGCATGTTTGCATTGGTCAAAAAGTCCTAAAAATGCTACCACCAAAGGTTCGAACACCAAAAGTTCGAACCTTTGGTTGTAGCATTATAGGTAAGTATAAAAAAAAGACTGCGGGGGTGTCCCCCCCAACACCCCGCTCACTATACTTTGTGGTATAGTTAGCAGGGTTTTGCGGGGGACATCCCTGTAAAACACCCCAGCAAAAAATGCAAAAAAAAAAGAAACGGGGGCTGCAGGGTTGTCCCCCGCAACATCCTGCTCACTATACTTTACAGTATAGTGAGCGGGGGTTGCGGGGGAAACCCCTGCAGCCCCCGTAGCATGTAAGTGTGTTCGCATGAGAAAGGTACAAACTTTTGGTAGTTTGCACCTTTCTCATGCGAACGATTTGCCCGCGGTAATTTCAGCCGCGAGTAAATCACTCGGATTAGTTACAGACCCATAGCAATTACAGATCCGGAATCCAAAATCTTTGTATCAATGGTATTAACAGATATTCATGACTGGATCTCGAATAACAATATTCTAGATTGCAAACAAATAAGTTTAAAAAAAACTGTGGAACGGACTGTGTGATTCTCAGATGTTTACAAAGTAAAGCTATGATAAAAGGATCAAGGCCAACCTTCGTGCCATCAATGGATCTCAGTATGGCCTTTGATCTAGTAGACAGAGTTATTCTATGGAAAAAATTAAGTGACCTTGGGATGCCGAGACATCTACTAGAAATAGTGATAGCACTATACACAGATACAGGACTGGTAATAAGGCTTAATTCTGAGGGGCAACTTTCACCAGTAATTGCGACCAAGAATGGCCCTCGCCAAGGTTGCATGTTAGCACCCACGATTTTTAACTTAGATGTGAGCGGAGCTGAGATGGCATTAGCCAACAAGGGACTAGTATCTCCGGAATTGAGTGACGTCCGTATACCATAGCTGGCGTACACGGATGATTTTTTATTATCAGATAATACAAAAGTGGCGTTACAAAGGTTGATAAAAGAATGAGAGATTTATTTCCCAACTACATCTTAAAATTAATGTCACTAAAACCACAATCATATGTATGGGAAAATTCAATAAGCATCAAGATGTTTATACTTGGCAGTATGAAGGGAAACAAATCTGTTGTCAATGTGCTTTCATGTATCTTGGTTATTGCTTCTCGAGAACGGGATCCATTACATTAATCAAAAATCAGCTGAAGGTTAAGATGGAAATCGCTCTAAGACAGATGCGTTTGATCGAAAGAAAATGTGGAAAATTCGCGATAAGACCTTTAAAAGAATTTTATATTATGAAAGTAGTCCCGAGGATAATCTATGGATTGGAGCTGTTTGCAACAGATTTCATGGAATACTTAAAAGGTGTTGGAGGGTATAATATGGAAGGGCATCCTATTCTTTCTTCCGAAGTGTATCTCAGTCGAGTTAATAAGATATGAACTCGGTATCCAGTCATTAAGTTCTATGGTAACAGGGAAAGACTGTTACTGTGAAGAAAATGTATGTTGCATAGGGAAACTGACTTATACGAGCATGCTGGTAAGGATTTATCCTGAGCATTCATGAATATACTAAAAAAAGAGGTGGATATTACATTGAGATCTGGGGTTGGCACACACTACACTACTGTGTAGTAAGGTTTTCTCAGTGTGGACATTTTTCCCAGAAATTGAATGTTACATGATCAAATATCCCTCAAGAAAGACACAGAATTCATTTATGCGTTTTAGGATGAATGCAATGCTTAGCAAGCAAATTATTCAAATTAGGAACAATACAACTGAGGATTGGAAATGGTGTAGATTTTGTAAATGTGAGGGTGTTGAGGAAACATTACAACACATTTTACTTATCTGGCCAGCCTTGTTAAGGCAACGAATTGAATATTTCACACAATTTGTTCATTCAACTGCTTGTGTTGATAGAGAATTAATTTGAACTAGACTGTTGCACGAAGGTACTACAATCCTGATTATACGTGTATCTACTTTTTTGAAAACTGTATGTGATCTCTGCTAAGAGGCTCAAATGATAACCTCCATAGCCAAGTTGCCTTTGGTCATGCTAATAATTCACATTGCTAGAATTAGATGTCTTTTTTCCTGGTTGAGAGTCCAATAGTTTTACAATGTGGAAGTTTTCCTTTTCTTATTGAAATTTAATCAAGAAAAATTAAGTTTTAGTCTATTGTAGAAGTATGAAGTAGGATGAAAAGTCTTCTTTTAAGGAATGAGTATTAATGATAAGGAATATATTTTGTTATATGCGGTTTTATGTAAACACAATTGTATATTGTTTTGTAAAGGTTTATGATAAACCAACACAAATAAAATAATACAAATTAGCTCAGAGTATTCTTTCCCAATCAAAATTTGTTTTACTCTAACTCATTATATTGCACCACTCACACTCTTTTTATTCCGATCTGAACACCACCATTAAAACACCCATTGTTTTCCTCAAAACATGACATGTCCCTATGTATTCAATCACACCACCACTCCCTCCCTCACTAACCCAAGCCCATCACACCTCTACAGATTCTTACTCTTCCAACATTCCCAACCATAACTTTTATGCCACTGCACAATCAAACAGCACTCTATATTCATTTCTACAATCACACCCATACACCCATTCACCATACATGCATTTACATTCCACAACTTTCAAACCCAAACTTTCTTTTTTCCTGACACAACAAAATACCTACTAAAAATAAACTCCTTAGAAAAGAAAAAATAGAGCAGATAAGAATAAAAGCAAGCCATATAGTCATCCACCTCAAAACCAATGTTTAGAAAAAATTTAATGAAAGAGCTACTAACCTCACTCAACAAAACTTAACCAGCCACCACTAACAAAAGTAAGGGCCCTCTTCCAGAAACTACAAGTAAAAAAACATGTACCAAGAAAAGCAGACCTATTAATAAACCTAACACTATATCTACCAGTGTTAACATAGCCACTATAAAACAATACAAAAAATGTATTGTATTTATTGTGCATACAGTTTTAAAACTCGTTAAAACGTTACACAAATTCATCAATCCTCTCTATATAAAAACAATATAAAACATCATTTCATTTAAACATTTTAGAATCCTTACACAGAACAAATTCCTCGGCAAAATACAAAAATGTAAAGTTTAAAGTTTTTGTGCCATAATAGACATAATTTAACCTTATTTCTTGCTCTCCCAAAAGTCTCATCTCAAATCGTTTTTGTTCCAATTCTTAGTGATGGTAAAGCTAGTGGAGTAAAGACAATTGATATGAGATCTTCAAGCAACACATACTCCAAATTATCTGTCCCGCCCCACTTCCGTAGCGTTCTATACATTTCTACACATTTCTTAAAACACACCAGGCGTTGTGCCATCAAGGCTTCGCAGTGCAAGAGTAAATGCTGCAGCGATTCACTATTTTTTAAACATAACCTACAGCTTTCCTGATAAGTCTCCTGTTTCCATTTCACCCAATTTGCCCTGGTTGGCAGGATATCAAATTTTCAATCTCATCAATAAATATCCCACTTTCCAAGATGGGTATTTGCAGACGTACTGTGCATACAGGTGCCCAATTTTTGGTGATCTGTAGCAATATTCTTATATTTTCTGTATCCTCCACCAAGTCACATGTCCTACACCAGCCAGCACGTCACAATCTCAGTTTGTAAATTCCTGGGGTTAAATGTATTAGTTCACCATTCAGGCCCCAATCTTCCAATGTCTGAACAGTTCAATAATAAGGTTGTTGTTTAAGCAGCCCTCTTTTTCTTTAAATTCTGCAAACATTGTTTTTGTGGGGGCTGCTTTAAATGTGTAGCATAATAAAACGTTTTTCCATACAATATGGGCTTCTAGAGATAGATCTAATTCATATCTAATTATGCTAATGGAAAAGCCCTGAGGGAGCTTAAGGATTTTCTTCTGTATAAAGCCTTCTAGATGGCAGAAGTCTTCTTGCATCAGACTATGATGGCTCTCAGCCCCGTAGGTCCACATCTGTACAATTTTGGATTTTTAGAATTTCAAACAAGGGATTATTGAACATTTACCAAATTTATGGTTAAAATTTCTCATCTGCACAACAGTTTTTTGTTGCCTTTATATAGAATCCTTCAATTAACGCCTTCTTGCAAAGGGTATTAAGATGATCAAAACCCACACACTTCATGCTGTTCACCTATATCACTTGTTCCCCCCCTAACCATACTGATTTTTCTTCTCATGTCTACCTGCTGTTAGGGACGTCTACCTGCTGTTAGGGGAATTAAGTGTGTTTTATGAGGGTTTATGATTAAATCATTCTCTCTACAATGTCACGATAGGCTGTTAAGAAGTCTTTGGATTCCCACCTTAGTGCAGTGTAGCAAAATGATGTCATCTGCATATGTTACTGAAAAGATTCTTGTTCCCAAGACTTTAGGGGTAATAAAAGAGGCCTGCTCAAGATGCTTTCCCAAATCCGCCATATAGGCATTAAAAAGAAATGGTGCAAGAGTACAGCCTTGGCGGAGACCTTTATTGGTCTCAATCTTACCGGATAGCAATCGTTCTTGGTTCAGTCTAGTCCTAATTATTGAGTGGTCCTGTAGATGGATAAGTAGCGCCAGCAAGCCCTTTAGAAGGCCCCAATCTGCAAGTTTCTTCTATAATTTATTCCTAGCTACGCGGTCGAAAGCCAAAGACAAATCAACCAATACCACATATACCTCTTTGTGTACTCCCTCGCAGGCTCGATGCTGGACATAATTCAGCACCCAGCCTACCAGGCTTGTGCCTACCTCTGGACGGAATCTCATTTGGTTAGGTTTAAGGATTTCGTTTGACTTAGCCCACTCTTCTAATGGGGAGAGTAGTATTGCCCCAAATATTTTGGAGGCTGCGTCCAGGAGATCCACAGCCCTATAATTCTCTAGCACATCTCTATCTCCTTTCCTAAAGATAGGCACTGTATGTGCTTCCTTCCATGATTCGGGAGTATACCTCGATTGTATTATTGTTTTAAGGATTTACATCCTGCTCTGTAACCAGCAAGTACTGCCATAATCATGTAACCTAGGCCGTGATACCTCTGGGTTTATATATATTAACAAATGCAATAAATAAATAAAAATAAATATTGACTTAAAATGTTTACACAGGATATTTGACCACAACTCTGGTTCAGCCTTCATAGCTTTATTACAGAGGCCATTTGGACCTGGTGCCCTAGAGTTGCCTCTATGGCATATAATAAGATAACTGTGATCTGCAGATGGCACCAAGGCTCTCCCAGTTTACAGAAATGTCTGCTGGCTTGTTATATAGCCGCGAAAAGTGTGTAGTCTAGACTTGCTCAGGTATAAGATTAGATTTCACCTCAATTTCGAAACTCTCTTTTTGTTCATTAGTTTCCAACAATTCCCATCTCTTTTAGACAAGAGGCAAGCAAGCATATTTTTGCTATCTCTTTGATAGCTCCTAGCTTTAATACCTTTCAATCTATACTTATAAATCGGTTTTAATACCTTCATCCTTCTTTTAAATTGAATAGGACTCACGTCTTCCCGGATTGTCCTTCTGACCTCTCTCTTATACTCCCTTTTAATTTGTTGGATGATCGGATTATATTTTAACCATCTGTTAAACAACTTATCCTTCCTGGGACTCAGAGCCTTTTCTATAAAAATTGGGAATTGGTTCTCTGAGCACACACAGGTGTTGACTTCTCCATGTACATCCTAAACTCCTTTTTCAAGTTTCCTATTGAATCCATTTATGTCCCCCTCAGGCCAGATTAGCCTATTCTTACCACCAGGAACAACAACCTTACACATGTTCTTCCGGGGTTCTGCCAAAAGAGGTATAGAGAAGACTGCTGACAATCTCGCATTATCACTTGGGAAGCCATTTTCTACTTCACAGCTATTTTCGCCCAAGCTCAGTTCATCAAACACAAAAAAATCAAAATCGATCAAAGATGATTTATGTTCACTACTCCAGGTATTTGAAGACATACCCCTTGTTCCCTGGCCCCACCCAGAATATTCAAATTCCAGCTCTCAATGAAATCACACCACCTCGACCCCTATGGGTCTTGCACAGTCTTCTCTTTGTGGCAAGACAGATAGTCACCATATTTGAGAGGGTCAAGGCAATTTACATTAAAGTCCCCTGCTATTATTATGGACCCTCAGGTCGGGCCTCTTTCCACCACATCAAGATCTCATCAACATGATTGGCCACTTCCCTTTGGCTATGATTCCCGTAATTGTAGTATACATCAATCACAAGCAAATAGAAAATCCCCTCCTGCGTAGTTCCATAAGCAGCCATAACCACTTACTATGACTACATTTCGAATATGTTCATTCTTTATCCCAGTTAAGAGGCCTCCCTTTGGGCACCCTGCTGACCCAAAAACTGCCATCTGTTGGCAAATTGATTAAGCATCAAAAATCACTTTTTTTCAAAAGGAAGGTTTCTTGTAGAATTACAAGATCATATGTATTCAATTCCTTGCCAGAGCCCCCCTGTCTGAGCAAGTAGTAAAAACCAATTGTATTCCAGCAGCAGAGGCTAAAGATGTATCCCTCTGCCAGCCCTTCTGTGATGTACGTTGGTAGAGGGCGGTACAGACATATTGTGTCCTTTGAGTTCACTACTTTGTTTGGGTCCACATCCTCCCCATACTTTCCTGTGTCTCATTTCTTATTTTTGCTTCTAACTGAGCCTGCCTTTCTTGATTATGCAGCATTCAATCGTTCTCATTGTGGCTTTCCCAGGAAGGGTACACAGGAGGGTCTGATATGTTGAGGATATCAAAGCCTGTCTGACGAATTTCATCAACAGAGAGTAAGATTCTTTCTCTAATTAAACAGAGCCAATCGTAATTTGTACAACATCCCACCTCTCCCAATTTCAAAATTCTAGTTGGTCAATGTCACTAGAACACTGGATGACATTTAAAATTAGTAAGACCCGAGGTCTATTTAGAAGATTGGGGCCTGTAAATATTGCTTCCATAATGAACCTTGGTCCTTTTGAAGATACATGCTCTGCTACCTTTTAGCATTAATATGCCTATGTGAGGCTTCCTTGCCTTGTAGTAAATTCCTGGAGCATATTCCTGATTATTTGGGGGCTCCCAGAAAAGACACAGATAAGTTCATTTGAATCTATCCTTCAGTGAGGGTCTAAGGCTTTTTTGTTAAAGGTATTAGCCATGCATTTAAAGACCCCCCCAGCTCCACCGAACATCAATTAATGATTAGTGAGGGGCAGACCTTTCTCGCCCCATATTTAGAGCCTCTTTAGACATAACATAGTTGCCCTCTCTTTGTCCTGGTCTAAAAGCCAATCATTGTACTCCAAACTTTGAAAACAGACACCAGCCCTCAAACTCGGCAGAAGAACATCTTGTCCAGAGCCCCAGAGGAAACCCTGCATTGTCTCTGGGATGCCAGAAATCCCCACACCAGAAGACGGGATTTCATTGTCTTTGTGACATAGGCCCGGACCATCAATGTCATTTAGTGAATATTGGGAGGCTATTTCACTACGACCATTAATTTCACTTATGCCTCGATGCTTTCAGAATATCGGGGCTATCTTCAGGCCCTCCTTTTTTAATGTATTGTTTTTTCCTTTATTTACAGAAACCACCTATGGATGATCATTTATTCCTTTCTCAGATATGCTGGAGGGATTATTATTCCCCTTCATGCTCTTTTGATTTTTAGTTTTACTATCCAGTTTGGTAAATTGTCTCCTGTTTCTTTTCTCTGCTAGCTTTTTGGAAGTGACAGTTGCTTTCACTTGTTTCCTGAGACTTTCTTGCTCGAGTAGGGGTTTGCTTATTAACACTTATTGGTCTAATTCAACCTCCATTAGTCCTAACCGTAGCAGTTCCTGCATTATTTCAGCCTCCGGTGAAGTATCCAGGAATGAAGAGGAAACCCTCCTTACTTCTGTCGGTGGACAGGTTTCTACTCTGGTCAAAGTTCCAGAAAAGATCTGCACACTTAAATCTGCCTCATTAACCTCCGGTGCTCCTGGAAGATGAATAAATTCACACAAAGACTTATGGCCAGCAGAAGGTTTGTTACCTGCCATTATTGTAATGTACTTATGTATGCCTTCGATTTTTAGCACAGACTCAAGTACTTTCCCATGGAAGGGCAATGAAACAAATTCCTTTTGAATATCCACCAAATTAGTAACAATGCCCAATACTTTGTTTTAAAAAGAAAACATTTCACTTCATCCCTTTTTGCCAGGGTTTCCAAAAAATTAGAAATACTGTTTATTTGTTCAGTGTTTTTACTAGTATCTTCTTAAAGAATGTTGACCTTTACCAATGATGATAACACAAAGTTTAACGCTGCCAAAGTGTGGGGTCCTGTGGTTAGTTCCGGCAGCTTGAATGATTGAATAGGTCAAGGTCACAAGATGCACGATCTTCACTTGAGTATTAAAAGGTTTAGGTAGCTCTGGAAGGAGTACCTCAGTGTTTTTACTTGAGCCCACAGTTACATGATTTAAGTCTGAACCATCACTGCTGGCATGTCTAATAGGTCAAAATCATTGCATACTTGCTCCATTTACCGTGTAGGCAAAGAGTTCAGCATATCATCTGGAGAGGAAGCTCCCCCTTCGCCATCACTTCGGAGTTTCATGTAAACCGACAAGTTAAGCAATGTAAACTTGGACTCACCCGGCCAAATCTTCAGCAGTCAGCATTCAGAATTCCTTGGTTCCAGCTTGTTAGTGAAATTACCCCAATAGTGAGGACCCGGAGCTCGGAACACGGAACACACTGTAGGTACATTGCGCGGGCTCCATGCTGTCTGCAGTGTTTAGGAGGCTTGTTCTGCCTCTTCCTTTGCAGTAGGCAGTGAAGACAGACCTCCAATCTCCAACCATCTTCAGCATTTTCCCACAGTAACACGGAACACACTGCAGGCACACTGTGAGCGCTCTGTGCTATCTGCAGTGTTTTCAAGACTTGTTCTGCCTCTTCCTTTGCAATAGGCAGTGAAGACAGACCTCCAATCTCAAACAATATCCAGTGTTTTCCCACAGTAACCCGGAACACACACTGCAAGCACACCAGCTAAGAAATTCACGTAACAAAAAATGTTGCACTGTAGAGTTCTTCACAATCTTATAACAAAAGCTGAAAAGTCATGATCTACACTTAAAAAATAACGCAGAAGACTAATCCTCCAAGCTCTAATTGACATTGCATTTCTACTAAACAGAAAATTGGTAATATTAATTTTAAACAGAATGAAACCACTAACTAAATTAATTAATACATTACTAAGAGTACTTCTAAGCATGCGCAATGTCAACATAGACACCTTTTCAAACTTCGGTGAAGGTGAATGGATTCACACAAGCAGCACAGAACCATATGTCAATGAAGAGGCTTATAAACGAGAACAAGCAAAAAGAAAGTTGCCAAAGGTGCACCATTCGGCCTAGTATGCTAGTTTTTCTGGAAGATCATTTGGAAACTTCAAGGCCTAGAATTATTACTGTACTCTTTTGTTCCCTTCCCACCTTGAAGCACTTTGAAGCACTTCACCTGTGTATAAGCGCTGTATAAATAAACATTTACAATTACAATTAGACAGTGATGGCCGAGGGTATGAAATGGTAGGAGACACTATTACGGCAAAAGAAACCCTTATAGAAAAAACCTCCCGAACATACATTCAACCAAATGTTCCTTTCACCCAAATAAACCGTCCAGTCTACACATGGACATGCAGCTCAATGTGTAACATACACCAACAATCATTTAAATCTTTACGACAATTCCTCAATCAGTATGTGAAACTAACAGACAAAAGTAAAATGAAAACTTTACAAACCATGGACCTGTGTCCATTGCACAGCCAGACTGGACTTTGAGGACATTCGTTAGCCTGATTTTTAGGAATTCCTTGCAAAAGCACCTTCCACCACATCAAAATGTTAGCAACACAACATTCTGCTAAATGGAATCTTGAGCACAGACTAGAACTGCAACATTTAAATAACATTCTCCTAGATGGAACAGCCAAAGAACTCCTTCAGAAAATAGACCACTTCCAAAGTAATACTTTGGAACTGAAGTTGACTTAGAAAATTCAGTAACGAGAAAACATAACAGAAAACCTCTCAAACACCTCCTAATAAACACATACAAAAAATAAATAAATAAGTTTCAAAACACATCTGCTGACATACTAGACCAAGCATGTGTCTGTTGTCGCAGAACTTTTTATAAAAAGAGCACAAAAATAGTAGATATGGCCTACAAAATAGAGGACACTGAGGAATCCCAATGGTTATAATTAGTTATATATCTAACAGCAGAAAATAAATACAAAATAGTTGACCCCTCAATAGTTTGTACGTATTGCAAAATAAAGCTTGACAATAACCAAATGCTGTCACGTGCTATCAATAATAATTTAGAAATATTCCCACTTGCAAAGACTCTCCAATAACAGAATTTGTATGACAGCGTTATAATCCAAACAGTACACCCATTTCAAGCTATAAAACGCCTTCAACCAAAAACAGCCAAATTGCCTCCATCTTAATTACTAAAGGGCATCCATGGCAAAGTAGTATATTTGCCATTAGATCTTGATGAAAATGTAGAAACTCTAGGAGTACAACAACCAATAGATGAATCTTTCATTGTACTAGTTAATGGTGTACCAACCAAAAGACAAAACAATTTGGAAACAACTAGTTGACTGAAACAAAGATAGACAAGCCCTACAATATCTAAAAGAAAACAATGAATACTACAAAGATATAAACCTAGAGGAAAACGTAAGAGAAACTACCCAAATAATTCAAAATTGACCAGCAACTGGTCAATTTGATCATGTAGATCGTCTTACTGCAGCCAACATTTTAGACCACTATACAATTAAATCACTACAGTCCAAAGCCACCACTGAAGATGCATTAAAAACATATCAAATGCGTCAAGCCAAGGGATCCCCAATAATCATATGAGAAAAACATGTTGAAGCACTTTCCTTTCCTCTATTCTTTCCTACAGGAAAAGGAGGAAGATATGATGAACATTCCACACATATTAGTGCATCAGAATATCACTCTTTACAAATGTATTCTGAAGACACTAGATTCAGACAAAATGTAGAATACATTTTCCACTTCCTGTTCAAAAGTGAACTAGCAACTCTATGTTATGGAGTTGCATACACATTAAGTAAAAGCTCACATTTTTTAAACATGTCTACCCAATGCATGTGATGACTTGAGCAACTTCTTACGCACTGCAAACCAAAATAAAGATGGAATAGATATAAAAACACCAGGAGAACACTGTTCTCTTGACCGTGTCAACGTATCAAGGTACTTTCTCCATCGCTTCATTGCCATGCTTCACTTCATCTGCAATAAAACTACCCCTAAGCTCGGAGAAGTGCAACACTTCTTTTGGAGAAAAGAATATCAATCCAGAGGAGCACCACACATCCACATGCTTTTGTGGATAAAAGATGCTTGCCTCTTGATCACACGAGCGCTGCCTGTCCCAAAATGGCGAGCGCATCACGGCACGAAAATGAGGCTGCATTTGGTTGCTAAGCAACCGCCTCGCTCTTGGCCCAATCCTCAGCACCGGCAGGCGGAAGCCGGCTGCAGGAGAAGGCCAGGGAAAAGGCCCTGTTTGCCTCCTGTTTGCCGAAAGGGCCACAACTCCTTACTCTGAAGGTGAGCTACTATCACATTACAACACCCCAGCCCTTGGCGCATGCTTGAATCTTGTCTGCAAGGCAATTGGCCGTGTACTCTCTCTTACTTTGATGGTAGCAGGCACACCACCGTATGTAATGGCTTCACTAAGCGCCTGTGGCGCTCTATCCTACACATTGTGCCTCTGATTCGGTGTCTACGTACTGCCGCGTCCAACACCCAGCCCGCTTTCTACGGACTCACCGATATCCTGCTCCTTTCATCATGTCCTCCACAGACGCTGACACATTGTCCCATTCTGCTGTGTCCCTTTGAAATGTGTTTATCCAAACTCTCTTATCCATTTCGATACACCGTGTGCCACAACCTGATGCACTCCACTGCATCTGTTTATATCCTCGCATCCGCTTTTGCCATATTTGTTCTAATGTGTAGCTTTGTAGAATGTTCATGATGTCTCTCTTTGTATCCGTACACCTTAACAGAGCCAACTGACCGTTTGTACTATCCGCAGATCGTACCCGATGTTTATCCTAATATCTGCCCATCTGATTGTATCTGATAGCGTGCTTATGTCTATCCAGCAGAACATAACCGATATGTGTCACAGCTTCTGTGTGCCACTGCATGCCACACTGATTGTGCTTGATTGTGTCTCTACTGACTTAGCTGTGTGCCATACCATTCATATTTTATAGCGTGCACCAGATCTTTGATATGTGCCATTCTGTTCATATTGATAGCAAGCCACGCTTGATTTAGTTGTGTGCCTTTCTGTTCACATGCTTAGCATGCACCTGATTCCAGTTGTATGCCTCTCTCATCATATCTGAAATTGTGTTCCTCCTCTCCTCGCTTGGTGCCTTCCTGCCCACGGTTGATAGCATGCTTTTACACTTTAGCTGTGTGCCATTCTGTGCTTATCTAATAGCGTGTCCCACCTTATTTAGTTGTGTGCCTCTTTGATTGCATCTGTTAGCATGACCCACCTGATTTAGCGGTACCTGCTCAACTGCCTTGTGCACCCTAGCTGTACGCCTTACTCCCCATCCACTTATAAATTGTGGCCCAGTTGGCCCTTTCTAAGTTTATCTGCTACATGCTAAGATCCTCTCTCATTATGTACATACCTCACTTGTTAGGCTGTACACTCCCAACACTATACACAACTCTATTACTTTTTGTCTGGCCAATCCCCACTATTAACAGTGCATTATCTAACCAGCCCGCCATCATGGCAAAATCCAGGTCCATATTGTTGTACCCTGCACAGACCACTAGTTCTAGTTCATCATTGTCAGAGCCCATGCCATTTACCACAGTGTTTCCCAACAACCCTTATCTGAACGCTCCTGCCTTATGGTTGGATCACTTTGCCACTAAACCCACCCCTAATCAACCTTGCGCTTCGTATCTCAGGAACCTCAGACTAGGTTCCAGATTTCTTTGTGCAGCCCATCAACAACACCTTCGTACTAAGTCAGTGAAATTTCTCAATACTCATGGCAATCACACCTATAGACCTAACTTACCAGGCCTGAAGAACATCACCCCAAAGATCTCTTGAACGTCAACACTATCGATTCTCCCTTTGCCAAAGATACCTTGATTAAGGTGCCCTTGTCAATGCTAGGTCCCTTAACGCCCATGCGTTGGACATTGCAGACTTTATTGCAGCCCAAGACTTAGATTTCCTAGCCATCAAGGAGACACGCAGCTGCCGGTCCACTACTCTCCCTCGCTATCCCCAGTGGCTACTCCATCACGAGATGCAACCAAAACACTAACCAATCCAAAGGCCGAGGCGTTGCCCTCATATTTAGAAGCCCTCTTGATATCAGACTCATACCTAATCAGCTTATTCCCTCAGCAGAGTCACTGTCTGTCAAAATGCCCATCTCACCCAACCAAACCAATACCATGCACCTAATTTATAGGCCACCAGTACCCATCTCCACCTTCGCCGATGACATTACATCCCCCTAGCAACTAGCACCAAGCCCAATTCACAAATTATTTTTCTATGGGATTGCAATCTCGGTTTCCAAGATCCCAATGACCACAAAGCGTTGGACATTGCCAGTGCACTGACTGATTTGGGTTTCTCTTATCGAATCCAGGAATGAACTCACAACAAAGGGAGAACCCTTGACTGGCTGGTCGACCTGAATTGCAGCATCAATGTAGTGTCAAACACTCTCTGCACCTGGTCAGATCATCATACGATCACCTTTAACATTAAAGTCAATAACCAATGTCGCAAGCAGGACATTGCTCCATCCATTAGCATGAGAAATAAAAGGGACATTACAAAGGAGAAACTGCTCCCACGTATTCTACCTATACTAAACAATGCCTCGGTATTGTGTGCTGATCTTGCAGTCCTTGTCGATACCTTCAATCAAACTATACTTAAAGCCATGAACACCATTGCCCCAATTAAACTACGAAACCCAAACCCTGTGCACACCTCATCACGTGGTGCACGCCACATTAGAGAGCACTACGCAAGGAGAAGAGAACTGCTGAGGCCCGCTTGAAAAGTCTTCCCTCAGGCGTGAATAAGGGTAGGCTAATCCTAGCTTCCCTCAACTACAAGGAAGCAATTCTAAAATCTAAAAAAGACACATATAACAAGCGAATTCTGCAAGCGTAATCCAATACCAAAGAGCTCTTTAAAATACTTAAAGAACTGGAAACACCTTCAGCCCCACCAGACACATGTAGCAAAGACAGTACATGGTGAACCAATATACAAAAACCGCTCCTCGACAAAATCTCCACATTACAAACCAAAATCAATGCCAAAAAACCAGCCTGCTGACTGACTCTCAGAAAACTACTCCCATATTTTTAACAGCCACTCCTCCTCTCACCCGTCAACCTTTTAGTTTCTCGCCTTTATCTATCGTCCCGGACAACCTTAAGGACGCGTGGGTCATCCGACTACTCAAAAAACCTTCCTTAGACCCTAGTACACCAACTAATTACAAGCTCATAACCACCGTCCCCTTCCTTCTAGAAATTCTGGATCGTGCTGTCTATCTTCAGATCCAGGTGTATTTAGAATTAAATAAACTCTTCAGCCTCAGACAATCAGGCTTCTGACCAAGGCACGGAACAGGGACTGCCCTTATTGATTTAAAAACTCAAGCTAGCCCTCTTCTCATTGCTAGACTTACCGGCAGCATTTGATTTGGATAACCACCAAATTCTCTGCCAACATCTCAAATCTGCTGCCCATTTCTCTGACAAAGCCACTACATGGATCAGATCCTTCCTGGCGAACAGATCCATGAGAGTCTTCTCCCCTCGGCTTCCGCTGACCCTGCGCCAGTCCTATGCGGGGTACCGCAGGGATCGTGTGTGTCACCTACACTCTACAACGTGTTTATGAAGGCGCTCTTTGATATTCTTGACTACTTGGGTGTCACCTACACTAACTACGCAGACGACAACCAAGAACTCATCCCTATCACTGGTGACCACACAGCGGACACCAAAGCTCTAAACGATGTCTACCAGGTCATCCAGGCATGGATTGCACAACACAGGCTCTATCTTAACGACGATAAAACAGAGCTACTCATCCTTGGCTCCCACCACAGACTCAATCAATTAGATCCTGCATTCAAATCTTTCATCATTGATGGTAATACCATTAAAGTACCCAATGATACGAAAACCCTAGGCATCTATCTTGATTCTACCCCATCTCTCACAAAACAAACTAATTCCGTTATTCATCTTCAGCTTACACATGTAAACTTATTACAGCATGTCGCCCATTCCTTACCACGGCCAGCTGCACCATCCTTGCCAGAACGCTCATTTTGTCAAAGCTTGACTATTGCAATGTGCTGTATCTAGGGACAAGTCAATGAAACATAAGCAAGTTACAAGTTACCGAAAATAACGCCATCAGGGCTGCCCTTAATATCCCTAGAAATCAGCCTATTTCTGATACCAGATGCAGCCTATGCTGGCTTTCGGTATCACACAGAATCTCCCTCAAAACTCTTGTGCTTACTCACAAATGTTTGGCCAACCAGGCCCCAAAATATCTGGTGAACCGATTCACACTTCACACTTCCACATGCCCACAGTGAGCAGCCCAAGCTCACTGTCTCTTAATACCAAGGTTTAAACTTCAGAAAGCATAGGGGACCAGTTTCCCAGTTCTTACCATCAAATTGTGGAACTCGCTACCTAATCCTCTCAGATCCGAACCCTCCTTCCACTCTTTCAAGAGCAAAGCTAAAATGTGGCTCATAGCGCAGGATTGTCCAACTTCTACGTGCCTCAAGGACCCTGATCAACTCACTCTGCCTGCCTGATGCTCTGCTTAGCCTTAACGCTATGACTTTCTCCGTTGTAAATATACTGTAAACATCTTGTAAATATTTTGTATATACCTTGTAAATACATCTGAATGTTTTGTTGATGTTCGCAGCATACTATGTCACTGTAACCTCAAGATATGCGCCCAGATGCCTTTAGACCAGGCACGCTATACAAATAAATAAACAAATACAATACAAATGCTACCAAATTTGGCAATGACAGTGATACCACTGTTTTACAGTCTATTGAAAAATACATTACCTGCAACATCCCTTCAGAAACCACAGATTGTGACCTACATACACAAATCTTACTCTTCCAAAAACAAAGGTAAATACTATACCAAATGTTGCCTTGGCTTCCCTAGACCAGTTTGCAAAAAAGGACAAGAAACTAGCTTAATGGCTTCTGTTAGACAGAGTGTAAAAGGCAAATCCCCTAAAACACATACAACATTAAAAGGGACAATACATCCAAGTACATTAATAATTATAATTCAATCATTGCCCTCTTGTGGAATGCAAACATAGAAAACCAATACATGGCAAACAATTCCACTGCAGTTGCAAGATATGTCACAGCTAAAACATTGTCACAAAAATTTTACAGCTTCGGTACAAAAAACCTCTCCCATAGAGAATGCGGGTGCTATAAAGCTGCAGACTGTTGAACTCCTTTAACCAAGAGTCCTATAAAACGAGGTAGTAATACTTAGAGGTAGATGGTGATGCAGAAATTACTCAAACATCCATAATGAAAACGACTCAGGAAGGCGGCAAAATGGGTTTCTGTTTTATCATTAATTATCTAAAACAGGGAGTACAACAGGCATCATCTGACGCCGCACAGCTCAATCTCGAAGCGTTTAATAAAAAACAGCTCTTTTAGAACAGAAGTTCATCATTGCTGATGTCACAGTACGTGTCAAACTACAAAAACGTATGAATAATGTTGAGTAATGGTGGTTGGCTCTTAGTGAACATCTAGGTGTACATTCTATATAGCCGGAGATTATGATTGGGTATCTTAGTCAGGTGGGCATCTAAGCTCATCCCAAATAACTGGTCATCATCATCGTCACTAAATACACGACGATTAATTGGTCTACAAACTATAGGGCTCTTCATTACATGACCCACTATGATTGGTTTGGCACCCTTGTACCCCTCTGGAATATTCCACATGCTATCAGCACGCAGGCTACCATTCCAGGTGCATGGAGGTTCGGCGTGATCATGCCTCCCCATCAATTAGCCCATCATCTATCAACACACCTACAGTATGTCAGACAGTTAAGCTCTTGAACTTGGCCTTGTAGATGTTGCCTTCGTCTGGGAAATAAAGGGAGTGTAGCTTCATTCTGCACTTTTGGTTTCGGCACAGCCTGAACCAAGCTATTTCAATCTCACCCATGTGATTTGGAGACTACTCTTTTGAGCTCTTTGCAGCATTTAATCCTATTAAATGATGAACTTTTGATGCCTTCAGTGTTTTTTCATGCTGCTTCAAACAGGAACTTTGCTCTTTTCTGACGTTCATTTTAGCCTTTTGACAGGCATCCATTTCACTGTGGCCTTGTCTACTTGGTCCTGGGCCAGCCAAGCCTTTCTTGAAAATTCGCCTTGCCATCAGTAATTTCCAACTGCGCCACACATTTGAAAGTCCTTTTCTTATTTACGGGGTTTAAGAGCCTGCTAAAGTGAGTTGTGAAACATCCAGGTTCCATACATTCCTATGTATATACATTTGGCACAACGCTGCAATCTAATTCACTATGTAGCCAGCCTTATGATTACTTTTCCCTACTTGCGTTTCTGCATCTGTACATGTGTAAACTGATTTACATATTCCTCAGCAGTTCTGTAGCATGAGCATCTTCATCTCGACCCTAAAATGTTGCTCATCTTTACCATCTTCTCTTCAGTTCTTAGAGAATGTTTATGTTTCTTTTCTTCATTCATCTTCTGGATGCGTCAGCTCTTACTTCGTATGACGTCATTAGGCTCCTCCTTTTGTCCAAATGCACATTTCTTCTGGTACCTCATCCAAAAGAATACTATAGCTTTGTGCATTTATCTAGGGTTTTCTCAATAGATACCTTGTCTCGAAGGTGTTCTGCAGTATGGGCATTCTTACTGGAACTGCACATGTCGTCATCTCTGGTTCCAACATAAAGGTAACATGGGGCGGAGCTTTGAGTGGGGATGTCTGACTTCACCTCTACATTCCCCCCCTCTGGACGATTCATCAACCACTCCATCATCAGTCTTCATGTCAAGACATCCTTGTCTGGAAAAAATGCTTCTTTGGGACCCAAATCTTTGTCTCCTTTCAGGCATCCTGCTGATTTGACATGCTCATCAACCCTCCAGGTCATAAGTGTGCATTGTCCATTGGGGATGCAATAGACCCATCTTCCCTCATACTCTTTGCAGTGTCTAGGATACAGAAAATGTGTTCCTTCAGGTGCGTGTATGCTGGCTTTCACGTAGTCTCTGATTTCCTCATCTGTCAATTCTTTGAATTTTCCTCCAGATTCAACATCAATTATAATCTTCATTCCCACTGCTTTTTTTGTAGTCTTCTTGCAATGTGTGAATATAACTCTGATCACACAGAATCCAAGCACGATCATCACTAACAGGGCTCCAAGGAACTTCAACATAGCTGCCATCCACTGTGAGATCCACGAGAAGACTGATCCAAACCAACTGTCATCAGCAATGTCTTCCACTTCGTCAATTATCTGAATGTGCAAGTCTGTCAGCATTGATATGGCTTCTCTCAAAATGCCATTCTCATCGTCATGAGAAGTTATAAATGTGCAACGTGATTCTATGAGTTTGGCACAAACACCTCCATCCATAGCTGTAATCATGTCAAGGACATACCTATTCTGGAGAGTCATTAGTCGTATGGCTCTCAGCTCTTCCTTGATTGCATTGAACCCTTTTATGGTCGTATTGATCATCTGCAACAGCTCCCATCTGGTTATTTGTAACCACTTAGTATTTGCATCCGTCTGTTACACTCACCTGGTCTCCACAGGGGCGCCGAATGAAGCTGGACTGCAGCTGTCTCCACCAGCATGACTCGTAGCGAAGTGATGAGTGACTGCACTTGCCCACTTAGTTTCGTCTTTCTTACTCGAAGGAAGATTTGCCTAAAATGGTGAAATGATAAGTTAACTAGCCTCCTTCCACTATGTCTCACCTTAATGTTATGAAGGACGGGCTCTCCATCCTGCGACTGTAAGCAGGTGTGCGTCGAGATTCAGGGATCCAGTTAACTTCACTGATCCTCTAGCTTTATCGCAGAGTTCCAGACAACAATGACTCTGAGGTAAGTCTTTATGCCAATCCTAATTAGCATGAATTACTTTAGAGTTCAGGTTGCCCAAAGTTCACTCCTGTGCCTTTTCTTTGCAGATTCCCCTTTGAGATACTGTCATGCATGCTGGACGTGGTTCTACATCTTACGCTCATAGAACAGCTAGACCGTTCTATTCCAAATGGCGGTTGTTCGATGCATTGCCGGGAAAACGACGTCTGCACTTTTCACGTCGCTAAATTCACGTGAATTCTGCTTCGTCACGTGAACTACGGCATTACGTATATAAGTAGCGTGGAAACATCACTCGCTGCTTCTGATCGAATCATTTGGCGTTGTGTAGCTGAACCTCCGATCTGCGTCCTTGCAGTTCCTCAGCTGCTTCTTGGGCCTTCTATAGCGTGTTTTCCGCCACACGCTGATTCCTGGAGCTGTTTGTTCGCGTGTAATTCCACACGCGCACGTTGTCTTCAAACGCTGCTGTCCTGGGCTGCATGTATCCTGTTAGCGTGCAAATCCACAAGCGCACGTTGTCTTCAAGCGCGGCTGACCTGGGCTGCGTGTATCCTGTTCGCGTGTAATTCCACACGCACACGTTGTCTTCAAGCGCTGCTGGCCTGGGCTGCGTGAATCCTGTTCGCGTGCAATTCCACAAGCGCACGCTGTCTTCAAACGCGGCTGGCCTGGACTGCGTGAATCCTGTTCGCGTGTAATTCCACACGCACACGTTGTCTTCAAGCGCTGCTGGCCTGGGCTGCGTGAATCCTGTTCGCGTGCAATTCCACAAGCGCACGCTGTCTTCAAACGCGGCTGGCCTGGACTGCGTGAATCCTGTTCGCGTGTAATTCCACACGCACACGTTGTCTTCAAGCCTGTTTCCAAGACTGCGTGAATCCTATTCGCGTGTAATTCCACACGCGCACACTATCTTCTTCGCGGCTGTTCAGAACCGCATGTACTTTGTTTATTCCACAAAAGGGCGCTATTTCCAACTCCTGGCACCTGTGATATTAACAGGGGGATTTATTCGTTTCTATACTTTTCTCTACGTGGGAAGGAAGCTTTTCAAGGACTATTGAAAGGTAATAATGAACAGTACTTTGGACGCTATCCTGTGGTGCACCAACCCGGTATCTAGCGTGAGCCTCGTGCCGTTCGGGATAAGTCTCCCTTACTAATCTTCCCTTCCTTGTCGTTTGTTCTATTTCTGGATTCTTCCTCAAGAGACTTCTGCTGGATTCTTCTACCCGAGTCATAAGGTCAGTGTGTGAATTAATGCCAAATACTGTTCTATCATAGAGAGTCGAATTGGGGCAGTTTCTTATGATACTTTATTTTGTTCTAGGCTGACTTCCTATTCTTTACCCACGCCCTTTCCAGTGATCCATCTCTCTGCCTGTTTCATCAGTCAGAGAGTTGTATCATTTGGAAGGTCTAAACTTGACTTCACAACTATCAAATCGTGTGAACAGGGATCCGGAAGACCCTACCACCTGTATCCTTTTGAGTACCGTATCCTTTTCAGTCAATACTTTGGTGCTTTATGACAGAATCAGAAGCCATGGAGGGTACGGATCCTTTAACTGTTTTGACTCAGTTGATCAGCGATTTGAGAAATGAAATGGTTACGGCACAGGACATGTTACGGCACCGTATGGACGTTATGCAAGACGCCATGCACGCTAGTCCTCAGGGAGCACAGATTCCAATGGCCACTGCATCTGGATCTGGGACTACGACACCCCCACAGGAAACTATTAACGTGGTTATGCCCACTCAGTTTCCCTTGGCTCCTCCGGAACGGTTCACAGGCGACCCCAAAACCTCGTTAATCGGTGCCGACTCCATTTTCTTTGCCGTCCTACATCGTTTCCTGACCTAACCACAAAAGCAGCATTTGTGCTTTCCCATTTAGGGGGTACAGCTGCTGCTTGGGCTAACCCTTTGTTGGAATCAAATAGCCCTTTGTTATACGACTGTGATGATCTTTTGGCTGCTATGAGTAAAGTCTTTGACATGCGTTATGCTACTCAAGCCATGGATCTGGAGTTACTTAATCTACAACAAGGCAGTCAACCTCTTTTGCCTTACATTGCCCGATTCAATAAACTAACAGCCGAAACTCAATGGCCTGAAGGCAAGAAAACGGCTGTTTTCTACAAGGGCCTTTCAGAAGAACTGAAAGATGCCTTATCCACGGTTCCGGTGGTTCCTACGGGATTCACAGAGTTGCTCGATTTGGTTCTACAAATCGATGCCCGAAGAAATGCTCGGAAAGGAGAGAAAAAACCATTCCTACAAGCATCGGTTCGTTCAGAGGCACCGGCGGTTCCCTCGAACGACCCTGAACCAATGCAGATTGGCGCTGTGAGAGGCCGGTTGTCCAATGCAGAAAGAGAGAACCGAAGAAAGAACAATTTATGTATGTATTGTGGTTCATCCGAGCATTTATTAGTGACATGTCCTAAGAAACCAGTCAAGCGTTCGAGAAACGCCAAAACTCGACAGTAGCAGGAGTCCCTGTGTCGAGTGTTTCATCGGACTCCCGTACCATTCCTAATCACGCACCTATAGCTGTCGAGGTGACGTTACGTTGTGATGACCAAGAATTGGTTTCCAAGGCCATGGTTGATTCCGGAGCCACTAACAATTACATAGACATCACATATGCCAAGAATTGTTCCATACCCCTTGTAAACAAGAACAAACCTGAAACGGTTAATACCGTGGACGGATCTGTTTTGATTTCTGGTATGGTAACCCAGGAGACGGTACCTATTCAGATGACATTATCGAATAGTCATTCGGAAGAAATCGTCTTCGATGTCATAGCTGCTCCGCAGTACAAAATAATACTTGGTCTTGCCTGGTTGACCCTTCATAATCCCACCATTGACTGGGTTTCGGGACTGCTCCAGTATCCCTCAATTTTTTGCAATGAACATTGCTTTACCAGTCAGGAGGTGTCAAACAATTCACGTATATTGGCCTCTATGGGGGGAGCTTCAACTATTAGTGTGATACATCAAAGCGACACAACTATACCATGCAAATACACTGAGTACGCTGATGTGTTTGATAAAGGCCAGGCAGAACAACTGCCTCCACATCGACAGTATGACTGTCCGATTGAACTGATTCCTGGAGCTAAGATTCCTACAGGTCGTGTATATTCATTGACTCCAAAAGAAGACGTTGTGTTGAAAGAATACATCGATAAAGCTCTAGCGATGGGATTCATACGGCCATCGCAATCACCTGCTGCATCTCCTCTATTCTTTGTTCCGAAGAAAGAGGGAGATCTAAGGCCTTGCATTGATTACAGGGCACTTAACGACATCACCATAAAAAATCAGTATCCTTTACCGCTGATAAACGTTCTATTGGATCAATTAGGTACTTCCAGGTACTTCACTAAATTGGACTTGCGAGGAGCATACAATTTAGTTCGCATACGTGAGGGCGATGAATGGAAGACCGCTTTCAAGACGCGGTATGGTCTTTACGAATATTTGGTGATGCCTTTTGGTCTGTGCAACGCTCCCGCTACTTTTCAGTTCTTCATGAACGATATTTTCAGGGATATAATGGACCAATTCGTGGTGATTTATTTGGATGATATTCTGATTTATTCATTGTCTTTTTCTGAACACGTCAAACACGTTTCTACAGTCTTACAAAGACTCGGGGAGAACCTTCTTTTTGTGAAAGCCGAGAAATGTGTCTTTCATTCACAGGAAGTGGAATTCCTGGGTTACGACATTACCAATCTAGGTGCTCGAATGAGTCGTTCCAAAGTGAAGGCCATATTGAATTGGCCTATTCCGCACAATGTCAAGTCATTACAGTCTTTCCTAGGCTTTGCGAATTTTTATCGCAGGTTTATTCGTTCCTTCTCCAAAACAGTGGCTCCTTTGAGGGCTTTAACTAGTTCCAAAGTTCCTTTCTGTTGGAACCAGAATGCCCAAGCATCTTTCAAGATGTTAAATGAAGCATTTACCACCGCACCCGTGCTTCAACATCCAGATCCAGATCGCCAGTTTATCGTTGAAGCGGATGCATCCAGTGTCGCTACTGGAGCGGTGCTCTCACAAGTTTGCACAGAAACCAAGGAGGAGCACCCAGTGGCTTTCTTCTCTCGCAAACTTACCCCATATGAACGAAATTACACCGTCACTGAGCGGGAATTACTGGCAATCAAGGATGCTTTCCGAGAATGGCGACATCATCTTCTTGGGGCCAAACATCAGGTGTTGGTGTACTCTGACCATAGAAATCTTCAAGCATTCAAATCTATGAAATGTCTTACGGCTCGACAGGCCAGATGGCATGTCTTTTTTGCTCAATACGATTTCCAGGTCACATATCGTCCTGCCAGAAAACACGTTAAGTCGGACGCTTTGTCTCGCATTGGTGAGGAGGCGAAGGAAGAATCACTGGTGCACAATCAGTTGTTGGCAGATCATGTAATATGTAGTTGTTCTGTTCAACCATCCTTAAAAAACGAAGTACAGGAGTGGGTGAAAAATCATCCACAAGTGATCCAGGATATGAATCTGGACGTACATAACGGTTTACCGTTCACACAAGGAGTGCTTTACTTACCAACGTTTTCGACGCGGAATAAGGCCCTCAAGTGGAATCATGATTCCTTGATCGCAGCCCATCCTGGACAGAAGAAAACACTAGAGCTGCTTAAAAGATGGTGTTGGTGGCCATCCATGACAAAAGATGTCATAAATCATGTATCAACATGTTCTGTATGCATCCAATGCAAAAACACTCCTGGTAAACCAGTGGGCTTACTCCAGTCCCTACCTGTCCCTAACAAACCATGGGACATGATATCTATGGACTTTGTGGTAGAACTCCCACAAAACCATGAATACGATACCATATGGGTTGTGGTGGACTACTTCACTAAAATGGCTCTTTATATTCCCTGTATTGGTTTACCAACAGCTGCTGTTCTGGCGGACCTATTCATTCGACATATATTCCGTTTCTTTGGTCTACCGTCAGTAGTCATCACGGACAGGGGCTCACAATTTGCGTCACGCTTTTGGAGAGCACTAACTTCAGCATTACTGATTGATGACAGAATGTCCAGTGCTTTTCACCCTCAAACTGATGGACAGACCGAAAGAGTCAATAGCACTATGGAACAATACCTGCGGTGTTTGTGTCTGCAGTTTCAATCAGATTGGCTCAAGGTCCTGCCGGCAGCAGAATTCGCCTACAACAACTCCTATCATAGTGCCATAGGCACTTCACCTTTCTATGCTCTTTACGGACAACACCCCCGATCAATACCTTTGGATTCCAGTTTGTCTTTGGATACTCCTGCCGCAGGTCATACTTTTCGTGCTCTTAAGAATCTACAGAGGAAAGTGAAGCAGCAATTGGAGCAAGCTAAAAAACGCGACAAGTTCTATGCCGATGCTCATAGAGTACCTGCACCTGTCTACAAGGCTGGTATGAAAGTATGGTTGTCCACTAAGAACTTGAGGATACCAGGCAAAAAGAAATTGTTGCCTAAATACATTGGTCCGTATGCAGTACTCCAAGTAATTAATCCGGCTGCTGTCCGTCTGGCTCTGCCACCTCGATGGCGAGTGCATCCTGTATTCCACGTGTCACTCATTAAGCCGTGTTCTGAAACTACCAGATTGCCTGTACGGCCTGTTGCTATTTCTGTGAGGGGTTCAGATGAATACGAGGTACAGGACATTCTGGATATGAGGCTACGTTCTGGTAGGCCGTATTATCTGGTGGATTGGAAGGGCTACGGTCCCGAAGATAGGTCCTGGGAACATCTTCCCAATATACATGCTCCTGCTTTATTGAAGCGTTTTCACTCGAAGAGGGGAGAGGTTGCCCCTTTGGGGGATGGCACTGTCATGCATGCTGGACGTGGTTCTACCTCTTACGCTCATAGAACAGCTAGACCGTTCTATTCCAAATGGCGGTTGTTCGATGCATTGCCGGGAAAACGACGTCTGCACTTTTCACGTCGCTAAATTCACGTGAATTCTGCTTCGTCACGTGAACTACGGCATTACGTATATAAGTAGCGTGGAAACATCACTCGCTGCTTCTGATCGAATCATTTGGCGTTGTGTAGCTGAACCTCCGATCTGCGTCCTTGCAGTTCCTCAGCTGCTTCTTGGGCCTTCTATAGCGTGTTTTCCGCCACACGCTGATTCCTGGAGCTGTTTGTTCGCGTGTAATTCCACACGCGCACGTTGTCTTCAAACGCTGCTGTCCTGGGCTGCGTGTATCCTGTTAGCGTGCAAATCCACAAGCGCACGTTGTCTTCAAGCGCGGCTGACCTGGGCTGCGTGTATCCTGTTCGCGTGTAATTCCACACGCACACGTTGTCTTCAAGCGCTGCTGGCCTGGGCTGCGTGAATCCTGTTCGCGTGTAATTCCACACGCACACATTGTCTTCAAGCGCTGCTGGCCTGGGCTGCGTGAATCCTGTTCGCGTGCAATTCCACAAGCGCATGCTGTCTTCAAACCCGGCTGGCCTGGACTGCGTGAATCCTGTTCGCGTGTAATTCCACACGCACACGTTGTCTTCAAGCCTGTTTCCAAGACTGCGTGAATCCTATTCGCGTGTAATTCCACACGTGCACACTATCTTCTTCGCGGCTGTTCAGAACCGCATGTACTTTGTTTATTCCACAAAAGGGCGCTATTTCCAACTCCTGGCACCTGTGATATTAACAGGGGGATTTATTCGTTTCTATACTTTTCTCTACGTGGGAAGGAAGCTTTTCAAGGACTATTGAAAGGTAATAATGAACAGTACTTTGGACGCTATCCTGTGGTGCACCAACCCGGTATCTAGCGTGAGCCTCGTGCCGTTCGGGATAAGTCTCCCTTACTAATCTTCCCTTCCTTGTCGTTTGTTCTATTTCTGGATTCTTCCTCAAGAGACTTCTGCTGGATTCTTCTACCCGAGTCATAAGTTCAGTGTGTGAATTAATGCCAAATACTGTTCTATCATAGAGAGTCGAATTAGGGCAGTTTCTTATGATACTTTATTTTGTTCTAGGCTGACTTCCTATTCTTTACCCACGCCCTTTCCAGTGATCCATCTCTCTGCCTGTTTCATCAGTCAGAGAGTTGTATCATTTGGAAGGTCTAAACTTGACTTCACAACTATCAAATCGTGTGAACAGGGATCCGGAAGACCCTACCACCTGTATCCTTTTGAGTACCGTATCCTTTTCAGTCAATACTTTGGTGCTTTATGACAGATACACCCGATGAAAAGCGACTCCCCTCCGGAAAAGACGAGGTAAAATGCCAAGGTAAGTGTCTATACTTGCACAATGTGAAAATGTCTAAACATGTGATACTGTTCTTCGGTGCAACTAATCTGATGTCTCTTTTCTATTCTGCAGGTGCGGTACCTCAGGAGTGAAGATCGAGTGATGGTGACTCGTGGAAACGCAAGTGAATACACCTTCTGGTGAGTATTATGCTGCGCGAGATTGAATGTCTTTAGAGAGGCGCAGCTCACCTGATATGTTCTTTTCCTTTCGGCAGGTTTGGCTGCTCTGGGAAGAGGATCGCCTGCGTGTGCCTCGTTGGATCGCAAGGATGAACAGCGTTCAGGTGAGTATCACGCTGCACTATGCTAATTGTCTTTAAAGTGGTTCTTACACTGCGCGGTTAACTGGTGCTCCTTTTTCTGCCGATGCGGAGACTCCCGACGATTGAGATGGAGAATCAGGTAAGGGTCTTGTTCTAATCTGTACTCTCTCCTTCCTTTGCAGGCAAGGATCGCGATGACCAGGACGGGTCTGACTGAAGACAGGACTGGAGCTGCAGACACATGAGCGTTACGCTGCAGGTGTGCAGAATAACGCGAAGCGTGTTCTGTTCTTCAGGCGTGGTTTAAATAGCTTCCCAGAAGTAGTTCCCAGGTAAAGTAGTCCCTGCTCCACACCCTATAAAATAGTTCCCAGATAAAGTAGTCCCTTCAACCAGCCTCAGACTGGGCAGCACATGGTTCTGTTACTCGGTAACCTGCCTTGCCTGAAAAGGCAGTATGAGCCTGGCGCTAACGGCGCGAGGACTGAGTCCAGGAAGCCCTTAGGCAATCCTTTGGGGCCTTAAAGGTCCCCATGGGTGCCAGTACTCTGGGCAGGCTGGTCTGCTCCTGATGTCTGGGGGCAAGCACTGTGATGCCGTCTGGATCCTGGGCATAAAGATTATCATGAATATCAATGAGGTCTTGCTGAACAATCTGTGTTCATATGGAATGGAATCAAAAGCTTCTTTAAACTTTGCTGAAAAACTGTTCTCCCACTTCAATCTATTCAGAAGTTCTGTAGATCTCTTCTTTCTCAGATGTGCATCTGTTTTTGGGAATTCGCCAATGCTCAGATCACTTTTCGGAATCACCAATGCTGGAACATGAACAATCACTAGTGAACATAGTCCTCCCGAATCTCGGGGTAGTTTCATGTATGCTCTGGATCCACCGACCCAGTAGTGATCCATTATCACTGCTGTCCCAACGCTCATTCCTGGTACATCAAAAATTCAACCACAATTTTGATTTTCTCCCAACTTTCTTGTGCCATTATTTCTGAAGCACAACAGAGGTACTATCTGCAATGGGCCTCCTTTGTCTTCGACCCATGTCAGTAGTTTTGCAAGCTTTGACAATAAAGGTTTGCATCCGTTTTCCACAATGTCAATAGTTGGCTTGTAACGACCAATTACTACCCAAGCTCTGCAGATTACCACACCTTCTTCCCATCCATCTGGAGAGAGTACTGAACCCCAGATCTGCATTTGGCCTCTTTCCTTCCATCTTAGAATTTCCTCTTCAGTTTTTCCTGGAGTCTCCAGTCTTTTGTTTACTTCCCATCTGATTCCTCCTCCCTTCTTTCCAGGCTGTTCTTACCTTATCACATGATTTCTGGTGTGAGCTCTTGCCTTTAAGTCTTGGACATAACTGTCTTCATCAGGAGATGTCCATTCTGTTGTCCATACTAGAGATGCTGTTCGACCCATGAACTGGCCTCTTGCCCAACAGAGTGCTATGTGATATAGGCAGTGTGCTATTTGGACATCTATTTCAATAGCTATGAAAACCTTACACTTCCCCATACTATAAGGCAGGAGTGGATATAAATAGCATTCCAGAAGTTTGTTTGCCCACCTTTTTCATATGCTCATACCATACATTGTTTCCTAAGTGTGCTGTACTGTCTAGATAATTATTTAATTCATAATCATCCTCTAGTGCATGTCTTTTAGGTCTCTTTCTTGCCTCATGAGCTCTTATAATCATCTCATGAAGTACGTTAGCATAGTTCCTTCTTACTGGAGGAGCCGTAGGGACACCTGTCAGTGAAATCAGTGTCTTTACATGTGCTACTGGTGTAGAAGCAGTCACATATGGTCTCTTTTTTTGCAAAATAGGGAGGCATCCATAAATCCTGCAAATCTTGTGAAAATGACCTTCCCCCTTTGGGAAGCTTAGAACCATTTGTCACAGAACTAGGTGCTTTCTCATTCATCACTGGTGTAGGGACAATCACATAGGGCCTAGGTTCTCTTGAAATTTGAACCTCTGCTTTAACTACTGCTTTCGGACCCATAACATATGCAAAATTAAAATGATGACAATAAACATGGAACAAGCATATATCATGCACCAATATAGTATACTCCACCAGTGTGATGGCTCTGCTTGTCGCCTTTGCGCACTTTCTGGAATAGCTAGGTGGCTTATGGACCACATGGTTTGCCTGTAATTAACTTTAAGGAAAGAAAAAATGCTTTATTCATGCAATCTCACAAAATATTCAGGTAGCTGCTGGATCTGTTCCACATGTTCCACAAGTAACATGCTTAATCGCTGGATGATTACTAGGATTTCGGATAAAAACAAACGTGTTGTCTTTTCACCAAACAAGATAAGGATGTGCTTCAAGCAAGTAAGAAAAGATCAGGGCCAATAAGTTGTGAATGTCATCGTTTGACAACACCATTTAGGTTCTCAACAAGATACTAGGTGATAAATGGATCTGCTTGTTTATGTCATGTAACAATTGGTTAATAGCAAGTTGATTCTTTGGATCTCTCAAAATGTACGAATGTCAGTTTGTCTACCAACAAGATGTAGTCGTTCTTCAATCGAGAAATAAAAGACCATTCCAAATAGTTTATAAGCGTCTTCGTCAGACCGGACCATTTGTTAATTCATGAAGCTGTGCCAGGTAGTGAACGAATCTGCTTGCAAAGTTCATGTATCAGCCAATTTATTGTAGTCGATTCCTGGGATCCCTCAGAAATACACAAGTGCTAGTACATCGTCCAACAAGATAGCGATATTTGCGAATCAAAAGGTAAAGGATCAATCCACGTAGTTTGTGAACATCTTCATCAGACAGAACCATCTGTATGTTCAAAGAAATGTTCTGGTAATTGTCTGATCTGATCTAAAATTGCTGTCAACAGTCATCTAATCGCTGGACCATTCTTAGGATCTTGAATGAAAGTACGAACATCAACACAATGGCCATCAAGAGCAGGGTAAGCTCCGAGTATAAAGATGAAGACAGCAAGAAGTAGTCTGTGTACGTCAACGTCGGTGAGTACCATATGACCCTCCAAAAAGAAACTCGGTTTGGATGGAATCAGGGAACTGCTCTCTCTTCCAGTCGTTGAATATAAAATCCAGGTCTGGCATTTCTCTTGTTTTTTCTTTTGCAGTCCAAAGTCAAATGTCAACACACTTCTGTGGCTTAAGACCAGTAACCTTTTCACTACTCACTGTAGCAAATACAAAGAGTGTTTTCCAGGAAAGCCACAGTCCAAAGTACTCTTTGTCTATCCATTCAGATAGTATCTGCGTCCTTCTTCCTCATCTTCAATCTAGTCTGCACGTGCTGAACTGCTTCTCCTTGACTTGCTTCCGAATGGGGTGAAGGTGCCGGGGTCTCTCCGGTGTAGACTTTCACGTCACCTTGATGAATCCAGGCTCTTCTTCCCACAACTTTAACAGCTGATGGTGTAGTATCCTCCACAACGAAAGGACTGCCAAATCTAGGCTCGTACCACTTCCTTGTGAAATTCCAAATTAATACTTGGTCTCCTGGAAAGACTTTTGGTACAAGTAATTTTTGCACTCGGTTGCTGAATGGTCTTCATCTGTGTTCTGAGCCGGACACCCCGTTCTCTTCACTTGGTCTGAAATGACAGAGATACCTGCCATCATGCATGTTAAGTAATCACGTAGCTCAGTTCCTAACAATTCTGCAGTTGTCTGGGCATCACTCCTGGTCCTCGATGGAGGAGTTAGAGGCGTTTTCATTCACCTCCCAGTGACTAACTTGTGGGGTGTGAGGTGGTAGTCTGAGTCAGGTTGGTTCCTAAATGCATATAATGCAAGGGGTAGGCAATGCAGACACCCCTTCTTCAGGGTCAATTTCAACTTGGCTATCCTTTCTTTGAGCAAGCCGTTGAAAATCTCACATATCCCATTTCCTTATGGGTGATAAGCCGAAGAGAACTTGTGCTTTATGCTACGCAACAAACTAATTTGCTCAAACACTTCATTCACGAAATGGGGGCCATTATTTGATCTCAGCACCTCACATATTCCCCATCTAGGAAATACTTCTCGAACTAAAAACTTCACAGCACAAGTGGAGTTAGGGTGTGTGCACAGACCAACCTTGATCCACCTTTAGAAGGGGCACACCACCACTATCATATACCTGTAACCATTACATACTTGCAGCATATCAACATAATCAATATGTAAATGCTAAAATGGACCATTCGGTCGAGGGATAACTCCTCTGACTGTTCGCAGCTTGTGCCCAGCAGTAAACATTTGACATATGATGCAATTTACTACATAAAATGCAACCTGTTCTAACAGGTTCGGCACAAACCAATCCTCTGCAATAGTTGCTGCAAGGCTTTCTCTAGTGACATGCACAGGGTAGTGTAGCTGTTCCAACGCCACCCTCAATAAGGCTATAGGCATTGCCGGTTTACCAGTGCTGTCCTGTTGCCACAGTGCCCGGTAGGGGATAAAGAACACCCCCTCTGTATCCACAAGTCTTTTTCTTCCTGTGGAGCTCCCCCTTGAATTTCTATAAACTGTGTTTTTGATAAATTACTAAAACTTTCATTCACACTCATCATTACAACAATATTGTCTCTCGCATCAGGCGTACCAAAGCTCATTATATCCAATGAATATGCAACCCTTTTTTCCTCTTTGTCCACGGCTTGATTTCCGCGTGAGCTAAAGTCTGTCCTATGAGTGTGTGATGCGCACTTAACTACTGCAACGGCTACTGGGAGTTCTAGTGCTTTAATAAGCATGTCTAATAGTGCAGCGTGTTGCAGCGGAGTGCCGTCTGCTCGGAGGTAGCCTCTCCTTTTCCATCGTGCCGATCCTGCGTGCACGGTTGACATCATGTAGGCGGAGTCACTGTACACAGTTACTTCCTGATCTGCGTGTTTTTTCCAACACAACGTGCTACCAATTCTGTAGTATGTGCTGAGAAGTGAGATGTAGTATTGCACTTGCCATTACCTCAAACTCCCCATTAGCCTTATGCTTTATTACCGCAGCACCTGTATGCCTTTGTCCATCATTTTGATCGATTCTTGAAGAACCGTAAATGAAAAATCGGAAAATTCACTCTCGGAATATCATCATAGTATACCACATAATTCGAAAGAATCATGCACTTGTGCATCCTCTGCCAATGGTTCAGCAACAAACATGGCAGGGTTCACCATTTTACATCTAACTATTTTGATTGCTTGATTCGATATTACCACTTCATACGCAGAAGCTCTTTGAGACGTCAAAGTACCTTTGGGTTTCTCTAAGACAGCAAACGGGGCATGCTCAACAAATAATGTCATGGAACACCCTATCACTATGCTGGCAGACTTCTCAATAGCGACTGCCAATGACTGTTTGCAAGGGAGGGAATTGACCCCTCATTACTGTGTCCAAAATCCAACATAGTTCTCTGAGTAAGTACTGCCGTCATGACTGTTCCGTTCATGTGTGAAAACAAAAGGAATTCCTCTGAATAAATGGGAATTCCTAAAACTGGAGCTGTGGAAATTGCTTTCTTCAACTCATCAAATCCTTCTTCCATTTCCTCAGTCCATTCAATCTTTTCTTGACTCTGTTGTGCCTTTTTCAGGGCTTGCAACAAGGGCCTTGTGTACGAGCTGTAATCAAATACTCATGCTCTTACGTAATTGCACAGTCCTAAAAATTATTGCATTTGCCTTATTGTGTGCGGTTTTGCCGTTTTCAAAATCGCCTCAGCTCTTTCAGGTGTGATTTTCCTTCCCTTATGCGAGAGTAATTGTCCTATACACAACACCTCCTCTTGACAGTACTGCAATATCTCTCTGTCCACCTTATATCCTTTCTCTGCCAAAATAATCATCAGCTGGATCAAGTCCATCTGCAGGACTCTATTGAAAATTGATGGAGACTCGCAATACCATTGGGGCAAACATATACTTCTCCAGCATGGGGTCTGGCATGGATTCACATGCTCATGAATATTCCCCGTCGTCAGGCTGGGAATCCTCGGTAAAGAAAAAACCAGTATCAGTTTCGTTTCTGATCTGTCTTTCATAGTAATAACCAATCACTGATCTCTGCGTCATACTGACCACAGCCAATGACTGCCCTCTACCTAAGCCCCGCCTCTGGCAGCCATCTTCAGATTTTTACCGCACGTTCATGTGTTGGGATCCTCGTGCTATTGCTCTCGAGCGTTAGTGCTATTTTTTCACGTTTTTTCTCAAAAACTTCGTTTTTTCGGTCAAAAGAGCCTCAAGCTCCACCGACTCTCTATCCGATCAACGGGGATCCGTGTCGGATTCGTCTGCGCCCCTCAAGGGTGAAGATTTCGTCGAGCTACGCTTTTGGAGGACTCCAGAAGTTTCTCAGGCCCGGTCATGGCCCAGGAGAAGGGAAGCTCGATGCCCGGAAAGCTGTTCAGGGTCTGCCGTGGATGCCAGCTGCAGAACGTCTTCAAGGAGGACGAACACTCCTTTTGTCTCTACTGCCTACATGAGGACAAAACGCACGTGGAGAAGGACTGTGCGTTTTGCGGCAAGAAGGACCGCCATCAACGTCTCGCCAACTGGCTGGAAGGGAAGAGCCCGTCCGGCGAGAAGAAGAAGAAGAAATCCGAGCGGTCTTCTAAGACCTTTGAGGACGCCCCGGCGACGGGGGTCCAACATAAGGCCAAGCACCGCGAGTCCGCTGGCACCGGGAGCGCCGAACGGTCGGGCTCTACGGGCGCCAGGCAGGGCGCACCCTCCCCGGCACCATCAACCACGAGCCAATGCTCTGGGTCGGGTAAGAGGAAGGCCGAGCACCCGGCGAAGCTCCTGGAGAGGCCCCGGTCGAAGGCGGAGGGGGAGCGACGCGGTGTCCCCCCCCTTCAAGGATAAGGCGGTGAGCGCACCTAAGGTGGTGAAGGCCTTAATCCATCCGGCCAAGCCCTCTATCGAAACTGTCGCGGCGGCCCTGGCTCAGCCTGTGCAGGCTACACCAGTGGTGGCGACCTCGGGGCTCAGAGTCTCCCTGCCACCTCGGAGGGAGTCCTCTTTTGTGCCCATCGATAGGACCCCCGTGAAATCCCCCGAGGGGAAGAGAAAGGGGGGGCAGGGCGTCGTCGTAGATTCGGCCTCAACCTCGGAGGAGGAGCTGGTCGAGGTCTTAAGCCACGGCCTCGGCGTGGAAGAAGACCGGCCCGTCGGGATGGATCCCGACGCAGGTGACAACGACATCGTCGAGGGTACCGACGGGGCCCCTGATCGCCCGTTGGATTCCCCTCTGCCAGCGCCGCAAGACAACTCGGCGGCCATTTTGTTGGCTATACAGTCCTTATGCTCAGAGATAAGGACGAGACTACCGTTGCCGACGGAGGAACCTCTCCCGTCGGGGGACCCAGAACCGGGACCTTCTGGTGTTCCCCCTACTAAGAAAAGAAGGATCCACCCTCCACCTCCTTTTCAGCCGTCGCGCCCCGTCCAGCCCTCCTCCCCGTCCACCCGAGGGGATGATACAGGGACTGACACGGCAGCGACGGGTACGGACGATGAGGTATACGACGAGGATGTACCGTCGTCGCCTCCCACCAGGGCTTCTCCCCCCGACGAGATTGGATCGTTCCACTCCATGATCGCCAGGGCATCCGAGCTTTTCCAACTCTGCCCTGAGGAGAAGAGGAAGGAAGGTTTCCTTTATCAGCGGCGCAAGGCCAAGAGGAAGACGGTCCTCGCAGTGCCTCTATTGGACGACATTTGGGATGAGGGCCTCACCCTCCTCAAGAACCCTTCCACGGCGCCAGCTAGAAGAGACCGGTACGAGAAGAAGTACCGGGTCCCGGACACGGCCCCCCTGTGCCTCCGAGCGCAGCCTACCCCGGACTCCGTCGTCTCCGCGGCGGCCAGGAAGAAAGCGGGGGGGGCGCGGCCTCCACATCGACTTCCCCACCGGACGGTGAGGGAAAGAAATTGGACGCTATGGGACGCAGAGTCATCTCGTCTGCAGCGACGACGATTAAAGCGGCCAACGCCTTGGCTATCGTGGCCCGCTACGACAGGGAGCTCTGGTACAAACTGGCTCCCCTGCTGGACTTCCTGCCGGACGACAAGAGGACAGAGGCCCTGGAGATCCTGCAGGAAGGTGAGGTGGCTTCGGACCACGCCATTACCGTTGCGACGGACATCGCCGACACTGGGTTCCGCCAGTTGGGCAACGGCGTTTGCCTTAGGCGGCGTGGATGGATCAAGGCTACGGACTTCCGTCAAGACGTTCAGACCAGAGTCCTGGACATGCCCTTCGATGGGAACAACCTGTTTGGGAAAACGGTGGACGATTCCCTTCAGGCCATTAAAGCGGACACTGAGACGGCCCGGGCCCTTGGAGTTCTGCAGCAACGACGGACGCCCTTTCGGAGCAGCGGAGGCAAGGGCGCCTCCAAAGGTTCCGGCGGCGGTTTCTCCACCTACCGTCAAGCGGCCCGCTCGTCGTCTCAGGAGGCCTACAGAGGACGAGGCAAGTCTGGCGGACCCCGCCGTCGTCGCCAAGGAGGTCAAGGCGGCAAAGCTTCGTCGAAGCAAGATTGAACCGGCCGTGGGGTCGGGCCCCCACCGAAGCACCCCGGTGGGAGGCCGGCTGGCGAACTTCGTCAGCGTGTGGGAGTCCATCTCCACCGACCGTTGGGTGCTGGACGCCTTGGCCCGGGGCCACGTGCTCGAGTTCCAAAGAAGGTGTCCGCGCGTCCCCCCCGTGGCCAGGAAAGAACTTCACGTCCCTCAACTTCTCCTGGAGGTAAAGGCGATGCTCAGGAAGGGCGCTATCGAACTCGTCCCAAAGAGGCTTCGGGGCTCCGGAGTTTACTCGAGATACTTCCTCGTGAAGAAGAAGACGGGGGGATGGCGCCCCATCCTGGACCTGCGACGTCTGAACAAGTTCATCAAGGCGCAGAAGTTCCAGATGGTCACCCTCCAGCACGTCCTGGGTCAGCTGGAGGAAGGAGACTTCCTGTCGTCGTTGGATTTGGAGGATGCCTACTTCCATATTCCCATCCTAAGGGGGCACCGAAAATTCCTCAGGTTTGTGGTCCAAGGGCGTCATTACCAGTTCAAAGCCCTCCCCTTCGGACTACGGTCGGCACCCAGGGTATTCACCAAGTGCCTCGCACCGGTGGCGGCGCAACTGCGCCGCGAGGGGATCCACGTCTACCCCTACCTGGACGACTGGCTCATCCGAGCCAAGACGAGGGAGCTCGCCGTGGTTCACACGGCAAGGACCGTCCAACTTCTCACGGACCTGGGATTCTCCGTGAACTACGCCAAATCCCACCTGGTACCCGCGCAAGACGCTCTGTTTCTGGGAGCGAGGCTCAACACAGTGTCCCTTCTGGCCTCCCCGTCGGAGGAGAGGACCAGGACCATTCTGGGCAAGGTGCAGCGGATGTTGGTGGCAGACGCGGCCAAGGTGAGATCCATCAAGTCCCTCCTCGGAATGATGTCTTCCTGCATCTACCTCATTCCCTTGTGCAGGCTCCGGATGCGCCCGTTGCAGGAGTTCCTGGACGCGCGCTGGATCCAAACGACGGGCAGCTTCGAGGAAAGGATCACACTCGACGAGAGTTTCCGACGAGCGATCCAGTGGTGGGGCACCCGCGCGCATCTGACGGCGGGCATGGACTTCCAGACCCCAGCCCACCAGGAGACAGTGACCACGGATGCCTCCCTGGAAGTGTGGGGAGCGCACACCGAAAATCTGCACGCAAGAGGCCTTTGGCTCCCGACGGAGAAATCCCTACATATCAACGTCCTGGAGCTCCGTGCAGTGTTTTGGGCCCTCATGTCCTTCATTCCGTCACTCAAGGGCAAGGTGGTGAGGATCTTCACCGACAACACCACCACCATGTTTTACAGCAGGAAACAGGGCGGACCCAGGTCCCCAGCACTGTCCAAGGAGGCGCAGGACCTGTGGCATTGGGCCGTCGCCCAAAGGATATTTCTGGTGCCGTTTCATCTGGCAGGGATAAAAAACACCATCGCCGACTCACTCAGCAGGGAGCTGCGCTCGTGCCACGAGTGGGAACTACGGCAGGATCTAGTGGATCGCCTCTTCCGACGGTGGGGCACACCCCAGATCGACCTGTTCGCGACGGCGACGAACTCCAAGTGCCGGAGGTTCGCCAGCAGGTTTCCCCAGGCGAGGAGCATGGGCGATGCTTTCTCGTTCCCCTGGGAGGGCCTGTTCCTCTACGCGTTCCCTCCTTTGCCACTGCTAATCCGGATCGTCAACCAGCTCAAGAGGTCACGGTGCAGGATGATCCTCGTCGCACCTGCGTGGCCGAGGCAGATATGGTTCCCGGACCTTCTGGACTTGTCAGCGTCCCCGCCAATCAAGCTGCCGGTGGACGCGGATCTACTCGCCAGAGAAGGAGGCGCCATCCTCCACCACGACCCGAAATCGCTGAACTTGCAGGCCTGGCTCCTGCAGCGCTAGAGTTTGGAGGATACGACATACCGGCCGACTGCAGAGAGGTTCTTGCAAAGGCCAGGGCGTCCTCGACTCTTAAATGCTACGGACACAAATGGAAGAGGTTCTCTGTCTGGTGCTAGGCACAGAAGATTAACCCTCTACGGATTACGGCCCCCCAAGTACTGCCGTACCTGCTGACGCTGGCCAAAGCTGGACTGGCACACGCGTCCATCAAGATTCATCTTGCTGCGATCTCCCGATACACCAGAACCACGGGACGGACGTCTTTGTGGTCTCATCGTCTGGTGAAAGAGTTCATGAAGGGACTGTTCAGATCGTTCCCGCCGGTGAAGGCTCCGGCCCCGGCGTGGGAGCTCAACGTGGTGCTGACCAAGCTCATGGGACCTCCGTTCGAGCCTCTGCACTCAGCTCCGTTGAAATTTCTGTCGTGGAAAACAGCATTTCTTGTGGCCATCACCTCCGCACGACGAGTGGGAGAGATCCAGGCCCTTTCCTGCAAGGCCCCGTACTTGACTTTTCACGACACGAGGGTAGTGCTCAGGACGCACCCCTCCTTCATGCCCAAGGTACCGTCGGACTTCCATCTCAACGAACCCTTGGTGTTGCCTGTGTTCTTCCCGTCGCCTTCGTCGCCGGCTGAGAGGACTTTGCACTCGCTGGATGTGGCTAGAGCGCTGAAGTTCTACGTGGACCGCACAAAGTGTTTTCGGAAGACGTCACAACTCTTTGTGAATTTTGGACCTGTCAATCAGGGGAAGGCTCTCTCGAAGGCTTCCATTTCCAGATGGCTCTCCGGCTGTATCATGTACTGTCACCGGTTGGCAAACCGACCGCTGCCTGGCCGTCCGAGAGCCCATTCCACCAGAGCGATCGCAGCTACCACGGCGTTCCTATCTGGTGTGCCCCTGCTGGACATATGCAGGGCTGCTACGTGGAGGTCGACGCACACCTTCACGAAATTCTACTGCGTCGACCGGGATTCCAGGGAGGAGTCCAGGGTCGGCCAAGCAGTGCTGCGCAACCTGTTCGCCTGAGGTGAGCCTGGTGAGGAGGTAAGATGCTTAATGTTGAGTTTGATGTAATGCTTAATGTTGAGCCTTTGCCACCTCCCGTGGTTGTGCATGTGTGTACTGCTATGTATTCTTTATTCATGAGCATGTGAATCCATGCCAGACCCCATGCTGGAGAAGGAACAAGTTACTTACCTGTAACTGTTGTTCTCCAGCATGGGTCTGGCATGGATTCACATGCGAACCCTCCCGCCTACCCCTCTGCGGCTCTTCACTTGGTCATACTGCCACTTCACATGCTTCCAAATCTGAAGATGGCTGCCAGAGGCGGGGCTTAGGTAGAGGGCAGTCATTGGCTGTGGTCAGTATGACGCAGAGATCAGTGATTGGTTATTACTACGAAAGACAGATCAGAAACGAAACTGATACTGGTTTTTTCTTTACCGAGGATTCCCAGCCTGACGACAGGGAATATTCATGAGCATGTGAATCCATGCCAGACCCATGCTGGAGAACAACAGTTACAGGTAAGTAACTTGTTCCTTTTCAATTTAGTCTGACGAAATCTAAATGATGTAAGATCTTGGGAGTCCGTATGCAACGGGATTGAGAAAAACGTATTTTTCAAATCAATCACCGTGAAATATCGTGCCTCATCCGGGATATTACATAGAATTGTCAGCGGATTCGGAACTCTGCCTCTACAATCTGGTTAATTGGCGCATATCTTGAATTAACTGCCACGACCCCCCCTTACATTTTTTGATAGGGTACACTGCAGTCTTACATGGTGACTCTGACGTCACTAAAATGCCTTGATCCATCAAAGCTGATATAGGGCCTCATCACGAGTTTGGCGGTAACCCTTAAATCTGGCAATCATGCTATTACCACCGCATCTAAGGGTCCGCCAAATCAGGGCTTCGGTGGATTTCTCCCCAGCCCTGAGGGGAAATCCGCCAAAAATTTGTGCTATTACCGCCGGCGGGAAATCTGCCAGCGGTAAGAGCGCAAAAATTCCCCATTGATCCCAATGGGGAATGGGGCATTCCCGAATGGGCTCAGTGGGGAATGGGGAATTCCATTACCGCCAAACCCATGATCCGACGAAAATAGCGCCGGGGGGTTCGGTGGTAGGGCTAATACCGCTGGCAGTGATACCACCGCCGTTACCGCCCAACTCGTGATGAGGCCCATAGTCTTAAAAATCCCCTCATCCGCTTCTTGGGACATCGGGTACTGCCTTACCCAAGGCAGAATTGCTTGTGGTTTCAACTTAATCTTAACCTCTCCTACCCCTTTAAACAGACCTAAGTCTTAAGGACCTAGTCCATTAGTCCATAACAAAAAATATGTGGGACACTGCGCATGATCACTATTCGTGGTGGGATCTCTCTCCTTTCTGTTCTAATCCAATATGTAATGCACATTTCAAACACTACTTCGTCATCGAATCCTTCGAGCATGGCCAACTCTCCTCGTACTATGTCTGCATGTAATTGCAAGGGGAATATCTGTCCCCCTTCTTTGTCCATAAATATCTTTGATCTAAACAAAAATTCATCAGGTATTCTCATTACCTTTCCCACTAATCCAGGTAGCCATGTTAATAAAATGTGCACTCCATAATGAAAAACCTCTGGTTCTAATGGTTTCCCTCGCAAGGCTATTTTCCCTGTGAATGCTATAAATTCGCTTACATCCAAATAATGTATTCCTGGCGTAGAACACACTATAACCTCATCAGTGAAGGTGGTAGTCATTAAATACTGACCCAGTATATTAACTGCGTCTGTTTCTAATACAATAATGGAAGACATGTCACATTCCCCTATCGAAACTGGCATTATTTCAGTAAAAGGAACTCTGCTTGTAGCTTCTGAGAATCCTTGAGCATTCATGGCATTACCGGATAATAAAAATGTTCCCACTCGTATACATGAGCGAGTTGCCCCAGTGTCTACTAAAAAACAAAAGGATTTGCCTCCTATCGTAACGTCAACCCTTGGTTCCTCATGAGGATTAGGCGTCACAGACAATACTGAACAAATAAAGTCCCCCATTGAGCTGTCCTATTGCAGGTACATACTTATCCCTGTACCTGTGAAAGGATTCCCACTCTCAACAGTGACACCCCCTATCCTAGGAGTCAACAATTGTCCTGTATTTGAACTCTGTTGTATCTGCATGTGTGCATGCTGTGATTGTCCTTGCGGCGGACTCACTGGTGCTTGCTGTGATTGCAAAGCCTGCTGGGTTTGCGATGCTGGTGTCTGATACATTGTCTGATCTTGGACAAACCTGTCTCTATTTTGTGGGCTATATGCTGGGGGATAAGCTGCCCCCCCTCTTGAGAATTGCCCATTCTGTACACACCCTTGGCTCCCACATGTCCTGTCATTACATATGTCCAACATACAGGAGGGAATCTCCTGACTTGCCCATCCTGCGTACCTTGATTGCTGCATTGGCTACTCTGAAAACCTCCTTGATTTCTCTGAAAGCCCCCTTTCCACGGCAGTCTCCTCTACCTCCCAGCATAAATCTATTTCTTCCTTGATCCAACTGCCATTGGTTATTCACCTGTGGCAGGCTTACTATATTCTGTGACCCTGGCCCTTCTCTGCTAGTTAACATTGCCCCTTCTATAGAATATTTGGACAACTTCTTCTGCACTAATTTAGCTTCCTCGACCTTCCTAGTATCCTCCTTCTTATTTTTCTCTTGCAACAATCAGCAATGATGCGCAATGATCAGCTGTATTTCTGGCCATGGCTTTACTTCCATGCCCACCAGATTCTTGAGCTGTCTCTGTACTTGCTCTGGCAATCCCTGACATAAAATATGATAGAATACTGGTACAGATTTCCTCCACGGCTCCCGGGTTTCCAAGCTCCACTGCTCTTAAACTCGGAATGCACAGAAGCGGATCTTCCGCGCCTTCCAGACTGCTGCTCTACAATTATTGAATGGCGCACAATTATGTGCCGTGTTCTGCGCAGTGACTCCTGCATATCTTGCTCTCGACCAAATGTCGTCAGCCCTTTCCCCATGGATAGCTGCAAGGAGAACTTTAATGTCCCCCATGGCTAGCGTGTTACTGTGATGCTGGAAATGCAGGGCCTCCCTGTCCTTGTCCTGATTGGCTGACGGACTGCTGAATGCCCTTCTGAGTGATTGGTTGCCTGAGTGTGACCCAGAAGAATGAATGGGAGATCAACTAGTATATCTGGGGGCCTCTCACTGCTAGAATTAGTTCAGAAGCTGAAGTAGAAACTGACATAGAAACTGACGCTGTTCCGAAGCTGAAGTTGAAACTGATGCTTGATCTTGAAGCCGACCCCGAAGAAGAAGGTTGACTGCTGTTACCTTCACCGCAATCTGAAAACCGCCGTGTCGTCGAGACTGATCAAAGAGAGGACCTGGTTAGGCGCCCTCTTCCTGAGCTCCTGGGGACCATCGAGCACCGCTAACCTTTGCCAAAGCTCCCTGGAAGTCAGACCCTCGACAGGCTGCCGACCGTAGACGGGGACTGCCAAGGAGAACGAAGATAAGCACTGGACATTCTATCCACCGTCGTTGACCAGGGTTTGCAGGTTTTCTATAACCACTGGAGGCCAGTCGAAGCCGTGTTGCCCAGAAGAGGGGACCGATTGACGCTCTGCCACCGACGACTGGAGCCGCAACACTCGATTGATTAAGACATTTGATTCCCGGACACGTTCGTCCACACCGCCGACTGCCTTACCCCGCCGGAGAAGGCCAGGCCGTTGATGCGCTGAAGAGCATCCACCGGTGGGTTTCCTGCCACCCAAAGACCGTAGAGACGCCGGACGACTTTATTCCCTTGCTGGGCCACAGTTCTTTACAATCTCTTTGCGGTCTGGAACTATCAACATCGAGGTGCCCCGCATGCCTCTTCCTTGCAGGACGTCTTTGACCCGTCGTCGACGAGCACCGACAGGACTGAAGCTGCCCCCTCGATGCCAAGTTCACTTTCTTTGAGGGATCTCGACAATCCGTGGCTCCTGCTTTAAAGGGAGCCGATCAAGAAGGACCCGTCGTCGTACTCTGCTATTCCAGGTACATTGGGGTGGTAGAAACATTGTAGAAGGTAATAAGACTAATTGAACAATATATGGACTGCGCTTGTAGTATATCTTTATTTTATAGGTTGCCCAGTTGGGGGGATCTCCACACATAACTGTATCGAGCGGTAGGGGCCAGTATTCTGCCAATTATCATAACCAACTGCTTTCCTCCTATGTCTATTGTTGGTTACCTTTATTAATTGATTTGTGTGACATTTGGCCAGAGTACAGTTGATGCACTTTAATGAAATCTGATAATAATTGTGGTACCACTTAGAACTGTATATATTTGCCATTGTAGATTAACTGAGCACAAAGTGAGTTATTGTGATTGTGTATTTAACCTTGAACCTTAATTATATAAAGACTGTGTTTTCACTAATACAGTGTGTGGACATTCCTTTGTGGGTGCTTGGGGACTACACTGTACTTAAGAACCAGCCCACATCACCTCCTGAGAAGCTAGGCCTGACTGCTCATCCATTGTTACCAACAATAGAGAATCTTGGCTGGGGTCCTCTGTGCCTCTCCTTTACCATATAGAGAGCAGGAGTACAGACACCCCCTTTCAGTCTTTACAGTTACCTCCAGTCATTTTTTCAAATTCATAAATCCACTTTCCGGCACCCGATGTTAAACTAGGCAACTTACATCTCAAGTTGTCCTTGTCCATTTGGGGCCACGGAATATACTGTGGTCTGACCCCTCCTTTCTCTAATAAGGGAAACTGTGAAATCCCAAAATCGCAATTGGCTTCCATCGTTTGCCTATTCATAGTAGGGACAATGGTTCCTGATCACCTTCTTCCTGGCTATGACCTCAATCGATTTATATATGGCAGCGACACGCCTCTTACACTCTGGGATCGCCCTTTAGGTTGACCTGGCTTCGCCACTGGGTCTGGCGTCCTCGGTTTATGTAGGTCTAGGTCTGACCATCTAACCTCTTTATCTGTCAACAAACATTCCTAAAACCCACATGCCCCGGTTCTCTCTTCCCCATGGGAGATTTCCCTTTCTTTGTCTGACATCTCCTGTCCCCAACTCGTATGACTTCCCTCTTTCTCCCTGTTCTGAGTTAGCCTGCCAAAGACAGTGCTCGGTGCTCGGAACTAAACAGACTTCCCTCTTTGCCTCGTGATTGGGAAACCTCAAATTGGTCATCTTTCCCTTTATTTTTCGATTCACTTTTTGTCTTCATCTCATGATATGCTTTCGAAATTCTTTCTCCAATAGTTTCTACTTCAAAATCCTCCTCTAGATTTACCCTGGAGGGCCCTGGCATTGGTTCCTGCGATGGGAAGAACTCCTCTATGTCCTCCCATGCTACTATGGATTCGGGCTCCTCAATTCTTTCCAATGCGATCATTGTCGCATGCTCTCTATCCTTGAGCATTCATGGCATTACCGGATAATAAAAATGTTCCCGTTCGTATACATGAGCGAGTTGCCCCAGTGTCTACTAAAAAACAAAAGGATGTGCCTCCTATCGTGACGTCAACCCTTGGTTCCTCATGAGGATTAGGCGTCACAGACAATACTGAACAAATAAAGTCCCCCAGTGAGCTGTCCTATTGCGGGTACATACTTATCCCTGTACCTGTGAAAGGATTCCCACTCTTGACAGTGACACCCCCTATCCTAGGAGTCAACAATTGTCCTGTATTTGCACTTTGTTGTATCTGCATGGGTGCATGCTGTGATTGTCCTTGCGGCGCACTCACTGGTGCTTGCTGTGATTGCAAAGCCTGCTGTGTTTGCGGTGCTTGTGTCTGATACATTGTCTGATCTTGGACAAACCTGTCTCTATTTTGTGGGCTATATGCTGGGGGATAAGCTGCCCCCCCTCTTGAGAATTGCCCCTTCTGTACATACCCTTGGCTCCCACATGTCCTGTCATTCCACATGTCCAACATACAGGAGGGAATCTCCTGACTTGCCCATTCTGCGTACCTTGATTGCTGCGTTGGCTACTCTGAAAACCTCCTTGATTTCTCTGAAAGCCCCCTTTCCGCGGCAGTCTCCTCTACCTCCCAGCATAAATCTGTTTCCTCCTTGATCCAACTGCCATTGGTTATTCACCTGTGGCAGGCTTACTATTTTCTGTGACCCTGGCCCTTCTCCGCTAGTTAACATTGCCCCTTCTATAGCACATTTGGACAACTTCTTCTGCACTAATTTAGCTTCCTCGACCTTCCTAGTATCCTCCTTCTTCTTATTGTTTTCTTGCAACAATCAGTAATGATGCGCAATGGTCAGCTGTATTTCTGGCCATGGCTTTGCTTCCATGCCCACCAGCTTCTTGAGCTGTCTCTGTACTTGCTCTGGCAATCCCTGACATAAAATATGATAGAATGCTGGTACAGATTTCCTCCACGGCTCCCGGGTTTCCAAGCTCCACTGCTCTTGAAAATTCTGAATGCACATAAGCAGATCTTCCGCTTCCTGCATCTCACGTGCCATTATGGCTCCCATATCTGACGTGTCAGGCTATTGTACCCTAAGCGCCTTCCAGACTGCTGCTCTACAATTATTAAATGGCGCACAATTGTGTGCCATGTTCTGTGCAGTGACTCCTGCATATCTTGATCTCGACCAAATGTCGTCAGCCTTTTCCCCATGGATAGGTGCAAGGAGAACTTTAATGTCCCCTATGGCTAGTGTGTTACTGTGATGCTGGAAATGCATTGGAAGGACAGGGCCTCCCTGTCCTTGTCCTGTAGTCCTTTTTCATTTGTGTTCTGTATTGTTTTCTGCCCAGGAGTCCGTGTGGGACTGCTGGCAGTGCAGCGCTTTCTGTTTTTGGTTTGGTGTACAGACCCACGGGATACCCTTATGGCACCTATGAGTGGGGGTACAACCCTGTGCCCCTATTGTATGTTTTTGGGAACCTTTGTGTGGCCCACAGAGCAGGGTATGGGCTGGTGGCAGCTCCATGCTGAATTTGACAGGTGCTCTGAGTATCCTCCATTTTGGGATACCCAGGCCCTGCCATTGGAATCAGTCAATTCCTGATAGGAAACAAGATGGCCCCTGTGGCCTCTTGCTTTCTATTGCATGTTACCTTGTTTTCCCAAAGACCTTGGAAGCCCTAACTCTGTCCCTTCCCCCTGACTGGCTGTAGGGTGGAAGTTCCATATATCGTATTGTAACGAAGTCCAGGCTAGACTGGCTGGAGCCTTCCCAGTGACTGTATGTTGTGGATACACCCTGTGGGTGGGACCTGGGTGAATGGAGTGGATGACCAATATGCACTTCTTGTTGTGGATTTCTGGTTTCTAGTATGAAACACAATGACTGAGACAGCCCTGCCCGAAACTGGTATGAATGCAGTGTGTAGTGTTGAATGGCTGGGTACTTGTCCCAATACACATTCCTCGTTGTGAGTGTCTGAGATGGAGGAGAATGGCCTGAATGCACTGTATGCCTGATTGACTGACTGACTGCTGAATGCCCTTCTGAGTGATTGGTTGCCTGAGTGTGACCCAGAAGAATGAATGGGAGATCAACTAGTATATCTGGGGGCCTCTCACTGCTAGAATTGGTTCAGAAGCTGAAGTAGAAACTGATGCTTGATCTCGAAGCCGAGCCCAAAGAAGAAGGTTGACTGCTGTTACCTTCACCGCAATCTGAAAACCGCCGTGTCGTCGAGACTGATCAAAGAGAGGACCTGGTTAGGCGCCCTCTTCCTAAGCTCCTGGGGACCATCGAGCACCGCTAACCTTCGCCAAAGCTCCCTGGAAGTCAGACCCTCGACAGGCTGCCGACCGTAGACGGGGACCCCGCCGAGGAGAACGAAGATAAGCACTGGACATTCCGTCCACCGTCGTCGACCAGGGTTCGCAGGTTTGCTATAACCACTGGAGGCCTGTCGAAGTCGTGTTGCCCAGAAGAGGGGACCGATTGACGCTGTGCCACCGACGACTGGAGCCGCAACACTCGATTGATTAAGACATTTGATTCTCGGACGCGCTCGTCCGCACCGCCGACTGCCTTATCCCGCCGGAGAAGGCCAGGCTGTTGATGGGCGAAGAGCATCCGCCGGTGGGTTTCCCTGCCACCCAAAGACCGTAGAGACGTCGGATGACTTGACTCCCTTGCTGGGCCACAGTTCTTCACAATCTCTTTGCGGTCCTGAACTATCAACATCGAGGTGCCCCGCATGCCTCTTCCTTGCAGGACGTCTTTGACCCGTCGTCGACGAGCACCGCCAGGACTGAAGCGGCCTCCTCGACGCCAAGTTCACTTTCTTTGAGTCTTTGAGGGATCTCGACGATCCGTGGCTCCTGCTTTAAAGGGAGCCGATCAAGAAGGACCCGCCGTCGAACTCTGCTATTCCAGGTACATTGTGGTGGTAGAAACATTGTAGAAGGAAATAAGACTAATTGAACAATATATGGACTGCGCTTGTAGTATATCTTTATTTTACAGGTTGCCCAGGTGGGGGGATCTCCACACAGAACTGTGTCGAGCGGTAGGGGCCTGTAGTGTGCCAATTGTTCTAACCAACTGCTTTCCTCCTATGTCTATTGTTGGTTACCTTTATTAATTGATTTGTGTGACATTTGACCAGAGTACAGTTGATGCACTTTAATGAAATCTGATAATAATTGTGTTACCACTTAGATCTGTATATATTTGCCATTGTAGATTAACTGAGCACAAAGTGAGTTATTGTGATTGTGTATATAACCTTGAACCTTAATTATATAAAGACTGTGTTTTCACTAATACAGTGTGTGGACATTCCTTTGTGGACTTGCTTGGGGACTACACTGTACTTAAGAACCAGCCTGCATCACCTCCTGAGAAGCTAGGCCTGATTGCTCATCCATTGTTACCAACAATAGAGAATCTTGGCTGGGGTCCTCTGTGCCTCTCCTTTTCCATATAGAGAGCAGGAGTACAGACACCCCCCTTCAGTCTTTACAGTTAACTCCAGTCATTTTTTCAAATTCATAAATCCACTTTCCGGCACCCGATGTTAAACTAGGCAACTTACATCTCAAGTTGTCCTTGTCCATTTGGGGCCACGGAATATACTGTGGTCTGACCCCTCCTTTTTCTAATAAGGGAAACTGTGAAATCCCAAAATCGCAATTGGCTTCCATCGTTTGCCTATCCATAGTAGGGACAATGGTTCCTGATCACCTTCTTCCTGGCAATGACCTCAATCGATTTACATATGGCAGCAACTCGCCTCTTACACTCTGGGATCGCCCTTTAGGTCGACCTGGCTGCGCCACTAGGTCTGGCGTCCTCGGTTTATGTAGGTCTAGGTCTCACCATCTAACCTCTTTATCTGTCAACAAACATTCCTCAAACCCACATGCACCGGTTCCCTCTTCCCCATGGGAGATTTCCCTTTCTTTGTCTGACATCTCCTGTCCCCAACTCGTATGACTTCTCTCTTTCTCCCTGTTTTGAGTTAGCCTGTCCAAAGACAGTGCTCGGAACTAAACAGACTTCCCTCTTTGCCTCGTGATTGGGAAATCTCAAATTGGTCATCTTTCCCTTTATTTTTCGATTCACTTTTTGTATTCATCTCATGATATGCTTTCGAAATTCTTTCTCCAATAGTTTCTACTTCAAAATCCTCCTCTAGATTTACCCTAGAGGGCCCTGGCATTGGTTCCTACGATGGGAAGAACTCCTCTATGTCCTCCCATGCTACTATGGATTCGGGCTCTTCAATTCTTTCTCAATGCGATCAATGTTGCGTGCTCTCTATCTCCTTTTTGTTCTATTTCCTCATCAAATGCTCTTTGATTCTTTGCCTCTTCTCTAATTCTTTCTTCCTCCTGTCTCTTTATCTCTCTTCTCTCATTTTCCCTACGTATGTCATCGTCTTTTCATCTTCGCATTCTCTTCTCTGTTAACTTCTCTTCCTCTTCTTCGTCTCTCTTGTTTTCTAGCTTATACCTTTCTTCGATCGCTTGCTGCCTATTATCATATTTCCTTTGTTATTCTGCCCTTTCTTCCTCAGCTGTTCTACCTGATACAGCTGTTCTCGTCTTTGTCTATTCTTTCATTTAAGCTCTTCCTCTATCAGTCATTTCTATCGTTCTTTATCTTTTTTATCTGCTTGTCCTGATCTTCCTTTTGCCGTACCTCCCCAAAGCTCACGCAATCGAGTGTGAGCAATATCTGTCCTCCCATCCACTTATTTTGTATGAGTGCTATCTCGTCAGTTTTTTCTTTCCTTTCCATCTCTTGATTTCTCTTTCTATGTCCAGGGTCCTACCTGGTCGTTCATTTCTCTCTTTGTCCCATGGGACTATAGAGATCACATTTTTCTGGAGCTTTCTCTGAACCTTCGTCACTGCTATAAGCGGGCGGTTCATACATTGGATTACTATATCCTGCCGCCGCCTTAAGCTCTCTGAGTGGATACACTCCTTCATCTTTTGCACCTTCGCCATTTACTTCAGGCACGGTAGAGGGAGCAGAAGGTGCATCGCCCCCTCTTTGCACTGGTTAAGCATCCAGTTTTCAGGATGCAGGTCTTCCGGTTCCTCCTGGTACATCTTCCAAAGCTCTAAACTAGCTAGCCTTTTCTCCAGCTTTTTTCATGTAAGCTGCGTGCAAGTATGTGGTCTTGTGTTGCAAAACCGCTTTTGACAGCGATCCCCCTTGTGGCCACGGCATGAACATCTTATTCACCATACCTTTAACCCCTCTGCACTATAGTTTATTTTAGTTTATTTGTATAGTTCAGAAAGCCCAGGGCCATCTAGGCGCTTTGGCTTAAGAATGTGGTTACAGTAAGTGCAGTGGGATAAGACAGTTACAATAATTACAAAACCGGTATACAAAAAGCCTTGGTAGTGCAGTGGAGTACATACATGGAAAAGCTTTGCTACTTGTTGCAGGGAGCTACATCAGGTACATTAAGGACATGATAGGTGCAAAAGAAAATATACTTGGGAAAGCTTGCCTCTTGTTGCAGGGAACTACATCAGGTACATTAAGGACATGATAGGTGCAAAAGAAAATATACTTGGGACAGCTCGCCTCTTGTTACGTGGAGCTGCGTCAGGTAAAATTGAGACAAAATAGGTGCAAAGGAAAATATACTTGGATTGCTCGCCTCTTGTTGAGGGGAACTACATCAGGTACATTTAGGGCATAATAAGTACAATGTATATGTACTTAGGAAAGTTTGCTTCATGAAGTTAGGAGTTACAACTAAATATGTAATGGAATCTAAAGGAGCAACAGATGCTTAGGAGCGATAGCCTCTAGCAGCAGGGTGAGTGTGGATATAATAAAAGGGATGAATGCAAACTTGAAAGGGTACATCGCCAGATTTTGAGAGTTGAATCCAATATGCAAACATCAAATAGCGTGGGATACGATATAATAGTATGCAAGCTAAACATACAGGTCACACAAGAAATCAAACGATTCGAAGGTTATGGGAGCAGTGAGAAGGTGTATACGAGACAGGGGTGTTCTGTTGCTGCGTTCCATATGACATAATGAAGCAAGTGGGTTAGTTTCAAGACAAAACAGAGAGACTAGCGAAAATACAAGAGCAATATTGGTTAGAACTCTTACCTAGGGGTGCGAGGGTAGTTAAGATGAATGAACTTGCATGTAAATCTTAATGGCAAGGTGTCAACATTCTGTAATTGAGAGGCTAGGCACATCAGTAAATAACGCCCGGCTATCGAACATCAGAGCAATGTCAGAGCTGACAGTATGTTGTCAGAGGTGTGAGTTCCAAGTCGTTGGAGCTGGTAGAGCTGGTGAACATGGTTCAGTTCTGCCAGGTATTGTAAATGTTTGAAGCGGGCGCAGGAGATGAGGAGCTACGAAAATGTAGATCAGTCACAGTGAGGATTTCCGTTAAAGTAGAAAACTCTGAATGCTCTCGTAGGAGAGTAAAAAAATTAGCTGACATTCTGAGATGGACAGAGCTAGTGGGAGAAAGAGCGGTGACCACGATAGGACACATCTTCCTTGATAGGACAGCAGGGGTGCTCCAGGGTGCACTTGGTCAGTCGGATGCAGATTCGGGCGAACAGTGGCAGCTGTAAGCAAGTCCCGGCCAAGGACAGGGAAAAGACAGGGGTTGCCTTAAATGCAGGCCTTTAATGCCGGGCATGGTTTCTGCTGCCGGTAACAGCCAATCAGGCTTAGGAACATGAGAGGTACCTCCAGGCAGTGTAGGTAGCTAGAGGAAGGTAGGAAACACGGCAGCCATCTTACGGTGCTTCCGAAGGTCTGCTTCTGCTGAGGAATGAGGCAGCAGGCTCTGTCCCACGGTGGACTGGGGGACATCCTTCAGGCAAGACAGCACAGGGAAAAGAAAGGGGTGGCCTTAAATGTGGGCTTTTAATGCGGGGCCTGGTATTTGCTGCCAGCAACAGCCAATTAGGCTGTAGGAACATGAGAGGTGCCTCCAGGCAGTGTAGGTAGCTTGAGGAAGGTAGGAAACACAGTGCCATCTTACGGTACTTCCGAAGGTCTGCTTCTGCTAGGGGATGAGGCAGCAGGCTTTGTCCCACGGTGGACTGGGGGATATCCTTCAGGCAAGACGGCACAAGGAAAAGACTGTTTGAGTTTGGGTGCGTGTTTTGGTAACTGCTTGCACAAGTGCATAAGCAGAGTAAAATCCTCCATTGTGACAAGCCTCACTCGCCTGTCGATAGTTACCGTGCTTTAAACAAACAACACTCTAAACAGACAACCAATACATTATGAGTGTGCACCAAACATCACAGCTCCAAACCTTTATATCTTGTTTCACTTCACTCTCTCTACTTAGTCAATGCTCTTGATGACCAAAATAAATAATTCTCCTTTGTCTTTTAAACACAATTCTATTATTTTGTCGCTCTTCGACACTTCCTTTTCTTTACTCACATATATATAACATGCACAACATATAGACACACTGGCCACCCATATATATCTTCTTGCCGACGCTCCTCACGGCTTCTTTTATCACCCCTAAATTACTCCTGATGGGGAGCGTAAAATACCTTCTTAACAGGCCTGTCTGTTTGTCTCCTATATATATACTTAGATTTGAAGATATTTTCTTCTGTCGTTCCTGAACGCAGGCCTCTGGGCTAACCTATGGAACGCTCCTCGTCCATATATCTCTATTCAATACTCCTTTTTACTTTCCTAATACCCAACCAATCCTCCGTTACCCTTTCCCATTGTTAATTTGCCCATGCATACAGTTTGCCATTTTTTCAATCTAATCACCATTCGTTATTCAACTTCTGACTCTTGGGATTGTCTCCTCCTCAACCGGCTGCTTCAGCCTTCGGGCCGTTCAGATTTGTGTAGAAATCGGGTGGGGGTTCCGTTTGAAAATGAGGGAACTGTCCCACCTATACTTGAAAGGTTTTTCCTTAAACTAACAGCCGCTATCTGCAGGGAGCTTCACATTCTTCCAGCTAAATGGCGGAGGACATTCAATGTTTCCGGGACCCCATAGCTTACTAGGTCGATGGGTTTTTAACCATCACCTCTGCTACCAAGTGAAGTCTTTTACCCAAGAGTCCTTTAAGACGAGGTGGCAATAGTTAGAGGTAGAAAGGGATGCAGAAGTTACTCAAACATCAATAATCAAAACGACTCAGGAAGGTGGCAAAGTGTGTTTCTGTTTTATCATCAATTATCTAAAACAGGGAGTACAACGGGCATCATCCGACTCTGCACCTCTTGATCTCGAACCATTTCATAAAAAACAGCTCTTTTATAACAAAAATGTGTCATTGCTGATGTCACACTACGTGGCAAATTAAATAAACTTATGATTAACAGTGGTTGGCTTTCAGTGAGCATCTAGGTATACGTTCTATATAGCCAGAGGTTATGATTGGGTATTTTAGTCAAGTGGGCATCTAAGCCCATCCCAAATAACTGGTCATCATCATCGTCACTAAATACACAACAATTAATTGCTTCTACAAACTATAGGGCTCTTCATTACATGACCCACTATTATTGATTTGGCACTGTTGTACCCCTGTGGAATATTCGCCACTCTAGCAGCACGCAGGCTACCTTTCCAGGTGCATGGAGGTTTGTTTGTTTGTTTGTTTTATTATTTATAATGTATGAGCGTACCCGAGGGTATCAGGGCGCAGCCTTTACAAGAAATTGCAAAGATTGCTTACAAGTCATAGGGTATACAAAGAGAACAGTAAGTTACACCAATGTCATATACATATCAACAATGAAGTACATGGATATTATGTACATATAAACAAGTGGGCACACGTGGTTACATTCTGTGCGGGTAGCATGAGAAGGGGACAGCCTGGCAGTGGAGTATCTTTGACGGCCTATGTTTTCAGCCATGAAACTACCTTGGATCGGAAGTTCTGGTAGGGCAGGTCTACTCTGAGATTAGGCGGTAAGGAAGTCCACAGTTTGGCTGCTTTCACTGGGAAGCTGTTGCCCCCTATGGTGGCACGTTTAAAGTTAGAGACAGAGAGGCAGTCTTTGTAGGCAGTTCTGGTAGGTCTCAGGGAGGACTGTCTATGGAATTTATTGATCAGGTAAGTAGGGGCAGCGTTATTGAGGGATTTGTGCGTGAGCGATGCAGTTTTTAAGAGAATTTTGTCGTTGATGGAAAGCCAGTTGTTCTGTTGACTGAGTCCTGAGATGTGGTCTCTTCTGGAGTTGCCCAAAGCCGCTCTGAGAGCGTTATTTTGAAGAGTTTGTAGTTTGCTAGTGGTAGCCTTGTAGGATCCCAGATAGAGGGCGTTACAATAGTCCAGGCGGGACAGTATAAGGGCTTTAGCGAGGGTAAGGCAGCTGGTGTCAGATAGAAATGGTTTAGCTGTGCGGATTAATTTACACGTATAGGCCGTGGATGAAGCCAGGGAGCTCACCTGTCTTCTGAAGGAGAAATTAGAGTCCAGGTAAAAACCCAAAGTTTTAACCTCTTGTCCAACCCTGATGTTGTTACCATCGATCATGAAAGAGTTGTAGGCAGGGCCAAGTTTCTTTAAGCTGGACGTAGTGCCTAGGATGATAAGTTCCGTTTTATCATCATTCAGGCATAGTCCATATATGGCCATCCATGCCTGGATGATGATGTACACCCTATTTAGCAAGGCCAAATCCTTTCCATAATCTCCAGAAAGCGGAAGGAGGATCTGGGTATCATCTGCATAGTTAGTGTAGGTGATACTGAGATGATCCAAATCATCGAAAAGGGGCTTGCTAAATATATTGTACAATGTGGGGAGACACAGGAGCCCTGTGGGACGCCACAAGTGATTGGTATGGGGACTGCCGCCGCGGTGGGTGAGAAGACGCTCATGGTTCTACCGTTGAGAAAAGAGGTAATCCAAGTGATGGCCTCAGTAGAGAAATGAGCTGATGTATGGAGATGTGTGCAAAGGACAGATTGATCGACCAGGTCGAAAGCTGCAGACAGATCGAGGAGGAGGAGTAGGGCAACTTGGCCGTTGTCTCTAAGCATATCGATCTGAGCTTTCAAGTCAATGAGAGCAGTTTCAGTCTCATGTTGAGGGCGGAACCCTGATTGTCTGGAACCTAGTAGATGGTGTTCTTCCAGGTACTTCTGAATTTGTACATAGGCAACCTTGTCCAGGATTTTTAGTAGAAAGGGAACGGTCGCTATAGGTCTGTAATTAGTGGGTGTGGCTGGGTCAAGTGTGGTTTTTTTTAATAGTGGAAGTACCCAGGATTGTTTCAGATTGGTGGGGATGGAGCCAGTGGTGAAGGAGGCATTAATTTGTTTTGTGATGAAGGGGGAGAGGTCTCGGGCGGCATACTTGATGAGCTGTGCCGGGCACAGGTCTCCCTGACAGTTGGAAGGTTTCAGAGACAAGATGATTTTTCTACTTTGAGAATCGTGACTTTAGAGAAGTTGAAGCGAGTGAGATCTGTAAGAATGGGTTTATCTGGTGTTTTTGAAGGGAGAGTGACATTAAGGGATACTTTTTTACAGGCGATTTTACTTTGGAGGGTTGCAATTTTGTTTGCTAGGGTGCTTTGGATTTCTGAGCACCAGTTTCTGTCTTTGGTACAGGTGCCAGGGGGTACTATGGGGGTTTCTACTTCTTTAAGGATAGAGAATAATTCCTTCATGTTTGATTTTGCATGGGATATGCGAGAGTCATAGGAGGTTCATTTAGCCAGGTAAATTTCTTTTTTGTAAAGTGTGGCTAATTTGGAGAGTTTGAGTTTATTTGCGGCTGAGGGGGATTTTTTCCAAGTGGTCTCACAGTTCCTTTTTAGCTGCCTTAAATTTTTAAGGAATGGTGTGTACCATTTGTTTAGGTGTGTGTTCGGTTTGCTTGGTCTCAGTTTAAGGGGGGCGATTAGGTCTAGTGAGGTGGCCATGATCTTATTATGTTCTTCAACGTGGGTCTCTGGGTCCAGATTGTCTGGGAGTGTGTTGAGTGTAGGGAGTAGGTTCGGGATGAGTCTTTCAGCTGTCATATTCTTCTTGTTTCTTGTGAGGGTGGGCGGGGCCCTGATAATGGGTGGGGGTGGAGGTCTGTCAGTAGAAAGCAGGAACGAGACCAGGTGGTGGTCGGTCCAGGCTAGTGGTGAGATGTTTGTAATGTTCGCTAGACAGTTCTAATCGGCCACCCAATCGAGTGTTCTGCCTCTGGAGTGTGTAGGTGACATACTTCTTTGCGTGAAACCTAGTTCCGAAAGAGTGTTGACTATAGTGCTGGCGGAATGGTCTTCAGGATTATTGTACCCCATATTAAAGTCACCTAGGGTGAGAACTTGGGTAGAGCTTTTAAGGTTACTGGAGAGCATGGTGTTAATATCTTCGTCAAAGGTGCCAATGGGGCCTGGCGGACGGTAGATCAAATGGATGTTGAGAGTTTGGGTGCTGGTAAGTGGGACTTTAACTGAGAGTGTTTCGCATGATAGGACATTGGTAGGTGTTGCTAGTCTCATGGTAAAACTACATTTGTGAATGATGGCAACACCTCCTCCTCTGGAATTGGGACGGTCTTGTCTCAGGATAGAGTAATTATCTGGGACTGCCAACATAAGCATGGGCCCTGCTGCTGGGTGTAGCCAGGTCTCAGTAATGGCAAGAAGGTCAAGGTCTTCTTTGAGGATCAAGTCGGCGATTTCTGTAGCGTGAGCTACTAATAATCTGGCGTTGATCAAAGCTCCCTTTATTTTAGGGCTGGTTGTATTTTTAGCGGTAGTAATGTGGCACTTGTCCTGTGTTGAATCAGAGGTAGCCTGGGTGGGGGAGCTGAGTGATGGTATGGGGTTGGAGTTTTGGGGCAAGTTGGATGTTTTAGTGGAAGAGCTAGGTAGAGTTTTGGAGTTATGTGAGGTAAGCAGTGAGCGGGCGAGGGGCTCATAGATTTTGGCTAATCTGGCTCTAAGTCCTAGGTTCCGATCGAGAGTAGAACGAGGGAGACTGGTAAATTGCAGTGATTGAGGGTCATTTACATCTGGTGTGAGGACTTGGTATTAGGCATAGCTGAGTATAGCATGTTAGGTAGCTGAGGAGCCATGCTAGGCCGTGGTGCAGTGTTGAAGAGGAGCAAGATGCAGGCAAGCAAATAGGTAATTAATGGACACATGCTCAGTAGTAGTGGCAAGAATGTTGGGTGATCAGGGAATTGGTTTGGTTAACATCAGTTGGACCGATGTACGTTGGTATGGCACCTAGGTTGGAATAACGAGTAACTAATTAGCTACGAGGCATTGAGAAGCACCTCAGTTTGCGATAAGATAATGTTACTGGCTGGTAACACCTAGATTTAAGGCAATTCAAATGTAAGATATCTGACACAGCATGGCACATTGGCGCTTAGTGCACTACATCAATAGCTGATCAGATACCATATTAGGTAGGATATGTGCAAAGTATGCTGGCATGCAAGTTTGAAGTGGGCACAGTTGACTGGAATGCAGCGGGGCAGCATCTAAATTTGAGTAGGCACAGTTGACTCAAGTGCAAGTGGGCAGCATCTGAGTTTGAAATAGGCACCGTTGACTAAAATCCAAAGGGGCAACATCAAAGTTTGAAATAGGCACAGTTGACTAAAATGCAAAGGGGCAACATCAAAGTTTGAAATAGGCACAGTTGGCAAAAATGCAAAGGGGGCAACATCAAAGTTTGAAATAGGCACAGTTGACTAAAATGCAAAGGGGCAACATCTAAATTTGAAATAGGCACAGATGACTAAAAATGCAAAGGGGCAACATCAAAGTTTGAAATAGGCACAGTTGGCTAAAATGCAAAGGGGCAACATCAAAGTTTGAAATAGGCACAGTTGACTAAAATGCAAAGGGGCAACATCAAAGTTTGAAATAGGCACAGTTGGCTAAAATGCAAAGGGGCAACATCAAAGTTTGAAATAGGCACAGTTGACTAAAATGCAAAGGGGCAACATCAAAGTTTGAAATAGGCACAGTTGGCTAAAATGCAAAGGGGCAACATCAGAGTTTGAAATAGGCACAGTTGACTAAAATGCAAAGGGGCAACATCTAAATTTGAAATAGGCACTGTTGGCTAAAATGCAAAGGGGCAACATCAAAGTTTGAAATAGGCACAGTTGACTAAAATGCAAAGGGGAAACATCAAAGTTTGAAATAGGCACAGTTGACTAAAATGCAAAGGGGCAACATCTAAATTTGAAATAGGCACAGATGACTAAAAATGCAAAGGGGCAACATCAACGTTTGAAATAGGCACAGTTGGCTAAAATGCAAAGGGGCAACATCAAAGTTTGAAATAGGCACAGTTGACTAAAATGCAAAGGTGCAACATCAAAGTTTGAAATAGGCATAGTTGGCTAAAATCCAACAGGGTAGCACTACAGGAGCCAATAGGCAGCAAGGGGTTCAAGATTACAGTGATAGTTGCAAAGGCAGTGTCCAAGGAGCAGGTGGTATATATTCTCTATCTTGGGTGAGCTGACTCGCAAATTTGAGAATAGGAGCAAAGCCATGCACTTGTGGACAGGCAAGACAGGTAGTATGAGCGAAAACAAGTGGATTGAATTAAGGGTGCAATTAATGTTAGCTCTTGTGAGTCTGGCGGCACGTGAACATTTGTGTAGAAAGACTAAGACAGGTCAGGTTGGCAACAAGAGCAGGGTACTCACATAGTTGTCAGTATGGTGTTGAGCTTGCCCGCATTTCAAAGTGAAGTCAGCTTCACAGTTGCACGCATGATCATGCATCCCCACCAATTAGCCCGTCATCTATCAACACTCCTACAGTCTGTCAGAGAATTAAGCTCTTGAATTTGACCTTGTAGATGTTGCCTTCGTCTGGGAATTAACGGGAGTGTAGCTTCATTCTGCACTTTTGGTTTCGGCACAGTCTGACCCAAGCTATTTCGATCTCACCCATGTGACCTGTAGACCACACCTTTGAGCTCTTCGCAGCATTTAATCCTATTAAATGTCAAACTTTTGACGCCTTCATTGTTTTTTCATACTGCTTCAAACAGGAACTTTGTTCTTTTCTCACGTTCGTTGTAGCCTTTTCACAGGCATCCATTTCACTGTGGCCTTGTCTGCTTGGTCCTGGGCCAGCCAAGCCTTTCTCGAAATTCGCCTTGCCATCAGTAATTTCCAACTGTGCCACATATTTGAAAGTCCTTTTCTTATTTACAGGGTTTAAGAGCCTGCTAAAGTGCGTTGTGAAACATCCAGGTTCCATACATTCCTATGTATATACATTTGGCGCATTGCCACAATCTAATTCACTACGTAGAGAGCCTTATGATTACTTTTCTCTACTTGCGTTTCTGCATCCATACAAGTGTAAACTGATTTACATATTCTTCAGCAGTTCTGCAGCATGAGCATCTTCATCTCGAGCCCGAAATGTTGCTCATCTTTACCATCTTCTCTTCAGTTCTTAGAGAATGTTTGTTTCTTTTCTTCATTTGTCTTCTGGATGCTTCAGCTCTTACTTCGTATGATGTCATCAGGCTTCTCCTTTTGTTCAAATGCACATTTCTTCTGGTACTTAATCCAAAAGAATACTATGGGCCTCATTATGAGTATGGAGGTAGCCATGCTGCTTTTAGCGGCATGTCTACCCCCATACCGGGTACCGGGTCCGGGTTCCAGGAATGAGGCATTACCAGGCCATTCTGACCTTGGAGGGCCCGGTAATTCCCTTTCCTGGGACCCGGACCCGGTACATCCCCATTCCCATTTGAGCCCCCGTAGGGCTCAATGGGAATGGGGAGGATGCTAACAATGGGCCCGTTAATGATAGGCCTGTTGTTAGCATCTGGTATGCTAGGGGGTCCTGCTAAGGACACCTGGCTTTACCAGACCTGTTCCGGATTCATGGAACAATTAACTCAACAAAATATAAAATGCATGTCCTTAATGCTAATCCTTCAAAGCTGTAGTCAATTCAATGAAACAATGTTAAAAAAAGAAATCCAACCCATACTGCAAATCAGCTCCACAGACAAACCAGAAGTGCACGGCATGACACTCCCTATGTGTCAACAAGCAGCAGCACGACTAAATAGCTTCGAAAAATGTATCTCGAACAAAGCTGGATTGGAGAATATATTAACTTTGTGTCTAAACTGCAGAGTAATTCTAAAACGTAACCTTGACTTAGAACAAGGTTTAGTCAATTCAGCAATTGGTACACTTGTGGGCTTCCAAACACATCCACATGACAACAACTGTCACGACCCTCGGCCAAAACCCCCTCTGGCCAACCCATTGGCCAGGTGGAGTCAGGACTCGGGCCTCTAGAGCCTGGTATCCTCTTCAAAAGCCCTCATGGGGCCAGTCCTGGTGCCTATGGCGCCAGGCTCATACACCATGAAAAACAATTTGCTTGGGAACTACTTTATTGTATTGTCAGCCAACATGGAGGCATCCACATAGGTTGGTTCCTAAGAACCAAGCTATGCGGTCTAGTGTTTTGGGTGTGGTAGCCTAGGGACTACTTTACCTGGACTATTTTGTTGGGACTATTTAAACCACACTCGAGCAAGACAAGACGCTTCGTGTTACTTTGCAGCTTGCAACGTGACGCTCACCGTGTCCAGCTATTCATTCGAACCTCGGAGAAGCAGAACCTACAAGGAGACAAAAGGAACATCATTAGCAGCAGCATCTTACCTGCAGTCTTCATCTTTAAACACTTGCAGCTACTGAGAACAGCTTCCTCGAATCTGCACGCCTCCCGGACAGAACGACCTGAAAGAGGAAGATAGAGGCAACATTAAAGAAAGCAGTAGAGACATTTACAAATTACGAACTGCTCAAAAGGCTTACCTGGCTGGTTGCCTCTCGGCTGGCACCACTCCGGACATTCCACTCGCGCTGAAGAACACCGCGACCTACAAGGAAAGAAAACACAGGTTAGCAAAGGCAAGACTTTGCAGCACTGCGCATAGCGATTTCTTACCGCATCATAGCGCTCTTAATGCGCCATTATTTACCAGCGGGGCTCAACCAAGCCAGTTCGCCGCGCTGAAGCTCCGCATACCTAAGGGAGAAAAAAGAGACATTTTAAACAAAGAAAGGCATGCAGGATAGCAACAAAACTAAAGGACAGCAATAAGACCTACCTGATCAATATCAAACGGGCCGGCGTCATTGAAGTAACTGGACCGCACTCGCCCATGAAAGATGTTAGGGAGAATTCTCTGTTTAGGCTGAATTTCCCTACCTAGTGAGTCCCCCAGCAGCTTTGCTGGATTTCTGGGGTTTCTTTTTTCTCCTGCCAAGAGTGAGACTCTTTTACCCTCACTCTTGGACATGTTGAAGTGTGTTTTCTTGGTTAAACCTTGTGTTGAATGGGCTATGGGGTCTTTTACTCCATAGGGCCTCAGGTATTTTTGTGATGTGGGTTACACAGCACCCTCTGTGCCGTGACCCAGGGGTGTCCTAGGGACTCCCCAACATAGACTCCATACCCTGGGACGGACTACTGTCTCCCAGGGCATGTAAAGTCACCAAAGACTTTGCTAGTCTTGAATCCTGAACAGAACCAGTACAAACCATCATATTTTGGACGTACTGGCTGGGGCAATTCGATTGCCCCAGGGTCTGTTAGTCGAGGGGGCACGTCTCCGTCCCCCCTGATCGAGTTTTGGCTGGTGGCAGTGGAAACTACGTTTTATATTCGACCGCGAATATTTTCCTATGGGATTTCCCATTGTTTTAGGCTAACACATTTAATTATTTATTTACGGTAGCCTTAAACATACCGCCGGTTTATATATTTATTTTTATAACTCCGGTTGGGACTTTTTGCCAAAACTTGATTCTAAAATGGCGTTGGTGTTCGCCTCTGTAACTCTGACCCAAAGTGGAGCCCTTTGTTCCACTTTTGGCGGGCTTCTCCACAGGAGCCCTCCAAAGTGGTACCACTCTGTCTGGGGTACTTAGGAGGGGTGGAGGGGGATTTAGGCACCCTGGACTGAGTTACCTTGGTAACTCAAGTCGCACTCCGTCCTGATTGGCCCAAGTGGTGAGCCGGCCGGCTCACCACTTAGCATGTTTGAGTGACAGCTAGGCTGGGTGAATGGGGGTTTGCTGCATAAAAGCAGGGCTTTGGGGACTGGAACTTCAGAAGTCGCCACAGGACCAAGAATCCGACGAGGGAAGAGCTGAGCCGACCTGCTTCGACGACACCACCCGGTGGAGCCCTGCTGAACCGTCTCACCACTTTTCCCGACGACCGAGGAGAACTCTTAACGGAGTGGCTCCTTCCCTTGACTGGTGGGGACAACCAGTTTTCGCCTTCTTTTCGCTTCTCGAGGTATCTCGTGGCCGCCTTGCCAGTGCCAAGCACCCCGGCAACCGGAACCCCACCACTTTTACCCCAACCACGAAAGTCGGTACAACCCTTTAACCGGAGGACTCCGCGGCTGGTTTCTTCCCGGGCAGTGCAACGACCTTCTTCTTCTGCTCTTCAGCGAGAACTTCTTCTCCCCTGACCGACGTCGAGCCTTGCTGCCACTGCCTGGAACAACTGCCACCGCTGGAGGATCCTTTCCGTTTAAGGTACCGTGTTCCGCCTGGCTTCCCTTGCTACCGACTGTACGGGGTAGATTTAGCCCCCGGCTTTCGAACCTGGGAGTGCCTGGGACACCCTGGCTAAACTTTCTAAGCCACTCTAAACTCTTTCTAACTCTTTGCAAGACTTTGAATCCCTAATAACAGTGTGATCTTGGGCACATTTTCGCTCCGGCTACTCTAAGAGTGGGCCCTGCCTAGTGACTTTTGCTCACCTGTAACTTTGTGCTTCTTTGAGCCTATTGCAAGTGTTCTGAACCTTAGAGTGGTGTGTTTAACCTAATTCTGCTCCTTCTCCCTTCTTTTTACCTACTAGGGTCATCTAACGTTAAGCACTCACCTCTGTTTTAATTATGTGGTGTTAACTTAGAGTTGTCTAGATAGGAATAAGGGTTGAAACTGCTGTCATCATAACTGTGTTTGAAGTGTTTTTACTATATTTTGCTAGAGTGATTTCAACTTATGTGTGTTTAATAAATAACTATATACTTTTGAAACCAAGCTCTGGTCAGTGTTTGCTTGTGCTATTGTGTCTGAATACATATTGTGTATACTTTGCATACTGCCTAACTCTTCTTGAGGGAAGTCTGACTGCTCAGCCACAGCTACCAGGTAAATCTGGGTGGTGCAGACTGCTACCAAGTGGGTTTACTGCTATACCTGTAGTCTTAAATCTTTTGCAGTGTTCCCCAAGGGAACTGCACAGGTTTCTGCCTAACACAAGACAACGCGCCCCTGCAAAGAAGGCAGGACGGAGAGCACGCCTAATTCTACCACAAGGTGAGGATAGGGCGCCAGAGGGACTGAAATCATATGGGGTGGAGGGAGGATACTTACCCCAGTCAGTCAGTCTTGAACACAGTCCACCTGTATTTTCAGGCAGAACCTTCCCCGCAGACCACATCAGGGCAAAGCTGAGAAGCATACCAGTGAGTAACCCGGCTGGGTGGCGTCCCTGTGGATACCAGGTGAGCGTAACAGAACGCAAAGCCTACCATAACAAATCCACCTGGGCGCCATGGAGACATCAGAAATGGACCAATTGGCCCAATTACTAGGAGAGCTTCGTGCTGAGGTTCACTCTGCCCGACAAGAGACTAATGCCCTCCGGAGAGACCTAATAGTGACCAAATATTGCACTGAAGAGATTAACAGGCAATACTTGCAATCACAGGCAGGACAGATGCCTCTACCTGGAAGCAATACAACAATGCAAAACCCCGCCATACCACCCACTCCGGTACAGATTACGTTACCTGGAACAGTGCCCCTGGCACCACCAGAAAGGTTCTCAGGTGACCCACGGAAGTATCCGGCATTCATCAATCAGTGCCGCCTTCATTTTGTTTGTAGGCCTGGAGCATTTCCAAACGACCAAGCTCGGGTAGCTTTTGTCTTATCATACCTGAGTGGTAGTGCAGCAGATTGGTCGGTGCCATTGGTAACCCATGATGATCCTCTATTAAATGACTTTGGGGGGTTCCAGAGAGAAATGGAAAAACTTTTTGCTCGCCATACCCAGGAACAAGCAGTAGACAATGAACTCTTGTCCCTCCGACAGGGTAATCAGGACTTGTTAACGTACATTGCTACCTTCAACAGACTGGTTGCCGAAGTTAGGTGGCCAGAAAACAAAAGAACCACGTTATTCCATCGAGGCTTACGAGGCGAATTAAAGGACGTCTTAGCCCAGGTAGTTGATCCACCCAGAGACTGTGTAGAATTCATAAATCTGGTCGTCCAGCTAGACCACCGGTTGCAGGACCGAAAGGCAGACCGGTCTAAAACGGACCCTCGGACGGTGTATGTTCGACCAAGGGAAAACACACCCTGTGTACCTGAAAATGCTGTAGAACCCATGCAGATTGGAGGGATACGGCCTCCATTAACAAAACAAGAGCGGGACAAAAAAAGACAACAACAGCTTTGTTTGTATTGTGGGAAACCAGGACATTTCCTGAAGGACTGTCCAGTAAAACCCCCAAGAAGAACAGTCGGGGCCACAGAGAAGGATGAAGCTAAGGAATCGGAAAACTACCAAGCTCGACAAACGTAGAGGTCAGTTTGTCCAGTGAAAAGAAAGAGTTGCTGACCTCGCACTTTGCAATACCAGTGATCTTAATTAACCACCAACAGTCGTCAAGAATGCATGCCGTTGAAGCATACATCGATAGCGGAGCAGTTGGAAATTATATTGATCATGAACTGGCAGCAGAGGTGGGGCTTCCTTTATGTTCTAAGCCAACTATGGAGGTAACCACCGTGGATGGGACAGAAATCGCTTCCGGACCAGTAACTCAGTGCACAGACAGGGTAACCTTGCTGTGCCAGGACAGACATCGGGAGTCTATTTCATTCGATCTCATCAAGGCACCTCAGTTTAGGCTAATACTAGGGATGCCATGTTTTTTTTTTAATATAACATTTTATTGTTTTTTAGACATAAAAACATACAGCCTCGCGCAGCGAGGTAACAGTTAATTCCCTTTCCCACCCAACAACAACTTCACACCATGGGTCCAATACAATGGAGTCTCTTAACACATCTAATTGCGTTTGTTGCACTAGTCTCACGTAATTTTAGGTTCCCACACATGTCTATGGGTATAAGCCCGGTTTGTTGGTGGAGGCTACCTCTCAGTGTGCGTCTTCCCATTTTTGCCAAATTTTTGGGCCTTTCTCAGGACATCCCCTAGCCGTGTAGACTCTTTTCTCCATTGCAATGCAAATGCTCACGTCCGTGGTCCATTGCGCATAGCTCGGTGCCGTTTCAGAACCCCAGAGTTGATCTATGTTTCTCTTGATTAATGCAGTAGTAGTAGATAAGAGCAGTTTTTCGTAGCGTGATAGTTCTAGCTCCTCTTCTATCCCCAACAGTAGTTGTTTTGCGTTTCTATGAATCGTCTTGCCCAACACCCTTGAGAGATCATCGCAGCACTGCTGCCAGTATTGCTGAATTACGGTGCAGTCCCATAGTATGTGGTAATACGAGCCTTCTTCTCGTTTGCATCTCAGAGAGGATGAGTTAGTGGTCTTGCCCCAGTTGAATAATGCCACCCTCGGGTAGTAAATTCTATGCAATATTTTTAATTGGATTAGTCTGAGCCTGGAAGAGATCGCCGTTTCTCTGGGGAACATCAGGGCAGTTACCCATTCCTCTGGAAGTATGTCACCTACGTCCCTCTCCCATTTGGCTTTCAGACCCGACAATTCCCCGGTGGCAAAGGATGTTATGGCATTGTATATGGTGGACGTAACTTCGTGTTTAATCATTTCTGGAAATAGATTGCGTTCTAGGGGGGTGTAATCAGGCATGTCAACCATTTCAGGGAGATGGATCTGCAGCGCATGCTTCAGTTGTGTGTAGTGATACTGCTCATTTGTTGGAAGTGCGAAGGCAGTGGTTAAGTCTGCGAATGGTATTTTTTTCATTTCCTCTCACTACGTCCCCAATTTTGGTAATGCCTAATTGGGCCCAGGAGTGCCATTTTGGTAGTTTGTTCACTTCCAGGAGTTGTTTGTTATTCCACAGTGGTTGTGCTGGAGTTAGCTTTTTGTCCCAGCCTAGGTATTTGTGTGTATCTGTCCATATTAGGGATATGTGTGTCAGCATGGACGGGGTAGCAGATCGGTCTTTTTTACAGTAGAGGTGCCTTATAATGGATCTTTCATGTTGGTTGGGATCTTGCTCTCTGTTGTGCAGTAGTGCGTGTCCCTGTGGAGTCTATCATTCACTATTGCCATTTGGCTGGACCAATAGTAGGTTTGCAAGCGGGGGAGTCCAATTCCACCTTCCCATACAGATCTTTGTAGTGTGGCGAGTGCCAAGGGAGGGTGACCTCCGTTCCATAGCAATTTTCTAAGTATCTGATCTATTTTATGGAATTCACTGAGCGCTATAGGTAGCGGAGCATTTTGTAGTATGTAGAGAAAGCAGGGGAGCGCCATCATCTTAAACCTAGTAGTGTTAGTGGCAAGGACATCCAATGGCGGACGTCTTCCTTGAATCTCGCCGTTATTGGGTGTAGGTTCTTGGGCACATAGTCTGTTAGATTATTTGTAATTTGAATGCCTAGGTATCTGAACTGCTCCTTTTCCACACGGTATGGGCACTCGTCCGGCACCGCGTTATCTATTTGCTTCAGTGGGAATAGTATGGATTTGGTCCAGTTGACCCGGAGACCACTAAACGTGCTGTACCTAATTAGTAATTGCGTCACTATAGGGCAGGATTCGCGTGGGTCTTTTAGGTATATTAGCAGATCATCTGCATATAAGGACACCCTATCCTCCCAGTCGCCTAACCACCTGAAGCCACTCCATGTTTGTGTGGATCTCAATAAAATTGCTAAGGGTTCAATTGCTATCGCGAAGATCAGAGCCGACAGAGGGCAGCCCTGTCTCGTGCCTTTACCTAGTTGGAAAGGGTTTGAAACATGTCCGTTTACCTTTGTAACTGCTTCTGGGTGGTTCTATAGCAGTTTAACCCAGCTCATAAAGTACGGTCCTATGCCCATGCGCTGCATAATAACCCAGACTGCCTCCCAGTAGATAGAGTCGAAAGCCTATTCGAAGTCTATGGCGAGTAGGGCCAGGGGGTCCTGTAGCTCAGGTAATTTTTCCAGTGCTGTATGTAGTCTATATATGTTCTGCCTAGTGGACGTATGTGGCATGAATCCACACTGGTCTGGATGTATCAGTGTGTGTATGACTTGCTGCAGCCGGTTGGCTAGTACCTTCGCCAGTATTTTGGCCTCACAGTTTATAAGAGAGATAGGTCTATAGGAGCTGCACTTAACGGGTGGTTTATCTGCTTTGGGCAGAACTATTATCGTGGCCTTTCTTAGGTCTGGGGGGAGACAGCTCTGTGAGTGTGAGTGTTGTAGTAAGCGTAGCAGGTGTGGGTAAATTACATTTGCGACTATTTTCTTCCATATTTCAATGGGGAAGCCGTTCTGGCCTGGGGTCTTGCCCGATTGGAGTTCCGACATGGCTTGGGTTAGCTCTTCCTCAGTGATTATTTGTTCTAATAAATTAGACTGTTGTGTGTTTAGGGTGGGGAGGGCAATTTCCTCCAGGATGTCTATTACGGGTGGTGAGGTTGGTGCCTTGTATAGCTCAGCGTAGTATTTTGCAAAGCCTTCCGCTATATCTAGGTCTGTCACTAATGGTTCTGATTCTTCTGTTGTCAACTGCCTAACTTGGGTGAGGCCCAGGTCTCTTCGTTCTAGCCATGCCAGTATTTTACCGGCCTTGTCCCCTGTTTCATATATCTTTGCCCGCATCGCAGTATGTGCCTGTTTCGCATTGTCTAGGGCTATGTGTTGCAGTTGTGTCTGCGCTCATTGTAGTGCGCAGTGTGTTTCCGGTTGGTCATGGGTTAGATGATCAGCCTCTGCTTTTTGCACTTTCGCTTCGGCTTCACGTATTGCTTTGAGGTGTTTTTTCTTATGGGCTGTGGTCCAGGCTATGATTTCCCCTCTAAGCACTGTCTTGAGTGCCTCCCATAACGTTACCGGGCTGTTTACAGAATCAGTGTTCATCTCAAAATATTCCTCAGTAGTCTTTGGGACGTGTTCAACTAGTTCTGGGAAGCTTAGGTAGTAGCCGTTCAAACGCCAGCTGGGTGGGGGGATCGATCTTTTAGTTTTGATTGTTATTATGAGTGGGGAGTGATCCGATATACCTCTGGGGAGAAGTTGTGCCTCACGTGCCTCATGTATGTTATTTAGTGGTAAGAGAAAATAGTCTAACCTAGACAGCGAGGCGTGTGCACCGGAGTGGTATGAGTATTCCCTTGTGTCAGGGTGTAGCGTCCTCCACACGTCTTGCAGCCCCAGTGCATCAGCGAATGTAGCCAGTTTGGTGCATGTGTTCGGGTTTCTGGATCTTATGTGCGTTCTATCAAGGTCTACATTCATTACTTCATTGAAGTCTCCCCCAATTAATGTAAGGTTTGCAGAGTTCTTCATGATTAGAGGCGTGATGTCATTGGTCAGGGGGGTTAGTAGGTTGGGTGGTGCATATACAGCTAGCATGGTTGCAGAGCATTCCCAGAGGGTTCCTGTCGTGAGCACAAATCTCCCGCCTGTGTCGTGTGTAATGGACGTGGGCACAAAGGGGAGTCTTTTGTGTACCAGGATTAGTACCCCTCGTGACCCCATGGTAAAACCGGCGTGTAATGCTAACTTGTAATTTGTGCGCTTGAAGAATGTGCAATTTGTACCGGCTAGATGTGTCTCCGTAAGGAATGCCACATCTGGGGAGTGTCTATTCAATGATTTCAGTACCAATCGTCTTTTAATACTGTTGCCGAGCCCATTCACATTCCATGTCATCACTAGGATTGTTCTATTTTTGTTCCCATTGGTAACTCCCACCATTTGAATCGTGTGCAAGTGACTACTGTATGTGTCGGGTATCTAAGGGCGCTGTATGGTTTCGCACTGTGGTAAGGTGTGCCGTGACTATGTGTAGGTTGGTTCCCCATCGGGACATGTTTGTTCATTTGCGTTACGTGGGCTACCAGCCATAGCGGTATGACAATGTGTGTGTTAGAGACGTAACAACTTTGATCCCCCCACCCCCACCCCATACTCCACCCAACTTGAAGCATCTGTCGCCCAATATAACAAATACAACTCACTGTCAAAAGGACAGTCAACTCATCAACTAATAACTGTTACCCAGTTTTTCTTTTCTCCACTCGTTCTGTTACACCACCTAGATTGTTCTCAATCCTCACAGAACTCAGGATCGTAGGTGGTGGCCCTTGGGAGGCCCGCTGCTTACAACATATTCCTTTGACGGATTCACGGCAAAGTGTTGACACGGTTTCACAGTACCCTTACATAAGTGTTTTGTGCTTGCCCTGGAGTAGTCGCATTGGGTGTACATCAGTTGCCGTACCTGATTTGATGCGTCACCCACGCTGTCCCCAATCCTCACGGAGTTCGGGGTCTTGGGTAGTAGCTCTTGGGAGCCCGCCTCCTGCAACGTGTTCCTTTGGCGGATTTAAAGTAGAGTATTGCTGGGGCTCACCGTACTCATTCATAGGTGTCTTCGTGTGTTCCGGTGTGACCCTTCTGGGTTCCAGCATTAAAGACTCTGCCTCAGAGCTTTATCCATCTTCTTCTTGTGCTGGTTCGTCCCGTTCTGGTGGTCGGGGCGGTCGTGCCGGTCTGTCTTGGTTTCTCCGAGGTCTGGGTCGAGTTCCAGGGCCCGGGTTGCTTGGGTCCCAGTCCCCAACGATGTGGGTTTCAGCCCATTTCCAGGCCTCTTTCGAATCTGTGAAGTGTACAGTGCTGCCCTTATGGTAAATCTTAAGTTGTGCTGGAAAAAGCAGACCATATTTGACATTCATAGAGTGTAGTTTTCTTTTGAGATGTTCAAAGGGTTGCCTCGCTTTTTGCACCTCCCTAGTGTAGTCTGGAAAGAACGCAATTTTTGAGCCGTTGTATGTAATTGAGCCCTCTGTCCTTGCCATCTGTAGTATTGTATCTCTGTCCCGATAGTTTAATAGCTTTGTAACAACGGTTCTTGCAGGGGCACACGGCACCGGGCGTCCTGTTGGCACTCTATGAGCCCTTTCAATAGAAAAAAAGTTGGAAAATGATTTAGGTGCTACGAGATCTGCTAGCCATTCTTCCAAAAAGAGTTCCATGCTTGGGCCTTCAATGTTTTCTGGCAGGCCCAAAATACGAATGTTATTGCGGCGTGATCTCCCTTCCCCTTCCTCTACTCGTGCCTCTAGGGTTTTCAAATGTGTCAGTGCCTGTGTTAGTTGCCGGTGGACCCCGCCAAGGTCATCCTCCACATTTGATACATGCTGTTCAACTTCTCCTGTACGTGAGGATAGCTTGTGGAGATCATGCTGGAGAAGAGACACCTCCGCCGATATGCCATCTATTTTCTTTTCCGTTGAGGAACAGGAATTTTCAATTGTTGCCATCACGTCCTTCAATGTTAGGGATTCAGCCTCAGGGGGAGAAGCTGCCGGCAGTTCCGTGACCTGTATTGCATTGGGGGAGTTTGTTGCAAACTGGTCCATTGTGCACTGCATGGTCGCCCTTTTAATTTTAGCCTTCCCCATGTTGTATATTAGCTCGTTACCCGAGGGGCGGATTCTTGCTGTGGATGTTAAGCCTTTCTCTCACAGTCTCGCGCGTTAGGTTGGTGTCGGGCACTGTTACCCCCGGTCTGTTTGCCTTGCGCCTGGTGTTATTAGAGGGTATTTTTCAGAGATTTTTAGAGTTCTGCACCTCTCCTTGTGCAGTTCAATGACCTGGCATTAGCTGTCAACGGTGATTACATTCACGTGTTTGTGCGCCTTTGAGGATTATGGAGTGCGCTGGTTCGTTGTCTGTGATCGTATTAAACATAGGATGTGGCCTTTGTTTTCTATTCGGCCCGGATGGGGTGTACCCCTTGGCTATACAGATGCCCACCAGTTCAGTGTGTTGTGAGGCAGGGCTTAGGCCCTTTCACATGTACGGTGCAATGTTACACATTATGTCCTTATTGGTTGTTCTGCGGGGGTTAGCCGTGTTCGGTATAGCCCGCCGCGCTATGGCAAACTTACTTTCTCCGGGCTTCTGCTGGCTCCGGCTACCCCACTGTGTCCCACGAGCCTCCTCCACCGCCTCCTCACTCTCACCGTCGGCCGTGAGGCGAGAGCTGTCAGCAACTGAGCAAGGGGCGGTCCACCGTGAGCTCTCTCCGGTTCACAATGCAGGATGGGCGGGAGGGGGGGGGGCGTTTTTTCCCCTTCGGGTCTTGGGACCAGTGCGGAGGGATGATTACTCGCGCAATGCTGCGGCGCCTGTCCCACCTCGCGTTGTTGCAGCGGTCCGTGCCTCTTCACTCTGATTGTCCGCAGTCTTCCGCGACGCCATCCACTGTTGCCGTTGTTAGCTCGGATCCACCGCTTACGAGGCTCCTTGTGGTTCAGGCCAGTATCAGTCCGCCGTGGCCCTTTGTATCTCTGCTATGCATTCTCCCGGCTTCATCGTGTGTCGCAGGGTTGTTTTCTTTATGGGCTCACTACGCTCTTCACCGCAGCGTGGGGAAGGGTGGGAGGGAGGGGAGTTTCTTCCAGGTCCCGGCCCCGGTGCAGAGGGGCGGCCACGGGACTCGCATAGTACTGAGCGCCCGTTCCACCCCGCGCCACCGCAGCGGTCTGTGCCTCTTCCCAATGAGTGTCCGCAGCTCTCGATGATGCCGCTCGGGTCCGCTGATTACAGAGCTCCAGTAATTCAGGCCAGTTAGTCCACCGTGGCCCCTCACGTCCCTGCTGTGGGCATGTGCCGCAGAGTTACTTTTCCACCTCCTACTGTGCCTTCAAGGGCAACCCGTGGCGGCCATTTTGGCGGCCTCCACTGCGCTCCTCTTCAGCGACGGGTTTCCTTCCAAATATCTGCGGAACCCGAGGCTGATAATTCGCCGACTTGTGCCGCACTCCACACCGCAGCTGTAGGTGTCTTTTAAAAACATATACTTTCCGTCTAAGAGGATGTTACGGCAGGATATCACGGGTGGCCAGAGGGAGCTCACGGGACTCACGTCCTTGTTGCTCGCATGCTGGCCACGCCCCCTAGGGATGCCATGGTTGGTTGCTCACAACCCTTTGATAGACTGGCGGGCACGAAAAATTAACCTTCCCCGGTGACTGCTCCCCTGCCTGCTATTACCAAGAGGAAAAACCCGACGTCTGTATCCCCATGACTCCCGTAGTGACAGTATCAACCCTGGGAGCAACTAATACCTTGCCAAGTGAATACCATGATTTCCAGGATGTTTTCCGAAAGGACCAAGCCAATATATTGCCGCCGCACAGGCCCTATGACTGTCAGATAGACCTTGTTCCTGGTGCACAAATCCCTTGCGGCAGGATCTACGCTCTCACAGAACGAGAAAACCTTCATTTGAAATCCTATTTAGACCAGTACCTTGCAAACGGATTTATCCATCCTTCGAAGTCCCCCACAGCCATTCCTTTGTTCTTCGTACCGAAAAAGGAAGGAGACTTGAGAACCTGTATTGACTACCGCGCGTCGAACCAGATCACAGTGAGGAACCGCTACCCCTTGCCACTTATCCCTGAGATGCTAGACCAAGGGAAAGATGCCCAGATTTATACCAAATTGGTCCTTCGAGGAGCGTACCATCTGGTCCGAGTCAGAAAAGGAGATGAATGGAAAACCGCCTACCGTACTAAGTACGGCTTGTTTGAATATCAAGTCATGCCCTTCGGGTTATGCAACGCTCCTGCGGCATTCCAGTATTTCATGAATGACGTCTTAAGGGAGTTAATTGATGTGTGCGCCTTAGTGTACATAGACGACATCTTTGTATACTCAGCCACGGAACAAGATCATGTCAGGCACGTTCGTTCAGTCCTCACCAAGCTCCGTCAACATTGCTTGTTTGCAAAGCTTGAAAAATGCTTTTTTCATGTCACCGAAGTAGAATTTCTTGGTTTTATCCTTACTCCAGGAGGCATCAGAATGGACGTGCGCAAGGTAGATGCCATTCCGAAATGGCCTTCACTGACGTCTCTGAAAGGGGTACAAAGCATGCTGGGCTTTGCGAACTTCTACCGCTGGTTCATGCCAGACTTCTCTCAGGTTGTGCACCCAATCACAGTACTATTACGAAAAAACAATTAAAAGTTTACTTGGACTGAAGAAGCAGAAGAAGCCTTTCAGGAACTTAAACAAAGGTTTACCTCCGCTCCAATCCTGCGACATCCTCGTCCAGACCTCCCTTATGTCGTTGAAACTGATGCGTCAAGTCTCGCAATGGGGGCTGTCCTTTCACAGAGAGACCCGGAAACCGTCCAGCTACATCCTGTGGCCTTCTGCTCAAAAAAGTTTTCACCTCCAGAGATTAATTATGCCATCACGGACAAGGAACTCCTGGCTATCAAATCCGCCTTTAAAGCCTGGAGGCACTACCTTCTGGGGGCCAGACACACCATTACAGTCATCACATACCACCGAAACCTGCAATATCTCAAACCAGCCAAGGCCCAGTCCTCGCGTCAATTACAGTCAGGGTTGGACTGGCCCCATCGGCCCATCGCCCACTGGCCGATACAATTTGATGACCTGGGGGCCGTTTTTTTTTTAACCCACCTCTGGGCTGGTTTTTTCTTTATAATTCGACTTTATCATGTCACTGGCACGCATCGCACCGGGTGGTCCGCGCGCGCGCCGCACCTCGGGCAGCAGGCCCAGCATCAGTCAGTGCTGTAGGGCTGTTTTTATTTTTTTTAAATGTATTTAAAGACTGACAGTCTGAGGGTTCAGAGCAGGGCCGCCCCTGGGTCCGCTAGCTGCTGGCGCAGCCTCGCCTCTCTAGCAGCGGAAGCACCGCGTCCACACAGCACCCACTGTCTCTGCAGCAGGGGTGGGCCGGGCAGGGCTGCCTGTCACGCTGTGCAGCCAGCGCTGCATAATTATTCATCAAAGCAAGGTAATACACATTATCTTGCTTTAATAAATCATTTGCATGCATGCATGCATGCATGCATGCATGATGCATCAGCATCTACATTCGATTAATTATGTGCAGCAGCATGTTGCATCACCAGAGGCTCCCTCAGAGGTCAGGGCCGCCATTGCCATGGCGGCCTGCAGCCACTACTGGTGCTCAGTGCTCACCTCGGGGCCCGGGCCGCCCCCGGCTCGCTCTGAAGTGCTAATGTAAAAAAATTAACATCTTCTGCAGGCTGGTGGCCTGCCTCCTGACAGGGCTGGGCCGGGAGCTGGACCTGGGCCCCAGGACACAGCACACAGTCTGGCCTCTCACCTTATCATAACAAGTTGCTTTCAACTTTGCAGGAAGTAGCAACAATGATTTTGTTGCCCTTTGCAAAGTTGAAAGCAACTTGTGCCGGGGGCTGGGCCGGGCCCTGGGAATGAGGATGCGACTCAGGCTGCTGACAGACTGTGTCGCCTGACTCGCCGCAATTGATTACCACATGTGACATGAGTAGAGGATATAGTTTGGCCTTCTCCGACCCTGGGCATGATTTTTGGCGACAGTCAGTGATGCCAGCAGCAGGAGGCAGCAGCCAGCCCAGCACGGTCACGTCCTGACAACAACACGGATGGAGGAACAGCACAGCAGCAGCAGACCTCACCTGTCCTGACAGCTGAACCAGGCTCAGAGTAACTTAGGGCCCGGCCAGAAGACAGTCTGAGACAGTCAGTGAGTCGAAGAGAGAGACAAAGTCAACGAGGCGGAGACGACGACTTGACTCGCGAGAGACCGAAGTTCTGACTTCAGGACACAACACACACTGTGGACCTGAGGTAAAACACATGCCAGATGCCACTGCCTCTGCCACTGCGCAAGTTATTGCCTCTACTGCATTTACCCTGTGTTACTCAATCGCTACTTATGCATACACAGCTCTTAACTGACATTCTGCAGTGCTCATTTGTAGCGCATGCCATTTTGCACTCCTTATTACAAAGGCAAATTGCAATATGATTTGTGCATAAAGGCCAGGGCTGGTTTATTATTTCAAACCAGAGGTCTCTGGAACCCTCCTTTTGGTTGTACCACTTAGACATTTGCGCCACCCTGACAAGAATGTATATTAACCTGCTTGTGGACCTTCTTTGACACATGTAACTGTCTTGATACTACGCATAATTTGCATAATGTTTGTAAATGTGAAAATCGAGGCATTAAACGTCCTTTCAACAGATGGCCATTTAAGACCTCCTACTCGTGTCTCAGCAGGGACTAATCACATTTATTACTGGACTTTATCTGCATATGTTTTTGGCAGTGGGGTCTTTCTAGAGTGGCTTGCAGGGATTTCCTTTACATCAGAGAACCCCAAGTGTTAAAGACCTCTGATGGGTAATCCTGCCCCAAAAGATGTGCATATAATCCAGTGCCCAGTCTTAATTTTTAGTTGGGAACTTTTTAGGACTGCTTTTCCTCAGATCCTCAAAGCCTTTGGTAATGATTGGCACAGAAATTATGAGTAACGCTTTTACGCATATTGTTTTTTTTTTTTTATCAGTCAATAACTTTATTTCAGCCATAAGAACACATACACAATTGCAACAAAACAAACGCCATTGCATCCTTCCATGAAACGAAGAAACAAAGGGCTGTAGCCTTTAAACCCATCTTAACGTCCTGGCTGGTACCAAGGAACTGTTTTATTGCTTTGGTAAGGATATATGCCTGTTAAGGAGAGCGCTGTTAACATTTTGCACTTGACTGTCAATATCTTCCTGGTTTCTTTTCGGTGCCGCATGGGCAGACATGGAGTGGGGTGCGTGACAAAAAGAGGGGGCCACCTACAAGCTTGGGGTTTTGACAGTCTCAGCAGGCACTGTGGCAATGCAGGGGTTAATGAGTTTATATTTGATTTAATTTTTTTTTTTTTTATAACACGCTTAATACTCGGTGTTTAAACGCGAATCCAGGATTCAAACCTCTGTTACTCTGCGTGGTCAGCACGTTGCCCCTGAGCTATCCTCTGTTCAGCTTGATCTCCCCTCCACCCCCAAAAACAGCTCCACACCGTACAGGCCATTTCATATAAGCTGTTTGCCCCACTAAGTGCTGGTTTCACGGCACACAACTCCACAAGCTTTGAGGTGCAGTCCTGCGCTCCACATGTGGCAGCCGCAGCTGAAACACCCGCGCCCCTTTCCGTGCGGGCTTCCTAAAATTAATAAATATCAATTATCTGAAAGCATTTCAGGTTGTTGCCAAATATTAGACTCTACAATCTGTCAAGCAAATAAATCACACTAAACTCTCTGTGACTGGTGAAAAAGTACCGTATTTAATTTCAAACACTAATCCAGGCAGTAGAAATCAGGATTGAGTGGCAAATCACTCAGGAGCAGGGAACGTCGGAATTATTTAAGAGGGGACCATATGTCGATACCTACACCCGGCCTGCTCCATGTGTCCGTGTTCATTAAATGCAACAAACCCCACCTTCTCTAGAACTTGCTAGCAAGCTTGTAATATTGCCAATATTACAAATGTAAAGATGCAATGGTTTCAGGCCGCAGAGACGAAAGTAATCAAATGTAAACACACGCAGGCCGGTGAATAAAGAATACTCACTGAACAGCAGAAAGTGGCCCAGCAACAGCCTCTAGACTAGAGTGGGTCTCCACACTGCCGACTGGACTGATGGAGCAGTTGAAGTTCACAGACCAGATCACATTCGCAAACAGGCAGGCAGGCAGACACAAGCACTGAGTTTTAAACAGACACCTCACGTTACCTTTATACCCTGCACTCTCCGCTACTACTTCAGTCACCTCATTGCGGGCACCCACCACCCTGGCAGAGCACCACTTTTATATTTTTCGATTGCAGAGTGGAGCCATGGTCCTCTCTGTACGTTGCCACTGCCTGCGCAAGCCACATCAGAGTAAGCTCACTGTGTTTTCCTGAGTTCACAGAATTCCACCTGCCTCAGTCTCTGCTCTTGCTGCGGCATTCACTGCTGAGCATACCCCATTTACTGCCAGCCTTCCGCATTCAGTACCCAACTCACCTTTTCACTACCAAGTCAGCCTCGTTCAATGCTCAGCCTGCCCTATTCACATGCGGCCAAGTTTGCACCAGACCTGCAGATGCTCATTTTACTATAGACGATATGATTGCTAAGTGGGTTGTGCGCTCGCTGCTGTGATGTGTGTGTGATCTTCAGGTTGCAGGTTCGAATCGCAGCAAGGCCATCTCAGCCTTTCATCCTTCTGAGGGCGATAAATGAGTACCAACACAGGTTGGGTGATATTGTATGCATATGTGTTCTATAAAAAAGAGCTTAAGTGTAAGTGCTAATACAATAACATATTATCATTTGGCCTTGTCTGCTTGCATTCACAGTAATTTGACAATATGGATCTAGATATTAATGATGCATATGGTGATTCATTCTTGTAGGAAATGTATATGTATATCACATTAGTGAAATCATAACCATATTTTTCATAGTGTACTTAGGAACAATGCTATTTGATGCCAATTTCCTGTTTTGTGAAGGGGTGAAAGGTAGTGTTTCATTATAGACACTGATTCTGTAGAAACATTCGTGTTTGCTCATCGAGAAGCGTGGTAGACACTGCATTCCTTTCTATAGCGTTACGCTTTGCGGGGCACGGATTCCTCAGTCAGTGTTCACTCTGTATCGAGTCTCACTCGCACACATTGGGCCTCATTACGAGGTATGCCGGTAGCCATGCCGCTATTGGCGGCATGGCTGCCGGCAAAACGGCATCCGTGTCCGTGTCCTCGGAATGAGGACTTACCGGACCATTCCGAGTTCGGATGGCCCGGTAATTCCTCACTCGAGGACATGGACACGGTTCATCCCCATTCCCATTTCAGCCCCCATAGGGCTGAATGAGAATGGGAGAGGGAGTAAACTACGGGCCACTACGAGATGGCCCGTTGTTTGCTCCCTCTTCCCCTCGCGGGACCCGGTATGCACGCCTGGTTTTCCCAGGCGTGCTTAACGTGTCCCGCAAGGGGACCTCGTAATGTGGCGGAACGGGTTGAACGGCGCCGCAGCCTTTTACGGCGCCGTTTAACCCGTTCCGCCAGGGTCGTAATGAGGCCCATTGTTTTTTTACAAGCCCTTGCAGTGGATGTCTATTTTAAAGCTTATATTCAAATTACCTTTACTTGTTTACTGCAATCCCAGTTCCCTGCACTAGCATGTTACTATTGGAAATTCTTTAGCAATTTGCATCCTCCATTTAAATGAAACAAGGAATACATCAACACGTCACAAATCATCGTTTATTGTTTTTTAGCTCAATTTGTATGCAGCCTTTATGGACCTGGATGCTCTACTCCTTTTTTTGTGACATACACAAAGAATGGTCTCGGACACTACAAAAGCGTTAGCTGCACAGTCAAGACATTTTGATTGTGTGTATCCTGCAGCTGAAAAATGTGCAGGATGAGCCAACGTGGGCTTGGAAGAGAGAAGCTATGATAAAGGAGTGGAAACTGCACTTCCAGAGGAATGTAATCACTTTCTCAAGCGTTTACACAAAACATAACACCATGCAACAGACACATGAACCCTCCATAAGTATCATTTTCAGTAAAGTCGTGAATTGATGCGATTCACGGATGATGGTTTGAGGGCCACTTTTTTTGAGTTGAGGGTGAGCCACCTTTGAGTTGAGGGGTGGGCCACTTTTTTGAGGCAAGGGTGGGCCACTTTTCTTTGGGTGTCCGGGCCTATTTCTTGTCCCTGTCCGACCCTGATTACGGTGGGCCCTTTTCTTCGCCAAATATGATTATGTAATCACATTTCGACCAGGAGTCAGAAACGGAAAGGCGGATGCCTTATCTCGCATGGGCATAGATGAAATAGTATATACAACTCCAGACCCAGTACCTATTATACCTGAAGACAAACTCTTGGGTATCACGACAGCCTTAACACAAGCAGAATTACGAAAAGAAATCCAACGGACAATGAATCCTGATGCCTATCTCGCCTGGCAAACTCAAGGAGAACAATATACCATCAAGGACAATCTACCCTTTTTTAAGGATTGCCTATATGTACCCAAGAAGGAATTACAACAGCATATTATTTCAAACTATCACGATTCACTGATCGAAGGGCATCCTGGGATAGCCAAAACCCTAGCTAAGGTGAAAGAGAACTTTTTGTGGCCCACCTGGCGTAAGGACATCATTCAGTATATTCAGTTGTGCGGTGTCTGCACACAAAATAAATAACAGAAACAAAAACCATCTGGTCTCCTACAACCATTGGACATTCCTCCAGGTCCATGGCACACTCTTTCCCTTGACTTCATCACTGATCTACCTCCAAGCCAAGGGTTCAACACCATCCTTGTAGTTGTGGACTTATTCTCGAAGATGGCCCATTTTATTCCTCTCAAAGGCCTCCCAGACGCAGCCACTTTAGCAAAAGTGTTCCTGCAGGGCGTGATTAAGCTACATGGGTTCCCTTCGTTTCTGGTTTCTGATCGAGGCAGCCAGTTTGTTTCCAACTTCTGGAAAGAATGTTGTGCAATGGCGCAGATCGACGTTCGGCTATCTACCAGTCACCATCCCCAAACAGACGGCCAAACCGAGAGAACCAATCAGACACTCGAGCAATATTTACAGTGCATGCTGCACCATGAACAAAGGAATTGGAAAGACCTACTATGGATAGCCGAATATGCATATAACAATTCTTTGCATTCAAGCATGGGACAAACGCCCTTCTATACCCTTTATGGCAGACATCCACGTACCTCTGAACTAGACCTTCCAGCCAGCTTGGAAATGCCAGCGGTAAAGACTCTACACACAACCATTACTCAGGCTTTCAAAAGGGCACAGGAACACCTTATTCATGCCAAAGAAAAACAAAAGAGATTCGCCGACCAACACCAGAAAAAGGCTCCTGATTATCAAGTAGGAGACAAAGTTTAGTTAGCCGCTAAATTCGTACCCATCAAGGGAACCTGGACCTTTCATCCCAGATTCTTAGGACCCTATACCATTAAGGCAATTATCAACCCAGCAGCCGTGAAACTGGATTTACTACCTAATCTACACATCCACCCGGTATTCCATGTGTCCCTCCTGAAACCAATGCAACCCGGCACACGGATTGGGACACCACCTAAGTCCATACTTGTTGATGGAGAACCAGAATTCGAAGGTAAAGATATCTTGGACTCTAAATACTCTAGGACCAAGCTATACTATCTCGTCGATTGTAAAGGATTTGGACCACAAGATAGATCCTGGGAGCCCAGTGAGAATATCCACGCACCACGTCTAATCAGGAAATTCAATCGGAACTTCCCAACCAAACCTGGGCCAGACAGAAGGAACACCATGGGAGGGGCCTTAGGGGGGAGTGCTGTCATGACCCTTGCCCAAAACCCCCTCTGGCCATCCCATTGGCCAGGTGGAGTCAGGACTCGGGCCTCTAGAGCCTGGCATCCTCTTCAAAAGCCCTAATGGGGCCAGTCCTGGCACCTATGGTGCCAAGCTCATACATCATGAAAAACAATGTGCTTGGGAACTACTTTATTGTATTGTCAGCCAACATGGAGGCATCCACATAGCTTGGTTCCTAAGAAGTAGTGGTCTAGTGTTTTGGGTGTGGTAGCCTAGGGACTACTTTACCTGGACTATTTTGTTGGGACTATTTAAACCACACCCGAGCAAGACAACACACTTTGCGTTACTTTGCAGCTTGCAACGCGACGCTCACCTTGTCCAGCTATTCCCTCGAACGTTGGAGAAGCAGAACCTGCAAGGAGACAAAAGGAACATCATTAGCAGCAGCATCTTATCTGCAGTCTTCATCTTTAAACACTCGCAGCTACTGAGAACAGCTTCCTCGAATCTGCACGCCTCCCGGACAGAACAACCTGAAAGAGGAACATAGAGGCAACATTAAAGAAATCAGTAGAGACATTTACAAATTACTAACTGCTCAAAAGGCCTACTTGGCTGGTCGCCTCTCGGCTGGCACCACTCTGGACATTCCACTCGCGCTGAAGAACACCGCGACCTACAAGGAAGGAAAACACAGGTCAGCAAAGGCAAGACTTCGCAGTGCTGCGCATAGCACTTTCTTACCGCATCATAGCGCTCTTATTGCGCCATCATTTACCAGCGGGGCTCAACCAAGCCAGTTCACCGCGATGAAGCTCTGCATACTTAAGGGAGACAAAAGAGACATTTTAAACAAAGAACGGCATGCAGGATAGCAACAAAACTAAAGAACAGCAATAAGACCTACCTGAACAATATCAAATGGGCCGGCGTCAGTGAAGTAACTGGACTGCACTCGCCCATGAAAGACAATGCGCCCCTGCAAAGAAGGCAGGACGGAGAGCACGCCTAAATCTACCACAAGGTGAGGAGAGAGCGCCAGAGAGACTGAAATCATACGGGGGGTGGAGGGAGGATACTTACCCCAGTCGGTCAGTCTTGAACACAGTCCTCCTGTATTTTCAGGTAGAACCTTCCCCGCACACCACATAAGGGCAAAGCTGAGAAGCATACCAGCGAGTAACCCGGCTGGGTGGCATCCCTGTGGATACCAGGTGAGCGTAACATACAGTTTGTCAACATCCACTTTGACAAACTTGCCGAAGTGAAAAATATTGGCCGCACAACAGCACGTTTTCTTCTTTTCAAAGACATGTACGAAAGCGTAGAACAATTCATTCTGTCCCTTGCATATGCTGTCACTATTCAAAAATCGCAAGGTCTAGATAACACATTGATTGACATTGGCAGCACAGTTTTTAAAGAAGTTGTGAGTTATGTAGCACTTTCATGTCTCTGTACACTCAATGGTCTATTCCTAGTTAACTGTGATGCAAACAGAGTCAAATCTGACATTCCTTGTTTACTAGAATACAACAGGCTATGTGCAATGTACACCCCCATCTAGATATGTACCCCGTACCTCAAAAAAAGAAAACCTTTAATAAGAAAAGTAATACTTTAGAACCTATAACTGATATCCCAACAATACCACTAAAGAAATAACAGCCAACTGTTTCTCCATCAAATAACACAAAACTGTCTACTACAAACTTAGCTGCACGTCCATCAGAAGAGAAACAGAGAAATATCTCTTCTACAAAAAAATGTGCAGGCCCATCAAGCGATGCAGAGACACAACTCTCTGGCCCATTTAAATTCAGCAACACAACTGGAATAAATTGCTATGCAAATGTAACAATCAATCTTCTCATCTAATTGCCACCAATTGTTCACAACATTTACTTAAACAGCTCGGACCAGTTGTGTTTGCAAATGCTCATCCTTCATAGAAATGCCACAACAATCCTAACAGCACTTACAGTGTCTCAGGTATAAGGCAACAGTTGGACTTGTCTGCATGAAAATTTACCATAAACACAAAAGTACTATACGTACTAGAAACCAAAAACATGCCTATAAATGAAATATTTCTGATTTCATTCACATGGAAACATACATACACTCTCTGCAAACATGTTACACAAGAGCACACCTCTAACAAAAGATTTGTATATGTTTCCATACCAAATTGTGAATCCATTCCATTTCACCAGCTTCTGCACAATGCAAATCAAGGCATATTATACCCTTTTTGCAATTCAGACAATCATTCTGCATACAAATACACTCACATACCCAGAATTACATACTAATGCTTCTAAGGTACAATGCAGATGGTACCAAAAATAACTGTAAACTCATGAGCTTTACACACAGCCAAGTATCTCTTGGCAAAAAACCCTTCACAACAGTAGGCATTATATATCACACTTGTGCCACAACCACTGCGGGGCACTATACTGCATATGTAAAAAAAAAGAAGTGGTTGGTTTGAACGTAACAACACCTCCATTACTCCAAAACATAGTTTACCAGCAAACCTAACAAATGCCTACTTAATATTCCTTCAACCCAAATGTACCCACTAAACTGTAGCACAATTAACAGTTAGAATATGCCAACAGGTTTCTAACTACATCCATAAAACTATAATAGTACTTTTAAAAGTCATCCTAGTTACGATAAGAAAACAGGTATCTAACTACTTTAAAAATATCCCTTATTTCAATACACTTCAAATACACAATCAGAATTGTTCTTATTACAAAACTTCTTCTAAAGGCTAATGTAGTTAGAATATGCCAACGGGTATCTAACTACTTAAAACATTCCCTTAATCACAATATACTTAAATAAACATACTATCATACTTACACTCACATAATTGTAATATGTTTTTTAAAATCCTGTATGGATTTGTTTCCCAAAGACCCAATGATTAGTTAATGTCAATACAAAAACAGTGTATCATACACTAATGTTGTACCAAACATAGTACATAGAATGTACTGTTTATGAGGGTCAACAAAAGTAAATATATATATCAAATTCTATGTAATTAAAGCTCTTAAACTATCCTGCGTACAAAAATATACATTTTGTTCCACAGAAAATGAACCAGAGATTTCATCTTCATCACTATATGCAACTAAGTAAGCATACCAACTATAAACAAAAACATATTCCATAATCACTGTCCTCAATTGTACTACAATCATAAATACCATATACAGTTCAATTATATCATTCCACCATATTACAAACACTTTATACTCCCACTACATTACCTATAATATTATACACATATTATTACTATGGTGGTTGTGACCAGTGGGCAGATGCTTGGGGCCATTGCCTATGGCCATGCCCCCAAGAATCTGGCCACTGTCCACAACCACCACAATAGAATTACACCATATTACATGTGCATACAATAGACCTTTAAATATCAAAACTCGCCCTGAAAGCCCTGAAATTGGAATGATGCACCAAAATTGAATGCGAACTGGGCGGCATCTGCAAACCCCTTTTTACCTAGAAAAACTGCTCCATATCATCTTCATTCCACTCCCCACCCTTTCTATGTCCTCTTTCAGCCATGAAATACCCTCAAATGTTTTTTCCAAGCCGCTTGTCCATGGCATGGTGGCAATAGTAAGACAGACACAAGTGACCACAGTTCAAGGGTGTTTATTGAACTTTTGCAGGGGTGTGATAAATGCCTATAAACCTAAATCGAAAGATGGGAGCAAGCTACGACCATCAAATAATAGAGAAGGCAATCCTAGTGGAGTGGTGTCAACATGAAAAGGGCCTATACTAAAACACCTATTGCTAAACCTTACTACTAGTTACAAATAGTGTGAGGTGCAGTTCATAAAATTGAAAGAATTGTTCACAAAATGATAAGTCAGGATACTGGGGCCATTGGCCTCGCTTCCTCACGTTTTCAGCTCGGGGTAAGGTGGTTCACTCAAGCAAAGCGCACACTGTAGCTTCTGCAGCACAAGGATACAGTTCTAGTTTTACAGTTCACAAAAATCAAGATCTTCTGTGTTCAAGTATCTGTACTTCTCAACAGTCTCTTGATGCAGAGGTCCTGCTGTAACAGATACGACACGTACATGTTCTCTACAGCGTTCACAGTATATATACACTTTGGGTATTCACCCTGGATCCCCCCTCAGCCAGGCTCAGATCCTTTTCATAAACAAACAAAAGGTTCAATGTTGGATCCCCCTCTTCCAGGCTAAGATCTGTTCCACGTTGGTTCCCCCTCTTCCGGGCTTAGATCCCTTTTACCAAAACAAGGTTCAATGAGTCTCCCTCAGCCAGGCTCGGACCAATTGGAATTACTTTATAACGTCAAAGACTTTCGAATGTGCACAGGATTTTGCAGGACCCGCTGCATGACCACTTCAACCTCAATATTTCTTTCATACTTATCAACAGATGGATACTAAACAGAGACTTTTGAATGAGCACCCACGTGGTGCAGGTCCACTCTGTGTATGGTATATTTTCTTGATTCCCCCAGAGTTCAATTATGAAGCTCACATAACTCTTTCTGGCATTCAATTACAGCTGCGTCGACCATCCCAAATGCTTCATACTATACTCCCTTTGTACAATGTTGCTGCTTGCAACCTTGGTTCAAAACACAAACTGGTTTGGTATCTTTCTCTCCGACTCACTGGCTGTGTTGCTTTTTCGGACACCGGTTTGTTATAAGAGCCAAGGACAGTACCACAGCGGCAATCACTCCTCCCGCCTTGGTTATCAATGTGGAAGAGCTCTGGGTACCTGCGACACACTGGGCCTCATTACGACCCAGGCGGTAAGTTACCGCCTGGGCCGTGACTTTACCACCATGGCGTAAACTACGTTTACGCCATGGTGGTTGGCGGACTTACCGCCCCATTCCGACCTTGGCGGGGCGGTAAGTCCCCAATCCCCATTTACCCTTCCCCATTCCCATTTTTGCCCCATAGGGCATAATGGGAGTGGGGAAGGCGTTAATTACGCCACCGTAAATTACGGTGGCGTAATTAACTCCATGGTCCCTTAGCGCCATGGATTTTAACACCTGCTAAAAGCAGGTGTTAAATCCGCCATGGCGCTAAGGGACCTCGTACTCAGGCGGTAAGGGTCGGCGCTGTTTACGCTGCCGTTAACCCCTTACCGCCTGGGTCGTAATGAGGCCCACTGTATAGGTTTGATCAGCCTTAGTTCCTGGTCTTCGGTTTCTTACTTTCCAAGTCTTTATTGGTGTTTCCCTTCTTGAAACCCACTCCGGTCTCACCGTCTTCCTCCCTGTATTAAAGAGCCATCTTGGAACTGCTGTTTCCTCGTGTGTTTTGCCTCTCTCAGAGTGTGCTTTCGTGCTCTGCCTTTTAACTATGTTTGGAAGTGTGATGCAAGTCAGGTGTGTAATGATCCATAATTGCCTGACCTTGCCTGACCGTGGTGTTGGGACATGTAGGGTATACAGCTCTAATGTTAGTCCTTGTTGCTCACAGAAAACTGTCCATGAAAAAGTGTTGAAAAGGGATGGGCAAAATCACCCCCTCATCCCCCTCCCATGAGGTATATGATGCGGAAGAGGAATAGAAGATATTGTTAACGCCCATACTATTTAGTTGCAATTGCTAGTGCACCGATCATTGATAAGTACGTCCAAAGGTACCCACTCAGCCAACCTTACAGATCAGGAGCGGTGCAAACCCTACCAAGAGTGGATGAAGACCCTCAAGCGGCCACCAAGGAAATTTCAATTCACAGTGTTGACTAAAGTGCCAAGAAGCCGAAGCCTCTGATGTTGTTAGAGACACCATGACATAGCAGCGTTAGACAGGAAGCACACGTGAAATCCACACAATGAACCACAAACACACACTCGATTACATGAAGAACACAGATGTGCAGGTCTATAGTTAGAGGACAGATACACGTACATACTGTCATTGCTTTATTATTTTTTCACTAGCTCAAATGCAGCAACGCAGAAACCACAAGAAGCATGAGATCCTGAATGCTTATATGCAACTAACCCTGCAGAGCTGCAGGAGCACCTATGGGACCTGATAGAGCCATGTGTGGCTAACATATGGAGAATATAGAATAGCATGAACTACCTAGAAGCCATGCTATGGCTTAGGAAAATTACAGTAGGCCATGGAACCCCAGCGAGAGGTGAGCCGTGCTGAATTCAGGCTGAACAGAAGAGCAAGCGTGGGAGACAGGGCCCGCAGCCAAGGCCACCAGATACGGATGACATTACATTCCCTAAACGACAGTAACACCAGCTTCAATAAAAGCAAATAAATCCTCATAATTCAGATTATTTCAGAGCTGCAGAAGCCCGAATCACGGTCTCTGAACACGTGACCCGGCCGACTCTGATGATGAATCGAAACCGGCGCTGGGAAAGAGGAGCGATCTCACGCCACCAGACAGAGGTTTACAACAAAGATGTTACAATAGAGACAAGTGTTGCACAATATGAATGGGCACTCGCATAGTCTGAGGTGGTACACACAAGTTACAATGCTGACACATAGTTGTTCTTATTACCTTGAGAAGGTACACCAAGAGCTTGGAATCATTTTAGATTCCAGGCCTGGGGACGTCAGCTCTAGCCAACCACAGTTCAGTATCCTAGTGGTGGGTAGCAACGGGCAAGAACCAATGGTAAGACTCTCACACCGCAACATTGTAGAAGTAGTAACTTTTTGGGGATGGGCCAGGCCAGACACCTGAGATGTGAGAGCCAATAAACTAACATGTATAGGGTTCCCTATATGTGGACTATCACTCAATGCCCAATCCGCGACGAGGATAGGTTTTCTGGAGATGGGCCCAAGCTGTGACATCGTTCTGACATCAGGAAGATACAAAACTCGCCTGTTAGCCAGAGAACTATGAGATGTTCCAGAATTTTGGTTATCCTTGTAATGATCCTTGTTGGTTTTGGCTGTAATAAGCCATAGTTTGAACTGGCTGTCTGGCTGGGGCTGCATTCCTTTTGGGAGAAGGTGTTTTGGCCTGCTGAGAGTTTCTGGAGTGCGCAACTCCTAGTAGCCCTCAAACCTACCTGGGAGTTTATCCCCAACAAGTTCCTAGACAGAGGAAGGTTTCCTGCCCGGCACTAAGCTGACTCCTTCGCCGCTGAACTTGAGAGGCTGTGGGACCCTCGCACATTTCGAGAGAGACGGGAATACGCATGCCCATTTAAAGGTCGTCAGGAGCCATTTGGAAATCATACCCCCTGAGATCGGAGAGTTGTCCAATCAGACAAGGACAGGGAGGCGAGCGACTTGATGGGGAGCCAGCAGCCGAGCAGCATCAGTGCAACATGGAACTTAAGTATTGGTCCAGACTGACAGCAATTGTGGGTGTGAGGGAGGGCATTGAGTACTGGGGAGTATTGCTTGGTATTGTGGAGCACTGTTGAAGTGTTGTTTAGTAGTGTGGTAATATTGTTTAGCACTTTTGTGAGTATGGATAGGAGCGGAGGTAGAAGTCCCTTTTCTATGTTTAGGGCACATTCGGTCTTCGAGGTAAAGGGTCTGGTGAATGAGGGTAGCACCTCGAAGGGCTTGGATGACAGAAGTTTTATAAATTAAGGCATCCCTTTGAATTGGGCGTTCTAGCTCGGGTCATAGATGAAAGTATTTTAGCAAGGGTTAGCTGGAGCTATCCTAGATTGTAGAAGGTGAATTGACTGGTTAAGTCTTCTGGAGAGATGTGTTTCACACTTTAGGAAATGCAACGGGTGCAGTTCGATCACAAGAGAATATTAGTATACTCTGCCGGAAGAGCAGGAAGACAGCTGTGGGGTTTGTATGGGGTTTGGAAGTAACAAGTTGTTGTTGTGTGCTCACGATCGTCTATCCACCTTTATTGTGCGTTTAGCTTGGTGACGTCACCCTTAGAGTTGTGCATAGGACGAGGAGCGCTTTGACAGTGAGGAGCTAGCATTGATAACTTGGGATTGGCAGATGAGATGAACCAGTGGCGGTGCGCGGAAGGCGCATGTGATGGATTGTGGTTGTGTGCCTCAGGAGGCCACGACTGTGAAGGAGCAGCTGTGCGTGGAGCACACCTGATAAGGTGCAGAGCCAGAGAAGCTTGTAGAAATTGGAATGTATTATCATTGCTTTGTGACTTTTTATCCCTAAACAGCAGATTATCGAAAGCCTAGACTTGAGGTCAGGTAAAGGGGCAACGAAATGTATCAGGGAAACAGTGGGGGTGTAACACCACTTCAGCATTTGTGTAAGACACTTCCACCTTACAAGGAGAAGATTTGCATATATAGCATAGAATGATCCAAAGGTACAGAAGGTAAATTAACAAAACCATGGCACCCTTATGGTAGTTTCTCCAAGGACGTGCAGCAATCACTATTGACACTCATACAGGGCGCCTACAAGGGGAAGAAAATGACCAAACGCATGGCCATATTCGAGTTGTGGCACATATTTCAGGAGGGAGATGGGGAAACTGCGAGGCATCAGTGGATGCTAAACCAGCATGAGGTGAAGGAGGAGGGAACACACCCCTCCACACCTTGCCAGCACCTTTGAGTGTAGTATCTGATGACACAGATGATGAGCAGGGAATGTAGGCCATGCCGGAATTGAGAGCGGCAGAGGGGTATTCAAATCTGACATATAAGCCACCACCATACACTAAGGAGGACAAGCAGGAAGGCACAGGGCAACAAGCTAATGATGCAGGAGAGCGAGCAAGAAGGGGCTATAGCATGCAAAAGAGGAGCTCGAGGGCATAAGCACGAACAAGTGGATAGCAGCGCAGGTGCTCTTAAACTTAAAGGGAAGACAACTGGAGAGGCAGAAGGGGCGACCGGGGCAATAGAAAGTCTGAGGCAAGACAGTTACACGACAGATTGGACAGAACTGATGGACGAGGAAGATAGAAGTGAGAAGGGCAGGGAAGTAAGGTTAGAGCGCAAAGACAGGGACAGGAGAGAGGAGAAATTGGACGCAGCGTTAGGTAGGGAAAAGAATAAGACAGAGGAGGATAGATGGGCGGAGCCAGACAGCACAAATTCAAGGTGCAGGAGCATGGCAGAAGGGAGTGAATCAGGATTAGGGACCTGGAAAGGAGGTAGCAGGTATGATTTAGTGGACATCGATCTTAGTACTAAGTATAATGCAGACTCGAGTTCAAGGAGACTAAGTTTTGCTGACGATTTTTGTAGTAACATGGACACAGGATCTGACACTGACGACAACCACAGTGGGGACGAGAGGGGGGAGCAAGACCAGTCCAGTACACAGGGACAGACAAGTGGGGATCATGGGGAGATAGGACACACAGACAGGGAGAAGGAGGGGCCGACTAGGGGGAGCAAGCACAGCAGACGAATGGCATGTGCACCACACACAACACATATGTTAATAGACTTAGAGACCTCCCAGGATGAAGAAGGGGGAGACGACATTGGCATGGTCAAGAGGGCAACTATCTAGAGCTTATCATGAGAGCAAACAAGTACCCACATGAGAGCCCACAGATATATGCACAGACATTGAGGACGAGAGAGGACCTCGACAAGTGAGACTATATCTACGGACACCTGGAAGAAAGAGAAGTATATTCACAGATGCCTTATTAGAAAGGTGAGGGACACAACCCACAGTATGTGCCTTGGAAGCACACTGACAAGGAAAATGTGAAGTGCAGGTTACCATCATTGAACGCGGGAACAGGCAAATGGATCTATGAGATGGAGAAATTGACCGCTGGTCACAGGTTAGCAGTGGGTGACGTAAAAGGACTATTAGTATCGATACTAGGAGACGCAGCTGATGACGTATGGAAGAGGGTGGGGTACCCAGGGGTGAAAACACAGAACACGCCACACGACAGAGCACCATTTGTGAACTGCAGAGCAGCACTATGGTAGGCATTACAAACACAGTGCCCAGGCACATCAGACATTGGGGCGATTACGTCACACAAAATGAGGGAAGATTAAGACCCTGTTCAGTACAACTCACAATAGTGAACTATTAAAGATTGTGGCAGGAGAAGATTAAACGAAAGGTGGAAGAAAGGAAGGCAGATGAGGCCAAATTAGTGCAAAAGAAGCTATCAAAGTACGCAATGGAAGGGGTGGTTATAATCAGCCCCACCCCACAAGCACAACAGCAGTATCAGCAATCACAACAGTTTGCTCCGCCCATGGAATGAGGATAGATGAGACGAGGTGGTCCCCCACAGGGATTCCAGGGAAGGGAAAGATTTCAAAGGGCTTTGGCGTGGCTTTGGGCTACACATGTATCATAACCAAGGGGGGGTTTCAGGGATATGGACAGCAGATGCAGCCGAACCCAGGGGATTTTCTAGGTTTTTTTCTGGACCAGGGAGGGAGCCACCACAATGATGGACCCGCGGGCAGCTAGCACACATTTCACGAGCGTGTCACTTCAGATGGACACAACAAAATTGGGGAGAGCAAGGACAACAACCATATGAAGGGGGACAAAGAGATTATTATGGTCAGGATCAACAGCTGCAAGGACAAATGTAGGGTACATAAAAGCAGATGCCACAAACACATGCACCAGCACAGCAATAGATACGGACACAGGCACCACAAATGGCAGCACCATTACCACTGTATTTACAAGCATCACAGACCAGGGGAAACACACAACAGCTGGCACAATTACAGGAAGATGACACACAAGAGCCCATGGACACAGTGGCAACAGTACCAGTTTGATGATTGGGATGGGTCACCATGGTGGGGAATAACCCCTTCACAGGGAACAGATTATCTGTGTATCCCAAATAGGAGAGCCCACATACGAACTTGATGTGTCCCATCCTGTCGATCATACCCAACCCTGCGGAGGAACCTCACATGAAGTTGGTGATAGGTGACAACACTTTTTCCTTTCTTGTTGACACTGCGGAGACTAGGTCATGCATTAGGAAGGAACATTTAAGTTGTCAGGCGATGCCATGAACACTCAAGGATTCTCTGGGGCTCGAGAAGTGGTTCCTTTTACTGATAACATCTCACTATCTATAGGAGATCACGACTTCTCATTACCTGTACTTTACTCTCGACAGACACCTGTGAACATTCTGGGACGGAACATCATGAGTAGACTTAACATGACTATCTCATTCATAGACAAATGTAACGCTCACCTGATCCCCACGGAGGCGCCGACCTGTTCTGGACTGCTATGACCTCTTCTAAGGTGATGCGCGCAGGACTCGGAAGACGGACTGGACCGGACCCCCAAACCTCGCCTGTCTGGCCCGTAGAAGAATCCTTCTATAGATGGAAAAGGGGATTAACTGTCTGCTGGATAATGTGTCGGATTCCCCCTCTCCCACTCCTCGAACCCCTCCGCGATTCCCCGTAGAGTCTCACCTTAGAGTCTGAAAGGACGAGGTCTCCATCCTGCTTCCGATGCAGGGGCGCGTTGATTTCCAGTTACTTCACTGGATCTCGGGTTTGGTGAGTATTCAACTCCGCCTGACTTTTCCGATATGAGGCCGTAAGTATTCAGTTGCAAAAGTTCAAGCCTTAATTGTCCGTTGTCCTTTTCTCTATTTCAGATGTAGGATGAAGAATCCGCGTAGAGGAATGGATTCGCCGAAGGTAAACTCTGGTGAGTCTTTTTGATGGATGGTTCCCTTAGTGATCTTGCTTTCACCCACTAATGCGTGTGTCTTTTTCCCCTTAGTGGCCGGGGTACGGAAGTGCCAAAGAAGCGGCGCCGACCCGAGGTGAGGAAAGATTGTCCCAACAATAATCAGGTAAGTCTTAAGGTGGAAGAATCAGGCCTTCCTCGATCTGTTCCTTCGTTCACCTTTGTTTTGTCTCATTTTCCCCTTAGGGGCCGGGGTACGGCAGTGCCAAAGAAGCAGCGCCGACCCGAGGTGTGGAAAGATTGTCCCAACAAAAATCAGGTAAGTCTTAAGGTTGAAGAATCAGGCCTTGCTCAATCTGTTCCTTCGCTCACCTTTGTTTTGTCTCTTTTTCTCCTTAGGCGCTGAAAGGCGACGGATGGTGCCAATGGTCGCTGAAGAGCCCGAGGGCGCCTCGTGAAGGTGAGTGGAACGTGGCGCTGCAGCGAGCGATGCGATGCGCTTCTAAAAATAATGTCTTTTCTCAGGATCGTTGGAGTGATGGTTCCGGACTCCGGATGGAGGTAGGTAAAGTTCAATTATTCACCTTTCTCTCCTTTCCTTCCTTTTCAGGTGTTCCAGGTTGCAGGCGGGCGTGGCTGGAGCCAGGATGCAGGAGCAGACACGGTGAGCGTCCAGCTGCTAGATGCAGAACAACGCGAAGCGTGAGCTGCTGTCTGGGCGTGGTTTAAATAGCCCCCAAAGTAGTTCCAGGTAAGTATTCTTCCTCAGCCACGCCCGAGTGGTAAAATAATCCCATAGGTAAAATAGTCCCTTTCAGACCTCAAGGAGGTCTGGATCCGGCAGCATGGTCTGTATCAGGTAAGTCCATCCAAGCACTCCCATAATGAGCCTGGCGCCTATGGTGCCAGGACTGATGCCTTCTATGAGCCTGGCGCCAAAGGCGCCAGGACAATTTCCAAAGAGCCCCTATAAGGGGTTGCTGGGTCCCTCCCTGGGGACATGATGTCTGCTTTCGGGGACGATGGGCCTGAACTGGCTTCCCGGGAGTAGGCATCATGACAGCAAGGCATAGTGTGCTCAACACCAGGCATACCGATGTTGAATTTAAAACAGATCGTCTAAGCTTATTGTGGATGCACAGTACACAGGGGGGTGCCAGCAGACCCAGAAATGTTTCAATATGGGACTGACATTGCAATTGTCTGGATGCATTGCAGGGAAAGTGTGGAGAGTGCTAAACGAATATTTGTTCAGGTCAGAGACACCATTGGATGAGCCAGAGGGAACGATAGTGTCCATCGAGATTGAGGCAGTATTGGCAAGAGGATTGGATTGCAGTACATGCAGTGGATACCACAGGAAGGGCATGGAGAGCAATAATTGCAGTTGCAGAAGGGTGCAGGTTGACAACAGTGACAGATGATGAGTTCTTCAGAGAAGAGCGACTGGAATTTGAAATGGTGTTTGAGATGAGTGTAACATTTTGGTTACTGATTAATTACAGAGATGTACCACAGAGAATGGTAATGGCGCTGGAAGCGCCACAGCCATACTGGGAGGAGGACATGGCCAAGGTACCGGACACTTATGAACCACAGGTCCTTATGGTGTAGGCTGTATAAAGAGCATAGGAGGAGTGAAGATTAAGCTGAAACCAGGAGCAATTTTGCCAAGAATAAAGCAGTATCCCCTAACAAAGGAATCAGACAAGGGCATTTATGAGACAATTAACACCCTCATTGAGAGAGGCATACTTGTACCATCAGAATCTCCATGTAACACAGCAGTGTACCCTGTGCGCAAGGCCAATGGGGGGTCATGGCATTTCATTCAGGATTAAAGACCTCTTAACCACATTGTAGAAGCTGAGTATCCTTTAGCAGCAAACCCAGTGACAATTTTGTGTGGCATTCCAGCAGAAGCCACCTGTTTCACGGTCATTGATCTAAAGAATGGATTCTTCTCAGTGCCACTACACCCAGACTCACAAGACCTAACCAGCTTTATGTACCAAAACCAGAAGTGGAAACATACTCGTTTGCTACAGGGGTACTGTGAGTCCCCATCTATCTTTAACAGAGTGATACAGACTGATCTAAGTAACATACAGACATAGTGCACAGTCCTGCAGTATGTCGATGACATTTTCATTTGCAGCGAGACAGAATATCAATGCAGATAGGACTCAGTGCACATGCTGACAGTGTTAGCTGGCAGGGTGTATAAGGTCGACAAGGCTAAACTACAGTAGTGTCAGAAGGAGGTACTGTACATAGGGCAAATGATATCCAGGACGGTTGTTAGGGAAAATTCTCATTCAATGGCTAATTTCCCTTACCTAGTGAGTCCCTCAGCAGCTTTGCTGGATTTCTAGAGTTTATTTTTTCCACTTGGTAAGAGTGTGAGCTTTTACCCCACTCTTACCTGTGTTTTGCCATGTGTATTTCAGCTGTTTTTGTGATTGTGGGCTCTGGAGCACACAACTTCAGTAGCCTCACTCTTTTGTGTGTTACACAGCACCTTGAGTGCAGTGACACAGGGTTGTCTTTGAGACTTCCCACCGACCCCATTTCTGGGGCTGACCACTGTCCCCCAGAAAAGGGTAAAGTTGCCATTAACTTTACATAGTCAAATAACCACATATACAGTACACCCCATTTTACATGGAGTATTGGAAAGGGTTAATCCTTAGCCCTTTTTATCTGTACCTCCTAGAGTATTGTTTTGCTCTTTTAACATTTAGACTTGGCTGGTGGCAGTGGTATCTACCCTAACTTTTCTACCACGATTAAACTATATAAACGTGGTATTGTTTTAGGCTATTATATTAGCCTCGAACATAAATCCGCTTGACCAAATACTCTTTCTTTTGGCTCCAGTTGCGTTTATTCGCCATTTCCTTTTGTTAAGGTCCTTCTTGTGTTTTACTTTGCACAGCAAACTAGGTTTGCCTTCTTTGTTCACTGTCTTTTGGCCGGCTTCAGCCATGAAGCCCTCCTCTGGGCGCCTGGGTGTCTAGGTAGGCTGAATGTGAGGGAGGGGTGTAGTCACCCCCTGCATAGGATAACCTAGGAAACCCAAGTCGCACTTTGCCATGATTGGCTGAGGTGGTTGTCCGGCTGGACAACCCCCCTGCTGCGTGATTGACAGCTAGGCTGTGTGAATGGGGGATTTTCGCATAAAAGGCAGGACTCTTGGGCTGGAAGTCAGAGTCGCCACTGGAACTACAAGGAACCGAAGAGAAGCAGAGAAGAAGACGGCTGCTGCAACTACCTCGTCCCGGTGAAGCCCTGCTGCAGTCCTGAGCTATCAACCCTTCGACGACCAGAGAAGATCCAGTCCGGAGTCTTCTTCCCTTGAGCCCGGTGGGGTCAACCAGCTCATTTTCCACAGCCAGAGGATCCTCTTCGTGGTCAAAATCGCTGCACACTGCTGTAGTGGTCCGGATAGCCATCTGAAGAGCCTCTCCTGCTTTTAAAGGAGCGCACCTTTAATTCACCGTCGCTACTACTGGCTTCATCCCTGTGTGGTGCAGACCCCTCCAGACGTCCTCCTTCTTGCCGAAGCTCCAGGAACCGTGGGTCTGCAGGAAACTACCAGGAACAACTGCTGTGGCAAGAGCTTCTTCCTTGAATAAGGTACTGTGTTCTGCTTCGAGGAACTAGGGTGAATCCCTTTTCTCCTCATCCAAGGCTTGCCCTTGTCTTCCCTCCTTCTTATAACTTTTGCTTCCTCTGTTGACAATATCCAAGTACTCCTGGCAACGTTGAATCTTGAACTGTCTGAATGTGTGATCCTCAACAACAGGAACCCGGTTCCACTTGACACTGGCCCCGGCCTATTGACTTTTGTATTTCTGTCAGCGAATGTTCCCTGATTCTGTCTGCCTTGACAAAAGTATTGCCTATGATTTTTGCCCCCAACTCTCTCTGGTTAACTCAGGTGCTAAATCTGTTTTTGGCCCGCTAACATTTCTTTCTGCGGATATGCGTATCTTTCGTAAGACCGAACTGTCATTACTGTCAAAAAGTGATCGCATATGTATTCCCGGTTCACAACACCGGTCCGTTAAAACATAGGATACTTACCTTGAGTTATACTGTACCAAGTGAATTGGCTGCTTGTAGTGTATTTTACGTGTGGTTTTGAATTAATAGAAGTGTTGTGTTTTACAGATGGTTTAAAAATAAATGTATATAATGGTTGTGTTGAGCTATCCCTTGATAGTGCGCCGAAAAATAATGGAATGGCAAGTAGTGATGATTAATCAATTCCTGTTTATTTTTGTGATGTTAGAGCCTTTGTGGATGACACGTGTTTCGGCAGAGCTGCCTTTATCGAATCCAGGCTATATAGATAGCTCATAAGTCACTGCATAATGCATAAAGGTGCTGAAGTTCACAGGGATGAATCCCTCCTGGTACAAAGAAGTCCTCCGTATGTACCAGGAGGGATTCATCCCTGTGAACTTCAGCACCTTTATGCATTATGCAGTGACTTATGAGCTATCTATATAGCCTGAATTCGATAAAGGCAGCTCTGCCGAAACACGTGTCATCCACAAAGGCTCTAACATCACAAAAATAAACAGGAATTGATTAATCATCACTACTTGCCATTCCATTATTTTTCGGCGCACTATCAAGGGATAGCTCAACTCAACCATTATATATTGTCACAAACGGAGTGGAGGGACTCTAAGTCTCCGTAGTAGCTAAACCTGGTGCGACGCAAGATCTTTAACATCACCTCAACTCTCATGGACAAACCCTTTTAATTTAACGGGGCGCGTAGGTACTGCAGCAGGTGTCATCACAAACAGTCCCTCACCAAGAATAAAAATAAATGTACTTATATTTTTTACCTGAAACCTTGCGTCAGTGTTTGCTTGAGTTTGATATGATATGACGGGTTATTTATAACGCGCTTAATACCCAGAGGTTTTTAAGCACGGACCCGGGGATCGAACCTGTGGTGCTCCGTGTTGTCTGCTTCCAAGTCGAGCACGTTGCCCCTGAGCTATCCTCCCGAGACAAGTCACAGTAATTGTGGTCCCTTTCTGTAATCTTTGATACTGCTCATGTACTCTTGAGATAAGCCTGGCTGCTCTTCTACTGCTACCACTTTAACATAGCAGTTCAGGCTTGTACCAAAGGTGAACTTGTATTACCACTTGTAGTCTTAATTGTGTGTAGTGGTCCATAAGGGCACTGCACAAATTCTGCCTAACAACGGTCAACACATTGCACCAAAGAGAGCAGAGACAATACGCCACACACCCCAGCCTAAGACAGTAAGAGAGATGCAGCAGTTCTTGGGGTTGTGCAATTACTGCAGATCTTGGGTCTTTGACTACAGCACATTCACGAGGCCACTATTGACTGCGCTGAAAGAAGCACAAAGGGGAACAAAGACACTTATATGGACCACAGACATGACTGAGGCATTTGAGGAACTGAAAGAAGCTATAAGTACAGCTCCAGTGTTAGGGACCCTGTAAAGACCGGAGGGGGGGTGTCTGTACTCCTGCACTCTATATGGTAGAGGAGAGGCACAGAGGACCCCAGACAAGATTCTCTATATTGGTAAACCTGGCAAGTAATCAAGGCCTAGCTTCTCAGGAGGTGATGTGGGCTGGTTCTTAAGTACAGTGTAGTCCCCAAGCACCCACAGAGGAATGTGTACACACTGTATCAGTTAAAACACAGTCTTTATTTAATTAAGGTTTACGGTTATATACACAATCACAATAACTCACTTTGTGCTTGGTTAATCTACAATGGCAAATATATACACAGTTCTACGTGGTACCACAATTACTATCAGATTTCATTAAAGTGCATTAACTGGACTTAGTTTAATTGTCACACAAGTCAAGTAATAAAGAGAACCAACAAAAGACATAGGAGTTAAAGCAGTTGGTTCATAACAATTGGCAGAATACTGGCCCCGTTACTTTGGACACAGTTCTGTATGAGGATCCCTCCACCTGGGCAACCTGTAAATAAAGATATATCGTACAAGCCCAGTCCATGTATTGTTCACATGAGACTTATTTCCTTCTAAATAGTTCTACAACCCCAATGTACATGGAATAGCAGAGTTCGACGTCAGGTCGTTGACAGATCCTTCTTTAAAGCAGGTGCCAGGGATTGACTAGATCCCACAAGGAAAAAGGGTGAACACTGTTGTTGCAGCAGCAGCTTCAGTTCTTACCGTGCTCATTGATGATCGGTTGAAAACATCCTGCAAGCGGAGGTGTGCGGTGCACCTCGATGACGAGTGTTCATTGCCGCAAAGAGTTAATGAAGAACTTTGTCCCAGCGAGGGCATCGAGTCGTCCGGCATCTCTGCACTCTTCGGGTGGCGGGAATCCCACCGGTGGATTCTCCTCGGTCGTCGAAGGCCTTGACTTTCTCCGGGAGGACAAAATCGGCCGACGATGATGAACAAGGGAGTCCTTGGATCACATGTTCTGAGGCAAAGGGAGCACGGCGGCTCCGGTCGGCGACGGTGGTCGTCGATGGTGGACGGCTGTCCTTTGCTTCTCTTCATTCTCCTCGGCGGTCCCCTTCTCCGGTCAGCAGCCTTTCGTAGCTCTGTCTAGCAGTGGGCTTTGGCAAAGGTCAGCTGGTGCACAAAGGTCCCTCGTAACTCGGGGTGATGTCTACTAGCCAAGTCCTCTCTTGGATCAGTTCCTTGAAGGCACAGCAGCTTTCAGATTAACGAAGGACAGCAGTAGCAGTTCTTCTTCTTGCAGTGGGGTTCAAAATTAAGCATCAGTTTCAACTTCAGCTTCTGAACGATTTCTAGCAGTGAGATGCACCCAGATATACTGTTGATCTCCCATTCACTCTGCTGGGTCACACTCAGGCAAGCAATCACTCAGAAGGGCATTAAGGGAGTCAGGCAGCCTATCAGCTCACAGTGCATTCAGGCCATTCGTCTCCATCCAGACACTCACAAAAAAGAATGTGGATTCGGACAAGCACTCTGCCATTCAGCACTACACGCTGCATTCATACCAGTTTCGGGCAAGGCTGTCTCAATCATTGTGTCAGCCACCAGATACTAGACACCCACAACACGGAATGCGTATTCATCACACACTCCATTCACCCAGGTCCCACCCCACCCCACGGATGTACCCACAGCATACAGTCATTGGGAAGGCTCCAACCAGTCTGGCCTGGACTTCCCTATACTACCATATATGGAACTTTCACCCAACAGCCAGTCGGGGGAAGGGACAGAGTCAGGGATTCCCAGGACGTCGGGAAAAGTAAGGTAACAGGCGATAGAAAGCAAGAGGCCACAGGGGCCATCTTGTTTCCTATCAGGAATCCACTGATTCCAATATCAGGGCCTGAGCATCTCAAAATGGAGGACGCTCAGGGCACCTGTCAATTCAGCACAGAGCTGCCACCAGCCCATACTCTGTGCTGTGGGCCACACACAGGTGCCCAAAAACTTACACTAGGAGTACAGGGTCTTACTCCCACCCATGGGGTATCCCAAGGGTCTGTTCACCAAACCAAATACAGGAAGAACTGTACTGCCAGGAGTCCCACATGAACTCCTGCGGAAAAAAAGACAGAACTAACATGATAAAGCAATAAAGGACAAGGATTTGGAGGCCCTGTTCCTCTGATGCATTTTCAGCATCACAGACCCCAGACTACAAAAGGGAATTCTTTCTATTTTCACACACTGATGGTGTAAAAGCAGTACTGACACAGAAGACAAGCATGGGCCATAAGCCAATTGCTTACTCGAGTGGACAACTTGACCCAGTAATGAAGGGACACTACCCATGCAAACAATCATTGGCTGCAGCAGCCTCTGCAGTGGAAAAGTCATCAGCAGTGACAATGGGGTGCACCACCACTTTGTGCGTGTAGCATGCCCTCTTTGCGATATTGCATAAGCCAAAGAGCACATTGACCACATAGTGAGCATCATGGTATGAAGTGATACTATCCAATGTAGGACTGAAGAAAGTAAGATGCAGGACTGTAAACCCAGCATTATTTTTGGCAGAGCCTCTCGAGGCAGGAGAGAATGTACATGACTGTACAAAGAACATAGAACTGTTCAGTGACACAACCGCAAGATGGAGGAGGACGCACTAGAATGGGGAGACGTGCTACACATTGACGGTTCGTTGACAATTGATCAAACTGTTGGGGTCAGACGTACTGGGACTGCTGTGGTGAGGCTGAAGAAGGACGGGACAAGTGAAGTGCCCTATCTCAAGAGAGCATGAGGCAGCAGGCTATGAGGCAAAATACGCAGCGTATTTTGGGCAATTATGGGAACTGGAAGAGAGACCCAAAGCTTGGGGAGGAGTGAGGAACATGGTAATGAGGGAAGGTTACAATGCACTACCAGAGACACAGATTATGGAACTTCAGGGAGCGGCACCACAGGAGGAGAAGGAACTGTGGGTAAAGGGAGGATGCTCCATATCTCCAACAGACGCCTTATGGAGACAGAACAACACAGGGAAAGTGGTCATGCCACTAGCATTGCTGAAGACAGCATTTGCGCAATTGCATTACCCAACACATACAGGGAAGGAGGTCATTGCTACACGCATTGGAGAAACGTGGTTCTGCCCAAATTTGAACGGACATATAGCTGATTTCATTAGCAGATGTTTAACCAGCCAGCAGTTCACCGCAGGGCATACCATGAGAGTTGTGAGAGGAGCCATACCAAGACCCATAGGCCCCTTTGTACACCTCCACATGGACTACATGGACATGATTCGGGTTTGTCAAGGATACCGCTACATGATAGTGGTTGTCTGCCCATTCTGTAGGTGGATAGAGGCTGGGTCCTGCTCCCATGCTGATGCGCTCAGAGCAGCAACATTTCTGGTCAGAGAAGTATTCTCCAGATGGCTGTGTGTGAGGGCTTGTGGTCTGACAATGGCCCTTACTTCCCCAATGAATTATTCCAACACATCACAACCTTGTTAGGCATCAAACACAAATTCACCTGTGCGTACCTCCCACAAGCAAATGGGAGTTGTGAACACCAGAATGGACGCCCAAAGGAGTGCATTGCCAAAACTCAGCAGAGCACCAAGAAAAACTGGCTTCTTGGTTTGCCTTTGGCACTATTCAAACTGCGCAACAAGCCAGGGTCAGACCGCCATTTAACACCCACGAGGGGGTGACAGGATGGCGCATGCATCTCCCCCTGGCTTCTCCCACAAGAGCATTGAAGAATTCTGAAAGCTGTGCAGATGTATTAGGGCAAGAGATGTATGAATATATGACTTCTTTGGTTTCTAGCGCTTCTTTTATCTCACTAGATACAGCGGACCCAGGGAGGCCCAGAAGACATTGAAGAAATTGACTGCGATGATACAGCTAAGGACACTGAACTGAACAAACTGGTTAAAGTGGGAGATACAGTGCTCCCGCGTACCATTCTGAGGCACTGGAACGCTCCCTGATTTACTGGCCCTCACAGAGGTTGAAGCAGTAACGCACAGGGCGCTTAAACTGGTCGGCAAACCAGTTTGGAACTATATGCATGACATCAAGCCCTACAAAGTGGTGGCCTCCCTTGGCAACAGAGCTTCAGTGACCTATGTTAGGCAGATCTATATGCAGTACCCTTTGGGAACACTACACACAATTAAGACTAAAGTGACAGTACAATTTCACCTTTGGTACAAGCCCGTACTACACAGTTGTAGTGGTAGCAGTAGCGGAGCAGCCAGATTTATCTGAAGAGTAAGTGAGCAGTACAAAAAATTACACAAAGAACAGCAATTACCATGATTCAGGCAAACACTGACTCAAGGTTTCTAAGTAAAAGAATATATACTTATTTACTCAACAGTTGTATAACATTTCACTATTCTAAGCAAGTTAAAAATCACAATCATAAATACACCAACCACTTCCCTTAAATTCCAGACAAGTTAAGCTCACAAAATGAAGTGGGAGCAAAATGGCACTCCAGCAATTTAAAAGGGAGGGAAAAACAAAGTTATGAGAAATTAGGCAAAACCAACAGGTAAGTACTCAGGGCAATTGAACAAGAGAGACTACAGTGAGGAGATCAGCTAGAAAAGGCTTAGGGCCAAAGTCAGTGGGTCAAAAGTCTTTTGCTCAAGATCAAACGGTTCAGGATAGTTTGCGGTAAAGTTTGTGGCACAGATTCCGGACGAGGTTGGTTGGTAGAAAAGTTAGTTCAAAGAGAAGAGAAGGACAAGCCCTCAGATTGGAGAAAGATTTCAAACACTTTCCCTGCGGCTGAACGGAACGGACAACCGGGTTTGCACAGTACCTGTACAGTACAGTAGTGCTCACGGTTCCTGAAGCGACTGTCGGACTGACACGAAGTAGGAAGACTGAAGGGTCCTGCGCCATCCAGGGAAGAAACCAGCAGCAGAGCAAAACAACGAATAAAAGGTACGCTCCTTAAAAGCCAAGGGTCCTGCGCCATCCAACCTTTCGTAGGTCTGTCTACCAGGGATCTTTGGCAAAGATCGGCTGGCACATGATGGTCCCTCGTAGCTCGGGAAGAGGGCGCCTTACCAGATTCTCTCTGGGTCAGTCCTTGGAGGCACAGCAGCTTTCAGATCGATGAAGTAGAGCAACAGCACTACTTCTCTTCCAGCAGGGCTTCAAAGTCAAGCTTCAGTTTAAATTCCAGTTTCTCTTCAGCTTCTGAACGATTTCTAGCAGTGAGAGGCCCCCAGATATACTAGTTGATCTCCTACTCATTCTGCTGGGTCACACTCAGGCAACCAATCACTCAGAAGGGCATTCAGCAGTCAGTCAGCCAATCAGGCACACAGTGCATTCAGGCCATTCTTCTCCATCCAGACACTCACAACACAGAATGTGGATTCGGACAAATATCACGCCATTCAACTACACACTGTATTCATACCAGTTTCGGGTAGGGCTGTCTCAGTCATTGGGGGTCATTACGAGTTTGGAGGTAGCCATGGTGCTATCAGAACACCATTCCCCATTCTCATTCGAGCCCCCATAGGGTTCAATGGGAATGGGGAGGGAGCTAATAACGGGCCCGCAAATAGCGGGCCCGTTATTAGCTCCCTGGTCCCTTAGCGGCTCCCGCTAAGGAAGGCTGGTTTTACCAGCCGGCCTTAGTGGGACCCGCTAAGGGACCTCAGAATTCAGCGGTAAGGGGTTAATGGCACCGGCATCCTTACCGGTGCCTCACTCGTAATGAGGCCCATTGTGTCAAACACCCCAGATACCAGACATCCACAACAAGAAGTGTATATTCGTCGCACACTCCATTCACCCATGTCCCACCCACAGGTGTACCCACAACATACAGTCATTGGGAAGGCTCCAGCCAGTCAGGACGGCACTCCCCCACACTACCATATATGGTACTTCCACCCAACAGCCAGTCAGGGGGAAGGGACAGAGTCAGGGCTTCCCGGGACTTCGGGAATACAAGGTATCAGGCAATAGAAAGCAAGAGGCCACAGGGGCCATCTTGTTTCCCATCAGGAAAATACTGATTCCAATGAGAGGGCCTGGGCATCCAAAAATGAAGGATGCTCAGGGCACCAGTAATTTCAGCACGGAACTGCCACCAGCCCGTACCCTGCTCTGTGGGCCACACACAGGTGCCCAAAAACATACACTAGGGGCACAGGGTTGCACCCCCACCCATGGGTGCCATAAGGGTATCCCAAGGGTCTGTACACCAAGCCAAAAGAGAGCTGCACTGCCAGGAGTCCCACATGAACTCCTGCGTGGAAAACACGACAGAACACACAATAAAAATCAGTAAAGGACAAGGATACGGAGGCCCTGTCCCTCCGATGCATTTCCAGCATCACAGTAAGGAAACCACTGGGGAGAGCTGTTATTTCTGCCCTTTAATCCCCTATACCATGAGTGCTTCTCGAATGTTTGTTGCAACTGAAATACCTGCAGCAAGAGCACAGTGCCTGATGTATCTCACAATGGTGCAAACACGAGGACGATTCCAAGGGAAAACAGACACATTGAGATGGATGTTCAAGGGAACATTTCCATATGAAGACCATTAAATAAAGACACTAGACATGATGAACAATTACTGGCAGCTAGGCGAAGGACTACAATACATAACTGATGGACCCGAGAAAGGAGAAATGAAGACTATTACACTGAAGGAACTACCATGTCCCTGGTCAAGCGTAAAGGAAATAGGAGGAGAGCCAGGATGCTGGGAACGACCACAGATATTAGTGTATGGATGAGTGTATACTAATGAAGGTTCGCAAGATGGAGTGATGGGGAGTGAAACACTGACCTTAGCACAATCAGCAGTGAACAAGGTGCAGGAAGAGAATGATGACAAGAGAACAAAGCTGGGCCAATGGCAATAATTCCCCTGAAAACACCAGCATTGTGCTTCCAGATTAGTGGCAATGTTGAAGTTGGTGAGAATGTAGGCAGCAAGACAGTTGAACAGCTACCGGCAATGAGAGCAGGGACAGCTGTGCTGATGGATCATTATTGGGCGTCTGGATCCAAGGCATATGAGAAGTTACCACCTGAATGGGGAGGAGTTTGTTCGTTGGTACACATCAACATGCCTTTGTAGGTAGTACCAAGGAAAGATGAGATGTGAAGCTCTATGAATTCCTGAAGATGGACAACAAAAGACAAAGGAAGAGATCAATACAGATTGCACCAACAGCCCAAACAGAAGAAACAGAGAAGCAGAACGTATTGAGAAGGGTGAAAAGAGGGGGCAACTACTTTTCTGAGAAATCAGAAGCGGCGCTAGATGAAATCCCAGCAGAGCACAGGTTATTCAGCAGGACTCAAATGTTATTTGCATCAATAATACCAGGAATACGGACCTATACCACTGCCAAATGGTTACAGATCACTTGTTGGGAGCTGGTGCTAACAATCAACTCTACAGTAAATGGGTTCAACGCCTTAAAGGAAGAGCTCAGAGCAATATGGTTGGTGGTGCTCCAGAACAGGTATGTTCTGGACCTCCTCAAAGCTATGGAAGGAGGAGTGTGCACAAAGATAGGGAGTTCATGGTGCACATCTACACCAGCCAACGACGAAGACAACGGGACTCTCTTAGTTGCAGTTGCACAGTTGGCACAGATGCACGCGAAAATGGAAGATAAAGCATGAGGAACAGGAAAAGACAAGAGCTGGCTAGCATACTAATGGTCATGGATGCCACCATGGCTGTCAGACGGACTAAAGGTGATAGCTGGAGCCCTCATACTGGGAGCAGCCTTGGTATGTGGGATAAAGATATGCATTGGAAGGTGCAAGAAGACAGTGGAGGAAGCAATTGGAATGCAGATACGGATGGATGTGAACAAAGGAAGAACTAAAGATGAGATTGTCGCAGAGCGAGGACGTTGAGAGAGAGGGTTTCACAGTGCAAACTATTCCCAACAGGGAAAATAAAGCTGGACAACCCCCATGATCCAAAGTTCTACGAAGGGAAGTAGGTCTATTCAACCCCGAGGGAGTATGCTGTTACATGCTCTGGTCATTCGATGACCACACAAACTATTATGGACACCTCGGAGGGATAACGAAAATATGGCAGCCCAGAGCAGGAGGACGACCATATAATGATGTGGTCGACAAGTCGACTAGAGGGGGGACTGAAGAGATATGGGCAAAATCACCCCCTCATCCCCCTCCCATGAGGTATATGATGCGGAAGAGGAATAGAAAATATTGTGAACGTCCTAGTGCATCGTTCATTGATAAGTACGTTGAGAGGTACCCACTCAGCCAACTTTACAGACCAGGATCGGTGCATACCAAGAGTGGATGAAGACCCTTAAGCAGCCACCAAGTATGTCATTAGAGATACCACAACATAGCAGTGTTAGACAGGAAGCACACATGCCATCCGCACAATGAACCATGAACACACACTCGATTACACTCTGTTTCTCCTATCTTCTCTAACTGGTTCTCCATCGACTATCCATCTCTTCTCACTGAGTCTGGCAGGAAGAAGTTCAAAAAGGATATCTTGGTCTCTAACCCTGGTCTCCCTATCGCTGACACCAATACCAGCGCATCCTCTAGACAGACCCTCACTGACATCCTCTTTGTCGTTCCCTCACCAGATCTATGGACTCTTCATATGGTCTCTGTGCTCTCTCCTTTCTCTTCTTCTCCCATTAATGATGGCACCTGCTGGGAGGCCCTCCTGGCCCCTTTCCACTCCTCTAAGGTCATCATTAATGTCTACCTGAACGGCACTATCTTGGTCCAAGGCCCTCTTTGATAGACGATTCCCACGCCTCATCAATTTCCTTTCTTCTCCTGCTGTCCCTTCTCTCCCTTCCTTGGCTTCCTTGCCTCGCCCCTGTGTCTCCTCCTTGGATACCTTGCCCTCCTCTCCTTCCTCTCCTATCCCCCATGTGCTCTGTCTACACCTCCTTCTACACCTCTGCAGGTGTACCTCCAATCTGTACCCCTCCCCGGATGTCCTCCAAGGATGCCAACCTTCTCCACATTCAACTCTCGCTCAGCCGTCAAACACTCCTCTGACATCTGCTGCCTCTGGGAAAAACTTGACCTCGATGTCCTCAGTCTCACAGAGACATAGTTCACGTCCATCTCTGTCACAAGCTTTGACACTCTCCTCCCTGATGACTACAAGATTCTCTCCTCGCACAGATACAACCGTCCCGGAGGGGGTATAGCCCAGATCTTCCCGGAATGGAAAACTGCCTCTGTCATTCTTACGTAGGCCTACTCCTCTTTCGAATGCCTTGTTTGCAGACTCTCGCTCTCTCCTGGCCACTCTCTTACCATGGCTACTATCTATCGGCCACCTGGTCAGATCACCTCCTTCCTTTCTGAGTGAGCAGACTTCTGCTCCTCCCTCCTGGCCTCAACCACTCAACTCCTCCTTCTTGGGGACCTCAACATCCACCTGGATGCTCCCTGTTCCTCCTCTGGACTCTTTTGTGACCTCTGCGATTCTCTCTCTGTCTATTCTCCCCTCTGGCCGACTCACTCTACAGGGCACACGCTGGATGTTTTGATCTCCTCTGACTTCCCCCTCTCCATCCCATTGACCACTCCTCTATACTGGAGCGATCACTCCCTCCTTTCTTCGCATCTCTCCCTCTCCACCCCTCAGGCCAAGCCAACTCCAACACTGCCACCTACCTTCTCGGTCATCTGACCCATGAAGCGTGTGTCCGTTTGGGCTTTCGCCACCACTTTCTCTCCCCCTCCTCCTCTGGCTGACTCACATCCTGATGCTGCCCTTTCCATGCTCTACTCTTCTATCTCTGATACTCTTGAAGTTCTTGCCCCTGTCATGAGGATCCACTTGAAGCCCAAAGCCAAGTCCAACTCTTGGTATGACTACGACCTAGCTACCCTTAAATGCGAGTGTAGTGTGGCTGAAAGGAAATGGCAGGTTTCTTGTGCATCCCCTGACAAACTGGTCTGGCCTACCGCCTGCTCCAAAGGCAATACCGGTTCCTTGTCCAAACTAAGAAGGGAGCCCACATCCAAGTCTACATCTCTGCGGCAACTAACAACTCAGCCGAACTCTTTAGAATCTGCAAGGAACTGGCCAACCCTGCTGCAGATTCTACCTCCCCTGTCACCTCCCACATCCTTTGCATGGCCCTTGCCTCTCTCCCATTCTGTCCACCCTCTCGTCGTTTCTTTCTCCCCCTTCTCTCTTCGCTACATCTGGCCCTCCTGCAGCCGCCGACTCCCTCTTTCTCTTCCTTTCCTCTGTTCTCCCCTCACAAGATTTCCAGACAAGTCTGATCTATGAAAGTCTCATCAAAACATGTTCTTCCCTGTTCATCCAAAACTATCAAGGACCACATTGACATCCTTGCCCCTTTTCTAGCCGACTTCTGCAACCTCTCGTTCGCCTCTGGAGCCTTCCCCACCCCTCTAAAACACTCTCTTGTGCACCCTCATCTCACGAAACCCACAGCTGACCCCTCAAACCCTGTCTTTTCCCTGATGACCTCTAACAAGAAGGAAGTCCCTTATTCGATTGTGGGACAACGCCAGCTACCTTTAACATCAGCAGCAGTAGCTGCCGCCGACATTCCAAGATGTCGACATGTTTTTCACCTTCTTCGTTGCAGTTAACCTGCTGCCTTGTGGGTTGCCTGGAGCATACATGCCAACCCTCCCGATTTAGGCGGGAGACTCCCGATCTCTCTAGCCTGATTGGCTGCAGCCCTCGTCAAATGCAGGGACCCGGCCGAGCCGTGAGGCGAAGCCGGGTCTGCGCATTTAAGGGCCGCAATTAAGGGCAAACCCTGTCTTTTCCCTGATGCCCTCTTACACGAAGGAAGTCCCTTATTCCATCGTGGGACAACGCCAGCTAACTTTAACATCAGCAGCAGTAGCTGCCACCGACATTCCAAGAAGTCTGACGTGTTTTTTACCTTCTTTGTTGCAGTTAACCTGCTGCCTTGTGGGTTGCTAGGAGGCACATCCCTCATCCCTCTAATGATTGGCTGCAACCCTCGTCAAATGTAGAGACCCAGCCGAGCCGTGAGGCGAAGCCGAGTCCACGCATTTAAGGGCAAACCCTGTCTTTTCCCTGTCCTTGCACCTGCATGCAGTCTGCGCTATGCCACTCCGATCACTCACTAGGTAAGCGTGCCAATCTTAAGTTTTTAGATTGATCCCTGTGTCCATTTTTGCCACCTCTATTGCAGACCTAGCTTTCCTCTACGAGAGTGCCTCCCTCATAGCTCCTACAACGTGCCGACCTTGCCATCTGGGTCCCATCATATCTGCTGATAACTATTGTGCTTCCGATGTGACTTTGTACTGAACACGGATGTAACTTTCAATAACATTGAACTTTGCCGGTCACTGCTATGAGGGTTGTCGTGACTCGGTATCCACCTTACCAATTGTCCCTTATCCTTTGCCCTCCACGTCTGCATGCACCTTCTTATGTCTCACCATATGCTCATAAATATGTGAAAGAAGTAATATGTAGCGTTTGCTGCTACTTGCAATCTATTCCTGTAATAATCTCACCACTATCCTCAACTCAGAACCTATTGTCAACAGCCTCAACTGTCGCATTTGTCTAAAACGCCTCAGTCACATTGCCTAAGTTCAACGGAATCTTGTACAATAAGTACTATAAGCTGGCTAGACGTGTATTACTATAGCCTATTACCCATATCCTTTAACATTACCACTCGTATTCTGTTAATCCATTTCCAATGCTATATTGCACCTTTTTGTATCCCAATTGCATATCATGCTTAACCTTTATTCTGCATTTGCCCATCCCAACCTTATTTACCCCGTTCCATCGTAATATCACATGCCTGTTTCCGGCACGATACTACCGCCATACAGCATGCAGTAACCCATTTTTGAGTGAATGAACTGCTGTCCCCATCGCTCACACTTGTGTGTTGGGGCATCCCTGCAACATGGGACTGGCTCTATACAGGTATACTACCTACAATGACTGTTTGCGCCTATGCTACGCTGCCTCCCTGCAACATGGGGCAGGCTCTATATAGGTGTACTACCTACCGTGACTTTTTGCACCTGTGCCATTACGCCTCCCTGCAACATGGGGCAGGCTCTATACAGGTGTACTACCTACCATGACTTTTTGCGCCCATGCTACGCTGCCTCCCTGCAACATGGGGCAGGCTCTAAATATGTGTACTACCTACAGTGACTTTTTGCACCTGTGCCATGACGCCTCCCTGCTACATGGCGCAGGCTCTATACAGGTGTACTACCTACCGTGGCTTTTTGCACCTGTGCCATGACGTCTCCCTGCAACATGGGGCAGGCTCTATATAGGTGTACTACCTGTTGTGACTCTTGCATCTGTGTGTTGACGCCGCCCTGTAACATGGGTTAGGCTCCACACTCCTGATTTCCTACCTGTGTACTCTGTAAATATTTAATGCGCCTCCTGCCTGTAACCTTGATTTGACATTTGCATTTTTGCTGCTGCCACCTTATAAGATGGGGTTGGCACTATGAATCTGCCTTCCGATTAGTCACTTGCATTTGTGTGCTGTTGCAGCCCTACAAGATGGCATTTGTGTGCTGTTGCAGCCCTACAAGATGGGGTTGGCTCCATATAATTGCCTATTATGTGTTGTTGCTGGACCTGAAATGGTGCCAAGCTCAACAAATTTATTGTACCTCGTAATCCTCCCTATCTTGCATTTTGCGTATGTTATATTACCTTGCACTCCTGTGATACTGTAATTTTTCTGTACGCTTCCCTTTCTGTAACTTGAAGTACTGTTCTTAAGTTTAAGCGCTGAGTTACCCCAGGGTTCTGCGCGCTATACAAATAATAAACTAAACTAAACTAAACTCATGCCCGGCTAACTATCGCCCGATCTCCATCACTCCGTTCCTGGGCAAACTCCTTGAAAGGTTGGCCATCTCCCAGCTTAAACTTCACACTAATTCTGTAGGCTGTCTCCATGACCGTCAGTCTGGCTTCAGAGCTGCCAGAAGCACAGAAACTGCTCTCCTGAACACCCATGAAGACCTGCTCTCCAACCTTGACTCTAACATCCCATCTCTCCTCATCCTACTCGATCGCTCTTCTGCCTTTGACACGGTCAACCATGCCATCCTGCTCAACTGTCCCTGTGACAACCTGGGTATCACCGATCAGGCCCTGGACTGACTGACCTCTTTCTCTCTGATCGACCCTCCCAGGTCCAAATTGGTTCCTTCCTTTCTTCTATCTCTCTCTCTACCTGTGGTGTTCCCCAAGGGTCTAACCGCTCTCCCCGACTTTTCAACCAATACCTGGCACCTCTCACCCACCACATTGCTGCTCTCTGCTCCAACTTTCAGTGCTATGCGGATGACACTTAGCTCGTTTTCAGGCTTCCCTCTGCTACCTCTTCCCCTTCTCTAGTCTCTGACTGTCTGTCTGCCATCCAGGAGTGGTGGGCCGACAATGATCTCTGCCTTAATGCCAGTAAGATGGAGATTCTCCTCACTGGCACACCTGCACCCTCCTTTCCTGTCACTCTCTGGCCGGCCTCCCTTGGCCCTCTTCCTGCTCCCACCTGTGAGGCTAAGAACCTCTGGGTCATCTTCGACTACACACTCTGCTTTTCTCCTCACATCTCTAACATCTCTAAGAAGTCAAATTACCAACTACATCTCCTCAGAGGTATTCTTCCTTTCCCCTCCTTCCCCCAGAAGCTCACTGTCTCTAGAGCTCTGGTTCTCTCTAGTCTGGACTACTGCAACAGACCTCTTTCTAAATCTGCCTGCTTCTACTCTCCGTCCTCTGCAATTCACCCAAAATAGGGCTGTGCGACTTGTCCTTGGCTTCAAGCCCTGGGACCATAGCTCTCCAGCCCTGAAATCTTTTCATTCGCTCCCAGTGACGTCAAGGATTAAATTCAAGACCCTTTGCAAAGTCCACAAGGCTTTCTGGGGCCTGGGTCCACAACACCTCAAACTCTCCCTCCTCAAATACCTTCCTACTCAAGCTCTTCGCTCCTCCACCGCCAACTCCCTCAGGGTCAGTCGCTTCTCCAAGAAATTAGTTGGGGGTAGATCTCTTTCCTTGGCTGGGGCCTCCCTATGGAACTGCCTCCCTGCCTTTCTGAAACCTGAGGAGAACCATCTTCGGTTCCGGAAGCACCTCAAGACATTCCTCTTTGCTTCTGCCTTCGCTCTTCCTCTCCCCTGCTGATCTGTCTGCTTTGGCATGGGTACCTGGTTACCCTCTGATTTTCGGGCCCAGGTACCTGCCCACCCAGCCACACACCCACACGGCCTCCTGGTAACCCTTGCACTTGGGTCTGTTTCTGCAACCCTACAGTCCCCTTACCTGCACATATTAGACACACCTTGTCTGCACTTTAACCTTGCACTTGCCACCTGATGGCTGCACTACCAGTTGTTTTTTTATCCTCTGTTCAGCACTTTCCACTCCTCTCCCCTTGCACTTTCCTCCTTCCCTCTCCCCTGCACTTGCGTGTTCTCAATGACACTGGGCCTAGTAAGACAATTGTTTTGTCCTCCCTTGTTCCCCTCCCTTGCCTCATCGCGCTCTGAAACACTTGTGTATGAGCGCGATACAAATAAAATATCATACATCATATCATATCATATCAAAAGACATCAGCCAATGTACAAGCAGAAAGGAACTTTTGTTTATTGTTTTGAACTCATCTAGTCCTCTGAGGCAAAAACTTTTTGTAGTAAAGAGACTTAACCACTGACAGTCCTGATATCTCGAAGCCGAACTGCTGTCTCGTGCTGTAAAAGCTTGAGCGTGTCCCGTGCTCTGGCGTCCTGCCTTGTCCCATGCTCAAAATGTGGGGAAGGGAGTACCCGGCACCCACATCCTGACTTATCATTTGTGAACACTTCTTTCTTTCTCGTAAACCCTATCCCACACTCTTTTTGGTATTTAGTTGTAAGGATTGGCAATAGATTTTTTTTAAGTATAGGCCCTTTTATTTTGACAAGACGCCACTAGGACTGCTTGATTATGATTTGATGGTCGTAGCTTGCTCCCATCTTAGATTTAGGTTTAGATTAGGCCTTTTTTCCAACCTACCTTTACAGTTTAATAAACACCCTTGAACTGTGATCGCTTGTGTCTGTCTATTCTTGATACCATGCCTTCCTTACATATGGTGTCAGATGTGGGATGTGACTCAATTGAAACACATTGGGGAACCCTACAGTTTCAAAGACATAGTCAGAGAGCTTCTAACCCTTCTATCGCCACTAAGGAATCAATAGGATTTGATATCTGTAGCAGTACGGAAGCTATTATTCCTCCGTTGAAGAGAGGATGATTTCTACAGACCTAGTTTTCATACCCCCTCCAGGGTGATACATATGTACACTTGTGTACGAGCGCGATATAAATAAAATATAATTTAATTTAAAAAATAAAAATATAATTTCATTTACATAAGACTGGCCCCGAAATCTGGCATAGCGTGGATGTTCCAGATAGATGTCTTAGCAGGCGTTATTGATCCAGACTTCCGGGGAGATGTAAAGATTCTCTTACATGATCAAGGTGAAACTCTTTTGTGGTACACCGGGGAGATCAAGTTGCCCAGGGAATTTTAGAAACAGCTCTATTTCCTCAGTTTAGAGAAAGTGAATGAGACAAAACTGAACGGGGGAATTTAGGTTTCGGAGAAGCTGACAAACTGCTTAACATCAAAGAAAGGAAGGGAGAAGAGCCTACGATCCATCCCGACCTAGCCTTCGCCCAGCAAAATGATCCAGCCCTCGCTGAAGCTTTGCAACAAGCAATTCCGGAAGAAGAAGGGAAGTCCCTTTTTCTTCTTAAGGCAGACATTGCTTTATGGAAGAGAGACATCTATGGAGGGTAAAATCAAAACCCAATTGGTAATACCCAAAAGCCACGGAAAGGTTGTACTGGAGATCACACATTCCCATCTTACTGGGGGGCTTCAGGACAAGCTAAAACCCAGGCGCATATTAGTTGTACATTTTACTGGCCCGGTAACCACTCCGATATAAAGACCTTCATCCAAACATGCGAAATATGTAAAAAGACCAGCCTGCACATCCCAGTACCTGCCCCTCTGAACCCACTGCCGATCATAGAAATCCCCTTTTCAAGAATTGGTATGGATATAATTGGGCCACTAGAAACATCCATACGAGGCAATAAATATGTCCTGGTGATCGTAGATTATGCAACCCGATATCCCAATGCATTTCCAATGCGAAAAAACACCACACAGAAGATCCTTAAATACCTTCTAACATAATTCTCCAGGGTCGGCTTTCCCAAAGAAATACTAACCAACCAGGGTTCGAATTTTATGAGCAAGCTTATGGCCGAAGTGAAAGAGCTACTCCACACTACAACCTTGCAACAGTATGTGTACCTTCCTTAAATTGATGGTTTGGTATAAAGATTTTTTTTTAAACTAAAGTTGATCTTACGAAAACTAGTAGATAAGGACGGGAAAGACTGGGACCAAATGATCCCATGGGCACTATTTGCAGTGAGAAAAGAAAAAGTGGAGGGGAACCTATCAGCCACCCAGCCCGAAGTACAACCCTGCCTGGTTCCCGGAGAAATAGATAACTGGGATTGAATTCCTCCCGAGTTAACTGTCCAAAAGCAAGAAGACCTAAAAGATGTTTTGGACATGTTTCCCAGTGTATTCTCAGAAAAACCAGAAAGAGTGAAAAGACACCTACCACTATATTAGAACACCCAAAGTTAAAGTGGTACATTTAAAACCTTATAGAAGCTAGTAAACAGATAGTGATTGAGGAAGTCAACAAAATGTTCAATGCCAATATTATCGAGCCTTCATCCAGTCTTTGATCCTCGCCTATCATGTTGGTCACTAAACCTGACCATTCCTGGAGATTCTGCATAGACTTCTGTCAAGTTAATACTATTTTGGACTTCGATGCCTATCCCATGCCACAAATCGAAGATCTAATTGATGAACTCTGAGCTTCCACCTATCTATCTACCCTAGATCTAACAAAAGGATATTGCCAAGTTCCTATATCTGGGGCAGATAAGAAAAAACATGTTTTCAATGCCTCTAGGACTGTTTCAATTCAAAGTCCTTCCTTTTGGCTTGCACAGGGCGTCTGCCACTTTCCACCACCTCATGGATCAAATCCTGCAACCTTATTCCGATTTCTGTGGAGCTTATATTGATGATATCATCATTTAGAGTAAAACCTGGGAGGACCATCTCTTCTACACTCATACCTTCATGAAAATCCTCAGAAACACAGGCTTAACTGCTAATCCAGTTAAATGCAAACTGGCCCGGTCAGCCGTAAAATATCTTGGCTTCTTTGTAGAAAATGGGAAGGTACAACCCCGACATTAAAAGGTAAAAGCTGCCTTGGATACACCAACACCCAAGTCCAAAAGAGATCTTAGAACTTTCCTCAGGTTAATGGGATATTACCATAGGTTTATCCCCAACTTTTCAGACAAAACAGCTCGGCTAACAGATAAACTTAAGAATGCTGAACCAGAGAAACTTCATTGGAATGACGAGGACGAAGTATGTTATAACAGCTTGGAACAAACTTTGTGCCAGAACCCAATCCTGAAGGTAGTTGACTTTTCTAAAGAATTCATATTGCAGATGGATGCCTCCCTTACAGGGTTAGGAGCAGTCCTGTGTCATGATGCCTACCCCCGGAGCACCAGGCCAGGCCCAGCACCCCCGGAAGCAGGCATCATGCCCTCGGGTAAAAGCCCAGCGGCCCCTTATAGGGGCTCTTTGGACTCAGTCCTGGCGCCTTTGGCGCCAGGCTCATGTTGGACATCAGTCCTGGCGCCATAGGCGCCAGGCTCATAAAGGGAGGTGTTTTGTGCACTTACCTGATGCAGACCATGCTGCACGCTTCAGGCCTCCCTGAGACCTGAAAGGGACTATTTTTTCATAGGGACTATTTTTTCACTCGGGCGTGGCCAGGGAAGGACACATACCTTGGACTTCTTTGGAGGCTATTTAAGCCACGCCCAGACAGCAGCTCATGCTTCGCGTTGTTCTGCTTCCTGCAGCTTAACGCTCACCGTGTCTGCTCTTGCTCCTGGACTCCAGCCACGGCCGCCTCGAACCTGGAAGAACTGCAAGGAAGGAAGAGAAGAGAAAGGTGAAAACCAAGGACTATTTCAAACTTCTTACCTGCATCCGGAATCTTCTCGCCAGCATCCCTGAAGAAAGACTTCCATTTAAAAGCATTGCGTTGCTCGCTGCAGCGCCACGCTTCACTCACCTGTCCTCGAGACATCTCCCGGCTCCATCGCGGCTGTCAGCATCGGACGCCACATCTCTGCACCTAGGGGAGAGAGGAAGAAACAAAAGGTGAGCAGAAGGAACACAGAAGGAAAGCCTGATTAACAGCCATAATACTTACCGGCTTTTCTTCCACATTTCGGGTCGGCGCCGCCCCGTTGGCAGGTACCGTACCCCGGCCCCTATGGGGAAAGGACAAGAGACATTTCTGGGGAATGATAAGGACATTTAGAGGGATCGCCCTCATCACTACTCACCTCGGCAGTTTAACCCCTCGACGCATCGCCTTCATTCTGCACCTGAAATAAAGGACAGATCACAGGTTAGAAAGACAACATAAAGGGGGCCTCACTTGAACTTTGAACTTTCATACTTTTCATACGGCGCATCGCTCAGGAAAGTCAAGTGGATTTTGCCAGCGCCATTCTGAAAACCAGTGAAGTAACTGGACGAACGCGCGCCCCTGCACCAGAAGCAGGATGGAGAGTTCATCCTTCCAAACCATAAGGTGAGCTTAAACCGGGGTTTGGAGGAAGTTAGAGAGGAACGAAGGGGGAAAGGGGGGAGCTAGCACACTATTCTGCAGACTGTTAATCCCCTTTCTCATCTGCAGAAGGATATTCCTACGGGCCAGACAAGCACGATTTGGAGGTCCTGTCCAATCGGTGTTCCGGGTCCTGCGCATCACGCTAGAAGAGGCCACAGCAATCCAGACTAGACCAGCGCCCCCGTGGGAACCAGGTGAGCGTTACAGAACGCGAAGCCTTCCTACAAATTCCCACCCAGGCGCTATGGAAACTTCCGAAACTGACCAGTTGGCCCAATTACTGGGGGAATTACGGGCCGAAGTACACGCCGCTCGTCAAGAGACTAGTGCCCTCAGGAGGGAAGTGATTGTAATAAAGGATAGAGCTGATGACCTGGCTAGACAGCTTTTGCAAGGTCAAGCTGGACAAACTCCTTTACCCGGTTCCGGGGGGAACCCCGCTCCTGTGGTTTCCAGTAACCCGGTGCAGATTAATCTACCTGGAAACATGCCGCTGGCCCCACCTGAACGCTTTGCTGGGGACCCCAAACGATTCGCCGTATTCATGAATCAGTGTCGTTTGCACTTCCTATGCAGACCTGGGGCCTTCCCTAATGATCAGACCAAGGTAGCCTTTGTGTTGTCATATCTCAGCGGCTGTGCTGCCGATTGGTCAGTCCCACTGGTAACTCAAGATGACCCGATTCTTCGTGATTTTCAAGGATTTCAAACAAGCATGGAAAGGTTATTTGCTCGACACTCCCAGGGACAGGCTCTGGATGACGAACTTCTATCTCTGCGACAGAGCAATCAAGACCTTCTATCCTACATTGCAACCTTCAATAGACTAATTGTGGAAACTGGTTGGCCAGAGGATAAAAGAATCACGTTATTCTATCGAGGTCTACGTGGAGAACTTAAAGATGTGCTGGCACAGGTTGTAAATCCGCCCCAAGAATGCACTGAATATATAGACTTAGTGGTCCAATTGGATCACAGGCTGCAAAACAGAAAAGCAGATCGGTCCAAGTTTGAAACCCGGGTGTTGGCCAAGACCCACGCTAACCCCAAGGGGGCTGATGGCTCGGAGCCTATGCAAATCGGAGGGGTTAAAGGACCCCTAATTCAAAAAGAACGGGAAAGAAGACGACAGATGCAATTATGCCTTTATTGTGGGTCCTCTGGACACTTTCTACGAGATTGCCCGGTTAAGCCGCCCAAGAAGGTGGTAGGAGCCGCTGATAAAATCCATGGAAACTCTGTATCGGGAAACGACCACGCCCGGCAAGCGTAGGGGTCCGCTTGCCGATCTTGAAAACTAACTCTCAGACCTCGCATTTCATTGTGCCAATGGTCCTCGTAGATCCGGAACAGCCTAAACGGTTGCATGCTATAAAGGCATACATCGATAGCGGGGCTTTAGGAAACTATGTGGATCGAGAATTGGTCTCTAGGATAAACCTCCCTCTGCGTCCTAAAACCAACAAAGATGTCATCACCACAGTAGATGGAACCGAAATTGCCTCTGGACCGGTAACACATTCCACAGCTGAGGTGACACTTGTAGGTCCGGATGGCCATCGGGAGGCAGTTGTGTTTGATGTAATCAAGGCTCCACAGTTTCAGCTTATTCTCGGAATCCCTTGGTTAGAGACACATAATCCTCGAATTGATTGGCGAGCGAAGAGAATAACCTTCCCGGATTGTGCACAAACCTGCTACCCAGAAAATCCAAAGATTAATCTAGCATCAGTAACCTCTGTCCCCGTGCAACTACCTCCAGAGTACCAAGACTTTCAGGACGTCTTCCAAAAGGAACAGGCCAACACGTTACCTCCCCACAGATCGTACGATTGCCAAATCGATCTGGTGCCCGGTGCACAACCCCCTTGTAGCAGGATTTACGTCCTTACTGAACCAGAGAATCTGCATTTGAGACAATATTTAGATCAATACCTCGCCAATGGTTTCATTCGCCCGTCAAAGTCCCCGGCATCCTCAGCTTTGTTCTTTGTGCCTAAAAAAGAAGGCGACCTTAGAACTTGTATCGATTACCGCGCATTGAACCAGATAACTGTTAAAAATCGTTACCCTCTGCCTCTGATCCCTGAACTCCTTGACCAGGTGAAGGACGCTTGCGTATACACCAAGTTAGATCTCCGGGGGGCTTATCATCTGGTACGAGTAAAAGAAGGCGACGAATGGAAAACGGCCTTCCGTACAAAATATGGACTATTCAAATACCAGGTGATGCCTTTCGGGTTGTGCAACGCGCCTGCAGCCTTCCAATTCTTCATGAACGATGTCCTTCGGGAACTCATCGGTGTCTGTGTTGTCGTGTATATCGATGACATTCTTGTGTACTCCTCTTCGGAATCTGATCACAGAAAGCATGTCAGGGCCGTCCTAGAGAAACTGCGCCAGCACAAACTGTTTGCCAAGCTGGAAAAATGTGTTTTTCATACCACCGAGGTTGAGTTTCTCGGATTCATCCTGACACCTAAAGGGGTCCGAATGGATTCACGGAAAGTGGATGCCATCCTCAAATGGCCATCACCTAGTTCGGTGAAAGGTGTCCAAAGCATGCTTGGTTTTGCCAACTTTTATCGCAGGTTTATCCCGGAGTTTTCACGTGTGGTGCAACCCATCACTGCACTCTTGCGAAAAAATAAACGTTTTGAATGGACCGAGGAAGCCGAACAGGCCTTTCAGGAGTTGAAAGCTAAGTTCACGTCCGCACCTATTTTGAAGCACCCGCGTCCCGATCTCCCATATATAGTCGAAACCGACGCGTCCAGCTTAGCCATGGGAGCTGTCCTGTCTCAGAGAGACCCTGAAACCAACCAACTGCACCCCGTAGCATTTTGGTCCAGAAAGTTCTCGCCGCCGGAGATAAATTATGCGATCACCGATAAGGAACTATTAGCCATTAAGTCCGCCTTTAAGGCTTGGCGGCATTATCTCCTCGGCGCCCGGTATACCATCACCGTGATCACTGATCACCAACATTTACAATATTTAAAAACTGCCAAGGCTCAATCGTCTCGACAGCTCCGATGGGCTTTGTTCTTTGCTGAGTTCGATTTTGTAATCACCTACCGCCCCGGCTATAAGAATGGTAAGGCGGACGCTCTATCCTGAATTGGAATGGAAGAAATAGACACAAACTCAGAACCTGTGCCGATAATTCCCGAACAAAGAATTTTGGGGATAACCACTTTACAAACCCTTGAAGACATTCAAGCACGAGTGAAACAATTCCTGGACTCTTCAGCCTTGCAGGATTGGATCAAAAGGGGGTCTAACTTTTCAGTCAAGGATGGCTTACCTTACTTCCAAGGACGCTTATTTTTGCCAGAAAAGGAATTGCAAGAACTGGTTATTTCCCGTCATCATGATACCCTGATGGAAGGACATCCTGGCATTGCCAAAACAGAGGAAAAGGTTAAACGACAATTCTGGTGGCCTTCCTGGCGAAAGGATATTAAATCTTTCGTGATGTCCTGTGGAGTTTGTGCCCAAAACAAAGGCCAAAAGACAAGACCCGCCGGTCTTCTTCAGCCCTTAGACATTCCACCAGCACCTTGGCACACCCTGTCACTAGATTTTATCACGGACCTGCCTTCTTGTAATGGTTACAATACTATTCTGGTCGTGGTGGATTTATTTTCCAAAATGGCCCACTTTATTCCGTTGAAAGGATTACCTTCAGCCTTTGTTCTTGCCAAGGAATTCCTCGAGAATATCATCCGTTTGCATGGATTCCCGTCCATACTAGTCTCCGATCGGGGAAGCCAGTTTATTTCTCATTTTTGGAAAAAGTGTTGTCAACTGACACAAATCGACGTAAGACTCTCAACCAGCCACCACCCACAGACCGATGGTCAGACAGAGAGAACGAACCAGACCCTTGAACAATATCTACGATGTATGTTGCACCAATCGGAGGGTAATTGGAAGGACATTTTATGGGTGGCTGAATATGCATACAATAACTCGATGCACTCTGGAACTGGTCAGAGCCCCTTTTATACCCTATATGGACATCACCCTCGTACTTCAGACTTGGACTCACCTCTGAGCCTTGAAATGCCCGCAGTGGACCATTTGCATTCTACGATTACTCAAGCCTTCAAGGATGCAACTGCACATTTGCAACATGCGAAAGGGAAATACAAAAAGAATGCGGATCTGCATCGAAGAGAGGCGCCTCCATACCAAATAGGGGATCAAGTATGGTTGGCTACCAAACACCTATCACTCAAGGGGCCTCGAACTTTTAATCCAAGGTATTTAGGCCCTTACTCGATCAAAGCTATAATCCAAGGTATTTAGGACCTTACTCGATCAAAGCTATATTCAACCCAGTGGCAGTCAAGCACGATCTACCAGCTAACATGCGGATTCACCCCGTTTTTCATGTGTCACTTTTGAAACCAGTGCACCCAGGAACCAGATTAAAAAAGCCACCAGAACCGATTCAGATAGATGGGGAGCCTGAATTCGAGGTGAAGAACATTTTGGATTCTAAGATCTCAAAATCAAAACTTTTCTATCTAATTGATTGGAAAGGGTACGGGCCTCAGGAAAGGTCTTGGGAACCCAGTGATCATGTACATGCACCTCGGCTGGTAAAAATATTCCATCGGAATTTCCCAAACAAACCGAAACCTCCAGAAGGAACAACCTTGGGAAGGACCTTGGGGGGGAGTGCTGTCATGATGCCTACCCCCAGAGCACCAGGCCAGGCCCAGCACCCCCAGAAGCAGGCATCATGCCCTCGGGTAAAAGCCCAGCGGCCCCTTATAGGGGCTCTTTGGACTCAGTCCTGGCGCCTTTGGCGCCAGGCTCATGTTGGACATCAGTCCTGGCGCCATAGGCGCCAGGCTCAAAAAGGGAGGTGTTTTGTGCACTTACCTGATGCAGACCATGCTGCACGCTTCAGGCCTCCCTGAGACCTGAAAGGGACTATTTTTTCATAGGGACTATTTTTTCACTCGGGCGTGGCCAGGGAAGGACACATACCTAGTTGGGGAAGGATACATACCTTGGACTTCTTTGGAGGCTATTTAAGCCATGCCCAGACAGCAGCTCATGCTTCGCGTTGTTCTGCTTCCTGCAGCTTAACGCTCAACGTGTCTGCTCTTGCTCCTGGACTCCAGCCACGCCCGCCTCGAACCTGGAAGACCTGCAAGGAAGGAAGAGAAGAGAAAGGTGAAAACCAAGGACTATTTCAAACTTCTTACCTGCATCCGGAATCTTCTCGCCAGCATCCCTGAAGAAAGACTTCCATTTAAAAGCATCGCGTTGCTCGCTGCAGCGCCACGCTTCACTCACCTGTCCTCGAGACATCTCCCGGCTCCATTGCGGCTGTCAGCATCGGACGCCACATCTCTGCACCTAGGGGAGAGAGGAAGAAACAAAAGGTGAGCAGAAGGAACACAGAAGGAAAGCCTGATTAACAGCCATAATACTTACCGGCTTTTCTTCCACATTTCGGGTCGGCGCCGCCCCGTTGGCAGGTACCGTACCCCGGCCCCTATGGGGAAAGGACAAGAGACATTTCTGGGGAATGATAAGGACATTTAGAGGGATCGCCCTCATCACTACTCACCTCGGCAGTTTAACCCCTCGACGCATCGCCTTCATTCTGCACCTGAAATAAAGGACAGATCACAGGTTAGAAAGACAACATAAAGGGGGCCTCACTTGAACTTTGAACTTTCATACTTTTCATACGGCGCATCGCTCAGGAAAGTCAAGTGGATTTTGCCAGCGCCATTCTGAAAACCAGTGAAGTAACTGGACGAACGCGCGCCCCTGCACCAGAAGCAGGATGGAGAGTTCATCCTTCCAAACCATAAGGTGAGCTTAAACCGGGGTTTGGAGGAAGTTAGAGAGGAACGAAGGGGGAAAGGGGGGAGCTAGCACACTATTCTGCAGACTGTTAATCCCCTTTCTCATCTGCAGAAGGATATTCCTACGGGCCAGGCAAGCACGATTTGGAGGTCCTGTCCAATCGGTGTTCCGGGTCCTGTGCATCACGCTAGAAGAGGCCACAGCAATCCAGACTAGACCAGCGCCCCCGTGGGAACCAGGTGAGCGTTACATCTTGTCCCAGGTCTGTGATGGATTGGAACACCCAATATTATTCACTATTCACAAACTACTCACGTGAAACACATTACTCTGTGTTGGAACTAGAGGCCCTGGCCATCAAATGGGCCATACTCCATCTTAGATATTACCTATTAGGATGAAAGTTCACACTTGTTACCGATCACTCACCCCTAGTTTGGATTAGTCAGCACAAAGACTCCAACCCTCGGGTCATGCGATGGTTTATAGACCTACAACCCTATTGTTTCACTGTGGAACATAGAAAAGGAAAAGGCCAGGGAAATGCAGATTTTCTTTCCCAGGTCTCCTGTGAATCAAATGTGGCTACATCGCATGGAGGAAGTATATGTGCGAAACCTGAAGGTGTCTCCCTGACTAGTCCCCAGGGATCTGTCATCCAGGTGGCCATGAAACGGCCATCGCTATTGGATCCAGTTCCTGGGAATGGCCCAGTGAGAGAGGATCACCTGGATGAGGGGTCCTCAGGAGTGGAAGTCGGACACTGACGGGTGAGACGTGGTATCCCCCTTCTTCTAATACATTTTTCCCATCCTGCTATATAGGAAGCTCAGAAACTCTACCCCCCCTTTTCCGACACAAACACTTTCGCAAACTAGGAAAGATGACGACCAAACACCAAAGCCGTTTACATGACATGTCCCAACACAAGGGTAAGGCAATTGATCAGGATCACACACACCTGACAGTCCTTTCCCTTCCCCACAAGGATAAAAGGTGGAGCATGAGAGCACAATATGAGCAAGGCAGACCGCACAATGAGACAGCTATCCAGGCACGGCAGTTCAAGAGGAGGAGAAAGGCAACAAGAACCGAAAGGCTGACAAGGAGAGAAGGGACCTTGCCCTTTCCGATCCAGCGCCGCAAGACCTCTGTGGAAGGAATAGTAAGACCGCGAACAATAGCCCAAGTGTGTTGCAGCCAATGTCAATGGTACATGGATTGTGCCTATGCTGATGAGAATGACAGAGGGGGACGCCTGCTACCGTGGTACTGGCCTTGCCTCAAGATATTTTGAAAGCCAAGCGGTTAATCACAGCCAGTGAGTCGTAGAGGAACTGATAAAGAATCCAAACTGTGTTGACTGTAAGTCGCAAAGTGGCACATTGAGGAAGTTTGAAAGAACTGTAAAGTGTTAAGGGAAGACCAGCTGCAGAGGGGTTCGGCACCACAAGGGTGCTCACAGGAGAGACTCTGATTAATCCCACATTGAATGAAACTGATACCACAAGGCTCTAGAGGAGCACGTGTAAAAGGTCAAAGTGGTCATACAGGGGTCTAGCAAAATCCCTGTACAGTCGAAAGTCTTTGACCAACAAACCATTGAGAATGCAAGGGAAGTGAATCCTGCATCAGAAGAAAGTTAAAGGAATTGTGAAATGGCAAGAGTGAACCCGACAGAGGGATGCCAATAAATAAGGGCGAAATCTAAAGTCCCAAGGAACAGTGTGTTGACAAAAGTGAACCCGACATAGGGATGTCCACGGGGAACTGATTAAAAAGACATAAAGATTTGTGAGTGCCAAAAGAGAAATTGATTTGTGAAAAGCCGTAGTGAACCCGACAGAGGGAGGCAAACAGTCGAGGATGGTCTGAGCCTGTAAGAGGGGGATCCAAGGGGTGAAAAGACATTGCCCAATTTACAAGCAGAAAGGAACTTTTGTTTATTGTTTTGACCTCATCAGGTCCTCGTAGGCAAGAGACATTTTGTAGAAAAGAGACTTAACCACCGACGGTCCTGATATCTCGAAGGAGAACTGTTGTCTCGTTCTGGGAAAACTCAAGCGCGTGCCGTGCTCGGGAGTCCCATCTTGTCCTGTGCTCAAAACGTGGGGATGCACGGGACCACAACCTGACTTATCATTTGTGAACACTTCTTTCTTTCTCGTAAACCCTATCCCACACTGTTTTTTGGTATTTAGTTGTAAGGATTGGCAATCGTTTTTTTAATATAGGCCCTTTTATTTTGAAGAGACGCCACTAGGTCTGCCTTATCATGATTTGATGGTTGTAGCTTGTTCCCATCTTAGATTTAGGTTTAGATTAGGTGTTTTTCCAACCTACCTATACAGTTTAATAAACACCCTTGAACTGTGATCACTTGTGTCTTGATATTCTTGTTACCATGTCTTCCTTACAGGATTTCTAAGTGTGGTCAAGTTCTGTATTGTGTATATTTTATGATTTTGTATTGTGTATATTTTATGGTTTTAACTGAGTTTCTCACACACCTCTTACTGTGCCATACTCGTTTGTCTAACACTCTCAATTTTACATGTTCTAATAAGTTATAAAAGTCCTTTCAGACAAAAAGGTTGGTAAGTATTTATTTGTGATAGAGGCCTTTTGTGATAACACATGTTTCGACACTTCTGTGTCTTTTTCAAATCAAGGCAAGTCGTGTTTCTGATGTCCTATATTGATTTGCATTACGTCTGCCCTGTGCCGGATGTCCTGGGGTTAAATCCCATCTCTACAGCTTCGCGAGCTCCTGCTCGTGTTAGTCTCTGATAATCTTCTAAGGCGTTTGGGTTCCCTGAGTCTTTCAGACCCCCTCCTTCCTCTCCTCCGGGTAAAGCTTGTTTGTCAGTTGGTTGAGTCGGTATCTGAAAACAGACTTGTTTTTTTGCCGTCTTTCTGTTGCCTTTTTTGGATCAAATCGATGGAGGACGGGGTCGTTTTAACTCAATTTTAGGCATTTATTCTTTAGTGTTGGCTCTGAAAAGAACCTTTGTTTTTTGTTTTTATTGGGTTTGTTAACAAACACCTTTCTTTTTCTTGCTCATGCACTGTACCCTCTACATCTACCCTTCACATTTTCTTCCAGGAACTGTTTCAATGCATTCCTAACATTGTAAAGAAAAAATCCCATTTCGATATCTGTGAAATGTACTCCATCTTCACGAAAAAGGTTCACACCATCAGACCTTATATTGTAATTCTCAAAAAATGACATCCCTGCAGCATAGATAAAAAGCAGATGTAGCTTTTTTGACAAGATGCCGCAATTCCTCCATTTGCACACTGAAAAGGTTTACACATCTCCATGTTTGCCTCTGATTTATTTGAGAAAAAATTATCTTTGCATCTGGAAATTGATCCATTAGACTTTCGAAAAAATCCTTCCGGGGAACCTGCAAATACATTGCAGTCACATACCCCCCAAACTGTTTCCTCAACAATACACAACTATAATGTCTGAACATTTAAATTGTGCCATACTCTGACAGAATGACAGCAAGCTTGCCCAGTTCAACCCACAAACTGCATGCCACAAAATGACCACTTACTTTCACAGATGCCATGATTTTTAGCATACACCTTCAATAAATAGATCGAAGAATCTCCCAAAATCCATACACTCTGCATCCTCAAAGATGTAGACATAGCCATCTTCAGTGCTCTCACCAAACAAAACTCCTGCCACCCTCTCAACAGTGTAGCATGCACTAATGTTGTACCAAACATAGTACATAGAACATACCGTTTATGAGGGTCAAAAAAAGTAAATGTCTATATAAATCCTGCTTAACAAATTGTACTGTTTTTTTCACAGAATACAAACCAGAGATTTCAGCTTCACTACTGTATACAACTAAGTAACCGCACCATGTGTAAACAAATACATATTCCATAAGCACTATCCTCAATTGTACTACAGTCATAAATAACACACACTTTCTACTCCCACTACAGTACCTATAATTATTATACACATAGTACTATAATGGTTGAGGCCAGTCGCCACAACCACCTCAATATAATTAGACCATATAACAAGTACATAACAAAACTCTCCCTTAACCCCCTGTCATTGAAATATTGTCTGCGGACACCAAAATTGACTGCAGCCCTGCACACCCTTTTTCCACCTATATAAACACCCCCATATCATCTTTATTCCACTCCACCACCCTTTCCAGACCCTCATTCGGCCACCAAATAACCCAAAATGTTTTTTCCAGGTCTTTTCCTCATTACGCTATCCTGGTACAAAGGCCGCTGTCTGTGAACATAAATTGGTGGCCGATTCGAATGTTTTGACATACCTCATGTTTTACACCATCCAATCAGCGGGCGCGTACAATGTCTGATTAGGGAAGTGAGTCTGTGGACTGAACTCAGATATCACAATTATTTTTACCTACTTTTTGGCTGTTTTAAAAAAAACATGATGAACGAATTTAGACCAAATTTACAAAAGCACGCTTTTGTGACCAAGCCTCAAACTTGGTGAAAATCCGTCCAGCTGTTAGGGCTGTAGGCGTGAGCAACCTTTTTTTCCATCGAGCCTATAACTTTGCCCCCCCCCCGATCAAACCTCACAAAACTTCACAGAATAAATACAAGGTGGCTATGTACGTTTTTTGCAAAGGCAAGTGAGGATTCATCCAGGGGGGGCAAACGTATAACCTGCCTAAAAAGTGCTTTTTCTATTGGTTGAGCAACTTAACCATAACTACACGGCTGCTACCGCAGGCCGTGTAATTACAGGACCTGTGGTAGCAGCCCTGTTGTTATGGTTAAGTTTCTAAACGCATAGAAAGAACACTTTTGGACAGCTTATAACTTTGCCCCTCCTGGACGAATCCTCACAAAACTTGGCAAATAAAGTATATGGCCCCTCGGAAGGATTCTGCGAAGTGTGGTGCTGTTTTGTTAAGAGAGGGCAAAGTTATAGGGTGGATACAAAAAGTTGCTCATGACTACAGCCCAAACCGCTGGATGGATTTTCACAAAATTTTGCAGCAGGAGCGACGGCTTGGTCCCAAAAGCGTGTTTTGTAAATTTGGTTTAAATCCATCAAGTCATTTTTTTTTTTAAAACAGCCAAAAAATAGGTACTAAATAATTAGTGATATCTGGGTCTGGTCTGTGGACTCACTTCACTATTCGGTCCGTGGATACCTCCCTGGACCAATCAGGGTCCGGCGTGATGTCTGCAGACATCTTATGTGCCCACTAATCATATTTTGGAAACGGTCAGTATGTTGGATCTGCGGATAACCACCAGTGTCCGTGGATAGCACAGTGGGGAAAGTCTGGAAAACACATTTGGGGTTATTTGGTGGTCAAAAGAAGGTCTGGAAAGGGTGGGGGTGGAATAAAGATGATATGGAGCTGTTTTTGGAGTTGAAAAAAGTGGGTGCGGGTGCTGACCAGTCTGCAGACACCTCAGTAGTCTGAAGAGCGTGCCGTGAATAAACAGTCTGGAAAACACATTTTGGGTTATTTAGGGTATGGAAGGGGTAGGGCAGTGAAATAAAGATGATATGGAGCTGTTTTTATCGGTAAAAAGGGTTTGCAGATGCTGCTGAGTCCGCAGTGAATTCTGGTGCCCACAGACATCATTTCAATTGCAGGGGATTCAGGGCGAGTTTTGTTATGATATGATATGGTATTTTATTTATATTGCACTCGTACACGTGTTTCAGAGCACGACGAGGCAAGGGAGGGGAACAAGGGAGTACAAAACAACGATCTTATTAGGCCCAGTGACACTGAGAAAGCGCAAGTGCATGGGAGAGGGGAAAGGGGAAAGTGCTGAACAAAGGAATACAGATAAATAAATATAGATACATAAATAAATAGTAAAAACAATAAACAGTGATAGTCCAGCCAGCAAATGGCAAGTGCTAGGTGTATGGCAACAGACGGGGTGTGTCTAAGTGCAGAAAAAAGGGGGAACTGTATGGTTACAGATACAGACACCAGTGCAAGGGATCGCCAGGAGGCAGTACGGGTGGGTGGCAGGGTGAGCAGGTACCTGTGCCTGAAAGTCAGAGGGTAAGACAAGTACACAGTGCCAAGAAAGAGCAGATCAGCAGGGCAGAGGAGGAGTGAAAGCAGAAGCAAAGAGGAAGGTCTTGAGGTGCTATCGGAACTGGAGATGGTTCTCCTCAAGTTTCAGAGTGGCAGGGAGGCTGTTCCAGAGGGATGCCCAAGCCAAAGACAGAGATCTACCACCCGCTCATTTCTGACCCTGAAGGAGTTAGAGGTAGAGGAGCGAAGAGCTAAGGACGGAAGGTATTTACAGAGGGAAAGCTCAAGGTATTTTGGACCCAGGCACCAGAAAGGCTTGTGGACAATGCAGAGGGTTTTGAATTTAATCCTTGCAGCCACTGAGAGCCAATGGAGAGATTTCAGGGCTGGCGAGATATGATCCCAGGGCTTGAGGCCAAGGACAAGTCTCACAGTCCTGTACTGGAGTAGTTGCAAAGGGCGGAGAGTAGAATCAGGAAGATTTAGAAAGAGGATGTTTCAATAATCAAGTCTAGCGAGAACCAGAGCTTGAGAGACAGTGAGCTTCTGGGGGCAGAATACCCCTGAGGAGGTGCAGTAGGAGGTTTGACTTTTCTGAGACATCAGAGATGTGGGCAGAGAAGGAGAGCGTGAAGTCAAAGATGACCCTGGGGTTCTTAGCCTCACAGGTGGGAGTAGGAGGAGGGCAAGGGAGGCTGGCCAGAGAGTGATGGGAAAGGAGGGTGGAGGTGTGCCAATGAGGAGAATCTCCATCTTGCTGGCATTCACAAAGAGATCATGTTATTTGATGGAGTATGGTACGTACTTGTTATATAGTTTAATTATATTGTGGAGGTTGTGGCCAGTGGCCAGATTCTTGGGGGCATTGCCATAGGCCATGCCCCCAAGAATCAGGGCACTGGCCACACACACTTTATTAATATGTATATAGTAATTATAGGTCCTGTAGGGGGAGTATACATTATTTGTAATATGGTGGAATGATATAATTGAATTGTATATGGTATTTATGATTGTACTACAAAGAAGATAGTGCTTATGGAATATGTATGTGTTTATACTTGGTATGGTTACTTAGTTGCATACAGTAATAAAGCTGGAATCTCTGGTTCTTTTTCTGTTAAAAAAACAGTATAATTTGTTAGGCAGGATCGTTTTAAAGCTTTAATTACATACAATTTTACATATACATTTACTTTTTTTGACCTCATAAACTGTACATTCTATGTACTATGTTTGGTACAACTTTAGTGTGTGTTACACTGTTGTTGTATTGACATGAAATAATCATTTGGCCATTGGGAAAAATATTCATAGAGGATTGAAAGAAACAATTATAATTATATGAGTGTAACTGTGATAGTATGTTGTTTGAAATGCCTTGTAATTAAGGAAATGTCTAAAGTAGTTAGATACCTGTGGCGTATTCTAACTATATTAGACTTTACAAGATGTTTTGTAGTAACAAGAACTTCTGCAAGTTTGTCAAAGTGGATGTTGACAAACTAAATGTTGTCATGTGGATATGTTTGGAAACCAACAACTGAACAAATTGCTCCATTGACTAAACCTTGTTCTACGCCAAGCTTACGTTTTAGAACTACTATGCATTTTAGACACAAAGTTAATATTTTCTCCAGTCCCGCTGTGTTGGAGATACATTTTCCTGAGCTATTTAATCATGCTGTTGCTTGTTGACATATAGGGAGTGCCAAGCTGTACACTTCTAGTTTGTCTCTGGAGCTGATGTGCAGTATGGGTGGCATTTTTCTTTAACATTGTCTTGTTGAATTGACTACAGCTCGCAAGGGTAGGCATTAAGGACATGTATTTTTTATTGTGTTCAGTTAATTGTTCCATGACATCAGGAGCAGATATGTTTCCCCCATATGGGTCATGGATTAGTCTACAATTTCAGAAGGATTTTGCATCTTTTATAAGCAGACCAGTTCTGATGCTTTTTAAAATGTTAGAATAGGTGAAGTCTGCCGACTGACGCATGTCTTGAGTTAGTTTTCTGTTGTCAAATGTTGCCAGAGATTTACATTTCCAATGCTGCTGTGTGTGTTGCAGCATTATTTTTGTCCTAATGTTTTGAAAATAGGTTGACCTTGTACTGGTGTTAACTGTAAGAGGTCACCAAAAACAATAACATATTTTCCTCCAAACAGTTGTTTGTAGTCGGTTTTTAGGACTTCTTGCATTCTAAGGTGAATTAAAGCTAACATGAGGTTGGAAGTGTTCTAATTTGTTTTGGTGTTCTACTGGAAAGAGCAGTAGTCGGTGTAAAGTTGCACATCGTATCTTGTAGGAAGCTAAACATGTGTGGGCTGTTACAACACCTGAAAGGTTGTTGGTTAAGTTTTGTAGAAATGTGCTTATTATTTTAATTAAGATAGTTTTAACAAAACCAGCCTAACCACTTACATACAGGAGCAGAGGTTTATAATTTTTAGTGCTACAAGTTTTAGTTTCACTTTTAAAACCGTATTCAATTTCTTCAGTAACTTCTAGATAAATGGTGAGTTGTTCATCATTTAGCTGTGATTGGAGCAGTGACAAGTCTTCTTCAGATTATTTAGATTGATACATGCTATTTTCTACCTCAGTTATGGCTATTTCTGCTTCATTTAAAATAGTGTTTCTCCAAGTGATTTGTTGCTTCCTGCAAGGGACAGTTGACTGCCCTCATGAGTGTCTTTATCTAGTTGAGATTCAATTTCTTCCACTTGTTGTTGTTCATTGTTCAACATGTCTTTGTATTGTTTGAAATTAACATTTGTTATACTGCTTTTATTTGCTTTGAATGCAGCCTCAAATGAGTCATAGCGACCTAATAATCCTTCTTCTTTTCTAAGAGGTTTGAAAATTGTAATAGGGCCATGTAATAAAGTTCTCCATATTGTATTGTATTGTATTATATTGTATTTGGTTATTTATATAGGGTTCTTTCCCCACTTGTGTGGCATCAATGTTGCAGAGATTTAAATGATAACTTTATAGGATTAATTAGGCTGGGTCTGGTAAGGTTCACTAGGCTTCCTTCACAAGTTGAGACTGAACATTTGCCAGTTGTCTCATCTGGTGTGACATTGTATTTTGTAGGAGTAGTTTTGGGCGATGTTGTACAGGCACATTTTTTCCAAAGCAGTACTACTGTTTGGATAGCATGTGTCAATTAAATTGTTTTTTTTTAAATGGCCTGGTTGTTGGGATTATTTGTGGCTATTGGTTCTATCTCTTGTTAGGGATGAAGCTGGACCCAAGGTTTAGCCAGACAATGGGCCTCATTACGAGTCCGGCGGTAAAACCGCCTGGTTACTGCCGGACTCGTATTACCATTCTGCCTCCGTGATTCCTGGAATTACCGGGGCATTACAACCCCGGTTTTCCGGGAATCACGGAGGCGGAATGGTGTTAATCCCCATTCCCATTGAGTCCTATGGGACTCAATGGGAATGGGGATCATGGAAACACCGGCAGCATCTCGTAATGCTGCCGGTGTCTCCTCGTCTGCCTGCATGCGGGCGGTGTTAAACCTGCCAGGTCAAACCTGGCGGGAACATCACCTCCCGCCTGCAGGAGTCGGGATCAGGCGGTCCGGAAACAACGGTGGTGGCGGGTTTACCGCCACCGTTATTTCCGGACCGCCTGATTTGTAATGAGGCAATGTGTTTAGATTTGCCATATAAGGCTGTACCTGTTAAACGGTCTGCAGCTTTGTAGCACCTGCATTCTCTGTGGGAGAGCATTTGTATACCGAAGCTATACAATTTTTGTGACAGTGTTTTGTCAGATGATACGTCATACCAGAGGTCTTTTAGCTCTGTTTTCTCAGCTTTGGTGAGATAGGCTGTGACATATCTTGCAACTGCAGTGGCATTGTCTGCAATGTATTATATATCTATGTTTGCATTCCACAAGATGGCAATGATTGCATTGTAATCATTGATGAACTTAGATGCTTCATCCCTTTTAATGTTGTATGTGTTTTTAGGGGATTTGCCTTTTACAATATGTCTAACAGGAGACATCAAGCTATTTACTTGTCCTTTTTTGCAAACTGGTCTAGGGAAGCCAAAGTGACATTTGGTATATGGTATGATATGATGTGATATGGCATTTATAACGCACCTGTACACAAGTGTTTACAGGCGCAAAATATTTACATTTGTTTTTACATCTACATCAGCAGTATTTGCCACACTTATGTTATTGGAAGCATAAGATTTGTGTATATAGGTCAATGTCTGTGGTTTCTGAAGGGATGTCGCAGGTAAGGTATTTTTGAATAAACTGTAAAACAGTGGCATCACTGTCATGGAAACATTTGCGAACATCTTTTATCCACAAAAGCATGTGAATGTGTGGTGCTCCTCTGGATTGATATTCTTTTCTCCAGAAGAACTGTTGGACTGCTCCGAGTGGAGTGGTCGTTTTATTGCATATGAAGTGCAGCATGGCAATGAAGCAATGTTGAAAGTACCTTGATACATTTACAGGGCTAAGAGAACAGAGTTCTATTGGAATTTATTATATCTATTGCATCTTTATTTTCGTTTGCAGTGCATAATAAGTTGTACAAGTCATCCCATGCGTACTTTGCACAACTTAAAGTAACAAACCATATGTGTGAGCCTAGGTTCTTCAGCATACATCGTACATCAGCGGGACGTCGGGACCAGTATTCTTTTGTACAACACATGTTTGTCAAGAGATTTGTGATACTTGCCTGCAAAACTTCATCTTTGTCTTTTATTTTTTAAGCAGTTGGTTAGTGGACATGTTTAAAAATGAGACCCTGTTTTTAATGTGTGTTCAACTCCATAACATAGTTGCTAGTTCACTTTCAAACAGGAGGTGGAAAATGTATTCTACATTTTGTCTGAATTCGGGGTCTTCACAATATATTTGTAAATAGTGATATTCTAGTCATATCTTCCTCTTTTTCCAGCAGGAGTAGAGGAAAAGAACGTGCTTTTACGCTTTTATATGCTCCTTTGGGATCCTTTGGCTTGACACATTTGATATCTTTCTAATGCATCTTCAATGGTGTCTTTGGAGTGTAGTGGGTAAATTGTATACTGGTCTAAATGTTGGCTGCAGTTACAGTATCTACACGTTCAAATTAGCCAGTTGAATCTTGAATTATTTTGGTGGTTTACCTTACGTTTTTCTCTATGGTTATATCTTTGTAGTATTCATTGTTTTCTATCAGATATTGTAGTGCTTGTCGAACTTTGTTTAAGTTGACTAGTTGTTGCCAGTTTGTTTTGTCTTTTGTTGGTACACCATTAACTAGTACAATCGAAGATTGATCTATTGGCCATTGTACTCCTAGAATTTCTACATTTTCTTTAAGATCTAATGGCAAATACATTACTTTGCCACAGCTGCCCTTTAGTAACTCAGATGGAGAAAATGTGGCTGTTTTCGGTTGAAGGCGTATTATTGCTTAAAATGGGTGTATTGTTTGGAATATAATGCAGTTATTAGTGATAGCACGCAATGGCATTTGGTTATTGTCAAGCTTTGTGTTGCAGTACATGCAGATTGTTGAGGGGTCAGTTATTTTGTATTTATGTTCTGCTGTTAGATATAAGCCTAATTGGAACCATTGGAATTCCTTATGTCCTCTATTTTGTCGGCCATGTCTACTATTTGTGTGCTCTTTTTATAAAACGTTCTGCTACAACAGACACCTACTTGGTCTGGTATTTCAGCAGATGTGTTCTGCAACTTAGCTATTTCTTTTTTTTATGTGTTTATCAAGAGGTTTTTGCTAATGTTTTCTGAAGTTACTGAATTTTCTAAGTCAACTTCAGTTCCAAAATATTTACTCTATTTCTTGAGGAGTTATTTGGCTGTTCCATGTAGGAGAGTGTTATTTAAATGTTGCAGTTCTAGTGCAAGACGTTTTGCATAGTATAGGCTATGCAGAAGATTCTGTATAGTGGAATGGTGTGTTGCTAACATTTTGATGTGATGGAAGAGGCTTTTGCAAGCAGTTCCTAAAATACAGGCTAATGAATGTCCTCAAAGTCCAGTGTGGCTGTGCACTGGCAAGAGTCTATGGTTTGTAAAGTTTTAATTTTATTTTTGTCTTTAGTTTAGCATAGTGATTGAGGATTTGTCATAAAGATTTAAAGGATTGTTGGTGTACGTTACACATTGAGCTGCATTTCCATTTGTACACTGGACAGTTTATTTTGGCAAAAGGAACATTTGGTTGAAAGTTTGTTGGGGATGTTTTTTTCGTATCTCCTACCATTTTATATCCTTAGCCATTGCTGTCTATGTCAATTGCTGTTCTTGTTCATAAGACTCTTCATTGAAATATGGTTCTGTGCTGCTTGTGTGAATCCATTCACCTTCACAGAAGTTTGAAAAGGTATCTATATTGACATTGAGCATGTTTATAAGTGCTTTATGTAAGGTATTGATTCATTAAGTTAGTGATTTTATTCTGTTTAAAATCAATATAACCAATGTTCTGTTTAGTAGAAATGCGCTGTCAATGAGAACTTCGAGGATTAGTCTCCTGCAGTAGTTTTTAAGAGTAGATTGCATCTTTTCAGCTGTTTTTATAATATTGTGAAGAACTCTATGGTGGAACATTTTTTTTTTTGTAAAATTATTTTTGGGATTGCTTTACATTGGCTACCTTAACATTGGTAGATATAGTGTTAGGTAATTAGTAGGTCTGCTTTTGTTTGTACATTTTTACTTTTAGTTTTTGCAAGGTGGGCCTTACCTTTTTTAGTGGTGGCTGGCTTAGTTTTGTTGAGTGAGGTTACTAGCTCTTTTTTTTAAAAAATGTTTCTTATACATTGTTTTAGAGGTGGATGGCTATATGGCTTGCTTTTATTCTTATCTGCTCTATTTGTTCTTTCTTTTCTACAAAGTTGCTTTTTAGTGGGCATGTTGTTGTGTCTCTTGGGGAAAAAAGAATGTTTGGGTTTGAGTTTGAAAGTTGTGGAATGTACATGCATGTATTATGCATGGGTGTGGGTGTGATTATAGAGATATATAGAGATATATAGAGTACTGTTTGATTGTGAAGTGGCATAATAGGTGTGGTTGAGAAGGTTGCGTAAGGAACTCATCATGGTGGCAACAGTAAAGACACACACAAGTGTTCACAGTTCAAGATTGTTTATTAAACTGTATAGGTAGGTTTGAAAAACACCTAATCTAAACCTAAATATAAGATGGGAGCAAGCTATGACCATCAAATATTAAAGGCAGTCCTAGTGGCATCTTGTGAAATAGAAGGGCCTATACTAAGAAAAACATATTGCCAATCCTTAAAACTAAATACAAAAAGAATGTGGGATAGGGTTTACAAGAAAGAAAGAAGTATTCACAAATGATAAGTCAGGATATGGTAGCTGGGTGTCTCCCTTCCCCACGTTTTGAACATGGGACAAGGTGGGACTCCTGAGTACAGCACACGCTCGAGCTTTCCCAGCACAAAACTACAGTACCATTCACAGGTATCAGAAGCATCAGTGGTTAAGTCTCCTTTCTACAAAACGTCTCTTGCCTCCGAGGGCCCGATGTTTTCAAAATAACAAACAAAATGTTCCTTTTTGTAGGTACGTTGGGTGATAACTTTTCACTCCTGGATCCCCCTCTTCTGGGCTCAGACCCTTCTCGAATGCTTGCCATCAGGTTCACTATGGCTTTTCTTCCAAAACAATTTTGCCTGTGGCATTCACAAGTCTTAATGGGCCTCATTACGACCCAGGTGGTAAGTTACCGCCTGGGTCGTACCTTTACCACCATGGCGTAAACTACGTTTACGCCATGGTGGTTGGCGGACTTACCGGCCCATTCCGAGGTTGGCGGGGCGGTAAGTCCCCAATCCCCATTTACCCTTCCCCATTCCCATTTTTGCCCCATAGGGCATAATGGGAGTGGGGAAGGCGTTAATTACGCCACCGTAAATTACGGTGGCGTAATTAACAACAAGGTCCCTTAGCGCCATGGATTTTAACACCTGCTAAAAGCAGGTGTTAAGTCCTCCATGGTGCTAAGGGACCTCGGAATCAGGCGGTAAGGGTCGGCGCTGTTTACGCCGCCGTAAACCCCTTACCGCCTGACTCGTAATGAGGCCCAATGTCTTTTTAAACAACCCACTGTCGAGACCCCTCCGTTGGGTTCACTCTTGTCAACACAATGTTCACTGGGGCATCATTCTTCGCCCCTTTCTGTTGGCATCCCTCCATCGGGTTCACTCTTGCCAACCACACAGTTCCTTCTCCTTCCTCACTATGTGGGATTCGTCTCCCTTAGCTTTCCAAATGTTTGCCGGTCAAAGACCTTCGACTGTACAGGGGGTTTTGCTAGACCCCTGTATGTCCACTTAGACCTTTTCCTTATGGCTCTCCTACGGCCTTCTGTTTTCGGTAGTTTCAACATTATGGGGGAATTAACCAGAGTCTCCCAAGTGAGCACTCATGTGGTGCCGGACCCCTCTGCAGCTGGTTTTCCCCTGAAGAGTTAACATTTCTTTAATTTTGTCATTTGCAACTTTCGTTCAACACAGTTTGGTTTCTTATCAGTTCTCCCCTCGACTTACTGGCTGTGATGAACTGCTTGGTTTTTCTTGTTTCTGAAGTCAAGGACGGTACCCCGGTAGCATTTGTCTCTCCCTGTCCTGATTATCAATGCAGGAGGGCTCCATGTACCGTTGACATAGGCTGCAACACATGCTGGCTATTATTTGCGTTCCTCATTTCACAGAGGCTTCGCGGGGCGAGGTCAGAAATGGATAGGTCACTTCTCTCCCCATTGTCCCTTCGGATCTTGCCACCTTTCTCCTCCTCTTAAACTGTCATACTTGGATAGCTGTCTCGTCGTGTGGTCTGCCTTGCGGTTATCAGTCTGCTTACTACTGTTCGCAGACTTATAATTCTATCTGCAAAGGTTTCACGGGCCTCCTTGTTACCCTCTCGGTCTGTGCCCTCTTTCTCCTCCTCTTGAACTGCCATGCTGAGTTAGCTCTCACTTTTGTCTTGCTCGTCCTGTACTCTTGTGCTCTACCTTTTATCCCTGTGGGGAAGGGAAAGAACCGTGAGGTGTGTGATTCTGGTCAATTGCCTGACTTTGCCTGACACTTGTGTTGGGAAATGTCAGGTAAACGACTCTGGTGTTAGTTTTTTGTCTTTCGTAATGTGCGAAAGTGTTCGTGTTAGAAAAGGGGTTAGTGTTTCTGAGTATTGTATACAGTAGGATGGGGAAAAGGTTTTAGAAGAAGGGGGATACCGTGTCTCACATGTCGGTGTCCCACTTCTACTCCCCAAGGACCCCCCCATCCAGGTGATCCTCCCTTACTGGTCCATCCCCAGGAACTAGATCCAATAACGATGGCCATGTCCTGGCCACCTGGATGACAGATCCCCGTGGACTAGTCATGGAGACAACTTAAGGATTCGCACAGTTGTAAGATTAAGAGTCTGTAGAGGTGTTATGGGCTTGGGTTAGTGAGTAAGGGAGTAGTGGTGTGATTGAAAAAGTAGGGGCATTATGATGTTTTGAGGAATAACAGTGAGTGATGTTTAGATGGGAACAGAAAGAGTGGGAATGGTGCAATATCATGAGTAAGAGTGAAATAAACGTTGATTCGAAAAGAGTACTCTAGGCTAATATATAGTGGAAGTATATTGTTACAATTAGAGAGATATATACACGGTACATTCATGTACTTTGTAGGATGTGAAGGACATTAATTTTTCGGTAGCTGTCTTCTGCAATTTTCTTATTTCCTGTTATTGTAAAAGAAAGTTAGTTAGTATATGTGGAAATGGTGAGTACTTTTAGTAAACAGGGTTGTTATTTATGGAGGTAGGAAGAGTTGTTGGGGAAAAGAGTTAATGAAGTTGTGTCATGGGTGGTGTACTATGTTGTTAGAAGAATTGGAGTATAAGTAGTTCTGTTTTGCACCATAGAAGGAAGAGGGCAAACATGGGTGTGAGAGGAAAAGGTGTATATTTAAGTTATTTTTGCGCTGCTGATTTCAATAAAAGTGCTCTGTTTGTGGTGTAATGTATTTGTATTGTGTTGCAGCATTTTTAAAGAATAGGGAAGCTATGGCCTAGTAGTTATGCAATGGTGATATGATATGATAGTTTATTTATATAGCGCCTATACACAATGTGTTTCAAATCGCTTCAAAGCAAGGGAGGGAACAAGGGAAAATACAATGACATTCTTACAGGCTATCGTACTCGGCCTGACGACATTTCAGATAGTGCAAGAGCTAAGACATAGATAAGGAAGGGAGGGGGAGAGTGGGAAGGAAATGGAAACAGACAGGCGACTACCGTACTAGGCCTGACAACATTTCTGATAGAGCCAGAGAAAAACAAAAGGTGAGGGAGAGGGGTGCAGAAAGGGAGGGGAGGAACAAAACGAGCGACTATCGCACTAGGTCTGACAACGTTTCAGATAGTGCTGGAGGAGGGGGGAACAGTAAGTGGATGGGGGTGCGACAGACGAGGTTGCTATCATGCTAGGTCCAGGAACAATTCTGATAGAGAAAGTGCGTAGAAGAAAGGAAGGGGAGGAGGGGAGGAGATAGGAAAAGGGAGAGGGGAGAACAGAGAGTAAGCAGTCAAAAGGGTGGAGAAGCAAGAGGGGAGAGCGAATACAACTGCAGAAGTCAGTAGTAACACATAATGTTGCAAGCCAGGATACAAGATGAAGATGGGAACAGCATGATTCAGGGTCACCATGATGCAAGATGCAAAGGGAGTTGAGAAAGGGTAACGCACCGTGAATCAATGAAGTCCATAAAAGTAAAATCCAGCATTGGCCACAAGACGGTGATGGTGAAAGCAGAATGTAGCAGCACATACTCCTGTGTGGGGGAAGGCAGGGAACAAGGGAACAACACGGGGTGCCAGAGAGGGTGGTGATGGCCTATGGGGACAGAGGGTGTAAACACATGTTGGTGCATGATTACCTGCTGTCTTAGTAGTGGTTTGGGTCCTGGATCCTCCAGGTCAGACCAGGTCCAAACAGGAATAGCCCTTTTCTTTGACTGCCCTTCGCATTGGACGCCCGGGCGAGAGGCACCCTTGATCTAAGAGTGAAGAGCAGGAAGGAAGAGGCAGGGCTAAGAAGGTAGGTGGTGCTTAGGCCAAGTTACTTAGATCCACTTACACCTGCTCCCCAGCTGCAGAGGAAAAGAGGCTGGAAGCTCCTTAAGTAGGGAAAAGAGCGGCAACCAGGAAGGCACCAGGTGGGCGGGGCTTGCTAAATGGTGAAAAAGAGCGGCAACCAGGAAGGCACCAGGTGGGCGGGGCTTAGGCCAGGTGACCTAGATCCACTTACACCTGCTCCCCAGCTGCAAAGGAAAAGAGGCCGGAGGGTTTCTTAAGTAGGGAAAAGAGCGGTAAGCAGGAAGGTACCAGGTGGGCGGGGCTTGCTAAGTGGTGAAAAAGAGTGGCAACCAGGAAGGCACCAGGTGGGCGGGGCTTAGGCCAGGTGACCTAGATCCACTTACACCTGCTCCCCAGCTGGATTGTTGTTGCAGCAGTGTTTGGTGTCCTATAGCAGAGGTTGGGAAAGAAGAGTACTTTATAAGTAAGGGGAAGTTTTGTATATAGATACTTTGGTGGCATACAGATATGTGTGAGCAGATGGAGAATGGTGGCAGTGTAAGGGATGTAATGATTGAAGTTGGAAAGTGTGACATTTATATTGAATAAAAAATGGAAAATGCTTACCGTTTAAAAATCTTTCTTTTCAGGAGCATTTTCATGAAAGTAAAGAAATGCATATGTGCATTTATGGGAGCTCTGTGTGTAACTATTTGGAGAAAAAAAACAGATGGAAAAAATGTGTAGACCATTTTTAAGTAGCACTTGTTGTGTGTTAAGTTTAATATGTTGGCAGTACATGCATACTTGCCAACACAATCCATAACAATCTGCAGGTGCTTATGTAGTCCTCGTTTTTTTGTTTGTGTTTTAGGACTTGTCCACTTTTCCCATTATAAAGCTTGGACTACAAGTTTCAGATTGCAGAGAAAAAAACAGGACTGGATAAGCACCTACAGATTGGAATGGGTTATATTAGCAAGTATGCAAAACAAGGAGAGTCCTGGGAGTCCCGCTGCCGGTCAATAAGTCCCGATTTTGAGAATCTTACCCAGATTTTTTAGCTCACTATCTCTATCACAGAGGAGAAATATTCATAATATATCAGTCTTTGTCTTGCCCTGGGGCAGTCCAGCACCGAAATGCAGGCAATTCTCCTCTCAACAAGAGTACCGGCAGCAACCCCAGACACATGTTTCGGCCTTGTTGGGCCTCATCAGTAGGGTGGAACTGTGCCTCTCTAAGAGCAGTGAGCAAGGGGTCCACATCTAGATTACCCTAGTAACTTAGGGTGAGAGCCAAAGTTAATTTTAAAAAGTTACACACAGTGCAGCTATAAATGCACATATGCCTTTTTTACATTCATCAATATGCTCCTAAAAGGAAACATTTTTAAACTCACAGCCTTTCATATTTTTATTTTGATATAAATGTCACACTTTCGAATGTTCCATTCCAATCTTGTTTTTTTCGTTGTATTCTGGGACGTGTAGTCTGAGTTTTATGGTGGGAGAAGTGGAATTGCAAGTTACAGAATGCAAAGAAAAAAGCGAAGATTACAGTTTGGAGTGGGTTATGCTAGCAGGAATGCATTTAGTGGCAACATATTAAACTTCCACACACTCAGTGCCACCTATAATGTTCTACACATGTTTTGCATCTGCTTTTTCTTTCTTTTAGAAAAAAGTTACACACAGTGCTGCTATAAATGCACATATACATGTTTTAGCTTTTATTAAACTGCTCCTCAAAAGAAACCTGCTTAAACGCACATCATTGTAAGTATTTGCCTCTTGATGTGAGCAGTTGCTGAATGTTGCAATGCATGGCATTTGCTAAAGTGGTTAAAAAAGAGAATATGTTTATTGAGAAGCTTATTACAGGGTAAGTATCAGGAACCCTCTATAAATATATTTGTTGAAGAGTGGAAGAAAAACCTCTAAAACTATTAGCATACCTGTACTGGTTCCACATTCGAAAATGATTTTTTCTCAAATAGGTCGGAAACAAATGTGGATGCGTTTAAATATATTTTGTCCCCAAATTTAGAAAGCAAGTTGCAATGTGAACAAATTTGTAGGTGCCTTTTTGCAGGATTTGACATGACATCTTTTCCTAGTGAAAATATTAAATTTGATATAGTCAACATTTTTCAAAGACATGGAGTGCATCTAACTGATATGGGCAATCAGATTTTTCTCAAAATCTTTCAAATTGCATTGAAGCAGTTTCTGTGAACACATAAAATATGGATTCAAGTATTCTTTAGAAGTTGAATTAAACAAAAAGGAAAAAGAGAAAAAGAAATTAGAAGTACTTTCTGTGAAAGTTAGAAAAAATAATGAAGTTCTGTAGAATCTGTGTTAGTTTACAACATAAAACAAAATAATCTAAAAATACATAAAAGTCAAAAAGAGAAAAAAAAGCTCTTTTAAAAGCCACCATATTTGCACGAAAAACATTCCCCCACCCCGCGTCTGGAATTTTCTAGATGCCACCGGACTACTGCACTCAACGCAGACAATATAGGCTGGAAAGGGGCCTCTGAGGATTTTATTTTGTTCAGAGAGGCATGGCAAGGTGGGGGAGGGAAGGCAGGGAAGGGGCACCAACCACAGAGTTGGAGAGGCAGGTGGATAGAGGAAGATGTTGGGCAGGCCTTAAATTTAAGGTGGGGCAGTGTTTCTTGTGCTCCTTGACTGCAGCCTCAAAAGCACTACGAAACTGTTCCCCCCTGCAAATCGGTGCATCGTAGTGCAAACATAGTACTGTGACCCTCAAAAGGTAAGGGTCAACAGCGTTCTGTATGGCCGGCGAGGTGGCCGCTGGGATCCTCTGCCCCATAGGTGTAGTTTGTGTGGTGACAGGAGCGGTCGAGGAAGATGGGATAGAGGCTGTCAACCTTTTTCTCCCTGAAAAAGGCACTGCCTTTTTCAGAGCACCCGGGTGGTTGGATATGGTGTGGTGGCGCAGGGAGGTGGTCCCGTAGGAGTACAGCCCTGATTTAACAAGACTGAGTGCACTCAGTGAATCTAACATTGGTTGCCTGAGCCTTTGGTACACACCCACCAGTGGTGAAAAACTGCCACACCGCGACTCAGTCCGGGCGCTTTAGATGGTTACTTCCTCTACCTCATATTCATCTTCCTCCTCATCCTCTTCTACATCCTTGCTCCTGTTCCTCTTTCCATGCCCTCAAGATGGTGATGGTGGTGGGGGTGGCTGGGTAGGAGGGATCGCCATGAGTGATGCCATTTGCAACAAGATTGCAGCTCTTCCATATAGCTCTGCAAAGCAGGTGCTCTCTCCTGGACTGCCAGATTAAGAATTACTGAAAGTAATGGGTGGGTCCCTTCAGAGGAGCGGTCCGCGGCCTGCGCGACTGTCCGCATAGAACATAGTCACAAATAGGCCTTAGTTGTAAAATGTTGCCATATCAACTAAGAATGGGTCTAGGAGCTCTGAAGGGTAAACTTTCAACTTGAAACACCCTAGATTGGCAGAAAATCCAGTTTTAAACTGTCTGCATAGCACAGACACTGTCTGCAGTCAGGTTGTCACTGCCGTCTGCAGACATACATTTGGGCGGTAGACACAGGGTGCATGCACGTGGGTGTCTGTAGAATGGACAATGTTCATGGAATAATTAAAAGTATGTCATGCGAGAACGGACATGCCCAGATGACCCGCTGTCTGCAGACATCCCCCTTTTGTATACCAGATACCCCAGACAGTTGTACTGTGCGTGGACTATAAATTGGGGTTTGAAAAAAAAATGAAGAATAATATGCAAGATATTTATATTATACAAAATAAATGTATTTATGAAAGGGATGGGGTAGCAGAATTTTAAAATAAATGTCTTTATCAAAGGGATGGGGTATCAGAATGCTGTGAATTTGGGGCAGGTGTAAGGACAGTGATCATCATAATTTTTAATAACATGATTTTTAACATACTTTTTGCCATTTCTGTTAAAATAAAAAAAAAGTAATATTTACTTATTAGAAATGTCTACATAATGAATGCTAATAATAAATAAATAAATACAGTGTACTTACTGTTTGGTGATTGATTGATTTTCAATAAGCGCTGGGTGTATGTGAGTCTCTATCAACAGTTGTACTAAAGGGTTATTATGAGGTGTACAGTTATGGTTTATGCTTGGTGCTTTCCATTATATTGTATTATAAACACAAAATTATGTGTACACTTTGAAGTAATCATTTGTTCAAAAAAGTATATTTGCATGCAGTAAATATAAGACTTTGTATATCATTTATAGTAAGACTTGGGACATTTATAGTAAAATCTTTATACCATCATGAACGTCTTCAGAAATGGTGGCCTAACTGCTAATCCAGCTAAATGCAGATTGGCCCAATCAGGCGTAAAATATCTTGGATTCCTAGGAAGGGAATGGCTAATGCTGCTCCGAGTTTATCAATTAGGTCGTCGATGCGTGGCATGGGATAGGCATTGAAGTCTGATATGGCATTAAGTTGACAGACGCTGATACAGAATCTCCAGCAACGGTCAGGTTTAGTGACCAGCGTGATAGGAGAGGACCAATGACTTAAGGATGGCTCAATAAAGTTGGCTTTCAACATTTTGTTGACTTCCTCGATCACTATCTGCTTTCGAGCTTCTGGGAGTTGATATGTTTTTAAGTGTACCACTTTATCTTTAGATGTTCTAAAATAGTGGTATATACCTTTTACTCTTCCTGGTTTTTCCGAGAATACATCGGAAAATGAAATTACTATGTCTTTAAAATCTGGTTGGTGTTGAGTAGATAACGCAGAAGGAATTAAATCAAAGTTATCTATGTCTTCGGGGACCAGACAGGCTAGGACTTTGGCATGGGTGGCTGACGGGTTCTCCTTCCACTCTTTCAAGAAATTAATGTGATATAATTGGATTTTCAGTTTTCTGTCTGGTTGGGCTACTCTATAAATACAGGTTCCTGTTCTTTCTACTACTTCATAACATTTGTGCCACTTAGAGACTAGCTTGTTCTCTGAGGTTGGTAAGAGGACCGGTGCTTTCTGTCCTATGGAAAATGATATTAAATTTACTTTCTTGTCATAAGTGGCTTTTTGTTAACTCTTAGCTTTTTCCATATGAGTACAAACTAAGTCTCGGACTAACTTCATATGTTCTCGCATTCGGGTAGCAATTTGCGAGATGGGAATAGGGGCCTCCTCTAGCTCATCCCAGATGTCTCGGAGCATGTCCAGGACATCTCTCGGCTCTCTTCCATAGAGTAACTGAAAGGTAGAAAAACCTGTGGAAGCTTGGGTAGTTTTCCTTACTGCAAATAGTGCAGTGCCATGGGATCATTCAGTCCCATTCACTCCTGTCCTTGTCCACCAGCTTTCAGAGAATTCGTTTTAGGGTTTTATTGAATCTTTCTACCAGGCCATCGGTCTGTGGATTGTACAAAGAAGTTTGCACAGTGGTAATGTGAAGTAGCTCTTTGACTTTGGCCATAAGCTTACTCATAGAATTTGAGCACTGGTCCGTTAGTATTTCCTTGGGAAAACCGACCTTGGAGAAATACACTAGGAGATGTTTAAGGATCTGCTGGGTGGTATTATTTCGGATTGGGAATGCCTTGGATTATCGGGTGCATAATCCACGATCACAAGGACATATTGGTTGCCTAATCTGGAGGTTTCAAGTGGTCCAATTATGTCCATACCAATTCTTGAAAAGGGGATTTCTATAATCGGCAACGGGTTCAGAGGGGTAGGTGATAGAATGTGCGTACTGGTCTTTTGACATATTTCGCACGTTTGTATGAATGTTTTCACATCGGCGTGGATACCTGGCCAGTAAAACCTTTACCAATATGAGCCTGGGTTTTAGATTGTCCTAAATGCCGCCCGGTAAAATGAGAATGTGTAATTTCTAGTACAATCTTTTGATGGCTTTTGGGTATGACCAATTGCGTTTTTACCATACCTTCCTGGGAGGTTTCTCTACGGTAAAGCAATCACTGTTTTAGAAAGAAAAAGGGACTCCCCTTCACTAAGCCTTCTTCTTCTGGAATGGCTTATACAAATGCTTCAGCGAGAACTGGATCATTTCGCTGGGCGAAGGGTAGGTCGGTGTAGATGGTGGGTTCTTCTCCCTTCCTTTCTTCGATTTTAATTGATTTGTCAGCTTTCACAAAGCCTAAGTTACTGCTTTCTGTTTTATCTGGTTCACTTTGTTTAAACTGAGGAAATAGAACTCTTCCCAAAATCCCCTGGGTAATTTGATCTCCCTGGCGTACCTCAGAAGGGATCTCACCATGGTTTTGTAAGAGAACCTTCACATCTTGTCTAAAGTCGGGATCAATGATGCCTGCTAAGACCTCTATCGAGACCTTCCACGCTAGGCCAGATTTTGGGGCCAATTGAATGTAACACCCCAGAGGGGGTATCAAAACCAAGTCTGTAGGAATCATTCCTCTTTTACCAGGGGGAATGGTAGCTTCCCTACTGCTACAGATATCCAACCCTATTGATTCCTTGGTGGCAATGGAAGGGCTAGAGCCTCTCTGACTATGTTTTTGAAATTGTAGGGTTACCCAGTTAGTTTCAATTGAGTCACATCCCACACCTGACACCATATGTAAGGAACTCATGATGGCAACAGTAAAGAAAGACACAAGTGATCACAGTTCAAGGGTGTTTATTGAATAATGAATCCAGGGTGGAAATACGCCTAACCTAAACCTAAATCTAAGATGGGAGCAAGCATTGACCATTAAATGAAAAAATAAGGCAGTCCTAGTGGCGTCATCTCAAAATAAAAAGGCCTATACTAAAAAAAACTATTGACAATTCCTTACAACTAATTAGAGAAAGAGTGTGGAATAGGGTTTCAATAAAGAAAGAAGTGTTCTCAAATTATAATTCAGGATGGATTTTAGCCAGAGGTCTCCCTTCCCCACATTTTGAGCATGGGAAAAAGTCGATCTCCTAAGCACAGCACACGCTCAAGCTTTCCCAGCACGAGCCGACAGTTCTGTATCAGCTATCAGGTTCTTCGATGGCCAAGTCTCTTTTAACAAAGTCTCTTGCCTTCGAGGCCTGATGTATCCAACAAACAAACACAAAGTTCAGTTTCACGTATACTTTGGGTGATGGATTCACCCTGGGTCCCCCTCTTCTGGGCGCTGATCCTTCACAAATTTGTATTCGACAAATAGATTAAACAGTTCCTTTTTCAATGCATTTTGGGTGACAACTGTCCACCCCGGATCTCCCTCTTTCAGGCTCAGACCCCTTTTAGACGTTCGCCTCCCTCTTCCAGGCTCACTGTGGCTTTTCTTACTTTCACGAATCTTAATGTCTTTTTAAACAGTTCTTTAGGCAACACCCGTTTTTGTCGGTTCCCCTCTGCCGGATTCAACTTTCGCCAACTTCTAAAACATACTGTTCATAGGGACTTCAGCAAACAGGACACATTTCCCGTAGCTTCTCAGTCATCGGTTGGTGAAAGACTTTCAACGGTAGAGAGGATTTTACAAGACCCGTGTATGACCACTTTGACCTCTTCTCAAGTGTAAAGACTGGAGGGGGTATCTGCACTCCTGCTCTCTATATGGCAGAGGAGAGGCACAGTGTACCCAGCCAAGATTCTCTATTATTGGTATTGTGGTCGAGCAATCAAGGCTTAGCTCTCAGGAGGTAATGCAAACTGGTTCTTAAGTACAGTGTAGCCCCCAAGCACCCACAAAGAAATGTCTACCCTCTGTATTAGTGAAAACACAGTCTTTATATAATTAAGGTTCAACGTTATATACACAATCACAATAACTCGCTTTGTGCTCAGTTAATCTACAATGGCAAATATATACACAGTTCTATGTGGTACCACAATTACTATCAGATTTCATTAAAGTGCATCAACTGGACTTAGTTTAAATGTCACACAAGTCAAGTAATAAAGAAAACCAACAATAGACATATGAGGAAAATCAGTTGGTTAGAAGAATAGGCAGAATACTGGCCCATTACCTAGACACAGTTCTGTGTAAAGATCCCCCCACCTGGGCAACCTGTAAATAAAGATATATCGTACAGGCTCAGTCCATATATTGTTCACAAGAGTCTTATTTCCTTCTAAATAGTTGTACAACCCCAATGTACCTGGAATAGCAGAGTTCGACGTAGGGTCGTCGACGGATCCTTCTTTAGCGGCTCCCCTTAAGGCAGGAGCCACTGATCGCCGAGAACCCACGAGGAAAAAGGGTGAACACTGTCATTGCAGCAGCAGCTTCGGTTCTTGCGGTGCTCATTAACGATCAGTCAAAAACATCCTGCAAGCTGAGGCGTGCAGTGCACCTCGATGACGAGTGCTCGTTGCCGCAAGGACTCAATGAAGAACTTTGGCCCAGCAAGGGCATCGAGTCGTCAGCATCACTGTGGTCTTCGGTAGCAGGAAACCCACCAGTGGATTCTCCTCGGTCGTCGGCGGCCTTGACTTTCTCCGGCAGGATGGAAGTGGTCGACGAAGATGAGCAAGGGAGTCCTTGTTTAAATGTTCTTATGCAAAGGAGCACTGCAGCTCCAGTCAGCGACGGCGGTCGTCGACGGGAATGGACTTCAATGTCCAGCGCTTTTGGTTGTGATTCTGTGGTGGTCCCCGTCTCCGGTCAGCAGACTTTCGAGGGTCTGACATCCAGGGAGCTTTGGCAAAGATCAGCTGGTGCACGATGGTCCCTCGTAGCTCGGGAAGAGGTCCCCTAGCCAGGTCCTCTCTTGGATCAGTTCCTTGAAGACACAGCAGCTTTCAGATTAGCGAAGGACAGCAGCAGCAGTTCTTCTTCTTCCAGTGGGCTTCAAAGTTAGGCACAGTTTCGACTTCAGCTTCTGAACGATTTCTAGCAGTGAGGGGCCCCCAGATATACTGTTCTGTCTCTCATTCATTCCGCTGGGTCACACTCAGGCAACCAATCACTCAGAAGGGCATTCAGCAGTCAGGCAGCCAATCAGGCTTGCAGTGCATTCAGGCCATCCTCCTCCCTCTCAGACACTCACAACAAGGAATGTGTATTGGGACTAGTACCCAGCCATTCAGCACTACACACTGCATTCATACCAGTTTCAGGCAGAGCTGTCTCAGGCTTTGTGTCACATACCAGAAACTAGACACCCATAACAAGAAGTGCATATTGATCAACCACTCCATTTACCCAGGTCCCACCCCAAGGGTGTACCCACAACATACAGTCACTGGGAAGGCTCCAGCCAGTCTGGCTTTGACTTCCCCACAATACCATATATGAAACTACCACCCAACAGCAGTCAGGGGGAAGGGACAGAGGCAGGGCTTCCCAGGACTTTGGGAAAAACAAGGTAACAGGCAAAAGAAAGCAAGAGGCCACAGGGGCCATCTTGTTTCCTATCAGGAATCAACTGATTCCAATGGCAGGGCCTGGGTATCCCCAAAATGGAACATACTCAGAGGACCTGTCAAATTCCGCATGGAGCTGACACCCGCCCATACCATGTAGGGGCACAAGGTTGTACCCCCACCCATGGGTGCCATAAGGGTAGCCCAAGGATCTGTACACCAAACCAAAAATAGGAAGAGCTGCACTGCAGGAGTCCGACTCCTGGGCAGAAAACAATACAGAACACATATGAAAAAGTACTAGAGGACAAGGACAGGGAGGCCCTGTCCCTCCAATGCATTTCCAGCATCACACCATGGGCTTCTGGTTACGGTAGTTTCTACCATTAGGTAATCACCCAGAGTGTTGCTGGTTTCCCCCTCTTTCATCAATGTATCATTTAAGCTTCTCAAAAGATCAAATTAGCCGCTGGCTATTCATCGTTCAACACAGTTCGGTTTCTTATCGGCTCTTCCTTTGACTTACCAGCTGTAATGAACTGATTGGCTTTCTTCTCCTTCGAGTCAAGGTTGGTATCATAGAGACCTGCGTCTCTCCCCAGTTCGGTTATCAGCAGAGGAGGGTCTCATGTACCATAGACATCTGCTGCAACACAGGTTGGCTACTGTTTGCAGTCTTATAATTCTCTCTGCGGAGGTTTCACAAGCCTTGGTCGGAAAGGGCAAGATCACTTTTCTCATTGTCACCCTCTCAGTCTGCGCTGTCTTTCTCCTCCCCTTGAACTGCCGAGCTGAGTTAGCTCTCACTTTGTGCGATCTGCCTTGCTCGTCCTGTGCTCTTGTGCTCCACCTTTTATCCCTGTGGGGAAGGGAAAGGGCTGTCAGGTTTGTGTAATTCTGGTCAATTGCCTGACTTTACCTTACCCTTGTATTGGGACATGTCAAGTAAGCAGCTCTGGTGTTAGTTTGTTGTCTTTCATGTTGTGCGAAAATGTTCATGTGGAAAAAGGGGGGTCAGTGTTTTGGTATATCCTACATGATAGGATGGGGAAAGGTATTGAAAGTAGGGGGATACCGCCTCTCAACCTTCATTGTCCTACTTCCACTCCCCTAGGAACCCCCCATCCAGGTGATTCTCCCTCACTGGTCCACCCCTAGGAACTGGATCCAATAGCGATTACCGTGTCCTGGCCGCCTGGATGACCGATTCCCAGGGACTAGCTAGGGAGACACCTTCAGGTTTCTCACAGGACATTATGATGTTTTGAGGAAAACAGTGGGTGTTGTAATGGTGGTGTTTAGATGGGATACCTGGGCCTCGTTGTTGATAACAAATTGCAAGGCACAGCTCACCTACACCAAGTTCGCAACAAAACAGCAAACCTAATTGGCATTATCAACTCATTTGCCAAAAGAGGAGGAGGCTATTCGATCGATACACTACTCAAAATGTATCAGGCAAAAATGTATTCAGTTATTCTTTATGGAGCTAAAATCTGGGCTACCAAAAATCTGGAAATGGTTATCAAATTGAAGTGTGGCCTGCTGAAGAGAATCCTCAGAATACCGAAATGAACCTCAATTGATATGATCTACTTGGAGTTCAATGTACTACCTATAGAATATAAAATCCAGCTTAGTAGCATGACCACTGCCTGGAAATTGGTTAATCCTTCTGCTCAGACTTTAATGCACCTATTACACACAGTAATGATGACATGTGCCACAACTATGCATCTGAGTCATTGTGCAAACATGAAGACACTCCTGAATCAGTAGACACTACAAGGTGCCTCTCCCTCCACAATGATGCTGGCTAGCTACAAACCTCATCTCAAGGCCTCAATGAAAGATTAAACAGTAAGCTAGTTGATTAGCTTTGCTTTTATCTTTCCTTTTTTCTGTCTGCTGAAAAGTTTTGTTCATTCAAAACTATATCACATAAAGAAAGAAATAATAATAAGTCATACCTTGCCCCAGCAACAAAAAAATTGCAAAATTGTTTTCACCCTTTATATAGCTTAATAACCAAGCTCTGAATTGAGATGTTGCAAATACAGCACATACATTTTGCGGATTACTTAAGAATAGTAGTGCCTTGCTTGTGCTTCGAATCCCAAGATGAATTAATATTGGTCTCAAATATCTCTGTCTGAGCCTCAAGGTCTTGTGGCAAATCAACAGAAAATGCAGTATATCTTCTTTTTTTAACCTACACAGTGGACATAAAGTAGACTCCTGAGTTCGCCAAACGGATGTGAAGCTCGCCGTAGCCAGCGTCCCTAATCAGAAGCAAAAGTATAGAGATTATTCGTACGCTATACTAATTAAGTCGGCATATACAATTCCAGACTTGCGCAGTCTGTTATCAATATAGTCAGGGCCAGTAGGCAGTTTCAGGGCATCACAGATTAAATCATTTTTCACCCAATTTTAATTGCTAAGCTTACTGTCTCTCTTCCAATCATGGAACAAGAGGTTGGATCTGTCCAAAGATTGCACAAATTCAACTTGGATAGAGCTTTCTTTTCATAACTCGGCCATTTCGAGCATCGGGCACTGTAGCACTGAAATGGCTAGGCTGTGCTGACGACATTGTCATCTTCGATTCAACCCCTGAGGCCTGCAGGCCACTTTGGACAATCTCAAGGCCTACACTGATCTTAATTCACTAAAAGTGAATACGATGAAGACCAATATCATGATCTTCTGCCTGCCCAGAAGAAATCTGAAGACGGTTAAGTGGAAGATGGATGGACAAACAATTGAAGTGATGAAAATGTACAAATACCTGGGCCTCGTTGTTGATAACAAATTGTAACAAGAGGTCGGATCTGTCCAAAGATTGCCCTAATTCAACTTGGAAGACCTTTCTTTTCATAACTCAGCCATTTCAAGCATCTGCCACCCTCTAACCTTAGAAGATGTAACAGTGCATCCTGATAGGATATTAAATCTTCCTTGTGCCACAGTCTTATTCAATATTTCGCTGGATCGAAACTCACCTTTGTCATCACTGATAAGACACCGAACTCCAAGTACATTAAAGAAGATGCGTACTCGGGGGCAAGAGTAACTATTTTTTTTAAATCTTCCTTTGACTGAATTGTAAGATATTTAAATGCATGTAGCCCCAAAATTCAGCCCTAATACTGCTGCTCGACAAGATTGTTTCTGGAATAGGTTATGGGCAGGGGAGACTGCACCCCTACTATGGCTCACAAACAAGGAATTCATGGCCCCATTATATTTTTCCATGGTGGTTTTTGCTTTAACTATTTGCGGCTCCCAACTTCCAACTTCCAGGAATCCAACCCCCAAGTAGTTAAAAAAAATCTACCCAATCGAGCAAAACATTCCCAATTCTAAAAGAGACTAACCTTTTTTTTGATGAACCGCCGGAAAACCATAATCTTTAATTTGTCGACATTTAATTTCAATTTTAGCTCTCAACATTTGGTCTGAAAAATTTGTAAAGCCTTTTTTCAACCTGCTGGGGTTGTAGAAATTATTGCTGCAACGTCTGCATAAAAGAGTTTTGGATATTTTTCTTAAGCCATTTTTGGGTAATCTTGGCACTCTTTCAGCAAAACTTCAATTATCTCTGATATGTAAATGTTAAAAAGCAAAGGAGCAAGGGCACATCCTTGCCTTACTACCCTGCTCACCATAAACACCTTATACATTCCGCCCTCATACCAAAGTGAACTTTCACCTGGTTTGGGGAATACAACGAAGAAATGATAGAGATTAACCTCTGGGGAGGCTTTCCGGGTTTCAAGTATATGCCACAAAGTAGCCCTTGACACAGAACCCAAAGCAGTTTTCAGATCTAAAAATGCGACATATAACTTCATCCTAGATAAAATTACATATTTTTGAATTACAAGAAACAGGCGAAAACATTGGTCGATAGTGCCTATGTTTTTCCTGAATCCAGCTTGATGTGGGTAAGTATTTGGTTAGCATCAGACCAAGACTGCAAGTGGCCAAGTAAGGATTTAGCAAATATTTTCCCAGCCCCATCTAACAAAGAGATAGGACAATAATTCAAAGGTGAATCTCTACAACATTTTTTCGATAGGGGGATAAGGCGGGATTTGTCTTGTAAAGAGAATGGAATTAACCTAACCCTAACCTCAGCCCCAACCCTAACCGCTAACCCTAACCCTAATCTAACCCTTAATGTAACCCTTAATCTAACCCTAGCCCCCACCCTAACCCCTAACCCTAATCTAACCCTTAATGTAACCCTTAATCTAACCCTAGCCCCAACCCTTACCCTAACCCTTAATCTAACCCTTAATCTAACCCTTAATCTAACCCTAAATCTAACCCTAACCCCTACCCTAACCCCTAGCCCTAATCTAACCCTTAATGTAACCCTTAACCTAACCCTAAACCTAGCCCTAGCCCCAACCCTAACCCCTAACCCTAACACTAACCCTATCCATCGAAATTAACCATCGAAAATTATTCAATCAATATGCTTTTCGATGGAAAGGCAATTCACTGAATAATTTTCTATGGTATGGTATTCGATGGTATGGCTTTCGATGGAAAGACCAGATACCGATGCAGGTGGTAGTGAGTAACAGGAGACATGTACTATGACAGTTCAGGAGTACATCTGAAGTGTTGAACTGAGATGACAAGTTTACACGCAGAGTTTACATGACTGTTTGAAAGCAGCCAATGAGGCAGTGTTAGAAACATGAAAACAGAATGGGTAAAAGGGCTGCCCTGTGCTATGGTGTTCGCATTCAGCACAGTAGTCCATGGACACCACACATGCCATTGGGTGTTTTAAGGATGCCTAGCATGGGAAGGGCACTGAGAGACCACGGACAGTTGTGGATGTTGTCGGACATCGGGGGATCAGTCAATCAGGTTTCCTGGGTGTGGTGTATAGGAAGAGAAGGTAGCAGGAGTTTTGTTTGGTGAGTGCACTGAAGATGGCTATGGCTATGTCTTTGAGGAAGCAGAGTGTAGGGATTCTGTGAGACTCTTGGATCCATTGGCTGAAGCTGTATTCTGAGCACTGTGGATTGTCTGAGAATCTTGAATTTGATGAATTTCGAGTTGCATGGTATCGAGTTCGAAGAATTAAGTGGGCCGAATTCCTCCTGTTTTGTAAGAATATGGTTCACTTGAAGCATCCGGACATCATTGTAATTCACTGTGTAGGCAACAGTTTGGGCTATGTTACCGGATTATCATTACAGTTTTGCAATGAAGGATACATCTGGGAAGTTGATGGAACTATTTCCACATTCGAAAATAATTTTTTATCAAATAGCTCAGAGACAAATGTGGATGCGTTCAAATTTATTTTGTCTACAAATTGGCATGGCATCGTATCATAATGAAAATATAAAATTTGATATTGTCAACATTTTTTGATTCGATGGAGTGCATATAGCTGATGTGGGCAATCAGATTTTTCTTGAAAATGTGAAAAATGCATTGAAGCAGTTTCTGTAAACACATAAAATATGGATTCAAGTATTGGTTAGAAGTTGCATTAAACAAAGATGAAAAATAGAAAAAAATAGAAGCACTTTCTGTGAAAGTTACAAATGATAAATGTTTCTGCAGAATATTTGTTAGTTACATAAAATGAAATAATAATAAAAAAATGTAAAAATCTAAATGAGAAAAAAGGTTCTTTTAAGAGCCACCATTTTTGCACAAAAAACTATTTAAATGATTTTCATTCCTCCACCTCACGCCTGGACTTTTCTAGTCACCAACTACTGCCCTGTCCGTGGACAATGTAGGCTGCAAAAGGGGCCTATGAGTTTTTTTTTTCAGTTCTCTTTCTCTACTGTGAAAGGTGGCTCCAAAGAGAACCATTGTTTGGGTGTACTTTGTGAGTTTGTATTTTTTTGGGCTTTTTAAAAAAAATTCAGAAGAGGCAAGGTAAGGTGGGGGAGGGAAGGGAGGCAAAGGAGGGAAGGGGCACCAACCACAGATATGAGGGGGCAGGTGGACAGAGGAAGATGTTGGGTGGGTAGTGTTTCTCGTGCTCCTTGACCACGACCTCAAAGGCACTACGAAACTGCTCCCCCATGCAGATCGGTACATTGCAGTACAAACATAGTACTGTGACCCTTACCTTTCGAATGTCAACCGCATTTGTTATGGCTTGCTGAGGCAGCCGCTGGTATCCTCTGCCCCACAGGAGTAGCCTGGGTGGTTGCAGGAGCAGTTGAGGAAGATGGGGTAGAGCTTGTGGATGGGGAACAACCTTTCTCAGAGTAACCAAGTGGTTGGATCCGGTGTGGCGGCATATGGCATTACAATAGTCAACTTTGCCCATATTGAGGGTTCTAGCCAGGATGATGTAGTTGGGAGCAGTGAGGAAAGGTCTACAGGCAGTGATAAGTTTGCAAGTATAGGATGAAGCTGATACCACAGTGTTTGTTTGTCATGTGAGCGATAATGTGGAATCGAGATAGATGCCTAATGTTTTGTATCATTAGAGACCTTTATGGCATTTCCATCAATAGTGAAAGATTTGAAGGCAATGTCCAGTTTTTTAAGTCTAAGGTGAGAGCCAAGGATGAATAACTCAGTTGTTTCATCATTTAGGCAAAGCCCATGATGCGCCACCCAAGCCTGGATGACTGTGTAAACCTCGTTAAGTGCTTTTGTGTCAATTGCGTGGTTACCAGTGATAGGGATGAGTATCTGGGTGTGGCCCGCATAATTCATGTAGGTGACACCCAGATAGTCAAGAATATCAAAGAGTGGCTTCGTGAACACATTGTATAAGGTGGGGGAAACACACAACCCTTGCAGGACCCCACATGGGACCGGCGACGGTTCAGCAGATGCGGAGGGTGAGAAGAACCTCATAGTTCTGTTTGCCAAGAAGGATCTGATCCAGGAGGTGGCTTCATCTGAGAAGTGAGCAGCTGTTTTCAGGTAATGGCAAAGAGTTTGGTGGTTGACCAAGTCAAACGCTGCCGATAAGTCAAGCAGAAGTAAGAGGGCCAGCTTGCCCTTATCTTTTATGTCTTCAATTTGCATTTTTAGGTCAATAAGTTTCTGTCCCGTGTCTAGGACGGAAGCCCGATTGCCGAAGGCCCAGAAGTTTGTTAGATTCTAAATATTTCTGGGATTTTTAATAGAAAGGGCACTGTAGTAATCGGTCTATAGTTAGAGAGGTTACAAGGGTCAAGGGTGGGTTTTTTGATTAAGGGGATGACCCAAGCATCCTTAAGGTTATCAGGGACAGTTCCTGATTTAAAGGATGCATTTATGAAGGTGGTGATGAAGGGAGCAAGGTCATGGGCGGCCTCCTTGATGACAGGTGCAGGGCATGAGTCACCTTGGCAATTGGAAGGTTTAAGCTTCTTGGTGATGTTTTCAACTTCCCAAGTGGACAAGGGTGAAAAACTGAATGGTTTGAATGAGTTCTCCGGAGTGGTGATATTATGGGTGGCGGAATTGGATACTGGATCTGAGAGTAGGTTGCATTTTTTAGTATTAATTTTAGTTTGTAGTGTAGATATTTTATCAAGGAGTGCCTTTTGGATGTTGGTGCACCAGGAGGTGTCAGTGATGCAATTGTCTAAAGGGGCTTTAGGGGACTCAAGTTCTTTAAGGATCTTGAAGAGCTCTTTAGTGTTGGATTCAGCTTGTACAATTTGTTTGTTGTAGGTGTCTTTTTGCTAGAAATATAGCTTCTTTGTAATTGGAGGAGGCCCTGGTCAATGTACTTTTATTAGCTTCTGAGGGGAGACTTTTCCAGAGTGACTCTGCTTTTCTTTTCACTTTGCAGAGTTCTCTTAAATGTGGTGTGAACCACGAGTTAAAATGGGGACGTGGTTTGGCTTTGCGCAATTTTAATGGAGCTATCGTGTTTAGTACTTTTAGAATGGCCTGGTTATAGATGTCCACTAGAACTGTGGGGTCAGAGTAAGATGAGGAAACGTTATTAAGAAGGGGAAGGATAAGTGGGAGAAGTTTCTCCTTTGTGATGTCTTTCTTGTTTCGGGTATGGATGGAGGGTGCAATGTTAGGTTTGGGGCTGTGGGAGGTAGATTTAATTGTGAATGTTATTTTATGATGATCAGACCAGATACATGGTGAGATTGACATCAGGTTAATCGTGCAGTTCAAGTCTGCAAGCCAATCAAGGGTTCTTCCTTTGATGTGTGTAGGCTTGTGGATATGGTGGGTGAATCCTAGATCCGATAATGTGCTGGCTAATTCAAGGGCTTTGGGATCATTCAGGTCTTGGAAGCCAAGATTGAAGTCTCCAAGTAGCATACATTGTGAGTTGGGCTTGGTGTTGGTAGCGAGGAGGGAAGAGATGTCCTCCAAGAAGGTGGAACTAGGTCCTGGTGGCCGATAGATAAGGTGCACTGTGGCGGTTTGGTTAGGTGATAGAGGCAGTTTGATAGATAGTGATTCAGCAGATGGGATCTGCAGATTTGGAATAGGTCTGACTTTGAGCAAACTCTTGAAGATGAAGGCAATGCCTGCGCCTTTAGCTTGATTGGTGTTCCTATCATATCTAATGATGGTGTAGTTATCTGGAATTGCCAAGGACAATGATGGACCAGCTGCTGCATGTAACCAAGTCTCCGTAATGGCAAGGAAGTCAAGGTCTACAGTTATAATGAAGTCGGAAATGTCGGGTGCATGAGCTGGGAGTGATCTGGTGTTGATAAGGGCAACTTTGATTATAGTGTCTTTAGCATTAAGCGTGCTGCTATCCAAGTGGGTAGAGCCATTTTTGTAGGTAGCAGTTGTAGTGCCAGTATTATTGTTAACAGTTATAGGGGTGTCCAGGTGCATGGGAGATTTGCTATTCATGCAAGGGTATGGACAAGGGCTTATTTGGCTGAGTCTTGATCCTAGTCTCAAATTTCTGAGGTAAATAGTACAAGGTTGGTTAGGCGTAAATGTAGGTTGATTGATATCTATTTTGGTTTGTAGACTAACTCTAGAGCCTAATATTTGATTTCTGAGATGGGTAGTGCATGGTTGGTTAGGTGTGGGTTTGGTGGCAAAGTGTTGTAGCCAAAGGGCAGGGGCGTTTAGGTAAAGGTTGATACAAGACATGGTGTCTATGGAAGTAAGGGTGTGCGAATGCGCGGTAGCTGAAGAAAGTAGAGGCCAGTGTTGAGAAGTTGTGAGATTAGGAACGTGGAAGGAACTAACAGCGTTGTGTTGTGACTTGTGCATGAAGTCAGTATGGGAATACAGTAGGTAGGTCCTAGTGTTGAGAGTAGACACAGAGATAAGTCTTATGATAAGGAACAGAATGGGAATGTGGAATGTCTGGAGCCAGTGCATGGTGGCGTGTGAGGTTAAGTAACTGAAGGGTGTGAGCGTTAGTTACTGTGAAGCTTCATATGCCTTGAAAACAACCTTGCAGAAATAGTCATGTTTTCTTAAAACTAGAATGCGTAGTTTGGCAGCCAGCCAAGAGAAGGCGCGCAGTAGATAAATGTTTTGAAACTTGCTCTGAACAGAGCTATGGTGTCTCCTAAATGGCTAACAGAAAAGATCATTTATTCCAGAGGCTAATTAACAGGAATAGTTTCCAGTTTGCGCTGAAAAATGACAATGGGCCTCATTATGACTCTGGCAGTAGCCATGCAAGTAAATACCGGCACGGCTGCTGCCGGAGTCATTTTTTTTCCGCCACCCAGCAATGGGGACTTACCGGGGCATTACAGCCCTGGCGGTCCCGGTAATTCCCCATTGCCGGGGTGCCAGAAAATATGACTCCACATTCCCATTTGAGTCGCATTGGACTCAAATGGGAATGGGGAGGACGGATGCAGCGGCACCATTCATGAATGGTGCCGGTGCATCCGTTGAGATCTGCTAGCGTGTGCCATTCTGTCCGCCAGGACAGACCAGGCGGGCTGAAAGGCACCAGCTCGCAGAACTCGTAGTTTGCCAGTCCGGAAACAACGGTACCGACAAGCTTACCGGTACCATTGTTTCCGGACCGGCAAACTCATAATGAGGCCCAATGAATAATGATGAAACAAACATATGTTGAGGAAAGCCCTTGTCTTTGAATTGAAATGTGCGAAGCAACTTAACCCCATAGTGGTGGGAATTTTGAAAAAGTCAGTGTTTTAAACTGGGGAGGATTACATGGCTGAGATTTTGTTTTAAATTGTATTGGTGGGAATTTTGAAAAAGTCAGTGTTTTAAACTGGGGAGGATTACATGGTTGAGATTTTGTTTTAAATTGTATTGTTTTTATGGTTAAAAGCTGTCCACAGCTGTGGGAGCATGTGCAGGCTAAAGAAAGCTTCAATGAGACATTGTTAAAAAAAATTGCAGAAGTTGTTTCTTGATGTAAAAAGGTTGGCTAAGTGATTCTGATGGAGTGGCGATGAATGCTTTTTGATGGGTGCATGTTAAGAGTTCCCCTTAAATTGTTTATTTTATGTGTGGCAAATAGCTGTGCAAATGAGAAGGGAATGAGGCATCTATTCTTTTGATAAAATGATTTTTGTCTGTTATGAAAGGAAAAAAGACAATTGCCAAATAGCAGAGCATTAGGAGTGCTTCAGGCCACCAAAGTGATGAAAATGCTGGGAGTTGGGAATAGAGGGAAGCGGCATAGGAGAAGTATTGCAATGCAATGTAAAGGTAGCATGAGGTGCAATGAATGCAAGTTAAAAGAATTCCACCAAATACATTGGGAACACATTAGACAGGTGCCAAGCAAGGGTACAGCATTTTCTTCACTGTACATCATGTCTGTGAAGTGTGAAGACATTCAGAGAACATTTTTAAATAAATGTGTCTAGAATCACACAGGTTGAAAAAAACGTAGTTGAGATTTAAAATGTAATTTTGGGTGCATATTGCAGTTAAAAGCAGGCTAATATTTTGGTGGATGTTATTGAACTAGGCACAGCAAATATCTATAAGGGAAACCAAGGATAAATAAGACAAAATACACTTTTTTGAAAACATGTTTTAAAATGCATGCAAAAAAAGAAAAACGTTCTCGTTAACATAAGGAGGCAGTGAGCAATGAAGGAAGGTATGCATGCACTGAGAAAGCATGTGCACACACACACACTCATGCACACATGCAAGCACACACACACACACACACACACACACACAGGTGCACACGTGATTTTGTGGAAGTGTAAGCAATTAATGAGCTATGGACAATGCATTTTTTTTAAAACACACTCACTCTCGCAAACAGGTATTCACACACATGCACACAGGATGTTTTGTTTTACATTTGGAATGATAGCTGACATGGAAAATAGCTAGTCATGTTCGAAGAAATCGAAAAGACAGATGGTGTGTTTATATTTAAGATTACTGAGATTCTTGCAGTACGGAAGCAGGAATAAAAAACAGTTGCAGTATTTCACTGCAGTATGTCAGACTCTGTTTGAAGTAGACATGAACGCGCTTGGAGAAGCAAGGCAAGTGGGAGTGAAGACAAACTCAGGAAACAGGAATGCAGCAACTATCACACTTCTTGCGCACACTGCTGCCAAAGAAAAAATGATAAGGAAAGTATTGCGAAAGACAGGCTGGTTCAAAGGGAGAGTATCAATAATATGCCGTAGGAAGGGCAAGGTTGGCGAGTGAAGAAAAAAGTTGGGAATGCGGCAATCAGTGGGCGCGCCGTGGGCAAATAATTAAGCACCAGATGGATCAAGGAAGGAATGGTACATGCGAAGAGGCAAGGGAACAGATTTTAGAGGAAGAGATGGTTTTTAGAAAAACCAAAAAAAGATTTAAAAAATATTCAGAATGGTGACTGTGCAAACAGGGATAACAGAAGAACTCCTCCTGTGCATTAAATGTATGAGATAACAGCGCATATTGCACACGCATATAAAAACCAAGGATATGCAGATTGAACAAATCTCAAGAGAGATACCTGTTTTGCCTCAAGCATTAGAGCATTGTCTTTGGACAGGCTGACGTTAAAAAGAGACTAGAAAGGTGATAGTCACACTAGTTAGGGACAAGATATGTCAGTCCAATAAGGGGAAACCTGTCAAGGGGAGCAGGGCACTGATGCATGTGATCCCGAGGGGAGGGGTGTTCTCAGACAGACAAAGAAGTGGGACGGTCGTACCTGGACTTAACTAAACCGGATGCCAGAGCCTATTGTGTGGCCATACCAACTTAAAAGACAATCTTTTAGAAAGAGGGGGGACAGCACACCCCCTAGTATATAGCTCACAAGTTAAGGAAGGGTTTGCCCAGGATCAGACATTGTACCAGACAAAAGCGCTGGGAGGGCAACAGGCACAGCAGCCAGGAAAGGTACAAAACAGATTTATTGCAGAGGGCAATTGGAGTGAGCCCCATGCAGATTCAGCAAATACGCAAACACAGGATAAATATTGACACCCATGATGGAAGGTGCCAGCATGGGAGAAAGAAATCCTGTGACAGGACTAGGGGTATGTGTGTTTCCACAGTAGGGCAGCTCATAGGGTAACTTGATATATTCAGAATTATTAGTTACACTAGGCCCCAAAAAGTGTCAAGAATCAATATGGCAGGGGAGAGGAAAAATCTTTGTTTTATTAATGAACACTGGGACTGTGTGTTTATGCGATGAAGGCAGAAAGGTGTTGAATGATTATCAGAAGATTGAGGGTTCTTTTGAAACTACAAATGGAGTGTCTTTGTTAATGAGTTATTAGTCTCTGAAGGAGAGTGTGTTATGGTGGATCTTTGTTATATTTGTGGCATGCACTTGTCAATGGTTTAAGAAGGGAGTAGATGACAAGGTTTAACATGATGATTTTTCATAAGGATGAAGGGATAGTGTGTTCCACCTTTTGGAATGCACCATTTTAAATATGGGTGAATTCATAGCAGTGTGCACAGGGCAAGAGGTCATGTGAGGTGTTTCTGGTGAAACCGGAGGTTTTGGTATTGGAAAATGAGCATAGTGCTATACATGGCTTTGTGGCCTAGTGGAGAAAAATTACGAGAATATTTGATGAATTCAGTTTCAGACCATGGATACTTACGGATAAAGAGGGGGGACAGGTTAACCCCATGAAATTAGAAGCAGTCATGAGTATACAAGAAAATGGCAAATGATCAAGGGAGTGGACAATAAGAGCGGACCGTGGAGTCCAGTGATGGTCCTCAAGAAAGGGTCCAGGTTGATTGACGTCACTGATGATGACATATCTAGATAAGGCTTAACAAAGGATGAAGTGGTGTTTCTTTGAGAGCATCACACACTGAAAAAGAGAACAAGGAAAGATCGTATTGCATCTGGCAATAATGTAGCAGAATCCAGCATACTTTCATGAAGGCTTAGAGAAAAAGCCAAATAATTTAAATATTTGAATTTTGAGAAAATAAATACCACCAATTAAGGTTGCTGGCCATAATTGAACAATTTAGTGTATTCCAATAAAAAAGCTAATGGGAGAGATGAAGGGCCACAGGAGTATGATGGGCCAAGGTTGTTTTGATTATAGGGGAAAAAACCTCTAGTAAAAGTGCACGAAAGAACATACGGTGGTAGGTAAAATAACATTATTGAATGTATTTAATGGTGTTGGTTTATATTTTCTAGATGAAGATTGTTGATCTTTCTTGAACACGGGAGGAATGTCTAGTTGGCCTTAATGGGGAAAAAGCATTATACCACGATAAAGGTAAAGTATTAGTGAGTAGAGAGAGAAGAACAAGGTGAGTACTGGTTTACACCACAGTGTGTGTGAACACACTGTTGATCATTATTAAAAGTAAGAAGACCCAGGTGAGTACAGAAAGAAAAAAGGCAGTTAGGGATACAGTATTTTAATTATGTAGCCTTTTTTCCAAGATAGGTGCAAACAGGTGTGAGCATAGAGTAGCATATAGATGCAAGCATGGCCACCTCATACAACACAGGACATAGAAGATGTCAAATAAAAGGTGGGTAACCTTTATAAATTTGATAATTGGCAAGATGCGAAAACCGGTAGATTTGGCAGAAGTGAAGGAAATATTTAGAATAGGCACAATGATGAGTGTCTTATGACAAAGCCATTATTACACACACTTAAAATAGCACAAAAGGAGAACACTGCCTTGAGTTGGACACAAGAAATGCATACTGCCTTTAGCACCCTGAAAGAATTCATTTCCACAGCTCCCGTCCTAGCGACACCTGATTATGACAGGGAATTTTACTTATTTTCACACTGCAATGGAACGCTGATGACAGCAGTATTAACGCAAAAAACATTGCTGGGCCACAAGCCACTGGCCTATTACAGCAGCACTCTTGATGCAGTTATGCCAGGACACTTCGCATGCGAACGGGCTCTCGCAGCCGCAGCGTTCGTCATTGAAAAGAGCGCCACAATAGTGATAACAATGAGTGACGCTGTTCGTGGAGCACTCATTGTTTGCCATCCTCGAGAGGTCAAAAAGCACACTGACAACACTGAGAGCTACTGCCTATAAGATAATATTGTCTAGTGCAAACATACACATAGTAAGATGCAGGACAGTGAACCCAGCAACATTCCTCACCGAGGCATGCACAGTTGAGGACATGCAAAACCATGATTGCACCACCTACAGGGGGGAAGATGAGAACACACCCACAGCAAATGAAGATGCACTCATAGAAGGGGAGGTATGTTTTGCAGCTGGGTCAGCATCAATTAATTGTGAAACAGGTGAAAGACATGTAGGAGCAGCAGGGGTGAGAATGGAGGAGGGAGAGTATGAGATCATTGTACAAAAACGACTGCCAGCACATTTCTCGGTGCAAGCAGGCGAGTTGGTGGCACTCATTGGAGCCCTGCACGCACCTAGAGGAAGCACAGTGACAATATACACAGACTCGGCATATATGACAACAACAGTGCATCGGGGATGTTAGGGAGAATTCTCCAGAATGGCTAATTTCCCTTACCTACTGAGTCCCTCAGTAGCATTTCTGGAATTCTAGGATTTATTTTTTTCACCTGGTAAGAGTGTGAGCCTTTTCCCCCATTCTTACATGTGTTTTGCTGTATGTTTTACATTTTTGTGTTCATAGACTATGGAGTCTCACCTACTCCATAGGCATCATCTTTTTACTGTGTGTCACACAGCACCTTCAGTGCAATGACACAGGGTTGTCTTTTTCCGACTTCCCACTCTGAACTCCATTTTCTGAGGCCGACTACTGTCCCCCAGAACATATAAAGTTGCCATGGACTTTATTAGTCTTTTTAAATTCACAGACCCAGTACAAACTTTCTTACATAGAGTACTGGAAAGGGTTAATAGTTATCCCTTTTTGTCTATCTCTCATGGAACATTATTTTGTTCCCCTTTCTTTAAGTTTTGGCTGGTGGCAGTGGTATCTACCATTTTTTCCCTACCGCGATCTATGAGAATAGCCTTAGTACTGTTTTGGGCTAAGTTAGTAGCCTCGAACTTTAATCCGCTGGACCCCTTTATTTTATTTCGGTTCCGGCTGGGTTTATTCGCCATTTCTTTTTGTAAAGGTCTTTCTCGTGTTTTACTCTGCGCGCCAAACCAGGTTTGGTTCCTTTGTTCGCCGTCCTTTGGCGGGCTTCTGCACAGAAGCCCTCCTTAGGCGTCTGAATGTCTGAGGGGGACAGGATGTGAGGGAGGGGTTTGAGACTCCCTGCATAGTGTCTCCTTGGAGACCCATGTCGCACTTTGTATGATTGGCTGTGGTGACTGTCCCACCAGGACAGCCACCCTGCTGTGTGAATGGGGGAAAACTGCATAAAGAGCAGGTCTCTGGGACTTGGAAGGCAGAGTCAGCACTGGATCGAGAGAACCGAAGAGAAGCTGAAAGAAGAGGACCACTACCATGACTGAATCTCCCGGTGAAGACCTGCTACGGGTCAGAATTTCCAAATTTCGACGACAGAGAAGATCTGCAAGGAATCTTCTTCCCTTGAGCTGGTGGGACCAACCAGTTCGGCAAACTCCAAGCCAGGCCTCCCTCCTCTGGTCGAATTTGCTGTGCACAGCTACAGTGAACCGCATAGCCAGGAGGACCGGACCCTGCTTGGGTTTTAAGGAGCGCAACTTTTATTTGTCGCTTTGTTCTGCTGCTGGTTTCTTCCCTGGGCAGTGCAGGACCCTCCAGTCTTCCTCCTTCATGTCAGTCCCACAGTTGTTTCAGGAACCGTGAGCCTGCAGGATCTGCCAGGAATGTCTGCCTCAGCTACAGCATTCTTCTGCTCTAAAGGTACTGTGTAAACCCGGTTGTTCGTTCAGTCCGACCACAGTGAAAGTGTTTGAAATCTTTTGCCAATCCAAGGGCTTGTCCTTCTCTACTCTTTTAAGTAACTTTTCTTCTGACCAACTTCATTTCGAACTCTTGGCAAAGACTTAACCATGAACTACTCTGAACTGTGTGATCCTCTGCAAAGACTCTGAACCATAGACATTGGCCCAGGCCTATTGAATTGAATCCTCATTGTAACCAGCCTTTTCTAGATTGACCTGCCTACTTACTTGTTGGTGCTGCTTAATTCTGTATAATATTGTCTTTCCCTCCCTTTTTAAATTGCTGGAGTGCCATTTTGGTCAAACTTCATTTTGAGCTTAACTTGTCCAGAATTCATTGGGTGTTGTGTAGTATATTACGATTGTGATTTTCTCCTGCTTTACTTTACTGAGTCAGTGTTTGCTTGAACCATAGTAATTGCTATCCTTTGTGTAACTTCTGATACTGCTCACTTTACTCTTGCGATAAGTCTGGCTGCTCAGCCATCACTACCACTTTACTGTGTAGTACAGGCTTGTACCAAAGGTGAATTTGTACTGTCACTTGTAGTCTTAATTGTGTGTGGTGTTCCCAAAGGGTACTGCATATGATTTTGCCTAACAGGGGACTAGCACGTTGGGGGAGGAGAGGATTTAGATGAGCAGATGGGGCCCCCGTACAGCATGCTGAGCTACTCATGGAACCAATTGAGGCCCTAAAAGAACCCACAGTGGTAGCACTGGTAAAATGCCAAGCCCACACAAATAATAGTGACGTCATCTCACTAGAGAACGCGGCAGCAAATGCTGCCGCAAAAGAAGCCACTTATATAGCAAAAGAAATGCCTGGGGAATTTGTACTGCAAAAGCATGTAGAGGAAGGGCAAGTTGAAGGGTATAACTCGATGCCAGTCTCGCAAATAATTGAACTACAGCAAGATGCCCGAAAAGAAAGAATTATGGGGTAAAAGAGGGTGTAGTCAGTCAGCAACGGACCTCTTATGGAGACAAAAGAGCACAGGTAAAGTAGTAATGCCAGTTAAACCATTAGAGATAGCATTTCAACAGCTCCAATTCCCAGCCCACAATGCAAAACAACATATTGCTGCCGAGATACAAGAAAACTGGTTTGTGCCCGGATTGCATGAACATGTGTCTAAAATGACTATCGCATGCACCACATACCAAACATACAATTCAGGGATGACACTAAGAACACTGAGAGGAACACTGCCCTGGCCCATTGGACCATTCCGTGAACTGCACATTGACTACGCAGACATGGGAGAAAGGTGCAATGGATCACAATACTTGATAGTGGTGGTCTGCCCGTTCTCTCTTTGGGCGAAAGCGGGTCCCTGCACACACCCAGATGCGAAATGTGTGGCAACATTTTTAGTAAAGGAATTGTTTCCCAGCTAGGGAATTTGTCACGTACTATGCTCAGACAACAGAACGTATTTCGTCAATGACCTGTTCAAAGCAGTGACCACGATGTTGGGTATTACCCACAAATTGTGCTCGATTTATCACCTGCAAGCAAACGGCGTCATGGAAAAAATCACCGGACTTTTGAAAAGCAGACTGTCAAAATGATGCCACACCCTAAAGAAAAACTGGGTGTACTGCTTGCCGTTAGCACTGTTTGAGCTCAGGAACCAGCCTAGTAAAGACCACCACTTGTCCCCACATGAAATAGTGACAGGGAGATGCATGAACACAGCCCTCTCGCCCCTGCATAGACAGTCAGATGCACACAGGAGCGCAACGGTGTTGGGGGAAGAATGTCAAGAATATTTAAGAAAACTGACCAAAACAGCTAGCTGCTCCCTTCACACAGGAGAATGAGAGTGACACTATGACACCGGCCACGACAGTCCAAACTGCCAATTGATGCCAGGAGAAATGATATACGTGCGTAGCTTTGTGCGACGGTGGAATGCACCCAGATTCCATGGCCCTTATGAAGTAAAATATTGCACACCCACCGCACAGAAGGTGAAGGGCCTTAGATACTGGATCCACTTATCTTACGTACGAAAGGCTTACAACAGTGTAATGCCAGAACAAGAGCAGGAAAGTACAGAGAGGACTATGCAAACATAAGGAAATAAGAAAGGGAGGGAGGGTACAAGACTGCAATGAAAAATATATAACAATGAAAATGAGAAGCATATGTATGTAAGAGAGAAATGTGCAATATTAAGAATAACATAAATATGAAAAGTAAAAATGGATTGCAATAAAGAGTAATGTAAAATGAAAATGGAAGATAAAATATGAATTAACAAGCTAGATATGTGTACTTAACTCCTTTACATTTCACTCTGTAGGATGATCAATCACAATGATGGGGGCCCCCAGTGCCAACATCATAAGTGTACATAGAGATAGTAGAAGGATTAATATTTTAAGATTATATTCGTACAAATGCAGAGTATGTTTTTGTGCAATTGCTTTGTTTTCTATGATGTTTGGTCTTGTAATATATTGGGCAGTATCATTTATATCAATAGATATAAAGGAGGGAGGAGGAGGAGTGACCTCAAAAAACAACGATCCCATCTGATATGGGATGGCTTCAAACTAATATGGGTACATGGGACCTAGAAGAATGCCACACACAATGTAAATGACACACTCCTTAGTGGTCCCACAGTTGCTTACAATGATTCTGAGTTTAATATTTATGAAATGAATGACCCAGACCCTCTGGTACTTTTGTGGCCCAGTGATGAACTGTATTCCACCACACAATCTACCTCAAATGATATTACTAATAGCAATAATATTAGGACAGACAATGAGTGGGACATGGGGAAAATGGGTGGGATACTTCCAATGGGATACAGGGGAAAAAAGGGAGAGAGCAAACGGCCCAGGGGGAAAAAGAAGAAGAAAAAGGGGGGGCGGTACGAGAGAGATATGACGAATATCATTGGTTGGGGTTAGACACGATAGAAGACCCCCAGCACCCACAACAATCTAAGAAATGGTACCCAGATATGAGTACAACGGCAAAGTAGACGACAAATGAGAGCTGCTATGTGTGCTCATTGATACCGCACGCCTCAGGAACTCCTAAAGTTCCGTTGCCACAAGAGTCACCTGTTGCAGAGGCTCAATGTTTACTACATTTCAGACTGTGCAGAATAAAAAACACTTTTCAAGCACACACTGTTTCATTCGAAATGCTACAGAACGAGAAGATGTGTTACCACAAGCCAAAAGGAGTAGTCTGCCTGAAGGAGCCTTTTCTTGTAATAAAAGGAACATTGTTTTTGGACAATAAATGGTAAGAAGAACAAATAATGTGTAAAGCAGAAGCACTACGAGGATTGTCAGATGAAAAGCTGCAGTGGATTCAAAGAACATGTGCCCCGATATGGTGACAGCATATCACAAAACTAACATGGGTCACAGCCCTTGAAAAGCCTTTCAAGCTGCAACGAGAAATCTTGTATGAGTTATGTTTCCATGGAGAAGGAAGAACACATCTGGGCACAAATAAGAACTGCAACAAAACGCGCATTATTCCAGACATGAAGAAGGGCACCGCTGCACTGATGGACACTTACTGGGTTTGCGGCAAACAGGCGTACCTGCACCTTCCACAATCATGGAGGGGCACATGTGCCCTGGCAAGCAATGCTGCATTCCGCCCTAATGGTGATACCTGAGAGCCACATCCAAGGGGGTGAGGGAGCTGCTGGTAACCAAGCATCCTGAACTCCTGCCAACAACTGAAAACCCCCCCACATACGTCTCCTCTGAGGAACAGCTGCAAAGCACAGTCTCGCAAAAACGAAGATCATCAAACTACATTTCCAAAGCATCGTCTGAACTCTTGGTCCAAGTTCCTGATCGCTTCAAACTTTTTACGTCTGCTGAGACGTTTTTCACATCCCTCATCCCAAGCATCCAGGCGCGAGCAAATGTAAAATGGCTTCAGATCACTCGCTGGGAGCTGATCCAACTGGCCAACGACACAGAAGAATGATTCAACATGATAAAGGTGGAGCTACGGGCCCTTTGGTGGATGACAATGCAGAAAAGGTATGTTCTAGACCTGTTAACAGCAATGGACGGTGGTGTTTGCTGAAAAATCGGGAGCGCATTTTGCACATTTGTACCCTCTGCAGACGCGGACAACGGAACACTATCCCACGTAATGGCAGCAGTGCACAACCTTGGCGAATGGATGAAAGAAGGAGTGCAGCCCAACACTTGGTTCGACAATATGTTCTCATGGGTCCCGTCCTGGCTCGGGTGACTGTTAAGTTGCTGATACCCATCGTCGTTTTTTTGCTTTTAAATTTTTGTGTGTGCCAATTAGGACTTAGATGCTGCGCAAATGCAGTGCCAAACAGTGCAAAGATGATGGTGACAATGGGACATGCAACAGGAGTGGTGCAGATGACACATGAGGCACAAGTTCAAACTGGGGATGACTCAGAGTCAAAATACAGAATGACAGCTATATATAACACTGGGTATATTGTAGACTCATTCGGCCTCATTACAAGAAGGGCGGTAAGGGGTTAACGGTGCCAGTAAAGGCGCCGGAGCCATTAACCCCATACCGCCCTATTACGAGGTCCAGATGTCCTTAGCGGGTCCCGCGAAGGGGCCAGCATGCTAACAACGGGCCTGTCATTAACAGGCCCGTTGTTAGCATGCTCCCCATTCCCATTGGGGGCCCAAATGGGAATGGGGATGGTCTGGGTTCCCTGCATGGGGAAATACCGGGCCCTCCAAAGTCAGAATGGCCCGGTATTTCCCCATTCAGGGAACCCAGACCCGGACCTGAGTTTGGAGGCAACCATGTCCTTATTAAGGGCATGGCTACCTCCAAACTCGTAACGAGGCCCATTGTATCAGACCACAATTAAAGAGCCCCATGAATTGCAATGGTATGATGAGGTTTGGGTAGATCTGGAGGGGGATGGGGGTTGTATCTATATGACATGAACCCCTAATGAGTATGCATGAGCAGGGGAAAGCCAAGAGCAGTGTGAAGGGCCTGGATGCCACGAAAGGGAACACCCACCTGGGATGAAGCAATAGCAGAAGAAAATGAACGTAAAAGGCTAGGAGAGGTACAATATTCGTTACTTAAGTAAGGGAATGTAAGGGAGGAAAGATCTTTTTGGCCCCCTCCCCTTCATTCCTATCCCCACATGCACACTATGCTCGTCCCGCAGCTGACCATGCGCCACTGGCCAAGGTTCTGGTCAGCCTTGGGGCAACACATACACGTGCACCACCCGTGTAGAGGAGGTCCTGAGCATGATTCACACCCCTACCACCCACTTTGAAGTGCCAGGAACGTTCACGCTGAAATATGTGACGTATGATGAGCAAATAAACCAGCAGAGAGCCGCAGTGGGGCTCTGTCCAGTACCAATTCGACTGACAGCACCTATTGAAGTACTGACACCTAAGAAAACCTGGACAGTGAGGTACCCATTGAGAAAACCATATTGACAAATGAGACAGAATGACGATTGTCAAAATGCAATACCTGAAGAAGCCAAAAAGATACTAAAAGAAGATGAATGGTGACATCACAAGAACCCGGACTGACACATATATAGAAGATATAACGACCTGTGAATGATGAAAAGAGACAAAACACCATGGATAAGTGACATCCTGAATCTAAAGTGAAATAAGTGATGTCAAATGTTAGAAACTTATGCCATGAGCGTGATGAAGATATTCAACCAGTTTATACGTGTACATATGCACAGTAACCGCAATAAGCTAAGAAAATCATGAGGCTTGCTTAAGCTTAGTGGTAAGTTAGAGTGCGGCAAGCAACACTTATACATATATACCTCAAAAGGAGCACCTTATACAAGTATACTTCCACTATGCATAAAAGCAGAATCAATTAAAGGTCGAAAGAGAAGAGCCTTGCAGCAAGCAAATCGAGAATTAAAGACAGAGAAAAACTCAGACGAGGGCAAGTCATGCCAAGAAGCCAAGGTTGTATTGTGGGTCTACTGTGGGTCTATTGGCAGAAATAGACCCACAGTAGATACAATTAATGAAGAGAAGAACAGAGTATCCTATTCTGAAAGGTCAAGATAAGCCACAGATGGCAGATGGCTGGCCTAATTAAATCAAATATATGAATTGCATGAAGAATAATACAATTTCACGGTGTCAAAATCACATGACCGAGCAAGCAGAAGGGATGAAACTTTCACACCTACGCATGGACTTGTGCCATGCCCAGGCGCCTTGACTTTTCCAGACCAAAAAGCAGTCTCCAGGCCAAAATACAAAGAAATAATTGAGACATGACCACTGGAGTGATGATTGATTGTTTCAATAATTGGAGGGAGGCTGGGGGTGCAGACGGACTCCCTGTACCTGGCCGGCTATTCTGCACGCTGCTAAAATGGTGGAAAAGCATGAGTGGGGTTGATGCCAACCCAATCATAGTGGACCAAGTAATCTGGGGTCTGATAGTTAACAGAACCAATGAGACGTCGTACTTTTAGTGACGTCTACAGTAGCCATTTTGAAGGAGGGCTTAGATGCCCCACCTGACAATGTTTATCCAATCCTCTCACTTCGTTACCATATACAGCTATAGCACCTATATAAAAGTTACCTTCTTAGAACCAATCAAGTTGTATGCTAAGTTTTGAGATATTACACCTCAGTGATGACAAGTTTTTGTATAAATTATGTGTTTTTTATGAAATTAAGTGCAGTTGAAGCAAGAAAGAAGATTGAGTGACTGCTGATATTCATAACTCCCCATTTCATGTACTTGTCATTAAACAGACTCCCTTTGCCAAACTATCGAGTTCTCATTATTGATTTGATGCAAGAGTATTAATCTGCATTCCCATCCATCTCGAGGGTACTGCTACTCATTTTAAAGTGCTATTGGGTAACCCACAGCTATATGGTCCGGTTGGGGTCCTAGTGCACACTTGGTAGGAGAGATAGGGTGGTTATCGATTAAGATAAGACACCCATTGACCGTCGACAGAAGTAACTCTAGGTCCTCTGCACTATCACAAGTCCTTACCCATCTGGCTAAGTAGACTGAGAGGCTCCCCGTAGATAGTGGTTAGCATAAACTGCAAAGCCTGCAGGTTGAGGTCTAAAGAAACCTGTGCCTTCCCCCACGGACCACTTCCCACTTCTACGAGCAGCTGAACCGGATGAAAAGAAGGGAGCGGCGATAGCGAAGGCGGTGATCCCGAGCATCCAGAGAGGAAAAAAAATGTGAACTGTGAGTGAAAAAGACTAAATACTTTGGCAAACAGTTGCCTGCCTTAGAACAAGTAAGGGAAGGTAAAGGAGGAAGGTGGGATAAAAATAATGTCAGAGTAAGAGTAGAATGTATAAATAAGGGGAAGAAATATTGACTCGAGGGTGGCCAAGCAATAGACAGAGGATACCAGGAGGTTACACGAGAATAGAGGATACCGAGAGGATACCCGAGCAGAGAGAGGATACGCCCAAATACCTACGCTTTAATATAGCGATTAGAAGAAGCCTGCATTTAAAGTCCTGAACAAATAGGGTGCAGTAGGAAACCAGGATCGATGAAAGAGGTGATCTGAAGGAAATGGGCTTACACTCCATGTTGGAGTAAATGATAGGGGCATGAGATTTGTTTAGCCGGCCGGGAGTCTGTCTAGTCTGTTACGTCTGTCTTATGTTTTTTTTTCTATGACGTCACGAGGTAAGACATCTTTTGGGAAAACAGCATGAAAATTACGCGATTGTGTAGCTAGGATGTTGTATGACATGAATTGGTGGTTGTTGTTTGAAAAAGTAAAAAGAGATTTTTTGTGAAAAACGAGATTGGAGCTTGCGACGATTGATGCTTCCTCATACTATTGATTTTGTTTAAGAAACGTGAAACATAATAAAGAGTTGTATGAGCAGAAGATAAATACATTTAAGAATGGAATACATTACACCATTAGTACACATGTGCAAACAGTTGCCAAAACATGCACCTAAGCTGAAGAAGTACAGTGCAGAATCGGTTAAAGGAACCGCCCACAAAATGTTTATGCCATGGCCCCAGGGTGGATCGCTATCTAAAACGGTCCTGCAGCACATGATGACATATTTGCACGCCACATATACTGGAAAAAAGTTAGATAAACGCTTCTGCACCACATGCCACGTCTGAAACAAAAAGCGAAGCTAGTAAAGACGAAGGATTATACCCGTTGAGGGAACTTAAAGCAGCCATGGGATATAGCAACCCGGCATATGAGTCACCTATGCAAAGTAGTGAGGAAAACCCAGACAAAGACAGAGATAGAGATATCACCTCCAAAGTCCCAAGGGACAAGGAGAGGTGCAAGAAAGAAAAAGGAGACCAGGCACAAGCAAGTACATCTCTCGATACGAGTAGAGAGGGAAAGAGATGGAAAGGAGATGAGGATGGAATTGGTGAGATGGTATTCACTCAGAACAAATGGATGGGAGGTCAGATTCTATTGAAGCTTGATGGTAAAGGCATTAGGACGTGAGACAAAAGGGAGAGGCAGATGATTCAAAAAGGCAAGAAAAGGAAAAGGAAAGTGGATTGAGGGATGAAAGAATTAGGAAAAAAGATAGACAGAGATGAGAGCAGTTTTATCGCGAAGAACAAGAAAGAAAACGCGATCATAAGCCAAGAGCAGCTAATAATCAGGACAGGCAAGAACAACGAAGAATAGAGGAAGAAGAACAAAAGATAAGGGAGAAGAGAATAAAAAGATGAAGGGATGAGGAAATACCAAGGGCAAATGAACATAGAGATGCAAAGAAACAGGAAGAAGATAGGGTCAGAGAGGAAGCACAAAGAGTTTGATGACGACATAGAACGTAAGCGAAGACAGAGAGCAAGAGATCTTGAATATCTGGAAAGAGAGGTTAAAAAACCCAATCCAGTAGTAGACTGGGAGGACATAGAAGAATTCTTTCCTGAGTACGATTCAGTACCAGGCACATCTAGGGCAAATATTGAAGATGACTTCGACACCAGAAGCATTGGGGAAATGATCGATAACATATAGGATGAAATGAGGCTAGAACAGGTACCCCAAGGGAAAGGAGAGGACGAGTGTCTTGAGAGCACTCAGTTGTATGACACTGAGGACTCCACCAGAAGTAGCAGAAATAGAGAGCTGTCCCTAGATAGGTTGACACCCAATAGGAATGAGGAAGATGAGAGGAGTTACACGAGTTGGGCACAGACAATATCAGATGCAGAAAGAGAGGATTATGAAGAAAAAGGAAGAAGAGAGAAGACACAAAAAACCCCTTCTCGAGGGGAAAGGGAATAAGATGGTCAGATTCTAGCGAGTCTGCACCTAAGGCATCAGTGTCAGCCACACAATCAGACCGACACAAAGGAGTATTTTACTGTCAGAGGGGGGTGTCTCCACTGACCTATGTGAGCAGACTAAGGACGTTACCAGGTAGACGGTGCTGCGGGAATATTACCCCTCCAGTGGATAGAAAAATGATGAGGGAAGAAAAGGAGTGCCATGTTTTACAATTCCCATTGCTTGAGAAAGGAGGAACGGGGCCACAGTATATACCCTGGCCACACATGGATGAAGAAAATCTGAAAAATAAGCTTCCAATGTTGACATCGGGAGCTGGAAAGTGGATACATGAGCTAGAAAAAATGACGGGAGGGAACACGTTAGCTATAGGGGATATCAAGGGTCTTTTAATCACCATACTTGGTGATAGAGCTGACGATGTGTGGACACGAGCTGGTTATCCTGGTATGACTACAGTTAATACTGCGCACGATGGAGCTCCATTTAACAATTGCAGAGCCGTGGTATGGAAAGCATTACGATTGCTATACCCGGATACTTCCGACATGGCAGCCACAATGACACGTAAAATGAGTTCCATGTGTTAATTCCGCCGCAAAAATATCAAAATGCAAAAATATTGCCATATTTTTGTGGCAAAATTCATACATGGACAGTGCGGGGGACACCCCCGCAATCCCTGCATCATTTTATTATGTGGAGGGGACACCCCCGCAACCCCGGCTCCCACATAATATCCCCAACAGAAATAACGCCTATGGCGAACCAAACGGCCATATCTACGGCAATATTTTTGTTGGGGATATTATGTAGTGATACCGTAAAATGAAGGAGTCAGAGGATCCTTTGCTTTACATCCAGAATTTCGAAGACGCTTGGGTACTTGAAACGTGGGAATCTTGGGGGAAATCTATACCCGTGTTTTACCATATACTATGCCAAGGGCTGCCAGATCAGGTACAGGTACAGAAGCAGCTCAAGAAATTGGTAGGGATCGAGGCCAAACCCTGGTCTGAAATACAGTTGAGCATAGCTCACTATTGCAGGCAGCTGCAAGAAAAGAATCGCAAAAAAGAGGCTGCACGAAAAGCTGAAGAGGCAAAGTTAGTGCTGAAGAAATTATCAAAGTATGCCATTGAAGGGGCAATGATAACTAGCAACAGCAGGTTAATCAGGCAATAACAGGTTTTACCCCAGAGGGAGAGGCTTTCGAGGAAGAGGATGACAGAGTAATCAGGGAGGTTTCCAGAATAATCAGGGAGGTTTTCAAAACATGCTAAATGGCAATCAGCATATGTCAAATGGGCAAATTATCAGACCACCGCCTATATGTTGGACGTGTGGGATGACAGGGCATCTAGCACGCACATGCAGAAGTCAAGGCATGGTTCAAACCAATCAAGGAACTAGAGTAGGAACAGTGAATCCACCTGTGTTTTTACAACATGGTGGAAATGGAGTTGCACAAAATCACACGGTGCAACAGCAAGCACCAGGAGCACAGCAACGCTTGCAACCTCAGAACTTGATACATTTTCCACAAGGACAGTCTCAACAGTCACCAATGCAACTGTCACAGACAACAAGTGCAGGACAGGCATTGAACTCTGTAATAAGAGCCAACACTGGTGATGGAGGAAGTCCATTCACACAACATGGCACAAAGTTATATATGGATTAGAACCTGATGTGTTCTATTCTATCAGTGACACCAGACCCTCATGAGGAACCAAGGGTAGATGTCCTTATAGGGGATAAAGAATTATCACAAGAGAGGTCCCCCAGAAAATGATGGTGGCACAAAAACATCCTGAATATTTTGATGACGACATGGCCCAGGTGCCTGTCTCAGTATGGACCAAAGGCCCCTTTGATGTAGGCTTGTTGAAAGGAGTAGGAGAAGTAAGGATTAAGCTGAAACCAGGAGCATTTCTACCAACAGCACGACAATATTCCATGTCTAGGGAAGCAGATGAAGAGATTTTTAAGACAATTTCTGCTATGATGGAGCAGGGCATCTTAGTGACATCAGAGTCGTCATGCAACAATGCAGTTTACCCTATCAAAAAATCAAAGGGAGGGTCTTTGTGTTTAATCCAGGACCTTAGGCTAATAAATGATATTGTAGAGGCTGAGTTTCCTCTAGTCCCTAACCCATCCACAATCCGATGTAATATACCCATTGAGGCAAAATATTTCACAGTGATTGACTTGAAAAGTGAATTTTTCTCAATCTCATTGCACAAAGACTCCCAAGTTTTGACGTCAATCACGTTCAGACAAATGCGTCTGAAAAGCACAAGGTTACCTCAAGGGTACTGTGAGTCTCCTTCAATTTTCAACAGAGTCCTACAGATGGACTTAAGCAATATTGCATTGGAAAGTGTTGTCTTGCAATATGTAGACAACATCTTAATATGCAGCACAACAGAAGAAACGTGCAGACACGATTCTGTTCAGCTATTGACTGTATTGGCTAAGAAATGATATAAAGTTAACAAAAAGAAGTTACAATACTATCAACAAGAAGTGCTGTACATAGGCCAGCTGATATCACATGAGGGGCAAAGGGTTACCCCTGAAAGGGCTGAAGCCATATTGAACACAGCCATGCCACACATGATAAAACAGATGCAGAGTTTTCGAGAATTATGCTATTATGTCAAAGCAAGGGTTTTTGACTACAGCTCATATACCAACGCCCTTGTTGCAAGCCCTAAAGAAGGCACAGGGGACGAAGAAAAAATGTAATGGACTGACACTATGGAAGAAGGATTTATTGAACTAAAGAGGGCCATTTGCACGGCACCAGTTTTAGGAATTCTTAGTTATGCAGAGGAATTCTACCTGTTTTCACACACAAATGGCAGTGTTATGACCGCAGTCTCACACAGAGAACCACATTGGGGTACAAGCCCCTGGCATACTACAGTGGAAATCTGGACCCAGTGATGAGGGGTCACTTCCCATGTGAACAAAGTTTAGCTGCCGCAGCGTTCACCATAGAGAAGGCTACAACCATTGTGATGGGATGCTCAATGACGATGTTCATCGAACACGCACTAGTTGCTATTCTAGAAAAACCAAAAGGCACATTGACATCTCAGAGAGCTTCTGCTTATGAAGTGATCATATCAAATCCATCGATTAAGATAATATGATGCAAAATAGTCAACCCAGCTATGTTTATAGCAGAACCAGTCACTGAAGGTGAGCCGAGCCATGACTGCGCAAATTATGAAGAATTCTATGATGAGATTTCCAGAGTGAAAGAAAATGCATTGGCAGAAGGGGAAATTGTCTTTGTTGACGGTTCTTCAAAGATACACAGGCACCGCTGTGATGAAACACATGGCAAATGGAGAATTTCAAGTACTTATTAGTGCATGATTACCATCTCATTACTCAGCACAGGCTGCAGAATTATTGGCGTTGATACTCGCACTTGAAAATCACGCAGACCAGGAAGTAACAGTGTACAATGACTCTGCCTATGTGACATCAACAGTGCACGCAGGTTTAGCGTGCTGGAAAAGGAGGGGTTACCTCCAAGTGGATGGCACGCCGGTACAGCACACAACCATATTGGACAGACTCATTAAGGCACTACAGCTCCCAGTGCGCATAGCGGTCGTGAAATGCGCCACCCACAAGAAAGGGACAGATTTTATCTCACAAGGAAATCAAGCAGCAGACACAGAAGCCAAGCTTGTGTCTACCAAAGACAAAGTTATAATGGATGTGGAAATAACTGATGTGCATGAGAGAATGATTGTTGCACAAAGTGAACCTGACAGTTATAACAACATGGAGAAACCCCAATTAATGGAACTCCAAGGGGAGGCACCACAGGAGGAACAAAATCTCTGGAAGCGGCGAGAGAGTTCTTTAAACCCCTCCGAGAGCTTGTGGTGACAAGGCAGCACTGGTTTACCAGTGATGCCGATAGCCCTATTGAAGATTGCACTGCAACAGTTGTATTATCCAGCACACATGACAAAAGAGAATCTAGCAGCAACGCTTGCTGAAGACTGGTTTATACTGAAGTTAGCAGGGCACGTTGATTTTTTATGGTGAACTGTATAATCTGCTAACAGTTCACGGCTGGGCACGCACTACAAGTAATTAGAGGAGTCATCCCAAGGCCCAATGGACCTTTTTTTCAGCACTTGCATGTTGATTATGTCGATATGATTCAAGTATGTAACGGGTACAGGTGCTTAATTGTTGTGGTGTGTCCATTCTCTAGATAGATGGATAGAAACAGATCCATGTACACACCCAGACTCTACCTGTGCGGCAACATTTTTGGTAAGAGAGGTTTTTCCCAGATGGGGAGTGTGTGAGGTTTTAAGATCAGAATGGGACTCACTTTGTTAATGCAGTCTTTGTGCAGATTAGCTTGTTGCTTGGTATAAAGCACAAGTTCTCTTCAGCGTATCATCCTCAAGGTAATGGTATCTGTGAGAAGCTCAACGGCTTGTTAAAGGAAAGGATAGCCAAGTTGAAGCTTACTCTAAAGAAGGGATGGCTACACTGCCTTCCATTAGCTCTGTATGCACTCAGAAACCAGCCTGGTTCTCACCATCACCTTACGCCGCACAAGATCATAACAGGCAGAAGGATGCACATGCCACTGACAACCTGAGATAGAGCTAGGTGTGATGCTCAGCCAACAGAAAAAGTCTTAGGGTCTGAAATGTAAAATTACCTGAACTGCATGACATCCTGTCTTACTGTAATTTCAGGACAGCTGCAGCAACGACAAAAAGGGTCCAGGGCAGCACAGAACACAGAAGGAGATACTACAACAAACCAAGTTCAGGGTTTACGTGTTCTACCCATATTTCCTGTAGACACGGTCCTTATGAGAAACCACACGAGAAAGAAGTGGGACGAGCCAAGGTTACACGGTCCAATCAGGGTGGAGGATGTCACTCGCTCTGCGGTTAAGCTACAAGGAAAAAGAGCTTGGATATTTCTGGGTGACATCAAGCTATACATCGGAGAAGGCCCCTTGCCCACACCCCAACGCGTAGAGACTACAGACAATTGGGAAGAACCACAGCACGTGCTGACGAGATCCATGACGAGGAAGAAGGACGCATGACCAGCCAGACAAAGAACTTTTTGCAAATTGTTGCTTAAATTGGACACTTCCTCTGAGCAAAAAAGGGGGTAAGGGCATAAAACACAGACACTCTGTGCATCCTATTTACAGGGTGAAGAAGAAAAATTGCACGTATAAGCCACAACATAGTCTGTTGACTTTGAACTTTGGAGTGAGGCACACTGAAGCCTTGATAAGAAAAGGATATGCCAAATTTTGATTGAGGACACACAAACTGGAAGCAAATACAGTACCCAGACTCTTTCTACACAAGAACCTTATTTGGACTGACTTATGGTGTCCCACAGTAGTGACATCACAAAGGACATTTTAACATACTTCGAGTTAGTACTGAGATCATACCCGTCGTTAGTGGGAAGGCTCACTAACATCACTGAATTTCTGCAAGACCCTGAAAACGAAAAGACAATAAGGAGGCTGCTCATTGTGATTGCTGAGCAGTTCCTTCTACTTCCAGATTACAGTGAGGACAAAACAAATGTCCCAAGCTGTAATGCCGGTGATAATTCACAGGAAGAAATATACACTTAAATAACTGGCAGGTTATCCCAAAGACTCACCGGTACCTCTCTTCCTCTCCTTGTGACTGTGACCTTCCAGCAGTGGAAGAATCTGCTTGTTCCAACCGGGGGGACGAATGTGAAAAGCCTCCCAGATACCCCTTCTCCCCACTAGAAAACCAGAGAGGAGAAGAGATCCCAGGGAAACCCTCTGGGGAAGAAAACCCTGTGTCGACGGCTGCGGGAAAGTAATCTTCAATGCAGCGGAGATTCAGGTGAAGTCCGGAGACTGGTGGTCTTGAAAAAGAAAGAAAATGGTAAGTACTTGCAGATAGGTGAGAGGTGGAAATGTAAGAGATTATGATTCAGATTACCCTTAAACAAGAGTGGGATGCGAGGAAAGGTGCCAGCCGGAAACTTCTGAGAATCCCTAGGGTAGCATGAAATAGTGAGATTAGAACGAGTAAGAGGACTGGATAGAATCGGGTTGAGGCCACGGGAGAATCTTTTACCTGGATAGAAAGAAGGGCAGAGCTTGTAGTTGATTCAGCAGGGAAGGGTTTGGAGCGAACGGGTGCGGTACCCGTGTCGCGTATGTCTGTAGATGTAAAAAAGGGAGAAGGTAATTGAGTAGGGAGACGATTGGAAGGTGGAGGATCAGTGTCAATGTGACGGATCTCGGAGAGCCCTGAATGTCGCTTACCGCGTTCCGGAAAGGAACCGGTGAGCTGTTTGGAGCGAGAAGGTGTTGGAGTCCGGGGAGTCGGGAAACAGAGACGTGTTACGGTAGGCACTGAAATCGAGATAGGATAAAGATTGTTTAAGATACAGAACGGTTAGTAATATGCAAGACGTATCAGGAAGATCCTAGATGCGAACTCACGGAGCGTTGTTGTTGAGGAGTAGCAACGCATCCGTGCGTCGTTCACAGGAACAGATAAACCTTCTCTCGGGTAGGGGGACGGTACTTCCTGGATACTGAGGCGTGCAACATCTAGACCTGCATCTTTAGTTGCGGCGGCCATCTTGCCAGTAAAAATGGCCGACACCCACCGTCCCAAGGTCCATCGATGCCACAAGGACCAACGCCTTCGGAGAGGCGTGACACAAGCAGATGAAGCAGTGAATAGGATAGTCAGCGTGTTATCCTTTCACTTAATTGAAGACTATCCAGATCTTGTTGGGAAACGCACTGACGTCTTGACATTTCTTCAAGATCCAGCAGACACTGAACGTTTGAGCATAATCTTGAACGGAATCATAATTCAGGTTGCTCTTGAAGCTCATCGAAATCACAGAATCTGCCCACAGTGCAGTAAAGACAAGACGAATGTCCCTGTCACCAGAAGATAGCATGTTGGTGAGCAATGTCTTCTTTTGCCTAATTGAGGACTTTCCAGAACTTGGGGGGAGCCCTGCCAGTGTTCACGTCCTCACTTTCATCAGAGATCCAGCAAATTCTACACCGTTGAGCATGCTCCTGCATGGTATTGTAATGCAAGTTGAACTTTCTAATCATCAGAATTTCAGGAGAAGACTGTAAACTTTCCGCTGAGGGACAGATCGAGGCAGTATTGAAAGAAAGAACAAGTTACTTACCAACTGTAACGTTCTTTCGATTGGATGTTCCACCCACGTATTCCTCATCTTAGATATATTTGCCAGCTTGCTGCTTCTTTCGGAATTTTTTTCACCAGAGGGTGCTGTGCTCGAGGCCTCGTAGCTTGGTCCCTCGAAGCCCACCATCGAGCACAACGTCATCCGTCGTACAAAGGGCTCGAGCCGCGCCCGTTGGTTCAGTTCTGGTTTTTTGATGTTAATGGTCGCGTCAGTTGAATCCTGAGTTGGCAGATGTCAGGCTCTTAAGGAAGCACAAGCGGGAGAAAGGTGCGGACCCAGCGAGGGCCTGGGGAGGCCCCGATCGCCGGGCACACTCTTGCAGGACAGCACAGACAAGGAGGCAGCGGGAGAGCCTGCCGAAGAGTGGAGCCTAGGCATTCCGCGCCGGCTCCCACCCCTCGGGGGCCTGGCTGGAGCACCATCACTGGCCGGGAAGTCAAGAAAGTCTGCAAGGGGAGAGAGGACCGCACACCCCTGTGAGCCCTGCCCTCCGACAATAGGGGAGCGGGGTGGCCCAGAGAGGCGACCCCAGTATCATACGCGAGAGCGAGGGACACGCCTTGCCCCGGGAGGCGTGCTGCCACTGGGCGACAGACGGTTCCGTCGGCCCTGGAGTGAGAACATATCCCCTGAGCACAGCTGCTACAAAGGGTGCGATTTGCCAACAAGGTAAAAGGGACAAGAGGCACACCTGGCAGCGTGGTGCTCGGGCAAAAGCTGGCTAGACGGGCGCCCACATCGGCCCATACAGCGTACACAGCGGACTGGGCGCTATGGGGAAGGACAGGCCGAGGAAGCTTCACGCCCAAAGCAAAATGGATCAGTACACCATTCCTCCTCCCCAGCCCACTGAACACTACCCGCAACTCTCAGACGACATGGAGATGGACAAAGGAATATCACTCAAAAACATCATGGCCGCCATTACCGACTCCCGCACGTCCATGGAGCAGAAAATGGATGGAATTAGCATGGATGTCTCCCTCCTCAGGCACGACCTCCAAAAACTGACGGCACGCACCGGGGAAGCTGAGCAGCGCATTTCCACTACGGAGGACAGAATGAACACCGTGCAACAGCAGCTTCATAACACAATGTCCAAACTGAAGGTGCTGGAAGACAGAATTGAAGAGGGAGAGGGCAGTTCCAGGCGCAATAATGTGCGCATCCTGGGTATACCCGAAAAGGCAGAAGGCCCCTGCATGGAACTCTTTCTAGAACAATGGCTTTCCGACCTATACGAGCCTGATGCCTTTTCCAAGTTCTTTTCCATAGAAAGGGCACATAGGGTGCCCACGGGCAGGCCACCGCCTGGAGCCCCTCCACGAACTGTGATAGCACGATTCTTAAATTACAGAGACCGCGACGCCCTGCTGCAACACGCACGCACCAAGGGAGCGGTCACGTTGAATGGCTCCAAAATCGCCTTTTTTCTGGATTACACGAGGGAAGTGCAAAGGGCAAGGCAATCCTTCGACTCCCTGAAAAGACAGCTACACACGATGGGCGTGAAATACGGCCTGCTCTTCCCTGCACAGCTCAAGATCTACCATAAAGGCACAACAGTCCATTTTAGTGACCCTAAGGAGGCTTGGCGCTGGGCCGAGCAAAACATAGAGGGAGACTCGTCCGCCCCCCCGCGAAAATAGGGGGAGGAATCGAAGACCTCCGCCAGACCAGCGGCGAGAAACCCACCGACCACCACCGCAGGACCCACAGGAAGACCTAGGGGGTTGATAACCCCCCACCCTTCACCACAGCTGTCAATTCTGTGTCCATACAGAGATACTCAAGTCAGACCTTAGATCTTCCCACAGTACACACACACACACAATGATAGGCAGCACATATCCACCTGTAGCGGCCGGGGTATGCCCTAAGCCCTACGATAGAAAGAGAGCCCCCCACCCCCGAGAGTGCAATAAATTCCAGGCGTAGTTAATGCGTGGATTCCCTCAGGGATCACCTTTAGAGGAGTGCTACCTTCCCCCCGAGCTCTTCCTAGAGGAAGGCCACTTGTATTTTGATATTAAGTTTGGTGCATGTTAGGTGTCCAGTTGACACCATAGAATCTTTGTTTGGGCGACCGATGCTTCTAGTTGGGAGGAGTATGGGGTGGGGGGTTTTGGGTGTGTTAAGCACAGCTTCATCAGGGACCTGTAAAACTAATAGAGGAACATGGCCAGGAATGTTGCCAGTACACCACGGGCATATTTTCAACAGGCGCATAACGCTGCCGGTGATAAGCAGGGCAGCCACCGACACATACTCACACGGCAGGGTATCGTATTAAAGTCTACACTCTCAGAACACTGAGGCTCATGTCGTGGAACGTCAATGCAATTAAGCGCCGCCTGGTGCCTCTAACCGGACGTTGCTACTTGCACAAAAAAGATTGCAAAGCATAGCGATGGACAATGCGCGCCAAGCGCACACTGCAATGAGAGCAAGGATCTATGAAACCGGTGACAAGACAGGCAAGATGCTGGCATGGCTAGAAAGGAAGGAGCAGGGACGTAGGTATGTCCGGAGACTCGAAGCGGACGGATCAAACGCAAGGGTGACGGACCAGGAAATAACCCAGGGCTTCGCGGAATACTACGCAGAGCTATACAGTAAATCCACAACCCCGATGGACGCTACGATTATGAACTGAATTGAAACCCCTACCCTGAATTAAGCGCAGAAGCAACGATTGGAGCGGGAGATCACGGAGGATGAGATCCTAGCCGCCATTTCTGGGCTCCAGACCGGTAAGATGCCTGGTCCAAACGGCTTCCCGGTAGAGCTATGGCGAAGGGTGGGTACTAACGTGATAGCCCCCAGCTCCTGCAAATGTACCTCCATGCACATGAAAAGGGCATTCTCCCTCCAGATCTCCGAGAAGCAACAATTGTAGTGATCCCTAAACCAGACAAGCCCCCAGACAGATGTAGCTCGTACAGGCCCATCTCACTCATCAACTCTGAAACTAAAATACTGGCGAAGCTGCTAGCAGACCGTCTACAAGAGGTAATTCCCTCCTTGATCCACCCAGACCAGTGCGGTTTCATGCCACAAAGATCAACTTGCATGAATCTCTGCAGACTATTCGCGGCTTTGGAAAGAGCCGACAGCACACAGGGACCTCTGGCCCTGTTAGCAATTGACTTTGAAAAAGCCTTGATTCGGTGAGATGGGAAGCTGTCTGGACCATTATGCGCCGCATGGGCTTTGGCGAGAACTTCATGAGTTGGGTGAGGCTGCTATACGAATCCCCGGTTGCTAGGACCAGGGTCAACGGTTGGCGATCAGAACTGTTCGGTCTGGGAAGGGGTACAAGGCAGGGCTGCCCACTATTGGCCATGATTTTTGCTATTGCGATCGAACCCCTGGTGATCCTGTTGTGAAACGACTTAACATGGGAGGGTTTCCGGTGGTCCGATACCTGGGAAGACAGAATATCCCTTTACGCGGATGACCTACTCATCTAGCTGCGGGACCCAAATACATCCTGCCCCAGAGTCGTGCAGCTGCTGGGCCAATATGAGGCATTCTGTGGACTACGTGTGAACTGGTCCAAGTCCATCCTTTTCCCTATAGGGAACACTCCATCGTTGAGTCTGGCGACCGGCCCCTACCAAATCGAGAAGGAGCAATTCAAATACCTGGGGATACACATTACAATGCACCTTAATGAATATACTGCCCTGAACCTTTCCCCCTTGGTGGCAAAATTTGCAGATGACACTCGCCACTGGATCTCCTTGCCTCTGACACTGATGGGTAGGGCAGCATTGTTTAAAATGATCACCCTCCCGAAATGTCTATACATCCTGCAAAATGCGCCATTGTATATCGACCAAAGGGACTTCCACAAAATCGAATGCACCCTCCGGAAACTGCTCTGGAAAGGAGGCCATCCAAGAATTGCTCTTGCAACCCTTCAGAGATCCGTCTGGGAGGAGGGGATCGGGCTGCCCAGGATGCAATCATACTACTGGGCCAGTCAGATGGAGGTGGTAAACGACATGCTTCATGGTGACGGGAGTCACCCGCACATCAAGGGCTTCCGCTGCAACACTACAAACAAGCCAATAGAGCACCTCTACAGAGACTTGGACCGCCCTCTGAAATCTGACATGGCATCCCACATAACGAGAATCTGGAAAGAAGCGCTTCGATTCTTGGGGTGGGGTGGGAAAACAACACTGGCCCAGCCGTTGTGGAACAATTGCAACCTTCCCGAAGTACGGAAACTGCCGAAATGGCCCGAATGGACCCAGCGTGGAATCTCCACCATTAGAGATGTGGTACAGGAAGACAATCTGGCAACGTTCGAGACAATGCAAGAAAGGTTCTCCCTGCCGGACACAGAAAGGTTCCACAACATGCAGCTAAATCATGCCTGGATAGCCCACCGACGGACCACACAAGATCTGCCCGAAAGCGCCCTGCTTGAACGTAACATAGTCCTGGATCGAGTAGAGCGGAAGGTCACCTCCACCATGTACACTGTAATAACCTCCTTCGCAACATCAGAACTATCCAGCCTGAAAACAAAATGGGAACGAGATGTGGGCCCCCTCCTTCCCGAAGACTGGACGGAGGCCCTGATGTACCCGCGTGAAACCACCATCTCTTCGAGACTCCGACTCGTCCAGCTGAAGATCCTGCATCGCACATACTACCCGAGAGTGGCACTCTTCCGATGGGACAGGGCCGCGGACACAAAGTGCCTACGCTGCAGGCGAAAGGAAGGTACCTTTTTTCATATCCTATGGGACTGTAGTAGTATTCAGTTGCTCTGGCAGAAATGCTGCGATAAACTGTCTAACTTTCTGGGAAAGACGATACAGAGGCTTCTGGGGGTCTCTGGGGAAACTGACTTATCTCGCTATGAGAAACTGCTGTGGTCAACTGCGTTCGCAGTCCTTAGGTGGAACATCGCACAACTATGGGGTTCAGAGCGCACACCCAGCTATGACCAGTGGGTCATGGACGTGGACATATGTGCGGTAATGGAGCACAGGGTGTACAAAGCAAGAGGGTGCCCCCAAAAGGCAGGGAAAATATGGAGAAGATGGGAAGAGGACGGCTGAAGGCCAGGGCTGACCCTGTATCCGCTGTGACTGTGTGAAACCCATTGAAAGGGTAATACTAACTCTGTTAAGAGCGCCCTGTGCCATGAAATCATCCTATGTGCTATTCAACGGTCTGTTGAACCAAGGTCCCTGAAGCTGAGTTCGTAATGGTTATTGTTGCTTCTTTTGATTACTCTGCTCTCTTCCCACCACACCCCTTCCTTGGCACTCCCCCCCTTCCTTCTCTCCCTCTTCCCCCTTTCCTCCCCTCCCCCCTCCTACTCTCCCCTCCCTTCCCCCCTCCCTAGAATGTTGAGAGATGTTTGTAATGATGTTTTCACTTTAAAAACCAATAAAATCTTTGATCCAAAAAAAAAAAGAATGTTACAGTTGGTAAGTAACTTGTTCTTCGAATGGATTGTGTCCTCCCACGTATTCCTCATCTTAGATAGACTCCCATAGCAGTTGTAATTCAGAAGAGGAGGGAGTACCATAGTTCTTCAATTATGCACAGAATGAAGGACGGCTTTCGCAAAAAGGCCTCCTTGGTAAGAAGTGGTGTCTAAACAATAATGTTTTGTAAAAGTGTGCATTGATGACCAAGTGGCCGCAGCACAAATGTCTTGCACTGGGACACCCCTCTGAAGAGCAGTGGAAGTTGCTATGCCCCTGGTTGAATGAGCCCTTAACCATGTGGAGGCTCCTTCCCAGCCAATTTGTAACACTCAGATATTGCTAGGATAATCCATCTGGATATAGTTTGCTTGGACACATCAAGGCCCAATTTGTGTCCAGTATACCCGACAAACAATTGATCTGTTTGTCTAAATCTTTCCAGCCTAGATATGTAGAAACTGAGAGCCCTCTTAGGGTCTAGTCTGTGAAATCTTTCCTCCTCTTTACTAGCGTGCGGAGGAGGATAGAAAGATGGTACAGTGTTTTTTTGTGACAGATGGAAATCCGAAACTGTTTTAGGTAGGAAAAAAGGCTTGGCCTTTAAAACAACTTTGTCTTTATGGAAAACTGTGTGAGGGGGCTTGCAAGAAAGCACCTGCAACTCACTCACCCTGTGGGCTGAAGTTAGAGCCACTAATAAAACGGTTTTAAAAGTTAGGAACCTTAAAGGACAAGAATGTAAAGGCTCAAAAGGTGCACACATAAGAAACTTTAAAGCTAAATTTAAATCCCAAATGGGATCTTGGAAAGGTGTAGGAGGGAACTCATTTGTTAATCCTTTAAGAAATTGGATAACTAAAGGCATTTTGAAATATGAAACTTCTTCTGAGGAGCGCTTGAAGATGGATAGCGCTGCCAAATATCCTTTAATAGTTCCAACTTGGAGCCCCGAGTTGGCTAGGTGTAATAGAAAGGAAAGCACCATGAGTGGTACATTGGACGGGATCCACATTCTTATCCCTGCACCAGTTATTGAATTTCTTCCAATGACACCAGTATAAGGATTTTGTTGCTGGCATCCTGGCCGAAAGCAAAATCTCCATAACATCATCCGGGAGGTCCCAATCCTTATATCTCAACCTCTCAGAAGCCAAGCGTGAAGGCTGAGTGCCTTGACCGCTGGATGGAGAACCCGACCTTCCTCTTGCGAGAGAAGATGCTCTCTTTGTGGAAGACGTATTGGAGGGCAGATGGACATGTCCAGAAGGTCCGAGTACCACGTCCTGCTGGCCCAATCTGGGGCAATTAGGATCATGATTTTCCTGAACTTTTTCAACCACCTGATTACGTGAGGAATCACGGGGACTGGAGGAAACGCATAAAGGAGTGGAAATATCCAGTCCACTATGAACACGTCCCCTAGAGCTCCTCTCAGGGAAAATTCCCTTGAGCAATACAGTTCACATTTCCGATTGGCACTGGTCGCGAACAGATCTACTTGAGGTCTTCCCCAAAGGGCGAAGATATCTTGAAGGACTTCCTGAGCTACCTGCCACTCGTGGGAGACTGTGCTCTGCCTGCTCAGAGTGTCCGACGCCGTGTTCAGCTCTCCGGCTAGGTGAACTGCCGACAGAGAGATTCCTTCTTGCATTGCCCAGAACCAGAGCTGCATTGCCTCTCTGCACAGCGGGAGTGATCCTACGCTTCCTCTTTTGTTGAGGTAGTACATGGCCACTGTGTTGTCCCTCATTATCAGGACATTTTTCCCTGTACAGAGGGCAGGAAAGCCTTCAGCGCTAGTCTGATTGCTCTCAGCTCCAAAAGGTTGATGTGTAGTTTGGACTCTGATGGAGACCAATGACCGCTGATTGTCAGATCGTTGGTGTAGGCTCCCCACCCCGTGAGTGAGGCGTCCGTCTCTACTGTCATCGGTTGCCAAAAAGGTTCCCCCTTGAGGATATTCTCCTTGCAAGCCCACCATAGGAGGTCTTGAGCCACTTTGGTCGGGACTTGTAGAAGGTCTGACATCTCCCCCGGAAACTTGGACCATTCAGTCCTGAGGGCCCACTGAAGGGATCTCATCCTCAATCTGGCCTCTGGCACGAGAAAAATGCAGGATGCCATGAGGCCTAGCAACTTTAGGAAGTCGAACGCCGGTAGATGTTGGGCATTCTGAAATTTTGTTACCATCTGCAGAATGTGGTGAGCTCTTTCCTCGGGAGGCGAGGCTTTCCCTGAGGTGGTGTCCAGGACCGCTCTGATGAATTGGAGTCTTTGGCTCAGAATCATTTGTGACTCCTTGTAATTGAGGGAGAAGACCAATTTGTGTAGGAAGTGACAGGTCATGGCCAGATGTCCTTGGGCCAGTTCAGGTGAACTTGCCCTGATTAGCCAATAGTCCAGATAAGGGTAGATGTGAATCCCCTCTCTCCTGAGACTCGCTGCCACTACCGCCATTAGTTTGGTGAAGATCCTCGGGCAGAGGTCAGCCCAAATGGCAGAACTCGAATCTGATAGTGAGATCCGCCAATTGCGAACCTCAGGTCCTTTCTGTGTTTGGGATGGATTGGCACATGAAAGTAAGCTTCCTGAAGGTCCAATGAAACCAGCCAGTCCTGAAGCTGAAGAGCCTGAAGGATCTGAAAAAGGGTTAACATCTTGAACTTGTCCTTCCTGAGGAATTTGTTCAAATTTCTCAAGTCCAAGATGGGTCTCAATCCTCTGTCCTTTTTGGGAATGAAAAAATACGGGGAGTACCAACCCTTGTTCCTCTCTGCTACAGGTACATGTTCTATTGCACCTTTCTCTAGCAGGGTTAAAATCTCCTGCATAAGGAGCGGGTCTGGAATTTTTACAGAATTGGCTCCCGGTGGATGATCTTGAGGCCTTTGATGAAAAGGAAGACAGTAACCATGGGTCACTATTTCTAGTGCCCAGGCATCTGATGTAATGCCCCACCTGTCATGATCTCTGCTTCCAAAAGGTCAGGACTTACCCAACTCCCTTGGAAGCAGACCCATAACTCAGGTTCCAAGTGCCAACCAGTCCCAATTGGGACCTTTTGGACCCTGTCCTGGCGCCAGTGGCACCAGGCTCATAAATATGCCCAGTCCCAGCGCTGGAAGCGCCGGGCTCATAATGCTTGGGTGGACTTACCTGCAGCAGACCATGCTGCTTACTTACCTGCCAGTTGAGCCTCTGATCCTCTTCTGTTTGGGACTACTTTTCCTGTTGGGTGGGGCAGGAGCCACTCCCTAGATTCAGAACACTGGAACTCTTCTGGAGTGCAGGAACTCTTTTCTTACCTAGGCGAGGCCGTGGAAGGAGACACCTAAGCACTACAGGAGGCTATTTAAACCACACCCGATGGATGAATCTTGCTTTGCGTTATTCTGCATCCTCTGCAGCAGAACGCTCATCGTGTCTTCTGCATCTGATCCTGGGCCTAAAGGAAAAAGGCTTACCATCCTGAATCCAGTCTTCAGCAACACCTATAAAGACAAGAAAGAACAGGTTAGCACTACGGTCTTCAGTGACAGCGCATCTCATACCTGGTCCATCGGCTGTCACCAACGCCTCGCACTGCATTCCGGCATCTGAAAGACAACGGCTTACCTACTCTTCGCGTGCTCCGGAGGTCTTCGCACTGCATTCCGGCATCTGAAAGACAAAAGCTTACCAACTCTTCGCACGCTCCGGAGGCCTTCGGCGCTGCATCCCGCATCTGAAAGACAAAAGAAGGTGCGTTTAAAGACAGTGGGTAACTTTATTACTCACGTGCCATTACTCCTTCCCACGCCGAACCCAGTGGGTATGCCGGCACCCTTCCGCAGCTCCGAACTTGCACCTGCAAGATAAAAGGACAATTAGAGCGCATCGTGAAGCAAGCAACAAGCGCTTACTTACGTGCTTCCAGGCGCTTCTATTCCTCACACGGGTTCCATCCCCAACTCACTTCAGCCCGTCATCCGCCATCGCCGGAACCCTGCAAAATAAGAGACATCATTTCAAAAGACTTTTAAAGACATTTGAAATACTCGGAACTTACCGTTCGTGCAGTAAACGACGGACAGCAGTCCTCTGAAGTCAAGAGGCCTGCACCTTTATCCAGTGAAGAAACTGGTTACGGCACCCTGCCCCGAGGCAGATGGAGAGCTCGGCATTCACTTACCTAAGGTGAGAGCGTTAACCTTTGGGGTCCTACAGGAGAAGAGAAAGGGAAGAAGAGGGAGACACTCATTAACCCCAGTTCATTAACCCCATATTTTCTATCTGCAGACATCTTACCCTTCGAGTCAGACATACAGTGCACAGAGGTCCAGCCCAGAGAGCCAACCGTGTGTTACACATCACCTTTGAAGATACGGTATTCGCCCAGTCAAGATCGGCACCTCTGCGGGAATCAGGTGAGCGTTACAGAACGCAAAGCCTACCGCAAAACTCCCGCCCAGGCGCTATGGAAACATCGGATACCGACCAGCTGGCCCGGTTACTTGGGGAACTAAGAGTAGAAGTGCATGCAGCCCGTCAGGAAACGAACGCTCTAAGAAGGGAACTGAGTATTTCCAAGGAGCGAACAGACGATCTCGCTAGACAATTGCTACAGTCACAAGCCGGTCAGACCCCATTACCCGCATCAGGGGCAAATCTTCCTTCAACATCCTCTATGAATCCAGTGCAGATCAACCTACCTGGGAATGTTCCTCTGGCTCCGCCCAAACGATTTTCTGGTGACCCAAAGAGGTTTGCAGTATTCATTAATCAGTGCCGGTTGCATTTCTTATGCCGGCCAGCAGCCTTTCCAACTGATCAAGCTAAAGTAGCTTTCGTGCTTTCGTACCTTAGTGGCAATGCGGCAGACTGGTCGATCCCGCTAGTTAATCAAGATGATCCGGTTCTCCATGATTTTCAAGCTTTTCAGCTCAGTATGGAAAAACTGTTCGCAAGACATTCACTGGGGCAGGCCTTGGACAATGAGCTTCTTTCGTTGCGACAGGGTAATCAAGACCTTTTGGCTTATATTGCGTCTTTCAACAGACTGATAGTGGAAACTCAATGGCCTGAGGACAAAAGGATTACGCTGTTTTATAGAGGGCTACGTGGGGAGCTCAAAGATGTGTTAGCCCAAGTAGTGAATCCCCCGCAAGACTGTTCGGACTATATAGACTTAGTCGTTCAAATAGATCACAGACTGCAGAACAGGAAGGCCGATCGTTCCAAGTTTGATGCGCGAGTATTTTTCCCAAATCACCAATTCCTTCTAAAGGAGTAGACTCCGGGGAACCCATGCAAATAGGGGGCCTGAAAGGACCACTAACACAAAAGGAGCGGGAAAGGAGAAAACAGTGGCAATTATGCCTCTATTGCGGAAACTCAGGGCACTTTCTTCGAGACTGTCTGGTGAAACCAGCCAAGAAGGCAGTAGGAGCTGCAGTTACCAAGGACACAAACTCTGAGCAGGGAAACGACCTCGCCCGACAAGAGTAGAGGTCCTCTTGCCGAGCGTTAAAACCAGTTCCGTGACCTCGCATTTCGTGATACTTATGGTCCTCATTAGCCCTGATCATCCGGATCGATTACATGCGATTGAAGCTTACGTCGACAGCGGTGCCATCGGCAATTATGTGGATCATGAAATGGTTATGAGGATGAATCTAACTCTTTGTCCCAAGGCTGTAAAGGATGTCATTACTACGGTGGATGGTACGGAGATAGCCTCCGGACCAGTAACGCATACCACTCAAGAAGTGACGCTAGTAAGTCAAGATGGACACCATGAGAAGATCGTGTTCGATGTGATCAAGGCCCCTCAGTTCCAGATTATTCTAGGAATACCTTGGTTAGAGAAACACAATCCTCAGATCGATTGGCGAGCAAGAACGGTTCAGTTTTCAGAATGTGTCTCTACTTGTCACCCTCCATCTGGTGTTGCACTGGCAGCAATTTTTTCGGAGACTCCCCAGTTACCTTCCGAATACCTAGAATTCCAAGATGTTTTCCGGAAGGATCAGGCTAACTCTCTACCTCCTCATAGGTCTTATGACTGCCAGATAGACCTGATACCTGGATCTACTCCTCCTTGTAGTAGAATTTATGCCCTCACCGAGCCTGAGAACCTTCACCTCCGACAATACCTGGATCAATACCTAGCAAATGGGTTTATTCGTCCTTCCAAGTCCCCTGCTTCCTCAGCTTTGTTCTTCGTTCCAAAAAAAGAAGGGGACCTTAGAACTTGTATAGATTATCGCGCCCTGAACCAGATCACCGTTAAGAACAGATATCCGTTACCTTTGATCCCTGAACTCCTGGACCAAGTCAGAAAAGCATGCATATATACAAAGCTGGATCTTAGAGGAGCCTACCACTTGGTACGAGTAAAAGAGGGCGATGAATGGAAGACGGCCTTCCGCACCAAGTATGGGCTATTTGAATATCAGGTCATGCCCTTCGGACTTTGCAATGCCCCGGCCGCCTTTCAATTTTTTATGAACGATGTCCTCAGAGAGCTCATAGATGTGTGTGTGGTTGTTTACATTGACGACATCCTCGTTTATTCTTCATCGGAATCTGAACATCGGAAACACGTGAAAATGGTCCTCGAGAGGTTGCGTCAACACAAACTTTTCGCCAAGTTGGAAAAATGTGTTTTCAACGTGACTGAAGTTGAATTCTTAGGATTCATATTATCTCCTAGTGGAGTGCGTATGGACTCAAAGAAGGTCGATGCAATTCTCAAATGGCCATCACCATCCTCCGTAAAAGGTGTTCAAAGCATGTTAGGCTTCGCTAACTTTTACCGCAGATTTATCCCCGAATTCTCTCGAATAGTCCAGCCCATCACCGCCTTGTTAAGGAAAAACAAACGTTTTGAATGGTCTACCGAGGCAGAACAAGCTTTCCAGAATTTGAAGACTAAATTTATCTCTGCACCAATTTTAAAACATCCTCGCCCCGAACTCCCCTACATCGTTGAAACTGATGCTTCGTGCCTTGCCATGGGGGCAGTTCTATCACAAAAGGACCCAGTAACCAATCAGTTGCATCCCGTGGCATTTTGGTCCCGCAAATTCTCGCCTCCTGAGATCAATTACACTATTACTGACAAGGAACTTCTGGCTATCAAGTCTGCCTTTAAGGCTTGGCGGCATTATCTGCTGGGGGCCCGACACACCGTTACTGTGATTACGGATCACCGAAACCTGCAATATTTGAAAACCGCAAAAGCCCAATCCTCTAGACAACTCCGTTGGGCACTGTTCTTTGCCGAGTTTGACTTCATAATTACCTATCGACCTGGTACAAAAAACGGTAAAGCTGATGCCCTTTCTCGGATGGGAGTGGAAGAGCACTTGATCAACCCTAAACCTGTACCTATCATTCCCGAACAAAGAATTCTGGGTGTAATAGCCACACAATCCATAGAGGAAGTTAAGGATAAAGCCAGGCAACTTGTAACTCCAGCAGACATACAGAATTGGCATCTGCAGGGAAAGGACTTTGCAGTGAAGGACAACTTATTGTATTTCCAAGAACGATTATACCTGCCCAGCACAGATTTACAGAAAGAGGTAATCTCTTGTTATCACGATTCTTTAATGGAAGGACATCCCGGTATAGCCAAAACCTCAGAAAAGATCAAGCGCTACTTCTGGTGGCCGTCTTGGAAAAAAGATATCAGAGACTTTATAATGTCCTGTGGAGTATGCGCCCAAAACAAGAGTCAAAAGGAAAGACCAGCCGGCCTCTTACGCCCTATTGACATCCCACCTCGCCCGTGGCATACGCTTTCTATGGACTTCATCACCGATCTACCTCCATGCTCCGGATACAATACGATCCTAGTAATCGTGGACTTATTCTCCAAGATGGCGCATTTCATTCCACTCAAAGGCTTGCCAACAGCAACAACTCTGGCCCGAGAATTTCTCGAAAACATCGTCCGACTGCACGGTTTTCCTTCAGTTCTAATTTCGGATCGAGGTAGTCAATTTATTTCTCATTTTTGGCGAAGTTGCTGTCGGTCGGCTCAAATTGATGTGAGACTATCGACCAGTCACCACCCTCAAACCGACGGACAAACCGAGAGGACCAATCAAACTCTGGAACAGTATTTACGCTGCATGCTGCAACAAACTGAAAAAACGTGGAAAGATATCCTTTGGATAGCCGAATATGCCTACAATAACTCTGTCCACTCGGGAACCGGGAAAACCTCGTTTTTTCTTTTATACGGCAATCACCCTCGAACCTCGGAGTTGGATCCACTCCAAGATCTTGGAACACCAGCAGTAGTCTACCTGCATTCTACAATCACCCAAGCCTTTAAGGAAGCCGTTTCTCACCTTCAAAGGGCTAAGGAACAATACAAGAGAGGAGCAGATCAACATCGGAAGGAAGCCCCCCAATATCAAGTAGGAGATCAAGTCTGGTTATCCACCAAATATCTACCTCTAAAAGGACCACGCACATTCAACCCAAGATACCTTGGCCCCTATTGCATCACTACCATAATAAACCCAGTAGCGGTCAAGTTGGACTTGCCCCCTCACATGAAGATACATCCGGTCTTCCACGTCTCTCTATTAAAACCCGTGCAACCTCAAACCCGACTAACTAAATCTCCAAAACCAATCCTAGTTGATGGAGAACTCAAATTTGAAGTCAAAAGCATCCTGGACTCCAAGATCTCTAAATCTAAACTATTTTACCTAATTGACTGGAAAGGCTACGGCCCCCAAGAAAGATCCTGGGAACCTGCAGAATATGTCCACGCTCCTCGTCTAATCAAAAGATTTCATCAAACATTTCCTGACAAGCCCAAACCCCCGGAGAAGCCCGGTTTGGGAGGGGCCTTGAGGGGGGGTGCTGTCATGATCTCTGCTTCCAAAAGGTCAGGACTTACCCAACTCCCTTGGAAGCAGACCCATAACTCAGGTTCCGAGTGCCAACCAGTCCCAATTGGGACCTTTTGGACCCTGTCCTGGCGCCAGTGGCACCAGGCTCATAAATATGCCCAGTCCCAGCGCTGGAAGCGCCGGGCTCATAATGCTTGGGTGGACTTACCTGCAGCAGACCATGCTGCTTACTTACCTGCCAGTTGAGCCTCTGATCCTCTTCTGTTTGGGACTACTTTTCCTGTTGGGTGGGGCAGGAGCCACTCCCTAGATTCAGAACACTGGAACTCTTCTGGAGTGCAGGAACTCTTTTCTTACCTAGGCGAAGCCGTGGAAGGAGAGACCTAAGCACTACAGGAGGCTATTTAAACCACACCCGATGGATGAATCTTGCTTTGCGTTATTCTGCATCCTCTGCAGCAGAACGCTCATCGTGTCTTCTGCATCTGATCCTGGGCCTAAAGGAAAAAGGCTTACCATCCTGAATCCAGTCTTCAGCAACACCTATAAAGACAAGAAAGAACAGGTTAGCACTACGGTCTTCAGTGACAGCGCATCTCATACCTGGTCCATCGGCTGTCACCAACGCCTCGCACTGCATTCCGGCATCTGAAAGACAACGGCTTACCTACTCTTCGCGTGCTCCGGAGGTCTTCGCACTGCATTCCGGCATCTGAAAGACAAAAGCTTACCAACTCTTCGCACGCTCCGGAGGCCTTCGGCGCTGCATCCCGCATCTGAAAGACAAAAGAAGGTGCGTTTAAAGACAGTGGGTAACTTTATTACTCACGTGCCATTACTCCTTCCCACGCCGAACCCAGTGGGTATGCCGGCACCCTTCCGCAGCTCCGAACTTGCACCTGCAAGATAAAAGGACAATTAGAGCGCATCGTGAAGCAAGCAACAAGCGCTTACTTACGTGCTTCCAGGCGCTTCTATTCCTCACACGGGTTCCATCCCCAACTCACTTCAGCCCGTCATCCGCCATCGCCGGAACCCTGCAAAATAAGAGACATCATTTCAAAAGACTTTTAAAGACATTTGAAATACTCGGAACTTACCGTTCGTGCAGTAAACGACGGACAGCAGTCCTCTGAAGTCAAGAGGCCTGCACCTTTATCCAGTGAAGAAACTGGTTACGGCACCCTGCCCCGAGGCAGATGGAGAGCTCGGCATTCACTTACCTAAGGTGAGAGCGTTAACCTTTGGGGTCCTACAGGAGAAGAGAAAGGGAAGAAGAGAGAGACACTCATTAACCCCAGTTCATTAACCCCATATTTTCTATCTGCAGACATCTTACCCTTCGAGTCAGACATACAGTGCACAGAGGTCCAGCCCAGAGAGCCAACCGTGTGTTACACATCACCTTTGAAGATACGGTATTCGCCCAGTCAAGATCGGCGCCTCTGCGGGAATCAGATGAGCGTTACACCACCATACTTCCAGATACAGAGAGATTCTGCCTCCCACTGGGGTCTTGTGAGTTAAGGCCTCAAAGTGGCTTTGCAGCGGCTGCAGCAGTGGCTGAGGAGGTAGCAGCCACTGCTGTCGCTGATCTAACACCTCTCCCTTTTCCACCATGAAAGGGTTTTCTTTGTTGTCCCCTCTGACTGGCCTGCCCTCTCCCTTTTCCAAAAGAGGAATAGAAGCGAAAAGGGTGACTCTTCCTGGAAGATGACCTTACGTAAGAGTGCTGTTAGGGTTGCCTTATAGTGGCGCTCAGTGACTTTGCTGCCCCTTTTGAGGTCTGCAGCTTATCCAAGCTCTCGTCTGCCTTGCTGCCAAACAACCTCAAGCCGTCAAAGGGCATATTAAGTAACCTGGATTGTACATCAGATGTGAAGCCAGATTTCTACGCCAGACTGCGCTAGATGCCATGGATCTGCTTATGCTCTCTGCAGTATCCAGTCCTGACTTGAGGCACTCCTCCATAGCCTCCTTCCCATCCATTACTATCGCCAGGAAACCCTCCCTCTCCTCGCCCTCTGGGATGGGATCAGCCGCTGCATCTAAACAGCTCTACAAGGTATAAGTGAACCTAGCTAATGTGCAAGTCACATTAGTAGACTTAAGAGCCATACTACCAGAAGTCAAAGGCTTCCTCGCCCAGGCATCAATTTTTTTATCGTCCCTGTCGTGCGGCATAGAGGGATAAGCCGACTGTCTATTCGCAGTCACAGCCTGAATTACCAAACTTTCGGGCGAAGGATGCTTCGATAAATATTCTGGATCCGAGAGAGCAGGTCTGTACTTTCCTACAAATTTCTTATTCACAGCTGGTATAGATTCAGGTTTTTTCCAATTTGTCATTACTCTCTTTTGGAGAGCTTTGTGGAAGGGAAGGACTGGGTCTTTCTGAGTTCCTTCATCAATAATGTCTGTTAAGTCGTCCTGGTCATATCTTGGGGACACTGATTTGCACACCATAAAATATATTACCCTTCCCATGAGGTTCCTATGCCCCGGTTCAGCATGGTCCGTGGGATCAGGTCTTTCAAAATCTACCTCTGGTGAGGTATCTAGGCCACTGGCCGATTGTACGACATCATAAAGGTCTGACATTTTTGAATTTGGATCTATCAGTTCCTCAGGGACTTCTCTTGTCCCAAATCGAACACCAGCTGATGTAATTTCATCATCGGAGGTTTGTTCCTCAAAAAGAGCCGACATAGATTTGAAAAATTCTTGCCTGGGCTGAGGGTAGAAACATTTTTCTGGCATAGGTGGGCGATACTTAGCCGTAGTTGTCATTTTGGGAACCAGTATGATAGATTTCCAAGACAAAGGCGTCGATGGAATGACAATGGCTTTGACGTACTCGATGGAAACCCCAAAGGCATCAAGGATGGCTTCGGTGTCGAGTAAGGTATCAACGCCATTTTGGGCTTCGACGGACGCGTCAAGTCGGTAGTTGACTTCGACGATGAAGATGCCATTTTGTCCTCAGGCAATCTCGATCTATGCACCGAAGGTTTTTGTACAGTCTCATGAGGCGCTGGAGAATCATCGTCCGAGGACGCCCTCGACTTTTTGTCGGATTTAGTGTGAGACGTTTTGGATTTCCCTCTGTCACCTTTAGAGTGGACAGGGGCATGCTCTTCACATAGCTTTTTTGAGGGGGTCAGGGCTGACCTTCTCAAATTTTTTTAGCATTGAAGCCCTAAAGGCCTCCCATTTTTTGGGGGAATCATGCTTCGAAGGACAAGAAATTAACCTGTCAGGCGAGGAAGAAGAGGACTAAGATCTTTGATGTCGCTTTTTTGATCTTTTGGATGACGAGGAAAAAGACTTCTCCGAGCAACTTTTCAACCTCGATTGCCTCGACTCGTGACGAGATTTAGGTCTCGATTCTTTTGAGTCTTTAAGTCTTTTAGCAGACTTAAAGGACTCTTCCCCCACCGTTAGCTTACCTTGGTGTTCCTTAAGAGCCTTGTTCGACATCGCCTGACATGACCTGCACTCGTAGACTCGGTGATCAGGACTAAGGCACCAAAGACAGTTACGGTGAGGATCCGTAATGGACATTTTTCTTCCGCATTTGAAACACTTCTTAAAACCTGTCTTCGGTGAAGTCGGGGTTGAAGAAGAAGACATTTCCGAAAGCAGATGCTCACCTGAGGAAGAAGAGATCTGTGGAACTGATTAGCCGAATTAAGAGAGATAATTACTGTTCGTTCTGCCACATCAGAAGAAGCTTTTCATGCAATCCCGTATGAACACAGGTTGTTCAGCATAACCTCATCAGTGTTCACAACAATTTTTATGCCAAGAGTTCAGGTTTGAGCAAATACTAAATGGTTGCAGATAACCAGAAGGGAATTACTGCAGACCATCAACACGACCATAAAAGGATTCAATGCAATCAGAGAAGAACTGAGGGAAATTCGACTAATGACTCTACAGAACAGATATGTCCTTGACATGGTCACAGCTATGAATGGAGGAGTTTGTGCAAAAATTGGCGAATCATGTTGCACATTTATACCATCTCACGATAAAGAAAATGGAACTTTAACAGAAGCCATAGGTAGGCTGACAAAACTACAGAATAAAATGATCGATGAAACTGACGAAGTTGACGATGACATCTGGTTTGGATCACTATTTTCATGGGTTCCACAATGGATGGCAGATGCATTGAAATTCCTAGGAGCCCTGCTAGTGATGATATTGCTCGGATTCTGTGTTATCAAGATAATAATTTCTCAGTGCCAGAAAACTGTGAAAAAGGCCATAGGGATGAAGATCATGATTGATGTCGAACCAGGATGGAAGCGCAAGGACCTGACTGATGAAGAAATAAGAGACTTTGTGAAAGCTAGCATTCATGCACCAGAAGGAACAAAGTGTAAATTTCCAAGGAAACACAGAAACTATGTGGGAAGATGGATCTATTGCAGCCCAAGTGGACAATGTCAACTTATGACATGGAATAAAGACGAACACGTGAGAAAAGCAGGAAGCTTGAAGGGAGTCATAAAGATATGGACCCCAAAGAGACATTTCTTCAGACCTTCATGTGTGGACCCAGAGGACAAAATAAAAGTGGATCCAGAGGATGGAGAAAAGGTGGAGACCAAAGAAGAAGTGAAAGTGGTTGATGAATCGCCCAGAGGGGGGAGTGTGGAGGAGGTCCCGAGCACGATTTGTACCCCTACCATCCACTTTGAAGTGTCAGGAACGGTCATGCCGATATACGTGACGTATGATGAGCAAATAAACCAGCAGAGAGATGCAGTGGGGCTCTGTCCAGTACCTATTCGACTGACAGCACCTACTGACACCTAAGAAAACCTGGACAGTGAGGTACCCATTGAGAAAACCATATCGACAAATGAGACAGAATGATGATTGTCAAAATTCAATACCTGAAGAAGCCAAAAAGATACTAAAAGAAGATGAATGGTGACATCACAAGAAACTGGACTGACTCATATATAGAAGATATAACGACCTGTGAATGATGAAAAGAGATGAAACACCATAGATAAGTGACATCCCGAATCTAAAGTGAAATAAGTGATGTCAAATGTTAGAAAGGTACGCCATGAGCGTGATGAAGATATTCAACCAGTTTACACGTGTACATATGCACAGTAACCGCAAGAAGCTAAGAAAATCGGGCGGCTTGCTTAAACTTAGTAGTAAGATAGAGTGCGGCAAGCACCACCTATATATATATACCTCTAAAGGAGCACCTTATACAAGTATACTTCCACTATGCATAAAAGCAGAATCAAACAAAGGTTATTAAAGGTCAAAAGAGAAGAGCCTCACAGTAAGAAATTAGAGAATTAAAGACAGAGAAAAATTCAGACGAGGGCAAGTAATGTCAAGAAGTCAAGGTCGTATCGACTGAAATAGACCCACAGTAGATACAATTAATGAAGAGAAGAACAGAGTATCCTATTCTGAAAGGTCAAGATAAGCCACAGATGGCAGATGGCTGGCCGAATTAAAACAAATATACAAATTGCATGAAGAATAATACAATTTCACGGTGTCTAAATCACGTGACCGAGCAAGCAGAAGGGATGAAACTTTCACACCTACGCATGGACTTGTGCCATGCCCAGGTGCCTTGACTTTTCCAGACCAAAAAGCAGCCTCGAGATCAAAATACAAAGAAATAATTGAAACATGACCACTGTATTGATTGTTGCAATAACTGGAGGAGGCTGGGGGTGCAGACGAACTCACTGCACCTGGCCAGATATTCTGCACGCTGCTAAGGTGGTGGAAAAGTATGAGTGGGGTTGATGCCAACCCAATCATAGTGGACCAAGTAATCTAGGGTCCTATAGTTAACAGAACCAATGAGACATTGTACTTTTAGTGACGTCTACAGTAGCCATTTTGAAGGAAGGGCTTAGATGCCCCACCTGACACTGTTTATCCAATCCCCTCACTTCATTACCATATACAGATATAGCACCTATATTAAAGTTACCTTCCTAGAACCAATCAAGTTGCATGCAAAATTTTGAGATATTACACGTCAGTGATGACGAGTTTTTAGTATAAATGATGTGCTTTTTTATTAAATTAAGTGGAGTTGAAGCGAGAAGGAAGATCGAGTGACTGCTGATATTCATAACTCCCCATTTTTTGTACTTGTCATTAAACGGACTCCCTTTGCCAAACTATCGAGTTGTCATTATTGATTTGATGCAAGAGTATTAATCTGCATCCCCATCCATCTCGATGGTGCTGCTACTCATCTTAAAGTGCTATTGGGTAACCCCCAGCTATATGGGCCTGTTGGGATCCTAGTGCACAGCCGCAAGAGAATCGACTCTCGACTCCATTTTGTATGATCATCGACTCCATTTTCTTCTAGTTCTATTAGGTCACGCAGAAGCATTGGCCTGCATCTCTCCCCCTGGGTCCGCGCACAGTTAGCCAGCCAAACCCCCTCCTCCTCCCCTGTGCCGCCACTGCAGCAAGCTTGTTCTCACAGATGTCTGAGTGTAAAAAGTAACACTTCGAACATTGTATCCTTTGTCCTTTTTGCATCACTGCCCTGTGAGTGAACTGGGTTGCAGCTCTGGCCTGGAAAAAACCATCCATCTCCATAACTCTGAATCGGCACCAACAGACCCCCAGGTTCAGAGACACAGCCCTCAGGCTCCTAACCCTAAGTTCTGTTTGATGTGCCAGTTGTGTGCCCCTCGACCAAGTACCACCCCAGCTCACCCCTAACGTTCAAATTCCAAGTGATAATGTATCATCTCTTGTACTAACACACAATTAAGCTGTAGCCCTAGAATGTAACCTCAAGATAAAGTACCTGATTCATGAAGTAACCCTTTTAAAGTTTATATAATTTATGAGTGTGAGATATATTAAATGGATAGAGATATGCCAATAAATGTCAGAGTATGTGTGGCCAAAAGGCATAAGTAGCGTAAATTGTAACAACTCAGGCACCATCTGACCCTGCGCTCCAACCAAAAGAGCCCAGCTGACCCGTGTACCGCACACTGGCACCACATGGACGTCCGCCAATCCTGGAGCACCGGGCCTAAAGAATACATAATGTCCAGTCCTCACAGTCCAATCCCCACAACTCATGTGCCCCCTATATTCTACATCATCGATGATGTAATTTATTAATAAATACAAATGTTTTTCTATTGTCTGGCAGAGAGCTCTCGGAGTATGCAGAGTCCTCTTTATGCCCTATATTTTGGATAAACGCGTCTCTTAACTTCACCCGTACTTGGTCATGGTTTCATTCCCTACTGGGATGTGTCCGTTATTGACTTTCATTGGGGAGTTTTGTATTGTATTTTGGGGAACTGTTCACTTTCATAATCAAAGAAAAGCGTGTTGTGTTTCATTCTGAGAAGTGCACCATTTAAATATGGGTATATCCATAGGGGCATGTACAGGGCAGAAGGCTGATGAGATGGTCCTGATAGGAACCAAAGGGTTTTTATTGGTGTAGTAAAAGCACGGTATTATAGATAATTGTGTAACCTAGTGGAAAAGTGGTGAGAGTATTTGATGAATTTAGTCTCAGACCACGGATATTTATGAACAAAGAGCGGGGACAGATGACCTCCATGAAATTAGAGACAGCCATAGAGTAAGGAAACATGGCAAATGATTAAGGAGTGAATAATACAAATGGATCATGAAGGACAGTAATGGTTCTCATAAAAAGGTTTAGGTTAAGTAACGTCACAGATGATGATATACCTAGATAGTGCTTAATGGAGTAAGTGGTGCTTTCTTTAGGAACATCACACATTAAAAGGGAAGGAAACATTTTCTAGTATACATGACAAAAATGTAGCAGCACCCAGTATAAATAAAAGAAGATTGGAGAGAGTGTCAAAAATGTTAGGTACATTTTGGGCCTTTTTGGCATAGGTCCAGAAAAATGAATTTGGTGAAGATAAAAATAATTGATTTACCTTAAACCGTATAGGATCAAAAGAGCTCAGTTTAAAGGTTTGACGTCATTTAGATGAAATAAAAATAAATAAATAAAAAATAAATGAATGAAAGAGAAAAATGAATAAAGGAATGATTAGATGGGTGAATTAAGGGACAGAAAAATTAAACCCAGCATAAAAAAGCGAAAATCTATAACTAAAAAAATAAAAAATAAAAAAATAGTATCAATGAGGGTTACAGGCCAACATTGAAAAGAAATTGCGCAAAGCAATAAAAAAGCATCAGGAAATGACGGAGAACCAGAAAAGGGGTATGGTTGACCAAAATTGGGTTAACCAGACAAGGAATATTTTGAACACAGCCAATTCAAGAAAAAAATACAAGGGAATGATATGATATGGTATTTATAACGAGCCTATACACAAGTGTTTCAAGGCGCGATGAGGCAAGGGAGGGGAAACAGCGATCCTACTAGGCCAGGTGACATTGAGATCACGCAAGTGCAAGGGAGGCGGGGAAGGGGAAAGTGCGGGGGAAGGGGAGGCGGCAGTGCAGTACATGGATTAAAAGCAAAATAAATAATAATAAAAGTGCAGCCAGCTGGAGGCAAGTTCAGGGGGTAAGTGTAGACTAGAAGTCAAGTGCTAGTGGGGGCTGTAGGGATACAGAAACAGTCTCAGCGTGTAAAGATTGCCAAGGAGCAGTGCAGTGTGCAACTGGCAGGGAGGGGAACTGGGACAGAGTTCAGAGGGTAGCCAGGTAACCAGTGCAGTATCAGATTCAGCCAGGAGATCAGCAGGGGAGAGGAGGAGAGAAAGCAGAAGCACAGAGGAAGGTGTTGAGGTGCTTCCGAAACCGGAGATGGTTCTCCTCAAGTTTCAGGGAGGCTGATCCAAAGGGAGGCTCCAGCAGAAGAAAGAGATCTTCCACCAACTCGCTGCTTGGAGAAGCGGCTAACTCTGAGGGAGTTGGAGGCGGATGAGCGAAGGTAAGTAAAATTACAATTTTTTGAGTGCCTGTAACAATGTTGGTTTATGTTACAGATGAAAATCGTGGACCTTGCATGAACATGGGAGGAATGTCTGCATGGCCTTAGGGAGAAAAGAAAAAAGAGGTAAGTACTGGTTCACAGTACAATGACGTGGACACACTATTGATCATTATTAAGATAAGAGGATCCAGGTGAGTACCAGAAAAAAAGGTAGATAGAGACACAGGGCCTCATTATGAGTCCGGCGGTAACTGAGCCGGAAAAACCAGCAGGTTACCGCCAGACTCATATTACCATTCTGCCTCCATGATTCCTGGAATTACCAGGGCATTTCGACCCCGGTGACCCGGGAACTACGGAGGCGGAATTGTGTAAATCCCCATTCCCATGGAGTCGCATAGGACTCCAAGGGGATGGGGACAATGGAAACACTGGTTCCGTCTATGACGGAGCCGGTGTTTCCATTTCCGCCTGCAGGCAGGAGTGACACCTCCCACCTGCAGGACTCTTAATCAGCCGGTCTGGAAAGAACGGTGGTGGCGATTTTACCACCACCGTTCTTTCCGGACCGGCAAGGTCATAATGAGGCCCACAGTGTCTTCAAGTGTGTAGCCATTTTTCCCAAGATAAGTGCAATCAGGTGTGAAGAGAGTAGCAAATAGATTAAAGCATGGCCACTTCAGACAAATGCAGAATACAGAAGTCAAATTGAAGGTGGGTAACCATTTTGTATTTATGGGATGCCAAAGGGGGTCAACTTGGCGAGTGTATAAAAAAAAGTTCAGCATAGGCAAACAATGTCATTTTATGATAGAAATGAAGGCACGTAGTAAGAATTAGTGCCATAGTCTAGAAAAACAGGGGTGGACTAGATTAAGTATAGTGGGATAAGGAGGAGATATTGTGCAGCAAAACGCTTCTGTTTGTCTTAACAGGATGAAAGCAAAGCACAGAAGAAAAAGACCATGGTCCAACGCGTTCGGGAGAAAAATGGAGAAGAAAAGGCAAATGAAGTATTTACAGCTGAGCAGGAAACATTTACAGCTGAGCGGCAAGCATTTACAGCTGAGCGGCAAGCATTTACAGCTGAACGGGAATTATTTACAGCAAAGCAGAGAAACAGACTGAGTATTAGCCCTAACATTGAATAGGGCTGGTGAAAAGTGTTATTGTTTGGTACACCAACGAGTTAGGGAAGGCCTGTGAGTTAACTGGGCTGAAAAAAGATAGAGGTGAATCTAGAAAGTGTTTTTTGCTAGCAGCAAGGAAACAGAATTTAGGTTAAGAAGTAACCTGACCTCCTTGCCAGTACCTGAATGACTTTTGTCTCTATTCCATTTTCTAGCAGAGAACAGGGATCCCTGCAATTGACGTCTTCCTCTGCTATGGGGGCGCCTAGAAGATGGAGAGGACAACAACATGCCTTTCTTGAGATGTTGTTTGTATTGATTATGTATCACTTCAAGTGTCTCTATATGAAGAGACAGATATAATGTGCATAAAGAGAAAGCCCAGATGACATAAGGGCAGAGAAAAATGAAACAGGCAAATGTATTTATTGCCTAAAAATATATGTTTATTGTAAACAAATCAGATTCCAACAGGCTGACCATATACAGTAAAATAAATGACAATATGTACGAAAGAGGGAGAGAAATTAGTAGCTTTGATACACCAAGAGCAAAAATATCTGATGTCGTTTTTCTAGCAGGCAGGGACGTTCAAAAACTGTTACTTAAATCTAAGTTTGTATAGACGGCAGGTATATTTTGATAGAGCACACAAAAAGGGATTTAAGGGGATATCTGATATCGTTTTTCTAGCAGGCAGGGACGTTCAAAAACTGTTACTTAAATCTAAGTTTGTATAGACGGCAGGTATATTTTGATAGAGCACACAAAAAGGGATTTAAGGGGATGGGTTGACAGGAAATGTACTGATAATAGAGACATACTTATTTTGCAAAGAAAACTCATTCAGTTTTATATTACAGATGGACAAGGAGGGATCTATATGACTCAGAAAATTGGCAGACTATAACCACACGAGGAGAGAGAAGTCACTGAGGAACCCAACTAAAAGCCCTGTTAAAGTAACCAATTTTCAGAATGTTTCTGCAAAATACTACCCCATCTTTGTGTTCCCTTGCTTAAATGCCCCCTCTTTTGGACTTATTTGATCAATGAATATGAGTGCTCTATGGAAAAAGAGACACTCAAATGCAAAAGGACTGGCATGTGAATAAAAGGGCCTAAGGACTGGCTGCAAAGCTGCTAAAAAAGGAGGACAAAATCGACAGGACACAGACGGTCCACGGATGCCAAACCAAGATGAGTCGGTGAAAGACATGCAAGGGTACAATGTATTGATCAGAAGAAAAATACATTTTTGGGAGTTGCAGAAAGGATGTGGAATATGAGCCACAATATGGACAAAATGCATGAAGACAATGGGCTAAGAGGTTACCGCAAAGATTGACAAAACTCTTGAGCCTTAGTGGCTGTAAAATTATTTGAGGCACATAGTTAGTTTAAAGTAAATTGGGGAATAGAGGTGGGGCGCAAATAAAAGTAAATAAAGGTAGTTTGTAGGGACACATACATGTTTAGACTAGAAGAGTATAATGTGTTAGTACTGACGTTGTAGAAATGTGTTAGGATACCTCTTAGATTTAAGTAAATTGTTTATAGAAAAAGGTGATTAGGACAAAGATGTGTAGGTACATTGAAAATTGAGGAGGGTGGACATTGGGTGTAGTTGTATGTATTCAGTAGATGACTAAATACTATACAAGAGGGGGAGTGTAAAGGGATGAGTCCTTCTCCCCCCACAAACTAAATGTAGTGGAGATAGACCCCTTCCACCTCAAACCGATTGATGATAAACTATTGGGGTGATCAGTAATTCTAAATGTTGTAGAAATTGGAATTATAGTGCTTTGCAGGAAAGCGCTTTAAAGGATGATTTAGTTTATGGAGTCAGAATGTGATGAACAACAGAGAATGTGTCAGGTAGTAAATGTTGAGATATATTATCAAAGAATCTAGATCCAAATCGGAACAGGTCCCAAGTTTTAGGCAAAATTTGGTTGGTCAGGCATTTCATAAGTGATCCGCCATTTTTGGTCTTGTGACAAGGTTAGGCACTTTAAAATGGATACTTGGTTAAGCATACAAAATGGTCGAGTTGTGCTAACTCATTATGACCTTACTGGATAGAACCGGTCTAGACTAGGTCTGAGAGGCAGATAGGCCAGCGAATTACAAGTAGAAAAAGGAACAGCGCATTGATCATACCATATAAAGCAACAAATCACAGATAGGAAAAGGGGTTGTTCCTTTTATCAGGCCATTACTTCACCTCCCTAGAGTGTATAAAAGGCAGGGTTTTATTCAGAATTGGAGCAGAGTTCCTGAGATGTCCTTGCTGTATGATGTGTCTTGTCTGGAAGAAAATAAAGAACTTGTATTTTTGAAAAACCTGCCTCAGCCTGCTGTTGTGCTCCAGAGTCTCTTCTTCACCCCAGAAAGGTCAAGGCCCAGAGAGTGGGGGTGGATGGACCCTCCTGGACAGGCTTGCTTGCTCAAGGTACAAAGATTGAAATGATCCAAAGGATCATTTACTGGCAAGGGTCTCAACTCGAAGCCATTGGGCCTCATTACAAGTTTGGCGGTAGCCTTGCTGGTAAAACAGGCAGGCTGCAACCAAACTTGCAATATTTTCCGGTGGACCCGGTAATTGCCCATTCGCGGGTGCCAGAAAAAAGATGCTCCCCATACCCATTCGGCCCGATAGGGTTGAATGGGAACGGAGAGGTTGATGCACCGGCACTGTCTATAACGGTGCCGGTGCATCTGACATGCTGTGCTCGCGGGTGCCTTTCTGCCCACCAGATCCGACCTGGCGGGCAGAAAGGCACCTGCGAGCACAACTCATAGGCAAGCTTACCGGTACCATAGTTCCCGGACCGGCAAACTTATAATGAGGACCATTGTGTCAGATGAGAGTGCAGAAGGAGGTGGGCCTGCTCCCACTGACAGAACTGACAGTTCTGTTGCTGCCCTCATCCATGGTGCCCATGATGACAGGGATGATGTAATGTCCCAAGTTACCTCTGCCAGCTTTGATGGTGACGCAAGAGCTGCTGTTTAAGCAGAAGGAGCTTCAATTTCACATGGCTAAGCTGAGTTAAGAGAAGCTAAGAGCAGGCAGAAAAACAGAAGGATAGGGTTCACCAGTTGGAACTGGCCAAGCTTCAAGTTTCAAATGGATCCAAGGGATCTGGATATGGATATGGATATTCTGGTTGGAGTGCTATTATGGAAATCCCAAAAGCTGAAACAGTAGATTTTTAAATGTTGAAGCAAACTCTCATCTTAAAGTTTGGGAAGACCCCTGCCAAATACTTGAAGAGGTTTAGCGAGTACAAAAAGAAAGAAGGTAGTACTTAGGTATCCTATGCAACTGATTCCTTAAAGAACTTGACTGGTTGGGTTGAAGGCCATAAGGTCTCCACCTTTGAGGGTATGATATGTCTTGTCATGCTTGAACATATGCTTTCATCCTGTTCCCCTGAGCTTAAGCAGGAGGAGGAGAAAAATGTTGGCGGAGTGGTGACGCAGTCTGTACAGTCCCCATTCTTTTTGTGTCGGAGCTGCTGCCAGGAGTCTATCTGCGCTTCCTATTATTTGGAGGAGGAGCTTATATAAACACAGAAAGTCCACGGAGCGGAGTGGTGACTGAGTAGACGCAGTCTGTGCAGTCTGTGTTGTCGTGTGGTGGGAGTCGGGCGGGAGGCACTCTCTAGCCTCTCTCTATTTCAACTTTCCTCATTCTCCATCCTCCAGGTAAAAACCTGCAAAAACCTAAACTATCACAATTGATAATCACTCTACGTTGTATAACTTGACTGTAACAAACAATGCATTTTATGCCAATGGATGAATGTGCGCGTATGTTATGATGCTGTGAGTCCTTTGGTTTTCAGTAAACTGTGGTTACATTTTAACTGTCCACTGAACTTGGAGGCTCATCGAAAACTCGTGCGGCGACTGCGGGCCCTTCGCCTTTGAGCCGTACGAGCTGACAACAGCTGCGTGAACCAGCTGACTGTAACAAGCAAGGCATCTATCGGTATAAGACTTACACGCGCACACGCTCCAATCTTTTGGTGCAGGAATTAACTCCTTCGGTTCTAGTAAACCGTGTTTACATATTCTGTCAACTATTTCGTTAACTTGGAGTCTCACCAAAAACTCATACGGCGACTGCGGGCTAGTGGCCTTTGAGCCGTATGAGTGGTCAGTAGCTTCGCGAACCAAATGACCCATGAGCTACGAGCCCTGCATGGTGTTCTTCAGATTTGTAAATGCAGCGGTAGACTGTTGGAACGGTTGTATACGAATTGTTCGTTTTACAACTGTTCGAATTACAATTGACCTTTTCACAATTGACCGAATTGTGAAGGTCAATTGTAACATATATGTGGGGGGAAACCCCCCACAACCCCCCACCTAATGCCAAACCCCCCAAAACCCCTATATATATAAATAAATATATATTACCAAACATATATATATATATATATATATATATATATATATATATATATATATATACGGTCAATTGTGAAAAGGTCAATTGTGACCCTTTAAATTCGGTCAATTGTTCATTCGAACAATTGTAAATGAAAACTTTGGGTAATACCGTTGGAACTAGGTTTCCTTTGATTGCGCTGCGTGTTTGTTAATTTAAAATTTATACACATATGACAAACTTGATGTGTTGAAAGTTAAAACTTCACTTTTTATCTAATCACCCAGTAAAACGCCTGTTGAGCATCTGGGGGGGTTGTTGAGTGGGTTTGACGTTCAAAGTCATATTAAAGGAAGGACTTCTATTCACCAACAACAGAGATTAGCAGCCATAATGAAGCTGCAGAGTATTCCAATACAAGATGACCTTAAAGCACCGGAGTGGGATGAGCCTGAAGCAATTAATAGCTCCCATGCTGGTTGCTCAGAGGAAACAAATGTAACAAACAGGACAGAGGGAAGCAAGGAGGCAGCGAAGACTAAAAGACAAAGTCACGAAAAAAAAAAGGGGAAAAGAATTGAAGAATCAAATGAAATCTAAAAATAAGAACTCTGCCTCTCAATCATTTTTGAAGAGAATTGTCAACATAGAAACATCTTTAGTGGATAGGGATCAGATGATTGTTGATCTAGATTCAATGGACAAATTGAATGGACACACAGAAATCAACAAGAACAAAGAAGAACAAGGAGATGCCGTCAAAACAGCTATAGATGAGGGGGGGAAAAAGGCCACCAAGTCGAGAGGCTCACAAACTGAAAAAGAAATCAATGAGCAACCCATGGCCACCCATGGCTGGAGCAACAGTGACTTTGAAGGATGGCCTTAAAGTAGCCCCAATCTTTCTTAGGCCAAGGCCGAATAAGAGCTCAAATTAACTTCCAGTTAAGGAAAATACTACAAGAGCCCCACAAACAGTTCCAAAAATTGCCCTATCTTCTTAAAGAAGTCAGACGTCTCCCTACAAGAAAGTATTCTTCAATAGGTAACAAAAATAAAATTGGGTGAAGGCAAATACAGAACACTGGGAGATAATGGAACAGAAGTGACATTATTCAAAAAGGCAGAGGAAAACAATAATCAATATAAGATGGCAGTGCAAGTCAGGAAAACGAAGAATATGAGCTCCACGAATAACGACCCATCATTTAAAATCTGGTCGACTTAACAAGAAAACATTGCCACTTAAGAAAACCGGAACATTGGTTTCAGATGCGATTTCCAAGAAATACCAGCTGCAGGCGCAGACACGTAAACATAATGCCAAAAATAATCATGTTCCAAATCCTTCACCACAAGGCTCCTTTGATGGTCTAGTTGAAGTTGCAACTGGGTCGGATGCTAGCAGAACTGAGCCTATTAAGGACTCATTTGAACTTAAAAACAAACCTCAAGATGGCCATCGTCCGATTTCGTTGGGATCATCACAGCAGACTCTAGAAATGCACAAAAAAGAGATCAGGCATGCTGTTGATGCCTATATGATTGCCCAACCAACACAGAAATATCTCACTTATTGTGAGTCTGGACGCAGGCCTCAAATACAAGATCATCATCTACGACAACTGGGAAGAACACTAGAATCTTCACATGTGGCCCCCAAAGAACAAGATGATACTTTGGGATGTGCCATAGCCGGAATATCTTCACATACTTCAGCTCAAATGGAGCATCAGCTTGATGTAGTGCAAACGCTGTTGCCATCTAGACAAGATGTAATAAACTTAACTTGTGAATCTCGCGGCTCAAGCTTAATATTCTGTGAATATAACGGATAAAGATCTGTTTTAATTGAAGTCTTAATATTCTATTTTACTTTAAAAGAAACTCTATTTGATGTTTAATATTGCCACTAGCTCCAGAAATCTATTGTCTAATAGAAACTGCTATTTCAAATTCAACTGATTTGAAAACCCAAGGAACCTCATCTACTAGTATTACTCAGCTGAATGTGCCTCAATTAAAGAAGTCTACTACAGTGAATGTAAAACGACCGGCCCTACACTCACTAGTCTTATCGTGCCGTCCATCCCCCACTGTTCAGTATGATTTGAATCGTAAGTCTATTTTAACAATCTTCTCAGAAATTCCAGAGCTAGAGGACATTAATTCTGTTGACATTCAATTGGTTGAATTTGAAGATCAACAGATACTCTCATCGGTTAGACTTTGGATAAACTTGAGAGTTGTTCTCAACACAATATGGCTGGCCAAAAACCAGCTGTATGAAATGGGATTTATTATAAATGTGAATAACTCAATATCTAAAGTTACTTCGCCAAATCCTCTGCCCAATCCTTCATTGTTTGTGTCTAACCCAGAGATGAATAGTTCAAATAATGCTGGTGTAAGTTTGAGAGAATCTACTAAAAAATCATGCATTAGTCATACTATGCACTAACTCGGCCAGTCCACAGGGCGAACCACAATCTTTTTTATTAGTTGAAATACGAGAGGGTTCCATCACTTGATAAACAGTCGAAATTCAAATATGGAGAATGTTGACATAGCAATGTTCCAAGAGACATGGCTTACTACAGTTCTAACTTGGGATAAATATGATGTATATTTGAATCTGGCTCAAAAATCTAAACAAGGCAGACCAACTTCTGGGTTTTTAATAGCTGTAAGACAAAATCCGTCATTCAGATCAGAGAATTGGATATCTCCTAATCCATTTCTGCAAATGATAAAACTGCAAGTTGGTACTACATCATATGCTTTAATACGTGTATTGGAACCCTGTCGGTATCTCTGATCATAATTTTATGAGAGATGTGGTACGCTTATTGGATTTAGTATGCTAAGATAAAAGCATAACCTATGTCATTATAGCAGGGGATCTAAATCTAATCTGGGAAAATCTGTGTTCACTACTAGACTTAAAGCATGGAATTACTTTGTTCAATCATGTAGTTGGCAAATGCTAAATGGCACATTCATAGACGATATACCCCCTCAACCAACATAGCATAGAGGTGATACATCAGCAATTATCAATTACATTTATGTGAATCAGGAGATGATTGCTGATGTCACTAAATTCTGTATTAAGCCTACGGCCTTGAGTGATCATAATTGCTTAGTAATGAATTGGAAAGTAAAAGAATCCCTGTTTGACATTAGAGGTAAATATCCGGCAAACCTTATCACAGTCAATGGTGGAGGCAATAGATTACGATGGAGTGAAACCTCCTTGAAAAGATTTAATCGATTTTATGCCTTAGAGTTAAACAAAATAAGCACGGATCAGCATGAAGAAATTATATATCATGACCTAATGCAATTGTTTCAATCTAAAACAAATAAACAAATGGTCACCAAGGCTCCGACATTGCATGTATTTAATAAGGAAGTAGAAACAGCAAAAACCATGTTTCAGTCAAAGAAACGACAAGCCCTGAAACTCCCGTTCAATATCAGAGGAATAGCATTAACCAACATTAAAAAAAGGCATAAGAATTGGTTGCGTTACCATAAGGCATCCTTATATCAAAATGATGGTACAAGTATGTTAAGTGCTCTGGCAGGGAAGAACACAGCACAAATTTGGGCCATCATTAATCAATCGACCGACCACAGGACATCAAATTGCACATCAGTCAAATAATGTTTAAAAACAGGCTTGGGTTGAATATTATTCGAACCTATACCTACCACCAACCAATACACATTACATAAATCCAACGCAAACTGCCAATAAGTTCTGTTTAACTTTTGACAAGGAAGATATCCTATATTATATAAACAAAGCAAGCCAATCAAGAGCCCTCGGGCCCGATGGTCTATCTAATCACATTTTAAAACAATATCCCAAATTATGGTCTGAAATATTATATAACATGTTTTCTAATATCATTTGAACACAAAAATTACCCCAGTCATGGAAACATTCTATCATCTTGCTGATTTATAAAAAGGGTGATAGATCTAATACAGCAAGTTATATGCCCATTGCCCTCTTGGAAGCCCCGGGAATAATTTTTAATCGAATCGTCCTTAGGGATCTGAACAAGTGGGCTACGGCACTAAGGAAAAGAGATCCATTCCAAACTGGTTTTGTGTCTGGTTTGGGGACCTCCCAAACATCATGACACTGAACATCTTAAGATCTCAATCTGCAACCCGGAATCAACCATTGTATCTTGCATTTGTTGATTTCCGGGTGGCATTTGATTATGTTGATCGTGAGCTACTTTACAAAAAAAATGTCTCATTATGATTGTCCATCTTCTTTAATTACCATAATAAAACAATTACACACCAATACATCTTTGCAGGTTGGACTTACAATAGAAGGTTTGCTTTCTGTATTCATTTCCACAGGGCGAGGATTCAAGCAGGGCTGTATTCTAGCATCTTTCTTATTTAATCTTTTAATTCTTGATTTAGGTGAACAACTGTCGAACATCGTAAGTGATGCACCAAAACTGGGTAATCAACGCATAGCATGTATGTTATATGCAGATGATCTTATTTTGTTATCCCAGACCCCTAGTGGACTTCAAAATTTATTGAACAAATTATCCGAATACTCATTAGAAAACAATCTTGTTATCAATTTCCTGTTATCTGTCGTAAAAACAGAAATACCTTTCAAAGGAAATATAGTTGGCATTTGCAAAATGTGGCATTATTGAATGTCTTAGAATATAAATATCTAGATTTAACCATTTATAACATTTTGTCTGAAACAGCTTATATTACAACATTGAATCTTAAATTGCAAACTTTAAAATCACAGGCGAATATTCTGGTATTCAAATATGGTAAATTCTTGTATAAACATATAATGATGTTTTACCAAGCCAAAGTGGTACCGATTATGTTGTATGGAGCTGAAACCAAGCTACCAATGAAGTGTAACATCTGGCACTTGTGTGAAGCTCGGTTCTGGAAATCTGTGCTGAAGTTACCAAAGTGTACTCAGGGCCATCTTAACCAATTTTGGGGCCCTCGGCGTGGACATCTTTGGGGCCCCCCTACACCAAACCAAAGGAATTTAGTGATCAAGAATATCTGGTCGCACCCTTCCCCCAAACCTCTTGTCATGGGTTGATATGCTGCCTCGCAGCATGCAAAAGTATGCATGCTTACTCCCTTTAAGTCCCATTACTCGCTTCATTCTTGCTCTAATCCGAATAATAAACAAGTATCATTTGAAGGCCAACATTAGCAGTTTATGAAGAGGTTACTTCTGTTCTAGTATAGATACAGGACACTTTTTATCAATAGCATCCATTAAGGTATGCAACCTGTAGTATTAATGCAGGAATGTGTGTAAAAGGTGCATGTAACCCAGAATAGACAGAGCACTCACATTAGCTGCCTCACAGAATTAAAAAGTGCTCAAGCATGGATACAGGAGACCAAGTGGAAGGAAGGAGAAAGCTACACGCACCATAGCATGGATAGTGGATGCAGATTAGAAGCTACCACAAGGGTGTCTGTATTCAGCCAGAATTAGATTAGAAGTGGGACATGGTTTACAAATAGTGCTGCCATTAGAGATCAGGGGAACAAGTGTCTGTAGTGTGCAATATATCAATGCTCACTATTATAGTGGAAGCAACATTATAGCCAGTGAAACCACGAGTGAGGCTTTTTTGAAGATCATACCCTGAGAAGGATGTCACTCTGAAGGGCTGACAATTTTGAAAGGCAATGTTCAGAGGTTAGGCAATACAAGATTACATGAGATGCCCAGGATCACACATTGGTTAAGGGGTGAAGCTGGCATGTGTACCAACTCTGCAATTTCTGCATTTAAATACTTCCTTTTCCAGTTCTTACCATGAACTAAAATAATCTAATTTTATAAAACTGGCTTGGAAAGTACACAAATCATATTACGAAACATGACAATTTTTTAAAACAAAACGTTATAAAAGGGCGTTACGCAAAATGGAAATTATTCTAGCTTCGTTCTCTCCATCATCAAGGGAAGTATATAAGTACCAGCATTCTAATCGATGTGATTTAACAGATGTCATCTGGGTTTGTCTTTTGTATTTTAAAGCTTTAAATACTTCCAGAGCACTGGCTTGTGAAATTGCCATTTATAAACATGCAGTAAGTAATGGGCTAAACGATACCACCAGCATGCAAGAAGGCAAACCTTCCAGAAGACAGCACCGTAATGTAAGACATATCAGATGATTTGACCAGGATCCCTGTATCGTCAGCTGCCAAATCAAGGATAGAAGCATGAACGCTTTGGTTCCACAGTCCTGAATTTGGATGCTTATTCACCAATTGTACTAACTGTTGGACTAACGGTTTGTGCTCATCGTTGGAGGTGATTGCCTGGGTTTTACAACACCCTCATCTGAATAAACCAATGTCTAGACCTTCATCATACGATGACATTTTAGGTTGTATAGTAACACCTATGTGGTGCAGGCACATTGCTGATAATAGCACTGTTTGTGCTGAAAAACAAAGTACTTGTGCAGGCAGGTTATAAACGTCATTCATAGGAAAGACTCAGCCAGCCTGGCTATTCTAATCTTGCATATTTACACATGCCTCTGCAATAAGTGTTTAACACACTGAGCTAATTTCTGACCATCAATGTGTATTTCAGCTTTGCCTATTGCACATGACCAACATAATTCCCACAGGGAGGAAGGAATGCTACAGGAGTGGTGCAGTAGTGAGTACACAGGCTATGTATACCACAGTGAACACAGAAAGCATTACATGATAAATTGATCAAGGCAGCATGTGCTTGTCAACAACCGACAGGCAATATAGGTTCAGAGCCTCAGCAGCATGCCATAAAATATCCTGACATGTGTTGTTTAAGTCTGGTCAACAATGGAATCTTACTTCTTTAGATCAGGCAGCCTTGTGGGGCCCCCTCCAATTTGGGGGCCCAGGGCAACTGCCCCTTTTGCCCTCCCATAAAAACGTCTCTGAGTGTACTCCACTCCCTATAATTCGATTTGAACTGGGCTTAGTATCACTGTCTGCACAACTATTATGGAAAATGTGTAATTTATCCCGAAAGACTTGAGAAAAATAACATCTTAAGCGCAGTTGCATACAATCTTGTCAATTCAGCACATATGGTCCCATTTAAATGGAGAAGCTATGTATTGGATGCGCTATCGGATAAGTGCATATCCATAGAAATTTTGTTAACAAATCCAGACCGAGCAAAATTGAATTGATACCAACATGATTGGATTTGCAATAGAGCCAAATGTTGTATTTATAAAGACTTCAATGAGCACTTGTTTGGGTGAAAAAAACTCCGGGTAATGTCAGATTATCTGCTAAAGTTTCCATCACCCTACATCAGACAACGGTACATGCGATTTAGATTCAATCTATTACCAACAGCAGAAATATTGATAAGAAGGGGAACTCTTTCAAAAGAATCAAATCACTGTCGTTTTTGTTTCGACATAAATTGTCAAGAAGCATTACAACATCTAGTAGTCATCTGCCCAGCTTTAACGTTGATGAGAAAAATGTACATTAGCAAATTGCTATGTTTGTATACTCATATGACTGAAGATGAAATCTGGTTCGCGATCTTCACTAGTAGAAAATTGGCAATTAGAATAGCGGTAACACAATATCTAGATACCATATTGTCAATGGTTAATGTTAAATCTAAGCAGCAATGGGAACAATAAACCCAATAGATATAATGTATGGTATGAGAGGAAAACATATTTTAATCATTATGTGATTGTCATCTTATGAAGTAAACAACTGAAGCAAACTTTATTATGAATTAAGTATGCTTTGCTTCTCATGTAATTATTATGTGCATTTATGTGTATTTACATTGATGTGTATGGAAACTGTAGGTGTAAATGATCAGGTTTATGTATTTTTATGTGTTGGATTTGAAAGGCTGATTTTTCCAGCCAAATCAAATCAAAAGAAAAAAAAGAAAAAGTCCAAAGTTAAAGAGGGTGGGAGAGGGGATGTCTGATAAAACTTCCCCCCAAAAGATCCACAAAAAGAAATTTACGGGTAAATCACAGGAAAATGCACAGGGTAGTAGAAGTTATCCTTCCAAAACTGAACTCTATTTACAGTAAGCCTCCGTTTGTCCCAAGACCCAGTGGATCTTGTGTGGTTTGTGGAGCAAGTGACCATGTGAAGGGGGACCCTTGATGTAAGGTCACAATTTTGGGGGTCCACTCTGCAAATCTGGCCTTCTCCTCCTATGAGGAAGAAGAGATCACAGGTGCATCCTTCTCCTCAGACTCCTTCCCCAGTGGGATAGAATCAGAAGTAGTTTTAGTTTCCCTGGGTTCCTGGGAGCCTAGTGTCTCAGAGGCTTATGCTAGAATACCTGATAAGACCAAGCATTATTTCAAAGACAATGTGCTGATCAATGGAGTTGACACTCCTGTCCTTAGGGATAGTGGGGCCAGCAGAACTGTAGTGGATTCTACCTTGGTAGACCCAGAGGAAGTTGACAGAGCTCCTTTGTTACCCACTAAGTTAGCTGATGGTCCCCCTCTCAAGTTGCCAGTTATGCCCAAAAATCTTACTACTAATGGTACAATAGTCAGGATTCCAGTGAGCTTTCAGAGGCAAGCCCCAGAAACGGTCCTGCTGGGGAATGATCTCAGAGCTTTAGGGCTTGTGGGTGACACAGCTGAGAGACCATGCACAAGGTCACAAACAAGGGCTGCACTGGCCAAGTTCAGTGCCAAGCCTAAGCCAAAGGGGAAACGTAAGGCTAAAGGAGTCAAACAAGACAGAAGAGGGAAAGAAAATATTCCCCCTAACTCACCTACAACTGAGGTGGGAGTAGTTGTTCAAACACCTGAACCTGATGAGGAAGAGGTGTTGCCTGAAATCCTCAATCCCCATGACCATCCTGAACTACAGAGTTTGTTAGTGTAAGGAGGTCCTGACAGGGTTGAGTTCAGTAAGGGCCAACATGAGTGCCCATCTTTGGAAGGCCTAAGGAGACAGGCCTGCTCCCAGCTTGAGGGTAAACCTCGTGGGAAGCACAGGATTTATTGGGAAGATGGGCTCCTGTACTGTTAGCCCACATAGTCTACAGAAGGAGACCATAGGAGGTTGGTGGTTCTGCTTGCTCTAAGACCCTTCCTCTTTCAGTTGGCGCATGAAGTCCCCCTTGCTGGTCACCTTGGCATCAAGAGAACCAAGCAAAGGTTATCCATGGACTTCTACAGGCCCATGGTGGGGGTGCAAGTGGAAAGCCACTGCAGGAGTTGTGCCACATGCCAATTATCTGGGAAAAGTGGCACAACAATCCAAGAACCATTGGTACCACTCCCAGTTGTGAGGGCACCATTTGAGAGCATAGGGATCGGCATTGTTAATCCCCTTGACCCCCAAAGAAGAAAATGGAATCTTCTATTACCATGCTTACTGTTTGCCTACAGAGAGGTATCTCGGGAGGGTACTGGCTTCAGCCCTTCGAGCTTCTTTTTGGTGACCCTTTAAGGGGACCCTTAGCAATAGTCTAGGAAGGGTGGGAGATGCCCACTCCCTCCATCACTACCAACGTAGTGGACTATGTGCTAGGACTCAGAACAAGAATGGTAATCCTGATGGTTCTGGCTAATGAGAAGCTGAAGGCTGGGCAAGCCCTGGTGAAACATTGGCATGACCAGAAAGCGGCCCTCATCAACTTCACACCAGGTCAACAAGTCCTGAACATGCATCATATAAGGCCTAGAGCTTTACAGGACGAATGGCCAGGCCCTTACAAAGTGGTAGAGTCACTGGGTGAGGTCAACTATTTAGTGGACCTTGGAAGGACTGGACAGGCTCCAAAGTGTTCCATGTAAATAGGCTGAAGGCGTTCATCCCAAGAGTTGAAATTGCTGCACTGCTGCTGGCTTCAGATGTTGAGGAGGAGGAGTCCAAACCTCTCCCTGACCTGTTCCAGGGCAGTCCTTTAGATAGCTCCATTGAGGGTGTCAAAGTGGCCCCTCACCTGACTTCTGATCAACAAGAGGAGGTGAGAAGTTTACTGAGGCAGTTCTCCCCCTTGTTTTCACAAACTCCTAGTTTAACACCATGGTGCAAACATGATATTGACACAGGAGATTGTGCAGATACTAAAAGTAAGGGATACAGAATGTCAGACAAAGAAAGGTCTTAAATTAAGACAGAGGTCCACAAAACGTTGGATCTTGGGGTGATTGAACCCTATAGTAGTCCCTGGTCCAGCCCTGTGGTTTTGGTTCCAAAGGCAGGTACCTCTGAGATGAGGTTCTGTGTGGATTACAGGGCTCTGAATGCTTTCACCAAGACAGATGTGTACCCCTTGCCTAGAACAGATGAGCTGGTGGATACTTTGGGTGCCTCCAAATACCTCAGCATATTTGACCACACTGCAGGCTATTGGCTAATAGCTATTGCAGAACATGCCAAGGAGAAGACAGTTTCCTCAACACCAGAGGGCCTTTACCAGTTCGGGATAATGCCTTTTGGGTTGAAGAATGCACCTGTCACTTTCAGAGGCTTGTGAATCATGTCCTTAATGGGTTGGATGAATTCTGTCTTGCAGATCTGGATGATATAGCAGTTTACAGTGCCACCGGGGAGGATCACTTGAAACACCTTAGAATTGTGTTGCAGTTCTTCACAAGGCCCACTTGATCATAAAGGCCAGTAAGTGCCAGATTGGACGAGCTTCAGTGGTCTACTTTAGGCATGAAGTAGGTGGAGGGAGTGTGATGCTGGAAATGCATTGGAGTGACAGGGCCTCCATATCCTTGTCATTTATTGCCTTATCATGTATGTTCTGTCTTGTTTTCCATGCAGGAGTTCTTGCGGGACTCTTGGCGGTGCGCCTCTTCCTCTTTTTGGTTTGGTGAACAGACCCTTGGGATACCCTTATGGCACCCATGTTTGGGAGTACAACCCTGTACTCCTAGTGTATGTTTTTGGGCACCTGTGTGTGGTCCACAGAGCAGGGTATGGGCTGGTGACAGTTCCATGCTGAATTTGACAGGTGCTCTTAGTATCCTCATTTTGGGATACCCATGCCCTGCCATTGGAATCAATTGATTCCTGATAGGAAACAAGATGGCCCATGTGGCCTCTTGCTTTCTATCGCCTGTTACCTTATTTTTCCCAACTCCTGGGAATCCCTGACTCTGTCCCTTCGCCCCTCCCCCTGACTGGCTGTTGGGTGGAAGTTCCGTATATATGGTAGTGTGGGGAAGTCCAGGCCATACTGGCTGGAACCTTCCCAATGACTGTATGTTGTGGGTACGCCCATGGGGTGGGACCTGGGTGTATGGAATGTGTCTAGTATCTGGTGTTTGACACAATGACTGAGACAGCCCTGCACGAAACTGGGATGCAGTGTTGAGTGCTGAATGACATAATGCTTGTCTGAATCCACATTCTGTGTTGTGAGTGTCTGGATGGAGAAGAATGGCCTGAATGCACTGTGAGCCTGATTGGCTGCTTGACTGCCTGAATGCCCTTCTGAATGATTGGTTGCCTGAGTGTGACCCAGCAGTGAATGGGAGATCAACAGAATATCTGGGGGCCTCTCACTGATGGAAATCGATCAGAAGCTGAAGTTGATACTTGATGCTTAACCTTGAAGCCCACTGGAAGAAGAAGAATTGCTGCTGCTGTTCTTCGCTAATCTGAAAGCTACATGACTGTCAAGGAACTGATCCAAGAGAGGACCTGGCTAGCAGACCTCTCCCCGAGCCACAAGGGACCGTCGTGCACCAGCTGATCTTTGCCAAAGCTTCCTGAACATCAGACCATCGAAAGGATGCCGACCGGAGACAGGGACCACTGTGGAATCACGAAGCGAAGCGCACAGACATTGAAGTCCATCACCGTCGACGACCGCCATTGCCAACCGGAGCCACAGTGCTTCTTTGCCTAAGACATTTGATCCAAGGACTCCCTTACTCATCACTGTCGACTGCTTTCATCCTGCCGGGGAAAGTCAAGGCCGCCGCCGACCAAGGAGAATCTGCCGGTGGGTTTCCCACCACCTGAAAACCACACAGACACCGATGACCCGACGCCCTTGATCAGCCAAAGTTCTTCATCGACTCTTTGCGGCAACAAACACTCGTCGTCGAGGTGCACCGTACGCCTCAGCTTGCAGGACGTTTTCGACCGATCGTCAACGAGCACTGCAAGAACCTCAAGCAACAACAGTGTTCAACCTTTTCTTCACTGACTGATGACGACCCGTGGCTCCTGCCTTAAAGGGAGTGCACTCAAGAAGGGCCCGTCGACGACTCATCGAAGAACTCTATGAAACCAGGTACTTTGGGGTTGTAGAACCGTTTAGAAGGAGTCGAGACTATATCGAGCATAATAGGACTGGGCTTGTCAAATACGCTTTATTAACAAGTTGCCCAGGTGGGGGGGTGGGGTCCTCACACAGAACTGTCTCTAGGAAGACAGGGGACTGTTCTGCCAGTGCTTGATTTAACCTGCTTTCTTTCAGTGTCTATTGCTGATTCTTCTTATAATCTGATTCGTATGCCATATGAACTGTTAGCAGTTGATTCATTTCAAAGGAATCGATAGTTAAGAGTGGTACCACATAGGCCTGTATATATTTGCCATTATAGTATTGCCAGAGTACAAAGTGTATTATTGTGATTCAGTACATAACTTGAGCCTTATTTATATAAAGACTGTGTTTCACTAACATAGTGTGTGGACATTCCTTTGTGGGTGCTTGGGGACTACACTGTACTTAAGAACCAGCCTGCATCACCCCCTGAGAGGTAAGTCTTGGATGCTCGACCACAATACCAATATAGAGAACCTTGCCTGGGGTGCTCTGGGCCTCTCCTCTGCCATATAGAGATCAGGAGTACAGATAGCCCCCTCCGGTGCTTTAAACTGGTGGCAGCAGTGGGATGCTTATGGTTTTAAGAATAAGTGTGTAACCTTGCCACTTACAAAATATCTACACTTTGTTAAATTGAGGTTTAGTTGTGTACAAGATAACTACATTACCAGCAATGGAATGGAATGCAAATGCTAAATTGACTAGGATGAGCTTAGAGGCTCTCCAGAGTGCTTGTGAAGCCAGGCAGTTAGACTTTGAGGATAAGTCTAGGGCTGAGCTGATAGATGCCCTGGTGGACTACCAGACTGATTGTGAAGCTATTCATGAAGGGGGGGGTACAACCATTGAGGCCCCTGGAGGTGTTATTGAATCTGATTCTGGGAACGCCACCATTCCTGCTGCCTCTGTTCCGACCTCCAGCCATATTTCTTCAGGGGATTTTTTGGAACTTGAATTATTGGCCTTTGAATATAAAAAGTTGGAAACTGAAGCTGAACTTAAGAAAGAGGAGTTGGCACAACAAGTGATACACAAAGATAAGGATCCTGAACTTAAAAAACAAGGACACTGAATGTCCGAAAATACAGCTAGAGAAAGCTAGAGTGGAGACTTCAGCGAAACCAGTTGAGAGTGTCAGGTCCCCAGCCACCAGATTTGGTTGGTGTACATGTGAAGGGTTCTGATATCCTCCAGTGGATTGAAGTGTTTGAAATGGCTTGTGGAATCCATGATGTTGATAAAAGAGATTGGGCTAAGTGTCTGTTAAGCGTAGTGCCTCAGACTGGATATGACTGTATTCTGAAACTGAGTTTGGAAGAAAGGGGTCAGTATGAGTGCATGAAGTCTGCTTTGATTGCCAAGTTTGGCAAGACACCTACCCAATACCTTAAAAGGGTTCATGGAATTTAAGAAAAGAGAGAATGGGCCTCATTACGAGGCTGGTGGTAGCCGTGCTTGTAATAAGGCACAGCTGCCGCTGGTATTTATTTTTTCTGGTGCCCAGGAATGGGCAATTACCGGGTCATTACCGGGTCATTACGGCCTTGCCAGTACTTGCCCATTCCTAGGCGCCGGAAAATATTCTTCCCCATTCCAATTTGAGCCCCATAGGGCTCAATGGTAATGGGGAAGCCGAGGCACCGGCACCGTTGTTAACATGCCGGTGCATCAGACATGCTCTGCTCGCGGGTGCCGATATGGTCACCAGGTCAGACCTGGCGGCCGCAATGGCACTTGTAGTTTGCTGGTCTGGGAACGACGGTACCGGCATGCTTACCGGTACCTTAGTTCCCGGACTGGCAAACTTATAATGAGGCCCAATGTGTCTTGGGTTGACTGGGTGAGTGCTGCAAGTATGAAGATGATGGGGTGGATTGATGGACACAAGGTGAAAACTTTTTTTGAATTGTCCAACCTTTTGTTTTTTGAGCATTTATCTGAAGCCTGTTCACCAGAGCTGCATCAATATGTTGCTGACCAGAACATTTTAGATCTCTTTAAGCTGGCCAGGCTGGCTGACAATGATAATGATGTGTTATTTATATAGCACCTTAATCCAAAGCGCTTTACAGAGCACATATTTACATACAATATCACCCAACCGAAATTGGTACTCATTTATCGACCTCGGAAGGATGAAAGGCTGAGTTGGCCTTGCCGGGATTCGAACCTGCGACCTGCAGATCACGCTCAGATCGCAGCAGCGAGCGCTCAACCCACTGTGCTATCTTACTGGTGGGTCTCCCACCGGGTGTCCCCTAAGGACTCCAGTGGGAAGGACAAGGACAAAAAAAAGTGGACCCCTCAGAAGGTCGAGGAGTCCCAGAAGCAAACACAGTCGGGAAAACCAAAACCTTCCTTTCCTAAAACCCAAAAATCTAGTGGGGCTTAGTCCTATGTGGGTGGCAGTAAGAGTATTGGTCCACCTGCTGCAAAGCAGGCTCCCAGTGGTTCCAATACTGTACCCCGCATTCCTGGCATTTGTTGGGAATGTGGGGCTCTAGACCACAAAAAGGGTGACCCCAAGTGTAAAGGTAAGGCACTTGGAATCCAGGCTGTTAGCCTGACCTACCCTTACCCCATGCCTGAGGTGGAGACCACTGTCCTCCCCTCCTCTACAGGAATCACATTCCGTGCTTCTGTAGAGCTTTCCCTAGTGTCCCTTGCGGCCTGGGACCAGTACGCAGAAGTACGGGTGACAATCCCACAGAACACCTGTAGGTTTTTTAGAAGTGTCCTCTTGAATGGCCAGCCTTCTACTGGCTTGAGAGACACTGCTGCAAGCACGACAGTGGTGGACAGGACCCTGCTCAAGGCAGAGGACTATATAGGTGGTCCTCTGAGAACCACCAGGTTAGCTGGTGGGCCTCCCAATTATCACCTGTAGCCTTAGTCAACATTATGATTGGAGACAAGACAGCGAAGCTTCCTGTCCTGGTTCAGGACAATGTACCTGCTAACATTTTGCTAGGCAATGATTTGGTGGAAATGCGGATGATCACGGATGGTCTACCCATGGCTGCTGCGTCGGTCACCCGACCACAGGTCACTGTGGGTCTGGACGCGAGTCCGATACCCCCGCCGACAGGGAAACCCAAGGCATGAAGACTGAAGAGTAAGAAGGCCACCTCTGGGAAGGGGGCCCCTTCTCTTCCTGGTGCTTCAGTAGCACCCACTGGGATTCATGCTCCGGACGGGCTGGGTCCAGTGGGAAGCCCAAACTCAACTCCTGAGGGAGACGAGGCAGAAGACCCTCCTGCGGAAGAGATGCTCAACCCGGAGGACCACCCCGACCTTCAAGGCCTGTTGGCTGCAGGTGGACCCTCCCGGGCAGACTTCTGTAAGGGTCAGAGAGAGTGCCACTCTCTCGAGGGTCTGAGGAAACAGGCCCTGGCCCAGGCACAAGGAGAAGTGCCTAGGACATTCCGGATATACTGGGAGGGTGAGCTCCTTGTTAGTGAGCCCACTAAGCCTGAACCTGGTGCCCTCAAGAGTTTGGGCGGCACTCCAGGTTTACAGGCCCTTCCTACTGCAGTTGGCACATGAGGTGCCATTGGCTGGTCATCTTGGGACCAAGAAGACAAAGCAAAGGCTCTCTGCCCATTTCTACTGGCCCTGGAAGGGAGTAGAAGTGGAGTTCCACTGCAGGACCTGCCCAACTTGTCAGCTGTCTGGCAAGACTGGAGGCAGTGTCATTGCCCCACTGCAGCTGTTGCCAATGGTGGGCACACAATATGAGAGGGTTGGCATCGACATTGTCGGTCCCCTTGACCCTCCCACTTCAGGTGGACATTGGTTCATCCTGATCTTGGTTGATCATGCCACCAGGTACCCTGAGGGTATACCCCTTCAGATTGTAACTGCCAAGGTGGTTGCAAGGGCTCTCCTGGGCATTTTCACCCAGGTTGGATTCCCTAAAGAGGTTGTCCCTGACAGAGGACCCAACTTCATGTCGAGTTACATGAAAACCATGTGGAAAGAGTGTGGGGTAACCTACAAGTTCTCCACCTCTTACCATCGCCAGACCAATGGTCTGGTTGAGAGAGTTAATAAAACTCTCAAGGGCATGCTAGCTGCTTTGGAAAAGCCCCAAAGGAGGAAATGGGATCTCCTCCTGCCATGCCTGCTGTTTACATACAGAGAGGTACCTCAAGAGGGTGTTGGTTTCAGCTCCTTTGAGTTACTCTTCGGACATCCCGCGAGGGGGCCACTTGCCTTGATCAGAGTAGGTTTGGAAGCCACCCCTCCAGGTGCTGCCCAGCAAGTGGGGGACTATGTGTTAGGGTGTCTAGTCAAATGGTCGACAGACAAATGGTCGACAGACAAATGGTCGACACAATTTGGTCGACAGGACAAATGATTGAATTTTTTTTAGTTATATATATATATTTTAGGTTTTCGTTTAGGCAAAAAGGGGGTTTTTAGCAAAAAAAAAGGGGGTGGGGGGTACCCCCCAAAAAAAAAAGTGAAAAAAAATCATAATAATTCAACCATTTGACCTGTCGACCTTTTGGTGTCGACCATTTGTCCTGTCGACCATTTAGATTCGACCAGTTGACCTACAACCATGTGTTAGGCCTCAGACAGAGAATGACACAGATGATTGGTCAGGTGACAGTGAATCTTAAGGCCAGCCAGGAGTTGAACAAATACTGGCATGACCTTAAAGCATGACAAGTGGATTGGATTCTAGGTCAGGAGATCCTTGTGATGGAGCCTCGGCTTTGGCAGATAAGTGGACTGGACCCTTCAGGATAATCTCCAAGATGGGCGAATTCAATTGTCTGGTTGACATGGAAGTCTCTGGGGTAGCCCCTCAGGTATTCCATGTCAACAGGCTCAAGCCTTTCCATAGGCGAGCAGAAGTCCCATGTCTCTTGCTGGCTTCAGAGCAAGAAGAGGATGAGAGTGAGCCCTTTCCTGATTTGCTGCATAGCAACCCTCAGGATGGCATCTCTCGCCAGATCTGACTCCAGAGCAGCAGAGGGCCTGCAGTGCTTTGCTCCAGCAGCATGCACCTCTGTTCTAGATGATACCAGGCCTCACTCCATGGTGTAGGCACGAAATTGACACTGGTGACAGCATATATATCAAAAGCAGATGCTACAGGATGTCAGACACTGTTAAGAACCGCATACAGGCTGAGGTCGCCAGGATGTTGGATCTGGGTGTTATTGAACCCTCAGCCAGTCCCTGGTCCAGTCCAGTGGTCTTTGTCCCCAAGGCAAGTACCCAGGGAGGTACGAAGGATTGGAGGTTCTGTGTGGACTACAGAGGAGTCAATGCCATCACCAAAACTGACCCGCACCCATTGCCCAGGGCTTATGAGCTTGTGGACATGATAGGTGCTACCAAATTTGTGAGCACCTTAGACCTTACCTCATGCTCTTTGCAAATAGCTCTGATGGACCATGCATAGGAAAAGACTGCATTCTCAACAACTCAGGGGCTCTTCCAGTTTAGAGTCATGCTTTTTGGGTTGAAAGATGCACCTGCCACCTTCCAGAGATTGGTCAATCAGGCGCTCAGTGGGCTGGAGACCTTTTGTGTGGCCTACTTAGACGACATTGCTGTCTACAGTTCCACCTGGGAAGACCATTTCACTCAACTGGATAAGGTGTTGCAGGCCTTGAAAAGGGCTAACCTCACTATCAAGGCCACCATGTCAGATAGCTCAGGGGAAAGTCACTTATCTTGGTCATGAGGTAGGAGGGGGTCAAATCCAACCTCTCCTCAGTAAGTTACAGGATGTACATGACTGGGAGACTCCCACTACTCAAACCCAGGTGAGAGCCCTTTTGGGCCTCACTGGGTATTATCGCAACTTCATGGCGGACTATGGAACAATAGCTGCTCCTCTGACAGCTCTGACTTCTCCCAAACAACCAAGAAAGGTTAATTGGACAGAAGACTGTCAGAGGGCCTTTGTTGGCTTGAAGGAAAGTTTGTGTAGGGCACCTGTGTTGTGTGCGCCTGATTACAGCAAGCCCTTTATCGTCGAGACGGATACCTGCGATACCGGAATTGGAGCTGTCTTGCCCCAGATAGATGACAAAGGGAGGGAACATCCGATCATATTCATCAGTAGACAACTCAAGGGTACAGAATTTAGGTGGGCTACTGTTGAAAAGGAATGTTTCAGTATGGTTTGGAGCCTTAGGTGTTTTAAGCCCTACCTTACAGGGTGTACCTTCAAGGTCCAAACAGACCATAACCGCTTAAAGTGGCTTATGCAGATGAAGGGTGAAAACCCGAAACTGCTCAGGTGGTCAATTAGCCTGCAAGGGCTAGACTTCACCCATAGAGCATAGACCAGGGAAGAATCATGATAATGCAGATGCCCTTTCCAGAAAGTATGTTGACCATCTGGATGAGGGTGTCAACCTCGTTGGAGATTAGAAACCCTAACCTCAGCCTGGGGGATGGGACTCTGATGCTGGAAATGCATTGGATTGACAGGGCGTCCATATTATTGTCCTTTATTGTTTCATCATGTATGTTCTGTCTTGTTTTCCGAGCAGGAGTTCATGTGGGACTCCTGGCGGTGCGGCTCTTCCCCTTTTTGATTTGGTGAACGGACCCTTGGGATACCCTTATGGCACCCATGGGTGGGAGTACGACCCTGTACTCCTAGTGTAGGTTTTGGGGCACCTGTGTGTGGCCCAGAGAGCAGGATATGGGCTGGTGGCAGCTCCATGCTGAATTTGACAGGTGGTCTGAGTATCCTCCATTTTGGGATACCCAGGCCCTACCAGTGGTTTCAGTTGATTCCTGATAGGAAACAAGATGGCCCCTGTGGCCTCTTGCTTTCTATCGCCTGGTACCTTACTTTCCTGAAGTCCTGGGAAGTCCTGACTCTGTCCCTTCCCCCTGACTGGCTGTTGGGTGGAAGTTCAATATATGGTAGTGTGGGGAAGTCCATGCCAGACTGGCTCGAGTCTTCCCAATGACTGTATGTTGTGGGTAGGCCCATGGGGTGGGACCTGGATGAATAGAGTGTGTGACAAATTTGCATTTTATGTTATGGGTGTCTAGTATCTGGCGTTTTACACAATGACTGAGACCCTGCCCAAAACTGTGATGAATGCAGTGTGGAGTGCTGAATGGCAGAGTGCTTGTATGAATCCACATTCTGTGTTGTGAGTGCATTGATGGAGAAGAATGGCCTGAATGCACTGTGATCCTGATTGTCTACTTGAATGCCTGAATGCCTTTGTGAATGATTGGTTGCCTGAGTGTAAGCCAGCAGAGTGAATGGGAGATCAATAGTATATTGGGGGCCTCTCACTGATGGAAATCATTCAGAAGCTGAAGTTGATACTTGCTGCTTAACCTTGAAGCCCACCGGAAGAAGAACAATTGCTGCTGCTGTCCTTCGCTAATCTGAAAGCTGAGTGACTGTCATGGAACTGATCCAAGAGAGGACCTGGCTAGGAGACCACTACCCGAGCTACGAGGGACCATCTTGCACGGGCTGATCTTTGCTAAAGCTCCCTGGACGTCAGATCCTCAAAAGGCTGCTGACCAGAGACGGGGACCGCTGCAGAATCACGAAGCGAAGTGCCCAGACATTCAGGACGTGACGACAATGATGACAATCCCACAAAACACCTACAGGTGTTCTGTGGGATTGTCGCCAGTATTTCTGCGTACTGTTCCCAGGCCCCAAGGGACACTATGGAAATCTCTACACGAGCACTGAATGTGATCTCTGCAAAGGAGGGGAGGACAGTGGCCTCCACCTCAGGAATGGGGTAAGGGTAGGTCAGGCTGACAGCCTGGACTCCAAGTGACTTACCTTTACACTTGGGGTCACCTTTCTTGTGATCCAGAGCCCCACAGTCCCAACAAGTACCAAGAATGCAGGGTGCGTACTGGAACCACTGGGAGCCTGCTTCGCAGCAGGTGGACCACTACTCTTACTCCCACCCACATAGGACTTATCCCCACTCGATTTGTGGGTTTTAGGAGAGGAAGGTGTTGGCTTATACGACTGTGACTGCTTTTGGGACTCCTCAGTCTTCTGAGAGGTCCCCTTTTCTTTGTCCTTGTCCTTCCCACTGGAGTCCTTAGGGGACACCGGGTGGGAGTGTACTGGGGGGCAAGATATTCACCGACGGGCCCATAGGTCAGTGCTCACCCTCTAGTACCTGTAGGACAAGATAGCTGCACCATGTGAGGGATGGGGGTGCAGGATTCACTTACTCCAACACGACTCATTAATGAGGACTCAGTAATTTGGCAAAGGGAAGTCTGTTTAATGACAAGTACATCAAACAGGGAAACAAATGGAAATCAGCATTGTTGCGATCACCTGTCCCGCTCCAACTTCCTCCAACTTCAGTTGAACAGCAACCTTTATGCATAAAACACGTCATCATTGACATCTAACTCTACAAAACTTGTCATGCAATATAATTGGTTAGGAAAGGTAAATTAAGTATAGGTGCTATATCCGTATATGGTAATAGAGCAGGCAGATTGGATAACTCTCATCGGATGGGCATCTACGCCCCTCCCTCTACATCACACGTGATAGACGTCACTACAAGTACGACGTCCTATTGGTTCTACCATCTATAGGACCCTAGATTACATGGTCCATTGCGATTGGGCAGGTTACACCCCTAGACATAAATCCCCATTTTAATTAGCAGCATGCAGAATGGACACCCAGGTGCCTGGTGTCCCAAGTTTCACCCTGCCTCCCTTCCATCAACCAGTATTTTAGGGCTATGTGTCAATTAGTTGGCTGGGTATGGCCTCGAAACTGTAGCCACTTATCAGGAAAAGTTATGGCATCCTCAGGTTCTGGATGACATCAGGCGGTGGTACCTCTTCGCGCCTGGCTGATCACGTGTTAGTTCACCATGAATCCAGCTTTTCATGCATTTGTTGTTCTTTAGCCTTGTCACCTGCCTGGGCCTCCCTTACCTTTTTTTTTTGAATTTTTCTTTTTTTTAAGTCCTCCCTTATCTTGACCTTCACGGGGCAGGGTGGTATGCTCTGAAGTTTGATTCTTGTTAGCTGACGCTCTCCTCCCTTTCTCTGGTTGACCTCGATTTCCCCGGCATGAGCAGCTCTTTGTTGAGTTTCGATTCCGCTCTTCCTCTCGACTCTGGCTGCGTTATGAAACCTGGCCTGTTAGGCCTCTGGCAGCCTGGGCACATTTCTGCTTTACAAAATGGAGTCGTACTTGTATAATGTGCATTATTGAGGTAGATATATGGTTGGCGCTTGCCGCTCTACTCTTCTACTAAACATTGCAAGCAGTATTGGTTTCTTAGCTTCTTGCGTTCCAAGCCTATTTACATGCGTTTAACTGATTGGTTACTTCGATCTTGTCTCGTAGCAACGTTTCCTTACGTTTTAACATTGTCTCTTTCCTGCGTCTATTACATCTATTTTCATAGCTGCTCGCACTGCCGTGCTATCTTTGATAGACGTTTTTGTTCATTCGCGAGTCTGTCCAGGCCCTTGTGTCATTTCCACTGGCCTTCCATTAAGGCTATTTGGGTCTCTACATGGACCGTCTGTAGGCACTCTTCATTTCGTCTCAGCAGCTGGTACGGCTGTCTGATAGGGTATCATGCTGCTCAGGGTTGTCTTGTTATGGGCGCTTCAACAGGTGTGGCTCTTCTGATGTACACTGGGCAGAGTCCCAGTGCAGCTCTCTGTTGGTTCATCTGCTCCTCATACGTCACATACCTTGGCAAGTATTTTCCTGGTACCTCGAAATGAGGGGCATGGGTGCAGTCCATGTCTGGGACCTCCTAAACAGGAGACCCACTTGTCAGCCAGCCTGGCCAGATTAAAGGGATCCAAAATATTCTGGTCAGCAACATACTGACGCAGCTCTGGTGAACAGGCTTCAGAAAAATGCTAAAAAAAAACAAAATGTGCGACAGATCAACAAACGTATTCACTTTGTAACCATCAATCCACCCCACATTGTTCATGTGCGCAGCACTCACCCAGTCAACCCAAGACACATTCTCTTGTTTCTTAAATGCCCTGAACCTTTTAAGGTATTGGACAGGTGTTTTGCCAAACTTGGCAATCAAAGCAGACTTCATGCACTCATACTGACTCCTTTCTTCCACACTCAGTTTCAGAATACAGTCATATCCAGTCTGAGGCACTCTGCTTAACAAACGCTTAGCCCAATCTCTTTTATCAACATGATGAATGGCACAAGCCATCTCAAATGCTTCAATCCATTGGAGGATATCAGAACCCTCCACAAACACCCATAAACTTGGTGGCTGGGGACCTGCTACCTTCAACTGGCTTTGCTGAGGTCTCCACTCTAGCTTCCTCCAGCTGAATTTTCTGGTGCTCAGTGTCCCTATCATTGAGTGCTACTTGTTGTGCCAACTCCTTTCTTCAATTCAGCTTCTGTTGCCAACTTTTTGTAATGAAAGGCTAACTGTTCCCGTTGTAGCTCCAATTTCAAAAGTTCAATCTCAGGGCTTCCCACTGAAGAGCTGTGCTAGGGTCCGGAACAGAGGCAGCAGGCACGGTGGCATTCCCAGAATCAGAATCAATAACAACCCCAGGGGCAGCGTCCTTATTGGTTGCATTCCCCCCTTCAAGAGCTTCACAATCAGTCTGGTAGTCCACCAGGGCAGCTATCAGCTCAGCCCCAGACTTATCCACAAAGTCTAATTCCCTGGCTTCAGAAGCACTCTGGAGAGCCTCTAAGCTCATCCGAGTCAATTTACCATTTGCAATAGGTTTCATTGCTTGTAATGTAGTTATCTTGTACACACCTAAACCTCAATTTAACAAAGTGCAGATATTTTGTAAGTGGCAACGTTATACAGTGATTCTTAAAACCATAAGCATCCCACCGCTGCCACCAGTGTAAAGACCCGGAGGGGGTGTCTTTACTCCAGCTCTCTATATGGCAGAGAAGAGACACAGAGGACCCCAGCCAAGATACTCTATTATTGGTAACATAGTCGAGCAATCAAGGCCTAGCTTCTCAGGAGGTGATGCGGGCTGGTTCTTAAGTACAGTTTAGTCCCCAAGCACCCACAAAAGAATGTGAACACACTATGTTAGTGAAAACACAGCTCTTTATATTAATAAGGTTCACGTTATATACACAATCACAATAACACACTTTGAGCTCCAATAATTCTAAAATGGTAAATATATACAGTTCTAGGTGGTACCATAATGAGTCTGATTCCATTAAAATGCATCAACTATACTTAGTTCAAATAACATACGAATCAACACAGCAAAACGATATCGACCTCAGACTTAGGTGGAAGATAAGTTGGTTAGATAATTGCCAGAATACTGACTAGGCAGAGGTCTGTATGAGGATCTCCCCACCTGGGCAACCTGTAAATGAAGATGCACTACAAGCCCAGTCCATATATTGTCTATTAAAGTCTTATCTTCTTCTATAGTTTTGCAACCCAAATGTATCTTGTGTTGGAGAGTGCTTCGTCGGGGAATCCACGGGCCCTTCTTGAGTGCGCTCCTTTAAAGCATGAGCCACGGTCATCGAACTTCTGAGATGAAGAAAAAGGTGAACGGTGGTCGACGAGGGAGCAGCTTCGATCTTCGTGGTGCTCGTTGACGAAAGCTTGTGAACGTACTGGGAAGAATAGGCGTGCGGTGCACCTCGACAACAAATGTTTGTTGCCGCACAGAGGGAATGAAGAACTTTGGCCCAGTAAGGGCATCAAGTCGTCGGCATCTGGCGTCAGCGATCGGGACGTGCCCATGTCTGGCTTCAGTAACTTCGTCTGCATCTCTGAGGTCTTTGGGTGACAGGAAACCCACCGGCAGATTCTCCTCGGTCGTCGACGACCTTGACTTTCACCAGCAGGATGAAAGCAGTTGACAGTGATGAACAATGGAGTCCTTGGATCAAATGTTCTTAGGCAAAGGCGGCTCCGGTCGGCGACAGCGGACGTCGATGGTGGACGGCTGTCTGGTGCTTCTCTTCGCTCTCCTCAGCGGTCCCCTTCTCCGGTCAGCAGCTTTTCATAGGTCTGTCTACCAGGAAGCTTTGGCAAAGATAAGCTGGTGCACGATGGTCCCTCGTAGCTCGGGGAGTGGTCTCCTAGCCAGGTACTCTCTTGGATCAGTTCCTTGAAGGCACAGCATCTTTCAGATTGCAACGAAGGTTCACCTTCTTCTTCTGGCTCAGCTTCGAGAGTAAGCATCAAGTATCAACTTCAGCTGCTGAACGATTTCTAGCATGGAGAGGCCCCCAGATATACTGTTGATCTCCCATTCACTCTGCAGAGTCACACTCAGGCACCCAATCACTCAGAAGGGCATTCAGGCAGTCAGACAGCCAATCAGGCACACCGTGCATTCAGGCCATTCTTCTCCATCCAGACACTCACAACACAGAATGTGGATTTGGACGAGTACTCTGCCATTCAGCATTACACAATGCATTCATACCCTTGCTGGTCACCTTGGCACCAACAGAACCAAGCAAATGTTATCCCTGCACTTCTACAGGCCCAAGATGTGGGTGCAAGTAGAACATCACTGAAGGAGTTAAGCCACATGCCAGTTATCTGGGAAAAGTGGCACAACAATCAAAGTTCCATTGGTACCACTCCCAGTTGTGGGAGTACCATTTGGGAGGGTAGGGATTGACATTGTTGGTCTACTTGACTCCCAAATATACTCAGGCAATAGGTTTATCCTGGTGCTGGTTGACCATGCCATCAGGTAATCTGAGGCAATCCCATTGAAGACTGTGACTGCCAAGTCAGTTGCAAAAGCTTTACTTGGCATATTTACTAGGGTTGGCTTCCCTAAAAAAGTTGTGTCTTATAGGGGCAACAACTTTACGTCAAAGTATATGCAGTCCATGTGGAAGGAATGTGGGGTTACCTAAATGTCTTCCACCGGACATACAACCCACAAACCAATAGTCTAGTTTAGCGGTTTAACAGAACCCTTAAAAGCATGAATGGGATCTCCTCCTGCCATGCCTGCTGTTCGCTTACAGAGAGGTATCTAAAGAGGTACCTAAAGAGGGTGTTGGTTTCAGCCCCTTTGAGTTACTCTTTGGCCATCCAGTGAGGGGGCCCCTTGCCTTGATCAGAGAAGGTTTGGAAGCCACCCTCCAGGTCCTGCCAAGCAAGTGCGGGACTATGTGTTAGGCCTCAGATGGAGGAGGACACAGATGATGGGACAGGCGACAGCAGATCTTAAGGCCAGCCAGGAATTGTACTGGCATGACCTTAAAGCCTCGCAAGTGGATTGGACTCCAAGACAGGAAATCCTTGTGTTGGATGTTAGGGAGATTTCTCACACGAGTGCTAAAATCCCTCTACCCTAGAGCCCTCCAGCTCTTTTGTTATATTTTGGGGCTTTGAACTTTTCATTTTGTGTGTGTTTTACTTTTATGTTCTTTGGTTATGGAGTTTTTAAATAACTCCAGTGGCATCATCTTTTTATGTGTGTCAAACAGCACCTTCAGTGCAATGGCACAGGGGTGTATTTCAGACTCCCCAAGGTTTAAATACCTTCCCCGGGGCTGACTACCATCTCCCAGATGCTGTAGAGTTAAATTGGCTTTACTAGTCTTTTTAAATTTACTGACCCAGCACACACTATCTTCCTATAGGGTGCTGGAGGGGTTGCCTAGATTCCCCTGAGTCAAAACACTCATGTAACAGTAAAATGTTACCTTTTCCTATTTTAAATGGCTGGTGGCAGTGGTTTAGATCAACTACCGTGATTTTTCACGACCGCTAACAACAGTAGCTAAAAATTGGGGCAGCCATGTTTTTCAATATGGCGCCCCAGACCTATCTGTAAAAACAGACTCTGGTCATCTTTTTTCACCATTTCTTTTAGGAAAAGTCATTCTTGTGTTCAACTCTGCGTGCCAAACGAGGTTTGGTCCCTTTGTTCATGCCCTTTGGTGGGCTTCAGTGCTGAAGCCCTCCTCTGGTAACAGAGTGTCTGGGGTGGAAAGGATGCGAGGGAGATGCCCGAAACTCCCTGTGCTAAGTCTCCTAGGAGACTTGAATACACTCTGGTGTGATTGGCTGGCTGACTGTCCAACAAGGACAGCCACCCTGCTAGGTGAGTAAACGTCAGGCTGAATGAATGGGGCAAAACTGTTTAAAAGCAGGTCTCTGGGACTCGGAAAGCAGAGTCGACCACTGGAACGAAAGAACCGAAGACGAGCTGAAGGAAGAGGACTGCTGCAACTCCTGGAATACCCGTGAAGCCCTGCTGCAGGTCCGAATTGCCTGAAACTCCAATTGACAGAGAGGCCCTTCAAGGTTAACTTCTTCCCTTGAGTTTGGTGGGAACAACCAACTCGTAAGCCACATGGACACCGTCCCTGACTGGTCGAATTTTTAGTAGAGTGCTGATGAAACCCTGATAGCCAGTGGGAGGGAAACCAGCTCGTGGACTTTAATACATTCACAGCTTAAACTGACGTCTTCTTACAGCTTTTGGCCTCATCCCTGGGAGGGCAGGAACCTCCTGACGTCCTCCTTTTTGTCCCCACGACTGAAGCTCAGGAACTGCGAGACCTGCTCGGAACTGCCAGGAACAACTGCCTCAGCTACCTGGTGGCATGGTCAACCAGCATCAGGATAAACCTATTGCCTGAGGATATTTGGGAATCAAGGAGACCAACAATGTCAATCCCTACCCTCCCAAATGGTACTCCCACAACTGGGAGTGGTACCAATGGAACTTTGATTGTTGTGCCACTTTTCCCAGATAACTGGCATGTGGCTTAACTCCTTCAGTGACGTTCTACTTGCACCCACATCTTGGGCCTGTAGAAGTGCAGGGATAACCTTTGCTTTGTTCTGTTGATGCCAAGGCAAAAATGGTACTGTGCAAACGCGGTCCAGAAATATTTTCGACCATCGAGAAAGTGCGTGAAACTTTCCTCAACTTCGAAAGCTCGTCCTTCTTTAAACATTCATTAAACTTTTTGCCTAGCCAAATTCTTCTAAAGTCTGTGGCAAAGACTTAACCGTTATTTATCAGAACTGTGCTATCCTATACAAAGACTCTGAACCATTGACTTTGGACCAGGCCTATGAGAAGAATTGCTGGTTGTATTTAACTGAAACCCTTTGCCCTGTCTATGAATGTATTTGGGCTGTCTATTCTTATAACCTTGTCTTTTCCTCTCTTTTATAAGTATTTGAAGTCCCATTTTGCTCCCACTTCCTTTTGGAGCTAAACTTGTTCATTTACTTCCCGGTTGGATTTTTGTGGTTTATTAGTGTGTGATATTGAGCTGCTTATGCTAACGCAATGTTTTCTAACTAAATGTGTACATAAATGTATATTCTTTTACCAAGAAACCTTGAGTAAGTGTCTGTTTGAATCACTGTATTGGTTGGTCCTTTGTGTAACTTGTTATACTGCTCACTTAAACTCTTGAGATAAGTCTGGCTGCTCAGCCATCGCTACCACTTTACTGTGTAGTACAGGCTTGTACCAAAGGGGAAATTGTGCTTACACTTGTAGTCCTAATTGCATGTAGTGGTCCCAAAGGGTACTGCATGTGATTCTGCCTAACACTGGTGTACAGCAGTGAGGATAAAGTATACTTGTTACATTTAGAGTGCTACTTTTACTTTTGTTCAAATCATCTTCACAAGGCTAAGCAGCACTAGTAAAGCAATTGTTTTATCATGGCTGATATGGAAAGCTACAGACAGGAGACCATAGTGACTTCAATTGTTGATCAATTGAGAGATATATGTAAAGCTAGGAATCTCACTGTCAAAGGCAAAAAGGTTGAAATGATAGAAATGTTGTTAGAATACCAAAGTCTGAGGAATGGGTCTGAATCCCCCACACCTGCAGCAAATGTGGAAAATGTTAATGAGGATGATAATATGTCAGAGCCCAGCTCTAATATTGTGGATGAGATAGATGAGGCAGAAGAGTTTCAGAATGGAGGCCCTGTCTTACCTCTACCTGCTCATAGGCCTCAACCTTTGACCACAGGGACCCCATCAGGTCCAAACTTATGTCCTGAATGTGTCTCACTTGAAAAGATGAGACTGGAGATAGAATTTAAAAGAATCCAAGCTCAAACTGAAAGCAAACATCAAGAGCTTAGACTCAGAGAAATGGAACTGAATCATGCATTAGAAGTTGTCTATTGAAACTGGTTCTCTCCCAGAGTCCTCTAGGTCTTCCAGTCCCAAGTGGCCTCGCATGCCCAAAGATGCAGTAAGTTTGTATGAGTTTAAGCTTGATATTTTGGATTGGTTGGGGCTGCTTTTGAATATAACAATGGGATTCGAGACATTACAGGGAATCAGCTGATTCCTTGGCGTTTTTCTAGGCTACCCCTGTTGCAACTGATGTGGTAATGGTGTTGGGGGATATAGACAGAAAGGAGTATGAAACGGTGAAGCTAGCTTTGATAGCTAGATTTGGGAAGACCCCTTCTCAGTATCTTAAGAGGTTTAGGACCCTCAAAAAGCATGATGGTACCCCTTGGGCTACCTGGGTGTGTGAATGTTTGAAAAACTTAGAAGGTTGGGTTAAGGGTTACAGAGTGAACACTTATGAAGGTACGATGAATCTGTTCATGTTGGAAACAATTTTTGATGCCTGCTCTCCTGAGCTGAGACAGCAGTGGGCTGACTCTAAGGAATTAGATCCAAAACAGTTAGCTAGAGCAGCTGACTCATGGGTAGCCAACAGGGCCACTCATAAGGATTCTGAAGCAACTCCCAAAAAGGATGGGGGGAAGCAGCAAAAAGGTGAGACTACACATAACTCTAAATCCCTCCAACCAGAAGAGGCCCCAAACATAACAAGGGTAAGCCACATGGGAAACCAAATAGGGCTAGTGAACCCTCTGGTGCCCTACCAGAGGTATTCCATGTTAACAGTCTCATGTCTCTTGCTGACTTCAGAGCAAGAAGAGGATGAGAGTGAGCCCATTCCTGATTTGCTGCATACCAACCCTCAGGATGGCTCAGTGGAGGGAGTGCATCTCTCTCCAGATCTGACGACAGAGCAGTAGACGGCCTGCAGGGCTTTGTTCCGGCAGTATGCCTCTCTGTTCTCACTGACACCAGGCCTTACACCGTGGTGTAGGCACGCAATTGACACTGGTGACAGTGTGCCTGTCAAAAGCAGGTGCTATCGTATGTCAGATACAGTTAAGAACCACATTGAGGCTGAGGTCACAAGATGTTGGAGCTGGGTGTTATTGAACCCTCAACCAGTCCCTGGTTCAGTCCAGTGGTCCTTGTCCCCAAGGCAGGTTCCCAGGCCGGTACCAAGGATTGGAGGTTCTGTGTGGACTACAGAGGAGCCAATGCCGTCACCAAAACTGACACACCCCCATTGCCCAGGGTTGATGAGCTTGTGGACACCATAGGGGCTGCCAAATTTGTGAGCACCTTCGACCTTACCTCAGGCTATTGGCAAATAACTGTGATGGACCATTCCAAGGAAAAGACTGCATTCTCAACACCTGAGGGGCTCTACCAGTTTAGAGTCATACCTTTTGGGTTGAAAAATGCACCTGCCACTTTACAACGTTTAGTCAATCATGCACTCAGTGGGCTGGAGGCTTTTTGTGTGGCCTACTTAGATGACATCGCCATCTACAGTTCCACTCGGGAGGAGCATTTGACTCACTTGGATAAAGTGTTGCAGGCCTTGAAAAGGGCTAACCTCACTATCAAGGGCAGCAAGTGCCAGATAGCTCAGGGGAAGGTCAAGTATTTTGGTCATGAGGTAGGAGGGGGTCAAATCCAACCTTTCCCCAGTAAGGTACAGGATGTACATGACTGGGAGACTCCCACTACTCACACCCAGCCTTTTTGGGCCTCACTGGGTATTATCGCAACTTCATGGCGGACTATGGAACCATAGCTGCCCCTCTGACAGCTCTGACTTTGCTCGAACAACCAAGGAAGGTTAATTGACAGAAGACTTTCAAAGGGCCTTTATTGGCTTGAAAGAACGTCTGTGTAGGGCACCTGTGTTGTGTGCGCCTGATTACAGCAAGCCCTTTATCGTCCAGACGGATGCCTGGGACACCAGAATTGGAGCTGTCTTGTCCCAGTTAGATTACAAAGGGAAGGAACATCCAATCATATTCATCAGTAGACAACTCAAGGGTAGAAAACTTAGATGGGCTACTTTTGAAAAGGAATGTTTCAGTATAGTTTGCAGCCTTAGGCATTTTAGGCCCTACCTTAAAGGGTCTACCTTCAAGGTCCAAACAGACCATGAGCCCCTGAAGTGGCTAATGCAGATGAAGGGTGAAAACCCGAAAATGCCCAGGTGGTCCATGAGCATGCAAGGGCTAGACCTCACCATAGAGCATAGACCAGGGAAGAGTCATGATAATGCAAATCGTCTTTCCAGAAGGTATGTTGACCGTCTGGATGAGAGTGTCAATCTCGTGGGAGATTAGATGCCCTAACATCAGTCTGGGGGGCGGGGGGGGGCGACTGTGATGCTGGAAATTCATTAGAGAGTCAGGGCCTCCATATCCTTGTCCTTTATTGTCTTATCATGTATGTTTTGTCTTGTTTTCCGTGCAGGAGTTCATATGGGACTCCTGGCAGTGCAGCTCTTCCTCTTTTTGGTTTGGTGAACAGACCCTTGGGATACCCTTATGGCACCCATGGGTGGGAGTATGACCCTGTAATCCTAGTGTATGTTTTTGGGCACCTGTTTGTGGCCCACAGAGCAGGGTATGGGCTGGTGACAACTCCGTGCTAAATTGACAGGTGCCCTGCGCATCCTCCATTTTGGGATGCCCAGGCCCTGTCATTGTAATCAGTAGATTCCTGATAGGAAACAAGATGGCCCCTGTGACCTCTTGCCTTCTATCGCCTGTTACCTTACTTTTCCCGAAGTCCCGGGAAGCCCTGACTCTGTCCCTTCCCCCTGACTGGCTGTTGGGTGGAAGTTCCATATATGGTGTTGTTGGGAAGTCCAGGCCAAACTGGTTGGACCCTTCCCAATGACTGTATGTTGTGGGTTGGCCCCTGGGGTGGGACCTGGGTGAATGGAGTGTGTGACGAATATGCATTCCGTGTTATGGGTGTCTAGTATCTGGTGTTTGACACAATGACTGAGACAGCCGTGCCCGAAACTGGTATGAATGCAGTGTGTAGTGCCGAATGCCAGAGTGCTTGTCCGTATCCACATTCTGTGTTATGAGTGTCTGGATGGAGAAAAATGGCCTGAATGCACTGTGAGCCGATTGGCTGCCTGACTGCCCTTCTGAATGATTGGTTGCCTGAATGTGACCAAGCAGAGTGAATGGGAGATCAACAGTATATCTGGGGGCCTCTCATTGCTAGAATTCGTCGAGAAGCTGACGTTGATACTGATGCTTAACTTTGAAGCACACTGGAAGAGGAAGAACTGCTGCTGCTGTCCTTCGCTAATCTGAAAGCTGCTGTGCCTTCAAGGAACTGATCCAAAAGAGGACCTGGCTAGAAGACCTCTTCCCGAGTTATGAGGGACCATGGTGCACCAGCTGATCTTTGCCAAAGGTCCCTGGTAGACAGACCTACGAAAAGGCTGCCGACCGGAGAAGGGGACCGCTGAGGAGAACGAAGAGAAGCAACGGACCGTCGTCGCCGACTGGAGCTGCAGTGCTCCCTTTGCCTAAGAATATTGAAACAAGGACTCCCTTGCTCATCCTCGTCGAGCGCTTTCATCCTGCTGGAGAAAATCAAGCCATCGACGGCCGAGGAGAATCCGCCTGTGGGTTTCCCGCCACCCGAAGACCGCAGAGACGCTGATGACTCGACGCCCTTGCTGAGCCAAAGTTCTTCATTGACTCCTTGCAGCAATGAAGAATCATTGTCGGGGTGCACTGCACGCCTCTGCTTGCAGGACGTTTTTGACCGATCGTCAACGAGCACCGCAAGACCTGGAGCTGCTGCCGCAACAACAGTGTTCACCCTTTTTCCTCTTGGGATCTCGACGATCCGTGGCTCCTGCCTTTAGGGAGCCCCTCAAGAAGGATCCATCGACGACCTTACGTCGAACTCTGCTATTCCAGGTACATTGGGGTTGCAGAACTATTTAGAAGGAAAGAAGACTCTTGTGAACAACATATGGATTGGGCTTGTATGATATATCTTTATTTACAGGTTGCCCAGGTGGGGGGATCCTCACACAGAACTGTGTCTAGGTAACGGGGCCAGTATTCTGCCTATTGTTCTAACCAACTGCTTTTCCTCCTATGTCTGTCGTTGGTTCTCTTTATTACTTGATTTGTGTGACATTTAAACTAAGTACAGTTGATGCACTTTAATGAAATCGGCTAGTAATTGTGGTACCACATAGAACTGTGTATATTTGCCATTATAGATTAACCGAGTACAAAGTGATTTATCGTGATACTGTATATAACGCTGAACCTTAATTATATAAAGACTGTGTTTTAACTAATACTGTGTGTGGACATTCCTTTGTGGGTTTTTGGGGACTACACTGTACTTAAGAACCAGCCCGCATCACCTCCTGAGAAGCTAGGTCTTGATTTCTCGACCATAGCTACCGAATAGAGAATCTTGGCTGGGGTCCTCTGTGCCTCTCCTCTGCTATATAGAGAGCAGGAGTACAGACACCCCCTCCAGTCTTTACAAGGGTCTTACAGTAAGGGGAACCACCAACCTCCTATCGTCTCCTTCTGTAGACTCTGTGGGCTCACTGTAGAGGATCTCACCTTCCCAGGAGGTTCACCCTCAAGCTGGGAACATACCTGTGCCCTTAGGCCTTCCAAAGATGGGCACTCACGTTGGCCCTTACTGAACTCAACCCTATCAGGACCACCTTCCACAAACAAACTCTGGAGTTCAGGATGTTCATGTGGATTGAGAATTTCAGGCAACACCTCTTCCTTGTCAGGTTCAGGTGTTTGACCAACTACCCCCACCTCAGTGGTAGTGAGTTGGGGAAATGTTTTCCTTCCCACTTTTGTCTTTTTTGACTCCTTTAGCCTTGGGTGTCCCCTTTGGCGCTGGCTTTGAATTGGATTTGGCCAGTGCAGCCCTTGTCTGTGACCTTGTGCATGGTCTCTCGTTGTACATCAATTTGTTAAAATGGATTTCTGAACTCTGACCTGGTGGGCAGAGGTTCAGAAGGCCAGCCTATTTTCTTGGAACAGGGTAATGTTCTGGACAAGCCAGACCAATCAAGCTAGCATTGGTGGCGGTCAAGGCTAGGTCTCAGGAGGGGTGAGGGTGACTGAAATCCCACAATGACCGCACACAGTAAAGTACACTACAAATCACTCCCAGTCAGGTGCACATATCAAAAATACGTATACATTTATTCAATGCCTATGAAATCAAACACAAAGTAAATATCAACAGTAATACTTTAAACCAATACAACACTACTATGAAACATATATACAGTTACCAAGTTGCCTAAAGGAATAGTGCACAGAATGGGTCAGCAACCTATGTAGAAAGGGAGCAAACAGTGCAAATAGACTTTAGGCACTTCTTCATCAATCAATCCCTAACTAAGAGGTAGTACAGTCCCTACAAAGAGTGGAGCCTGGCGCTCAAAAGTAGTTTCGGATGCAGGTGCACGTGAATAGTTGTTCCCACTATTCAAATGGGTTGAAGCGCCTTTGCAGACCTTCTAAGTTCGATCAGATTTAAAGGGGTCCTGTGGGACAACAGCAGGCTCAGGGTGCCAAACTTTTCCGGGGGGCACCAGCGGTTATTCAACTCGGCTTCTTAGTTTCAGGATGCTTGGATCCCAACCTAGGTTCAGAGATTGACCTGGTATGGGTGTTTGGAGCCTTCTCTTATCCAGTATCTCATTTGTGCCAAAATGAAGAGGACCCAATGGGAGATATGCTCACATACAGGCACACCAGATGTGGACCAATCACAGACCACAGTGGTCCCAGACATTCCCAGCACACCAGACTCTCTGGCACCCAGGATGTGTATTGGAACTAGACAGTCCAGTCCACATCCTGGAGGCATACACACAAGGCATGCAGAAGCCCGCAATAACTTGACTTTTCGTGGGAGAATGCATGACCAAATAAGGACTGACCCAGGTCTGCTCGACCTGGGGAAGGCAAAGGGACAAGATGGCCAAAGGAAAGGACAAAGAGCCTCGTGGCATGGCCATTTTGGAGCCAGGCCACCTTCTTGTGCCAACCGCGGTAAATACAGTTTGCATGGCAAGAAAGGGTTACAAATATGCGAAAAGATAAGCTGCCACCAGCCCTGTCAAATGCACATCTGCACTTCTACCAAAAAATCATTTGAGGGAGTCTAGGGCCTTTGGAAACGAAAGGAAGACCCAAACACACTGTACTGTAAGGTACTTTGTGCACTTGTAACATGTTGCACAAAAGTTGAAACATAGGAAAGGACTAACTGTCTTTAAGGGCATGTCAGTTTCCCTGTAAAAAAATTAACAAAAACCCAGCAGAGAACAGCAGAAGGCTGTGCTGCACTGGCAAAAGTCAGTCTAGGCTTGTCAGACAACAGCAAAAAGTTGGGGGGTACACAACTGGTGGGAATATATCACATAAATGGGAATCTTGCCTAACAACACCTGAGGAGATATTAAGTTTGGGGGGCGTTCAATTGATGCAAGCTGCTACAGCAAGCCCAAGAATACAAGAAATACCCTGCAGGAGCCAAACACCTGTGCTCTTACGTGGCCTTCAACCGATGGGTCAGTGAAGAGATTTTAAGTGTTGGGGGCGTTCACCCTGTGCCGACAGAGAGGAGATTTTAAGTGCTGGGGGAGTAGCCTTGATGAAAGCTGCTACAGCAAGACACAAGATCCAGGAAACACCCAGAAGACGCCAAACACCTGCGCCCTTACTGTGGCCTTTGTAGGGGAGGATAGGTCATCAGGACCCCCCGCCACGTACATCTCCTACCCAGGTGGAGACTCATGACTCATCGGCGGCCCCCTCGCTCTAAGGGCCCAGGAGGCGGGGGGGCCATGGATCGACATGTGAGGCTGCACGACTACAGTATAAGACATAGCATGGACCCCATTTTGTATTAAGACAACTCGATTTTATGTAAAAAGGCCCTTAAATCCAGTCCATGCCAAGTTGCTCGCACACTCGCACACACAGAAAGATGCAGCCTGACCCCGGCTTGTCTGCGCTCACAGGAGCACACACGCCCCCCCCCAGCCTCCACCTCATGGTAGATCCGCTGAAGGCCTGTTCTCACAAGCAACCAGACACGAACAAACAACATAATAAACACTGTATCACTTGGCCTTCCGCAGTACATCATTTGCCCCAGCCGTGACTGGGGTTGTTAGAAGGTAACTGAAACCAGCCCATCCTGCATGCCCTGACCCTGTACCAAGCCCTCTAAGTTGGACTGTGTGGTGCCCCTCACCCCCATCAACCCCCGAGGCACCTTGCATAACGAAATGAGCATTTGTGTAATATATGTCGTGTTGACTAACGTTTGCTGCTATTCTGGAGACATGTGATTTAAGAGTAATAAGTGATCGCTCCTGTTCATGATGTAACAAAGCGCATTTGTAATGCACGATGACCAGCCGAGGCAGTGGAGCCAGATTGTACTGGGATGTAATATGCAGTGCTCTCTTACACACAACCCAACCCAATGCTACCGCATGTTCGTATGTCAACTACTGATGTGAAATACTGTGTTAAATAGCAAAACCCTCTCCAGCTTGTGTTCCCATATTAATGTAAACATATGTGTATAATACCAGAAGCTCCAAGTGTTGCCACCCACCCTTGCCAATAATACGGGGAGCTGCCCTGTGCAGGGAAACAGGCCCAGAGCTGCAAGGTCGTCTCCCTCCTCCTCCCTCCCAGGCCCGCCAGGGATAGCTGGTGTTCAAACTGCACAGCCTCGCCTCCCCTCCCAATCTTGCTGGACCCGTTTCAAGCATCCACCTCCCCCATGTCAAAAGGCCGCCACAGCCTAACTCTATGAATTACGAGCTACCTGGTCCTAAATCCCACCATCTCCCGGGCACCGGTTACATGCCCCCCACGGCCCATTGGTATCCCCGTTCACCCCAAGTTAATGGCCCTTGAAGGGGGGCGCCCACCCTTGTACTAACAGATCGTAATACCATCCTTCATTATATCCACCAGGACAGGACGATCGAATAACCCCCCCTCTGTACCCCTGGCCCTGCACATGGACTTGTGAGACTACCATACCTGAACCCAAATGTCACTACAACAGATGGATAGGGATACCCCCTATCATATATCCATGTCCCTGTCTCCTCCTTGAGCTAAGGTCAATGTGTCACAGGATTTACCAGACACCTGACATTGTAGAATGTGATGAATGATTGCGAATGCGTGTCCACAAGGGCAAGTGTTAGAGCAGCCACCAATCATCAATAGAAGTTATGTCCGGCCGGCAGCTCCACCTCGAAGAGCCCAGCTGACCCGTCTACCCTGCGTGGCACCGCACGGACTTCCGCCAATCCTGGAGCAGAAACTGTATACTTTGTATACCACCTAGCCTTCACCACCCAATCCCTAAGACTATGTGCCCCCTATAGCTTGTGTCATGCGTGATGTTAGTTCTGTAATAAGTAGGACTGTCTTTGCTATTGTCAGACAGAGCACTCTTGGAGTTTGCAGAGTCCTTTGCATGTCCTATATTGATTTTTAAAAAACCCTTTTGATCGCACCAGCACTTGGTCCTGGTCTCATTCCCCTCCTGGGGTGTGTCCTTTATTGCCTCTCACTAAGGGGGGTGCGTTTTTGGGGGACGCTCACATTCACCTTCACCCTGTGAGTTTGGTGAGGAGATTTTAAGTGCTGTGGTGTGTGTGATGCTGTAAATGCATCGGAGGGACAGGGCCTCCATATCCTTGTCCTTTACTGCTTTTTATCGTGTGTTCTGTTGTGTTTTCCATGCAGGAGTTCATGTGGGACTCCTGGCGGTGCAGCTCTCTCTTTTGGTTTGGTGTACAGACCCATGGGATACCCTTATGGCACCCATGGGTGGGGTTACAACCCTGTGCCCCTAGTGTATGTTTTTGGGCACCTGTGTGTGGCCCACAGAGCAGGGTATGGGCTGGTGGCAGCTCCGTGCTGAATTGACTGGTGCCCTGATCGTCCTCCATTTTGGGATGCCCAGGCCCTGTCATGTGGAATCGGTAGATTCCTGATGGAGACAAGATGGCCCCATGGCCTCTTGTCTTCCATCGCCTATTACCTTGGTTTTCCCGAAGTCCCGGGAAGCCCTGACTCTGTCCCTTCCCCCTGACTGGCTGTTGGGAGGAAGTTCCATATATGGTAGTGCGGGGAAGTGCCGACCAGACTGGCTGGAGCCTTCTCAATGACCGTATTTTGTGGGTACACCTGTGGGTGGGACCTGGGTGAATGGAGTGTGTGACAAATCTACACTTTGTTGTGAATGTCTGGTATCTGGTGTTTGACACAATGACTAAGACAGCCCTGCCCGAAGCTGGTATGAATGCAGTGTGTAGTGTTGAATGCTGTAGTACTTGTCTGATTCCACATTCTGTGTTGTGAGTTTCTGGATGGAGAAGAATGACCTGAATGCACTGTGTGGCTGATTGGCTGACTGACTGCATGAATGCCCTTCTGAGCGATTGGTTGCCTGAGTGTGACCCAGCAGAATGAATGGGAGATCAACTAGTATATCTGGGGTCTCTCACTGCTAGAAATCGTTCAGAAGCTGAAGAGAAACTGGAGTTGAAACTGAAGCTTGACCTTGAAGCCCTGCTGGAAGAGAAGAATTGCTGTTGCCCTACTTCGCCGATCTGAAAGTGGTTGTGTCTCCAAGAACTGATCCAAGGGAGGACCTGGTAAGGAGACTTCTCCCCAAGCTACGAGGGACCATCGTAAACCAGCTGATCTTTGCCAAAGCTCCCTGGTAGACGGACCTACGAAAGGCTGCCGACCGGAGACGGTGTCTGCCGTGGAATGCCAAGGAGAAGCGCCCGGACTGTTGTGTGTTACCGTCGACGACCGCCATCGCCGACCGGAGCCGCCGTGCTCCCGTTGCCTAAGAAACTTTGATTTCAGGACACGCTCGTCCGCACCGCCGATGCCATATCCTGCCGGAGAAGGCCAGGCTGTTGACGCGCTGAGGAGCATCCGCCGGTGGGTTTCCCACCACCTAAAGACCACAGAGACGCCAACGACTCAACGCCATTGCTGGGCCACAGTTCTTCAAACTCTTTGCGGTCCTGAACTATCGTCATCGAGGTGCCCCGCACGCCTCTTACTTGCAGGAGGTCAATGCTCCGTCGTCGACGAGCACCGCTATGAACAAAGCTGCCACTTCACTGCCGTAGTTCACCCTGTTCATCGCCGGACGTTCAACGACCCGTGGCTCCTGCCTTAAAGGGAGTGCACTCAAGAAGGGCCGTTGATTTCCCGATGAGGAACGCTACAACACCAGGTAATTTGGGGTTGCTGAACTATTGGAAAGACTCTTGTGAACAATATATGGACTGGGCTTGTGATATATCTTTATTCTACACGTTTCCCAGGTGGGCGGATCTCCACACAGAGCTGTGTCTAGTGGTAGGGGCCAGCATTCTGCCAATTGTTCTAACAAACTGCTTTCCTCTTATATCTATTGTTGGTTTCCTTTCCGAACTGATTTGTGTGACATTTAACCGTACAGTTGATGAACTTTAAAGAGATCGAATAGTAATTGTGGTACCACGTATAACTGAGCATATTTGCCATTATAGATTAACCGAGTACAAAGTGAGTTATCGTGATACTGTATATAACCGTGTACTTTAATTATATAAAGACTTTATTTTAACTAATACAGTGTGTGGGAATTCCTTTGTGGGTGCTTGGGAACTACACTGTACTTAAGAACTAGCCTACATCACCTCCTGAGAAGCTAGGCCTTAATTGCTCGACTACACCAATAATAGAGAATCTTGGCTGCGGTCCTCTGTTCCTCTCCCTCCAGTGTGGCCTTGATGAAAGCTGCCACGGCAAGCCCCAGGATCCAGGAAACACCCTGCAGGTGCCAAACACCCGCCAGGGCCCACTGCCCCGTTAGGCCTCCGGGCATAGTGTTAGGCAGAATCCTGTGCAGTGCCTTTAGGGACCACTACACACAGTTAAGACCACAGGTGGCAATACAAGTTTTACCTTTGGTACAAGCCTGTACTACTTTGTCAGAGTGGTAGCAGTGGCGGAGCAGCCAGGCTTATCTCAAGAGTATATGAGCAGTAGCAAAGATTACACAAAGGGACCACAATTACAAAGCAAACACTGACTCAAGGTTTCAGGTAGAAAAATATAAGTACATTTATTTTTAAACAATTCGTTATAAACACAACACTTCTATTAAACTTTAAACAAAACCACACGTTAAAAATACTACAACTAACCAATTCACTTTGTACAGTACGTCTCAAGGTAAGTACCCTGTGTTTGAATGAACCGTTGTTATGAACAAAACACGATACCGCGAATACGATTGTGATCACTTTTTGACAGTTCGGTCTACTAAATAAACGCGTATCCGTGACATGAAATGCTACCGGGGCCAAAACACACTTAGCACCTGAGATACCCAGAGGGAGTTGGAGGCAAAAATCACAGGCGATATTTTGGTTAGGCAGACAAAATCGAGAAACACTCAGAGACAGGAGTTCAAAAGTAAAAGGGCCGGAGCCAGGGTCAAGTGACACCGGAGGCCTGTTGCCAAAGATCACACAGTCAGATAGTTCACGATTCAATGTAGCCAAGAGTACTCCGGACTGGATCTTCTCTTAGTCATCAAAGGGTAGATAGCTCAGGACTGCAGCAGGGCTTCACCAGGGCAGGGTAGTTGCAGCAGCCGTCGTTCTCTCCGCTTCTCTTCGGTTCCTTGTAGTTCCAGTGGCCACTCTGACTTCTAGCCCAAGAGACCTGCCTTTTATGCGCAAAACCCCCATTCACACAGCCTGGCTGTCAATCACGCAGCAGGGGGATTGTCCAGCCCGGACAACCACCTCAGCCAATCATGGCAAAGTGTGACTTGGGTTTCCTAGGATACCCTGTGCAGGGGGTGACTACACCCCTCCCTCACATTCAGCCCACCTAGACAACCAGGCGCCTGGTGGAGGGCTTCTGAGCAGAAGCCCGCCAAAAGATGGTGAACAAAGAAGACAAACCTAGTTTGCCGTGCAAAGTAAAACACAAGAAGGACTTTAACAAAAAGAAATGGCGAATAAACACAACCGGAGCCAAAAGAAAGACAATTTGGTCAAGCGGGTTTATGTTCGAGGCTAATATAATAGCCAAGAACAATACCACGTTTATCTAATATAATAGCGGTAGAAAAATTAGAGTAGATACCACTGCCACCAGCCAAGTCTAAATGTTAAAAGAGCGATAGGTACAGATAAAAAGGGGTACAAATTAACCCTTCCTAGTACTCCATGGAAGATAGGGTGTACTGGATCTGTGGTAGATTGATTAAGTAAAGTTAATGGCAACTTTACCCTTTTCTGGGGGACTGTAGTCAGCCTCAGAAATGGAGTTGGGGGAAGTCTCAAAGACAACCCTGTGCCACGGCACGGAAGGTGCTGCGTGACACACAGAAAGAAGGGGGCTGCTGAAGTGGTGTACTTCAGAGTCCACAACTATAACAAAAACAGAGAAATACACATGAAAAAAAACATAGGTAAGAGTGGGGGAAAAGCTCATACTCTTACTAAGTGGAAAAAAATAAACTCCAGAAGTCCAGCAAAGCTGCTGGGGGACTCACTAGGTGAGGGAAATTAGCCATAAATGAGAATTCTCCCTAACACTCGGCCCCCCCAGACTAAGGGACAGGAGGATTTAATCCACTCCTGGATGGACCTCATACCTCTAGTCGGTTACAAACATCCTAGAGGGACCATCAGCATTTTGGTGGTGACTTCCTGCTCTGTGCTCAATGGAAAAATCAAATCCTTGCAGGCAGATTGACCATCTGAGTAATTTTGGATTTTCCCCTTTCATTTGCATCTGCCATCTCAAGGGTTGGTGGTCAGTCTGAAAGTTGAAGGTAGATCCATACAAGTATGGTCTAAACCTCTTCAGTGACCACACAATAGCAAAACATTCTCTTTCTATTGTTGCCACCTTGTTTCAGGATCCTTTAATTTCCTGCTGATGAAACAAATGGGATGTTCCCTACCTTTCTCATCCAGTAAAGGACTACACCTATACCTACATTAGAAGCATCAGTTTGTACATTGAAGGGTTGGTGGTAGTCAGGAGCTCTTAGGACTGGAGCTTGACAAAGGGCTTTCTTTAGACCTTCAAAGGCTTGATTGCACTCCTCATTCCACCTGACCTTTTTAGGAAATTTGGGAGAGGAGATGACATTCAAGGGAGAAGCTATGGTCCCATAGTTCTCTATGAAGTTCCTATAGTACCCAGTAAGACGTAGGAAGGCTCTTATTTGGGTTTGAGCAGTAGGGGTGGCCCAGTTTTGTACAGCTTGTACTTTGCTAGGCAATGGCCTTATTTCACCTCCTCCTACCTCATGTCCAAGGTAGACCACTGAACTCTGACCAATTTGACATTTGCTTGTCTTTATGGTCAGATGGGCCTGTTCCAGAGTCTGCAATACATAACCTAGGTGTTCAATATGTTCTTTCAATGTAGGGCTGAACACTGCAATGTCATCCAAGTATGCCATGCAGAAGTCCTCCATCCCATTCAGAACTTGATTGACCATCCTCTGAAATGTAGCAGGTGCATTCTTTAATCCAAAAGGCATTACCTTGAATTGGTAGAGGCCAGCTGGAGTGGAGAATGCCGTTTTCTCCTTGGCATGGTCTGTCAGGGCTATTTGCCAATAGCCTGACGTTAGGTCAAATGTGCTGAGGTACTTGGCTGCACCAAGTTTGTCCACCAGCTCATCTGTCCTAGACAAAGGATGGGCATCAGTCATGGTGACTGCATTTAGAGCTCTATAGTCCACGCAGAATCTCAACTCCTTGGATCCTGCCTTTGGTACAAGCACAACTGGGCTAGACCATGGGCTAGTAGAGGGCTCTATAACCCTGAGTTCAAGCATCTTGTTGACCTCATTCCTTATGTGGGATCTGATTTTGTCTGACATTCTGTACCCCCTGCTTTTGACAGGCAAGCAGTCACCAGTGTGTATGTTATGCTGGCCCTAAGGGGTCAAGCCTGGTGAAAGTGAGAACAGGGAGGCAAACTGATTTAACTGTAACTTGCACTCATCCTGTTGGTCAGATGTGAGACTGGAAGAGAGATTGACTCCTTCCACTTGCTCATCTAAAGGTAAGCCTCTGAGGAGGTCAGACAGAGGTTCACTCTCCTCCTCCTCCTGAGCTGAAGCTAGAAGCAGAGCTCCTATGTCAGGGTTAGAGACATAAGCCTTTAAACGGTTGGTGTGAAAGACTCTAGGAGCCTCCTTAAGATTGCCTAAGTCCACCAGATAGTTCTCCTCTCCAAGTTTACCCACAACCTTGGAGGGTCCTATCCATGTGTCCTGCAAGGCCCTCTGCCTTGTGGGGACCATAACAAGAACAAGCTGGTCTTGAGTAAACTCAACCATGTTAGCCTTCTGGTCATGCCAATTCTTGACCAGAGCTTGACCAGCCCTCAAGTTATCACTTGGCTCTGCCATCATATGTGACATTCTCTTCCGGAGACCTATCACATAGTCAGTCACTCTGACTGGCTTGGGGGAAGGAGCACTCTCCAACCCCTCCTTAATCAGGGCCAATGGACTTCTGACTGGATGGCCATAGAGAAGTTCGAAGGGACTGAATCAACTCCATCCTGAGGGACTTCTCAAAGAGAAGGCATGGCAGTAGAAGATCCCACTTTCTTCTAAGGGGTTCTTCTAAAGCACCTATCATGCTCTTCATAGTTCTGTTGAACCTCTCTACCAGTCCATTGGTTTGGGGTGGTAGGCAGTTGAGAACTTGTTGGTAACTCCACAGGTTTTCCACATGGTTTGCATGTAATGGGGCATACAATTTGATCCCCTGTCAGATATCACCTCCTTAGGAAAACCTACTCTGGTAAAAATACCAAGTAGGGCCTTAGCCACAGTCGGAGCTGTAACAGTCCTCATAGGTATGACTTCAGGAAATCTAGTGGCATGGTCCACTACAACCAGGATGAACCTGTTGCCTGAAGATGTGGGAGGGTCAAGAGGACCAACAATGTCAATCCCAACCCTCTCAAAAGGAATTCCCACCACTGGGAGAGGCACTAAGGGTACCACATTCTTGGACCCACTCTTGCCAGAGGTTTAGCAAGTGTGGCAGCTTCTGCAGAATTTGTCTACTTCTGTACCCATCTTAGGCCAGTAGAAGTGCAGAGATAGCCTTTCTTTGGTCTTCTTAAAACTTAAGTGACCAGCCAAAGGTACCTCATGGGCTAACTGCAGAAACTGGAGTCGGTTCACTAGAGGTACTGAATAAGTAAAGACAAAGGTTGGTACCCCTGGTGCTAACCCCAGAAAATACAATAGTCTGTGTTGCAAAGAAAATCAATTTAATTAATGTATTTCTTCATACATTCATCATCCTTTAGCATTGGTTAATATCCATTTCATGTATTTCTGGGGATCGCACCAGGGGTACCAACCTTTTTCTTTACTTATTCAGTTTATATATTGTTTCAGCCACAATATAGGCACTCTAAGTGCAGACCCTGGAACTCTAGAAAAGAACAAACAAAGCACATAGGATTCGCTCTGGAGAAGAGGTACAGCTGAAATTGGCTGAAAATTGGACTTTTCAACTCACTAGAGGTACTACAAGTCTTTTATAGTCTCCAGGAGGTGACTCAGTTGGTTCACTGTAGAAGAGGCCATCTTCCCAGTGCAACCTATACATCCCAGGCTCAGTCCCATTGAGCTGAGAAGTGGCCTGTTGGCGAAGACCTTCCAAGGTAGGACACTCTCTTTGTCCCTTGCTGAAATCTTCCCTGTTGGGTCCACTTTCTGCCAGTAAAGACTGCAGCTCAGGATGGCCAACAGGGTCAAGATCTCCTACCAAGGTAAGATCCTCTTCTAGATCTGATTCCTCAGTGTTTAGTTTGACCATACAGGGTTGAACCTCACACTCAGCCTCAGCTGGTGTGGGAGTCACAGGTGTGACTTTGGACAGTCTCGGAGATGTCCTTCTGGGCACAGGAGTGCTTGCTGGTTTCTTGCTGGCAGACTTAGGTTTCCCCTGCGTCTTTTCTTGCCCTGCAATGGCAGTAAGTACGTCCTGTGGACTTGGGGTGATAGTTTCCTCTATCATGTCCCCAGGAGAGCCTCTAAAGGTTCTCTCCCTGGCAGACCTTGTGAGCTCCTGCTTCCTTCTACTGGGGGCCCTGAGGGTACTAGACACAACTCCAAGAGTTTTATGGTCATTACCCAACAGGACCTTCCCAGGTACGTTATTTTGCACACTTACAGGTATCCTGACAGTCATGTCATTACACTGGATGAGAGCTGGTAACTGGGGAACTATTTGGACAGGGCCTCCAGCTAACTTGGTTAGGTGTTTGGGTGCCTTAGCAACATCCTCCACCTTGAAAAAACGTTCATCAACCACAGTTATGCTGACTCCAGTGTCTCTGATGGCAGGGGTCTCCTGACCATTTACAAGAACACTATCTTTGAAATACTCTTTAGTATTATCTGGGATTGAGTTATAGACATCTAAGTTCTGTTGTTCCCAAAGACCCAAGGACACTAAAGAAACACTAGCGGAGACTCTCATAGGCTCATCAGCTAGTAGCTGAAAGTTGCCACTGGTCATAGGTACTTCATCCATCTGGGAGAAGGCTAAGGAGACAGTGTTGATCCCTGAAGGTTTACCCTTACACTTGGGATCTCCTTTCACATGGCCAGGCAACCCACAAACAAAGCATTTCCCAAATGCTCTCTGGATGGGGGCTTGCTCTGACCTCCATCTGGTGTGGAACCTGGTGCTACACTAGCCTGATTCGGTTTACCTTGTGGCTTACCCTGGTTATGTTTGGGGCCCTCTTTTGGATTGGAATCATTGGAATTCTCTTTGTTGTCTTTCTTTGGCTGCTTCCCCTTATCCTTCTTCTGAGTAGCCCCAGAATCCTTGTGAGTAGCACTGTTGGCAACCCCCAAGTCAGCAGCCGTAGCTAGCTTCTTAGGATCTATCTCCTTTGAATCAGCCAAGTGCTGTCTAAGCTCAGGAGAGCAGACATCAAAAATAGACTCCAACATTACAAGATTCCTCAAACCTTCATAAGTGTTCACTTTGTAACCCTTAACCCAACCATCTAAGTTTTTCAAACATTCACACACCTAGGTAGCCCAAGGGGTACCATCATGCTTTTTGAGGGTTCTAAACCTCTTAAAATACTGGGAAGAGGTCTTCCCAAACCTAGCTATTAATGCTAGTTTCACACACTCATAGTCCTGCTTATTCTCCTTCCCCAACTCCATTACAGCATCACTTGCAACAGGGGGCAGCCTAGAGAAAAGCCAAGGAATCAACTGATTCCCTGAGATACCTTGAATCCCATGATTGTACTCAAACATTGCTAACCAATCCAAAACATCAAGTTTAGTCTCATACATAGCAATCATTTCCTTTGGCATATGGGGTCTCTTAGGGCTGGAAGACCTAGAAGACTCTGGGAGAGAAGCATTTTCTAGAGACAATGGGCCTCATTACGAGGTATGCCGGTAGCCATGCCGCTATTGGCGGCATGGCTGTCGGCAAAACCGCATCCGTGTCCGTGTCCTCGGAATGAGGACTTACCGGACCATTCCGAGTTCGGATGGCCCGGTAATTCCTCACTCGAGGACATGGACATGGTTCATCCCCATTCCCATTTCAGCCTCCATAGGGCTGAATAGGAATGGCAGAGGGAGTAACGAGATGGCCCATTGTTTGCTCCCTCTTCCCCTCGCAGGACCCGGTTTTCCCAGGCGTGCTTAACGTGTCCCGCGAGGGGACCTCGTAATGTGGCGGAACGGGTTGAACGGCGCCGCAGCCTTTTACGGCGCCGTTTAACCCGTTCCGCCAGGGTCTTCATTTCTAGTTCATGATTCAGCTCCATTTCTCTGAGCCTTAACTCTTGATGTTTCATGGCAGTTTGTGCATCAATACGTTTCACTTCTAGTTCAAGTCTCATTTTCTCAAGTGCAATAAATTCAGGAGTAAGTGTAGAACCTGTGGGGGTCCCTGTGGACAGAGGTTGTGCATTCTGAGCAGGCAAAGGAGTTCTAGGGTTTCCTATCAAGGACTCATTTACTTCTTCTAAATTAACACTCTCAGAATCAGAAACATCAAAATCCACATTTGCTGGAGTGGTAGGCCCTTCTGCCCACTCTCCAGACTTTTTCCCATTAACTTCACAACCAGTTCAGATTTCTTTCCTTTACCAGAGAGATTCTTATCCCTACACATGGTTCTCAGAACCGCAGCAGTATAGAGTAAAAGACTTTCTTCAGTGTAGCTTTCCATATTTGACATGATTTCTCATGTGGTTAGTTGAACCCAAGCAATAGCAACACTCTAAGTGTAATCACTCTACTTCCAATTCCTCACCGCTGTACACCAGTGTTAGGCAGAATCCTGTGCAGTGCCCTTAGGGACCACTACACACAATTAAAACCACAGGTGGCAATACAAGTTTTACCCTTAGTACAAACCTGTACTACTTTGTCAGAGTGGTAGCAGTGGCGGAGCAGCCAGGCTTATCTCAAGAGTATATGAGCAGTAGCAGAGATTACACAAAGGGACCACATTTACTGTGACTCAAGCAAACACTGACTCAAGGTTTCAGGTAGAAAAATATAAGTACATTTATTTTTAAACCATTCGTTATAAACACAACACTTCTATTAAACTTTAAACAAAACCACACGTTAAATATACTACAACTAACCAATTCACTTTGTACAGTATGTCTCAAGGTAAGTATCCTGTGTTTGAATGAACCGGTGTTATGAACAAAACACGATACCGCGAATACGATTGCGATCACTTTTTGACAGTTCGGTCTACTAAATAAACGCGTATCTGTGACATGAAATGCTACCGAGGCCAAAACACACTTAGCACCTGAGATACCGAGAGGGAGTTGGAGGCAAAAATCACAGGCAATATTTTGGTTAGGCAGAAAGAATCGAGAAACACTCAGAGACAGGAGTTCAAAAGTAAAAGGGCCGGAGCCAGGGTCAAGTGACACCGGAGGCCTGTTGCCGAAGATCACACAGTCAGATAGATCACGATTCAACGTAGCCAAGAGTACTTTGATATTGTCAATGTTCAGAAGCAAAAGTTATAAGAAGGAGGGAAGACAAGGGCAAGCCTTGCAAATGAAGAAAAAGGGATTCACCCAATTTCCTAAAGTGGAACACAGTACCTTATTCAGATGGTGCAGCTGGTGCCCTGGCAGTTTTTCCTGTTGGTTTCCTGCAGACCCACGATTCCTGGAGCTTCATTGTGAAGGAGGACGTCTGAAGGGGGTCTGCACCACACAGGGATGAAGCCGGCAGCAGCGACACGAATAAAAGGTGCGCTCCTTAAAAACAGGAGAGACTCTTCAAATGGCTATCCGGACCACTACAGCTGTGTGCAGAGATTTCGACCAAGGAAGAGGATCCTCTGGCTGTGGAAGATGAGCTGGTTATCCCCACCAGGCTCACGGGAAGAAGACTCCGGACTGGATCTTCTCTTAGTCGTCGAAGGGTATATAGCTCAGGAATGCAGCAGGGCTTCATCGGGACGGGGTAGTTGCAGCAGCCGTCGTTCTCTCTGCTTCTCTTTGGTTCCTTGAAGTTCCAGTGGCGACTCTGACTTCTAGCCCAAGAGACCTGCCTTTTATGCGCAAAACCCCCATTCACACAGCCTGGCTGTCAATCACGCAACAGGGGGGTTGTCCATCCCGGACAACCAGCTCAGCCAATCATGGCAAAGTGCGAGTTGGGTTTCCTAGGATACCCTGTGCAGGGGGTGACTACACCCTTCCCTCACATTCAGCCCACCTAGACACCTAGGTGCCTGGTGGAGGGCTTCTGAGCAGAAGCCCGTCAAAAGACGGTGAACAAAGAAGGCGAACTTAGTTTGCCGCGCAAAGTAAAACACAAGAAGGACTTTAACAAAAAGAAATGGCGAATAAACCCAACCAGAGCCAAAAGAAAGACGATTTGGTCAAGTGGGTTTATGTTCGAGGCTAATATAATAGCCAAGAACAATACCACGTTTATCTAATCTAATCGGGGTGGAAAAGTTAGGGTAGATACCACTGACACCAGCCAAATGTTAAAAGAGCGAAACAATGCTCTAGGAGGTACAGATAAAAAGGGGTACGAATTAACCCTTTCCAGTACTCCATGGAAGATGGGGTGTACTAGATCTGTGGTAGATTGACTTAGTAAAGTTAATGGCAACTTTACCCTTTTCTGGGGGACTGTAGTCAGCCTCAGAAATGGAGTCGGGGGAAGTCTCAAAGACAACCCTGTGCCACGGCACGGAATGTGCTGTGTGACACACAGAAAGAAGGGGGCTGCTGAAGTGGTGTACTTCAGTGTCCACAACTATAAAAAACAGAGAAATACACATGGCAAAACAGGTAAGAGTGGGGGAAAAGCTCACACTCTTACCAAGTGGAAAAAAATAAACTCCAGAAGTCCAGCAAAGCTGCTGGGGGACTCACTAGGTGAGGGAAATTAGCCATAAATGAGGATTCTCCCTAACACTTCGGGCCTATTTGGCACAGCGGAAGGATACAGAGGATTTAATGCATTGCGAACATTCAGGCAGCCTGGGTGGTTTGCATTGAATCGGCTACCCATTCACGCTGCACATTTATTTTCTTCCCCACGGCTGAGCTGACCTAAGGATGACCGGGCTCACACGGCGCCTTCACATGATGAGGAGGGGCATGTGCCTTGATACTGGCAGCAGCTGGTGGTGTGTACTCGTAGTCACACATTGCGCAGGTGCAGCAGCAAGGCAGTAAACGTGCACTAGCAGGCCTGCAGTGCTTTCCGACGAGTGGCACTGGCATTCAGGTGATATTATAATGACGGCGCTTGGTGGCAGTTCCAGAACGGGGTGTGAAAAAATGCATTTATTAATCGACGTATAATAAATGCATTTTTTCACATCGTTTACATTTCTATGTTAGAATTTGTGGTGCCGGTTCTGGTGGGTAGGGGGTGGGTACAGTACAGCACAGTGTACTGTTATGTTGGCTGGCTGGCCTGGGCTGGAGGGAGCAGCCAGGCTGCACAGGCAGCTCTGACGCCGAGCTGCTGGCCTCAGACTGGCTGCGCAGTGATAGTCCTGCTCCTACTTTGCCCGCCGCTCAGTGTTGAAGGACGGGTGGTCTAACTCTGACACTTTTGAGCATGGATACGGCACTTTGGTGAACCTCCCACTGGAACTGGTTAGGTGTGTTAAATTATGTCTATTGGGTGCACTGGATATTTGAATGTAACCAATAGATACGATCTGTTTTTCTTTCTGCGCACATAAATGATTCAATTTCTGATAGAAAAAAAAATACCATAACTGGATCTAGAAGAAACAATCTTCAAAACTCCAAAATGTAGAACCCATCTGCAACTGCCAGGAAATGTCTGTAATTCTGGTTTTAATTAAGTTACTGCATGCAGCATGATCGGCACTGCCGGCAGACCCTAGCATCGTAGGGCTTCCTTGAGTAGACTGGATCTGCGGTTTAAACATAAAATGTACTTCTGCCAGGGAGTATTTTGGAGCAGGGCCTCATTACAACCCTGGCGTTAAGGGGTTAACGGCGCCGTAAAAGGCTGCGGCGCCGTTAAACCCTTAACGCCAGATTCCCACTTTAACAACTGCTTTTTGCAGGCGTTAAAGTCCAAGGCGCTAAGCGACCTTGGTGCTAATTACGGCACCGTAATTTACGGTGCCGTAATTAGCGCCTTCCCCATCCCCATTGAGCCCTATGGGGCAAAAATGGGAATGGGGAAGGGGCAATGGTGAATGGGGATTTACCGCCCCGCCAACCTTGGAATGGGGCAGTAAATCCGCCATCCACCATGGCGGAATCCGGCATGGACCATGGTGCTAATAGCACCATGGTCCAACGCCAGGGTTGTAATGAGGCCCTGGGTCTTTTATTATTTTGCACACACATAGATATACATTTTACTTTGCTGAAACAAAAGAAAGCCTATGCTCCGGAATGCTGTTTTGAAATGTGCTTCTCTGTAACAATGATGAATACCAGAGCGCGCAGATTATAGTTAAGTAGGCCAACCAAGGGCCTGGTTCGGTATGATTATGAAAGGAAAACGGTGCCTGAAGCGTAAACTGCTACTGGCCAGGGGATGTGAACTGCGGGAGAGAGTGCGGGAGGGTGGAGACTTGCCAGAGGCAGATATTTCTCTAGCGAAATCTGTGGAGCATACAGGCAGTTGGTTCTGATGCTTTTCTGGTTTAAGTGCTAGTGCTATGCCTGTGCTATCGCTCGCCACGGACTGTGCCATGTTTTGTGCATTGGTCCAAGACTGCTGGTATGTCTTTGCATAGGTGTAAACACACAGGGCCTGATTCACAAAGCCTTTGATAATGAGATGCACCCATTGAAATTGAACAACCTTTGTAAATCAGGCTCAGTGTTTTAAAGTATTGTTTTCCAATATACTTTTCAAAACATTTTAAAAGGGGAATACATCTGGAGGAGTAAATTAATTTGACGCTGTGCTAATACAAAGCCGGTTTCCTCCCATTGATACCCTGGTTGTGCCGTCAACTAGGCAGATTCTTCTGGGAAGCAGGAATGTAGAGATAGCACACAAAGAAATAGGCTTTGTGGGGGCAATTAACCTCAACCGGGGTTATGCCTCGTAACGAAAGCACTTTACTTAACAACCCAGAAAACCAACACTGAGGACTGCGGCCCACCGGCAGGACCGTCGGCTCTGTCTGTGCCTGCAGTGTCGGACTGGGGTATAAAATAGTTTTGGGCACCAATGAAAAAGTGGCCCACAGTTGCAAATGGCAGTTCATTCCTTTTGTGACAGACTGTTTGAGTAGTGCCCAAGGGGAAGGTTTTTGATAAAATGTGATGGAAATTGTGCATTTTAAAGAATATGTATTCAGCAACACTGGTCAAAACTACGAGCCGCATAGTGAAGTAACTCATCAAACTGGCCCACATAAGTGGACCACTTTTATCAAAATAGGAATTTGATAGGCAAAGCTCAAATGTGGTGACAAATCTTCAATTTTGTTTTAGGAAACCGTTGCTAGTTACTATCCCCAATTATTGTACCTGTCCAATAGAAAAATGGCCTCATACTGACTTCAGACCTTTACCAAAATAACTGGCCCACAGAAGCATTTTCTGTTTTTGTGGTTCGAGCATTGCCCAATATGCCAGCCCGAGCCTGCTCCTGGGTATGGAAAGCCTGCCTGGCCTATTGCTTGCAAGTCGTACACTTCATGTGAGCACACACCACGACTTTTTGACTTCATGTGACAATGTGCGCCAAGTAGGGCCTCAAATAATTTGTGATGGTGTGTCATTGTTTGTTGATATGTCGTGCTTGTGCGTGTTTGTTGTGGCATACACATGCCAAGGGATGACTTCTCCCTCTGTCATATCCTGCAATAGAGAAACCGCCATATGTCCAAGGACAGCACTGGGCATCATTGCATTCTGCACTGTAGCTAGCTTTTAATATGGTGTCTAATATGTGACTAAACTTGAGCCACCCGGGCGTGATGTACTAGGTCAACAACAATGATGGGTGGTCTCCGCTACCTCACTGCTGTTCTGGCTTAGTCTGTCTGCTGGTTTGGCCAGTGATAACCATTTTGCAAAACACAAAAAAGCACCTCCCTGAATGGAGGATGTGAACAGGAATACCACAGGGCATTTATGGGCCTTCGTGAAAATAAGTAATTGACGGATTCAAGGCTATACCAAATGAGAAGCCATATGCTTATTGGCAGACATCATCAGAGTAAGGTGGACACCTTCCATGATGGGGGCTTCACATAGTCTCACAATGCATGAAGTGTCTCTTCCCAAATAGCTCCTGGTGGGTGTGTAGTGCAACAATGAGCATTTGTCAACTTAATTGACACTAAGATAGGCTTATAAAGGTCTGGACTGGTGTGCAGTTTTGGTTTACCATCTGGACGGCCAGCCTCATCCATTTTGTGCACTTTTATATATTAACTCTAAGAATGTGTGGCAGAAGCACTCTGAGCGGTCTGTGGGTCACATTGCACATGACATGCTTCATGAGTGGCGCGTGCTTTATGAGCTTGTGTGCTGTTATTTGACAGGCAAATTATGTATTTTGGTATGCATCATGCTTTGACTTTGTGATTCTAATGTGACTGTGCTGTGCCTCGTCAACGTGACGTCTGATTGGGTAGTGTTGTGTGTTTCATCTGAATGGCTTGTGGTGTGTTCAGAAGTTAACTTTATGTTTAATTCTTCTAAGTTATTTCAGCTATAGCGTGTTTTCAGCCGAAATACTGGAATGGCAGATTGACTCAACAGTCAATGGGTCTATCGTGAGTCAGGCGCCCTATATAAGGGGATGAGGTGAAGATCACCTGACTGGTGGATGAATGATGGGTGGAACAGTGGAACAGACACTGATTGGGGGGGGGCGGCACTGTTGGTAGGACACACATCGTATATGACTCCCTATGGGTTGTATATTCACAGGGTAAATTGTGCCATGGAGTTGGTTGCAGACAAGCGAGTGAGGGCGATTAAATGTTGGTGTAATTGGAAGGTGCTCCCTCTATTTTGAGGAGGTGGCCCTTCAGTAAAGATTTTATAGACTCTTTAATTACTGCGTTTTGGGTGTCGAAGGGGAGGGTTTCTTGTGGTGCTGGGATAGGACTGAGGGAAGGCAGGGATAATGTGAAGCATTGGGAAGTCTGGGATCTAAGCACTTATTTATTTATTTAGCAATTCACAAAGCACACCAAGCCCTCAGGAATTTTACTACAGTGGAGGCTTGCAGGAGGTGAGTTGCAGCAGACTGTGTTCACACTTGCTGTTTTTGAGTACACAACAGTACTTTTATAATACCTTAGTATTCTGCATTTCAAAGTATATAAATCCTGCTGCAACATGGTACTGCCCATCTCAGCGCATGGGAGCATTGCTCATCAGTGCCAATACTTGAACATTGACTATAGCAGTGCTACTGAGCTGTGATGTTACTATTGCTTTCAGAGCATGGGAATCCTGCTAGCAAGTGCAAGTACTGCCCCGTTCAGAGTATGGCAGTCCTAAGGACAGGTGCCAACACTTTTCCATTTGGAGTACATCATCACTCCTGCTGATATGTGCCAGTACTGGATTTGCAATGTATTTCAGTTATGCTTGACAATGTTGGTACTGTCGCTTTCAGAGTAAGGTTGTCCTTCACTGAGTGACATTTCTGGCCCATTAACGTATAGCGGCCCTGCTCGGAAGTTCCTGTACTTTCACATTCCAATTCTAGCAATTTGCTGCAAAGTATGAGCCCTGGACATTTCAAAGCATAGTAGTTCTGCTGAAAGCGCCTTCACTTTTCTGTTCAAAGGTCACAATCCTGCTGAAATGTATCTTTACTGCCCGGGTAAAGTACAGCAGTGCTTCTGAGAAGTTCATGTATGTTTCCATCATAGCAGTCATGTTGTAGAAGGCCTGCATATTTTGCTTTCAATTAATATGAATTCCCTTAAGCACCAATAATTCCCATTAAACATAAAGCAGTACTGCCAAGTACCCATACTGTCCCAAGCAAAATTTAGCAGACTTTCTGTGACAGCCAATACATTCTGATAAAAGGATAGTTGCCTTGCAGACAAGTACTTGCATTGTTCATAAAGCGCACATATCAAGGTCTGCAACCTTTGGCTCTCCAGATGTTTTGGACTACAAGGCCCATGATTCCTTATCATTTACTATACCTGGTAGGGGATGATGGGAGTTGTAGTCCAACACATCTGGAGTGTCAAAGGTTGCAGACCGTAGTACTGCTGAGTAGCGCTTTGACACTGAATATACAGTAGCGCTCCTTAGAATTCCTATTGCACTGTATATATAGATGATTTAATGGCAGTCCTAAGACCATCACAAAGCTTAGAAGTTTTCCATGTTCTTTTATTCAAGGGTTCAGCAGTGCCCGTATCCTGTCTACATTTCGTGATGATGTGAAAATTATGTTGATTTTATTTAATGGACCCAGACATCTTTTCCATGTGGCTAATATGAGACAAACGGGCATTACTTGGGGCTCAGGAAGCCCAATTTAAGGCAGATATGTCATCCATATGAACATTCTACTGAAAAATACCCTGTTCATCTTGTGTGCTTCTGTGAGGAGATATTGTGCTTCACTATACAACTAAACCTAGTCACTATTACATAATCCGCATTGGGCCAGTCGTTGCACCTCATTTATGCTTAAAACATACTTTAAATGCCAACTAATTTTATCCAACATTTTCCTGGGGGATACTCCCAATACTCTCATAGTAGGGTTGGGCTTGCGCGCTGTGCTCGCTCGCTCCTTTGGCGGAATATGGGGCCACTTTGGAAGATATTTTCCAGGGCCACTTTTGGTTCCCAGCCAAGCCCTGAAACCCACACACTCACTTCGGGCTTCACCCCGTGGGGTCGGTGTGGAGCTTTTAAGGGCTGGGGGTGTGGACTTGATGAAAGCTGCTATTGCAAGCCCCAGGATCCAGGAAACACCCGGCAGGCACCAAACGGCCATGCCCACACCGCAGGCTTCACCCTGCAGGGTTGGTGAGATTTTAAGTGCTGGGGGAGTGGCCTGGATGAAAGCTGCTACGGCAAGCCCCAGAATCAGGAAACACCCTGCAGATGCCTAACACCAGCACCCTGACCAGGGGCTTCACCCTGCGGGTTCGGTGAGGAGATAGTACAGTTCACGATTCGAGATTGCCAGGAGTACTTAGATATTGTTAACAGAGGAAGCAAAAGTTATAAGAGGGAAGGAAGACAAGGGCAAGCCTTGGGTGAGGAAAAAGGGTTCACCCCAATTCCTCGAAGCTGGACACAGTACCTTATTCAAAGTGAAGAAGAGCTGGTGCTATGGCAGTTGTTCCTGGCAGTTCCTGCAGACTCACAGTTCCTGGAGCTTTAGTCGTGGAGACAAGAAGGAGGACGTCTGGAGCGATCTGCACTACCCAGGGATGAAGCCAGCAGCAGCAACAGCAGCGGTGAATAAAAGGTGCACTCCTTTAAAACAGGAGAGGCTCTTCAGCTGGCTATCCGGACCACTACAGCAGTGTGCAGTGATTTCGACAAAGAAGAGAATCCTCTGCCTGTGGAAGAGGAGCTGGTTGATCCCACCAGCCTCAAGGGAAGAAGACTCCGGACTGGATCTTCTCTTGTCGTTGAAGGGGAGATAGCTCAGGACTGCAGCAGGGCTTCACAGGGACTTGGTAGTTGCAGCAGCCGTCTTCTTCTCTGCTTCTCTTTGGTTCCTTGCAGTTCCAGTGGCGACTCTGACTTCCAGCCCAAGAGTCCTGCCTTTTATGCAAAAATCCCACTTCACATAGCCTGGCTGTCAATCACCCAGCAGGGGGGTTGTCCGGCCCGGACAACCACCCCAGCCAATCATGGCAAAGTGCGACTTGGGTTTCCAAGGATACCCTGTGCAGGGGGTGACTACACCCCTCCCTCACATTCAGCCCACCTAGACACGCAGGCGCCAAGAGGAGGGCTTCTTGGGAGAAGCCGCCAAAAGATGGTGAACAAAGAAGGCAAACCTGGTTTGCCGCGCAAAGTAAAACACAAGAAGGACTTTAACAAAAAGAAATGGTGAATAAACCCGACCGGAGCCAAAAGAAAGAGTATTTGGTCAAGCGGGTTTATGTTCGAGGCTAATTTAATAGCCTGGAACAGTACCACGTTTATATGATAATGATGTGTTATTTATATAGCGCCTTAATCCAAAGCGCTTTACAGAGCACATATTTACATACAATATCACCCAACCGAAATTGTTACTCATTTATCGACCTCGGAAGGATGAAAGGCTGAGTTGGCCTTGCCGGGATTCGAACCTGTGACCTGCAGATCTCGCTCAGATCGCAGAAGCGAGCGCTCAACCCGCTGAGCTATCCTACCGGCTCAGTATATATATATATATAGTATAATCGCGATAGAAAAGTTAGAGTAGATACCACCAGCCAAGTCTAAATGTTAAAAGAGCAAAAACAAAGCTCAGAGAGGCACAGACAAAAAGGGATAGGAATTAACCCTTTCCAGTACTCCATGTAAGATGGGGTGTACTGGGTCTGTAGTTTTACATGACTACATAAAGTAAATGGCAACTGTACCTGTTTCTGGGGGACAGTAGTCAGCCCCAGAAACATTGAGTCAGAGGGAAGTCTCAAAGACAAGTCACTGCACTGAAGGTGCTGTTTAACACACATAACAAGTGAGGCTCATGGAGTGGGGTGCTCCAGAGCCCAAGATTGCAACCATGTGACCAAGTGAATAAATAGACCGAGCTGTTTCCGGCTCGTCAGTCGATCCTACTCTGACTCCTGTGTTTCTTTGGGTGCACCATGCTGGTGCTGCGTAGTGTGCCGTGGGCCTAGCCATGCGGCCGGGGACTAGGACAGTGCCCCTGCTGGGCAACACCATCCTCTCGGCAACTGTCCCCACCATGTGAACATGGCCTGTTCAGCCTCCTCGGCCTGGGTGCCCCCATAGCCGAGGCTGGTGCTAGCTGGGTGCCCCCATCTGTGAGGACTCGCTCCGGTGACCCGGAGCCTGCAGGGTGATCCCTGCTCCATGTATGCAATGGTCCCCGTCGTGTGATCCCGACATCATCTGTGGCCCGCTCCGGTGGTCCGAGAGCAGGCCACAACAATGGCGACGAAGGCGGTCTAGGCCCAGTGCATGAAAACGTACGGGCTACTGGAAGCCCGTTCAGGGGGGCGGTCGCAGCCGCACGACAATTGAGCTGCGTGTGAGGAGGTGGCTCTGCGGGTGGCCCAGGGCCCCGTGCTGCCCATGGGCATGGGCCGCCTGGTGCCCGCGGGAATGTGCGTGGTGTTGGCCGCTGGTGGAGAGGCGGCGGTGCCGTGTTATAGATGGGTTGCCGGCGCGCCGTCACGGCCCCGCTACATGGGAGGCGTGGCCACGGGTGATCGGCTCGTGCGTAGATAACAGCTGTGGTGTCTGCAGAGGGTGCGGAGGGAGGGGTGCTCGCCCCGCCCCGGCCGCAGTCCTCATCAATGGGGGTGCTTGTGCGACCAGGGACGGTGTGGGCCTGCCCCTCCAAATGGCCGCAAGAAGGAAAGAAGGTGGTGGCAGCGTCGGCTGCCGCCGGACAATGTGCAGAGGCGGCGTCAGCCACTGGCGAAATGGGTGGCAGCGGCATCGGCTGATGCCCAACAAAGAAGACCTGCTGCCGGTTCATCTTGAGGCTGCCCAAAAAAAGAAAAAAGGGGGGGCCACCAAACAGCTGAAGCGGCCCCGGTGACCAGCAGCGTCGGCCGCGGCACTCAAGGAGTGAAGCGGCTGCTAAACAGCAGAGGTTGCCCCTGTGGCTGGCGGGCCCATTACCACCTGAGCCTGCAATCTAATTAACAAATGAAAAGGGAAGCCCGCGCTGCCCGAAACGAACAAAGGAGGTGGGTGTGGCCTAAGTAATCTGGGCCTGGGCGGAGAAAAAAAAATTCGGAACCCGACCATCTTGCACCACAGACAGAGCCTGGGGGTCTGGCCCATGTCGGCCGTGTGGCAAAGAGTAGCGGCCGACAGACAAAGGAGGGTGCGCGGCTGAGGTGTTCCATATGGCCACCGGGCCACGGCGGTGACACAGACAAGCATCCGTCTGAAGTGGAGCAGGGGGTGTGGGTGCCCCAACGAACCCTGTGTTCCTCCATCGGCCCACATCAGGTGCGGCCACAAAAGGGGATGTGGCCCAGCAACATGGCAGTGGACCAGCAACACCAGAGCAGCGGTGAGAACAAAAGGAACAAGATCCCTTTTCAGAGTTTGCATCAGAGACTACAGATGCTACAGGATACAAAACAGTTGTAAGGGCCCGTATATCCAGCACATTGGGTAACCTACATGTCATTTGGACCTTCCTAGCATCTCTGCCAGCGTAATAGTCCCCCAAAAGGCGGTGGCTCCTCAACAAGTCTCTGCGCCCTCCAACTGCTAACCATCACCTACGCCCTGGCGGCTCCTTGGGTAGTGCTTGTGTGCCCTCAAGAATGGCCAATCGGTCCAGCCAGCCCAGGGACCCATCAACAGTGAGTACAGATGGCGTCATACCCTATAATCATCAGGAGTGTTGAAGCTCTTACGAGCGCTTGTGCGCCCTCCAATGCCACAGAGAATCCTGGTTTAGAAGCGGAAAAGGCGCACTGGCCCAAACACCTCATCACCAGTGCATCCCAGCCGACACCCCCGGGAAAAGGGGGAGGCGAAAGGAGCGGTTTGTCATCCTGTCTGTCACCCTGCCGCCAGTGCCCTGCAGCAAGGAGCCCACCCCGAACTGTGTGTTCGCCAGTCATCTGACTCTCACTAACCAAGGACTGGGTTGATGTGGCCCCTGGCACCCCCAGGTGCAGCTTTGCCAGCCCGTGAATTCTTGCAATGGACATGCAGAGGCTGGGAGACTGCAGACTAGAATTGGCCCCAGCCCAAGTACTGAGTTGTTGTAGTAAGGGGTGCCAGGTGCGAATGGGGGTGGTGTGTCGGTGGGGGAAGGCCCACTCACCCAGGTTAATAAAGGGTGTGCCGATGTGGGGGGGGGTATTTCGAGCGTATCACCAATAACTCACTAACCCAGGCTGTCACCCCGTGGACAACCTGGGCACCTAAATGTGTGAAGCCTAGTAAGAGTGATAGTATTCGTGGTGTTAAGTGCATTGTGTTGTAATTTGTATTTTGTTTTGTTATGAAAAATGAGGAGTGTTGCATGTCACTCCTCCTGGGGCACATGGTACTGCTCAAGGATATGTGTATGGTCACATAGTGGCAACCATGTGACCAAGTGAATAAACAGACCGGGCTGTTTCCGGCTCGTCAGTCGATCCTACTCTGACTCCTGTGTTTCTTTGGGTGCACCATGCTGGTGCTGCGCAGCTTGCCGTGGCCTAGCCATGCAGACCGGCACTAGGACGGTGCCCCTGCTGGGCAACACCGTCCTCTCAGCAACTGTCCCCGCCATGTGTACATGGCCTGTTCAGACTCCTCGGCCTGGGTGACCACAGAGCCGAGACTGGTGCTAGTTGGGTGCCCCCAGCTGTGAGGACTCGCTCCGATGACTCAGAGCCTGCAGGGTGATCCCGGCTCCAATTATGCTGCGTGAACGCAGCCCAATGGTCCCCGTCGGGTGATCACGACATCATCTGCGGCACGCTCCGGTGGTCCGGGAGTGGGCCACAACACACTGCAGGGTTGGTGAGGTGAATTTAAGTGCTGTGGGAGAGTCCATGATGAAAGCTGCTACAGCAAGCCCAGGATCCAGGAAATACCCTGCAGTCACCAAATCATTGCGCCTGCAGCGCAGGCTTCACCCTGCAGGGCCGGTGAGGAGATCTGAAGTGATAGGGGGTGTGGCCTTGATCAAAGCTGCTACGGCAAGCCACAGGATCCAGGAAACATCCTGCAGGTGGCAAACACTGGTGCGCTCACTGTGGGATTCACCCTGCAGGGTGTGTGCGGAGATTTTATGTGCTGGTGGGCGTGGCTTTTATGAAAGCCATTACAGCAAGACCTGGATCCAGGAAACACCCTGCAGGCATCAAGCACCCACGCTCTCAATGCAGGGTTGGTGAGGAGATTTTAATTGCTGGGGGTGTGGCCTTGATGAAAGAGCTGCTATGGGAAGCCCCAGGATCCAGGAAACCCTACATGCCCCAAACACCCACACCCTGAAAGGGGCTCACCCAGCAGGGTTGCTGAGGAGATTGTAAGTGCTGGGGGATTGGCTTGTTGAAATCTGCTACGGTGAGCCCCAGAATCCAGGAAACACCCTGGAGGTGCCAAACCCTTGCCCCAGTGCAGGCTTCAACCTACGGGGTCAGTGAGGAGATTTTAAATGCTGGGGGCGTGGTGTTATTGAAAGGTGCTGCAGCAAGCCCCAGGATCCAGGAAACACCCTGCATGCGCCAAACACCTGCATCCTTACCATGGGCTTCACCCTGTGGGTTCTGTGAGGAGATTTTAAGTGCCTCGGGGCGTGGCCTTGATGAAAGCTGTTATGACAAGCCACAGGATCCAGGAAACACCCTGCAGGTGCCAAACACCCATCCCATTAGTACGGGCTTCACCCTGTGGGGTCGGTGAGGAGATTTTAAGTGCTTTGGGGCGTGGCCATGATGAACGTTGCGACAAGTCCCAGGATCCAGGAAACACCCAGCAGGTGCCAAACACCTGCATCCTTCCCGCAGGCTTCACCCTGTGGGTTTGCTGATAAGATTTTAAGTGCTGGGGGCGTGGCCTTGATGAAAGCTGCTACGGCAAGCCCCAGAACCCAGGAAACACCCTGCAGGCACCAAACACCCATGCCCTCACCACTGTGGGATATATTGACCCACTCAACGGCATTGCCTTACATCACTGAGCTGCCTGTGCGCAAGAAACAGTAACCTGGCTGCCCTGTCTCATGTGCGCACCAGGACCTCAAAACTGCTTTTGGCAGCAACAACAGAAAAATGGCTGCACCATTTTGCCTCACACACTTCGGGCAAAATGGAACAAGGGGACACACTGAAAAATATGCTAGTGTGTTTTGAAACATATATGGAATCAAGTGAAAAGGAAAGCCTGCCATTGCTGCAAAAGCCAAAATCCCCTTCAAAATGAAACCGTTTTCACCCTTTCAAAATGCTGCTTTGACGCCAATTTCATCTGTCATTCTGAAACCACTGTGAGTAAAAACAAGCCCCAGTTAAAACCAACTCTCAAAGAAATCAAAAGCAACTTCATTTCCACTCGCTTGGCGTTTATTTCTTGACAAAATGTATCCAGGCGCAGCAGTTCAAAGAGACTTTTTACCCTCTGAGCCAGGTCAAGGAGAATTGTTTCTGTACTTTAGATAAGAGTCCTGCTGCAAAGAAAATGACTACAGCTGCCAAAACAGTGGCAATCTGAGGAGCTGCAAACCGAATTAAAGAAAGAAATGATAGCAGTTTTTGACACATGCGGAAAAATGGGCCGTGCTGACTGAAGAGAAAAAAATGACCTGTTTAAAACTCAATTGTTAATGAAAGCCTGCCTACTTAGCAATGTAAAGAAGTTATGTTAGTGGTGACAATACACACATAGGGCCTCATTACGAGTAGCCCGGTAAAAACGGGGTCATTACCGGCATGGCGGTAAAAGCGGGTCCGTGCTCCTATGACCACGCTAATAGCGGGTGATTACGAGTGCGTGAGCATTCGCCAACCCCCATGCCGGTAATGGCCATTCCGGCATGCCGCAAAAGGCCCTCCAACCCCCCAATGGCGCCATCACGGGACCCGCTAATACCGCCACCGCCTAGAAGGAACCCCTAAATACCGACCCGATAATGCCAACATGCTAATACCAGGCTCGTAAAACTGGACCCGATAATAACATCATCACGTCGGAACAGGAAATGGGCCGGCGGCCATCTTTAAAAACACAATCCTATGAAATCCTCCCAAACCACCAGTTGATTCCTGGAGAGCACTGTGGCAATACTTTGAGGATGTCAAAGGCTACCCGGAAGACCACCCTCCGGATGCGGAAACATCGTTTCTCCGACGCTGAATTGAATATGTTAGCAGACACTCTTGCTGCACATGCAGACCTCATTAAATCCCATGACATGAAGCGTGAGGTCCAGCAGAAGAAGAAGGACATCTGGCAGGAGGTAGCCCGCAAGGTGTCGACTGTGGGGACGACCCACGTACTGTCAGGGACTGCCAGAAGAGGTGGGACGACCTCCGCTTGAGGGTCCGCAACATCATGGCAAGCAACCAGAGGGCAGCCATGGCCACAGGCGGGGCTCCCCACTCTCCTGCAAAAATGATGCCCTGGGAGGAGACCGCAAGCAGCTTCATAGATCCAGAGTCCATCAAGGGATTTGGGGAGATGGAGATCGGTGTGGCATCATCCCCAGAAGGAGGTGAGTGACCCTGCAGATCCCTGTAGGGGAAACCATGATGTAGCACAAGTGATGTGGAAGAGAGTCTAGGCAAGGCAATGCATGTCCCAACACCCACATTAACATATCCAAGTCCAGATTGCGGGCCAAACCCTGCCAGAAATGCATGCTGAGTGCCAATCCCATAACCAACACACGGCCAACACACCTGGACTGTACCCATGTAACACATCACACAAACCCCAAATCAACGGCATGCCACCTGCCATGCAGTGAATGCCAAAATGCCCCCTCAGAACACCCTATGTGACACACCTTTAAGACATGAATGCATGATTGAAAGAATATTGAACAGCACAATTGTATACTTCTGGCATGTAACACCATCACTGATGCCCTGCATCTCTTCTACCCCCCTGGCACCGATGAGGAAGATGCCAGGCAAGACAACACCGTGAGGGCATCCATGTACCACCCAAAGAAAAGGGCTACCGCCATCAACACCTCCGTGGCAGCCAAGCAGGCCACACCCACAACCAGTGTGCCTGACCAAGCCGACACACAGCCAACAACACCTGCTGCCAGTGTGCCTGACACACTTCAGACCCAGCAGCCAACACCCACACCAGTTGAAGGGGAGTCCCTACATGCACCGGCCATCACCGAGGATGACAGGGATGGCAATGTGGACCAGGAGGAAGTCACAGAAGTGACATGTCCACCCAGCCCAAGCCCCGTGTCCACCCCCGCCACATATGGAGCCCTCATCTGCCTACAGCAGTGCTGATCCGTGCCACCAGGACTCGGACCTGAGCACCATTGGGGAAGACAGCACTCAAAATGCATGCCCCGTGAGTGCACCACCCACCACTCCAGCTCCCACCAACAACCTCGAGTCATGTCTGTCGAGGGTGGAGGCCCGACAGGAGGCCATGTTGGAGCTCCTGCGGTAGTACATTGCCGATGGAGAGGACACCAGGCGGGGAATCGCCACTGCCATTGTGGGGACCACAGCGGCCATTGCAGCAAACACAGCCGCTGTGAATGCGTCGGCTGTGCTGATGAGGGACTGTCTGGGGGCAGTAACACAAGTACTTACTTCAATCCTGCTCCTCATGCAGCGGCCACGCCTTGGAGCAGGCGTGGAACCTCCCTCCGACTCATCATCAGCCACCACACCTGCTTCCTCAGTCCCCACCAAACCCTGTGCGCCAGACCCGATGAAGTGCACGGCACTCTGAAATGTCGCCCCCGGACAGCCAAAAGTCCTGCAAGTAGTGTGGGCGGACAATGGGAGTGGGACACATGGTTGGGGGAGAAGGGGAGCATTTTGTGGAGTATATTGGGGGTTTGGAGTTTGTTGGGTGGGTTTGGGAGTTCACTGGGGGGTTTTTTGTCACGATCCTCAGCCCTGATCCCCACTGGGGAGCCCATTGGCCAGGTGGAATCAGAACTCGGATCGCAAATAAGGCCTGGCATCCGCTTCTCAGGCCCTCTTGGGGCAGGCTCATAAACAGGGAAAGACATCTGCTTAAGGAACTACTTTATTTAGGCTTTCAGCCAACATGGAGGCATCCACATAGCTTGATTCCTAGAACCAATATGCGGTATAGTGTTTTGGGTGTCGTGGCATAGGGACTACTTTACCTGGACTACTTTGCAGAGGCTATTTAAACCACACCCGAACAAGAAAACACGCTTCGTGTTACTTTGCTACTAGCAACGTGACGCTCACCGTGTCCAGCTTCTCACGAGCCTGGCAAGATCCGGACCTGCAGAAAAAACAAAGAACATCGTTAGCAGCAGAATCTTACCTGCATTCTCCATCCGTCACTGCTCGCAGCTCCTGGGTAGCTCCGTTGTAAGGGTTCGCCGCCCGGATCGAAGGACCTGAGAAAGGAAGAAAGACATCATTAAAGAAGGTAGTAGAGACATTACAATCACGAATTCCTTAGAGACTTACCTGGCTGGTTGTTTTTCGACCAGCATAGCTCCAGAACTCAACCCACTCTGGGAGCACACCACGCCCTACGAAGGAGAAAACACAGGTCAGTGAAGTCAAGACATAGCCGCGATGCGCAAATCGCCTACTTACCGCATGCTAGCGCTATTGTGCGCCATCATTTACCGGCGTGGACCAGTCTACCCAGTTCGCCAAGCGGAGATAAAAAGAGACATTATCGAACAGAGAAAAGGCATGCAAGAATAACAACTCCATAAACCGCAATAAGACCTACCTGAAAGACATTACTTGGGCCGCTGTCAGTGAAGTAACTGGACCGCACGCGCCCACGAAAGACAATGCGCCCCTGCCCAGAAAGCAGGACGGAGAGCCCACCAACTTCAATAACAAGGTGAGAAGAAATTACAAGGGAGGTGGGGGAAAACTTACCTTGGTCGTCCAGTCCTAAACATAGTCTTCATTTCCAGGCGGAATTCCACTGAGAACCACACCAGGGAATCATTGAGAAGGGCACCAGCGACCATCTGGCTGGGTGGCGTCCCCGTGGATACCAGGTGAGCGTAACATTTTTGGAGTTTGTTGGGTGGGTTTGGGAGTTCACTGGGGGTTAGGGGGGAGTGGTCACATTTATGCTGTTTGAACTAATACACCCGTTGTGTGAAAAAACATTCAATGGCTGGACATTGTTCATTTTGTATGTATCCATTTAATGTGGGACGGTGTTCAGTGGCCAACTCCCAACAATCCCTGTGTCCATGTCCACATGGACCCAATGTGTCACTGACACATGTCTATCATAGTCCCTGTGGTTCAGCAGTATTCGTGAATCAGTGCTTGGCGTACTGCATGGCCATCCCGTGCATCACCTACTGGCAGGGGGGCTACTTCACCTCCGTCCCCATCCTCTTCATCCTCACCCGGTGCATGCATGTCAATGTAAGGTGGCAGTGGTACATTTCTCCGGACGCACATGTTGTGCAGCATGACACAGGCCATGGTGATCTTTGCCACCTTCTCAGGCCTATAAAGGAGTGCCCCACCAGACCTGTTAAGGCAGCGGAAATGCGCCTTCAACAGGCCAAAGGTCTGCTCAATCACAACACGGGCACGGGTGTGAACACGATTGTACTCCTCTTCATGGCTGTTCTGCGGGTTCCGCACAGGGGTAAGTAGCCACGGCCTCAAGGGATATCCTCCATCACCTGCAAGCGAATACAAATAGGTATGTGTCACTCTGAGCTGCCACCTTCAGGCGGCACAGTCATGGCCGCAGCTATTTGGTGTGGACATGCACATGTCCCTGTACGTATGCAAGAATGTTAACTAGATGCATACTAAACTGCTATGAGGTGTGGTAGTCTGGATGGCGTTCAATCGATGATGCAGGGTGAAATAATGCATGCTGAGGCGGATGTACTGTGGTTGTACGACAATGTTTAGCCTCCCATTTATGCTGTGTATTATACACTGTGCATGGTCACACCAGCCACATTGCCAAAGTTGCAATCATGTTCAGTCATGCATTGCTTGACATACCCATGGTTGCGTGGTTGTGCCTCTTACTTGTTGTCATCGATATGCATTATTGGTAAAATGTTTGCCAGTGATGTGTCATTTTGCCTTTGGGAGATTCAGGTCAGGAGTGTCTAGCTCTGCATGCATTCTCCAATCACCGTCAATTACCACCCAGGTGGAGTATGCATCCCACCCCTTTCCCACCCAGGTGGAGTATGCATCCCCCCCTTTCCCACGCAGGTGGAGTTGCATCCCTACACATCAGTGGCCCATTGCACTGCCATGGCCCACTCAGGCAACTCACCAAGCAGCCAGGCACGTGGTCCAGCATGTCGCTCCATGTGACAGGATAGCGTGGCGTTATATAGCACCATGGCATCATGTGTTCATCTGGGAAATCGGGCGCAGCAATGTGTGATGATCTTGCCGGAGTCACATACCATTTTCACATTGATGGAATGGTATTGCTTGTGATTGCGGTACACCACCTCTATGGCATGGGGGACTACCAATTCCACATGGGTGCAGTCCAGGGCACCAACACAATTGGGCATGCCTGCCAGTGCATGGAAAGCTACTTTGGTGTTGGCTATCTCCTGGGCAGTCCGTGGTAGGGATATGTGGGTGCTTGCGTGCTTCAGGAGGGCATCCAGCACTTGGTTCAGCATTCGTAAAAATAGTGGTTGCGAAATGCCATGCAGCTGCCCCACTGTGTGTTGATAGGTGCCTGTGGCCAGGAAGTGGAGCACAGACACCACCTTTAGTAGCGGGGGATGGCAGTGCGTATTTCTATGAGGCTGGAAATGTCGTTGTGTATCATGTCCACTAGGGTGGTGATGGTGTCCCGGTCCAACCGGTACAGGGTGTGGATCTGCTCTGGGGTTAGGTTGAATGGCCTGGGTCTGATGCAAGGGATTAGTGAGTGCCTACGAGGCACTGCTGGCTGCGCTGGTGGTAATTGCTGGCCCTGTCTCGCCCTCCTTCTCCTCCTGCGTCTCCTCTGTGCTGCCTGTTGCTGCTGTAGTTGTTGTAGTTGGTGTTGTTGCTGTAGTTGTAGCAGTATAGGCATGTCCTCCAGCGCCATGATTGCAACAGCTAGTGGTAGCATTTTGGTGTAGGTAGGAGTGTGGTGTGTGAGTGTACTCATTTTATACTGGCCCAGCATACATTGACTCCACCTGTGGTGATTGTGTGCACCTGTGGCAGTTGGCTTGATTGCTGATTGCTGTTTGTGGGTGGTCAGCGATGCCTGTATGGCCGGCATCGTGCAGGCCCTGATTACCGCCCTCGGGATGCCGGTATTTGCATGTCCGCGTGGGTTGTGATGGCCTCCTATTACCGGCATGCCAGCATTTGCTCCCCGAAGGGGCGCGTATAGGCGCCCATGCCGGTATGAGGGGGCACGGTACAGGCGGTGCCGGTATTGGCGGGTTGTCGGGTCAGAATGCCCCGGACCCGTTAACGATGCCGCTATTACCGTTCCGCCTTCATTTTTCCATTACCTCCATTCTCGTAATGAGGCCCATAGGATATCTTCTGTCATAGGTGTTACGCTAACCTGGGTTCCACAGGGGCGCCGAACGAAGCTGGACTGCAGTGGTCTCCACCAATGTGACTCGTAGTGTAGTGATGAGTGACTGCACCTGCCCACTTAGTTTCGTCTGTCTGGCACGTAGGAGGATTTTCCTAAAGTAGTAAAATGGTAATTAGCTGACCGTTGTAAAAGCGGTTAACTTTGTCTTTTCCGAAACCACCTTGTGTTCCCCTGATCATGTCTCACCTTATTGTTAGGGAGTATGGGCTCTCCATTCTGCGTCGGCGTGCAGGGGTGCGTAGAAACCAGTTAACTTCACTGGTCCTTAAGCTTATGGCAGAGTTTTAAGCCAACGATGACTCTGAGGTAAGTTTTATGCCAATCAAAGTATAATGCAAGTTTTAGAGTTTGATTGTCTTATAGTTCACTCTTGCTCCTTTATATATTTCTTCCCTTGCAGAATGTCCCAATGTCCCAAGGTGAATGTTCCGTCTCCGAAAGGATTGAGGTAGCGCCAAGGTAAGAGTCAGTTTTGCACCAAGCACTAATCTTAGCAAGCGATATTGTTCATTAAGAGATTAACCAATTGTCCTCTCTATATTTTGCAGGTGTGGTGCTTCTCCGGAATGAGGGACGTAGGATGATGACTAGCGACACCTCGAGCGGTAATGTACCAATTAAGTATCTTGCGGTATGAATTTGAATGTCTTTTGCAGAGCGCAGCTCACCTGTTGTTTTTTTTTTCTTTTGCAGATGCAGATGCTCCGAGCGACGATTTCAACAGAGCGCCTCGCGGGATCGTGTGGATGAAAGGAGCCTTGGTGAGTATGCCGCGGCGCTGCTGCTGACAGTGCAGCGCTGTAACAGATGTTTTCTTTTCCTCACAGGTGCGGCGACTCCCTGATGAAAGCGACGACTAATGGTGTGGGTCCTGTTCTAATCTGCTTTTCCTTTTCTCTTTTTCAGGTTCGGTTCACAGAGAACAAGACGGATGTAGCTGTAGACTGGATGCTGAGCTGCAGGCATGGTGAGCGTTACGCCGCAGAGATGCAGAATAACGCGAAGCGTGTGGTGCTCTCCGGGCGTGGTTTAAATAGCCACCATAAAGTAGTTCCCAGGTAAAATAGTTCCAGTACCACACCCAAGAAAAATAGTCCCTGGAAGAAAGTAATCTCTTCAAGGCCTCACGGTGGCCTGTACATGATTTCTCTACAGGATGTCCTGCTTAGTTTAAAAAAAGGCAAGACTGAGTCCATAAAGCCCTTAGGCGGTCCCTTGAGCCTCCCTGAGTTCTCATGGGTGCCTGTACTCTGGGCAGATGGGTCTGCTCCTGATGTCTAGGGGCAGGCATCGTGACAGCACTCCCCCCCAAGGCCCCTCCCAAGGTGGTCTTTCTCGCTGGTGCCGGGTTTGTCCGGGAAGTTCTGGTGGAACCGCTTACCAGTCGAGGTGCCTGAATATAGTCACTTGGTTCCCATGATCTCTCTTTTGGACCATAGCCTTTCCAATCAACTAGATAAAAAAGTTTTGATTTGACTAATTTTTAGTCCAAAATGTTTTTTACTTCAAATTCTGGTTCTCCATCTACTAGGATGGGGCTTGCTGGTTTTGTTATTAGTCTTGTTCCTGGCTGTACTGGTTTTAAAAGTGAAACATGAAAAAACGGATGGATTCGCATATTCAGCGGTAACTCCAATTTCACAGCCACAGGGTTGATAATGGCCTTAATGGCCTAAGGTCCCAAATACCTGGGGTTAAATGTGTGAGTCCCCTTTAATGGTATTGTCTTGAAGCTAGCCAAACTTGGTCTCCAATCTGGTATTTTGGAGCCTTGCTCCAATGTTGATCAGTGGTTTTCTTGTACGTCTCTTTTGCTTGTTTTAAATGTTCGGTTGCCTTTTTGAAGGCCTGTGTTATAGTGGCGTGTAAGTTACTTACGGCGGGCATCTCCAAGTGTTGAGGTGGGTCGAGTTCAGAGGTTCGAGGATGCCGTCCATATATGGTGAAAAATGGACTTTGTCCTGTCCGAGAGTACAACGAATTGTTGTGAGCATACTCGGTTATCCATAAAATATCTTTCCAGTTGCTTTCAGTTTGGTGTAACATGCACCGTAGGTATTGCTCTAACGTTTGGTTGGTCCTCTCGGTTTGACCATCGGTTTGTGGGTGGTGGCTGGTTGAAAGTCTTACATCAATTTGGGCCAATTGACAGCATTTTTTCCAAAATTGGGAAATAAACTGACTGCCCCAATCTGAAACTAGCACGAAGGGAAATCCATGTATTCGGACAATGTGTTCAAGAAACTCTTTGGCCAGGGTCGAGGCTGAAGGAAAGCCTTTTAATGGATGAAGTGGGCCATTTTGGAAAAAAGATCCATTATTACTAAAATAGTGTTGTATCCATTGCATGGGGGAAGATCTGTGATAAAGTCAAGAGATAAGGTATTCCAAGGTGTAGGTGGAATGTCCAAAGGTCGTAATAGCCCCGCTGGTTTTCTCTTCTGGGTCTTGTTTTGGGCACAAATGCCACAAGATAATACAAATAACTTAATGTCTTTTCGCCAAGTAGGCCACCAGAAATGTCTCTTGATTTTGGCTTCGGTTTTTAGTTATTCCAGGATGCCCTTCTACCAAAGACCCATGATAATTGGAGATGACTTGTTCTTGTAGGTCTTTACTAGGTTAATAAAGACGTCCTTGGTAGTACGGTAGATGATCAATGACCGAATAATCTTTGCCTTTGTTTGACCAGTCTTGTAAGGCTGCTGGATCGAAAAGCTGCTGGATTTTCTCATGGACATCATTTAGAGTTAACAGAGTAGTTATTCCTAGAATTCTTCTTTCTGGAATTATGGGTACTGGTTCTGGATTTATACACGCTTCTCCCATTCCAATGCGGGATAGAGCATCAGCTTTGCCTTTTTGACAACCAGGTCGGTAAGTGATCACAAAATCATATTCCGCAAAAAATAAAGCCCATCTAAGTTGACGTGATGATTGAGCCTTGGCTGTCTTCAAATATTGTAAATTACTATGATCCGTGATTACTGTGATGGTGTGTCGGGCTCCGAGAAGATAGTGCCACCAGGCTTTGAATGCCGACTTGATGGCCAGGAGTTCTTTGTCGGTAACAGCATAGTTTAGCTCAGGTGCTGAAAACTTTCGTGACCAAAACACCACTGGATGAAGTTGACCTGTTTCAGGATCTTTTTGGGTAAGAACCGCCCCCATGGCCAAACTGGATGCATCAGTTTCTACCACGTACGGGAGTTTTGGGCGTGGGTGCTTCAAAACAGGAGCTGAAGTGAATTTCTGCTTTAGATCTTGGAAGGCTTTTTCTGCTTCTTCTGACCACTGGAAGCATTTATTCTTCCGCAATAAAGATGTGATGGGGTGCACCAGATGTGAAAAATCGGGAATGAACCTGCGGTAGAAATTTGCAAATCCAAGCATGCTCTGTACCCCTTTTATTGAAGTAGGAGAGGGCCATTTGAGGATAGCATCTACCTTCCGTGAATCCATTCGAACTCCATTCGGGGTCAGGACAAACCCAAGAAATTCAACCTCAGAAGTGTGAAAAAGCATTTTTCTAATTTTGCATATAATTTATGCTGGCGTAGTTTTTCTAATACTGCATGAACACGTTTCACATGGTCTAGTTCAGAAGAGGAGTATACCAGGATATTGTCAATATACACGACGACACAGACATCAATGAGTTTGCGAAGGACATCGTTCATAAAATACTGGAATGCTGCCGGGGCGTTGCAAAGCCCGAAGGGCATCACCTGGTATTCGAATAATCCGTATTTGGTACGGAAGGCGGTCTTCCACTCGTCACCTTTTTTCACACGTACCAGATGATACGCCCCTCGGAGGTCCAGCTTAGTGTAGATACGAGCATCTTTTACTTGTCCAATAATTCTGGAATTAGGGGCAAAGGGCACCAGTTTTTTACAGTTACTTGATTTAATGCACGATAGTCAATACAAGTTCTTAAGTCCCCTTACTTTTTTGGGACAAAGAACAAAGGTGATGCCGTCGGAGACTTTGACGGGCGAATGAAGCCATTAGCCAGGTATTGATCTAAGTATTGCCGTAAATGAAGATTCTCGGGTTCAGTGAGGGCGTAGATCCTACTGCATGGAATTTGTGTGCCAGGTATGAGGTCAATTTGGCAATCATATGATTTGTGGGGTGGTAAAGTGTTGCCTTGATCTTTCTGAAATACATCCTGAAAATCCTGGTATTCTTGGGGTAACAGAGTTGTCGGATTTGTGACCGTGGCTAGTTTCTTGGTCGAGGGTTCTTCTGGATAACAAGTGTGCACTCGGAGAAGGTCACTCTTTTTTCACGCCAGTTTATACAAGGATAGCATTTCTAACTATGGCATTCCCAGAATTATTTGGAACTTTGGGGCCTTGATTAAATCAAACACAATGTTCTCTCGATGTCCATCTTGGCCCAACAGCGTCATCTCCATCGTTGAATGAGTCACTGGGCCAGAGGCTATTTCGGTCCCATCGACGGTGGTGATTACATCAGTTGTGGTTTTTTCACAGAGATAGATTCATCCTTGTAGCCAATTCTTGATCCATATAATTACCTATGGCTCCGCTATCGATGTATGCTCTAACTGCATGCATACGAGATGGCTGTCGGTGATCAATAAGGATCATTGGTATGGTTAGGTGTGAGGTCTGAGTGTCCTTCTTCTCGCTCGGCAAGCGGACCTCTACGCTTGTCTGGCGGGGTCGTTTCCCGGCTCTGATTCAGTATTGATCGTGTCGGCGGCTCCTACTGCCTTCTTAGGTGGATTCACCGGACAATCCCGTGAAAAATGCCCTGACGTTCCACAATATAAGCACAATTGCATTTTTCGCCTCTTGTCTCTTTCGGTTTTGGACAAGGGTCCTCTACCCCCCCGCCCCCAATTTTCATGGGTTCAGATGCGTCCGTTCCTTTGGGGGTGTTGTCCTTGGGTCTCACCAGTACTCGATTCTCGAATCTAGCCCGATCAGCCTTTCGATTCTGAAGTCTGTGGTCTAGTTGGACCACCAGGTCTATGTATTCCGCACACTCTTGAGGTGGGTTCACTACCTGTGCTAAAACGTCTTTTAGCTCACCTCGTAACCCACGATGGAATAACGTAGTTCGCTTCTCTTCAGGCCATCCGGTTTCTACCACCAACCTATTGAAAGTTGCGATGTAGGTTAACAGATCCTGGTTACCCTGACGTAAGGACAAAAGTTCGTTATCTAATGCTTGGCCTTGAGAATGTCGGGTGAATAACTTCCCCATGTTTTGTTGAAAGCCCTGGAAATCCCTAAAGAGGGGGTCATCCTGGTTCACCAGTGGAATAGACTAATTGGCTGCACTGCTGCTAAGATATGACAGTACGAAGGCCACCTTCGATTGATCATTCGGAAAGGCTCCGGGCCTACATAAGAAGTGCAGGCGGCACTGGTTCATAAACACTGCAAACCTTTTAGGGTCCCCCGCAAAGCGTTCTGGTCGTGCTAAAGGGACAGCCCCCGGTAATACCACTTGTACAGGATTGCTGGATTGAGTTTGGACTGAAGCTCCCCCCATTCCAGGTAGTGGTGCATGCCCAGCTTGGGCTTAAAGTAATTGCCTGGCGAGATCATCTGTACGTTCCTTCGCCACAATCAGTTCTCTTCTGAGAGCATTTGTTTCTTGGCGGGCGGAATGCACTTCAGCCCAGCGCTCCCCCAGGAGCTGGGCTAATTGGTCAGTCTCTGAGGTTTCCATGATGCCCGGGTGGAAATTTGTGGTAAGGCTTCGCGTTCTGTTACGCTCACCTGGGTTCCACAGGGGCACCGAATGAAGCTGGACTGCAGCGGTCTCAACCAATGTGACTTGTAGTGTAGTGATGAGTGACTGCACCTGCCCACTCAGTTTCGTCTATCTGGCACGTAAGAGGATTTTCCTAAAGTAGTAAAATGGTAATTAGCTGACCCTGGTAAAAGGGGTTAACTTTGTCTTTTCCCAAACCACCTTGTGTTCCCCTGATCATGTCTCACCTTATTGTTAGGAAGGATGGGCTCTCCATCCTGCGTCGGCGTGCAGGGGTGCGTAGGAACCAGTTAACTTCACTGGTCCGTAAGCTTATGGCAGAGTTTTCAGACAGCGATGACTCTGAGGTAAGTTTTATGCCAATCCAAAGTATAATGCAAGTTTTAGAGTTTGATTGTCTTATAGTTCACTCTTGCTCCTTTATATATTTCTTCCCTTGCAGAATGTCCCAAGGTGAATGTTCCGTCTCCGAAAGGATTGAGGTAGCGCCAAGGTAAGAGTCAGTTTTACACCAAGCACTAATCTTAGCAAGCGATATTGTTCATTAAGAGATTAACCAATTGTCCTCTCTATATTTTGCAGGTGTGGCGCTTCTCCGGAATGAGGGACGTAGGATGATGACTAGAGACACCTCGAGCGGTAATGTACCAAGTAAGTATCTTGCGGTATGAATTTGAATGTCTTTTGCAGAGCGCAGCTCACCTGTTGTTTTTCTTTCTTTTACAGATGCAGATGCTCCGAGCGGCGATTTCAACAGAGCTCCTCGCGGAATCGTGTAGATGAAAGGAGCCTTGGTGATTATGCTGCGGCGCTGCTGCTGACAGTGCAGCGCTGTAACAGATGTTTTCTTTCCCTCACAGGTGCGGCGACTCCCCGATGAAAGCGACGACTAATGGTGTGGCTCCTGTTCTAATCTGCTTTTCCTTTTCTCTTTTTCAGGTTCGGTTCATGGAGAACAAGACGGATGTAGCTGTAGACTGGATGCTGAGCTGCAGGCACGGTGAGCGTTACGCTGCAGAGATGCAGAATAACGCAAAGCGTGTGCTGCTCTCCGGGCGTGGTTTAAATAGCCACCATAAAGTAGTTCCCAGGTAAAATAGTTCCAGGACCACACCCAAGAAAAATAGTCCCTGGAAGAAAGTAATCCCTTCAAGGCCTCACGGTGGCCTGTACATGATTTCTCTACAGGATGTCGTGCTTAGTTTAAAAAAAGGCAATGTGAGCCTGGCGCCAATGGCGCCAGGACTGAGTCCATAAAGCCCCTAGGCGGTCCCTTGAGCCTCCCTGAGTTCTCATGGGTGCCTGTACTCTGGGCAGATGGGTCTGCTCCTGATGTCTGGGGGCAGGCATTGTGACAGCAGGTTGGTTTAATTCAAGACAAAGTAAGAAATTAAACAGTTTAAAACACATAGGCTGGAGTTTCAAGCTCTCAGAAATCTGTAATTCCAGTTGCCAGCTATGAAACTCCTCCTAGGAAGGGAGATACATCCTAAATCCAGGACACTTAGGTGCGAAGTGCCAGCTTGAAAAGCTTTGAATGGGTTAGGACAATGAGAGTTCACGTGCTCATCAGACATTTGTCTGTGCTCCAGGCTGGGACAATAGCAGTCCTGGGACACTCACCTGTCAAGTGTGAAAGGGCAATAAAACCTTCAATTAAGACTGGAAACCCCTTGCCTGGAAGGAATTGACAGCTGCTTGCAGTTGAAGGAAGGAAAAAAACAGGATCAAGTAACAAAGGGACTGCCTTTTGGTGCCAGAGACTATGTTACAAAGAAACTTTAAAGACTTTTATTTCTGAAGCAAGAATTAGCAGAAATTTAAAAGTTGGCAGTTTTGAATTATCTAATTCTGTGGGCCATCTTTTAAAACTTTGTAGAACTCATTGCCGCAAGGGGAACAGAAGTTACTAAATATGAGCAATTCCAAGGAAAGTATTAATGTGGCAAATATAAGAGTTTGTACATACATCCCTGGGGACTATTCACATTTGTGTATAAAAGTGTGGCATTTTAGGCCAAATCTTTATCTTTAAGGTGTAAAATTACCAAAATGTGTCAGAAAGGCGAAACAAGGTCGCACAGACTGGAGGTTTGGACTAATCTGTGCTGCACATCATATGTAACCTGTGGGTATAATTTGCCAAGAGATTGCAAGTGTATAACTGTATGTTTTTGGCAAAATCAGATTTTCAGTAAAGTAAATGTGGGAGTTTCTGGACATTGGGCCTCATTACGACCCTGGCGGAAATTGACTGACCGGACCGCAACAGCGTAAATAGCGTTTCCGCCATTGCACGAAGGAGCAAAGTGCGGCCAATCACGACCCATCGGGCACGAGCATTACGCCATGGCGGAATCCGAAAGGCTGCGATGGCGGAAATGACCCCAAAACGGCCCTTACCGCCGCCGTACGCTGCACCAGGTGCAATACCGCCACCCATCTTAGCGGTCACCGTAATGAGCGGTCACCGTAACGAGCGTGCACCGCAAATTACGGCCACCGTAAATATACGGAAACGGAAGTAAAAGCATGTGGCCGGAACGGGAAACAGCACGCCGCACAACTATAAAATCCGAATCCCAACACAACCATAAAAATCCGACCCTGACACACATCCCAACCCGTTAGCAACCCCAGTCAAAAAAATAAATATGGGAAAGGTAGCCAAGAAAGCGTGTGACCGCAAGCGGCAGGTACACTTCTCCCGAGAGGAACTGACCGTGCTCACCGAGACCCTCCAGGAAAATGCCGCCGTCGTCTTCTCCAGTCAAATGACCAGGACGGCCCTTGCCAACAAGAAGGCCATATGGGCCCTGGTGGCACAGCGCGTAAGTGCGGTGGGGACAACACCCCGCACGCCACAGCAATGTCGCAAGCGGTGGGACGACCTGCGGATCCGCGTACGCAGCATACTTTCTGCGAACAGGAACATCGCCACAGCTACCGGGGGGGGTTCAGAGTCGCCCATCAAGTTGACCCCCTGGGAGGAAATCTGCGCCTCCACCATAGGAATGGAGAGCATAGAGGGAGTCGGAGGGATGGAGAAAGGAGTGCCGACATCCGGAGAATCAGGTAGGTTGGCCAAGAGAAACAATGCGAAATCCACAAACCACGAACATGTGCAGTACCATGTGACCCCATAGTGCAATACATACTTTGCCCTGACAGCGCCCTCTAAAAGTCAGAATGAACAAACAAATCAATCAAGAAGCCATAAACAACCCCTACATGTGCAGCATGCACCCCCTAACTGCAGGCAGCCAAATGAATGCATCCTCAATCCACACGAAAATGAGACCACCTCCAAGGCCCAGTCCCAAATCAGCCTCATGTACCACCCCAATGCATTTGATACGTTGCCATTCCAAATCCGACAGACCCATAACTAACGCTCGCCCCTCTTTACTCCACCACAGGGTCCGATACCAACGACGAGCTGCAGGACACCCCTACCAGCACGCCTGCAAAGAGGGCCAGGACCAACGTCCCAAGAGCCTCCACCTCAGGTGCAAGGATCAAGACACGGCAGCAGCAGGAATCAAGTGGCAGCACACTGGAGGGGACTGCAACAGGCACCCCAGCAGCCAGCAAGTCCACAACCCCAGCACCACAGGTCCCCCCCAAGAACGTATCTGATGGCACTGCCTCTGGTGGTAGCAGCACCATAGGTGACACAGCTGTCATGCCAGCATGCTCCGACACGGAAAACAGTGCTGGCGACGTAGGTACCATCCATGACCTTTCCCAATCCCCCTGCATGTTCCATCCCCTACACCATGACGAAACCACGCAGGGGCACCCTGAAGACGACGACTGGCCAACCCCCACAAGTCCTGTGCCAAGGCAACATGTGTTGAGCAGCCCCCCTGTCACACCACCGCAAATGTCCATGGCCCAGCAGAGGCAACAGTCCCTCGACCTGCTGATCGAGCAACAGCAGGAAGCGTCCACGCTACTCAAGGACCATGCAAATGAATGCGGGGGTTCCAGGGCAGCCATGGAAACATCCACCGAGACACTCAGGGCACAAATAGAGAAAAGTAGTGAGAGCCTCAGGGGAGAAATGGAGAGAAGCACCGAGAGCCTGAGAGCACAAATGGAGAAAAGCACCGAGAGCCTGAGGGGGGAACTGCATGCGACGTCCAAAGACGTTTGTGCTGAACTTGCTGCTGTGCGCCGTGTGCTCTCGGAGCTCTCACAAACCCTCAGAGACATGCATGGACGCGAGCAGGCAGAGACATCATCCGTGGCAAGTTCCGTCCAGGGCAGCCCCCAACGCAGATCTGGCAGGAACCTGCGCTCCACGGGCAGGGGTGCCCCTGATACCCGTAGAGGGGGCTTGCAATAGCGTCTACCCACGGACAGCATGCATATTCGGACACTGGTGTTGGGGGGGGAGGGAGTAGGGTGGAGGGGGTGTGTTGGGCTTCACTGGGTGGCGGGTCCATAGGGTGTATAAATCAAATCACATTAACAATACAGCACCTCATTATCATCCAATGACATGTGTGGACATTGATATTTGCGTACGAGGCCTTCATAGGCGTACAGTCCACAATGTGCCTGTACTACACACACACAGTGCCACAGGTCCCCTTTCCGTGTAATAGGCACCATGCGTGGTTGCTAGAAGCATGCATCTATGATGCTCTGTCGGATTGCACGTACATCCTGTGCCTCATGGACTCCTTGAGGTGCCTCCACATCCCCACCCTCATCATCATCATCATCTTCAGGTGCATGCAGTACAGCGTCAGGAGGCATGGGCACATTCCTACGTATGCACATGTTGTGCAGCATGACACATGCCATGACCATCTTAGAAACCTTCTCATGGCTGTACATGAGTGCCCCGCCAGACCTGCTGAGGCTGCGGAAACGAGCCTTCAGTAGGCCGAATGCCTGTTCAATGACCACACGGGTACGTGAGTGGGCATGGTTGTAGTCCTCCTCATGCTCGTTCTGTGGGTTCCGGATTGGTGTAAGGAGCCATCTCTTCAGTGGATACCCGGCATCACCTGTATGAGACGAATAAAGGGTGTCAGTGGAATGATAGTGCTAAGTAGCCCCCCCCCCCCTGCAAGGTCATTGACGCATCAAATGGGCCACGATGTCATGCATGGAATGAGACTCACCGAGTAGCCAGGATCTGTGCCCTGCGTGTCGCTCCATGTAGCGTGGTATTCTTGTGTTCCTCAGGACCATAGAATCATGGGTAGATCCTGGAAATCTGGCACAACAATGCGTAAATATCTTGTTGGAGTCACACACCATTTGCACATTGATTGAATGAAATTGTTTCCGGTTGCGGTACTGGACCTCCATGGCATGTGGGACAACCAATTCAACATGGGTGCAGTCGATGGCACCAATGCAACCCGGGATGCCGCCAAGTGCATGGAATCCCACTTTAGCGTTGGTAATCTCCTGGTACGTGCGTGGTAGTGTGATGTGGTCGTCGGCGTGCTTCAGGAGGGCATCGTGCACTTGGAAGAGTGTCCGTGAGAACAGTGGCTGTGAAATGCCATGCAACTGTCCCACTGTGTGCTGGTAGGTGCCTGTGGCCAGGAAGTGGAGTGCAGACACCACCTTCAGTAGGGGTGGGATGGCGGTTGGGCTATCTATCATGCTCACGAGGTCAGCATGTGTCATGTCCACAATGGCGATTATGGTGTCCCGGTCCAAACGGTAGAGGGTGTGGATCTGCTCAGCAGTGAGGTTGAACGGATCGGCTCGGAGGCGTGGGATTGCGGGCCGCCTGCGTGGTGGTAGTGGCAGTGCTTGTGGGCCTTGCTGACCCTGCCTTGCCCTCCTCCTCCTCCTTCTCCTCCGTCTCCCCTGTGCGCCCGGTTGTTGTACCTGTTGTTGTTCGTCGTCTTCTTGTAGTTGTAGCACTTGCAGTGCTATCTGGTACCCCAGGCCCAACATCGCTAGTCCTGCCGGTAGCATTTTGGAGTGGGAGTGGTTGTGGGAGGGGTTTGGGTCTGCAATATATGTGCTGTCGGCCTGTATGGCCTCCACCTGTGCTGATTGAATGAATCTGTGGCAGATGCAATCCCTTCTGGCCGAGCACGTCCCGCACGTAAGGCTGCATTTGGCCGCATGGCATCTTGGGATTTGAATCATGTATCAAATCCCGATGGCAGTGTGATGTACTTTGACTGATCTTCATGCTATGCTCCCATTGTTACACATGCTATGATTGCAGCCGCTTACATACCTGCGAAGAGTCAGTGGTATGTAGGGCTCGATCGATGGCCGACCCTCATGCAGCACAGTAACGTACTTCACCGACGGGCGTGGCGTGCCATTTGTGATTGCAGCCAGTTAGCATCATGACACACAGCCGCACTACATTGATGTAATTGTGAATGCAAGCGTTCACAGAAGCCTTTTCGACGTAATGTTGCAAGTGAGGAATTCGAAGGCCAGCATTTTGGGTTTTGAAGTAGCGGCGAGGATACGCCCACAGGTCTGGCTGGAAATGTAACGTTCTATTGTAGAATGTCCTTGGGACATGGCCCATAACGAGCAGGCAATGAATGATATGAATTGAATGGGATGCGCAATAGCGTAGTGGACGATAAGGCAGGACGTTCCCAAATCCATCTTGCTTCACAACACTACAGATCCGGCCAGGGGCACAGTGGTTTTTGCGGACTGCATTACGCACAGACGCGATGGAAGTTTCACATATTATGTGAGTGAATATTCATGCGTTTTCATTGCGGGATGAGGGAATGATGTGTGGATGCATGGACTGATGATTCCGTTTAGGGTCTGCCATGTACATGGGTTTTTTGATTCACTCCCCTTCCCCTGCGTTATGTGATGCAAGGCTGCCATAGTGGGACATACGTCTATCTGCCCTTGTCGGATCCTCCCTGTCTCGACGCGCCTTCATACACTTGTGTCTAGGCACGTTACTAATCCCATGTCATGGGTTCTATCTTGACGGACGCATGCACAGTAACCGACGTTGACAATGGTGTATTTAGCTCGATTGGTTTCGTTATGATTCGATACTGATTTAGGGGTGTGTATATTCCTTTGGAGTGGGCTAGCATGCATATGGGTGTGGATTTGGTGTGTTGAATGAAGATTGTAATGCATCATGAGTCCCGTAATGCAATCGGTTGATTTGTGTTTCTTTTGGGTGACAGGTATCTCCTGCCCTATTGCAGATGCCATCTCTACGCCACTCCTCCAGATGGTTTTTACTCTCGACTCCTGCAGCTTCGGGTGAATCAGTGGAGCACCATTTCGATCATATGGGACGATCGCCAATGGGCCACATGCCCTTACGCTGTACTGGTGGCTAGGTGCAACATTTCGGCCTTTCAGCTCGACTAGTGCCTGCCTCATGGGACGGACCTGCGGTTCTTGCCGCTTCCATGTTGCCTTTTGGAACGTTGATGTAGGCCCTGTGTGCCATGATGGTACAGGGCGTCACACAAGTGGAAGCCGGTCAATTATTGCAGATGCAGCCCTCGGTGATGATGGTTGTTTTGGTGGTATTTTGCAAATTGCTGTGGGGCCTTTGTCATTTGGATGTGCATTTAAATTGTATTCCGATATTTGTCGTGTTGCGTTGTTCTTTGCAGGTGATGTGGCGATTTTCGCTTTGTGGCGGTATGTATTGCGTGATGATCTGCATTGTGTTCCGCCTTCTGAGTTGAGTTGTGTGGTACAGTACTGGCCGCGTTTGCCTACGTAGCACAGTATGGTCACGGATAGGGGCTGCCATTGTGACTGTTTACATGATGTGCTGTTCAGGGGCGGGGGATTGGCTTTTGGCCGACTGGTGCCTGTCAGCCAGGTCGATTGGTGGAATGATGGGTTGTTCAGAATGTGGCTGGTCACAGGTGACTGTGTTTGCGTGCGTTTGTTGGAGGGGGACTGGGGTCATGTCCATTGGAATAGCTTCTGTATTGATGCCATCTGTGCCCTGCAGCTCCCATCGGCCCCTCTTGGGATGAGCCTGGCTGCTCAGTCACTCTGCCGACTTGTGTGGTACATGCTTCTGCTGATGGTTGGTTTGTTTACTGGCATGAGTACAGGGCTGGTGCAATCCCCCTCAGGATGCTGTTTTGGATGTTGCCTTGCGCTGGTGGCAAGCGATGGGGGACTACTGTTGTTTTGTGTCATGTGTTCTTGATTTTCATTTTGATGTATTGTACCTTCACATGCCTGTGCTGCGTCAGTACGGCTATGGTGACATGCCGTACATGGATGCCCACTCACGGGGCGCTTTGAGCCCCTGCATGCTTTTCTACGTTGGCATGCATGGGTGAATTGTGGATTTCACTGGTTGCATAGTGTGAGTACATTGCGCCTGCCAGGAGTTGTGCAATGAGGCCAGGGAGTGGAGTACAGGCACTCAGTGGGCCATTTACGGTTGGTTCGCGTTGCCGTATTTCTCGCCATGGCGGAATGGTACTTTACGACGTGCTTGATGGCGTTCAGTACATGTCCGCTAGGGTCAGAATTCGCGTACCGTTGCGCCATGGCGGTGATTCCGGTTTTGCAAGGCGCGCGTGCGCGTACTTGGTGCAGTTAGCGTTGCCGTTCACTGCGGTGTCGCTAATGGCATCGTACTTTACGGTGACGGGTCATGATCGCAACGAGCGGTGTTCGATGGCGGTATTGCATTTCCGCCATCATTTTTCCATTTCCGCAAGGGTCGTAATGAGGCCCATTGTAAACCTCACATCATAAACCTGACATCATTCCTTTAGAAATCCAACCAGCATAGAGCAAGGCGGGGATTACTACCCTTGCCCAATCCTATTGTTAGAGGCGTGTGCAGTAAAGCCTGTCCCTGTCATATACTGTGATGATGTCATCTGGCATTATAAATAAGAGCCCCTGACAACACACTGGACACACACTGATTCCTGATTCATACGTGGGTGTCCTGTTCCTGTCTGTTCCTGTCTTCTTCTTGCATCTATCCATTTAAACTCCAGATCCCAACCACAAGGCCAAGCAATTGCTGATCCTGCTTCAGCTAGGCCTCAATTCTAAAATAATCCCCATAACCAAGGGAAGCACTGTGGTATTTTGGGGCGCATCCTGAATTAACCTGGCTTACTGCCACTCACTGCATGCTGCTGCCATCCTGCTCTCCTGATGCCTTATAGTATCCAGTAACCAGGATTGCCAGTCCAGAAGAACTATACTTTGGTATCCAGTCCCTGCCCAGCTGACTATGTCCCGCTGAGTTTGTCCGGCTGCCCTGTGTTAGATCAGACCCGTGTGTCGACCAGAACCGCTGACTGTCCAAAACCCAAACTAAAAGTAGACTATGAGTATCAATAGGAACCATAGAAACATAGTAAACCTTGCCTTGCTTTGTTCCATCCCAATCTCTTAGTCATCCTATCCTTATCCTGATAATTGTAATATTGTCACAATCATTCTTGCTACCCTGCTTTGATTCCATGTGCTAGCGCCAATATCTTTAATAATTTTGTCTTGTGAAATCCTAAGCCCTTAGTCCTCCCTCGGGTGATCGTCATGGGTCCGCCAGGGCGGGCGCGGAGGTGCTAGGGTTGATTCCGCGGATCAACCCCGGAGCTTACTGTGTCTCAAGCTGGAAGCCTAGCCTGAATGTTGTAGTGTAGAATAAAACTGTCCTTGTCAAAATTGATTTTTGTCCCTTTTTCGCGCCTTCATTTTCTCAAAAACGCACCTCACTAGATCTTGCATAACTCACTCAATTTAAGAGCTAGCTACCTCATTGCACTTTCATATTGTTCCTCTGATCCATAGCTACACCCCAACCCATATTTACAATATTTCTCCCGTTTTTATTAAAAACTGTTTTGGTAAATTCAGGTGGGATTTGCAAAAGTGTGTAATTTTACAACGTGTCATTTTGGTAATAAACGGTTTTCAATCTTCTATTCAATTTTGACTTGTGTGCTTTTGCTCATTCCATTGCTTGTGATTGCTAGTATCTTTCCAGTGTTGCTCCAGTAAAGAATTGTTTTTGTTTCAAGAGTTTTAGACACATTCATTGTTTATCCATCCATTTCCAAGTGTCATTTTAGCATTGCCAGGGTTTAAATCCGTTTTTCTCTCTTGTTTGGGGAGGGAAAGTCGGATTTCTATTCTGTTTCTTATTTCTCATCCCTGATTACCTGCTGATTCTGTTCATCCACTTAAAATGGATTATTTGTGGGTTGAGGGAACATTGCAGGGGGAAATTCTAACTCCAGTGCTATCTTACCTAAAACGTGCTCCTATTCCCTGGTGTTATGTAGTTGTGTCAATAGAAGGTTAAACTAAGTGCATTGCTTACATTCATATTGTTCTTATCACCCCATTGGTGAGTGCTGCCCCATATTAAAAATGTTATGATTTCTTTTGAATTTTTTAAATAAATAAATAAATAAATATTATATTTTATCATCCAGCCTGGTTCATGGTCCATTGTGACCCAGGGTATTTGAAAAGGGGGTGTGATATGAGTGGTGCATCATCTCAATATAGAATCTAATCTATCACAAATAAGCATTTCAATTGCACGCTGCATACCGGGCTGAGAGTAAGGTGTGTGTCGCCTGATTGAAATCCTTAACACCACAGACACACACAGACACAGAGATTTTAAGCGCTTGGGGGTGTGGCCTTGATGAAAGCTGCTACAGCAAGCCACAGGATCCAGGAAACAAACACCTGCTCCCATACTGCAGGATTCACTCCGTGGGGTCGGTGAGAAGATTTTAAGTGCTGGGCGGCGTGGCCTTGATGAAAGCTGCTACAGCAAGCTACAGGATACAGGAAACACCCTGCAGGTGCCAGACAACCACGGCCTTACTGCGGGCGTCACCCTGTGGGTTCGGTCAGGAGAATATAAGTGCTGAGGAGTGGACTTGATGAAAGCTGCTACGGCAAGCCGCAGAACCCAGGAAACACCCTGCAGGCACCAACCACCCATGCCCTCACCACGTACTTCACCCTGTGTGTTTGGTGAAGAGATTTTAAGCACTTGGGGATGTGACTTTGATGAAAGCTGCTACAGCAAGCCCCAGGATTCAGGAAACAAACACCCATGTAATTACTACAGGCTTCACACTGTGGGATTGGTGAGGAGATTTTAAGTGCTGGGGTGTGTGGCAATGATGAATGTGCAACAAGTCCCAGGATCCAGGAAACACCCTGTAGGCGCCAAACACCTGCAGCCTTCTTGCGGGTTTCTCCCTGCAGGGTCTGTGGGGAGATTTTAAGTTCTGAGGGGTAGATCCTTGATGAAAGCTACTACGGCCAGCCCCAGGATCCAGGACACCCTGCAGGTGTCAAACACCAGCGCCCTTACAGAGGGATTCACTCTGCGGGGTCGGTGAGGAGATTTTAAGTGCTGGGGGAGTGGCCTTGATGAAAGCTGCTACAGCAAACCCCAGAATCCAGGAAACACTGTGGAGGTGCCAAACCCCTCTACCCCATCTGCAGACTTCACCCTGCAGAGTCAGTGAGAAGATTTTAAGTGCTCAAGGGCGTGGCCTTGATGAAAGCTGCTACAGCAAGCCACAGGATCCAGGAAACAAACACCAGCACCCTCCCTTACTACGGGCTTCACCCTGTGGGGTCAGTGTGGAGATTTTAAGTACTGGGGGCGTGGCCATGATGAATGCTGTGACAAGTCCCAGGATCTGGGAAACACCCTGCAGCCGGATAAGCTCGTCTTTGCACCAGCTTCTCACCAATTAAAATATCATCCATCATCACCTCAATGGTCCAGTGTCAATTAGTACTTTGAAGTTGGCCTTGAGTTTGTACTGTGTTCTGAGAATTTTTAAGGAGTATGGGCACTAGCCGGCTTCCGTGCATAGGTGGGATCATCTTGCTCGTCCAACTTCCTTCTATCACATGACTGGACACCATGAATTGAGCCTGTTCGTGTATTTGATTTTATTTTCAATAGTCCTCTGACGTCTTTTGTTTTTGCTTGACCTCTCTGAACAGGAGCTTCTGTTCTTTCACGTTAATTATATCTAATGTCAGCCAACTCCAGTTTGATAAGACCTTGGCTTTATTGGCTCAGTGAACTCCTTAACTGAACTTTTATTCTGTTTAATTCAATTGCTCGTCTCAACTGCAACACTAGAATGAGGCCTTCTTTACCTTGTTCAGTACTGCTTTATATGTAGTGGAAACATTTATTCTTTATTTGTCCATATGTATCTATTGAGGTATATATGTATATGTTGGCGCTTGCCGCGGTCTATTCTATTTAAAAGCACGTAGCTAGCTTCATGATTGCTTTGCTGCTTGCGTTTCATTGCATCTGTACACGCTTAACCTATCTAAGTATTTTCATCAGGTCTGCGGCATAAGTCTCTTCATCTTGATCCCAAGATGTCATTTATCCTTCACATCTTCTTGCCTCTCTGGTCCGGTTATCTTTCCATATAGGTGTCGATTCAACTTTGTATGGTATCACCATGCATCCTTGTCATTTAGTTTCTTTGCTTCTTCAGGAATCTCGTTCAAATGGCCATCATTTTGTCTTGTATGCAGGTATGGTTTCCTCAATGGGTACTTTACCTCCCATATTCTCTTAGGTATAGGCATTCTTATGGGTACTGCACAAAGCTCACACTCTTCTCTTTGCTGGTTTAACTGTTCAGTACACGTCACATACTTTGGTTTATATGTTTCAGGTAATGTAGGCGGGGCAGTTGGAGTGGGGGTACTTGGCTCCTCCTCTACACTCCCCCCTCTGGGCGATTTATTGACCACTCTGACATCATCTTCACATCCAGACATCCTGATCTGAAGAAATGCTTCCTAGGGATCCATATCTTTATGACTCCCTTCAAGCATCCAGCTGATTTAACATGCTCATCCTGGTTCCATGTCATGAGCATGCATTTTCCACTTGGACTGCAATAGATCCATCTTCCCACATACTTCTTATGGGCCTTTGGATACAAGAACTTTGTTCCCTCAGGTGCATAGATACTGGCCTTCACAAAGTCTCTGATTTCTTCATCAGTCAAATCTTTAGGCTTCCATCCTGGTTCAACATCCATCATAATCTTCATCCCTATCACTTTTTTTGCTGTCTTCTTGCATTGTGAGATTATTATCTTGACCACACAGAATCCAAGCATCACTAATAATAACAAAACTCCAAGAAATGTGAACATATCAGCCATCCATTGTGGAACCCACGAGAAGAGTTATCCAAACCAGCTGTCATCAGCAATGTCTTCAACCTTTCTATCATCTGGCCATGGAGTTTCGTCAGCATGTCTATGGCCTCTGTCAATGTTCCGTTCTCGTCATCATGAGAAGGTATAAATGTGCAACGTGATTCTCTGCGATTTTAGCACAAACTCCTCTATCCATAGCTATAATCATGTCTAGGACATATCTGTTCTGGAGGGTCATCAACCTTACAGCTCTCAATTCTTCTCTGATAGCACTGAATCCCTTGATGGTAGGATTCATTGTCTGCAGCAATTCCCATCTGGTGATCTGAAGCCACTTGGTATTTGCTACAACCTGGATCCTTGGCATGAAGATCAACGTGAACACTGAAGACGTCTGGCTGAACAGTCTATGTTCATACGGAATAGAGTCAAAAACTTCTATTGATTTGGCTGAAAAGTAGTTTTCTTTCTTTATTCGCTTTATTAGCTCCACAGATCTTTTCTTCCTCAGATGTGCATCTGCTTTTGGGAATGAATTAATGTTCAGGTCACTTTTGGGAAGCACCAACACAGGAACCTGGACATTCACCAATGTGCAGATTTTTCCTCAATCTTTAGGCAGTCTTATGTAGATCTTGGATCCACAAGCCCAAATTAATGCTGTTCCGATATTCATTCCTGGTGCTTCGAAGATTCGCTCACAGTTCTGATTCTCCCCCATTTTTCTTGTACCATTATTTCTGAAGCATCATTTAGAACTTTCCATTGGTACTATCTGCAGGGGTCATCCTCTGTCTTTGACCCATATCAGTAGTTTAGCAGGTTTTGGCCATAATTGTCACGAGTGCAAAACGGAACTGGTCTGTGTGGCGCCGTTGGCGGTATGTTCACGGGGTACGAAGGTATCCTTCCAAGATGGCGCCAATTCCTTTGTGCGCTGGTCCAGTTCTTCGATCGGATCGAGAGGCTGTGACTCCTCCTCATCAGCTAGGAAGAGTATTTCCGGCATCAACCCCAAAGGACCAGCGCGTTGCTACGACTATCGTGAGCCACGCTCTGTGAGTAACTAGGAATCATTTAGATATCCCAGACCGCTCTACTAACCTCTTCTTTCCTACTCCCTTCTAATCTCTCTCTCGTTTCCCTATACAGTCTCCTCGTGGACGAATTCCCAGACCAGTCCTTCCCGGTTCCGGTCTCCTACTTAGGCATTACGGTATTTGCTCTCCAGTAAGTGATCCGCGATTTCCCTAACTCTTCCCTTTCTTTGGATCCGTGGTTAACCTTTTTTCTTTCACTCCGTATTAGCAAGGGCAGAATCCCTCCAGAACTACAGTACCCAGACTCCTCTTCCTCCATAGATGTTACGTCTTCTCACGGAGGGAATTACAACCCTTTGCATACGAGGGTAGGTACGCTACATGTACATCCCACTCTTAGATCAGCCGTACTGTTTTGTTCTTACCTTTATCTCGCATATTCACAGAACGTACCTCGGCATTCCAGTCACCTCTTTGCAGGCAGCCGAACGCCAGCAACCTTGTGACCAACACCTGAAACCCATTAGAACTCCACCCAAGGTACAGTTGTCATTTCTTTCCTACTTCTAAATTTCCCTCACTATAATACCCATAACACTTACCTTTCTTAATTTGTATCTACAGTCAGAGGCATAGACACGGACACCGACACCCTCGACGTATTAGTGCCTTCTGTGGCTGACTCTCGATGCTCGTTAGCCTCGACAGCCATCTTCTGGAAACCTCCATGATCCCCAGCTACCAGGGTTTTTCCCCGACCAAGGATTTCCCTGACGCCTCGACTCCACGCCTGTTTCATTAGGCAGGCAGAGCGGGATTCAGGTATTTCCCTAATACCCACACTGCATTTGAAGACAAGGTAAGAGAGCCTACTGTTATTCTGATTGCCTGTACTTATCAAGACTACCTTTGCCTTGGATTGAAAAGCCACCTGCTTTATTGGTTTTGGAGCTTGAGGAGATAACAATAATGGTTTAAACAACATTTGTGCATTCTCGATTGTTGGTTGGTAGTGGCCCATTATTATCCAGTCTCTGCAGATTACTACTCCGTCTTCCCAGTCATCTCCAAATCTGCATCTGTCCTCTGTTTTTCCATCTGTGGATTTCTTCTGTGGAGTGTCCTGGAACTTTCTGTTTTTTATTCAATTCTCTTCTTATTCCATTTCCTTTTAGTTCAGGTTTCTCGTGTCTGACCACAATGTTCTTTGTCTTGGCATTGTTTCATGTCTTTATGTCTTGAACATAGTCATCTTCATTTGGATCTGTTCCTTCAGTTGCCCATTTGAGAGAGGCTGTTTGACCCATGAACTGGCCTCTGGTACTACAGAAAGCTAGGTGCACTATACAGTGTGCAGTTAGGACATCTATTTCAATAGCTATGACGACCTTTGACTTCCCCATGCTATATGGTAGGAGTGCACCTACAAAGCATTCTTCTTCTGACGGTCTTCTTCCAACTTCTTTCATGTGTTGGTACCATATGTTATTTCCCAAGTGTGCTGTGCTGTCCGGATAATCATTCAATTCATAATTATCTTCTTGGGTGCTTCTTTTGGTTCTTAAACTCTTCATGTAGTTTTGTACTACTACGTCTCTAAATGCATCAACATAGCTTCTTCTGGCTGGAGTGTTTTTGCAGGAACATCCATCTGAGTTCCCAGCATAGACAAAAGTTCAGCAAGTCTTTCTTTATCCATCTGTCTTTTTCTAGCAACCGCTAAAAACAGCCATAAGATTCTGCTATAATCTCTGCACATTATTTCTCTGTGGGACTTGTGCTTTGGCTTCTTGTCACTGGACCAGGTGTGTCTGCATTATCTGTGTAGGGTCAACCTTTGTCAACCCCTTACCTTGTCTGACTCGCCGACCCTGTTTCCGCAGTTTAAAAGCAATTTTTGAAACAAGTGCTGTGTGTGATTGGTTACTAACAACATCCATGTCAAGCTCAGGTATCTTCCAATTTTTTCTTGGAACAGGAATAACTATGTAGGGTCTAGGCTGCCTTGTAGTTGCCACACTCATTTTTTCCTTCTGCTCAGAAACATATACAGGAGTCTTTGCATCATGCGCTCCTATATAAAATGCAGTTCTCACTGTCAGTGAAAGTACTATGAGTATGAATATAATGCATGTGTAGATGATGCAGTGATATGTGAGTTTGCAGCATCTACTCCTTGGACAATCTGTGCATCTATTCTCATGGGGCAACACAACATTACTATTAAAATTCCCCATCTCTATCATTTGATGCTAAGGAAGGAAAAACAAACTTTAATGGTTCTGCATTTTTTTAGATTGCTTTTTGAAAGCTGTAGTCTTTATCCAGCATTCGTCCTCTATCAGCTTTCTGTTTTCTGGATGCGTTAGGAAATGACTTTCTCTCTTTCTCTGGAACCAGTTTATTTCACCAGTTGAGATGCAAATGTTTCTTTATCGTGAAGAAAAATGTCCCCTGCGAGCCTCTATTAAAGCTGCTTCATTTATCAGTTCCCAATTGATACCTCGATTCTGCCTCAATCCAGATGACATGTTGCTTCCCTGTCAGCATAAACAAAAGTTGTCTTTTCTTTTCTTCCCCGATCTGTCCCTTGGAAAAAAGTTTCTACACTGCTCTGTGATTTCTTTCAGAATAGATTGCCACCTGGATTATAATTCCATCCAGGATTACATTCAAATTTGCTGTGTTTCTTTGATCTCTGAGAAAGGTTACGACATCCGTGTGTCTTCCAACGAGATGCAGGTATTCTTTAATTAGACGAAAGAACACCACACTGACCAGTCTATGTGCTGCATCGGTTGATAATGGCATTTGTGTTTTCCTCACTGTACTCAGGCAACTTAAAACATTATTCAGTGATGATTATGAGCAATCTTCTTATGAGCTTTTCATTGTCAGGATTTTGAATATAAGCTGGAATGTGGCAACTTCTCGCCACCAACGTAGGATAAGAGCGTAACACCAACTCAAAATAAGTAAGTATGAGCCTAGAAAGGTCATCAATGGGTAACACCATGAGTAGAACCAAACAAGAACTCTGTGTAGAAGGAATCGGGGTATTGTACCCTCTTCCAATTGCTGTGTCCACGATCAGAATCTGACATCAAGGCTTAACATGCCTCAGTCCAAAGTCAATAAACCTTTCCCCTTTTCTTGTTATCAAGGCTTAAGTATACCTAAGTCCAAAGTCAATAAGCTACTGTGGCTTTTTAAGAATGCAGATCTTGCTTTACTCTGCAGCTAGGATGCACAGAGTGTTCGAATGTGTCCTTTTACCCTTTTCTTTATAGCTCAAAAGGGAGTGTCCAAAGTCAAGCCACAGTCCAACTAAAGGGTTCTTTTCTTTCCACTTGTCAGGTTATGCGTCCTTCTTGCTCGTCATAGATCTCGTCTGCATGTGCTGTGGTTCTTCCCCTATGATTGTAGCTTCTTCCTGAAGGGTGTAGGCAGAGGGGTTTCTCCAGAGTGGATCTTGATGTCCCCCAGGAAGATCCAAGCGCTGCAATTTGACAGCAGATGGCGTTACGTCCTCAACGACAAAAGGACCAGTGAATCTGGGCTCGTCACACTTTTTTCTTGTGTGGTTACTGACTAGGACCGTATCTCCTGGGTAAAGCTTTGGAAGTTGAAATTCAGTACGTTGGGTTGTTGAAGTATCTCCTTCTGTGTTCTGTACTGCCTTACGCCCTCGTCTCTGCAACTGTCCTAAAATTACAGAAAAACTGGAAGTCATACAGTTCAAATAGATTTGCAAGTCAATCCCTAAAATTACTGACGTTGGCTGAGCATCACTTCTAACTCGGGATGGAGGCATTAAGGGTGTTCTCATTCGCCTTCCCGTTATGATTTCATGCGGCGTAAGGTGGTGGTCAGAACCTGGTTGGCTCCTTAATGCATATAATGCCAGTGGTAGGCAATGCAACCACCCTTTTTTCAATGTAAGCTTCAATTGGCTATTCTTTCCTTTAACAGGCCATTGAGCCTTTCACAGATCCCATTTCCTTGCGGATGATAAGCCAAAGCAAACTTGTGTTTTATACCAAGCAACGAGCTGATCTGCTCAAAAACCGTATTAACAAAGTGAGGTCCATTATCTGATCTAATCACCTCGCACACTCCCCATCTAGGAAACACTTCTCGTACTAAGAACTTAGCTGCACAGGTAGAGTCTGGGTGTGTGCATGGACCCACACCTATCCATCTAGAAAAAGGACACACTACAACAAGTAGGTATCTGTATCCATTACATACTTGCATCATGTCGACATAGTCGATATGCAAGTGCTGAAAAGGGCCATTAGGTCTTGGAATGACTCCCCTTACTATGCGCAGTGTATGCCCAGCCATGAATTGTTGACAAACAATACATTTTACCATAAAAAATGCAACATGCTCCATTAGGTTCGGTACGAACCAATCTTCAGCAATGGTTACAGCAAGATTCTCCCTAGTTGTATGCGCTGGGTAGTGTAACTGTTCTAGCGCCACCCTTAATAAGGCTATAGGCATCACTGGTTTACCAGTGCTGTCTTGTCGCCACCATGCTTCAGAGGGGTTTAAAGAACACCCTCTTCGCTTCCACAAATTATTTTCCTCTTGCGGTGCCTCTCCTTGGAGCTCCACTATCTGTGTTTTAGGCATATGATTATATCCCTCACTCACTGTCATCATTACAATGAATTGGAAGTAGTGGGATCGATCTGAGTTCCTATGCACTGTTGTCCACCCTCACAATTAAGTAAGTCTAATGCTCAGAGACGGCAGCAAATACCCTTGTCCCACAGATTACCCACTATGATCTGTACAAAATTAAACATAGGAATTAGAAAATGGGTCAGGCAATGTGCACTCAGACGAATGATCCAAAAGTATTGAGCAGTACATAAACTAACAAAGTTCTGTTGTGCAATACAGTTGTTTATTCCACACGTCAATTTGAGTGATACAGCCGACACATGTTTCGATCTTTCCATGGTCGTTTCCAAGGCCTATTCCGTGATTTCCTATGATTAAATCTTGATAGGTTTAGTAGAAAAGATATATATTGGGCTAATAATTTGCTCGCACTGGTGATTCTTGATAGGATACTCGTTTATCTTTAAATGGTATAGGTGCAGAATAGTTGACAACAGCAGTCTATTACTGTTAGGCTGGTGTTGCCCGTACACTCTTCAAAATTCAGCTGCATGTATGAATTTTGCATATCTAAATGCCTGTCTTTGATCTCTAGATCCGACATAATCTGATCTCTATTCCTCATAACATCTTGATGGAGTGATAAAAGGGTTTCAGTATGAATAACATCATCAATGGTGTATGAGCTTAAAGGGTTGAAAGCAGGTTCATGGACAAAATTACGGACCTCTGTTGCAAAAAACATTTTAAATTTCAATTTCCAGACAAATTTAAACAAGTCAATTTGGAAGTTAACAAAATCTGTAGCTTTGCTAGGCGCAAATGAGAATCCCTTATTCAAAACAGAAATCTCATCTTTAGTAAGTACTTTGTCTAACAAATTAACTACAAGATCTGGCAGAGTCATTTCCCCAAGCACTTCTTGGTGCTCGAGCGGGTTAGAATCGATGGACGACCTGCATCCTCGTTGGAACTGCCACTTCCGCTTCCACTTGCCCCCCTTCCCACCCATTGTGTGGTGCTTGGAGTTGGTGTAGGTACTACTTGTGGATTTTGAAATCTCACTTGTTTTGTAGCGTAGAGTGGGGCTTGGCCAGCCTGTGCTTGGAGCATCTGCCTTGCTAAATCGTCCGTGTGTTCTCGATTCACAATGAGGTCCCTCCTAAAGGCATTGGTTTCCTGTCACGATGCTGTTATGCTCACCTGGTCTCAGTGGGGGCCTTGGGGCACGGTTGGAGCGCTCCCTCGGCTTGGCTCCCCTGTATCGGCTGTCTTCCCCAGCTGCTGTGGAGTATTTTGTTCTGGATGCTGGTATTGCCCCTGGGAGAAGAGGAGAGGCAATGAGGATGGTGCAGAGGTGTTACAAATTCCCTCGCCCCTTTCGTGCCAAAACGGAGTGCGCAAGAGTCTTCCCATGCAAGCTCACCTGTTATTTGTAATGCTGGGCTCTCCATCCTGCTTCCTTCAGCAGGGGCGCGTAGAATGGGCCTTGTTGCTTCACTGGCCCACGAAGTGGCGATCCAGACCGGCTGCGACCAATCCACTTGGAGGGTAAGTCTTTGGTTATGGTTATTGTTCATTTTTTTAATAATGTCTTTAGCAATGAGTCTTGACTTGATGGTAAGTAATAATGATTTCTTGCAATGTCTCTGCTCTTCCCTATAGGTGTGAAGATGGTAGATCGGAAGCGTGGAGAGGATCCGGGGATTCCCCTCAGGATGATGGACTCTCAAGTTCAACAGGTAAACTGGTCGTTATAATAGAAGTCAAGATTCAGGTATGATGTGGCCAAGAGTTCGTTATTATGAGGTTTATCACCTGTTGTGTTCTTTTCCCCTTGTAGGAGCTGTCTGACAGCATGGAGCAGAGTCTGGATGTTTGAAGACAGTTCAGCAGCTCCGGAGGAAGATACCGCGTTGAAGCGGAGAAGAAGCGAAGGCTCCCGCGTCGCTGGAAGTCCGAATCGGGTGAGAAAAGGCCCGACTCCGATGGTGTTGGAATGCAGGTAGGGTGAGCGCACAGCGATGGAGTGGCTGGAATCAGGTAAGCGCACCTTCAGCGCTGGAGCGGCTGGAATCAGGTAGGTGCACCTGCAGCGATGGAGAGGCTGGAATCAGGTAGGTGTGCCTTCAGCGATGGAGCAGCTGGAATCAGGTAGGTGTGCCTTCAGCGAAGGAGCGGCTGGGATCAGGTAGGTAAAATGGTCTTCAGAGATGGAGTAACCGGAATCAAGGTGAGGAACAGCGGTAAGCGTCACGCTGCAAAGCAGAGTAACGCGAAGCGAGGGCATGTGGTTGGGCTGGCCTTATATAGGCTGGCATCCGGCCCCTTCCTTTATCCACGCCTTGTGGCTCCACCTTGCCCCGCCCAAGGACTCCAGCACGTGCCTCCCAATGCTGTTCTATGGCCACGCCCGGCCCTGATGCACGTGCCTTAGGTGCAGAGTGTGCAAAGCCCACATTTCCATGAGCCTGGCGCCAGAGGTGCCAGGAGTGGGTCCATGTGAACCCTGGGGGTGATGAAGGCCTGGGCCCTTGCCCAGTGGCCATGACAGCACTCCCCCACAAGGCCCCTCTCACGGGCACCCTTCTCCCTGGTCCTGGTTTGGCGGGATTGTCACGGTGAAACCGCCTGATTAGTCGTGGTGCATGGACGAATTCCACTGGTTCCCAAGTGCGATCTTGAGGTCCATAGCCATCCCAATCAATTAAATAGTATAGTTTTCCTCGTACCATTTTCGAGTCCAGGATGTCTTTAACCTCGTACTCAGGTTCTCCTTCGATAATTTCTGGCTCCGGAGGCTTTTTGATCCTAGTTTCGGGCTTGACAGGCTTCAGGAGTGAAACGTGAAACACTGGATGAATTTGCATATTGGCGGGCAGATCAAGTTTTACTGCGGCCGGGTCGATAATGGCCTTGATGGAATAAGGTCTGAGATATCTGGGACGGAAGACTCAAGGTCCTTTTAGTGGTATATTTCTGGCAGCCAACCATACTTTATCCCCAGTATGGTAATGTGGGGCTTCCCTTCTATGTCTGTCAGTAAAGTTCTTTTGTTGCTCCTTGGCTTTGGTTAAATTCCTGGTTGCTTCCTTCAGAGTTTGAGTAACTGTCTTATGTAGGGAGGTAATTGCTGGCATTTCTAGCTCATCAAGCGAGTCAAAGGAGGATGTCCGGGGATGCCGACCATTCATAATATAGAATGGGGTTTGTCCAGTACTGGTGTGGATGGAGTTATTGTACGTAAATTCAGTTAACCAGAGGATGTCCTTCCAGGGTCTTTCGGTTTGCTGCAGCATGCATCTCAGGTATTGTTCCAGCGTCTAGTTAGTTTTTTCCGTTAGACCATTGGTTTGGGGATGGTGACTGGTGGAGAGGTGAAGGTCAATTTGCGCTATCTTGCAACAACTCCTCCAAAATGCTGAGACAAATTGCGTTCCTCGGTCTGAAACCAATACCGAAGGAAAACCATTTAGCTTGACTATCTGTTCTAGGAATACAGTTGCCAGAGCTCCAGCGTTCGGAAGTCCTTTTGTCAGTCTAGAAATCTAATTTGAGACCGCAAACGCATTTTGGTGGCCGTGGGCCAACCGTCTCATGCAAGATACGACAGAATATAGGTTTTCGAGTTTTCCAATGAACGACCATTTTGATGTAACAAGAATCGCCATTTTGATTTCTAACCATTGCTCATTGCTTTCTGTTCCCATTGCTTCGCAGTATATTTTCCACTTAGACTGCTCGACTGTGGAACATTGTTGTCTGTATATGAAAAGGACAAGGTCACAGGGCCGAGAGGATAACAAGAGTTTCGCTGAAACACAAACGTAGGCAGCGCCAGGAAGAATGCCCGGCTCCCTCCTTAATGTAGCCTTGAAGCAGAGCCGCAGGGCATTTAAACATTTCACAGCTGCCTTCCAGTCTCGTTATATGGTAGAATATGTTAGAATAATACCGCTAAAGGCTTGAATTATGCCTTTCTAATGGCCCCCCTTTGCTGAGCCCGCTAAGAGCATGTCGGCTCCCAGGACACGAATAGCACATGATAGATAGTGAGGTCTGGAATGCAACTCCCTCTGTATGTAGTTCGCTTCCAAGAACAGAAGCGCCATGTTCTATTCAATAACTGAAAGATGCCTACGCACTCACGAATTGCAAATTGTTACTAGAACAGATATTTGAAGGTGTCATAGTGGTCGGAGATGTCCATCATCACACCAAGTTCAAAGAAACCCAATGAAGAGGGGTGTTATACATGTCATAGCTGATTGTTTGATATGCATTTTGTATATATGTAACTGATGTACGTAATTCACTCTCTTGCGTCCCTCGAGGTCTAGAGATACATGTCGCGGGGTGTTGAGACCGAGTTGGCCAACTGAGACTTTTGCTTTGCAATAAAACCCTAGCTTTGGGAATGCAACCTCGTGTCCGGCGTCTCTATCGTGTGTGGTGACCGGCCTTGTTTCCATAGACGTCAGGGTCCCCTAGGGTCCCCTTTCAAGATGGCACCCGAATAGGGACCCTCGCCCACTTGTTCCTTCGCGTAACGTTGTAATTGAGAAAGGCAGAGAACGGCGAGAACGGGACAATCGAGCCGGGATCAAGAGGTGTTCGGGGCACCCTGTAAAAGTGATGAGAGACTCCTTTGCAGATCTGCACACATCTGATCCCTGATCGATGTGCCTGGCTAGAGAACAAGGAGGTGAGGGTCCCGAAACGAGGCGGAAGCCAAGAAACGCAGGCACAACGTCCTTTGGTGCGTCAGTATACAGACGACTTGATTTATCAGGTGAGTCATTCCCCGATTCAAAGCATCCTGATATTGGTTGAGAGTTGACTTTGCAAAATCAAACGCCCTAGGTAAGGTTGATTAACCAAGGGGAAGGTTGAAACATGCCTGGGGTATTGTCCACCTTAGCGGGGTTTTTCCGCTGTGGTAGACAATCTTTGGAAAATGGCCAAATTGTACCACCTGGGGGAACGCCGGCGTATGAGATGTATGTGAAGTATGGAGTAGGTGCGATAATATTCTGTGAGACTTGGCATAGGCAAACCAGAAAGCAACAAGACCATCAGTGGCCGATTAATGGTAGTTTTGAGATGGCGAGGATAGATAACTTAGAAAGGGTGTTGATAAGAAAGAAAGCGCATCCTGCAGCATTTGAAACTATTAAAGACTGGAGAAAGGAAGCAATGCTCCGATTTAAAAGCAGAGCAAAGCATGCGCGCAGGCATAAATCAAAAGGTGAGGTAGCGGAAGAAAAAGAAGAGGAGGAGCGGACTGAGAGTCTAAGAAGGGCAGGCAGGCGTGATCAGTTGAACATAGAAAAGATATACCCACAACGAGAATTACACATAGCAGATGAATTGATAGAAAATATATTGACCCATACAAAACAAGGCCCAAGATCAGAAGTAAGACCAGATACGTCAGTAGCTATTGCCCAGACCCCGCCCGTAGCTCAAGCTCCCCCTCCGGTAGCTCAAGCCCTCCCACAGCCACAGACCGCGCGCGTAACACTTCCTATTAGCCAACCAGGCCCACAACCGACACTCGCTGTTTCCATTGTCCCATCTGCACCTCCCGCCTTAGACACAGACTCGGTACCGTCCGTTCCTCCCAGGGTTGAAGTTGAAACCACTGGGGCAAGAGGCGGGACTGACCAACGGCAGTGCACGAGGGTAACCCGTAGCGCAATTAGCAAGGAAAGGAAGGTGGAATTGCAGCAACAGGCAGAGATGTATATAGACGGGAATGATGGGACGGCAACATTGGCTTTGATATATGACTTTCGTAGAAGCAACAAAAGACAGGTAGTGTTGGAATGCATGGGTGAATATTTGGTGGAGAGATGGAAACAGCTAATTGGGAAATTACCACTGCAGCGATTGTCAGATTTGAATGCATTAGCACGCTGTAGGGAGAGGGATGAAGAAGTGAGAGAACATGTGTATAGACTTTTTGAGCTTAAAGATGAATTAGATAATGACTATGCCGAAATGTTTACTGCACCCGGGTACAGGAGTAAAGATATTGGGAGAGGTAGAAAGGAAACTGTAGAGCCATATATACAGCAACGACATTCGATGTCATCAGTACAAAGGGGCGACAAGTTAAAAGTATGTATGCGAGAAGCGTCTAGATGGATGTCAGATCCTAGTATTCCCACAATGGAGATACACGAGATATTTGATGAATATTCCATGCCTATGAAAAGAAAAGCGCTACAATCGATGGTCGAAGATTTATTAGATAAAGATATAAAAAACGGTAAGGCCAGCCCGCCTGCAATAATGGCAGTATATAAGAGAGCATTAGAACAAGGGACAGGAGAAACAGCCCTATCATTGTATCTGGGAATATTGTTGCATCTAAGAGAAGGGGGAGGGACGGTAAGTGGGGCATTTCCTATGAGAGGTCCCACCTACCTTTGTACCCAAAGTGGAGGTTCCCGCAGCGGGCAATGTAGCGGCGCAGGTAACTCCGGCCCGTTACACCGCCCAATACGTGCATGTCCCCTTTTCCAGACAAGAGGTGAACAACATAAAGCAGACGATTCCGGATATAAGAAAGAATCCTGCAGGGTTTTACAAGGAAGTAGAGTCCTGCCTACAGTCATCCGTGCTTACCATGGGTGATATAGACCTAATATTCCCGGTGATCCTGCCAGCAGATATATGGAAACAAATAAGGAAGGTAGATGACACAACTGCCTTTGGCGCCACATGGGCGGATTTGATGATAGAGGATAGAAATAAAGCGGTTGGAGGGACACCAGGACCGAACCTGGTGGCATTACCAGCATGTATAGTACAGAAGTTAAAAACAATTGTTCCAGAGAAAAGAATCAAATGGGACAAATTGACTGCATGTGTACAAGGCAAAGATGAGTTGGCTACAGATTATTTTAATAGATTTGAAGAAGTATTCACAGACTTCAGCGGGCAGGATGTGGGTTCAGAAGCAGGGAAGAGGTAATTTGTTGACAAATATTTGAGGGGGTTAAAACTTCCAATTCAGGATCTAATAATGACATCAGAGAGTGCATGGCAAGCAAAAACGTTGGGCGAAGTACTGCATATGGCCCAATATTATGAGCGCAGAGTGACTGCAGGAAAAGAAAAAGAAGAGAGGGCTAGGGTAAATCTAAAGACAAGGGTATTAATGCAGCAAGTAGTAGGACATAATAGAGGGCGAGGGAACGCACAAGTAAGGAGTAGTTCGAATATGCATGGGGGAACAGTGGGACCGAATCAGTGTGCATATTGTAAAGAGGAAGGACATTGCCGAGCGCAATGCCCGCATCTACAGAATAGAAATGGGTCTGGTCAGAGGAGACAGCATAGAGGACACCCAGGAGCGAATGGACCGAATAGGAATAGTATGCAGCAGCATCATAATAATGGAGGTAATCAAAACCAAGGCCAAAACCAAAATGCCCCAAATCAGAGTCAGGGACAGCAAAATCAACAATATGGAAATCAGAGTGGGGGAAATAGAGGGAAGAGTGGACATTTTTCGATACACAGCCAAACACGTATTTCAGTAATAATAATGATTACACATCGGACGATGTGTTATTTCCCCAATAGGACAGCCCAGGACAGGGGTCGGAACCAGTGTCTATTCCCGTGAATCAGAGAGGACCCTACGTAGAAATGAGAGTCGGGAATGAGGAACACCGCTTTCTTGTAGATACAGGAGCACAGAAGTGTTCAATAGACCATCACTTGGTTCCGAATATACCACTGTCAGGGCAAAAGAATATTTCCGTAGGGTTCGCAGGTACACCAGTCATAAACCCAGTGTCCAAACCAGTCCCAGTTACCATAAGACCATTTACCGAACATTGTCCTTTGCTTCTAACAGAAAATTGTGGAGTAAATTTGTTGGGATTAAATTTGTTGAAAAAACTAAGTTCTGTTATACATTGCACGGCAGACGGAGTGTTTCTAATGAAATGGCCACACGATGCCCCTGTGTCAGAATTCATGTCCGAAGCGTTACCAGGGGAACTAAGTAAAGTACCAACCTGTATATGGGCAATGCATGACAACGATGCGGGATGTTTAAAGATAGAGCCAGTAAAGATTATTTTAAAAGCAGGTGTTACCCTACCGCGAATACCCCAATACAAAATTTCGGTTGAAGGTGAGAAAGGATTGAAGAGGATTGTTACCGATTTGGTGAAATTAGGGGTAATAGAGGAAATCACAGGCAGTACATGCACCAGCCCGATCCTATGAGGTACCATACCGTTTCATTATTGATCTACGCGCATTGAATAAGGTAGTAGATCCGCAATTTCCTCTAGTGCCAGACGTCACTACAATATTGACAATGATACCTGTTTCAGCAGAATATTTTAGTGTAATAGATTTGAAGAACGCATTCTTTAGTATTCCAGTGGACAAGGACAGTAGATACTTGTTCGCGTTCACATTAGGAGGACGATCATTTACATTTACACGGATTCTGCAAGGTTATACGGAAAGTCCAAGTATTTACAGTAGAGCATTAAAAGAACAACTAGACATGCTGGAATTACCCGTGGGTTGTGTACTTTTGCAATACATAGACTATTTATTGCTAGCTGCAGACACAGAGGAGATTTGTAAAGAAAGCACTGTATTACTACTGTCACACCCAGCGGCACATGGCCATAAAGCTAGTTTGAAGAAATTTCAGTATAATCGAAAGGAGGTAGTTTAATTGGGCTACCTACTTTCGAAAGGAGGGAGAAGACTAACGCCAGAACGCATAGAAAGTATTTCTTGTATGCCTATTCCAAAGACACAAAAAGGAGTCAGAGCCATAATAGGCATGGCTTCATATTGCCGACAATGGATTGGTAATTTTGCGTTGATTGTGAAACCATTAGTGAATTTGACTAGAAAAGATGCGGTTATGCCTTTGCAGTGGGATGAGGAATGTCAGAGAGCATTTGATGGATTGAAAACTGCATTATGCTCGGCTCCAGTTTTGGGTACGCCGAACTATAAGAACATTTTCAGACTATTTGTGTGTGAAAGTGAAGGATGTGCATTGGCGTTTTTGACACAGGAACAAGGTGGAAGAAATAGGCCGTGCGGCTATTTTTCATCTGCGCTGGACCCTGTAGCGCACGCACTACCACGATGTTTGCGATCTGTCGCGGCGGCTGCTGCGTCAGTGAAACAAACGGATGGGATGGTATTGGGGCACACTTTAATTCTGATGGTGCCACATGCCATAGACGTTCTATTAAATAGGACACAGACGCAACACCTCACCTCTGCTAGATTGACAAGATATGAGATTATCTTGTTCGCGCCCCATTTCCAAATTATGAGGTGTAGCGCTTTGAATCCTGCAGAATTAATGCCATTAACCATAAAAGAAATTGGGAAGAATAAATCACCCCCCCACGATTGTTTAATGGACACTGAGGAAGAAACCAAGGTGAGGGTTGATTTAAGTGATATTCCACAGAAAGAGCCGGATGGAGAGTTATTTTGTGACGGCTCATGTTTTAAATTACCAGATGGCACAGCAACTGCTGCATACGCTATCACTACCCTAGAGAGTGTTGTAGAAAGTAAAAGAATCCCCTATAATTCAGCACAAGCGGCGGAAATAATAGCAGTAACTAGAGCCTGCGAGATTTCTGAAAATTTGAATGTGAATATATATACTGATAATCAGTACACGTTTGGAGTAGTTCATAACTTTGGACGATTGTGGGCTGAGAGAGGGTTTCTGACATCACATGGTGCCAGAATTCAACATGGCCCTTTGATTGTACGATTGCTGTCTGCACTTACGTTTCCAAAGCGCCTAGCAATAGTGAAATGCGAGGCACATAAAAAAGTAACATACAAAATAGGAGAGGGAAACACGTTTGCAGACAGGATTGCGAAACAAACTGCCACTGATTTGAATACCAAGATGATGACGGTTCAGACAGAGGAAGTACCCTGTATGATAGAAGATGGAGTTGCGACTGTCAAAGAAATGCAGGCCGAGGCTACGGCTGATGAAATACAGGGATGGGCAGAGGGATCTGCTGAGTTGGATTTGGAGGGTTGTTGGGTGGACAAGGGAACTAGAAACTGGATGTTGCCAAATTCATATGTGACTGCAATGGTCACAATGGCCCACAGCCCTACGCACATCTGTGCCAAGAAAATGATACAGCACCTTTCTACAGTATGGCAGAATGCAAACATAAAAAAGAATGCAGAGAGGTTGGTGCAGAACTGTATCACGTGTTTACAACACAATGTAGGAAAGGGAACAGTGACACCAACAGGCAGTTTTGGCCCGCCCTCCATGCCGTTTGAGGTAGTTCATTTTGATTTCATAGAGATGGAAAGGTGCCAAAACTTAAAATACGTCTTGGTGGTAATCTGTGCATTCAGTAAGTGGGTGGAGGCATATCCTTTAAAAGACTGCACAGCGATGACTACGGCAAAAGTAATGTTGAAGGAGTATTTTTCCAGATTTGGCTTGCCCCGTGTCCTATGGTCCGATAATGGACCACATTTTGTGGGTGCAGTGGTGTTACAGATATGTGCAGGTCTCCAGATTGATAAGAGATTCCATAGTTCAAGGCATCCGAGTTCTGCTGGTTTTGTGGAGAGGCACAACGGGATTCTTAAATCAAAGATTAGCAAGATTTGTGCGGAAAGCAAGTTGAGTTGGGTGGATGCATTACCAATAGCACTATTATGCATGCGTACGTCTGTACAGGCTAAAACTGGGCTCTCCCCACACGAGATCATAATGGGGAGGCCGGCAAATGTATGGTGCACACCTCAGCCAAAACGACTCTGTGAGATGGAACATCCTGTGCTTAGTACTTATTGTGGCCTTTTAATGCAGAAATTGCGTTTGATTCATCAGCAGGTGCAGGAGGCATTACCCGTGCGGTATACCGGTCCGGGACAAGCGCTGGAGCCAGGAGACTGGGTGCTGCTAAAAAACTTCGAAAGAAAGTCATCATTAGCACCCAGGTGGCCGGGCCCTATCAAGTACTTTTGGCGACGCAGACGGCAATACAGGTGGATGGAAGGAAGTCGTGGATCCATGCCACCCATGCCAAGAAGATTGCAACTGCACTGAAAGACTTGCCTGACACTGAAGACCGGAAAGAGACAGCGGTCGCAGAAACAAAAGAAACTGTTGCCAGTGTGCAGCCACCTGATCTGCCAAAACGTGAAGTGAAACTCGAAACAAAGCCTGAGACGATTGTCAAAGAGGGGGAAGGGCAAAGAGTGCCCCAACGTTGCCCAGCAGAATCGACATCACTGCTGACCGATGTGAAATCTGCCTTGCAGATACCAGCAAAACCAAATTGTGTACCCCTTTGGCGCCCACCAGCACTTGCCAGCACGCCAAAGACCAAATCTGCATCATTGGCGCGGCGCACACCAGCACCTGCAGAAGCGCCACAGGCTGACTTCAAGCCTGAATCTGAAAGTGCACCGGCACTGTTTACGGATCATACGATACCAGGAGCAAGGCGATACAACCTGCGGCCTCGGAAGACAAAGTGATCCGCATTCTTTTTCTTTTGGTGTTTATGTCAACCTCTGGTTCAGCTCATGGACGGAGAAGGAACCAGGGGTGTAGAGGAGAGAAGCGTGAGAATTGTGCAAGTCGGACAATTCAAGACTCGCGGCTCCTCGGTGCGATCATAAAAGTACATGTGTCCGGAACCAGAGCAGACAAGCTGGGCGCACATGGTACTATGACAAGTGAGATAATTGATTAACAGTACATGTGTCCGGAACCAGAGCGGACAAGCTGGGCGCACATGATACTGAGGCGAAAACTGATCAAAGGTCCTCTGAGCAGTATAAGAAGGGACAAGTGATCTCGCCTAAAAATGAATAATCAAATTCAGGCTAAAAAAGGACAGGCAAAACTGAACTGTGAGAATTCCATTGAACTTATAGACATCAGAGCAAACGCGACGAAGAGAGATATCCACAACGAACTGTGAAAAGGAAGAAGAAGGACGACGAGAAACATGCCGGGACCGGTTCCAGCCTCCTCCTGCACCATCACCGCTGAGAATGAGTCAGTTATAAAGACTATAAGTTTAAGAAAAATGCATGGTAAAAGAAATTGTATGCTGGCACTAACGATAATAATGTGCTTTATGAGCGTGTTCGCACCAATATCGACAGCCCCAATATTATGGTGGGTAGAAACAATACACCCATTAGAAATGTTTTTACCAATAATTAATATATCCACTACTGAAAGCCTGGTTCAGGTGATCACTTATACCCTACCCCCAATGGAAGAAAAACACAGGGAAGGTTTTGGAAATAACACCTTACTTCTGATAATGAACATGACACATGCAATCCTAAAGAAAACAAACTGCTGGGTATGTGCCCATTTACCACAGCATGCCGGGAAAGGAATAGGGTGGTATGTGCAGCCATTACCATTAAGTTCTGCATGTAGTGCATCTTTAGGTGCAATGTTCTATGGGAAGTGGAATGAGAGTAATACGGGTCAATTAGACAGAACCAACATGAATGAGTTTGAGGAGATAATAATGAAGCCTGTGGGTTGTTCCATTTTCCACAAAACAGTAATAGCCCCAGAGCCCACGAGGAAAGGTACACGAAAGATAACACAACAAAATAGACAAGATAGATTGTCCCCGCCAGAAAAAACATCTGTAATGACGTTTCGTGTAAGAACAGAAGGGGACAAAGATGCAATTCCCCCATCTTACACAGTGAATTATAGCCCAAGAACTGTCCCTTTTTGCCTAAAAAAGAAAGGATCTTTTTCAGTCGGAACATATACTGGTTGTATGAATACAGTGGTACTAAACTGGGAAATAGAGCCAGTATACGTAGGTGTCCAGTTTATTTTATATGTGGAGAGAAAGCATACCCTTGGTTGCCCAGAAACTGGGGAGGTACATGTTATCTCGGGCTACTGTTCCCAGGAGTATTCCTCTTGGAAACAGCAGCCATGGCCAGATTATCCAGAACTAGAGTCAAGAGGACTGACAAAGGTGTTTTAATAGCAACTGATGTAGCGAAATCATTCATTCCATTTTTAGGACAGATAGTGAACTCCTATAATATAAGGCAACTGTCCAGAATCCTAAAGAATACAATAAACACAACAACAGATATATTATTTAACATGACGCTGTAAGAAGGAGGAATCAGGTTAATGACGCTGCAAAATAGAATGGCTCTCAATGTAATCCTGGTTGATCGTGGGGGAATTTGCAAAATAGTGGGATCAGCATGTTGCGTTTATGTCGATGACTATTCCCCCACGATCTTTGAAGCGATAAAGAAAATGCACGTTCTAAGCTCTGAACTCCCCACGGGAGAAGGGAGCTGGGGAATAGGATCTTGGTTTTGGGGAATACTACGACCTTGGGGATAGAAGTTGATCTCAATATTAGTAGTGGTGTTCGGAATATTCCTAACGTGCTGTTGTTGTATACATTGTTTACCCATAGTTTGTGCATAGGTAACTGAGGGATGTACGGAAGGATGCATGAAAATGATAACAAAGAAAAAACAACCTCATGATCGAACTAGCCCAGACCCAAATGAGATGAGAGTAATGAAAGAGTTGATGGCAATAGATATTAATGAAGACAATGATGACCACGATAGCATGCGAGACTCAGACATAAGTACTTCAGATTCATCATCACTAGAGTAGGTTTCAATAAATAGATGAGACATTTGGCATACGGCCAAAGGAGGGTTTGTCAGTCTAGAAATCTAATTTGAGACCGCAAACGCATTTTGGTGGCCGTGGACCAACCGTCTCATGCACGATACGACAGAATATAGGTTTTCGAGTTTTCCAATGAACGACCATTTTGATGTAACAAGAATCGCCATTTTGTTTTCTAACCATTGCTCATTGCTTTCTGTTCCCATTGCTTCGCAGTATATTTTCCGCTTAGACCGCTCGACTGTGGAACATTGTTGTCTGTATATGAAAAGGACAAGGCCACAGGGCCGAGAGGATAACAAGAGTTTCGCTGAAACACAAACGTAGGCAGCGCCAGGAAGAATGCCCGGCTCCCTCTTTAATGTAGCCTTGAAGCAGAGCCGCAGGGCATTTAATCATTTCACAGCTGCCAGCCAGTCTCGTTATATGGTAGAATATGTTAGAATAATACCGCTAAAGGCTTGAATTATGCTTTTCTAACGGCCCCCCTTTGCTGAGCCCGCTAAGAGCATGTCGGCTCCCAGGACACGAATAGCACCTGATAGATAGCGAGGTCTGGAATGCAACTACCTCTGTATGTAGTTCGCTTCCAAGAACAGAAGCGCCATGTTCTATTCAATAACCGAAAGATGCCTACGCACTCACGAATTGCAAATTGTTACTAGAATAGATGTTTGAAGGTGTCATAGTGGTCGGAGATGTCCATCATCACACCAAGTTCAAAGAAACCCAATGAAGAGGGGTGTTATACATGTCAATGCTGATTGTTTGATATGCATTTTGTATATATGTAACTGATGTACGTAATTCACTCTCTTGCGTCCCTCGAGGTCTAGAGATACATGTCGCGGGGCGTTGAGACCGAGTTGGCCAACTGAGACTTTTGCTTTGCAATAAAACCCTAGCTTTGGGAATACAACCTCGTGTCTGGCGTCTCTATCGTGTGTGGTGACCTGCCTTGTTTCCATAGACGTCAGGGTCCCCTAGGGGCCCCTTTCACTTTAAGGGGAATAAAGTGTGCCATCTTGGAGAATAAATCTACCACCACTAAGATTGTGTTGAAGCCGTCACAGGAAGGTAACTCTGTAATAAAGTCCATGGATAATGTGTACCAAGGGACCGGTGGTATAGCTAAGCGACGGAATAATCCTGCGGGACTTGACTTTTGGGATTTTTGTTGTGCACAAACTCTGCAGGTAGTAATAAATTGGGCCACGTCTTTTCTCCAGGTTGGCCACCAATACGTTTTTCTGATCTTGGCTCGGGTCTTAGTAATTCCGGGGTACCCCTCCACAAATGAGTCGTGGTAGTTTGCAATGATCTTGTTTTGAGTTTCTTTGTCTTTGATGTATAGTCTCCCCTGGAAATAGGGTAAGTTGTCCTTAATGGAGTACCGGTTCCCCTTCGTAACCATTCTTGTTGGGAGGCTTGGTCCATTTGAGACTGGAGGTCGCTCTTCAAATCTTCCCAGCCGGCGGTTACTGCGATCTGATTTTGAATTCGCTCTTCTGGGATGATAGGTACTGGTTCTGAGGGCATACACGCGTCTTTCTCCTCTCCCATTCCTGACAGAGCATCAGCCTTTCCGTTATGCACTCCCAGCCGATACGTGATCATAAAATCGTACTTCACACAGAAGAGAGCCCAGCGAAGCTGACGAGAAGATTGGGCCTTGGCAGTTTTCAAATACTGCAGATTACGGTGATCCATAATAATGGTGACAGTATGTCTAGCTCCTAGGAGATAATGTCTCCAGGTTTTAAGAGCTCCTTTGATCGCCAGTAATTCTTTGTCGGTTATGGCATAGTTATTTTCTGGCACTGTAAACTTGTGAGACCAAAATGCTATGGGGTGTAACTGTCCCGTGTCTGGATCCTTTTGCGATAAAACTGCCCCCATGGCCACACTGGAGGCATCAGTCTCAACGATATAGGGTAGATCGGGTCGGGGATGCCGAAGGATGGGTGCTGAAGTAAAAGCCGATTTTAATTCCAGAAAGGCCTTTTCTGCATCGGGAGACCAATAAAACTTCTTATTCTTTTTTAACAAAGAAGTAATAGGGTGAGAGGACTCCAAGATGGCTGCGCTGTTCTAAAGTCCGCGTCTCCCGGGCTCCCGACCTGCTAGTGTGAAAATCCACTCGTAAAGCGGTATATGCCCTCTCCGGCGCCCGCAGCGGTCAGGGAACATCGTCGGAGTGCAGTGGGACAGCGGGGGCGAGTGGAGCGGGCCCCGGTTCCCTGTGGAGAGGTCCGGCGTTTCAGCTCCGGTGCACCGTGGCCCGCGACAGACTGCCTTTGCGTTCGAGCGGCTGGCAGAGCAGCAAGCCCGTCGCGGGATTCCACGCCTTCTGGCACCCCCCCCCGTTCAGGTGGACCCGGCGGACCACGCGAGGACGGGCACTTGGGGGCCTCGTATTTCCCTCCATACCCCCCAGAGGAGTTGTGACGGGCGGCTATCCCCCCTCCCTAGTGGGACCCTGCCTGGTGGGGTGTGGACCCTGCAGGTGTGGAAACCTACATCCTGGGTCTCTGGGCCTGTGCCATAACGAAAGTGCGCCATCACAGTGGATCTGTCTGTGAGACGGTGGGAGCGTTCGGTTCCCATCTCATGCTGCACGTCTCGGGCGCACCCGGGGGGATTGGTAAAGGCTCACGTATCTTGGCCACTGGGAATGTTTCTGCAGCACGCCCCCCTGGTGCTCCATAAACTTATTTGAGTGTACCCCCTGGACGTTCACCAGCTCTGCGTCAATCACCACACTGGACACAGGACATTAGCCCCGGTGAATTTTGGGGAAGGGAGGAGCCCGGCAGGGGGGCCTCAGGCTTTTGGTCTGGCAGTTGACTGGTCCTCCTGGAAGACTTTACGCAGCGGGAAGTGGCGTGGACCTGTTCCTGAGTTCACGTTGATTTGGCTTGAGTGTCCCGGCATCGGTCCCTCCCGCCCCCCTTAGCCCCTCAGCAATAGCAAAAGCCCTCTCACCATCCAGCTGGGCCACTGGATAGAACATACACTCAAAGGATAGCTACTAGTGCATTGAACGAGGTGGCTGGGGATGTCAAGAAATAGAGGAAAAGACATGCCGGCCCCCTTGAAGGGTCCTAAAAGGGGAATGGATGGCCCCCTTTCGAAGATGTGGGCGAAAGATTTTGAGACAGCTGGGGCCCAAGAGAGTGGGGAATGGTCCCTTGAGCATCCCGTTTCCTCCGACCAGGGTGAGCAGGACAGGCCTGTGTCCCAAGCTATGCTCACCCAATTTATGGGTGAATTGGTCGATAAGATCACGGCTGCGGGGCAGATGCAGATGGATAAGCTACAAGAAGATCTGGCGGAAGGTCTAAGAGATATTAAGCGGGATATAAACAAAATGGAGGAGAGAGTTGCCACTAATGAGAAGGCTATCCAAGAACTCACAGAAGATGCAAGGAAAGTCGACATTCTCTTGGAAACGCTGGCCACCACCACGCAGAATCTTGAGTTACAAGTTGAAGACTTGGAAAATAGGTCGCGGAGAGCGAATATCAGAGTCAAATCTCTGCCAGAGGACGTTCCGGATCAGGAGCTAACTCCAACCCTTAGATCAATTTTTGCGGACCTCCTCAAGGCTGATGCTGAACCGGAGTTGCAATTTGACAGAATTCACAGGGTGGGCCCACGCAGATCAGAACCAGGGGCGAGGCTGAGAGATGTTCTGGTGGCCTTCCATAATTACGTTATGAAAGAAAAAGTCCTGGAAAAGGCGAGAAAGGCCACCCGCATCGCCTACAACAGCCACGAAATTTTCCTGTATCGAGATTTAGCACAAATAACTCTAATTAAAAGGTGTCGAATGGGCCCGGTCTTGAACTATTTACGTTCTCACCAAGTCCGCTACAGCTAGTCCCATCCGTTTGAGCTGACCTTCACCTGGCAGGGTTCCCGTCATAAGATTACAACCTGCGATCAAGGGCTGGCCCTGCTGGGATTGGAAGAGCAACCATCAGTTCCCCCTGAGATGCTGGACGCTCATCTGAGTGTGCGCAAACCTTGGGAATGGTCTTCGTTCGGCCTAAGAGGGCGAGGATGAGCCAAAAAAATTCTACACTCAGGAAAAATGTTAACACTACATTTGAGGGGCCCGCCGAGGTGGCTGAGGGCGCCTTCATTGCTACTTGACTAAGCGAGATCTCATGGTGGTCTTAGGTTGAGTCCGGGGAGGGCACTCGCCAAAGCTGTTGTGTCTTATAGTTTGAGTGGTTTAGTCGAGTTTGCATTAAGTGGCAGGGAGGGGGGTGGGTTGGTGTCTTGGAATGGGATTGGGAAATCCTGCGTGGGGGGTTCCGGTTACTTATAGGGTCCGGCTCTCGTCTTAGGCTACGAGGGGGGTCTTGTACCAGTTGGATTTGCCTGGAGGGAGGGGGAGAGGAGTTGGGAAGAGAGGGGGGTAGAGGGGTAGGTGGTTCCAAGAGCTCCAAACCAGGGAGTATTCAGTAGCGTGTGCGACCAAAAGCGGCGACCTCCCAGGGTTGCGGAGACAGGGGGAATGCCTTCTAGGGGAGCGAAAAGGATATTTTTTTTAACTCACCTGAATGTCTAGCGCAGATTCTCTGAGGCTGCTCTCTTTGAACGTAAACGGGCTCAACTCCCAAATCAAAAGGAAAAAGGTGGAGAGGTTTCTGAGGAGAGAGCAGCCTCATATATTAATGCTACAAGAGACCCATGTTCACTCTAAAGACATGCAGAGGATAAGATTCTGGGGGTATTCAAGAATGGTTCAAGCTACACAAGCAAGCAAAAAAGGGGGAGTTTTGATTGCTCTGAAGGATGACTTGGACATGGTCATAGCGGGGATGCAGAAAGACGACAAGGGGAGGTATCTAGCGGTGATTCTGGAGGGAAGGGGAGAGACCTTTACGGTGGTGACCATCTATGCCCCAAATCAAGCCCAGGACCCCTTCATTCAAAAATCTCTCTCCCGTTTGGGGAAATTTGCCCGTGCTAACATTCTCCTGGCGGGGGATTTTAATCTGGCATGGGACCCCTTGAAGGATAGGAGCTCGACTTCATGGGTTGTTCACGGGAGACCCTCCGGCGACCTGGTTAAAAAGATGCAGGATTTGGCCTTGGTTGACTTTTGGCGGGAGCTTCACGAAATTGAGGAGGGGTATACTTTTTACTCACATGCACACAGGGTACACTCACGTATTGACTACATATGGTTGTCGAAAACGATATTGGGGAGAGTCACTGATTTAGGGATAGGTGCCATTTTCCTGGCTGATCACGCTCCACTTATGTTATCGCTAACTAGGGCATAGGGGCCCCCGGGTTTATGGAGGTGGAGGTATCCAATCTCGCTCTACAAGGATCCTATTTTGGTCAAGGAAATTGAGGAGGAAATAGTTGAGTTTTCTAGCCACAGCGGCTGGGACGACCCATCCCCGTTGGTGTGGTGGGATGCCTTCAAGGCAACGATCAGAGGGAGAATCATAGCCATTAAGGCCAGAAGGGAGCGGCTACTAAGGCTAGAAGAGCAACAATTAGAAGTCAAACTCAAAGAAATTATGGCGCGGATGGGTTCCAAACAGTCAGCAGCAATAAAAAGGGAATACAGGGCAGTCAGAGGGCAGTTGAATCTCATACAAACAAGAGAGGCTGAGCGCAGTCTTCTTAGGTTGCGCCAAAGATAAAATCAGGGGGGGGCAGGGCAAGTATACACAAATAATTTGGATATAGTTCGTGAATTCAGTAGATTCTACGCTGACCTGTACACCTCTGACGTCCCGTCTCTCCCTGAGCAGTTGCATATCTAGATACGATAGATTTACCTCAGATCTCGTCGGAAGATAGAGAGCTTCTGGATGCCGAGATTACGTCAGATGAAGTTAGAAAGGTCATCAATAACTTGTCGTCCAACAAGGCCCTAGGCCCAGATGGGATCATGTGGGAGTTTTATAAAGTGCACAGGGAGGTCCTAATTCCCCTCCTCACTAAATTGCTTAATTTTATTGGCTCTGCCAAGGCCCTCCCCAAATCAATGGATGAAGCCAAAGTGATCCTAATTCATAAGCAAGGTAAAGAGCCGACAGATTGTGGGTCCTATCGCCCCATAGCCTTAATTAATGCGGATGCTAAAATTCACGCCAAAGTCCTAGCGAACCGTCTAGTCAATAATCTTCCCAAACTGATCCACACAGACCAGTCCGGGTTCGTCAGCGGCAGGCAAACATCAGATAATGTAAGACGACTGACCCATCTTATTGAAAAGTCCCCGAGGAGGAAAATACCGGCTCTCCTGCTGGCAATTGATGCCGAAAAGGCATTTGATCGGGTTGAGTGGGGATGCCTTTTTGCTGTTATGGCTAAAATGGGCTTTGGCCCTGGGTATGTCGACCGCATCAGAGCGAGCTACCAACAGCCTGTTATCAGACTAGCAATCAATGGCCAAATCTCTCCCCCGATTTCGATAGGGAGGGGCACTAAACAAGGTTGCCCAATGTCACCTCTTCTTTATGCACTCCATCTGGAACCTTTTCTCGCAGCAGTTAGGGCAGCCGAGGATATAGAGGGAATACCGTTTGGAGGCTCAATTCACAAGGTGGCAGCCTTTGCGGATGACTTGATTCTTGCGCTCACTCATCCCGACTCATCCTTGCAGGCCGTGTCTAGAGAGCTAGTTAGGTTTGGTCAGGTGGCGGGGTTAAAAGTCAACATCCATAAATCTGAAATCCTTCCACTCTCACTTTCGGATACCACTGTGCAAAACCTTAGTCAAAATTATAACTATAGATGGGTCGGTAGGTCCTTAAAGTATTTGGGTATATATCTGACTAACACGGTGGAGGATCTTTATAGGGTAAATTATCCTCCTCTCCTTCAGAAGCTCAAATCAAAGTTGGTCGACTGGGGTCCCCTGGCAATATCCTGGCTGGGAAGACTTAACATTTTAAAGATGGCGGTCTTACACCGTTTGCTTTATTTGTTTTCGGCTCTTCCTGCGCCCGTCCCGGCATCCTTCTTTAAAGCTGTCCAGAAATTAACCAAAAGGTTCGTCTGGTCCCAGAAGAGACCGAGGGTGAAAGCTTCGTTAATGAGCGCTCACCCAGCAAGGGGTGGCGTGGGCGAGCCAGACTTCAGGGCTTATTACTTGGCGGCACAGCTCTGCGTCATTAGGGATTGGCAGAGAGATGACAGGGGGAAGGTGTGGAGGCCGATGGACTGGGCAGTGGGGGGGGGGACCTGGAGGGGATACTCTGGTTGCCGAAGCCTGATAGACCCATTCAAATGTACTGTAGTGTTATAACTGCGACAACGGGACAGGCTTGGGATCAAGTGATAAAAAGCGCGCACATCACCTCCTTCCCCTCCCCCTACACTCCCCTGCACGGCAACCCGCAGTTTACACCAGCATTTGCTCTAGAGTCGGCCTTTGATATCTGGCATCAAGGGGGTTGCAGAATGGTGAGAGATATGTTCATCGGCGATGAGGTCAAACACTTTGAGCAGTGTAAAATCGATTTTGGTATAGATGAGACGCAGAGGTTTTCCTATCTTCAGTTGAGACACTGGCTCTCTCACCCGTCGATTAAACATGCGGGGTCTCGCCCTCTCACTCCCTTCGAAAAATACCTAGACACGGACTCGGGGGATAAAGGGGTTCTGGCTTCTATCTATAAATACATCAAGCAAGGAGAAGTCCTGTCGAGTAGAAGGTATATGAGGAAGTGGGAGGGTGACACCGGTACAGTGATTGCTGAGCCGACCTGGGGGTACCTTTGGTCCCAGATTCCTAAACTTACAAGGTCAATACAAACTCGGGAAATGTGGCTGAAATTGATGTTCCAATGTCAGGTTAAATAAAATATTTCCCAATGCGTCTAGGATGTGCTGGAGGGAGTGCGGGGCAGAGGGCTCCTGGGCCCATATCTGGTGGGAATGTCCAAAGATTGACAACTTCTGGGTCCAGGTTCAAGGGGCGGTTACCCAGGTCTTAGGAGTCAGGGTTGGTCAAAATAGAGGGTTGGACTTGATGGGCTTAAATGGGATCTTAGCAACCCTCACAGCGAAGGCAGATCGTAAGCTCTACGTGATGATGATGATGTTGGCAGCCCTGGCTTTGGCTCAGAAATGGAAATCTAAAGAACCGCCACAGGAACATGAATGGATGGTCAAATTCTGGTTGCTTGTAGCTTTAGAATGGCTTACCTATTCCATCCAGGGAGACCACTTGCGATTTGTTTCAGACTGGTCGAAATTACTGTCCTATCTAAAGGCGGGGGCCCAAGGCTATGGAGCTTCTTGGCATAATTGCCTCGCAAGATGAATCAGATTTGTGAGGGACTGGAGTAGAGGATCCAACTATCTGGTCCTGTGAAGTTGATCTATCCTGCATTAGTCACGGCTGGTTTTATATGCTAACTTGCAATTTGGGTTGCTCTTAGATAAGGTTTGGGTGGGTTAGGCAGGGGTCGGGGGGCTTTGTTTGTTGGTTTTCTGTATTTTGATGAAACTGCTAATAAAAATGTACTTAAAAAAAAAAGAAGTGATAGGGTGAACGATTTGGGAAAATCCCGGAATGAATCGCCGGTAGAAATGAGCAAATCCGAGTACGCTTTCACTCCCTTGACCGACATCGGGGACGGCAACTGAAGAATAGCCTCTACCTTGCGAGTGTCCATGTGCACTGCTCGCGGGGTAAGCATGAAGCCCAGGAACTAAACTTCCATGACGTGGAAGGAGCATTTTTCCAGTTTGGCAAATAGTCCATGTTGGCAGAGTTTTTCCAGAATGACTCGTACATGTCCCACGTGGTCTTCTTTGGATGTTGAATAGATGAGGATGTCATCGATGTAAACTAGGACACAAATATCCAATATTTCGTGGAGTAAATCATTCATAAAGAACTGAAATGCTGCTGGTGTTTTGCATAGCCCAAAGGGCATAACCTGGTACTCAAAAAGTCTGTAGTTGGTTCTGAATGCAGTTTTCCATTCGTCACCTTTTTTCACTCTTACCAAATGGTAAGCTCCCCATAGGTCCAATTTTGTATAGATTCATGCATTCTTTACTTGGTCAAGTAGTTCGGGAATAAGCGGCAGGGGGTACCTATTCTTCACAGTGAATTGGTTTAATGCCCTATAATCTATACAAGTTCTGAGGTTCCCTTCCTTCTTTGGCACAAAGAAGAGCGCTGAAGAGGCTGGGGACTTGGACGGACGAATGAACCCGTTAGCTAAATACTGGTCTAGGTACGTTCTTAGGTGCTGATTTTCTTGCTCAGTCAGAGCGTAGATTCTGCTGCAGGGAATTTGTGCTCCGGGGACCAGATCGTTTTGGCAGTCATAAGTTCTGTGGGGTGGTAGGGTATTAGTGTCATGATGCCTACCTCCAAGGAGCCAGACAGGGCCCGGCACCCTCAGAGGCAGGCAACATGTATACTAGGGAAGTCCCAGCCACCCCAGATAGGGGCTCTTTGGACTCAGTCCTGGCGCCGTTGGCGTCAGGCTCATAAGGGATAACAGTCCTGGCACCATCTGTGCCAGGCTCATACAAGATATGGAAGGAATAGTGTTTGGTGCAAACTTACCTGGCAGACCATGCTGCAATTTCCTTACCTGGCAGATCATTCTACAACTTCCAGATGAAAAAGGAACTACTTAACCACACGGGTGTGGCTGGTGGCAGGATACATACCTTCAGTGGAAGGATACATACCTGGGACTACTTGAAAGGCTATTTAAGCCACGCCCAGACAGCAAACCACGCTTCGCGTTGTTCTGCTCATAGCAGCTGGACGCTCACCGTGCCTGCTCCTGCTCCAGTCCTCGACCACGCCTGCCAGCATCCTGGAAACACCTAAGGATGGAAAAGGGAAGAAGAAACAGGTGAAAACAAACCTTACCTGTTAAAGCTGCATTCCGGATTCAGCGCGCCAACGTTCCTGCAAAAAGACATCATTTTAAATACTCACCGCGTCGCATACATCTCGGCGCACTTCTCTTACCTGCACGTGGCGCCTTCGGCTCTGCGACGCCCATCCGGATCTCCTGCAGCATTCCAGCACCTAGGGGGAGATGAAGAGAAGAAAGCAAGGTGAGAAGGGGAAAATAACCAAGAAGCACTTACCTGCCAAGCTAATTCTTCTTACCTTCGGGTCGATGCCATTCCTTGGGCATTTCAGCACCCCGGCCCCTATGGGGAAAAAGCAAACATCACATTAGTGAATGCAAGAACCGTAGCAAACGAAACATTTAAAACTTACTTGCTTACAGGTCGGACTCAGCTCCTGCTTCGTGCCGGCTCCATTTCTCGGCATTCTCGAACTCCGGCCCCTAAGGAAAAAGAGACAGGAAAAAACAGTAGTGGGCCTACACCAAAACTCACCTGAAATCAGGTTTTCGACGGAAACCGCCCTCAGCCCGGAGTCTTCCATTACCTGCAAAAGAGAAGAGGAACAGTTTAGACTCAAGCTTGCCATAAACATTTACGGTACTTACCGGAACAGACAAGCGAACTCGAACTTACTATCCAGTGACGTAACTGGATCCCAACGCGCCCCTGCATCAGAAGCAGGATGGAGAGCTCGCCTTTTCAATCCCTAAGGTGAGTCTCCACAGGGAATTACAGAAGGGTTGCAAGGAGGGTGAGAAGGGGAACGGGAGATCAACACAAAACCCGCAGAGTATTAACCCTTCCTTTTCGCTCACAGAAGGGTATTCATCCGAGCCAGACAAGCCAGATTTGGGAACCCAGCCCACTCCATCTTCAGGGTGCTGAACATCTCCTTCGAAGAGGCCACTGCCGTCCAGACCACGCCCACGCCTCCGTGGGAACCAGGTGAGCGTTACAATTAGCTTGTTCCTTTTGGAACACGTCCAGAAAATCTTGATATTCGGAAGGTAATGAACCAACAATTCCTAGGATGGATTTTCCTTTGAGCTGTAGTTCCCTCCCATCCCTGTGGTAACAGCCTTTTGCACATTCCTGAGGGAAGGTCAACTTCCTGGTGTGCCAGTCAATCCTTAGGGTATGGATTTCAAGCCACGACATTCTGAGGATCATTTGGAACTGGGGGGCCCCCATAAGGTCAAACAAAATGCTTTCCTGATGACCATCCTGACATGTCAGCATTACCTTATCGGTGTGTTGAGTTACTGGCCCCGTAGACAGCTGTGAGCCATCCACGGCAGTGACATTTTCCGAGCATGGTTTTTGCTGAAGTGGGAGGCCTATCCGTGCGGCCAAATCCTGATTGATGTAATTCCCCACTGCACCACTATCAATGTAGGCTTCCAGGGCATGGACTCTTGATGGTTGTTGATGGTGGGGTAGAAGTACCGGGATGACTAGGTGGGAGGTCTGTTCAACTTTCTTGATTCCGCTCGACAAGTGGACCCCTACACTTGCCGGGCGTCCGAGTTTTCTGACTTCTGTTCCTTTGCTTCAGTTTCATTGTCCACGGCCCCTACCACTTTCTTGGGGGGTTTAACAGGGCAATCGCGCAAGAAGTGTCCAGCCTTACCGCAATATAAACAAAGTTGCTATTGTCTCCTCTTTTCTCTCTCAGCCTTTGAAATGGGAGCTCGCAATCCCCCGATTTTCATAGGTTCGGTAGCTTCATGAGCCTTGGTTTGACTGTCCCGTGGTCACAGGTAAACTGACCTCCCTTCTGCCCTTGTGCGATCCATTTTTCAGTCTTGTAGACGATGGTCCAGTTGTACAGTTAGGTTAATATACTCCGCACAACCCTCGGGCGGATTGACCACTTGAGCTAGCACATCTTTTAACTCAACCCGTAGTCCTCGGTGAAATAGTGTGGTTCTTTTCTCTTCCGGCTAATTAGTCTGTGCAATGAGGCGGTTGAAGGTGGCAATGTAAATCAACAAGTCATGATTCCCTTGTCTAAGAGATAGTAATTCATTGTCTAATGCTTGTCCTTGGGTGTACCTGGCAAATAGTTTTTCCAATTCCCGTTGGAATTCCCCAAAGTTCCGAAGTATTGGATCATCCTGGGTTAGTAATGGGATGGACCAGTTGGCTGCGCAACCTCCCAAATAGGAAAGTACAGAAGCCACCCTTGTGCTGTCGTTAGGGAAGGCTCCTAGTCGACACAAGAAGTGGAGGCGGCGTTGGTTCATGAACATGGCGTATTTGTTTGGGTCACCGAAGAAGCGTTCTGGAGGAGCCAGGGGAACCGCCCCCGGGAGTACCACTTGCACTGGAGGTGATGGCTGGGGCAACGTGGTTGGTGTTATCCCGGGTAACTGAGTTTGTCTTGCGTGTGCTTGGAGCATTTGCTTGCCAGATCATCTGTCCGCTCTCGGGCTACTATGAGGTCTCTCCTCAAGGAATTAGTCTCTTGTTTTGAGGCATGCACTTCAGCGCGCAGCTCCCCCATTAGTTAGTTTACTTGGTCTGTTTCAGAGCTTTCCATAACTTCCAGGCAGAGATTCAGAGAGGCTTCGCGTTCTGTTACGCTCACTTGGTCTCTGCGGGGGTGTTGGGGCATGGTTGGAGTCCTCCCTTGGATTGGCTCCCCTGTATCGGCTGTCTTCCCCAGCTGCTGTGGAGTATGTTGTTCTGGATGCTGGTATTGCCCCTGGGAGAAGAGGAGAGGCAATAAGGGTGGCGCTGAGGTGTTAGGAATTCCCACGCCCCTTTCGTGCCAAAACGGAGCGCGCAAGATTCTTCCCATGCAAGCTCACCTGTTATTTGTAATGCTGGGCTCTCCGCCCTGCTTCCTTCCGCAGGGGCGCGTAGAATGGGCCTAGTTGCTTCACTGGCCCGCGAAGTGGTGATCCAGACCGGCTGCGACCAATCCACTTGGAGGGTAAGTCTTTGATTATGGTTATTGTTCGTTTTTTAATAATGTCTTTAGCAATGAGTCTTGACTTGATGGTAAGTAATAATGATTTCTTGCAATGCCTCTGCTCTTCCCTATAGGTGTGAAGAGGGTAGATCGGAAGCATGGAGCGGATCCGGGGATTTCCCTGAGGATGATGGACTCTCAAGGTCAACAGTTAAACTGGCCGTTATAATGGAAGTCAAGACTCAGGTATGATGCGGCCAAGAGTTCTTATTATGAGGTTTCTCACCTGTTGTGTTCTTTTCCCCTTGTAGGAGCGGTCTGATGGTATGGGGCAGAGTCCGGATGCTTGAAGACAGTTCAGCAGCTCCGGAGGAAGATACCACATTGAAGCGGAGAAGAAGCGAAGGCTCCCGCATCGCTGGAAGTCCGAATCGGGTGAGAAAAGGCTCCGACTCCGATGGTGATGGAATGCAGGTAGGGTGCGCGCACAGCGATGGAGTGGCTGGAATCAGGTAAGCGCGCATTCAGCACTGGAGCGGCTGGAATCAGGTAGGTGTGCCTTCAGCGATGGAGCAGCTGGAATCAGGTAGGTGTGCCTTCAGTGATGGAGCGGCTGGGATCAGGTAGGTGCGCCTTCAGCGATGGAGCGGCTGGAATCAGGTAGGTAAGTTGGTCTTCAGAGATGGAGTAACCGGAATCAAGGTGAGGAACAGCGGCAAGCGTCACGCTGCAAAGCAGAGTAACGCGAAGTGAGGGCATGTGGTTGGGCTGGCCTTATATAGGCTGGCTCCGGCCCCTCCCTTTAGCCACGTCTTGTGGCTCCACATTGCCCCACCCAAGGACTCCAGCACGTGCCCCCAAATGCTGTTCTATGGCCACGCCCGGCCCTGATGCACGTGCCTTAGGCACGGAGTGTGCAAAGCACACATTTCCATGAGCCTGCCACCAGAGGGGCCAGGACTGGGTCCATGTAGACCCTGGGGGTGATGAAGGCCTGGGCCCTTGCCCAATGGCCATGCCAGAGGCATGAACTTCAGCCTGTAATTCTCCCAGTAACTGGGCCAACTTGTCCGTTTCTGAAGTTTCCATAACGCCCAGGCAGAGATTCGTTGGAGGCTTTGTGTTCTGTTACGCTCACCTGGTCTCTGCGGAGGCATTGGGGCACGGTCGCAGTCCTCCCAGTGATGAAACTCCTCTTGTCTGTTCCTCCCTCTGCGTCTGTGTGGGGAACTGCAGTGATGAGCAGTGTGGTTCCTGCGTGAATGTCATATGAGCATGCAGCATGTGGTCCCTGACCCCTTCTCCACACCTCTTCTCCCTAGATGTGGCTTCCCTGGGGTTGCAGTACTCTTGAGGCTCACTTGCTGAATGATGATGATGAGCTCTCCGTCCTGCTGCTTCTGGCAGGGGCGCTTGTTGAAGGGAACCAAGTTACTTCACTGCTCCCTTGTGAAAGTCCAGGCCAGCTGCGACTAGTCCACTTCACTTGTGGGTGGGGCACGGTCGCAGTCCTCCCAGTGATGAAACTCCTCTTGTCTGTTCCTCCCTCTGCGTCTGTGTGGGGAACTGCAGTGATGAGCAGTGTGGTTCCTGCGTGAATGTCATATGAGCATGCAGCATGTGGTCCCTGACCCCTTCTCCACACCTCTTCTCCCTAGATGTGGCTTCCCTGGGGTTGCAGTACTCTTGAGGCTCACTTGCTGAATGATGATGATGAGCTCTCCGTCCTGCTGCTTCTGGCAGGGGCGCTTGTTGAAGGGAACCAAGTTACTTCACTGCTCCCTTGTGAAAGTCCAGGCCAGCTGCGACTAGTCCACTTCACTTGTGGGTAAGTGTTTCCCTTGTTTCCACTTGCCCGCTTGTCTTCCGACTGTTGTAATTGTATTTGTAAAGTTTGTTCTCTGTCCTTTGTATGTAATGTCTCTTTTCTCTGCTCTCTACCCTTGCAGGTGGTGTAGCGGTGCCGGTGGTAGCTGCAGTAGAAGAAGCGGAGTCAGCGGTACGGAGGAGCGGGGCTGCGATGGTCTGACAGCTGGTAAGTAGCCTTTAATGGTGCCTTAGGGTGTGTGTTGGGTTTTAAATGCGGCGCGACCCTGGGTTGGGTGTTTTCGGGAGTTCTAACCTTGTCTTGTCTTCTTTTTTCGTTTCAGGACTTTGGCTTCGTGGGACAGAGAGGGCAGGTTCTGTGGCGTCGATTTGGGATCTGCCAAGAAGATGGAGCGTTGCCGTGAGATGCGAGCCAGGGTCCAGGTAAGGATGCTGTTGTTGCAGGATCACGAGGTAAGTAGCTTGTCCATGTGGCGGTGAGCGTCACGTTGCACGGAGGTGCAAAGTAACGCGAATCGTTTGCTTGAGGGATCGGTGGGTTTATATGGTCTTGTTCCTGGCCACGCCCAGTAGCTCTGGCCTGCCTGCTGCCACGCCCTGCCATACCCGATGAGTCAGCACCTGAAGACCAGGCCTAGGGAGCCACGCCCGATGAGTCTGCACATAAGGATGTTCTCTGGAATAAAGGCTTCCAGCACCTGGAAAGTTCTTGTAAAATAAAAGCACTCCAGCACTGAAGTAAAATAAAAGCACTCCTGCACTTAAATAAAGTGTTCCTGCTCACATCTCTATATGAGCCTGGCGCCAAATGCGCCAGGACTGAGTCCAGCCAGGGCCCCTGTGTTTATGAGTCCCAAAGGGACATAAGTGAGTCAGATGACCCATTGCCCCATCACTAGATGGTGTGTTTTTTGTGTTCTGGGGCCCGTGGCCATGACAGCTATGCGTTGGCTTTAGTGTCTGCTGCTTGATTTCCGCACGAGATAAAATCTGTCCCTTTTGTGTGAGCTGCGCATTTGACGACTGCTATGCCCCCTGGAGTTGTAGTGCCTTAATGAGCCTGTACAACAAGGCTGCGTGCTGCACTGGCGTGCCGTCCGCTCATACGTAGCCCCTCCTTTTCCAGCACGCTAATCCTGCGTGCACCATCGACGTCACGTAGGCGGAGTCGCTGTACACTGTTACTTCCTGGTCTGTGTGATTCCCGATTGCGAGTATCAAAGCCAATAATTCTGCAGCTTGTGCTGAATAATGAGATGGCAATCAAGTACTCACGAGCACTCGGAATTCTCCATTTGCCTAATGTTTCACTACCGTGGTATACCTTTGCCCATCATTTTGATCGATTCTTGAGGACCCGTCAATGAAAACAATCTCTCCCGCTGTGAGTGCATTCTCTTTTACTCTAGGGAGCTCATCACAGAACTCTTCATAGTTTGCGCAATCATGTATAGGTTCTCCTTCTGTGATTGGCCCAGCTATAAACATAGCTGGTTCACTATTTTACATCAAACTACTTTAATCGCCGGATTAGATATGACTACATCATAGGCAGAAGCCCTTTCAGAAGTCAACCTGCCTTTCAGTTTTTCCAAAATAGCAAATAGTGCGTGCTCAACAAATAACGTCATAGAACGTCGCATCACAATGCTTGTAGCCTTTTCTATTGCGAACACGGCGGCTGCCCAACTTTGTTCGCATGGAAAGTGACCTCTCATTACTAGGTCCAAAATTCCACTGTAATATGCAAGGGCTTGTACCCCAATGTGGTTCTCTGTGTGAGTACTGCTGTCTAAAAGCTACCATCTGTATGCAAGAATAAAAATAATTATTCTGCATAATAATTGGAGATCCCTAGAACTGGGGCTGTGCAGATTGCCTTTTTTATTTCATCAAACCCTTCTTCCTTTGCCTCAGTCCACACGATTATTTCTTGCGTTGCCTGTGCTTTCTTCAAGGCCTGTAAGAGAGGCTGTGTATATGAGCTGTAGTCAAAGACCCATGCCCTGAGATAATTGCATAATCCCAGAAAACTCTGCATCTGTTTTATCGTGTGTGGCTTAGCTGTTTTTAAAATGACCTCAGCTCTTTCAGGGGTAACTTTCTTTTCTTCATGTGAAATCAATTGGCCTATGTACAACACTTCTTGTTGACAATATTGTAACTTTTTCTTGTCAACCTTATATCCTTTGTCAGCAAGTATAATCATCAGCTGAACATAATCGCGTCTGCACTCTTCCTCTGTGGTGCTGCAAACTAATATGTCATCTACGTATTGCAGCACAACACTTTCTAAAGCAATATTGCTCAAGTCCATCTGGAGGACTCTGTTAAAAATTGATGGGGACTCACAGTACCCCTGGGGCAGCCTTGTGCTTTTTAATCACACTTGTCTAAAGGTGAATGATGTCAAATATTGTGAGTCCTTGTGCAAGGGGATTGAGAAAAATGCATTTTTCAAGTCAATCACCGTGAAATATGGTGCATTGACAGGTATATTACATAGAATTGTAGACAGGTTTGGGACTAAAGGAAACTCGGCTTCTACAATTTGGTTTATCGGCCTAAGATCTTGCATTAGTCTCTAAGACCCCCCCCTTAGATTTCTTGATAGGATAAACTGACGTATTACATGTTGACTCTGCCGTCACTACGATACCTTGGTCCATCATGGCGGAAATCGTCTTGAAAATGCCTTCATCTGCCTCTTGAGACAAGGGATATTGCCGTGCTTGAGGTAAAATTACTCCTGGTTTCAATTTAATCGTCACTTCCCCAACCCCTTTCAGTAAGCCTACATCATAGGGGCCAGTGGTCCATAATGAAACTGGCACTTTCGCCATATCTTCATCAAAATATTCTGGACGCTTCTTTGCTAACATCATTCTCTGCAGAACATCTCTCTTAATCGCCTTTACCCATTAAGTAATGCACATTTCAAATATTACAAAATCGTCAGATAGGTCATCTGCAAACAATACCTCATCAGTGACGTCAGTCACTCTGCAGCCTTCCTCAATGGCAATTATTGTGCTCCATCGTCTACCCTTATCATCTGTTCCATCAAGCAAAGCCATATTTCCTCGAACTATAGCTGCTTCTATGTTTAAGGGAAAAATGTGCCCCTCTTCTTCGTCCAGGGGTATCTGAGGCCTGAATAGAAACTCATCTGGTATTCTCATGGTCCTGCCTACTAGACCTGGTAGCCATGTTAACAGAATACATACCCCATAATGGAACACCTCGGGTTTGAGCGGTATTGCTCTAGGCACTATTTGCCCTGTGAATGCCATGATCATCTCCCACCCATTTACATAATGCATTCCCGGTGTTGAGCATATTATGCCTTCGCCTGTAAACAAAATGGTCATATTCATTTTTGTCATGACATCTCGTCCTAATATGCTGACAGGTGTTTGCCTCGAATAAAGCAGTGGCACCTTCATATCGTATTCTGCTATGGAGACTGGTAATTCTTCTGTGAAAGGAACTCGACTTGTAGCTCCTGTAAAGCCCAGAGTATTCATTGCATTGCCAGACATTGAAAATTTTCCTTCACGTATACACGAGCGTGTTGCACCCGTGTCCACTAAGAAGGAAAAAGCTTTGCCGCCTATATTTACATCTATCCTCGGTTCCTCATGAGGATTCGGCATTACAGATAGGACTGAACACATCAGGTCTCCCAGTGAGCTGTCCTATTTCGGGTACAGTCTCACTCCATCACTCGTAAATGGATTTCCTCCATCAACAGTGACACCTCCTATGCTACGCGTCATTTTTGGTTCTGTGTTCTCTGCTGAATTTGCATAGGAGATTGCTGCGATTGTGCTTGCAGTTGATTACCTGTCATTTGCTGTGATTGCGAGCCTTGCTGCACTCTCAGCGCTTGCTACTGCACTGTTTGATCTTGCGCAAATCCATTTCCGTTCTGCTGCGAATATACAGGTGGATTTGGCATTCCCTGTCTAGAAAACTGATCATTTTACATCATCCCTTAGCTTCTACACATTCGAGCAATGTGCCATGTCATTCCACATGTCCAACATATGGATGGCGGTCTCCCCATCTGCCCATATTGCATGTTCTGGTTACTGTTTTGCATATTCTGAAAACCTCCCAGATTATTCTGCCAATTCCCTTGATTACCTTGCCAACCTCTTCCTCGATATCCCCTTCCTCGTGGAGCATATCCATTATTTGTCTGGTCAAACTTTCTTTGGTTATTTATCTGTGGCATGTTTACTGCCTGCTACAAATTTGCTCCACCTACGCTAGTTAACATTGTCCCTTCAATAGCGTACTTGGCCAGTTTTTTCGGAACTAATTTTGCTTCCTCACCTTTTCGCATATCGTCCTTTTTTGATTCTTTTCCTGCAGGAGCCTGCAATAACGTGCAATGGTTAACTGGATTTCCGACCATGGTTTAGCTTCAATCCCCACTAATTTCATGAGCTGCTTCTGTACCTGCTCTGGCAGCCCTTGGCATAATATATGGTAAAATACAGGTATAGACTTCCCCCAAGCCTCGCGAGTTTCAAGTGTCCAAGCGTCTTGAAAACTTTGAATGTAAAGCAACGGATCCTGTCCCTCTTTCATTTATCTTGTCATTATAGCTCCCATATCGGATGTGTCCGGATATAGCACTCAAATCGCTTTCCAAATTACTGCTCTACAATTATTAAACGGTGCTCCATCATGCACGGTGTTGACTGTAGTCACACCAGGGTAACCTGCCTGTGTCCATACATCATCAGCTCTCTCACCAAGTATGGCGATCAGAAGACCTTTAATATGCCCAAAGTGAATGTATTCCCTCCCGTCATTTTTTCTAACTCATGTATCCATTTTCCAGCGCCGGAAGTTAAATTAGGGAGCTTAAATTTTAAATGTTCCCTGTCCATCTGGGGCCATGGTATATATTGCGGCCTGGCCCCTCCTGTTTCTAACAAGGGGAACTGTGACGCTCCAAACTCATTCTCATCTCTCATCATTTGTCTATCTACCGCCGGGGCAATATTCCCACATCGCTGTCTACCTGGCAATGATCTTAGCCTGCTTACATAAGGTGGGGACTCCCCCCTCTGACCATGGCGTTGCCCTTTATACCGGTCTGACTGTGTCAGTGGCTCTGATGCCTTAGACACAGATATTTTTAAATCTGACCATCTTACTCCTTTATCCAAAGGCGAATATCCCTCTGGATCACATATATCACTTCTCTCTTCCCTCGGGAAGGTTTCCCTTTCTTTGTCTGATACTTCTTGTGCCCAACTTGTGCGACTTCTCTCATCATCATCTCTATTTAATGTTAGTTTGCCTAAAGACAGCTCTATATGTCTCGCACTACAGGAGGCTTCCTCCGTGTCACACAACTCAGTGCTTTCGAGGCGATCATTTTTTCCCTTCCCGTGTGATTCTTTCTGGGTTTACATTTCGTGGTAAACTTTAACAATCGTTTCCCCAATACTCCGCGAGTTAAACTCGTCTTCTAGATTTAATCTAGACGTGCCTGGTAACGACTCAGTTTCGGGAAAGAATTCCTCTATGTCTTCCCATGCTACCCATGGATTGGGATGTCTTACTTCCATTTCCAAATACTCAAGATCGCATGCTCTCTGTCTTCTTTTACGTTCCATGTCGTCATCGACTTCGACTGTGCTTTCTCGCCTCTTCTCTTACTCTATCTTCCTCTTTCTTTTTCATATCCCTTCGTTCAAATGCCCTTCGTATTTCCTCGTACCTTCATCTCTGTATTCTTTTCTCTCTTATAGAAGGCACTTCACCCTCTTTGCATATATTGAGTATCCAATCTAAAGGAGGGTCCTCCTCCTTCACATGTTCATATATTTTCCAAAGCTCTAGACTCGCTAGGTGCTTTTCTAACTTTTTTCCTGTGTACGCAGCATGTAAATATGTCGTCATATGCTACAGAACTGCTCTCAATAATGATCCGCCTTGTGGCCATGGCATAAACGATTTTGTCTGCAGTCCCCTTAACCCACTCTGCACTGTATTGTTTAAGCTTAAGCGCATGTTTCGGTAGCTGTTTGCAGAGGTGCACTAATGGAGTAACTTCTTCCATTTTTAACCTTCACTTTTCTCTTTGCTACCACTCGCTTATGTTTTAGTTACAGTTTCCAATTTACATCTCAATCAAAACACACTTATGAGTGAGCACCAATCGTCGCAAGATCCAATCTCGTCACAACACAATTTTTTACTTTAATCTTGATAAAAAACAACCATCAAAGTTTAATCTTTAAACAATCAATTTTCGCGTCTCAACTTCACTCTTCTTTATTACTTAAAATATTTTTTCTTTCAACTCTGACGTCATCACACCTCTTCCAAACACATAAAACAAACAGAAAAACTTGACCGGCCACACGTACTACTCACAATCTTTTCTTAAGACTCGTCTTACCCTCTAAATCTGCTCCAATTTTGGAACTTAAGCTAATTTGTTTAAGATTGTCTTTAACCAATCTCGTCTTCTATATGTGCCGCCTAAGGGGCTCTGAATTAAAGCTTCTGCTAGCACTCTTTAAAGCCTAGGAACAGGGCGTATCCTCATAGCGTGGCCACACTCATGACTATTCTTCCTCATATATTGCTCGCCCACCCTCAAGTCAATATCTTGTTTCCCATATACATATATATATTACACTTTTACTCTAGCGTTATATTTTATCCCTCCTCCCTCTGTTACTCTCCGCTATTCACTATGCATGCATCCCTTTGCCACACACTTTGGTCTATTCACTCACCGTTTGCATGTTTTTCATCTTTGGATCCTCTGGATCAGTGCCTTCGCTACTGCCTCTTCGAGCCGCTTTCCAATCCGCTTTGCGTAGATGTGGGAGGGGTTTCGATCTTAAAATAGGGGTCCTGTCAAACCATCCCTTGCAAGGAGTTACCTATTCTAACGACTTCTACGGGACCTTTTTGTCCTTTCAGCCGAATGGCAAACGTTGTGCGATGTTGCTGAGACTCAAAAGTTACTTATATCGACGGCCGATGGTACCTTATCAAGCCATCCTCTGCTACCAATTGAACTGGAGGCTTCCAGCCCTTTAAGATGAGTAGCGGTACCCTGGAGATAGATGGGGATGAAGATTTTATTCATACATCAATAATCAAGACGACACAAATAGTTAGGCAAAGTTTGTCTGTTTTAATGTCAAATCTCTTAAAACAGGGAGTACAACAAACATCAGCAATCGCTTGATACTCTGACTCTAACTACTTCATGAAAAAGTTATGCTTTTGTACCCAAAAGTGGTCATCGGTGATGTGCTGACCTGCGTCATTACCAACATCATCCTACGTGGCAAACTACTAAAACCTATCATGAGGTGGGATTGGTTCTAAGTAAATAGCTAAGCATAGGTTCTATATCTGTATGGAGTAACAGAAAGAGGTAATTGGATAGTTAACATCAGGTAGGGCAACTAAGCCCTCCTTCAAAATGGACACTATGAACGTCACTAAATGTATGACTTCCCATTGACTACACATACTATAGGACACCCAACTACGTGGTCCCCTACAATTGGTTGGCTTCTAACCCCCGTCAGTACTTTTCCTATCTACGTTAGCACCATGCAGACTGAACAACCAGGTGTGGATAAGCTTGTCTTTATCATCCATCCATCATCACCTCAATTAATACTTTAAAGTTGGCATTGAGTTTGTACTTTGTTCTGTGAATATTTATGGAGTATGGGCAATAGCCGGCTTCCTTGCTCGTCCAACTTCCTTCTATCACATGACTGGACACCATGAATTGAGCCTTTTCGTGTATTTGATTTTATTTTCAATAGTCCTCTGACGTCTTTTGTTTTTGCTTGACCTCTCTGAACAGGAGCTTCTGTTCTTTTACGTTAATTGTATCCAATGTCAGCCAACTCCAGTTTGATAAGACCTTGGCTTTCTTGGCTCAGTGAACTCCTTAACTGAACTTTTATTCTGTTTAATTCAATTGCTCTTCTGAACTGCGACACTAGAATGAGGCCTTCTTTACCTTGTTCAGTACTGCTTTATATGTAGTGGAAACATTTATTCTTTATTTGTCCATATGTATCTATTGAGGTATCTATGTATATGTTGGAGTTTGCCGCTGCCTATTTTATTTAAAACCATGTAGCTAGCTTCATGATTGCTTTGCCGCTTGCGTTTCATTGCATCTGTACACGCTTAACCTATCTAAGTATCTTCATCAGGTCTGCGGCATAAGTCTCTTCATCTTGATCCAAAGATGTCACTTATCCTTGGCATCTTCTTGTACCTTATAAATCGTCTGCCTCTCTGGTCCGGTTATCTTTCTATATAGGTGTCAATTCAACTTTGTATGCCATCACCATTCATCCTTGTCATTTAGCTTCTTTGCTTCTTCAGGAATCTCGTTCAAATGGCCATCATATTGTGCCTCATTACGACCCAGGCGGTAAGTTACCGCCTGGGTCGTACCTTTACCACCATGGCGTAAACTATGTTTACGCCATGGTGGTTGGCGGACTTACCGCCCCATTCCGAGGTTGGCGGGGCGGTAAGTCCCCAATCCCCATTTACCCTTCCCCATTCCCATCTTTGCCCCATAGGGCATAATGGGAGTGGGGAAGGCGTTAATTACGCCACCGTAAATTACGGTGGCGTAATTAACAACAAGGTCCCTTAGCGCCATGGATTTTAACACCTGCTAAAAGCAGGTGTTAAGTCCTCCATGGCGCTAAGGGACCTCGGAATCAGGCGGTAAGGGTCGGCGCTGTTTACGCCGCCGTAAACCCCTTACCGCCTGGGTCCTAATGAGGCCCATTGTCTTGTATGCAGGTATGGCTTCCTCAATGGGTACTTTACCTCCCATATTCTCTTAGGTATAGGTATTATTATGGGTACTGCACAGAGCCCACGCTCTTCTCTTTGTTGGTTTAACTGTTCAGTATACGTCACATACTTTGGTTCATGCATTTCAGGTAATGTAGGGGGGGCAGTTGGAGTGGGGGTACTTGGCTCCTCTCTACAAGGGTCTGTGGGGAGATTTTAAGTGATGAGGGGCAGGACCTTGATGAAAGCTGCTATGGCCAGCCCCAGGATCCAGGACACCTTGCAGGTGCCAAACACCTGCACCCTGACCGCAGACTTCATCCTGTGGGTTTGGTGATGAGATTTTAAGTGCTGGCGAGTGGCCTTGATGAAAGCTGCTATGGCAAGCCCCGGGATCCAGGAAACACCCTGGAGGTGCCAAACACCAGTGCCCTTACAGCGGGATTCACTCTGCGGGGTCGATGAGGAGAATTCAAGTGCTGGGGGAGTGGCCTTGATGAAAGCTGCTACGGCAAGCCCAGAATCCAGGAAACACCCTGGAGGTGCCAAACCACCATGCTCCCACTGCAGGCTTCACCCTGCGGGGTCAGTGAGGAGATTTTAAGTGCTGGGCAGCGTGGCCTTGATGAAAGCTGCTACAGCAAGTCACATGATCCAGGAAACAGCCTGCAGGCGCCAAACACCTGCGCCATTACTGGGGGCTTCACCCTGTGGGTTTGGTGAGGAGATTTTAAGTGCTATTGATATGGATATTTTATTTCTATCGTGCTCGTACACAAGTGTTTCAGAGCGCGACAAGGCAAGGGAGGGGAACAGAGGAGAACAAAACAGCGATCTTACTAGGCCCAATGACATTGAGAACGCGCAAGTGCATGGGAGAGGGGGACGGGAAAGTGCATGGAAGGGGGGAGAAGTGGAAAGTGCAAAAGCGGAGGAGAAACAGATAAAAAACAATAAATAAATAATAAAGGCAACAAACAGTTTTAGTGCAGCCAGCAATTTGCAAGTACTAGGTTTTTACGGCAGCAGACAGGGTAGGTCTGATAAGTTCAGGAAGAAAAAGGGGGGGCTGTATGGGTACAGATACAGACCCCAGTGCAAGGGGGGGGGGCCGGAGGCAGTGCGGGAGGGTGGCAGGGTGAGCAGATACCTGGGCCCGAAGGACAGAGGGTGGCCAGGTGCACGGTGCCAAGAGAGAACAGATCAGCAGGGGAGAGGGGGAGCGAAGGCAGAAGAAAAGAGGAAGGTCTTGAGGTGCTTCCGGAACCGTAGATGGTTCTCCTCAAATTTTAGAGTGGCAGGGAGGCTGTTCCAGAGGGAGGCCCCAGCCGATGACAGAGATCTACCCCAGCTCGTTTCTTTGAAAAACGACTGACCCTGAGGGAGTTGGAGGTAGAGGAGCAAAGAGCTTGAGAGGGGAGGTATTTGCAAAGGGATAGCTGAAGGTATGGCATCAAGAAGTGGCCTTGATGAAAGCTGCTATGGCAAGCCCCAGAACCCAGGAAACACCCTGCAGGCGCCAAACACCCACTCCCTCACCACAGACTTTACCCTGTAGGTTCGGTGAGGAGATTTTAAGCGCTTTGGGGTGTGGCTTTGATAAAAGCTGCTATTGAAAGCCACAGGATCCAGGAAACACCCTGCAGGTGTCAAACACTGGCGCCCTTACAGCAGGCTTCACTCTGCGGGGTCCGTGAGGACATTCTAAGTGCTGGGGGCTGTACCTTTGATGAAACCTACTACGGCAAGCCCCAGGGTCCTGGAAACCCCCTGGAGGTGCCAAACACCAGGCTTCATCCTGTGGGGTAGCTGAGGACATTTTAAGTACCAGGGGAGTGGCCTTGATGAAAGCTGCTACGGCAAGACCCACAATTTAGGAAACACCCTGCAGGTACCAAACACCCACGGCTTTACTGGGCCGTGTGGGGTTGGTGAGGAGAATTTAAGTGCTGGGGGACGTGGCCAGGATGAACGCTGCAACAAGTCCCAGGATTCAGGACACACCCTGCAGGCCCCAAACACCTGCAAACTTCCCGCAGGCATCTCGCTGCATGGTGTTTGAGGAGATTTTAAGTGCTTAGGGGCAGGTCCTTTATGAAAGCTGCTACAGCAAGCCCCAGGATCCAGGACACACTGCATGTGCCAAACACCTGCACCCTGACCACAGACTTCACCCTGTGGGTTTGGTGATGTGATTTTAAGTGCTGGGGGAGTGGCCTTGATGAAAGCTGCTACAGCAAGCCCCAGAATCCAGGAAACATCCTGCAGGTGCCAAACACCCAAGGGCTTCACCCTGCTAGGTCGGTAAGGAGCTTTTAAGTGCTAGGGGTGTGGCCTTGATGAAAGCTGCTGTGAAAATCCACAGGATCCAGGAAACACCCTACAGGCGCCAAACACTGGCACCCTTACCGCGGGCATAACTCTGTGGGGTTGGTGAGGATATTGTAAGTACTAGCGGAGTGGCCTCGATGAAAGCTGCAATGGCAAGCCCTACGATTTAAGAAACACCATGCAGGCACCAAACACCCATGCCCTGACCGTGGGCTTTACCCTGCATTGTCGGTGAGGAGATTTTAAATGCTGGTGGGCATGGCCTTTATGAAAGCTGCTAGGGCAAGCCCCAGTGCCCAGGGAACATCCTGCAAGCACCAAACACCTGCGTCCATACCACTGGCTTAACCCTGTGGGGTCGGTGAGGAAATTTGAAGTGCTGTGGAGCGCGGCCTTATTGAAAGGTGCTTAGGCAAGTCCCAGGATTCAGTAAAAACCCTGCAGGCTGTAAGTGATTTCAATCCGGCACTTCACCTAAGTCAATGCCTAGCGTGGGATGCGCAACTAAAAACTCTTAATTCATAATTTGTGTCTATAAGTTAATTTATTTCTGAACGATGTACCACTTATATCACGCCCCTCTCTTTGAATCCCCCCTGGTCACACTGAACCAGGAATCAGGTTGGTTTGCAAAGTTAAAATATTTATTTAGGTATTTTCACAAGATAATCAAACTATTTTTAGTGGGTATACAATGATCACCAATGGGGTGTTGTCACACTAAACAATCTCTTTAATCACAAGGAGTAATGATGGGCAAAGCAAAATAGCAATAATACTTTTGGGTATGTTCAGTCAAATGGCAATGTGATTACTATTTCCCCCCTGTACAGCCCTCAATCCCCCCAATATGCAATATAAAGAATAAAGAGATAGAAGGAGAGAGAACAGGTTTCAGGAATGCAGAACTCAAGCAAATATATCAATCCCACTTTCCCCCAGCAAACACAAGAGAGAAGCAGGAATGATTGCAAACTTGTCAAAAATGGTTTTAAAGTTGGCTTGAATGAAATGGGGAAAACACTGAAAATGGTTTAATTCACTGAAATTGTTGAAATTCTAATGGGAGCCGCTTGATCTGGTTGTAGACAAACACTAGCAATGATTTGAGAGCAATGAGCAAGTTGAAAACCTAATTTTGATTAATTTTGAGGTCGGGTGCAATGAAAAGCTATTTTACACGTTATAGATTTTGGCCAAGCGAAACATTTGCGGCAAACTTTTCTGCGTGTGGTAAGCGTGATTGCGGAAAAACTATAAGGAGTTGAGATGCAAGTAGACACTTAAATTTCATTTCTAGCATAAAGTATGAATAAGTTATGAACGTTTTCGTGGAGGTCGTTTTTTTCAGAAAGAGGCAAAATTGTAAAACAAGGATGCGCTTTTAAAATACATACAAGGTTTCTTTACACTAGGGATGGACTATGAAGAAACAAACTACACGGATGCTCAGCCCCTTGATCAAGGCAACTGCCAGCCGAGACGCTTGCCTTCTTCAGATGCAATATATCAACGCAAAGATGATTTTAACAATATTATTACAGAAGGACCCTAGGATAAGAGAGAGAGTTCAGGCAAGACAAAAAGGATTTCTAAAATACAGTTCTGGATATAAGATAGGATGGACTTGGTTAGGGATGACTATGGACAGTATATAGGCTCGTGACAATCCTATACTATGGATACTCACTACCAATGTTTTGAATGGAACCGTCAGGGATTCTGGTTCTGGTCAAGGATTTTTCTGGGACAGACTGCTGGGCACACCAGACTGGACGGGTCAGCGATCAGCAAGGCACTCTGGACCCCGCACAACAGGACTGGACAGCAAGGCGCTCTGGTCTACACTGGACAGCACGACTGGACTGGATCTGCAATGGCTCTCTGGTCTGCACAGCACAGCACAGCACAGCACCAGACAGGGTTTAATCTGCCCTTCTGGTTATGAAGATGATTCTTTGGCAGGCAAGCAGTTACAGCACAGCTTGGCTGCTTCTTTGGTTTCCCCTTTAAGTTGAGGGATGGGTTCTGGAAGTTAGGCCCAGCTGAAAGTGGTTCAGCTATGCTCTGAGCCTTTCTGCTTGCAAAGTTTCAGGAGTCTGGAACAAGGCGTAAGAATGGATCTCCTTCAAAGTGCTTCGCCAAATTTGGGATGGTGGGCGGATCAGTGTGTTTCTCTAGTTCCTCAGCTGTCTCTATTTATGTGTTTGATAAAGGGGTGGGTATGCTGAATTATCCTAGGCGCACCCCCTAGGTAGTCTATCGGCTAAAGTCTGCTCTCTCCCTTGATTGGAGGAGAAAACAGAGTGTCATCATGATGATGTGGTTTATGAGGCAAAAAATCCTCCCCTTTGCCTTTTGCACATAAAATCTATTTTTGACATCATACATCTTTACATGTGTACAATCTTTATACCAATAACATACATAGATCACATATTTTGTGGAGCACACCCTCTTCCAAGCCTCGTTGCTGTGAGATCTTGGGTCTGGATTTGACAAATGTTCACACTTTTTGTCTGGGACACAATGTCTAATTTGTCCACAATTTTATACATATGTGCGCATTGTATATGGGCATAATCGTATGAAGTTTCATGCTTCTGACATGAATACAATTGCTACAAAACCAGAATTCTCACTGCGCCTTCTCAGAACATCGCAGAGTTTGGGCTCCTCTTAAAATGTGTACAAAAAAATCACATTAACAATGCTATTAATTCTATAATTTTCACAAATTCGCACAGTCCTTTATCAGTCTTTTTCAAAAATATGCTTTCTGTGCTTTGTGAATCGTCAAAAATTTCTGTTCCCGCCTCCATCTCCATCTTGCAGCTCAAGAGCAATCTCCGCCCTCTTCCTCTGACAGAGGCCACTGTTGACACTTTACAATCTGCATATCCTTTCAGCCACGGAAGGTCCATTGTCTCTTCCAGGAGCAGCCCAAAATCTCCTCCCCTGATTTAATCAACACAAAGGTGTAAGTTCCTGGCCTTTGTGGGAAGCAGGGGAGATGCCTTTTTTTAGGGGAAGCTGGGGGGAACTGGTTTGGTGACTCTGAGTTCAGCTAAATTCACTGTCGATTTATCAAATTTTTCTTAATTTAAAATAAAACTTGCAATTTTTAATCAAGCAGCTAGAACTCTGATTCCAGTCTCTAAATCATGGAGATTAAATAGTTACAACCTATGTTTCTCTTAATGACAGGTCACTTAATTCCAAACATTTGATTTCAATTGCACAAGTTTAAGCTTCTGATGCAATTAATAACAGCTGTCATACAGGTGGCCGCTGGTACTGCGCCCATATTTTGACAGATTTTCACAGGCAAGCACACTTTTTACTGTGGATATTTTGATGCTAGATTCCGCTTTTCCTGACATTGTGTGTTCATATTGATTCCTTAAATGAAGTGGCGGGTAACAACCAGCAAAGATATTGGATGTTTTGTGGTGTTTTGGACTGGCATTTTGTATTTTCAGCAACCAAGAAAAAGGGATTTAAGAGAAATTTCTGTGTTTCTTTCAAGAAAGCACTGCCTTTCAGGCAGTTTCCATTTTTACTCAGTAGGCAGCCCAGTGCCAGGTTTCGGCAGTGAGTCTCCTTCCACCAGTGACAACAGGCAAAGTAGATTTGGCAGCCATTTTTCCGTGTTTCAAAGCGCAATTTCCATGGGATTTGGCGCGAATGGGGTTTTCGTGGCCATTTTGCCGATTCTGGTGCCACCAGCACACAGGGATGTTGCAGGGCAGAGCCTGGTGGGTTAAAACATTCCACAAGGCGCCAAACACCCATGGCCATACCGCATGCTTCTCCCTGCAGGATGGTGAGGAGATTTGAATTGCTGGGGGAGTGGCCTTGATGAAAGCTGCTATGGCAAGCCCCAGGATCCAGGAAACACCCTGCAGGCGCCAAACACCCATGCCCTTACTGTGGGATTCACCCTGTGGGGTGACAGGGACATGGCCTTGATGAAACCTGCTAGGGCAAGCCGCAGTATCCAGGGAACATCCTACAGGTGTCAAACACCTGCGTCCTTACCGCAGGCTTCACCCTGTAGGGTTGGTGAGGAGATTCTAAATGCTGGGGGACATGGCATTGATTAAAGCTTCTACGGCAAGCCTCAGGCTACAGGAACACTCTGCAGGCTCCATACACTGGCACCCTTAACGCAGACTTAACTCTGCAGGTTTGGTGAGGAGGTTTAAAGTGCTGGGTGTCGCGGCCGTGATGAAAACTGTTACGGCAAGCCCCAGGATCCAGGGAACACCCTGGAGGTGCCAAGCCCCCACAGGCTTCACCCTGTGGGGGCAGTGAGGAGCTTTTAAGTGCTGGGGGATGTGGCCTTGATGAAAGCTGCTACGGCAACCCCTAGAATCCAGGAAACACCCTGCAGGTGCCAAACACCTGCAGGTTTTACCCTGCAGGGTCGGTGAGGAGATTTTAAGTGCTGAGGGACGTGGCCATGATAAACACTGCGACAAGTCCCAGGATCCAGGACACCCCCTGCAGGCGCTAAACACCTCTACCCTTCCCGCAGGCATCTCACTGCATGGTCTTTGTGGAGATTTTAAGTGCTGAGGGGCAGGTACTTTATGAAAGCTGCTACAGCAAGCCCAAGGATCCAGGACACACTGCATGTGCCAAACACCTGCACCCTGACTGCAGAATACAGCCTGTGGATTTGGTGATGAGATTTTAAGTGTTTTCCGCGCAGGAGCTCATGCGGGATACCTGGCGTTGCAGCTCTTCCTGTGTTTGGTTTGGTGAACAGACCCTTGGGGTACCCTTATGGCACCCATGGGTGGGAGTACGACCCTGTACTCCTAGTGTATGTTTTTGGGCACCTGTGTGTGGCCCGCAGGGTACAGGCTGGTGGCAGCTCCATGCTGAATTGACATGTGTCCTGCGCATCCTCCGTTTTGGGATGCTCAGACCCTGTAATTGGAATCAGTGGATTCCTGATAGGAAACAAGATGGCCCTTGTGGCCTATTGCTTTCTATTGCCTGTTACCTTTTCCCAAAGTCCCGGGAAGCTCTGACTCTGTCCCTTCCCCCTGACTGGCTGTTGGGTGGAAGTTCCATATATGGTAGTGTGGGGAAGTCCAGGCCAGACTGGCTGGAGCCTTCCCAATGACTGTATGTTGTGGGTACGCCCGTGGGGCGGGACCTGGGCGAGTGGAGTGTGTGACGAATACGCATTCTGTGTTATGGGTGTCTAGTATCTGGTGTTTGACACAATGACTGAGACAGCCCTGCCCAAAACTGGTACGAATACAGTGAGTAGTACTGAATGGCAGAGTGCTTGTCCGAATCCACATTCTGTGTTGTGAGTGTCTGGATGGAGAAGAATGGCCTGAATGCACTGTGCACCTAATTGGCTGACTGACTGCCTGAATGCCCTTCTGAGTGATTGGTTGCCTGAGTGTGACCCAGCAGAATGAATGGGAGATCAACAGTATATCTGGGGGCCTCTCACTGCCAGAAATTGTTCAGAAGCTGAAGTTGATACTCGATGCTTACTCTCGAAGCTGAGCCGGAAGAAGAAGGTGAACCGCTGTTCCCTTCTGTGTAATCTGAAAGCTGCTGTGTCTTCAAGAACTGATCCAAGAGAGGACCTGGTAAGGAAACCTCTTCCCGAGCTACGAGGGACCATCGTGCACCAGCTGATCTTTGCCAAAGCTCCCTGGTAGACAGACCTACGAAAGGCTGTCGACCGGAGAAGGGGACTGCCGAGGAGAACGAAGAGAAGTACCGGACAGCTGTCCATCGTCGACGACCGCCGTCGCTGACCGGAGCCGCTGTGCTCCCTTTGCCTAAGAACATTTGATCCAAGTACTCCCTTGTTCATCACCATCGACCGCTTTCGTCCTGCCAGAGGAAGTCAATGTCGTCGACAACCGAGGAGAATCCGCCGTTGGGTTTCCTGCATCCCGAAGACCTCAGAGACGCTGACGGAGCTACTGAAGCCAGTTGTGGTCACGTCCCATTTGCCGATGCCAGACGCCGACAACTCGACACACTTGCTGGGCCAAAGTTCTCCACTGACTCTTTGCTGCAACGAACCATCATCGTCGAGGCGCACCGCACATCTCCCCTGTTGCAGGACGTTTATGATAACTCATCTACGAGCACCGCAAGGACCGAAGCTGCTGCCTCAACGACAACGTTCACCCTTTCTACATCTCGGAAGTTCGATAACCCGTGGCTCCTATTTGAAAGGGAGCGCACTCAAGAAGGGCCCGTTGATTCCCAGACGAAGAACTCTACAACACAAGGTACATTTGGGTTGCAGAACTATAGAAGAAGATAAGATTCTAATAGACAATATCTGGACTGGGCTTGTAGTGCATCTTCATTGACAGGTTGCCCAGATGTGGAGGATCCTCATACAGAACTGTGCCTGACGGTAGAGCTCAATATTCTGCCAATTGTCTAACAAACTTGTCTTCCTCCTAAGACTATGGTTGATATCGTTTTGTTGTGTTGATTCATATTCTATTTGAACTGAGTACAGTTGATGCATTTTAATGGAATCAGAGTAATAGTGGTACCACCTAGGACTATATATATTTACCATTTTAGAATTGTCGGAGCACAAAGTGTATTATCGTGATTGTGTATATAACCGTGAACCTTATTTATATAAAGACTGTGTTTTAACTAATACAGTGTTTGGACATTCCTTTGTGGGTGCTTCTGCACTACACTGTACTTAAGAACCAGCCCATCACCTCCTGAGAAGCTAGGCCTTGATTGCTCGACTACGTTACCAATAATAGAGAATCTTGGCTGGGGGCCTCTCCTCTGGCATATAGAGAGCAGGAATACAGACACCCCCCACCCAGCGGTTGCTTTACACTGGTGGCAGCGGCGGGATGCTTATGGTTTTAAGAATCAGTGTGTAACCTTGCCACTTACAAAATATCTACACTTTGTTAAATTGAGGTTTAGTTGTGTACAAGATAACTACATTACAAGCAATGGAATCTATTGCAAATGGTACATTTACTCGGAGGAGCTTAGAGGCTCTCCAGAGAGCTTGTGAAACCAGGGAGTTGGACTTTGTGGATAAGTCTAGGGCTGAGATGATAGCTGCCCTGGTGGACTATACGACTGATTGTGAAGCTCTTGAAGGGGGGAATGCGACCAATGAGGACTCTGCCCCTGGGTTTGTTGCTGAATCTGATTCTGGGAACCCCACCACTCCTGCTGCCTCTGTTCCGACCACCAGCGATGTTTCTTCAGGGAATGCCCTGGAACTTGAGTTATTAAGGATGAAGTTTGCCTTTGAATACAAAAAGTTGGAAATAGAAACTGAGCTTAAGAAAGAGGAGTTGGCACAACAAGTTATCCTTAAATCCAGGGATCTGGTACTAAAGGATAGGGATCTTGAACTCAAAGGCAAGGACAATGAATGTCAGCGAATCCAGCGAGAGAAAGCTAGAGTGGAGACTTCAGCGAAACCAGTTGAGAGTGTCAGGTCCCCAGCCACCGAGTTTATGAAAGATTTGATGTGTGTGTATACGGAGGGTTCTGATACCCTCCAATGGATTGAAGCATTTGAGATGGTTTGTGGAATCCATGATGTTGATAAAAGAGATTGGGCTAAGTGTTTGTTAAGCAGAGTGCCTCATTCTGGATATGACTGTATTCTGAAACTAAGGGCCTCATTACACGGAAGGCGGTAAGGGTTAACGGTCACCGGTAATGGTACCGGTGACCGTTAACCCTTACCGCCTTACTACGTGGTCCCTTTGCGGGTTGGTACTTTAACACCTGCTTTTTAGCAGGCGTTAAAAACCAACCCGCAAAGGGACCAGGGTGCTTATTACGGTACCGCAATTTGCGGTACCGTAATTAGCACCTTCCCCATTCCCATTATGCCCTATGGGGCAAAAATGGGAATGGGGAAGGGCAATGGGGGAAGGGGGAATTACCGCCCTGCCAACCTTGGAATAGGGCGGTAATTCCCCTTTCCTCCAAGGCGGTGCCGGTATTTTACCGACATGGACCAAGGTGCTATTAGCACCATGGTCCACCGCCTACCGTGTAATGAAGCCCAAAGTGTGAAAGAAAGGGGTCAGTTTGAGTGCATGAAGTCTGCTTTGATTGCCAAGTTTGGTAAGACACCAACCCAATACCTTAAAAGGTTCAGGGAATTTTAGAAATGAGAGAATGTGTCTTGGATTGACTGGGTGAGTGCTGCACACATGAACATGATGGGGTGGATTGACGGTTACAAAGTGAAAACGTTTGTTGAATTGAAACACCTGTTGTTTTTTGAGCTTTTTTCAGAAGCCTGTTCACCGGAGCTGCGTCAGTATGTTGCTGACCAGAACATTTTAGATCCCTTTGAGCTGGCCAGGCTGACTGACAAGTGGATCTCCCACCAGGTGTCCCATAAGGACGCCAATGGAAGGACAAAGACAAAGATAACGGGACCTCTAAGAAGAATGAGGAGTCCCAAAAGCAATTGCAGTCGGGTAAACCAAAACGTTCCTCTCCTAAGACCCAAAAATCTAGTGGGGATAAGTCTTTAATGGGTGGGAGTAAGAGTAGTGGTACGCCTGCTGCAAAGCAGGGTCCCAGTGGCTCCAGTACCGTACCCCGCATTCCTGGCACTTGTTGGGACTGTGGGGCTCTGGACCACAAGAGGGGTGACCCCAAGGGAAAGGCACTTGCAGTCCAGGCTGTCAGCCTGACCTACCCCTACTCCGTACCTGAGGTGGAGGCCACTGTCTTCCCCTCCTCTACTGGGATCACATTCGGTGCTCCAGTAGAGATTTCCCTAGTGTCCCTTGGTGCCTGCAACCAGTACGCAGAAGTACTGGCGACAATCCCACAGAACAGTTTTTGAGAAGTGTCCTCTTGAATGGCCAGCCTTCTACTGGTTTGGGAGACGCTGGGGCAAGCATGGGAGTGGTGGACAGGACCCTGCCTAAGCAAGAAGACTATGTAGGTGCTTCTCTGAGAACCACCAGTTTAGCTGGTGGGCCTCCCAAATTATCGCCTGTAGCCTTAGTGAACATTACGATTGGATACAAGACAGTAAAGCTTCCTGTCCTGGTTCAGGACAGCGTGCCTGCTAACATTTTGTTAGGACATTATTTGGCAGAAATGGGGATGATCTCATGTTAGGGAGAATTCTCATTCTATGGCTGATTTCCCTCACCTAGTGAGTCCCCCAGCAGCTTTGCTCGACTTCTGGAGTTAGTTTATTTTTTCCACTTGGTAAGAATAGGCACCTTTTCCGAGTCTTACCTTTGTTTTGCCATGTGTATTTCTACTGTTTGGGTGATCTTGGGCTCTGGAGCACACCACTCCAGGACCCCCCTTTTTTGTGTGTGTTACACAGCACCTTCAGTGCAGTAACACAGGGTTGCCTTTGAGACTTCCCTTTGACTCCATTTTTCTGGGGCTGACTACTGTCCAGCAGAAATAGGTAAAGTTGCCATTAACTTTACATAGTCACTTTAAACTACAGACCCAGTACACCCCATCTTACATGGAGTACTGAAAAGGGTTCATTCCTACCCCTTTTTGTCTGTACCTCTCTGAGCTTTGTTTGGCTCTTTTAACATTTAGACTTGGCTGGTGGCAGTGGTATCTACCCTAACTTTCCTACCGCAATTATACTATATGAACGTAGTATTGTTTTAGGCTATTATATTAGCCTCGAACATAAACCCGCTTGACCAAATACTCTTTCTTTTGGCTCCGGTCGGGTTTATTCGCCATTTCTTTTTGTTAAAGTCCTTCTTGTGTTTTACTTTACGCAGCAAACCAGGTTTGCCTTCTTTGTTCACTGTCTTTTGGCGGGCTTCTGCCAAGAAGCCCTCATCTTGGCGCCTGGGTGTCTAGGTGGGCTGAATGTGAGGGAAGGGTGTAGTCACCCCCTGCACAAGGTATCCTAGGAAACCCAAGTCGCACTTTGCCATGATTGGCTGAGGTGTTTGTCCGGGCCGGGCAACCCCCCTGCTGCGTGATTGACAGCCAGGCTGTGTGAATGGGGGATTTTCGCATAAAAGGCAGGACTCTTGGGCTGGAAGAGTCGCCACTGGAACAACAAGGAACCGAAGAGAAGCGGAGAAGACGACGGCTGCTGCAACTACCCCATCCCGGTGAAGCCCTGCTGCAGTCCTGAGCTATCTACCCTTCAACGACCAGAGAAAATCCAGTCCAGAGTCTTCTTCCCTTGAGCCTGGTGGGGTCAACCAGCTCATCTTCCACAGCCAGAGGATCCTCTTCGTGGTCGAAACCACTGCACACTGCTGTAGTGGTCCGGATAGCCATCTGAAGAGCCTCTCCTGTTTTAAAGGAGCGTACCTTTTATTCACCGTCGCTGCTGCTGGCCTCATCCCTGAGTAGTGCAGACCCCTCCAGACGTCCTCCTTCTTGTCTCCACGACCAAAGCTCCAGGAACCGTGGGTCTGCAGGAAACTACCAGGAACAACTGCCGTGGCACCAGCTTCTTCATTGAATAAGGTACTGTGTCTGGCTTCGAGGAACTAGGGTGAATCCCTTTTTCTCCTCATCCAAGGCTTGCCCTTGTCTTCCTTCCCTCTTATAACATTTGCTTCCTCTATTGACAATATCCAAGTACTGCTGGCAACGTTGAACCTTGAACTGTCTGACTGTGTAATCCTCGACTACAGGAACCCGGTTCCATTTCATTTGACATTGGTGCAGGCCTATTGACTTTTCTTTTCCTGTCAGCAAGTGTTCTCTGATTCGGTCTGCCTTGACAAAAGTATTGCCTATGATTTTTGCCCCCAACTCTCTTTGGTTGACCCAGGTGCTAAGTGTGTTTTGCCCCGGTAACATTTCTTGCCGCTGATACGCGTATCTTTCGTAAGACCGAACTGTCATTACTGTCAAAAAGTGATCGCATATGTATTCCCGGTAATGTCTTTTGTTTCACAACACCGGTCCGTCAAAACATAGGGTACTTACCTTGAGTTGTTCTGTGCCAAGAGAAATGGTCGTGTGTAGTGTATTTTTCGTGTGGTTTTAATTTAATAGAAGTGAAGTGTTTTACCAACAGATGGTTTAGAAATAAATGTACTTTTACTTTTCAACCAAAAACCTTGAGTCAGTGTTTGCTTGAGTAACAGTAATTGTGGTCCTTTGTGTAATTTATACTACTGCTCATTTGCTCTTGAGATAAGTCTGGCTGCTCCGCTACTGCTACCACTTTAACAGTGTAGTACAGGCTTGTACCAAAGGTGAACTTGTATTACCACTTGCAGTCTTACTTGTGTGTAGTGGTCCCTAAGGGCACTGCACAGGATTCTGCCTAACATCTCGGATGGTCTACCCATGGCTGCATCGGCGGTCACCTGATTACAGGTCACACTGGGTCCGGCTGTGAGTTTGGTACCCTCGCCGAAGGGGAAACCCAAGATGCAACGAAGAAGGAAGAGTAAGAAGGCCACCTCTGTGAAAGGGACCACTTCTCTTCCTGCTGCTCCTACAGCACCCACTGGGATTCATGCTCCGGACGGGCTCGGTCCAGTAGTAAACCCAAACTCAACTCCTGAGGGAGAAGAGGCAGAAGATCCTCCTGCGGGAGAGGTGCTCAACCCGGAGGACCACCCTGACCTTCAATGTCTGCTGGCTGAAGGGAGACCCTACTGGCCGGACTTCTGTAAGGGACAGAGAGAGTGCCACTCTCTCGAGTGTCTGAGGAAACAGGCCCTGTCCCAGGCACAGGGAGAAATGCCTAGGACATTCCGGATCTATTGGGAGGGTGAGCTCCTTGTTAGTGAGCCCACTAAGCCTGAACCTGGTGCCTCACGAGGTTGGTGGTACCCCAGGTTTACAGGCCTTTCCTGCAGCAGTTGGCGCATGATGTGCCCTTGGCTGGTCATCTTGGTACCAAGAAGACTAGGCAGAGGCTCTTGGGCCATTTCTACTGGCCCCGGATGGGGGAAGAAGTGGAGTCTCACTGCAGGACCTGCCCAACTTTTGTCAGTTGTCTGGCAAGACTGGAGGCAGTGTCATTGCCCCATTGCAGCCGTTGCCAGTGGTTGGCACACCATTTGAGAGGGTGGGCATTGACATTGTCGGTCCCCTTGACCCTCCCACTTCAGGTGGACATTGGTTCATCCTGGTCTTGGTTGATCATGCCACCAGGTACCCTGAGGCTATACCTCTTCTGACTATAACTGCCAAGGTGGTTGCCAGGACGCTCTTGGGCCTTTTCACCCATGTTGGAGGTTGTCTCTGACAGAGGATCCAACGTCATGCTGAGCAACATGAAAACAATGTGAAAAGAGTGCAAAGTTAATTACAAGTTCTCCACCTCTTACTATCCACAGACCAATGGTCTGGTTGAGAGATTTAATAAAACTCTCAAGGGCATGCTAGGCACTTTGGAAGAGCTCCTAAGGAGGAAATGGGATCTCCTCCTGCCATGCCTGCTGTTCGCTTACAGGGAGGTACCACAAGAGGGTGTTGGTTTCAGCACCTTTGAGTTACTCTTTGGCCATCCAGTGAGGGGGCCCTTTGCCTTGATCAGAGAAGGTTTGGAAGCCACCCCTCCAGGTCCTGCCAAGCAAGTGGCGGACTATGTGTTAGGCCTCAGACTGAGGATGACCCAGATGATGGGTCAGGCGACAGAGAATCTCAAGGCCAGCCAGGAATTCAACAAGTACTGGCATGACCTTAAAGTGTCACAAGTCAATTGGACTGCAGGACAGGAAATCCTTTTGATAGAGCGTACAAGCTTCAAGCTTTGGCAGATAAGTGGACTGGACCCTTCAGGATAATCTCCAAGATGGGAGAAGTCAATTATCTGGTTGACCTGGGAGTCCCTGGGGTAGCCCCTCAGGTATTCCATGTTAACAGGCTCAAGCCTTTTCATAGGCGAGCCGAAGTCTCATGTCTCTTGCTGGCTTCAGAGCAAGAAGAGGACGAGAGTGAGCCCCTTCCTCATTTGCTGCATAGCAACCCTCAGGATGGCTCAGTGGAGGGAGTGCATCTCTCTCCAGATCTGACGACAGAGCAGCAGAGGGCCTGTTGGGCTTTGTTCCGGCAGTATGCCTCTCTGTTCTCACTGACACCAGGCCTTACACCGTGGTGTAGGCACGAAATTGACACTGGTGGCAATGTGCCTGTCAAAAGCAGGTGCTACCGTATGTCAGATACAGTTAAGAACCACATCCAGGCTAAGGTCGCCAAGATGTTGGATCTGGGTGTTATTGAACCCTCAACCAGTCCCTGGTCCAGTCCAGTGGTCCTTGTCCCCAAAGCAAGTTGCCAGGCAGGGACCAAGGATTGGCGGTTCTGTGTGGACTACAGAGGAGTCAATGCCGTCACCAAAACTGACGCGCACCCATTCCCCAGGGATGATGAGCTTGTGGACACCATAGGTACTGCCAAATTTGTGAGCACCTTCAACCTTACCTCAGGCTATTGGAATAGCTCTGACGGACCATGCCAAGGCAAAGACTGCATTCTCAAAATCTGAGAGGCTCTACCAGTTTAGAGTCATGCCTTTTGGGTTGATGAATGCACCTGCCACTTTCCAACCTTTAGTCAATCATGAACTCAGTGGGCTGGAGGCCTTTTTTGTGTGGCCTACTTAGACGACATCGCCGTCTACAGTTCCACTTGGGAGGAGCGTTTTACTCACTTGGATAAAGTGTTGCAGGCCTTGAAAAGGGCTAACCTCACTATCAAGGGTCACCAAGTGCCAGATAGCTCAGGGGAAAGTCACATATCTTGGTCATGAGGTAGAGGGGGTCAAATCCAACCTCTCCCCAGTAAGTTAAGGTACAGGATGCACATGACTGGGAGACTCCCACTACTCAAACCCAGGTGAGAGCCTTATTGGGCCTCATTGGGTATTATCGCAACTTCATGGCAGACTATGGAATTATAGCTGCACCCCTGACAGCTCTGACTTCGCCAAAACAACCTAGGAACGTTAATTGGACTGAAGACTGTCAGAGGGCCTTCAATGGCTTGAACGAAAGTCTGTCTAGGGCACCAGTGTTGTGTGCGCCTAATTACAGCAAGTCTTTTATCGTTCAGACTGACGCCTGCGACACTGGAATTGGAGCTGTCTTGTCCCAGTTAGATAACAATGGGAGGGAACATCCGATCATATTCATCAGTAGACAACTCAAGGGTAGAGAACTTAGATGGCATACTGTTGAAAAGGAATGTTTCAGTATAGTTTGGAGCCTTAGGCGTTTTAGGTCCTACCTTACAGGGTCTACCTTCAAGGTCCAACCAGACCATAAGCCCCTGAAGTGGCTTATGCAGATGAAGGGTGAAAACCCGAAACTGCTCAGGTGGTCCATTAACCTGCAAGGGCTAGACTTCACCATAGAGCGTACACCAGGGAAGAGTCATGATAATGCAGATGGCCTTTCCAGAAGGTATGTTGACCGTCTGGATGAGGGTGTCAATCTCGTGAGAGATTAGATGCCCTAACCTCAGTCTGAGGGTGTGGGGTGACTGGGATGCTGGAAATGCATCGCAGGGATAGGGCCTCTGAATCCTTGTCCTTTATTGCCTTATCATGTATGTTCTGTATTGTTTCCACGCAGGAGTTCATGTGGGACTCCTGGCGGTGCGTCTCTTCCTCCTTTTGGTTTGATGAACAGACCCTTGGGATACCTTTATGGCACCCAGGGGTGGGAGTACAACCCTGTACTCCTAGTGTATGTTTTTGGGCAGCTGTGTGTGGCCCACAGAGCAGGGTATGGGCTGGTGGCAGCTCCATGCTGAATTTGACAGGTGCTCTGAGTATCGTCCATTTTGGGATACCTAGGCCCTGCCATTGGAATCAGTTGATTCCTGATGGGAAACAAGATCGCCCCTGTGGCCTCTTGCTTTTGATTGGTTGTTATCTTGTATTCCCGAAGTCCCGGGAAGCCCTGACTCTGTCCCTTCCCCCTGACTGGCTGTTGAGTGGAAGTTCTGCATATGGTAGTGTGAGGAAGTCCACGCCAGACCGGCTGGAGCCTTCCCAGTGACTGTATGTTCTGGGTTTGCCTGTGGGGTGGGACCTGGGTGAATTGAGTGTGTGACGAATACGCATTTCATGTTATGGGTGTCTAGTATCTGGTGTTTGGCACAATGACTGAGACAGCCCTGCCCGAAACTGGGATGAATGCAGTGTAGAGTACTGAATGGCAGAGTGCTTGTCCGAATCCACATTCCGTGTTGTGTGGATATAGAAGAAAGCCATGAATGCACTGTGAGCCTGATTGGCTGCCTGACTCCCTGAATGCCCTTCTGAATGATTGGTTGCCTGAGTGCGACCCAGCAGAGGGAATGGGAGATCAACAGTATATCTGGGGCCCTCTCGCTGATGGAAATCGTTCAGAAGCAGAAGTTGATACTTAATGCTTAACCTTGAAGCCCGCTGGAAGAAGAAGAATTGCTGCTGCTGTCCTTTGCTAATCTGAAAGCTGCGTGACTGTCAAAGAACTGATCCAAGAGAGGACCTGGCTAGGAGACCTCTTTCTGAGCTTCAAGGCACCATTGTGCACCAGTTGATCTTTCCAAAGCTCCCTGGATGTCAGACCCTCGAAAGTCTGCCTACGGGAGACGGGGACCGTTGCGGACATTGAAGTCCATCACTGTCAACGACCGCCATCGATGACCGCAGCCACCGTACTCCTTTGCCTACGAACATTGAAACAAGGACTCTCTTGCTCATCCTCGTCGACCGCTTTCATCCTGCCGGAGAACGTCAAGGCAGCCGACATCCGAGGAGAATCCGCCAGTGGGTTTCCCGCCATCCGAAGACCGCAGAGACGCTGACGACTCGACGCCCTTGCTGGGCCAAAGTTCTTCATTAACTTTTGCGGCAACGAACACTCGTCGTTGAGGAGCACTGCACGCATCAGCTGGCAAGACATTTTCGACCGATCGTCAACAAGCTGCTGCCACAACGACCCTGTTCACCCTTTCCTTCACTGACTCTTGACGACCCGTGGCTCCTGCCTAAAAGGGAGTGCACTCAAGAAGGGCCCATCGACGACTCACCACGAAACCAGTTACTTTGGGGTCATGGAACCTTTTAGAAGGACTCAAGACTACATTGAGCACAATTGGACTGAGCTCATCAAATACGCTTTATTTATAGGTTGCCCAGGTGGGGGGATCCTTGCGCAGAACTGTCTCTAGGTAACAGGAGTCAGTATTCTGCCATTGCTCGATTCAACTTGCATTCTTTCTATGGTCTATCGTTGATTCATCTTACAAACTGATTTGTATGCTATTGTGGGGCTGTTAGTCGTGGTCGCATTTTAAAGGAATTGATAGAAGCCTGGTACCACGTAGACCTGTACATATTTGCCATTATAGTATTGCCAGAGTACAAAGTGTGTTATTGTGATTGTGTATATAACCTCTAACCTTATTTATATTCACTAAAAAAAACTTTTGTTAAAGGGACGTTATGGTTAAGTTGCACTACTAAAAACCTGTGAAATTCACCAAAAAAAACATTATAACCGTGACATTATGATTCGAGGTAAAACCGGAAAACTGCCATATATATATATATATATATGGCAGTGAACAAAAACAAAGGGGCTACACATGTGATATAAGCAGTGATGTATATATATATATATATATGGCAGTGAACAAAAACAAAGGGGCTACACATGTGATATAAGCAGTGATGTATATATATATATATATATTTCACTAAAAAAAACTTTACAAACGTGACATTATGGTTCAAAACCCAAAAATCCCTGAAATTCGGCAGTTATGGTAGGCTAAGTAACCATACCTGCCCGCACCACTGTGCACTGCTAACACTAAAACCCAGGACATGAAATATGGCATCACAAATGTAATTGATGACATCACTGATGATATCACATGTGTAGCCCCTTTGTTTTTGTTCACTGCCATATATATATGTATATTCAGTAAAAAACCTTTGTTAAGGGACGTTATGGTTCACAGTAAAACCGAAAAACACTTGACATTCGCTAATTATGGTAAGCTAAGCAACCATAACTTGCGCCACCTACGTGCATTGCTAAGACTAACACCCAGGACATCAAAGATGACATCACACATGTCATTGATGACATCACTGATGACATCACATGTCTGGCTCCCTCTTTTCTCTTTTAGTTATATATCTTAGCCAGTAATACTTAGGCACAAAAAAATCGAAAAGTACTATATTTTTAGGCTTGCACTTAAATATGTTCTTACAGTAATTCATTTGAGGTTCACACTTAGCATATAAAACATATACATAGGAAGAATACGCACTTGAAAGATACCAATGATTTCTGTGTATCAAGACAATCAGTAAGGGTATCAACACTTTCTTATTGGTCTGCTGTTTTTTTATTACTGTACTTTCTGTGGATATGCTCATATTTGTATTTGCATTACTCTCTTTAGGATGCAGGCACATCATGTGATAGTCATTCATAGGGAAGTAGTAGATTTGAAGCAGAACAATAATTTCTGTGCATAAAAATAATCAGGTAGGTTATGAACAATTTCTGGTTCTACTGCTGCTTTTTTGCGTACTTCACTTTCACTGTATATACTCATATTTCTATTTGTTGTTATGTCTTTCTGTTTTGTGTGTAACAATGACATTTTATAGGAAGTGGGTTTCATTAGCTACTTATAACATGTTGCACAGTACACAGAACTCTAATAAGAAAGCATTTACCATTTCACTATTTAACATGGGAAGATTTTGAATATTGCACCTCCATTATGTATGCTGCACACAATACTTATGTGCATTCATGGGTACATTATTGTACTGTAAAGAACTTCATAATAGAATGCTATTTATATCAATGCATTGCTTAATGCACCACATAGCTCATGTCATCTATTCCAATGATCCTTGACAGTTTTTTTATGAACATTATAATAAGACTCCCTTCTGCAGACTTTTCATGAAAAGTACATGCACATGTGATGTCATCATTGATGTCATCAATGACATTTGTGATGTCATCTTTGATGTCCTGGGTGTTAGTCTTAGCAATGCACGTAGGTGGCGCAAGTTATGGTTGCTTAGCTTACCATAATTAGCGAATGTCAAGTGTTTTTCGGTTTTACTGTGAACCATAACGTCCCTTTAACAAAGTTTTTTTTACTGAATATACATATATATGGCAGTGAACAAAAACAAAGGGGCTACACATGTGATATCATCAGTGATGTCATCAATGACATTTGTGATGCCATTTTTCATGTCCTGGGTGTTAGTCTTAGCAGTACACAGTGGTGCGGGCAGATATGGTTGCTTAGCCTACCATAACTGGCGAATTTCAGGGCTTTTTCGGTTTTACTTTGAACCATAATGTCACGTTTGTAAAGTTTTTGTATTGAATTTTATATATATATATATATATATATATGGCAGTGAATAAAAACAAAGAGGCTACACATGTGATATCAGCAGTGATGTCATCAATGACATTTGTGATGCCATCTTTCATGTACAGGGTGTTAGGGTTAGCATTGCAAAGTGGGGAGGGCAGGTATGGTTGCTTAGCCTACCATAACTGCCGACTTTCAGGGGATTTTCGGTTTTACCTCGAACCATAATGTCACGGTTATAATGTTTTTTTAGTGAATTTCACAGGTTTTTAGTAGTGCAACTTAACCATAACGTCCCCTTAACAAAGTTTTTTTTTGTGAATTTTACGGGTTTTTAGTAGGGAAATTTAACTATAACGTCATTTTAATAAAAAAATGTTTTACTGAATGTCACAGATTTTCAGTAGGGCAACGTAAACATAACTTCCCTTTAACAAGGTTCTTCTGCTACACAATATACACCTTGCGAAGAATGTCACAGGACAATATGTTGGCGTACAGCACGGTGACGTGTCCCAGAATCAGTACGCACTTAAGAGTAAGATCTATGCCTCGTGGACAGTGTGGAAATAGATTTTATATTGATGTAGGAACGTCTTCCTTCAATATTTCCCTTACACAGCGCCAACACGTATTGGTACGCAGCGATTAGCAATGCACTACACATTATATATTTTTAGCAAAAGTTCTACTTATCTGAAAATGACATTAGCTAAAGCCATCCCTCCTCCCCAAGAAACAGCAGCACTGCTGTAATGAAGAACAATGAGAAACAGTGCCGCTACCTTGCAAATAACAAACGCACAACATTTTTCGCCGTCCATCTACCAGCCCATATTACCGTTTCTTGCCTCTTTCCTCATTGCCGTTCGCAAATTGCCTTATTAGCTGTCCTACCAAAAAATAAAGCCACCCGTAAACAAAGTAAATATTCCGTTAAGAGTGACCTTTCACAGTGTAAATAAATGTACAAAAAAAAATTGCATACACTCCATGTTCTTCATATTTCTCAGTAAAGTCCATAGACGCAATAATCTTTGCCAGTAATAGTCTAGATTTGCAAAGCAGTAACGTGTGCTACTAAAAAATAGGTTTACTGGTTATAATCCGGCGCGGCTTTGGCGGGTCGGATTACAAAACAAAATCCTTTTTCAAGATGGCCACCATAGAAAGGGAAGGTGTCTGTTTCATATATAGCCCCTCTTCCTTTTCCATGGTAGCCTGCAAAAAGCACAAGTACGTGACGTGACGCAGAACCTGTAAATAAACATACAGCGATGTACAACGTAGTAACTTACATTTTGAAATAATAGACTGGATTGTAAAAGAAAACGTAAACATTTTAGAGTTCGTAAAGTAGGTTTATTTAACAAGAAACTGTCAGAGACCATCGGAGTAATCCCATTTTCAATGGAATGATAACAATGATTCTAAGGGCGTCATTGCAAATGTTAAAGATGAGGCACACGTTAGTCTTTTCCCATACAAAAATGATGCGTTCTTCGTTAAAGCAGCCGCTTTGTTTCCAGAGTGCTTTCCAAGAAGGCGCCATGACCTTCGGCCTACAGCACCATAAATGATGTGATGTTGCTCCGAATAGCGAGTTTAGCATACGGGCAAAGCGGGCCTGGGCTCTCATCCCACAGAATTGTGATGGACAGGCAACCGCTCACAAGAAGTATTTGCCGTCCAAAAAAGCCGTCACTCGGCATTTGGAAACCATGGCACGGACTGTACGGCAAGATGACCTGGGTGGAAAACGTAACAGAAAATACATCTCAATAAGCAACCTTTAGCAAAAAATTGCAAAAAAGACACAAAGAATGTGCAAAGTAATACACAAATGTAAGTGGTCAAACATGACATTTTAGTGAAATGTTACTATTGACTATGTGTAAATATAGTAACAGGCTACAAAAGTCGATATTCTGCATGCGCCGTTAGGTTAAAAAAAAAATGGCAACTACACAGGAAGACGATAAATGAGTTATGAAGGCAAAATGAATGGACACATAAAAAGAATTTACATCTCGTGATTTCAAACAAGACCTGCAAAGTGATATACAAAGCTATGTGGGCAAACATAACGTTTGAAACAAGAAATAATAACGCTAAAAAAAGGTGAGTGTAGTCATACCCTGCAAACGCGGAAACTCTGCACTCTCTATTATTGCAGGAAAAATATAACAGCGCAGAAAGATAATACTTCAGTTATATTGGCACAAGTAGAGTTTCAGTAATTTAAAATTAAAACGCGGGTCGGTGCAGAGTGGTCAAAAGTAAACTTACATAATATGTACTGCCTCCATTCTTTTTTTGCCAAATCAGACACCAACGTATTCGCACCAAAGAATCTTCGTGGACTGATATTCCATGTGCCTTACATACGTTATTAAAACATAACCTTATCAATTGCTATTTTTTTTTAACTTCTCATTCCTTGAATTGCTTCTAAAGTTTCCCTTACGCTCAATGTCAAAAAACAGTGGACACTTATACATTCACTCGGATGCGTGGGCCTATTGAGCGTGCAACCAAAAAAGCAACTCATGTGACCTTCACTCAGAAGGCAAATACATTCTTACTTTGTAACAACATATTGAAATCCAATTATGAGAACCGCTACTCCCATACACCTTCAGAATCGCTATTTCCAGCAAACAGTGCAGATGGCGGGCTTAGTTTTCAAAACTTAGGACGCCAATCTGACGGCAATATTATTCCAAAAACATTGTAACTCAGACGCAGTAATTGGTAGTGGTACAGTGAGCACCAACTTCAATTTAACCGTATGACTTTGGTGACAAGAAAACTCCACTTTTTCAGTTTGTGCTGCCACATCCCATCCCAGCCTCCTTAAAGGTCACCTTCTGAAATAGTATTTCATAAGTGTGACAAGTGCAATGCTGTCTTGTTTTATTTGTGTTGCTGGCGATCTCTGCGTACACCAAAACATGAATAAAAGATGGCGGGGCACCGAAGAAAGCTGACTTACTTCACGCTGTTCCACGGCCAATCAGGGAAAGCGCCACATGTCTGCGGACACAAACTTTTTCCCCCATTCAGTCAAAGGGGAAAAGAGATGTTTTGGGACCCCCCCCTTATAACTTCCCCCCCCCTGGACCAAACATCATCAAACTTTCCAAAGAAATTCAGAGTCGCCGATATACTTTTTTTGCAAAGTTTGGTGAGGATTCGTCCAGGGGGAGCAGAGTTATAAGGCACCCAGAAAGTATTCTTCCTATAGAAACAGCAACTTCACCATAACTACACAGCCACTAACGTGGCTGTCTAATATGCTGCAGTGGTTGTGGGCAGGGCCTAGAGGTTTGGCTGTATGTCCAGAGATATTCGAATGTATGGGTGTACAGTGCCTTATAACTCCACTGCTTATAAGGTCATTCTTGGGTGCATGGCCACACCCTCCCCAGAACCATCTGACCACTAAGCAATTCTACGGGTGTATGCATTCCTGTCATATGATATGGTGGTTCTGGCCAGGGCGTAGAGTTTTGGGAGTATGGCGTACGGCCTACGGCCTGCAGCCATGCACCCAAAACTCTACATCCTGCCCAAAACCACTGAACTATATAAAATCCATGTTGCCTTATAACTTCAGTGCTTATAACTTTGTTCTTGGGTGCATGGCCTTTGGCCATGCACCCAAAACTCTACATCCTGGACAGAACCACCGCAGCATATCGTACCCATTAGGGCTTGTAACTTTACTACGTGCACCCAACACTCTAGGCCCTCCCCACAACTACCTCATTGATGTTTAATGCTACAGGTGTATCTATAGCTGTGATATGCTACAGTGGTTGTGGCCACACCTTAGAGTTTTGGGTGTAAGGCCATAGAATTTTCCAAAGAAAATCAGAGTGCACCACATACTTTTTTTGCAAAGTGGCGGGGGCAGCGAAGAAAGATGACGTACTTCACGCTGTTCCACAACCAATCAGTGAAAGCGCCACATGTCAATGGACACAAAGTTTTTCCCCCATTCAGTCTATGGGGAAAAGAGACGTTTTGGGACATCCCCCTATAACTTTCCCCCCCCTGGACCAAACATCATCAAACATTCCAAAGAAATTCAGAGTGGCCCATAAATGTTTCGTACAAAGTTTGGTGAGCATTCGTCCATGGGGAAGCAGAGTTATAAGGCACCCAAAAAGTACTCTTCCTATGGAAATAGCAACTTCACCATAAGTTCACAGCCACTACCGTGGCTATGTAATATGCAGCAGTGGTTGTGGGCAGGGCCTAGAGTTTTGGGAGTATGGCCATAGATATTTAAATGTATGGGTGTACAGTGGCTTATAACTCCAGTGCTTATAAGTTCGTTCTTGGGTGCATGGCCCAAGACTGTACACCCTCCCCAGAACCATCTGAGAGATAAGCGATAGTATGGGTCTATGCATTGCTGTGCTATGATGTGGTGGTTGTGGACAGGGCCTAGAGTTTTGAATGTATGGTGCACGGCCTACGGCCTGCAGCCATGCAGCCAAAACTGTACATCCTGCCCACAATCAATGAACTATATGAAAACCATGGTGCCTTATAACTTCGCTGCTTATAAAAAGGCCATCCACCCAAAACTCTACATCCTGGCCATGACCACCACAGCATATTGCACCCATTGTGGCTTCTAAGTCCACTACATATAAATTGATGTTTGATACTACAGTTGTATCTATAGCTCTGATATGGTGCAGTGGTTGTGGCCGGAGGCTAGAGTCTTGGGTGTAAGGCCATATATATGTGAATGCATGGGTGTCCATTATATGAAACCCATAGTGGCTTCTAACTGCAGTGCTTATAACTGTGTTTTCGGGAGCATGGCCTTCACCCATGCAGCCAAGACTCTACTTACTGTCCACAACTACCACAGCATATGGCACCCATTATGCCTTATAAATTCTCTACGTACAATTTTGATCTTGTGTACATGGCCTTTGGCCATGCATCCAAGACTCTAGTCCCTCCCCACAAACACCTCATCAACAAGCGAGACTACAGGTGTAGGTATAGCTGCGATATGCTGCGGTGGTTGTGGCCAGGGCCTAGCGTATTGGGAGTATGGCCTATGGCCTACAGCCTACGGCCATGAACCCAAGACTCTAGGCCCTGGCCACAACCACTGCAGCATATCACACCCATGGCGGCGTATAAATTAGTAGCACATCCATACAAACAAAAATAGGAACTACAGCATGTACTCAACTGTAGTGTTCGCTAACACCACGCGTGTCCTTAGAACAGTTTGAAGTTGCCTGCGCACAGCACGGACTGAAGTACTAGCCTTATGAGACCCCTCATTTTCAATACTTACAAACATCCCGCACAAGGCGGGCATGGCGAATACATCATTGACACCTGCCACCTAAACAAGTACAGTATTTCACCCATCCCTTACTCTCTGAACCTCCTCAAACAATGTAGCAGACCAAAACAGTTTCCGAAACAGCATTTCGCCTCTGGTTGCGATTGCGCTGTCGTCGGACCCAAGATGTCGGGCGCATCCACACATTCTGATGCACATCACGGCTCGCTGCAACCAATCGGCGAAGACGTTGCGTGTCCGCGGTCATGACGCCACCCCCTAGCCAATCGGTATCTTGTCCGCGGAGCGAACAGGGAAGTGTGGTCGCGGAGCGGACATAGATATCACTCATTTTTTTAGACATATTTTTTGGTCATTTTAAAGGTAACTACTGGACGTATTGTAACCAAATTTACAAAAGCCCGCTTTCGGGACCAAGCCCCTGCCCCTGCTGCAAATTTGGTGAAAATTCATCCAGCGGTTTCACCTATACGCGTGCGCAAAGTTTTTCCCCATTCAGTCTATGTGAAAAAAAGACGTTTTGGGACCCCCTATAACTTTTGCCCCCCTGGACCAAACATCACCAAACTTTGCAAATAAATTCAGAGTGGCCCATATGCTGTTCTTGCAAAGGTTGGTGAGGATTCATCCAGGGGGAGCAGAGTTATAGGCCGCCCAAAAAGTGCTCTTCCTATGGAAACAGCAACTTAACCATAACTACACAGCCACTACCATGGCTGTGTAATAAATACTGTGTTTTCACTAACATAGTGTGTGGACATTCCTTTGTGGGTGCTTGGGGACTACACTGTACTTAAGAACCAGCCTGTATCACCTCCTGAGAGCTTAAGCCTTGATTGCTCGTCTATAGCTACCGCATAGAGAATCTTGGCTGGGGTGCTGTGTTCTTCGACTCCGCCATATAGGGAGCAGAAGTACAGATGCCCCCCTCCGGTGCTTTACAGGCAGGAAATAGCAACATTTCTTGCTTTCACTTCCCAGGTGGTACCAGCCAGGCCCCAGTGTTGGCCGCACCGCACATGACCTCCTGCACTGAAAGAGGGGGTGATTGATTGGGCAGCCTGCCCTCGTGTGACTCTGTTTCAGTTGACGGAGGAGGAATCGGGATTAAAGGCAGAAGGACATAGGAAGGTGCCCAGCCAGGAGGAGCCCAGCTACAGAGCCTAGACGCCACCTTGTGCCAGGCCGGCTGCCACTGTGCCAAGACTGCCATAACGCAGTTAACCGTTATAATTGGTAAATTCTCCTTACCGTTACCTTTCCAATGCTGATATTAAAATACTGCATTAGCCTCCATCAGCCATTTAGAGAAAGGTTAGCTGCGAGCCTGTGATTTCTCACAATGCGCAAGTGTTCTCTTCATATGTGACACCTTCAGTATTGAAATCCATTGGTGGACAAGCTTTCACGCTGAATGCTCTTAAGGTATTAGGGTAAATAAATTGTAATTTCGTTTTGTGCTGATTTGATGGATCGGACTGTAACTTGGTAAGGTCATGAAAAGGCAACCTTATGTTCTATGCAGTGTTGCTATGTATTGATTTTGCAAGTTCAGTGCAGTACTGATGTTTCAGTTACGTTCTAGGTTTTGTAGCATATGCTTACAAGAAGATTGTTTGTAAAACAGTTTGAATTTGAAGACCTAATGTTCATGGACACAACATCAGTCATGCTTGAATTGCATGTGGGTAGAGGTGGCACGTGTCCAGTGAGCTAAAGCCATAGAACCCAATAAAAGTCCATGTCTGGCTGTGGCATCTTTTAGAAGGGCCCAGGTCCCATAGTGCTCTGAAGGCTTAATGATCACAGGTTTACTAAGGAGCATGTTGTCTGTGGGACGTTGGTCCAACATATGCAAAGGTGTTCTCTCCAGGACACCTGAAAACTAAGGATAATGCTGTAAAAATATAACCTCTTTCATTAGCTGCTGAATGCATAGAGAACTAGGGTCTTGCAGTCCAGGCTCCACATGAATACTTGAACTTGAACGTGATTGAAATGCTGTGACTTGGAGTAGTGAAACAATCACAACGTTTACAAAAGTGTAATGTCTTGGGTTCAGGCAGCTTTGCTTTTGTAACATGGGTAACATTTGCGTACCCTCCTCCTGCAGAGAAAGAAACAAACAGCCTCTTCCAAAGGGTAGGAGAATGGGAAAGGGATTCATTTCCAGCAGCTGTAAGCAACCGTCTAATGATTTATTTTGCAAACCTCCAAGCTGCTATTAGTGTCTATAAACACTGTTCAGGTGATATTGGGGATTAAATTGTCGATCTTTCTTTTTGACGTAACAAGTTAGGTCTTGTGTGCCGTGGCCTTCGGAATGAGTGGTTTATTGTTGGCCCTTTTATGTGATATTTTATTACGCCCAATTTTACTGTCATACAAGAAAGTGATGTTTGTTGGCAGCCTCCTCCTGGTTGTGTTGGTACGGGCAACTGAAACAACAACGCTAATGAACTGCTGAGTGTCTATGCAAAGGTTAATTCATTGGCTGTTTAATCTGTAAAAGGAATGCCCATTTACTTACTGCCATTTACATACTGCAGCACACAGCCATTTTTGTTCTCTCGTGAACTACACACTTGTGGTGGAGTGCATTCATATTAGGGCTCCGCGCAGTGGTCGAAGTGAGCGGGAGCGGTCGGGAGCGGTGCTCCTCTACTTCTTGAAATTACGTTTTACAGCTCCTATACTTTTATTTTAAAAAGAAACCGTTCCGGAATGGTTTCGTTTTAAAATAAAAGTGTAGGAAGACGTTGCAGCTTGTACTTTCAGTGCAATGCACTAAACATTCCCTTAAACAGCAGTTGCAAGAGTTTGGGGATTTGGATTGTGTGTGGGAGGGCACGTGGTGATGTGGTTTGTGGGGAGTGGGTGCAGCCCAGCAAGGAACATAGCTCCACTACTTCTTTTTGTACACTTCGACCACTGGCTCCGCGTCTGGCCGTAGCGTGAGTGTGGCTTTGAGGGCAGACTTGCTTTACACACTTCTATAAAAGAATACTATCTAGCTAGACTCACATTCAACAAACAAATATTAGAGCAAATCTTCCTTAATAAAATGCGCTAAAGTAAACAAATATTTTGGTCGTTCAAATTGGGCCACAGCAAATGGGGCAAGAAGAATAATCCTGCAATTATTCCACAATAAGTGAATGAGCAACGGAGGCAAACACGTACAATTTCACCTAACGCTACATGTTGCTTCATTCTTAGAATATATATGTTAAGACATGAATTGCCTTGCACAATGCCCATGTCTCATTGGACACTCAGCTAACACAAAAAGTGCATTTAAAAAACCTCAAGGCTCGTTGAAGTTCATCACATGTTGAAAAGGAGAAAATTAATAAAAATAAAAACAGGTAATGGCAGAGAGCCAAGAAATGCTCGGATTACTTACCGGTAATCTTCATTACACCTAGTCCTACTCTTCCTCATCCCGGTACTTACCTGACTTGTGTATTTTTCTGAAATGTATCCTGGCTTTTTAATGGAACAATCATGAACTAGAAGATCCAAAATACAAAGAAAAAGAAGCATTATCTCTCAGAAGACTGCTATGAAAAACCCCTGCAGGCCCCTGACAGATCCAAGTCTGATTATACTGCTGGACAGAGCTAAGTCAAAGAGATCACAATATTTCGGGTGGGGAGGGGCAGGTTTTGGGCGCAAATTAATATAGGTTCTAGCATAGCTATGGACGGTCACTTGGGGTGGAGAAATATATTTAAAACACACACAAGCTGTACGTCCCTCCTCAGATCTCCTCTATTTCCATTCTTCAATTACCATGGCAATGATTCTGTCTTATAGGTACACTTCCAGTGCCACTGAATAGTTACAGATGACTGGGTAATCGTTGCCTGCATGGAATGGGCATGTTGCTAATCGATGCATATGGAAGTGTCTTGGCATATCCAGACATTAGACATATATTCATGAATCTTTCAGTTGTGCTATTTTGCATAAATATCATCAGACTCATTTCAATATTCCTAACTAGCAAGTGTCTTAGATTATTCTAAACCATTGCTATTAGAGTGTGCTTCAACTGTCCACATCTCTCTTTTCACGGCCTTGGGGAGGTCCCAGTGGTAGCCTGTGACGCTTTTCAGTCGCTACCTCTAGGCCGAGGGAATGATCATCTCCCTTCTCGGCTCTCGCCTTCTCAATGCTGACTGCGGCAGGTATGCATACCAAGACAGTGCGTGTGAGCATTGCATAGTAGTACTTGTGCCCCATTCAGTTTAAATGTCCACGTTCAACACCTGTAATTCTAAACATACAATTTATTTGGTTGCATTTTTGGGGATGGGGGCACAAAAGATGCTTCCCTCCTGGGGTGCAATGTGGTGTAAAACCGGCCCTGCCCGCTGGCTTCACCCTGCGGGGTCGGTGAGGAGCTTTTAAGGGTTGGAGTATGTGGCCTTGATGAAAGGTGCTACGGCAAGCCCCAAGATCCAGGAAACACCTGCGTCCTTTTATGGGCTTCCCGCTTCGGGGTCAGTGAGGACAATTTAAGTACTAGGGGAGTGGCCTTGATGAAAGCTGCTGCGACAAGTCCCAGGATCTAGGAAACACCCTGCAGGTGCCAAACACCTGCACCGTTCCTGCGGATTTCTCCCTGCAGGGGCTGTGAGGAGATTTTAAGTGATGAGGGGTAGGTTGTTGATGAAAGCTGCTACGGCCACCCCCAGGATCCAGGACACCCTGCAGGCACCAAACACCTGCACCCTGACTGTAGACTTGACCCTGTGGGTTTGGTGATGAGATTTTTTAAGTGCTGCGGGAGTGGCCTTGATGAAAGCTGCTACGGCAAGCCCCTGGATCCATGAAACACCCTGCAGGCGCCAAACATCTGCGGGCTTCACCCTGCGGGGTCTGTGAGGAGCTTTTAAGTGCTGGGGGGTGTGGCCTTGATGAAAGCTGCTGCGGAAAACCCCAGGATCTAGGAAACACCCTACCGGCGCCAAACACTGGTGCCCTTACCGCGGGCTTCACCCTGAGGGGTCGGTGAGGAGCTTTTAAGTACTAGGGGAGTGGCCTTCATGAAAGCTGCTACGGCAAACCCCACGATTTAGGAAATACCCTGCAGTGCCAAACACTGGCGCCCTTACCGTGGCCTTCGACCTTCGCGGTCGGTGAGGAGATTTTAAGTGCTAGGTGTTGTGCCCTTGATGAAAATTGCTACGGCAACCCCTAGGATTCAGGAAACACCTTGCAGGCACCAAACACCCATGCCCTTACTGTGGGCTTCACCCTGCGGGGTCAGTGAGGAGACTTTAAGTGCTGGGGCGTGACCTTATTGAAAGGTGCTACTGCAAGTCCCAGGATCCAGGAAACACCCTGGAGTCGCCAAACACCCCCGCCCTGTATGGGGGGGTTCACCCTGCGGGTTAGTGAGGAGATTGTAAGTGCTGGGGGGCGTGTCCTTGATGAAAGCTGATACAGCAAGACACATGATCCAGGAAACACCCTGCAGGTGCAAAACACCTGCGCCCTTACTGCTGACTTCACCCTGGGGGGTTGGTGAGGAGATTTTAAGTGCTGGGGGCGTGGCCATGATGAACGTTGATATGACAAGTCCCAGGATCCAGGACATCCTGCAGGCGCCAAACACCTGCACCCTGACCGCGGACTTCACTCTGTGGGTTGGGTGAGGAGATTTTAAGTGCTGTGGAGTGGCCTTGATGAAACCTGCCATGGCAAGCCCCAGGATCCTGGAAATACCCTGCAGGCAGCAACCACTCATACCCATACCGCAGGCTTCACCCTGCGGGGTTGGTGATGAGATTTTAAGTACTGGGGGAGTGGCCTTGATGAAAGCTGCTACGGCAAGCCCCAAAATCCAGGAACGCCCTACCAGTGCCAAACACCTGTGGGCTTCACCCTGCGGGGTTGGTGAGGAGATTTTAAGTGCTGGGGGTGTGGCCTTGATGAAAGCTGCTACGGAAATCCCCCGGATCCAAGAAATACCCTGCAGGCACCAAACACTGGTACCCTTACTGTGGGATTTATCCAGCGCGGTCAGTGAGGAGATTTTTAGTGCTGGGTGTCATGGCCTTAATGAAAACAGCAACGGCAAGCCCCAGGATTCAGGAAACACCCTGCAGGCACCAAACACCCATGCCCCTACTGCGGGCTTCACTCTGCTGCAGCAGTGAGGAGATTTTAAGCACTGGGGGGCATGGACTTATTGACAGGTGCTACGGCAAGCCTCAGGATCCAGGAAACACCCTGCTGGCGGCAAACACCTGTGCCCTTACCATGTGCTTAACCCTGCAGGGTCTATGAGGAGATTTTAAGTACTGGAGGGCGTGGCCTTGATAAAAGCTGCTACACCAAGCCTCAGGATTCAGGAAAAACCGGGCAAGCACCAACCACTCATTCCCATATGTTAGGGAGAATTCTCATTCTATGGCTAATTTCCCTCACCTAGTGAGTCCTCCAGCAGCTTTGCTGGATTTCTGGAGTTTATTTTTTCCATTTGGTAAGAGTGTGAGCCTTTTTCCCAATCTTACATGTGTTTTGCCATGTGTATTTCTACTGTTTGTGTGATCTTGGGCTCTGGAGCACACCACTCCATGAGACCCACTTTTATGTATGTTACACAGCACTTTTAGTGCAGTAACACAGGGTTGTCTTTGAGACTTCCCTCTGACTCCATTTATCTGGGGCTGACTACTGTCCCCCAGAAACAGGTAAAGTTGCCATTTACTTTATGTAGTCATTTTAAAACTAAAGACCCAGTACACCCCATCTTACATGGAGTACTGGAAAGGGTTAATGCCTATCCCTTTTGTCTGTGCTTCTCTGAGCTTTGTTTTGCTCTTTTAACATTTAGACTTGGCTGGTGGCAGTGGTATCTACCCTAACTTTTCTACCGCGATTATACTATATAAACGTGGTTTTGTTTCAGGCTATTATATTAGCCTCGAACAGAAACCCGCTTGACCAAACACTCTTTCTTTTGGCTCTGGTCAGGTTTGTTCACCATTTCTTTTTGTTAAAGTCCTTCTTGTGTTTTACTTTGCACAGCGAACCAGGTTTACCTTCTTTGTTCACCGTCTTTTGGTGGGCTTCTGCCAAGAAGCCCTCCTCTTGGCACCTGGGTGCCTAGGTGGGCTGTATGTGAGGGAGGGGTGTAGACACCCCTGCACACTGTATCCTAGGAAACCCAAGTCACACTTTGCCATGATTGGCTGGGGTGGTTGTCCGGGCCGGACAACCCCCCTGCTGTGTGATTGACAGCCAGGCTGGGTGAATGGGGAATTTTTGCATAAAAGGCAGGACTCTTGGGCTGGAAGTCAGAGTTGCCACTGGAACTGCAAGGAACCGAAGAGAAGCGGAGAAGAAGACGGCTGCTGCAACTACTGAGTCCCGATGAAGCCCTGCTGCAGTCCTGAGCTATCTACGCTTCAACGACCAGAGAAGATCCAGTCCGAAGTCTTCTTCCCTTGAGCCTGGTGGGATCAACCAGCTCATCTACCACAGCCAGAGGATCCTCTTCGTGGTCGAAATCACTGCACACTGCTGTTGTGGTCCGGATAGCCATTTGAAGAGCCTCTGCTGTTTTAAAGGAGCGCACATTTTATTCACCATCGCTGCTGCTGGGCTCATCCCTGGGTAGTGCAGATCACTCCAGACATCCTCCTTCTTGTCTCCACGACTGAAGCCCCAGGAACTGTGAGTCTTCAGGAAACTACCAGGAACAACTGCCATGGCACCAGCTTCTTCAAAGAATAAGGTACTGTGTCCAGCTTCGAGGAACTAGGGTGAACCCCCTTTTCTCCTCATGAAAGCTTGCCCTTGTCTTCCTTTCCTCTTATAGCTTTTGGTTCCTCTGTTGACAATATCCAAGTACTCCTGGCAACCTTGAATCGTGAACTATCTGACTGTGTGATCCTCGACAACAGGAACCCTGTTCCAGTTGACACTGGCGCAGGCCTATTGACTTTTATCTTCTGGTTAGAAAGTGTTCTCTGATTCTGTCTGCCTTGACAAAAGTAATGCCTATGATTTTTGTCCCCAACTCTCTCGTGGTAACTCAGGTGCTAAGGGTGGTTTTACTCCGGTAACATTTCTTCCCGCGGGTATGCATATCTTTAGTAAGACCGAACTGTCATTACTGTCAAAAAGTGATCGCATATGTATTCCCGGTAACACCTTTGTTTCATAACACCGGTCTGTCAAAACCAAAGGTACTTACCTTGAGTTGTGCTGCACAAAGTGAATTGGTTGTGTGTAGTGTATTTTACATGTGGTTTTAATTTAATAGAAGTGAAGTGTTTTGTGAACAGATGGTTTAAAATAAATGTACTTTTACTTTTTAACCAAAAATCTTGAGTCAGTGTTTGCTTGAGTCACAGTAATTGTAGTCCTTTGTGTAATCTCTACTACTGCTCATTTGCTCTTCAGATAAGTCTGGCTGCTCCGCTACTGCTACCACTTTTAAAGTGTAGTACAGGCTTGTACCAAAGTTGAACTTGTATTACCACTTGTACTCTTAATTGCGTGTAGTGGTCTCTAAGGGCACTGCACAGGATTCTGCCTAACACTGGTGTACAGCGCTGAGGATTTTTAAGTATAGTGATTACACTTAGAGTGCTGCTATTACCTTGGGTCAACTAACCACAAGGCTAAACACCACTAATTCTGTTAACTGAAAAATCATGTCAAATATGGAACACTACAGTGAAGAGAGTCTCTTAAACTATACTGCTGAGGTTCTGAGAACCATGTGTAGGGAAAAGAATCTCTCTGGAAAAGGAAAGAAATCTGAACTGGTTGCGAGGTTAATGGGAAAACAAAGTCTGGAGAGTGGGTCAGAAGGGCCTACCCCTCCAGCAAATGTGGATACTGATGTTTCTGATTCTGAGAGTGTTGGATTAGAAGAAGTAGATGAGTCTTTGTTAGGAAACCCTACAACTCCCTTACCTACTCAGAAAGCACAACCTCTGTCCACAGGGACCCCCACAGGTCCTACACTCACTCCTGAGTTTATTGCTCTGGAGAAAATGAGACTTGAATTAGAAGTGAAATGTATTGATGCACAAACTGCCATGAAACATCAAGAATTAAGGCTCAGAGAAATGGAGATGGCCATGCTCTAAAAATGAAGAAATTGGGGGTCATTATGACCTGGGCACAAAGGGATACCGGGCACCGGTAATGACACCGGTGCCGGTAATCCCTTTGGCCCTATTCCGAGGTCCCTTTGCGGGTCCCTCCCTTAACGCCTGGTTTTACCAGGCGTTAAGGACGGGACCGGAAAGGGATACCGGGGTCAATAACGGTACCGCAATTTGCGCTATGGGGGCTCAAATGGGAATGGGGAATGGGGAATGGCATTTCAAATGGGGACTTACCGGTCCCGCAAAGGGCGGAATGGACCAGTAAGTCCCCATACTGCCAGGTCGGTGGCAGTACCGGTATTGGTGCTAGTCATGGCGCTAATAGCGCCATGACTAGCACCAACCTCGGAATGAGGGCCACTGTCTTTGGAAAATGCTTCTCTCCCAGAGTCTTCTAGGTCTTCCAGCCCTACGAGACCCCTTATGCCAAAGGAAATGATTGGTATGTATGAGACTAAACTTGATGTTTTGGATTGGTTAGCAATGTTTGAATACAATCATGGGATTCAGGGTATCTCAGCGAATTAGTTGATTCCTTGGCTTTTCTCTAGGCTTCCCCCTGTTGCAAGTGATGCTGTAATGGCGTTGGGGGAAGAGGATAAGCAGGAGTATGAGTGTGTGAAGCTAGCTTTGATAGCTAGATTTGGGAAGACCCCTTCCCAGTACCTTAAGAGGTTTAGGACCCCCAAAAAGCATGATGGTACCCCTTGGGCTACCTGGGTGTGTGAATGTTTGAAAAACCTAGATGGTTGGGTTAAGGGTTAACAAAGTGAACACTTATGAAGGTTTGAGGAATCTTGTAATGTTGGAGTCAATCTATGATGCCTGCTCTCCTGAGCTTAGACAGCACTTGGCTGATTCAAAGAAGATACATCCTAAGAAGTTAGCTAAGGCTGCTGACATGTGGGTTGCCAACAGGGCTACTCACAAAGATTCTGGGGCAACTCAGAAGAAGGATGAGGGAAAGCAGTCAAAGAAAGACACCAAAGATAATTCCAATAATTCCAATCCAAAAGAGGGCCCCAAATGTAACCAGGGTAAGCCACAAGGGAAACCGAATCAAGCTAGTGTACCATCTGGTCCCAAACCAGATGGAGGTCAGAACAAACCCCCATTCATTAAAGCATTTGGAAAATGTTTTGCTTGTGGGTCAACTGACCATGTGAAAGGGGATCCCAGATGTAAGGGTAAACCTTCAGGGGTCCACACTGTCTCCTTAGCCTTCTCCCAGGTGGATGAAGTACCTATAGCGAGTGGAAACTTTCAGTTACTGTTACGCTCACCTGGTTCCCACAGGGGCGTCGATCGGACCCGGACAGCTGCGGTCTCCACCAACGTGATGCGTAGTGCCGAGATGACTGTCTGGACTGGCCCCCCTAATCTCGCCTGCTTGATCCGTAGAAGTATTCTCCTTATGTTTTTAAATGATGAGCTCTCCATCCTGCATGGCATGCAGGGGCGCGTAGATACCAGTTACTTCACTGGTTTGGTTTGAAGGTGCTGGAGGAGTTCCGGAGGAATATTGACTCCGGGGTTTATAAAGTTCAAAGAGTTCAATATGTCCGATGATCACTCTTATTCCATTCGCATAGTTTAGCTCGGGTGCTGAGAACTTTCTTGACCAGAAAGCTACTGGATGAAGTTGACCGGTTTCAGGATCCTTCTGAGACAGGACAGCTCCCATGGCTAAACTGGATGCATCGGTTTCAACTATGTATGGAAGCTCAGGGCGTGGATGCTTTAAAACAGGTGCAGACGTGAATTTCGATTTTAGCTCTTGGAAGGCTCTTTCAGCCTCTTCAGTCCACAAAAAACGTTTGTTTTTTCGCAAAAGTGCTGTGATGGGGTGTACAATATGTGAAAACTCAGGAATAAATCTGCTATAGAAATTAGCAAATCCAAGCATGCTTTGTACCCCTTTAACTGAACTGGGTGATGGCCACTTGAGGATTGCGTCCACCCTTCGAGAGTCCATTCAAACTCCTTTTGGAGTCAGGATAAATCCAAGGAATTCAACTTCTGTAAAATGAAAAACACATTTCTCCAATTTTGCGTATAACTTGTGCTGGCATAGTTTCTCAAGAACTGCACGAACGTGCTTCACATGGTCTGATTCTGAGGAGGAGTACACAGACGTCAATGAGTTCACGAAGGACATCGTTCATAAAATACTGGAAGGCTGCTGGTGCATTGCACAACCCGAAGGGCATCACCTGGTATTCGAATAACCCGTACTTGGTGCGAAAGGCAGTCTTCCATTTGTCGCCTTTCTTTACACGTACCAGATGATATGCCCCTCGGAGATCTAATTTAGTGTAGATGCAAGCGTCCTTTACTTGGTCTAGTAATTCGGGGATCAGAGGCAATGGGAATCGGTTCTTAACCGTGATATGATTTAATGCGCGGTAGTCTATGCACGTTCTGAGGTCACCTTCCTTTTTAGGCACAAAGAACAAAGCTGAGGATGCAGGGGACTTGGATGGACAAATGAAGCCATTAGCAAGGTATTGGTCCAAGTATTGTCGTAGGTGAAGGTTTTCGGGTTCCGTAAGGGCGTAGATCCTACTAGATGGAGGTTGTGCACCGGGTATGAGGTCGATTTGACAATCATATGATCTGTGAGGTGGTAAGGTGTTTGCCTGTTCTTTTTGGAAAACATCCTGGAATTCTTGATATTCCTGAGGTAACTGCATGACTGGAGTAGCGACTGTGGCCAGGCCTTTGTTCAAGGGTTTTTCCGGGTAACAGGTGTGTGCACAATCCAGGAAGGTTATTCTCTTCTCTCGCCAATCAATACAAGGATTATGTGTTTCCAACCAAGGTATCCCCAGTATTATTTGGAACTGTGGGGCTTTAATTAAATCAAACACAATAGTCTCTCGATGCCCATCCTGACCCAACAGTGTCATCTCTGCGGTGGAATGAGTTACAGGCCCAGAGGCAATTTCAGTTCCATCGACTGCGGTGATGACATCCGAAGTGGTCTTTTTGCACAGAGGTAGATTCATCCTAGAAGCCAATTCGTGGTCCATATAGTTTCCTATGGCCCCGTTATCAATGTATGCCCTTACTGCGTGCATACGTGATGGCTGCCTTGGATCAATAAGGACCATTGGTATGATGAGGTGCGAGGTCTGATTATCCTTCTTCAAGCTCGGCAAGCGGACCTCTACGCTTGTCGGGCGTGGTCGTTTCCCGAATCAGGCTCTGTTTGATTTCTATCAGCAACTCCGACTACTTTCTTGGACGGTTTTATAGGGCAATCCCGTAGAAAATGTCCTGAGGCCCCACAGTACAGACACAATTGCATCTGCCGTCTCCTTTCTCTTTCCTTTTGAGTCAAGGGTCCCTTAACCCCCCCGCCCGATTTGCATCGGTTCTGATGCATCTGTTCCTTTGGGGGTACCATTGGGTTTAACCAATACCCGATTCTCGAACTTAGCTCGATCAGCCTTTCTATTCTGAAGTTGGTGGTCTAACTGGACCACTAAGTCTATATATTCTGCGCAATCCTGAGGTGGGTTCACAACTTGGGCCAAAACATCTTTGAGTTCACCCCGAAGTCCACGATGAAATAATGTAATTTGTTTTACCTCTGGCCATCCGGTTTCCACCACCAACCTATTGAAGGTTGCGATATAGGTTAGTAGATTCTGGTTACCTTGTCGTAAGGATAAAAGTCCGTTATCCAGGGCCTGTCCCTGTGAATGTCTGGCAAATAGTCTTTCAATTGAAAACCTTGAAAATCCCGAAGAAGAGGGTCATCCTGGTTGACTAGTGGAATTGACCAATCCGCTGCGCTGCCACTAAGGTATGATAGTACAAAGACTACTTTGGCTTGGTCATTTGGAAAAGCTCCAGGTCTGCATAAAAAGTGCAAGCGGCATTGGTTCATAAACACGGCGAACTTTTTCGGGTCCCCAGCAAAACGTTTGGGTGGAGCTAAAGGAATGCTCCCTGGTAGGACCACTTGCACAGGATTGCTCGATGAAACAGGAGTTGGATTCCCCCCGAGTCCAGGTAATGGTGTTTGCCCAGCTTGGTTTTGCAGCAATTGTCTAGCAAGATCATCAGTGCTCTCCTTTGACACAATCAGTTCTCTCCTGAGGGCATTAGTTTCTTGGCGCGCGGAGTGCACTTCTGCCCTAAATTCCCCTAACAATAGGGCTAGTTGGTTGGTTTCTGAGGTTTCCATTACGCCCGGGTGGGGATTTGTAGATTGGCTTTGCGTTCTGTTACACTCACCTGGTTCCCACAGGGGCGTCGATCGGACCCGGACAGCTGCGGTCTCCACCAACGTGATGCGTAGTGCCGAGATGACTGTCTGGACTGGCCCGCCTAATCTCGTCTGCTTGATCCGTAGAAGTATTCTCCTTATGTTTTTAAATGATGAGCTCTCCATCCTGCATGGCATGCAGGGGCGCGTAGATACCAGTTACTTCACTGGTTTGGTTTGAAGGTGCTGGAGGAGTTCCGGAGGAATATTGACTCCGGGGTTTATAAAGTTCAAAGAGTTCAATATGTCCGATGATCACTCTTATTCCATTCCCTTGTGGAATTGCAACTGGTTCAAAAGAATATTGTGTGGAGGCAGCTGATGGCGTTCAGGTAAGAGTCTGTATTACCCAACACTGTCCGGTAAAAGTTGCATGAGTTTAACTTACTGTTTTCTCCCTTTATAAGTGCAGCAAATGAAGATGAGGCGTATTAAAGGGTAATGCCTCCGGTGGTAAATCAGGTAAGCCTATGGTGGTAAGAGATTGTATTTGTCGGCTCTCTTAGCTCACCTTGTTGTTTCTTTTGTTTTCCCCCAGGTGCTGGAGTTCGGCGAAGAAAATGATGGAGGCAGCGCCGGATCGAAAAATGCTGTGAGGACTGGTGAGTATGGCGCGGCGCTGCATCTGGCGATGCGACGCGTGCAGAAATAATGTCCTTTTCAAGTTCGAAGACGTGATGGATCCGGAATCAGGTAAGGATTGAAATAAGGTCGGTGTTCTAACCTTTCCTTCTTGTTTTCTCTTTTGCTAGGAGCTCTGGATTCGAGACGGGCGTGGCTGAAGACTGGATGCTGACTGCAGGCACGGTGAGCGTTACGCTGCTGGATGCAGAATAACGCAAAGCGTGTGTTGCTGATCGGGCGTGGTTTAAATAGCCTCCAAAGTAGTTCCAGGTAAGAAGTTCCCCAGAACCACACCCGAGTAAAAAATAGTCCCTGTAACAAAATAGTCCCATCCAAGCCTCACGTTGGCTTGGATTCAGTTGCAGCATGGTCTGCATGAGGTAAGTAATGTCTATGAGCCTGGCGCATATGGCGCCAGGACTGATTTCTATTGTGAGCCTGGTGCCTAAGGCGCCAGGACTGAACCCAGACAGCCCCTAGCCGGGGCTGCTGGGGTTTTAATAAATATCTGGATGCCTGCTCCCGGGCTGATGGGCTTGGTCCGGATGCCCGGGGGTAGGCATCATGACAGTTACTAGCTGATGAGCCCATTAGAGTCTCAGCTAGTGTTTCTTTAGTGTTCTTGGGTCTTTGGGAACAACAGAACTTAGATGTCTATAACTCAATCACAGATAATACTAAAGAGTATTACAAAGATAGTGTTCTTGTGAATGGTCAGGAGACCCCTGCCATCAGAGACACTGGAGCCAGCATAACTGTGGTTGATTAATGTTTTTTCAAGGTGGAGGATGTTGCTAAGGCACCCAAACCCCTAACCAAGTTAGCTGGAGGCCCTGTGAAAATGGTTCCCCCGTTACCAGCTCTCATCCAGTGCAATGACATGACTGTCAGAATACCTGTAAGTGTGCAAAGTGACGTACCTGGGAGAGTCCTGTTGGGTAATGACCTTAAAACTGTTGGAGTTGTGTCTAGTACCCCCAAGCCTCCCAGCAAAAGGAAACAGAAGCTCACAAGGTCTGCAAGGGAGAGAACCTTGAGAGGCTGTCCTGGGGCTTTGATAGAAGAAGCTATCACCCCAATTCCACAGGACATACTTACTGCTATTGCAGGACAGAAAGAGACAAAGGGGAAAGCCAAGTCTGCCAGCAAGAAACCAGCAAACCCTCCTGTGCCCAGAAGGACATCTCCAAGACTGCCCAAGGTCACACCTGTGACTCCTCCACCAGCTGAGGCTGAGTGTGATGTTCAACCCTGTATGGTTCAACTAGATACTGAGGAATCAGACCTGGAAGAAGACCTTACTCTAGTTGGAGATCTTGACCCTGTTGAACATCCTGAGCTGCAGCCTTTATTGTCAGAAGGTGGACCCAACAGGGCAGCCTTCAGCAGAGGACAAAGAGAGTGTCCTACACTTGAAGGTCTTCGCCTACAGCCAGCTTCTCAGCTAGATGGGAAAGAGCCTGGAAAGTATAGGTTGCACTGGGAAGATGGCCTCTTCTACAGTGAACCCACTGAGTCAACCCCTGGAGACTGCAAAAGACTTGTAGTACCTCTAGTGCACCGACTCCAGTTTCTACAGTTAGCCCACGAGATACCTTTGGCTGGTCACTTAAGTTTTAAGAAGACAAAGGAAAGGGTCTCTCTCTACTTCTACTGGCCTAAGATGGTTTCAGAAGTAGACAAATTCTGTAGGAGCTGCCACACTTGCCAAACCCCTGGCAAAAGTGGAGCCAAGAATGTGGCACCCTTGGTGCCTCGCCCAGTGGTGGGATTCCTTTTGAGAGGGTAGGGATTGACATTGTTGGTCCTCTTGATCCTCCCACATCTTCAGGTAACAGGTTTATCCTGGTTGTAGTAGACCATGCTACTAGGTATCCTGAAGCAATACCTATGAGGACGGTTGCGGCTCAGGCTGTGGCTAAGGCCCTACTTGGTATTTTTACCAGAGTAGGTTTTCCTAAGGAGGTGATATCTGACAGGGGATAAAATTTGATGTCGCACTACCTTCAAGCCACGTGGAAAACCTGTGGAGTCACTTACAGGTTCTCTACTGCCTACCATCCCCAAACCAATGGATTGGTGGAGAGGTTTAACAGAACTATGAAGAGTATGATAGGTGCTTTAGAAGAACCCCTTAAAAGAAAGTGGGACCTTCTACTGCCATGCCTTTTCTTTGCATATAGAGATGTCCTTCAGGAGGGAGTAGGTTACAGTCCCTTCGAACTTCTCTATGGCCATCCAGTCAGAGGTCCATTGGCCCTGATCAAGGAGGGGTTGGCGAGTGCCCCTTCCCCCAAGCCAGTCAGAGTGACTGACTATGTGATAGGTCTCCGGAGGAGAATGTCACACATGATGGCAGAAGCAAGTGACAACTTGAAAACTGCTCACGCTCTGGTCAAGCATTGGCATGACCAGAAGGCTAACATGGTTGAGTTCACTCAAGACCAGCTTGTTCTTGTTATGGTACCTAACAGACAGAGGGCCTTGCAGGACAACTGGATAGGATCCTTCAAAGTTGTGGGTAAACTTGGAGAGGTGAACTATCTGGTGGATTTAGGCAATCCTAAGGAGGCTCCTAGAGTCTTTCACACCAACCGTTTAAAGGCTTATGTCTCTAGACCTGACACAGGAGCATTGCTCCTGGCTTCAGCTCAGGAGGAGGAGGAGAGTGAACCTCTGCCTGACCTCCTCAGAGGTTTACCTTTAGATGAGCAAGTGGAAGGAGTTAATCTGTCTTCCAGTCTAACATCTGACCAGCAGGATGAGTGCAAATTACTGTTGAATCAGTTTGCCTCCCTGTTCTCATTTTCACCAGGCTTGACCCCTTGGGGCCAGCATGGCATCCTCACTGTTGACTGTTTGCCTGTGAAAACCAGGGGGTACAGAATGTCAGACAATGTAAGAACCCATATAAGGAATGAGGTCAACAAGATGCTTGATCTCGGGGTTATAGAACCCTCTACTAGTCCATGGTCTAGCCCAGTTGTGCTTGTACCAAAGGCAGGATCTAAGGAGTTGATATTCTGCGTGGACTATAGAGCTCTAAATGCAGTCACCAAGACTGATGCCCATCCTTTGCCTAGGACAGATGAGCTGGTGGACAAACTTGGTGCAGCCAAGTACCTCAGCACATTTGACCTAACGTCAGGCTATTGGCAAATAGCCCTGACAGACCATTCCAAGGAGAAAACTGCATTCTCCACCCCAGCTGGCCTCTACCAATTTAAGGTAATGCCTTTTGGACTAAAGAATGCACCTGCTGCATTTCAGAGGATTGTCAATCAAGCTCCGAATGGGATGGAGGACTTCTGCATGGCATACTTGGATGACATTGCAATGTTCAACCCTACATGGAAAGAACATATTGATAACCTAGGATATGTTTTGCAGGCTCTTGAACAGGCCCATCTGACCATAAAGGCAAGTAAATGTCAAATTGGTCAGAGCACAGTGGTCTACTTTAGACATGAGGTAGGAGGAGGTGTAATAAGGCCATTGCCTTGCAAAGTACACGCTGTACAAAACTGGGCCACCCTTACTACTCAAACCCAAGTGAGAGCCTTCCTAGGTCTCACTAGGTATTGCAGGAACTTCATAGAGAATTATGGGACCATAGTTTCTCCCTTGAATGTCATCTCCTCTCCCAAATTTCCTAAAAAGGTCAAGTGGAATGAGGAGTGCAATCAAGCCTTTGAAGGTCTGAAGAAAGCCCTTTGTCAAGCTCCACTCCTAAGAGCTCCTGACTACCACCAACCCTTCATTGTACAAACTGATGCTTCTAATGTAGGTATAGGTGCAGTCCTTAGTCAACTGGATGAGAAAGGTAGGGAACACCCCATTTGTTTCATCAGCAGGAAGTTAAAGGATCCTGAGACAAGGTGGGCAACAATAGAACGTGAATGTTTTGCTATTGTATGGTCACTGAAGAGGTTTAGACCATACTTGTATGGATTTACCTTCATTATTCAGACTGACCACCAACCCTTGAGATGGCTGATGCAAATGAAAGGGGACAACCCCAAACTACCAAGATGGTCGATTTTTCCATTGAGCAGAGAGCAGGAAGTCCCCACCAAAATGCTGATGGTCTCTCTAGGATGTTTATCACCGACTAGAGGTATGATATCCATCCAATCCTCCTGTCCCTTAGTCTGGGAGGGCGAGTGTTAGGGAGAATTCTCATTCTATGGCTAATTTCCCTCACCTAGTGAGTCCCCCAGCAGCTTTGCTGGATTTCTGGAGTTTATTGTTTCCACTTGGTAAGCGTGTGAGCCTTTTTCCCACTCTTACATGTGTTTTGCCATGTGTAGTTCTACTGTTTGTGTGATCTTGGGCTCTGGAGCACACCACTCCATGAGACCCACTTGTATGTATGTTACACAGCACCTTCAGTGCAGTAACACAGGGTTGTCTTTGAGACTTCCCCCTGACTCCATTTATCTGGGTCTGACTACTATCCCCCAGAAACAGGTAAAGTTGCCATTTACTTTTTTTATCTTACATGGAGTACTGGAAAGGGTTAATGCCTATCCCTTTTGTCTGTGCCTCTCTGAGCTTTGTTTTGCTCTTTTAACATTTAGATTTGGCTGGTGGCAGTGGTAGCTGCCCTAACCTTTCTACCGCGATTATACTATGTAAACGTGGTATTGTTTCAGGCTATTATGTTAGCCTCGAACATAAACCTGCTTGACCAAATACACTTTCTTTTGGCTCCGGTCGGGTTTATTCGCCATTTCTTTTTGTTAAAGTCCTTTTTGTGTTTTACTTTGCGTGGCAAACCAGGTTTGCCTTCTTTGTTCAACAACTTTTGGCGGGCTTCTGCCAAGAAGCCCTCCTCTTGGCGCCTGTGTGTCTAGCTGGGCTGTATGCGAGGGAGGGCTGTACTCACCCCTGCACAGGGTATCCTAGGAAACCCAAGTCACACTTTGCCATGATTGGCTGAGGTGGTTGTCCGGTCCGGACAACCCCCCTGCTGTGTGATTGACAGCCAGGCTGGGTGAATGGGGGATTTTCGCATAAAAGGCAGGACTCTTGGGCTGGAACTCAGAGTTGCCACTGGAACCACAAGAAACCGAAAAGAAGCGGAGAAGGAGACGGCTGCTGCAACTACCGAGTCCCGGTGAAGCCCTGCTGCAGTCCTGAGCTACCTACCCTTCAATGACCAGAGAAGATCCAGTCCAGAGTCTTCTTCCCTTGAGCCTGGTGGGATCAACCAGCTCATCTACCAAAGCCAGAGGATCCTCTTCGTGGTCGAAATTGCTGCACACTGCTGTAATGGTCTGGATAGCCATCTGAAGAGACTCTCCTGTTTTAAAGGAGCGCACATTTTATTCACCGTCGCTGATGCTGGCCTCATCCCTGGGTAGTGCAGATCACTCCAGACGTCCTCCTTCTTGTCTCCACGACTGAAGCCCCAGGAACCGTGAGTCTTCAGGAAACTACCAGGAACAACTGCCGTGGCACCAGATTCTTCAAAGAATAAGGTACTGTGTCCAGCTTCGAGGAACTAGGGTGAACCCCCTTTTCTCCTCATCCCAGGATTGCCCTTGTCTTCCTTCCCTCCATAACTTTTGGTTCCTCTGTTGACAATATCCAAGTACTCCTGGCAACCTTGAATCTTGAACTATCTGACTCTGTGATCCTCGACAACAGGAACCCTGTTCCACTTGACACTGGCACAGGCCTATTGACTTTTATCTTCTGGTTAGAAAGTGTTCTCTGATTCTGTCTGCCTTGACAAAAGTATTGCCTAGGATTTTTATCCCCAACTCTCTCGTGGTAACTCAGGTGCTAAGTGTGGTTTTACTCCTGTAACATTTCTTCCCGCGGGTACGCGTATCTTTAGTAAGACCGGACTGTCATTACTGTCAAAAAGTGATCGCATATGTATTCCCGGTAACTTCTTTGTTTCATAACACCGGCCTGTCAAAACCAAAGGTGCTTACCTTGAGTTGTGCTGCACAAAGTGAATTAGTTGAGTGTAGTGTATTTTACGTGTGGTTTTAATTTAATAGAAGTGAAGTGTTTTGTGAAAAGATGGTTTAAAATAAATGTACTTTTACTTTTTAACCATAAACCTTCAGTCAGTGTTTTCTTGAGTCACAGTAATTGTAGTCCTTTGTGTAATCTCTACTGCTGCTCATTTGCTCTTGAGATAAGTCTGGCTGCTCCGCTACTGCTACCACTTTAACAGTGTAGTAAAGGCTTGTAACAAAGGTGAACTTGTATTACCACTTGTAGTCTTAATTGTGTGTAGTGGTCCCTAAGGGCACTGCACAAGATTTTGCCTAACACCCTACCGCAGGCTTCTCCCTGAGGGGTTGGTGAAGAGACTTTAAGTTCTGTGGTTATGGCCTTGATTAAAGCTACTACGGCAAGACCTTAGATACAGGAAAGACTCTGCAAGCTCCAAACACTGGCGCCCTTACCGCTGGCTTCAGTCTGTGAGGTTGCTGAGAATATTTTAAGTACTAGGGGAGTGGCCGTGATGTGCTACGGCAAGCCCCACGATTTAGGAAACACCCTGCAGGTGCCAAACACTGTCGCCCTTAACACAGGCTTCACCCTGCGCAGACAGTGAGGAGATTTTAAGTGCTGGGTGTCGTGGCCTTGATGAAAATTGCAACAGCAAGTCCAGGATTCAGGAAACACACTGCAGACACCAAACATCCATACGCTTATTGCGGGCTTCACCCTGCGTGGTCGGTGAAGAGATTTTAAGTGCTGGGGTGCAAGCACCAGTATCCAGGAACCATCCTGCAGGCACCAAACAACTGCGTGCTTACCGCAGGCTTCACCCTGTGGGGTTGGTGAGGAGATTTTAAGTGCTGGGGGGGGTGGCCTTATTGAAAGGTGCTACAGCAAGCCCCAGGATCAAGGAATCACCCTGCAGTAGCCAAGCACCTGGCCCAAACCATTGGTTTTACCATTTGGTCAGTGAGGAGATTTTAAGTGCTGGGGGCATGGCCTTGATAAAAGCTCCTACACCAAGCCCCAGCATCCAGAAAACACCCTGCATGCGCCCAACATCTGCGTCCTTACCATGGGCTTCACCCTGCAGGGTCGGTGAGGAGATTTTAAGTGCTGGGGGCGTGGCCTTGATGAAAGCTGCTATGACAAGCCCCATGATCCAGGATACCCCGCAGGCACCAAACACGCTCACCCTGAACGGGGGTTCACCCTGAGGAGTCACTGAGGAGATTTGAAGTGCTTGGGGCATGGCCTTGATGAAAGCTGCTACGACAATCCCTAGAACCCAAGAAACACCCTGGAGGTGCCAAAACCCTGTTTTCCCACTGCAGGCTTCATCCTGTGGGGTCATTGAGAAGATTGTAAGTGCTGGGGGACATGGCCTTCATGAAAGCTGCTACAGCAAGCCACAGTATCCAGGAAACACCCTGCATGTGCCTTACCCCCGCGCCCTTACTGCGAGCTTCACTCTGTGGGGTTGGTGAGGACATTTTAAGTGCTGGGGGCTGTGTCCTTGATGAAACGTGCTACGCCAAGCCCCAGAATCCTGGAAACACCCTGCAGGTGCCAAACACCCCTGCCCATACCACGGGCTTCACCCTGTGGGGTTGTTGAAGAGATTTTACATGCTGGGGGAGGGGCCTCAATGAAAGCTGCTACGGAAATCCCAAGGAGATTTTAAGTACTTGGGGGTGGGGCATTGATGAACGCTGCTATTGCAAACCCCAGGATCCAGGAAACACCCTGCAGGTGCCAAACACGTGGGCCCTTACTGCGACCTTCTGTGGGGTCGGTGAGGACATTTTAAGTGCTGGGGGCTGTGCCCTTGATGAAACGTGCTACGCCAAGCCCCAGAATCCTGGAAACACCCTGCAGGTGCCAAACACCCCTGCCCATACCACGGGCTTCACCCTGTGGAGTCGGTGAGGATATTTGAAGTACTAGGGGAGTGGCCTTGATGAAAGCTGCTATGGTAAGCTCCACGATTTAGGAAACACCCTGCAGGCACCAAACACTGGCTCCACTCTGCGTGGTCCGTGAGGAGATTTTAAGTGCTGGGGGGGCATGGCCTTATTGAAAGGTACTAAGGCAAGCCCCAGGATCCAGGAAACACCCTGCTGGCGCCAAACACTGGTGTCCTTTCCATGTGCTTAACCCTGCAGGGTCGATGAGGACATTTTAAGTGCTGGAGGGGGTAGCCTTGATGAAAGCTTCTACACCAAGCCTCAGGATTCAGGAAACACCGGGCAGGCACCAAACACGCATTCCCATACTGCGGGCTTCTCCCTGAGAGGTTGGTGAAGAGATTTTAAGTGCTGGGGGAGTGGCCTTGATGAAAGCTGCGATGGCAAGCCCCAGGATCCAGGAAACACCCTGCAGGAGCCAAACACTGGTGCCCTTACCACAGGCTTCAGCCTGCGGGATTGCTGAAGAGCTCTTGAATTCTGGGGGCGTGGACTTGATTAAAGCTGCTACTGCAAGACCTAGGATACAGGAAACACTGTGCAAGCTCCAAACAGTGGCGCCCTTACCGCTGGATTCACTCTGTGGGGTCGGTGAGGATATTTTAAATACTGGGGAGTGGCCTTGATGAAAGGTGCTACGGCAAGCCCCACGATTTATGAAAACACCCTGCAGGTGCCTATGAAGATGAAGGGAGGCATTTGGAGTGGCACAAGGTAAGTTTATTTCAATAGGGGCCCGCCGTGCCCATCCACTCAACATAGCCTCCAACGGTTCACTGGGTCACGCGAACCAAGCTCCGAAAGAATACAAGGAGATTGGTTGCGTGCCCCAACATTCCAAGGACATCTCTACACACCTCCTTCCTTAAAGAAAACAAGAAACCTTTTCAATAAAATTAATGAAGCTAAAATTAACATTACTACTTTAAACGCAGAACAGAGAATAACCACATATGAAAAATGTAAACACAAATATAGCTCCTACGCTTGTATCACGGTGATACAAATAACCTTTGTCAACACCAAAACAATTTACAATTTAGGCACGGATGACCCACACACTCTTTCAATAAGATCCATAGTCTTTCATCCACACAGGTTTAGACCTGGATCTCTGATCACTACCGGAATGTCATGAGCACCTCCACCTTGAACTCTTTCACCGGAACTGTCATGAATACCTCCACCATGGGCACTTTCACTCCCACTTTGAACACTTTCACCCTCTTCATCACTTTTCTCTTTGCTGTCGTGATTAGACTCATTAGTTTCCACTCTCCTATCCACGCCATGTGCCTTTGCAATTTTTCCTTTAGACCAGTCCTCTCCTCCTTCTAATATAACCACACTCTTCCTTACTGCAGAAATTCTCTTAGGACCCACAAATTTGCTGTCCAAACATTTGTTCACCAGTCTAGGATTCTTTATATATACCATATCTCCTACCTTCCACTCACGTTCCTTCACTTACTCATGAGCATCAAAACACATTTTATTTCTCTCCTGGCTCTCCCTGATGCATTTCATTATCTGTTCTCTATCCACTTGAACTACTCCTGCTACTCCCAACCACCCTGGACACAATTTAGTTCCTGGTTCCCTTCCCTTGAGAGAAACAAATGGTGATATCTTTGTCACTGAATGCGGGGTAGTGAGATAATTCCACGTCATTATCTTTAACATCTGCTTCCATGGCTGCTTTACTCTCATGGCTAATTGCAAGCCTTCTTTCAAAAAACGGTTGACTCTCTCCACTAGGCCATTGGCCCTTGGGTGATATAACGCAGTTCTAACATGTCTAATGCCATAACTGCTGAGGAATTTCTTCATTGCCAACGAGACAAACTGAACCCCATTATCCGAAACAAGTTCAGTGGGCACCCCCTCTCTAAAGAAAATGTTCTCTAAGAACGCTATGAGCTCTCTAGCTGTGACCTCTCTTACTGCTTCCCATTCAATCCATTTCGTGTGAAAATCCACCAGCACAAACAAAAACCTCAATCCGTCTCCCAAACCCATAATGGGTCCCATAATATCCACAGCAACCTTAGACCAAGGCTGCTCTGGCACCGTGTTAGGACACAACGGGGTCTCCTTTGTCACCTTAGTTTTGTCACTCATTTGACACTCCATGCATTCCTTCACCCAACTTTCCGCCATCTTGTCTATGTGCGGCCACCAGAAATTTTGCCGCAGTTTCCTCTTCATCGCACCTTCCCCTGGGTGACCCTCATGAGCCAGTTCCAAAAGAGTCTGCCTGATCGACACCGGAGGTACAACACTTCGTCCTCTCCTCAGTCTGCCCTCAAGTATGTTCAACTCCTCCTTGACTTCCCACCATATGTCAAATCTCCTATCCAAACTATTCTTGTGGGGCCATCCCTTCACTGTCCATTCTTTGATCAGCTTGAGCTCTTCATCAGTATCTTCTCCCTGCAACCACTTTTCTTGAGCAACTGCCTCATTAATTTCAGCTACCACCGATTGTTCCACTGTCTCATCCTCCACCATCTCAGTTTTGCTTAAAGGCATCCTCGATAGGCAATCTGCCACAACATTCTTCTTCCCAGGCAGAAAACTCAGGTCAAAATTATACCCTTGAAGACCTAAACCCCACCTCCTTATCCTTGGCGAACCTAAAGCCCACCTTCCACTCTCAAACAACTGCACTAATGGCTTATGATCAGAGCGAACTACAAATCGCCTGCCCCACAAGAAAAATGTAAAATGCAAAACAGCCCAGAACATGGCCAAAGTCTCTCTCTCGATCACTGAATACTTGGACTCTGCCCCCCTCAATGCTCTTGAAGCAAAGGCAATAACTCTCTCCTTATTCTCTTTATCCAATTGTACCAATGTGGCTCCCAACCCCATCAAACTACCATCTACAATCAGAACTGTTTTATCCATGGGATTAAACCTCCCAATAGACGTTGCTTTTCTGATTGCTTCCTTGATACTTTCAAATGCCCTACCACACTCCGGAGACCACTCAAACCTCAACCCTTTTTTAAGAATCATTCTTATGGGGGCCGACACTATAGCAAAATCTTTCACAAAACAATGGTAATATTCTGCAAGGCCTAAAAAAGACCTCACTTGGTCCTTGTCCGTCGGCACAGGGGCTTTTTCCACAGCTTCTACCAAACACTTTTTTGGTCTCACACCCAGTTCATCAATCTCATGTCCGAGATACTCCACCTTCCCCACCGTAATCTTACACTTGTCCCTTCTCACAGTCATACCGGCTTTTGACAACCTTCCCAACACTTGCCTCAAAACCTCATCATGTTCAGACTTAGAATTCGCAAACACAAGCATGTCATCTTGGAACACTACAACATTCTTCACACCCTCTATAACTTTGTCCATCACTCTCTAAAATACGGCCGCTGCCGAGGCAAGACCGAATGGCATCCTTCGATACTTGAAAGTTCCAAAAACTGTAATGAATGCCGTCAAATGCTGGCACTCTTCCTTCAAGGGGATCTGGTGATAAGCCTGAGAGAGGTCAATCACAGAGAATACTCTGGCCTTATCGAGAGTCAACAACTTGTCACTGATTATCGGCAAGGGGTGCCTGTCCACAAGAATGTTCCTGTTGATGTCCCTCATATCAACACAAAGTCTTATATCACCATTTGCCTTGGCTGCCACGATGACTGGTGATAGCCATTCTGAACTCTCACTTTCTTCAATAATCCCTTTCTGTAATAAGGACTCAATCTCAGTCTTTAGTCTCTCTCTCTCTCAGGTTATGAGGTATCGGCCTCACTTTATGCACTTTGGGGACTGCTCCTGCTTTCAAGCGAATCTCATGTTCAAAATCTCTAACCATCCCCAATTCTCCCTCAAAAACTGTTGGGAACTCTTCCTCCCACTTGTCACGAAGCTCAGCCACTGAAACTGGCTCTTCGGCACTTGCTTGTATCCTGATCACGAGTTTGCGCTGTTCCTCCCAGCCTAACAAGGACGAGCCTTCCTGTGTGACAAATACCTCTGAATCACAACTCCTGCCTTTATACTGAATTACTGCTTGGAATTTGCCTAACACGTCTATCTTGACATTTCCATAGGCATATGGCTCTATGCCGTGCTCCTTCAATTCACCCACTCTTCTTTGCAAACAAACTTCAAATGTCTTCCTCGAAATCAAAGTCCATGGAGAGCAACTATCCACTTTCAACGCCACCACTCTTTCGTTCATCATAAATACATCGATTGGTGCACTACATTTGCCGGACACTTCCGAGACTTCCAGCACATGTTTTGCCTGAGTTAGTTGAGCAACATCTGAGTTTTCCTCCTGCTCCGAGATTCTTGCACCTCACCCAATGTACTGCACATGTCCTGATTCTCTACACACTCTGGCGAAATGCCCTTTCTTCTTGCACTTCAAGCAGAAAATGTTCTTTGCAGGACAGAACGTGCTCGTAGAGATATGGCGATTGCTGCCACATTTGTAGCATTTGACCTCCCTACTCAAATTCATTTTCTTGAATGCTCTCACAGCCGCTACTTCACCCTCTGGCTTCTCACTCTTCATCGTGGACATGTATTTGTGGGTCTGTTCCATGCCCCGGGCAATTTCAATTGCTACTTCCAGAGACACATCCTTGGTCAACAACCTTTCCTGTATCTTCATGTTGTTAGTGCAACGTACTACTTGATCCCGTATCAATGAGTCAGTCAGCGCCCCGAATTCACAGATGTGACTTAAGGATCTTAGCGCTGCCACTAAGTTTTCCACTGGCTCCTGTGGTTCTTGAACTCTCTGAAAGAATGTGTGTCTTTCAAATGTTGTGTTCTTTGTTGCCTCAAAGTGGATTTCCAGTTTTCTTTCAGCTATATTGTACTGGTCCATATCCCCTTGCCCCTCTAGTGGGGGCTGAGGCAAGCCATCATAGACACTACGACCTTCAGTGCCCAGGTTGTGCAGGAGAATCGCTTCTTTCCTTCCTGCAGCAAATTTGTCGCCCCCAATTGCCACCAGGTAGGTATCAAAAATCTTCTTCCACCTGTCCCACCTTATGGGCGGTGCTCCCGGCTCAGGTAAGAAAGGCGGGGGCGGGGCCATGCTAGCTGCAGCCATGATGGATGGATAATGTCACTTGCTCCACCCAGCAAACCTTAAGCTTACTTATCAGTCCCACCTGACCACTTTGCAATTGTCTCCTAATTGCCTTCACTTCAGGCTTGCTTGTCAGCAATGCTGACCAATGTTCACAGCACTGTTCCTCCTCTATGCACTTCCCTACACGTTCATGCGCCGTGACAATGCCCGCATAAAGCTCCCTGGCTTCAAATCTTCAAATCCTTTTTTTTTGTTGGGCCGGTTGGGCTTGTTTTCCCTTCGTGCCGAGGGTGGATCCGCTATTCTTCTTGAGTCGCCACCCTGTGTCCGCCCCTGCCTCCCCTCCTCACCTCTTTCGTGTACGGCCAAGGGAATGCAGCAGAGTCCACAGCCCTGCGCAGCTTCAATTGCGGCTCCCGCAGCTCCAGCAGCGCCGCAGCTCCACACAGCACCGGGCCTCCAGCCGTCCGCGCTGGCGAGGCCCTGAAGGGAGGGGCTGGAGTGGCGCTGCAGCCGCTTACAGCGAGTCGGCTTCTCGCTCGTCGTGGACCACGGACTGTCCGAGTGCCGTGGCGGGCCCCCTCACCTCATCACCAATATAAAGATGAAGGGAGGCATTTGGAGTGGCACAAGGTAAGTTTATTTCAATAGGGGCCCGCTGTGCCCATCTACTCAACATAGCCTCCAACGGTTCACTGGGTCACGCGAACCAAGCTCCGAAAGAATACAAGGAGATTGGTTTGCGTGCCCCAACATTCCAAGGACATCTCTACAGTGCCAAACACTGGTGCCCTTACTACGGCATCACCCTGCGCAGACGGTGAGGAGATTTTAAGTGCTGGATGTCGTGGCCTTGATGAAAATTGCTGCTGCAAGCGCCAGGTTCCAGGAAACAACTTGCAGGCACCAAACACCCATGCCGTTATCGCGTGCTTCACCATGCGGGGTAGGTGAGCAGATTTTAAATGCCGGGGGGCAAGGCCTTGAAGAAAGTTTTTAGGACAAACCCCAGTATCCAGGGAACATCCTGCAGGCGCCAAACACCTGTGTCCTTACTGAAGGCTTCACCCTGTGGGTATGGTGAGGAGATTTTAAGTGCTGGGGTAATGGCCTTATTGAAAGGTGCTATGGTAAGCCCCAGGATCCAGGAAACACTCTGCAAGCTCCAAACAACTGCGTCCTTACCCTGGGCTTCACTCTGTGGAATCGGTGAGGAGATTTTAAGTATTAGTGGGCGTGCCCTTGAGAAAAGTTGCTACACCAAGCCCCAGGATCCAGGAAACACCCTGCAGGCACAAAACACCCATGCCGTTATCATGTGCTTCACCCTGCGGGGTTGGTGAGGAGATTTTAAGTGCTGGGGGAGTGTACTTGATGAAAGCTGCTACGGCAAGCCCCAGGATCCAAGAAACACCCTGCAGGCCCTAAACACCTGTGCCCTTACCACAGGCTTCAGCTTGTGGGGTCACTGGGGAGATTTTAAGTGTTGGGGTGTGGCCTTAATTAAAGCTGCTACGGCAAGCCCCAGGATCCAGGAAACCCTCTGCAGGTGCCAAACACTGGCACCCTTACTGCAGCCTTCACCCTGCAGGGTAAATTAGGAGACTTTAAGCGCTTGGAGTCGTGGCCTTGATGAAAACTGCTACGGCAAGCCCCAGGATTCAGGAAACACCCTTCAGGCACCCAACACCCACACCCTTACCGAGGGCTTCACCCTGTCGGGTCAGTGAGGAGATCTTAAGTGCTTAGGGCATGGCCTTGATGAAAGCTGCTACGGCAAGACCCTGGATCCAGGAAACACCCTGCAGGTGCCAAACACCATGTGGGGTCGGTGAGGAGCTTTTAAGTGCTGGGGGTGTGGCCTTGATGAAAGCTGCTATGGCAAGCCCCAGTATCCAGGGAAGATCCTGCAGGTGCCAAACACCTGCGTCCTTACTGCAGGCTTCACCCTGAGGGGTCGGTGAGGAGATTTTAAGTGATGGGGGCGAAGCCTTATTGAAAGGTGCTAAGGCAAGCCCCAGGATCCAGGAAACACCCAGCAGGCGCCAAACACCTGTGTCCTTACCATAGTCTTCATGCTGAGGGGTTGGGGAGGAGATTCTCTGAGGCCAGGAAGAAGGCTTAACAACAAGATGGCAAAAAGAACAGGCGAAAATCTCGTGGCACGGCCATCTTTGACCAGTCGCCACAGTCTGTAGCCAAACGTGGTAAACGTGGTAAAGCTAAAACGAAATTCCACAAAAAGTGGGGAAAAGTCACTGCTGTCACCAGCCCACCTTTAAGCACATCTAGAGTAACCAAAAATCCTCTGAGTGTTAGTCTAGAGCAAAACAAAAATGCACCCCATTGCACTGCAGTGTAAGCTGCTTTGTGCAATGATAAATAGTTACCACAAGTGATACAAAAGGAACCACAAGTAGCAACATAGTGTCATACACCGCTCTTGGAAGTATTGGCAAAGGTGGAGATATACTTAACATGGCGGTCTATGGTTCCACATTGACGCTTTAGTTCTTTTTCAAGATGGCCGCTTACAGCTTATCACTGAGGAACAGTTCTACGCTCTTTGCGTTGTATCGTCTATAGTATCCGCTGCCAGTAGCTGTGTGTGTGTTACAGTTTACTCACGCTCCCTCTCTTCTAACCTCCCTCTTTACTAGTTTTCCCTCTTTGAATCGTGGATTCTTAACCTTCTATCACTCAGGTGCATTTCCGCTTTCAGGTAATTTTGGTTTGTTTTCTTTATTTTCACACTTAGCTTCCCTTTCGTACCTTGTTTCCTAGTTTCTTCCTAGCTGTTGACTCTCTCACTGTTGCCGAGGACCTCCGTCTTCGGTAACCGTGTGTTGCTTTCTGGCCGCGGTTGCCGGTTTAACTTACCTGCTCTTCCGGCGCTGCTGCTCCTTTCTGTTATCCAACACTCGCAGAGTTTGGGACTTCGCTCATACCTTCTGGCGTACAGCATCCGCAAGTGTGTTTCTTCTCCCTTTCTGCCCTTTGCTTACCTTTCGCTCCACGACTGCAGATAGGGACCTTCTCCCTTCTGGAGCCGTGACCTCCTTCTGCATTCCGCTGCTCGCGGCGCCGTAGATTCTTTGTTTACTTTCTCTGTGTACGGTGTCCGTGAACAGCATATCTTTCCTTTCGCTTCTGTCAGATTAGCTTCTTGGAAATTATAGTTACTGTGTTTCTTCCTTTCCCCTTTTCTTTTATTCTTTTTCTCTACTTCGATTCTGGCTTTGCTTTCCCATCTTCTAGTCTTATTTTTCTGAAGATTAGCCCTTCCTTCACTCCCTCCTCTGCAGGCGTTTGAGTTTTGTCTTCAGGCTATCTGTTACCTGAACCATCCATAACATTGGATTACCCAGAGCTATTACAACTCACTGAGGTTCCTCAACTTCCAGAAGAATTGAGACTTTCACGGAACTTAAACCATCTTGAAATCAAGAGTAATCCTTACTTCTGGAGTCCACAAATGCCACGCTATCTACTAGGGTTTTTTACACCAGGAGGCTTTTTCCCTGAGACTTTTGGGGCCTGCTCCCTGGGGTTCACCTGGCCTGGTTGTCATTACCGGTCAAGGTGGCCTCCGAAGGAGCGCGTCCTTATCTTCACCAGAAGAAAGAAAAGAAGCCTGCAGAAGAGAGGAAAGTACAAAGAAATAAAATCTCAGAAACGCTGGACAGTTCAATAGAGGACACAGGTGAGGAGGAGTGTGGGGAATTTACTCCAGAGTTTGAGACATTGTCACAAGAGTAAGGGAAACACTGTTTCCCAGTACTGATAGCCTTAAGGGCATATCAGTTCCCCATAACATGTGAGCAAAGGCCAGTGCAGTGAAGCTTCACTGTACTGCAAAAAGTACAGGTCAGATTAAAAAATGAAAGCTAAAAGTTTGGGGGTTCCATAAAGATGGAGGGAAAGGTGCAGTAAAGAGAATCTTTCCTAACACTCAGTTTAATAAAGTGTAGATATTTTGTAAGTGGCAAGGTTACACACTGATTCTTAAAATCATTAGCATCCCACCTCTGCCACCAGTGTAAAGACTGGAGGGGGTGTCTATTTGTTTGTTTGTTTGTTTATTTTATTTATATAGCGCGCCTGACCCAGGGGTATCTGGGCGCCATTAGTGTAATGTTACATACAGAAGAAATGCAGTTGGAATGGAGATAGTACATACATAGGAGTTATAGACGTATAACAGATAGGTACAAATATGCAGTACGGTAAAAAGGTAATGATGAGAGTTACCAAAGATGGGTGTTATGCATGGCTAGACGAGTAGGCATGACAAGTGTAGCAAGACAATTGTTATGGTTAACAATTGCTGTTAAGTAGCCAGAAAATTATGTTTTTCCTGAAATTGGAGAATACTTGGATGGATTTGATGTTTGAAGGAAGGGTGTTCCATAATTGGGCGGCCATGACTGCGAAGCTGGATCCCCCAGATCGTTTTAAGTTGTATCTTGGGACCACTAGGCAGGAAGTGTCCGATGAACTTGTAGTTCGTGTGGATGTTCTCAATGTGAATTTTTCAGTGAGGTTTTGGAGGGGCTGTGTTGTTTAGTGCTTTAAATGCATATGGTTTTAAGTTCAATCTTTTCTTTTATAGAGAGCAATTTGCATTGTTTCCTAGTTGCAGAGATATGCTCATTTCTTGGTATGTTGAGTGCAACTCTGAGAGCATTGTTCTGTACTATCTGGAGTTTGTTAAGTACAGTCTTGTTAGCGCCTAAGTAGAGTCCATTACAGTAATCCTGTTTGGACACTATGAGAGCTCTGGCTAATATGAGACAACTTTCTGTGGATAGTATGGGTCTGCAGGCTCTTATCAGCTTGCCCGTATAGACAGTAGCTGGGGTGGTCATATTCACTTGTTTGTTTAGGTTGGAGGAAGCATCGCGGTAGAAGCCAAGTGTTTTGACTACTTTGGCAGTTGTGATGTTATTCTCATCTATGTTAAACGTGTTGTAGTTGGGGCTTAGTTTGTTTAAGTTTGTTGGCGAGCCTACAAGGAGTAGTTCCGTTTTATCATCATACAGGCATAGGCCATGGACAGCCATCCATGCCTGAATGATGGTGTATATTTTGTTCATGTGACGTACATCTGTGTCGTACATGCCTGTAAGGGGAATGAGTATCTGGGTGTCATCTGAATAATTAGTGTAGGTGATACCCAGACGGTACAGTTCACCAAACAAAGGCTTTGTAAAGATGTTATACAAAGTTGGCGAGACGCAGGAGCCTTGGGGCACACCGCAGGTGATTGGGATGGGGTCAGCTGCTGCAGATGGTGAAAAGACTTGCATGGTCCTATTATTTGGGAAATATTGTATCCATGTGATGGCTGACTTAGAAAAGTGGGTTGCTGAGGCAAGGTGATCGCATAGTACCTTGTGATCGGCCAAGTCAAAAGCCGCCGACAGGTCCAAGAGGAGCAGGATAGCAAGTCTACCTTTATCTTTGAGATTGTCAACCTGGCTTTTTAGGTCAATAAGGGCGGTTTCTGTCCCATGTTGTGGTCTAAAGCCAGATTGCCGGGTTCCCAGAAGTTTGTTAGTCTCCAGGTAATCTTGGATTTGCAGGTATGCAACTCTATCCAAAAATGAGACTGTGGTGATAGGTCTGTAGTTCGTAGGAATCGTAGGTTCTAGGGTTTGTTTTTTGAGAAGTGGAAGTACCCAAGATTCCGTCAGGTTGCTGGGTACTATGCCACTTGAGAATGAAGAGTTGATTAATTTGGTGCTAAACGGGGCCAGGTCTCTGGCCGCATCTTTGATGACCTGTGCTGGGCAGCTATCACCCTGGCAGTTAGAAGGTTTCAGAGAAGCTATAATTTTTTGTACTTCGGGTATCGATACATTTGCAAATTTGAAACCTTCGTGCTGTGGGGTGAGTGTTTCTGGATAAGACTTGGTAGAGGCAGAGTTGGTAAGTAGTCGTCGTTTGTCAGCTAGTGTAGTCTGTAAACTCACATTTTTGTTGGTGAGAGCATTTTGAATGCTTGTGCACCAGAGTATGTCTTTAAGGCATGAATCAGTGGGTGGGTTGGGTGTCTCTATTTCTCTCAAGATGATGAAGAGTTCTTTAGTACTGGAGCCTGCTTGATTTATTCTATTGTTGTAGGTATCTCGCTTAGTGCGAATAATCTCTTCTTTGTATTTAGTGGCGATGGTGGCTAGATTGGTTTTGTTCTCTGATGAGCGAGTATGTTTCCAGATATTTTCAAGTTTTCCTTTTTCTGCGCGGAGCGCTTTCAGCTCAGGGACAAACCATGAGTTCACATGGGCTCTTGGTTTCCCTTTGCGCATTTTGAGAGGAGTGACTTTGTCTATTGCTTCAGCCATAGAGGAGTTATATGCGTCTACAAGAGTGTTGGGGTCGTTCGTGTTAAGGAAAGCACTTAATGTGGGGATTACAAGAGGCATGATTGCCTCAGCAGTAATATTGCATTTGCTTTTTGTAGGGCACAGTGGTACTATTGGGCTGGTTTTGTTGGGTGTTTTGCCGGTGTTAAACTCAAAGGAGATAAGGTAGCGGTCAGTCCAGGTTTGCGATAGGATTTAGTTTATATAAATATTGCAATTTAGATCTGCTACCCAGTCAAGGGTCCTTCCTTTCTCGTGAGTTGGTTGGGTGATTTTTTGAATAAATCCATGTTCGGCCAGGGCATTAGCTAGAGAGGTTGCTGGGAGGTCATTATGGTCATTATAGCCTAAGTTGAAGTCTCCTAGGATTAGGTTTTGCGAGGTAGTTTTGATGTTGTCAGAGAGTAATGTCATGATGTCCTCCTCGACTGAACCTATGGGCCCTGAGGTTTTTAGATCAGATGGATTGTAATGGTACTTTTGTGCGAAATTTGGAGTTTGGCTGAGAGGATTTCACATGAGGAGAGAGGAGGAGGGGAGGCTATTCTAATGTCTAGCGAGTTTTTAAAGATGAGGGCAATACCTCCACCTCTGGAGATTGGTCTGTCAACTCTAATGATAGAGTAATTGTTTGGGATTGCTAGTAGAAGTGAGGGGCCGACTGCAGCGTGCAGCCAGAATTCTGTAACTGCTAGGAAGTCTAGGTTGTTGGATAATATGATGTCGGCTATGTCAATAGCATGAGCTACTACTGACCGTGCATTAATTAAGGCTCCTTTGATGGTTTGCATGGGGTTGTCAATTATGATATTACCGGATGTGACTTGTTTCTGGTTCTCATTATGTCTGAGATGTGTGAGATTGGTGGCAAGGTGTCCCTTGGGGTAATTACTTGAATTTTTAGAGTCAGATTTGCTATGGTTTCTATTGTGTGCAGGCTGATAATGTGAGGGTAGCCTTGTGCAGAGTCTATGATTTCTGTCCCTAGAACTAGGGCAGGTAGTCAATGAGTCAGTCGTGTGAGTGAGAGCTGACACCTTTTTATTCCTGAGGGCGTCTGTGTGTAGTTTAGGTATGAATGTGGTGGGCTTAATTGTGGCATCTAAGAAGTTGTTATTCAGTGCTGGTAGGAACCGTGTTGCTTTGATCCTAGAATCTGTGATTTTGGTAGGGGTCATGTTGGGATGCGACTGAAGTTCGGTCGGGTGTGCCAGATACTGATTATGGTGAGCGCAAATAGTAAAGGCAGTGTGGTGATCATAGTGCGCTTATATGGTGGTGGCTGCATGCATTTTAGAGAGCGAGATAGGTTCATAGCGTAGGCTCGTGCTTAGGTGGAGCTTGGTACTGTATGCAGAGGGGACATAATAAGGTGGATGGAAGCTACAGGGGACTTGATATGTGATGTGGGTCAATTCCCAGTAGTGACACTGTCAGCGGATAGGCCTGGCTAGAGGCGATAGGTGTCTGACATAGGTAGCGTGGGCTGATGAGGGCTAAAAGAGGGCAGTATGCAGAGCTGACAATAATAGCATGGGCACATAAGGGCAAATGAAGACAGGTTAGAAACCATAGCATAAGCCCTAAATAAGCAAGCACAGCAATGAGCAACAATGGCGCCGTGGGCAAAGAAGACCGGCTGGAAGCAGCAGGCGGTTAATAATAGTGTGGGCCTGTTAATGGCAAAGTACAGGTAACAATAATATCATGGCAGATAATGGCATTTGAGGCAGGTTAGAAATCATAATGTAAATCATAAATATGCAAACAAGCAGTGAGTAGCAGTGGCGCCGTAGGCAGAGAGGCCCGGCTGGAGGCAAGCTAGTAACAACATGGGTTTATTAACGGCAGTGTATAGTGTTAGCATTAAACAGCGTGACAAATAAAGGCAGTTGAGGCCAATCAGAAACCATAATGTAAGCCATAGAAGTGCAGGCACAGCAATGAGCAGTAATGGCACCGTAAGCGGAGACATTTAGCAGTCTACAGGACTCCACTAACTCAGTCAACAGACCTAATTCTGGGGAATAGCGCTGAACATTCTAAAATCGTTAATGGGTCCGCGCAGAGAAGAAGTGTCCTAAAAGCAGTCTCAAATGTCAATACAGATGTGTGTTAGGTACGGCACGGCAAAGCGTAGCACGTGCATCATTCAAAGCGAAGGACACTTGTTGCGGTGCAGCGGGCAGCAATATAACATAGAATAACAGGCTTCACAGTGAAGCAGCTATATATTCAAATTAGTAATGCAGCATTACAGTTCCAAATATAGCAGCCTAGCAGGCAGTACTTCTGTACTTCTGCTCTCTATATGGCAGTGCAGAGGCACAGAGCACCTCACCCAAAATTCTCTATTTGGTATCGTGGACAAGCAATCAAGGCTTAAGCTCTCAGGAGGTGATGCGGGCTGGTTCTTAAGTACAGTGTAGTCCCCAAGCACCCACAGAGGAATGTCCACCCACTATGTTAGTGAAAACACAGTCTTTATATAAATAAGGTTCACGTTATATACACAATCACAATAACAAAATTTGTACTCTGATAATTCTAAAATGGTAAATGTATAAAGGTACTATGTGGTACCACTATTTCTCTGATTCCATTAAAATGCTCAACTGTAGACAGTTCAAATAGCATGCAAATCAATATAGCAAAAGGTATCTACCATAGACTTAGGAGGAAAGCAAAGGTTTAGACAATTGGCAGTTTATATAAATATTGCAATTTAGATCTGCTACCCAGTCAAGGGTCCTTCCTTTCTCGTGAGTTGGTTGGGTGATTTTTTTGAATAAATCCATGTTCGGCCAGGGCATTAGCTAGAGAGGTTGCTGGGAGGTCATTATGGTCATTATAGCCTAAGTTGAAGTCTCCTAGGATTAGGTTTTGCGAGGTAGTTTTGATGTTGTCAGAGAGTAATGTCATTATGTCCTCCTCGAATGAACCTGTGGGCCCTGGAGGTCTTTAGATCAGATGGATTGTAATGGTACTTTTGTGCGGAGTTTGGAGTTTGGCTGAGAGGATTTCACATGAGGAGAGTGCAGGAGGGGAGGCTATTCTAATGTCTAGCCAGTTTTTAAAGATGAGGGCAATACCTCCTCCACCTCTGGAGATTGGTCTGTCAACTCTAATGATAGAGTAATTGTTTGGGATTGCTAGTAGAAGTGAGGGGCCCACTGCAGCATGCAGCCAGGATTCTGTAACTGCTAGGAAGTCTAGGTTGTTGGATAATATGATGTCAGCTATGTCAATAGCATGAGTTACTGGAGACCTTGCATTAATTAAAGCTCCTTTGATGGTTTGTATGGGGCTGTCAAATATGATATTACCGGATGTGACTTGTTTTTGGTTCTCATTATGTCTGAGATGTGTGAGATTGGTGGCAAGGTGTCCCCTGGGGTGATTACTTGAATTTTTAGAGTCAGATTTGCTATGTCCCCAAGCACCCACAGAAGAATATTCACCCACTATGTTAGCGAAAACACAGTCTTTATTACAGACCCACGTTAGAGGCTGTGTAGTTATGGTTAAGTTGCTGTTTCCATAGGAAGAGCACCTTTTTGGGCGGCCTTTAACTCCGCTCCCCCTTTTGTTATTGGGGGGTCCCAAAACGTCTTTTTTTCACATACACTGAATGGGGGAATAACTTTGCGCACGCGTATAGGTCAAACCGCTGGACGGATTTTCACCAAATTTGCGGCAGGGGCAGGGGCTTGGCAGGGGCTTGGTCCCAAAAGTGTGCTTTTGTAAATTTGGTGACAATATGTCCAGTAGTTTCCTTTAAAACGACCAAAAAATAGAGTCTTGGGTGCATGGCCGTAGGCCATACTGCCAAGACGCTAGACCCTGGCCACAACCACCGCAGCATATCGCAGTTATATCTACACCTGTAGTCTCGCTTGTTGACCAGGTGTTTATGGGGAGGGACTAGAGTCTTGGATGCATGGCCAAAGGGCATGTACACAAGATCAAAATTGTACGTAGAGAATGTATAAGGCACTATGAGTGCGATATGCTGTGGTAGTTGTGGACAGTAAGTAGAGTCTTGGCTGCATGGGTGAAGGCCATGCACCTGAAAACACAGTTATAAGCACTGCAGTTATAAGCCACTATGGGTTTCATATAATGGACACCCATGCATTCACATATATATGGCCTTACACCTAAGACTCTAGCCTCCGGCCACAACCACTGCACCATATCACACCTATAGATACAACCGTAGTGTCAAACATCAATTTATATGTAGTGGACTTACAAGCCACAATGGGTGCAATATGCTGTGGTGGCCATGGCCAGGATGTAGAGTTTTGGGTGCATGGCCTTTTTATAAGCAGTGAAGTTATAAGGCACCATGGTTTTCATATAGTACATTGATTGTGGGCAGGATGTACAGTTTTGGCTGCATGGCTGCAGGCCGTAGGCCGTGCACCATACTTTCAAAACTCTAGGCCCTGTCCACAACCACCACATCATGGCACAGCAAATATATATATTATATAAATAAATATCAAAGCATAGCATAGCTTATCGCTCAGATGGTTCTGGGGAGGGTGTACAGTCTTACTTAAGGAACTTATAAGCACTGGAGTTATAAGCCACTGTACACCCATACATTTGAATATCTATGGCCATACTCCCAAAACTCTAGGCCCTGCCCCCAACCACTGCAGCATATTACATAGCCACGGTAGTGGCTGTGAACATATGGTGAAGTTGCTGTTTCATTTGGAAGAGTACTTTTTGGGTGCCTTATAACTATGCTTCCCCACTGACGAATACTCAACAAACTTTGTACGAAACATTTATTTGCCAGTCTGAATTTCTTTGGAAAGTATGGTGATGTTTGGTCCAGGGGGGGAAAAGTTATAGGGGGGTGTCCCAAAATGTCTCTTTTCCCCATAGACTGAATGGGGGAAAAACTTTGTGTCCGTTGACATGTGGCGCTTTCAGTGATTGGTTGTGGAACAGCGTGAAGTACGTCATCTTTCTTCGCTGCCCCAGCCACTTTGCAAAAAAGTATGTGGTGCACTCTGATTTTCTTTGGAAAATTCTATGGCCTTACACCCAAAACTCTAAGGTGTGGCCACAACCACTGTAGCATATCACAGCTATAGATACACCCGTAGTATTAAACATCAATGAGGTGGTTGTGGGGAGGGCCTAGAGTGTTGGGTACATGGCCAAAGGCCATGCACCCAAGATCACTTTTTTTTTTTTTACTTTATTTGACTGGACAACACATCACAACAGCAAGGGATGCACACAGTGCGACAGCAAGATGCAATCAACATGTTAAATACAGTACAAATGCATGATGGTTACTTCATATAAGCTGGTGGTCAGGGACCGGGTGGCATCACAGAGAAGGGTCAATAGGTCTAGCACTTTGGGCGGCATCAGGGGCGGGGATGGTGGGGACGGAGGTATCAGTATCAGAGTCCGAGTTCATAGAGGATATGTAACTACGAAATTTCCTCCATATATCCCTAGGTTTCGAGTGTAGATGCTGCATTGCGCCCCAAGACTCCTCGGTGTCCGATGCCCAAGTAACAGCCCGAGCCATTGTGTATGAGTAGGTGCTCTAGGTTGGAGCCAGGTCATCAGAATGCAGTGCACAGCTAACAGCATGCAGAGCCCGGCAAGTTTCCTAGAATCTCGCCCCAGTTGTGGGAAGTCATGAAACAGGCAACGTAGAGGAGAGGGGTCTATAGCCTGATGTATAAAACTAGACAGTGTCGAACATACTTCTGACCAAAATTGTAATAGATGGGAACAAGACCAGATCATATGAATGTATGTCGCCTGCTCAGAGCCACATCTGGGGCAGTTGGGAGGGTGGTCACTGAATATATGGTGCATCCTGCTCAGAGTATTATGATATATGTGCAACACCTTAAATTGTATTCATTTAAAACGGGAGTTGAAGGATAAATTATGGGTGCGCGCACACATCCGGGACCAGCGCTCATCTGTTATTTCCAACCCCAGATCATCCTCCCACCGTCGTCTCAGTTTGGTAAATGAGGGGGCTGCTCTGGTCTACAGTAAAGTATAAAGCCTAGATACCTTTCCCCTCGAGGAGTCGAAGGAGCATAACTCAGATGTTATGGGCTTGTCTTGTGGTACCATAGGGAAATTAGGATATTTAGTTTTAAGATTCTTCCGAAGAGAGGAGTACTGCAGCCAAACCGATGGTTTCCGTTTTAGGGAAGGAGGAAGGTCCGACCATTCAAGAAAGTTACCCTGTACATACACATCTCATAGTACCCTGAAGCCTGCGTCGGCCCAACGGGATACAATGGATTGTGAAACGCGTGGGATCTCCGGAAGGAAATTCCAGAGCGGAAGATCCCCATGGAAGTGGTGGGACGTGTCTAACAGCTTCCAGAGCTTAGTGAGGGCTAGGGATGTACTAGCTACTGGGTCTGCTGAATCAGGGTCCGCCGGAGTGGGTTTGAGGATGAGAGAGCAGATTTCGCGGTCGCTGACTGTTAGCTTCTCCAGCCAAACATGGAGTGGTGGGTCCGTAGTGTTGAACCAGTGGGACGTGAACTGGGATTGTGCAACGAGCCAGTATCAAAGGAAGTCCGGAGCGCCGAAGCCTCCGCACTCCATAGGAGTGGTTAATGTTGTTAATTTGAGTCGGACTGCACCGGAGTGCCACAAAAAGGCATTGATTGTGCCGCGTAGTGTCCGGAAGAAGTCATCTCCCGGCCATATAGGAAGATTTATGAAGCGGTAAAGGAGCTGAGGTAAAACCACCACTTTAAGCATACCTATACGACCTGCTAAGGAGATAGGAAGGTTGGTCCAGCCTGCAGTTTTAGTAGCTAGGCTCGTGAGATAGCTTCGATAATTATCCTCTCGCAGCATTGCGGTGCGCCCCGAGATCATCACTCCGAGATAAGTGAACCTGGACTGAGCCCATGTGAACCCCATTAGGTCAGAGGGGGGTTGTGTGCATTCGGTTAGTGGGAACAAGACAGATTTCGAGCAGTTCACCTTAAGTCCGGATATGTGCCCAAAGCGGACCACGTCCTCCAGGATTGGGGCAAGGTGCCCATCTGGAGATCGGATATACAGGAGGGCATCATCAGCATATAGGGAGACTATATCGGCCTGGCTTGCCGTTCGCAGCCCCCTGTGGGCATGCGTTTGGTGTATCATGTCTGCAAACGGTTCCATTGCTATAGCGAATATTAGGGGAGAGAAGGGGCATCCGTGCTGCGTTCCTCTAGCAATTTGGAAGGGAGGTGAGTACCTGTCCTCCGTGCAGATTCTAGCTGATGAGCTTGTATAAAGTAGCTTAACCCAGGCCCGAAAGTTGGGACCAAACTTGTATTTCTCCAGGACACGCCATAGGTACTCCCATGACACCGAGTCGAATGCTTTCTGCATATCTAGGGAGGCCGCTACTGCTTGCACTTTAGGGCCAATGCTACTGATCACATTGAATAGGCGCCTAAGATTAAGGGATGTGAAGCGGCCCAGGACAAATCCTGCTTGGTCGGGGTGGATAATATGAGGAATCAGTGAGGCCAGGCGCATGGGTAGTAATTTGGCATAGATTTTAACATTGCAATTAATCAATGAAAGGGGACGGTACGAGCCGCATTGGGTGGGAGGTTTGCGAGGCTTGAGTAGCACCGTTATCATTGCTTCCCAGAGCGTAGGAGGGAGTATGCCGTTTTCACAGGATTCTTCCCATAGAGCTAATAGGTGTGGGACCAGAAGGGGTTTAAATCGTTTATAGAGTTCCATGGGGAGGCCATCTGGGCCGGGGGCTTTGCCAGATGCCAGTAAGACTATGGCCTCTGAAAGTTCTTCAGGGATGAATGGCCGCTCAAGGGGGATACTAGCATCAGTAGAAAGGACGGAAAGAGGGAAACTATCTAAATAGGAATCGATCTCTGGTATCTGGGCAGTGTCTGCTTTTGAGTACATGGAGCTGTAAAATGTAAGGAATTCCGAGTTAATTTCTTGTGGTGATGTAGCCAGTGTACCATCAGGTCTCTCCATTGCAGGTATATTGGGGGCTCCGAATTCTCTGCGTATTAGTCTGGCAAGCATACGGCCTGGTCGCTCTCCTTCACCATACTTCCTTGCAAGATGGGGGCCGTCAAGAAATTTGACCTCGCGTTCGGCCAGATTGCGGAACCCGTCCAGTTCTGAGCCCAATTGCGCTAAAGTCGCAGGGGAAGGAACCTGGGCATATTGAGTCTCGAGAGCGGAGAGGGCCGCCTCGGCTCTCGTAATGTCAGCGCAGATTTCTTTCAGGATCCCAAGTCCCTTGGAGATGGCAATACCTCTGACGTAAGCCTTGAAAGATTCCCAGAGCGTGGCTTGTGAGGATACGGAATTAGTATTAATTTCAAAGAATTCCTCAATGGAGGATTACAGTTCACATCTGAAGACCAGGTGAAGTAGGGAGTGGGGATTCATTTTCCACCGCCTGGGACTGTCATAGTCTGGGCCCCAGTTCAGGGAAATGACCACTGGCGAGTAGTCAGAAAGAGTGCTGGGGAGAATTGAGAGGTGTGATGGAGATCTAATCAAGATATCTGATATGACCCACCTGTCTATTCTGGAATGGGAGTCATGTACAGATGAGTAGTATGAGTATGCGCGTGAGTCGGGGTACATGAGCCGCCATGCATCTATTATCGATAAGTGGGGAAGCGTTTTTAGAATGGAGCGGGCAGCTCTGGAGAGCTGGCGGGGTTTGGAACCCGATCTATCAAGATTGACATCTAATATGGTATTGAAATCTCCCCCCCATAGGATGGGGATAAGAGGAAACACTTCTAATATAGAGGCCAGGTGTAGATAAAAGTCTGGATCATCAATGTTTGGGCCATAGATGTTCAATATGGCTACCTCCTGATTTTGTAGTGTGCCTCGGGTCAGTACATACTTGCCCTCCGGGTCCACCCACGAGTGGGTGCAATTAAACTTCAGACTTTTGTGAATTAAAATTAGAACGCCCCCGGCTCTGGGTGGAATAGTTGGTGTAATATCTGTGGGGTCCCCAATGTTTAGCAAATTTCTCAGCTTGCTTGGAGCGGGCATGGGTCTCCTGTAAGCATAGAATTTTAACGCCATGGCCTTCTGCATACAACTGTATTTGTCGCATCTTTTTATGGTTACCCAGACCTCTCACATTCCAGCTCATAAACGTTAGAACCTTATCTGAAATTTGTATGGGGATGTTGGTAGAAATTTAAACTGTGATGGGGTGGCGGCCAGATCCAACCCGACCAGGGCGAACTCAGCGTTTTACATGTATAGCCACACCGCGATATCGCGACATATGTGATGCCCCTCATGGTTGTCAAGCCCTTTTTAACATAACTACCTACCCCCCCTGTCCCCACTCACATCCCTCCCCCAAACAGAGGAATGATATCCCAGCATAACCACAACAACACCCAGATTAACGGCATCAACGTCTGGGGGCCTGAGAGCTGGCCTGCCAGTGCTACTTCGGACTGGGGGTTATAAGGATATAGGTTCCTCAAGACACAGTAAACCAGCATGACCCATAAGGACCACATTAGTCAAGGATCATTTGCACAAAGGAGAACAAAACCGACTAGTAATACATTCTTATGGGGGATTGCCTCAACTGAGCCTGTAGCAAAACACGGGCCTATAAACATTAGGGGCTTGGTTAGAGACAGAAGAGCAAAATACAGGGCCACCGAAGTGTCAAGAAGTTATCCAGGAAACGTTTAATCGATAAATTGTGAGGCCTCTTCCGGGATCGTGAAAAAGAATGTTTGGTTAGAGTGCTCAATTCTTAGCTTTGCAGGAAATAGCATGGAGTATTTAACCCCCAAGTCTCGAAGTCTCTTTTTCACTGCCGTGAAGGTTTTGCGCTCCTGCTGCAAAGCAATGGAAAAGTCTGGGTACAGATGGATCCTTGCCGCCCCAAGAAGTAACTCCCCCTTGGCCCTGGCTGCCCTCAAGAGGGCATCGCGGTCTTGAAAATTTAAGATTCTAGCTATAATGGGCCACGAAGGTGCCCCCGGTCTGGGCTTCGCAACCAGGGAACGGTGAGCTCTTTCAACTGCGAACTGCGGGGAGAGTTTGGGGGCATCTAAAAGTGTTAGAAGAATGTGCTCCACATAGTCCTCCATGGGCTCATTGATATTGTCCATCCCGATTATACGTAGATTATTACGCCTTGAGCGAGATTCGAGATCGTCATTCTTCTTTTCCACTGCCAACACTCGATTGGATAGTGTGGACACCACAGCTTCGAGGGAACCCAATTCCTCTTCACTGGCCCCCATTCTTGTTTCAACCTCAGCCACACGACCATCGGTCTTCTCGATATGGGCTTTTATGGAGGAGATAGTGCCGTTCATATCATCAAGCTTGGTGTGCAATGTGGTGAACCCCTCGCGGATATATTCCAGCATCTTCTGCGAGTCATCTGGAGCAGGTGAGCCCTAGGTGGTGGGTGCCTCCTCCAGGGCTTCGACTGCCGGCCTAGCCGAGTTTTGGAAAACATGTTTAGTGAACTCTGTTTTTTCCCTGCACCAGCACCCTTAGTCATGGCGTGCGTGGGGTAGGATTCCAAGGGATATAGGCAAGCATGAGTGATCAGTAATCTTGTCTTGATGTCAAAACGATTGTTGCAGGGGGAATACCTAGATAGTTGTTAATGCGGATTGCAGGGGTGAGTTGCAGCGGGCTCCGCTGCTTAAATCTGGTGTCGGCCCTCTCTGAGGCTTGTCAGGGTGTCCAATGACCGTTATTTCTTAACTCCAATCCCCCCAAGATCACATTTATACGTAGTAAAGTTACATGCCCCAATGGGTACGATATGCTGTGGTGGTTCTGGCCAGGACGTAGAGTTTTGGGTGCATGCCAAGAACAAAGTTAACTAGGGTAATCCCGCCTCTGTATATTATGTTCGAGCCATCTGGCTCAACTATTTGCTGCTTTTCACTTTAAATATGTTTATTTACTTTCTTTATCATTATTCTTTATTTTATTTTTTAGTTTTAGGTTTGCTTTGGCATTCCTCTTACCCATTTAGTGGTACGAGATTTAGGGCATTCTTTATAGCTTGACTTATGACCCCTCATTATTTTATATCTCACGGCGTGACGTTGGGTTTAATTAGCCCCTCAGTGTGGGGCTTAGTAAAAGTTCCATCGACACTTTTGCAATTTATCCCTGGTCACCGTTTTCAGTTTCTAGTCCTATTTATTTGTCTATGTATGGGCCTTGCATATAGACACCAGTACTTTAGACTACCAGGTGTCCTTTCTCTGTTTCTATGGACCTACAGTCGGCGCGCGTACACCGCTTTTCCCGTGCTGGGTTATGCGGATGACATAACACCGCGGACACGGGGTGTCAAGTGGAAGGCTTTCTACAAGTCACGTTCGGCGCCTTTCTCGCAGAGTTGAGCAGCGTTTCCCAGGTAGGCGCCGCATTTTAAAGTTACGAGTCATCATGCCCGTATGCCCGATATATGGGGCATGTTGCTAAGGGCATGTACCACGCGCTTTATGTAAACACCCATGCATACGGCTCTACACGTATTTCCAAGCTGTGAAATGTTCATTAACTATGAGCGATTAGCACGTATAGATCCTCTATTCATGATTGCATAGCCAAGTCAATCTGGCTTTTTCTGTTCCTTTGTCTTCAGCCTAGGAACGATTACGGGAGGACGCCCGACTATATAGTTTCCCCGGACCACTGAATTTGGCTACATGGACGTTTGATCCACATGACAGTCAACAGAGGCATACCCATTGAGGGCACACCCAGCCTCCCCATCAAGGTGAGCATGGGTGGGGCTCCTTGCAGGGCTCAGGGTTAGATTTGTAGTCCATTTTGGGTCGCTATCTCCCCCTTCGACCAGGGTGTCATTGTTCTATGCTTTTCTTGTCCCTATGTCTGCAGACCAGGAGGTTCTTTTCCCTTTATGCCGCCTCTGTGGTAGCAACTTCACTCCTGGAGGACCGTTTCTTTTCTCTAAGTAAGTTGAGGGCCCATTCAGCCCCTTTCTCCTCTCTTTTTCTATATATACAGTGCCTTGGGGTACTACGGGGTCTTTAGCCTTGGGTTCGGTCTTTTGGGGCACTCGACACACCGGTCTTTGGGCACAGGACCACCACACACAACCTTGTTGGGGATCTTATTTCATTGGTTGTTTTAATTTTTCTCTTGCCCTTCACCGTTTTTAGGTGGAGCGTGCTCTCAATGTAGATATCACCACACTGGGTAGGTGTTGGTTTTGTTTTTTTCTCTGTACACAGTAGTTTGGTGTTGCGTTGGTGGAGGTTTTTTCTTTTAGCCTCACGTTTCGATAATATCATTTCTTCAGCAGCCGTTTTTTTAGGCACTGATTTTACAACATGTTTTTATTCATTTGATAGTAAAGCTAAATCTTTATCACATCTACAGAGCTCCATCTCCTTTGGGGTCCTGACGAAGGCAGTATAACTGATGTCCTGCCGAAACGTCCTTTGCATCACTCTGTACCAACGAGTTATGCTATGTGGTTCAACATCGCCACTATGGACGTCGACCTGGGATGTGTATTTTTAGTCAAGTACAATTTTTGTCATGCATAATCAATTTTAGAATATGTATTAGGTGACACTATGTTTTGGAGGATTTCTATGACTTATTAGCCAGATAGGGCCAGGAAGACAGTGGTTTGTGCCCTCTTTCCTCCATACTATGGAATTGTCTTTGTGTCACTTTTTGTTTCATGATTAAATCACTAAAATGCCATCAGATGTATATATACATCTCCCATATTGATATATGTATTCATGTGGCTTTTTTTAAATATTTTTGTGTAAACGTAGGACCAATGGCCTATGTAATAAATTATTACTTTTTTGTACAAAATGACAAACACTGTGTATTATATTTTACATTCTGTGTGGTGATTAAAACAGCATATGGAATGGGACCTAGTATGAGCTAAAACTGGGCTATCAAATTAGTTGCTGAATGGTTCATTCGGGGGAATCCCCTACGTGTGTTCATCTTATTACTCATTTGTCCCCTGTATGCCTTTTGAGTATTCTTCCCTTGTGTGGTAAGAACAAAGTTATAAGCACTGAAGTTATAAGGCAACATGGAATTTATATAGTGCAGTGGTTGTGGGCAGGATGTAGAGTTTTGGGTGCATTGCTGCAGGCCGTAGGCCGTACGCTATACTCCCAAAACTCTAGGCCCTGGCCAGAACCACCATATCATATGACAGCAATGCATACACCCGTAGAATTGCTTAGTGGTCAGATGGTTCTGGGGAAGGTGTACAGTCTTGGGTGCATGGCCAAGGGCCATGCACCCAAGAACGACCTTATAAGCAGTGGAGTTATAAGACACTGTACACCCATACATTCGAATATCTCTGGACATACATCCAAACCTCTAGGCCCTGCCCACAACCACTGCAGCATATTAGACAGCCACGTTAGTGGCTGTGTAGTTATGGTGAAGTTGCTGTTTCTATAGGAAGAGCACTTTTTGGGTGCCTTATAACTCTGCTCACCCTGGATGAATCCTCACCAAACTGCAAAAAAAGTATATCAGCGATTCTAAATTTCTTTGGAAAGTTTGATGATGTTTGGTCCGGGGGGGGGGGGGGGGGTTATAAGGGGGGTTCCCAAAACTTCTCTTTTCCCCTTTGACTGAATGGGGGGAAAAGTTTGTGTCCGCAGACATGTGGGCTTTCCCTGATTGGTTGTGGAACAGTGTGAAGTACGTCAGCTTTCTTCTGTGCCCCCGCCATCTTTTATTATTTATTTATTTATATGTTTTGGTGTACGCGGAGATCGCCAGTAACACAAATAAAACAAGACAGCATTGCACTTGTCACACTTATGAAATACTATTTCAGAAGGTGACCTTTAAGGAGGCTGGGATGGGATGTGGGAGCACAAACTGAAAAAGTGGAGTTTTCTTGTCACCAAAGTCATACTGTTAAATGGAAGTTGGTGCTCACTGTACCACTACCAATTACTGCATCTGGGTTACAATGTTTTTGGAATAATAATGCCGTCAGATTGGCGTCCTAAGTTTTGAAAACTAAGCCCGCCATCTGCACTGTTTGCTGGAAACAGCGATTCTGGAGGTGTATGGGAGTAGCGGTTCTCATAATTGAATCTCAATATGTTGTTACAAAGTAAGAATATATTTGCCTTCTGAGTGAAGGTCACATGAGTTGCTTTTTTGGTTGCACGCTCAATAGGCCCACGCATCCGAGTGAATGTATAAGGGTCCATTGTTTTTTGACCTTCAGCGTAAGGGAAACTTTAGAAGCAATTTAAGAAATGAAAGGTTCGAAAAAGCTAGCAATTGATAAGGTTATGTTTTAATAACATTTGTAAGGTACATGCAATATCAGTCCACAAAGATTCTTCGTTGCGAATACGTTGGTGTCTGATTTGGCGAAAAAGAATGGAGGCAGTACATATTATGTAAGTTTACTTTTCACCACTCTACACCGAACCGCGTTTTAATTTTAAATTACTGAAACTCTACTTGTGCCAATGTAACTGAAGTATTATCTTTCTGTGCTGTGATATTTTTCCTCCAATAATGGAGAGTGCAGAGTTTCCGCGTTTGCAGGGTATGACTACACTCACCTTTTTTAGCGGTATTATTTCTTGTTTCAAACGTTATGTTTGCCCACATAGCTTTGTATATCACTTTGCACGTTCTTTAGGTCTTGTTTGAAATCACAAGATGTAATTTCTTTTTACGTGTCCATTCATTTTGCCTTCATAACTCATTTATTGTCTTCCTGTGTAGTTGCCATTTTTTTTTACCTTACGGCGCATGCAGAATATCGGCTTTTGTAGCTTGTTACTATATTTACACATGGTCAATAGTAACATTTCACTAAAATGTCATGTTTGACCACTTACATTTGTGTATTACTTTGCAAATTCTTTGTGTCTTTTTTGCAATTTTTTGCTAAAGGTTGATTATTGAGACGTATTTTCTGTTACACTTTCCGCCCAGGTACATCTTGCCGTACTGTTCGTGCCATGGTTTCCAAATGCCGAGTGACGGCTTTTTTGGACGGCAAATACAACTGCTCGTGAGCGGTTGCCTGTCCATCACAATTCTGTGGGATGAGATCCCAGGCCCGCTTTGCCCGTACGCTGAACTCGCTATTCGGAGCAATATCACATATTTATGGTGCTGTAGGTCGAAGGTCATGGCGCCTTCTTGGAAAGCACTCTGGAAACAAAGCGGCTGCTTTAACGAATAATGCATAATTTTTGTATGGGAAAAGACCAACGTGTGCCTCATCTTTAACATTTGCAATTATGCCCTTAGAACCATTGTTATCATTCCATTGAAAATGGGATTACTCCGATGGTCTCTGACAGTTTCTTGTTAACTAAACCTACTTTACGAACTCTTAAATGTTAACGTTTTCTTTTACAATCCAGTCTATTATTTCAAAATGTAAGTTACTACGTTGTACATCGCTGTATGTTTATTTACAGGTTCTGCGTCACGTACTTGTACTTTTTGCAGGCTACCATGGAAAGGGAAGAGGGGCTATGAATGAAACAACCGCCTTCCCTTTCTATGGTGGCCATCTTGAAAAAGGATTTTGTTTTGTAATCCGACCCACCATTGCCGTGTCGGATTATAACCAGTAATCCTATTTTTTAGTAGCACACTTTACTGCTTTGCAAATCTAGACTATTACTGGCAAAGATAATTGCGTCTATATACTTTACTGAGAAATATGAAGTACTTGGAGTGTATGCAATTTTTTTTGTTTAAATTTATTTACACTGTGAAAGGTCTTTATGTTTTGGTACGACAGCTAATAAGGCAATTTGCGAACGGCAATGAGAAAAGAGGCAAGAAACGGTAATATGGGCTGGTAGCTGGACGGCGAAAAATGTTGTGCGTTTGTTATTTGTAAGGTAGCAGCATTGTTTCTCATGGTTCTTCATTACAGCAGTGCTGCTGTTTCTTGGGGAGGAGGGATGGCTTTAGCTGATGTCATTTTCAGATGACTAGAACTTTTGCTAAAAATATATAATGTGTAGTGCATTGCTAATCGCTGCGTACCAATACGTGTTGGCGCTGTGTAAGGGAAATATTGAAGGAAGACGTTCATACATCAATATAAAATCTATTTCCACACTGTCCACGAGGCATAGATCTTACTGTTAAGTGTGTACTGATTCTGGGACACGTCACTGTGCTGTACGCCAGCATATTGTCATGTGACATTCTTTGCAAGGTGTATATTGTGTAGCAAAACAACCTTGTTAAAGGGAAGTTATGGTCGCGTTGCCCTATTGAAAATCTGTGACATTCAGTAAAAAATGTTTTTATTAAAATAACGTTATAGTTAAATTGCCCTACTAAAAACCCGTAAAATTCACTAAAAACAAACTTTGTTAAGGGGACGTTATGGTTAAGTTGCACTACTAAAAACCTGTGAAATTCACAAAAAAAAACTTTATAACCGTGACATTATGGTTCGAGGTAAAACCGAAAAACCCCTGAAAGTCACCAGTTATGGTAGGCTAAGCAACCATACCTGCCCTCCCCACTTTGCACTGCTAACACTAACACCCAGGACATGAAAGATGGCATCACAAATGTCATTGATGACATCACTGATGATATCACATGTGTAGCCCCTTTGTTTTTGTTCACTGCCATATATATATGTAAATTCAGTAAAAAAAACATAACTTGCACCACCTACGTGCATTGATAAAACTAACACCCAGGACATCAAAGATGACATCACAAATGTAAAACCGAAAAACCCCTGAAATTCGGCAGTTATGGTAAGATAAGCAACCATAACTCGCGCCACAGTGCACTGCTAACACTAACACCCAGGACATCAAAGATGACATCACAAATGTCATTGATGACATCACTGATGACATCACATAGCTGGCTCTCCCTTTTTGAAAAGGTACTATATTTGTAGACTTAGGGTCAAGTCATATTGAAAAGGTACTATATTTGTAGACTTAGGGTCAAGTCATATCATATGAAACATATATATAGCGGAAGACACAGGCTTGAAAGAGAGCAATCCTTTCTGTGCATGAAGATAATCATTAGAGTTATCAGCATTTTCTCATAGTTTTATTTTTATTACTATACCTTCCCTGTATATGCTCATATTTGTATACATTGTACTCACACTCCTTTCCTTAGGATTCACTGACATCATTTGATACACATACATACAGTAAGTAGCACCTTTGAAACAGAGCAAAGATAATCAGTTAGGTTATGAACTCTTTCTGCTACTACTTCTGCTTTTTTGCTTACTTCTCTGTCCCTGTATATACTCATATTTGTATGTGTTGTTGTCTCTTTGTGTTTTGTCTGTATTAAGTGTAATTATGTATTAAGTGGGTTTTATTAGCTACTTATTACATGTTAGATTATGAATATTGCACCTTCATCATGTATACTGCACACACTGCCTAAGTTTCTGCATGAGTTGCTTAGTATACTGGATAGAACTTCATAATAGAATGCTATTTATATCAATGCATTGCTTAATGCACTAATTAGCTCATGATATTTATTGTAATGATCCTTCACACTTTTTGGAACATTATAAGAATCCCTCCTACAGAGTTTTCATGAAAAGTAAATGCACGTGATGTCATCAGAGACGTCATCAATGACATTTGTGATGTCATCTTTGATGTCCTGGATGTTAGTGTTAGCAGTGCACGGTGGCACGAGTTATGGTTGCTTATCTTACCATAACTGCCGAATTTCAGGGGTTTTTCGGTTTTACTTTGAACCATAACGTCCCTTTAACAAAGTTTTTTTACTGAATTTGATAGGTTTTTAGTAGCGCAACTTAACCATAACGTCCCTTTTAACAACGTTTTTTCACTGAATTTCATAGGTTTTTAGTAGCGCAACTTAACCAAAACGTCCCTTTTAACAACGTTTTTTCACTGAATTTCATAGGTTTTTAGTAGCGCAACTTAACCATAACGTCCCTTTAACAAAGTTTTTTTACTGAATTTCATATGTTTTTAGTAGCACAACTTAACCATAATATCCCTGACTTTATATACATGTAACATAGAACATACTGAACCCCTAGCTAGTGATTTCGGTGTCCGCGGACTACCACCATGTCCACGGACATATCGAAAATCTGAGCTTGGTGAATGTAAATTTAAATAGTGTGCCCCATTTCCCCTTTGAGGTTGGCTCTGAAAAGAGACGTTTTTTGGGGGGTTTTTGCAGATGCTTGACAGACACCTGTTATTTAGTATTTTTTTTTCTTACTTTACTCCTAAAATCTTCACATAACCTTCTCCAAAGCAACCCTTACATTCCAAAACAGAATGGCATTTCCCATAAAAGATAAGGAAATGCCATCTTCTTTAAAATAAACAGCATTACTGGAATCAATATTCTTATTATTACAGAAGAACATACCAGCTCTAAGCATGAAGGCACACATGCCTCGGTTGATAAAACTAGCATTGTTTTGCTGAGGACAAAAAACAGAACTATTGTCCCATATTGCCCTAGGTACTAATCCAAAAAAAATTACTTTGGCTTTCGGAAGGATGTTCATTACTGCTTGAACCAAGTGTTCCAAATCTGCCAACAAAGTAGGGGCACTGACATAGCCCAAATGGAAAGCACCATAGTGCAAAACTACCACATGAGGACTGTTGATCCTGGCCATATCTTCACAAAATTGTACAATTCCCTGTACATTGCAATCAGGCACAGTGCTCCACACCACCTCCACTCCTTTAACATCAAAATTCTTTGCAACATGCCTGCATTGAGCATACTGTTGTAAACCATGCACAAACATATCTCCGAGCACCAACACCCTGACTTTCTCCACTTCTGCCATCTTCATTACACACAGTCTCTTTGAACACAAATCCACAACCTCAACATCTGATTGGCTGATCCCTACAGTCTTCTTTCCATGCTGGATTTGCTGGAAAACCCCAGATGTAGCACGCCCTGTCCGCAGACCGCATAACTCTTAGACAGCCCTTCTACCATTTCCACTTCATTCTCTGTGCCATTCCCTCGTTGGATACAGCTAACCAGGCACACAATACGGAGAACGTCCTCAGAACACCCCCATTTTGTTTATTTTTGAACATTTCAGGACACCGCAAGTGCTCTTAGAACACATTCAACTTGCCAGCGAACAATACAGACAACGTCCTCAGAACACCCCCATTTTCTTTATGTACGAACATTTCAGGACACCGCGAGTGTTCTTAGAACACTTTCAGCTTGACAACGAACAATACAGACAACGTCTTCAGGACACCCCCTGCGAACATTTCAGGACCCCACGAGTCTTCTTATAACACTTTCAACTTGACACCGAATCCATTCTGTTTATTTACGAACATTTCAGAACAGCCGTGTTTTCCGCAGAAAAATCGAACACAACAAAAGTGTCTAGCACATAAAAAAAAACAGAACATTGAACCTATCTCAGACTCCCCCACCCTCCCCAAACACTCTTACACACCAACAAACTCCACTAAATACAATTTTTAATCCAAGTTTCACCGCGCTGTCCGCGGTCGTCCGCGAATGCAAGATGGCGGGCGCCACAGAAAATCTGACGTGCTTCACGCACCACGCTGTCCAATCAGAGAACACGTTGCAGGTCCGCGGACATCACGCAAGCCACTCGGCCAATCAGGGCACTGTCCACGGAGCGAACCGGGAAGTCCGTCCGCAGAGCGAACGGAGATATCACAAATTTTTTTGCCTTACATTTTGGTCATTTAAAAAAAAACTACTGGACAGTTTTACACAGAATTTGTAAAAGCACGCTTTTGGGACCAAGCCACCACTCCTGCCGCAAATTTGGTGTAAATCCGTCCAGCGGTTTGGGCTGGAGGCGTGCGCAAAGTTTTTCCCCATTATGTATATGGGAAAAAACAAAAGTTTTGGGATCCCCCCCTATAACTTTGCCCCCCCTGGACCAAACCTCTCCAAACTCTGCAAATGAATTCAGAGTGGGCCATATACTTATTTTGCAAAGTTTGGTGAGGATTCGTCCAGAGGGAGCGAAGTTATAAGCCACCCAAAAAATGCTCTTCCTATGGAAACACCAACTTAACCATTACTACATGGACGCTACTGCGTCCATGTAATATATATATATATATGGCAGTGAACAAAAACAAAGGGGCTACACATGTGATATCATCAGTGATGTCTTCAATGACATTTGTGATGCCATCTTTCATGTCCTGGGTGTTAGTGTTAGCAGTGCACAGTGGTGTGGGCAGGTATGGTTGCTTAGCCTACCATAACTGGCGAATTTCAGGGCTTTTTCGGTTTTACTTTGAACCATAATGTCACGTTTTTAAAGTTTTTTTAGTGAAATATATATATATATATATATATATATATATATATATATATATATATATATATATATATATATATATATGGCAGTGAACAAAAACAAAGGGGCTACACATGTGATATCAGCAGTGATGTCATCAATGACATTTGTGATGCCATCTTTCATGTCCTGGGTGTTATTGTTAGCAGTGCAAAGTGGGGAGGGCAGGTATGGTTGCTTAGCCTACCATAACTGGCGACTTTCAGCATTTTTTTGGTTTTACCTCGAACCATAATGTCACGGTTATAAAGTTTTTTTAGTGAATTTCACAGGTTTTTAATAGTGCAACTTAACCATAACGTCCCCTTAACAAAGTTTTTTTTAGTGAATATAAATAAGGTTCACGTGATATATACACAATCACAATAACACAATTTGTACTCTGATAATTCTAAAATGGTAAATATATAAAGTTTCTATGTGGTACCACTATTTCTCTGATTCCATTAAAATGCAACAACTGTAGACAGTTCAAATAGCATACAAATCAATATAGCAAAAGGTATCTACCATAGACTTAGGAGGAAAGCAAAGGTTTAGACAATTGGCAGAATACTGGGCCCCTACTGTCAGGCACAGTTCTGTGTGAGATCCCTCCACCGGGCAACCTATAATAAAGATATAACACAAGCCCAGTCCATATATTGTCTTTTAGAGTCTTATTTCCCTCGAGAAAGGTTCTACCACCCAATGGACCTGGAATAGCAGAGTTCGACGTCGGGTCATCGACAGATTCTTCTTGAGCGGCTCCCTTTAAGGTAGGAGCCACGGATCGTCGAGATCCCACGAGGAAATGGAGAAAGCAGCGAGGCAGCAGCTTCAGCCCTAGCAGTGATCGTCGATGATCGGTCGTGGAGGTCCTGTGATGATGAGACGTGCAGGGCACATCGACGACGATAGTTCGTTGCCGCAAAGAGTTACTGCAGAACTTTGGCCCAGCAAGGGCATCGAGTCGTCAGCGTCTCTGTGGTCTTCGGGTGGTTGGAGACCCACCGGCGGATTGTCCTCAGTGTGTCAACGGCCTTGACATTCTCTGGCGGGACAAAGCGGTCATCGGTGATGAGCGAGGGTGTCCTTCGTTCAAAGTGTTCTTAGGCAAAGGAGCACTGCGGCTCCGGTCGGCGACAGCGGTCGTCGACGGTGCTGGACTTCAATGTCCGGGCACTTCGCTTCTTGATTCCGTGGTGGTCCCCGTCTCTGGTCGGCAGCTTTGCGAGGACTGACTTCCAGGGCGCTTCAGCGAAGGTTAGCTGGTGCACGATGGTCCCTCGTAGCTCGGGTAGAGGTCTCCTAGCCAGGTCCTCTCTTGGATCAATTCCATGAAGGCACAGCAGCTTTCAGATTGGCGAAGGACAGCAGCAGCAATTCTTCTTCTTCCAGTGGGCTGCAAGGTTAAGCATCAGGTATCAACTTCAGCTTCTGAACGATTTCCATCAGTGAGAGGCCCCCAGATATAATGTTGATCTCCCATTTACTCTGCTGGGTCACACTCAGGCAACCAATCATTCAGAAGGGCATTCAGGCAGGCCAATCAGGCTCACAGTGCATCCAGGCCCTTCTTCTACATCCAGACACTCACAACACAGAATGTGGATTCGGACAAGCACTCTGCCATTCAGCACTTCACACTGCATTCATAACAGTTTCGGGCAGGGCTGTCTCAGTCATTGTGTCAACCACCAGATACTAGACACCCATAACATGAAATGCGTATTCTTCACACACTCCATTCACCCAGGGCCCAGCCCATGGGCGTACCCACAACATACAGTCACTGGGAAGGCTCCAGCCAGTCTGGCCTGGACTTCCCCACACTATCATATATGGAACTTCCACCCAACAGCCAGTCAGGGGGAAGGGACAGAGTCAGGCCTTCCCGGGACTTCAGGAATACAAGGTAACAGGCAATAGAAAGCAAGAGGCCCCAGGGCCATCTTGTTTCCTATCAGGAATCAACTGATTCCAATGGCAGGGCCTGGGTATCCCAAAATGGAGGACACTCAGAGCACCAGTCAAATTCTGCTTGGAGCTGCCACCAGCCCATACCCTGCTCTCTGCGCCACACACAGGTGCCCAAAAACATACACTAGGAGTACAGGGTCGTACTCCCACCCATGGGTGCCATAAGGGTATGTTCACCAAACCAAAAAGAGGAAGAGCCGCACTGCCACATGAACTCCTGCGCAGAAACCAAGACAGAACATACATGATAAAGCAATAAAGGACAAGGATGCTGAGGCCCTGTCCCTCCAATGCATTTCCAGCATCACAGCGTGGCCTTACTGAAAGGTGCTACGGCAAGCCCCATGATCCAGGAAACACTATGCAGGTGCCAAACAACTACGTCCTTAACATGCGCTTCACCCTGTGGGTTCTATGAGGAGATTTTAAGTACTGGGGGGTGTGGCCTTGATGGAAACTGCTACGGAAAGCCCAATGATTCAGGAAACACCCTGCAGGCACGAAACACCCATGCCCTTACCCCAGGCTTCACCCTGCGGGGTCGGTGAGGAGATTTTAAATCCTGTGGGGCATGGCCTTGATGAAAGCTGCTTGGGCAAGCCCCAATATAGAGGGAACAGCCTGCAGGTGCCAAACACCTGCGTCCTTACCACAGGCTTCACCCTGTGGGGTCGTTGAGGTAGTTTTAAATGCTGGGGGGCGTGGCCTTATTGAAAGGTGCTACGGCAAGCCCCAGGATCCAGGAAACACCCTGCAGGTGCCAATCACATGTGTCCTTACCATGTGCTTCACCCTGCAGGGTCAATGAGGAGATTTTAAGTGCTGGGGATGCGGCCTTGATGAAAGCTGCTACACCAAGCCTTAGGATTCAGGAAAAACCCTGCAGGAGCCAAACACCCATGTCAATGCCACAGGCATCTCCATTGTAAAACCACACTCAGGTTCCACTACATCCCCTCAAAGAACAAGGCTGCTATTCCCCGTTTCGCTAAGGCGGAGAGCGCCTTTCCTTGCCTGTTACCTGTTGCCCTGTCGACGAGCAAAGCCACCACATCGCAACGTCGGCAGAACGTCACTGTAGGCCTCGGCCGCCTACGCATGTAGAAAAAGGACGCGCAACCGGATAGCATATGAAACACACCCTTCTTTATTATCTCTTAACATGAACTGGTGCAACGGCGCCTTAACCCCTCCCATTGTCTCTCATCATCTCATGCCACCCTCAAGCTAGGCGATCATGTTTCTTAAAGGGGCAGTAGTGGGTTACACCACCCCCGGACGAAATTTCCAGACGTCGGGTCAACATCCCTCGACCCACCGCCCTGGCTTCCTAGTGGTCTGCTGTGGTCTGTCACCAGGGCTTGGGAGTCGCCTCCTGGTGACGGTGTTAGGTAAGATTTCCAGAGAGCTGGTAAATCTTCCTTTCCTGGTTCAACTCCAGAACTTTCTGCTTTTCTAGTGGGATATTTTTCATGAATACCTCAGTGAGTGGAAACCTTTTTCCACACTCACCTGTCTTTAACTCTTTTTATGGGTGTCATTTTTAAGACTCTCCATAGTGTCTTTTTAAAGTTATCATGTCTAACAACTTATTGGCAATAAGTGCCTGTTGTTTCTGGGTTGCCCTAGGGGCTCCCCAATTAACTTTCTTGTGCTAACCTTGAGTGAACTACAGTTCTCAAGGGTAGAAAGGATCTTTGGATCCCTTTTACATTTTATTCTGTGAAACCAGCACACCCCACCTTATGGGTATCCCCTTTCACATTAAAACTGTAACAATTCTGTTACAGTGACAAGCTTACCTTTAATGGCTGGTGTCACTGATACCTTTTACTAATTTGGTGCACCTTTACCGCGGGCTGTAATCACAGCTGCAGTAAAGGCACCTAAGGGTGCTCATTTTACCAAAATGGCCCCTGTCTTCTTTTTCTGCCATTTTAGTGTTTCTTGTCGTTTCTTGTTCCTTCCCCTGACATCCAGGATGGGAAATTCCTTTGTTTGAGTTTTGTCTTTGGCGGGAGTCCCCTGGACACCCCGCCCAGGTTCCAGTCAGTCTGTAAGCACAGGAAGTGGGGGAGGAGTCCAAAACTTCCCCCTCCTTTGTCTCATGCCTTCCTTCAACTGGGCCAAATCCCAGTGGGGGGGGGGTGGCTGTCCTGATTGGACAGCCAGACGCCCCTTTCTTGTAAAATGCAGGGAGAGAATGCAGAGGTTGTGTTGTAGTTCCTGATAAATACTGGAAACCTGGAAGCTGAAGTCATGTCGACCACTGGAACAGAAAACCGAAGAGGATGACGAAGGAAAAGCGGCGGGAATGATTTCCAGCAACCGGAGAGCCTGCTGTGTAACCGGAGCCTGCTGCAGCCCTTCCTTACGATCAACCTGGGGTCTCCGAAAATGATGACCCGAACCCAGAACCTGATGAGACCCACTAGAGCAAGATGACCTGCATTTTGAGCCATCCCACAGGTTGCTGCAACCTTGCGTTCTTGCAATACCCCAATACCCTGGGACCTCCAGCCACTGTGTGGTGCACGGTCTTCCGAGTTCTGAATCTTGCTGAAACTTTGTGGACATCCTGGTGTATCTCCAGAGACACGAATCGAGTCCAAAAAGTCCCCTCACAAGAGTGCTGGACCTTTGTAACAACGAGAATTCAACTGCGATTTTCTGTCTTCTTCTGTGCTCCTTGAAAAGGCACCAAACCCGCTGAACTGCATTCAACCATGAGAGAAATCTTGGCTAGAGTCTTCTTCATCGATCCCTGCTGCAAAGTCCCTTCTGAGGTCTTGTGTTCAGTCTCCAGGACAAGGAATCCACTGACCGGGTATCTGGCTGCAGTCCCTGAAGTTCTCCTGCTGCAATCTCTTCTTCATTGCTGAGATACTGTGTTGGCTTACCGTAAGCCTGTTGGGATTTCTGTTGGGATTTCTGTGTAGCTTTGGGGTGTTTTCTGTGATTGGGAGGACCTTCATCCAGTGCAGCAAAGTCCCACTGCTAGAATCCTGCTGGGGTGTCTTCTGTGAAGTCCCTGCACCCTCTTCTAACCTAGAAGTAAAGTACTCACCTGTTTGCCCAGTTTTCCTAAGGAACTCTGACTTTTGCTACTAAAGAACCTATTCTAACACTGCCTGTTGGTCACTAGTCCTAGTGACCCCCCTTCTGCCACTGAGAACACTCATGCTCTAAGGGAAAGACTTTGAAGGGATTGGGACATCTGCCTAGAAAAGAAATCAAGTGTTTTACTTACTTGTAAAGAGTTGGTGGGTAACTGTTATTCTCAGAGTGAACAGTTACAAAAGTTCTTACTGATCTAGAATGTGTGATGCACCATTCTTAAAAGTGTGGTTAACATCTTTTCTTCCTTAGCCACTGTTTTACCAATCTAAAAGAAAGTCAATATGAAGGTATTTTACTCTCCTGTGATTAGGTTGTGCCTCTTTACAAAAGTAATGTGTTGGTTTCACCAGATTATTCCTGAAGGGTAATTGTATGCGTGTCCTCCAACTGTTGGTATCACCGGTTAGTCCTGTTAGAATAACTGTATGAGTGTCCCCAAACTGGGTCTTGCTTCCCCTGACTTGCTGCTAGCCTGTCCTTAATAAGTCTACATTAGGTTGTTGCCTACCTAGAATAATTATTCAGTAAAGTGTGACATTGGGTTTTACTTTCCCCTTCATTGTGACGTTAAAGTAAGTGGGTTTTACTTACCTTTTGTTAGCTGTGTGCCATCCAAAACAAGTTACCAGAGTTATTGCTTACCTCAATCTGGGGTTCCCTGATTTCCAAAGCATTTGTAATTATATATTACATCCTTAGGTTTTACTCACCTGGTATAACTGGGTGTTATGACAAAAGTAGTTATAGGTTTTTACTGCACCTAGAATAAGTGTTTAACTATTCACCAAAAGTATATTATCCAGTTGACTGTTTATGTGATTTGTTCCAAGAGTCACTGTACAACTGGAAGGGCCTACTGTCCTTGTATTACCAAAAGTAATGTAAAAGTAACCATTGGTCTTTTACTCCCAAAGAATAGGCTTGACCTATACTAAATGTGTATAACAAGGTTTTGACTCCCTAGAACTACTGTTAGGTGTTCCAAATAAGGTCTATACTTGGGTCTGTGTACTTTCAAGTATAGTGTTGTGTTTTATATTGTGATTTCCTATAATGTGTTAGTACTTACTTAACCCCTAGATTTATCTGGGCCTACTTGTATTTAAATAAATCCTTTATTTTTACAATACATAGTGTTTCAGTGTCTCTTTGGATCATTTGTATTACAATGTTCACTTGTACTGTATCTACTGCCCTCTCTCCCTCCTAAGATAAGCCTAGCTGCTCTGTCTACGCTACCCCGAACTCAGGTGGTACAGCCTTATACTAAGAGTGGAGTCTTGTACTGCCTCAGTAGAATGGTTTTGCTAGGCCCTTAATTGGACTTCAGAAAAACTGTCCTAACAGACAGGTCTTCCAGAGTCCCTTCATGGATCTTGCTCCCACTGACGGGGACCCATAGTTCGTCATGTGGTTCCTGAGGTGGCAGATCAAGTTCCGGTGGGGGAGATACACAGTCTTCTCTCTTGATATAGTGTTTGAATAATGAGCTGTTCCTTGTGATGGCTTTGAACTCGTTCTGGGCTGTTACCATTGTTCCTTTCATGGCTGTCACACGCATCGGACTCGGGGCGAAACGGTGATCAGTCTTCTTCACTATGGGTTGTTGGAAAAGGACTTCGTCCCCTACCTGGAAGTCTTTGGGGACCGCTCTCCGTCTCGCATCGGCTTACTGCTTCGGTTTCTCTTTTGCGTCTGCATCCCATTGTCTCACTTCGGCGTCAGCTTGTTCCGGAGTCGACGGGCTCCTGACGATATGGGTGTGTATGCCATATCGAACCATTAGTGGTGCTTGGGTATTATTCGGTGCCTCATGAGGGGTGTTCCGAAAGTCCCTTAAGAGCCGGCATAAGGCCTGATGGGGATTAGTGTCTTCTATACGCGATCTCTGCAGGGTCTTTTTTATCGAAGCCATGAATCGTTCTGCCATTCTGTTGGCTTGTGGCCAACGGGGGGTCATCTTGAGGTGTTTGAAACCCAGATGTTTGGCCAGTGCTTCAAACTCGTGCCTGTTGAAAGGTGGGCCGTTGTTAGACTTGATTTCTCTCAGGGTGCCCCATTCACTGAGGACTTCGTCCAGGACGGCGGCAACCTGGGTGAAGGCTGTGGTCGCCAGTCTCTTGACTATGGGGAATCGGGAATATTCGTCGATGAGGAGAAAATAATCTCCAGTCTCCATTGGTCCGTAGAAATCGACGGCTACTCATTCCCGTGGCCGTTCTGGAAGTTGTGTTGGTTGGAGGGGTACTGGTGGCTCCGCCGGTGCTGTGCATTGACATGCGAGGCAGTTCTTCATCCATTAGTCAACTAGTGTGTCTAGGAACGGAAACCAGACGTGGATTTTAGGGAGAATTCTCATTCTATGGCTAATTTCCCTCACCTAGTGAGTCCCCAAGCAGCTTTGCTGGATTTCTGGAGTTTATTTTTTCCACTTGGTAAGAGTGTGAGCCTTTTTCCCACTCTTACATGTGTTTTGCCATGTATATTTCTACTGTTTCTGTGATCTTGGGCTCTGGAGCACACCACTCCATGAGACCCACTTTTATGTATGTTACACAGCACCTTCAGTGCAGTAACACTGGGTTGTCTTTGAGACTTTCCTCTGACTCCATTTATCTGGGGCTGACTACTGTCCCCCAGAAACAGGTAAAGTTGCCATTTACTTTATGTAGTCATTTTAAAATTACAGACCCAGTACACCCCATCTTACATGGAGTACTGGAAAGGGTTAATGCCTATCCCTTTTTGTCTGTTCCTTTCTGAGCTCTGTTTTGCTCTTTTAACATTTAGACTTGGCTGGTGGCAGTGGTATCTACCCTAACTTTTCTACTGCGATTATACCATATAAACGTGGTATTGTTCCAGGCTATTATATTAGCCTTGAACATAAACCCGCTTCGCCAAATACTCTTTCTTTTGGCTCCGGTTGGGTTTATTCGCCATTTCTTTTTGTTAAAGTCCTTCTTGTGTTTTACTTTGTGTTTTCCAACTTTGTTCACTGTCCTTTGGCGTGCTTCTGCCAAGAAGCCCTCCTCTTGGTGCTTGGGTGTCTAGGTGGGCTGTATGTGAGGGAGGGGTGTAGTCACCCCCTGCATAGGGTATCCTTGGAAACACAAGTCGCACTTTGCCATGATTGGCTGAGGTGGTTGTCCGGGCCGGATAACCCCCCTGCTGTGTGATTGACAGACAGGCTGGGTGAATGGGGGGTTTTCGCATAAAAGGCAATACCCTTGGGCTGGAAGTCAGAGTCGCCACTGGAACTGCAAGGAACTGAAGAGAAGCGGAGAAGAAGACGGCTGCTGCAACTACCGAGTCCCGGTAAAGCCCTGCTGCAGTCCTGAGCTATCTACCCTTCAACGACCAGAGAAGATCCAGTCCGGAGTCTTCTTCCCTTGAGCCTGGTGGGATCAACAGCCAGAGGATCCTCTTCATGGTCGAAATCGCTGCACACTGCTGTAGTGGTCCGGAGAGCCATCAGAAGAGCCTTTCCTGTTTTAAAGGAGCGCACCTTTTATTCACCATCGCTGCTGCTGCCCTCATCCCTGGGTAGTGCAGATAACTCCAGACGTCCTCCTTCTTGTCTCCACGACTGAAGCCCCGGGAACCATGAGTCTGCAGGAAACTACCAGGAATCTTCAAAGAATATTGTATTGTGTCCAGCTTCAGGGAACTAGGGTGAACCCCCTTTTCTCCTCACCCAAGGCTTGCCCCTGTCTTCCTTCCCTCTTATAACTTTTGCTTCCTCTGTTGACAATATCCAAGTACTCCTGGCAACCTTGAATCGTGAGCTATCTAACTGTGTGATCCTCGACAAAAGGAACCCTGTTCCACTTGACACTGGCGCAGGCCTATTGACTTTTATCTTCTGGTTAGAAAGTGTTCTCTGATTCTGTCTGCCTTGACAAAAGTATTGCCTATGATTTTTGTCCCCAACTCTCTCGTGGTAACTCAGATGCTAAGTGTGGTTTTACTCTAGTAACATTTCTTCCCGCGGGTACGCGTATCTTTAGTAAGACCGAACTGTCATTAATGTCAAAAAGTGATCGCATATGTATTCCCGGTAACGTCTTTGTTTCATAACACCGTTCTGTCAAAACCAAAGTTACTTAACTTGAGTTGTGCTGCACAAACTGAATTGGTTGTGTGTAGTGTATTTTACGTGTGGTTTTAATTTAATAGAAGTGAAGTGTTTTGTGAACAGATGGTTTAAAATAAATGTACTCTTACTTTTTAGCCAAAAACCTTGAGTCAGTGTTTGCTTGAGTCACAGTAATTGTAGTCCTTTGTGTAATCTCTACTACTGCTCATTTGCTCTTGAGATAAGTCTGGCTGCTCCGCTACTGCTACCACTTTAACAGTGTAGTGCAGGCTTATACCAAAGGTGAACTTGTATTACCACTTGTAGTCTTAATTGTGTCTAGTGGTCCCTAAGGGCACTGCACAGGATTCTGCCTAACAGTGGCATCATAGCTGTTGTTTAGTGTTCTCGGCTCCTCGCTGTCCTTCGTGAGCTGTTCGGACCACTTCTGCCTGTAATGTGGCGGGAATGACAATGCAGCAGCCCCTTAGGAGTATGTTGTTGTCTTTGACCGCCAGTTCGGTTTGGACCCTGGCTAGTCTTTCTATCTCTTCCTTGCACACACCCGGGTGGGCTAAATCGCTCTCTGGTAGTCTTTCCATTTGTTGGGAGTTCGTAAGGCCAGTGGCGAGGGCCATTGAGGGGTCTGCGGCGGATGTCGGCCGCAATTGCCTCCAGGGAGAGGGCCGACGGGAGGGAGTTCGCCACCACATAGTTGATGTATGCAACATCGCCTCCACGTGTGGCGGGCCGGCCTGCAGGGTTACGGGACAGGTAGTCGGCTGGATTCAAATCGCCCCCAGGTCGGTGGACAATGTCGTAGTCGTATTCTTGCAACCTGATGCCCCACCATTCAATCCTGGAGGGCATTTTGGTGCAAGGGTTACCAAATAGAGACAGGAGAGCTTGATGGTCGGTGACCAGGGTAAACTTCTTCCCGATCACGAAATTGTGAAAGTGTTCACAGGCCCAGACTGCAGCTAGGCTTTCCTTTTCGGCCTGTGAGTATGCAGCCTCTGTTGCGGAGAGAGCCCTGCTGGCATATGCCACAATGTGTCTTGGGTTGACATCGGGTCGCTTGTCTGCGCTAGGATGGCTCTAAGGCCCACCAGGCTGGCATCCACGATGATCTCTGTGTGCCATGCAGGATTGAAATACGATATACGGTGTGCATCCGTTAGGGCTCGCTTGATGGATTCAAAAGCTAGTTGGCACGTTGGTGACCACTCGAACACTGCCTCCTTCTGTAGTAGTTTCCGCAGTGGATCGGTGAGCGAGGCGTAATGAGGGATGTATCATGCACAATATCTGGCCATCCCTAGGAATGACCGGACCTCAGCCAGTTGCTGTGGTTCCTTCATTTTAGTAATGGTGTCCACCTTATCCGGGTCGGGGTCATCCCTTCGCTGGAAAATATGTGTGCAAAAAGCTTTAGTTTTGATTGAGTCGGGGTGCAGCTCAAGTTGGTGGTAGCCCTGTATGAGATTGAGCTTGGAGAACATGTGGGCGTTGTTGAGCTGTACAATCATGTCCTCTATGCGTTGGCCCGGGTGTCTCTCCCTTTCGATGGCGGTGTTTGCCATCCTCATATCGACGCATAGGCGCAATCTTCAGCCCTCGTTCGGCACGATGACCATCGGCGAGACCCATGGGGTGGCCCTTGTCACCGGTTCCATGATGTCATCGGTGAGTAGGTGGTTCAGTTCTCTGGACACCGCCACTTGTAGGTGGAAACCGATGATCCTGGGATGTTTAGGGACTGGCCTCACTGAGGGATCAATATGCAGCTTGATCGGAGGGGCTTTCAGCTTGCCTAGGCCTGTGCATAGTTTGGGGAATTTCTCCATGATCTCTGTTTTGGAGATAAGATTGTGGCTGTTTTCGCAGGCGATGCTTTTCACAACCTCGTCACCACCAAAGATGTTATCACGTCGTCTGCTCCGACATGTATGTCAATGAGCCCTAGGCACGAGGCAGTGTAGTAGCTGAGGAGACACTGTCCTTTCGTGAGGCATCTGACAACATGAATGGTGGTATCCGTCTGGCGGTCCTTGAGGAGGAGGCGGCGTCTGAAGTGTCCAATCGATGGTAATGGTGAGGCGGCGCCCCATTGAAATATTCTGGAACGTGTCATTTCAAGTGATGGTGCATCCAGAATTTTTAAGTATTCTAGCTCCCCCATGATGTTTACAGTGGCTCCAGAGATAACTAGGAAGTAAAACAGGCAGTTCCCCATTTTGACTGGGATTTTTGGGGCCTCTCTGGCTTCTTCACTGTCTTGAACAAGGTTGACATATTCATCCTGTGGCGTTGGGTCATAGTAGGAGGCAGCAGTGACAGGCCCGTGCGGGTAGTAGGTGTATTCTTCGCCGTAGCCCTCGAGGGGATTGTCATATTCGTCTATTAGCTGGGAAGGGTGTTCTTGTCCCCCGTAGTATTGTGGGTAGTCTTGGTAGTGGTATTCGTCCACAGCTAGGATGTATCTTCTTTGGTTGGGTTGGAAGTGGAAGAGCCTATGTTGGAGTTGCGGTGGTCGGAATGGCATTCTGGTGTGCGCTTGAGTCCTCGTGTTGGAGGAATGGTCGTCCTTCCCTGCAGACGGTCTGAAATCGTCCTACTCTCATGCAATTTGCACACCTTTGTGACAATGCTGGGCATGACCCTGAGTGTCGGAACGCCATGATGCAGCGGTAGCACTGTCTCTGCAGTCTGTGCACATGTTGATTTGGTGGTCTGTAGGGATATGCGCCTCTGTCTCCTTGTCGTTGAGCTGGTTTGTTCATTGCTGCTATGAGTTTGGTGGTGTCCTGCTTTGGTGTGGTTGTGCCAGCCATTGACGCGGCTTGGGCGTCCACCCTCTCGAAGATCCTAGCTAGCTCGCTCACTTCTGGGATTGTAAGGGGCTTCTTCAGTAGCTGCTTCTTAAGCGTGGGCGACAGGCATCCCTCGATGATGCATAGCCGTATGGCTTCGTCTAGCGAGAACGCACAAACTGGCAGTGGGCCCCTTTAATTCTCAGGTGAGTTAGGTATTCGTCCACGGTTTCGTGTGGCTTCTGTGTGCACTGATTGAAGAGATACCTTTCGTAGTCTCTGTTTGGTTCAGTTATGAGGAGCTTATCAAGGGCCACAATGAGGGCGACGAAAGTCATCTGATCTGATGCTGGAATTGTTTTAACAATCGTTTTCACTTCCCCCCCACCAGGTTGAGGAAAATGTCTCTTAGATGGGGTGAATCCCCATCCCCTGATCCCCCAACAAAATGGTGGAAGTCTTCCATCCACTCAGTCCAGCGTGGTCATTTGGTGGACTGTCGCATTGTGGAGAAAGGTAAAGGCATGCTTAGTTGGATAGACTTTGTGCTGCGGGCAGGTGGCGGGGTGGCGGGGTTGCTCATGGTGGTGGTGTGAGTCACTAGCTATGGGTGTCAGGCGCGTGGGCACTTGTTGGATTACACCCACGTTGCAGAGAAGGATGTGTCCTTGGAGCGTCTGGTGCGGCTCATGGGTCCAGGGCCTGCTAAGTGGCTCAGGGACCATAGTGGTAGTGCCTTGGTATAGGCAGTCCTCTGGGAAGTAGCAGGGTCTGTAGAGGCTGGGTCACGTGGTGGGTGGAAGAAAGTGCGAGTGACCCAGCCGTGTGCAGCAGATCCATGAGAATGCGGCATGATTTCAAACGCTGAGCGCTGGCCGTGGCTCAAAAAACCCACGTGATGAGGCCTGCCTCAGTCGTGCAGTTCAGCCCCCCCAGGGGGCATATTGTGAGCGGAGTATGGGGTGCAGCAATGTTCATGCCCTCACCTGCGTGGCACGAGGTTTGGTCTAACAGCCGGACATTCTTCCGTCTGAGCCTCCTCTGAGGCAGGAGCGCAGCGGGACTCACCGTCTTTCGGTGATGTCGTCGTCTGCGCTGCAGAGCAGGTGTGTAGCGGGATTCACCAGGAACACCGCAGTGCTGGAGCTGAGGAGGACGGGCCCGGTGGAATCACCGGCCTCGGGGGAGGAGATGCTGTCATTGCAAGGAGGACAGACGCATTGGGATCACCGGCTTTGGTGGAGGGGACGCTGTAGCAGCAAGGAGGACGGACGTGGTGGGATCACCAGCCACAGCAGGAGGAGGATTCCGGCTGGCAAGAGGAAACAACCTCGTCACCAGAGGTAGACCTCAGCGGGCCTATGCATGTAGAAAAAGGACACGCAGCCGGATAGCATGTGAAACGCACCCTTCTTTATTATCTCTTAACATGAACTGGCGCAACAGCACCTAAACCCTAAACCCTCCCATTGTCTCTCGTCACCTCATGCCACCCTCGAGCTAGGCGATCATGTTTCTTAAAGGGGCAGTGGCGGGTTACAGTCACGTGATACCAAAACATGTAACGTTCAGTGTATAAAGCCTGCCCCCAGAGCATAGCCCAGTGCTTCTGATTGAAGTACTTGGACTTCACATTTTGTGTTATGTTATTTCAAATTTTTGTGTTTAGACTTCTGGTACATCCCTGGTTTTGTGCCTTGTCTTAGCCCTTGTCCTGTTTGCCTGGGCCCGCTCCGTGTAGTGTACTCCATTACTGAGTCCTCAGATTGACATCGCTTAGCGTTTAAACAAATCAATTCTGCATGTTGCTCTGACCTATTTCAACACACAGACTTCCTTTTGCTCAACGTTCTGCTAGTGTTGCCACCCGCACGGTGCTCCAACCTATTTCCACACACAGACTGCCTTTTGCCCAAAGTTTTGCTACTGCTGCCGCCCGCACGGTGCTCAGACCCATTTATGCATAAGGACTCTCCTTTGCCCAACGTTGTGATACTGCTGCTGCCTGCACGTCCAACTCTATCACTAGGATTGCCTTTTCTTCACCTTTAGAGAATACTATGGTGGTTCCAGGTTGTCAGCTCATTCAACACTGACTACTTGGTAATCACTCCCTACTTACCACAATCTCTGAAAGGCAAAATACATCATTTCACTTTGTACTGGAACAACCAAGAGACTAGAGACGCTTGCTGTGCCTACTGATACTACATAGGCGTCCTCGTACCGTCGGGCAGGTTCCTGGATTCTTGGATTGTGCTTCAGAGAACTGTCAGGCGTCATTGTGCCGTCCGGTCAGGACTTTGAACTGTTGGAACTTGGACTTCAGCAGCTATGAAGGTGTCGATGGAAAGACAAACAAGATGGAGGAGGCACCCCGATAACCGGGGCAGGGTCCTCCTCCTCCCTCCCCCTTGGGTATGGGGGAGGGATGATCATAAGTGTGCCAAAGTGCTGGCAAAGCCTGCAAAAGGGTGACAAAGAAAAGGGGCGGGACAAGCCCCATATAAGGGGCGGCCGCTAGCTGCCTGGAACTTTGCAGCCCGCAGCAGAAGGACGCCCACCGACACTGGAAGGAGTTTCGTTTTCCACCCATCCACCCTGTATGCAGGACTGCTATAGTGAGGCCTGGCCGTTGACGTCGCAGGACGGCGAGGCAGTGTTTTGGCAACCAGTGACAAGAGACAGACTCCAAATGAGCCTTTGCACTGCTGAAAGGGCCTTTGCTCTTCTCGGACCAGCGCCTCTTGGGAGCCTAAAACGGCGGGGGTGCTTGGTGGTAGCAATGAGGACTCAACTTCTGCCGAATAAACGGCGTTCTTCCAGCCCAGGAACACCTGCAGGGGCAGGCGGGTCTCAGGCACGAAGGGTTGGGGGAGTTGTGGCTGCTGTGGACTGTGTTGGGAAAAGGGGGAAGCAGGTTTGGACACGGAGCAGTCGCCGCACCTTCGGAACTATTTTCACAAATGTTTGCTGTGTTTACTATTATGTGTGAAAATAAATCTGCAGCCTTTTATGCCAAAAATAAGTCATGTCTCATTCTGCACCTTACTGGTGGGAAATGAAAAGGGCTAAGAAGAATGAGCAATAAGAATGTATGATAGCATAGTAATGGACAAATGCCCAGGTTATTGACATTACCACTTTTAGGTATGTCCTTTTTCGGTAATTCTCTGTGTTTACTGTCTAGATCTCGTCCCGCCTGACATTAAGGTGTTCATGTACTTGGTTAATTATGTAACTTGTCTTTTGATTCCTTGGAGACCGCTACCATCCATACCCTCCTACCTGCATCAACACTGCCAATTCAACACCTCAGGTTGGTGTTCATTCTTCATCTTGTCGTGTGGCTGTTCCTAATCATCTGTGTATTGATTTCTTTTTCTTTTCTTGTTTCTCCAATTGGCACCTCGTGGGTGTTTGTCTCCTCTTTCAACTATTGAATCTTTCTGTATGTTGGCTTGTCACAGCATTGAGTTACAATTGTTGGAAGAATTCTTCAGCAACTTCCGGTTCTAGTGTTCAGCGCTCCTGCCATATCAGCCACTGCATTGGCGGTAAGTCGTAACAAAGTGCTGGGGGAGCTGGGGGTGTAGCCTTGATTAAAGCTGCTACCGCAAGCCCTAGGATACAGGAAACACTTTGCAAGTTCCAAACACTGGCGCCCTTACTGCTGGCTTCACTCTGTAGGGTCGGTGAGGATATTTCTAGTACTAGTTGCTGTGGTTGTTCCTGCACCTCTATGGGTGTCCATGAGCCCCCTCCCACCACAGACTGCACTCGGACACATCCGCTCCGTCCGGGCTCCCCAGTCGCTCTGCGAGGCCGGGTACGCCACCTTTATTTATACTGCACGCGGCAGAGTGCAACGTCACTCCGCCGCATGCGTGCAGCCCTTAAAGGGGCAGCATCACACTCCTCCTTTTTCATATCAAACAGAACAAATAAACAACGGATTACTATCTATCACACAATTAACTTCACTGCAAACAAACCCTGGAGCCCCTTTAATAGCAGCCACCCGAGCTCCCCGGGCATTCAGGACTCCCACTCACAGTATCTTTTCTAGCACATAATCAGTGAGACAGCCAGGTTTCCCTCGCCCAGTCCTCTGGGGGTACCTCCTGCCAGCATCTCTAATCGGAGTCCCTTCGCCAGCCAGCTCATGGGCTGGAGATCCTGGCAAGCACATGGGGCCACCGCCCTCGTCCGGTACCTCCACCACTTGCCCACTGGGCGCCGGTTCAGTCCTAGAGTCTCCCAGCCGTTTGAAGAAGCTGGCATTCCTTGTCACTGATGAATTTCCATCGGAGGTGGTCACCATCGACCCTTTTACTGCCACCACGTCCAAGGGTTCCAGCTCATAGGTTATAGACAATTTCCCTTGAGGGTGTCGGTTTCTCACCAGCACCTCGTCCCCGCACCAGCCTCTGTGGTCTCAGTCCTCTCTGAGGTTCTCCTGCGCGGTTCTCTCACGGCGCTCCCGCTCAACTTCATCATTGTCAATCACAGCGGGCTCCCGCTCACCAATTTATGGCAGCAGATCTCGTGGGCACCGCTGGAACATAGCTTCGGCCTGGGCCTCCCCCGTAGATGTGTGGGGAGTGGTTTGGTAACCCCTCAGGAACTTGTACAGCGCCCTTTCCAGGCACTTGCCTTCCCCTTGGGCAATGCGAAACACCTTGTTGAGAGTCTGCATTATCCTCTCTGCCTCACCATTGGCCCTCGGCCACAGCAGGGTTACTTTGCGGTAGTGCATGCCGTACTCCTCCATCAGCCCAGCAAAGCTCTCGCCCTGGAAAGGTGGGCCGTTCTCAGAGCACAACACCCTGGGTAGTCCATGAGTGGCAAAAATCTTCTCAATCGCTACCACCACTTTGTCAAAGGCCACCGACTCGATGAATTCCACTTCCGAATAGCGGGACCACTCGTCCACCACCACCAGGAAGTGTGTGCCCCTTGACGTGGACCCAAAATTCGGCATGGACCACTTCCCACGGCTTGGTCCCTGGCAGTATGGTCTCAATTTCAGGCTCCCTCAGGGCAGGGGACGCCACCAGGCACCAAACACAAGACGCCACAAATTCTTCTACTCTCCGCTTAAGGTCCAGAAACCAGACCTTCTGGCGTAGGTGTGCGCCTTGGTGTCCTTGATGGGCCAGCACGATCATCTGCTGCGTCCGGCTCTGTGGGATGACAATGCCGTCTCCTCTTAGCAATAGGCCCTTCTCCGAGAAGGTCAACTCACCCCACACTCTCCACAGTTGTTCCAGTGTGGACTTGGCCTCCTGGGTTCTGGCTGCCAGAGGGTCTATGACCATCCACCACGAGTCCTGCTGGATGGCTGTTTTGAGTATCCGAAGCAGTCATCCTCCGCTGATGCCTGCTCGAGTTCTTTTACTGGCACAGAGTTGGGTGTGGCGGCCTCCACCACCAGCTGCACATGTTTGTCTGCCTCATCCGGACACGTAGACTGTACCCCGCCAGTGCTCTCTCGCTGGTGTCTTGAGAGATAGTCTGCAGCATTATTACTCCCTGGCCTGTATGCCAGCGATACTCCATACTCTAACAGGGCCAACATCCAGCGTTCTATTCTGGCCGGAGGTTTGGATGATGATCCCGCCAGTATGGGCAGCAGTGGTTTATGATCTATAACGACTGTCACGGGTCATCCAAGGACATAGAGTCGGAAATGGCGACAGCCCCTCAGCACGGCCAGTGCCTCCCACTCAATTTGGGAGTACCGTTGTTCGGTCTCCGACAATGCTTTACTGGCATATGCGATGGGGCGAACCTCTTGATTCGTGTCAATCTGCGTCAACACTGCCCCAAGGCCAAACGGACTAGCGTCCACCACTATCTCTGACTCTAAGGCGGGATTGAAAAATGCCATTGTGTCTTCAGCCTTGAGGGCTCCCTTAATGTCATCAAAAGCCGCCTGCTCGAGTGGTCCCCACTGCCAGGCCATGTCCTTTTTGGTGAGGGTCCTGAGGGGCTGGCTCCGATCGTGATACCAAGTTCCTGATGAAACGGCCTCAGTATATGACCATTCCCAGGAAACTCCTCACTTCTGAAACATTTTCAGGGGCTCGGGCCTCCACAATGTCTTTTACCTTGCATGGGTCAGGGGACACACCACCCACCCTGAAGACAAACTCAAAGAATTCAATGGTAGTCCTCAGGAACTCGCACTTATCTCGGTGTATGGCCAGGCCCAATGACTGGAGGCGTTCAAAAGTCTTTGCCAGCTTCACAAGGTGTTCCATTTCTGATTGGGCAAACACGAGGATGGCATCGCTGATGTTTAGTACTCCGTCCAGGTCCGCAGGCGCCCCACGAATGATGTTTTGAAATACTTCTGCCGCCAATAACATCCCGAAGCTCAGTCTTTTATATCGGTAGAGGCCCCGATGAGTGGTGAAAGTTGTTATGTACCTGGACTCGGGGTGCAGCACCACCTGACGATACCCGGCACGGAGGTCAAGCTTCGAGAAGAAACAGGCACCCTGGAGTTCCGTAATGATGTCATCAATTGTGGCCGTCAGGTGTCGCTCCCTCTTAATGGCCTTGTTGGGCAGGCGCATGTCGAGGCAGATACGAACAGAGTCAGGTTGTTTCGGTTTACGGGCGACCACAATCGGAGACACCCATGGTGTCGGGCCCTCCACCTTCTCGATTATGTCCAGCCTGACCAAATTGTCCAGCTCCTTGTCCACCAATTCTCTGGGATTAAATGGGACCCATCTGTGTTTAAGGGCAATGGGCTGAACTGAGTCATCTATGTGCAACTTCACCGGCTCACCAGCCATTCACCAAATTCCCTCAAAGAGAGCTGCATACTTCTCCAAGAGTACCTGAATGTCTTCAACGTATACAGAATATGCGAAGGTAACAATGCCCAATGCCTCTGCCGCTGCACAACTCAGCAAGGTGTTGCTGCTAACTGGAGTCACGTAGAACCGGGCCCTTATTGCTGACCCACCATGTTTCACATCGGCAATGAATGCCCCGTCTAGCGGGATAGGGTCTGCGCCTCCAAAGGTGAATATGCGCACCTTGGGCGTGGTCAGACTGGGTGGACACACCATGGCGTCAAAGTGCTCTCGGGCCATGACGTTCACCGATGCAACAGTGTCCACAAGGACGGGGATGAAGGAATCGTTCTCGAGCACCTGACATTGAGGTAGTCTTCTTGTTTTTGCTTTCAACACTCCCACGTTGGAGACAAAGAAGACATTTTCTTCCTCCTCCTCATCCTCCTGGGCTGGGTTGTCTTCGGCTCGATCAACTTGAGCAACAATTGATGGGTGCTGCTGCTGGAAGAACCCCGCCCTCGCTGGGCCTCGAGGGACAACCACTGGAGTAGTGGTTCTGCACATTCGTGCATGGTGGTCAGCACCCCCACACCTACCACACGTCTTTCCCACCGCTGGGCACTCCGCAGGGTGATGCAGGTCATACCCACACTTGGAGCATGAGTTGACCGGGGCTGACCCCCTCTCTCGTTGATTCATCCCCGAGTGTCTGGCTCCTCTGCCACGGCCCACTACACAGACATCTTCCATTTTGCTGGGGCGCACCTTAGCCTCCATGCGGGACGCACGCAGATCGGAAACTTCGTGGCACCACCCCAGCTGCAGGATACGTGGAAGGGTGATGCCCAGCTCCCTCAGGACTTGTCTGCGCAATTTCCCAGACGTGCACCCCTGGATTAGTTGGTTCCTGATCATAGTCTCTGGGTCAACCCATGCACATGGCACCGCTAGCCTCCTCAACCTCCCTTAGAAAGTGTCTAATGTTTCATAATTTTTCTGGCGGGCTGCCCCCATGAGGACCCTCTCAAAGTCTGCGTTTGGAAGGGGGAGAAAATAGTCATGGAGAGTGTTTTTAGCGGACGCATAGGAGACATCACGTGGTTGAAGAGACAAACTTGCTGTTGTCATCAGTCTCCATCATGGCCCTGAAATACATTTCCAATCTGTCCATCCACATCTTCCAGCGTGGCCCCAGGCTCGAAGGTGCACCTGAGATATCAAGCTCAGGCATTGGTGGTAGAGAACCTGGAGGTCTTGCCCCGGGTTGTTGTTGTGCAGCCATGACAGGGGGCTGCGCTGGAGGCTGAACTGGTGGTACAGGAAGGAGGCTGTGCTTGAGGTGGAGCAGGCAATGCAGGGGGCTGCGCTGGAGGTTGAACAGCTACTGCAGGGGGTTGGGCTGGTAATAGGAGAGCTTGCACCTGAGACTGACCTTGTGCAGGAGGTTGTTGTTGGTCTACTTGCTGTTGAGGCGCTGCTTGTCCATCACCATCCATGGCACTGAGCGCACAAGCACCCTTGTAGTGGCACGCAAAGGCTGCAACTCATGCCACCTTCCTTGCAGGCTGGATGAGTATCACCAACCCCTTGACCAGCTGAATCCAAGAGAATGTCCAACATCCGTCACCAGGAGGAATCACCACCAAATACACAGTGTCAGTTACACACCCATATGGGTGAGAGTGCCAAAAATTGAGCCAGGTGAGCCCATAGTTCATCCCACAAGCCTAGCAGGCATCCCCTGGATCCACAATACACTCAGTGAAAACATGATGAAAATATGCAGAATCCTCATCAAAACCACATCATGTGGTAGAAGCAGCCTTCAGCTGCTAAGCGTCCCAAAAATTGGCACTGGATAGCCCACAAGTACTTCAAAATTGAAGCTGCGACCTTCCTAGGGCCGGTCACAAAATGGCCGCCGACTGCGTGGTCTGCATCCTCCCCTTCGGCATGTTCAGACGGTGAAGATGTTAGAAAAACAAAAAAAACTGTTGTGGTTGTTCCCGCACCTCTGCGGGTGTCCGTGAGCCCCCTCCCGCTACAGACTGCACTTGGACACGTCCGCTCGGTTCAGGCTCCCCAGTCGCTCTGCGCGGCCTGGAACTCCCCCTTCATTTATACTGCACGCGGCAGAGTGCAACGTCAGAGTGCAACGTCACTCTGCCGCGTGCGTACAGTCCTTAAAGGGGCAGCATCATACTAGGGGAGTGGCCTTGATTAAATCTGATACGGCAAAACCCACAATTTAGGAAATACCCTGCAGGCGTCAAACACTGGCATCGTTACCACAGGCTTCACCCTGCACGGACGGTGAGGAATTTTTAAGTACTGGGTATTGTGGCCTTGATGACAATTGCTACGTCATGTCCCAGGATCCAGGAAACACCCTGCAGGCACCAAACACCCATGCCCTTATCGCGGGCATCACCCTGCGGAGTCGGTGAGGAGATTTTAAATGCTATGGGGCTTGGACTTGATGAAAGCTGCCAGGGCAAGCCCCAGTATCCAGGGAACATCCTGCAGGTGCCAAACACTTGTGTCCTTAACGAAGGCTTCACCCTGTGAGTTTGGTGGGGCGATTTTAAGTGCTGGGGGGCATGGCCTTGATGAAGGCTGCTACACTATGCCCTAGAATTCAGGAAACACCCTGCAGGCACCAAACACCCATGCCCCCATCGCGGGAATCACCCTGCGGGGTCAGTGAGGAGATTTTAAATGTTGGGGGGCATGGCCTTGATGAAAGCTGCTAGGGCAAGCCCCATTATCCAAGGAACATCCTGCAGGTGCCAAACACCTGTGACCTTACAGAAGACTTCGCCCTGTGGGTTCGGTGAAGAGATTTTAAGTGCTGTGGGGCGTGGCCTTATTGGAAGGTGCTACAGCAAGCCCCAGGAAACACTGTGCAGGTGCCAAATGCCTGCACCCTGACTGTGTACTTCACCTTGTGGGTTTGGTGAGGAGATTTTAAGTGCTGAGGAGTGGCATTGATGAAAGCTGCTACGGCAAGTCCCAGGATCAAGGAGACAATCTGCAGGCGCCAAACACCCACATCATCACTGCAGACTTCACATTGTGGGTTCAGTGAGGAGATTTTAAGTGCTTGGTGGTGTGGCCTTGATGGGAGCTGCTATTGCCCACCAAACACTGGAGCACTTACCGCGCGCTTCGCTCTGCTGGGTCGGTGAGGAGATTGTAAGTGCTGGGTGTTGTGGCCTTGATGAAAGCTGCAACACCAAACCACAGGATCCAGGAAACACTGTGCAGGCACCAAACACTTGCATCCTTACCACAAGCTTGAGCCTGTGGAGTCGCTTAGGAGATTTTAAGTGGTGCGGGCGTGGCCTTGATTAAAGCTGCTATGGCAAGCCCCAGGATACAGGAAACACCCTGCAGGTGCCAAACACCTGCATCCTTACCGCAGGCGTCAACCTGCGGGGTCAGTGTGATGCTGGAAATGCATCAGAGGGAGAGGGCCTCCATATCCTTGTCCTTTACTGCTTTTTAACGTGTGTTCTATCGTGTTTTCCGCAGTTAATGCGGGACTCCTGGCGGTGCAGCTCTCTCTTTTGGTTTGGTGAACAGACCCATGGGATACCCTTATGGCACCATGGGTGGGGCACAACCCTGTGCCCCTATTGTATGTTTTTGGGCACCTGTATGTGGCCCACAGAGCAGGTTACGGGCTGGTGGCAGCTCTGTGCTGAATTGACTGGTGCCCTGAGCGTCCTCCATTTTGGGATGCCCAGGCCCTGTCATTGGAATCGGTAGATTCCTGATGGAGACAAAATGGCCCCCATGGCCTCTTGTCCTCCATCGCCTTTTACCTTGATCTTCCCAAAGTCCCGGGAAGCCCTGACTGTCCCTTCCCCCTGACTGGCTGTTGGGTGGAAGTTCCTTATATGGTAGTGTGGGGAAGTGCTGACCAGACTGGCTGGAGCCTTCTCAATGACCGTATGTTGTGGGTATGCCTGTGGGTGGGACCTGGGTGAATGCAGTGTGTGATGAATACGCATTCTGTGTTGTGGATGTCTATTATCTGGTGTTTGACACAATGACTGAGACAGCCCTGCCCAAAACTGGTATGAATGCAGTGTGGAGTGTTGAATGGCTGAGTACTTGTCCCAATACACATAACTTGTTGTGAGTGTCTGGAGAGAAGTGAATGGCCTGAATGCACTATGCACCTGATTGGCTGCCTGCCTGCGTGAATGCCCTCTAACCGCTTGGTTGACTGAGTGTGACCCAGCAGAATGAATGAGAGACCAACTAGTATATCTGGGGGCCTCTCACTGCTAGAATTCGTGTTCAGAAGCTGAAGTCCACTACGACGAGTAACTGGAGTAACTGAAGCTTAACCTTGAAGGCCTGCTGGATGAGAAAAATTGCTGTTGCTCTCCTTCACAATCTGAAAGCTGCTGTGCCTCCAAGGACTGACCCAGAGAGGGCCTGGTAAGGCGCCCTCTTCCCGAGCTACGAGGGACCATCGTGCACCAGCTGATCTTTGTCCAAGCTCCCTGGTAGACAGACCTTCGACATGCTGCCGACCCGAGACGGGGCCTGCTGCGGATTCCCAAAGAGAAGCGCCCGGACTGTTGTCTGCCACTGTCGATGACCGCCATCACCGACTGGAGCTGCTGTGCTCCCGTTCGCCTAAGAACTTCATTTGATCCAAGGACGCTCTCGTCTGCATCGTCGCTGCCGTAGCCTGCTGGAGAAGGCCTGACCGCCGACACGCCAAGGAGCATCCACCGGTGGGTTTTCCGCCACCCAAAGGCCACAGATCATCATCTCTTTGCGGTCCAGAACTACTGACACCGAGGTGCCCCGCATGCCTCTTCCTTGCAGGACGCCAATGCTTCGTCGTCGATGAGCACCGCTAGGAACGACACGGCCACTTCACCATCGTAGCTCGACCTGTTCTCCGTCAGACGTTCGACCACCCGTGACTCCTGCCTTAAAGGTAGGGCACTCAAGAAGGGTCGTCGATTCCCCGAAGAGGAACGCTACAACGCCAGGTACTTTGGGGTTGCAGAACTATTGGAAAGTCAAGTGTGAAAAATATATGGACTGGGCTTGTGATACACCTTTGCTTAACAGGTTGCCCAGGTGGGGGGATCTCCACACAGACCGGTGTCTAGGTATCGGGGCCAGTATTCTGCCAATTGTTCCAACCAACTACTTTCCTCCTATTTTCTATTGTTGGTTTCCTTTATTAATTTGATCTGTGTGACATTTAAACATAGTTCAGTTGATGCCCTTTAATGAGATCTGCTAATAATTGTGGTACCACTTAGAACTGTATATATTTACCTTTGTTGATTTTCCGAGTACCAAGTGAGTTATTTTGATAGTGTACATAACCTTGAATATTAATTATATAAAGACTGTGTTTTCAGTAATACAGTGTGTTGACATTCCTTTGTGGGGGCTTGGGGACTACACTGTACTTAAGAACCAGCCTGCATCGCCTCGTGAGAAGCTAGGCCTTGATTGCTCGACCACGTTTACCAATAATAGAGAACCTTGGCTGGGGTCCTCTGTGCCTCTCCACTACGATATAGAGAGCAGAAGTACAGACCCCCCTCCAGTCTTTACACTGGTGGCAGCGGTGGGATGCTTATGTTTTTAAGAATCAGTGTATAACCGTGCCACTTACAAAATATCTGCACTTTATTAAATTGAGGTTTAGTTGTGTACAAGCAATGGAATCTAATGCGAATGGTAAATTGACTTGGATGAGCTTAGATGCTCTCCAGAGTGCTTGTGAAGCCAGGGAGTTAGACTTTGTGGATAAGTCTAGGGCTGAGCTGATAGCTGCCCTGGTGGACTACCAGACTGATTGTGAAACTCTTGAAGAGGGGGATGCAACCAATGAGGACTCTGCCCCGAGGGTTGTCGCTGAATCTGTTTTCTGGGAATGCCACCATTCCTGCTGCCTCTGTTCCAAACCCCAGCAATTCCATAGAACTTGAGTTATTAAGGATGAAATTGGCCTTTGAATACCGCAAGTTGGAAATAGATGCTGAGCTCAAGAAAGAGGAGTTGGCACAGCAAGTGGACCTCAAGAATAGGGATCTTGAACTCAAAGACAAGGACACTGAATGTCAGTGAATCCAGCTAGAGAAAGCTCAAGTGGAGACTTCAGCTATACCAGTTGAGAGTGTCAGTTCCCCAGCAACCAAGTTGATGAAAGATTTGGTTTGTGTGTATGCAGAGTGTTCTGATATCCTCCAATAAATTGAAGCGTTTGAGATGGCTTGTGCAATTCGTGATGATGATAAGAGAGCTTGGGCTAAGTGTTTGTTAAGCAGAGTGCCTCAAACTGGATATGACTGTATTCTGAAACTGAGTGTGGAAGAAAGGGGTCAGTATGAGTGTATGAAGTCTGGTCTGCTTTAATTGGCAAGTTCGGCAAGACACCTACCCAATACCTTAAGAGGTTCAGGGATTTTAAGAAATGAGAGAATGTGTCTTGGGTTGACCGGGTGAGTGCTGCGCACATGAACATGATGGGGTGGATTGATGGTTACAAAGTGAAAACGTTTGTTGAATTGTCCCACCTTTTGTTTTTTGAGCATTTCTGAAGCCTGTTCACCAGAGCTGCGTCAGTATGTTGCTGACAAGAACATTTTGGACCTCTTTAAACTGGCTAGGTTGGCTGACAAGTGGGTCTCTCACCGGGTGTCCCCTAAGGACTCCAGTGGGAAGGACATGGACAAAGATAAGGGGAACTCTCAGAAAGCTGAGGAGTTGCAGAAGCAATCACAGTCGGGTAAACCAAAACCTTCCTCTCCTAAGGTCCAAAAACCTAGTGGGGATAAATCTGTTGTGGGTGGGAGTAAGAGTAGTGGTCCGCCTGCTGCAAAGCAGGGTCCCAGTGGTTCCAGTACCGTACCCCGCACTCCCGGCACTTGTTGGGATTGTGGGGCTCTGGATCACCGAAGGGGAGACCCCAAGTGTAAGGGTAAGGCACTTGGAGTCCAGGCTGTCAGGCTGACCTACCCCTACTCCGTACCTGAGGTGGAGGCCACTATCCTCCCCTCCTCTACTGGGATCACCTTCGGTGCTGCCGTAGAGATTTCCTTAGTGTCCCTTGGGGCCTGGGACCAGTACACAGAAGTACTGGCGACTATCCCACAAAACACTTGTAGGTTTTTGAGAAGTGTCCTCTTGAATGGCCAGCCTTCTACTGGTTTGAGAGACACTGAGGCAAGCATGACAGTGGTGGACAGGACCCTGCTCAAGCCAGAGGACTATGTAGGTGCTCCTATGAGAACCACCAGGTAAGCTGGTGGGCCTCCCAAATTATCGCCTGTAGCCTTAGTCAACATTACGATTGGAGACAAGACATCGAAGCTTCCGGTCCTGGTTCAGGACAACGTGCCTGCGAACATTTTGTTAGGCAACGATTTGGTCGAGTTGGGGATGATCACGGATGGTCTACCCATGGCTGCTGTGGCGGTCACCCGATCGCAGTTCACACAGGGTCCGGCTGCGAGACCGGTACCCTCGCCGACAGGGAAACCCAAGGCACGAAGGAAACGGAAGAGTAAGAAGGCCACCTCTGTGGAGGGAGCCCCTGCTCTTCCTGCTGTTCCGACAGCACCCATTGGGATCCATGCTCCGGGCAGGCTGGGTCCAGTGGTGAATCCCATCTCACCTCCTGTGGGAGAAGAGCCAGAAGACTTTCCTGTGGGAGAGGTTCTGAACCCGGAGGATCATCCCGACCTTCAATGCTTGTTAGCTGAAGGGGGACCCTCCCGTGCGGACTTCTGTAAGGAACAGAGAGAGTGCCACTCTCTCTAGGGTCTGAGGAAACAGGCCCTGTCCCAGGCACAAGGAGAAGTGCCTAGGACATTCCGAATCTATTGGGAGGGTGAGCTCCTTGTTAGTGAGCCCACTAAGCCTGAACCTGGTGCCCTCAAGAGGTTGGTGGTACCCCAGGTTTACAGGCCCTTCCTACTGCAGTTGGCACATGAGGTGCCCTTAGCTGGTCATCTAGGTACCAAGAAGACTAAGCAGAGGCTCTCTGCCCATTTCTACTGGCCACGGATGGGAGTAGAAGTGGAGTCCCACTGCAGGACCTGCCCAACTTGTCAGTTGTCTGGCAAGACTGGAGGCAGTGTCATTGCCCCACTGCAGCCATTGCCAGTGGTTGGCACACCATTTGAGAGGGTGGGCATCGACATTGTTGGTCACCTTGACCCTCCCACTTCAGGTGGACATTGGTTCATCCTGGTCTTGGTAGATCATGCCACCAGGTATCGTGAGGCTATACCCCTTCGGACTGTAACTGCCAAGGTGGTTGCCAGGGCTCTTCTGGGCATTTTCACCCGTGTTGGATTCCCTAAGGAGGTTGTCTCTGACAGAGGATCCAACTTCATGTCTAGTTACATAAAAACCATGTGGAAAGAGTGTGGGGTAACCTACAAGTTCTCCACCTCTTACCACCACCAAAACAACGGTCTGGTTAAGAGATTTAATAAAACTCTCAAGGGCATAATAGGTGCTTTGGAAGAGCCCCTAAGGAGGGCATGGGATCTCCTCCTGCCATGCCTGCTGTTTGCTTACAGAGCGGTACCTCAAGAGGGTGTTGGTTTCAGCCCCTTTGAGTTACTCTTTGGCCATCCCGTGAGGGGGCCACTTGCCTTGATCACTGAAGGTTTGGAAGCCACCCCTCCAGGTCCCGCCAAGCAAGTGGGGAACTATGTGTTAGGCCTCAGACGGAGGATGACACTGATGATGGGTCAAGCACCAGCGAATCTCAAGGCCAGTCAGGAATTGAGCAAGTACTGGCATGACCCTAAAGCATCGCAAGTGGATTGGACTCTGGGACAGCAGGTCCTCGTGATGGAGCCCACCAAGCCTCGGGCGTTAGCAGATAAATGGACTGGACCCTTCAGGATAATCTCCAAGATGGGCGAGGTCAATTATCTGGTTGACATGGGAGTCCCTGGGGTAGCCCCTCAGGTATTCCATGTTAACAGGCTCAAGCCTTTCCACAGGTGAGCAGAAGTCTCATATCTCTTGCTAGCTTCAGAGCAAGAAGAGGATGAGAGTGAGCCCCTTCCTGATTTGCTGTATAGCAACCCTCACGATAGCTCAGTGGAGGGAGTGCATCTCTCTCCAGATTTGACAACAGAGCAGCAGAGGGCCTGCAGGGCTTTGCTCCAGCAGTATGCCTCTCTGTTCTCACTGACACCAGGTCTTACACCGTGGTGTAAGGACGAGATTGACACTCATGACAGTGTGCCTGTCAAAAGCAGGAGTTACCGTATGTCAGATACTGTTAAGAACCACATCCAGGCTGAGGTCGCCAAGATGTTGGATCTGGGTGTTATTGAACCCTCATCCAGTCCCTGGTCCAGTCCAGTGGTCCATGTCCCCAAAGCAGGTGCCCAGGCCGGTACCAAGGATTGGAGGTTCTGTGTGGACTACAGAGGAGTCAATGCCATCACCAAAACTGACGCGCACCCATTGCCCAGGGCTGATGAGCTCATGGACACCATAGATGCTGCCACATTTGTGAGCACCTTTGACCTTACCTCAGGCTATTGGCAAATAGCTCTGACGGACCATGCCAAGGAAAAGACGGCGTTCTCAACACCAGAAGGACTCTACCAGTTTAGGGTTATACCTTTTGGGTTGAAGAATGCCCCTGCCACCTTCCAGAGATTGGTCAATCATGCGCTCAGTGGGCTGGAGGCCTTTTGCGTGGCCTACTTAGATGACATTGCCGTCTACAGTTCCACCTGGGAAGAGCATTTGACACATCTGGATAAGGTGTTGCAGGCCTTGAAAAGGGCTAACCTCACTATCAAGGCCACCAAATGCATGATAGCTCAGGGGAAAGTCACATATCTTGGTCATGAGGTAGGAGATGCTCAAATCCAACCTCTCCCCAGTAAAGTACAGGATGTACAGGACTGGCAGACTCCCACTACTCAAACCCAGGTGAGAGCCTTTTTGGACCTCACTGGGTATTATCGCAATTTCATGGCAGACTATGGAACCATAGCTGCACCACTGACAGCGTTGACTTTGCCCAAACAGCCTAGGAAGGTTAATTGGACTGAATACTGTCAGAGGGCCTTTGATGGCTTGAAAGAAAGTCTGTGCAGGGCACCGGTGTTGTGTGCGCCTGACTAGAGCCAACCCTTTATCGTCCAGGCGGATGCCTGCGACACCGGAATTGGAGCTGTCTTGTCCCAGTTAGGTGGCAAAGGAAGTGAACATCCTATCATATATATCAGTAGGGGTAGAGAACTTAGGTGGGCTACTGTTGAAAAGGAATGTTTTAGTATAGTTTGGAGCCTTAGGCGTTTTAGGCCCTACCTTACAGGGTCTACCTTCAAGGTCCAAACAGATCATAAGCCCCTTAAGTGGCTTATGCAGATGAACGGTAAAAACCCGAAACTGCTCAGGTGGTCCATTATCCTGCAAGGGCTAGACTTCACCATAGAGCATAGACCAGGGAAGGGTCACGATAATGCAGATGGCCTTTCCAGAAGGTATGTTGACTGTTTGGATGAGGGTGTCTATCTCGTGGGAGGTTAGGCACCCTAATCTCAGATTGGGGGGGGGGGCGACTGTGATGCTGGAAATGCATTGGAGGGACAGGGCCTCCATATCCTTGTCCTTTACTGCTTTTTATCGTGTGTTCTGTCGTGCTTTCCGCGCAGGAGTTCATGCGGGACTCCTGGCGGTGCAGCTCTCTCTTTTGGTTTGGTGAACAGACCCATGGGATACTCTTATGGCACCCATGGGTGGGGTACAACCCTGTGCCCCTAGTGTATGTTTTTGGGCACCTGTGTGTGGCCCACAGAGCAGGGTACGGGCTGGTGGCAGCTCCGTGCTGAATTGACTGGTGCCCTGAGCGTCCTCAGTTTTGGGATGCCCAGGCCCTGTCATTGGAATCGGTAGATTCCTGATGGAGACAAAATGGCCCCCGTGGCCTCTTGTCCTCCATCGCCTGTTACCTTGATCTTCCCAAAGTTCCGGGAAGCCCTGACTCTGTCCCTTCCCCCTGACTGGCTGTTGGGTTGAAGTTCCTTATATGGTAGTGTGGGGAAGTGCTGACCAGACTGGCTGGAGCCTTCTCAATGACCGTATCTTGTGGGTACGCCTGTGGGTGGGACCTGGGTGAATGGAGTGTGTGACGAATACGCATTCGGTGTTGTGGATGTCTAGTATCTGGTGTTTGACACAATGACTGAGACAGCCCTGCCCGAAACTGCTATGAATGCAGTGTGGAGTGTTGAATGGCTGGGTACTTGTCCCAATACACATAACTTGTTGTGAGTGCCTGGGGAGAAGTGAATGGCCTGAATGCACTATGCACCTGATTGGCTGCCTGCCTGCGTGAATGCCCTTCTGACCGATTGGTTGCCTGAGTGTGACCCAGCAGAATGAATGAGAGACTAACTAGTATATCTGGGGGCCTCTCACTGCTAGAATTCGTGTTCAGAAGCTGAAGTCCACTACGACGAGTAACTGGAGTAACTGAAGCTTAACCTTGAAGCCCTGCTGGACGAGAAGAATTGCTGTTGCTCTCCTTCACAATCTGAAAGCTGCTGCACCTCCAAGGACTGACCCAGAGAGGACCTGGTAAGGCGCCCTCTTCCCGAGCTACGAGGGACCATCGTGCACCAGCTGATCTTTGCCCAAGCTCCCTGGTAGACAGACCTTCGACAGGCTGCAAACCCGAGACGGGGACTGCTGCGGATTCCCAAAGAGAAGCGCCCGGACTGTTGTCTGCCACTGTCGACGACCATCGTCGCCGACTGGAGCCGCCGTGCTTCCGTTTGCCTAAGAACTTCATTTGATCCAAGGATGCTCTCGCCCGCTTCTTTGCTGCTGTATCCTGATGGAAAAGGCCTGACCGTCGACGCGCCAAGGAGCATCCACCGGTTGGTTTCCCGCCACCCAAAGACCACAGAGACGCCGACGACTCAACGCCCTTGCTGGGCCACAGGTCTTCATCATCTCTTTGCGGTCCAGAACTACCGACACCGAGGTGCCCAGCACGCCTCTTCCTTGCAGGACTCCAACGCTCCATCGTCGACGAGCACCGCTAGGAACGACGCGGCCACTTCACCTTCGTAGCTTGACCTGTTCTCTGTCAGATGTTCGACCACCCGTGACTCCTGCCTTAAAGGGTGGGCACTCAATAAGGGTCGTCGATTCCCCGACGAGGAACCCTACAGTGCCAGGTACTTTGGGGTTGCAGAACTATTGGAAAGTCTAGTGTGAACAATATATGGACTGGGCTTGTGATACAACTTTGCTAAACAGGTTGCCCAGGTGGGGGGATCTCCACACAGACCGGTGTCTAGGTATCGGGGCCAGTATTCCACCAATTGTTTCAACCAACTACTTTCCTCCTATTTTCTATTGTTGGTTTCCTTTATTAATTTGATCTGTGTGACATTTAACCATAGTTCAGTTGATGCACTTTAATGAGATCTGCTAATAATTTTGGTATCACTTAGAACTGTATATAATTACCATTGTTGATTTTCCGAGTACAAAGTGAGTTATTGTGATAGTGTAAATAACCTTGAATATTAATTATATAAAGACTGTGTTTTCAGTAATACAGTGTGTGAACATTCCTTTGTGGGGGCTTGGGGACTACACTGTACTTAAGAACCAGCCTGCATCACCTCCTGAGAAGCTAGGCCTTGATTGCTTGACCACGTTTACCAATAATAGAGAATCTTGGCTGGGGTCCTCTGTGCCTCTCCTCTACCATATAGAGAGTGGAAGTACAGACACCCCCTCCAGTCTTTACAGTCGGTGAGGAGATTTTAAGTGCTTGCGGCATGGCCTGGATGAAAGCTGCTATGGCAAGCCCCAGGATACAGGGAACACTCTGCAGTTGCCAAACACTAGTGCCTTTACCTCGGCCTTTACCCTGCAGGGTCGGTGAGGAGATTGTAAGCGCTAGGGGTGTGGCCTTGATGAAAGCTGCTACACCAAGCCTCAGGATTCAGGAAAATCCTGCAGGCGCCAAACACCTAAACCCTTACCAAGGGTTTCACCCTGTGGGGCTGGTGAATAGATTGGCAAGCACCTGAATCCAGGAAACACCCTGCAGGCGCCAAACACCTGTGCCCTTACCGCTAGCTTCATTCTGTGGGGTTGGTAATGAGATTTTAAGTGCTGGGGGCATGCCCTTATTGAAAGGTGCTACAGGAAGCCCCAGGATCCAGGAAACACCCTGCTTGCGCGAAACACCTGCATCCTTACCGTGGGCTTCACCCTGCGGGTTGGTGAGGAGATTTTAAGTGCTTGGGGCATGGCCTGGATGAAAGCTGCTACGGCATGCCCCAGGATCCAGGAAGCAAACTGCAGGTGCTAAACACCTGCAGGCTTCACCCTGAGGAGTAGGAGAGGAGCTTTTAAGTGCTAGGGGGTGTGGCCTTGATGAAAGCTGCTAGGGCAAGCTCCAGTATCGAGGGAACAACCTGCAGGCGCCAAACACCTGCATCCTTACCGCAGACTTCACTATGAGGGGCCGTTGAGGAGATGTTAAGTGCTGCAGGGCATGACCTTGATGAAAGCTGCTAGGGTAAGCCCCAGTATCCAGGGAACATCTTGCAGGTGCCAAACACCTGCGTCCTTACTGTGGGCTTCACCCTGCGGGGTCGGTGAGAAGATTTTAAGTGCTTGGGGCATGGCCGGGATGAAAGCTGCTACAGCAAGCCCCAGGATCCAGGAAGCATTTTGCAGGTGCTAAACACCCGCAGGCTTCACCCTGAGGAGTAGGAGAGGAGCTTTTAAGTGCTAGGGGGTGTGGCCTTGATGAAAGCTGCTAGGGCAAGCCCCAGTATCCAGGAAACAACCTGCAGGCGCCAAACACCTGCATCCTTACCGCAGACTTCTTTATGAGGGGATCAGCAAGGAGATTTTAAGTGCTGCAGGGCATGACCTTGATGAAAGCTGCTAGGGTAAACCCCAGTATCCAGAGAACATCCTGCAGGTGCCAAACACCTGCGTCCTTACCATGGACTTCACCCTGTGGGTTCGGTGAGGAGATTTTCAGTGCTGGGTATCGTGACCTTGATGAAACCTGCTACAGCAAGCCCCAGGATCCTGGACACACCATGCAGGCGCCAAACGCCCATGCCCATACCACAGGCTTCACGCTGTGGGGTTTGTGAGGAGATTTTAAGTGTTGGGGAGTGGCCTCGATAAAATCTGCTATGGAAATCCCAAGGATTAGGGGAACACCCTGCAGATGCCTAACACCTGCGGGCTTCACCCTGCGTGGTGGTTGGGGAGCTTTTAAGTGCTGGGAGGTGTGGCCTCGATGAAAGCTGCTATGCAAATCCCCAGGATCCAGGAAACACCCTACAGGTGCCAAACACTGGTGCCCTTACCGCAGGCTTCACTCTGTGCGGTCGGTGAGGAGATTGTTAAGTGGTGGATGTCCTGGCCTTGATGAAAACCACTACATCAAGCCCCAGGATTCAGGAAACTCCCTGCAGGAGCCAAACACCCATGTCCTTACCACAAGCTTCACCCGGCAGGGTCGGTCAGGAGATTTTAAATTCTGCAGGGCAAGGACTTGATGAAAGCTGCTTGAGCAAAAACCCAAGTATCCAGGGAACATCCTGCAGGTGCCAAACACCTGCGTCCTTACCGGAAGCTTCACCCTGTGGGGTTGGTGAGATATTAAGCGCTGGGGGCGTGGACTTTTTGGAAGGTGCATCGGCAAGCCCCAGGATCCAGGAAACACCCTGCAGGTGCCAAACACCTGTGTCCTTACCATGTGCTTCACTCTGCAGGGTCGGTGAGGATATTTTAAGTGCTGGGGGCGTGGCCTTGATATAAGCTTCGACACCAAGCCCTAGTATTCAGGAAAAACCCTGCAGGTGCCAAACACCTGTGTCCTTACTGCAGGCTTCACCCTGTGCAAGCGGTGTGGAGATTTTAAGCGCTGGGGGTGTGGCCTTGAAGTAAGCTGCTACTGAAATACCCAGGATCCAGTAAACACCTGCAGGCGCCAAACATTGGCACCCTTACCATCGGCTTCACCCTGCGGGGTGGTGAGGAGATTTTAAGTGCCGGGTGTTGTGGCCTTGATGAAAGCTGCTAGGGCAAGCCCCAGTATCCACGGAACAACCTGCAGGTGCCTAGCACCTGCATCCTTACCGCAGGCTTCACCCTGTGGGGTCAGTGAGGAGATTTTAAGTGCTTGGGGCATGGCCTGGATAAAAACTGCTACGGCAAGCCCCAGGCTCCAGGAAACAAACTGCACGTGCCAAACAGCCGCAGGCTTCACCCTGAGGGGTCGGAGAGGAGCTTTTAAGTGCTGGTGGTTGTGGCCTTGATGAAAGCTGCTAGGGCAAGCCCCAGTATCCAGGGAACAACCTGCAGGTGCCAAACACCTGCATCCTTACCGCAGGCTTCACCCTGAGGTGTGGGTGAGGAGATTTTAAGTGCTGGGGGTGTGGCCTTGATTAAAGCTGCTATAGCAAATCCCAGGATACAGGAAACTGTTCTGATCTTGATGGTCGTGCAGATTATTGTACCTCCGTCCCCAAGTACCACACAGACAGAAATGATACACTGCCTGTGCAATCTTTGAGGCCACAGGTGTGTTTAGCCGTCAATCAGGTAGCAGGAACGCCGGAAGGACCCCCTGACCACTGTAAGGCAATGGGTGATGGTTAAACAGGAGCAATGCAATTGGTACAGGTAACAATCAGTAGTAACAAGGCTTACCCCGGAGTGGTGTAGGTGGGGTCGGTCCTAAGCGTGGCGAGAGCCACAGACTGCTGATGGTGGTGAAAGAGGCGTTCTACACGGCTCGTGGGTGAGTCACACCTGGGTCTGATGTGGATGGACCAGAAGGTCAAAACCAAGTTCCAAGATTCAAGGTTCAGAGGGGATAATCCAAAGGCAGTCCAAGAGAGAGTTCCAAGGTCGAGGAGCCAGGGAAACAAGGCGGGATCCAAGAGGCAGAAATCCGAGGAGCAGGCAAGACAAGTCCGTAGAACAGTCCGAGGTCGCAAAGTCCGTGATCAAAAGCAGGTAAACCAGAGCGCTAAACAAACCTCAAGAGATCAGCTGTGAAGCGCTGTACCCGCGTTGTCAAGATGCTTTTAAACTGATTAAGCAGTCACGTGATGTGTCCCGTGATGTTGTCCCACGGACGTGCGAGACGTGACGTGATCACGTGGTCACGAGACGCCGGATGTTCGGGGTTGCTGTGGGAGTCTCCGTAGGCGTGGCCAGCCGTGAGTGCGCTTCCATGGCAACTGCCCGCGAAACGAAGGACGGTAGACGCCGGGGCTACAGGCTGGTGTCCTCCTACGCCAGGCGAACTGCTGGTTCTTTCTGTGTGCAGGGACTGCTCTTGTGGGTAGGTGTGGTGTGGGGCGTGTGATCGTGTGATTCCTGATGGGGCGAGCAGCGGGAGACGTGACAGAAACACCCTGCAGGCACCTAACACTGACGCCCTTACCGTGGCTTTTCCCTGCGCGGATGGTGAGGAGATATTTAGTGCTGGGTGTCGTGGCCTTGATAAAAATTGCTACGGCAAGCCCCAGGATTCAGGAAACACGCTGCAGGCACCAAACACCCATGCCCTTATCGCGGGCTTCATCCTGCAGTGTCAGTGATGAGATTTTAAATGCTGCGGGGCATGGTCTTGATGAAAGCTGCTAGGGCAAGCCCCAGTATGCAGGTAACAATCTGCAGGTGACAAACACCTGTGTCCTTACCGTGGGCTTCACCCTGCGGGGTCGTTGAGGAGATTGTAAGTGCTGGGGGGCGTGGTCTTGATAAAAGTTGCTACACCAAGCCCTAGGATTCAGAAAAAAAACCTGCAGGTGCCAAACACACAGGCCATACCGCGTGCTTATCCCTGCAGGGTTGGTGAGGCGAGTTTAAGTGCTGGGAGAATGGCCATGATGAAAGCTGCAATGGCAAGCCCCAGGATCCAGGCGACATCCTTCCGATGCCAAACACCTGTGCCCTTACCACGGGCTTCAGCCTGCAGGGTCACTGAGGAGATTTTAAGTGCTGGGGGCGTGACCATGATTAAAGCTGTTTCGACAATCCCCAGGAACAAGGAAACACCCTGCAGGTGCCAAACGCAGGTTCCAAACACTGGCACCCTTACCGCGGGCTTCACTATGTGGGGTAGGTGAGGAGATAAGTGCTGGGGCTGTGGCCTTGATCAAAGCTGCTACGGTAAACCAGAGTATTCAGAAAACACCCTGCAGGCCCAAAAACCCATGCACATACTGCAGGCTTCACCCTGCAGGGTTGGTGTGGAGATTTTAAGTGCTGGGGGAGTGGTCTTGATGAAAGCTGCTACGGCAAGCCCCACAATTTAGGAAATAACCTGCAGGTGCCAAACACTGGCGTCCTTACCCCGGGCTTCACCCTGCGCGGACAGTGAGGAGATTTTAAATGCTGAGGGACTTGGACTTGATGAAAGCTGCTAGGGCAAGCCGCAGTATCCAGGGAACATCCTGCAGGTGCCAAACACCTGTGTCCTTAACAAAAGCTTCACCCTCTGGGTTTGGTGAGGAGATTTTAAGTGCTGGGGGTGGGGCCTTACTGAAAGGTTCTCCAGCAAGCCCCAGGATCCAGGAAACACTCTGCAGGTGCCAAACACCTGCGTCTTTAGCATGTGCTTCACCCTGTGGGTTCTGTGTGGAGATTTTAAGTGCTGGGGGGCGTGGCCTTGAAGAAAGCTGCTACACCAAGCCCCAGTATCCAGGGAACATCCTGCACATGCCAAACACCTGTGTCCTTACCAAAAGATTCACCCTGTTGGTTCAGTGAGGAGATTTTAAGTGCTGGGGGCTGTGACCTTATTGAAAGGTGCTACGGCAAGCCCCAGGATCCAGGAAACAATGTGGCAGGTGCCAAATGCCTGCACCCTGACTGCGGACTTCACCTTGTGGGTTCGGTGAGGAGATTTTAAGTGCTGAGGAGTGGCCTTGATGAGAAATTGCTAAGGAAATCCCAAGGATTAAGGAAACACCCTGTAGATGCCAAACCCCTGTGAGCTTCACCCTGCATGGTCGTTGGGGGAGCTTTTAAGTGCTGGGGTGTGTGGCCTCGATGAAAGCTGCTAAGGAAATCCCCAGGCTCCAGGAAACACCCTACAGGCGCCTCACACTGGCCCCCTTTCCGTGGGCTTCACTCTTTGGTGTCGGTGAGGATATTTTAAGTACTAGGGCAGTGACCTTGATGAAAGCTACTACGGCAAGCTCCATGATTTAGGAAACATCCTGCAGGCGCCAAACACTGGCACCCTCACCGCAGGCTTCACTCTGCGTGTTCGGTGAGGAGATTTTAAGTGCTGGGTGTCGTGGCCTTGATGAAAGCTGCTAAACCAAGCCCCAGGATTCAGGAAACACCCTGCAGGCACCAAATACCCATGCCCTTAACGCAGGCTTCACCCTACAGGGTCAATTAGGAGATTTTAAGTGCTGGGGGGGCGTGGCCTTGATGAAAGCTGCTACACCAAGCCCCAGGATTCAGAAAACACCCTGCAGGCACCAAATACCCATGCCCTTACCGCAGGCTTTCTACCTACAGGGTCAATGAGGAGATTTTAAGTGCTGGGGCAGTGGCCTTGATGAAAGCTGCTATGGAACGCCCCAGGATCCAGGAAACACCCTACAGGTGCCAAACACCTGTGCCCTTACCACGGGGTTCAGCCTGCGGGGTCGCTGAGGAGGTTTTAAGTGCTGGGGGCGTGGCCTTGATTAAAGCTGCTATTGCAAGCCCTAGGATACAGGAAACACTTTGCAAGCTCCAAACACTGGTGCCCTCACTGCTGGCTTCACTCTGTGGGGTCGGTGAGGATATTTAAGTACTAGGGGGGTGGCCTTGATGAAAGCTGCTAGGGCAAGCCGCAGTATCCAGGGAGCATCCTGCAGGCGCCAAACACCTGCCTCCTTACCGCAGGCTTCACCCTGTGGGGTCGGAAATTAGATTTTAAGAGCTGGGGTGTGGCCTTATTGAAAGGTGCTACAGGAAGCCCCAGGATCCAGGAAACAGCCTGCCAGCGCCAAACACCTGCGTCCTTACCATGGGCTTCACCCTGCAGGGGTCGGTAAGGAGATTTTAAGTGCTGGGTGTCATGGCCTTGATGAAAGCTGGTACGGCAAGCCCCAGGATCCAGGAAACAAACTGCAGGTGCCAAACACCTGTGCCCTTACCACGGGATTCAGCCTGTGGGGTCGGTGAGGAGCTTTTAAGTGCTGGGGGCGTGGCCTTGATTAAAGCTGCTACGGCAAGCCACAGGATACAGGAAACACTCTGCAGGCGGCAAACACTTGTGCCCTTACCTCATCCTTCACCCTGCAGGGTCGGTGACAAGATTTTAAGTGCTGGGTGTCCTGGCCTTGATGAAAGCTGCTACAGCAAGCCCCAGGATCCAGGAAACACCCTGCAGGTGCCAAACACCCACAGCCTCACTGCAAACTTCACCCTGTGGGTTTGGTGAGGAGATTTTAAATGCGTGGGGTGTGGCCCTGATGAAACCTGCTATTGCAAGCCCCAGGAACCAGGAAACACCCTGCAGGTGGCAAACACATGCGCCCTTACCGCAGGCTTCACTCTGCAGGGTTGGTGAGGACATTTTAAGATCTGGGGGCTGTGTCTTTAATGAAACCTGCTACGGCAATCCCCAGCATCCAGGAAACATCCGGCAGGCCCCAAACACCCGTGCCCTTACCATGGGATTCAGCCTGCGGGGTCACTGAGGAGATTTTAAGTGCTGGGGGCGTAGCCTCGATTAAAGCTGCTACAGCAAGCCCCAGGATACAGGAAACACGCTGAAGGTGGCAAACACAGGTGCCCTTACCGTGGCCTTCACCCTGCAGGGTCGGTGAAGAGTTTTTAGGTGCTAGGGGGTGTGGCCTTGATGAAAGCTGCTACGGCATGCCCCAGGATCAAGTAAACAACCTGCAAATGCCAAACACCCACAGCCTCACTGCGGACTTGACCCTGTGGGTTCGGTGAGGAGATTTTAAGTGCTAGTGGTGTTTGCAAGCCCCAGGATCCAGGAAACACCCTGCAGGTGGCAAACATTGGCGCCCTTACCGCAGGATTGCAGGATTGCAGAACACTCTGGTGTTCGGAGGATATTTTAAGTACTAGGCGAGTGACCTTGATGAAAGCTACTATGGCAAGCTCCACGATTTAGGAAACACCCTGCATGTGCCAAGCACTGGTGCACTTAACGCAGGCTTCACTCTGCGCAGTCAGTGAGGAGATTTAAAGTGCTGGGTGTCGTGTCCTTGATGAAAACGGCTCTGGCAAGCCACAGAATTGCATTCTACAATGTTGAAGCTGCTTGCTTTAAATGAAACCGCACGGGTGTATATGAGCACTTTCAAAAGCGAGCAGCTGCTCGCTTTAAATGAAAATGTTCACATACACTAAAGTAAGCAGTTTCAACATCCTGCAATGTTGAAGCTGCTCACTTTGGTGTATAGGAACGTGTTCATCTGTGTTCTCAGCAGCATTTTTGTAAACTAACGAATATGTCCTTATTTTACAAAAATGCTGCCGAGATTGGATTGCACCCGTTAGAACTAAAAATAGGCGCAATCCTCACAGATCACTGTCCTGCTCTACGAGGACGCCCAGGCTCACTTGAGAATAGTAGTGGAGCCTGGGCGTCCTCTTTTGGTGCAGTGAATCGTGCTGTATAGCACCTTCACTGCACCAAGTTGAGAATAGAGCCCTCAGTGCTGGGAGACGTTGTTTCCCTTAGTCCTTTTCCAATGTTGCAACTTTTCTGCAACATGTAACAAATGCACAATGTACCTTACAGTACAGTGCACTTGGGTCGTCTCATAGTCAATTACAAAGACCCTAGATACTCTCGTAGGATTTTTTTGGAGGTGTGCAGATGTGTCCTGGACAGGGCTGGTGCAGCTTATCTTTTCCTTTAATTTTAACCCTTTCCTGCCATTTAAACCGTGTTAACCGCGTTTGGCGCGAATAGGTGGCCTGACTCCAAAATGGCCATGCCACGAGGTTCTTTGTCCTGTCCTTTGGCCATCTTGCCCCTTTGCTTTCCCCAGGTCGACCCAGGTCAATCCTTATTTGAACATGCAGTTTCCCGCGAAACGCCAAGCTTTTGCGGGCTTCTGCATGCCTTGGGTGTGTGCCTCCAGGATGTGTGCTGGGGTGTCCGCCCCCAATACACATCCTGGGTGCCAGAGAGTCTGGAGTGCTGTGAATGCCTGGGACCACTGTGGTCCATGATTGGTCCACGTATGGAGTGTGTGTTTGTGAGCAGATCTCCCATTGGATCCTCTCTGTTTGGCACAAAGGGAACTTTGGATAAGAGGAGGCTGAAAACACCCATGCCATGTCGACGAAGGATAGGATCCAAGTATCCTGAAACTAAGAAGCCCAGTCGAGGAACCGCTGGTTAACCGCTGGAAGGTTTGGCAAACTGAGCCCGCTGTCGTCCCGTGGGATCCCTCTGCATCTGGTCGTCCTAGAAGGTCTGTGAAGGCGCTTCGACCCATTAGAATAGTGGGACCAACTATTCTCGGCACCTTCAACAAAACCTGCAAGTAAGCTTTCTCAGAAGTGTCCCTGGGGCAACCAGTGGGCTGACCAGCTTACGCAGGACCTTTGCTCTGTCTCTGCCGTCGTTTCGAGGAGACCTTTGAAACTTTGTATACTGCTAGCTCTGTGTCCCCGGAAGCCACACACCAAATTTCAAACACTTGGCATTCCCAGGTCTGAAGGGGTGCGAGTGCGCCAGGACCGGAGTAAATGCAGTTACCGTGTTGCCCAGCCGCAGCAACGATCTTTGCAGGTGCACTGCATTTGTGACCCTCTTGCCCCTGAAGCCTGCTGCAGTGAAACTAGCCTGATCCATCCATCAGGAGCAGAGAAATCACCAAAGTCCCGTTTGGGAATCCTTGCTGTATCGCCGGAACTGAAAGTCGCAGAGACATCCTTTTTGTCGCATTTGAACCTGCAGCCGCAGTAGACCCAACTGGTGAAGTTTGGTCCGGGGCGCACCTGGGGCCGGTGAGTAACCCTAACCTCAACCAGGGCCCCTAGCGCCTCCATCTGTTTTCACGCATGAGTGGCCCCTGGGGGTCCCTCTCCTTTCCACTGCTAGTGCGAACTAGCGACCTATTCCCGAACCTTGGAATCAGCTCTGCCTTCAAGTGGATGCCCTCCTTGAATAGTGGGAATCTATTCTTCATTGCCTCACCCACCTTCCTGAGCTGCTAGAGACCCCTGAAGAGACCCCGTTTTTCCCATTGGAACAACCGTGTGCGCCTGCACTACATGTACTATTGAGCATAAGACTCCTCTCTTCTTAGGGTTTGGACTGCCTCGTAGTTAGGTGTGTGTTTGATGTTGAAGGGGACTAAAGACTATCTGCACTGCCTTTTTTCCTTCCCTTCTAGGTTGTGAATATATTTCGTGCCTTTACCCCTTTAAACCCCAATGGTCTTGTATATATTTATATTGATTGTGTTGTGTTGGTTTAGTAGGATTGCTGTGATTCTTTTTACTGGGTGTTGAGTTACAAAGGCCTTGTAATAAATGTGTTTATATTTTTGAAATATACACCTGTCTGGGAGTAATTTGTTAGTGGCCTTGCTCTGTGTGCTCATTGAGGTCTTTCAGTCACCCTCACCCCTCCTGAGACTGTCTTGACTGCCTGCCATAGCTACCTTGTTTGGTCTTGCTTGTCCAGAGGTTACCCTGTTCCAAGAAACTAGGCTGGCCTTCTGAACCTCTGCCCACCAGGTCAGAGTTCAGAAATCCATCTTAACAGCAGGTGAGGAGATTGTAAGTGCTGGGGGAGTGGCCTTGATGAAAGCTGCTACAGCAAGCCTGAGGATCCAGGAAACACCATGCAGTAGCCAAACTCGGGCACCCTTACCGCGGGCTTCATTCTGTGGGGTAGGTGAGGAGATAAGTGCTGGGGCTGTGGCCTTGATGAAAGCTGCTTCGGTAAGCCAGAGGATTCAGAAAACACTCTGCAGGCGCCAAACACTGGCGCCCTTACCGCTGGCTTCACCCTGCAGGGTTATTGAGGAGATTTTAAGTGCTGGGGGAGTGGCCTTGATGAAAGTTGTTACGGCAAACCCCGGGATCCAGGAAACACTCTGCAGGCGCCAAACTCTGGCGCCCTTACCGTTGGCTTCACCCTGCAGGGTTGTTGAGGAGATTTTAAGTACTGGGTGTCGTGGCCTTTGTTAGGAAAGATTTCATAATTATATGTAATTTTCCCTCCATGTGTCAACCCCCAAACGTTTTGTTGCTGTTTAGACACCACTGACTGACTTTGCCAGAGAAGCACAGCCTTCAGCTGCACTCCTCTGGGCTTTCGCTCACTTTTTATGGGGAAACTGACATGCCCTTAAAACAGTCAGTACTGGGAGACTTTGTTTCCCTTAGTCGTTGTCTATGTTACAACTTTTCTGCAACATGTTGCAGGTGCACAATGTACCTTGCAGTACAGTGCACTTGGATCTTGTCTTCCTATCATTTCTAAAGGCCCTAGATAGTCTCAAACGATTTTTTTAGAAGTGCAGATGTGCCTTGGACAGGGATGGTGGCAGCTTATCTTTTCATGTATTTTTAACCCTTTCCTGCCAGGTAAACTGCGGTTACCACGTTTGGCACAAATAGGTGGCCTGGCTCCAAAATCGCCATGCCACGAGGTTCTTTGTCCTGTCTGCCACAAGGTTCTTTTGCCATCTTGCCCCTTCAGCTTCCCCAGGTCGAGCCGGCCTGGGTCAGTCCTTATTTGGGCATGCATTCTCCTGCGAAACGCCAAGCTTTCGCAGGCTTTCTGCATCCCTTGTGTGTGTGTGCTTCCAGGATGTGGGCTGGACTGTTTGGTTCCAATACACATCCTGGTGCCAGGGAGTCTGGTTTGCTGAGAATGCCTGGGACCACCGTGGTCCATGATTGGTCCACGTATGGTATGCCTGTATGTGAGCAGATTTCCCATTGGGTCTCCTTTGTTTTGGCGCGAAGGCAATTTTGGATAGGAGAAGGCTCCAAACACCCATACCATGTCGATCTCTGGAGTTCTAACTGAATGAAGAATAGGATCCAAGTATCCTGAAACTAAGAAGCTGAGTCGAGGAACTCTGGTGACCCGCTGGAATGTTTGGCACCCTGAGCCTGCTGTCGTCCTGCTGGACCCCTCTGCATCTGGTTGTACTAGGTCTGCGAAGTCTCTTCGACCCATTGGAATAGTGGGACACACTATTCTTGGCACTTTCAACAAACCCTGCAAGTAAGCCTTCTCGTAAGTGTCCCTGGACCAACCAGTGGGCTGACCAGCTTGCGCAGGACCTTTTGCTTTGATACTGCCGCCGTTTCAAGGAGGCCCCTGAAACATGCTACATCGCAAGCTCCTTTTTCACGGCACGCTCACACCGAATTTTGTACACTTGGTGTTCCCAGGTCTGGAGTAAAGAGAGAGTGCCCGAACCGGTATACATGGGGTTTCCGTGTCGCCCAGCCGTGGTGACGAACTTTGCAAACTCATTGCAGTTGTGCTCCTCTGTGCCCTGAAGCCTGCTACAGTGGAACTGGCCTGATCCATCCACCAGGAGTGGAGAAATCGCCACTGTCCCGTTTGGGAATCAACGCTGTAACTTCGTCACTGAAAGCAGCAGAGCTGCGAGATTGCCGCATTTGAACCTGCAACCGAAGTGGACTCGACTGCCGAAGGTTGGTCCGGAGTGCACCGGGGTCAATGAGTAATTGCAATCCTAACCAGTGGCCCATAGAACATCCATGTATTTTTATGCTCAAGTGGCCCCTGAGGGCCCTTCTCTTTTCCACTGCTAGTGCGAACTAGCAAACTAGTCCCAAGTCTTGGACCTGCTCTGCCCTCAAGGGGAGACCCTCCACGAATAGTGGGTACCTATTCTGCATCATCTCACCTACCTTCCTGAGCTCCTACAGCCCCTACAAAAGACCCTGTTTCGCCCATCTGGACTACCGCGTGTGCCAGCATCGCGAGTACATTTGAGCACTAGGCTCCCCTAATTTTAGGGATTGGACTGACTTCAGTTAGAATTTTGTTTGATGCAGAACTATTTACACTACCTGCTTCCTTCCCTTTTTAGGTTGTGGACCCATTTTGTGCATGAACCCTTTAGGCCCTTTGGTCTTGTATATATGTATGTTGCTAGGATTGTGTTGGATTAGAAGTATTACTGTGGTTTTATTTGTGTGTTGAATCTCAAAGGCCTTGAAGTAAATGTATTTTGTATTTTTAACATATATATACCTGACTGGGATTGATTTGTAAGTGTCCTTTACTCTGTGTGCTCATTGACCCTCAGTCGCCCTCACCCCTCCTGAGACCTACTCTTGACAGCCACCAATGCTATCTTGATGGCTCTGGCTTGTTTAGAAGGCTACCCTGTTCCAAGAAACTAGGCTGGCTTTCTGAACCTCTGCCCACCAGATCAGAGTTCAGAAATCTGTCTTAACAGCAGCAAACATCCTTCAGGCGCCAAATACCTGCGTCCTTACCACAGGCCTCCCCCTGCTGGGTCGCTGAGGAGCTTTTAAGTGCAGGGGGAGTGGCCTTAATGAAAGCTGCTACAGCAATACACAGGATCCAGGAAACACTCTGCAGGTGCTAAACACCTGTGCCCTTACTGCGGGCTTTACCCTGTGGGTTCGGTGAGGAGATTTTAAGTGCTGGAGGCGTGGCCATGATTACGCTGCTACGGCAATTCCCAGGATCCAGGAAACACCCTGCAGACACCAAACACCTGCACCGTTACCGGTGGCTTCTCCCTGCAGGGTCTGTGCGTAGATTTTAAGTGCTTGGGGGTGTGGCCTTGATGAAAAGCTGCTACAGCAAGCCCCAGAATCCAGAAATACAATGTAGCAACAAAAACATGTGCCCTTAATGCAGGCTTCACCCTGTGGGGTCGGTGAGAAGATTGTAAGTGGTGGGGAGTGGCCTTGATGAAAGCTGCTACGGCAAGCCCCAGGATCCAGGAAACACCCTGCAGGCTCCAAACACCCACCCCCTCACTGCAGACTTCACCCTGTGCGTTCGGAGGAGATTTTGATAATGATATTGATATTTTATTTCTATCGCACTCGTACACAAGTGTTTCAGAGCGCGACAAGGCAAGGGAGGGGAACAGGGGAGAACAAAGCAATGATCTTACTAGGCCCAGTGACATTGAGAACATGAAAGTGCATGGGGTAGAGGAAAAGTGCATGGAAGGGGGGAGAAGTGGAAAGTGCGGAGCAAAAGAGAAACAGATCAATAAAAATAAATAAATAAATAAATAATAAAGGCAACAAACAGTGGTAGTGCAGCCAGCAATTGGCAAGTGCTGGGTTTAAGGCAGCAGACAGGGTATGTCTGATACGTGCAGGAAGAAAAAAGGGGGTGGGGACTGTATGGGTACAGATACAGACCCGAGTGCAAGGGGTGGCCCGAAGGCAGTTCAGGAGGGTGGCAGGGTGAGCAGATACCTGGGCCCGGATGTTAGGCGGAAACCTGTGCAGTTCCCTCTGGGACCACTGCAAAAGATTTAGGACTACAGGTGTTTGGCAGTAAACCCACTTGGTAGCAGTCTGTACCACACAGATTCACTTGGTAGCTGTGGCTGAGCAGTCAGACTTCTCTCAAGAAGAGTTAAGCAGTATGTGGAGTATACAATATAGGACAATTCTTCACAGTAAGACAAGCAAACACGCAACAAGGCTCCAGTGTAAAGATATTAAGGTATTTATTTATAACGGAACATCTATAGAAAACACTATGGCACTATCACGGCAAACACTTCAATTACAATTACTCTACGAAGAAGAAACGATCAAACCCCCTAACAATATTTCGACAAGTCTAGGTTCTACCGGCATCACTTATTTACAGACAGAGGTGTATGCCTCAACCTAGATGGCACTCTAATATTAGTTAGGACGGGAGAGAAAAATAGGCAGGTTACGAAATCAACACAGTTCAATACTTCACGGGTAAAATGCAAGGCAAGAAGGCAAGAACCACAATAGATCATAAAGTTCAGAGGCCAGGCCCACTCGGAGAGAGGCAAGGCGATATGTCCCAAAAAGTCTCTAGTGGAAATGCGTTCGAGTCTTTGTAGCAAATTGTTATCGGCAGATTGAACCAGTTCAGAACAACACGCTAGAGAAAGCTTGGAGGCGACCCAACGGAAAGGCGAGGATTAAGACACCTCACTCGAACCGATCGAAAGGGAAGCCAGGCGGACACGGTACCTTGTTTGTGGAGAGACAGCTCCGGCGGGGGCAGTTGGTCCTGGTGGTGGATGCACGTCGGGTCTTTGCCAAGAGTAGAGATGATCTCGTCGTCGAAGAAAAGTGAAGTCCGGTGCACCACCAGGGAAGAGACCAGCCGCGGAGTGCTCCGTCACAAGGCACCACCTTTTGGTCGTGGTACAGGGGTAGTGGCTATCTGGTTGCCGGGGTGCTCTGCACGGGCAATTCGACCACCGCGTCCTGAGGCAAAGAAAAAGCAAAGGGGACTGGTTGTTCCCACCAGTCAGGGGAAGAGACTCTCTGGCAGGGAGATCTCCTCTGTCGTCGGGAAGTGGTGAGTCGGTTCAGCAGGGCTCCACCGGAGGTGTCGTCGTTGCAGGTCGGCTCAGCGTTACCCTCATCGGATTCTTAGGTCCTGTGGCGACTTCTGAAGATCCAGTCCCAAAAGCCCTGCTTTTATGCAGAAAACCCCCATTCATTCAGCCTAGCTGTCAATCAACACTCGCTAAGTGGTGAGCGGGGAGGCTCACCACTTGGGCCAATCACACCAGAGTGCGACCGAAGTTGGCAAGGCAACTCGGTCCAGGGTGCCTAAACCCCCTCCCACACCCCTGTGGTAACCCAGACAGAATGGCACCACTTTGGAGGGTCTCTGTACAGAGGCCCGCCAAAAGTGGAACAAAGGGCTCAACCTTTGGTTTAGGAGTCACAGAGACGAACACAGACGCCATTGTAAAAACCGAGTTCTGGCAGAAAATACCATCCGATAAACTTATTTAAGACAAGTAGACCGGTGGTACGTTAGAGATTAACGAGGAAAAGTATCAATCTCCAACAATGGGACGAATCCCATAGGGTTATGTTCGGGGTCGAACATAACAAGTAGTTTCCACTGCCACCAGCCAAAACTCGACGAGGGGGGACAGGACAGTGCCCCCTCGAGTAACAGACCCAGGAGTAATCGAATTACCCCTACTAGCATGTCCACAATAAGATGGTTTGTACTAGTTCTGTTAGTAAATTTAGGTCTAGTAAAGCCAATGGTGACTTTACATGCCCGGGGAGACAGTAGTCAGTGCCCGGGTATGGAGTCTATGGTGGAGGTCCGCTAGGACGCCCCAGTGTTACGGCACGTAGGGTGTGGTGTAACACACATAGAAAAACATATGAGACCCTATGGAGTAAAAGACCCCATAGCCCATAGAACACATTGACATTCAAAGGAATTACACACATTCATGTCCAAGAGTGGGAGGAAAAGAGTCTCACTCTTGGCAGGATGGAAAAAACAAACTCCAGAAATCCAGCAAAGCCGCTGGGGGACTCACTAGGTTAGGAAATTCAGCCTAAACAGAGAATTCTCCCTAACACTCGCCCCCCCCCCCAGACTAAGGGACAGGAGGATTTAATCCACTTCTGGATGAATCTCATACCTCTAGTCGATGGCATACATCCTAGAGAGACCATCAGCATTTTGGTGGTGACATCTTGACCTATGTTCTATGGTCAAATCAAAGGTTTTCTTTTGTAAGCTATATGACCTACAAACCCTTTGAGAGACATCAGTCTTTTTAAAGTTGTAGGGGATCTGGTTGACCAGTCCCTCAGAAGTTGTTACAACTTCTGAACCTGTGTTAGGCTTTTTCAAGGGGTCCTTAGAAAGGAACTCCTTAGATCTAGAGGGGCCTCCAGAGGTCTTCCCTACCTCTCTGTTGAGGGAAGGTTGGGTTTTAGGCCTCTTGGTTGGAGGGGATGGAGATAAGCAAGGTACGTGCTTCTCCTTCCTCTGAGATCTTACCTTACCTACTTTAGGAGTTTCCCCCTTAAGTCTAGGAATTGGGTTGGAGTCTTCTGTGGAAGGTCCAACAGTCTGAAGGTTTTTGGCCTTAGACTTTTCTTTTCTGGTTTTCCACCAGCACTGAGAATTACCAGTTCTCTTAGGCCTAGTTAGGGTTCCAGTAGGTCTATCCACCTCTTCCTCAGAAGCAGGGGGAGTCACAGACTCTATAACTGGGGGAACAATGATGGAGCTTGGTTGGGGCTCCCATTTCCCTAACATGTTAGCCTGCAATTTGCCTGGGTCACAGGTCAACTTACCAACACCAGGGCTTGTAGTGGGGTTCTCAGTAGAGGTTCCCACAGGCTTAGAGTGGTTCCTTATGGTGGCCTCTCTAGCCAATTTGGTTTGGTTCTGGGGCTCCATACTGGTAGGCCTGGGGGTACTGGATACTACTCCTAGAGTTTTTAGATCATTCCCCAACAGGACTCTCCCAGGCACCTCAGTCTGAACACTGACAGGAATCAACACTGTCATGTCATTACACTGAATGAGGGCTGGTAGAATTGGAACCATTTGGGCAGGGCCTCCAGACATCTTAGCGGGACCTTTGGGTGCCTTAGCAACATCCTCAGGCCTGAAAAAGCTTTCGTCCACTACTGTTCTGCTGGCCCCAGAGTCTCGCCTGGCAGGAGTATCCTGGCCATTGACAAGAACACTGTCCACATAATAACATTTAGAGTTTTCTGGTATAGAGTCGTACACACTCCTATTCTGATTACTAACCAGGTCCATCGACTCTACGGATACACTTAAGAACCCAAGGTTCTTCAGCAAAGACTTCAAAGTGAGCACTAGTCATTTGGACTTCCTCCTCAGGAGTGAAGGCTAAGGAGACGGTGCTGATCCCAGTAGGTTTACCCTTACATTTTGGATCTCCTTTGATATGGTCAGTTGCCCCACAGAGATAGCAGGTTCCAAATGCTCTCTGGAATGGTGGCTTGTTCTGACCTCCTTCTGGTTTGTGGCCAGAAGGTACACTATTCGGTTGTGGTTTTCCCTGGGGTTTACCCTGGTTATTTTGTTTGGGGCCCTCTGGGGAATTTGAGTTATTCGAATTCTCTTTTGAGTCTTTTTTAGGCTGTTTTCCCTCATCCTTTTTCTGAGTTGCCCCAGAATCCTTATGAGTAGCCCTGTTGGCAACCCACAAGTCAGCGGCCTTAGCTAGCGTCCGGGAATCCAATTCCTTCGAATCAGCCAAGTGCTGTCTGAGCTCAGGAGAACAGGCATCATAAATCGACTCCAACATAAAAAGATTCTTCATACCCTCATAAGTGTTCACTTTGTAACCCTTAATCCATCCCTCTAAGTTTTTCAACCCTTCACTCACCCAGGTAGCCCAAGGGGTACCATCATGCTTTTTGAGGGTTCTAAACCTCTTAAGATACTGGGAAGGGGTCTTCCCGAATCTAGCTATCAAAGCTAGTTTCACACTTTCGTAATCCGTCTTATCCGCCTCCCCCAACTCCATTACCACATCAGTCGCAACAGGAGGGAGCCTAGAGAACAACCAGGGAAGTAAATCATTCCCGGTGATGTCCTGGAGCCCATGATTGTACTCAAACAGTTTTAACCAATCCAACACATCCAATCTCGGTTCATACATACCCACTAATTCCTTCGGCATCCGGGGTCTTTTGGGACTGGAGCTCCTAGAGGAACCAGAGGAGAGAGAAGCATTTTCCATAGACAACTTTTTCATTTCTAACTTGTGATTAAGTTCTATTTCCCTGAGTCTTAACTCAGCTTGCATCTGCTCAGCCTGGGCATTCATCCGTCTGAACTCGAGCTCTTGGTTTCGTTCAGATTGAGCCAAGAACCGTTTGTATTCTAATTCGAGCTTCATTTTTTCAAGTTCAAAATAAGCAGGGTTACTTGTGGGACCTGGTATGGGCCCCGTAGGTACAGCTGGTAAGGCAGGTAGAGGAGCAGGGGAGACAGTTTCGTTAGCCTCTCCGTCCTCGTCAGCCTCTTCATCGCTATCATCAGAATTACGATTTAGATCAACACCATCACTGTTATCTACATTTGCTGGAGAAATTGGTTCCTCTGAACCAGTACCCAGACTTTGGTTCGCCAGCAATCTCTCTATTAGTTCTAACTTCTTGCCTCTTACAGAAAGATTCTCTTGCCTACAGAGAGCTCGCAAACTCTCAGTATTTTCGCCTGACAAGGATTCTTGACTGTAAGTTTCCATCGTAGACATGTTTGTGAAAGTTGCTTTTTAGTGCTAAGCTTTGTGGTTAGTTATCCTAAAGTGTCGAAAAGCACTCTAAACTGTATACTCGATACAAATCCCACCGCTGTACACCAGTGTTAGGCGGAAACCTGTGCAGTTCCCTCTGGGACCACTGCAAAAGATTTAGGACTGCAGGTGTTTGGCAGTAAACCCACTTGGTAGCAGTCTGTACCACACAGATTCACTTGGTAGCTGTGGCTGAGCAGTCAGACTTCTCTCAAGAAGAGTTAAGCAGTATGTGGAGTATACAATATAGGACAATTCTTCACAGTAAGACAAGCAAACACGCAACAAGGCTTCAGTGTAAAGATATTAAGGTATTTATTTATAACGGAACATCTATAGAAAACACTATGGCACTATCACGGCAAACACTTCAATTACAATTACTCTACGAAGAAGAAACGATCAAACCCCCTAACAATATTTTGACAAGTCTAGGTTCTACCGGCATCACTTATTTACAGACAGAGGTGTATGCCTCAACCTAGATGGCACTCTAATATTATTTAGGACGGGAGAGAAAAATAGGCAGGTTACGAAATCAACACAGTTCAATACTTCACGGGTAAAATGCAAGGCAAGAAGTCAAGAACCACAATAGATCATAAAGTTCAGAGGCCAGGCCCACTCGGAGAGAGGCAAGGCGATATGTCCCAAAAAGTCTCTAGTGGAAATGGGTTCGAGTCTTTGTAGCAAATTGTTATCGGCAGATTGAACCAGTTCAGAACAACACGCTAGAGAAAGCTTGGAGGCGACCCAACGGAAAGGCGAGGATTAAGACACCTCACTCGAACCGATCGAAAGGGAAGCCAGGCGGACACGGTACCTTGTTTGTGGAGAGACAGCTCCAGCGGGGGCAGTTGGTCCTGGTGGTGGATGCACGTCGGGTCTTTGCCAAGAGTAGAGATGATCTCGTCGTCGAAGAAAAGTGAAGTCCGGTGCACCACCAGGGAAGAGACCAGCCGCGGACTGCTCCGTCACAAGGCACCACCTTTTGGTCGCGGTACAGGGGTAGTGGCTATCCGGTTGCCGGGGTGCTCTGCACGGGCAATTCAACCACCGTGTCCTGAGGCGAAGAAAAAGCAAAGGGGACTGGTTGTTCCCACCAGTCAGGGGAAGAGACTCTCCGGCAGGGAGATCTCCTCTGTCGTCGGGAAGTGGTGAGTCGGTTCAGCAGGGCTCCACCGGAGGTGTCGTCATTGCAGGTCGGCTCAGCGTTACCCTCGTCGGATTCTTAGGTCCTGTGGCGACTTCTGAAGATCCAGTCCCAAAAGCCCTGCTTTTATGCAGAAAACCCCCATTCATTCAGCCTAGCTGTCAATCAACACTCGCTAAGTGGTGAGCGGGGAGGCTCACCCTTTGGGCCAATCACTCCAGAGTGCGACCGGAGTTGGCAAGGCAACTCGGTCCAGGGTGCCTAAACCCCCTCCCACACCCCTGTGGTAACCCAGACAGAATGGCACCACTTTGGAGGGTCTCTGTACAGAGGCCCGCCAAAAGTGGAACAAAGGGCTCAACCTTTGGTTTAGGAGTCACAGAGACGAACACAGACGCCATTTTAAAAACCGAGTTCTGGCAGAAAATACCATCCGATAAACTTATTTAAGACAAGTAGACCGGTGGTACGTTAGAGATTAACGAGGAAAAGTATCAATCTCCAACAATGGGACGAATCCCATAGGGTTATGTTCGGGGTCGAACATAACAAGTAGTTTCCACTGCCACCAGCCAAAACTCGACGAGGGGGGACGGGACAGTGCCCCCTCGAGTAACAGACCCAGGAGTAATTGAATTACCCCTACTAGCACGTCCACAATAAGATGGTTTGTACTAGTTCTGTTAGTAAATTTAGGTCTAGTAAAGCCAATGGTGACTTTACATGCCCGAGGAGACAGTAGTCAGTCCCCGGGTATGGAGTCTATGGTGGAGGTCCGCTAGGACGCCCCAGTGTTACGGCACGTAGGGTGCGGTGTAACACACATAGAAAAACATATGAGACCCTATGGAGTAAAAGACCCCATAGCCCATAGAACACATTGACATTCAAAGGAATTACACACATTCATGTCCAAGAGTGGGAGGAAAAGAGTCTCACTCTTGGCAGGATGGAAAAAACAAACTCCAGAAATCCAGCAAAGCCGCTGGGGGACTCACTAGGTTAGGAAATTCAGCCTAAACAGAGAATTCTCCCTAACACCGGAGGACAGAGGGTGGCCAGGTGCACAGTGCCAAGAGAGAACAGATTAGCAGAGGCGAGGGGGAGCGAAGGCAGAAGCAAAGAGGAAGGTCTTGAGGTGCTTCCGGAACCGGAGATGGTTCTCCTCAAGTTATAGAGTGGTAGGGAGGCTGTTCCAGAGGGAGGCCCCAGCCGAAGACCGAGATCTACCCCCAGCTCATTTCTTTGAAAAACGACTGACCCTGAGGGAGGTAGAGGAGCAAAGAGCTTAAGAGGGGAGGTATTTGCAGAAGGGATAGCTGAAGGTATTTTGGACCCAGGCCCCAGAAAGCCTTGTGGACAATGCAGAGGGTTTGGAATTGTATCCTTGCATCCACTGGGAGCCAATGGAGAGATTTCAGAGCTGGAAAAATACGATCCCAGGGCTTGAGGCCAAGGACAAGTCTCAAAGTCCTGTTCTGGATTAGTTGCAGAGGGCGGAGAGTAAAGGCAGGTAGATTTAGAAAGAGGCTGTTACAATAGTCCAACCTAGAGAGAACCAGAGCATGAGAGACCATGAGCTCCTGGGGGAAGGAGAGCAAAGGCAAAGTACTTCTGACGAGGTGCATTATGAAGTTTGACTTTTTAGAGACATTAGAGATGTGGGCGGAGAAGGAAAGTGTGGAGTCAAAGATGACCCAGAGGTTCTTAGCCTCGCAGGTGGGGGTAGGAGGAGGGCCAAGGGAGGCCGGCCAGAGAGTGAGGGGAAAGGATGGTGAAGGTGTGCTAATGAGGAGGATCTCCATCTTGCTGGCATTCAGACAAAGATCTTTGTCGGCACACCAATCTCGAATGGCAGTTAGGCAATCAGAGATGAGAGAGGGAGAGGAGGTGGTAGAGGGCAGCCTGAAAATGAGTTGCGTGTGGTCAGCATAGCACTGGAAATTTGAGCAGAAAATGGCAATGTGGTGGGCGAGAGTTGCCAGGTATTTAAGTGCTTGTTGGTGTGTCCTTGATGAAACCTGCTACAGCAAGCCCCAGGATCCTGGAAACAGCCTTCAGGCACCAAAAGCCCATGCCCATACTGGGGACTTCGCCCTGTGGGGTTGGTGAGGAGCTTGTAAGTGCTGGGGTGTGGCCTTGATGAAAGCTGCTAAGGAAATACCCAGGAAATATCCTACAGGTGCCAAACACTGGTGCCCTTACCGTGGGCTTAACCCTGCAGGGTCAGTGAGGAGATTTTAAGTGCTGGGTGTTATGGCCTTGATGAAAAGTGCTATGGCAAGCCGCAGGATTCAGGAAACACCCTACAGTCCAGAAAAACACCCACTCCCTTGCCGCAGGCTTCACCATGCAGGGTTGGTGAGGAGCTTTTAAGTTGCTTGGGGGCGTGGCCTTGACGAAAAGCTGCTACGGCCAGCCCCAGAATCCAGAAAATACAATGTAGGCACCAAAGACCTGTGCCCTTAATGCAGGCTTCACCCTGCGGGGTCGGTGAGAAGATTGTATGTGCTGGGGGAGTGGCCTTGATCAAAGCTGCTACGGCAAGCCCCAGGATCCAGGAAACACCATGCACGCAGCAAACACCCATGCCCTCATCGCAGGCATCACCCTGAGGGGTCGGTGAGGAGATTTTAAGTGCTGAGCAGTGGGGCCATGATGAAAGCTGCTACGGCAAGCCCCAGAATCAAGGAAACAACCTGCAGGCGCCAAACACCCATACCCTCACTGCGCACTTCACATTGTGGGTTCGGGAAGGAGGAGATTTTAAGTGCTTGGGGGCATGGCCTTGATGAAAGCTGCTAAGGCAAGCCCCAGTATCCTGGGAACATCCTGCAGGTGCCAAACACCTGTGTCCTTACCGAAGGCTTCACCCTGTGGGTTCGGTCAGGGGATTTTAACTGCTGGGGGGCGCGGCCTTCTTGATAGGTGCTACGGCAAGCCCCAGGATCCAGGAAAGACTGTGCAGGTGCCAAATGCCTGAACCCTGACTGCAGACTTCACATTGTGGGTTCAGTGAGGACATTTTAAGTGCTGAGGAGTGGGGCCATGATGAATCCGCGGACTTCTCCCTGTGGGGTTAGTGAAGAGATTTTAAGTGCTGGGGGAGTTTCCTTGGTGAAAGCTGCTACTGCAGGATCAAGGAAACACCCAGCATGTGCCAAACACCCGTGGGCTTCACCCTGCATGGTCGTTGGGGAGCTTTTAAGTGCTGGGGGGGTTGGCCTCGATGAAAGCTGCTACAGCAAGCTCCACAATTTAGGAAACACCCTGCAGGCGCCAAACACTGGCACCCTTACCGCACGCTTCACTCTGCGCGGTCTGTGAGGAGATTTTAAGTGCTGGGCTCGTGGCCTTGATGAAAGCTGCTCGGGCAAGCCCCAGTATCCAGGGAACATCCTGCAGGTGCCAAATACCTGCGTCCTTACTGCATGCTTCACCCTGTGAGGTCGTTGAGGAGATTTTAAGTGCTGGAGGGCGTGGCCTTATTGAAAGGTGCTACAGAAAGCCCCAGGATCCAGGAAACACCCTGCAGGCGCCAAACACCCACACCCATACCATGGGCGTCTCCCTGAGGGGTTGGTGAAGAGATTTTTCGTGCTAGGGAGGGGCCTTGATGAAAGCTGCTATGGCACACCGCAGGATCCAGGAAACACCATGCAGGTGCCAAACACCCCCACCCTTAACAAGGTCTTCACCCTGTGGGGTCGGTGAGGAGATTTTAAGTGCTGGGGACCTGTGGCCTTGATGTAAGCTGCTAGGGCAAGCCCCAGTATCCATGGATCAAACCTGCAGGCGCCGAACACCTGTGTCCTTACTATGGGCTTCACCCTGCGGGGTCAGTGAGGAGATTTTAAGTGCTGAGGGCGTGGCCTTGATGACTGCTGCTATACCAAGCCCCAGGATTCAGGAAAACCCTTCAGGCGCCCAACACCCAAACCCTTATCGAGGGCTTTACCCTGTGGAGTTGGTGAAGAGATTTTAAGTGCTGCAGGAGTGGCCTTGATGAAAGCTGCTACGGCAAGCCCCAGGATGAAAGAAACACCCTGCAGGTGCCAAATGCCTGCACCCCGATTGCGGACTTCATCCTGTGGGTTTGGTTAGGAGATTTTAATTGCTTGGGTTGTTGCCTTGATGAAAGCTGCTATTGCAAGCCCCAGGATCAAGGAAACACCCTGCAATTGCCAAACACTGGCACCCTTACCGCGGGCTTCTCACTGCGGTGTCAGTGAGGAGATTTTAAGTGCTGGGGGCGTGGCCTTGATGAAAGTTGCTACACCAAGCCTCTGGATTCAGGAAAAACCCTACAGGTGCCAAACACCCACAACCATACCGCAGACTTCTCCCTGTGGGGTTAGTGAAGAGATTTTAAGTGCTGGGGGAGTTTCCTTGATGAAAGCTGCTACTGCAGGATCAAGGAAACACCCAGCATGTGCCAAACGCAGCCGCCAAACACCGGCTTCCCTTACAGCAGGATTCACTCGGCGGGGCCGATGTGGAGATTTTAAGCGCTGGGGGAGTGGCCTTGATGATAGCCGGCAAGTCTGAGGATTCTGGAAACACCCTGCAGTAGCCAAACACTGGTGTCCTTACTGTGGGCTTCACTCTGTGGGGTAGGTGAGGAGATAAGTGCTGGGGCTGATGAAAGCTGCTACAGTAATCCAGAGGATTCAGAAAACACCCTGCAGGCACCAAAAACCCACACACATCAGGGTTGGTGTGGAGATTTTAAGTGCTGGGGGCATGAAAGCTGCTATGACAAGCCCTAGTATCCAGGACACCCTGCAGGCACCAAACACCCCTACCCTAAATGAGAGGTTCACCCTGCCTGGTCGCTGAGGAGCTTTTAAGTGCTGGTGGAGTGGCCTTAATGAAAGCAGCTACAGCAAGCCTCAGGATCCAGGAAACGCTCTGCAGGCGCCAAACACCCGCGCCCTTACCACGGGCTTCTCCCTGTAGGGTATGTGAGGAGATTTTAAGTGCTATGGGGCAGGTCCTAGATGAAAGCTGCTATGGCCAGCCCGAGGATCCAAGACACCCTGCAGGGGCCAGACACCTGCACCCTGACCGCGGACTTCACCCTGTGGGTTCATTGAGGACATTTTAAGTGCTGAGGACTGCCTCGATGAAAGCTGCTACGGCAAGCCCCAGGATCCAGGAAACACCTTGCAGGCACCAAACTCCCCCACCCTCACTGGAGACTTCAAGCTGTGGGTTCGATGAGGAGATTTTACGTGCTTGTGGGTGCGTCCTTGGTGAAACCTGCTATAGTAAGCCCCATGTTCCTGGAAACACCCTGCAGGCACCAAACACCCATGCCCATACTGGCGAATTCACCCTGTGGGGTTGGTTAGGAGCTTTTTAGTGCTGGGGGTGTGGCCTTGATGAAAGCTGCTACGGAAATACCCAGGATCCAGGAAAAACCCTGCAGGTGCCAAACACTAGCGCCCTTAGCGCAGGCTTCACTCTGCAGGGTCAGTGAGGACATTTTAAGTGCTGGGGGCTGTGTCCTTGATGAAAGCTGCTACGACAAGTCCCAGAATTCAGGAAACACCCTGCCGGCCAGAAAAACACCCACTCCATTACTGCAGGCTTCAACATGAGGTGAGGAGATTTTAAGTGCTGGGGGGCGTGGCCTTGATGAAAAGCTGCTACAGCAAGCCCCAGGATCCAGGAAACACCCTACAGATGCCAAACACCTACGTCCTTACCGGGGGCTTCACTCTGTGGGGTCAGTGATGAGATTTTAGGTGCTGGGGGTCGTGGCTGTCAGGAAAGATTTCTTTTTACTGCACCTTTCCTTCCATCTTTAGGGAACCCCCAAAATGTTTGCTTTTATTTTTGATCCTGATCTGCTCTTTTTACAGTACAGTGAATTGTTAAGCTTAACTGCACTGGCTTTTGTTTTTACTGAATTACTGTATTACTACTTTTGGTTACTTTGTATCACTTGTGGTAACTTTTATCATGGTACAAAGCAGCTTACACTGCAGTACATTGTGGTACAAGTTTTGTTTTGCCCTATACTAACACTCAGGATTTTTGGTTACTCTAGGTGTGCTAAAAAGATTAGCTTGTGGCAGTAGTGACTTTTCCCCACTTTTTGAGACTTGTCATTTTAGCTTTACAGCATTTATCGCATTTGGCTACTAAATGTGGCTACTGGTCAAACATGGCCGTGCCACAAGATTTTTCGCTTGTCCTTTTGCCATCTTCTTCTTTAGCCTTCTTCCTGGCCTGTGAGGCCAGAAAAATCCTTACAAGAACTTCCAGTGCCCAGGAAAGCAAAAGCTTTTGACGGGCTACTGGCGGGCTATGTGTGTTTGCTAGTAGGATGTGGGCTGGGACCGTCTGGTCTTAATCCACAAACTGGTTTCAGTGTGTCTGAGTGATATGCAGGAGTGGTGCCGCCAGTGGTCCTGATTGATCCACTGCTGGGGTGTGTGTGTGGGCTAGTCCTGTCATTGGCTAGTGAGGGTAGCAGCTCTTACCTGGCTTTTAGGATAAGAAGAGGACCACTGCACACATTCCTCAGAGATCCTGGAGAAACATGAAGGAGCCAAGACTTCTATCCAGCTGTGAGACCTGCAAAGAAACCGGAGACCCGTCAAAAGGAGGTCTGGCTACCAACTTCTGCTGCTGTCCTGGAGAAGCCCTGTCATGCTGAAGATCTTCAGCAGTCCTGCGAAGGAGCTGAGACCCTGGGAGTGAAGGTAACATCCATTCCTGATGGCTGCTCGGTACCTTCCAAAGGAGAGCCTTGGGAAGTGCCCCGGGACAATCCTGTGGCTGACCAGCTTGATGAAAGCTGCTATGGCACACCGCAGGATCCAGGAAACACCATGCAGGTGCCAAACACCCCCACCCTTAACGAGGTCTTCACCCTGTGGGGTCAGTGAGGAGATTTGAAGTGCTGGGGGCGGTGGCCTTGATGATACCAGCTAAGGCAAGCCCCAGGATCATGGAAACACCCTGCAGGCGCTAAACACCTGTGCCCTTACCACAGGCTTTTGCTTGCAGGGTTGCTGAGGAGATTTTCAGTGCTGGGGGGGGTGTGGCCTTGATTAAAGCTGCCACGGCCAGGGGGGCCTCTAGAGAGCCCGACAGAGATGGTGGCTTTCCTGTGAGTTCTGTACCGAGCGCCAAACAATCCTGACAAAATCGCATCGGATGGGCAAATAAACCCTAGCTGATGGTGTGAGAGTCATTGTAACCCCCAGACACCTGTGTAAAAGTGTGATTGCTGGCAAGGCTCCCCAGGCAACGAGTGAACGACCACGGTCTTGGACCAACAGACGGCGAGGTCCGCCTCGAGACAACAGCAGACAGCGCGGAGCAGAGGGGAGAATCCATAGGCCCTCTGCGTAAGGAGGAGGACCGGCACGTTCGTGCACTTCCCCCGGGGCTGTGCAATAGAGAGCCCAGCCTTTGTTCGTCACAGATAACACAACCACAGTACACTCCTCCTGGCTACCGACCTCACCACAGACCATGATACAGCATAAATTACACAACTGACGCGGAGATATCGTAGGGGGATTGCAAGACCAGACCTCTCAGTGCCAACCATTATCAGGCCTGGCATAGTCCCAAGGATAACGCTTAAATAAATTTCTACCCCAGACCAACAAAATTCCAAAGAGCAACCATATAGTTCAACAGCCTGGCCTAACCAAGAGTGGGCACAAGATAACCAGACAGGTTACCGCCCATAAGTATACCAGCACCAGCCTCAGCGCCCTCTCGTACCAGAAGCACCGCCCCCGAAATTTGGGAGTCGGCTGACTCTCTTAACCTCCCCAAATTAACCCTGAGCCGACGTCCCGAAGCCCAAAAAAGTCATTCTCTCAACTCAACTTCGACAACGGAGCATCTGCCAAGACACCCAGAGCACATCTTCAACAAAAGTCATCAGAGCCAAGGAGAGAGTCAGATATGAGTTCAACTCAAGCACCTTAGGTGGACATCCATCCGGGAGATTCTGTTAGACCTTAAGGCAGGCATTGGAGGACTCAACACCAAATTAGACTCCTTATCCTCCAAAGTTAACTTGATGCAACAAGGCGACTGACTTGATGAGGTCGAGCAGAGAGTCTCTGGGATAGAAGACGGAACCACCTCCCTGGCCGCCAGGGTGTCGCCGCTTGAGGTCCCAAATCAGTATCAGAAGGAGGATCTAGAGGGCAGAAAGTGCCGCAATAATACTCTGCTGATAGGTATTAGAGAGTGGCAGGGCCTACCCAAGATGGAGGAATTTGTGGAAGCCCTGTGTAAAGACCTGTTTGGAGAGTCCGCATTACCCCCATTGTTCGTGGTGGAGAGAGCCAAATGTGTGCCAGCAACCCGCACGGTGCCAGGTGCAGCCCCTGTCCAGTCAATGCACACCTCCTAAACTACAGAGACTGTGACACGATCCTGCGACTAGTCAGGGAAAAGGGGGAGCTCCAGTACGACGGCGATAAAATTCAGGTCTCCCCGAACTTCTCAGCGGCAGTGCAGGCATCCTGCTGGTCTTTTACCGGAGTGAAGAGACTTCATAGACAGCAACATCCCGTACTCCATGCTATTCCCAGCGACTTCGGATCCAGCATGCAGGGAAAACACAGTTCTTCACTTCGCCGGAGGTTGCAAGCTCCTTCCTCGACGAGATAGGAGGTCGCTCAGACCCCGCAGGAGGTCGACCGAGACCCCGCAGAGATGTACACAGCGGGAGAGAATGCACCACTCCTGCAACACGGCGGGAGTCACGCTGCAAAACTCTAACTGTACTACCCACACCACTACCATCTATTGGTCTTCATTCAGACACACATAAATCTTAATTCGGAAGGGAGCCGGCGGTCCTGGCTGGACACTGGCGCCCCGAGCTCTGCAATGTTCTTGAGAAATGGGTTGGTGGGAGGTACGTGATAACGGGTGGGTTAGGGGTTGCCCGTGGGAGAGGGGGAGTTGAGAAACTCATAGGAGGGGAGGTTAGTGGTAATTATGGTTATTGGGGGTCCGGGCCTCATCAGTTCACTCCACTGGAATATTGTACGAAACAAGCAAGTCTCACTCGGTTTAAGAAGGCAACAGCTCAAAAATCTCAAGTCACTCTGACTAAATTCATTGGGGTCCGATGGGGTTTAATGTAGCAACCGGGAACATAAGAGTGGGGCATAACCTTGCAAAGATTTCGGAGAATATCTCAATTCCTTAAAAGACATCACATAGACGTGGCACTAATACAGAAAACTCACCTCACCCCATCCTCTGAGGGGAGGCAGGGTACACGCTGGGGTGTCACAGATACTTGTCCTCCTCATCCTATGCTAGGGGTGTGGCTATTCTGATAGGTGGTGGAGTGAAGTTCCGGCTGATATCGGTGCTCAGGGACGACGTGGGGAGATCATTGTTAGTGCACGGGATACTTGAGGGAACACCGGTAGTTCTGGTAAACTCATACGGCCCAAATATAGACAGCACAAATGCATTTGACTGGGTAATGACACAACTAGCTGGGTTTCGTACAGCCATGGTCATATGGGGAGGATACCTGAATACCACCCTGAATACCCTGTGGGATAAGTTAAGGGCGACACTGAGTGGGGTGTCCAAAGCAGCCCTCCAGATACAAGAAATCTGCACAGCGTATAATCTAATTGACGCCTGGAGACTCCGCCATCCACAGGTCCGTGAGTACACATACTATTCATGGGTCCAAGGCTCAAGCTCCAGATTAGACTATATATTAGTGTCCCGGGAAGAGGGATACCGCTTGGGAGACAGTCACATTCTGCCCAGAACACTTTCCGATCATTCGCCAGTGACACTTGAATATGCACCTGAGACGGGTGGGAGAGAAGGCCACACTTGGAGGTTCAAATCAGGGACACTCCAGGACACAGTGTTTGCGCAAGAGTTACAGTCGGAAATTCAGTCCTTCCTTGCACTTAACGAGGGATTGGTCTCCTCTAGTGGAGTCTTTTGGGAAGCTCTCAAATTCTACATCAGAGGGGTCTGTATGTCTAAGGAAAGCGGAATTCTACGGGTCATCAGGAGAGAGCTCGCCGAAAGCGAAACCCATATTAAAGTAATAGAGGGAGAGTACATAGAAAAACAAGAGCCCCAAACATTAGCCCGCCTTCAAGAAGAATTAGATAAATTCAGGACAAACGCACATCATGAAATCTGTTTTTTGGCACGAGGACACCAAGTCCAACAGTACGGTGAAGGCCGGGAACCAGGAGCGCTCCTGGCACGGCTGATAGCCGCGGACAGACGCCCACCCTTCGTGGAAAGTATACTGAACCCACAGGGAGAAATGGTCCACTCTGAAGAAGACAATGCAGAAGTATTCTGTGTCTTCTACCAAGAACTGTACAGCTCCAAATGCCAGAGGGACTGGGAAGCCCTTTGTGCCTATCGCGAAGAAACAGAATTATACTGGGTTGAGGAGAACCTACGAGAACCCCTTAACATGCCGATCACCCTTGACGAAATACTAGCGGCGATCAAAGAACTCCCAGGGTCCAAATCTCCAGGTCTGGATGTTCTAACAGAAGAATTTTACAAGGCACTAGGCCATATCCTGGCACCACTCCTCCTAGTATACGAAGAGGCACTTTTCAAGGGAACTCTGCCCCCTACGATGTGCGAAGCCAACGTGATTCTAATACATAAGCCTGGGAAACCCCCTGAGGACTGTGCTTCCTACAGGCCGATCTCCTTAATAAATGTAGACAACAAAATATTCACCAAAATCCCAGCTAGATGGCTGTACCCACTAATGCCCAGTTTGGTATTGCCAGATCAGGCGGGCTTCATACCAGGACGAAACACGTCATTTGGTGTTCGCTGCTTCTTTGGAATCATCGAAGCCCTGAACCCTTCAAACCATGCAGTCGCAGTTCTGTTAGATGCAGAGAAGGCCTTCAACTTAGTCGAATGGCCTTATCTTTTTGCAGTGCTGTGGAAATTGGGGCTTGGAACCTTTTTTTTAATCAAACTAGTCTCACTCCTTTACAAGAACCCATTCGCTAAAATGATCATGGGGAGAACACGGTTGGCGCGATTCATAATTAATAGAGGGACCATACAGGGCTGCTGTCTGTCGGCTCTGCTATTCGCCCTTCTGATGGAACCGCATCGCAGCAGGCCTCAGAGAGCGGCAAATCGAGAGAGGACTTTGCCTGGGGTCGAATAGTTTATCCGTCACTATACACTGATGATGTGGCCCTCTTCATAAGCGATCCAGAAACCAACTTGAACCCAGTGATGCAAGAGGTTCTCAGGTTCGGGGTATTCTCAGGTCTCAAAATCAATCCTAACAAGCCATTGGTGTTCCCCCTCACGTCAGGATCTAGGGTATTCTGAGATGAGTTAAATCTTGGGTGGGAAAACTCGGGCATTAGATATCTAGGGGTGATCCTCTCCAGAAACCATGAGGAACTGTTTCGGAAATAACAAGGTGACAACACCTTCCACTCACGCTCCTCGGGCGTATCAATATTGTCAAAATGATTATATTGCCCAAACTTCTTTATTTGTTCGTTAATGTTCCTCTGTTGCTGCCGGGAAGTTTCTTTTGGAATTTACAGGGCCTGATTTTAGAACTATTATGGGCTGGCAAAAGAGGCAAGAGTAGCTTACACAACACTGACACAACCGACGTCAAAGGGGTGGCTTAGCCTTACCAGACCTAGAACGATACCATTGCGCAGTACAGGCACAATTCCTGGGACACTTGTATGCCATCCACTTTGTCCGTCCACACGTTCAAGTTGAGCAAGCCCTGATTACTCCCAGCCTGCTACGTGTGATGATCATCGGCGAAATCCGAGTTCCACCTCACACACTGAATGTTGTCCTGATCATGTACTCAATATGGAGGAAAAGAGCAGCAAAGAGCGGCATTACTAGTCGGTACTCCCATTTTACCAGCAAAACATATCCCCGGGATACACATAACAATCGAGCGGGTATATTTGCTAAGATCAGACAAATTGCAAATAGAAACTCCAGGGGACCTGTTAATCGATGGAGTGTTCATTACCACCCAACAAACAAGGGATCGGGGAACCAATTCAGCCCTGGATATATTTGTGTACTTTCGGGTCCACCATACATTTAAGGCCTTCTTTCCCTCGTTCCCAGCACAGCCACCAACATGGCAACTACTACACTGAGTAATTCAGTCACAGGGGGATGGTCGCTTGATCTCACAAATCTACAGGGAGCTGGTGGTAGACTTTTGGAACCGCTTGCACAATATATAAAATTATCCAACCTCTAGCTCAACAAGCCTCCTCCTACATCAAAGACACTAACCATTTCCTGTCAAGATTGACAACGATTCCGTTTTATCCAACAACTGACATCATGTTCACTATGGATGTCACCAGCCTTAATACGAATATTACCCATCAGGCAGACCTTGAAGCAATAGAATGGTCACTCCTAAAATCAACAGCTAACATTAAGAGTGACAGACTGTTCATTATACAACTACCTACTATAGTTCTGAACAATAACTTCTTTATGTTTGAAGATAAACATTACATCCAAATTTCAGGAACTTCAATGGGGGCCGCTATGGCACCCAGCTATGCAAATATTTTCATGACATACCTGGAAGAGACGAATGTACTTAACAATCCGTTGTGGAACGACAAATTGAAAGTCTTCGCCAGATATATATACGACCTGTTTGGAATCTGGTGTGGAACAGAAGAAGAACTCAGAAAATTCTTTATTTTCATGAATTCACTGTCACAAAGGATCAAATTTACTCATAAAATGAGTAGACCATCACTCGAATTTCTCAATGTGATGGTATATGTACATCAGGACAAACTCTCCACAACCATATTAACGAAACAGACAGATAGGAACAGTCTCCTCCTTGCTTCCAGTTTCCACCCGCAAACTACAATTCAAAGTATCCCCTTGAGTCAACTATTAAGATATAGAAGAATTGTATCTGAAGAAGATGAATTTGATGAGAAAGCAAATGAACTTACAAAAAAAAACTCTCAAGAGGTTATGACCCAATGAAACTACAAGACACAGAAAAAGTGAAGAACATCACTAGACAACAAGCTTTACGTCCTAGTGCCAAGAAGGTTACCACCGACATAGTATATGTCACTACCTACTCACAACAGAGTAGACAGATCAAAAAAATAGTAAAAAACAATTGGGAAAAACTATCTCTAGATCCGAAATTGGTAAATCTTTTTCCAACACCGCCACTTTTTGCCTACAACAAAAGCAAGTCAACTCGAGATTGTCTGATTAAATCAGATTTTATCACCAAGACGACACAGAGCAACAAGTTTAAGGGAACTCTTCCATGCAACAATTGCAATTGTTGTCATAATGTGATGCAAGGCAACTATATCCATCACCCACATAAAGGCAACAAGATCTCACTGAACCACACCTCTACCTGTGATACACGAAGTGTTATTTATGGCATTAAATGTCCCTGTGGGCTCTACTATGTGGGCCTCACAGGGAGAAAAGCGAAACAATGATGGTGTGAACATAAATCCAACATGAGGTTGAAACTCACTAAATCTCCAGTAGCACAACACTTCAACGAACATAAGCACACAATTGCCCAAATGCAATTTGTGATTTTAGAACATGTTCAATTACCAAGATGTGGAGATAATCTACAAAGACTGCTTCAACAAAGAGAAACGTTTTGGATCGATAAACTGGACTCAATGTCCCCACGTGGAATGAATTAGAATGGGACTTGTATTGTTTTTTGTGACACAAGGTTGCTACAATTTCTAATTGAGACACGTATATGCCTTTTTGGTACAGTTGGACTTAACCTATTTGCTTGGCACACCTATTTAATTCACCCATTGTATGAACTCCATAGTGTCTTGAGTGAAGTCCTATGACATAATGGTGATGGTATACTACATGGGTTCCATCGTGCTAACATTTTAAAAGGAGAACAATATATTTGAATGACTAAAACTAATGGTATTTTTGACTCAAATTAACCATCTGTAGCACTGTCCTATTTATATTCCATTTACTTTACTTAGACCGTAGATTCATTTTATACACAGCAACGGCAGGCTAAACAGGAAACTCTCTGCAAGCTTCGAGAGACACGGGTTGACAGATTCACGCTCATAGATGCAGGTAAGACTCGGTTGTCCGAGTAAACGGAGATCTAACAAACATGATACGGCCCGATAGATTTAGAATCAAGCGTAATAACTGGTTGACTAATACGGAGATGTCCTTCTCCTTTTTGCTCAAAAGATTATGAACACCACACTAGGCTAGCAGCCCGTTTACTGTATAACACACGATTTCAGGTTACTGTGCGCGTGAATTAAGAAACGCAGCTACATGGCCGCCTATCGGCCATCCATTAACCAACTCCTTTGAACTAGAAAGGAACGACCTGATGACAAAGATCCCTTATCTGAACACGGTGAAAATCGTTCAGAACTAAGTTTAAGGTACCGGCTCATCGCCATTACATTACTCTACTCCTATTACGTATGTTAGTACATATTAACCCAAGTTACAATGAATATTTCATTATTTTTACCATGGTCGCTTAGGCATCTTTCAAGATGACATGTACAAACAGTGGAAACTCTCTACGAGTTCTCGGATGTTAAAACCCTACACCTGCAACCCAGATAGGTGAGTCATGTTATTAAACCTGCGATCTGTGAGCGGGACCCATCGCTTTTTATGAGCTACTGGTCCCATGATAGATCGCATTCTACCTTTAGGCAAAACGTGAGTTAAGTCTTATTTTACAATATACTGTGTTCTCTGTTATTTATAGGAATGGAATATCCTACACAGAGTCCATTGCGAATATTGACCATGATCACATTAACAGGTTAGTGAAGTGACTAACCAACACAGCCCTTAGTCTTTTCCTCAGTTAATTCAATTTATGAGCTTGATGACTAATTTAACAAAATTAATTTAATAATACCACTTTATATCAATTGTTTAAGAAAGAACCAACTGATATTAATACCTGAAGAAGGGTTTTAATAACCCGAAACGCGTAGTATAGGACAGAAGACACATCAATAATACTTCTTTGTCTAGATATCAGATTATATTTTGTGTTAAACAGACTGAAATCGAATGAATTGTTTTTGTTTTCTAAACACTAATTGAATGAGATATACAACTGTATAAATTGAATATAATTTGTCTTCTTTGTTTTAATTGTATATAAACTTTATATTATGAGAATTAAGTTACTATGAAAGATATGTACTGAATATCACCAACAAGATTCTATGTTGGTAAATGTTTTCAATAACACTAATTTTTGTTTAAAGTATATTGCCCTGAATTATTTGTTTATGAAGTAACAAAGTGTGCATATGAAAGTGCTTAGCAGCTATCTGGCTGCCGCAGTTTGTGCCCCTGTTTGTATCTCGAGTTCTCTCGAGATAGCATCCCTTTCTTTGTCATTAGTTGGATCTAGTAGCATAGATCCCAACAGGGAGCACTATTAAGCTGACTTACATCCATTGATATATACCTTTTAGCTTAAAACAAATACTTAAACCATTACCTAAGTGTGCACCATAACAACCAATCTGTTCCTGGTGGTAGATGAGACAGGTGGGATGGCGACTCTGAGGAAAGTTGGGAAACATCCTTAGGAGGCCCTATCGGCGACGAGGACTGGGCCTACATATTAAAACAGACCCAGAAAGTCTCTCTCAACTCCAGGTACAAACTAATTAATTTCAACTTTGTCCACCAGACCTACCACTCACCAGCCAGACTGCATAAACACTCCCAATTAATTTCAGATGCATGAGCCAGATGTAGTCACGCCCCGGCAAACTTCCTCCAACTTGCATGGGAATGCCAGAGAGTCAGCCAATTCTGGTCGGAAGTGATAGCCAAGATATCATCGATTATAGGGGAAGAACTCGAGTTGAGCCCGCTCTTAGCACTGCTGGGATGCACCGTTGCCCTTCAACCAGCCGTGAGGTGGTTGGCAGGATTATTACTGGTCTTGGCACGGACGGAGGATAGCTATATCATGGGGGAGAGGCCACCCACCCAATGCACAAATGTGGCTCCAAGATGTTGCTTACTGCAATGACATGGAAACAGCGTTCATAAGGTCCCCCAGATGTGTCGGGCCCGTATATTCTCTATTTTATGACAGCTGTAGAGGAGGAGCTTAAGTACCCCTACTCCACCTACTCCGCCTATATTACCTGAAAAGTGTGAACCAAAGTATGTGACATATACTACACCAATCAGAAGGCAAGAAGAAGAGCAACGACTCTATGCAGTACCCATAAGAAAACCTATACCTAAGAGAATATAGGAAGTGAAGTACCCATTGAGGAAACCATACCTACATCCAACACAACATGATGGCCATTGAATGTAATTCCTGATGAAACAAAGAACTGAATGACCAGGATGAATGGTGACATCATACGAAACTGAATCGACTCCATATATAGAAGATAACAAGACCAGAGAGGCAGACGATTTATGAAGAATAAAGAAGTACTAAGGATAAGTGACATCTATAGATCAAGATAAAGAGATTTATGCCATAAACGTGATGAAGAAACTTAGTTTAAACGTGTACAGATGCAATGAAACGCAAGCAGCAAAGCAATCATGAAGCTAGCCAAATGCTTATAGTAAATTCACAAAAAAAGGGGACGTTATGGTTAATTTACGCTACTAAAAACCTGTCACCTTCACCAAAAAAAACTTTCTAAATGTGACATTATGTTTCGAAGTAAAACCGAAAAAACCCCTGAAATTTGCCAGTTATGGTAGGCTAAGCAGCCATAACTGCCCGCACCAATGTGCACTGCTAACACTAACACCCAGGACATCAAAGATGACATCACAAATTACATGTCCCCCTTCTCCATTTCCTAGTGAACCATCCCCAAACTCTGAAGAACAACAGAAATTTTTTGACGAAACATCCATCCCTTCATCCCCTCACAACCAGCCCCTGTTAAACCCTAATTCCCCTATATTCGTTTCAGTATCTGCTTCCCCCAGTATTTCTCTTGATTGATTGATGTGTGTGTATTGAAAATGTTTTTATGTTAGTTGTAGTGCAATAATTAGGATCCAATTTTTTTTTTTAAAAGAGTTTATATGTCCGCGGACAGCACGCCTGTTCGGGCTGGCCGTAATCAATATAATATGGATGTTCTAAGGGCAATCCACCTACCCGTACCATTCGCAACCAACATGGAACTAATGTTAGAACGCACCAGGTGTCCAAGTGGTCAGTAAATGAACAAAATGGGGGCGTCCTAAGGACATAATGCCTCTCCGTACTAATCAAAACCAAGATAAAACATGTTCTTGGAACACACCAGGTGTCCGGGATGTCTGCAAATAAACAAAATGGGAGTGTCCTAAGGACACTACAGCTGTCTGTACCGTCCGCAGCCCACATGGAACTCTCCGTAGAACAGGCGCGGTGGCCCGCATGTCCGTAGTCAAACAAAATGGAGGTGTCCTCAGAACACTGTACCTGGCCGTACAGTCAGAAGAACATGTACGCTCATGCGCACCACACCCTTAAGTAATGCGAACATTGTGCCTGTCCGTAACTGTCCGTCTCATTGTGTCGCACTTTTAATTAGTTTCAGGACACGAACACTGTCCGTAGAACAGTGCAGTGCATGCGCAAATCCGTTACTCTGTATTTGGTGTCCAACCGGCACCCATTTCCTACGCGGATGTGTTCACGACGTCATCATGTGACCGCACCCACGCTGAGCGTATGGCCTAATTTGCGCAGTTTGTGTGCTTCCGCAACATTTCAAAACAACTTATACACACAAGGGAAATTATTTTACAGTATAAAATCACCATTTCACATGTCCCATATAATGGCCCTACCTTTCAACGTATTGTTTAGAATTTTTTCAATGCTTTTGAGTGATCAATATGGTGACGAGGCGCACCCCTCCACCCCTATAAAAGACCACACGCCCGAGCTCATCTTCATTGTACCTCTGGCTATAGCAGATTGAGATGTGCTGCCTTTACTGCTCTAGCAAACATTAGCCGACCAATCCAAATGGCATCCATGGCTGCTGTTGCTTCATTAGCCTCAGCGTCACCCCCAAACCCTCCACCGCCACCACCTCCCCAAGGGCCTGCAGAGGGAAATAGGTGTGAGTATGTAGAGAGCTAGGAAGAAGAGGAAGAAGAGAATGAGGTGGAGGAACTCCTCACTGAAAGCACTCGCCAGGAGTCGTGGGTGTGGCGGTTGTTTACCATTTGTGGAAACATATCAAAAGCACGTGCGTACAGCTTTGGTACAACAACCATGAAGAGACACCTCACCTCGTTCCACAGTGCGGACATTCGCAAGGTGGTACCATGTGAAGAACGTAGTAGGTTGAGTTCCTCCGCAGCATCCTCTGTATCCGATCCTCTCACCACAAGAGACACTCCTGTGGGAGAGCGCATCCCTCCATCTGCCTCACAGGCCATTCACGATGCTGTTGACCCCTACCTTGCGAGGGTCACAATATTTTGTATGTACTGCGACGCAGTACTCTGCAGGGGGGAGAGTTTTCGAAGTGCTTATGAGACTACGGTCACGGAGCACCAGAAGAACTGCTCCCTACCTAAGTAAAGGCCACCCTACATCTTTCTCCACCTGCCCTTTGTTATCCACGTGGTTGGTGCCCCTTCCTTACCCTCCTTCACCCTCCTCTCCTAGTGTGTCGTGTGTTAAAAAAAAAATGGAAAACAACAAAAATTTTAAAAAAGGCTCTTTTCAGAACCGCCTTTCTCAGTTTAACAATGGAACTATGAAGTGTCTGGTGTAGGCCCCCGCGCATTTTTCAAAAAGTCTGCAGACAGTCGTAGGACGCACAAAAATGGAAGGTGCAAGCGGAGCAAAACAAATGCACTTATCCCTGGGAGTAAGTGGTGGCTCTGAAAAGAGCCTTTTGGTGGTGTTTTGTGTGTTTCGAAAACTGTTCATTCGAAAAAACAGATTGCCAAAAAGGTGACTATGAATCCAAAAAAGATCGCAATGTATTTTTAAAATTTCGAAGAAAAATCTGATTGCCAGCATATGTCAGATGGACTCCATCTCTGCGAAAAATAAAAGTGCTGCGAAACAAAATGTTTTCATTGTGGAATGAGGACATGCCAACATCTCTTAGAAAGGCACAAACAGCTTCATTGACATTGCACCTCGCCTTCTCCATTTGTGGACCAAATGCAGAAGAATGCAGCCACATTTGTCAATACAGGAAAAAATTACTTGGCAATTTGGAAACATGTCCATGACTTTTGCAAGTCCTTCCTTCATTACAAATTGCAAAGAAATTCCAGAAACATGCCCTAAACTGTTTCCTCCACAATGAATGATAATTATATAAGGGTGACGCTCTGTCTGTAAAGTAGCACAGAGAGGTACAAAGTCCAGCCACTTCATTCCACGCACTCTGTGCCAGTGCACTTCCACATGAGAAAATCCAAGATCTGCAGATATACCGCAACTTTCTGCATGCACCTTCAACCAATGTATTCATGAGTCTCCCAAAATCCAGATAATCTGTTTTCGAGCACACAGAGCCATAGCTGTCTGGTCTTCTGTCACGAAAAAGACCTTCTCACTACATCTCTCCATTCACAACACACCTACTGAACTTTACTGACCAATCCTATAGCTACGCACATTTTCATTTCCATGCGTCTTCACCCCAGAAACCCCGTTGCTAATACGCACTGCCTGCAGACTACCGCCATGTCCGCGGACACGTACAGAATCTGAGTGTGACGACTGTACATTTAAATAGTATTCCCCTTTTCCCCTTTAAGGTGGGCTCTGAAAAGAGCCATTGTTTTTTGTTTTTTGGGCAGATGCCTGACAGACACCTGTTATTTTGTATTTTTTGGATTTCTTTCTTCTTACTTTACTCCTACAATCATTACAGAACCTTCGCCAAAGCAAGCTTTACATTCCAAAAGAACATGGCATTTCCCAAAAAAGATAAGGAAACACCATCTGCTTCAAAATAAGCCAGATTACTGGAAACAATGTTCTCGTGACTGCAGAAAAACATACTAGCGCGTAACATGAAAGCATGCATGCACCTTCCAATACTTCGATCAGGACAAAAAACAGAACTGTTCTCCCATTTTCCTCTAGGGAGCAAGCCAGAAAAAATTACTTTCACAGTTGGAAAGCAATTAATGACTGCTTGCACCAACTGTTCCAAATCTTTCAACAAAGTAGGAGAAGTCACGTAGCCCAAATGGCAAACACCATAGTGCAAAACGACCACATGGGGACTGCTCATCTTACGCATATCTCTGCAAACTTGGAGAATTGCTGCAACATTGCAATCAGTCGCAACGCTCCACACCACCTCCACTCCTCTGACATCGAAATTGTGCGCCACATGCCTACTTTCAGAATAGTGCTGTAAACTATGGACAAAAATATCTCCGAGCACCAACACCCTGACTGTCTCCACCTCTGCCATCTTCACTACACGCACTGTGTTTTGACACAAATCAACAATGTGAACATCTGATTGGCTGATGCCTACAGTCTCCTTTCCATGCTAGATTTGATGTAGAACCCTGTATGTGCCACGCCCTAGCCACAGACAAGCGCGGTCTACGTGCGGCACCTAATTCTTAGCCAGTCCTTCTACCCTTTCCAAATCACTCGCGAATCCATTCCCTCATTGGACACAACTAAGCAGTCACACAACCATCCACCAATCACATTCAAAATCTTTACATCTAACTCCGTCATCAGAGTTCCGCACTTCAAATGTACTATTGATCACTCTGAATGCAAGTCGCATATCATTGCAAAGCACCTACTTCAAATATTACTGTGCAAGTGTCCCCGATTTCTACTTACAGCTCCATGCATACGCACATGCATGACTACAAAGTACAGGTATGCGTATTTTTTTCAGAGAACATGTGCAACCCTTATGATTTCATTTAAACAAATTAATGCCACTAAATCTGCATAGCCAATACATACCAACGCTCCCCCTTCAAGTGCAAGACTTCCGATTGTTCATTGAGAAACCGCACTACTTCTTACTGTCTCCCGCATAACCTATACAGACGTAACAACCTTCCCAATTTAGGCGCTAAACTCGATTTTCCATTAGAAACTGCCACCATTTTTTACTATCTACCGCCTAGATGAATGCTACTGCCAATGCGATCGTATGAGAAAAATAAACGTTCCCGATTGCTGTGGTGACATCTCCCTTTGAGATTCTCCCGATTTTTCACATTCGTACTTATAATATGAAAGTAGTCACATTTTTACCATTTACTATAATCACCTATCACTTACTCTCTGCTATAGACAACACAGCTGAAAAAAAACAAGGGATTTTCATGAACTAAAAATTGTACTAATTTGCAAACCAGGTTCAACTAACATTCAGCAAATAACATATAAAAGCTGCACATAGTGAAATGAAATGCACACATGCACTATGTTGAGATATGAAAAGAGAATACTCTGAAAAAAGATGCAAAATGAACATGTACATTACCATCACTCCTTTAAACACACAAAGTTACTAACTTCTTCCTTTTAAAATTGCAGTGAAGACTACTCTCCTAAAAATCAACAGCATCTACACTGCAAACATCATATCCGAAGAAACCTGGTCATTCTGCAAAAAAAAGTAAGTACAATACTACCTTTATATTGTTACTGTTCCTCAAAGAGACTGTGGGGGTTATTTATGTAATTTGCGCACCAAAAAAACCCATTGATTTCTGAACCATTCTACCCACAAATCCCCATTTATTAAACAAGGATTAACAGGCAGAATGGCACACAAATCCCTGTGTTTTTGGAACACAACATACAAAAGCCTTAGAATGGTAATACTACAAAACAAATAGCTATTTTAATTTTATACCTTTACGTTTACTATTAATGCTTCTCACCACTAGCTCACTTTCTACTCTCACCTGAAGCACACTATAGTAATATACAAACAGAAAAATAGCCTTCCCAACTCATTGTAATTGCCCAATGGACATTCACACAACACCACAAAGAGCTTCCCCTTCAAACTCATGCACGCATGTACACATCACTCATACATTGTACAACAGACCAAACCATACCTCTGGCAACCAGTACTGCTAACAATGCTCCTATGAATCCTGATATAGTAACAACAACCCATTGTAAAAAAAGTATTTTAGCAAAAATGTTTCACCACAGAGTCCTTCAGAATCTAATAAGAAGAGGAGCGAAATCATCCTCAACCCTTGTTAGGACAGTTTTTCTGAAGTACTACCACTTCTTCAAAACCATTCAACTGAGGCAGTACAAGACTCCACTCTTAGTATAAGACTGTACCAGTGGAGTACATGGTAGCGTAGGCAGAGCAGCCAGGCTTATCTTAGGAGGGAGAGAGGGCAGTAGATACAGGACAAATTAAATTGTCATACAAATGATCCAAAGAAACACTGAAACACTATGGGCCTCATTACGACCCTGGCGATAAGAGTTTAACGGCGCCGTAAAAGGTGTCGGCGCCGTTAAACCCTTAACGCCTCATTACGAGTTCCCTTTGCGGGACCCGACCTTAACGCCTGCTTTTAGCAGGCGTTAAGGTAGGGTGCCGCAAAGGGAACTTGGTGCTAAGTACGGTGCCGCAATTTGCGGCACCGTACTTAGCGCCTTCCCCATTCCCATTGAGCCCTATGGGGCAAAAATGGGAATGGGGAAGGGCCCATGGTGAATGGGGAATTACCGCCCCGCCAACCTTGGAATGGGGCGGTAATTCCGCCATTCACCATGGCGGACCCCGGCATGGACCATGGTGCTAATAGCACCATGGTTTAGCGCCGGGGTCGTAATGAGGCCCTATGTATTGTAAACATAAAGGATTTATTTAAATACAGGTAGGCCCAGATAAATCTAGGGGTTAAGTAAGTACTAACACATTATATGAAATCACAATATAAAACACAACACTATACTTGAAAGTACACAGACCCAAGTATAGAGCTTATTTGGAACACCTAACAGTAGTTCTAGGGAAGTCAAAACCTTGTTATACACATTTAGTATAGGTCAAGCCTATTCTTTGGGAGTAAAAGACCAATGGTTACTTTTAGATTACTTTTGGTAATACAAGGACAGTAGGCCCTTCCAGTTGTACAGTGACTCTTGGAACAAATCACATAAACAGTCACTTGGACAATATACTTTTTGGTGAATAGTGAAACACTTATTCTAGGTGCAGTAAAAACCTATAACTACTTTTGTCATAACACACAGTTGTAGCAGGTGAGTAAAACCTAAGGATGTAATATACAATTACAGATGCTTTGGAAATCAGGGAAGCCCAGATTGAGGTAAGCAGTAACTCTGGTAACTTGTTTTGGATGGCACACAACTAACACAAGGTAAGTAAAACCCACATACTTTAACTTCACAATGAAGGGGAAAGTAAAACCCAATGTCACACTTTACTGAATAGTTATTCTAGGTAGGCAACAACCTAATGTAGACTTATTAAGGACAGGCTAGCAGCAAGTCAGGGGAAGCAAGACCCAGTTGGGGGACACTCATACAGTTATCCTAACAGGACTAACCTGGTGATACCAACAGTTGGAGGACACTCATACAATTACCCTACAGGAATAATCTGGTGAAAACAACACATTACTTTTGTAAAGAGGCACAACCTAATCACAGGAGAGTAAAATACCTTTACATCTACTTTCTTTTAGACTGGTAAAACAGTGGCTAAGGAAGAACAGATGTTAACCATATTTTTAAGAATAGTGCATCACACATTCAAGATCAGTAAGAACTTTTGTAACTGTTCACTCTTAGAATTAGTTACCCACCAACCCTTTACAAGTAAGTAAAACAATTGATTTATTTTCTAGGCAGAAGTCCCAATCCCTTCAAAGTCTTTCCCTTAGAGCATGAGTGTTCTCATTGGAAGAAAGGTGGGGGGGAGTCACTAGGACTAGTGACCAACAGGCAGTGTTAGAATAGGTTCTTTAGTAGCAAAAGTCAGAGTTTCCTTAGGAAAACTGGCAAACAGGTGAGTACTTTACTTCCAGAGTTCGAAGAGGGTCCAGGGGCTTCACAGAAGACACCCCAGCAGGATTTTAGCAGTGGGACTGGGTGTACTGGACAAGGGACTTCCCAGTCACAGAAGACACCCCAGGACTACACCGAAATCCCAACAGGCTTAAGGTAAGTATATACCCAAGCCAACACAGTACCTCAGCAATGAAGAAGAGATTGCATCAGGAGAACTTCAGGGACTGCAGCCAAATACCCGGTCACAGTATTCCTTGTCCTGGAGACGGAACACAAGACCTCAGAAGGGACTTTGCAGCAGGGATCGATGAATAAGGCTCTCGGCAAGATTTCTCTCATGGCTGAATGCGGTTCTGCGGGTTTAGCGCCTTTTCAAGGAGCACAGAAGAAGACAGAAAATCACGGTTGAATTCTCATCGTTACAAAGGTCCAGCACTCTTGTGAGGGGACTTTTTGGACTCGATTCGTGTCTCTGGAGATACACCAGTATGCCCACGAAGTTTCAGGGAGATTTGGATTTTGGAAGACCGTGCACCGCACAGTGGCTGGAGGTCCAAGGGTATTGGGGTATTGCAAGAACGCAAGATCACAGCAACCCGTGGAATGGCTCAAAATGCAGGTCTTCTTGAGTCTAGTGGGTCTCACCAGGCTCTGGCTTCGGGTCGTCGTTTTCGGAGACCCCAGGTCAATCGGAAGGAAGGGCTGCAGCAGGCTCCGGTTACACAGCAGGCTCTCCAGTCACTGGAAATCATTCCCGCCACTTTTCCTTTGTCATCCTCTTCAGTTTTCTGTTCCAGTGGTCGACATGACTTCAGCTTCCAGGTTTCCAGTATTTATCAGGAACTATAGCACAACCTCTGCATTCTCTCCCCACATTTTACAAGAAAGGGGCGTCTGGCTGTCCAATCAGGACAGCCAGCCCCCCACTGGGATTTGTCCCAGTTGAAGGAAGGTGTAAAACAAAGAAGGGGGAAGTTTTGGACTTCTCCCCCACTTCCCGTGCTTGCAACTGACTGGAGCCTGGGCGGGGTGTCCAGGGGACTCCTGCCAAAGACAAAACTCAAACAAAGGAATTTCCTGCCCTGGATGTCAGGGGAAGGAACAAGAAATGACAAGAAGTACTAAAATGGCAGAAAAAGAAGACAGGGGCCATTTTGGTAAAATGAGCACCCTTAGGTGCCTTTCTTGCAGCTGTGATTACAGCCTGCGGTAAAGGTGCACCAAATTAGTAAAAGGTATCACTGCCACAAGCTATTAAAGGTAAGCTTGTCACTGTAACAGAATTGTTACAGTTTTAATGTGAAAGGGGATACATTGTATCTCCCCAGCACTCCACATAAGGTGGGGTGTGCTGGTTTCACAGAATGAAATGTAAAAGGGATCCAAAGATCCTTTCTACCCTTGGGTAGTTCACTCAAGGTTAGCACAGGAAAGTTAAATGGGGAGCCCCTAGGGCAACCCAGCAACAAGCACTTATTGCCAATAAGTTGTTAGACATGATAACTTTAAAAAGACACTATGGAGAGTCTTAAAAATGACACCCATAAAAAGAGTTAAAGATTAGGTGAGGGTGGAAAAAGGTTCCCACTCACTGAGGTATTAATGAAACATACCCCCGTAGAAAAGCAAAACGTTCTGGAGTTGAACCAGGAAAGGAAGATTTACCAGCTATGTGGAAATCTTACCTAACAACCCTTAAAACCTACCATAGAAAATTAATCCTACAAGCTCTCGTAGACAATGCAATCCTTCTCAAAAAGAAGTTATTTATGTTAGTGTTAAATAGGATGAAACAACTAACAAATCTTAGTACTAAACTACAAAAGAAACTTCTCAATAAATGCAATGTCAACAAAAATAACTTCTTAAATATTTGTGGAGGTGAATGGAGTCACACAACAACCACAGAACCATATTTGAATGAAGAAGCATACAAACAAAATCAAACAAACAGAATTGCCATCCATAGCAGTGGACGATGGTATGAAAAAATCAATAATACCATCATGCAACAAGAAACACTGCTTACAAAAGTATCCCCTGAAAACTCAGAATTACCTCTCAATTCGACTAAACCAGACCGTCCAGTATACAAATGGCCATGCACATCAATGTGTAACATTCCTAACAAATCTTTCAAATCTTTACGTCAGTTCCTCAATCAGTATGTGAAAGGTAAAGACAAAATCAAAATGAAATTGCTGCAAAATATAGATATCTGTCCAGTGCGCAAATACACAGGACTACAAGGACATTCATTAGCCTGCATTTCACGACCTATTTGCAAATGCACCTTCCATGATATCAAAAGAATATCAATACATCATTCAAGTGTAAGAAATCTAGTGTATAAACTGTACTATGCTAAAAGTCCAGCTTTAGAATTGGCCAATTTAAATAACACTCTTCTACATGGTACACCCAAATACCTACAAGAAGAAATGGACCGTATCCAGAGAAAATATTTTGGAAGTGAAAGCCACTTACAAAAAGCAATATTTTTAGAACAGACTACCAACAATTCTGCACATAGCAACCTTCTATTACACACATACAAAAAAGAAATACTAAAATTGAAAAGTACACCGGCTGAATTACCGCACCATGTGTGTATGTGTGTTGCCACAGAACGTTTTACAAAAGGAGCACAAAAACTATAGACGTAACATACAAAATAGAAGACAATGAAGATTCCAAATGGTTTGAATTAGCTCTCTACCTTTTAGCAGAAAACAAATACCAAATAAGTGAACCCCTAATATGTTGCAGTTAATGCACTACAAAACTGGACAACAACCAAACTCCTTCACGTGCTATCACAAATAATTTGGAATTATTCCCACTACCAAAACCCCTGCAACAACTCAATTTGTATGAGAGCATCATAATTCAAACAGTTCACCCATTTCAAGCAATAATTCGCCTTCAACGAAAAACAGCAAAATTACCTCACTCTGAATTGGTGAAAGGCATTTGTGGCAAAGTAGTTTATTTGCCATTAGATCTGACAGGAAATGTGCACACTCTGGGAGTGCAACGTCCAATAGAGCAATCTTTAATTGTCTTAGTAAATGGTGTACCAACAAAAGACAAAAAAATTTGGCAACAACTGGTGGACTTACATAAAGTTAGACAAGCCTTACAATATCTGAAAGACAATAACAAATACTACAAAGAAATAAATATTGAAGAGAGCTTAAGAGAAACAACTGAAATAATTCAAGAGACATCAGAAACTGGTCAATTCCAACTTCTGGATCCTGCTGTAGTATCCACTCTTTTGGACCATTACACAATGCATCCATTGCACTCTAATGAGAGCATAGATGATGCACTAGAAACTTACCAAATGCGACAAACCAAAGGTTCACCAATGAGCATATGGGAAAAAGTATAGAAGCACGTGCTTTTCCACTGCTATTTCCTACTGGCAAAGGCGGAAGACACGATGATAGACCCACTCAGATTACAGCACCAGAATACCGCTCATTACAAATGTATTCTGAAGATCCCAGATTTAGACAAAATGTGGAATACATATTCCACCTACTCTTTGAAAGTGAACTGGCAACCCTATGTTACGGAGTTGCACACATATTGAAATCTGGAACCCACTTTCAAAATATGTCTGCTACACAATTAATAGAAAAAGTCCAAGAAAAAGATGAGGTTTTACAATCAAGTATAACAAATCTATTTGAAAACAGGCGTGGTACAAAAGAATACTGGTTCCGACGGCACAGAGATGTACATTGTATGATCAGAAACCTTGGACCACCCACTTAGTTTGTTACATTAAGTTGTGCGGAGTATGCATGGGAAGATTTACATGAGTTCCTACGCATATCAAACAACAACAAAACCAACATAGATATACTAACACCTGGAGAACTTTGCTCTCTAGATCCCGTTAACGTGTCAAGATATTTGCATTATCATTTCATTGCTATGCTACGTTTTATTTGTAATAAAACTGTTCCTCCCCTCGGAGAAGTGCAACACTTCTTTTGGAGAAAAGAATACCAAGGCAGAGAAGCACCACATATTCACATGCTTTTATGGATCAAAGGTGCACCTAAATTTGGTCAGGACAGTGAAGCCACTGTTTTGCAGTTCATCCAAAAATACGTCACTTGTGAAATCCCTTCACAAAGGACACATAGTGACCTTCATGGACAAATTTTACAATTTCAAATACACAAATGTGGCAAATATTGTCATCGCAAATACAAAAGCAAAGGGAAATACTACATCAAATGCCGCTTTGGTTTCCCTAGACCAGTTACAGAAACAGGTGAAGTGAACAACTTCATGTCTTCAGTTCGACATAGTGTTAAAGGTAAATAACCTTAGAACACGTATTACATAAAAAGAACAGAAGAATCAAAATATATCAATGATTACAATGCAATCACTGCCATCTTATGGAATGCAAACATAGATGTGCAGTACATTGCAGACAATTCCACTGCAGTGGCAAGATATGTTACAGCCTACTTAACAAAAGCAGAAAAAACAGAGCTTCAAGACCTCTGGAATGACCTATCATCAGACAAAACACTATCTCAGAAATTGTACAGCCTAGGCATAAAAATGCTCTCTCACAGAGAATGTGGCGGCTATGAAGTGGCAGATCGTTTAACCGGTACTGCTTTGTATGGAAAATCAGAAAACATTGTATGGCTAAGTCTTGGTCCTGCTAAATCTAGAAAAAGAGTTCTAAAGTCATATGAGGACATAGAAACAATTGCCAGAAATGATCCCAACAGCCAATAGATTTTAAGAAACAATTTACTGGACCCATACTATCCGAACAGGAGTACCACTTTAGAAACCATGTGTCTATACCACATAGCTCAAAACTTTGCATACAAAAATGATATAAAACCTGATGAAACCAAAGGTAGATATAGAGTGACAGATTGTGAATGCAGCTTAGTAAAACTTACCAAACGAAGCTTGATTAATCATGTCAAATTGTCATTAAAAACTCCTCAACAGAAAGAACTATATTACATGTCCCTGCTACAACTTTTTAAACCATGGAGAAAAGAGGAAGAGATACTAGATAACTATGACTGCTATGAAGATGCTTTCAAAGCAAATGAAAGCACTATCACTGATGTGAACTTTGCACAGTACAAAACAATGTTGCACAATGAACAGCAACACAAAGAAGAACTTCAGGCCCTACTAGATAAGGACACTTCCGACAGTAGTCAACCTTCTGTAACAGGAAGTCAAGAACCACTAGGGCAGCCACTAATAGCAAATGAGACAGAATTAGCTATGACAGAAGTGGAAAACACCGTGTGTCAGTATGAAGAAGCTACAGAAGAGTTTACTGTACTACAAGAAAAACTTAACAAAGATCAGCACACCATTTTTGAAGAAGTAACAACAGAAATTACACATGGTGTACAACACGAAAATAAAGAATGTACCTGCCAAAAGTACAAACCTATACTGCTATACGTCAGTGGTGAAGCTGGGTCAGGAAAAACATTCTTAATCAAAATCATCAGCAAGTTCCTACAACAATTGACAAACAACAAACTGTCAGCTGTTGTAACTGCCCCCACAGGTTTAGCTGCCTACAACATAGGTGGTGTCACTTTACACCGATTACTACTCCTTCCAGTAGAACACCAAAACAAGTTAGACTATTACAAACTTTCTGCAGAAGCTGCAATAGAACTAGGCAGAGTATTAAAACAAATGAAAATGCTACTAATAGATGAAGTGAGCATGGTCTCCAATCTGATGTTGGCTTTGATTCACCTCAGACTGCAAGAAGTACTTAAAACATACTACGAAGAACTCTTTGCAGGGAAACACATTATCGTTTTCAGAGATCTTCTACAATTGACACCAGTGAAAGGTGACCCTATTTTTAAAACCTTAGGACACAAACTCTGCCGTAAAACTGTTGGCAGCATAGGAAATGTGAACCTTTGGCAACATTTCCAATACAAAGAATTAACATAAAATATGTGTCAATCTGCAGATCTCACTTACGCCAACATTTTAAAAAGTATTAGAGTTGGTGTACTATCTCAAGAAGCACAAGCAATATTGAAAAACCGGCACATTTATGCACTTTATGGTGATAACGCAAGTGCTACTGATGTTATGGAACAATTAGCGCACAGAAATGTCAATTGTATGGTCTTAATGCCAACTCTTGCAAGCTGTTTCAAATTCAATGAAACAATGTTGAAAAAAAAAATTCGACCAATAATAGAAATTTGCTCCACAGACAAACTAGATGTACATGTTATGACACTACCCATGTGTGAGCAAGCCACAACAAGACTAAATACCTTAGAAAATTCAATCTCCAACACAGCTGGGTTGGAAAAAATACTAAAATTATCCTTTAATTGTAGAGTAATGCTTAAATGCAACCTTGACGTGGAGCAAGGGCTAGTTAATGGGGCACTGGGTACAGTTGTAGGCTTTCAAACATACCCACGTGACAACAACATTCAGTTTGTCAATATTCGCTTTGACAAACTTTCAGAAGTTAAAAGAATAGGGCGCTCAACTGCTCGATTCCTTCTCTTCAAAGACATGTATGTTCGTAGAGAACAATTTTTTCTAACTCTTGCATATGCAGTCACCATTCATAAATCCCAAGGCCTTACCCTAGACAAAGCATTGATAGATATAGGAAACACAGTCTTTAAAGAAGGCATGAGCTACGTAGCACTATTACGCTTACGTACACTTGACAGTCTATTTCTAATCAACTTTGATGCAAGTAAACTGAACGCTGATATTCCTTGCATTTTAGAATACAATAGACTGCATTCACTGTACACCCTCCATCTGAAATCATATCCTGTTCCATAAAAAGGAAAAATGTGGTAAAACAAAACTAATTCAAAAAGAAAAGCAACAGAATCTAACGACAAACCCTTCAAAGAAAACAAAAGAAACGAAAACTTCATCAATTACCACAAGCAAAGAAGAACCTATTAGGCAAAATAAATCAGATACTTCTTCAAAGAAGGAACAGAAACTCCAAAAGAATCACTCAGAGACAGAACTAGCTGGTCCATTAAAATTTTTGGTATAAGTTGCTATGCAAATGTAGCAATGAATAGTCTATTTCAATTGCCACCAATTGTTAACAATATTTACTTACACAGTACAGACCAATTGTGTTTGCAAATGTTATTCCGTCATAGAAACGCAACACACAATCCTGACAACACGTATAGTCTTCACGGAATAAGGAAAGAATTGGACTGCTGTGCTGGAATGGTGAGATTCACTATAAACTCACAAGAAGATCCACATGAATTTCTAATGTACTTACTACAAGTACTAGAAAACAAAAACATACCTATAAATGAAATCTTCCAGATTTCATACATGTGGAAACATACATGCATTCTCTGTAACAATGTGACACAGGAACAATTCCCAAATGAGCGATTTGTGTATGAATCCATACCTAATTGTGAATCCATTCAATTTCAGCAACTTCTACAGAATGCAAACCATGGCAGATTATGTACTATGTGCAATTCAGATAATCACTCCACTTTACTGATACAAACACATAGAAACGACATAATACTTATGCTTCTACAGTACAATGCAGATGGTACCAAAAACAACTGCAAGCTCACTGGATTCACACACGGTCAAGTGTCACTTGGTAAGAAAACCTTTACAACAATAGGTATAATCTACCACGCAAGAGCCACAACCAATGCAGGTCACTACACTGCATATATTAAAAAGAAATGTGGATGGTTCGAGTGTAATGATAGTATCATTACTCTAAAGCAGAGATTGCCAGCTAATCTTACAAATGTGTATTTAATCTTCTTAAAGCCAAAATTTAATAACTAATGTGTACTTCAACATTAACAAAAAGTTCAAGTAAAAGACTATAAACAGTTAGAATACGCCAACAGGTATCTAACTGCCCAAAAGTGTATAACAACCACACAGATAAATGAATACCACAGATCCGTAACAAAAAACACACAGTTAGAATACGCCAACAGGTATCTAACTGTTTAAAAAATGTGCAAAAAAGCCAACATACATAACATTAATCAGAAACAACAAGTAAACACTCAAAGGAAACAAAGAAATAGTTTGTAGCATAGCAAAAAAAGGGTTTTTTTTAACCGACAAGGATTTTATTCCCCCAGAGCCAAGGATTTGAAAAACAAACACAGAAACTGAGCAAAATGCTCAGTACACTGGTTTGTAAACTAAATGAGGGTAAAAAAAAAGCTAAAATGTCTATTGTACAATGTAATAAGTTTTTATAAAATACAAACACTAACATGCTCTTTTCTTTTAACACAGAATTTAAAAAAGGATATTTCTGCCAAGTACACGTCATACATATTCGAATCTATACATCTGATCTATGGCAGTAATATAGTTCATTGGCTGTATGCTGGGCCTAGACTCTTCAATGTATAACCTACCACCTACACCCTGCGGCCAAGCAACCAAGACTGTAGCTCCTACCCACAACCATCACAGCATATCAAAACCATGGTGGCTTATAACTTCATTGCTTATAACTTTGGTCTTGGGTGCATAGTCTACGGCCATGCACCTAAAACTATACGTACTGGCCACAACTGCCACAGCATATCGCACCCATACTGGCTTATCATTTTTCTATGCATACATTTAATCTTGGGTGCATGGCCTTTGGCCATGTAACCAAGACTCTAGGTTTTCCCCACAACCACCGGATCAATATGCGATACTACGGGTGTATCTATAGCTGTGATATGCTGCGGTGGTTGTGTCCAGGGCCTAGCGTCTTGGGAGCATGGCCTACGGCCTATGGCCATGAGCCCAAGACTCTAGGCCCTGGCCAGAACCACCACAGCATATCACACCCATGGCGTCGTATAAATCAATAGCACACCCATAGAAACAAAAAATGTAACTACAGCATGTACTCAATTTTAATATTCACTAACACCACAAGTGTCCTTAGAACAGTTTCAAGTTGCCTGCACACATCACGGACTGAAGTTCTATCCTTATGATACCCCTCATTTTCAGTACTTACAAACATCCCGGATGAGGCGAGCATATGGAATACATCATTTACACCTGCCGCCTAAACAAATACAGTATTTGACCCATCTCTAACAGATACATAATCAATTGTATGGTTGTGATATATGAATGCTTTGGTCTTGGGTGCATGGCCTCTACGTACTGGCCACAACTACCACAGCATATCGCACCCATAGTAGCTTATAATTTCTCTACGTATAAATTTGATCTTAGGTGCATAGCCTTTGGCCATGCAACCAAGACTCTAAGCCCTCCCCACAACCACCTGATCAATATGTGATACTACTGCTGTATCTATAGCTTTGATATGCTGCGGTGGTTGTGGCCGGGGCCTAGCGATTTGGGAGTATGGCCTACGGACTACGGCCTACGGCCATGCACCCAAGACTCTAGGCCCTGGCCACAACCACCGCAGCATATCACACACATGGCACCATATGAATCAATAGCACACCCATTGAAACAAAAAATGTAACTACGGCATGTACTCAATTTTAATATTCGCTAACACCACGAGTGTCCTTAGAACAGTTTCAAGTTGCCTGCGCACACCACGGACTAAAGTACTATCCTTATGATACCCCTCATTTTCAGTACTTACAAACATCCCGGACAAGGCGGGCATATGGAATACATCATTTACACCTGCCGCCTAAACAAATACAGTATTTGACCCATCTCTACCAGATACATAATCGATTGTATGGTTCTGATATATGAATGCTTTGGTCTTGGGTGCATGGCCTCTGGCCATGCACCTAATACTCTACGTACTGGCCACAACTACCACAGCATATCGCACCCATAGTAGCTTATAATTTCTCTTCGTATAAATTTGATCTAAGGTGCATGGCCTTTGGCCATGCAACCAAGACTCTAAGCCCTCCCCACAACCACCTGATCAATATGTGATACTAATGCTGTATCTATAGCTTTGATATGCTGCAGTGGTTGTGGCCAGGGACTAGCGTCTTGGGAGTATGGCCTACGGCCTACGGCCATGCACCCAAGACTCTAGGCCCTGGCCACAACCACCGCAGCATATCACACCCATGGCACCATATAAATCAATAGAACACCCATAGAAACAAAACATTTAAGTACAGCATGTACTCAATGTGAATATTCGCTTACACCACGAGTGTCCTTAGAACAGTACTATCCATAAGACACCCCTCATTTTCAGTACTTACAAACATGCCGGACAAGGCGGGCATATGAAATACATCATTTACACCTGCCGCCTAAACAAATACAGTATTTCACCCATCTCTACCAGATACATAATTGATTGTGTGGGTGTGCTATATAAATGTGATATCCTGCAGTGGTTGTGGGCAGGGTCTACACTTTTGAGTGTATGACCTACGGCCTGCAGCCATGCACCCAAAACTCTACATCCTGCCCTCAACCACCGCACTATATAAAAACCATCGTACCTTATAACTGCAGTGCCTACAACTTTGGTCTTGGGTGCATGGCCTTCTGCCATTCACCCAAAACTCTACGTACTGGCCACAACTACCAGAGCATATTGCACCCATAGTGGCTTATAATTTCTCTACGTATAAATTTGATCTTGGGTGCATGGCCTTTGCCCAAGCAACCAAGACTCTACGCCCTCCCCACAACCACCTCATCAATATGCAATACTACTGGTGTATCTATAGCTTTAATACACTGCGGTGGTTGTGGCCAGGGCCTAGTGTCTTGGGAATATGGCCTACGGCCTACGCCATGCACCCAAGACTCTTACTCTTCTCTTATTATTATTAATTATTCTTATATTATATTATTATTATTATTAATCTCTTACTCTGTAAACCTCCCCAAGCACTCTGAAACACCAAAACAGTTTCCGAAACAACATTTCACCTCAGATTCAAGATGTCGGGCGCATCCAAACAATCTGATGCACATCAAGGCTCACTGCAGCCAATCGGCGGAGACGTTGCGTGTCTGCGGTCTTGATGCCAGCCCTTTACCCAATCGGTATCTTGTCCGCGGAGCGAACAGGGAAGTGTGACCACAGAGCGGACATAGATATCACTAATTTTTTTAGACCTACTTTTTGGTCCTTTTAAAGAAACATACTGGACGGATTGTCACCAAATTTACAAAAGCACGCTTTCGGGACCAAGCTCCTGCCACTGCCGCAAATTTGCTGAAAATCTGTCCAGCGGTTTGGCCTGTAGCCGTGCGCACATTTTTTCCCCCATTCAGTCTATGGGAAAAAAAGACATTTTGAGACCCCCCCTATAACTTCCCCCCCCTGCATCAAACATCAGCAAACTTTGAAAAAAAATGCAGAGTGGCCCATATACTTAATTTGCAAAGTTTTGGTGAGGATTCGTCCAGGGGGAGCGGAGTTATAGGCCGCCCAAAAAGTGCTCTTCCTATGGAAACAGCAACTTAACCATAACTACACAGCCACTACAGTGGCTGTGTAATAGATCGCGGCAAGCGCCAACATATACAACATATACATATATACCTCATGCATATGAATTGAATAAAGAGTGATGTTCCACTACGTATATAGCAGTCTTGAACAACGAGGAAGGCCTCAAATTCAGTGTCACAGTTATAAAAGCAATTGAATTAAACAGACTATATTGCAGCTAAGGAGTTGGGTGTGCCAAAGAGCCAAGGTCTTATCAGATCTAGAATTGGCTGACATTAGATACAATTAACGAGAAAGAAGCTCCTATTCAAGAAGGTCAAGTGAAAACAAGAGACGTCAGAGGAAAATTGGAGAATAAAATAAAATACACGAAAAGGTTCAATTCGTGGTGTCCAGTCACGTGATGGAAGAAAGTTGGACGCAATCCCAGAGAACAGCACAGACTCAAGGCCAACTTCAAACACTAATTGACACTGAGACATTGAGGTGATGAAGGAGTGTACTTTTAATTGGTGGGAAGCGAGTATCAAGACAAGCTCACCCGCACCTGGTTGTTCAGTCTGCATGCTGCTCACATTGGTGGAAAGTTATTGATGGGGGCTAGAAGCCAACCAATTGTAGAGGACCATGTAGTTGGGGTCCTATAGTTTGTGTAGCCAATAGGACATTGTACATTTAGTGACGTTCCTAGTGGCCATTTTGAAGGGAGGGCTTAGTTGCCCCACCTGATGTGAAGTATCCAATTAGTTCTCTCTAGTTACTCTATATAGATATAATACCTATGCTTAGTTATTCACTTAGAGCCAATCCCTAAGTGAATAGGTTTTAGAACTTTGCCACGCAGGATGACGTTGGTAATGACGCAGGTCAGCACGTCAGCTATGACCAATTTAGGGTTTAAGAACGCAGCTTTTTTATGAAATGATTGAGAGTTGAGTATCGAGCGACTGCTGATGTTCGTTGTACTCCCTGTTTTAGTTACTTACATTAAAACAGACTAACTTTTTGCCAAGCTATTTATGTCATCTGAATTATTGATGTTTGATTAAAATCTGCATCCCCATCCATCTCCAGGGTATTGCTACTCATCTTAAAGGGCTGGAAGTCTCCAGTTCACAGCTACGGACTAATATAACACCAAGGAGCAGAGAAAGCCAACCGACTCCATATGTACTCGAGACTGTGATTTAAATGTGATGCTTGTAAAAGATGATTGTTGGGGAGTACAGGGAGGGGCGAGGAGAGCCAGACTCTTCGTTGTATTGTTTGTTGTTGTTGAAAATACAAAAATAAAGCATTTTTAAAAAGCTGCTACGGCAAGCCCCAGGATACAGGAAACACTCTGCAGGCTCCAAACAATGGCACCCTTACTGCTGGCTTCACTCTGTGGGTTTGTGAGGATATTTTAAGTACTAGAAGAGTGGCAAACCCCCTGAAGGTGCCAAACCTGGCGCCCTTGCTGCAGGCTTCACCCTGCGCAGGCAGTGAGGAGATTTTAAGTGTTGGGTGTCGTGGCCTTGATGAAAATTGCTACGGCAATGTTAAGATGGATTTCTGAACTCTGACCTGGCGGGTTCAGAAGGCCAGCCTAGTTTCTTTGGACAGGGTAACCCTCTGGACAAGTCGGACCAATCAAGGTAGCATTGGCAGTGGTCAAGACTAGGTCTCAGAAGGGGTGAGGGTGACTTAAAGACCTCAATGAGCACACAGAGTAAAGGACGCTACAAATCACTCCCAGTCAGGTCTATATATAATAAAAATACAAGTACATTTATTCAAGGCCTTTGAACTTCAACACAAAGCACTTATCAACAGTAATACATAAAGCCAATACAACACTACTACTATAACACGTATATAAAATACCAAGTGGCCTAAAGGGTTAAAAGCACAGAATGGGTTCACAACCTAAAAGGGAAGGAAACAAGCAGTGCAGATAGTCTTTAGGAAGTTCTTCATTAAATAAATCCTAACTCAGAGGCAGTCCAGTCCCTACGAAGAGAGGAGCCTAGTGCTCAATGTACTTTCAGATGCTGGTGCACGCGATAGTGCAGAAGGGCGAAAACAGGGTCTCTTGCAGGGGCTGCAGCAGTTCAGGAGGGTAGGTGAGGCAATGAAGAACAAGTTCCCACTATTCATAGAGGGTCTCCCCAAAAGGGCAGAACAGGTTCCGAGAGGGTGCTAGAGGACCAACCAAGATGGCCGACTTGGTCTAAGCTCCCTCATAGCCCCGGATTAATCCTACAGAATCCTGCCGTTCCCGGTTCATCGACGCATAACCCGGCTCTGCTCCTGGCCCCCGTCTGCCTGATTCTCACCCCGTGAAATCTGGGGAAAAATCGGTCTCCCCGTGCCCCCAAACGGCCCGCCTGGCCCTGAGGCCGAGAAACCAGGGGGAGCCGCACTGGCTGCCGCAGCGCTCAGGCACCACCCACTGTGAGCGTGGCCCAAAGCCATGGGTCTCACATCCACTCCCCGGGCTGCGACGTAGACCATAGCGGAGGAGAGGCAGCGGCTGCCGGCGGGTACGTGGAGGAACCCCTCCCTGCCTCTCCCGCCCCACACAGCCCTGTGAAGCATCTCTGGAAGGGGCGTGGGCCTCTCACACCAAACCAGCGGTGTACATTTGTGCTGCGGGAGCGGGGGAAGGAACCGGAGTGGATCGTTGGCTGCCCCTCCCTCCGCGCCATGTCTCCAGAGGATCAGACTACGGCCCCACCCCCGCACCAACAGCACGGAGCCCAAGCTCGCCGCGGGCGTCTGGGGCCATCCAGGTACCAACACAGCTCCCGAAGCCACGTTACAATCCGGCAACAATGCCAGCAGAAAAGTGCCCAGCGGCCAGCCGATGGACTAAGGTACGGGGCAAGGGGGGAAGCGCTGTCCGAGTAACATACTTTCACGCTAGACCTCCGGCCCCAGGGAGCGGACCGTCGCAAGCAAACCACCGTGGCGAGCACCACGCAGCTGGCGCTTTAAAGCGGGCTCCATGCAGGATCAAGCATTTGCATCCGAACTGAGGGATGAGATCGATATATTCCTGGACTCCAACACGGGCTCGGTCCCCTCGGCGTGCACGATCTGGGAAACATTGAAGTATTTCACCAGAGGAATATGCCTGGCCAAAGAAAACGGCATCCTCAAACTCATCAGGCGCGAACTAGCTAATAGCGAAGAGCGACTCAAACGCCTTGAGAGCCAATACATGAGCACGAACGACCCAGGTTCACAAGCCGCCTTAAAAGAGGAACTACAGAAGTTCAGTGCTGCAGCAGATCGTGAGAAAAAATTCCTGAACCGCAACAGTAAATTCGACAGTACGGAGAAGGCCAGAAGCCCGGTGCCCTCTTAGCAAACTTGATAAAGGCCGACAATAAACTATCACCAATAGAAGGAATATGCACCAAACACAGTGCATTGACTCACACCGACGAAGGAATTGCAGAAGAATTTAGACACTTCAACCAAGATCTATATAGTGCCAAATAGAACGCGGACCCAAACGCCCCGCTAGTATACTTCGAAAATACAGAACTGTACTGGCTGGAAAGACAACAACGAGAACCCCTCAATGAGCATATCACGACAGAGGAGATCATTGAGGCTATCAAAACCCTCCCAAATGCCAAAGCTCCCGGCCCGGATGGCCTGACAGGAGAATTCTACAAGGCGTTTGCTAACAACCTGTCCCCTCTCCTGGCTGGGGTATATGAGGAGGCACTGGAAAAAGGAGTCCTCCCCCAGTCCACCCGTGAAGCCAACATAATCCTCCTACATAAACCCAGCAAACCACCAGAAGAGTGCACGTCATACCAGCCCATCTCCTTGCTCAACCTTGACAACAAAATCCTAGCAAAGGTGCTCGCCAACAGGTTGATGCCCCTAATGCCCGCACTGGTGCTTGCCGACCAGGCGAGATTCATACCGGGCCGCAACACATCCTTCGGAATTTGAAGACTATTTGGCATCATCGAAGTGCTAGACCCCTCCCAACAGGCAATCGCGGTGCTACTCGACGCGAGAAGGCATTCGATTCTGTAGAATGGCCATTCCTGTTTGCAGTGCTCACTAGGATGGGACTAGGAGCCCGCTTCATCAAATTGGCATCCCTACTGTACACCAAACCACAAGCCAACATCATCGCAGGGACAGCAAAGTCGGCCCCCATAGAGCTCCAGACAAGGTTGCCCACTCTCAGCGTGATATTCGCTTAGATAATGGAACCACTAGCTCCAACCTACGAGAACAACGAGACCTCAGATGGCTAAACATAGGCCCGCACCAGCTAATCGTCTCTCTATACGCAGATGATGTGGCTCTGTTCATACGTGATCCCACAGACAACTTGAACCCAGTCATGAGAGAGGTCATCAAATTCGGGGCAGCCTCAGGGCTAAAAATTAATCAGACAAAATCCATCATATTCCCGCTGACCCCAGCGACTAAGCCATTTGCCGACGACATCCAGTTCACATGGGAGACATCCCGAGTTCGGTATCTAGGGATACAGATGTCGATAAGCTATCAAGACGTATTCCGAGACAACTACGAAGAAGTCGCAAAAACCTTACAGGAAAAAGTGACACGACGGAAGAACCTGCCATTAACCTTGTGGGGAAGAGTCTCCCTGACTAAGATGGTGATCCTACTGAAGCTTTTGTACTTATTCACCAACATTCCCATATTACTATCACAATCGTTCTTGAAGAGACTGAAAAGCATGGTCCTTTAGCTTCTATGGGCAGACAAGCCAGCCAGAGTAGCATACTCAACACTGACTCTTCCAGTGTCGAGCAGTAGCCTGGCCCTTCCGGATCTGGAGAAATATTTTTGGGCGGCACAGGTGCAATTCCTCAGCTTTTGGTACTCCACACGAGCAATTAGACCTCACGTACAAATAGAGCGGGCCCTGGCGACACCCAACCTGTTGAGAGCAGTTATCATCAGCCAGATCCCGGTCCCCAATTCCACCATGAACACAGTGCTTTCAACCTATAAGATCTGGAAGAAAATCGCTAAAAAATATGAGGTGCAAACACGCTATTCACCCCTGCTCCCCGTCAAGTTTATACCTGTGGTCCCGCTAACATCAGAGAGGGTCTTCCACCAGTGGGTTGAGAAGTTGCGCATAAACACCCTAGGAAAGCTTTTCACAGAGGACGGCTTCATGACCCCGCAGCAAGCAAAACTGAGAGGCCGCAACACCGCCCTAGACACATTTATCTACTTCAGAACTCAATACACCCTACAAGCACTTCTGCCCACCTTTCCGCGACTACCGCCGGCTTGGCAACTTCTACACAATGTAATCCAAGCACAGGGAGAAGGGAAGCTGGTATCGCAAATTTACAGATCCATTTTCACCGACACAACTCCTAACAAAACCCGCTTAAAAGCAAAATGGGAGAAGTCCCTACAAATAACCATCCCAGAGGAAGACTGGACTTACATCCTGAGACAAACACAACAAATTGCTCTCAACTCACGCTTTAAGTTGATCCATTTTAACTTCCTCCACCAAACGTACTATACACCAGCAAAAGCGAACAAACACCACCCCGAGTCTTCCTCAAAATGCGAAAGATGTGAAACACCCATGGCCAACTTTGTCCACCTCGCATGGGACTGCCCCAAACTGACCCCGTTCTGGAATCAGGTCCTGGAGACAACGGCGGCCATCGTGGGGGAGGAGATACAACCCAGCTCGACGGCAGCTCTGTTGGGAATGACAAGACTGCTATCGGCATCAATAAGAAAACTTGCGGGTCTATTATTAACACTCGCCCGTAGGAGAGTCGCCATGTCTTGGGGCCGAGGTTCCCTCCCCACAGTCTCCAGCTGGCGCAAGGACATCCTTTACTGCCAGGACGTGGAAACAGACTTTGTTAAACTGCTGCTCCTACACGCACGTCCACCAGACATCTGGGGCCCAGTGATATTATTCCTGATGACTGAAGCTGAGGAATCATCTCCCTCTCCAGCAAGTTCCCAACGAATAGAGAGTACAAGCTAACAAGCAACTTGGTCCAGCGGCTTGGCTTCCGGACGGAGGGATCCGGGGATGTGCAGAACACACTCGACAGGACACTGAAAGATGAGGTGAAGTAGGGCGGAGAGTGGTGGTGGGGGGAGGAGGAAAGGGGGGTTATGGCGCACAGTTAAATCCACCCTAATGTGGGTGTGTTAGTTGTATCACGTTCAATAAATCCAAAAATAAAGGTTTTAAAAAAAAACAAATACAGGTTCCAGGAGTTGGGAATGGGACGGTAGCAAAAGCTACCAGCAGAAAGGTGAGTTGCCCTCAGAGGACACGCCTGCGTAAAAGTGGATGGATGTGCTAGGGGCTACCAGTAAGGTTGCAGGTACTCAGCAACCCCCGGTGCACTCTGGACCAAACTTCGACAGTGGAGTCCACTTCAGTTGCAGGTTCAAATGCGGCAGGTGTGCGGCTCTGTGGCTTTCAGCAGCGAAGTTACAGTGATGCTTCCCTGGCGGGACAGTGGTGATAACTCTGCTCCTGGTGGATGGATCAGGCCAGTTTCACTGTAGCAGGCTTCAGGTTACAGATGGGCACAGCAGCAAGGCACATGCAAAGTTGGTCACCAAGGCTGGATGACACGGTAACCGTGTGTACTCTGGTTCGGGTGCTCTCTCTTTATTCCAGACCTGGGAATGCCAAGTGTACGGCATTCGGTGTGAGAGTGCCGGGCACACAGTGCTTGTGATGTACCAAGTTTCAAGGGTCTACTCGAAACGGTGGCGGTTTCAGAGCAAAGGTCCTGCGCAAGCTGGTCAGCCAACTGATTGTCCCAGGGACACTTCTGAAGAGGCTTACTTGCAGGGCAGGTTTAGATGAAGATGCCGTGAATAGTTGGTCCCACTATTCAAATGGGTCGAAGCGCCTTTACAGACCTTCCTGTTCGATCAGATGCAGAGGGGTCCAGCGGGAAAACAGCGGGCTCAGGGTGCCAAACCTTCCAGTGGGTCACCAGCGATTCCTCTACTCAGCTTCTTAGTTTCAGGATACTTGGATCCTATCCTAGGTTCAGTGAGAACTCAAGAGATCGACCTGGTGTGGGTGTTTGGGGCCGTCTCTTATCCAGAATCTCCTTCGTGCCAAAACGAAGAGGAAATTGGGAGATCTGCTCACATACAGGCACAACAGACGTGGCCCAATCATGGATCACGGTGGTCCCAGTCATTCACAGCACACCAGACTCTCTGGCACCCAGGATGTGTATTGGAACTAGACAGTCCACCCCACATCCTGGAGGCACACACACAAGGCATGCAGAAGCCTGCGAAAGCTTGGCGTTTTGTGGGAGAATGCATGCCCAAATAAGGACTGACGTGTGTCAGCTCGACCTGGGGAAGACAAAGGGGCAAGATGGCAAAAGCACAGGACAAAAGAACCTTGTGGCATGGCTGTTTTGGAGGCAGGCCACCTTCCTGTGCCAACCGCTGTAAAAAAAACGCGGTTCGCATGGCAAGAAAGGGTTAAAAATACACAAAAAGATAAGCTGCCACCAGCCCTGTCAAAGGCACATCTACACTTTTCCTGAAAAATCCTTTGAGAGAGTCTAGGCCCTTTGAAAATGAAAGGAAGACCCAAGCACACTGTACTGTAAGGTACATTGTGCACTTGTAACATGTTGCAGAAAAGTTGCAACATGAGAAAGAACTAAGGGAAACAAAGTCTCCCAGTACTGACTGTCTTTAAGGGCATGTCAGTTTCCCCATAAGAAAAAAGTGAGAGAAATCCCAGGGGAGTGCAGCTGAAGGCTGTGCTTCACTGGCAAAGTCAGACTATTGTGTTTAAACAGCAGTAAAACGTTGGGCGGTACAGAACTGGAGGGAAAATTGCACACAAATGGGAATCTTTCCTAACACTCGCCCCTCCCAGACCAAGGACAGGGGGAATTAATCCACCCCTGGATGAGTCTCATGTTCAGGTCGGTTAAACATTCTGAACAATACATCAGCATTGCTATGTTGGACACCTGGCCTATGCTCAATGGTGAAGTCAAACCCTTGCAGGTTCATGGACCACCTGAGCAACTTTGGATTCTCTCCCTTCATGTTCCTTAGCCACTTTAAGGGTGTATGGTCAGTTTGCACAGTAAAGTGGGTCCCATAGAGGTAGGGCCTCAGATTCCCTAGGGCCTACACAACAGAGAAACAGTATTTCTCTACTGTGGACCACCTGATATCTCTGTCCTTAAGCTGGCGACAAATGAATCCATTAGGGTGTTCCTTATCCTTCTAATCTACTTGTGATAGTACAGCTCCTATCCCAGTGCCAGAGGCATCTGTCTGCACAATAAAAGGTCTTTGGTAATCAGGGGCCCTGAGAGCAGGGGCCTGGCACAAGGAGTCTTTTAAGCCTTTAAAGGCCTTCCCAAGCTCTTCAGACCAAGATACCTTCTTGGGTTTCTGAGGAGTTGTGAGAGCTGTCAGAGGGGCAGCTATGGTGCCATAGTCTGCCATGAAAATTCGGTAGTACTCTGTGAGTCCTAAAAAGGCTCTCATCTGGGTTTGTGTAGTGGGGGTAGGTCTGTCTTGTACTGCTTGTACTTTATTGAGTAGAGGCTGTATCCTCCCTTTACCTACTTCATGACCAAGGTAGACCACTGAACCTTGTCCAATCTGGCACTTACTGGCCGTTATGGTCAAGTGGGCCTTGTGAAGAGCATGAGATACAATTCTAAGGTGTTTCACATGAACCTCCCAGGTGGCACTGAAAAATGCTATATCATCCAGATATGCAAGACCGAATTCATCCAACCCATTAAGGACATGATTCACAAGACTCTGAAAAGTGGCAGGTGCATTCTTCAAATCCGAAGGCATTACCATGAACTGGTAAAGACCCTCTGGTGTTGAGAAAGCTGTCTTCTCCTTGGCATGTTCTGCAATAACTATTTGCCAATAGCCTGCAGTGAGGTCAAATGTGCTGAGGTATTTGGAGGCACCCAAAGTATCCACCAGCTCATCTGTTCTAGGCAAGGGGTGTGCCCCTGTCTTGGTGACAGCATTCAGAGCCCTGTAATCTACACAAAACCTCAGCTCAGAGGTACCTGCCTTTGAAACCAAATCCACAGGGCTGGACCAAGGACTGACTACTAGAGGGTTCAATCACCCCAAGATCCAACATTGTATTGACCTATGTCTTAATGTAAGACCTTACTTTGTCTGACATTCTGTATCCCCTAAGTTTAGTAGGTATACTATCTCTCTCATGTGTCAATATCATGTTTGCACCAAGGCGTCAAACCAGGAGCTTGTGAAAACAAGGGTGAGAACTGCCTCAGCAAGCTTCTAACCTCCTCTTGTTAATCAGAAGTCAGGTGAGGGGCCACTTTGACACCCTCAATGGAGCCATCTGAAGGCCTGCACTGGAACAGGTCAGGGTGAGGTTCTGACTCCTCCTCAACATCTGAAGCCAACAGCAGTGCAGCTATTTCAACTCTTGGGATGAAAGCCTTCAGTCTATTTAAATGGAACACTTTTGGAGCTTGTCTAGCCCTTTCAGGGTCCACTAAATAGTTGACCTTGCCCATTGACTCCACCACTGTGTAAGGGCCTGATCATTTGTCCTGCAAAGCCCTAGGCCTTATAGGATTCATGATCAGGACTTGCTGGCCTGGTGTGAAGTTGATGAGGGCAGCTTTTTGGTCATACCAGTGTTTCACCAAAGCTTGCCCAGCCTTCAGCTTCTCACTAGCCATACCCATCAGGAATACCCTTCTTATTCTGAGTCCTAGCACATAGTCTTCTACGTTGGTAGTGATGGAGTGAGTGGGAATCTCCCACACCTCCTTAACTATTGCTAAGAGTCCCCTTAAAGGGTGACCAAAAAGAAGCTTGAAGGGGCTGATGCCAACACCCTCCTGAGGTACCTCTCTGTAGGCAAACAGTAAGCATGGTAATAGAAGATCCCATTTTCTTCTTTGGGGCTCTTCCAGAGCCCCAACCATGCTCTTAAGGGTCATGTTAAACCGCTGAACTAGACTATTGGTTTGTGGGTGGTATGCGGATGAAAATGTATAGGTAAACTCACATTCCTTCCACATGGCCTGCATATACTTTGACATAAAGTTGCTGCCCCTATCAGACACAATTTCTTTAGGCAAGCCACCCTAGTAAATATGCCAAGTAAAGCTTTTGCAACTGACTTGGCAGTTACACTTTTCAATGAGATGGCCTCAGGATACCCGTTGGCATGTTCGACCAGCACCAGGATAAACCTATTGCCTGAGGATGTTTGGGGTTCAAGGGACCAACTATGTCCGTCCATACCCTCTCAGATGGTACTTCCACAACTGGGAGTGAAATCAATGGAGCTTGGATTGTTGTGCCACTTTTCCCAGATAACTGGAATGTGGCACAACTCCTGCAGTGACTTTCTACTTGCTCCCCCCATCTTGGGCCAGTAGAAGTGCATGGATAACCTTTGCTTGGTTCTCTTGATGCCAAGGTGACCAGCAAGGGGAACTTCATGCACCAACTGCAAGAGGAAGGGTCTTACAGCAAGGGGAACCACCAACCTCCTATGGTCTCCTTCTGTAGAGTCTGTAGCCTCACTGTAGTGGAGCCCACCTTCCCAATAAATCCTGTGCTTCCCAGGAGGTTCACCCGCAAGCTGGGAGCAGGCCTGTCTCCTTAGGCCTTCCAAAGATGGGCACTCACTTTGGTCCTTACCGAACTCAACCCTGTCAGGACCACCTTCCACTAACAAACTCTGTAGTTCAGGATGGTCATGGGGATTGATGAGGATTTCAGGCAACACCTCTTCCTCGTCAGGTTCAGGTGTTTGACCAACTAACTCCACCTCAGCGGTAGGTGAGTTAGGGGGAATATTCTCTTTCACTCTTCTGTCTTTTGTGACTCCTTTAGCCTTGGGTTTCTCCTTTGGCATAGGCTGGGCATTGGACTTGGCCAGTGCAGCCCTTGTTTGTGACCTTGTGCATGGTCTCTCTGCTGTGTCACCCACAAGCCCTAAAGCTCTGAGATCATTCCCCAACAGGACCTTTCCTTGGACTTGCCTCTGAATGCTCACTGGATTTTTGACCACTGTACCATTTACAGTAAGATTTACAGGCCTAACTGGGAACTTGACAGGGGGACCATCAGCTAACTTAGCGGGCATCAAAGGAGCTCTGGCAAGTTCCACTGGGTCTACCAAGGTAGAATCCACTACTGTTCTGCTGGCCGCACTATCCCTAAGGGCAGGAGTGTCAACTCCATTGATCAGCACACTGGGCCTCACTACAACCCCGGCGGTAGCCATGTCGGTAGAATCGGTAGGCTGCCGCCGGAGGTTTGATTTTTTTCGGCACCTGGCTTTAGGGAATCACCGGGGCATTACAGTCCCAGCGGTCCATGAAGCCAGGCACCGGAAAATGTAACTCCCCATTCCCATTTGAGTCTCATAGGACTCAATGGGAATGGGGAGGATGGAAGCACTGGCACCGTGTGCAACAGTGCTGGTGCTTCCATCAAAGTCTCTGGGCGGCTGCCGTCCCGCCCACCCACCAGGTCTGAACTGGCAAGCGGCACGTCAGCCGCCCACAGAACTCTGAGTGTGCTGGTCCGGTAACAATAGTGCTGGTTCGCTTATCAGCATCGTTGTTACCGGACCGGCACACTCATAATGAGGCCCACTGTCTTTCAAATAGTGCTTGGTGTTATCAGGAATCCTAGCATAAGCCTCTGAGACTTTAGGCTCCCAGGCACCAAGGGAAAGTAGGACTACCTCAGATGCTATCTCACTGGGGAAGGAGTCTGGGGAGAGGGATGCCCCTGTGATCTCTTCGTCGTAGGAGGGGAAGACCAGACTCACAGAGTGGACCCCCAAGGTTTTGACTTTATATCTGGGGTCCCCCTTCACATGGTCACTTGCTCCACAAGCCTCACAGGATCCACTGGGTCTTGGGACATAGGGAGGCTTACTGTAACCCCAGTTCTGCTTGGAAGGATAACTTCCACTACCCTGTACATTCTCGTGTGGCTTACCCTTAAATTTCTTTTTCTGGCTCTTTTGGAAGGACGTTTTATCAGACCCCCCCCCCCATCCTATATATCTTTGGACTGTTTCCCCTTCTCCTGCTTTCCAGGATGAGTCTTGTCCTTATGGGACACTCTATGTGGCACCCACAAATCTGCTGATATAGCCAGCTTCTTAGGATCTAACTCCTTTGAATCTACCACGTGCTGCTTAAGCTCAGGGGAACAAGATGCAAAAGCATGACAAGACATATCATACCCTCAAAGGTGGAGACCTTATAGCCTTCAACCCCACCAGTCAATTCTTTAAGGAATCAGTTACATAAGACCCCCAAGTACTATCTTCTTTCTTTGTGTACTCTCTAAACCTCTTCAAGTATTGGGCAGGAGTCTTCCCAAACTTTAAAATGAGAGTTTGCTTCAATTTTGCAAAATCTTCTCTTTCAGCTTTTGACATCTCCATAATAGCACTGCAGCCAGAATGGGGTAGTCTGTTGAGCAACCATGCAATTCTATCAGCATTTACAACCTCTTGAACTTCACGTGTGTACTGGGGAGACCCCAGGCCGGCCCATAGAGTCGGGGTTTGCTCTGCAGTACTTTAAGACGAGATAGCTGCACTTTTGAGATGGATGGGGGTGCAGGCATATTACTACAACGCCAATCAATAAGGACAACTCAATGGTTTGGAAAAGGGGAATCAGTTTAACGACAAGTACAAAAAACGGGGAAACATGGAAATCAACAATGATGCGATAGTCCGTCTCGCTTCAACTCCCGCGAACTTCATGTAAACAGTAACATTTATACCCAAAACTCGTCATCATTGACGTGTAACGCTCAAAAGTTAACATGCAATTCTATTGGTTAGGAAAAGGTAACTTTACTATAGGTACTATATCTGTATATGGTAACGGAGTGAGGGGATTGGATAAACACTATCAGGTGGGCGTCTAAGCCCTTCCTTCTAACATTACTCTTGTAGACGTCACTAAGAGTACGATGTCCTATTGGCTCTACTATCTATAGGACCCTAGATTATTTGGTCCATTGTGATTGGGTTGGTTTCAACCCCATGCATAAATCTCCACTTCACTTAGCAGCACGCAGAATGGTCAGCCAGGTGCATGATGCCCCAAGATTCACCCGGCCTCCCCTCAATCAATCATTACTTTAGTGGCTATGTGTCAATTAGTTGGCTATGGTTGGCCTCGAAACTGTATCTTCTTGTCAAAAATAATTATGATATTTCTGTCTGGGCGACAGCCAGGCGTAGGTGTGAACCCTTGCTTCTTCTTGCGCAGGTGGTCACGTGCTGCTCACACAGTGAATCTGCCTAGTTTCCTTCACTTTGTGCATTTAATTCTTATTCGGCATGCCACCTGCCTGAGCCTCTTTTTCTCGGCCTTCCTGAGATAGGCTGTTCTGTTCTTAAGTTTGGATTCCGCAAAGCTACTGTTCGCTCCTTCTAGTGGTCTGACCTTGGCTCCCCGGGCACAAGTTGCTCTTGCTGAGTTTCGATTCAGCCATCTCTTCTCGTTTTAGCTGGAATATGAATCATGTCCTGTTTGACCTCTAGTAACCTGAGTTAATTCTGCTTTTGTGTAAAGTGGACTCACACTTGTATAGTGTGCTTCATTGAGGTAGATACGTATAGGTGGCGCTTTCCGCGGTCTATCTTCTACTAAGCATAGCAAGCCGCACTGTTTCCTTAGCCTTCTTGTGGTTTCAAGCATATGTACAGGCGTTAACTGGTTGAATATCTTCATCCTGCTTACAGCTTGAGTTTCTTTATATTTCAACATCATTCTCTTCTTCTAGGTTCACAATATCCTTAGTCATGGCATTTCGTCTTTGTATGTCATCTTTTTGGGTCGTCATTTCTTCCATCTGTGAGTCTGTCTGGGCCTCGTGACCTCACCATTCATCTTCTACCAAGGGCTTTTAGGTTTCTTCCGTGACAGTGTTTAAGCAATATTTATTTTGTTTCATTTGTAGGGTTGTCTCAATGGATACCTTACTGGCCATGGTTGTCTGGTTATTGTTACTTCGAAAGGTGTTGATCTTCTGATGGGTACTAGGCAGAGCCCTCTGCTGGTTTATTTGCTCATCATACATCACATATCCCGGTGTGAACGTTCCTGGTACTTCAAAATGGGCGACTGGAGTGCAGGCTTTATTTGGGACCTACTCTACACATGCATACTCAAATGCATTCAGCCAGTCCATAATGTCATTCTTCTCGTCATACACATTGAGCCGATCTTTAGGAAATCTTGGATGAGAGGAGGACCCAGACCCATGTCCAGATCCCTTGGATCCATTTGAAACTTGAAGCTTGGCCAGTTCCCCAACTGGTGATACCTGTCCTTTTGTTTTTCTGCCTTCTCTATCTTCAGCTTAGCCATGTGAAAGTCAAGCTCCTTCTGCTTAAACAGCAGCTCTTGTTTCTTGAAATCCAACATGGCCTTAGCATCAGAGCTGTCAGAGGAAACTTGGGACATTACATCATCTCTGTCATCATGGGCACCATGGATGAGGGCAGCGACAGAACTGCCAGTACTGTCAGTGGGAGCAGCCCCACCTCCTTCTACACTCTCATCTGATACAATGACTCTTGCCAGTCCATGATCCTTTGGATCATTTCAATCTTTGTACCTTGGGCAGGCAAGCCTCTCTCAGTACACATCATTCTCAATGTTTCAGATTTTGAGGCATTCAAGGTAATATTGGTAATTGTCCCCATTATTATAGATAGGTCTATGGACTTTACAGTTACTTACTACTAAGGTCACTATGTGTCCTGGATAGGGGTAATCTGAAATGCCTTCACTAGTGTGCAACAATGGATACTTTCAGTCCTGTCCCACCGCTGTACACCAATTTGTTAGATGGATTTCGGAACTTTGACCTGGTGGGGAGTGGTTCAGAAGGCCAGCCGAGTTTCTTGGGTAATCTTCTGGACAAGACAGAACAATCAAGGTAGCATTGGCGGTGGTCAAGACTAGGTCTCAGGAGGGGGGAGGGTGACCGAAAAACCTCACTGAGAACATAGAGTAAAGGATACTACAAATCACTCCCAGACAGGACTATATATATTAGAAAATAAATGTACATGTATTCAAGGCCTTTGAACTTCAACACAAAGCCATTATTAACAGTAATACATCAAGCCAATACAACACTACTATAACACATATATACAATACCAAGTGGCCTAAAGGGTTAAAAGCATAGAATGGGTTCACAACCCAAAAGGGAAGGAAACAAGCAGTGCAGATAGTCTTTAGGCAGTTCATGAATAAATAAATCCTAACTGAGAACTGAGAGGCAGTCCCTTCCCTACGAAGAGAGGAGCCTATTGCTCAATGTACTTTCAAATGCTGGTGCACGCGATAGTGCAGAAGGGTGAAAACAGGGTCTCTTTCACTGCTGCAACAGCTCCGGAAGGTGGGTGAGGCAATGAAGAACAAGTTCCCACTATTCGTGGAGGGTCTTCCCAAAAGGGCAGAACAGGTTACAGGAGTTGGGAATGGGACATTAGCACAGGCTACCTGTGGAAAGGTGAATGGCCCTCAGGGGACACTTGTGTGTAAAAGTGGATGGATGCGCTAGGGGCCACCATTAAGGGTTGCAGGTACTCACGACCCCCGGCGTACTGTGGACCAAACTTCAGCAGTCGAGTCATCTTTGCTTGCAGGTACTAATGCTGCAGTTGTGCGGCTCTGCGAATTTCAGCTGCAAAGTTAAAACGATGATTCCCTGGCGGGACAGTGGTGATTTTTCCGCTCCTGGTGGATGGATCAGGTCACTTTCATCGTATGAGGCTTCAGAGCACAGATGGGCACAGCAGCAAGGCACCACGCCTAGGCGATACAGTAACCATGTGTACTCTGGTTAGGGTGCTCTCTGCTTATTCCATCTCTGGGAATGCCAAGTGTACGAAATTTGGTGTGACAGAGCCGTGAACACAGAGCTTGCGATGTACCACATTTCAATGGTCTCTTCAAAACAGTGGCAGTTTCAGAGAAAAGGTCCTGCGCAAGCTGGTCAGCCGACTGGTTGGCCCAGGGACACTTCCAAAAATACTTCCTTGCAGATTTAGATGACGGTGCTGTGAGTAGTTGGTCCCATTATTCAAGGCAATACAATCACGAGAAATAAAAACCGTGATATTTCAGGACGAGCAAGCACTGGATAAGATCCACATCGAATTATATATGGAAGCCACAATGAACTTAATCTTACAGATGACAGCCCCCTTACTAACTCTGGGCTTTGTATGTACACCACACCTAGGAAAAAAGCCAGACGTCCATGAAAAGGCCCTTGCGACAAGACAATTTTCACAATTCAGTGAAGAACATACGCGTAGACAACATCGCAGATCACCACCAACAATGACGAACTCTACGTCCCCAGAAAGAGATGCGGATTCACATCCATCGAATGGCCGCAGATTCTGGGGCCCTTCTTACACGCAATCACCCTCCTGGCGTGACTACGATGATGAACTCTGTCGGCAACCCTAAGGCCCGACTCATGACTCATAACCATTGAACTTATCAAACACCCAAGGTTGGACACTGTGCTCATGGAATACGAGAGGCCACTCCCATCTGTTCGACCGACCAGCTCCCGAACTCGAATCCTGCACTATTATTTGCCTTCAAGAGACCTGGATCACTAAGCCTCCAGTTTGTGAAGGGTTCATTACCCTCCTCAATCCGGCGTTACAAAGTAAGCACGGCCGACCTTCTTCTGGTTTACTGACTATGATTAAAATTATTCCCACATGGAGTCTCATCGATTCAGAAAATATCAACCCCTGGATTCAACTTTCGATCATAAAGATAGCGAATCCTGCAAACTTGACATCACCATTGCATCTGAATATTTCCTCCTCTGGAATGCTCGCGATTATAAATGCTTACTGGAATCCAACAGCCATCGCAGACAACAACTTTTTAGATAGTGTATTTCTGAACATCGACCGACTAAGCGCGAAGTTTCCAAAGATCGATCGATTTCATCATCTGCGGCAACCTCAATATCCATCTCTATACTCCAAATGGGACTCTAAAAGAACCAAATGACTTATCAATCAGAGCATGTTGATGGTCCAAAGAGATATCCATGAGAAACTTAATTCTACCTTCTCATCCATGCGATGAACACAACCTATTGATCCCCACCTGGTCATGCAGAATGTCCTCAGCAATCATTGATTATATCTATCTTATGCCAGACCTGATGAATCACCTAAAATTCAAAATCCTTCCAACTGATAAGAGTGACCATCGCCTGTTGATGATTCAAGGCACTGACCTACTTGAAAGGATCTGAACTCCCTCTGTTCGTCCCCTGGAACTGACAGGTTCAACTCTTAGACTAATAATCAATCCAAAACATATAGCTTCTCTTCCCCAGACATTTCATCAAACTCACATGCCAGACGCAGTGAAATTAAATTACGAATGGATCTTGATCCCCTTTCAACGAAAGATCTCAGATCTCAGCTGCAGGCAAACCCATACACGTGCATCATTATAATCACAAGCTGGCATACGAAAAGAAAATCTTACGACAAAGTTGCCGTAAATGGGAAAAGAATCTCACTCCAGACAATTTGGCAACCATGAAAAAAGTGAAACAAGCCTACCGCAATTGGAAAAAAACATACACATTCACCCTCCTGCAAACAGATGCAGAAGCCATGTTATCAACACTTAAAAGCAAAAACCTCAGAAATCTTTGGAATTTGTTAAATAGCAATGTTGATCAACAACAGCGCATGATCTCCAACGTCACTGCGGAGAAGTGGATTTCACATTTTTCCAATTTGTATAAAGCTTGTAGCCTAGAGACAAATGACCATGAATCAGTAATCTCTCATCAATGGTACATCACTTGGGACAAGCACCACTTCTTAGAGATGATTAAAAATCTAAATGCCTCCCGAGCTCCAGGACCCGATGGTCTAACCAACGCCGTCTTAAAACAAGCACCCGAGATTTGGGCAAATCTAATGGACCATCTTCTGACGCTAATAAATAAACTTAAACAGCTACCAGCCACCTGGAATCGTGCAGTCCTCATCCCAATTTACAAACAAGGAGACAGGGATCACCCGTCCAATTTCAGACCCATTGCACTGCTAGACCCGCTTGGGAAACTGTTTGCCACATATCTTCTGCAAAAACGTACTGCCTGGGCCAAAGAAACCAATCGCTTTGACACCTGCCAAACGGGTTTCACCCCCAACATGGGCACAATGTGAATCTTTTGATTTTGAATTTAATCAAGCACAAAGCCATAACTAACAACTTTCAAGTTTATGCTGCCTTCATAGACCTGCACATGGCCTTTGATGCCATTAATAGGAACAAGTTATGGCACAAACTTGCAACATGGAAATGCCCCTTGGAGATTAGCGAACCAATAAAACTTCTCTACTCCAACACTTCGGTCACCATAAGGCTCACAAAAGAAGGGACAGCAACCGATGAAATAAGAACATGGAACGGCTTAAACCAAGGCTGCCCCCTTGCAGCAACATTGTATAATCTATATACTGCTGATTATTCCATGGAGATTACACTTGATAAACTCAACCCACCAAAACTCAACTCTCACCCAATTCCCTACCTCATGTACGCAGATGACATCATATTGATGGACAAAACTCCATCAGGTCTTCAAAACAATCTGCGCATGACAGAAAAATACATGAGCATGAACCAACTACAGATTAACATAAAAAAAACAAAAATAATGACATTAACCAAACATCCAGCCACGAATACTCGGCGCAGGCTTCCACTCTTCACCGTAGACAACAAACCTTTGGAGGTTGTTACTACCTACAAATATCTTGGGGTCCTAATTAACCAACAGAAATCTGAAACAGCTTAGGTGACGTTCCTTGGAGGCAAAACCTTGATGCTAGTCAGACAAGGTGTGATGCTGCACAGACGATACGGCAAATTCTCCTTCAAACCTATAATTGCATTTTACCGGCAAAAGGTCATCCCCATAATCACTTATGGTAGTGACGCAATGATTATAGCGACAAAAATAAACTGGCAAGCCATCGAAGCCTCCTTTTGGCGGATGATTCTGAACCTGCCTACCAACTACCCCATGGCCAGAATTCGGTTTGAAGTGGCCCTGCAATCTCTCACGTCAATCGTACTGTGGAAGCAGTTGGATCTATTGCGCAAAGTGATAAACGAAGATAAAACACCGGCTACCCAAATCTTCTGAGAGACACTGCACTGTATGAACAATTCCTCGTTAAAGGCATGGAAAATAGCTCTATCTCAACACATGACAACTGAAGACATCACCACAGAATTGCTAATCAACCGCCCCCAACGAGCTAAGATCAAATTGCAGCAAAATGACCGGGCTAAACCATTAGAAAATAAGGCGAAATATACAATGAATTTGCAATGCCCAACGGATATCCGAGCCCTCAACGAACTTCCGCGCTATCTGGCTCTTTTCCCAGACTCAACCATTCGCATGGCATTTATGAAAATTCGCCTAAACACCGACCCGACTAGACACAGCCTTGCCAATACCAGGCAAATATCGAAAGCGGATCAATGTTGTCGATTCTGTCGGGAAATAGACACCCCTGAAACTTTGAATAACTTAATCATGAAATGCCCTGCACTCAACGAGAAGAGAGCAATTTTCGGCAAATTATTCAAGATATCGGCCCAACAAAAGAAGGCTACTCCAGATGGACTAAATTACTACAAGGACAAGACAAGAAACTGATCTATACAGTTGTCCAATTCCTTACGGAGATCTCTGCTTCTTCAAAGATCCTAATTCCATGAACATAATCTGAGGGGATTTCTCTCCTTTTTTTTTCTTTCTCTCCCCTCTTCTTCGCTTACTTTATTTTTTTTTTTTATTTGAATAACTCAAGCAAATGCTTTTCCGAATGTAATGTATATTTCTATGAACACAAATGAAAAGTTTATTTTTTAAACTATATTATTTTATATTAAAGAAAAATGGGTCAAAGCGCCTTTGCAGACCTTCTTGTTCGATCAGATGCAGAGGGGTCCAGCGGGACAACAGCGGCTCAGGGTGCTAAACCTTCCAGTGGGTCACTAGCGGTTCCTCGACTCGGCTTCTTAGTTTCAGGATACTTGGATCCTATCCTAGGTTCAGTGAGAACTCAAGAGATCAACCTGGTGTGTGTGTTTGGGGCCTTCTCTAATCCAGAATCTCCTTCGCACCAAAATGAAGAGGACTGAATGGGAGATCTGCTCTCATACAGGCACACCAGATGTAGACCAATCACGGACCAGAGTGGTCCCAGTCATTCACAGCACACCAGACTCTCTGGCACCCAGGATGTGTATTGTGACTAGACCATCCAGCCCACATCCTCGAGGCACACACACAAGGCATACAGAAGCCCGCGATAGCTTGGCGTTTTGCCGGAGAATTCATGCCCAAATAAGGACTGACCTGGGTCAGCTCGACCTGGGGAAGGCAAAGGGGCAAGATGGCCAAAGCACATGACAAAAGAACCTTGTGGCATGGCCATTTTGAAGCCGGGCCAATTTCCAATACCAACCGCGGTAAACGCAGTTTGCATGGCAAGAAAGGGTTAAAAATATGCGAAAAGATAAGCTGTCACCAGCCCTGTCCAAAGCACATCTGCACATCTCCTGAAAAATCCTTTGAGGGAGTCTAGGGCCTTTGGAAATGAAAGGAAGACCCAAGCGCACTGTACTATAAAGATACATTGTGCACTTGTAACATGTTGTTGAAAAGTTGCAACATTGGAAAGGACTAAGGGAAACCAAATCTCCCAGTACTGACTGTCTTTAAGGGCATGTCAGTTTCCCCATAATAAAGTGAGCGAAAGCCCAGTGGAGTGCAGCTGAAAACTGTGCTTCATTGGCAAAGTCAGACTATGGTGTTTAAACAGCAGAAACATGTTGGGGGGGGCACAACTGGAGGGAAAATTACACATAAATGGTAATCTTTCAAGTCAGGCAAACCCCAGGATTCATAAAACACCCATGCCCTTATCGCGGGCTTCAGTGAGGAGATTTTAAATGCTGGGGGGCATGGCCTTGATGAAAGCTGCTAGGGCAAGCCCCAGTATCCAGGGACCATCCTGCAGGCGGCAAACACTGGTGCCCTTACCGCTGGCTTCACTCTGTGGAGTCAGTAAGGATATTTTAAGTACTAGGGGAGTGGCCTTGATGAAAGCTGCTATGGCATGCCCCACGATGTAGGAAACACCCTCCAGGTGCCAAACACTGGTGCCCTTAGGGCAGGCTTCACCCTGCGTGGACGGTGAGGAGATTTTAAGTGCTGGGTGTAGTGGCTTTGATGACAATTGCTACGGCAAGCCCCAGGAATCAGCAAACACCCTGCAGGCACCAAACACCTGCGTCCTTTCCGCAGGCTTCACCCTATGGGGTCAGTGAGGATATTGTAAGTGCTAGGGCGTGGCCTTATTGAAAGGTGCTACGGGAAGCCCCAGGATCCAGGAAACACTCTGCAGGCGCCAAACACCTGCGTCATTACCATGGGCTTCACCTTGTGGGGTCAGTGTGGAGATTATAAGTGCTGGGTGCGTGGCCTTGATGAAAGCTGCTACGGCAAGCCCCAGGATACAGGAAACACTCTGCAGGCACCAAACACCCACACCCTTACCGAGTGTTTCACCCTGTGGGATCAGTGAGGAGATTTTAAGTGATGAGTGTTGTGGCATTGATGAAAGCTGCTACGGCAAGCCCCAGGATCCAGGAAACACTCTGCAGTTGCCAAACACCCATGGGCTTCACCCTGTGGGGTCGGTGACAAGCTATTAAGTTCTGGGGGTGTGGCCTTGATGAAAGCTGCTACGGCAAGCAGCAGGATCCAAGAAAGCAGGTGCAAAACACTGGCTCCCTTACAGCGAGATTCACTCTACAGGGTTGGAGAGGAGAGTCTAAGTGCTGGGGCAGTGGCCTTGATGAAAGCTGCTATAGCAAGCCCGAGGATCCAGGAAACACCCTGCAGTAGCCAAACACCAGGGCCCTTACCGCAGGCTTCACTCTGTGGGGTAGGTGAGGAGATAAGGACTGGGACTGTGGCCTTGATAAAAGCTGCTACGGCAAGCCAGAGGATTCAGAAAACCCCCTGCAAGCCCCAAAAACCCACGCTCGTACCGCAGACTTCACCCTGTGAGGTCAGTGAGGAGTTTTTAAGTGCTGGGGGCATGGTCTTGATGAAAGCTGCTATGACAAGCCCTTGGATCCAGGACACCCTGAAGGCAACAAACTCCACCACCCTGAACGGGGGCTTCACTCTGTGGGGTAGGTGAGGAGATTTTAAGTGCTGGGACTGTGGCCTTGATAAAAGGTGCTACGACAAGTTCCAGGATCCAGGAAACACCTGAACCCTGACCGCAGACTTCACCAGGTGGGTTCGGTGAGGAGATTTTAAGTGCTTGAGGGTGTGTCCTGGATGAAACCTACTACGGCAAGTCCCAGGATCCTGGAAACACCCTGCAGGCACCAAACCCCCATGCCCATACTCGGGGCTTCACCCTGTGGGGTTGGTGAGGAGATTTTATGTGCTGGGGGTGATGCCTTGACGAAAGCTGCTATGGAAATACCCAGGATCCAGGAAACACCCTATAGGCGCCAAACACTGGCACCCTTACCGCGGGCTTCACTCTGTGATGTCGGGGAGGATATTTTAAGTATAGGTGAGTGGCATTGATGAAAGCTGCTACGGCAAGCCCTAGGATTCAGGAAACAATCTGCAGGCACCAAACACCTACGTCCTTACCAGAGGCTTCACCCTGTGTGGTCGGTGAGGAGATTTTAAGTGCTGGGGGGTGTGGCCTTGATAAAAGATGCTACAACATGTCCCAGGATCCAGGAAACACCCTGCAGACGCCAAACACATGTACTCTAACTCCGTGCATCTCCCTGCAGGGTCTGTGAGGAAATTTGAATTGCTATGGGGCAGGTCCTTGATGAAAGCTACTATGGCCAGCCCCAGGATCCAGGACACCCTGCAGGTGCCAAACACCCACACCCTGACCGCAGACTTCACCCTGTGGGTTCGGTGAGAGGATTTTAAGTGCTGAGGAGTTGCCTTGATGAAAGCTGCTATGGCAAGCCCCAGGATCCAGGACACACTCTGCAAGTGCCAAACGCAGGCGCTCTTAGCGCACCCTTCACTCTGTGAGGTTGGTGACAATATTTTAAGTACTAGGGGTGTGGCCTTGAAGAAAGCTGCTATGGCAAGACCTATGATTCTGGAAACACCCTGCAGGTCCTTGCCATGGGCTTCACCCTGCAGGGTAGCTGAAGAGATTTTAAATGCTGGGGGCGTGGCCTTGAAAGCTGCTACCGCAAGCCCCAGGATCGAGGAAAGACCCTGCAGTCGCCAAACACCTGCACCCTTACCACGGGCTAAACTCTGTGGGGTAGGTGAGGAGATAAGTGCGGGGGCTCTGGCCTTGATGAAAGCTGCCACGGCAAGCCAGAGGATTCAGAAAACACCCTGCAGGCACCAAACACCCACACCCTGAACGGGGTCGCTGAGGAGATTTTAAGTGCAGGGGGAGTGGCCTTGATGAAAGCTGCTACAACAAGCCCCAGAATCCAGGAAACACCCTGGAGGTGCCAAAACTCTGTGCCCCCAATGCAGGCTTCACCCTGCAGGGTTAGTGAGGAGATTTTAAGTGCTGGGGGCGTGGTCTTGATGAAAGCTGCTACAGCAAGTCACAGGATCCAGGAAACACCCTGCATGTGCCAAACACCTGCGCCCTTACTGTGGGCTTCACCCTGTGGGGTCGGTGAGGAGATTTTAAGTGTAGGGGCGTGGCCATGATGAACACTGCTACCACAAGTCCCAGGAACCAGGAAACACCCTGCAGACACCAAAGACCTGCACTCTTATCGCGGGCTTCACTCTGTGGGGTTGGTGAGTATATTTTAAGTACTAGGGGAGTGGCCTTGATGAAAACTGCTAAGGCAAGCCCCACAATTTAGGAAACACCTTGCAGGTGCTAAACACCTGCAGGCTTTACCATGCGGGTCGGTGAGGAGGTTTTAAGTGTAGGGGGTGTGGCCTCGATGAAAGCTGCTACGGAAATCCCCAGGATACAGGAAACACCCTACAGGCACCAAACACTGGCTTCACCCTGTGGGGTCGGTGAGGACATTTTAAGTATTAGGGGAATGGCCTTGATGAAAGCTGCTACAGCAAGCCCCACGATTTAGGAAACACCCTGCAGGCTACAAACACTGGCGCCCTTAGCGCAGGCTTCACCCTGGGCGGTCGGTGAGGAGATTTTAAGTGCTGGGTGTTGTGGCCTTGATGAAAACTGCTGCGGCAAGCCCCAGTATTCGGGAAACACCCTACAGGCAACAAACACCCATGCCCTTACCACGGGCCTCACCCTGCGAGGTCGGTGAGGAGATTTTTTATGCTGCAGGGGCATGGCCTTGATTAAGGCTGCTAGGGCAAGCCCCAGTATCCAGGGAACATCCTGCAGGCACCAAACACCTGCATCAATAACGCAGGCTTCACCCTGTGTGGTTGGTGAGGAGATTTGAGGTGCTGGGGGTGTGGCCTTATTGAAAGGTGCTACAGGAAGCCCCAGGATCCAGGAAATACCCTGCAGGTGCCATACACCGGCGTCCTTACCCTGGGCTTCACCCTGCAGGGTCGGTGAGGAGATTTTAATTGATGAGCGCGTGGCCTTGATGAAAGTTGCTACACCAGGCCTCAGGATTCAGGATAAAACCTGCAGGCGACAAAAACCCACGTCCATACCTTGGGCTTCTCCCTGTGGGGTTGTTGAAGCGATTTTAAGTGCTGGGGGAGTGCCCTTGATGAAAGCTGCTTTGGTAAGCCCAGGATCCAGGAAACACCCTGCAGGCACCAAGCACCTTTGCCCTTACCGCAGGCTGAGAAGAATTTCAGTGCTGGGGGCGTGGACTTGATTAAAGCTGCTACGGCAAGCTCAAGATTACAGGAAACACTCTGCAGGCACCAAATGTTGGCGGCCTTACCGCGGCCTTCACTCTGTGAAGTTGGTGAGGATATTTTAAGTACTAGGGGAGTGATATTGATGAAAGCTGCTACAGCAAGCCCCGTGATTTAGGAAACAACCTGCAGGCGCCAAACACTGGGGCATTTACCGTGGACTTCACCCTGCACGGTCAGTGAGGAGATTTTAAGTGCTGGGTGTCGTGGCCTTGATGAAAATTGCTACAGCAAGCCCCTGGAATCAGGAAACACCCTGCAGGCACCAACCCCCCATGCCCTTACTGTGGGCTTTACCCTGTGGGGGCAGTGAGGATATTTTAAATGCTGCAGGTAAAGGCCTTGATGAAAGCTGCTAAGGCAAGTCCCAGTATCCAGAGAACATCCTGAAGGCACCAAACACCTGAGTCCTTACGGCAGGCTTCACCCTGTGGGTTTGGTGATGAGGTTTTGAGTGCTGGGGGCGTGGCCTTATTGAAAGGTGCTACCGTAAGCCCCAGGAAACACCCTGCAGGTGCCAAACACCTGCGTCCTTACCATGGGCTTCACCCTGCAGGGTTGGTGAGGAGATTTTAAGTGCTGGGGTAGTAACCTTGATGAAAGCTGCTAGACCAAGCCCCAGGATTCAGGAAAAACCCTGCAGGTTCCACATACCCGATGAAGATAGCGCCGTTGTGAAGGTCAAATAGGATTGTGGAAGTAAGCGTCTTCGAGATTAAGGGATGCTAGGAAATTCCCTTGCTGCAGCTGAGAGAGCACTTGTTGCAATGTTACCATACGAAAAGTTTGTGCTTTCAGAAACTTGGTGAGCACCCTTAGGTCTAGAATTGGTTTCCAACCCCCTGGTTTTTTGAGTAAGTACTTCTTTCTTAGCAGGAAGTAGCGGGAATACAACCATTTCAGCTTCTCGCTCCTTTCGACAGCGCCTTTCCATAGTAGAGACAGCAATTCTTGAATCAGAAGGAGCTGCAATATTACAGGTCTTTGTACAGGAGGAATGTCTGGAGGGTACTCTATGAACTCCAGAGAGTGTCTCTGATGGAGGAGGGACAGCAACCATTCATTGGATGTTACTCTAGGCCATTCGTCGACGAAGTTGAATAGACGACCCCCCACTGGGGTGCTGAAGTGGGAGGCCCCGACTCTTGGCCGGTCATGCTTGCTTGCCAGACTGGCCTCTAGGCTGGAAGGAGCCTCTGCATCTTTGGGAACCTTAGTGGGAAAGGGTTCACTTCATGTATTGATCCCCTGATGAATACAGAGTTTTGGAGGACGAGGACAACTGGCATGTGCTGCGGTTGTCCCGCAAAGTTCTATTATAATGCCCTCTACCTGCCCGAAAGGATAGGTGCTTGTGCTGTAATGTGCCCAGGGAGCAGGTGCTTTAAGTGTCCGTTTTTATGGCCTGTAAGGTCTCATCCACCTTTTTACCAAACAGGGCTGTGCCATCGAAAGGCATGTCCGTAACCCGTGAATGGACATCTGGTCTTAGGTCTGTGGCCTTAAGCCAACCTTGGTGGCGCAGGACCATTCAATTGCCAGTGATGTCGACGGAGACGGTGATGGCATGGTCAGATGCAATCTCACTCTCATGGAGAATGCATAGTTTATCTTGCTTCTTGTCCTCGGGCAAGAATTCCAACAGGGGCCCCAACTTGTACCATAACTCACGATCATAGCGGGCGTGTATGGCCATAGCAATCGCCAACTTGATAGTCGAGGCTGCTGTTGTGATGATCCTTTTGCTGAAGGCATCAAGGTGCTTGCCCTCCTTATCGGGGGGCACCGAGCAGGATGAAGATGGGTTGGCCGACCTCTTCCTGGCCACCGCAGAAACTACAGAGTCTGGGATGGGCTGCGTGTGGAGACAGGCAACAGCGCTCTCTGGGGCCCTGTACTTTTTGTCAAATCGATCTTTCTTTGGAGGTGCAGTTGCTGGGTGTGCCATGGCTACCAGGCCGTCTTCCCAGATGTCCTCCAGGAATTGTATTGCCATGATAGACTTCCTGTGTTGTTCTCTGCATTGGTATACACCGGTTTCCTTTCTTTGCTCCTCCGGAGCTAAACCAAACATTGTGAATGCTCTAGACATGGGCACATGTAACGCTCCTATCTCATTAGCGGGGAGGGTCTCTGAGAGGAACTTCATCTGGCTCACCATCTGCAGTGACGAAATCCTTGAACTCGTCATTATTGGAATGAGTATGAGATGTGTCCTCCTCATGTTCCATGTCTGCTCACTCATCCGTCAGTAACTCTGGTGCCTACCAGTGCCCTTGCAGCTTTTGGGGGGCGAGGAATCTCGTAACCCTCTCTGAAGGGTCCTGCGGCTTCAGTCGGTCTTTGCTTGTTGGGGTTGGCAACTGGTGCTCTGAAGGGGACTGCATGCAAGGTTGCCACCAAAGTTGCCACCAAAGTTGTCAGAGTTGATAAAAGATCCAACAATATGTTCCTCTGAGGGCATGGCGGTTGATGCTGGACTGATCCTGCTGAGAGCATAGGATCCCATTGGGGCAAAGGTTGCTGTGGAGGCTGCATCACCCCCTCTTACAGCTGGGGTGTTAAAGGTGATGTTCTAACAATGTTTGCCTCACCCAGAGGTGGACTCCTCAGTGGCATAGTCCTAGGAGGGGATGGCTGCTCTGATACAACAGCTTCATCCTCTTCTGATTGTGTGAAACTGGCTGAGGGACCACAAGGCCACCTGGTAGTAGAGCCACCCCCAGGTTTGGATACACAGTTCTTGGGCAATCTGCCTGTGCTTATGCTATGTCGGTGCTGGTTTCAGGGACAACAGCTGCAGCAACAATGGGCTGGTGAGATTTTTGACTCGTCTGCGGTGTTGCAGACAATGGTATGGTCGACGAAGCACCTGTGGTCGACATGCACGTGGTTGTAGCCATTGAGGTCGATGCAGTCTATGACTTTGCGCAGACGGCCTAGAGTGCGACGAAGATGGCTTTGTAGCCTACTGCAATAAGGTTGGAGAGGAATGCTCACCAGACTTGGAGCTGGAGCTCAAGCTCAATGCTTCTTTGGGGCGATGGAAAGGGCTTTGTTCCTTTTCCTGCCCTGGCTACTGACCTTCGCGGGGGGCCAGTCCTTGTGGAACTACCTTGAGCCTTTGCCTGAGGCTTCCTTCTGCCTCTTCTCACTTATGGCTTGGTCCTCGTGCGATCTTCACCTCTTACTTGAGGTGGTTCGCTGGGCCATCCTGCCCTGCTGTACCGAGGCATGACTTTGTACCAGAGCCGAATCAGAGGCCTCACCGGCGACATCCAGCCAAGCGACGAGATGGCAATGACGATCCTTCAGTGTCTTGGACGAGAATGGCTGGCATATCTTGCAGTTTTGGATGACATGCTGCGGGCGAAGATGTAGGCAGTAGAGGCATTTCTTGTGGTGATCCTCCACATAGACGTTCTTCAGCCCACACCAGGCACACGCCCTGGACAGGCACTTTCTCATGGATTGTGCCATGAGGTAGGCCCAACTGTGTAGTTGACTTGTCTTCGCTGATAACCGGCAGTGGGGATGTTGGATGGAGGTCTCGTTGGTACGGCGTTGTCGGTCATAGAATGCATCAAAGAAAAAGGTTATTTTTTGTCGAAATTCCAAATGTATACTACATTATTTGAAGGAAATTGTTGAAGAGATTTTTCAAGGACTCCCAACACTAACGTGTGGTAAAAAATCTGAAGATGGCCGACAGGGGCAGAGTTAAGGGAGGGTTTCCTTATTGGCTGTGGGCAGTATGATCCAAAACAACGACGATAGAGCACTAAAATGACTGAAGTTTCAGATTAATTTAGACTGCTCTATTTTACAGAGGATTCCCAGCCTGATGACTGGGAATATTCACAGCATGTGAAGCTATGAAAGATCCAATGCTGGAGAAATCACTACTGGATAACACCAGCCACCACATTAAACACCTTAGAGACAACCTACCCTTCGGACAATTTCTAAACTTAAAAATAAATAGTAGCCAAAAGGAAGCTTTCGAACAAGAGGCAGATTCGCTCTCAGTGAAACTGCAAAACCGGGGATACCCCAAGAAATTAGTAACAAAAAGCTGGGAAAAGGGCATTTAACAATAACAGCGAATCTCTTTTAGAAGAAAAGACACCTAAACTCAAAGATTAACACATTGTTTGCATCACTATTTTTACCAACCACAGTCTGGCAATCCCCAGCATCATTCACAAACACTGGAAAATTTTTGCTCCATCAGAACTTAATCTAAAAACACCAATTTCTGCTTACAAAAAGAGTACATACATAGGTAACTGTGTGAGCAAAAATAAACTAGGGTCCAAATGTGCCACCACCACGAGCATTACATCTTTGTGGGGATTGAACCCTATTGTAGGACACCACCCATGTGGAAGTTGCAGCATATGCAAGCTTACTAAAAAAAATCGAAAGAGATAGACATAGGAACTAACAAAGTATGGAAGCAAAATTGTTTTTCAAATTGCAACACAGATCATGTGATCTATTTAATTAAATGCCCCTGTGGCCTTAACTACATTGGAAAGACCGACAAGAACGTTAAAACACAAATAATAGAACACAGGAGCCATCTCAAAAATAAGCTTGAGCATGTCCCGCTGGTCAAACACTTCATGACTCAGAACCACGGCTGGGAAGAATTCGAATGTACGGACCTACAAGTCGTGAAGGGACAGAACCAACAGATGAGAGAAGAACAACTATTCAGACAAGAACAAGAACTGATTTTCTTGACTAAAAGTGATCAAAGAGGTTAGGGATAATCTTATACGGACAACACCCGAAGCATGTATAATACACAATGGATGAGACATATTTTTTCAATCCAATATGTTTAATCGATAAACCTACATTAACACCTATCATTATGATAGATATCAAGTAATAGATACCACCTTCCCTCCTGCACAAATTATTTAGACATCTACAGAGAGACAGAACATTTGTGCCCCGTTTAAATTGATAGATAATACACTCTTAGGAAGTTAGTATAAAACACAGCAGACTAAACTGGTTCCACAAATACGCTTAATAGAAATGCCTTCTCTAGGACTCACAGTAGTCTTGACCACTGGCTAAATGGATTTACCAGATTGAAGGATAGTATATCAACATCTATCTTAAAGATAGATATAAAGTGTAACATACCACCACTCCTCTTGCACTTATACTTTATACACCCCATAGAGCGACGCATTAAATAGTGCATTCAATGGTAATAATAATTGGAAGAACTATAAATATTCATGTGCGTCATATATAGCACGATCGCTACACCCCCAGCCTAAAAGATACCTCAGCTTTTATAGTTTGAATGGCACACACATGTTCCATTAGAGGTGGATGGAGGAATGTTATAAACTAGAGATCGAAACTGCACGTTCATTACTAAACTCAAAGATGGCTGCTGGGATTCCTGGGGTTGCCTAGGCTACCACGAGACACAGACCAAGCAGATTGGCTACATGTGTTAGACCAGCTCTCCAAGGTAAGATTCAAACCTACTGGCGTTGATCTAAACTCTTGTAGGCTATCTTAATATACTGCCTTTTTTCTGAGCAAGATATCATGGTCTCTTTACAGCTGGCGATTAGCAAGCACGGACATATATAAGTAAAAGAGACACGTTTAGCTACTAGCGTAGAGAGTATCTTATTCAACAGCTCGAAAGGATATTCAACAGCTCCATAGGAGCGCAGGTTTACTAAGGAACATACTTATATGGCTTACTTGAATGTTTCTCCACTTACTCCAGGAGACCTTCAACTACCCAAAAGAGTGTTAAAACCCACTACGCGCTAACAGAACATGAAGAGATTGAGTTATATATCACCCATCTCATGAAAGGGTGGAAGGGTGAGTAAACTATCTAAACAAAGATAAATACTATTTTTAGTATTTAGACTTAATTAAAGAGTGTGAGACTCATGTAATCCCCCATTTTTTCTATAGTTAGTGACAACCTATGAAACATTATGAGCAGAGGTTGGAAGAGACATACAGATCTGACAGGTTCATTTTTAACTTTATATTTTACATATAAGTCCCGTGTTTGAAACAGAGAGGGTATGGCACAAAGGAGGAATGAGCGTTGGTTTATTGGTAGCATCTAAGCACAACCATATGCTTTTTTCAGAATATGCAGAGAGTTTAAGTCTATTAAACAGACCACCCATGCAAGAACTGGTAATCCCCACACATCACCACAGGTAAAAATACCCCCTTTGGTTGGTAAAGGGTCTTTTCTAGAACCCATATATTGATTATTGCACTAATAGCTATTTATTACTGTTTTTATTGGAAGCCCATGATGTGGTGATACCGAGGTGTGTCGACAGATCTACTACAGATCAACTACTGGAAAACAGACTAAATTTAGGATTGGAAGATTTATCAAACCGAGAGCCTTATTAGTGACTTACACTTCTACATTTCTGATGAATGTTCACCACCAATAGGAACTAGAACAGAAACATGTTGAGTTCAAGCCTATGCCAAAGAGCATATGTGATCTTGTATTAATATCAACAACAGGAAAACTCATTAGCATCTCTAGGAGGATGTAATGATTACACACCCCTCTAGACATTAAAAAACTCTATATAGAAGAGTTATTCCACCTAGAATAGTCTTAGTCACTGCCCTAGAACATTACCTCTTTAGGACATAACGGAGCAATCGTGTTATATGTTTTCCTATTATTAGATTTCTTTCACTTAATACATCGACATATGCGCATTAGCTGTCGTCCTTTTGATAAACTGGTTGCAATTATTTAACTTATTTAATAAAGCTTCTACTTTGTAAAATGTGGTTTAAATTGTTCACTTTACCACATTATAGGCTGCAAATGTTGTACCTCTATGTTTAATGTTGGTTTTACCTTCAATACCACCAGTAAAAAATGCCATACCACAGTAATAAAATATGCCTAGACTGGCTGCTATTGCACAAATGTAACCCAACCTCTCAAAATTAGAGGCCCGATCCCTGCTACCCACTCAGGCATATACATTCATATATCATTCAGCACATGCACCAGCATACCTACACAACAATCAGACACTCTTTTACCTATGTACGTTCCCTTTGACAGGTAAACCCAGCCCAGGAGCGCTCCCTCAGCTGCAGTGTTTTCACTCGGCTGGCTTGGCTCACCCATAATGGGTGGCAATCCCTGTGCAGCACATAACAAGAATTAAAAACGAATGAATACATTCATATGACATCCATAGCTGTAAAATGGTGTGACTATCTGGGAATTTGAAGCAAATACCCAGAAAAGTGCCAGTGAATAAAAAGAAACCAAATGGGATATTTGTTTGGATTTCGGCTGAACGAGAATTTCAAACAGCCGAAAATGTCAAACAAATATCCCATTCGGTGCCATTATAGTGAATAAGGGAAGCAGGGGTTGGGAAGCAGGGGTTGCTGGGGGTGTCCGCCGCACTCTTGTTCACTACAATGGCATCAGGGCTTGTGAGGTGTCCTTCACTCCTGAGAAAATAAAGTTAGAAGAAAAAATAATATAAGGAGATTCCTGTGGTGCCGATTCCCATGTACATAAGTGAAGGAAACCAGTGTCGCAGAGGGATGGAAGAGCGAGAGCACACAACAAGGTGTGCCGCCAACAGGTAAGTAGAGAGGCAGGTGGAGGCTGAATATTTGACCGAGGCGTGGATTTCGAATTCGGCTTTGCTGCATTTGGCAATATCGAATTTGAAATATTGTGGATCAGTGAAATCACGGATATCCGATAATTGCAACACTTGGCAAAAGAGAAAGCAGTTTCACAACATATAAACAATTATTTGTAATATAACTAGTGACTAAAGCTTTTGAAGCTTATGAAAGTATCTTGTTTAGCGCTTTAAGATCGGAACTAACTGAGTACCTTTAGTGGACAGTAACCAGTTGATCTGCGATCCATCTTTATTGGTGGGAGTATATTGGAGCATGTAGGGCCGAACATTAGATTTCCACCTGCAACAAATATGGACAGATCATGTAAGCAATGTCTACCATATACACTAGCATACATAATCAAGTTCCCTGGTATTCCAGAAAGAGGCCACTACTGACAATGTCCTATGCTTTCTGAAAGCTCTGTTGTGTGTCACAGCTGAGAGATTAACAAACAACTTGGGATTCATGAAATTGGGTTCAAACAAGTTTCTTTTAGAACACCAATGAAACGAGTATTTAGAGTAAACACAAGGATGAGGAACCTTTTAAAGAAACTAAAAAGGAGCAATTCCAGCTTTTTTGAGGACCACAGACACCAGTCCATCCATTACTTACCTGGTGGTCTGCCGATGATTGTCAAAGTCGCTTTAAGTGGCCTTATTTTGTGGTTGGTTTGAGTTTTCACACTGCCATCACTGTAATTAGGTTTCTGCTTCTGTCATTGTACCCAAGGTGCTGAGCACTGTTTAAGTGGTCCTCTCAATCTGCCTGACACATGGGGTTCGGGCTTGTTTCAGGTCTTGCAAACTTGAGTCATGAGCACCCAGATCTAAGTTGGCCCAATATGCTTTATGGAGCAACCCGGAATAATGCCAAGCAACTCTGCCACAACCATTGCCAATACAAGTTGGAAATGTGCTTGCTCTGCCAGACCTCTCCACTCCCCTTCTTAACATCATACAATGCTTCTTGTTTACCTTTGTCTCCTTTCATCTCTTCCTCCTTGGCACCCTGCAACAATCTGGCCTGCTTCACATTCCCTGCTTATGTCCAGGTCTTCCTTATGATTTTCTCCATCCTGTTTTCTGTATCCCTTTCTGTTGCCCGCTCTGGGTCTCTATAAATTGTGTAACTTCCTTTATTCCCTCTCTTTCTCTACCCATGTTCTTCCTCCCCTGTTTTTCATCCTCACATGGTTGCCTCTTGCTTTTCTATTCCCTTTTCTCCACTTCAACCTCTATTATCCGTTTTCCCCTCTCCTGATCCCTTCTGGGTGGTCCGTGCTATCCCTTCTACATGTGTACACACCTGTAAACTTACTCTACCCGCCTCTGCTGTAGTCTCCCGCTTACACAGTTTTCCTGTTCGTCCCACCTTGCTTACCCAGTTTTCCTGCTCTCCCATCCTCTGGCTTTCTCTCCTGCTCCCCTCTCTAACTCTGCCCCTTTCTCCTGCTAACTCTGCTCTCCCGCCCTCTTGCATTATTTACCTCCACCTGACCCAGCTCTATGTCTCCCAATTCCCACCACACCGAACTAACATTACAAACATTTTAATCTGGCCTCAAACCCACTCCCTGGAACTGCAAAAGAAAAACCAGAACCAGCACTGGTTCACGGTCCGTTCCACAGTGGGAATGATTTACAAACTTAAAATATTGCCTCTTATCAGAAACTTGTTTTGTAACTGGCAGAAAGGTTTCCACCATCTCTATATTCATACTACACTAGGATCCGCTGCAGCACACTGAGTTGCCTTCAAACTGCTGGTTTAAGAGATGCTTGTCAAACTTTGCGTGCAGACTGATAGAAGATGCCACATGTTAGGGAGAATTCTCTGTTTAGGCTGAATTTCTTAACCTAGTGAGTCCCCCAGCAGCTTTGCTGGATTTCTGGAGTTTGTTTTTTCCATCCTGCCAAGAGTGAGACTCTTTTCCTCCCACTCTTGGACATGAATGTGTGTAATTCCTTTGAATATCAATGTGTTCTATGGGCTATGGGGTCTTTTACTCCATAGGGTCTCATATGTTTTTCTATGTGTGTTACACCGCACCCTACGTGCCATAACACTGGGGCGTCCTAGCGGACCTCCACCCTAGACTCCATACCCGGGGACTGACTACTGTCTCCCCGGGCCTGTAAAGTCACCATTGGCTTTACTAGACCTAAATTTACTAACAGGACTAGTACAAACCATCCTATTGTGGACGTACTAGTAGGGGTAATTCGATTACTCCTGGATCTGTTACTTGAGGGGGCACTGTCCCGTCCCCCCTCGTCGAGTTTTGGCTGGTGGCAGTGGAAACTACTTGTTATGTTCGACCCCGAACATAACCCTATGGGATTCGTCCCATTGTTAGAGATTGATACTTTTCCTCGTTAATTTCTAACGTACCACCGGTCTACTTATCTTAAATAAGTTTATCGGATGGTATTTTCTGCCAGAACTCGGTTTTTAAAATGGCGTCTGTGTTCGTCTCTGTGACTCCTAAACCAAAGGTTGAGTCCTTTGTTCCACTTTTGGCGGGCCTCTGTACAGAGACCCTCCAAAGTGGTGCCATTCTGTCTGGGTTACCACAGGGGTGTGGGAGGGGGTTTAGGCACCCTGGACCGAGTTGCCTTGCCAACTTCGGTCGCACTCTGGTGTGATTGGCCCAAGTGGTGAGCCTCCCCGCTCACCACTTAGCACGTGTTGATTGACAGCTAGGCTGAATGAATGGGGGTTTTCTGCATAAAAGCAGGGCTTTTGGGACTGGATCTTCAGAAGTCGCCACAGGACCTAAGAATCCGACGAGGGTAACGCTGAGCCGACATGCACGACGACACCTCCGGTGGAGCCCTGCGGAACCGACTCACCACTTCCCGACGACAGAGGAGATCTCCCTGCCAGAGAGTCTCTTCCCCTGACTGGTGGGAACAACCAGTCCCCTTTGCTTTTTCTTCACCTCAGGAAGCAGTGGTCGAATTGCCCGTGCAGAACACCTCGGCAACCGGATAGCCACAACCCTTGTACCGTGACCAAAAGGTGGTGCCTTGTGACGGAGCACTCCGCGGCTGGTCTCTTCCCTGGTGGTGCACCGGACTTCACTTTTCTTCGACGACGAGATCATCTCTACTCTTGGCAAAGACCCGACGTGCATCCACCACCAGGAACAACTGCCCCCGCCGGAGCTGTCTCTCCACAAACAAGGTACCGTGTCCGCCTGGCTTCCCTTTCGATCGGTTCGAGTGAGGTGTCTTAATCCTCTCCTTTCCGTTGGGTCGCCTCCAAGCTTTCTCACGTATTGTTCTGAACTGGTTCAATCTGCCGATAACAATTTGCTACAAAGACTCGAACGCATTTCCACTAGAGACTTTTTGGGACATATCGCCTTGCCTCTCTCCGAGTGGGCCTGGCCTCTGAACTTTATGATCTATTGTGGTTCGTGCCTTCTTGCCTTGCATTTTTCCCGTGCAGTATTGAACTATGTTGATTTCGTAACCTGCTATTTTCTTTCTCTCCCGTCCTAACTAATATTAGAGTGCCATCTAGGTTGAGGCATACACCTCTGTCTGCAAATAAGTGATGCTGGTAGAACCTAGACTTGTCGAAATATTGTTAGAGGGATTGATCGTTTCTTCTTCGTAGAGTAATTGTGATTGAAGTGTTTGCCGTGATAGTGCCATAGTGTTTTCCATAGATGTTCCGTTATAAATAAATACCTTAATATCTTTACACTGAGTCTCGTTGCGTGTTTGCTTGTCTTACTGTGAAGAATTGCCCTATATTGTATACTCCATATACTGCTTAACTCTTCTTGAGGGAAGTCTGACTGCTCAGCCACAGCTACCAAGTGAATCTGTGTGGTACAGACTGCTACCAAGTGGGTTTACTGCCAAACACCTGTAGTCCTAAATCTTTTGCAGTGGTCCCAGAGGGAACTGCACAGGTTTCCGCCTAACACTGGTGTACAGCGGTGGGATTTGTATCGAGTATACAGTTTGTGCTTTTCGACACTTTAGGATAACTAACCACAAAATTTAGCACTAAAAAGCAACTTTCAAAAACATGTCTACGATGGAAACTTACAGTCAAGAATCCTTGTCAGGTGAAAATACTGAGAGTTTGCGAGCTCTCTGTAGGCAAGAGAATCTTTCTGTAAGAGGCAAGAAGTTAGAATTAATAGAGAGATTGCTGGCGAACCAAAGTCTGGGTACTGGTTCAGAGGAACCAATTTCTCCAGCAAATGTAGATAACAGTGATGATGTTGATCTGAATCGTAATTCTGATGATAGCGATGAAGAGGCTGACAAGGACGGAGAGGCTAATGAAACTGTCTCCCCTGCTCCTCTACCTGCCTTACCCGCTGTGCCTATGGGGCCCATACCAGGTCCCACAAGTAACCCTACTTATTTTGAACTTGAAAAAATGAAGCTCGAATTAGAATACAAACGGTTCTTGGCTCAATTTGAACGAAACCAAGAGCTCGAGTTCAGACGGATGAATGCCCAGGCTGAGCAGAAGCAAGCTGAGTTAAGACTCAGGGAAATAGAACTTAATCACGAGTTAGAGATGAAAAAGTTGTCTATCGAAAATGCTTCTCTCTCCTCTGGTTCCTCTAGGAGCTCCAGTCCCAAAAGACCCTGGATGCCGAAGGAATTAGTGGGTATGTATGAACCGAGGTTGGATGTGTTGGATTGGTTAAAACTGTTTGAGTACAATCATGGGCTCCAGGACATCACCGGGAATGATTTACTTCCCTGGTTGTTCTCTAGGCTCCCTCCTGTTGCGACTGATGTGGTAATGGAGTTGGGGGAGGCGGATAAGACGGATTACGAAAGTGTATAACTAGCTTTAATAGCTAGATTCGGGAAGACCCCTTCCCAGTATCTTAAGAGGTTTAGAACCCTCAAAAAGCATGATGGTACCCCTTGGGCTACCTGGGTGAGCGAAGGGTTGAAAAACTTAGAGGGATGGATTAAGGGTTACAAAGTGAACACTTATGAGGGTATGAAGAATATTTTTATGTTGGAGTCGATTTATGATGCCTGTTCTCCTGAGCTCAGACAGCACTTGGCTGATTCGAAGGAATTGGATTCCCGGACGCTAGCTAGGGCTGCTGACTTGTGGGTTGCCAACAGGGCTACTCATAAGGATTCTGGGGCAACTCAGAAAAAGGATGAGGGAAAACAGCCTAAAAAAGACTCAAAAGAGAATTCGAATAACTCAAATTCCAAAGAGGGCCCCAAACAAAACCAGAAGGGTAAGCTACCGGGAAAACCACAGCAGAATAGTGTGTCTTCTGGTGCCAAACCGGAAGGAGGTCAGAGCAAGCCACCACTCCAAAAAGCGTTCGGTAAATGCTTTGTTTGTAGCTCGCCTGACCACGTGAAAGGAGATCCCAGATGTAAGGGTAAACCTTCAGGGGTCCAGCTTGTCTTCTTAGCCTTCGCTCCAGAGGAGGAAGTCCAAATGGCAAGTGGAAACTTTCAACTGCTAGCTGACGAACCCATTGGAGTCTCAGCCAGCGTTTCTTTAGTATCTCTGGGGTTGTGGGAACAACAGAATTTAGATGTCTATAATTCTATCCCCGATAATACTAAAGAGTATTATAAGGACAGTGTCCAGGTGAATGGTCAGGAGACTCCTGCCATTAGGGACACTGGGGCCAGCATAACTGTGGTGGATAAATCGTTTTTTCAGGCTGAGGATGTTGCTAAGGCACCCAAACGCCTCACCAAGTTAGCTGGAGGGCCTGTGCAGATGCTTCCCCAATTACCAGTTCTCATCCAGTGTAACGACATGACTGTAAAGATACCTGTCAGCATACAGAGTGAGGTACCAGGACGCGTACTGTTGGGTAACGATTTGAAAACTCTCGGCGTTGTATCGCATACTCCCAGACCTCCTAGTAAACGGTTACAGGAGCTAACGAGAACCGCAAGAGAGAGGACCATGCGCGGTACTCTCCAGGAGATGATGAAGAAGGAAATCACTCCTGCTCCACTGAAATTGTCGGCAGCTGTCTCCAAGAAAACAGAAGCTAAAGGGAAACCTAAGCCTTCTATCCCGAAACCCGCAGCCAGCATTTCAGTGCAGCCAACACAGACTTCCCCGCGGTTGTCCAAAGTTACACCCGTAACTCCACCTCCAGCTGAGGCTGAGAGGGAGGTACAACCCTGTGTGGTAGAATTAGACTCTGAGGAAGAGCTAATGGAAGGCCAGGAACTCATTGGAGATCTGGATCCTGTTGACCATCCTGAGCTGCAGTCTTTACTGGCAGAAGGTGGACCCAGCAGGGCAGACTTCAGTAAGGGACAGAGAGAATGTCCAACTCTGGAAGGTCTTCGCCACCAGGCAGAAGCTCAGGCTGAAGGGCAAGAGCCTGGGAAACACAGGTTGCACTGGGAAGATGAACTCTTCTACAGTGAACCGACCGAGTCTGCACCTGGAGACTACAAACGACTTGTAGTACCCCAAGAGAACAGACCACAGTTCTTGCAGCTAGCCCACGAGATTCCTTTGGCTGGTCACTTGAGTTTCAAGAAGACTAAGGAAAGGCTCTCTCTCTACTTCTATTGGCCAAAGATGGGGGCGGAAGTAGAAAAACACTGCAGGAGCTACCACACCTGCCAGACCTCTGGTAAGGTTGGCTCCAAGAATGTGGCACCTTTAGTGCCTCTCCCAGTTGTGGGAGTCCCGTTTGAGAGAGTAGGGATTGACATCGTTGGTCCCCTTGATCCTCCAACCTCCTCAGGCAACAGGTTTATACTTGTTGTAGTAGACCATGCTACTAGGTATCCTGAGGCAATTCCTATGAGGACTGTTACAGCTCTGGCTGTGGCTAAGGCCCTCCTTGGTATTTTTACTAGGGTCGGGTTTCCTAAGGAAGTAATCTCTGACAGGGGGTCAAACTTTATGTCCCACTACATGAAAGCCATGTGGAAAACCTGTGGAGTTACTTACAAGTTCTCAACAGCTTACCACCCACAAACCAATGGGTTGGTAGAACGGTTCAACCGAACCATGAAGAGCATGATAGGTGCTTTAGAAGAACCCCTTAAGCGGAAGTGGGACCTTCTACTGCCATACCTTCTCTTTGCTTATAGAGAAGTCCCTCAGGAGGGAGTAGGTTACTCTCCCTTCGAACTTCTCTATGGTCATCCCGTCAGAGGTCCATTGGCCCTGATTAAGGAGGGGTTGGAGAGTGCTCCTTCCCCCAAGCCGGTCAGAGTGACTGACTACGTGATAGGTCTCCGGAGGAGAATGTCGCACATGATGACGGAAGCAAGCGATAACTTGAAAGCTGGACAAGCATTGATCAAGCACTGGCACGATCAAAAGGCTAACATGGTTGAGTTCGCTCAAGACCAGCTCGTTCTCGTTATGATCCCAACAAGGCAGAGGGCCTTGCAAGATAAGTGGATGGGACCCTTCCGAGTTGTGGGTAAACTCGGAGAGGTTAACTATCTGGTGGACTTGGACAACCCCAAGGAGGCTCCGACAGTCTTCCACACCAACCGCCTCAAAGCGTATGTCTCACAACCTGATATAGGAGCGTTGCTTCTAGCATCATCCGAGGAAGAAGAAGAGAGTGAAGCTCTTCCGGATCTCCTCAGAGGCTTACCTTTAGACGAACAAATAGAAGGTGTAAATCTCTCCTCCAATCTGACCCCCGAGCAACAAGAAGAGTGCAAATCCATGTTGAATCAGTTTGCTTCTCTGTTCTCGCTTTCACCAGGCTTGACCCCTTGGGGCCAGCATGACATACTCACTGGTGACAGTCTGCCAGTCAAAAGCAGAGGATACAGAATGTCAGAAAACGTACGAACCCACATCAAAGGTGAGGTCAGCAAGATGCTTGATCTCGGGGTAATAGAGCCCTCTACTAGTCCATGGTCTAGCCCAGTTGTGTTAGTACCAAAGGCCGGATCGAAAGAGCTTAGATTCTGCGTGGACTATAGAGCTCTTAATGCAGTCACCAAGACTGATGCCCACCCTTTGCCAAGAACAGATGAGTTGGTGGATAAACTTGGCGCCGCCAAGTTCCTCAGCACATTTGACTTGACGTCAGGCTATTGGCAAATAGCCCTGACAGACCATGCCAAGGAGAAAACTGCATTTTCTACCCCCGTTGGCTTATACCAGTTTAAGGTAATGCCTTTCGGATTGAAGAATGCACCTGCTACGTTTCAACGGATGGTAAACCAGGTTCTGAATGGGATGGAGGACTTCTGCATGGCATACTTGGATGACATCGCAGTGTTCAGCAATTCCTGGGAAGAACATGTAACCCACCTGAGAGATGTTTTGCAGGCTCTTGGACGAGCCAATCTGACCATAAAGGCGAGTAAATGCCAAATTGGACAGAGTAAGGTAGTCTATCTTGGACATGAGGTAGGAGGTGGAGAAATAAGGCCTTTGCTCAGTAAGATTGAAGCTGTGCAAAATTGGACAACACCTACTACTCAAACCCAAGGGAGAGCCTTCCTAGGCCTCACTGGGTATTACAGGAATTTCATAGAGAACTACGGGACCATAGCTTCTCCACTGAATGTCATCTCCTCGCCCAAATTTCCTAAAAAAGTTAAATGGAACAAGGAGTGCAATCAGGCTTTTGAAAACCTGAAAAAGGCTCTTTGCCAAGCCCCAGTACTCAGAGCTCCTGATTACCGCCAACACTTCATTGTGCAGACAGATGCTTCCAATGGAGGGATAGGTGCCGTACTCAGTCAACTGGATGGGAAAGGTAGGGAGCACCCCGTTTGCTTCATCAGCCGCAAGCTTAAGGATCCTGAAACAAGGTGGGCAACAATCGAAAGAGAGTGTTTTGCTATCGTGTGGGCTCTGAAGAAGTTTAGGCCGTACTTGTATGGCTCTACTTTTGTCATTCAGACTGCCCACCAACCCTTGAGATGGTTAATGCAAATGAAAACTATTGAGATGGTCGATCTGCCTGCAAGGGTTTGATTTCACCATTGAGCACAGGTCAGGATGTCACCACCAAAATGCTGATGGTCTCTCTAGGATGTATGTCATCGACTAGAGGTATGAGATTCATCCAGGAGTGGATTAAATCCTCCTGTCCCTTAGTCTGGGGGGGCGAGTGTTAGGGAGAATTCTCTGTTTAGGCTGAATTTCCTAACCTAGTGAGTCCCCCAGCAGCTTTGCTGGATTTCTGGAGTTTGTTTTTTCCATCCTGCCAAGAGTGAGACTCTTTTCCTCCCACTCTTGGACATGAATGTGTGTAATTCCTTTGAATATCAATGTGTTCTATGGGCTATGGGGTCTTTTACTCCATAGGGTCTCATATGTTTTTCTATGTGTGTTACACCGCACCCTACGTGCCGTAACACTGGGGCGTCCTAGCGGACCTCCACCCTAGACTCCATACCCGGGGACTGACTACTGTCTCCCCGGGCCTGTAAAGTCACCATTGGCTTTACTAGACCTAAATTTACTAACAGGACTAGTACAAAACATCTTATTGTGGACGTACTAGTAGGGGTAATTCGATTACTCTTGGATCTGTTACTCGAGGGGGCACTGTCCCGTCCCCCCTCGTCGAGTTTTGGCTGGTGGCAGTGGAAACTGCTTGTTATGTTCGACCCCGAACATAACCCTATGGGATTCGTCCCATTGTTAGAGATTGATACTTTTCCTTGTTAATTTCTAACGTACCACCGGTCTACTTATCTTAAATAAGTTTATCGGATGGTATTTTCTGCCAGAACTCGGTTTTTAAAATGGCGTCTGTGTTCGTCTCTGTGACTCCTAAACCAAAGGTTGAGTCCTTTGTTCCACTTTTGGCGGGCCTCTGTACAGAGACCCTCCAAAGTGGTGCCATTCTGTCTGGGTTACCACCGGGGTATGGGAGGGGGTTTAGGCACCCTGGACCGAGTTGCCTTGCCAACTCCGGTCGCACTCTGGTGTGATTGGCCCAAGTGGTGAGCCTCCCCGCTCACCACTTAGCACGTGTTGATTGACAGCTAGGCTGAATGAATGGGGGTTTTCTGCATAAAAGCAGGGCTTTTGGGACTGGATCTTCAGAAGTCGCCACAGGACCTAAGAATCCGACGAGGGTAACGCTGAGCCGACCTGCACGACGACACCTCCGGTGGAGCCCTGCGGAACCGAGGCACCACTTCCCGACGACAGAGGAGATCTCCCTGTCGGAGAGTCTCTTCCCCTGACTGGTGGGAACAACCAGTCCCCTTTGCTTTTTCTTCACCTCAGGACGCAGTGGTCGAATTGCCCGTGCAGACCACCTCGGCAACCGGATAGCCACTACCCCTGTACCGCGACCAAAAGGTGGTGCCTTGTGATGGAGCACTCCGCGGCTGGTCTCTTCCCTGGTGGTGCACCGGACTTCACTTTTCTTCGACGACGAGATCATCTCTACTCTTGGCAAAGACCCGACGTGCATCCACCACCAGGAACAACTGCCCCCGCCGGAGCTGTCTCTCCACAAACAAGGTACCGTGTCCGCCTGGCTTCCCTTTCGATCGGTTCGAGTGAGGTGTCTTAATCCTCTCCTTTCCGTTGGGTCGCCTCCAAGCTTTCCCACGTATTGTTCTGAACTTGTTCAATCTGCCGATAACAATTTGCTACAAAGACTCGAACGCATTTCCACTAGAGACTTTTTGGGACATATCGCCTTGCCTCTCTCCGAGTGGGCCTGGCCTCTGAACTTTATGATCTATTGTGGTTCGTGCCTTCTTGCCTTGCATTTTTCCTGTGCAGTATTGAACTGTGTTGATTTCGTAACCTGCTATTTTCTTTCTCTCCCGTCCTAACTAATATTAGAGTGCCATCTAGGTTGAGGCATACACCTCTGTCTGCAAATAAGTGATGCTGGTAGAACCTAGACTTGTCGAAATATTGTTAGAGGGATTGATCGTTTCTTCTTCGTAGAGTAATTGTGATTGAAGTGTTTGCCGTGATAGTGCCATAGTGTTTTCCATAGATGTTCCGTTATAAATAAATACCTTAATATCTTTACACTGAGTCTCGTTGCGTGTTTGCTTGTCTTACTGTGAAGAATTGCCCTATATTGTATACTCCACATACTGCTTAACTCTTCTTGAGGGAAGTCTGACTGCTCAGCCACAGCTACCAAGTGAATCTGTGTGGTACAGACTGCTACCAAGTGGGTTTACTGCCAAACACCTGTAGTCCTAAATCTTTTGCAGTGGTCCCAGAGGGAACTGCACAGGTTTCCGCCTAACACCACACGGTCTGGTTGGTAGCAGCTTTATTCACCAGACTTCTCATTCAACTATGTACAATAGGTAGTTTCTTTACTACCTTTATTGTCCATTACCTCTTCGCACTCCATGGTGCAGGTGCAAGCCTTGCTATTACTCATGATCAGGAGGAGCTCTGCGGTGCATCTCTTTGCCGCACTGCCCACGCTCTGAGTTTCCACTGCACTCTCAATATCGTGCTTGTGGTGTGGAGTCTAGTGGTATTGCAGTGGCTGCTGCGGCCTGCGAGACTTCATCTCCACATACCATTTTTCCCTGAGCAGCTCTGCCCTATTCCATCACAAAGTCCTCATACCTTGCTGGCTTGTGTGCTCACGCTGGGGACGACAACTTCCGCTCACTCCACTGGGTGATTTTGTTCTTGATCTTTCTCCTCCACTACTCCTTGACTCCAAGATGTCCCCTTCACTTTGTAGTGCACTGTCTTCTCCCATGCTGGTTCTTGCATCATTACTCTCACATATAAGTTCAGATGAGTTATATTCCCATGGGGTTTTCGTCCCCTCATCCATGACTTCACTTCCCAAAGTCTGTTCTCTTGCTGTGGATTCTCTATTCTCACTTGACCTCTTTTCATGCATGGCAACTCTGTCCAGGTTCCAACACTTACTGTCTTGCATGCATATATTATTGGTGCCTCTTTGCACTACTTCGATACGTCTGCTGACCTTGGATTCTGTGAGGTCATCCTTGTGCGGCAAGCACATTTTTACCAGGTCCCTATTGTGCACCTGTGTTCTTTGGGCTGCTCTTTGCCCGTCACTCTACCTTTTCATGGCTTTCTTGTTCTTCCTTATTCTCCACACCACATCCTCCATGTTTACGGTATCATGCTCCTTTACTTTTGTCAACCAGGAAGGTACTAGTGTGGGCGCTGCTCTTCCCCTTAGCATATGAAAAGGTGATACATTCGTTGTCCCATTAGGGGTGAGAAGCGACAGTTTTTTTGTCATTTTTATGAGTATCCATGTCTGATGCCAATGCGGGTTGCAGGGCCCCTTTGATGAACCTATTAGTTCTCTCAACAAGGCCATTGGCCTGTGGATGATATAATGAAGCTTTGATCTGTTTGATATTGTTGTCTCGCAGAAACAATTCAATTTCCGGGAAGACTAGTTGAACCCCATTGTTAGTTACAATCTCTCTAGGCAAACCCTCTTGCTGAAACACCTCTGTGAGCACATCAATAGCAATTGCTGTGGTGATGTTGGGTACAAACTCTGCTTCAATTTACTTGGATAAGTAATTGGTCATGACTACTCCATACGGTGTTCAGGAAACATGGCTTCTAAGGGCCCAATGAAGTCTAATCCGTTTGTGCCACACACCTTATGGGATCTTGGTATGTTATAATGCTGGTCTCGTTTTCAACCTTTTGTCGCTATTGATGCATTCATGACATCTCTCCACCATGACTCGAATGTCTTGGTCCATGCCCGGCCACCAGTAGGATTCTCTCACTCGACGCCTTGTCACATTACTTCCTAGGTGCTTGAAGTGGCCACTTGGGCAAAATTATTTCTGTCATCCCTAGTCTCAAACCTTCCGAAAAGTTCTTTTCACTGGGTCATCCTTCCTTAACCCATACATGCCAGCTCTCCTGATTTCGGCGGGAGACCCCTGATTTTCAAATGAAAAATATTGCTATTTTTCATATTCTCCTGCCTAAAATAATTCTATCCCCAATGCATTTCTACTGGAGAATGTATGTCTCCCGATTTCTCTGATGAATTCTCCATCCCAGGTGATGCAGATTGTTGGCAAGCCCATTCGGTTAACTTCATGATCGTGGCATTTTCCCTCCAATGATTTTCCCTTATTTCTCTCAACTCTTTACTACTTAAGTCACCTATCGAAGCCACCACACACTCATCTTTCAAGAATGTGGTATTCGCCTCCTTTTGTTCAGGCAATCGTTACATGCAATCAGCTTGTGTGAGTTCTACCCAGCTATATGTACTATTTAATAGCTGTATTCTTGTAATTTCACTGCTATTCGTGCCAATCTGGTTGGTGGAGGTTTTTGTCCCACCAGGGCTCAACATGTGTATTAAGGGTTTGTGGTTGGTAACCAAATGGAATTTTGTGCCCCACACACATGTCCTGAAATGTTCCACGGCCCATGCACATGCTAGCATTTTTTTGTGACAGTAGAGTAATTCTTTTCAGCTTCTGACAGTGCGTTGTATGCGGATGCCACTACGTGTTCCGTGTCTCCCTTTTTCTGGGTAAGCGTTGCTCCTAAACCATACACGCTGGCATCTGTGGTAATGAAGGTTTCCCATAGTCGATTGAAGTTAAAGTGGATAAAGTCAAAGGACTGGTGTCGGAAGCGCCTGCCCTATGCTTTGAGCTGACGGTCGAGAGCTCTAAGCTGTGTGGCTTGAAGCCTCCCGACGTCACTTGCTCATTTCCTTGAATCCCCTAACCAGCTGTGTCGTGCTGGCTGCGGGTCGCTGTGAGTGAGCTGTGAACAAGCGAGATGAGTGAGACCGCCGGGCCGCATACCGGTGTCCAGGTGATGCTGAGGAGGTAAGGATGTGCTGTCATTGTCATAATTATCCCTTGTGGACATCGGGATAAATCCGGTACCAAGTTGGGAATAAGCAGCCAACCGATAATATCCTGTGGTGTGGCATGGTGAGGCACAGCTCTCCTGTAATGGGCGGCGCCAGTGAGTGCAACCCACACCCCGGTGCATGCCTGGGTGTGAGCTGCCTCATGGTAACCAGGCTGCCGGCAGACAATGCATAGGCAATTCCACTTGAAAGTTAAGTGCCCGCCCGCGATCCCTTGCTCGCTGCCATTGTGTACTTATTTCTACACACTGTTTTGGCGACTGTGAGGACCTGCGCTCTTTGAATTGAGTTCTGTCTATCTTTTAATACATAGAGGCCCTGCGCTGAGTAACTTTCAAGGCTCTCGCAGATTGGGAGACTGTAGGGCTGCTACTGTCAGCCCATTGAGCCCCTTATTTTGGGATTGGGTGACTGCAGGGCTGTTTCTGTCAGCTCTTTGAGCCCATTCCCATGCACAGAGTCAGCAGAGCTGTTGTGTGGGCTGTTGTACAGTTCGCAGTGCTCAAAGGAAACTTGAAATTGGAGTTTCTTTTTTCCTCGCTGTTATCTGGAGGCTTGGACTATCCCTCATAAGCCCTATCCTAATGCGGTGCTCGTGCAGTGTGTGGGCTGTGGGTACAGCTCACAGTTGTGGCTTCGGGGACCCCTGGCCCTGAGTACTCTATCCATTTGCTACCCGTTCCCCTATACCGTCTGGCACCTACATTGAAAGAGGAGAACTGTGAGCTTGGTGCAGAGCTGCTGCCAGCGTGGTGACAACTCAGAAGTAAGCTACTAACTAATAAGTGGACTTTTTGTATCCCTATTAGCTGATGGGCTCCTCCGCAGCTGTAATAACATTTTTCTAGCCTCTGGTGGGAAGTGATCCACTAGTCCGCACTCTTATCCTCTCTTCCCTACCCTGGTCCCTACTTATTCTTGTTGTATTCTTGGGCTGACTGAACCACGGTATGAAGAAGATTAATAGAAAGCGAAGATCGGGCCTCCGTAGCAATACTTTATTGAGGGGGAAGCCGCAGTCCCACGCTGACTCGTAAAACTGCAAAAGAAGCACCCAAAACCAAAAGGGAAAAAAAGGAACGAGGACCAGGGGGTGGTGGTGCCCTAAGCACCCAAACCAGGATTCCATGTTTTTTCTCTGGCATTGGCCAAGTATCTACCCAATTGAATAATACAGGATCTCCAGCGAGTCTATGAATGCCCGACGCCCTAACTACCTGTACGGGTGATAGAAATGACGCAACTCAGCTCAGCCCACGATGTTAGAATTAATTAAGCATGTCTGGTGATACCGTGAACAGTTATCTAGCTCTATGCAATCTTTGGATAACAACAGTTCCCTGCTCACATTGTTGAAATCATTATGAGGTAACCCCCAGGATATAAATAACATGACACGTTTTGACACTCAGCGAGAGAATCGATCTGCCAGTCCAAACCTTGAGACCCTGGCTCCTGATTTGGAAGCTGCAGTAGCCCCAAAACAGAGCCAGGAGACACATTTTCACCAGTGTGACCCTCTTCTGACTGTGGAACGAATAATCCCGTACCTAAAGACTATGATGGCAAAACTAGAAGTATTGTTCATTATTTGCTCTGTGGTGGTTTGGAAAAGAAGTTGGTTACACTGCTGGAACGGGAAATGCAAGGAAAGGCTACTACTATCCAGCCAGGGGTAAGCCGCCCACAACAAGGGCTTGACATGGAGGATGCTAGGGTGGCCTCTGACTCCTCACCTGAGGAGAGGTCCCGACCTACTACCACCACATACTTGAGCAGTAATACTGGAATTTGGGGTAGGTCAGAAACACCAATCTCGGTCTCTTCTGAGGTATCAGAGTCCTCTTGGAGATCACAAGACTCAGTGAATATTGCTGCTGGGAACGAGGAGAATGCCTTAGAAGCTCTATCTGTAGAGATCTCTATGATGGAGAAATTGCATACAGTAGTACAAAAAAGTAATACACCCCTGAGATCTCCGGCGAGGCACGTTTCCGCAACCACCATGCATTCCTTTAGACGCCCCCCATCCAGCTTGCTGGCATTGCCTTCGATTTTGAAAAAACATAAGGATGAAGCACCCATGTAAACCAGGAAAGTCGCTAGAGACCAGGCAGATGGATCCAAATGAACAGTGACTGAGAAAGGGCCCTCTGGATAGGTGGACTCTCCCAAAGTGCCCCCTCCCTCAGCGCTTTCCACTGGTAGACTCTGTACACAAAATAGGGACACCTATGAGTAAAGACCGCAAATTTGAGACTAAGGATAGCCAACCTAGAACCCTCCCACGTATTACCCCCCCCATCCCAGCAACAGTAAAGCTGACGATCATGTGTGAAAAGGACTTTACCACCAAAATACGGTGCGATATGAATGCAGGAGGTCAGTGCACGGATGCTTGGGGCTACCGTACCACGGCTTTCTACCATTATCGCCACAGATATGTTGCAGCTTGAGCTCCCGAAATAGGGCAGCCAAACTAATTGGGTTTTGATACGTTTTACTACTGCCACAGTTGTATCCCGATTGTGTACGAATGTTGATGCACTGCTATCTTTGGGGCTCAGGCTTAAAGTGTGCTGACAATTGCCCCAAAATTCGTGAATAACATTACCCACGGGTGTGGGGGGAGGGGGGGGTACTTAACATGAGAAAAGAAAACCAAGAAGTTAAGATGTGTATAGATAGGCAACCAAGCAAGCAGTCTCATTTGGACCTTACTGTCTGCCCATCCTCCAGCTTTGAAGCAGTTTATTGGGAGACGATACTTGAGGAGCCCTCTTTGGAGTATCCTCAGAGGGAAGGGAAGTGACCCTTAAGGGTTAGAAGCTGGAACAAGTGGGGGTTTGGCCATCTTACTGTGGTAGGGGCGTCTATGCAAATCTTAACTAAGTTTGACGTTTTTTTACTGCAAGAGACCTGGCTCGCCAGTCCCCTCTATGCCGAAGGGGTGTCACGATATTGATTTTTTGACGGTATGATAACCTTCATTTGAAATGACGGTATACCGCGGTTATTGCAGTATAGTGCGCATTTGTGGAAGGCGCTCTGCTTTCCTCGAGGCTCACAGCCAAATTGCACTCTCCCCTCTGATGTACTACAACTGCAAGAGGAAAATAAAAATGCTTCACCAAGGCTAGAAAAGAACAAATAGGCAGAATACATTTGAGACCTTGCCCATTGAGTGAGTGTGTCCTGGTCCTTATAATCTTCCCCTCCCAAACATGTTCCCTTCCCTCACTGCACATGTGGAGGACCCTTTTTAAAATACTGGCTGGGCCCATCACTATACAGTCACACACGCATATGTGTGTAGTGTGCACCCTCAGATGCAAGCATGCATCACACAAACGTGTGAACAACGAATGCGCACGCCACAGACCCATATAAGCCAGAGATAAACCTAGGACTCATTTTTAACACTTTTCTCAGACTAACCAGCTACCAACTGTGTCTACTCAGGAAAACCCCTCAAACCACTAATTGATGAGAGCCTTGGTGATGGCACAAACAGACTACTTGAACATTCTCTACAGGACTCCCAAAGAAACTCGTCAGTAAGTTGAAAAATCAGGCTGATGAAATGTGCCAGAGTATCGGAAAACGGGACCAATTGAACCCATCCCTCAAAGCCCTCATCTGGCTCCCAGTGCAGTCAGTGAAGAATCGAATTCAAGACATACTGAACTGTGGACGAGGCCTACAGGAGAAAAGGACAGCATTAGCAACAGAATCTATCCCCTTCACCCACTACAGAATGTATCCCTTTCACCCCCCCTCAGCCAGAAACCGATCAGCAAACGCACGCCTGAGCAATCAGATGCCTCAAGCTACCCAAACAAGGTTGCTGCCTGCTTCAAGGGACAAGTGTATGAAACGTCAACGATCCAAACTATCTGTAGCAGAAAACCTCTAAAAACTAGCCTTCAATTAAAGCCTCCCATCACACCCAGGATAGCAACTGAAGGATAGGGGATGGAGGACCAGTCCAGCATCAAGTAAGATTCTAATCACCTGTGCAAATGATGACTTTTTCTTACAACATCATATGCGGTGCATTATGCATTACAATTAACTCCTATAATAAATAAATACATTTCCACTTAACCAAGAACCATTGAGTTTTGTAAAGGTGACACTAACTTGAGTATACCTGTTAATCTGAGGCTGCAAACAGAAATACAAGTTTTATTAAACCCTATTGTTATAGAAAAGTACAGCTTGAAATATATGGTCCTAAAAAGCGTGGACACCAACAGTTTTGAAAGGAATTCGGGAATCAAACAGGAGAATAATTAGCAAAGAATCCTACCATTTAAAGACAAGTGCAATATTGTGTTTGCCCGAGTATAGTGGTACTGGTACATCCCCCCACAAGCTGCAAAAGGGACTAACAAATTACATAGTATGGGCAAAGAGAGGGAGCTTTACTTGATACAAGAATCACGTTTTCGAGTTTTCCCTGTCATCAGGGGAAAGGCACCAGGGACTGAGTCCCAGGCACCAGACAACAGGGAATCCTACACTGCACTAGTCCCCACGGGTGCAAAGTACGTCTGCCTCGCATCAGCAACTGCATTCTGCCATTAGAGACGAGGAGCAGTGCCTGGCCACACACTGGATGACAACACTTTTTGTCATACAACATAATTGAAATTAGAACGTACCACATTTATTGCATAGGCTGGTTACTGCCTTGCAAGGCCACACACGGCAATCACTTAACCACCAAAAGTGACCACGATGCTCATCCAAAACCAAATCACTTATATAAATACAGGTCTCTAAACGAAAAGCATTCCCAAGACACAAGCAAGGGAGGATAGATCAGTGGTCGAAGTGTGTGAAAAGAAGTAGTGGAGCTATGCTTCCTGCTGACTTGGCCATGCTCCCCCAAACCCCATCATCCCGCTCCCTCCCACGCGCAATTCAAAACCCCAAACAAGACACCTGCTGTTTAAGGGAATGTTGAGTGCACGCAGTGCATTGAGGTGCAAATTTCAACTTCTTCCTACACTTTTATTTTAAGACTAAACCATTCCGGAATGGTTTCTTTTTAAAATAAAAGTAGAGGAAAAGTAAAACGTTTCAAATAAAGTATAGGAGCACTGCTCCCGCCCACCACAGCAACACAACTGAATTAAAACACGGGTTTTCAAGGAATGGAAAAAACCACAAGTAAACTGAGCTTTTAACTTTTGTATTTCATGACCGTTGTATTGGCAATGCAAAGATCTCTGTTCATATGCCATGTGGTACCCAACGGTCATGAAATGCAAAAATAAAAATGTACATTTGTGCGTTTGCTGACAGATTGCCATGCCAGGCACAGGGATGAAACGACTGGTTAATTATAAGGCAGGCTTACCTTTAAGTGTGAGGTGCCCTGGGGTGTGCTGAAATCGTGTTCTAGCAGCAGAATTCTAGAGCTTTCTATGTCACTCTGCACTCTGCAGAATGAAGGGAAACTCGGGCACATAAAGTGAGTGTTTTACTCATTGTGACCAGGCCGGGTGAAATTGCCTGCAGAGTGCTGAGACGTGCTCTGGCTGGGCCTGCGCCCTTAGTGGTCGGTCGCATGCATTTAATGTAGAAAAGCACAGGCACAGCTGCAGAGACATCACAACCCTTAGATGGCAGACGCAGACTTTCTAATAGTTCCTATACTCTTATTTAAAAAAGAAACCATTCCTGAGCGGTTTCTTTCTAAAATAAAAGTATGGGAACGGTGAAATGCAAAAAAGAAAAGCATGGGAGCTCTGTTCTGCACACTTCGACCACTGCATGGTGTACAGTCTGCAGTGCCATATAACGTTCTTACTTTAGATCCAGTTACACAACGTTAACGAGGAGGACGGACAGTGGAACCTATTTGGACCCTTAAATAGAGGTAATGAGGAGTGAGGACACAAGATGAAAAAAACACATGTGTTATTGTAATGTGGATGATAGAGCGGGCGACCATGAGATGAACGAGAACACTCCAATCGCAGCATTTCATGACCTTCACCACAGACTGGTCAATGCTGAGTGAGAAGCAAGAGTCACGTCACAAGCATAACAATATATGATGGGCAGGAACACGACAAAGCAGATGGGTGACAGACTGACACCTTTCACCCAGTCCCGTCCTGGGAACTCTCTCAGACGTCTCACATTATGTGTGTTGCAGGAGGATTGATTCCACTTTGCACCCCGTAGCTTTAGGAAGGCACAGGACCCAGTCCCACAGTGCCATTTACAAAGTGCAGAACATTAACAACATACAAAAAGATGCATTTGCAAAAGTGCTTGTAGGGCCAGAGGTCAGTGGTGGCTGTGCTGGCCTCTGGCAAAGTGACAGGCAAAGTCGTACTTGTTTTTACATTTGCAGCCACAAATGTTGCATTGAAAAGGATTTTCGTAGGCGTGGCAGCCCATGTGAATAGTATAGAGGATGTTATCTGCAAAGTACATGTCACAGTGCTGGCAGTGGTGCAGGAGCTGGGGGTCCTGCACCGGCAGGTGAGGGGCCGGGGTGCTGGGTTGGCTGTTACTGATACTTGGGGTGCTGGTACGGGGGGTGCTGGTACATGGGCTTCGCTCACTGCTCGGCCCTGCCACCGGGCTATAGTTCCGCTGTGAAAGCCTGGGCTCTGGGCTGGTGGGGGACGAGCTCTGAGCCATGCTGCTGGACACCGAGGATATTGCATTAGGGGCCGAAGGCTGCTGCATCATGAAAGGCTTCTCATCGTGGCAGGACACCACATCGTGGGATGGTGGTGGATAACTAACCCTGCCTCCCCTGCTGCCCTCGGCGTCACTCTCCAGACGCAGGTGCACCACCAGTCTATGTAGCACGTGGCTCAGGGGACAGTTAAATTGTTACGAGCTGGTGCTGACAACTTAGCGTGACAGCGCAGATTTCCTTACTTGATGCACCCAAATGGGTTCAATAATTGTTTAAAAATATAGAACTTCAAGCACATTTAAGTAGCAATAGCAATCGCACGTATTAAAGGCGCATTAATCATATGGCACTAGGTTTGAACAAAGGGGGAGAAGCGGGACAGAGGGAAAGAAGGCTGTTGCCGAGCACTCAGGGGTTAAGGAGTGCTGCCCCCACCGTTGTGGGGGCGGAGCCATGTTACGGCGGAAGGCTGGGGAAAGGGGATTATGGGTAAGGCGTGCGAAGCGCCAGTCATTGTAATTGCAGGGAGAGAAATAAAGAGGTGTTCACTATTCCGGTGTGCGCGTCCTCCTTTTCCGTGGCCGCTACCCAACAACACTGGCGACGAGGTCATCCCCGTGCGCCCACGGAGTCCTCCTTTCGGCAGTCCGCCGTCCTTCTGTGGCTTTCCGCCACTTCCCGCGCTGCAAGCGCGTTCGAAGCATTTTCGGCAGTCCGCCGTTTTCCTCCGTAATCTTCTGCCGCCTCCGCGCTGCAAGCGCATTTGAAGACGTTCCTGTGCCTCCCTCTGCCGTTTCACCTCCTACACGGGCAGCAACTACAGGCCGCTTTCCGGGAACGCTGCAGTTGTCCCCTCTGCCTTCCATCTTGCCCCATATCTAGAATTACGACGCTGGATCCGCCTGGTTGTTCACACGACGACGAACGCTCCAGGAACTGCCCAGGGGAGCCCTAGCCATCTACTGCGGGCCCCTCCCCCCCCCTACGTCGCGTGCTGGCAAAGCCTGCCCACGCCCTTGGAAAAGAAAAGAAGAAAAAAAAAAACAAACAATAAGGACATTTTGGCAGTTTTGAAGCAGGGACGTGTGCCATCCCTCTTCACACCAGGCAGGCCACGCTCCATCAGCATAACCTAACCACACACAAGTGCCGAACACATCTCCTGGCATCATGAGCACGCCGGCATCTGCCTCAGGGTCCAACCCTGGGTCACCTACACCAGCCCATATCGTACAGCCAATTCAGCTGCGACTTCCACCACCCTTCACCATGACTCCACAAGCCACGAAGGGGCCCAGATGGACTGACTGGATGGAAGATTTCCAGCACTACGTCAGGGGGTCTGGTGATGGTAATTCCCCCAATATTAGGGACATTTTCCTCAACCTGGTAGGGGGTGAGATAAAGACTGTGGTCAAGACCATCCCTGCAGCTGAACAGAATACTTTCAAGGACTTGATCAATGCTCTAGATAGACTCCTCATCATAGAAGTTAATCGTGACTATGAACGCTATCTTTTCAACAAGTGCACCCAAATGCCACAAGAGACAGTTGACAAATTCATAACCCGCCTAAGAGTGAAAGGCGCAAATTGCCAATTTGACGCATTCTCGTTGGAGGAAGCCATAAGATTAAGGGTCATTGAAGGCTGCCTATCCCCTGCTCTCAAAAAACAGCTCCTGAAGAAACCCCTCACCATTCAGGAAGTGAGCGAGCTCGCTCGCATACATGAAAGGGTTGATGCCCAAGCCACATCCATGGGAAACCCGAGTAACCCCAAGCAGGACACAGCGGAACTGGTCGCAAGCATTCAACCATCTCGCCTAGGTGACAGAGGGCCACAGTCATACAGAACTCAAACCATCCAAACTCCCCGCCAACAGAGACAGTGTTATCGGTGTGGGATGTCGTTTCCGCATGCAGGCTCATGTCCGGCTTTATCACAACGGTGCACGAACTGCGGGAGAGAAGGACATTTTCACTCGGTATGCCGGGAAGGCATACCATTTCCCCCTGCGAGGCCCCAAACGCCTGCCAGGCCAGCTTTCCGTCCGCCACCTCCACGATACTTTCAACCCAGATACTACCAACAAGGTCAGGGACAAAGGCGATATGTCAGGGCCATCGACGAATACCAAACACCGGGGTATCCACTACAGCCGGAGCAGGCTGATCGAACCAGATACTTCACGGACGAATATGATCATCCACCAGAGGAATACGGGCCTGAGACTCTCTACCAGGAGGAGCAGGGAGCCGCATATGACATGCCATATGACCTATATGACCATGACGAGTTTGTCAACCTCATACTTGACACTGAAGAGGCCAGAGAAGCCCCAAAAATCCCCATCAAAATGGGAAACAGACAATTCCAGTTCATGATTGACTCTGGCGCTACCGTCAACATTATGGGCGAGCAGGACTATGCCGCACTACCGGACCCACCGGCACTCGAACACTCTCGCTCAAGGATATTTCAGTGGGGAGCTACCACCCCCCTACCGACAGTAGGATGTTTCACACAACGCCTTCTCCTAAATGGCCGGAAAGTCGATACAACAATACACATTATCCGGTCGCTTGCCAGAAGCCGATGCCTACTCAGCTATCACACGGCATCCCGCCTAGGCTTGATTGAAATACATGTGAGGCCGGGAGACTCCATCACAGCGACCTCCGAGAGCGTAATCACGAGAAACACAGTTGGCTCCATCGCATGCTACCAGCCGCAGAACCTGGTCACACAGTCTGACATCACGAGAGAATTCCCCAACCTCTGCGCAGGGCTGGGCAAACTCAAGGCCCCTCCCATCCGGCTCCACATCGACACATCAGTGAGGCCAGTACCGCAACATCCCCGGAGAGTAGGTTTTCACCTGCAATCGGCTGTATCAGACGCACTCCAACAACTGCTGGCGGATGGCATCATTGAACCAGCCACAGGCCCGACACCATGGGTCTCCCCGCTCGTGGTCGTACCCAAGGAGGGAGGAAAGATCCGTTTGTGCGTGGACATGAGGGTGGCAAATACTGCCATTCAGCGTGAGAGGCATCCGGGCCCGTGCATTGAGGACATGATCGTGCAACTGAATAACGCTCGGATGTTCTCCAAACTCGACCGCAACCAAGGATACCATCAACTAGAGCTGCATCCGGAATCCAGGCCCATCACGACGTTTGCGACTCACGACGGTCTCTACAGGTACCGGCGGTTGAACTTTGGAATCTCATCAGCCGCGGAAATCTTCCAGGAGGCCATCCGGCAGGTGATCAGACCCATCAAGGGCACACTGAACTACAGTGACGACATCCTCGTCTTTGGATCATCTAAGGAGTCTCATGACAAAGCTCTACTTGCCGCGTGTGCAGCACTCCAGGAAGCGGGCCTCACTCTCAACATCGCCAAGTGCCGTTTCAGCAAGACAAAGCTGAAATTTTTCGGACACATCTTTTCCAGCGAAGGAATGATGCCGGATCCCGACAAGGTTGACACCATTACCAACTTGGATGAACCGCGTCAGGCTGCAGACGTTCGCTCGTTTCTCGGCATGGCTGGCTACTGTGCGAAGTACATACCACACTATGCGTCCCTTACCGACCCTCTGCGGAAGCTCCTTCAGAAGGAAACGGTCTTCGAATGGACCCCTGCGTGCCACCAGGCATTTTCCAACATCAAGCGTGCCCTGATGGAAGCACATCGCCTGGCGTATTTCAATCCTTCTTGGCACACTGAAATAGTGGTGGACGCTAGCCCAGTGGGCCTTGGTGCCATCCTAGCCCAAACCAGCGGGGCGGACGTCCACCCGAGACACGTGGTCACCTATGCAAGCAGAGCCCTGTCCACCCCAGAACTGGCTTACTCCCAGGCGGAGAAAGAGAGTCTAGCCGCCGTCTGGGCGTGCGAACACTTCCATGACTTCATCATTGGGAAAAAGTTTACTTTGGTTACGGACCACCAGGCCTTGCTATCGCTTTTTGGCAACCCGCACACCAAGATGCCCCCTAGAATCGAGAGGTGGGGAATCCGTTTACAAGAATACGACTACAACATCGTGCATCGACCCAGGGGTGACCTTAACCCCGCGGACTACCTGTCACGACACCCGGTCGGGGCTCCACTAACACGCGAAGGAGACATCGCCTATGTACAATACATTGCATCCAACTCGCTACCACTGGCGCTATCCCTGGAGAGAGTTGCCGCCGCATCAGCGGCCGACCCCACCATGGCTCTCGCCATCAGCCTCACACTGACCAACAAATGGAGAGATCACCACAGGGCAATGCTGGCACATCCAGGGGTGTGCAAACAGGAAATTGAAAGGCTAGCCAGGGTACATAGCGAACTGGCCGTCAAGGACAACAACATCCTCCTCAGAGGCTGCAGAATCGTCATCCCTGCCACGCTCAGGAACGAGGTAGTCAGCACAGCTCATGAGGGACACAGAGGAGCGGAGAACACCAAAAGACAGCTGAGGTGCCATATCTGGTTCCCGTTTCTAGACGCAGCGGTAGAAGAATGGGTGAAGAACTGCCATGCCTGCCAGTGCACGGCTCCTGCGGAACATCCACCCCCGCTCCAACACACACAGATACCTGAACGGCCGTGGGAGCGTGTAGCCATGGACTTCTATGGGCCCACAGAGGAGGGTGACTACCTCCTGCTCCTAATAGACGAACACTCACGTTTCCCGATCGTCAAAACAGTCACCACCACCGCATTCCCTCAAGTAGCAGCGGCAATAGAGGGAGTGTTCAGCGAGTGGGGGATCCCCAAAATTGTCAAGTCCGACAACGGGCCCCCGTTCAGTGGATACGAGTTTGGAACACTAGCAGAACACCTAGGGTTCGCACACATGAAGATAACTCCTCGTCACCCACAAGCGAATGGGATGGCGGAACGTTTTATGGCGTCGATCAAGAAAACAAGACAAAGAGCCAGAGTAGAAGCAGTCGATCCACACCAGGCACTGTGCCGACTCCTACGGGACTACAGAAACACTCCTCACGAAGACACCTGCCGAGCTGATGTTTCGATACAAAGTGCGAACCCGCATACCGTGCAATCCATCTGAAGAGGAGCTGCCTGACATGGACGTGCTCCGAAGGGACGCGGAAGCCAAGGAGAGAGCAAGACGAGAGACAGACGCTCGCCGCCACGCGGTGATACAAGATTTCCACATTGGGGACGAAGTACTCGTCCAGCAACCAACGCCCAGAAAGACAGATCCGCGGTTTGCTCCAAGCCCAATGAGAGTAACCGCCGTGAAAGGCACGATGGTGACGGCCGAGGATCAAAGCAGATCTGTCACCAGGAACTGTCAACAATTCAGACACTACACCAGACGAGAGGGAACAGAGCCGTTTCAGCGGTCGACCTCTCCAGAACCACGAGAACCGCGGGATGACCTGTGGATCCCTCCGGGAGGAGACCCAGGAGAGACAAGCGGAGAAGTGAGAACCACAGAACCGCAAGAGGCAGGTGACTAAGAGGAGAGGCCACGGAGAGTCGTAAGGAAACCTATGAGACTTGTTGAAGAATGTTGATTTTGATGTTTGAATATATTGTTCGGGGGTGATGTTGCCGAGCACTCAGGGGTTAAGGAGTGCTGCCCCCACCGTTGTGGGGGCGGAGCCATGTTACGGCGGAAGGCTGGGGAAAGGGGATTATGGGTAAGGCGCGCGAAGCGCCAGTCATTGTAATTGCAGGGAGAGAAATAAAGAGGTGTTCACTATTCCGGTGTGCGCGTCCTCCTTTTCCGTGGCCGCTACCCAACAACAAAGGCCATGAGAAGGGAGGGAAGAAAAAGAGGATAGCGGTCCTTGTGTGGGGGCTGCTCACCTCCTGGAACCTTTAAAATCCGTGGCAGGCAGTCAAAACACGTAGTGTTTGGAAGTATGGCAGCAGGTTATGGAGGCCAAACGGAGCTTCAACTGTCTCCTACAGTGACACGTGCGTGATTCAGGAATGTTCTAGCCTGGGCCCGGGCAAACTCCTCCTCCTTCACACCCAGGCTGCTAAGGCCAGCCCAGCCCAGTCTGGGCCTGGGCAAACTCCACCTCCTCCCGTCCCACAGTTTCAGTGAATAACAAAGCCAGCCCAGCCCTATTGCAATGCATGCATTGAAGTGCACTGCATGTGGAAAACAAAAACAGGCTTCCTGACGCCAGCCGAGCCAGGGCCCAGGCAAACTCCACCTCCTCTCCACCTCCTCCAGTCCCCCAGGTTCAGTGAACAACACAGCCCAGCCCTATTTGCAATGTATTAATTGAAGTGCACTGCAGGTTTCGTGGAAAACAAAAACCGGCTTCCTGATGCCAGCCGAGCCTGGGCCCGGGGAAACTCCACCTCCTCTCCACCTCCTCCATTCCCCCATGTTCAGTGAACAACACAGCCCAGCCCTATTTGCAATGTATTAATTGAAGTGCACTATACACTCGGTTTACCATTCCAAACAAGATAACGGTTATTGAAGCAAAATTAAATTGCCCACTGTGTTTATACCGGTATACCGGTTTACCGTTACAACTACCAAACTATGCCCACTAGAGGCCCTAAAGGTAGACCCTCAGGATGTCTTTGTATTGTAGTGATCCAAAAAATTAGTTCTCGATTCAGGATTGTGGGCAGCATTGGGGACTATGTACAAGTGGTATAACTTTGACCTGATGTGCGAGGGGAGGTCTGGAGGATGTTGCTGGTGAAAAAATATGTATCTCCCTGCCTTAAGAACCTCGAGGAAGCTTTAGATCTGCTGGAGGAGGCTCCTTCTGTTGAAATGAAGTCCCCAGGGGAATATCTAATTTTAGTGGAATGAGATATTAATGCTAGATTTGTAGATGACCAACAATGTGCTCCTTTTAAGAATGTGGTAGAAAGGTGTGAGATGCTGCAGGAGAAGAGTAATTATAGGGGGGAGAAAAGTGGATCTCATTCCTGAGAAAATGGGACCTGGTAATGATGAATGGCAGAACTAGGGGGATATCCTGGGTAGGTATACATGGGTGGGGAACGGCAGGCAGTCAACCCTTGATTACTTCTTTGGTAATAATGCCTGTCTGATGGCTGCTGAAGAACTTAGGGTGACCTCGAATAATGCTTGTGACCATACTTGCTCTTACCTTAGATTTGCACTTCACAGTACAAAACTCTCCTGGATGTTCGGGCTCTTATCTAACCAGGGAGGAAACCGTATTATCTGGTCCGCTCGCCAATTGGGCAAGGTGAGGACTTTGGTAACAGAGCTGTTCAGTAGCACCATAGAGGGTGTGTATGTATTGGATGGCAATGAAATAGAACAGTGGCTTAAGGACCTTGCTGCTAAGACTGGTTCCCATTCTATGCTGCAATGCGACCCGCAAATTTGACCCTGCCATTCGAGATGCTAAAAGAGCCATGCATAGGAAAATTAGAGCGCCGTGCCATGAACAGTGCCCCATGCCACTGCTGATTAGTAAGATGAAACTTATAAAAAATAGCTACAGAGGTTGGCTTAAGCGATGGAAGTGTTCCATCCTCAACGCGCAATGGCAAAGCATGATTAAGACCTTTCGCATTGGAAATATTAGGAATATATGTTCTACCCTAATTAGCGCTAAGGGAGTTCGTAGAGCTAAGACTTTGAACCTTATCCAAAAAGAAAATATGGACAAAGCACTTAAATGGGAATGTAGATTCCCTGGTAGAGGTATTCCCCCTTCAATATACAGTGGGTGGATGGCCACTAGAAATCAGGGAAGTGGAGATAGGGAACATTATCGGAAAGCTTAAGAATTCGAGAGCCCCCATGATGAATAGTCTTGCAAATGCTGTCTTCAAACAAAGCCCTGAGATTTGGGCAAGAATCCTTAAAATTCTATACTGTGCCAAGCACAGGAGATTCCATCCTCGTGGCAGCCGGTCTGTGCTGGTGGCAGTTTATAAAAAAGGGGACTGTTCTTTACCAGAGAATTGTCATTTACTGTCACTTTTGGACGCAACAGGGAAACTCTTTGCTACGCTTATTTTGAAGGTGCTACAGAATTGGGTTGAAAAGATCCAACTATTACCCTTTACACAAACCGGATTCCACCCTGGGTGCAGCACTATACACAATTTGAGGATTTTGGACATTTTGTTATGTAGAGCTTCAGCCCCTGGTGGTTCCACACTATCTGTCATCTATGTGGACTTCCAGGTGGCTTTTGATAGTGTTAACTGTGCAAAACTGGATTAAATTGGAAAATGGGGGGTGCCCCAGGTGGCTTATTAATATTTTAAAGGGCCTCTACTGGGACACGAAAGCGAGGGTGCGCCTAGACGATCAAGGGAGCACATCCAAACCAATTAGGATTCCAAGGGGGGTAAAACAGGGTAGTACACTGGCACCCTTTTTGTAAAATGCATTTGTAGTGGAGGAGCCAAGTGCCTACACCAGAAGTCCCGCCCCCATTCTGCCTATATGTTGGCAGCCGGAAATTGCCACATGCGCAACACCAGTAATGGTACCTATACCGCGAAGAGTCCTTGAAACAAGGTATCCACTGAGAAAGCCCTGTATGATGTATCCGCGAAGTAATGACAGTTTTCTGAAGGACGTTGTGGAAGAAGTGTGAAAATTAATGAAAGAGAAGACTGGTGACTTCACATGAAGCAGAAATGATGTACCCAGAAGAGATGCCAATGAAGAAGATGAATGGACTGTATAGAATCTGATGGCGAAGTAAAGAATTGAGCAACATTTTGTAAGGAAAATGAAGATTCCATGTGCGGAGAAGCACTGAAGAAAATACAAAGCCATTTTATAATTGTACAGCTGCAGTAAAAGTATATGGCCCACTCTGAATTTTTGTGCAAAGTTTGGGGAGGTTTGGTCCAGGGGGGGGCAAAGTTATAGGGGGGTGTCCCAAAACTTTTTTTTTCCTATAGACATAATGGGAAAAAACTTTGCTCACGCCTACAGCCCAAACCGCTGGACGGATTTACACCAAATTTGCAGCAGGAGCGGCAGCTTGGTCCCGAAAACGTGCTTTTTTTAATTTGGTGTAAATCCGTCCAGTAGTATTTAAAAAAAAGACAAAAATATAAGTGAAAAAAATGAGTGATATCTGTGTCCGCTTCGCGGACACACTTCCCTGTTCGCTCCGCGGACAGGACAGGGATTGGGCAAGCGACTTGCGTGATGTCCGCGGACATCTGACGTGCTCTCCCATTGGCTGCAGTAAAGCGTGCAGTGCGTCTTATTTTCAGAGACGCCCGCCATCTTAGTTTATTGTTTGTATATTGGCATCTGTGGCAAGCTCTGCTGTGACTTCAGACTTCACAAGTGATTATCACAACATAACAAGCGAAAATTCCAATGCATAAGATCAGAGGACAGCAGGGCCTCCAATGGGGCTGTGTGAGGTTCATGTGGATTACACTTCTTGAACATCCCAGGCTGCTGCAGACTTGCAGGAGACATGCCATGTACACAGTGGCCTGCGAGGACGAGGAGCGGATATCCCGTTCCCCCCACCCCCGCTCATTACCCGTGTCTCCCTCCTGTATCCCCCCACCCCCGCTCATTACCCATGTCTCCCTCCTGTACCCCCCCACCCCCCTGCTCATGCCCGTGTCTCTCTCTCTTGTTTCCCCCCACACCCCGCTCATGCCCCTTGTCTCCCCTGTTCCCCCCACCCCCGCTCATGCCCCATGTCTCCCTCGTGTTCCCCCCACCCCTGCTCATGCCCCCTGTCTCCCCTGTTCCCCCCACCCCCCGCTCATGCCCCGTATCTCCCTCCTGTTCCCCCCCACCCCCGCTCATGCCCCGTGTCTCCCTCGTGTTCCCCCCACCCCCGTTCATGCCCCGTGTCTCCCCTGTTCCCCCCACCCCCCGCTTATGCCCTGTATCTCCCTCGTGTTCCCCCCACCCCCCGTTCATGCCCCGTGTCTCCCCTGTTCCCCCCATCCCCGCTCATGCCCCGTGTCTCCCTCTTGATGCCCCCCACCCCCCGCTCATGCCCCGTGTCTCCCTGCTGTTGCCCCCCACCCCCGCTCATGCCCCGTGTCTCTCTCCTGTTACACCCCACCCCCCGCTCATGCCCCATGTCTGCCTGCTGTTGCCCCCACCCCCCGTTCATGCCCCGTGTCTCCCTCCTGTTGCCACCCACCCCCCACTCATGCCCTGTGTCTCTCTCCTGTTACCCCGCTCATGCCCCGTGTCTCTCTGCTGTTGCCCCCCACCCCCCACTCATGCCCTGGGTCTCTCTCCTGTTACCCTCCGCTCATGCCCCGTGTCTCCCTCGTGTTCCCCCCAGCCCCCACTCATGCCCTGTGTCTCCCGGCTGTTGCCCCCCACCCCCCGTTCATGCCCCTGTGTCTCTCTCCTGTTGCCCCCCACCCCCGGTCATGCCCCGTGTCTCCCTGGTGTTGCCCCCACCCCCCCCGGTCATGCCCCGTGTCTCCCTGCTGTTGCCCCCCACCCCCCGCTCATGCCCTGTGTCTCCCTGCTGTTGCCCCTACCCCCCGCTCATGCCCCATGTCTCTCTTCTGTTACCCCCACCCACCGCTCATGCCCCGTGTCTCCCTGGTGTTCCCCCCACCCCCGCTCATGCCCCGTGTCTCCCTGCTCTTGCCCCCACCCCGGCTCATGCCCCGTGTCTCTCTTCTGTTACCCCCCACCCACCGCTAATGCCCCGTGTCTCCCTCGTGTTCCCCCCACCCCCGCTCATGCCCCGTGTCTCCCTGCTGTTGTCCCCCCACCCTCCGCTCATGCCCCATGTCTCTCTCCTGTTACCCCCCACCCCCCCGCTCATGCCCCGTGTCTCCTTCTTGATGTCCCCACCCCCCACTCATGCCCTGTGTCTCCCACGTGTTCCCCCAACCCCCGCTCATGCCCTGTGTTTCCCTCGTGTTCCCCCAACCCCGGCTCATGCCCCATGTCTCTCTCCTGTTACCCCCACCTCCAGCTCATGCCCCGTGTCTCCCTGCTGTTGCCCTCCACCCCCTCTCATGCCCTGTGTCTCCCTCGTGTTCCCCCCACCCCCGCTCATGCCCCGTGTGTCCTTGCTGTTGCCCCCCACCCCCCGCTCATGCCCCGTGTCTCCCTCCTGTTGCCCCCCACCCCCCGCTCATGCCCCATGTCTCTCTCCTGTTACCCCCCACCCCCCGCACATGCCCCGTGTCTCCCTCATGTTCCCCCCACCCCCGCTCATGCCCCATGTCTCTCTCCTGTTGCCCCCCACCCCCCGGTCATGCCCGTGTCTCCCTGCTGTTGCCCTCATGCCCAGTGTCTCTCTCCTGTTACCCCCCACCCCCTCTCATGCCCCGTGTCTCCCTCGTGTTCCCCCCACCCCCACTCATGCCCCGTGTCTCCCTGCTGTTGCCCCCCATCCCCCGCTCATGCCCCGTGTCTCCCTCCTATTGCCCCCCACCCCCCGCTCATGCCCCATGTCTCTCCTGTTACCCCCACCCCCTGCTCATGCCCCGTGTCTCCCTCGTGTTCCCCCACCACCCGCTCATGCCCCGTGTCTCCCTGCTGTTGCCCCCCAACCCCCGCTCATGCCCTGTGTCTCTCTCCTGTTACCCCCACCCCCTGCTCATGCCCCGTGTCTCCCTCGTGTTCCCCCCACCACCCGCTCATGCCCCGTGTCTCCCTGCTGTTGCCCCAACCCCCTCTCATGCCCTGTGTCTCCCTCCTGTTCCCCCCATCCCCGCTCATGCCCCGTGTGTCCCTGCTGTTGCCCCCCACCCCCCGCTCATGCCCCGTGTCTCCCTCCTGTTGCCCCCCACCCCCCGCTCATGCCCCGTGTCTCTCTCCAGTTACCCCCCACCCCCCGCTCATGCCCCGTGTCTCCCTCATGTTCCCCCCACCCCCGCTCATGCCCCGTGTCTCTCTCCTGTTGCCCCCCACCCCCCAGTCATGCCCCGTGTCTCCCTGCTGTTGCCCTCATGCCCAGTGTCATTCTCCTGTTACCCCCCACCCCCTCTCATGCCCCGTGTCTCCCTCGTGTTCCCCCCACCCCCACTCATGCCCCGTGTCTCCCTGCTGTTGCCCCCCACCCCCCGCTCATGCCCCGTGTCTCCCTCCTATTGCCCCCAACCCCCGCTCATGCCCCATGTCTCTCCTGTTACCCCACCCCCTGCTCATGCCCCGTGTCTCCCTCGTGTTCCCCCCACCACCCGCTCATGCCCCGTGTCTCCCTGCTGTTGCCCCCCAACCCCCGCTCATGCCCTGTGTCTCTCTCCTGTTACCCCCACCCCCCGCTCATGCCCTGTGTCTCTCTCTTGTTGCCCCCCAGTCACCGCTCATGCCCCGTGTCTCCCTCGTGTTCCCCCCACCCCCCGCTCATGCCCCGTGTCTCCCTCTTGTTCCCCCCACCCCCCGCTCATGCCCCGTGTCTCCCTGCTGTTGCCCACCACCCCCATCATGCCCCGTGTCCCTCTCCTGTTACCCCCCCACCCCCCACTCATGCCCTGTGTCTCTCTCCTGTTACCCCCCAACCCCCTCTCATGCCCCGTGTCTCCTGTTGCCCCCCACCCCCCGGTCATGCCTCGTGTCTCCCTGCTGTTGCCCCCAACCCCCCGCTCATGCCCCCTGTCTCTCTCCTGTTACCCCCCACCCCCCTCTCATGCCCCGTGTCTCTCTCCTGTTACCCCCCACCCCCATCTCATGCCCCGTGTCTCTCTCCTGTTTCCCCCCACCCCTGGTCATGCCCCGTGTCTCCCTTCTGTTGCCCCCCACCCTGTGGTCATGCCCCGTGTCTCCCTGCTGTTGCCCCCCACCCCCCGCTCATGCCCCGTGTCTCTCTCCTGTTGCCCCCCACCCCCTGCTCATGCCCCGTGTCTCCCTGCTGTTTCCCCCACCCCCCCGTCATGCCCAGTGTCTCCCTGCTTGCTGTTGCTCCCCACCCCCCGCTCATGCCCCATGTCTCCCTCGTGTTCCCCCCACCCCCCGTTCATGCCCCGTATCTCCCTGCTTTTGCCCCCCACCCTCCGCTCATGCCCCGTGTCTCCCTGCTGTTGCCCCCCCACCCCCCGCTCATGCCCCTTGTCTTCCTGCTGTTGCCCCCCAACCCCCGCTCCTGCCCCGTGTCTCCCTGCTGCTGCCCCCATGCCCCGCTCATGCCCCGTGTCTCCCTGCTGTTGCCCCCCACCCCCCGCTCATGCCCCGTGTCTCTCTCCTGTTACCCCCCGCTCATGCCCAGTGTCTCCCTCGTTTTCCCCCCACCCCCTGCTCATGCACCGTGTCTCCCTGCTGTTGCCCCCCACCCCCCGCTCATGCCCCGTGTCTCTCTCCTGTTACCCCCACCCCCCAGTCATGCCCCGTGTCTCCCTGCTGTTGCCCCCAACCCCCGCTCATGCTCTGTGTCTCCCTCCTGTTGCCCCCCACCCCCCTCTCATGCCCCGTGTCTCTCTCCTGTTACCCCCCAGCCCCCGCTCATGCCCCGTGCCTCCCTGCTGTTGCCCCCCACTCATGCCCCGTGTCTCCCTGCTGCTGCCCCCCACGCCCCGCTCATGCCCTCTGTCTCCCTGCTGTTGCCCCCCACCCCCCGCTCATGCCCTGTGTCTCTCTCCTGTTACCCCCCACCCCTGCTCATGCCCCGTGTCTCCCTGCTGTTGCCCCCACCCCCGCTCATGCCCCGTGTCTCCCTGCTGCTGCCCCCCACGCCCCGCTCATGCCCCGTGTCTCCCAGCTGTTGCCCCCCACCTCCCGCTCATGCCCCGTGTCTCCCTGCTGTTTCCACCACCCCCCGGTCATGCCCAGTGTCTCCCTGCTTGCTGTTGCCCCCCACCCCCCGCTCATGCCCTGTGTCTCCCTCGTGTTCCCCCCACCCCCGTTCATGCCCCGTGTCTCCCTGCTGTTGCCCCCCACCCTCCGCTCATGCCCCGTGTCTCCCTGCTGTTGCCCCCCCACCCCCGGCTCATGCCCCGTGTCTCTCTCCTATTACCCCCCACCCCCCGCTCATGCCCTGTGTCTCCCTCGTGTTCCCCCCACCCCCGCTCATGCCCTGTGTCTCCCTGCTGTTGCTCCCCACCCCCTCTCATGCCCCTTGTCTCTCTCCTGTTACCCCCACCCCCCTCTCATGCCCCGTGTCTCTCTCCTGTTGCCCCCAACCCCCCAGTCATGCCCCGTGTCTCCCTGCTGTTGCCCCCCAACCCCCGTCATGCCCCGTGTCTCCCTGCTGCTGCCCCCATGCCCCGCTCATGCCCCGTGTCTCCCTGCTGTTGCCCCCCACCCCCGCTCATGCCCCGTGTCTCTCTCCTGTTACCCCCCACCCCCGCTCATGCCCCGTGTCTCCCTCGTGTTCGCCCCACCCCCTGCTCATGCCCCGTGTCTCCCTGCTGTTGCCCCCCACCCCCCGCTCATGCCCTGTGTCTCTCTCCTGTTACCCCCACCCCCCGCTCATGCCCCGTGTCTCCCTGCTGTTGCCCCCACCCCCCGCTCATGCCCCTTGTCTCCCTCCTGTTGCTCCATCCCCCGCTCATGCCCCGTGTCTCCCTGCTGCTGCCCCCCATGCCCAGCTCATGCCCCGTGTCTCCCTGCTGTTGCCCCCCACCCCCCGCTCATGCCCCGTGTCTCTCTCCTGTTACCCCCCACCCCCCGCTCATGCCCCATGTCTCCCTCGTGTTCCCCCACCCCCTGCTCATGCCCCGTGTCTCCCTGCTGTTGCCTCCCACCCCCCGCTCATGCCCTGTGTCTCTCTCCTGTTACCTCCCACCCCCCGCTCATGCCCCGTGTCTCCCTGCTGTTGCCCCCACCCCCCACTCATGCCCCGTGTCTCCCTCCTGTTGCCCCCCACCCCCTGCTCATGCCCCGTGTCTCCCTGCAGTTGCCCCCACCCCCCGCCCCTCTCATGCCCCGTGTCTCCCTGCTGTTGCCCCCACACCCCGCTCATGCCCTGTGTCTCTCTCCTGTTACCCCGCACCCCTGCTCATGCCCCGTGTCTCCCTGCTGTTGCCCCCCACCCCCCGCTCATGCCCCGTGTCTCCCAGCTGCTGCCCCCCACGCCCCGTTCATGCCCCGTGTCTCCCTGATGTTGCCCCCCACCACCTGCTCATGCCCCGTGTCTCTCTCCTGTTACCCCCCACCCCCCGCTCACGCCCCGTGTCTCCCTCGTGTTCCCCCCACCCCCCGCTCATGCCCGTGTCTCCCTGCTGTTGCTCCCACCCCCCGCTCATGCCCTGTGTCTCTCTCCTTTTGCCCCTCACCTGCCGCTCATGCCCCGTGTCTCCCTGCTGTTGCTCCCACTCCCCGCTCATGCCCTGTGTCTCTCTTCTGTTACCCCCCACCCCCGCTCATGCCGCGTGTCTCCCTCGTGTTCCCCCCACCCCCGCTCATGCCCCATGTCTCCCTGCTGTTGCCCCCCACCCTCCGCTCATGCCCCGTGTCTCCCTGCTGTTGCCCCCACCCCCCGCTCATGCCCCGTGTCTCTCTCCTGTTACCCCCCACCTCCCTCTCATCCCCCGTGTCTCTCTCCTGTTACCCCTACCCCCCTCTCATGCCCCGTGTCTCTCTCCTGTTGCCCCCCACCCCCTGGTCATGCCCCGTGTATCCTTGCCGTTTCCCCCCACCCCCTGCTCATGCCCCGTGTCTCTTTCCTGTTACCCCCCACCCCGCTCATGCCCCGTGTCTCCCTGCTGTTGCCCCCCACACCCCGCTCATGCCGCGTGTCTCTCTCCTGTTACCCTCCACCCCCCTCTTATGCCCTGTGTCTCCCTGCTGTTGCCCCCCACCGCCCGGTCATGCCCGTGTCTCCCTGCTGTTGCTCCCACCCCCTGCTCATGCCCCGTGCCTCCCTGCTGTTGCCCCCCAACCCCCGCTCATGCCCCATGTCTCTCTCCTGTTACCCCCCACCCACCTCTCATGCCGCGTGTCTCCCTCGTGTTCCCCCCACCCCCGCTCATGCCCTGTGTCTCCCTGCTGTTGCTCCCCACCCCCTCTCATGCCCCTTTTCTCTCTCCTGTTACCCCCCACCCCCCTCTCATGCCCCGTGTCTCTCTCCTGTTGCCCCCCACCCCCCAGTCATGCCCCGTGTCTCCCTGCTGTTGCCCCCCACCCCCCGCTCATGCCCCGTGTCTCTCTCCTGTTACCCACCACCCCCCCCAGTCATGCCCCGTGTCTCCCTGCTGTTGCCCCCCACCCCCGCTCATGCCCCGTGTCTCTCTCCTGTTACCCTCCACCCCCCTCTCATGCCCCGTGTCTCTCTCCTGTTGCCCACCACCACCCGGTCATGCCCCGTGTCTCGTTCCTGTTACCCCCCACCCCCCTCTCATGCCCTGTGTCTCCCTGCTGTTGCCCCCCAACCCCCCGCTCATGCCCCGTGTCTATCTCCTGTTGCCCCCCACCCCCTGGTCATGCCCCGTGTCTCCCTCTGTTTCCCCCACCCCCCGGTCATGCCCCGTGTCTCCCTGCTGTTGCCCTCCAACCCCCGCTCATGCCCCGTGTCTCTCTCCTGTTACCCCCCACCCCACTCTCATGCCCCGTGTCTCCCTCGTTTTCACTCCACCCCCCGCTCATGCCCCCTGTCTCCCTGCTGTTTCCCCCCACCTCCCGGTCATGCCCCGTGTCTCCCTGCTGTTGCCCTCCACCCCCTGCTCATGCCCCATGTCTCCCTCGTGTTCCCCCCACCCCCCGCTCATGCCCCTTGTCTCCCTGCTGTTGCCCCTCACCCTCCGCTCATGCCCTGTGTCTCCCTGCTGTTGCCCCACCACCCCCCGCTCATTCCCCGTGTCTCTCTCCTGTTACCCCCACCCCCGTTCATGCCCCGTGTTCCCCCACCCCCCGTCCATGCCCTGTGTCTCTCTCCTGTTACCCCCCATCCGCCGCTCATGCCCCGTGTCTCCCTGCTGTTGCCCCCACCCCCCGCTCATGCCCCGTGTCTCCTTCCTGTTGCCCCCACCCCCCGCTCATGCCCCGTGTCTCCCTGCTGTTGCCCCCACCCCTGTTCATGCCCTGTGTCTCCCTTCTGTTACCCCCCACCCCCCGCTCATGCCCCTTGTCTCCCTGCTGTTGCCCCCCAACCCCTGTCATGCCCCGTGTCTCCCTGCTGCTGCCCCCATGCCCCGCTCATGCCCCGTGTCTCCCTGCTGTTGCCCCCTACCCCCGCTCATGCCCCGTGTCTCTCTCCTGTTACCCCCCACCCCCGCTCATGCCCCGTGTCTCCCTCGTGTTCGCCCCACCCCCTGCTCATGCCCCGTGTCTCCCTGCTGTTGCCCCCCACCCCCCGCTCATGCCCTGTGTCTCTCTCCTGTTACCCCCACCCCCCGCTCATGCCCCGTGTCTCCCTGCTGTTGCCCCAACCCCCCGCTCATGCCCCTTGTCTCCCTCCTGTTGCTCCATCCCCCGCTCATGCCCCGTGTCTCCCTGCTGCTGCCCCCCATGCCCCGCTCATGCCCCGTGTCTCCCTGCTGTTGCCCCCCGCTCATGCCCCGTGTCTCTCTCCTGTTACCCCCCGCTCATGCCCCATGTCTCCCTCGTGTTCCCCCACCCCCTGCTCATGCACCGTGTCTCCCTGCTGTTGCCCCCCACCCCCCGCTCATGCCCCGTGTCTCTCTCCTGTTACCCCCACCCCCCAGTCATGCCCCGTGTCTCCCTGCTGTTGCCCCCAACCCCCGCTCATGCTCTGTGTCTCCCTCCTGTTGCCCCCCACCCCCCTCTCATGCCCCGTGTCTCTCTCCTGTTACCCCCCAGCCCCCGCTCATGCCCCGTGCCTCCCTGCTGTTGCCCCCCACTCATGCCCTGTGTCTCCCTGCTGCTGCCCCCCACGCCCCGCTCATGCCCTGTGTCTCCCTGCTGTTGCCCCCCACCCCCCGCTCATGCCCTGTGTCTCTCTCCTGTTACCCCCCACCCCTGCTCATGCCCCGTGTCTCCCTGCTGTTGCCCCCACCCCCGCTCATGCCCCGTGTCTCCCTGCTGCTGCCCCCCACGCCCCGCTCATGCCCCGTGTCTCCCAGCTGTTGCCCCCCACCTCCCGCTCATGCCCCGTGTCTCCCTGCTGTTTCCACCACCCCCCGGTCATGCCCAGTGTCTCCCTGCTTGCTGTTGCCCCCCACCCCCCGCTCATGCCCTGTGTCTCCCTCGTGTTCCCCCCACCCCCGTTCATGCCCCGTGTCTCCCTGCTGTTGCCCCCCACCCTCCGCTCATGCCCCGTGTCTCCCTGCTGTTGCCCCCCCACCCCCGGCTCATGCCCCGTGTCTCTCTCCTATTACCCCCCACCCCCCGCTCATGCCCTGTGTCTCCCTCGTGTTCCCCCCACCCCCGCTCATGCCCTGTGTCTCCCTGCTGTTGCTCCCCACCCCCTCTCATGCCCCTTGTCTCTCTCCTGTTACCCCCACCCCCCTCTCATGCCCCGTGTCTCTCTCCTGTTGCCCCCAACCCCCCAGTCATGCCCCGTGTCTCCCTGCTGTTGCCCCCCAACCCCCGTCATGCCCCGTGTCTCCCTGCTGCTGCCCCCATGCCCCGCTCATGCCCCGTGTCTCCCTGCTGTTGCCCCCCACCCCCGCTCATGCCCCGTGTCTCTCTCCTGTTACCCCCCACCCCCGCTCATGCCCCGTGTCTCCCTCGTGTTCGCCCCACCCCCTGCTCATGCCCCGTGTCTCCCTGCTGCTGCCCCCCATGCCCAGCTCATGCCCCGTGTCTCCCTGCTGTTGCCCCCCACCCCCCGCTCATGCCCCGTGTCTCTCTCCTGTTACCCCCCACCCCCCGCTCATGCCCCATGTCTCCCTCGTGTTCCCCCACCCCCTGCTCATGCCCCGTGTCTCCCTGCTGTTGCCTCCCACCCCCCGCTCATGCCCTGTGTCTCTCTCCTGTTACCTCCCACCCCCCGCTCATGCCCCGTGTCTCCCTGCTGTTGCCCCCACCCCCCACTCATGCCCCGTGTCTCCCTCCTGTTGCCCCCCACCCCCTGCTCATGCCCCGTGTCTCCCTGCAGTTGCCCCCACCCCCCGCCCCTCTCATGCCCCGTGTCTCCCTGCTGTTGCCCCCACACCCCGCTCATGCCCTGTGTCTCTCTCCTGTTACCCCGCACCCCTGCTCATGCCCCGTGTCTCCCTGCTGTTGCCCCCCACCCCCCGCTCATGCCCCGTGTCTCCCAGCTGCTGCCCCCCACGCCCCGTCCATGCCCCGTGTCTCCCTGATGTTGCCCCCCACCACCTGCTCATGCCCCGTGTCTCTCTCCTGTTACCCCCCACCCCCCGCTCACGCCCCGTGTCTCCCTCGTGTTCCCCCCACCCCCCGCTCATGCCCGTGTCTCCCTGCTGTTGCTCCCACCCCCCGCTCATGCCCTGTGTCTCTCTCCTTTTGCCCCTCACCTGCCGCTCATGCCCCGTGTCTCCCTGCTGTTGCTCCCACTCCCCGCTCATGCCCTGTGTCTCTCTTCTGTTACCCCCCACCCCCGCTCATGCCGCGTGTCTCCCTCGTGTTCCCCCCACCCCCGCTCATGCCCCATGTCTCCCTGCTGTTGCCCCCCACCCTCCGCTCATGCCCCGTGTCTCCCTGCTGTTGCCCCCACCCCCCGCTCATGCCCCGTGTCTCTCTCCTGTTACCCCCCACCTCCCTCTCATCCCCCGTGTCTCTCTCCTGTTACCCCTACCCCCCTCTCATGCCCCGTGTCTCTCTCCTGTTGCCCCCCACCCCCTGGTCATGCCCCGTGTATCCTTGCCGTTTCCCCCCACCCCCTGCTCATGCCCCGTGTCTCTTTCCTGTTACCCCCCACCCCGCTCATGCCCCGTGTCTCCCTGCTGTTGCCCCCCACACCCCGCTCATGCCGCGTGTCTCTCTCCTGTTACCCTCCACCCCCCTCTTATGCCCTGTGTCTCCCTGCTGTTGCCCCCCACCGCCCGGTCATGCCCGTGTCTCCCTGCTGTTGCTCCCACCCCCTGCTCATGCCCCGTGCCTCCCTGCTGTTGCCCCCCACCGCCCGGTCATGCCCGTGTCTCCCTGCTGTTGCTCCCACCCCCTGCTCATGCCCCGTGCCTCCCTGCTGTTGCCCCCCAACCCCCGCTCATGCCCCATGTCTCTCTCCTGTTACCCCCCACCCACCTCTCATGCCGCGTGTCTCCCTCGTGTTCCCCCCACCCCCGCTCATGCCCTGTGTCTCCCTGCTGTTGCTCCCCACCCCCTCTCATGCCCCTTTTCTCTCTCCTGTTACCCCCCACCCCCTCTCATGCCCCGTGTCTCTCTCCTGTTGCCCCCCACCCCCCAGTCATGCCCCGTGTCTCCCTGCTGTTGCCCCCCACCCCCCGCTCATGCCCCGTGTCTCTCTCCTGTTACCCACCACCCCCCCCAGTCATGCCCCGTGTCTCCCTGCTGTTGCCCCCCACCCCCGCTCATGCCCCGTGTCTCTCTCCTGTTACCCTCCACCCCCCTCTCATGCCCCGTGTCTCTCTCCTGTTGCCCACCACCACCCGGTCATGCCCCGTGTCTCGTTCCTGTTACCCCCCACCCCCCTCTCATGCCCTGTGTCTCCCTGCTGTTGCCCCCCAACCCCCCGCTCATGCCCCGTGTCTATCTCCTGTTGCCCCCCACCCCCTGGTCATGCCCCGTGTCTCCCTCTGTTTCCCCCACCCCCCGGTCATGCCCCGTGTCTCCCTGCTGTTGCCCTCCAACCCCCGCTCATGCCCCGTGTCTCTCTCCTGTTACCCCCCACCCCACTCTCATGCCCCGTGTCTCCCTCGTTTTCACTCCACCCCCCGCTCATGCCCCCTGTCTCCCTGCTGTTTCCCCCCACCTCCCGGTCATGCCCCGTGTCTCCCTGCTGTTGCCCTCCACCCCCTGCTCATGCCCCATGTCTCCCTCGTGTTCCCCCCACCCCCCGCTCATGCCCCTTGTCTCCCTGCTGTTGCCCCTCACCCTCCGCTCATGCCCTGTGTCTCCCTGCTGTTGCCCCACCACCCCCCGCTCATTCCCCGTGTCTCTCTCCTGTTACCCCCACCCCCGTTCATGCCCCGTGTTCCCCCACCCCCCGTCCATGCCCTGTGTCTCTCTCCTGTTACCCCCCATCCGCCGCTCATGCCCCGTGTCTCCCTGCTGTTGCCCCCACCCCCCGCTCATGCCCCGTGTCTCCTTCCTGTTGCCCCCACCCCCCGCTCATGCCCCGTGTCTCCCTGCTGTTGCCCCCACCCCTGTTCATGCCCTGTGTCTCCCTTCTGTTACCCCCCACCCCCCGCTCATGCCCCTTGTCTCCCTGCTGTTGCCCCCCAACCCCTGTCATGCCCCGTGTCTCCCTGCTGCTGCCCCCATGCCCCGCTCATGCCCCGTGTCTCCCTGCTGTTGCCCCCTACCCCCGCTCATGCCCCGTGTCTCTCTCCTGTTACCCCCCACCCCCGCTCATGCCCCGTGTCTCCCTCGTGTTCGCCCCACCCCCTGCTCATGCCCCGTGTCTCCCTGCTGTTGCCCCCCACCCCCCGCTCATGCCCTGTGTCTCTCTCCTGTTACCCCCACCCCCCGCTCATGCCCCGTGTCTCCCTGCTGTTGCCCCAACCCCCCGCTCATGCCCCTTGTCTCCCTCCTGTTGCTCCATCCCCCGCTCATGCCCCGTGTCTCCCTGCTGCTGCCCCCCATGCCCCGCTCATGCCCCGTGTCTCCCTGCTGTTGCCCCCCGCTCATGCCCCGTGTCTCTCTCCTGTTACCCCCCACCCCCCGCTCATGCCCCATGTCTCCCTCGTGTTCCCCCACCCCCTGCTCATGCCCCGTGTCTCCCTGCTGTTGCCTCCCACCCCCCGCTCATGCCCTGTGTCTCTCTCCTGTTACCCCCCACCCCCCGCTCATGCCCCGTGTCTCCCTGCTGTTGCCCCCACCCCCCACTCATGCTCCGTGTCTCCCTCCTGTTGCCCCCCACCCCCCGCTCATGCCCCGTGTCTCCCTGCAGTTGCCCCCACCCCCCGCCTCCTGCCCTGTGTCTCCCTGCTGCTGCCCCCCATGCCCCTCTCATGCCCCGTGTCTCCCTGCTGTTGCCCCCACCCCCCGCTCATGCCCTGTGTCTCTCTCCTGTTACCCCCCACCCCTGCTCATGCCCCGTGTCTCCCTGCTGTTGCCCCCCACCCCCCGCTCATGCCCCGTGTCTCCCAGCTGCTGCCCCCCACGCCCCGTCCATGCCCCGTGTCTCCCTGATGTTGCCCCCCACCCCCTGCTCATGCCCCGTGTCTCTCTCCTGTTACCCCCCACCCCCCGCTCACGCCCCGTGTCTCCCTCGTGTTCCCCCCACCCCCCGCTCATGCCCGTGTCTCCCTGCTGTTGCTCCCACCCCCCGCTCATGCCCTGTATCTCTCTTCTGTTACCCCCCACCCCCGCTCATGCCGCGTGTCTCCCTCGTGTTCCCCCACCCCTGCTCATGCCCCATGTCTCCCTGCTGTTGCCCCCACCCTCCGCTCATGCCCCGTGTCTCCCTGCTGTTGCCCCCCACCCCCCGCTCATGCCCTGTGTCTCTCTTCTGTTACCCCCCACCCCCGCTCATGCCGCGTGTCTCCCTCGTGTTCCCCCCACCCCCGCTCATGCCCCATGTCTCCCTGCTGTTGCCCCCCACCCTCCGCTCATGCCCCGTGTCTCCCTGCTGTTGCCCCCACCCCCCGCTCATGCCCCGTGTCTCTCTCCTGTTACCCCCCACCTCCCTCTCATCCCCCGTGTCTCTCTCCTGTTACCCCTACCCCCCTCTCATGCCCCGTGTCTCTCTCCTGTTGCCCCCCACCCCCTGGTCATGCCCCGTGTCTCTTTCCTGTTACCCCCCACCCCGCTCATGCCCCGTGTCTCCCTGCTGTTGCCCCCCACACCCCGCTCATGCCGCGTGTCTCTCTCCTGTTACCCTCCACCCCCCTCTCATGCCCTGTGTCTCCCTGCTGTTGCCCCCCACCGCCCGGTCATGCCTGTGTCTCCCTGCTGTTGCTCGCACCCCCTGCTCATGCCCCGTGTCTCCCTGCTGTTGCCCCCCAACCCCCGCTCATGCCCCATGTCCCTCTCCTGTTACCCCCACCCACCTCTCATGCCGCGTGTCTCCCTCGTGTTCCCCCCACCCCCACTCATGCCCTGTGTCTCCCTGCTGTTGCTCCCCACCCCCTCTCATGCCCCTTGTCTCTCTCCTGTTACCCCCACCCCCCTCTCATGCCCCGTGTCTCTCTCCTGTTGCCCCCAACCCCCCAGTCATGCCCCGTGTCTCCCTGCTGTTGCCCCCCACCCCCCGCTCATGCCCCGTGTCTCTCTCCTGTTACCCCCACCCCCCCAGTCATGCCCCGTGTCTCCCTGCTGTTGCCCCCCACCCCCCGCTCATGCCCCGTGTCTCTCTCCTGTTACCCTCCACCCCCCTCTCATGCCCCGTGTCTCTCTCCTGTTGCCCACCACCACCCGGTCATGCCCCGTGTCTCTCTCCTGTTACCCCCCACCCCCCTCTCATGCCCTGTGTCTCCCTGCTGTTGCCCCCCAACCCCCCGCTCATGCCCCGTGTCTATCTCCTGTTGCCCCCCACCCCCTGGTCATGCCCCGTGTCTCCCTCTGTTTCCCCCACCCCCCGGTCATGCCCCGTGTCTCCCTGCTGTTGCCCTCCAACCCCCGCTCATGCCCCGTGTCTCTCTCCTGTTACCCCCCACCCCACTCTCATGCCCCGTGTATCCCTCGTTTTCACTCCACCCCCCGCTCATGCCCCGTGTCTCCCTGCTGTTTCCCCCCACCTCCCGGTCATGCCCCGTGTCTCCCTGCTGTTGCCCTCCACCCCCTGCTCATGCCCCATGTCTCCCTCGTGTTCCCCCCACCCCCCGCTCATGCCCCTTGTCTCCCTGCTGTTGCCCCTCACCCTCCGCTCATGCCCTGTGTCTCCCTGCTGTTGCCCCACCACCCCCCGCTCATTCACCGTGTCTCTCTCCTGTTACCCCCACCCCCGTTCATGCCCCGTGTTCCCCCACCCCCCGGTCATGCCCCGTGTCTCCCTCCTGTTGCTCCCACCCCCCGTCCATGCCCTGTGTCTCTCTCCTGTTACCCCCCATCCGCCGCTCATGCCCTGTGTCTCCCTGCTGTTGCCCCCACCCCCCGCTCATGCCCCGTGTCTCCTTCCTGTTGCCCCCACCCCCCGCTCATGCCCCGTGTCTCCCTGCTGTTGCCCCCACCCTTGTTTATGCCCTGTGTCTCCCTTCTGTTACCCCCACCCCCCGCTCATGCCTCAGTCTCCCTCGTGTTCCCCCCACCCTGGCTCATGCCCCGTGTCTCCCTGCTGTTGCCCCCACCCTCCGCTCATGCCCCGTGTCTCCCTGCTGTTGCCCCCCACCCCCCGCTCATGCCCCGTGTCTCTCTCCTGTTACCCCCCCACACCCCTCTCATCCCCCGTGTCTCTCTCCTGTTACCCCCACCCCCCTCTCATGCCCCGTGTCTCTCTCCTGGTGCCCCCCACGCCCCGGTCATGCCCCTTGTCTCCTTGCTGTTGCCCCCCACCCCCCGCTCATGCCCCGTGTCTCTCTCCTGTTACCCCCCAGCCCCCGCTAATGCCCCGTGTCTCTCTCCTGGTACCCCCCACCCCCTGCTCATGCCCCGTGTCTCTCTCCTGTTTCGCCCCCGTTCATGCCCCGTGTCTCCCTGCCGTTGCCCCTCACCCCCCGCTCATGCCATGTGTCTCCTTGCTGTTGCCCCCACCCACCGCTTATGCCCCGCATCTCTCTCCTGTTACCCCCCCGCTCATGCCCCGTGTCTCTCTCCTGTTGCCCCCCACCCCCCTCTCATGCCCCATGTCTCTCTCCTGTTGCCCCCCACCCCCGGTCATGCCCCGTGTCTCCCTGCTATTGCCCCCCAACCCCCGCTCATGCCCCGTGTCTCTCTCCTGTTACCCCCCACCCCCGGTCATGCCCCGCGTCTCTCTGCTGTTGCCCCCACCCTCTGTTCATGCCCCGTGTCTCTCTCCTGTTACCCCCTACCCCCCTCTCAGGCCCCGTGTCTCTCTCCTGTTGCCCTCCACCCCCCGGTCATGCCCCGGGTCCCCCTGCTGTTGCCCCCCACCCCCTGCTCATGCCCCGTGTCTCTCTCCTGTTCCCCCGACGCCCCGGTCATGCTCCGTGTCTCCCTGCTGTTGCCCCTCACCCCCCGCTCATGCCCCGTGTCTCCCTGCTGTTGCCCCCCACTCCCCGCTCATGCCCTGTGTCTCTCTCCTGTTACCCCCCACCCCCTCTCATGCCCCGTGTCTCCCTGCTGTTGCCCCCCACCCTCTGCTCATGCCCTGTGTCTCCCTGCTGTTGCCCCCCCACCCCCCGCTCATGCCCCGTGTCTCTCTCCTGTTACCCCCCTCCCCCTCTCATGCCCCGTGTCTCTCGCCTGTTACCCCCACCCCCTCTCATGCCCTGTGTCTCTCTCCTGTTACCCCCCACCCCCTCTCATGCCCCGTGTCTCTCTCCTGTTGCCCCCCACCCCGGTCATGCCCCGTGTCTCCCTGCTGTTGCCCCCACCCCTGTTCATGCCCTGTGTCTCTCTTCTGTTACCCCCCACCCCCCGCTCATGCCTCGTGTCTCCCTCGTGTTCCCCCCACCCTCCGCTCATGCCCCGTGTCTCCCTGCTGTTGCCCCCCACCCCCCGCTCATGCCCCATGTCTCTCTCCTGTTACCCCCCACCCCTCTCTCATCCCCCGTGTCTCTCTCCTGTTACCCCCACCCCCCTCTCATGCCCCGTGTCTCTCTCCTGGTGCCCCCCACCCCCCAGTCATACTCCTTGTCTCCTTGCTGTTGCCCCCCGCTCAATGCCCCGTGTCTCTCTCCTGTTACCCCCCAGCCCCCGCTCATGCCCTGTGTCTCTCTCCTGGTACCCCCCACCCCCCGCTCATGCCCCATGTCTCTCTCCTGTTTCTCCCCCGCTCATGCCCCGTGTCTCCCTGCCGTTGCCCCTCACCCCCACTCATGCCACGTGTCTCCTTGCTGTTGCCCCCCCACCCCCCGCTCATGCCCCGTGTCTCTCTCCTGTTACCCCCTCCCCCTCTCATGCCCCGTGTCTTTCTCCTGTTACCCCCACCCCCTCTCATGCCCTGTGTCTCTCTCCTGTTACCCCCACCCCCTCTCATGCCCCGTGTCTCTCTCCTGTTGCCCCCCACCCCCGGTCATGCCCCGTGTCTCCCTGCTGTTGTCCCCACCCCTGTTCATGCCCTGTGTCTCTCTTCTGTTACCCCCCACCCCCCGCTCATGCCTCGTGTCTCCCTCGTGTTCCCCCCACCCCGGCTCATGCCCTGTGTCTCCCTGCTGTTGCCCCCCACCCCCCGCTCATGCCCCGTGTCTCTCTCCTGTTACCCCCCCACCCCTCTCTCATCCCCCGTGTCTCTCTCCTGTTACCCCCACCCCCCTCTCATGCCCCGTGTCTCTCTCCTGGTGCCCCCCACCCCCCAGTCATGCCCCTTGTCTCCTTGCTGTTGCCCCCCATCCCCCGCTCATGCCCCGTGTCTCTCTCCTGGTACCCCCCACCCCCCGCTCATGCCCCGTGTCTCTCTCCTGTTTCGCCCCCGCTCATGCCCTGTGTCTCCCTGCCGTTGCCCCTCACCCCCCGCTCATGCCACGTGTCTCCTTGCTGTTGCCCCCCACCCACCGCTTATGCCCCGCGTCTCTCTCCTGTTACCCCCCACCCCCTGCTCATGCCCCGTGTCTCTCTCCTCTTGCCCCCCACCCCCCTCTCATGCCCCGTGTCTCTCTCCTGTTGCCCCCTACCCCCGGTCATGCCCCGTATCTCCCTGCTGTTGCCCCCAACCCCCGCTCATGCCCCGTGTCTCTCTCCTGTTACCCCCCACACCCGGTCATGCCCCGCGTCTCCCTGCTGTTGCCCCCACCCTCCGTTCATGCCCCGTGTCTCTCTCCTGTTACCCCTACCCCCCTCTCATGCCCCGTGTCTCTCTCCTGTTGCCCCCCACCCCGCGGTCATGCCCCGTGTCTCCCTACTGTTGCCCCCCACCCCCTGCTCATGCCCCGTGTCTCTCTCCTGTTCCCCCGACCCCCCGGTCATGCTTCATGTCTCCCTGCTGTTGCCCCTCACCCCCCGCTCATGCCCCGTGTCTCCCTGCTGTTGCCCCCCACTCCCCGCTCATGCCCCGTGTCTCTCTCCTGTTTCCCCCACCCCCGCTCATGCCCCGTGTCTCTCTCCTGTTACCCCCCACCCCCTCTCATGCCCCGCGTCTCCCTGCTGTCGCCCCCCACTCTCTGCTCATGCCCTGTGTCTCCCTGCTGTTGCCCCCCCACCCCCCGCTCATGCCCCGTGTCTCTCTCCTGTTACCCCCCTCTCTCCTGTTTCCCCCCTCTCTCCTGTTGCCCCCACCCCCCGGTCATGCCCCGTGTCTCCCTGCTGTTGCCCCCCACCCCCGCTCATGCCCCGTGTCTCTCTCCTGGTACCCCCCACCCCCTGCTCATTCCCCGTGTCTCTCTCCTGTTGCCCCCCGCTCATACCCCGTGTCTCCCTGATGTTGCCCCTCACCACCCGCTCATGCCCCGTTTCTCCCTGCTGTTGCCCCCCACCACCCGCTCATGCCCCGTGTCTCTCTGCTGTAACTTCCCCGTCCCGTGCAGATGCCCCGTGTCTCTCTACTGTTGCCCCCCATCCCCTAGTCATGCCCTGTGTCTCTCTCCTGTTCCACCCCACCCCCCTCTCATGCCCCGTGTCTCTCTCCTGTTACCCCCCACCCCTCTCTCATGCCCTGTGTCTCTCTCCTGTTGCCCCCCACGCCCCCGCTCATGCCCCGTATCTCTCTCCTGTTACCCCCCACCCCCTGCTAATTCCCCCGTGTCTCCCTGCTGTTGCCCCCCACCCCCAGTCATGCCCCGTGTCTCCCTGCTGTTGCTTCCCACCCCCCGCTCATGCCCCGTGTCTCCCTGCTGTTGCCCCTAACCCCCCGCTCATGCACTGTGTCTCTCTCCTGTTACCCCTACCCCCCTCTCATGCCCGTGTCTCTCTCCTGTTGCCCCCCACCCCCTGGTCATGCCCCGTGTATCCTTGCCGTTTCCCCCAGCCCCTGCCCCGTGTCTCTTTCCTGTTACCCCCACCCCGCTCATGCCCCGTGTCTCCCTGCTGTTGCCCCCCACACCCCGCTCATGCCGCGTGTCTCTCTCCTGTTACCCCCCACCCCCCTCTCATGCCCCGTGTCTCTCTCCTGTTACCCCCACCCCCCTCACATGCCCTGTGTCTCTCTCCTGGTGCCCCCCACCCCCCGGTCATGCCCCTTGTCTCCTTGCTGTTGCCCCCCACCCCCCGCTCATGCCCCGTGTCTCTCTCCTGTTACCCCCCACCCTCTGCTCATGCCCCGTGTCTCTCTCCTGGTACCCCCCCACCCCCTGTTCATGCCCCGTGTCTCTCTCCTGTTTCAACCCCGCTCATGCCCCGTGTCTCCCTGCCGTTGCCCCTCACCCCCCGCTCATGCCACGTGTCTCCTTGCTGTTGCCCCCCACCCACCGCTTATGCCACGCGTATCTCTCCTGTTACCCCCCACCCCCCTCTCATGCCCCGTGTCTCTCTCCTGTTGCCCCCCACCCCCGGTCATGCCCCGTGTCTCCCTGATGTTGCCCCCCACCCCCGCTCATGCCCCGTGTCTCTCTCCTGTTACCCCCCCACGCCCGGTCATGCCCCGTGTCTCCCTGCCGTTGCCCCTCACCCCCGCTCATGCCACATATCTCCTTGCTGTTGCCCCCCACCCACCACTTATGCCCCGTGTCTCTCTCCTGTTACCCCCCACCCCCGCTCATGACCCGTGTCTCTCTCCTGTTGTCCACCACCCCCCTCTCATGCCCGCGTCTCCCTGCTGTTGCCCCCCACCCCCTCTCATGCCCCGTGTCTCTCCCCTGTTCCCCCGACCCCCCGGTCATGCCCCGTGTCTCCTTGCTGTTGCCCCCCACCCCCGCTCATGCCCCGTGTCTCCCTACTGTCGCCCCCCACCCCCGCTCATGCCCCATGTCTCTCTCTTGTTACCCCCCACCCCCTTGCACATGCCCCGTGTCTCCCTCATGTTCCCCCCACCCCCGCTCATGCCCCATGTCTCTCTCCTGTTGCCCCCCACCCCCCGGTCATGCCCGTGTCTCCCTGCTGTTGCCCTCATGCCCAGTGTCTCTCTCCTGTTACCCCCCACCCCTTCTCATGCCCCGTGTCTCCCTCGTGTTCCCCCCACCCCCACTCATGCCCCGTGTCTCCCTGCTGTTGCCCCCCACCCCCCGCTCATGCCCCGTGTCTCCCTCCTATTGCCCCCCACCCCCCGCTCATGCCCCATGTCTCTCCTGTTACCCCCACCCCCTGCTCATGCCCCGTGTCTCCCTCGTGTTCCCCCACCACCCGCTCATGCCCCGTGTCTCCCTGCTGTTGCCCCCCAACCCCCGCTCATGCCCTGTGTCTCTCTCCTGTTACCCCCACCCCCTGCTCATGCCCCGTGTCTCCCTCGTGTTCCCCCCACCACCCGCTCATGCCCCGTGTCTCCCTGCTGTTGCCCCAACCCCCTCTCATGCCCTGTGTCTCCCTCGTGTTCCCCCCACCCCCGCTCAAGCCCCGTGTGTCCCTGCTGTTGCCCCCCACCCCCTGCTCATGCCCCGTGTCTCCCTCCTGTTGCCCCCCACCCCCCGCTCAAGCCCCGTGTCTCTCTCCAGTTACCCCCCACCCCCCGCTCATGCCCCGTGTCTCCCTCATGTTCCCCCCACCCCCGCTCATGCCCCGTGTCTCTCTCCTGTTGCCCCCCACCCCCCAGTCATGCCCCGTGTCTCCCTGCTGTTGCCCTCATGCCCAGTGTCATTCTCCTGTTACCCCCCACCCCCTCTCATGCCCCGTGTCTCCCTCGTGTTCCCCCCACACCCACTCATGCCCCGTGTCTCCCTGCTGTTGCCCCCCACCCCCCGCTCATGCCCCATGTCTCCCTCCTATTGCCCCCCACCCCCCGCTCATGCCCCATGTCTCTCCTGTTACCCCACCCCCTGCTCATGCCCCGTGTCTCCCTCGTGTTCCCCCCACCACCCGCTCATGCCCCGTGTCTCCCTGCTGTTGCCCCCCAACCCCCGCTCATGCCCTGTGTCTCTCTCCTGTTACCCCCACCCCCTGCTCATGCCCCGTGTCTCTCTCTTGTTGCCCCCCAGTCCCCGCTCATGCCCCGTGTCTCCCTCGTGTTCCCCCCACCCCCCGCTCATGCCCCGTGTCTCCCTCTTGTTCTCCCACCCCCGCTCATGCCCCGTGTCTACCTGCTGTTGCCCCCCACGCCCCATCATGCCCCGTGTCCCTCTCCTGTTACCCCCCCACCCCCCACTCATGCCCTGTATCTCTCTCCTGTTACCCCCCAACCCCCTCTCATGCCCCGTGTCTCCTGTTGCCCCCCACCCCCCGGTCATGCCTCGTGTCTTCCTGCTGTTGCCCCCCACCCCCCGCTCATGCCCTGTGTCTCTCTCCTGTTACCCCCCACCCCCCTCTCATGCCCCGTGTCTCTCTCCTGTTACCCCCCACCCCCCTCTCATGCCCCGTGTCTCTCTCCTGTTTCCCCCCACCCCTGGTCATGCCCCTTGTCTCCCTTCTGTTGCCCCCCACCCCGTGGTCATGCCCCGTGTCTCCCTGCTGTTGCCCCCACCCCCCGCTCATGCCCCGTGTCTCTCTCCTGTTGCCCCCCACCCCCACTCATGCCCCGTGTCACCATGCTGTTGCCCCCCACCCCCCGCTCATGCCCCGTGTCTCCCTCCTATTGCCCCCCACCCCCCGCTCATGCCCCATGTCTCCCCTGTTACCCCCACCCCCTGCTCATGCCCCGTGTCTCCCTCGTGTTCCCCCACCACCCGCTCATGCCCTGTGTCTCCCTGCTGTTGCCCCCCAACCCGCGCTCATGCCCTGTGTCTCTCTCCTGTTACCCCCACCCCCTGCTCATGCCCCGTGTCTCCCTCGTGTTCCCCCCACCACCCGCTCATGGCCCGTGTCTCCCTGCTGTTGCCCCCAACCCCCTCTCATGCCCTGTGTCTCCCTCGTGTTCCCCCCACCCCCGCTCATGCCCCGTGTGTCCCTGCTGTTGCCCCCCACCCCCCGCTCATGCCCCGTGTCTCCCTCCTTTTGCCCCCCACCCCCCGCTCATGCCCCGTGTCTCTCTCCAGTTACCCCCCACCCCCCGCTCATGCCCCGTGTCTCCCTCATGTTCCCCCCACCCCCGCTCATGCCCCGTGTCTCTCCTGTTGCCCCCCACCCCCCGGTCATGCCCCGTGTCTCCCTGCTGTTGCCCTCATGCCCAGTGTCTCTCTCCTGTTACCCCCCACCCCCTCTCATGCCCCTTGTCTCCCTCGTGTTCCCCCCACCCCCACTCATGCCCCGTGTCTCCCTGCTGTTGCCCCCCACCCCCCGCTCATGCCCCGTGTCTCCCTCCTATTGCCCCCCACCCCCCGCTCATGCCCCATGTCTCTCCTGTTACCCCACCCCCTGCTCATGCCCCGTGTCTCCCTCGTGTTCCCCCACCACCCGCTCATGCCCCGTGTCTCCCTGCTGTTGCCCCCCAACCCCCGCTCATGCCCTGTGTCTCTCTCCTGTTACCCCCACCCCCTGCTCATGCCCCGTGTCTTTCTCTTGTTGCCCCCCACACCCCGCTCATGCCCCGTGTCTCCCTCGTGTTCCCCCCACCCCCCGCTCATGCCCCGTGTCTCCCTCTTGTTCCCCCCACCCCCCGCTCATGCCCCGTGTCTCCCTGCTGTTGCCCCCCACGCCCCATCATGCCCCGTGTCCCTCTCCTGTTACCCCCCCACCCCCCACTCATGCCCTGTATCTCTCTCCTGTTACCCCCCCAACCCCATCTCATGCCCCGTGTCTCCTGTTGCCCCCCACCCCCCGGTCATGCCTCGTGTCTCCCTGCTGTTGCCCCCCACCCCCTGCTCATGCCCTGTGTCTCTCTCCTGGTACCCCCCACCCCCCTCTCATGCCCCGTGTCTCTCTCCTGTTACCCCCCACCCCCCTCTCATGCCCGTGTCTCTCTCCTGTTTCCCCCCACCCCTGGTCATGCCCCTTGTCTCCCTTCTGTTGCCCCCCACCCCGTGGTCATGCCCCGTGTCTCCCTGCTGTTGCCCCCCACCCCCCGCTCATGCCCCGTGTCTCTCTCCTGTTGCCCCCCACCCCCACTCATGCCCCGTGTCACCCTGCTGTTGCCCCCCACCCCCCACTCATGCCCCGTGTCTCCCTCCTATTGCCCCCCACCCTCCGCTCATGCCCCATGTCTCCCCTGTTACCCCCACCCCCTGCTCATGCCCCGTGTCTCCCTCGTGTTCCCCCACCACCCGCTCATGCCCTGTGTCTCCCTGCTGTTGCCCCCCAACCCGCGCTCATGCCCTGTGTCTCTCTCCTGTTACCCCCACCCCCTGCTCATGCCCCGTGTCTCCCTCGTGTTCCCCCCACCACCCGCTCATGCCCCGTGTCTCCCTGCTGTTGCCCCCAACCCCCTCTCATGCCCTGTGTCTCCCTCGTGTTCCCCCCGCCCCCGCTCATGCCCCGTGTGTCCCTGCTGTTGCCCCCCACCCCCCGCTCATGCCCCATGTCTCCCTCCTGTTGCCCCCCACCCCCCGCTCATGCCCCGTGTCTCTCTCCAGTTACCCCCCACCCCCCGCTCATGCCCCGTGTCTCCCTCATGTTCCCCCCACCCCTGCTCATGCCCCGTGTCTCTCTCCTGTTGCCCCCCACCCCCGGTCATGCCCCGTGTCTCCCTGCTGTTGCCCTCATGCCCAGTGTCTCTCTCCTGTTACCCCCCACCCCCTCTCATGCCCCTTGTCTCCCTCGTGTTCCCCCCACCCCACTCATGCCCTGTGTCTCCCTGCTGTTGCCCCCCAACCCCCGCTCATGCCCCGTGTCTCCCTCCTATGGCCCCCCACCCCCCTCTCATGCCCCATGTCTCTCCTGTTACCCCCACCCCCTGCTCATGCCCCGTGTCTCCCTCGTGTTCCCCCCACCACCGGCTCATGCCCCGTGTCTCCTTGCAGTTGCCCCCCAACCCCCGCTCATGCCCTGTGTCTCTCTCCTGTTACCGCCACCCCCCGCTCATGCCCCGTGTCTCTCTCTTGTTGCCCCCCAGTCACCGCTCATGCCCCGTGTCTCCCTCGTGTTCCCCCCACCCCCCGCTCATGCCCCGTGTCTCCCTCTTGTTCCCCCCACCCCCCGCTCATGCCCTGTGTCTCCCTGCTGTTGCCCCCCACCCCCATCATGCCCCGTGTCCCTCTCCTGTTACCCCCCCACCCCCCACTCATGCCCTGTGTCTCTCTCCTGTTACCCCCCAACCCCCTCTCATGCCCCGTGTCTCCTGTTGCCCCCCACCCCCCGGTCATGCCTCGTGTCTCCCTGCTGCTGCCCCCAACCCCCCGCTCATGCCCCCTGTCTCTCTCCTGTTACCCCCACCCCCCTCTCATGCCCCGTGTCTCTCTCCTGTTACCCCCCACCCCCCTCTCATGCCCCGTGTCTCTCTCCTGTTTCCCCCCACCCCTGGTCATGCTCTGTGTCTCCCTTCTGTTGCCCCCCACCCCGTGGTCATGCCCCGTGTCTCCCTGCTGTTGCCCCCCACCCCCCGCTCATGCCCCGTGTCTCTCTCCTGTTGCCCCCCACCCCCTGCTCATGCCCCGTGTCTCCCTGCTGTTTCCCCCACCCCCCGGTCATGCCCAGTGTCTCCCTGCTTGCTGTTGCTCCCCACCCCCCGCTCATGCCCCATGTCTCCCTCGTGTTCCCCCCTCCCCCCGTTCATGCCCCGTATCTCCCTGCTTTTGCCCCCCACCCTCTGCTCATGCCCCGTGTCTCCCTGCTGTTGCCCCCCACCCCCCGCTCATGCCCCTTGTCTTCCTGCTGTTGCCCCCCACCCCCCGCTCCTGCCCCGTGTCTCCCTGCTGCTGCCCCCATGCCCCGCTCATGCCCCGTGTCTCCCTGCTGTTGCCCCCCACCCCCTGCTCATGCCCCGTGTCTCTCTCCTGTTACCCCCCGCTCATGCCCAGTGTCTCCCTCGTTTTCCCCCCACCCCCTGCTCATGCACCGTGTCTCCCTGCTGTTGCCCCCCACCCCCCGCTCATGCCCCGTGTTTCTCTCCTGTTACCCCCCACCCCCCAGTCATGCCCCGTGTCTCCCTGCTGTTGCCCCCAACCCCCGCTCATGCTCCGTGTCTCCCTCCTGTTGCCCCCCACCCCCCTCTCATGCCCCGTGTCTCTCTCCTGTTACCCCCCAGCCCCCGCTCATGCCCCGTGCCTCCCTGCTGTTGCCCCCCACTCATGCCCCGTGTCTCCCTGCTGTTGCCCCCACCCCCCGCCTCATGCCCCGTGTCTCCCTGCTGCTGCCCCCCACGCCCCGCTCATGCCCTGTGTCTCCCTGCTGTTGCCCCCCACCCCCCGCTCATGCCCTGTGTCTCTCTCCTGTTACCCCCCACCCCTGCTCATGCCCCGTGTCTCCCTGCTGTTGCCCCCACCCCCGCTCATGCCCCGTGTCTCCCTGCTGCTGCCCCCCACGCCCCGCTCATGCCCCGTGTCTCCCAGCTGTTGCCCCCCACCTCCCGCTCATGCCCCGTGTCTCCCTGCTGTTTCCACCACCCCCCGGTCATGCCCAGTGTCTCCCTGCTTGCTGTTGCCCCCCATCCCCCGCTCATGCCCTGTGTCTCCCTCGTGTTCCCCCCACCCCCGTTCATGCCCCGTGTCTCCCTGCTGTTGCCCCCCACCCTCCGCTCATGCCCCGTGTCTCCCTGCTGTTGCCCCCCCACCCCCGGCTCATGCCCCGTGTCTCTCTCCTATTACCCCCCACCCCCTGGTCATGCCCCTTGTCTCCCTGCTGTTGCCCCCCAACCCCCGTCATGCCCCGTGTCTCCCTGCTGCTGCCCCCATGCCCCGCTCATGCCCCGTGTCTCCCTGCTGTTGCCCCCCACCCCCGCTCATGCCCCGTGTCTCTCTCCTGTTACCCCCCACCCCAGCTCATGCCCCGTGTCTCCCTCGTGTTCGCCCCACCCCCTGCTCATGCCCCGTGTCTCCCTGCTGTTGCCCCCCACCCCCCGCTCATGCCCTGTGTCTCTCTCCTGTTACCCCCCACCCCCCGCTCATGCCCCGTGTCTCCCTGCTGTTGCCCCCACCCCCCGCTCATGCCCCTTGTCTCCCTCCTGTTGCTCCATCCCCCGTGTCTCCCTGCTGCTGCCCCCCATGCCCCGCTCATGCCCCCTGTCTCCCTGCTGTTGCCCCCCACCCCCCGCTCATGCCCCGTGTCTCTCTCCTGTTACCCCCCACCCCCCGCTCATGCCCCATGTCTCCCTCGTGTTCCCCCACCCCCTGCTCATGCCCCGTGTCTCCCTGCTGTTGCCTCCCACCCCCCGCTCATGCCCTGTGTCTCTCTCCTGTTACCCCCCACCCCCCGCTCATGCCCCGTGTCTCCCTGCTGTTGCCCCCACCCCCACTCATGCCCCGTGTCTCCCTCCTGTTGCCCCCCACCCCCTGCTCATGCCCCGTGTCTCCCTGCAGTTGCCCCCACCCCCCGCCTCCTGCCCTGTGTCTCCCTGCTGCTGCCCCCCACGCCCCTCTCATGCCCCGTGTCTCCCTGCTGTTGCCCCCACCCCCCGCTCATGCCCTGTGTCTCTCTCCTGTTACCCCCCACCCCTGCTCATGCCCCGTGTCTCCCTGCTGTTGCCCCCCACCCCCCGCTCATGCCCCGTGTCTCCCAGCTGCTGCCCCCCACGCCCCGTCCATGCCCCGTGTCTCCCTGATGTTGCCCCCCACCCCCTGCTCATGCCCCGTGTCTCTCTCCTGTTACCCCCACCCCCCGCTCACGCCCCGTGTCTCCCTCGTGTTCCCCCCACCCCCCGCTCATGCCCGTGTCTCCCTGCTGTTGCTCCCACCCCCCGCTCATGCCCTGTATCTCTCTTCTGTTACCCCCCACCCCCGCTCATGCCGCGTGTCTCCCTCGTGTTCCCCCACCCCCGCTCATGCCCCATGTCTCCCTGCTGTTGCCCCCCACCCTCCGCTCATGCCCCGTGTCTCCCTGCTGTTGCCCCCCACCCCCCGCTCATGCCCTGTGTCTCTCTCCTTTTGCCCCTCACCTGCCGCTCATGCCCAGTGTCTCCCTGCTGTTGCTCCCACCCCCCGCTCATGCCCTGTGTCTCTCTTCTGTTACTCCCCACCCCCGCTCATGCCGCGTGTCTCCCTCGTGTTCCCCCCACCCCCGCTCATGCCCCATGTCTCCCTGCTGTTGCCCCCCACCCTCCGCTCATGCCCCGTGTCTCCCTGCTGTTGCCCCCACCCCCCGCTCATGCCCCGTGTCTCTCTCCTGTTACCCCCCACCTCCCTCTCATCCCCCGTGTCTCTCTCCTGTTACCCCTACCCCCCTCTCATGCCCCGTGTCTCTCTCCTGTTGCCCCCCCACCCCCTGGTCATGCCCTGTGTATCCTTGCCGTTTCCCCCCACCCCCTGCTCATGCCCCGTGTCTCTTTCCTATTACCCCCCACCCCGCTCATGCCCCGTGTCTCCCTGCTGTTGCCCCCCACACCCCGCTCATGCCGCGTGTCTCTCTCCTGTTACCCTCCACCCCCCTCTCATGCCCTGTGTCTCCCTGCTGTTGCCCCCCACCGCCCGGTCATGCCCGTGTCTCCCTGCTGTTGCTCCCACCCCCTGCTCATGCCCCGTGTCTCCCTGCTGTTGCCCCCCAACCCCCGCTCATGCCCCATGTCTCTCTCCTGTTACCCCCCACCCACCTCTCATGCCGCGTGTCTCCCTCGTGTTCCCCCCACCCCCGCTCATGCCCTGTGTCTCCCTGCTGTTGCTTCCCACCCCCTCTCATGCCCCTTGTCTCTCTCCTGTTACCCCCACCCCCCTCTCATGCCCCGTGTCTCTCTCCTGTTGCCCCCCACCCCCCAGTCATGCCCCGTGTCTCCCTGCTGTTGCCCCCCACCCCCCGCTCATGCCCCGTGTCTCTCTCCTGTTACCCACCACCCCCCCAGTCATGCCCCGTGTCTCCCTGCTGTTGCCCCCCACGCCCTGCTCATGCCCGTGTCTCTCTCCTGTTACCCTCCACCCCCCTCTCATGCCCCGTGTCTCTCTCCTGTTGCCCACCACCACCCGGTCATGCCCCGTGTCTCGCTCCTGTTACCCCCACCCCCCTCTCATGCCCTGTGTCTCCCTGCTGTTGCCCCCCAACCCCCCGCTCATGCCCCGTGTCTATCTCCTGTTGCCCCCCACCCCCTGGTCATGCCCCGTGTCTCCCTCTGTTTCCCCCACCCCCCGCTCATGCCCTGTGTCTCTCTCCTGTTACCCCCCACCCCCCTCTCATGCCCCGTGTCTCTCTCCTGTTACCCCCCACCCCCCTCTCATGCCCCGTGTCTCTCTCCTGTTTCCCCCCACCCCTGGTCATGCCCCTTGTCTCCCTTCTGTTGCCCCCCACCCCGTGGTCATGCCCCGTGTCTCCCTGCTGTTGCCCCCACCCCCCGCTCATGCCCCGTGTCTCTCTCCTGTTGCCCCCCACCCCCACTCATGCCCCGTGTCACCATGCTGTTGCCCCCCACCCCCCGCTCATGCCCCGTGTCTCCCTCCTATTGCCCCCCACCCCCCGCTCATGCCCCATGTCTCCCCTGTTACCCCCACCCCCTGCTCATGCCCCGTGTCTCCCTCGTGTTCCCCCACCACCCGCTCATGCCCTGTGTCTCCCTGCTGTTGCCCCCCAACCCGCGCTCATGCCCTGTGTCTCTCTCCTGTTACCCCCACCCCCTGCTCATGCCCCGTGTCTCCCTCGTGTTCCCCCCACCACCCGCTCATGGCCCGTGTCTCCCTGCTGTTGCCCCCAACCCCCTCTCATGCCCTGTGTCTCCCTCGTGTTCCCCCCACCCCCGCTCATGCCCCGTGTGTCCCTGCTGTTGCCCCCCACCCCCCGCTCATGCCCCGTGTCTCCCTCCTTTTGCCCCCCACCCCCCGCTCATGCCCCGTGTCTCTCTCCAGTTACCCCCCACCCCCCGCTCATGCCCCGTGTCTCCCTCATGTTCCCCCCACCCCCGCTCATGCCCCGTGTCTCTCCTGTTGCCCCCCACCCCCCGGTCATGCCCCGTGTCTCCCTGCTGTTGCCCTCATGCCCAGTGTCTCTCTCCTGTTACCCCCCACCCCCTCTCATGCCCCTTGTCTCCCTCGTGTTCCCCCCACCCCCACTCATGCCCCGTGTCTCCCTGCTGTTGCCCCCCACCCCCCGCTCATGCCCCGTGTCTCCCTCCTATTGCCCCCCACCCCCCGCTCATGCCCCATGTCTCTCCTGTTACCCCACCCCCTGCTCATGCCCCGTGTCTCCCTCGTGTTCCCCCACCACCCGCTCATGCCCCGTGTCTCCCTGCTGTTGCCCCCCAACCCCCGCTCATGCCCTGTGTCTCTCTCCTGTTACCCCCACCCCCTGCTCATGCCCCGTGTCTTTCTCTTGTTGCCCCCCACACCCCGCTCATGCCCCGTGTCTCCCTCGTGTTCCCCCCACCCCCCGCTCATGCCCCGTGTCTCCCTCTTGTTCCCCCCACCCCCCGCTCATGCCCCGTGTCTCCCTGCTGTTGCCCCCCACGCCCCATCATGCCCCGTGTCCCTCTCCTGTTACCCCCCCACCCCCCACTCATGCCCTGTATCTCTCTCCTGTTACCCCCCCAACCCCATCTCATGCCCCGTGTCTCCTGTTGCCCCCCACCCCCCGGTCATGCCTCGTGTCTCCCTGCTGTTGCCCCCCACCCCCTGCTCATGCCCTGTGTCTCTCTCCTGGTACCCCCCACCCCCCTCTCATGCCCCGTGTCTCTCTCCTGTTACCCCCCACCCCCCTCTCATGCCCGTGTCTCTCTCCTGTTTCCCCCCACCCCTGGTCATGCCCCTTGTCTCCCTTCTGTTGCCCCCCACCCCGTGGTCATGCCCCGTGTCTCCCTGCTGTTGCCCCCCACCCCCCGCTCATGCCCCGTGTCTCTCTCCTGTTGCCCCCCACCCCCACTCATGCCCCGTGTCACCCTGCTGTTGCCCCCCACCCCCCACTCATGCCCCGTGTCTCCCTCCTATTGCCCCCCACCCTCCGCTCATGCCCCATGTCTCCCCTGTTACCCCCACCCCCTGCTCATGCCCCGTGTCTCCCTCGTGTTCCCCCACCACCCGCTCATGCCCTGTGTCTCCCTGCTGTTGCCCCCCAACCCGCGCTCATGCCCTGTGTCTCTCTCCTGTTACCCCCACCCCCTGCTCATGCCCCGTGTCTCCCTCGTGTTCCCCCCACCACCCGCTCATGCCCCGTGTCTCCCTGCTGTTGCCCCCAACCCCCTCTCATGCCCTGTGTCTCCCTCGTGTTCCCCCCGCCCCCGCTCATGCCCCGTGTGTCCCTGCTGTTGCCCCCCACCCCCCGCTCATGCCCCATGTCTCCCTCCTGTTGCCCCCCACCCCCCGCTCATGCCCCGTGTCTCTCTCCAGTTACCCCCCACCCCCCGCTCATGCCCCGTGTCTCCCTCATGTTCCCCCCACCCCTGCTCATGCCCCGTGTCTCTCTCCTGTTGCCCCCCACCCCCGGTCATGCCCCGTGTCTCCCTGCTGTTGCCCTCATGCCCAGTGTCTCTCTCCTGTTACCCCCCACCCCCTCTCATGCCCCTTGTCTCCCTCGTGTTCCCCCCACCCCACTCATGCCCTGTGTCTCCCTGCTGTTGCCCCCCAACCCCCGCTCATGCCCCGTGTCTCCCTCCTATGGCCCCCCACCCCCCTCTCATGCCCCATGTCTCTCCTGTTACCCCCACCCCCTGCTCATGCCCCGTGTCTCCCTCGTGTTCCCCCCACCACCGGCTCATGCCCCGTGTCTCCTTGCTGTTGCCCCCCAACCCCCGCTCATGCCCTGTGTCTCTCTCCTGTTACCGCCACCCCCCGCTCATGCCCCGTGTCTCTCTCTTGTTGCCCCCCAGTCACCGCTCATGCCCCGTGTCTCCCTCGTGTTCCCCCCACCCCCCGCTCATGCCCCGTGTCTCCCTCTTGTTCCCCCCACCCCCCGCTCATGCCCTGTGTCTCCCTGCTGTTGCCCCCCACCCCCATCATGCCCCGTGTCCCTCTCCTGTTACCCCCCCACCCCCCACTCATGCCCTGTGTCTCTCTCCTGTTACCCCCCAACCCCCTCTCATGCCCCGTGTCTCCTGTTGCCCCCCACCCCCCGGTCATGCCTCGTGTCTCCCTGCTGCTGCCCCCAACCCCCCGCTCATGCCCCCTGTCTCTCTCCTGTTACCCCCACCCCCCTCTCATGCCCCGTGTCTCTCTCCTGTTACCCCCCACCCCCCTCTCATGCCCCGTGTCTCTCTCCTGTTTCCCCCCACCCCTGGTCATGCTCTGTGTCTCCCTTCTGTTGCCCCCCACCCCGTGGTCATGCCCCGTGTCTCCCTGCTGTTGCCCCCCACCCCCCGCTCATGCCCCGTGTCTCTCTCCTGTTGCCCCCCACCCCCTGCTCATGCCCCGTGTCTCCCTGCTGTTTCCCCCACCCCCCGGTCATGCCCAGTGTCTCCCTGCTTGCTGTTGCTCCCCACCCCCCGCTCATGCCCCATGTCTCCCTCGTGTTCCCCCCTCCCCCCGTTCATGCCCCGTATCTCCCTGCTTTTGCCCCCCACCCTCTGCTCATGCCCCGTGTCTCCCTGCTGTTGCCCCCCACCCCCCGCTCATGCCCCTTGTCTTCCTGCTGTTGCCCCCCACCCCCCGCTCCTGCCCCGTGTCTCCCTGCTGCTGCCCCCATGCCCCGCTCATGCCCCGTGTCTCCCTGCTGTTGCCCCCCACCCCCTGCTCATGCCCCGTGTCTCTCTCCTGTTACCCCCCGCTCATGCCCAGTGTCTCCCTCGTTTTCCCCCCACCCCCTGCTCATGCACCGTGTCTCCCTGCTGTTGCCCCCCACCCCCCGCTCATGCCCCGTGTCTCTCTCCTGTTACCCCCCACCCCCCAGTCATGCCCCGTGTCTCCCTGCTGTTGCCCCCAACCCCCGCTCATGCTCCGTGTCTCCCTCCTGTTGCCCCCCACCCCCCTCTCATGCCCCGTGTCTCTCTCCTGTTACCCCCCAGCCCCCGCTCATGCCCCGTGCCTCCCTGCTGTTGCCCCCCACTCATGCCCCGTGTCTCCCTGCTGTTGCCCCCACCCCCCGCCTCATGCCCCGTGTCTCCCTGCTGCTGCCCCCCACGCCCCGCTCATGCCCTGTGTCTCCCTGCTGTTGCCCCCCACCCCCCGCTCATGCCCTGTGTCTCTCTCCTGTTACCCCCCACCCCTGCTCATGCCCCGTGTCTCCCTGCTGTTGCCCCCACCCCCGCTCATGCCCCGTGTCTCCCTGCTGCTGCCCCCCACGCCCCGCTCATGCCCCGTGTCTCCCAGCTGTTGCCCCCCACCTCCCGCTCATGCCCCGTGTCTCCCTGCTGTTTCCACCACCCCCCGGTCATGCCCAGTGTCTCCCTGCTTGCTGTTGCCCCCCATCCCCCGCTCATGCCCTGTGTCTCCCTCGTGTTCCCCCCACCCCCGTTCATGCCCCGTGTCTCCCTGCTGTTGCCCCCCACCCTCCGCTCATGCCCCGTGTCTCCCTGCTGTTGCCCCCCCACCCCCGGCTCATGCCCCGTGTCTCTCTCCTATTACCCCCCACCCCCTGGTCATGCCCCTTGTCTCCCTGCTGTTGCCCCCCAACCCCCGTCATGCCCCGTGTCTCCCTGCTGCTGCCCCCATGCCCCGCTCATGCCCCGTGTCTCCCTGCTGTTGCCCCCCACCCCCGCTCATGCCCCGTGTCTCTCTCCTGTTACCCCCCACCCCAGCTCATGCCCCGTGTCTCCCTCGTGTTCGCCCCACCCCCTGCTCATGCCCCGTGTCTCCCTGCTGTTGCCCCCCACCCCCCGCTCATGCCCTGTGTCTCTCTCCTGTTACCCCCCACCCCCCGCTCATGCCCCGTGTCTCCCTGCTGTTGCCCCCACCCCCCGCTCATGCCCCTTGTCTCCCTCCTGTTGCTCCATCCCCCGTGTCTCCCTGCTGCTGCCCCCCATGCCCCGCTCATGCCCCCTGTCTCCCTGCTGTTGCCCCCCACCCCCCGCTCATGCCCCGTGTCTCTCTCCTGTTACCCCCCACCCCCCGCTCATGCCCCATGTCTCCCTCGTGTTCCCCCACCCCCTGCTCATGCCCCGTGTCTCCCTGCTGTTGCCTCCCACCCCCCGCTCATGCCCTGTGTCTCTCTCCTGTTACCCCCCACCCCCCGCTCATGCCCCGTGTCTCCCTGCTGTTGCCCCCACCCCCACTCATGCCCCGTGTCTCCCTCCTGTTGCCCCCCACCCCCTGCTCATGCCCCGTGTCTCCCTGCAGTTGCCCCCACCCCCCGCCTCCTGCCCTGTGTCTCCCTGCTGCTGCCCCCCACGCCCCTCTCATGCCCCGTGTCTCCCTGCTGTTGCCCCCACCCCCCGCTCATGCCCTGTGTCTCTCTCCTGTTACCCCCCACCCCTGCTCATGCCCCGTGTCTCCCTGCTGTTGCCCCCCACCCCCCGCTCATGCCCCGTGTCTCCCAGCTGCTGCCCCCCACGCCCCGTCCATGCCCCGTGTCTCCCTGATGTTGCCCCCCACCCCCTGCTCATGCCCCGTGTCTCTCTCCTGTTACCCCCACCCCCCGCTCACGCCCCGTGTCTCCCTTGTGTTCCCCCCACCCCCCGCTCATGCCCGTGTCTCCCTGCTGTTGCTCCCACCCCCCGCTCATGCCCTGTATCTCTCTTCTGTTACCCCCCACCCCCGCTCATGCCGCGTGTCTCCCTCGTGTTCCCCCACCCCCGCTCATGCCCCATGTCTCCCTGCTGTTGCCCCCCACCCTCCGCTCATGCCCCGTGTCTCCCTGCTGTTGCCCCCCACCCCCCGCTCATGCCCTGTGTCTCTCTCCTTTTGCCCCTCACCTGCCGCTCATGCCCAGTGTCTCCCTGCTGTTGCTCCCACCCCCCGCTCATGCCCTGTGTCTCTCTTCTGTTACTCCCCACCCCCGCTCATGCCGCGTGTCTCCCTCGTGTTCCCCCCACCCCCGCTCATGCCCCATGTCTCCCTGCTGTTGCCCCCCACCCTCCGCTCATGCCCCGTGTCTCCCTGCTGTTGCCCCCACCCCCCGCTCATGCCCCGTGTCTCTCTCCTGTTACCCCCCACCTCCCTCTCATCCCCCGTGTCTCTCTCCTGTTACCCCTACCCCCCTCTCATGCCCCGTGTCTCTCTCCTGTTGCCCCCCCACCCCCTGGTCATGCCCTGTGTATCCTTGCCGTTTCCCCCCACCCCCTGCTCATGCCCCGTGTCTCTTTCCTATTACCCCCCACCCCGCTCATGCCCCGTGTCTCCCTGCTGTTGCCCCCCACACCCCGCTCATGCCGCGTGTCTCTCTCCTGTTACCCTCCACCCCCCTCTCATGCCCTGTGTCTCCCTGCTGTTGCCCCCCACCGCCCGGTCATGCCCGTGTCTCCCTGCTGTTGCTCCCACCCCCTGCTCATGCCCCGTGTCTCCCTGCTGTTGCCCCCCAACCCCCGCTCATGCCCCATGTCTCTCTCCTGTTACCCCCCACCCACCTCTCATGCCGCGTGTCTCCCTCGTGTTCCCCCCACCCCCGCTCATGCCCTGTGTCTCCCTGCTGTTGCTTCCCACCCCCTCTCATGCCCCTTGTCTCTCTCCTGTTACCCCCACCCCCCTCTCATGCCCCGTGTCTCTCTCCTGTTGCCCCCCACCCCCCAGTCATGCCCCGTGTCTCCCTGCTGTTGCCCCCCACCCCCCGCTCATGCCCCGTGTCTCTCTCCTGTTACCCACCACCCCCCCAGTCATGCCCCGTGTCTCCCTGCTGTTGCCCCCCACGCCCTGCTCATGCCCGTGTCTCTCTCCTGTTACCCTCCACCCCCCTCTCATGCCCCGTGTCTCTCTCCTGTTGCCCACCACCACCCGGTCATGCCCCGTGTCTCGCTCCTGTTACCCCCACCCCCCTCTCATGCCCTGTGTCTCCCTGCTGTTGCCCCCCAACCCCCCGCTCATGCCCCGTGTCTATCTCCTGTTGCCCCCCACCCCCTGGTCATGCCCCGTGTCTCCCTCTGTTTCCCCCACCCCCCGGTCATGCCCCGTGTCTCCCTGCTGTTGCCCTCCAACCCCCGCTCATGCCCCGTGTCTCTCTCCTGTTACCCCCCACCCCACTCTCATGCCCCGTGTCTCCCTCGTTTTCACTCCACCCCCCGCTCATGCCCCGTGTCTCCCTGCTGTTTCCCCCCACCTCCCGGTCATGCCCCGTGTCTCCCTGCTGTTGCCCTCCACCCCCTGCTCATGCCCCATGTCTCCCTCATGTTCCCCCCACCCCCCGCTCATGCCCCTTGTCTCCCTGCTGTTGCCCCTCACCCTCCGCTCATGCCCTCTGTCTCCCTGCTGTTGCCCCACCACCCCCCGCTCATTCCCCGTGTCTCTCTCCTGTTACCCCCACCCCGTTCATGCCCCGTGTTCCCCCACCCCCCGGTCATGCCCCGTGTCTCCCTCCTGTTGCTCCCACCCCCCGTCCATGCCCTGTGTCTCTCTCCTGTTACCCCCCATCCGCCGCTCATGCCCCGTGTCTCCCTGCTGTTGCCCCCACCCCCCGCTCATGCCCCGTGTCTCCTTCCTGTTGCCCCCACCCCCCGCTCATGCCCCGTGTCTCCCTGCTGTTGCCCCCACCCCTGTTCATGCCCTGTGTCTCCCTTCTGTTACCCCCCACCCCCCGCTCATGCCCCTTGTCTCCCTGCTGTTGCCCCCCAACCCCCGTCATGCCCCATGTCTCCCTGCTGCTGCCCCCATGCCCCGCTCATGCCCCGTGTCTCCCTGCTGTTGCCCCCTACCCCCGCTCATGCCCCGTGTCTCTCTCCTGTTACCCCCCACCCCCGCTCATGCCCCGTGTCTCCCTCGTGTTCGCCCCACCCCCTGCTCATGCCCCGTGTCTCCCTGCTGTTGCCCCCCACCCCCTGCTCATGCCCTGTGTCTCTCTCATGTTACCCCCACCCCCCGCTCATGCCCCGTGTCTCCCTGCTGTTGCCCCCACCCCCCGCTCATGCCCCTTGTCTCCCTCCTGTTGCTCCATCCCCCGCTCATGCCCCGTGTCTCCCTGCTGCTGCCCCCCATGCCCCGCTCATGCCCCGTGTCTCCCTGCTGTTGCCCCCCACCCCCCGCTCATGCCCCGTGTCTCTCTCCTGTTACCCCCCACCCCCCGCTCATGCCCCATGTCTCCCTCGTGTTCCCCCACCCCCTGCTCATGCCCCGTGTCTCCCTGCTGTTGCCTCCCACCCCCCGCTCATGCCCTGTGTCTCTCTCCTGTTACCCCCCACCCCCCGCTCATGCCCCGTGTCTCCCTGCTGTTGCCCCCACCCCCCATTCATGCCCCGTGTCTCCCTCCTGTTGCCCCCCACCCCCCGCTCATGCCCCGTGTCTCCCTGCAGTTGCCCCCACCCCCCGCCTCCTGCCCTGTGTCTCCCTGCTGCTGCCCCCCACGCCCCTCTCATGCCCCGTGTCTACCTGCTGTTGCCCCCACCCCCCGCTCATGCCCTGTGTCTCTCTCCTGTTACCCCCCACCCCTGCTCATGCCCCGTGTCTCCCTGCTGTTGCCCCCCACCCCCCGCTCATGCCCCGTGTCTCCCAGCTGCTGCCCCCCATGCCCCGTCCATGCCCCGTGTCTCCCTGATGTTGCCCCCCACCCCCTGCTCATGCCCCGTGTCTCTCTCCTGTTACCCCCCGCTCACGCCCCGTGTCTCCCTCGTGTTCCCCCCACCCCCCGCTCATGCCCGTGTCTCCCTGCTGTTGCTCCCACCCCCCGCTCATGCCCTGTATCTCTCTTCTGTTACCCCCCACCCCCGCTCATGCCGCGTGTCTCCCTCGTGTTCCCCCACCCCCGCTCATGCCCCATGTCTCCCTGCTGTTGCCCCCCACCCTCCGCTCATGCCCCGTGTCTCCCTGCTGTTGCCCCCCACCCCCCGCTCATGCCCTGTGTCTCTCTCCTTTTGCCCCTCACCTGCCGCTCATGCCCCGTGTCTCCCTGCTGTTGCTCCCACGCCCCGCTCATGCCCTGTGTCTCTCTTCTGTTACCCCCCACCCCCGCTCATGCCGCGTGTCTCCCTCGTGTTCCCCCCACCCCCGCTCATGCCCCATGTCTCCCTGCTGTTGCCCCCCACCCTCCGCTCATGCCCCGTGTCTTCCTGCTGTTGCCCCCACCCCACGCTCATGCCCCGTGTCTCTCTCCTGTTACCCCCCACCTCCCTCTCATCCCCCATGTCTCTCTCCTGTTACCCCTACCCCCCTCTCATGCCCCGTGTCTCTCTCCTGTTGCCCCCCACCCCCTGGTCATGCCCCGTTTATCCTTGCCGTTTCCCCCCACCCCCTGCTCATGCCCCGTGTCTCTTTCCTGTTACCCCCCACCCCGCTCATGCCCCGTGTCTCCCTGCTGTTGCCCCCCACACCCCGCTCATGCCGCGTGTCTCTCTCCTGTTACCCTCCACCCCCCTCTCATGCCCTGTGTCTCCCTGCTGTTGCCCCCCACCGCCCGGTCATGCCCGTGTCTCCCTGCTGTTGCTCCCACCCCCTGCTCATGCCCCGTGTCTCCCTGCTGTTGCCCCCCAACCCCCGCTCATGCCCCATGTCTCTCTCCTGTTACCCCCCACCCACCTCTCATGCCGCGTGTCTCCCTCGTGTTCCCCCCACCCCCGCTCATGCCCTGTGTCTCCCTGCTGTTGCTCCCCACCCCCTCTCATGCCCCTTGTCTCTCTCCTGTTACCCCCCACCCCCCTCTCATGCCCCGTGTCTCTCTCCTGTTGCCCCCCACCCCCCAGTCATGCCCCGTGTCTCCCTGCTGTTGCCCGCCACCCACCGCTCATGCCCTGTGTCTCTCTCCTGTTACCCCCCACCCCCCCCAGTCATGCCCCGTGTCTCCCTGCTGTTGCCCCCCACCCCCCGCTCATGCCCCGTGTCTCTCTCCTGTTACCCTCCAACCCCCTCTCATGCCCCGTGTCTCTCTCCTGTTGCCCACCACCACCCGGTCATGCCCCGTGTCTCTCTCCTGTTACCCCCCACCCCCCTCTCATGCCCTGTGTCTCCCTGCTGTTGCCCCCCAACCCCCCGCTCATGCCCCGTGTCTATCTCCTGTTGCCCCCCACCCCCTGGTCATGCCCCGTGTCTCCCTCTGTTTCCCCCGCCCCCCGGTCATGCCCCGTGTCTCCCTGCTGTTGCCCTCCAACCCCTGCTCATGCCCCGTGTCTCTCTCCTGTTACCCCCCACCCCACTCTCATGCCCCGTGTCTCCCTCGTTTTCACTCCACCCCCCGCTCATGCCCCGTGTCTCCCTGCTGTTTCCCCCCACCTCCCGGTCATGCCCCGTGTCTCCCTGCTGTTGCCCTCCACCCCCTGCTCATGCCCCATGTCTCCCTCGTGTTCCCCCCACCCCCCGCTCATGCCCCTTGTCTCCCTGCTGTTGCCCCTCACCCTCCGCTCATGCCCTGTGTCTCCCTGCTATTGCCCCACCACCCCCCGCTCATTCCCCGTGTCTCTCTCCTGTTACCCCACCCCCGTTCATGCCCCGTGTTCCCCCACCCCCGGTCATGCCCCGTGTCTCCCTCCTGTTGCTCCCACCCCCCGTCCATGCCCTGTGTCTCTCTCCTGTTACCCCCCATCCGCCGCTCATGCCCCGTGTCTCCCTGCTGTTGCCCCCACCCCCCGCTCATGCCCCGTGTCTCCTTCCTGTTGCCCCCACCCCCCGCTCATGCCCCGTGTCTCCCTGCTGTTGCCCCCACCCCTGTTCATGCCCTTCTGTTACCCCCACCCCCCGCTCATGCCTCAGTCTCCCTCGTGTTCCCCCCACCCTGGCTCATGCCCCGTGTCTCCTTGCTGTTGCCCCCACCCTCCGCTCATGCCCCGTGTCTCCCTGCTGTTGCCCCCCACCCCCCGCTCATGCCCCGTGTCTCTCTCCTGTTACCCCCCCACACCCCTCTCATCCCCCATGTCTCTCTCCTGTTACCCCCACCCCCCTCTCATGCCCCGTGTCTCTCTCCTGGTGCCCCCCACCCCCCGGTCATGCCCCTTGTCTCCTTGCTGTTGCCCCCCACCCCCCGCTCATGCCCCGTGTCTCTCTCCTGTTACCCCCCAGCCCCCGCTAATGCCCCGTGTCTGTCTCCTGGTACCCCCCACCCCCTGCTCATGCCCCGTGTCTCTCTCCTGTTTCGCCCCCGCTCATGCCCCGTGTCTCCCTGCCGTTGCCCCTCACCCCCGCTCATGCCATGTGTCTCCTTGCTGTTGCCCCCACCCACCGCTTATGCCCCGCATCTCTCTCCTGTTACCCCCCACCCCCCGCTCATGCCCCGTGTCTCTCTCCTGTTGCCCCCCCCCTCTCATGCCCCATGTCTCTCTCCTGTTGCCCCCCACCCCCGGTCATGCCCCGTGTCTCCCTGCTATTGCCCCCCAACCCCCGCTCATGCCCCGTGTCTCTCTCCTGTTACCCCCCACCCCCGGTCATGCCCTGCGTCTCTCTGCTGTTGCCCCCCACCCTCCGTTCATGCCCCGTGTCTCTCTCCTGTTACCCCCTACCCCCCTCTCAGGCCCCGTGTCTCTCTCCTGTTGCCCTCCACCCCCCGGTCATGCCCCGTGTCCCCCTGCTGTTGCCCCCCACCCCCCGCTCATGCCCCGTGTCTCTCTCCTGTTCCCCCGACGCCCCGGTCATGCTCCGTGTCTCCCTGCTGTTGCCCCTCACCCCCCTCTCATGCCCCGTGTCTCCCTGCTGTTGCCCCCCACTCCCCGCTCATGCCCCGTGTCTCTCTCCTGTTACCCCCCACCCCCTCTCATGCCCCGTGTCTCCCTGCTGTTGCCCCCACCCTCTGCTCATGCCCTGTGTCTCCCTGCTGTTGCCCCCCCACCCCCGCTCATGCCCCGTGTCTCTCTCCTGTTACCCCCCTCCCCCTCTCATGCCCCGTGCCTCTCGCCTGTTACCCCCACCCCCTCTCATGCCCTGTGTCTCTCTCCTGTTACCCCCCACCCCCTCTCATGCCCCGTGTCTCTCTCCTGTTGCCCCCCACCCCCGGTCATGCCCCGTGTCTCCCTGCTGTTGCCCCCACCCCTGTTCATGCCCTGTGTCTCTCTTCTGTTACCCCCCACCCCCCGCTCATGCCTCGTGTCTCCCTCGTGTTCCCCCCACCCCGGCTCATGCCCCGTGTCTCCCTGCTGTTGCCCCCCACCCTCCGCTCATGCCCCGTGTCTCCCTGCTGTTGCCCCCACCCCCCGCTCATGCCCCGTGTCTCTCTCCTGTTACCCCCCACCCCTCTCTCATCCCCCGTGTCTCTCTCCTGTTACCCCCACCCCCCTCTCATGCACCGTGTCTCTCTCCTGGTGCCCCCCACCCCCCAGTCATGCACCTTGTCTCCTTGCTGTTGCCCCCCGCTCAATGCCCCGTGTCTCTCTCCTGTTACCCCCCAGCCCCCGCTCATGCCCTGTGTCTCTCTCCTGGTACCCCCCACCCCCGCTCATGCCCCATGTCTCTCTCCTGTTTCTCCCCCGCTCATGCCCCGTGTCTCCCTGCCGTTGCCCCTCACCCCCACTCATGCCACGTGTCTCCTTGCTGTTGCCCCCCCACCCCCCGCTCATGTCCCGTGTCTCTCTCCTGTTACCCCCTCCCCCTCTCAATGCCCCGTGTCTTTCTCCTGTTACCCCCACCCCCTCTCATGCCCTGTGTCTCTCTCCTGTTACCCCCACCCCCTCTCATGCCCCGTGTCTCTCTCCTGTTGCCCCCCACCCCCGGTCATGCCCCGTGTCTCCCTGCTGTTGCCCCCACCCCTGTTCATGCCCTGTGTCTCTCTTCTGTTACCCCCCCACCCCCCGCTCATGCCTCGTGTCTCCCTCGTGTTCCCCCCACCCCGGCCCATGCCCCTTGTCTCCCTGCTGTTGCCCCCCACCCTCCGCTCATGCCCCGTGTCTCCCTGCTGTTGCCCCCCACCCCCCGCTCATGCCCCGTGTCTCTCTCCTGTTACCCCCCACCCCTCTCTCATCCCCGTGTCTCTCTCCTGTTACCCCCACCCCCTCTCATGCCCCGTGTCTCTCTCCTGGTGCCCCCCACACCCCAGTCATGCCCCTTGTCTCCTTGCTGTTGCCCCCCACCCCCCGCTCATGCCCCGTGTCTCTCTCCTGTTACCGCCCAGCCCCCGCTCATGCCCCGTGTCTCTCTCCTGGTACACCCCACCCCCCGCTCATGCCCCGTGTCTCTCTCCTGTTTTGCCCCGCTCATGCCCCGTGTCTCCCTGCCGTTGCCCCTCACCCCCGCTCATGCCACGTGTCTCCTTGCTGTTGCCCCCCACCCACCGCTTATGCCCCGCGTCTCCTCTCCTGTTACCCCCCACCCCCCGCTCATGCCCCGTGTCTCTCTCCTCTTGCCCCCCAACCCCCTCTCATGCCCCGTGTCTCTCTCCTGTTGCCCCCCACCCCCGGTCATGCCCCGTATCTCCCTGCTGTTGCCCCCAACCCCCGCTCATGCCCCGTGTCTCTCTCCTGTTACCCCCCACACCCGGTCATGCCCCACGTCTCCCTGCTGTTGCCCCCACCCTCCGTTCATGCCCCGTGTCTCTCTCCTGTTACCCCTACCCCCCTCTCATGCCCCGTGTCTCTCTCCTGTTGCCCCCCACCCCCCGGTCATGCCCCGTGTCTCCCTACTGTTGCCCCCCACCCCCTGCTCATGCCCCGTGTCTCTCTCCTGTTCCCCCGACCCCCGGTCATGCCCCATGTCTCCCTGCTGTTGCCCCTCACCCCCCGCTCATGCCCCGTGTCTCCCTGCTGTTGCCCCCCACTCCCCGCTCATGCCCCGTGTCTCTCTCCTGTTTCCCCCACCCCCGCTCATGCCCGTGTCTCTCTCCTGTTACCCCCACCCCCCTCTCATGCCCCGCGTCTCCCTGCTGTCGCCCCCCACCCTCTGCTCATGCCCTGTGTCTCCCTGCTGTTGCCCCCCCACCCCCCGCTCATGCCCCGTGTCTCTCTCCTGTTACCCCCTCTCTCCTGTTGCCCCCACCCCCGGTCATGCCCCGTGTCTCCCTGCTGTTGCCCCCCACCCCCGCTCATGCCCCGTGTCTCTCTCCTGGTACCCACCACCCCCCGCTCATGCCCCGTGTCTCTCTCCTGTTGCCCCCCCGCTCATGCCCCGTGTCTCCCTGATGTTGCCCCTCACCATCCGCTCATGCCCCGTTTCTCCCTGCTGTTGCCCCCCACCACCTGCTCATGCCCCGTGTCTCTCTGCTGTAACTTCCCCGTCCCGTGCAGATGCCCCGTGTCTCTCTCCTGTTTCCCCCCACCCCCTAGTCATGCCCTGTGTCTCTCTCCTGTTACCCCCCCACCCCCCTCTCATGCCCCGTGTCTCTCTCCTGTTACCCCCCACCCCTCTCTCATGCCCTGTGTCTCTCTCCTGTTGCCCCCCCACCCCCAGTCATGCCCCATGTCATGCCCCATGTCTCCCTGCTTTTGCCCCCCACGCCCCCCGCTCATGCCCCGTATCTCTCTCCTGTTACCCCCCCACCCCCTGCTAATTCCCCCGTGTCTCCCTGCTGTTGCCCCCCACCCCCAGTCATGCCACGTGTCTCCCTGCTGTTGCTTCCCACCCCCCGCTCATGCCCCGTGTCTCCCTGCTGTTGCCCCTAACCCCCGCTCATGCACTGTGTCTCTCTCCTGTTACCCCCTACACCCCTCTCATGCCCCGTGTCTCTCTCCTGTTGCCCCCCACCCCCTGGACATGCCCCGTGTATCCTTGCCGTTTCCCCCAGCCCCTGCCCCGTGTCTCTTTCCTGTTACCCCCCACCCCGCTCATGCCCCGTGTCTCCCTGCTGTTGCCCCCCACACCCCGCTCATGCCGCGTGTCTCTCTCCTGTTACCCCCCACCCCCCTCTCATGCCCCGTGTCTCTCTCCTGTTACCCCCCACCCCCCTCACATGCCCTGTGTCTCTCTCCTCGTGCTCCCACCCCCCGGTCATGCCCCTTGTCTCCTTGCTGTTGCCCCCCACCCCCCGCTCATGCCCCGTGTCTCTCTCCTGTTACCCCCCACCCTCTGCTCATGGCCCCGTGTCTCTCTCCTGGTACCCCCCACCCCCTGTTCATGCCCCGTGTCTCTCTCCTGTTTCCCCCCCCGCTCATGCCCCGTGTCTCCCTGCCGTTGCCCCTCACCCCCCGCTCATGCCACGTGTCTCCTTGCTGTTGCCCCCCACCCCCCGTTATGCCACGCATCTCTCTCCTGTTACCCCCCACCCCCCTCTCATGCCCCGTGTCTCTCTCCTGTTGCCCCCCACCCCCGGTCATGCCCCGTGTCTCCCTGATGTTGCCCCCCACCCCCCTCATGCCCCGTGTCTCTCTCCTGTTACCCCCCACGCCCGGTCATGCCCCGTGTCTCCCTGCCGTTGCCCCTCACCCCCGCTCATGCCCCGTGTCTCTCTCCTGTTACCCCCCACGCCCGGTCATGCCCCGTGTCTCCCTGCCGTTGCCCCTCACCCCCCGCTCATGCCACATATCTCCTTGCTGTTGCCCCCCACCCACCACTTATGCCCCGTGTCTCTCTCCTGTTACCCCCCACCCCCGCTCATGACCCGTGTCTCTCTCCTGTTGCCCACCACCCCCCTCTCATGCCCGTGTCTCCCTGCTGTTGCCCCCCACCCCCCTCTCATGCCCCGTGTCTCTCCCCTGTTCCCCCGACCCCCCGGTCATGCCCCGTGTCTCCCTGCTGTTGCCCCTCACCCCCGCTCATGCCCCGTGTCTCCCTGCTGTTGCCCCCCACTCCCCGCTCATGCCCCGTGTCTCTCTCCTGTTCCCCCCCACCCCGCTCATGCCCCGTGTCTCTCTCCTGTTACCCCCCCACCCCCTCATGCCCCGTGTCTCCCTGCTGTTGCCCCCCACCCTCTGCACATGCCCTGAGTCTCCCTGCTGTTGCCCCCCACCCCCCGCTCATGCCCTGTGTCTCTCTCCTGTTACCCCCTCCCCCTCTCATGCCCCGTGTCTCTCTCCTGTTACCCCCACCCCCCTCTCATGCCCCGTGTCTCTCTCCTGTTACCCCCCCACCCCCTCTCATGCCCCATGTCTCTCTCCTGTTGCCCCCCACCCCCGGTCATGCCCCGTGTCTCCCTGCTGTTGCCCCCCACCCACCGCTCATGCCCCTTGTCTCTACCCTGTTACCCCCCACCCCCTGCTCATGCCCCGTGTCTCCCTTCTGTTGCCCCCACCGCCCGGTCATGCCCCGTGTCTCCCTGCTCTTGCCCCCCACCCCCTGCTTATGCCCCGTGTCTCCCTGCTGTTACCCCCCCACCCCCCGCTCATGCCCCGTGCCTGTCTCCTGTTACCCACCCACCTCTCATGCCCCGTGTCTCCCTCGTGTTCCCCCCACCCCCGCTCATGCCCTGTGTCTCCCTGCTGTTGCCCCCCAACCCCTGCTCATGCCCCGTGTCTCCCTGCTGTTGCTCCCCCACCCCCGCTCATGCCCCGTGTCTCTCTCCTGTTACCCCCCACCCACCTCTCATGCCCCGTGTCTCCCTCGTGTTCCCCCCACCCCGGTCATGCCCCGTGTCTCCCTGCTGTTGCCCCCCCACCCCCGCTCATGCCCCGTGTCTCTCTCCTGTTTCCCCGACCCCCCGGTCATGCCCCGTGTCTCCTGCTGTTGCCCCTCTCCCCCCGCTCATGCCCCGTGTCTCCCTGCTGTTGCCCGCCACTCCCCGCTCATGCCCCGTGTCTCTCTCCTGTTTCCCCCACCCCCTCTCATGCCCCGTGTCTCCCTGCTGTTGCCCCCCACCCTCTGCTCATGCCCTGTGTCTCCCTGCTGTTGCCCCCCTACCCCCCGCTCATGCCCCGTGTCTCTCTCCTGTTACCCCCCTCCCCCTCTCATGCCCCGTGTCTCTACCCTGTTACCCCCACCCCCCTCTCATGCCCGTGTCTCTCTCCTGTTACCCCCCACCCCCCTCTCATGCCCCGTGTCTCTCTCCTGTTGCCCCCCACCCCCGGTCATGCCCCGTGTCTCCCTGCTGTTGCCCCCCACCCACCGCTCATGCCCCTTGTCTCTCCCCTGCTACCCCCCACCGCCCGGTCATGCCCCGTGTCTCCCTGCTCTTGCCCCCCACCCCCTGCTTATGCCCCGTGTCTCCTTGCTGTTACCCCCCCATCCCCCGCTCATGCCCCGTGCCTGTCTCCTGTTACCCACCCACTCTCATGCCCCGTGTCTCCCTCGTGTTCCCCCCACCCCCGCTCATGCCCTGTATCTCCCTGCTGTTGCCCCCCACCCCCTGCTCATGCCCCGTGTCTCCCTGTTGTTGCTCCCCCACCCCCCGCTCATGCCCCGTTGTTAGGGAGATTCTCTGTTTAGGCTGAATTTCCTAAACTAGTGAGTCCCCCAGCAGCTTTGCTGGATTTCTGGAGTTTGTTTTTTCCATCCTGCCAAGAGTGAGACTCTTTTCCTCCCACTCTTGGACATGAATGTGTGTAATTCCTTTAAATGTCAATGTGTTCTATGGCTATGGGGTCTTTTACTCCATAGGGTCTCATATGTTTTTCTATGTGTGTTACACCGCACCCTACGTGCCGTAACACTGGGGCGTCCTAGCGGACCTCCACCATAGACTCCATACCCGGGGACTGACTACTGTCTCCCCGGTCATGTAAAGTCACCATTGGCTTTACTAGACCTAAATTTACTAACAGAACTAGTACAAACCATCTTATTGTGGACGTGCTAGTAGGGGTAATTCGATTACTCCTGGGTCTGTTACTCGAGGGGGCACTGTCCCGTCCCCTCTCGTTGAGTTTTGGCTGGTGGCAATGGAAACTACTTGTTATGTTCGACCCCGAACATAACCCTATGGGATTCGTCCCATTGTTGGAGATTGATACTTTTCCTCGTTAATCTCTAACGTACCACCGGTCTACTTATCTTAAATAAGTTTATCGGATGGTATTTTCTGCCAAGAACTCGGTTTTTAAAATGGCGTCTGTGTTTGTCTCTGTGACTCCTAAACCAAAGGTTGAGCCCTTTGTTCCACTTTGGCGGGCCTCTCTACAGAGACCCTCCAAAGTGGTGCCATTCTGTCTGGGTTACCACAGGGGTGTGGGAGGGGGTTTAGGCACCCTGGACCGAGTTGCCTTGCCAACTCCGGTCGCACTCTGGAGTGATTGGCCCAAGTGGTGAGCCTCCCCGCTCACCACTTAGCGAGTGTTGATTGACAGCTAGGCTGAATGAATGGGGGTTTCTGCATAAAAGCAGGGCTTTTGGGACTGGATCTTCAGAAGTCGCCACAGGACCTAAGAATCCGACGAGGGTAACGCTGAGCCGACCTGCAACGACGACACCTCCGGTGGAGCCCTGCTGAACCGACTCACCACTTCCCGACGACAGAGGAGATCTCCCTGCCCGGAGAGTCTCTTCCCCTGACTGGTGGGAACAACCAGTCCCCTTTGCTTTTTCTTCGCCTCAGGACGCGGTGGTCGAATTGCCCGTGCAGAGCACCCCGGCAACCGGATAGCCACTACCCCTGTACCGCGACCAAAAGGTGGTGCCTTGTGACGGAGCACTCCGCGGCTGGTCTCTTCCATGGTGGTGCACCGGACTTCACTTTTCTTTGACAACGAGATCATCTCTACTCTTGGCAAAGACCCGACGTGCATCCACCACCAGGAACAACTGCCCCCGCCGGAGCTGTCTCTCCACAAACAAGGTACCGTGTCCGCCTGGCTTCCCTTTCGATCGGTTCGAGTGAGGTGTCTTAATCCTCGCCTTTCCGTTGGGTCGCCTCCAAGCTTTCTCTAGCGTGTTGTTCTGAACTGGTTCAATCTGCCGATAACAATTTGCTACAAAGACTCGAACGCATTTCCACTAGAGACTTTTGGGACATATCGCCTTGCCTCTCTCCGAGTGGGCCTTGCCTCTGAACTTTATGATCTATCGTGGTTCTTGCCTTCTTGCCTTGCATTTTACCCGTGAAGTATTGAACTGTGTTGATTTCGTAACCTGTCTATTTTTCTCTCCCGTCCTAACTAATATTAGAGTGCCATCTAGGTTGAGGCATACACCTCTGTCTGTAAATAAGTGATGCCGGTAGAACCTAGACTTGTCGAAATATTGTTAGGGGGTTTGATCGTTTCTTCTTCGTAGAGTAATTGTAATTGAAGTGTTTGCCGTGATAGTGCCATAGTGTTTTCTATAGATGTTCCGTTATAAATAAATACCTTAATATCTTTACACTGAAGCCTTGTTGCGTGTTTGCTTGTCTTACTGTATATTGTATACTCCACATACTGCTTAACTCTTCTTGAGAGAAGTCTGACTGCTCAGCCCACAGCTACCAAGTGAATCTGTGTGGTGCAGACTGCTACCAAGTGGGTTTACTGCCAAACACCTGTAGTCCTAAATCTTTTGCAGTGGTCCCAGAGGGAACTGCACAGGTTTCCGCCTAACACCCGTGTATCTCTCCTGTTACCCCCCACCCACCTCTCATGCCCCGTGTCTCCCTCATGTTCCCCCCACCCCTGCTCATGCCCCGTGTCTCCCTGCTGTTGCCCCCCACTCCCCTCTCGTGCCCCTTGTCTCTCTCCTGTTACCCCCACCCCTCTCTCATGCCCCGTGTCTCTCTCCTGTTGCCCTCCACCCCCAGTCATGCCCCGTGTCTCCCTGCTGTTGCCCCCCAACCCCCGTTCATGCCCTGTGTCTCTCCCCTGTTACCCCCCACCCCCCGGTCATGCCCCGTGTCTCTCTGCTGTTGCCCCCCACCCCCCGCTCATGCCCCGTGTCTCTCTCCTGTTACCCTCCACCCCCCTCTCATGCCCCGTGTCTCTCTCCTGTTGCCCCCCACCCCCTGGTCATGCCCCGTGTCTCCCTTCTTTTGCCCCCCACCCCCCGGTCATGCCCCGTGTCTCCCTGCTGTTGCCCCCCACCCCCCGCTCATGCCCCGTGTCTCTCTCCAGTTACCCCCCACCCCCTCTCATGCCCCGTGTCTCCCTCGTTTCCCTCCACCCCCGCTCATGCCCCGTGTCTCCCTGCTGTTTCCCCCCAGCCCCCGGTCATGCCCCGTGTCTCCCTGCTGTTCCCCCCCCCTGCTCATGCCCCGTGTCTCCCTCGTGTTCCCCCCACCCCCGCTCATGCCCCGTGTCTCCCTGCTGTTGCCCCCACCCTCCGCTCATGCCCCGTGTCTCCCTGCTGTTGCCCCCCACCCCCGCTCATGCCCTGTGTCTCTCTCCTGTTACACCCCACCCCCGCTCATGCCCCGTGTCTCCCTCGTGTTCCCCCACCCCCCGCTCATGCCCCGTGTCTCCCTCCTGTTGCCCCCACCCCCTGCTCATGCCCTGTGTCTCTCTCCTGTTACCCCCCACTCATGCCCCGTGTCTCACTGCTGTTGCCCCCACCCCTGCCCCGTGCTCCTTTCATGCCCGTGTCTCCTTCCTGTTTCCCCCACCCCCTGCTCATGCCTCGTGTCTCTCTCCTGTTACCCCCACCCCCGTCTCATGTCCCGTGTCTCCCTGCTGTTGCCCCCCACCCCCCACTCATGCCCCGTGTCTCCCTGCTGTTGCCCCCCACCCCCCGCTCATGCCCCATGTCTCTCTCCTGTTACCCCCCACCCCCCGCTCATGCCCCGTGTCTCCCTCGTGTTCCCTCCCCCCCGCTCATGCCCCATGTCTCCCCTGCTGTGGCCCCCCACCCCCGCTCATGCCCCGTGTCTCCCTGCTGTTGCCCCCCACCCCCCGCTCATGCCCTGTGTCTTTCTCCTGTTGCCCCCCACCCCCGGCCATGCCCCGTGTCTCCCTGCTGTTGCCCCCTACCCCTCGGTCCTGCCCTATGTCTCCCTGCTGTTGCCCCCCACCCCCTGCTCATGCCCTGTGTCTCTCTCCTTTTGCCCCTCACCTGCCTCTCATGCCCCGTGTCTCCCTGCTGTTGCCCCCACCCCCCGCTCATGCCCTGTGTCTCTCTTCTGTTACCCCCCACCCCCGCTCATGCCGCGTGTCTCCCTCGTGTTCCCCCCCACCCCCGCTCATGCCCCATGTCTCCCTGCTGTTGCCCCCCACCCTCCACTCATGCCCTGTGTCTCCCTGCTGTTGGAACCCACCCCCTGCTCATGCCCCGTGTCTCTCTCCAGTTACCCCCCACCTCCCTCTCATCCCCCGTGTTTCTCTCCTGTTACCCCTACCCCCCTCTCATGCCCTGTGTCTCTCTCCTGTTGCCCCCCACCCCCTGGTCATGCCCCGTGTATCCTTGTCGTTTCCCCCAGCCCCTGCTCATGCTCGTGTCTCTTTCCTGTTACCCCCCACCCCGCTCATGCCCCGTGTCTCCCTGCTGTTGCCCCCCACACCCCGCTCATGCCGCGTGTCTCTCTCCTGTTACCCTCCACCCCCCTCTCATGCCCCATGTCTCCCTGCTGTTGCCCCCCACTGCCCGGTCATGCCCGTGTCTCCCTGCTGTTGCCCCCACCCCCTGCTCATGCCCCGAGTCTCCCTGCTGTTGCCCCCCAACCCCCGCTCATGCCCCATGTCTCTCTCCTGTTACCCCCACCCACCTCTCATGCCGCGTGTTTCCCTCGTGTTCCCCCACCCCCGCTCATGCCCCGTGTCTCCCTGCTGTTGCTCCCCACCCCCCTCTCATGCCCCTTGTCTCTCTCCTGTTACCCCTCACCCCCCTCTCATGCCCCGTGTCTCTCTCCTGTTGCCCCCCACCGCCCAGTCATGCCCCGTGTCTCCCTGCTGTTGCCCCCCACCCCCCGCTCATGCCCCGTGCCTCAAAGCGTATGTCTCACGACCTGATGTAGGAGCGTTGCTTCTAGCATCATCCGAGGAAAAAGAAGAGAGTGAAGCTCTTCCGGATCTCCTCAGAGGCTTACCTTTAGACCAACAAATTGAAGGAGTAAATCTCTCCTCCAATCTGACACCTGAGCAACAAGAAGAGTGCAAATCCATGTTGAATCAGTTTGCCTCCCTGTTCTCGCTTTCACCAGGCTTGACCCCTTGGGGCCAGCATGACATACTCACTGGTGACTGTCTGCCAGTCAAAAGCAGAGGATACAGAATGTCAGAAAACGTACGAACCCGCATCAAAGGTGAGGTCAGCAAGATGCTTGATCTCGGGGTAATAGAGCCCTCTACTAGTCCATGGTCTAGCCCAGTTGTGTTAGTACCAAAGGCCGGATCTAAAGAGCTTAGATTCTGCGTGGATTATAGAGCTCTTAATGCAGTCACCAAGACTGATGCCCACCCTTTGCCAAGAACAGATGAGTTGGTGGATAAACTTGGCGCCGCCAAGTTCCTCAGCACATTTGACTTGACCTCAGGCTATTGGCAAATAGCCCTGACAGACCATGCCAAGGAGAAAACTGCATTTTCTACCCTCGTTGGCTTATACCAGTTTAAGGTAATGCCTTTCGGATTGAAGAATGCACCTGCTACGTTTCAACGGATGGTAAACCAGGTTCTGAATGGGATGGAGGACTTCTGCATGGCATACTTGGATGACATCGCAGTGTTCAGCAATTCCTGGGAAGAACATGTAACCCACCTAAGAGATGTTTTGCAGGCTCTTGGACGAGCCAATCTGACCATAAAGGCGAGTAAATGCCAAATTGGACAGAGTAAGGTAGTCTATCTTGGACATGAGGTAGGAGGTGGAGAAATAAGGCCTTTGCTCAGTAAGATTGAAGCTGTGCAAAATTGGACAACACCTACTACTCAAACCCAAGTGAGAGCCTTCCTAGGCCTCACTGGGTACTACAGGAATTTCATAGAGAACTATGGGACCATAGCTTCTCCACTGAATGTCATCTCCTCGCCCAAATTTCCTAAAAAGGTTAAATGGAACGAGGAGTGCAATCAGGCTTTTGAAAACCTGAAAAAGGCTCTTTGCCAAGCCCCAGTACTCAGAGCTCCTGATTACCGCCAACACTTCATTGTGCAGACCGATGCTTCAAATGTAGGGATAGGTGCCGTACTCAGTCAACTGGATGGGAAAGGTAGGGAGCACCCCGTTTGCTTCATCAGCCGCAAGCTGAAGGATCCTGAAACAAGGTGGGCAACAATCGAAAGAGAGTGCTTTGCTATCGTGTGGGCTCTGAAGAAGTTTAGGCCGTACTTGTATGGTTCTACTTTTGTCATTCAGACTGACCACCAACCCTTGAGATGGTTAATGCAAATGAAAGGGGAAAACCCAAAACTATTGAGATGGTCGATCTGCCTGCAAGGGTTTGATTTCACCATTGAGCACAGGTCAGGATGTCACCACCAAAATGCTGATGGTCTCTCTAGGATGTATGTCATCGACTAGAGGTATGAGATTCATCCAGGAGTGGATTAAATCCTCCTGTCCCTTAGTCTGGGGGGGGGCGAGTGTTAGGGAGAATTCTCTGTTTAGGCTGAATTTCCTAACCTAGTGAGTCTCCCAGCAGCTTTGCTGGATTTCTGGAGTTTGTTTTTTCCATCCTGCCAAGAGTGAGACTCTTTTCCTCCCACTCTTGGACATGAATGTGTGTAATTCCTTTAAATGTCAATGTGTTCTATGGGCTACGGGGTCTTTTACTCCATAGGGTCTCATATGTTTTTCTATGTGTGTTACACCGCACCCTACGTGCCGTAACACTGGGGCGTCCTAGCGGACCTCCACCATAGACTCCATACCCAGGGACTGACTACTTTCTCCCCGGGCATGTAAAGTCACCATTGGCTTTACTAGACCTAAATTTACTAACAGAACTAGTACAAACCATCTTATTGTGGACGTGCTAGTAGGGGTAATTCGATTACTCCTGGGTCTGTTACTCGAGGGGGCACTGTCCCGTCCCCCCTCGTCGAGTTTTGGCTGGTGGCAGTGGAAACTACTTGTTATGTTCGACCCCGAACATAACCCTATGGGATTCGTCCCATTGTTGGAGATTGATACTTTTCCTCGTTAATCTCTAACGTACCACCGGTCTACTTATCTTAAATAAGTTTATCGGATGGTATTTTCTACCAGAACTCGGTTTTTAAAATGGCGTCTGTGTTCGTCTCTGTGACTCCTAAACCAAAGGTTGAGCCCTTTGTTCCACTTTTGGCGGGCCTCTGTACAGAGACCCTCCAAAGTGGTGCCATTCTGTCTGGGTTACCACAGGGGTGTGGGAGGGGGTTTAGGCACCCTGGACTGAGTTGCCTTGCCAACTCCGGTCGCACTCTGGAGTGATTGGCCCAAGTGGTGAGCCTCCCCGCTCACCACTTAGCAAGTGTTGATTGACAGCTAGGCTGAATGAATGGGGGTTTTCTGCATAAAAGCAGGGCTTTTGGGACTGGATCTTCAGAAGTCGCCACAGGACCTAAGAATCCGACGAGGGTAACGCTGAGCCGACCTGCAACGACGACACCTCTGGTGGAGCCCTGCTGAACCGACTCACCACTTCCCGACCACAGAGGAGATCTCCCTGCCGGAGAGTCTCTTCCCCTGACTGGTGGGAACAACCAGTCCCCTTTGCTTTTTCTTCGCCTCAGGACGCGGTGGTCGAATTGCCCGTGCAGAGCACCCCGGCAACTGGATAGCCACTACCCCTGTACCGCGACCAAAAGGTGGTGCCTTGTGACGGAGCACACCGCTGCTGGTCTCTTCCATGGTGGTGCACCGGACTTCACTTTTTTTTTGACGACGAGATCATCTCTACTCTTGGCAAAGACCCGACGTGCATCCACCACCAGGAACAACTGCCCCCGCCGGAGCTGTCTCTCCACAAACAAGGTACCGTGTCCGCCTGGCTTCCCTTTCGATCGGTTCGAGTGAGGTGTCTTAATCCTCGCCTTTCCGTAGGGTCGCCTCCAAGCTTTCTCTAGCGTGTTGTTTTCTCTAGCGTGTTGTTCTGAACTGGTTCAATCTGCCGATAACAATTTGCTACAAAGACTCGAACGCATTTCCACTAGAGACTTTTTGGGAGTAATTGTAATTGAAGTGTTTGCCGTGATAGTGCCATAGTGTTTTCTATAGATGTTCCGTTATAAATAAATACCTTAATATCTTTACACTGAAGCCTTGTTGCGTGTTTGCTTGTCTTACTGTGAAGAATTGTCCTATATTGTATACTCCACATACTGCTTAACTCTTCTTGAGAGAAGTCTGACTGCTCAGCCACAGCTACCAAGTGAATCTGTGTGGTGCAGACTGCTACCAAGTGGGTTTACTGCCAAACACCTGTAGTCCTAAATCTTTTGCATTGGTCCCAGAGGGAACTGCACAGGTTTCCGCCTAACACCCGTGTATCTCTCCTGTTACCCCCCACCCACCTCTCATGCCCCGTGTCTCCCTCATGTTCCCCCCACCCCCGCTCATGCCCCGTGTCTCCCTGCTGTTGCCCCCCACTCCCCTCTCGTGCCCCTTGTCTCTCTCCTGTTACCCCCACCCCTCTCTCATGCCCCGTGTCTCTCTCCTGTTGCCCCCCACCCCCGCTCATGCCCCGTGTCTCTCTCCTGTTTCCCCCACCCCCGCTCATGCCCCGTGTCTCTCTCCTGTTACCCCCCACCCCCTCTCATGCCCCGTGTCTCCCTGCTGTCACCCCCCACCCTCTGCTCATGCCCTGTGTCTCCCTGCTGTTGCCCACCCACCCCCCGCTCATGCCCCGTGTCTCTCTCCTGTTACCCCCCTCTCTCCTGTTGCCCCCCTCTCTCCTGTTGCCCCCACCCCCCGGTCATGCCCCGTGTCTCCCTGCTGTTGCCCCCCACCCCGCTCATGCCCCGTGTCTCTCTCCTGGTACCCCCCACCCCCCGCTCATGCCCCGTGTCTCTCTCCTGTTGCCCCCCGCTCATGCCCCGTGTCTCCCTGATGTTGCCCCTCACCCCCCGCTCATGCCCCGTTTCTCCCTGCTGTTGACCCCCACCCCCCGCTCATGCCCCGTGTCTCTCTCCTGTTACCCCCAGCCCGCGCTCATGCCCCGTCTCTCTCTCCTGATGCCCCCCACCCCCTGCTCATGCCCTGTGTCTCTCTCCTGTTACCCCCCCACCCCCCTCTCATGCCCCGTGTCTCTTTCCTGTTACCCCCCACCCCCTCTCATGCCCTGTGTCTCACTCCTGTTGCCCCCCCACCCCCCGGTCATGCCCCATGTCTCCCTGCTTTTGCTCCCCACCCCCCCGCTCATGCCCCGTATCTCTCTCCTGTTACCCCCCACCCCCTGCTAATTCCCCCGTGTCTCCCTGCTGTTGCCCCCCACCCCCGGTCATGCCCCGTGTCTCCCTGCTGTTGCTTCCCACCCCCCGCTCATGCCCCGTGTCTCCCTGCTGTTGCCCCTAACCCCCCGCTCATGCACTGTGTCTCTCTCCTGTTACCCCCACCCCTCTCTCATGCCCTGTGTCTCCCTCGTGTTCCTCCCACCCCCCGCTCATGCCCCATGTCTCCCTGCTGTTGCTCCCCCACCCCCCTGTCATGCCCCGTGTCTCTCTCCTGTTACACCCACCCCCTCTCATGCCCCGTGTCTGTCCCTATCCTGTTGCCCCCCACTCCCGGTCATGCCCCGTGTCTCCCTGCTGTTGCCCCCACCCCCCGCTCATGCCCCCTGTCTCTCTCCTGTTGCCCCCCACCCCCCGGTCATGCCCCGTGTCTCCCTGCTGTTGCCCCCCACCCCCCACTCATGCCCTGTGTCTCTCCCCTGTTCCCCCCACACCCCGGTCATGCCCTGTGTCTCCCTGCTGTTGCCCCCCACCCCCCGCTCATGCCCCGTGTCTCTCTCCTGTTACTCCCCACCCCCCGCTCATGCCCCGTGTCTCTGTCCTGTTGCCCCCCACCCCCGCTCATGCCCTGTGTTTCTCTCCTGTTACCCCCACCCCCCGCTCATGCCCCGTGTCTCTCTCCTGTTGCCCCCAACCCCGCTCATGCCCCGTGTCTCTCTCCTGTTACCCCCACCCTCCTCTCATGCCCCGTGTCTCCCTGCTGTTGCCCCCCACCCTCCACTCATGCCCCGTGTCTCCCTGCTGTGCCCCCCACCCCCGCTCATGCCCCGTGTCTCTCTCCTGTTATCCCCCACCCCCCTCTCATGCCCCGTGTCTCTCTCCTGTTACCCCCCACCCCCCTCTCATGACCCGTGTCTCTCTCCTGTTGCCCCCCACCCCGGTAATGCCCCGTGTCTCCATGCTGTTGCCCCCCACCCCCCGCTCATGCCCCGTGTCTCTCCCCTGTTACCACCCACCCCCCGCTCATGCCCCGTGCCTCCCTGCTGTTGCTTCCCACCCCCCAGTCATGCCCCATGTCTCCCTGCTGTTGCCCTCCACCCCCCGCTCATGCCCCGTGTCTCTCTTCTGTTACCCCCCACCCCCCTCTCATGCCCCGTGTCTCCCTTGTGTTCCCCCCACCCCCCGCTCATGCCCTGTGTCTCTGTGCTGTTGCCCCCCACTCCCCTCTCATGCCCCGTGTCTCTCTCCTGTTACCCCCCACCCCCTCTCATGCAACGTGTCTCTCTCCTGTTGCCCCCCACCCCTAGTCATGCCCTGTGTCTCCCTGCTGGTGCCCCCTACCCCCCGGTCATGCCCTGTGTCTCTCTCCTGTTACCCCCCACCCACCCGTCATGCCCCGTGTCTCCCTTCTATTGCCCCCCACCCCCCGCTCATGCCACATGTATCTCTCCTGTTACCCCCCACTCCCCTCTCATGCCCTGTGTCTCCCTCCTGTTGCCCCCCACCCCCCGCTCATGCCCCGTGTCTCTCTTCTGTTACCCCCCACCCCCCGGTCATGCCCCGTGTCTCCCTGATGTTGCCCCCCACCCCCCGCTCATGCTCCGTGTCTCTCTCCTGTTGCCCCCCACCCCCCGGTCATGCTCCGTGTCTCTCTCCTGTTGCCCCCCCACTCCCGGTCATGCCCCGTGTTTCCCTGCTGTTGCCTCCCCCCTCGGTCATGCCCCGTGTCTCCCTGCTGTTGCCTCCCACCCCCGCTCATGCCCGTGTCTCTCTCCTTTTGCCCCCCACCCGCCGCTCATGCCCTGTGACTCCCTGCTGTTGTCCCCACCCCCCGCTCATGCCCTGTGTCTCTCTTCTGTTACCCCCCACCCCCCGCTCAAGCCCCGTGTCTCCCTCGTGTTCCCCCCACCCCCCCTCATGCCCCGTGTCTCCCTGCTGTTGCCACCCACCTTCAGCTCATGCCCCGTGTCTCGCTGCTGTTGCCCCCCACCCCCCACTCATGCCCTGTGTCTTTCTCCTGTTATCCCCCCACCCCCTCTCATGCCCCGTGTCTCTCTCCTGTTACCCCCACCCCCTCTCATGCCCCGTGTCTCTCTCCTGTTGCCTCCCACCCCCTGGTCATGCCCCGTGTCTCCTTGCTGTTGCCCCCACCCCCCGCTCATGCCCCGTGTCTCTCTCCTGTTACCCCCACCCCCCGCTCATGCCCCGTGTCTCTCTCCTGGTACCCCCCACCCCCCGCTCATGCCCCGTGTCTCTCTCCTGTTCCCCCCTGCTCATGCCCCGTGTCTCCCTGCTGTTGCCCCTCACCCCCGCTCATGCCACGTGTCTCCCTGCTGTTGCCCCCCACCCACCACTCATGCCCCGTGTCTCTTTCCTGTTACCCCCCACCGCCCGCTCATGCCCCGTGTCTCTCTCCTGTTGCCCCCCACCCCCCACTCATGCCCCGTGTCTCTCTCCTGTTACCCCCCACTCCCCACTCATGCCCCGTGTCTCTTTCCTGTTGCGCCACCCCCCGCTCATGCCCCGTGTCTCTCTCCTGTTACCCCCACACCCCTTCCTGCCCCTCGTCTCCCTGCTGTTGCCCCCCACCCTCCGCTCATGCCTCGTGTCTCCCTGCTGTTGCCCCCCACACCCCGCTCATGCCCTGTGTCTCTCTCCTGTTACCCCCCCAACACCCTCTCATGCCCCGTGTCTCTCTCCTGTTGCCCCCACCCCCAATCATGACCCGTGTCTCCCTGCTGTTGCCCCCCACCCCCTGCTCATGCCCCGTGTCTCTCCCCTGTTCCCCCACCCCCCGGTCATGCCCCGTGTCTCCCTGCTGTTGCCCCTCAACCCCAGCTCATGCCCCGTGTCTCCCTGCTGTTGCCCCCCACTCATGCCCCGTGTCTCTCTCCTGTTACTCCCCACCCCCGCTCATGCCCCGTGTCTCTCTCCTGTTGCCCCCCACCCCCGCTCATGCCCCGTGTCTCTCACCTGTTACCCCCACCCCCCGCTCATGCTCCGTGTCTCTCTCCTGTTGCCCCCCACCCCCGGTCATGCCCCGTGTCTCTCTCCTGTTACCCCCCACCCCCGGTCATGCCTCGTGTCTCCCTGCTGTTGCCCCCCACCCCCCGCTCATGCCCTGTGTCTCTCTTCTGTTCCCCCCACCCCCCTCTTATGCCTCGTGTCTCTCCTGTTACCCCCCACCCCCCGCCTCATGCCCCGTGTCTCCCTGCTGTTGCCCCCCAACCCCCGCTCATGCCCCGTGTCTTCCTCGTGTTCCCTCCCCCCCCGCTCATGCCCCGTGTCTCCCTGCTGTTGCCCCCACCCCCCGCTCAAGCCCCGTGTCTCCTTCCTGTTGCCCCCCACCCCCCGCTCATGCCCCGTGTCTCTCTCCTGTTACCCCCCGCTCATGCCGCGTGTCTCCCTGCTGTTGCCCCCCACCCCTCACTCATGCCCCGTGTCTCCCTGCTGTTGCCCCCCGCTCATGCCCTGTGTCTCTCTCCTGTTACCCCCACCCCCCGCTCATGCCCCGTGTCTCCTTCGTGTTCCCCTCAACCCCCGCTCATGCCCCGTGTCTCGCTGCTGTAGCCCCCCACCCCCGCTCATGCCCTGTGTCTCCCTGCTGTTGCCCCCCACCCCCCGCTCATGCCCTATGTCTCTCTCCTGTTGCCCCCCACCCCCGGTCATGCCCCGTGTCTCCCTGCTGTTGCCTCCCACCCCTCGGTCAAGCCCCGTGTCTCCCTGCTCTTACCCCCCACCCCCCGCTCATGCCCAGTGTCTCTCTCCTTTTGACCCCCACCCGCCGCTCATGCCCTGTGTCTCCCTGCTGTTGCCCCCACCCCCGCTCATGCCCTGTGTCTCTCTTCTGTTACCCCCCACCCCCCGCTCAAGCCCCGTTTCTCCCTCGTGTTCCCCCAACCCCCGCTCATGCCCCGTGTCTCCCTGCTGTTGCCCCCCCACCCCCCGCTCATGCCCTGTGTCTCTCTCTTGTTGCCCCCCACTCCCCTCTCATGCCCTGTGTCTCTCTCCTGTTACCCCCCACCCCCATCTCATGCCCCGTGTCTCTCTCCTGTTGCCCCCCACCCCCAGTCATGCCCTGTGTCTCCCTGCTGGTGCCCCCCACCCCCGGTCATGCCCTGTGTCTCTCTCCTGTTACCCCCCACCCCCCGGTCATGCCCCGTGCCTCCCTTCTGCTGCCCCCCACCCCCCACTCATGCCCCATGTCTCTCTCTTGTTACCCCCCCCTCTCATGCCCCGTGTCTCTCTCCTGTTGCCCCGCACCACCCGGTCATGCCCATGTCTCCCTGCTGTTGCCCCCCACCTCCCGCTCATGCCCGTGTCTCTCTCCTGTTACCCCCCACCCCCCGGTCATGCCCCGTGTCTCCCTGCTGTTGCCCCCCACCCCCCGCTCATGCCCTTGTCTGTCTCCTGTTCCCCCAGCCCCCGCTCATGCCTCGTGTCTCCCCTGTTCCCCCCACCCCCCACTCATGCCCCGTGTCTCCCTGCTGTTGCCCCCCACCTGCCGCTCATGCCTTGTGTCCCTCTCCTGTTACCCCCACCCCCCTCCCATGCCCTGTGTCTCCCTGCTGTTGCCCCCCACCCCCTGCCCATGCTCCGTGTCTCTCTCCTGTTGCCCCCCACCCCTGGTCATGCCCCGTGTCTCTCTCCTGTTGCCCCCCACCCCCGCTCATGTACTGTGTCTCTCTTCTGTTCCCCCCACCCCCTCTTATGCCTCGTGTCTCTCTACTGTTACCCCCACCCCCCGGTCATGCCCCGTGTCTCCCTCGTGTTCACCCACCCCCCGCTCATGCCCTGTGTCTCCCTCCTGTTGCCCCCACCCCCCGCTCATGCCCTGTGTCTCTCTCTTGTTACCCCCACCCCCTGCTCATGCCCCATGTCTCCCTGCTGTTGCCCCCACCCCCCGTTCATGCCACGTGTCTCTCTCCTGTTACCCCCCGCTCATGCTGCGTGTCTCCCTGCTGTTGCCCCCCACCCCTCACTCATGCCCCGTGTCTCCCTGCTGTTGCCCCCCACTCATGCCCTGTGTCTCTCTCCTGTTACCCCCCACCCCCCGCTCATGCCCCGTGTCTCCTTCGTGTTCCCCCCAAACCCGCTCATGCCCCGTGTCTCCCTGCTGTAGCCCCCCACCTCCCGCTCATGCCCTGTGTCTCCCTGCTGTTGCCCCCCACCCCCCGCTCATGCCCCGTGTCTCTCTCCTGTTGCCCCCCACCCCCGGTCATGCCCCGTATCTCCCTGCTGTTGCCTCCCACCCCTCTGTCATGCCCCGTGTCTCCCTGCTGTTACCCCCCACCCCCTGCTCATGCCCCGTGTCTCTCTCCTTTTGCCCCCCACCCGCCGCTCATGCCCTGTGTCTCCCTGCTGTTGCCCCCACCCCCCCGCTCATGCCCTGTGTCTCTCTTCTGTTACCCCCCACCCAGCGCTCAAGCCCCGTGTCTCCCTCTTGTTCCCCCAACCCCCGCTCATGCCCCGTGTCTCCCTGCTGTTGCCCCCCACCCTCCGCTCATGCCCCGTGTCTCCCTACTGTTGCCCCCCACCCCCCACTCATGTCCCGTGTCTCTCTCCTGATATCCCCCCACCCCCCTCTCATGCCCCGTGTCTCTCTCCTGTTACCCCCACCCCCTCTCATGCCCCGTGTATCTCTCCTGTTGCCCCCCACCCCCGGTCATGCCCCGTGTCTCCTTGCTGTTGCCCCCCACCCCCGCTCATGCCCCGTGTCTCTCTCCTGTTACCCCCCCACCCCCCGCTCATGCCCCGTGTCTCTCTCCTGGTACCCCCCACCCCCTGCTCATGCCCCGTGTCTCTCTCCTGTTTCCCCCCGCTCATGCCCCGTGTCTCCCTGCTGTTGCCCCTCACCCCCGCTCATGCCACGTGTCTCCCTGCTGTTGCCCCCCACCCACTGCTCATGCCCGTGTCTCTCTCCTGTTACCCCCCGCTCTTGCCCCGTGTCTCCCTGCTGTTGCCCCCCACCCCCCGCTCATGCACCGTGTCTCTCTCCTGTTACCCCCACCCCCTCCACCCCCCTCTCATGCCCCGTGTCTCCCTGCTGTTGCCCCCCACCCCGCCATCATGCCCCGTGTCTCTCTCCTGTTGACCGCCACCCCCCGGTCATGCCCCGTGTCTCCCTGCTGTTGCCCCCCACCCCCTGCTCATGCTCCGTGTCTCTCGCCTGTTCCCCCACCCCCCGGTCATGCCCCGTGTCTCCCTGCTGTTGCCCCTCAACACCCACTCATGCCCCGTGTCTCCCTGCTGTTACCCCCCACCCCCCGCTCATGCCCCGTCTCTCTCTCCTGTTACTCCCCACCCCCCGCTCATGCCACGTGTCTCTCTCCTGTTGCCCCCCACACCCCCGCTCATGCCCCGTGTCTCTCTCCTGGTACCCCCCACCCCCCGCTCATGCCCCGTGTCTCTCTCCTGTTTCCCCCGCTCATGCCTCATGCCCCGTGTCTCCCTACTGTTGCCCCTCACCCCCGCTCATGCCACGTGTCTCCCTGCTGTTGCCCCCCACCCACTGGCTCATGCCCCGTGTCTCTCTCCCTGTTACCCCCCACCCCCCGCTCATGCCCCGTGTCTCTCTCCTGTTGCCCCCCACCCCCCACTCATGCCCCGTGTCTCTCTCCTGTTACCCCCCACCCCACTCATGCCCCGTGTCTCTCTCCTGTTGCCCCACCCCCCGCTCATGCCCCGTGTCTCTCTCCTGTTACCCCCACACCCCTTCATGCCCCTCATCTCCCTGCTGTTGCCCCCCACCCTCTGCTCATGCCTCGTGTCTCCTGCTGTTGCCCCCCACATCCCGCTCATTCCCTGTGTCTCTCTCCTGTTACCCCCCCAACCCCTCTCATGCCCCGTGTCTCTCTCCTGTTGACCCCCACCACCCGGTCATGCCCCGTGTCTCCCTGCTGTTGCCCCTCACCCCCGCTCATTCCCTGTGTGTCTCTCCTGTTGCCCCCCACCCCCGGTCATGCCCCGTGTCTCCCTGCTGTTGCCCCCCCACCCCCCGCTCTTGCCCTGTGTCTCCCTGCTGTTGCCCCCCACCCCCCGCTCACGCACCGTGTCTCTATCCTGTTACCCCCACCCCCTCCACCCCCTCTCATGCCCCGTGTCTCCCTGCTGTTGCCCCCACCCCGCCATCATGCCCCGTGTCTCTCTCCTGTTGACCGCCACCCCCGGTCATGCCCCGTGTCTCCCTGCTGTTGCCCCCCACCCCCTGTTCATGCTCCGTGTCTCTCGCCTGTTCCCCCCACCCCCAGTCATGCCCCGTGTCTCCCTGCTGTTGCCCCTCAACCCCCGCTCATGCCCCGTGTCTCTCTCCTGTTACTCCCCACCCCCCGCTCATGCCACGTGTCTCTCTCCTGTTGCCCCTCACCCCCCGCTCATGCCCCATGTCTCTTTCCTGTTACCCCCCACCCCCTGCTCATGCCCCGTGTCTCTCTCCTGCTGCCCCCACCCATGCTCATGCCCCGTGTCTCTCTCCTGTTACCCCCACCCCCCGCTCATGCCCCGTGTCTCTCTCCTGTTACCCCCACCCCCTGCTCATGCCCCGTGTCTCTCTCCTGTTACCCCAACCCCCTCTCATGCCCCGTGTCTCTCTCCTGTTACCCCCACCCCCCTCTCATGCCCCGTGTCTCTCTCCTGTTACCCCCAACCCCCTCTCATGCCCCGTGTCTCCCTCGTGTTCCCCCCACCCCCTGCTCATGCCCCGTGTCTCCCTGCTGTTGCCCCCACCCCCCGCTCATGCCCCGTGTCTCTCTCCTGTTACCCCCAACCCCCTCTCATGCCCCGTGTCTCTCTCCTGTTACCCCCCACCCCCTCTCATGCCCCGTGTCTCTCTCCTGTTACCCCCAACCCCCTCTCATGCCCCGTGTCTCCCTCGTGTTCCCCCCACCCCCGCTCATGCCCCGTGTCTCCATGCTGTTTCCCCCCCACTCCCCTCTCATGCCCCATGCCTGTGTCTCTCTCCTGTTACCCACACCCCCCTCTCATGTCCCGTGTCTCTCTACTGTTGCCCCCCACCCCCGGTCCTGCCCTGTATCTCCCTGCTGTTGCCCCCACCCCCCGGTCATGCCTGGTGTCTCTCTCCTGTTACCCCCCACCCCCCGGTCATGCCCCATGTCTCCCTGCTGTTGCCCCCCACCCTCCGCTCATGCCCCCGTGTCTCTCTCTTGTTACCCCCCAGCCCCCTCTCATGCCCCGTGTCTCTCTCCTGTTGCCCCCCACCACCCGGTCATGCCCCGTGTCTCCTGCTGTTGCCCCCCACCACCCGCTCATGCCACGTGTCTCTCTCCTGTTACCCCCCACCCCCGGTCATGCCCCATGTCTCCCTGCTGTTGCACCCCAACCCCCGCTCATGCACGTGTCTCTCTCCTGTTCCTCCAGCCGCCGCTCATGCCTCGTGTCTCCCCTGTTCCCCCCACCCCCAACTCATGCCCCGTGTCTCCCTGCTGTTGCCCCCACCCTCTGCTCATGCCCGTGTCCCTCTCCTGTTACCCCCCACCACCTCTCATGCCCCGTGTCTCCCTGCTGTTGCCCCCCACCCCGCTCAAGCCCCGTGTCTCCTTCCTGTTGCCCCCCACCCCCCGCTCATGCCCCGTGTCTCCCTGCTGTTGCCCCCCACCCTCCGCTCATGCCCTGTGCCTCCCTGCTGTTGCCCCCCACCCCCCGCTCATGCCCCGTGTCTCTCTCCTGTTACCCCCACCCCCCGGTCATGCCCCGTGTCTCCCTCGTGTTCCCACACCCCCCGCTCATGCCCTGTGTCTCCCTCCTGTTGCCCCCACCCCCCGCTCATGCCCTGTGTCTCTCTCTTGTTACCCCCCACCCCCTGCTCATGCCCCATGTCTCCCTGCTGTTGCCCCCACCCCCCGTTCATGCCACGTGTCTCTCTCCTGTTACCCCCCGCTCATGCCGCGTGTCTCCCTGCTGTTGCCCCCCACCCCTCACTCATGCCCCGTGTCTCCCTGCTGTTGCCCCCCCACTCATGCCCTGTGTCTCTCTCCTGTTACCCCCCACCCCCCGCTCATGCCCCGTGTCTCCTTCGTGTTCCCCCCAACCCCCGCTCATGCCCCGTGTCTCCCTGCTGTAGCCCCCACCTCCCGCTCATGCCCTGTGTCTCCCTGCTGTTGCCCCCCACCCCCCGCTCATGCCCCGTGTCTCTCTCCTGTTGCCCCCCACCCCCGGTCATGCCCCGTGTCTCCCTGCTGTTGCCTCCCACCCTCGGTCATGCCCCGTGTCTCCCTGCTCATGCCCCGTGTCTCTCTCCATTTGCCCCCCACCCGCCCGCTCATGCCCTGTGTCTCCCTGCTGTAGCCCCCACCCCCCGCTCATGCCCTGTGTCTCTCTTCTGTTACCCCCCACCCAGCGCTCAAGCTCCGTGTCTCCCTCGTGTTCCCCAACCCCCGCTCATGCCCCGTGTCTCCCTGCTGTTGCCCCCCACCCTCCGCTCATGCCCCGTGTCTCCCTACTGTTGCCCCCCACTCATGTCCCGTGTCTCTCTCCTGATATCCCCCACCCCCCTCTCATGCCCCGTGTCTCTCTCCTGTTACCCCCACCCCCTCTCATGCCCCGTGTATCTCTCCTGTTGCCCCCCACCCCCGGTCATGCCCTGTGTCTCCTTGCTGTTGCCTCCCACCCCCGCTCATGCCCCGTGTCTCTCTCCTGTTACCCCCCCACCCCCGCTCATGCCCCGTGTCTCTCTCCTGGTACCCCCCACCCCGCGCTCATGCCCCAGGTCTCCCTGCTGTTGCCCCTCACCCCCGCTCATGCCACGTGTCTCCCTGCTGTTGCCCCCACCCACTGCTCATGCCCCGTGTCTCTCTCCTGTTACCACCCACCCCCCGCTCTTGCCCCGTGTCTCCCTGCTGTTGCCCCCCACCCCCCGCTCATGCACCGTGTCTCTCTCCTGTTACCCCCACCCCCTCCACCCCCCTCTCATGCCCCGTGTCTCCCTGCTGTTGCCCCCCACCCCCTGCTCATGCTCCGTGTCTCTCGCCTGTTCCCCCCACCCCCCGGTCATGCCCCGTGTCTCCCTGCTGTTGCCCCTCAACACCCACTCATGCCCCGTGTCTCCCTGCTGTTGCCCCCCACCCCCCGCTCATGCCCCGTCTCTCTCTCCTGTTACTCCCCACCCCCGCTCATGCCACGTGTCTCTCTCCTGTTGCCCCCCACCCCCCCGCTCATGCCCCGTGTCTCTCTCCTGGTACCCCCCACCCCCCGCTCATGCCCCGTGTCTCTCTCCTGTTTCCCCCGCTCATGCCCCGTGTCTCCCTACTGTTGCCCCTCACCCCCGCTCATGCCACGTGTCTCTCTCCTGTTACCCCCCACCCCCGCTCATGCCCCGTGTCTCTCTCCTGTTGCCCCCCACCCCCCACTCATGCCCCGTGTCTCTCTCCTGTTACCCCCACACCCCTTCATGCCCCTCGTCTCCCTGCTGTTGCCCCCCACCCTCCGCTCATGCCCCGTGTCTCTCTCCTGTTTCCCCCGCTCATGCCCCGTGTCTCCCTGCTGTTGCCCCCCACCCAATGCTCATGCCCCGTGTCTCTCTCCTGTTGCCCCCCACCCCCCACTCATGCCCCGTGTCTCTCTCCTGTTACCCCCCACCCCCCACTCATGCCCCGTGTCTCTCTCCTGTTGCCCCACCCCCCGCTCATACCCCATGTCTCTCTCCTGTTACCCCCACACCCCTTCATGCCCCTTGTCTCCCTGCTGTTGCCCCCCACCCTCCGCTCATGCCTCGTGTCTCCCTGCTGTTGCCCCCCACACCCGCTCATTCCCTGTGTCTCTCTCCTGTTACCCCCCCAACCCCTCTCATGCCCCGTGTCTCTCTCCTGTTGCCCCCCCCCACCCGGTCATGCCCCGTGTCTCCCTGCTGTTGCCCCTCACCCCCGCTCATTCCCTGTGTCTCTCTCCTGTTGCCCCCCACCCCCGGTCATGCCCCGTGTCTCCCTGCTGTTGCCCCCCCACCCCCCGCTCTTGCCCCGTGTCTCCCTGCTGTTGCCCCCCACCCCCGCTCATGCACCGTGTCTCTATCCTGTTACCCCCACCCCCTCCACCCCCCTCTCATGCCCCGTGTCTCCCTGCTGTTGCCCCCACCCCGCCATCATGCCCCGTGTCTCTCTCCTGTTGACCGCCACCCCCCGGTCATGCCCCGTGTCTCCCTGCTGTTGCCCCCCACCCCTGTTCATGCTCCGTGTCTCTCGCCTGTTCCCCCACCCCCAGTCATGCCCCGTGTCTCCCTGCTGTTGCCCCTCAACCCCCGCTCATGCCCCGTGTCTCTCTCCTGTTACTCCCCACCCCCCGCTCATGCCACGTGTCTCTCTCCTGTTGCCCCTCACCCCCGCTCATGCCCCATGTCTCTTTCCTGTTACCCCCCCACCCCCTTGATCATGCCCCGTGTCTCTCTCCTGCTGCCCCCACCCATGCTCATGCCCCGTGTCTCTCTCCTGTTACCCCACCCCCCGCTCATGCCCCGTGTCTCTCTCCTGTTACCCCCACCCCCCGCTCATGCCCCGTGTCTCTTTCCTGTTACCCCCAACCCCCTCTCATGCCCCGTGTCTCTCTCCTGTTACCCCCACCCCCCTCTCATGCCCCGTGTCTCTCTCCTGTTACCCCCAACCCCCTCTCATGCCCCGTGTCTCCCTCGTGTTCCCCCCACCCCCGCTCATGCCCCGTGTCTCCCTGCTGTTGCCCCCACCCCCCGCTCATGCCCCGTGTCTCTCTCCTGTTACCCCCAACCCCCTCTCATGCCCCGTGTCTCTCTCCTGTTACCCCCCACCCCCTCTCATGCCCCGTGTCTCTCTCCTGTTACCCCCAACCCCCTCTCATGCCCCGTGTCTCCCTCGTGTTCCCCCCACCCCCGCTCTTGCCCCGTGTCTCCCTGCTGTTTCCCCCCACTCCCCTCTCATGCCCCATGCCTGTGTCTCTCTCCTGTTACCCACACCCCCCTCTCATGTCCCGTGTCTCTCTCCTGTTGCCCCCACCCCCGGTCCTGCCCTGTGTCTCCCTGCTGTTGCCCCCCACCCCCCGGTCATGCCTGGTGTCTCTCTCCTGTTACCCCCCACCCCCCGGTCATGCCCCGTGTCTCCCTGCTGTGTCCCCCCACCCTCCGCTCATGCCCCGTGTCTCTCTCTTGTTACCCCCCACCCCCCTCTCTTGCCCCGTGTCTCTCTCCTGTTGCCCCCCACCACCCGGTCATGCCCCGTGTCTCCCTGCTGTTGCCCCCCACCACCCGCTCATGCCCCGTGTCTCTCTCCTGTTACCCCCCACCCCCCGGTCATGCCCCGTGTCTCCCTGCTGTTGCAACCCAACCCCCGCTCATGCACGTGTCTCTCTCCTGTTCCCCCAGCCCCCGCTCATGCCTCGTGTCTCCCCTGTTCCCCCCCACCCCCAGCTCATGCCCCGTGTCTCCCCTGCTGTTGCCCCCACCCTCTGCTCATGCCCCGTGTCCCTCTCCTGTTACCCCCCACCACCTCTCATGCCCCGTGTCTCCCTGCTGTTGCCCCCCACCCCCGCTCAAGCCCCGTGTCTCCTTCCTGTTGCCCCCCAACCCCCACTCATGCCCTGTGTCTCTCTCCTGTTACACCCCACCCCCGCTCATGCCCTGTGTCTCACTGCTGTTGCCCCCCACCCCAACTCATGCCCCGTGTCTCCTGCTGTTGCCCCCCACCCCCGCTCATGCCAAGTGTCTCTCTCCTGTTACCCCCCACCCCCGCTCCTGCCCCGTGTCTCCCTCGTGTTCCCCCAACCCCCGCTCATGCCCCGTGTCTCCCTGCTGTAGCCCCCACCCCCTGCTCATGCCCCGTGTCTCTCTCCTGTTACCCCCCGCTCATGCCCCGTGTCTCCCTGCTGTTGCCCCCACCCCTCTCTCATGCCCTGTGTCTCCCTGCTGTTGCCCCCCACTCCCCGCTCATACCCTGTGTCTCTCTCCTGTTACCCCCCACCCCCCGCTCATGCCCCGTGTCTCCCTCGTGTTCCCCCCAAACCCCGCTCATGCATCGTGTCTCCCTGCTGTAGCCCCCCACCCCCCACTCATGCCCGTGTCTCCCTGCTGTTGCCCCCCACCCCCCGCTCATGCCCCGTGTCTCTCTCCTGTTGCCCCCCACCCCCGGTCATGCCCCGTGTCTCCCTGCTGTTGCCCCCCACCCCCCGCTCATGCGCCGTGTCTCTCTCCTTTTGCTCCCCACCCGCCGCTCATGCCCTGTGTCTCACTCATGTTGCCCCCACCCCCCGCTCATGCCCTGCGTCTCTCTTCTGTTATCCCCCACCCCCCGCTCAAGCCCCGTGTCTCCCTCGTGTTCCCCCCACCCCCGCTCATGCCCCGTTTCTCCCTGCTGTTGCCCCCCACCCTCCGCTCATGCCCCATGTCTCCCTGCTGTTGCCCCCACCACCCGCTCATGCCCCGTGTCTCTCTCCTGTTACCCCCCAGCCCCCAGTCATGCCCCGTGTCTCCCTGCTGTTGCACCCCAACCCCCGCTCATGCACGTGTCTCTCTCCTGTTCCCCCAGCCCCCGCTCATGCCTCATGTCTCCCCTGTTCCCCCCCACCCCCAGCTCATGCCCCGTGTCTCCCTGCTGTTGCCCCACCCTCTGCTCATGCCCCGTGTCCCTCTCCTGTTACCCCCCACCACCTCTCATGCCCCGTGTCTCCCTGCTGTTGCCCCCACCCTCTGCTCATGCCCCGTGTCTCCCTGCTGTTGCCCTCCACCCCCCGGTCATGCCCCGTGTCTCCCTGCTGTTGCAACCCAACCCCCGCTCATGCACGTGTCTCTCTCCTGTTCCCCCAGCCCCGCTCATGCCTCGTGTCTCCCCTGTTCCCCCCCACCCCCAGCTCATGCCCCCGTGTCTCCCTGCTGTTGCCCCCACCCTCTGCTCATGCCCCGTGTCCCTCTCCTGTTACCCCCCACCACCTCTCATGCCCCGTGTCTCCCTCGTGTTCCCCCCAAACCCCGCTCATGCATCGTGTCTCCCTGCTGTAGCCCCCCACCCCCCACTCATGCCCGTGTCTCCCTGCTGTTGCCCCCCACCCCCCGCTCATGCCCCGTGTCTCTCTCCTGTTGCCCCCCACCCCCGGTCATGCCCCGTGTCTCCCTGTTGTTGCCCCCCACCCCCCGCTCATGCGCCGTGTCTCTCTCCTTTTGCTCCCCACCCGCCGCTCATGCCCTGTGTCTCACTCATGTTGCCCCCACCCCCCGCTCATGCCCTGCGTCTCTCTTCTGTTATCCCCCACCCCCCGCTCAAGCCCCGTGTCTCCCTCGTGTTCCCCCCACCCCCGCTCATGCCCCGTTTCTCCCTGCTGTTGCCCCCCACCCTCCGCTCATGCCCCATGTCTCCCTGCTGTTGCCCCCCACCACCCGCTCATGCCCCGTGTCTCTCTCCTGTTACCCCCAGCCCCCAGTCATGCCCCGTGTCTCCCTACTGTTGCACCCCAACCCCCGCTCATGCACGTGTCTCTCTCCTGTTCCCCCAGCCCCCGCTCATGCCTCATGTCTCCCCTGTTCCCCCCCACCCCCAGCTCATGCCCCGTGTCTCCCTGCTGTTGCCCCCACCCTCTGCTCATGCCCCGTGTCCCTCTCCTGTTACCCCCACCACCTCTCATGCCCCGTGTCTCCCTGCTGTTGCCCCCACCCTCTGCTCATGCCCCGTGTCTCCCTGCTGTTGCCCTCCACCCCCCGGTCATGCCCCGTGTCTCCCTGCTGTTGCAACCCAACCCCCGCTCATGCACGTGTCTCTCTCCTGTTCCCCCAGCCCCCGCTCATGCCTCGTGTCTCCCCTGTTCCCCCCCACCCCCAGCTCATGCCCCGTGTCTCCCTGCTGTTGCCCCCACCCTCTGCTCATGCCCCGTGTCCCTCTCCTGTTACCCCCCACCACCTCTCATGCCCCGTGTCTCCCTGCTGTTGCCCCCCCACCCCCGCTCAAGCCCCGTGTCTCCTTCCTGTTGCCCCCCAACCCCCACTCATGCCCTGTGTCTCTCTCCTGTTACACCCCACCCCCCGCTCATGCCCTGTGTCTCACTGCTGTTGCCCCCCACCCCAACTCATGCCCCGTGTCTCCCTGCTGTTGCCCCCTACCCCCCGCTCATGCCAAGTGTCTCTCTCCTGTTACCCCCCAACCCCGGCTCCTGCCCCGTGTCTCCCTCGTGTTCCCCCAACCCCCGCTCATGCCCCGTGTCTCCCTGCTGTAGCCCCCACCCCCTGCTCATGCCCCGTGTCTCTCTCCTGTTACCCCCCGCTCATGCCCCGTGTCTCCCTGCTGTTGCCCCCACCCCTCTCTCATGCCCTGTGTCTCCCTGCTGTTGCCCCCCACTCCCCGCTCATACCCTGTGTCTCTCTCCTGTTACCCCCCACCCCCCGCTCATGCCCCGTGTCTCCCTCGTGTTCCCCCCAAACCCCGCTCATGCATCGTGTCTCCCTGCTGTAGCCCCCCACCCCCCACTCATGCCCGTGTCTCCCTGCTGTTGCCCCCCACCCCCCGCTCATGCTCCGTGTCTCTCTCCTGTTGCCCCCCACCCCCGGTCATGCCCCGTGTCTCCCTGCTGTTGCCTCCCACCCCTCGGTCATGCCCCGTGTCTCCCTGCTGTTGCCCCCCACCCCCCGCTCATGCGCCGTGTCTCTCTCCTTTTGCTCCCCACCCGCCGCTCATGCCCTGTGTCTCACTCATGTTGCCCCCACCCCCCGCTCATGCCCTGCGTCTCTCTTCTGTTATCCCCCACCCCCCGCTCAAGCCCCGTGTCTCCCTCGTGTTCCCCCCACCCCCGCTCATGCCCCGTTTCTCCCTGCTGTTGCCCCCCACCCTCCGCTCATGCCCCATGTCTCCCTGCTGTTGCCCCCCACCACCCGCTCATGCCCCGTGTCTCTCTCCTGTTACCCCCCAGCCCCCAGTCATGCCCCGTGTCTCCCTGCTGTTGCACCCCAACCCCCGCTCATGCACGTGTCTCTCTCCTGTTCCCCCAGCCCCCGCTCATGCCTCATGTCTCCCCTGTTCCCCCCCACCCCCAGCTCATGCCCTGTGTCTCCCTGCTGTTGCCCCCACCCTCTGCTCATGCCCCGTGTCCCTCTCCTGTTACCCCCCACCACCTCTCATGCCCCGTGTCTCCCTGCTGTTGCCCCCCACCCCCCGCTCAAGCCCCGTGTCTCCTTCCTGTTGCCCCCCAACCCCCACTCATGCCCTGTGTCTCTCTCCTGTTACACCCCACCCCCCGCTCATGCCCTGTGTCTCACTGCTGTTGCCCCCACCCCAACTCATGCCCCGTGTCTCCCTGCTGTTGCCCCCCACCCCCCGCTCATGCCAAGTGTCTCTCTCCTGTTACCCCCCACCCCCCGCTCATGCCCCGTGTCTCCCTCATGTTCCCCCCAACCCCCGCTCATGCCCCGTGTCTCCCTGCTGTAGCCCCCACCCCCTGCTCATGCCCCGTGTCTCTCTCCTGTTACCCCCCGCTCATGCCCCGTGTCTCCCTGCTGTTGCCCCCCACCCCTCTCTCATGCCCTGTGTCTCCCTGCTGTTGCCCCCCACCCCCCGCTCATACCCCGTGTCTCTCTCCTGTTACCCCCCACCCCCCGCTCATGCCCCGTGTCTCCCTCGTGTTCCCCCCAACCCCTGCTCATGCCCCGTGTCTCCCTGCTGTAGCCCCCCACCCCCCACTCATGCCCGTGTCTCCCTGCTGTTGCCCCCCACCCCCTGCTCATACCCCGTGTCTCTCTCCTGTTGCCCCCCACCCCCGGTCATGCCCTGTGTCTCCCTGCTGTTGCCTCCCACCCCTCGGTCATGCCCCGTGTCTCCCTGCTGTTGCCCCCCACCCCCCGCTCATGCGCCGTGTCTCTCTCCTTTTGCCCCCCACCCGCCGCTCATGCCCTGTGTCTCACTGATGTTGCCCCCACCCCCCGCTCATGCCCTGCGTCTCTCTTCTGTTATCCCCCACCCCCCGCTCAAGCCCTGTGTCTTCCTCGTGTTCCCCCCACCCCCGCTCATGCCCCGTTTCTCCCTGCTGTTGCCCCCCACCCTCCGCTCATGCCCCGTGACTCCCTGCTGTTGCCCCCCTCCCCCCACTCATGCCCCGTGTCTCTCTTCTGTTATCCCCCCACCCCCCTCTCATGCCCTGTGTCTCTCTCCTGTTACCCCCACCCCCTCTCATGCCCCGTGTCTCTCTCCTGTTACACCCCACCCCCCCGCTCATGCCCCGTATCTCGCTGCTGTTGCCCCCACCCCCACTCATGCCCCGTGTCTCCCTGCTGTTGCCCCCACCCCCCGCTCATGCCCCGTGTCTCTCTCCTGTTACCCCCACCCTCCACTCATGCCCCGTGTCTCCCTCGTGTTCCCCCCACCCCGCTCATGCCCCGTGTTTCCCTGCTGTTGCCCCCCACCTCCCGCTCATGCCCCGTGTCTCCCTGCTGTTGCCCCCCACCCTCTGCTCATGCCCTGTGTCTCTCTCCTGTTGCCCCCCCACTCCCGGTCATACCCTGTGTCTCCCTGCTGTTGCCCCCCACCCCTCGGTCATGCCCTGTGTCTCCCTGATGTTGCCCCCCTCCCCCTGCTCATGCCCCGTGTCTCTCTCCTTTTGCCCCCCACCCCCTGACCATGCCCCGTGTCTCCCTGCTGTTGCCCCCATCCCCCGCTCATGCCCTGTGTCTCTTTTCTGTTACCCCCCACCCCCCGCTCATGCTCCGTGTCTCCCTCGTGTTCCCCCCACCCCCACAAATGCCCCGTGTCTCCCTGCTGTTGCCCCCCACCCTCCGCTCATGCCCCGTGTCTCCCTGCTGTTGCCCCCACCCCCTGCTCATGCCCCGTGTCTCTCTCCTGTTACCCCCCAACCCCCTCTCATGCCCCGTGTCTCTCTCCTGTTACCCCCCACCCCCCTCTCATGCCCCGTGTCTCTCTCCTGTTGCCCCCACCCCCTGGCCATGCCCTGTGTCTCCCTGCTGTTACCCCCCACCCCCCTCTCATGCCCTGTGTCGCTCTCCTGTTACCCCCCACCCCCCGCTCATGCCCCGTGTCTCCCTGCTGTTGCCCCCCAAACCCCGCTCATGCCCGTGTCTCTCTCCTGTTCCCCCGCTCATGCCTCGTGTCTCCCCTGTTCCCCCCACCCTCAACTCATGCCCCGTGTCTCCCTGCTTTTGCCCCCACCACCTGCTCATGCCCTGTGTCTCCCTCGTGTTCCCCCCACCCCCGCTCATGCTCCATGTCTCCCTGCTTTTGCCTCCCACCCTCCGCTCAAGCCCCGTGTCTCCCTGCTGTTGCCCCCCACCACCCGCTCATGCCCCGTGTCTCCCTGCTGTTGCCCCCACCCCCTGCTCATGCCCCGTGTCTCTCTCCTGTTACCCCCCAACCCCCTCTCATGCCCCGTGTCTCTCTCCTGTTACCCCCCACCCCCCTCTCATGCCCCGTGTCTCTCTCCTGTTGCCCCCACCCCCTGGCCATGCCCTGTGTCTCCCTGCTGTTACCCCCCACCCCCCTCTCATGCCCTGTGTCGCTCTCCTGTTACCCCCCACCCCCCGCTCATGCCCCGTGTCTCCCTGCTGTTGCCCCCCAAACCCCGCTCATGCCCGTGTCTCTCTCCTGTTCCCCCGCTCATGCCTCGTGTCTCCCCTGTTCCCCCCACCCTCAACTCATGCCCCGTGTCTCCCTGCTTTTGCCCCCACCACCTGCTCATGCCCTGTGTCTCCCTCGTGTTCCCCCCACCCCCGCTCATGCTCCATGTCTCCCTGCTTTTGCCTCCCACCCTCCGCTCAAGCCCCGTGTCTCCCTGCTGTTGCCCCCCACCACCCGCTCATGCCCCGTGTCTCTCTCCTGTTACCCCCCACCCCCCGCTCATGCCCCGTGTCTCCCTCGTGTTCCCACCCCCCCAACTCATGCCCCATGTCTCCCTGATGTTGCCCCCACCACCTGCTCATGCCCCGTGTCTCCCTCGTGTTCCCACCACCCCCGCTCATGCCCCGTGTCTCCCTGCTGTTGCCCCCCACCCTCCGCTCATGCCCCGTGTCTCCCTGCTGGTGCCCCCCACCCCCCGGTCATGCCCTGTGTCTCTCTCCTGTTACCCCCCACCCCCTGGTCATGCCCTGTGTCTCCCTTCTGTTGCCCCCCACCCCCCGCTCATGCCCCATGTCTCTCTCCTGTTGCCCACCACCACCCGGTCATGCCCCGTGTCTCCCTGCTGTTGCCCCCCACCCCCGCTCATGCCCGTGTCTCTCTCCTGTTACCCCCCACCCCCCGGTCATGCCCCGTGTCTCCCTGCTGTTGCCCCCACCCCCCGCTCATGCCCTTGTCTGTCTCCTGTTCCCCCAGCCCCCGCTCATGCCCCGTGTCTCTCTCCTGTCACCCCCCATCCCCCGCTCATGCCCCGTGTCTCCCTCGTGTTCCCCCCAACCCCCGCTCATGCCCCGTGTCTCCCTGCTGTAGCCCCCCACCCCCCGCTCATGCCCGTGTCTCCCTGATGTTGCCCCCCACCCCCAGCTCATGCCCCGTGTCTCTCTCCTGTTGGCCCCCACCCCCGCTCATGCCCCGTGTCTCCCTGCTGTTGCCTCCCACCCCTCGGTCATGCCCCGTGTCTCCCTGCTGTTGCCTCCCACCCCTCTGTCATGCCCCGTGTCTCCCTGCTGTTGCCCCCCACCCCCGCTCATGCTCCTTTTTGCCCCCCACCCGGCGCTCATGCCCTGTGTCTCCCTGCTGTTGCCCCCACCCCCCGCTCATGCCCTGTGTCTCTCTTCTGTTACCCCCTACCCCCGCTCAAGCCCTGTGTCTCCCTCGTGTTCCCCCCACCCCCGCTCATGCCCCGTGTCTCCCTGCTGTTGCCCCACACCCTCCGCTCATGCCCCGTGTCTCCCTGCTGTTGCCCTCCACCCCCACTCATGCCCCGTGTCTCTCTCCTGTTATCCCCCCACCCCCCTCTCATGCCCCGTGTCTCTCTCCTGTTACCCCCACCCCCTCTCATGCCCTGTGTCTCGCTCCTGTTGCCCCCCACCCTCCAGTCATGCCCCGTGTCTCCTTGCTGTTGCCACCCACCCCCAGCTCATGCCCCGTGTCTCTCTCCTGTTACCCCCACCCCCCGCTCATGCCCCGTGTCTCTCTCCTGGTACCCCCCACCCGCCGCTCATGCCCCGTGTCTCTCTCCTGTTTCCCCCCGCTCATGCCCCGTCTCTCCCTGCTGTTGCCCCTCACCCCCGCTCATGACACGTGTCTCCCTGCTGTTGCCCCCCACCCACCGCTCATGCCCCGTGTCTCTCTCCTGTTACCCCCCCACCCCCTGCTCATGCCCCGTGTCTCTCTCCTGTTGCCTCCCACCCCCCACTCATGCCCCGTGTCTCTCTCCTGTTACCCCCACTCCCCACTCATGCCCCGTGTCTCTTTCCTGTTGCCCCACCCCCGCTCATGCCCCGTGTCTCTCTCCTGTTAACCCCCACACCCCTTCATGCCCCTCGTCTCTCTGCTGTTGCCCCCCACCCTCCGCTCATGCCTCGTGTCTCCCTGCTGTTGCCCCCCACACCCCGCTCATGCCCTGTGTCTCTCTCCTGTTACCCCCCAACCCCCTCTCATGCCCCGTGTCTCTCTCCTGTTACCCCCCAACCCCCCTCTCATGCCCCTTTTCTCTCTCCTGTTACCCCCACCCCCCTCTCATGCCCTGTGTCTCTTTCCTGTTGCCCCCCCACCCCCGGTCATACCCCGTGTCTCCCTGCTGTTGCCCCCCACCGCCCCGGTCATGCCGGGTGTCTCCATGCTGTTGCCCCCCACCCCCGCTCATGCCCCGTGTCTCCCTGCTGTTGCCCCCACCCCCGCTCATGCACCGAGTCTCTCTCCTGTTACCCCCACCCCCTCCACCCCCCTCTCATGCCCCGTGTCTCCCTGCTGTTGCCCCCCAACCCCCGCTCATGCCCCGTGTCTCTCTCCTGTTATCCCCCACCCCCGGTCATGCCCCGTGTCTCCCTGCTGTTGCCCCCACCCCCGTTCATGCCCCGTGTCTCTCTCCTGTTACCCCCTACCCCCTCTCATGCCCTGTGTCTCTCTACTGTTGCCCCCCACCCCCGGTCATGCCCCGTGTCTCCCTGCTGTTGCCCCCACCCCGCCATCATGCCCAGTGTCTCTCTCCTGTTGACCGCCACCCCCCGGTCATGCCCCGTCTCTCCCTGCTGTTGCCCCCACCCCCTGCTCATGCCCCGTGTCTCTCTCCTGTTCCCCCCACCCCGGTCATGCCCCGTGTCTCCCTGCTGTTGCCCCTCAACCCGCACTCATGCCCCATGTCTCCCTGCTGTTGCCCCCCACACCCCGCTCATGCCCCGTGTCTCTCTCCTGTTACTCCCCACCTCCCGCTCATGCCCCGTGTCTCTCTCCTGTTGCCCCCCCGCTCATGTCCTGTGTCTCTCTCCTGTTACCCTCCACCCCCCGCTCATGCCCCGTGTCTCTCTCCTGTTGCCCCCACCCCCGCTCATGCCCCGTGTCTCTCTACTGTTACCCCCACCCTCCTCTCATGCCCCGTGTCTCCCTGCTGTTGCCCCCCACCCCCGCTCATGCCCTGTGTCTCTCTCCTGTTACCCCACACCCCCCTCTCATGCCCCGTGTCTCTCTCCTGTTACCCCCCACCCCCTCTCATGACCCGTGTCTCTCTCCTGTTGCCCTCCACCCCCGGTCATGCCCCGTGTCTCCATGCTGTTGCCCCCCACCCCCCGCTCATGCCCCGTGTCTCTCCCCTGTTACCCCCCACCCCCCACTCATGCCCCGTGCCTCCCTGCTGTTGCCCCCCACCCCCCTGTCATGCCCCATGTCTCCCTGTTGTTGCCCTCCACCCCCTGCTCATGCCCCGTGTCTCCCTGCTGTTGCCCCCCACCCCCCGCTCATGCCCCGTGTCTCTCTTCTGTTACCCCCCACCCCCGTCTCATCCCCCGTGTCTCCCTCATGTTCCCCCACCCCCGCTCATGCCCCGTGTCTCCGTGCTGTTGCCCCCACTCCCCTCTCATGCCCCGTGTCTCTCTCCTGTTACCCCCCACACCCCTCTCATGCCCCGTGTCTCTCTCCTGTTGCCCCCCATCCCCAGTCATGCCCTGTGTCTCCCTGCTGGTGCCCCCCACCCCTGGTCATGCCCTGTGTCTCTCGCCTGTTACCCCCCACACCCCGGTCATGCACCGTGTCTCCCTTCTGTTGCCCCCCACCCACCGCTCATGCCCCATGTCTCTCTCCTGTTACCCCCCACCCCCTCTCATGCCCCGTGTCTCTCACCTGTTGCCCCCCTCCACCCGGTCATGCCCCGTGTCTCCCTGCTGTTGCCCCCAGCCCCCGCTTTAGCCTGTGTCTCTCTCCTGTTACCCCCCACCCCCGGTCATGCCCCATGTCTCCCTGCTGTTGCCCCCCACCACCCGCTCATGCCCTTGTCTGTCTCCTGTTCCCCCAGCCCCCGCTCATGCCTCATGTCTCCCCTGTTCCCCACACCCCCACTCATGCCCCGTGTCTCCCTGCTGTTGCCCCCCATCCGCCGCTCATGCCCTGTGTCCCTCTCCTGTTATCCCCCACCCCTCTCTCATGCCCCGTGTCTCCCTGCTGTTGCCCCCCACCCCCCGCTCATGCTCCGTGTCTCTCTCCTGTTGCCCCCCACCCCCGGTCATGCCCCGTGTCTCTCTCCTGTTGCCCCCCACCCCCCGCTCATGCCCTGTGTCTCTCTTCTGTTCCCCTCACCCCCTCTTATGCCTCGTGTCTCTCCTGTTACCCCCCATCCCCCGCTCATGCCCCGTGTCTCCCTGCTGTTGCCCCCCACCCCCCGCTCATGCCCTGTGTCTCCCTCGTGTTCCCCCCACCCCCGCTCATGCCCCGTGTCTCCCTGCTGTTTCACCCCACCCTCCGCTCATGCCCCGTGTTTCCCTGCTGTTGCCCCCCACCCCCTGCTCATGCCCCGTGTCTCCCTCGTGTTCCCCCACCCCCCGCTCATGCCCTGTGTCTCCTGTTAGGGAGAATTCTCTGTTTAGGTCGAATTTCCTAACCTAGTGAGTCCCCCAGCAGCTTTGCTGGATTTCTGGAGTTTGTTTTTTTCCATCCTGCCAAGAGTGAGACTCTTTTTCTCCCACTCTTGGACATGAATGTGTGTAATTCCTTTGAATGTCAATGTGTTCTAGGGCCTATGGGGTCTTTTACTCCATGGGGTCTCATATGTTTTGCTATGTGTGTTACACTGCACCCTCTGTGCCGTAGCACTGGGGCGTCCTAGCGGACCTCCATCATAGACTCCATACCCGGGGACTGACTACTGTCTCCCCGGGCATGTAAAGTCACCATTGGCTTTACTAGACCTAAATTTACTAACAGAACTAGTACAAACCATCCTATTGTGGACGTACTAGTAGGGGTAATTCGATTACTCCTGGGTCTGTTATTCCAGGGGGCACTGTCCCGTCCCCCCTCGTCGAGTTTTGGCTGGTGGCAATGGAAACTACTTGTTATATTCGACCCCGAATATAACCCTATGGGATTCTTCCCATTGTTGGAGATTGATATTTTTTCTCGTTAATCTCTAACATACCACCGGTTTACTTATCTTAAATAAGTCTATCGGATGGTATTTTCTGCCAGAACTCGGCTATTAAAATGGCGTCTGTGTTCGTCTCTGTGACTCCTAAACCAAAGGTTGAGCCCTTTGTTCCACTTTTGGCGGGCTTCTGTACAGAGACCCTCCAAAGTGGTGCCATTCTGTCTGGGTTACCACAGGGGTGTGGGAGGGGGTTTAGGCACCCTGGACTGAGTTGCCTTGCCAATTCCAGTCGCACTCTGGTGTGATTGGCCCAAGTGGTGAGCCACTCCGCTCACCACTTAGCGTGTGTTGATTGACAGCTAGGCTGAATGAATGGGGGTTTTCTGCATAAAAGCAGGGCTTTTGGGACTGGATCTTCAGAAGTCGCCACAGGACCTAAAAATCCGACGAGGGTAAAGCTGAGTCGACCTGCAACGACGACACCTCCGGTGGAGCCCTGCTGAACCGACTCACCACTTCCCGACGACAGAGGAGATCTCCCTGCCGGAGAGTCTCTTCCCCTGACTGGTGGGAACAACCAGTCCCCTTTGCTTTTTCTTCGCTCCAGGACGCAGTGGTCGAATTGCCCGTGCAGAGCACCCCGGCAACCGGATAGCCACTACCCCTGTACCGCGACCAAAAGGTGGTGCCTTGTGACGGAGCACTCCGCGGCTGGTCTCTTCCCTGGTGGTGCAACGATCTTCCACTTTTCTTCGACGACGAGATCATCTCTTCTCTTGGCAAAGACCCGACGTGCATCCACCACCAGGAACAACTGCCCCCGCCGGAGCTGTCTCTCCACAAACAAGGTACCGTGTCCGCCTGGCTTCCCTTTCTGCCGGATATAGTGAGGTGTCTTAATCCTCGCCTTTCCATTGGGTCGCCTCCAAGCTTTCTTTAACTTGCTGTTCTGAACTGGTCCAATCTTTCCATAACCATTTGCGATACAGACTCGAAGCGCATTTCCACTGAGACACTTTTTTGGGACATATCGCCTTGCCTCTCTCCGAGTGGGCCTGGCCTCTGAACTTTGTGATCTGCAGTAGACCCTGCCTTACTTGCCCTGCATTTGTCCGTAAAGTATTGGTACTGAGTTGATTTCATAACCTGCCTTATTTTTCTCTCCCGTCCTAACGAATACTAGAGTGCCATCTAGGTTAAAGCATACACCTCTGTCTGCAAATAAGTGATGCCGGTGAACCTAGACTTGTCGAACTATTGTTAGGGGGATTGATCTTTTTCTTCGTATAAGTAATTGTGATTGAGGTTGTTTGCCGTATTAGTGCCAGAGTGTTTTCCATAGATGTGTTGTTATAAATAAATACCTTTATATCTTTACACCGAAGCCTTGTTCCGTGTTTGCTTGTTCTACTGTGTAGTTTGCCCTATTTTGTATACTCCACATACTGCCTAACTCTTCTTGAGGGAAGTCTGACTGCTCAGCCACAGCTACCAAGTGAATCTGTGTGGTACAGACTGCTACCAAGTGGGTTTACTGCCAAACACCTGTAGTCCTAAATCTTTTGCAGGGGTCCCAGAGGGAACTGCACAGGTTTCCACCCTAACATCTCCCTCCTGTTGCCCCCACCCCCCGCTCATGCCCTGTGTCTCTCTCTTGTTACCCCCCACCCCGCACTCATGCCCCATGTCTCCCTGCTGTTGCCCCCAGCCCCCGTTCATGCCACGTGTCTCCTTCCTGTTGCCCCTCCCCCGCTCATGCCCCGTGTCTCTCTCCTGTTACCCCCGCTCATGCCGCATGTCTCCCTGCTGTTGCCACCCACACCTCACTCATGCCCCGTGTCTCCCTGCTGTTGCCCCCCGCTCATGCCCCGTGTCTCTCTCCTGTTACCCCCCATCCCCCGGTCATGCTTCGTGTCTCCCTCGTGTTCCCCCAACCCCCGCTCATGCCCCGTGTCTCCCTGCTGTAGCCCCCCACCCCCGCTCATGCCCTGTGTCTCCCTGCTGTTGCCCCCCACCCCCGCTCATGCCCCATGTCTCTCTCCTGTTACCCCCCACCCCCCTCTCATGCCCCGTGTCTCTCTCCTGTTGCCCCCTCCACCCGGTCATGCCCCGTGTCTCCCTGCTGTTGCCCCCAGCCCCCACTTTTGCCTGTGTCTCTCTCCTGTTACCCCCCGGTCATGCCTCGTGTCTCCCTGCTGTTGCCCCCCACCCCCCGCTCATGCCCTGTGTCTCTCTTCTGTTACCCCCACCCCCCGCTCAAGCCTCGTGTCTCCCTCGTGTTCCCCACATGGACTCCTGGGCAGAAAACAACACAGAACACAAATGAAAAAGGACTACAGGACAAGGACAGGGAGGCCCTGTCCCTCCAATGCATTTCCAGCATCACAGCAAGGTTACACACTGATTCTTAAAACCATAAGCATCCCACCGCTGCCACCAGTGTAAAGCACCGGAGGGGGGTGTCTTTACTCCTGCTCTCTATATGGTAAAGGAGAAGCACAGAGGACCCTAGCCAAGATTCTCTATATTGGTAAACGTGGTGAGCAATCAAGGTCTTGCTTCTCAGGAGGTGATGTGGGCTGGTTCTTGTAGTACAGTGTAGTCCCCAAGCACCCACAAAGGAATGTCCACACACTATGTTAGTTAAAACACAGTCTTTATATAAATAAGGTTGAAGGTTATATACACAATCATGATAATACACTTTGTGCTCCGACTATTCTAAAATGGTAAATATATACAGTTCCAGGTGGTACCACTCTTACTTTGAGTCCATTAAAATGCAACCACGGCTGACAGCCCCAAACAGCATACGCTTCAACACAATAAAACGATATCTACCATAGTCAGGAGGAAGACAAGTTGGTTAGACAATTGGCAGAATGCTGGCCCCCTACGACTAGTCCCAGTTCTGTATGAGGATCCCCCCACCTGGGAAACCTGTAAATGAGATGCACTACAAGTCCAGTCCATATATTGTCTATTAAAGTCTTATCTTCTTCTACAGTTCTGCAACCCAAATGTACCGTGTGTTGGAGAGTTATTTGTCGGGGAATCGACGGGCCCTTCTTGAGTGCGCTCACTTTCAGGAAGGATACACGGTTCGTCGAATTTCTGAGAGGAAGGAAAGGTGAACGGGGTCGTTGAGGCAGCAGCTTCGGTCCTTACGGTGCTCATTGACGATCAGTCGAAAACGTCCTGCAACAGGGGAGGCGTGCGGTGCACCTCGATGACAATGATTCGTTGCCGCAAAGAGTCAGTGAAGAACTTTGGCCCAGCAAGGGCATTGTTACGCCCGCCTGATATCCCCGGGGGCGTCTAGAAGGCTCTGAGATCTGGAACCCTGGATGCGGAGTTGCCCAGTGCTGAATAATGAATCTGCAATTACAGAAGGGAGGATTTATGATAACTATCTCTAACGGGTGAATCTCCCACCTCCCTCTGACCGCTCCCCTTCCCTCAGAGTCTTTCTCACCTTAATTATTTGTAGGGTGAGCTATCCATCCTGCGTTTCTTGTGCAGGGGCGCTTGACGTTGTTGGTGGTCTGCCCGAGTTGCTTCACTGGTGCAGTGCGCCTTCTTTGGGTCCAGGCCTGCTGTGACCCCGAATCTGCTGGTAGGCAGGTAGGTTTGTTTAATGTAAGTCTTTGTTCTGTTTATGTTGGGATTTCGTTAATGTCTTTATCTCCTTCTTTTCAGGCGTGAAGATCTTGCTGTCAACGTGCCGGATGGAGAGGCACGTGTTTGAGGTAAGTGAAAGGGCGAAGCGTGGCGCCTTTAGTGTCTTTTAAAGTTAACCTGTGTTCCCTTCTTCTTTCCCCCCACAGGCCGCTGTGGTGCTGCGAGTGGATGAGAGCGCGATGAAAAAACTAGCCCCAGGAATCCGTTAATTTAAGCGCTGTGCGGTTGCTAATATTGAAAGCGAGCCTGTCTCTTTTTCCTTTACAGGAGGTTGCAGTGATGCTCCAGATGGAAGCACGGCTTGGCGCAGTGGAATTCAGGTGAGACTGAGGGAATTCGATGTTTTGGAAGCACACGCGTTCTAATATTGTTTTACCTTTTCTCGTTATTGCAGGTCGTGAAGTTCGAGCAGCAGCTGTGGTAGTGGATCACCGGAATTCCCCAGGCTACTACTCACAGGTGCGTGATGTTTCTTCTTCTCTCAGTTTCCACAGATTGCAGCCCGGTTGAGATGGTTAATGCTGGATGGTGTATTCTCAGGTAAGGCAGAATAATCTTGTTCTTGCAGGATTACAGGATGATGCTGAAGACCAGGAGCTGGACACGGTGAGCGTCACGCTGCTAGTTGCAGAATAACGCAAAGTGTGTTCTGCAGTCAGGGTGTGGTTTAAATAGCCCAGGTAAAGTAGTACCAGGGAAAGTAGTTCCAAGCCTGCCACACCTAAAACACTAGACCGCATGGCTTGGTTCTTAGGAACTAGGTTGTGTGGTCACTTCCATGTTGGATTTAAAGGCCCATGTATTCAATTGAAGTAATGGTAAGTATCTCCTTACAGTATATGAGCCTGGTGTCAGGTGCGCCAGGACTGGCTCCAAGAGCCTTTTTGTAGAAGTCTGGAGGCCCTTAGAGTAACTGTGGGAGCTTGCTTGTGACACAGCTTGTGACCCCTGACAGTGGTCATGACAGCACTCCCTCTCATGGTATTCTTCCTGTCCGGTCCCGGTTTGGAGGGATTATTCTGGTGAAATCTCTTAATCAGACGTGGTGCATGGATATGTTCACTTGGTTCCCATGTTCTGTCTTGAGGCCCGTACCCTTTCCAATCCACTAAATAGTATAGTTTAGATCTGGTATGTTTTGAATCCAGGATGTCCTTAACTTCGAATTCAGGCTCTCCACCAACTAGCACAGGCTTGGGTGGTGTTATGACTCGGGTCCCATGTTGGACAGGTTTTATAAGTGATACATGGAATACTGCATGAATGTGCATGCTTGGTGGCAAGGCCGATTTGATGGCTACTGGATTTATCACAGATTTGATGGTATAGGGTCATAGATATCTTGGACGAAAGGTCCAGGTTCCTTTAATGGGCACATGTTTTGATGCTAGCCAGACTTTGTCCCCAGTCTGGTAATCGGGAGACGTCCTCCGGTGTTGGTCCGAAAAAAGTTTCTGTCTGTCTTTGGCTTGCTGCAATTGTTCAGTTGCCTTTTTGAAGGCTTGCATTATACTAGTGTGCAACGTCTTTACCGCTATCTTATCTTGAAGTTCACTTAGAGTCAATGTGGTGGTGAGTCCAAGTAATTTATCACTTGGGATGATGGCAACAGGGTCCAGGGTACTGTTCGTATTTTCTTCAACACCCATACAAGACAAGGGATCAGCCTTCCCATTCCGAACTCCCGGTCGGTATGTTATTACGTAATCGTATTCTGTGAAGAATAAAGCCCACCGCAATTGTCATGATGATTGAGCTTTTGCTGACTTAAGGTATTGAAGGTTTCGGTGATCTGTGATTACTGTGTTGGCATGTCTGGCACCTAATAGATACTGCTGCCAGGCTTTGAAGGCTGATTTTATTACCAACAATTCTTTGTCTGTAATTGCATAGTTAAGTTCTGGTGGTGAGAATTTACGTGCCCAGAAGGGCACGAGGTGTAATTGGCTTGTTTCTGGATTTCTTTGAGAGAAAACTGCTCCCATAGCTACGCTGGACACATCAGTTTCCACTGCATAGGGGAGGTCTGGGCGAGGATGTCGTCAAATTGGCGCGGAGGTGAATCTTTTCTTGAGTTCTTGAAAGGCCTGTTCCGCTTCTTCAGTCCATTGGAATTTTTTGTTGTTTTTTCTCAGTAACAATGTAATTGGGTGAACTATCTGTGAGAAATCTGGAATAAATCAGCGATAAAAATTTGCAAAGCCGAGCATGCTTTGGGTTCCTTTAAGTGAAGAAGGTGAAGGCCAATTAAGGATGGCATCAACTTTGTGTAAATCCATCTTGACTCCCTTTGGTGAGAGAACAAAACGGAGGAACTCAACTTCGGTGACATGGAAGGAGCATTTCTCGAGTTTAGCGTATAGTTTGTGCTGGTGAAGTTTTGCAAGGACTGAGCGAACATGTTCCACATGATCTCTTTCAGAAGGGGAAAACACCAGGATGTTGTCAATATAGACCAGGGCACAGACATCAATTAATTCCCGTAATACATCATTCATGAAATATTGGAATGCTGCGGGAGCGTTGCACAGCCGAAAGGCATTACCTGATATTCGTACAGGCCATACTTGGTGCGAAATGCGGTTTTCCATTCATCCCCTTTCTTTACACGTACAAGGTGTTATGTGCCTCTGAGGTCTAGTTTGGTGAAGATTCAGGCATCCTTGACTTGGTCCAACAGTTCCGGGATAAGGGGCAAAGGGTAGCGTTTTTTTACTGTGATTTGATTAAGTGCGCAGTAATCGATGCAAGTCCTCAAACGTCCTTCCTTCTTGGGTACGAAGAATAAGGGGGAGGCTGCCGGTGACTTTGACGGGCGGATAAACCCCTTAGCCAGGTATTGATCCAGATAGGACTTCAAGTGGAGATTTTCGGTTTCCGTAAGTGCATAAATTCGACCACAAGGAACCTGTGTGCCAGGTATCAGGTCGATCTGACAGTCAATGGGTCTATGTGGCGGTAATGTGTTAGCCTGCTCTGAAAAACATCTTGATAATCTTGATATTCTCTTGGTAAAGTGTCACTTGGTTCCACGATCGCCGATGCTATTCCTTGAACAGATTTCAGGTGTTGCTGTGGTGTAGATTTCGGGTAGGAAGTGTGGGCACATTTGTCAGAAAAGGCCAGTCGCTTTATACGCCAATTTATGTGGGGATTGTGAGTTACTAACTATGGCATCCCTAAGATCAACCGGAACTGAGGAGCTTTGATGAGGTCAAACGTGATTGCTTCTTGATGTCCATCCTGACACAGGAGGGTTAATTTTGTTGTGCATTGGGTTACTGGACCCGAAGCAATCTCTGTACCGTCAACAGTAGTTACCTTATCAGTCGTTGGTTTTGTGCATAAGGGAAGTCCCATTTCTGCTGCCAGATCTCGGTCTATGTAAATTTCCAACTGTTCCACTGTCTATATACGACTCTATGGCATGCATCCGCAGCAGTCGTTGATGGTTGATCAAGATTACTGGTAAGGTGAAATGTGAGGTCTGTGACTCATCCGTCTCGCTCGACAAGCAGACCTCTACGCTTGCCGGGCCTGGTAGTTTTCCGATTCCTTTCCATCATCTTCTTTCTCCGTAGCGCCTACTACAATCCTTGGAGGTTTCACTGGGCAGTCTTTGAGGAAGTGACCTGATTTACCGCAATATAGGCATAACTGTAGCTGTCTCCTCTTGTCTCTTTCAATCTTAGTTAAAGGGGGTCGTACTCCTCCAATCTGCATGGGTTCTATAGTATTTTCTGATGGACGTTGAACATTGTCTTTTGAACGTATATACATGGCATGGTTTTCGAGTCTACCTCAAGCTGTTCCTCGATCCTGTAGTCTGTGGTCCAACTGCACTACAAGATTAATAAACTCTGCACAGTCTTTAGGTGGGTCTACCACTTGAGCAAGAACATCCTTCAGGTCTCCTCATAGACCCTGATTGAAACAACGTGGTTCTTTTATCTTCAGGCTACCCTGCTTCCACGACCAGTCTATTAAAGGCAGCAATATACGTTTGCAAATCTTGATTTCCTTGGCGGAGAGACAAGAGTTCATTATCAAGAGCTTGGCCTTGCAAGTGTCGAGCAAATAGATTTTCCATCTCCTGCTGAAAACCCCTGAAGTCTTGCAGTAACGGGTCATCCCAGCTCACTAAAGGTACCGACCAGTCTGCGGCACTTCCACTCAAATATGATACAATGAAGGCCACCCTCGCCTGTCGTTTGGGAAAGCCCCAGGTCTACAAAGAAAATGGAGATGCACTGGTTCATGAATGTTGCATACCTTTTGGGGTCTCCACTAAATAGTTCTGGTGGTGCCAGGGGTACTGCTCCCGGCAACGGTATCTGTACCGGGTTGACTGATGAAGGTATAGCGACGGACGGGGCAAATCCGGGCAATGGAGCTTGCCCCGCTTGTGTTTGTAGTAGCTGTTTGCTTAGTTCATCAGTACAGTCTTTCGTGACTACTAATTCTCGTCTTAAGGCATTGGTTTCTTGCCGGCTGCGTGTACTTCGGCGCGTAATTGTCCCAAAAGCTGGGCTATCTGGTCAGTTTCAGATGTCTCCATGGCACCCAGGTGGATAAGGGTTAAAGGCTTTGCATTCTGTTACGCTCACCTGATATCCCCAGGGGCGTCTGGAAGGCTCTGAGATCTGGAAACCTGGATACGCAGTTGCCCAGTGCTGAATAATGAATCTGCAATTACAGAAGGGAGGATTTGTGATAACTGTCTCTAATGGGTGAATCTCCCACCTCCCTCTGACCGCTCCCCTTCCCTCAGAGTCTTTCTCAACTTAATTATTTGTAGGGTGAGCTATCCGTCCTGCGTTTCTTGTGCAGGGGTGCTTGACGTTTGTTGGTGGTCTGCCCGAGTTGCTTCACTGGTGCAGTGCGCCTTCTTTGGGTCCAGGCCTACTGTGATCCCGAATCTGCTGGTAGGCAGGTAGGTTTGTTTAATGTAAGTCTTTGTTCTGTTTATGGTGGGATTTCGTTAATGTCTTTATCTCCTTCTTTTCAGGCGTGAAGATCTTGCTGCTAACGTGCCAGATGAAGAAGCACGTATTTGAGGTAAGTGAAAGCGCGAAGCGCAGCCCCTTTACTGTCTTTTAAAGTTAACCTGTGTTCCCTTCTTCTTTCCCCCCACAGGCCGCTGTGGTGCTGTGAGTGGATGAGAACGCGATGAAAAAACTGGCCACAGGAATCCGTTAAGGTAAGTTAAGCGCTGTGCGGTTGGTAATATGCAAAGCGAGCCTGAGCCTGTCTCTTTTTCCTTTACAGGAGGTTGCAGTGATGCTCCGGATTGAAGCGTGGCTTGGCGCAGTGGTATTCAGGTAAGACTGAAGGAATTCGATGTTTTGGAAGCGCGCGCGTTCTAATATTGTTTTTCCTTTTCTCGTTATTGCAGGTTGCGATGTTCGAGCAGCAGCTGTGGTAGTGGATCGCCAGAATTCCCCAAGCTAGTACTCACAGATGCGTGATGTTTCTTCTTCTCTCGGTTTCCACAGATTGCAGCCCGGTTAAGATGCTGAATGCTGGATGGTGTATTCTCAGGTAAGGCAGAATAATCTTGTTCTTGTTCTTGCAGGACTGCAGAAAGCTGCTGAAGACCAGGAGCTGGACACGGTGAGCGTCACGCTGCTAGTTGCAGAATAACGCGAAGTGTGTTCTGCAGTCAGGGTGTGGTTTATATAGCCCAGGTAACGTAGTATCAGGGAAAGTAGTTCCAGTCCTGCCACACCTAAAACACTAGACTGCATGGCTTGGTTCTTAGGAACTAGGCTGTGTGGTCGCTTCCATGTTGGATTTAAAGGCCCATGTATTCAATTGAAAGTAATGGTAAATATCTCCTTACAGAACATGAGCCTGGTACCAGGTGTGCCAGGAGTTGCACCAAGAGCCTTTGCAGAAGTCTGGAGGCCCTTAGAGTAACTGTGGGAGCTTGCTTGTGACACAGCTTGTGGCCCCTGACAGTGGTCATGACAGGCGTCGGGTCGTCAGAGTCTGGCGTCGGCGAACGGGACGTGACCATGGCTAGCTTCAGTAGCTTCGTCAGTGTCTCTGAGGTCTTCGGGTGATGGGAAACCCACCAGCGGATTCTCCTCGGTCGTCGGCGGCCTTGACTTTCTCCAACATGACGAAATCGGTTGACGGTGATGAACAAGGGAGTCCTTGGATCAAATGTTCTTAGGCAAAGGGAGCACAGCGGCTCCGGTCGGCGATGGCGGTCGTCAACGGTGGACGGCTGTCCGGTGCTTCTCTTCATTCTCCTTGCCGGTCCCATTCTCCCGTTGGCAGCCTTTCTAGGTCTGTCCACCGGGGAGCTTTGGCAAAGATCAGCTGGTGTACAATGGTCCCTCATAGCTCGGAGAGAGGTCTCCGAGCCAGGTCCTCTCTTGGATCAGTTCTTGAAGGCACAGCAGCTTTCAGATTGAAACGAAGGGAACAGCGGTTCACTTTCTTCTTCTGGCTCGGCTTCGAGAGTAAGCATCAAGTATCAACTTCAGCTTCTGAACGATTTCTAGCAGTGAGAGGCCCTCAGATATACTATTGATCTCCCATTCACTCTGCTGGGTCACACTCAAGCAAACCAATCATCAAGAAGGGCATTCATGAGGGGGTGCTGTTGCGCAACAAGATGGCCGCCTAAGAGTGGAGCTCCTCTCCGGCGTATAATCCTTCTAAAAATATATCCTCTAGCTGCCTTCCTCTGTGCTACCAGACCAGTGGTACTGATCATAGCAGCTGTCCTGCACCCTCCGGAAAAAACAACGGGTGAAATCAGACACGGCATGCCCAGATACGAACGGGGTCACGAATAGGAGGCCCTGGGCCGCTCCGCAGCTCCGGAGTGAACAACGCGTGTGCCCTGCAGTGGTGTGTGGGCCCTGCAGTGGGCGGACCCAGCTCTATGGGCAGTACAGACGGCGGACTGAGACACCCGCGACCCGGACCGCCTCGTGTGCCGTCGGGGGGAGGACGGCATATGCGCAACGAGGACGGGGTCCTCTCTGGTAGGAGAAGCACCGCCTGTCCCCTGAGTGTGTCCTGAGCTGCATGCACCCAACTCTCTACTACCCACCCGGCGCTGAAGGCATCCTTAGGTCCTCGCGCAGCCTTATGCGGCGCTGACCGCGTTGAGCCCCTACTGCTGGCTGCGGGCTCCATCTAGCAACCGGCGGCACCTGAAAAAAGAAAATGCAGCGTCCCTGACTCCACTCCTGTGGGCCGGCTGTGAACGCGATCGCACGTGGCATCAACACCGGCGCGAGTAGTACACGCGGCCGATGTGCACGGGCGCCTACAGGCGAATGGACAAAGCAGGCACAACTGTAGAAACACTGTGTGCAATTCGACCAGATACATATGCAGGGGGCCACTGAAGAAGGTCCCCGTTGTTTTAAAGGCTTTCTACACCATACTTTGAACAAACGCTCACCTCACGTCCGGAATCTGCCTTGGACCTGGGGCCGGCGGCATCTTCGTGGCACAACACAGCTTGGGGACTAACTACTGCATCATCCCTCCGGTTCTATGTGATTTCATCGACGGACTTTTCATCGTGGGGTTTTTTGCTGCGGATTTTTTAACGAAAAAAAACCATCGATTTTTTTTTTTGGGGGGGTTACCCTCCCCAAAACCTCCAATCCGTTTAATTATTTTAATATTCCCCTAGACACACACCAAATGTATTTAATTTTTAACCCCCCAAAAAATTGCGGCAAAAATGCCCGCGATGAAAAGGCCGTCGATGAAATGACGGTATACCATCCCTCCTTGGTAGAGGCAGAGGGGGGAATACACAAGCTCCCCCCTGGATCAATCAGACTCAACGCAATCTGGGGCAGAAACCCTAAGAACCCACCCAGCGCATTTGCACCAAGTCAAGTTGCTCCATCTAATCAACACTGGCGCAGGGGCGAAACGGACTCTCAATTGTGGATGCCGCCCGGAATTAGCTATCCTGGAATACAATTGATCCACCCCATATCTGCACACTGCGTTAGCAGAGGGCAACACACCCTCAAGCCAGAGTAATCCAAGCAGAGATCTTTAGCTCCCACCAGCGTAATCCATACAAATACACGACCACATGAGGGGGCACAGTCCATTCCTGAGATCATAGGTGGAATCGGTGGTACTGGCGGAAAGTACACCCTACGCTAAAAAACAAAAAAAGACATGCACCCCACGGCGCACCCTACTCTATCGCCCAAATCACCCTACATGCCCCGTCGCAGTACTAATAAACGGGCGAGCTACAAGATCTGGAATACTGCAATTGCACAGACACGTGGGAGGACACAGTCAATTCTGGAGAACATTGGTGGGGCAAACGGAATGCACGACTAATGCTGACCAAATCATAAAGGCAAGTACCCTCTAGTACATCCGCATCTGTTGCCCAAATCGGCCCAATCGTCGAGTGGCGAGATGGATGGGACAATAGATCTAGAAACCTACTCCTGCTGCTGCCGAAATCGCCCTACCTGTGGGACGGCGTGGGCGCAGTCCTGCTCACGGATCGGGGTGGACCCTATCTTCGGCGTTCACTCACGTTCCTCACCATAATCGATATAACCAAGTGGACACCCGCATGATGCCTGGAAAGAACGTGGTTAAAAGCACGAAGGCCGGGCCGATGGATTCCTTCACAAACTCACAAACAACCTCCAAAGGCTCAGACCCAGCGACAGCTGCTGACCCCCCAATTACATAAGATTCTAAGTTTGACCATCTCCTAACAACGGTCCAAAACGGGTTCTTGGCAATAAATGTCAAATTAGACGATATTGTCTCTACAATAGGTTCCCTCAAAGCCAGGGTAGACAAAGAAAGCACCAGAATCACAGATACCGAAAACAGAATAAGTGCAAACGAAGATTCGACCCACCAAAACACTCATGACATCACTATCTTGAAAAGCGAAATTAACAAACTCTGTGATAAGTGTGATGATTTGGAGTCGAGGTCGAGAAGGAATAATATACGCATTGTCGGCCTATCAGAATCCTTTTGCAAAGGCCTGATGGAAACCCAAATTGAAACCCTCTTGAGTACCTTCCTTGGAGCTGACTCTTTCTCCCCTCAATTCATGGTCGAACGAGCACATCACACACTCGCCCCACCGCCCAAACCGGGGGCCCCCCGCACAATCATTGTAAAGCTTTTGAATTACAGAGATAGAGACACTGTTTTGAGACTGGCAAGAGAAAAGGGCCCTCTGAGACACGGCAATGACAATATACATATATATCCTGACTTCTCAGCGGGAGTCCAAACCCAAAGACGTTCCTATGAATCCATCAAGCGTCAGCTATGAGTAAGACAAGTCCCATACGCTCTATTGTTTCCAGCAAAGCTACGCATACAACACGGCAGACGTGCGCACTTCCTTGACTCCCCGACAGCTGTATTAGCCTATGTGGAATCCGCCATCCCTCTTCCATCTGGAAGAAACAAACTCGTTCAAAATCTTCTACAGCAGCCGGTATAGATCTCGTCCGGGCATACTGATCGACCACAGCACTTAATCTCCTCCTTTCTCCAGCTGGACGCACACTTTTGTAATACCAGAAAGAGACAACACTGTTTTTTTTCAATCATTAAAGAAAGCCGGATGAGATGCGCTCTGCTACGAAAGCGGTGTTGCAGCACTCGTCCCCCTCCATGAGTGAAACCACAGGCTTTTAAATGGGATTCATCATCAAGTTGGGCCAGATGGTGTGGGCAGGGGTGGGTACAGGGAACTTGGGATTGTTTTGTTGGCCAGGTACATGGTCGTTCATGTTGAGAGCCCCAGTTAGGCACCTTGAGAAGAAGTTAGAAGTTGTGTTTGTTGTTAAAAATGCAATCACAGAGTCATGCGCTGATCCCCCCATGGTGACACCCTCCCCTCCCAAGATTGACCGTAACTTGCTGAAATGGCACAGAGGGCACACACCCCCTGCGGGTTGACACTTAAAATGTTAACCTGGAACATCCGGGGTCTGAACAACAGAGCAAAATCCAGCAAAGTGGGGGCATACATTAATAGGCATCGCCCGCACATAGTAATGCTTCAGGAGACCCATGCATTGAGGGGGACTAATGAAAATGTCTTGAAACAATGGGTCAACACCAGGTATTATACTGAATACTCATCACAGAACAGAGGTGTCCTTACGTTGATACATCCCTCATTAGCGTTTGCCCCCGAAAAAAGCAAAATCGACCCGTTGGGTAGATATGTAGTGGTATGGGGCACAGCGGCAGGTGAAAAATTGGTACTGGTCAACTCCTATGGTCCGAACACGGATGATCCCCAATTTTACGCTCATCTCCTTGACGAAAATAGGCTCAACAACTGATGCATGGGTGCTGTGGGGTGGAGATTTTAACACTATCCTAGATGTACTATTAAACAGGTCCTCCAGTAGACAAAGAACACTCACCAGATCGGCCAACACCATACATCAAGCCTTGCAGGAACTGGCCCTGACCGACACCTGGAGAGGGACACACCCCACAGACCGACAATACACTTTCTACTCATCGGTTCATGAAACCGAATCCAGGATAGACTACTGGTTTATATCCTCTTCCCTGCTGAGCTCTGTAGTGAGCTGTGAAATACTCCCCCGTACACTCTCTGACCACTACCCGGTTACACTCGAGATATCAGTCCAGAACATTAAACGACCAACTCAGTGCTGGAGAATGCCCCCAAATATCCTGAAGGACCCTAACGTTGTTGAATCACTGCAAATTGAAATGGAAGAATTCTTTCAGTTGAACACGGGGTCGGTGGGCGAGTGGGCCACAATATGGGAAACGTTTAAAGTATGGGTGAGGGCCAGTCTAATGTCTAAAACTACTGGTCTCCTGAAGAGTGTCAGATCTAACTTGGACAAAACCGAAACATACCTGAAAACACTTGAAAACGATTACAGTGTAACACACAACAAAAATACCTTTGGCCGATATTAATGCATACCTTTAAAGATTCAATGATCTAGCAACCCAAGAACTACAATACATGTCCGCTCCAACCAGGGCCCGTAGATATGGTGAAGGAAACAGAGCAGGAAACCACCTGGCACGTATATTATGAAATGAACGCAACCATGCCCCCATCACTAGCATCATGACAGACAAGGGAGAACCCGTACACACAGAGGAAGAAATTAACGTCGAATTTGCTAAATACAGCACCAGCCTATACGCAAACCATGATACACGAACACAGGAAAACATTAAGACATACTTGAACGAGATCGAACTCCCTAGACCTTCACCTGAGGACAACCTTGCCCTTGAACAAGAAATAACCAAGGAAGAAATCGCTGATGCGATTAAGTCACTGGCAGCTGGAAAAACCCCAGGCCCAGATGGCCTGAGCTCCGACCTTTACAAAACATATGCTGCAATACTATCCCCTATACTAACTCACGTATGGGAGGAAGCCTTGAGCTCTGGCTCGCTCCCAGAGACAATAACAGATGCAGTCATAACAGTCCTACTGAAGCCTAGAAGCCCGGCTCATGAACGCTCGTCCTATCGCCCACTGTCCCTTATAAACACAGGGTGCCATTGGGTGCTGGGAACTGCAACCTTTGGAACAGAGGCTTTCTTTTCTTCTTCTCTTTTGTTGTTTGTCACAGCTATAGGCTGCGGACACAAGTGACTGTGGGAATTCTCAGAAGTCCCATGTCCACTTCTTCACGGATGCGGATACACAAAGGATTGCAGCTAGGTATCTCAGGGCAGAGAGGTTCTGGAGATCTTGCAACTCAGTTGGTCCCACCGATGCCATGGGCAAAGACATTAGGCTGGTTCCCTGCTGAAAGAAAAGTGGGGTATACACGGACTGGCAGAGTTTAATCCCCAGAAGACAATTTAGGAAGTTTTGCAGTTCCCCACAGACACCACACAATTCATCTCGGGCTGGCTTTTTCTCCATGCTTCAATACTCGCCAGTTTCAATAATACAGGTTCAACAAGTATTGTGTATAGATCCTTTGTTTAAATACAAAACTTGTATTCTGAGTGCCAAATCAGCTCCCAATGGCAGAATTTCATCCATTTCAACTTTTCACACCCACCTACTCATTAGGGGCCGCATCAATCAAACTTTCTCGGGCCATTCTCAGGCTTTTATTCTAGATGTGGATTCAGGTGTTATTCCAGCCACCATGCTGCAGAATCTATAGTTTAGAGATTTGTGTTGATAAAAAATACAAAATCTCCCTGCACACTTGATGGTCTTGAGATCTGGTCTTACCAAGGAGGGGAAAATGAAAGAGTAGAGCTCTCCATGACAAGTCCCACCTGCCTCTGAAGAGACAGTGGGGAGCGTCTTTTGGCAAGCTCTGAGAAAACTTTCTCACCTTCTGAGAGGTCATGTTTGAAAGGATTTTTTTTAAATGCTTCTTTGAAATCAGGGTTGGCCACATGGGGCCCTCATTATAAGTTCAGCGGTAAGTGGTAAAATTGGCTGGTAAATCCGTTACTGCCTCTTTTACGCCATGTTAAGTGAAATTACTACGGAAATACCACCAGAAATTGGCAGTAAGTCCACCAAAAATGCAGTGCAGTTACCTCCGCCCAAAAGGTGGAGGTAGTAGCATCCAGGTGATGGGAATCAAGCATAGGTGTCAATAATAGCCTCCTAAAGTGTATTTAAGGCCCACACCCTCTCCAAATACACTTCCAAGTAACATGCAGCAACACCCACCAAAAGTGAATTACAGCGTTCACAACCTGCTGCTGTTCATTGAGCTCCAAGAGAATGCAGGGCCAATTTATGAAAGGATACAGGCAGCACAAAGATGGAGTAAACATGTGTTTTTTGCAGAGGTCGCCCATACCACGTGTGATCTGCCGCCCTGGGCTCTGACTGATGGACAATTAGTCTTGCTGTATTGCTTGGATAGGAACACCATAGGAGAGCTGCTTCCCCGCATAGAGGCAGATCTGCAAAGCACCCTGCTCATCAGAACTGCAATCCCACCACTGCAGGAGCGGGTGTCCGACTCAACTTCTGTGCCACAGGTGCATTCCAGCAGACTATGGAGATGCTGCATGGCCTGACCCAGGCAACATTCTCAATAGTGCTGACACAAGTGTTGGGCGTGCTCATATGGCATGCCCATCGACTCATCTCTTGCCTTTACTGCATGCACCATCCTAGCCCAGGTGCATGCAGTAAAGGCAAGATTTTATGCCATTGCCCATTTCCCTAATGTTATAGCAGCACTTGACTGCACAAATGCAGCATTCATGCCCCTCCAGGCAGTGGAATCTGCATACGGGAATCGTAGATGTCAGGGCCGACCTCGGATCTGTACACTCCAAAATAGCCAGCCTCTCAAGAAGTGAATGCATGTTCCCATTAAACCAACTTTATTTCACAATGGCCACTGGGGAGAGGCTAGACAACTCCTTGGCGATTTAACTAACCTGAGTATCCCTGAACCACAAAACAGATACAGGGCCTCATTACGAGTCCGGCGGTAACCGTGCCTGAAATTCCGGCAGGTTACCACGGCCACGTCCCACGTCCCCGACCACGCCCGCCACGAGGAGTATGCCCAGCTGAGGCACCCCTCACCTTTGGTGGCCTCCCAACCATGGCACAGATGTAGTAGTGCCGGCACAGATGGAGTAGTGCCAATGGGAGGTGTACACCACAATTGACCTGGGCAATTGGGGTGAAGGGGGTGGGAAGCAAGATGTTAACAGCCCCCCTGCACCTGCAAGGCTGTATGTGACCCCGGTGATGTAGTGACGGGTCACGCAACGCTCAGGCACCCCAAAACTGAAGTAAAACCATGCACGCAACCCTGCAGCCTACGTGCATGGAATCAACCTCCCGCAGTACGCGGTGGCACCCAGTAACACGAATAACGCGTACGCGTGGGACACACAGGCTACTATGACCTCAAAAATGGGTGCGATACGCAGGGGCACCCGCAGTGGGAAAAATAGCGTGTGCAACTCACCGTCTGACTAGCGCGTTGCAGAAAAACACGTGTAGCCAATACCCTCGCCAAAAGAAGAGATACGTCCTTGATAGCTGTGAAGTTGTGATGGCGCGCGAAACAACAGGAAGCAGCAACACACGTCGGTCTCCACGAAAGGCACGTACAGCGAACTGCTGCCCCCGCTCACCTTTAACCCATGCTGAGGGAAACGCCCGCGCGCGTCACATCACTTACACGCATGGGCCTTTTCCTTGGATTACACGCATTCACACGCGGACGTGCAGTTTTTTCATGCGCGCTGAACCACTATGCTAACGTCACGAGGGAAACGCCCGCGCACGCCCGCGCGCTTCATGTCACAGAGGCGCTTACGCTTCAAAGGCCTTTGGTCCAATGAAAGCGCGTATGAGTGCTGACGCGCTTATGCGCTAGGGGCCTTTCCTCGAATCACACGCTGACGTGCACATTTTTCACGTGCCAAATCACTCCGTATCAAGCTGGCCACGCGAAAACACACGGAAGACCACGCTCCTGCCCAAAAGGCCGAATCACTGCCCCCTAGAGCCCCGAGCACGCTCCCACCTGCCATCTGCTGCTGCCTGACTGCCTGCTGTCCACGTGCCCTGCTATTTTCTGCCTGCACATCAGCCAGGGGTGCAGTTGCTGTGACCACCCCTGCTGGAACTGAAGACTCCCGACTGGGATACCATCGCTCCACAGCCCAGCCTCAGGACCCAGTTGCCCACCCACGCCTGCCTCTGGGGTTGCCATGTCGGGCACTACACCATCTGGCACCACTGGCAACCCCCAGCCAGAGAGGCAGAGAGGCACCAGCTTCACTGCCACCAAAGTTGGTTTCCTGGTGGAGCAAGTCCTGGGGCAATATGATGCCCTCTTCGGAACAAGACGCGCCAACAAGGAAGGACGGACTCGGATCTGGACGGACATCGTGACTGCCATCAACGCGGAGGGGGTGGCAGTCCGCGACTTCCAACATGTCAAGAAGCGCTGGGAGGACTTCAGGTCCAGGACCCTCAACAAGGCCCGGCGCCTCTTGAAGGCAGCGGATGCTAAGGGGCGCCGTAGCCACCTGTCGGAACATCAGATGAGGGTCCTGGAACATATATGCCCAGCGCTCCACGTCCAGGTCCTTGAGAGGCAGACCCGTCTGGAGTCGAGCGGTAAGTGTACATGCATACTGATTGGAAGCTGTGCGTGTGGTGGTGTGCCAGTAGTGTGCAGGTTGTACATGTGGTTTTCTAGGGCCATGTATGGATGTGTATGTACAGGGCTGTGAGGCTGACACATGCAAGTCCTTTCATGTGTGAGACACATGGATGGTGTATGTGTGGGTAAGCATGCAAGCCAAATGCAGATGTTTGGATTACTGTGCATGTCAGTTGGCATGGTTGTGGTGTCACACATGGATGTTGGTTCCAGCTGCATGTATCTGCACCATGTACATGTGCATGTGTGTCTATTTGACAAGGGTGCAACAGTGATGCAACATGGATGCATGTGACACTGATATGTGGAAGACTGATTGGCAGATGTGACATGGATGCCGATCTCAACACTGCGACAGTTGGCGGAGGTGTACACATGCATGTAAGTGTGGTGGCGTGTGTGCATGTGTAGTGCACTCCCTGTGTTTCATGTGATGTCTGGCTCACCTTTGGCTGCTCATGCTGTTGTATGTGTATGGATGGTGCTGGCTGTTGCAATATGGCTGTGGAATAGCTCATGTGTGTGAGTCGAAATGACATGTGTGTTGGGGATTGTGATGCCATGTCTGAAGTTTGACAATGCCACTCATGTACAACTGTCATGTGTGTATGAGTCCATTGTACAGTGCCCTGATGCCTGTGTTTTATTTCTCCCTGTCTGCAGCGTCAACTGATGAAGAGGGCGGAGAAGGTGCTGTGGAGCACAGCGGCAGGGATCGCACCGCCAGCCGGAGACGCAAGGCCCGGCTCCCCTCCCAGGTTGTCATCTCATCGGGGAGTGAGGAGTCCGGTGCCGCGTCCCAGGCCGCAGCTGCCGAGGGGAGGTTCAAGAGGCGGAGGTCGGAGTTGGACTCCTCAGCAGCAGAAGGGGCAGCTGAGACCCCACAGGGCCCAACGGAGGAAGATGGCATGGAGTGATCCAGGTTGGTGGAGGGTTTGGTGGAGGAGGAGGCCATGCAAGGGACAGAGACGGGGTCTGGAGGTGGGGATTCCACTGGTGCTAGTGGTGCAGTGCAAGACCAGGGACAGGAGGCAGCACAGGCTGCCGTGGAGGTGCCTGTGTGCAATCCTGTCACTGCATCATCTTGCACCAGCAGGGATGCCTACGTCCAGACCCGTTCTCAGGGAGGGGATTGGCTTACACCAACTGGCCTTCCTCTCCCTGCGGATGTGGCTGTCCGGCACCGGGTTGAGCCTGTCCTGGGTGGGGTGGCGTAGCGTCAATGTGGCATGCGACGTGACCTGCAGTCTTTTCATGAGGAGACTGCACGTCTTCTCGCATGGCTCGTTGACCGCGGTGACCCACTGGGACAGCTCACCAGGGCTGGCTTCCTCCGTTTCCTGGACCTTGTTCCGACCCCCTCCTCAACTGAAGCCCCTATGCCCCAGTCGTCCTCCATGCCATCTTCCCACCCATGTATCACAAGGGTGCCCTGTGGAGCTGCCTCTGACCCTGCGGCCAAGCTGGTGGACAACAGATCCCTGCCACAGTCGGGAGTCGGACATCCAGCAGGGGTGGCCACCTCAACAACTGCACCCCAGCTGGAGGAGGATGTGCAGGCAGCAGGAGCCAGGGCACAGGCAGCGGCACAGCAGCAGCAGCAACAAGGTGGGAGCCATGATGGCTCGGGGCCTTCATCATCGGAGGGGCAGGCATCGGCCGGAGGGCAGGAGGACCCTGGACGGGAAGTGTCTTCCGTGTGGCAGCAGTTGGGCCATGCGATAGATGCGGAGCGGCAGCGGGCGGAAGAGGCACGGCTCACGATGGTCAGGGCGGAGAACTCCATGCGCAGGGCCCTGAGGGGTCATGGAAGAGGACCGCCTCCGGGACATCGAGCAGGAGTTCGATGATGGCCTGGCCCGGGACATCAACATGTGAGCCGTTGGACTTGCCCGCTGCCCTTGTAAATAGTTGGATAGTGTTAGGTTTCCTTTGGTTTTTTCTTTATTTTGGACCTTTTGGACAATGGACCACATTTTTGTATATATTTTTTTTTATTAGGTAGGAGTTTTTGATAGGTTTCGTTTCTTCAGTTGGGATCATGGACCCTGGATTGTTCATCTGTATATAGGTAACTGTTGGATTCTACTTTTTTGTTTGGATTTCCCCACGGAGCAATGGTTTTCACTTTTGTTTTTCCCTTGGATTTCATTTTTGGAACTGTGACTTTGGACACCTTTCCTTTGGATTATGATTTGTTGTTTTTCATTATTTTACAGACATGCAGCTTTTCTTTTTTAATTTGCATTGTCGTTTGTTTGATTTTAATTCCATTCATGTTGCTTTTAATAAAAAAATTTCTTCAAACTTCGATGTGTGGTATTATCTCATTGGTTTCATGCATGTCATGATATGGGTTTTGAGATTCACTTGCACCCATTGTGTGTGTGTGAGGGACATGTCTTCATTTACATCCTTGCCATTGGGGTTGTGTCATGTAATTGGCATTTCTATGTGGGTGGATGCAATACTTGGGTGGGTCTTTGGCATGTGGAGGCTGGCCATAAGGGCCAGGGATCGGGATTGTGATGACGTGTTGGCTGGGGACATGTGTCAGGGCCTGCTGGCAGGTGCCCTGCACTGCTGGGGGGTGGGGGTGCAGGGGACATGTGTCGGGGCCTGTTGGCAGGTGCCCCGCACTGCTGGGGGGTGGGGGTGCAAGGGGACATTAGTGGGACATGAGTGGGGGCCTGCTGGCAGGTGCCCCGCACTGCTGGGGGGTGGGTGTGCAAGGGGACATGAGTGGGGGCCTGCTGGCAGGTGCCCCTCAGTGCTGGGGGGTGGGGGTGCAAGGGGACATGAGTGGGGGCCTGCTGGCAGGTGCCCCTCAGTGCTGGGGGTGCAAGGGGACATGAGTGGGGGCCTGCTGGCAGGTGCCCCTCAGTGCTGGGGGGTGGGGGTGCAAGGGGACATGAGTGGGGGCCTGCTGGCAGGTGCCCCTCAGTGCTGGGGGTTCAAGGGGACATGAGTGGGGGCCTGCTGGCAGGTGCCCCTCAGTGCTGGGGGGTGGGGGTGCAAGGGGACATGAGTCGGGGCCTGCTGGCAGGTGCCCCTCAGTGCTGGGGGTGCAAGGGGACATGAGTGGGGGCCTGTTGGCAGGTGCCCCACACTGCTGGGGGGTGGGTGTGCAAGGGGACATGAGTGGGGGCCTGTTGGCAGGTGCCCTGCACTGCTGGGGGTGGGGGTGCAGGGGGACATGAGTGGGACATGAGTGGGGGCCTGTTGGCAGGTGCCCCACACTGCTGGGGGGTGGGTGTGCAAGGGGACATGAGTGGGGGCCTGCTGGCAGGTGCCCTGTACTGCTGGGGGGTAGGGGTGCAGGGGGACATGAGTGGGACATGAGTGGGGGCCTGCTGGCAGGTGCCCCACACTGCTGGGGGGTGGGTGTGCAAGGGGACATGAGTGGGGGCCTGCTGGCAGGTGCCCTGCACAGCTGGGGGGTGTGGGTGCAAGGGGGTAATGCGTTGGTGATCACTAGTGCAAGGTTACATGTGGCTTGGCTGGGGGGGCATGCCCATGGTGGATGGGCTGCCTGCGGGACATGCCCAGGGGTGCAGGGTAGTCCCCTGTGGTGTGGTCTGCCTGCAGGGGCCGTGGAGGGTGTAGAGGGAACACCTGGGAGGACCCACACTGCCAATTCATGTGTAGGAATCCCCTGCACCCCCGAAATACACGTACCCCACTCGCACAGGGCCTATCGCGTGTGGAACTTCCCCGCACCCCAGAAATACACATACCCTGCTGAAATCGCGTGTTAAACTTGCCCGCACCCCAAAAATACACGTACCCTGCTGCAATTGCGTGTGGAACTTCCCGCGCACCCCAGAAATACACGTACCCTGCTGAAATCGCGTGTTAAACTTCCCCGCACCCCAGAAATACACGTACCCTGCTGAAATCGCGTGTGGAACTTCCCGCGCACCCCAGAAATACACGTACCCTGCTGCAATCGCGTGTTAAACTTCCCCGCACCCCAGAAATACACGTACCCTGCTGAAATCGCGTGTTAGACTTCCCCGCACCCCAGGAATACACGTACCCTGCTGATATCGCGTGTTAAACTTGCCCGCACCCCAGAAATACACGTACCCTGCTGCAATCGCGTGTGGAACTTCCCGCGCACCCCAGAAATACACGTACCCTGCTGAAATTGAGTGTTAAACTTCCCTACACCCCAGAAATACACGTACCCTGCTGAAATTGCGTGTTAAACTTGCCCGCACCCCAGAAATACACGTACCCTGCTGAAATCGCGTGTTAGACTTCCCCGCACCTCCCGCGCACCCCAGAAATACACGTACCCTGCTGAAATCACGTGTTAAACTTCCCCGCACCCCAGAAATACACGTACCCTGTGGAAATCGCGTGTTAGACTTCCCCGCACCCCAGGAATACACGTACCCTGCTGAAATCGCGCGTTAAACTTGCCCGTACCCCAGAAATACATGTACCCTGCTGCAATCGCGTGTGGAACTTCCCGCGCACCCCAGAAATACACGTACCCTGCTGAAATCGCGTGTTAAACTTACCCGCACCCCAGAAATACACGTACCCTGCTGACATCGCGTGTTAGACTTCCCCGCACCACAGGAATACACGTACCCTGCTGGAATCGCGTTTTAAACTTGCCCGCACCCCAGAAATACACGTACCCTGCTGAAATCGCGTGTGGAACTTCCCGCGCACCCCAGAAATACACGTACCCTGCTGAAATCGCGTGTTAAACTTACCCGCACCCCAGAAATACACGTACCCTGCTGAAATCGCGGGTGAAACTTCCCGCGAACCCCAGGAATACACGTTCCCCGCTTGCCATGTGCTGTGTGGCGGCCCTGTATACTGGTCCTGGGTTAGTGCAGCCCTTTGCGCTGGATTGGGGATTTTGATGGCTTTTCCTTGCGCGAGGGGCGTTCTTGGGGGCGTTACTGGCGCTGCTGCAGGGTCGCTGCGCCACTCTGCGCCGCGGCTACTTTTGGTGGCTAAAATCCATGAATACGCTGTGCGCCGAAATAGATTTTGGCGCATGCGGCTGGCGCAGAATATCGCACGTGCACACTGTGCACCAGCCGCGTGCGCCACTTGTGCGCTTAATTCTATGAATTACCCCCAATTTCTTTTTGAAGGGCTCCCCTCAACCCCATAACGTGTGCGTGTCTGAGTGTATTATGAGGGTCTACACTTAAACGTGTAGGTGCTGCATGTGTGAGTGTATGGTGAAAGGGTGCACACAAATGTATGGGTGGCTGGGTGTGTGTGCATGTACAGTGAAAGGGTGCACACTTAAATGTATGGGTGGCTGCCTGAGTGTGCCTGCATGTTGAAAGGGTGCACACTTAAATGTATAAGTGGCTGCCTGTGTGGGTGTATGGTGAAAGGGTACACACTTAAATGTATGGGTGGGTGCCTGGGTGTGCCTGTATCGTGAAAGAGTGCACACTTAAATGTATGGATGGCTGGGTGTGGGTGTGTGTGTATATGGTGAATGGTGTGTGTGCTTGTGTTCAGGGGTGCAACAAAACTTACATTTCGGCGGGGCTAATCCTTCAAATGTTGGGAGAGGCGCTATCCTCACGGGTGGTGGGGGAGGGGCAAACTTATTTGTGTGGGGCCATCTAACTTCTTTGCACATTTTAATGAGACTATTCATTGCAGCTTCAATGTTACACGCAGTTAACTCTCTCCTTTAAGTCTGAAAGCACCCATTTATGGACTCCTGCGAGAATGAGCGATCTCCTGTCCCCTCTCTACCCTTCCAATCACTCCCCTGACATGCAAGTACTAAACCCACATCACGATTTCAATTGCCTAAAAAAATTTGGCATTTGAATGCAGGTACTAACAGTGAAATACTTTACGTTAGTAATTGCTGGGCCCTTGTTAACAGAAAACCCCAGGTGCCGTTTAACATCTGTGTCCTGTTCTGTCCGGCAACTGCTCTGAAGGTCAGCTAGGTTGAGTGAACATAGCCCCAAATTTAAGGGGGTGGAGGGGCTGCTGAAGCCCAGTCAACACAACAGTGTTCCGGCACTACTTGTGTTTAATGCCTTGATTACTTATTGGTAATCGTCATTACTCCTAGCCCTATTCTTCCTCGTCCCTGTACTTGTGTATGAGGCACTCTGCCTCATACATAAGTACTGGGATGAGGTAGAGGTACACGGAGGTAATGCCTGACTTAGCTACCGGTAATCTTCATTACTCCTAGTCCCACTCTTCCTCATCCCAATACTTACCTTTGAGGCAAAGAGCCTCATACGTAAGCTCTGGGACAAGGAAGAGGGACATTTTGGAGGATGGGGTAGGAGGTGGGAGAGAGAGGGGATGTGTGGGGGTCGGGATTGTGAGATAAATCATAATGGTTGTCCATGTCCAGGCTAAGCAGGCATGATATGTGCTATTAGTGCATAGAGAGGCATTTTGGTGCAACGCGTCTAGTCATTCCTCAGTTTGGTATGACTTTTTTTAACTGCACATTTCTGATAAAGCAGACCTGCTAAGTGTAATTGGTTCCATGTGTTAATATCCCCACAAAAATATCACGATACAAAAATATTGCCATATTTTAGCGCCGATATTGACCCATGGACCCTGCGAGGGACACCCCATGCAATCCCCGCAATATTTTAAAATGTGCGGGGGACACCCCCGCTGCCACAAAATATCCCCCCCAAAAATATCACCTATGGCCAGACAAACGGCCATATGTATGGCGATATTTTTGGTGGGGATATTTTGTAGGGATACCGTGTGATTACCTGGCTAGACTGGCATTTGGGTGCTTCCAGTCTAGCCGTTTCTTACTGTGGCATTGTATATTTTTCTGGACATCTGTGATAAAATGATATGATATGATACGATATATACCAGGTCTGTACACAAGTGTTTCTAGGCACGACAAGACAAGGAAGGGAAGATAGAGGGAGAACAAGACAAACAATATTACTAGGCCTTGTGTCATTCAGATCGTGCAATGAGAAATGGGAGGGGGAGTGCAAGGAAGAGGGGAGGGGAAAACAGGGCAGTAATGCTCTGAGTGGGTGCAGCCAGGGCAGCGCGGCTCTGGGTAGTGCAAGGAGAGCAAGGGACTGTAGGGTTACAGTTACAGCCCCTTTGTGCATTGTAGGCTTGGAGGAAGATAGCGTTGCATGTAGTGTGGGCCCCGGCCCCAGAAAGCCAGTGGACAATACAAAGGGTCTTGAAGTTGATTCTTGCAGCCACCGGGAGCCAGTGGAGAGATTTCAGGGCTGGAGAGATACAATCCCTCAGCTTGAGGCCAAGGATAATTCTCTCAGTCCTGTTCTGGATTAGTTGCAGAGGGCGGAGAGTAGAGAAAGGCAGAGTGAGAAAGAGGTTGTTGCAGTAGTCCAGCCTAGAGCGAAACAGGGCTCTGGAGACAGTCAGCTTCTGGGGGAAAGTGAGAAAGGGAAGATTCCCTTTGAGGAGGAGCAGCTGGTAGTGGGACTTCTTGGCGACGTCTGAGATGTGAGGAAAGAGAGTTTTTTTGCTTCGAAGGAAGGTGAAGGAAGAGGGCCCAAGGTGGGCGGCCAGAGTGAGGGAGGGAAAGCAGGGGTCCCGAGAGAATGATCTCTCCATCTTACTGGCATTAAGGCAGAGATCATTGGAGGCTCACCAATCCTGAATCGCGGATAGACAGTCAGAAATGAGCGAGAGGGGAGCCTGAAGGAAAGCTGAGTGTCAACCGCATAACACTGAAAGTTAGAGGAGAAGGTAGAGATCAGGTGGGCCAATGGGGCCAAGTAGAGGTTGAAAAATCCGGGTGAGAGGATAGAGCCCTGGGGAACGCCACAGGTAGAGAGAGAGGTGGCAGATAGAAAGGGACTAAGTTGGACCTGGAGGGGCAGTCCATGAGGAAGGAGGTTGGCCACTCCAGGGCCTGATCCGTGATGCCCAGGTTCTCACGTAGTTGCTTGATCAGGATGGTGTGGTTGACTGTGTCGAAAGTAGAGGAAAGATCAAGGAGGATTAGGACAGAAGGAATGCTGGAATCAAGGTTAGAGAGCAGATCTACACAGGTGTTCAGCAGAGCAGTTTCCGTGCCTCCAGCAGCTCTAAAGCCAGACTGATGGTCATGGAGACAACCAACAGATTCAGTGTGGAGAGTAAGCTGGGAGCTGGCCAGCTTTTCCAAGAGTTTGCCCAGGAAAGGGGTGATTGAGATTGGGCAATAGTTTGCTGGGCAGGTAGGATAGGCAGACGGCTTCTTGAGGAGTGGGTGCATAAGGGAGTGCTTAACGGGAGAGGGGAACGTTCCAGTGGCGAAAGAGTGATTTTAGAAATCGGCCAAGGCTGGAGCGAGGGTGTCAATATGGTACTTGATGGTTCTAGAGGAGCAGGGGAGCACCTGTTTGGACGACACTTTCATAGATCAGACTTGTCTAGAAACCTTGTCAGGTGTTGTCAGAGAGAAAGAAGAGAAAGGTGGAGGAGAGGTAGAGATGGCTAAAGGGGGGCAGAGAGTGGAAGAGGGAGAGCAAGAGGAGATGGAGGACAGCATGTCCTGAGTTTTAGCAGAGACGTGAGAGGCCAGAGCCACACAGAGGGCCTGGGAGGGAACAGGAGGGGTGGAGACCGCAACAGGATTGACCAGTTCCTTGCAGATTTTAAAGAGTCTGACTGTGTTGTTAGAGGCCGCAGAGACCCTGGCTTGAATGTGTGCTCTCTTCTTGATGAGTGTTGTTGCTTCAACTGGCATTTTGGTGCAACCAGTCTAGGTTTGTCTAAATGTGGCCTGGCATGCTTTACTGTAATGTTATTATATGTCTACACTGGTCTACGTTGTGCAGCCAGTGGGACATGTTTTCAATGTGGCATGGGATTTTTAATAGCAAAGCATTAATGTTCCTGTGCACTGTGGCTGACTTGCATGTATTGGATTGGCATTACCCTAAAAACCAATTACAAACACTCTGACTTTTTAGCCAATTTTTCTCAGAAAGTGTGCTGTATATTGCATTAAAACACATATTTATATATTTCTCCTAGTACAGTGTGCGGCATACCCCTTCAGCAGCAAGTTTGTGCGTATTGTGCAAACGTGATAATCTAGGCCAGTGTGGCACGACCTGTGATTTGTTGCCAAGACGGGGGACCCCGCAGCATGGCTTGCAGGGGGGCTCCCACATTTTGTGTTATGCCACTCAATTAAGACAGTCAGCAGCAGCTCTGCGGCCCGGGTATTGGTAATGGTAAACAAACAAGATTCTTAACTCTGCTGCCTGCTGCACAGCTCGCTCATGCGTTCCCCCTCCCCGAACACCCCCCGCGCCTGCCGCCTGCGCATTTGGAGTGTCACATGCCTAGGCCGGCATACTGCATATGCCCCTGCGAGTGCACAGCCTCAGCTTCAGAAGCCACTAGCCAGGCAGCGACGCATGCTCCTGACTACTGACAGCGTGAGAGAAGTGTGACTCGACCTCCTGGAGACTGTAAGTGAAGTCAAAGTGGCCCCAGGCAGGTGTGTTCTCGTGCAGGGGTGCCACAGCAATGTATATCTGCCTGTTTAGTCAATGTTTAGAATTCAGGAAAAGCCAGTAAACCCCTTAATTCGTCCCACTTGTTAATTAATTTGCACGCGATAAATTGTAACACTTCCTGTCTGGCACCTTTAAAGCTGCATAAACTGCTGATGGCGCCGAGTAGGGGGCGAAGGGTGGGTTTGTGCGGCACGGTTTATCACCACACAAACCTGCTCTGCTCGTTCACACGCCGTGGGTCTAAGCAAAAGATTGTGCACAGCTGTGAAGTGCCCCCCTCCACCCCAATGTCCTGTCTGACACCCTGGGAGGTGCAGTGTAGGCCGGGACGGCATCAGGTTTTGGGGGAGGAGGATTTAATTAGAGGGAACGAACAAGCGACCGTCAAATTTAACATGCTGTGTGTGTTAACTATATAAATATGATATTTATACAGTTAACATGCGCAGCGCGTTGAAATTGAAGGAGCTGCTAGCGCTTCCTCAGTTTGGGCCTGCACCATGCAGCCTTGCATGCCCCCCGTGGGCAGGCGGCATACTTGCCGACATTCTGTGACTAAAAGGTCTAAGATGTAGGATTTTACAAGTTTCAAAAATAATACTTCGCATAACAATGACATCACCGGAAATTACAAACCATACATTGTTGGCACCACTGGAGCATTCTAAAATGCACAACCCATCAAACAGCACAACATGGAGAGATGTTGAAATGTTTACAATGTATAATTTTGAATGGTAAGTTAACACTAAATTTAATTACCCACCTTCACAGAAGGTGATCACACAGAGCTGGTAGGCAACGTTTGCCACTCCTCTGTAGCATCAGCCCGGGTAGTACATATTTATTACTGCAGTGGAGGTGGAACACTGAACAACATGGAGACTGATACCCTCCTCAGTCGGATAGGCAGATGCTGTGTGATGGTGGTACGCTCTGCAACTTGACTTCACTGGTGGTTAACGTAAGTTCTGTCCCTGCAGGAGTGCAGGGCAGACTCATGTAGCTGTCAGGTCAGTGGATTGATCAGAGTCCATCACTCAAATGTATCACTTATCCACCCACCGCACAGACATATTAATTGCCTTAGTCACATAAATTACTTGCCACTGTAAAAAGCAGTAGGATCTGTCACCCAAATCTGTAGGCAGTAGGACTGCTTAAAAAGCAGCAGCCCACCTACTGCCTAAATCAGTAGGGTTGGCAAGTATGAGGCGGTACACAGGCCCAAACTGCTGTCAGTCTGGGGCCATGCTGTTTGCGCAAAAGTTGAGGGGCAGCCATTCCAGACCTCTTATACCCTGCCGGCCTCCAAAGAACAAACTTATGCTATCTTTGTCTTGCCCTTTAGGCACTGTTCAGATAAAAAAACATGTTTTTGTGCAGGACCTGCCCCTACACAACCCCACAAGCATTGCACTGCCTGGCAATCAACTGCATCTTGCTAGCTGCATGTCCCTGACTGTCTCTGGTTGTAGCATTACTGCGCTTCTTGCTAGGAACGTTGTGAGTTTTGAATTTGAATCCAAACTTATATCTCTTTACAAGAGGGCAGTGTCTTTGCACCCAGACGCACAGCCACCACTGTTGCATCTATCCATGTTGACATGGGCATACAAGCTTCTTCACAACACCACCCCAACCCTCCTCCCGCTGCACCGCCCCAGGGAAGAACATCTTTCTCCCCATTCCAACAATATCAACCTAATAATGTGCACCCAACAAGTATTAACCCCCACACACACAAAAATAAATACTAGCAAATATTGTAATTTTAAGCTGAGGTCCCAAAAATAGGCTACACACACGTTAAATCAGAACATTGTACTCAAACTGTGTGTCATAAAGGGTATCTCCCTATCACTGCGCATTCCAAAATGCTGAATTTCCGCACTGCATATATATATATATATATATATATATATATATATATATATATATATATATATATATATATATATATAGGGGGTAGGTAAAGTTAATAATAAATGTGAGCGGTTATGGGGGTGAAGGCTGCACAGGGTCTCCTCCGCATATAAATGCAGTGAAATGGGGTGAAACAAAAACTTCAGCATTTTGGTGATGCACAGTAAAAGATGTGTAGTGATCACATAAAGTTAAGGACGTAAATAGACATTTCTGGTTGAAAGCATCAGTGTTGATTACTTTTAAGTTTCTTCCCTTCATGCAATGTGTCAAATACATCAAATATATTTCAAAAAATATTCTTGAACCACACATTTGTGTCCCAACAAATGTTATGGTACTGCAGTTAGTCTTTTTGGGACACATTCTAAGTAACTCAAAAGTTATCAATAAAGCGGTGCATTCAGCCTGGAATTTTCACTTACATACATGGAAAACGCACCCAATGTGATACAATAAAGGAAATGCTGTGCAGTTTGAGTGTTACACTTATGTCCAGCAACAATCAGTAGTACTACAGTGCTAATACTAACAAGGGAGACAGTGACCGTGACCTGGCCAGTATGCGCAGCAACCACCCTTGCCTTCTCTCTCATGAGAGGGGTATTATTTCACCCTCTGTGGTCAGATAAGGGTCAGCATTGAATGGCAACAGTAGTTTGTTACCCTTCTACACCAACTTCTGCTTGGTGAGTCGCTTGGTGACTCAGGTGAACTTTAATCTAATTTCTGTTGTTCATACATTTCCATTAAGCCAATTACTTTTACAACAGTGCAGCTCTTCTCAGCTTCTAGCCCACTATGCAGGTGCATTGAATCATGAAAGGCCTAATAAGGGTTATTGCTTGCAGAGCCCATTTGGATGACTCTTATTCGTCTGACGCTTCATATTGGTGCTTTCCTGTCCTGTGTCGCGTTCCTATGCCTCAATTCTTTCAGCAATAGCAATCCAGTGAACCCTAACCCTCTTTCCTGGGCAGTTTGCGGATGGTTCCCTAGTTATAATTAAAGTGCAGGTGCCAAGACCTTACGGGGAGGTAGATGTTTGTGCTACCTCTGCGCAAGACCCACAGGAGATCCTGACAGCAAGGCTCTCATCATCTCGCCCATAGAATAAGGCAACACATTCCCCTCGGCTCCTCTCTACCCCCTTTTAAAGGACTTAATATGGCAGCTTGCCTAATCACATGCTCTTCTCAATACAATCACAGTCACAGTGCCACCACACTGGTCGTTTTTCTCAGGTGTTCACTCCCAACTTACCTTCTCTACACAATGTTCTACATCATAATTAAGGCCCTCCCCATCAAGAAGACATTGCCAGTAGTCTAACAATCTAACTGCTCCATGAGGCTACCATTCCACTGAAAGCTATGCCCAAGTCAGGCTGGAAATCTCTAGGTGTAAGAAAGAGAAGACACGCAAAGCCTGTCTTAACTGTATGACCAAGGATTTAGCATGCTCTCCCCAGTTCTGTCAGACAGTGGGACTGCAAAGTGAAAAAAGAGTAGAAAGAGTAGAAAGGGTGGAGAGGTGTCATGGCCCTTGCCACTGGCCCTCACTGGCAAGTCAGCCTTCCAGTTAGGGCCAGGTCAAAGGCCTTAAAACCTCATCCAAGACTCTCTTGGAGTCCGTCCTGGCGCCTTTGGTGCCTGGCTCATAACCATCATGAAGACCAACATTAGAATGGGGCTATTTATTTGGGACTATTTAACTTGGGGGGGTTCAGCCAACATGGAGGCACACACATAGCCCAGTTACAAGGAACTGAGCTATGCGGTCTAGTCTTTTGGGTGTCGCAGGCCTGGGACTACTTTACCTGGACTACTTTGGGTGTGGCAGGCCTGGGACTATTTTACCTGGACTACTTTACCTGAGACCATTTAAACCTCACCCAAACAGCAGAACATGCTTTGCGTTATTCTGCTGTGGGCAGCGTAATGCTCACCATGTCCAGTTCTTTGATGCCAGCGTACCTGAAACCAAGACCTGCAGAAAGAGAAAGAACACTACGAAACTTACCTGGAACAGTAGCCTGTCTTCAATCCATCGCTGACTTCAGTTCCACTCAACTGAAGGTACGAACTCCATCATCTGGCACCGCATGCATCCTGGAATACCATAACCTGGAAAGAGGAGAAAGAAAGACAGCATTAGTAAGCCTTTACTCACGTTTCCTCCCGAATGAAGAAAGCCACACAATTCTTACGTGGGTATTCATCTCCTGGTCAGTATCATTGCTGGAACATTACGGCGCTCGGCGAGGAACATCGCAACCTGCAACGAGAGCAAATACACAGGTTAGCAATATAAAAGGCGAAACAGCGCTGCGCATCGCGCATTACTCACCAGACAGCATCGCGCACACGGCGCTTTCGCCTACAGGCCCATGCTCATCTTCAAACTGCATGATAACACCAAAATACCTTTCCATACCTAAAAGGAAAGAAGCAAGACATTATTATTCGAACTAAGAGGAACATAAGAACTGCATATAAAGACTGTAAAACAGCAAACCAACGGAGTCGCAGCAGGCCTGGATTCCCACAGGGGGGCTTACACCAGTGAAGTAACTTGATCGCTGCTCGCCCCCCACATCTACGTATCCCTGCCACGAAGAGCAGGACAGAGAATCCACCTTTTACAATATTAAGGTGAGGAGAAGGCCCAAGGGGGAGGAAGGAGTTGAGGCCAAGGGAGGTGGGAAAACATAAAGACAATCTGGTATTGAATCCAGCTCTCCTATATTGCAGCCCCATCTTTAACCAGAGGCCTTACTAAGGGACCGGGAGAGGGTTTGAGAGTGCAAATCATCCAACCAGGGCTGGGTGGCATCCCTGTGGATGCCAGGTGAGCGTAACAGAACGCAAAGCCTCAATAATATTATCCACCTGGGCGTCATGGAGACTTCAGAGACTGACCAGTTAGTTCAGTTGTTGGGACAATTACGCGCTGAAGTACATTCAGCCAGGAAAGAAACCAACGCTCTTAGGAGGGATTTGATTGTTACTAAGGATCGTACAGACGAAATAAGTAGACAATTGCTCCAATCACAGGCAGGACAGACCCCATTGCCTGGTAACATTCCGCCAGCACCTGTTTTAACTTCTTCCACCAATTCAGTACAAATAACCCTTCCAGGGGCAGTTCCTTTAGCTCCACCTGAACTATTTACAGGGGACCCAAAGAAGTACGCAACGTTCATGAACCAGTGTCATCTTCATTTCCTTTGCAGACCTGGGGCTTTTCCTAACGACCAAGTGCGGGTTGCTTTTGTCTTGTCATATCTGAGTGGCAGTGCTGCAGATTGGTCGGTACCATTGGTAAGTCAGGATAACCCATTGTTACATGACTTTGGGGGTTTCCAGATGGAAATGGAAAAACTCTTTGCTCGTCATACCCAAGTCCAAGCATTAGACAATGAACTTTGTCACTCCGTCAAGGAAGTCAAGACTTGCTTACATTTATAGCAACATTTAACAGACTAGTCGTTGAAGCTGGGTGGCCTGAGGAAAAAAGGACCACACTATTTCTTTGGGGTCTACGAGGGGAACTAAAGGATGTCCTTGCTCAAGTGGTTAACCCACCTAAAGACTGTGGAGAATTCATCAACCTTGTCGTGCAATTAGATCACAAATTACAAGACCGAAAAGCGGACCGGATAAGGTTAGACACTCGAACTGTGTATGTCCGGTCAAATGATAATGTTCCACGTACATTGGAAAATACGGTAGAACCCATGCAAATCAGAGGTGTACGGCCCCCTTTAACTAAAACTGAAAGAGACAAGAGAAGGCAACAGCAATTATGCTTATATTGCGGAAAATCAGGCCACTTCCTCAAAGAATGTCCTGTGAAACCACCAAGGAGAAGTGTTGGAGCCACAGAGAAGGAAGATAATAACAAGGAGTCAGAAAAATACCAAGCCCGGCAAGCGTAGACGTCCGCTTATTGAGCGAGAAGGATGAACCACAGACCTCACACTTTGCATTACCAGTAATTTTGATCAATCACCAAAAACCATCTCGGATGCATGCTGTCGAAGCATACATAAACAGCGGAGCAGTTGGGAATTATGTAGACCAAGATCTGGCAGCAGAGTTGGGGCTTCCCTTATGCTCTAAGTCGACTACTGAAAAAGTTACTACTGTTGATTGGACAGATATAGCTTCCGGCCCAGTAACCCAATGTACAGCAGCACTAACCCTACTGTGCCAGGATGGACACCGAGAATCTATTGCATTCGATTTCATCAAAGCTCCTCATTTTCGACTAATCTTAGGGATGCCATGGTTGGTAGCTCACAACCCTCTAATAGATTGGCGTGCCAAGAAGTTGGCCTTTTCCCATGATTGTGCTCGAACCTGTAATTACCAAGAAAAGGGGAAAACAGACTTATGTACATCTGCTACTCCCAGTACGGCGGTGATTGTACTAGGTGTGACTAGTACTCTACCAAATGAATACCAAGATTTTCAAGAAGTGTTCCAGAAAGAACAAGCCAATACTCTACCACCGCACAGGCCCTACGATTGTCAGATCAACCTCATACCTGGTGCGCAAATTCCTTGTGGTCGAATCTATGCACTTATTGAACCAGAAAACCTCCATTTGAAATCTTACCTTGATCAGTACCTGGCAAATGGATTTATCCGCCCATCTAAATCACCGGCAGCCAGTCCCTTACTCTTCGTACCAAAGAAGGAAGAAGATTTGAGGACTTGCATCGACTATCGCGCATTAAACCAGATCACAGTAAAAAAAACATTATCCACTGCCCCTTATTCCCGAATTATTGGATCAAGTCAAAGACGCCCAAATCTATACCAAACTGGACCTTAGGGGGGCGTACCAACTTGTTCGAGTAAAGAAAGGAGACAAATGGAAAACCGCCTTTCGTACCAAATACAGCTTAAATGAAAACCAGGTAATGCCTTTTGGACTTTGCAATGCTCCTGCTGCATTCCAGTACTTTATGAATGATGTTTTGCGCGAGTTAATCGATGTTTGCGCCTGGTTTACATTGATGACATCTTAGTGTATTCTGCTACAAAAGAAGACCATGCCAGGCATGTCTGCTCCGTCCTTAATAAACTCCACCAACATAAACTGTATGCTAAACTCGAAAAATGCTCTTTTCATGTCACCGAATTGGAGTTCCTTGGTTTTATCCTCACATTAAAAGGTATCAGAATGGATAGGCACAAGGTAGATTCCATTCTTAACTGGCCGTCATCAACTTCATTTAAAGGAATCCAGAGTATGTTGGGCTTTGCAAACTTTTACTGCCGATCCATCCCAGATTTTTCCCAAATAGTGCATCCAATTACATCACTATGGAGAAAAAACAATAAAAAGTTCCATTGGACCGAAGAAGCAGAGAAGACCTTTCAAGAACTTAAGAAAAAATTCACTTCTGCTCCAGTTCTACGGCATCCTCGCCCAGACCTCCCTTATATAGTTGAAACAGATGGCTCTAGCACGGCTATGGGAGCTGTTCTCTCACAAAGGGAGCCAGGTACTGGCCAGTTACACCCTGTGGCCTTCTGGTCACGAAAATTCTCACCTCAACTATGCTATCACAGACAAAAAACTCTTGGCTATAAAATCAGCTTTCAAGGCATGGCGACACTATCTCCTTGGTGCTAGACATACTGTCACGGTCATAACTGATCATCGAAACCTACAATACCTAAAAACAGCAAAGGCTCAATCATCCCGTCACCTGCGGTGGGCTCTTTTCTTTGCTGAATATGACTATGTGATCACCTACTGGCCAGGAGTCCAAAACGGAAAGGCTGACGCCTTGTCCCTCATGGGTGTTGAAGAAAAGGTATACATAACTCCAGATCCAGTAGCCATCATTCCAAAAGACAAACTCCTGATTCTTACGACAACATTGACACAGGGTGATCTCCAAAACAAGATCCAACTCTTAATGGATCCCACTTTCTCACAAGAGTGGTGTACTCAAGGAGAACATTACACCATTAAAGACCAGTTACTATATTTTAGGAACTGTCTATACTTGCCAAGTAAAGATTTACAAGAGCGGGTTATTTCGGGTTATCACGACTCCCTTATTGAAGGTCATCCTGGAATTGCCAAAACTCTAGATAAAGTAAAACGAAGCTATTGGTGGCCCACATGCCGTAAAAACATCATACAATTTAGCCAATCTTGGGGTGTTTGTGCACAAAACAAGTCCAAAAAGCAGAAACCAGCTGGTCTTCTCCAACCATTGGAAATTCCACACACTACCCCTTGATTTCATTACAGATCTACCTCCCAGTCAAGGATTCAGCACCATCTTAGTAGTTGTAGACTTGTTGTTACGCTCACCTGGCTCCCACAGGGGCGTCGGTCGGACCCGGACAGCTGCGGTCTCCACCCACGTCATGCGTAGTGCAGCGATGACTGACTGGATCTGCCCTCCTAATCTTGTCTGCTTAACCCATAGAAATATTCTCCTGCAAGTGGAGAGATGGATTTAGCCACTTGTGGATTCAATTGATGGCACCCCCACAGTCCTCCCCAACTAATCACCTCCGAAATGCCCTCACAGCAATCTCACCTTATATTCTTGAAAGATGAGCTCTCCATCCTGCGTGGATTTGCAGGGGCGTGTTGATTCCAGTTACTTCACTGGTTTGAAGGCTCGGGAGAGTTCCGGAGAGTATTGACTCTGAGGTTCCTGGTGAGGACCAGTAAGTATTAAGTTCATAGAGTTCAATATGTCCGATGTTCACTTTTGTTCCCCCCTTCCTTTCTTGTCTTGCAGCTGGCTCGTGAAAAGATGCTCTTGTGGCAGCTGGTGGCGCTCAGGTAAGAGTCTGTATTACCCGGCGCTGTCCGGTAAATGTTGCACGAGGAAAACGTGTTGTTTTGTCTCTCTTTACAGATGCGGCACGTGAAAATATGGAGAGTTACAAAAGGATGCCTCTGGTGGTAAATCAGGTAAGTCTATGGTGGTAAGAATTATATTTCCCTCGGCTCACCTTGTGGTTTTCTTTTGTCTCCTAGGTGCCGAAGTTCGGCAAAGAAATGATGGAGGCAGCGCTGACCCGAAGGATGCTGTGAAGACTAGTGAGTATGGCGCGGCGCTGCAGCTGGAGGTGTGGCACGTGCAGAAATGATGTTCTTTACAGGTCCGGAGACAAGATGGATCCAGAATCAGGTGTGGAATAGAAATAAGTTTGTTTTCTAACCTTGTCCCTTTCTCTCCTCTTTGTTTTAGGAGCTCCGGATTCGAGGCGGGCTTGGCAGAAGACTGGATGCAGGCTGCAGGCACGGTGAGTGTTAGGCTGCTGGATGCAGAATAACGCGAAGCTTGTGTTGCTGGTCGGGCGTGGTTTAAATAGCCTCAAAAGTAGTCCCAGGTAAGAAGTCCCCTAAACCACACCCGAGTAAAAAATAGTCCCTGTAGAAAAATAGTCCCTTTCAGGCTTCATGTTGGATTGGAGTCATTTGCAGCATTGTCTGACTGAGGTAAGTAATGACTATGAGCCTGGCTCCTTAGGCGCCAGGACTGATTCCTACTATGAGCCTGGCGCCTAAGGCGCCAGGACTGAACCCAGATAGCCCCTAGCCGGGGCTGCTGAGGTTTTACTAAGTGTCTAGATGCCTGCTCCCGGGGCTGATGGGCTTGGTCCGGATGCCTGGGGGTAGGCATCATGACACTTGTTCTCTAAAATGACACACTTTATTCCTTTTAAGGGTCTTCCAAATGCATCCAATTTAGCAAAAGTATTCCTGGAGGAAATCGTACGGCTACATGGCTTTCCATCAGTCTTGATCTCAGATTGAGATAGTCAGTTTGTATCCAACTTCTGGAGGAAATGCTGTTCAATGGCCCAAATTGACATTCGACTATCCACAAGTCACCATCCTCAAACAGATGGCCAAACAGAAAGAACAAACCAAACTCTTGAGCAATACTTACGTTGTATGTTACATCAAGTGGAAAGAAATTGGAAGGACTTGTTATGGATAGCTGAATATGCCTATAATAATTCATTATACACCAGCACTGGACAAACCCCTTTCTACACTATATATGGTAGACATCCACGTACTTCAGAACTGGATCTCCCAACCCCTTTGGAAATGCCAGCGGTTAAAACCCTACATACAACTATTTCCCAGGACTTCAAAGAAGCAGCAGAACATTTACTCCAAGCCAAGAACAGACAAAAGAAATTCGCTGACCAACATCATAGTAACGCCCCCGACTATCAAATTGGAGACAAGGTCTGGTTAGCATCAAAATATGTGCCCATAAAAGGGACTCGGAACTTTCATCCCCGATATCGGGGAACTTATTCTATTGAATCCATAATAAATCCAGTGGCAGTTAAATTAGCCCTACCACCCACTATGCAGATTCATCCTGTGTTTCACGTATCACTCCTGAAACCGGTACAATCTGGTACTCGGGTTATAACACCACCAAAACCAGTATTAGTTGACGGAGAACCAGAGTTTGAAGGAAAGGATATCCTAGAATCAAAATACACCAGATCCAAACTATACTACTTAGTTGATTGGAAAGGATATGGCCCTCAAGACAGATCATGGGAACCTAGTGAATACATCCATGCACCTCACTTAATTAAAAAGTTCCATCAGAATTACCCAGCCAAACCAGGACCAGGCAGAAGTGCCACCATGAGAGGGGCCTTAGGGTGGAGTGCTGTCATGACCCTTGCCCCTGGCCCTCACTGCCAAGTCAGCCTTCCAGTTAGGGCCTGGTCAAAGGCCTTAAAACATCATCCAAGACCCTCTTGGAGTCAGTCCTGGCGCATTTGGCGCCAGGTTCATAACCATCATGAAGACCAACATTAGAATGGGACTATTTACTAGGGACTATTTAACTTGGGGGGGTTCAGCCAACATGAGGCACACATATAGCTCAGTTACAAGGAACTGAGCTATGCGGTCTAGTCTTTTAGGTGTGACAGGCCTGGGACTACTTTACCTGGACTACTTTGGGTGTGGCAGGCCTGGGACTATTTTACCTGGACTACTTTACCTGAGACTATTTAAACCGCACCCAAACAGCAGAACATGCTTTGCGTTATTCTGCTGTGGGCAGCGTAACGCTCACCGTGTTCAGTTCTTTGATGCCAGTTTACCTGAAACCAAGGACCTACAGCGAGAGAAAGAACACTACGAAACTTACCTGGAACAGTATCCTGTCTTCAATCCATCGCTGAATTCAGTTTCACTCACCTGAAGGTACGAATTCCGTAATCGGCACCGCATACATCCTGGAATACCATAACCTGGAAAGAGGAGAAAGAAAGACAGCATTAGTAAGCGTTTACGCACATTTCCTTCCGAATGAAGAAAGCCACACAATTCTTACCTGGGTAGTCATCTCCTGGTCAGTATCATTGCTGGAACATTACGGTGCTCGGCGAGGAACATCGCAACCTGCAAGGAGAGAAAATACACAGGTTAGTAATATAAAAGGCGAAACAGCGCTGCGCATCCCGCATTACTCACTGGACAGCATCGCGCACACTGCGCTTTCGCCTACCAGCCCATGCCCATCTTCAAACTGCATGACAACACCAAAACACCTTTCCATACCTAAGAGGAAAGAAGCAAGACATTATTATTCGAACTAAGAGGAACATAAGAACTGCATATAAAGACTGTAAAGCAGCAAACCTACGGAGTCGCAGCAGGCCTGGATTCCCACAGGGGGGCTTGCACCAGTGAAGTAACTTGGTCGCTGCTCGCCCCCCACATCTACGCACCCCTGCCGCGAGGAGCAGGACGGAGAATCCACCTTTTACGATATTAAGGTGAGGAGAAGGCCCAAGGGGGGAGGAAGGATTTGAGGCCAAGGGAGGTAGGAAAATATAAAGACAATCTGGTATTGAATCCAGCTCTCCTATATTGCAGACCCATCTTTAACTAGAGGCCTTACCAAGGGACCGGGAGAGGGTTAGAGAGTGCAAATCATCCAACCAGGGCTGGGTGGCGTCCCCGTGGATACCAGGTGAGCGTAACACTTAGTTGGAGATCTTGACCCTGTTGACCATCCTAAGCTGCAGTCTTCTGCAGGCCTTGTGTGTGTGCCTCCAGGATGTGGGCTGGGATGTCTGTTCCCAATACACATCCTGGGTGCCAGAGAGTCTGGAGTGTCCTGAATGCCTGGGACCACTGTGGTCCGTGATTGGTCCACGTATGGAGTGAGTGTTTGTGAGCAGATCTCCCATTGGGTCCTCTCCGTTTTGGCGCGAAGGGAACTTTGGATAAGAGGAGGCTGAAAACACCATTACCATGTCGATCTCCTGAGTTCACACCGAACAAGGGATAAGGAGCCAAGTGTCCTGCAACAAGAAGCCGATTCGAGGAACCACTGGTGATCCGCTGGAAGGTTTGGCACCCTGAGCCCGCTGACGTCCCATGGGACCCCTCTGCCTCTGATCGTCCTAGAAGGTCTGCGAAGACGCTTTGACCCATTGGAATAGTGGGATTAACTATTATCCGCACCTTCACCAAACCCTGCAAGTAAGCCTCTTCAGAAGTGTCCCTGGGCCAACCAGTGGGTTGACCAGCTTACATGGGACGTTTGCTCTGTTACCACCGCTGTTTCGAGGAGGCCCTCAAAACTTGGTATACTGCTAGTTCTGTGTCCACAGCACCCTCTCACCGAATTTCGTAAACTTGGCATTCCCAGGTCTGAAGTGAGACAAGTGCGCCCGGACCGGAGTAAACGTGGTTACTGTGTTGCCCTGCTGTGTCAATGACCTGTGCAAGTTCGCTCCATTTGTGACCCCCTTGCCCCTGAAGCCTGCTGCAGTGGAATTGGGCTGATTCCTCCACCCGGAGTAGAGAAATCTCCACTGTACCATTTGGGAATCCTCACTGTATCTTGGGAACTACACGGTGTCGAGATGTCCTGATTGTCGCATACGAACCTGCCAGTGAAGTGGACTGTACTGGTGAAGTTTGGGTCTGCCTGCATCGGGGACCGGTGAGTAGTCCTTACCCCAACCGGTGGCCCCTAGCACAGGAGCCCATTTTTACACACGAGTGGCCCCTGAGGGCCCCTTTCCTTTCCACAGCTATTGGGAAATAGCGACTCCATCCCACATTCTCAAACTGCCTCTGCCCTCAAGTGGAGGTCCAGCTTGAATAGTGAGAACCTGTTCTTCATTGCCTTATCCACCTTACTGAGTTGCTAGAGACCCGTGAAGAGACCCTATTTTGTCCATTGGCACCAGCGCATGCAGGTACTATTGAGCATAAGGCTCCTCTCTTTGTAGGGCTTGGACTGCCTCTTAGTTAGGTGTATTCTTGATGTGGAACTGGGTCTAAAGATTACTTGCACTGCCTCTTTTCCTCCCCATCTAGGTGGTCTACATATTTTGTGCTTTTAACCCCTTAGACCCCATTGGTCTTGTATATATGTTGTGTTGATTGTGATGTATTGGTTTAATCTAGTGTTACTGTGATTCTTTGCTATGGTATATGTTACAAAGGCCTTGTAATAAATGTGTCTATATTTTTGATAAAAACACCTGTCTGGAGTAATTTGTACGTGTCCTTGCTTTGTGTGCTCATTGAGGTCTTTCAGTCACCCTCACCCCTCTTGAGACTTAGTCTTGACCGCCTGCCATAGCTACCCTGATTGGTCTGGCTTGTCCAGAGGTTACCCTGTTCCAAGAAACTAGGTTGGCCTTCTGAACCTCTGCCCCTCCAGGTCAGAGTTCAGAAATCCTTCTTACACATACCTATGAGAACTGTTACGGCTCAGGCGGTGGCTAAGACTCTACTTGGTATTTTTACCAGAGTAGGGTTTCCTAAGGAAGTGATATCTGACAGGGGGTCCAATTTTATGTCCCACTACATGCAAGCCATGTGGAAAAACTGTGGTGTCACTTATAAGTTCTCTACAGCCTACCATCCGCAGACAAATGGACTGGCAGAGAGGTTTAATCGTACTATGAAGAGCATGATAGGTGCTTTAGAAGAACCCCTTAAAAGAAAGTGAGACCTTCTACTGCCATGCCTTCTCTTTGCATATAGAGAAGTCCCTCAGGACTCCGGAGGAGAATGTCACACATGATGGCAGAAGCAAGTGATAACTTGAAAACAGGTCAGGCTCTGGTCAAACATTGGCATAACCAGAAGGCCAGCATGGTTGAGTTTACTCAAGACCAGCTTGTATTAGTTATGGTGCCAACAAGGCAGAGGGCCTTGCCGGACAAATGGATAGGACCCTTCAAGGTTGTGGGCAAACTTGGAGAGGTGAACTATTTGGTGGATTTAGGCAAACCTAAGGAGTCTCCCAGAGTCTTTCACACCAATCGTTTAAAGGCTTATGTCTCAAGACCAGAAGTGGGAGCTTTGCTTCTAGCTTTAGCTCAAGAGGAGGAGGAGAGTGAACCTCTACCTGACCTACTCAGAGGCCAACCTTTAGATGAAAAAATAGAAGGAGTTAATCTCTCCTCTCAGCTGACTTCTGAACAACAGGAGGAGTGCAAAGTTCTGTTGAATCAGTTTGCCTCCCTGTTTTCTCTAACACCAGGCTTGACCCCTTGGGGCCAGCATGATATTCTCACTGGTGGCTGTTTACCTGTGAAAAGCAGAGGTTACAGAATGTCAGAACATGTGAGATCCCACATCAAAGGAGAGGTCAACAAGATGCTTGATTTTGGGGTTATAGAGCCATCTACAAGTCCATGGTCTAGTCCAGTTGTTCTAGTACTAAAGGCAGGATCCAAGGAGTTGAGATTCTGTGTGGACTACAGAGCTCTAAATGCAGTCACTAAGACTGATGCCCATCCTTTGCCAAGGACAGATGAGCTGGTGGATAGACTTGGTTCAGTTAAGTACCTCAGTACATTTAACCTAACCTGAGGCTATTGGCAAATAGCACTGACAGACCATGCCAAGGAGAAAACTGCATTCTCCACCCCAGCAGGCCTCTACCAGTTTAAGGTTATGCCTTTTGGACTAAAGAATGCACCTACTACATTTCAAAGGATGGTTAATCAAGTTCTGAATGGGATGGAGGACTTCTGCATGGCATACTTGGATGACATTGCAGTGTTCAGGTCTACCTGGAAAGAACATATTGATCACCTGGGATATGATTTTCAGGCTTTTGAGCAGGCCCATCTGACCATAAAGGCAAGCAAATGTCAAATTGGTCAGAGCAAAGTGGTCTACCTTGGTCATGAGGTAGGAGGAGGTGAAATAAGGCCATTGCCTGGCAAAGTAAAAGCTGTACAGAACTGGGCCGCCCCTACTACTCAAACCCAAATGAGAGCTTTCCTAGGTCTCACTGGGTACTTCAGGAATTTCATAGAGAACTATGGGACCATAGCTTCTCCCTTGAATGTGATCTCCTCTCCAAAATTCCCTAAAAAGGTTAGATGGAATGAAGAGTGCACTCAAGCCTTTGAAAACCTGAAGAAATCCCTTTGTCAAGCTCCAGTCCTAAGGGCTCCTGATTACCACAACCCTTCATTGTGCAGACAGATGTCTCCAATATAGGTGTACATGCAGTCCTTAGTCAACTGGATGAGAAAGGTAGGGAGCACCCCAGTAGGAAACTGAAGGAACCAGAAACAAGGTAGGCAACCATAGAGCATGAATGCTTTGCCATTGTGTGGTCTCTGAAGAGGTTTAGGCCATACTTGTATGGATCTACCTTTGTCATTCAGACAGACCACCAACCCTTGGCATGGTTAATGCAAATGAAAGGGGAGAACCCAAAACTTCTAAGATGGTCAATCTGCCTGCAATGGTTTGATTTCACCATTGAACACAGAGAATGATGTCACCACCAAAATGCTGATGGTCTCTCTAGGATGTTTTTAACCGACTAGAGGTAGAGATTCATCCAGGAGTGGATTCAATCCTCCTGTCCCTTAGTCTGGGGCTGGGGGAGAGTTTTAGGGAGAATTCTCATAAATGGCTGATTCCCCTTACCTAATGACTCCCTCAGCAGCTTTGCTGGATTTCTAAGGTTTATTTTCTTCACCTGGTAAGAGTGTGAGCCTTTTCCCCACTCTTACATGTGTTTTGCTGTGTGTATTTCTACTTTTGTATGATCTTGGGCAATGGAGCCTCACCTACTCCATGGCATCATATTTTTCATGTGTGTTACACAGCACCTTCAGTGCAGTGACACAGAGTTGTCTTTGAGACTTCCCACTGACTCCATTTTCTGGGGCTGACTACTGTCCCCCAGAAAAGATAAAGTTGCCATTAACTTTATTTAGTCACTTTAAACCACAGACCCAGTACACCCCATCTTACATGGAATATTGGAAAGGGTTAATTCTTATCCCTTTTTGCCTGTGTCTCTTGGAGCATTGTTTCACTCCCTTTACATCAAGACTCGGCTGGTGGCAGTGGTAGCTATCCTATTTTTTATACTGCGGTTATTTTAAATAACCATGGTATTATTTTAAGCTGTTATATTAGCCTCAAACATAAACCCGCTTAACCATATATATTTATTATGGTTCCGGCTGGGTTTATTTGCCATTTCTTTTTGTAAATGTCTTTCTCGTGTTTTACTCTGCATGCCAAACCAGGTTTGGTTCCTTTGTTCACTGTCTTTTCATGGGCTTCTGCACAGAAGCCCTCCTTAAGGCGCCTGAAAGTCTGGGTAGGCATGATGTGAGGGAGGGGTCTTAGGACCCCTGCCATGGGTTCCCTTGGTAACCCAAGTAGCACTCCTGTTTGATTGGCTGGGTGACTGTCCTTGCCAGGACAGCCACCCTGCTGTGTGATTGACAGCCAGGCTGTATGAATGGGGGAAAACTGCATAAAAAGCAGGTCTCTGGGAATGGAAGAGCAGAGTTGCCAATGGAACGAAAGAACCGATGAGGAGCTGACAGAAGAGGACCCCTACAACTACTGAACCGCCTGGTGAAGCCCTGCTGCAGGTCCAAATCTTCAACTCCAACTACAAGAGAGGATCCTCCGGGAATCTTCTTCCCTTGAGCTGGTGGGACCAACCAGTTCGCCCAAACTTCAAACCAGGACCCCTCGTCTGGTCGAATTCGCTGTACAGAGCTACAGTGGGCCGGATAGCCAGGAAGGTCGGACCCTGCTTGGGGTTTAAGGAGCGCACCTTTTATTCGTTGCTTTGCTCTGCTGCTGATTTCTTCCCTGGGTAGTGCAGGACCCTCCAGTCTTCCTACTTCTTGTCAGTCCGACAGTCGCTTCAGGAACCATGAGCCTGCAGGAACTACCAGGAACGTCCGCCTCAGCTACAGCTCCCTCTCCGTTTCAAAGTACTGTGCAAATCCGGTTGTCGTTTCATTCAGCTTCGGTGAAAGTGTGTGAAATCTTTCTCCAATCCGAGGGCTTGTCCTTCTCTTCTCTTTGAAGTAACTTTTCTGCCAACCAACCTCGTCCGGAACCCGTGGCACAAACTTTACTGCGAATTACCCTGAACCGTATGATCTTGAGCAAAAGACTTCTGACCTAGTGACTTTGGCCCTAAGCCTTTTTTTTGCCTGATTCTATCATTGTAGTTCCTCTTGCTCAACTGCCCTGAGTACTTACCTGTTGGTGTGGTTTAATTTGTATTAACTTTGTCTTTCCCTCCCTTTTAAATTGCTAGAGTGACATGTTGCTCCCACTTGTGAGCTTAACTTGTCTGGAACTTATTGTGAGTTGTGTGGTGTATTAAGAGTGTGATTTTTAAACTGCTAAGAATAGTGAAATGTTATACAACTGAAGAGTAAAATAAATGTATATTCTTTTACTTGAAAACCTTGAGTCAGTGTTTGTTTGAATCATAGTAATTGCTGTCCTTTGTGTAACTATTTGATACTGCTCACTTACTCTTGAGATAAGTCTGGCTGCTCAGCCACTGCTACCACTTTAACTGGGTAGTACAGGCTTGTACCAAAGGTGAATTTGTACTGTCACTTGTAGTCTTAATTGTGTGTGGTGTTCCCAAAGGGTACTGCATATAATTCTGCCTAACACTCACCTCTCTGAAGAACTTAGCCTAGACCGCCTGTCACTGCTACCTAAACTGGTTTGGCTACAGCTTCCCAGAGTTGTCCCTGTCACAATATAAGTTGGCCAACTATACATCTGTCCAGCAGGCCAGAGTATAGAAAATCAGTCCTAACGCAGATCAGATGCTTTTACAAGCAGAGAGTCAGGGGCAGATCTCTCTCTTTCTCAGGCGCCTCCTTCCAGAATGGCCTCCCTGCCCCTCTCAGACGTCAGCCGTAACTCCTTAAGTTCTGGAATCTTCTCAAGACCCTCCTTTTCTCTTCTTCCTTCCCTCTCCCCCTCCCCTGCTAATGTCCCCCCTCTGCTGCATTGTGACTGGCTGCCTGGCTCCTTGTGATTCATACATGGCACCAGGCCCTCCTCACCTAGTCTACCCAAGAACTTCTTCTCCCCTGCCCCACCACCCGCCCTCAACCTGCACGTGCCCTCCCGGGGCCCCTCCCCTACACTAGCCTGGTTGGGCCTGCACCACTTTGGGCCCTTCACCCAGTCATAGCACTTGCTTGTGGACCTTCAATCCCCTGCACTTCTGCATTCCCCTGGCACTTGTCCACCCGGCCTCCCATTAGCTTCTGGGACCCCCCCCCCCCCGACCTCCCATTAGGATCTGGGCCCTCCGGGCCCTCCCCCCTTCCTCCTCTCCCCCCCAGCACTGGTGCGCACTCCACTCTGACCTGCACTTCCTTTCCCTCCTTAGCACTAGTGCTTTCCGGTGTGACTGGCCCTTCCTGTTCTGCACTTGCACAATCTGAAGGTCACATGGCCTAGAAGGACAGCTTTGTTTGCCGTCATCTGTTCACCCAACCTCCTCCCCACATCTGTCTTGTTGCGCCTTGAAACCCCATTTGCTGTATAGTGGCATTATTCATACCCAATAAATAAATAAGACCAATGGATGGTTATCGTCTACATGTGCGTCTGACTTCAATACAGTGGGTATACTTTAATATGTACCGAACTTCTAACACCCAACTTCACCTATGTAATTTACATTACATTATAATAAAGAAACAACTGTCCTCGTCTCTTACATGAAGGTTGCTGCCAACAGTTTTGGGGCTTGGCTGGGGTGCCCTGGGTGAACAGGAGATCGGAGCTGCCCAAGGGAGCTGTCCTTCGACTAGTGGCCCTTTGCCGGCAGCCCGGGCAAGGCTGCCTTTGGCCCTCAGCTAAGGGTGTTTCCTGGCCTGTTGACCAATCACAGAGGAGCTGGGCAGGTATGGGGAGGAGTCGGGCAAAGAGAGGAAAGAAAGGGAGCGGGCGATGAGAAAAAGAGCAGGGAAGCGCTGCAGGCAATGGGCTTGAGCTTAGGCTGGGCAAAGGCTCCTTCAGAGTTTTAAAAAGAAGTAACCTTACTGTGCTGGAAGAACTCCATACGAATTGTAATGAGAACAAGGTTTCCCATGCACCAAACCTACTCTGGTGCTTCCTGTTGTCAGTGCTGGTCATTGGGCCGGTTCTCGCCGGATCCGAGATCCGGCACCAGATGTGAAGCCGGATCTCGGGATCCGGCCAGAGTCAGCCGCCCAAACACCAAACCCATGCTCTCCAGCTGGGATTCGAGGGGAAAAAAAATCCTGCAATGGCATGGCGTAGGGGGGCGGAGCAGCTCATTGCCGCCATGAGCGCTCTTCTGGCTCCGCCCCCCTACGTGTACACAAAGGCAGGACACTGGAACAGGCCTTCTTAAGGAAGGCTGTCCTGCACTGTCACTACCTGTTCTTCATGCAGGCACCACAGCCACGCAGACTTCCCAGCCGGGCCTGTGAAAGTGGGGGCTGTGCTGCTCGGAGAAATCTGCTCAGAGCAGCCCAGCCCCCACCCTCGTGGGCCTGGCAGATTTAATCTGCCCGTGCGAGGACAGTGCACACAGAGTAGATTACTCTTTGTGCTCAGTGCTCGCACACGGCATTGCTTTTAATGCAAAATTCAGGTTTCCTATGGCTTTATTTTAAAATGAAACATTTTAAAATAGTGTAGGATGAAGTTGAAACTTGCACTTTCAGTGCACTGTAATGAACGTTTCTCTAAACAGCAGGCACATGTGTTTTGGGGTTTGTATTGTGCATAGGAGGGGGCGACGGTGGGGTTTGTGGAGAGCAGTGCGGGTGCAGGCCAGTAGGGAACATAGTTCCTTCTACTACTTATTTCCGTACACTTTCACCACTGATTGCTGGGTGGTTTTGCGTTCTGCCAATACTAATGTTAGCCAGGCAGTAAAAAAAAGAGAACAAAAATAAAGCTTTTGTAATTGCAGGCAGTGTTGTATTCCAGTCTTATGATTGTCTCCTGTTCGCTCCTCAGCACTGACTCCACTGGAGTTAGTGGGAACCAGTGCACTTTGCTTACCAGTGCAGGGAAGCAATTGCCAACAGCTGGGCTCCTTGTGCTTATCCCCAGTGATCCTTCTCTCAGCCCCTTAGGATTGTCCAGGGGCATGGCAGACTTTCCCGATGAAACGGTGTCGGTCTGGTCCATACACCATCATGGGTTGTCAACTCCCTAACCGTGGCCTCTACTTTTTTGCCTGGCACCAATTTTTCAAATAGCCCGGGACATGGCATCAGTGGGTCAAGGTAGGTTGTGTTATGGCTAGCCTTCACATAGGTATAGTGGCAGGGCCTTTCAATTCTTTTAGTTGAAAGGGTTTGCAAGGCTCAGTGTGGCTCCGTCCTTAATCCTGACTGCAAGCCCTACCCCAGCGCTTGCTGCTTGCCTTCACAGCTCATCAGATGATGGGACCCCAAGCGGTTTTCAAGTGGAAATGATATCATATTTTGGGTGCACCAGCGCCATGGAAGTGGTTTCAAGTGGAATTGATATATAGCTTGAAAAAGAAGCAGCATGAAAGAAATTGCGCTATTTTAAACTGTTATTTTGGACATTTCCTTTGATCGGAGGTCACCTGCCAGCTCCGCCCCCTGTAAACCCCGCCTCCTCAGACACTGCCCACCCCCAAAAACTCTGCCCCCATCCCAGGCCTTGTGGGATCCCCCACCAGATTTTTTCCATTTCCACCACTGCCTGTTGTGGGTAAGAGTGGGTAGCAGAGGAGAGGAAGAGTGTGGACGATGAGAAAATGTGTTCAATTGTATTTGTAGTTGTAAACTATAAGAAATTTAATAGAATTAGCCATGGTTATTGATTTGTATGAATTGGTAATTAAAATGCACGGCATTGCAAATGCAGATCAATAGAGAAAATGTGCTCTCCGTCAGACGCTAAGTGAACTCTAGAGATGAATCTGAGCAGAGAGATACGTAGAGCTTTGGGTACAACCAGTGCTTAAAGTGGGCTGGGGCCTGCCGGGCCCCGGCAGTCTCCAAAAAGTGGGACTGACCCAGGGCCCTGCCGGGGCCCCGTCCTACCGCAACATTGGCGGGATGCATTATCCTGCAATGAAGTCAGGCAAGCTGACAGAAGTGGCAGCCAGCCACAGCGACGCTGTGACTGGCTGCCATTTCCGTCAGTCATAGTAACTGCATCTGGTGACCCCTCGCGCGAGAGGTCACCAGAGGCAGTTACTGTCCCTTTGTTTCCCCAGGTCGCCGAGGCGTCTTTAACTCTCGGCGAACCTAGGGATTCCTCGAAATATTTCGAGGTTTATAAAAGATGGCTTTGAAAGTACACATTTCAAGCCATCTTTTATAAAGCTTTGCCGACGGACAATTTTGTCCGTAGTCAAAGCTTTATAAAAGATGGCTTGAATTGTGTACTTTCAAAGCCATCTTTTATAAACCTGAAATGTTTAAAAAAGATGGCCTGAAAACTAGGCAAACCGTAGGGTATGCACACAAATATATATAAACGTTATATATTTGTGTGCGTACCTTACTATGGTTTGTGTACTTTGCAAGCCATCTTTTATAAACGTAGAAATATATATTTGTGTGTATACCCTACGATTTGCGTACTTTTTAGGCCACGCCCCTCCCACAAGCCACGCCCCCAAATGAGGGCCCCCACCTCGATTTCTTACCGCAACATTTGGGGTAAGAAATCGAGGGGGGGCCCTCATTTGGGGTAAGAAATTTGGGATAAGAAATGGGTACAACATTTGACAACATCGGGTAGGATTGCGCTTGGCCGGATAACCAATAACATGCTATGAGTACCAGTTTATAGGTGAAGGCCTAAATCAGGAGACATTAAAAGGAGTTGAAATATAAAGAAATTGGTTCATTTTCGGAGCAGGACATTTCAGATCAGCCAGTTTGACGCAGATCGCTATGGCGCAGACATTTCGCAATCCGTTTTGGCGTGCAATGTTATGTTCGCCTTGGCAGCTTCGGCGCAGTACGTTTTGCGCCAGTATGTTTTGGCGCGACAGAAATGGAATAGGCTGAGTAGTGTGGGTTCACTTTGCTTCTCTTACCAGATCCCTACCTAAGTAATAAATTACAGACAACTTATGTGTATGGAAATATTGTAGGCCTTAGGCATTTTATTTTCTTACAGAAAATCCAACACAACAAAAATAATTACACAGCCATATGCTTTTGGGCACATTGTGTCCAGTTCCGAAGCTGCTCAAGGCTCCTCCTGAGTCCTTGTTATCCCTGAGCCTTCGTTCCTGGGCACATACCGCCTACGACGTTTCTTGGACCATGTATCGAAAGAGTACTCGGCGTTCCTTTCTTCTGCCTGTTCCTTCTTTTCTTGGACCGTGTACCGAAAGAGTACTCGGCGTTCTTACTTCTGCTCACTCCTTCTTTCTTGGACCGTGTACCGAGAGAGTACTCGGCGTACTGGCTGCTGCCTGCACCCCCTCTTCTTCCGTTTTTCTTGTAGGGTGGGTTGGGTGGCAAAACGTTTTTCCTTCCCCTTCTCCAGGAACCAAGAGCCTACCCGAGAGAGGTGAGCTCTTACCTGGTTTGTGCCGCCTCTCCTTTTCCAGGCTTACTTATAGCCCCCCGGCCTTTTGTTCCTTCCTGGGGGCGTCCGGGTTACCCCCTGATACCTTGGTGTTACAATTTGCACCTTACCAGGTGCTGTTTCCTGCCCTTCCTGGGCTTTTGTTTCTTGTGGCACCATTCGGACGCCCCTCCCTACGCTTTCGCGCCGTTTTCCCCCCACCCCGCGCCTAAACTCCCAGACCCTCTATCGTCCCGCATTTCATGCGGCCCGGGGCCTGGGTCATAGGCTGAGTAGTGTGGGTTCACTTTGCTTCTCTTACCAGATCCCTACCTAAGTAATAAATTACAGACAACTTATGTGTATGGAAAAATTGTAGGCCGTAGGCATTTTATTTTCTTACAGAAAATCCAACACAACAAAAATAATTACACAGCCATATGCTTTTGGGCACATTGTGTCCAGTTCCGAAGCTGCTCAAGGCTCCTCCTCAGTCCTTGTTATCCCTGAGCCTTCGTTCCTGGGCACATACCGCCACACCTGAGTGGGTGTTCCTTACGCCCGCTCAGGTCCCCCCAAAAGCACCCTACCAACAACCTCGTTCCTGGAGTGCCCTAAAAATGTTGTCGGAAAAACCCCCCATCCCATCCTTTGATAGGTGCACCCCATCCTGGTGAAACATGTCCGGATTGTTCCAGTGTAAGCCATGACTTATGAAATGCAGTCCTGTGCTCTTGCAGTACTTTTCTACTGATTTATTTAGTTTCTTTCTGGCTATCTCAATTGCGTGCCTCTTCTGTGCCCCATGCCAGACCCTTCTTGGTATTATCTCCAACATAAAAATCTCGCTTTTCCACCAGCTGCGGGCTATGCTATGCAGTGACTCGCAGATATTCCTTTGCAATTTACCCCTGTTCGTGCTCACCAGGTCGTTCCCCCCTAGATGTATAACCAGTCACTCGGGGGGGTTCCCTGAAACCTACCAGATCCGATAATCTGTCGTGGATGTCCTCCCAGTGCATCCCCGGGAGGCCCCACCATGACGTAATTGTGTTCCTGAAATGTAATCCTTGCTTCACCTCTTCCAGCCACCTGCCTGCCCGGGTCACGAAAGCGTGCGCCACTATCCATGCCGATTTGTATGGTCCGGCCTCTGTAGAAACGGGGGAGATAAGTGTCATATCAGTTCCTCCCTTATGTATTTCTTAAAACATTGCGACTTCCATCCCCCAATTCGTCTCACCCCCTTTGCTCCCAGTCCCCCCGCCCACGCAGAGGTTGCTGCCCCTATCCTGAAAGAGTGTGTCCCAAACTCGGCTGGATCCCAACCTGCTTTCCCCACCGCCTGTTTTAATACTGCCTGAAACTGGTACCTGCTGAGCGCGCTGCCGTCCCTATGGATCAATAACTGTCCGTCGATCTCTGGTCGCAGATCTAGGAATTCTTGGGTGATGCATCTGGGACAGTGGTCCTTTTCTCTGATGCAATTGAGATCTATTGCTCTCCCCTTCCCCATTTGGTCTGTCTTAGATTTCCTTAGCATTATCGACATCCCCTTGATACCCATGCTAACGTCTTTTCTTGCCAGGCCGTCTCCTGCCACCGTATTCCTGGCCACCAGTTCCCCTATTCTGAAAGCCCCATAGTAAGCTAGTGCAAATGCTGCCCTGAACAGCGTGGTTTCGTACGTGCTGCTGCACGTGTCTTGTAGCACTTTCAGCAGAATTATCAATTTCCCAAAATTTACCGGCCTTCTGCTATCTGGTTTCTTCCCCTCTAACTTCGCCCATCCCCTCATAGCGTATTTTATCTTAGCGCTGTCAGTCGGGTCCGGTATGCCTGCACCCTTTTGTTTTATATGCCACCGCCGCCAGGTGCGCTGCTGCCCAGCTTTTCTTTTTCCCTTTGGCAAATGCCCCTTCAAGAAATTCACAAATTTTTTCCGTTGAAATTTCCATCAACACATCTTTCACATGTTTTTCGTACTGCTTACCCGTCTTGTATGTCAGGGCATTTCTGGTCAGCTTGTCGATGACCCTTTCTTTTCTCCGTTCTTCTCCCACCTCTTTTGAGTCGACCTTGAGGCCAACCGTGCTTTCCTTTCTAGTGCCTCCAACGGGACCCATGCCTTCCGCGGCGTGGGCGTTCTTTCTTTGTCGGCGTCCGGTCTCTGCTCCCTGAATTTCTCCCACTGAAAGCGAGAGATTGCATCAGCCACCACATTTTCTTCCCCAGCGATATGCCTCGCCTTTATGCATGTATTCATTTTTAGGCTTTCCAGGGTGATTGCCCTCATTAATTCCAATACTATTCTGCATGACGCACTTCCCTTGTTTAACACGTGCACCACCGCCATGTTTTCTGACCATACGCCAACTCCTTGTTCCCTAGCTCTTCCCTCCATGCGCATAACGCGACCCATATCGGGAAGAGCTCCAGCAGTGTTATGTTCTTTGTCCATTCCGCCACTTGCCATGATTTTGGCCACTTGTCTGCACACCATTTTTTCCCCAGTATTGCGCCACAACCAAAGCCACCGGCTGCGTCAGTGAACAACACCCTTTTACCTTCATCGTTCAACGGTGAGCGCCATATTACCGCCCCCTTGAAGTTTTTCAGAAATTCTGCCCATACTTCCATATCTCTCTTGATTCCCCCTTCTAGCCTGACCCTGTGGTGCCCTTTGGTAGCACCTCTCGTTTTCAGTTCGATCCTTCTCTGGAACACCTTCCCCTGAGGTATGACTCTTCCTGCGAAGTTCAGTTTCCCTGCCAGCGCTTGCAATTCTCTCACTGTTGCTTTGTTTCTTCCTTGTAGTTCCTTTATTGTCTGCAGCAGCTCCGTCACCTTGTCCTCCGGGATCCGACACCGACACCTCCCCTTGTTTGAGTCAATCTCTATACCTAGGAATTGGATAACCTGTGTTGGCCCCATCGTTTTCTCCTTCGCTAGAGGAAAACCCCACTCGCTCGTTATTTCTACGAATTTGTCCAGGGTTGCCCTGCATATGTCCGCACCTTTGAGGCCGACGAATAAAAAATCGTCTAGGTAATGCACCATCATGGACTCCCTCATTTCCTGTGCTACTGCCCATTGTAAGAATGAACTCACCCTCTCGAAATATGCGCATGAGATGGCGCACCCCATCGGAAGGCATTTGTCGATGAAGTATTCCCCCTCCCAATGCATGCATAACCATCTTTGTGATCTGCTGTTGACTGGCAACAGGCGAAATGCCAATTTAATGTCTGCTTTCGCCATCCATGCCCCTTCCCCTGCCTTTCTGACCAGTTCCACTGCCTCCTCGAAGTCTGAATATGATACTGTCGCCTCGCTCTGAGTGATGCCGTCGTTCACCGAGGCACCCGGCGGGTAGGACAGGTGGTGTATCAACCTGTATTCCCCCTCCTCTTTTTTTGGCACCAGCCCTAGTGGTGAACATAAGAATTCTTCAAATGGTAGGGCCGTGAACGGGCCCTCTACCCTCCCTAGTTCTACTTCCTTCCTGATCTTACTGGTCACTATCTCCCTGTTTTCGCTTGCTGATTTTAGATTCCTAGGAATGTCTTGCGCTCCCTGTCCGGTAAACGGGATGTTGAAACCTTCTCTAAAGCCTTGTCTGATTCGTTCTGCTGCTTCTTGGTCGGGGTATTTCCGGAGCCACCTTTCCATCTTCTCGATTTTCACCGGCGTGGCCCCTTTCCTGCCCCAGTTCTTATCTCCGCGTCTCATCTCTTCTGCCGCTTGTCGCCGCGGCCCTTGTGCACTTGGAGCTGCTATGGTCACCCTTGCATCTCTTGCACTTGTGGCTGAATTTGCACTTCCATCCCCAGCTGCATGGTAATCCCTTTTCAAAGCTCCTGCATTGCCCTGGTTCCGCTCGTGCCGTCCCCGTGTTCCCACTGCCCCCACCCTGTGTTGTTGGGGGCAGGCTGCTCTGCCATCCTCTCTGTGACCCGTAATTTCTGTTCCGAAAACTCTGGTCTCTATTCCTGTCATAGCTGGATTCGTACCTTCTGCCACTCGATCTATAATCCGTTTTGTAATCATTCTGCCAGTACTGCCTTCTCTGCTGTCCCCCTGTGCTCCGCTCCTTGGAATCCCATTTCTCTTTTAGCACGTTAAAAATGTAGAGGTTAAAGTTTTCTTCGTCCCAGCCCATGTCCGGAAAGCAGTCCATCTCCTTTCTGAACTCATGGTAATACTCCAGCCATGCGTCACCTCCAAATGCTGCGTGTACCTTCAGCACCCTCTGTTGATATGCCACTAACGCTACCCCGTCTTCCGGGAATTTTTGTAATATGATTGTAGACATTATGGTGAAGGCCGACATCCAATTGTCAAAGTTCCTAACTGCTGGCCCCTTTTTTAGTAAGCTTTTTTCATCCTCTTTCATGTCCTCCAGTGCTACATTCATCCCCCTCTTTTGACAATCTAATAATGTAAATATATCAATCAATTCTTTTCTCCAGATTTTTTCCTTTACTTTGTCATTTATGTACCAGGCCATCGCTTTCATTGACCTGCCCTGTGCGTCTTTACCCATGGTTGGCCTGCCATATTTTGTCATGAGCGGTGCCTCGTTTTCCGCCGCTGCCACCGGCGGTACTGCCCCCGGTGGTGTGGCCCCTGCCCCTATGCTTGGCCCTACCGGTACCTCTTGTGGTGTTGATAAAATCGGAGCTCCTTGCGGCACCGGGACTACTGGTGCCCCTTGTGGTGCCGGGCCCGGGGCTTCCCTGGGGTCAGCTGGTGCTCCCTGTGGTGTAGGGACCGAGGCCTCTCTGGGTTCTGCCCCTGCCCCCTCTACCCCACTCCGTCTTTCTTTGCTCACCACTCCTCTCCATTTTACCCAAGCCTTTAGGTGATTCCTTTCTTCGTCATCACTGCTTGATTCGTCTGATGAACTCCCCTGCCACTCTTCCCTGCTTTTCTTCCCCGTCTGCTCTTCTTGTCGTTGGTTCTGGGCGACTTACCCGAAACCGTGACGCAATTTTTTAACATTTTTACTATTTTATTCCCCACATTATTATTCACAGTACCTTTCTTTTTATCTTTCTTCTTTCTCTTGGTCGGTGCCTCCGTCTGTTCCTCTGCTCTTTTCGCCTCCGCTCTCCCCCTTTTCTGTCCTTGCGGTACCTCGTCCTCACCTTCGCTGCTGCTGTGCTCTATGAACAGCAGAGGTGACGTTGCCTTCGCTCTCTCTTCTTTCTGCATTACTTCTAGCACCCATTGTGCTCCATACTCCTTCTCCGTCTTTCTTGCCCATTCTGAGAATTCTCGGGCCCTCTTCGCTCTTCCTTCCGCCATCCTTCTCGTCTGAATTCTGTCGGTCGCGCTTCTGTTTGGCCACTGAACAAGTATCCTTCTCTCCTGCTCCGAAAAGTGTCTTGCGTACCATTGTGGCCGCCGCGATAGTCTTAACTTCTAGAGAGGTAGAAAATGCATGAGCCCGCAAGAGCAAACGTTTTTCCTTCCCCTTCTCCAGGTACCAAGAGCCTACCCGAGAGAGGTGAGCTCTTACCTGGTTTGTGCCGCCTCTCCTTTTCCAGGCTTACTTATACCCCCGGCCGGGTTACCCCCTGACCCCTTGGTGTTACAATACGCACCTTACCAGGTGCTGTTTCCTGCCCTTCCTGGGCTTTTGTTTCTTACTAAAACTCCCAGACCCTCTATCGCATTTCATGCTGCCCGGGGCCTGGGTCAGAAGAATATAATGTCATTAAAAAAAAGAATGGTTGCCGTCGCGAACCCTGCCAGAAGGAGTGTGAGACCAAACACTTAACCAGAAGGCCAAACAGATCTTATCGTTAGAATATGAATACAGCGGAACTAAATTAATAATCGTTTTCGTTTGTGTATGAATAAAATGGCACTACCAATAACACAGCCTTGCCTGGACTTCTGGTCTTCAAATCTGTGAGACCAGGGTTCAAGGCTGCGTGATTGTTTTTTTTTTTTTATTAATTTGTGCGCTTATTTGGTGCAGGGCTTTTAGGTCCAGCTGCTAAATGCTGAGACATTTAGCAGCTGATCTTGCCGATTTGGGAAAGCGTCCCGTTTGCGGCAGATTACTTCTCGCAAATGAAACCCATTAACAGGCTGAGTACCTGTCAACCTGCAGCATTTTCGAAAAGTAATTACTTTGTATTTGACTGAACGGCCTTTAGATGAGGCTGCAGGAGCGTAGGAGACACATAAAATCTTGGGGGGACAGGGAGATGATTCTTTACCGTCCCCGCCGTACTGGTCACCTCTCTCTCCTAAGAGATGGTGCGTTCTGGACTGGCTCTGTGTGGCGCATGGGGGGTGGGTAGGACCATTCTCCTTTACAGCCACTCAACGCCACCCATAAGCAGAGGGGGGTTGAAAATGATAGGGCAAAAGGTGTACCCCAGTGGTGCTATCCATTTAACACAGTACCTCGCAGGCTCGCACACAGTCATGTTTGTGCTGGGTATGTGAGTGAGCTGAGCATCTCTGCTTCCTCCCCAATATCCTCTCTCTTCATTTATGCAATTTCCCACTTGTCTCCCCACCTCCCTGCTTGCACATGCAACCCAAGGTAACCTTGAGTTACAGAAGGAGTCCCACTGCTGTTGACCTCTTTCGTCCATATTGCTGCTTGGGTCTTGCTACAATAAGGCTGTTGTAGGCGCGGCAGCCACCTAGAGCGCCACAAGGATCCGGCCTCCAAAATCGCCCTCTGGTTTCAAGGGGATGCCAAACTGGCACTTCACTTTAGCTGGCATAAATGATTGCATGGGCGCTCAGCCCATGCCTCTTTTTACCACAAGTAGATCACCAATGATCTTACCTAGCACATAGATGAGTGAAATAGCTTCTGTTGATGAACACAGGGCACATGTGTTACATTGTCTGAGAAATGCTAAGTCGCCAGATTTGTGGGAAAATCTGTGCCACCTGGCACCGTGTTGTATTTTTTATTTTTTTCCACCACCAGCACTTTGCCTGCTGGGATTTGGAGACCCATACACCTATAATGTGAATGTGGAAATACAAGGCCCAGCATGTCTAAAAAGAAGGAATGGAAGAAGGGGAACATGGGGTCTGTTGGTAGTACACATGATTAGTCACATTAAATCTCCACAACTTTAAGTTCTTTAAGTCTAGAAAATTATAACCTCATGGTCTAAAGACTGACATTGTGGGTCCATACTAGGATGGGTGAGAGTGATTAATGGATGATATCAAAGTCAACAGCCAGAGCCTGTTCCACAAAAGAACATTTATTTAGGCCTTCCCCGATAATCTTTTTTTGATGCCTTGTCTTTATTGATTCATGAGCAGAGAAGATTTGTTTAATTATATGCCCATTTAATATGCTTCACAGCCTCTCTTCCCCTCTGATAGCCGTATGCTATTAATGAGGTTCTGCAAGCACATACATCCACAAAGCTTCACTAACAAGGTGCTGGTCAGGTGCTAAAACAAAATAATAGCTTGGGCGCTATTAAATATTAATGCCCCCTTCTTCCTCGTGACATGTGTTGGAAGTGCACAATCATAAAGCAAGATGTTACACTTTCCGTGCACGAGAGCAGGGCGCATACTGGCATGCTCAAGCCCTCAGGCAGCATATATATGTTTTTTCTTCCCCAGGCAGCAGCATGGTGATTGCTGGTGACCAGGCGCGGCAGCCCCAGTGAGTTATGGTATGTGTGACCTGGCACGGCGCAGCAACCACCCCCGAGTTATGGTATGTGTGCCCCGCGAGCGCTGCTGAGGAGAACACAGCGTTTATGGCCTGTGCTGGGGCTCGTGTCGGACTCTGAGTCTTGCATGATACATGCAGTATGAGCTGGGGGTGGCAGGTTATTTCTTTCAGGGTACGTTTATTGTGCATGCTGGGCTGTCGGTCCATGGATCTATAGCCTATGTGCATGCACATGGACATGTTTACCGGTGGTGCAGCCTCAGGCTTTTTTCCTCCACATTGTATGTTAGTGCAAATTGTGCTGCTCACCACGCATGGCTGTAAAGTCGGGCTCTCGTCTACCGATATTCTAAAGCCCTACTCTCTTAGCCTTTAGGTATTGTCGCAAACGCAGTCAAAATTAATTGAGCAATTTTCACTATATTTAGCTTTAAATATGGAAAGTATCATAGAGGGGTCGGGTTTCGGTGGGTGCCTTCTTGAAGGAGGTGCTGTGCTGTGCTTATGGAGATGCAAGTATATTTGCAGTAGGTGATAAAAACACAAACCAAGGTGGATAAAAGTAGCAATTTTACAAGACTTTCTCAGTGTTGGATAGTAGTGAATGTAAACAAATGTAATGTGTTAATGCTTTGGGCTTTCAGGTGTGTCTCCCGTAGATGTATGTGCATAGGGGAACTGCTTCCATAGGTTTTTGTGATTTGCTGCCAACTGCACGCGTCTGATTTCTAATGCGTTTTGCGGTTCTATATTTATCTGTTTAGCTTTGATGAGCACCGATGGTCTTCAGTTAAGCGCAGTCAGCGTTTTACAGAGGGCAGTATTACGGCAAGCACCCGCTGGCTCACAAAAGCATGTGTTCCTTTAGCCAGTTTAAATTGCCAGCAGTATGTGAATAGTCTGGACTAGTGCACATGCCACATGCTGCCTGCAGAGCAGACTCCAGGACACACAAACTGGGGGGGATAAATGCCATTGCATCCCCCCACTTAAGATGGTGGGGGGGATTTGTCCCACTCATCCCCCCATGCCCTACGCCCATGACTGACAGGGTAATTCATGGAATCAAGCTCAGAAGTGGCGCACGCGGCTGGCGCACAGAGGGAGCGTGCGGCAGCTTGCGGCAGCCGCGTGCGCCGAAACCCATTTTCACGCACCGCGTATACATGGATTTCAACATCCATAACTGTTAGGAAAGATTTCTTAATTATAGGTAATTTTCCTTCCATGTGGCAACCCCTAAACTTTTTGCTGTTGTTTTTCACCATGATCTAGACTTTGCCAGAGAAGCGCAGCCTTCTGCCGCACTCCTCTGGGCTTTCGCTCCATTCTTACGGGGAAACTGACATGCCCTTAAAACAGTCAGTACCGGGAAACGTTGTTTTCCGTAGTTCTTTCATCATGTTGCAGCTTTCGCGCAACATGACACAAGAGGGCACTGTAAGCTAAATTACTGCTCTCTTGGGTCTCTAGTCACTCTACAGGCCCTAGACACTCTCTTTGGATTGTTAACGAGGTGCAAGTGAATCACGGACAGGACTGGTGGCAGCGATCATTTCTTTGTGTTTTGAGCTCCTTTTGGCTGTTTAAGCGCGTTTCTCGCGCTTAGCCCAAAATGGTGACCTGGCTTCCAAAATGGCCAGACCACGAGGCTCTTTGTCCTGCCCGCTGACCGTCTTGCCCCCTTCACCTTCCCCAGGTCGAGCCAACCCGGGGCCTTCCTTATTTGGGCATATACTTTCCCGCGAAACACAGATGCTTTCGCGGGCTTCTACAGGCCTTGTGTGTGCCTCCAGGATGTGGGCTGGGATGTCTGGTCCCAATACACATCCTGGGTGCCAGAGAGTCTAGTGTGTCGTGAATGCCTGGGACCACCGTGGTCCGTGATAGGTCCACGTATGGTGTGAGTGTTTTGTGAGCAGATCTCCCATTGGGTCCTCTCCGTTTTGGCGCGAAGGGAACTCTGGATAAGAGGAGGCTGGAAACACCACTACCATGTCGATCTCCTGAGTTCTCACGAACAAGGGATACAGGAGCCAAGTATCCTGCAACTACGAGGCTGAACCAAGGAATCGCTGGTGACTCGCTGAAGGACTGCTCCTCTGCACTGCTGTCGCTCTGTGAAACCCTTCTGCCTCTGATCAAACGAGAAGGCCTGTATTGGTACTTCGACCCTTTGGAATAGTGGGAACAACTATTCTCAGCATCTTCATCATCTCCTGCATGTAAGCCTTCGGAAGTGTCTCTGGGCCATCCAGTGGACTGACCAGCCTACACAGGAGTCTTGCTCTGTTACCGCTGTCAGGTTGTGTTGTATTCCGAGTCCTTAGCACTCTCACACGATTCGTACACTTGGCATTCCCAGGTCTGAAGTGAGAAGTGTACATTGGGCTGAAATACACACGGCCGCTCTGTTACCCTGCTGTGGTAACAATCTGTGCGGGTTCACTGCGTTTGGGACATCCTCAACTCTAACTTCTGCTGCCGCGGAATCTACATGACGCCGAGACGTCCCCTGCTCGCATCTGAACCTGCCAGGACTGAAACTGATGTGGAGAATCCTGGGTCTGCCTGCATCGGGGACCGGTGAGTAGCAACGCTAGGAACTGGTCGCCCCCCTGCAGTAGCCCGTAGCTTTTCCTCGCTGTGTTAAACAGCACACCTTTTTTGCACTCACGCTCTGCTTCTGCCCGCAAGTGGAGGCCACGCTTGAGTAGCGGAGATCTGTTCGCCCTCCTTTGTTCACCACTCTGAACTGCCTGACTTCCTTGAAGAGACTACCCTTGGCCCATTGGCACCAGCGTGTGCAGGTACTTTTGAGCACAAGGCTCCACTCTTCGTAGGGCTCAGACTTCCTTCTAGTTAGGTGGCCTCTGAAGGCGAACTGGGTCTAACGATTACTTGCACTGCCTGTTTTCCTCCCCATCTACGTGGTCTGCATATTTCATGCTTCTAACTCTTTAGACCCTTCGGTAATTGTGTATATACTGTATTTGATTGTGATGTATTGGTTTACTTGAGTTTTATTGTGATTCTTTACTATGGTCAATATTACAAAGGCCTTGTAATAAATGTGTCTATATTTTTAATATAACACCTGCTTGGAGTAATTTGTAAGTGTCCTTGCTTTGTGTGCTCATTGCGGGCTTTCAGTCACCCTCACCCCTCTTGAGACCTAGTCTTGACCGCCGCGATCGCTACCTTGATTGGTCTGGCTTGTCCAGAGGTTACCCCGTTCCAAGAAACTAGGCTGGCCTTCTGAACCTCTGCCCCTCCAGGACAGAGTTCAGAAATCCATCTCAACAAATTGGTGTACAGCGGTGGGATACAACTGAAGGTATCCAGTGTTGCGCACGACCGAAGGCATTTCAAGTTATTCCTACCAGGACACGTAGTGAATTGTCGTAGTGTAACTTTTAAAAGGCCATAGTCCTATCTAACAGTATGGAAACAAATACCTTGTTAACTTTAAATGCTTCTAAATCCGAAACATTGAAAAAGATGTGTGCGGAGAGAGGTGTATCCTCTCAAGGCACCAAGTTGGATATGATCCAAAGAATCGTGGCGTGGCAAGAAGCTCAGCTTGACGCTATAACTTCCGAGGACAGTGCAGAAGGAGGTGGGGCTGCTCTCACTGGCAGAACCGACGGTTCTGCCGCTGCACTGGTCCACCGTGACCACGAGGACAGGGAGGATGAGATGTCTAATGTTTCCTCCGCCAGTGTCAATGGGGAGGCTGTGCTTGAATTCAAGAAGCAAGAGCTGCTGTTTAGGCAGAAGGAGCTTGATTTCAACATGGCCAAACTAAAAATCGAACAGGCAGAAAAACAGAAAGACAGGGATCACCAGTTGGAACTGGCCAAGCTTCAGGTTGCAAATGGATCCAAGGGTCCTGGACATGGGTCTGGGGCCTCCTCTCATCCACGGTTTCCAAAAGATCTGCTCAGTGTGTATGAGGAAAAGAATGACATTATGGATTGGCTGAATAAGTTTGAGTATGCATGTGAAGTTCAACAAGTTGACAATGCTGATAAGATTGCCTGGTTACTCAGCAGATTGCCCCATTCTGGCTGCAGCGCCATTATGAAAATGTAGAAGGCTGAGCGAGCAGATTTTGCAAACTTGAAGCAAACTCTCATTTTAAAGTTTGGAAAGACTCCTGCCCAATATTTAAAACGATTCCGAGAGTATAAGAAAAAAGAAGGTGGTACTTGGGTATCTTATGTAACCGAATCCTTAAAAAACTTGACTGGCTGGGTCGAAGGTTATAAGGTTTCTACCTTTGAAGGCATGATAAGTCTTGTCATGCTGGAACATATTTTTGCATCTTCTTCCCCGGAGCTTAAGCAGCATTTGGCAGATTCGAAGGAGATAGATCCTAAGAAGCTTGCCATTGCAGCAGATTTATGGGTGTCACATCGAGTGTCCCATAAGGACAAAACTCATCCTGGTAAGCAGGAGGAAGGGAAAAAGTCCAAAGATAAGGAGGGTGGAGAATCTGATAAATCTTCTTCTCAAAAGGGCCACAAAAAGAAAAATAAGGCTAAGATACAAGAGAACTCACAGGGTAGTGGAGGTCAGCCTCCGAAACAGAACTCTGGTTACAATAAGCCTCCCTATGTAAACAGACCCAATGGATCTTGTTTTGCTTGTGGAGCAACTGACCACGTGAAGAGGGATCCCCGGTATAAGGTTAAACCTTTGGGGGTCCACTCCGCTAATCTGGCCTTCTCCTCCTATGAGGAAGAAGAGATTACAGGAGCATCCTTCTCCTCAGACTCCTTCCCCAGTGGGATAGAAGCTGAGGTAGTTTTAGTTTCCCTGGGTTCCTGGGAGCCTAAAGTCGCAGAGGCTTATGCTAGGATTCCAGATAATACCAAGCACTATTTTAAAGACAGTGTGCTGATCAATGGAGTAGATACTCCAGCTCTTAGGGATAGTGGGTGCAGTCGAACTGTAGTGGATTCTACCTTGGTAGACTCAGAGGAAGTTGCCAGAGCTACTCTGATGCCCACTAAGTTGGCTGACGGCCCACCTCGCATGTTTCCAGTAATACCTGTAAATCTTACTTTAAATGGTAAGCAGTCAGGATTCCAGTGAGCATTCAGAGAAACGTCCCCGGAAAGGTCTTGTTGGGCAACGATCTCAGAGCTTTAGGACTCGTAGAAGACATTGCTGACCGACCCTGCACACGGTCTCAAACACGGGCAGCATTGGCCAAGACCAATACGCCGCCCCAGCCAAAGGGGAAACCCAAGGCTAAAGGAGTCAGAAAATCAAAACGAGGGAAAGAAAATATTCCCCCGAACTCACCTACCACTGCGGTGGAGGAAGTTGGTCAATCGCCCGGGCCTGACGAGGAGGTGGCGATGCCTGAAGTATTTGACCCCAATGACCATCCTGAACTAAAAGACTTGTTAGTAGAAGGTGGTCCTGACAGGGAAGAATTCAGTAAAGGCCAACGTGAGTGCCCATCTCTGGAAGGCCTAAGGAGACAGGCCTGCTCCCAGCTTGAGGGTGAACCTCCTGGGAAGCATCAGATTTATTGGGAAGGTGGACTCCTGTATAGTGAGCCCACAGAGTCTACAGAAGGAGACCATAGGAGGTTGGTGGTTCCCCTTGCTGTAAGACCCTTCCTCCTGCAGCTGGCGCATGAAGTGCCCCTTGCTGGTCACCTTGGTATTAAGAGGACGAAGCAAAGTTTATCCATATCCATGCACTTCTACTGGCCCAAGATGGGGGTGACAGTAGAAAGTCACTGTAGGAGGTGTGCCTCCTGCCAGTTATCTGGTAAGAGTGGCTCAACAATCCAAGCTCCATTGGTACCACTCCCAGTTGTGGGAATACCATTCGAAAGGGTAGGGATCGACATCGTTGGTCCCCTTGACCCGCAGACATCCTCAGGCAATAGGTTTATCTTGGTGCAAGTCGACTATGCTACCAGATATCCTGAGGCCATCCCATTGAAAACTGTAACTGCCAAGTCAGTTGCAAAACCGTTACTTGGCATCTTTACTAGGGTTGGCTTCCCTAAAGAAGTTGTGTCTGACAGAGGCAGCAACTTTATGTCAAAGTATATGCAGGCTATGTGGAAAGAATGTGGGGTCACCTACAAGTTCTCTTCTGCATATCACACCCAGACCAATGGTCTGGTGGAACGTTTCAACAGAACGTTAAAGAGCATGATTGGGGCTCTGGAAGAACCTCAGAGAAGAAAATGGGATCTTCTTTTACCATGCTTACTGTTTGACTACCGAGAGATACCACAGGAGGGTGTTGGCTTCAGCCCCTTCGAACTTCTGTTTGGTCACCCAGTGCGGGGACCCTTAGCCATAGTCAAGGAGGGATGGGAGATGCCCACTCCCCCTATTACTACCAACGTAGTCGACTATGTGCTAGGGCTCAGAAAACGGATGGTACTTCTGATGGGTCTGGGTAGTGACAAGTTGAAGGCAGGACAAGCGCTGGTGAAACATTGGTACGACCATAAAGCTTCCCTCATCAACTTTACACCTGGTCAGCAAGTCCTGATCATGAATCCCATAAGGCCTAGAGTTTTACAGGACAAATGGTCAGGCCCTTGCACAGTGGTGGAGCCCCTGGGTGAGGTTAACTATTTAGTGGACCTTGGAAGGTCTGGACAGGCTCCAAAAGTGTTCCACGTAAATAGGCTGAAGGCTTTCGTCCGAAGAGTCAAAATCGCAGCACTGCTACTGGCTTCAGATGTTGAGGAAGAGGAGTCTGAACCTCTCCCCGACCTGTTCCAAAGCGGTCCTTCAGATAGCTCCTTTGAGGGTGTCCGAGTGGCCCCTCACCTGACTTCTGATCAACAGGCGGAGGTGAAAAGTTTGCTTAGGCACTTTTCCCCCCTGTTTTTGCAGTCCCCTGCTTTGACACCGTGGTGCAAACATAACATAGACACAGGAGACAGCGTTCCTACCAAAAGTAGAGGATACAGGATGTCAGACAAAGTACGGTCTTACATTAAGACAGAGGTCAACAAGTAGTCCTTGGTCCAGCCCTGTGGTTTTGGTTCCAAAAGCAGGCACTTCTGAATTGAGGTTCTGCATGGATTACAGGGCTCTGAATGCTGTCACCAAGACAGATGCACACCCCTTGCCTCGAACAGATGAGCTGGTGGATACCTTGGGTGCCTCCAAGTACCTCAGCATGTTTGACCTCACTGCGGGCTATTGGCAAATAGCCTTAGCAGAACATGCCAAGGAGAAGACAGCGTTTTCCACTCCAGACGGCCTTTACCAATTCAGGGTAATGCCGTTCCGGTTGAAGAATGCACCTGCCACTTTCCAGAGGCTTGTGAATCATGTGTTGAATGGGTTGGATGAATTCTGTCTTGCATATCTGGATGATATAGCAGTTTTCAGTGCCACCTGGGAAGACCATGTGAAACACCTCGGGATTGTGCTCCAGGCTCTTCAGAAAGCACACTTGACCATAAAGGCTAGTAAATGCCAGATTGGACAAGGCTCATTGGTTTACCTTGGACATGAAGTAGGTGGAGGGAGGATACAGCCTCTTCCCAGTAAAGAACAAGCAGTACAAGACTGGCCTACCCCCACTACACAGACCCAAGTGAGAGCCTTCTTAGGACTCACGGGGTATTACCGCAACTTCATGGCAGACTATGGCACCATAGCTGCCCCTCTGACTGCCCTCACCACTCCGAAGAAACCCAAGAAGTTAACTTGGACCGATGAGTGTGAGAAGGCCTTTAACGGCTTAAAGGAATCCTTGTGCCAGGCCCCTGTCCTCAGGGCCCCTGATTATCAAAGACCTTTTATTGTGCAGACAGACGCCTCTGACACTGGGATAGGAGCTGTACTATCACAAGTAGATGAGAAGGGTAAGGAACACCCTATTGGTTTCATTAGTCGCCAGCTTAAGGACAGAGAGCTCAGATGGTCCACAGTAGAGAAAGAATGCTTCTCTGTTGTGTGGGCCCTATGGAAGCTGAGGCCCTACCTCTATGGGACCCACTTCACTGTGCAAACTGACCATAAACCCTTAAAGTGGCTGATGAACATGAAGGGAGAGAATCCAAAGTTGCTTAGGTGGTCCATAAGTCTACAAGGCTTTGACTTCACTATTGAGCATAGGCCAGGTGTCCAACATAGCAATGCTGATGGGTTGTCCAGAATGTTTAACCGACCTGAACAAGAGACTCATCCAGGGGTGGATTAGTTCCCCCTGTCCATAGTCTGGGAGGGGCGATTGTTAGGAAAGATTTCTTAATTATAGGTAATTTTCCTTCCATGTGGCAACCCCTAAACTTTTTGCTGTTGTTTTTCACCATTATCTAGACTTTGCCAGAGAAGCGCAGCCTTCTGCCGCACTCCTCTGGGCTTTCGCTACATTCTTACGGGGAAAATGACATGCCCTTAAGACAGTCAGTACCGGGAAACGTTGTTTTCCGTAGTTCTTTTATCATGTTGCAGCTTTCGCGCAACATAACACAAGAGGGCACTGTAAGCTAAGTTACTGCTCTCTTGGGTCTCTAGTCACTCTACAGGCCCTAGACACTCTCTTTAGATTGTTAACGAACGGTGCAAGTGAATCACGGACGGGACTGGTGGCAGCGATCGTTTCTTTGTGTTTTGAGCTCCTTTTGGCTGTTTAAGCACGTTTCTCACGCTTAACCCAAAATGGTGGCCTGGCTTCCGAAATGGCCAGACCACGAGGCTCTTTGTCTTGCCCACTGACCATCTTGCCCCCTTCACCTTTCCCAGGTCGAGCCGACCCGGGGCCTTCCTTATTTGGGCATGTACTTTCCCGCGAAATACAGATGCTTTCGCGGGCTTCTACAGGCCTTGTGTGTGCCTCCAGGATGTGGGCTGGGATGTCTGGTCCCAATACACATCCTGGGTGCCAGAGAGTCTAGGGTGGTGTGAATGCCTGGGACCACCGTGGTCCGTGATAGGTCCACATATGGTGTGAGTGTTTTGTGAGCAGATCTCCCATTGGGTCCTCTCCGTTTTGGCGCGAAGGGAACTCTGGATAAGAGGAGGCTGGAAACACCACTACCATGTCGATCTCCTGAGTTCTCACGAACAAGGGATACAGGAGCCAAGTATCCTGCAACTACGAGGCTGAACCGAGGAATCGCTAGTGACTCGCTGAAGGACTGCTCCTCTGCACTGCTGTCGCTCTGTGAAACCCTTCTGCCTCTGATCGAACGAGAAGGCCTGTACTGGCACTTTGACCCTTTGGAATAGTGGGAACAACTATTCTCTGCATCTTCATCATCTCCTGCACGTAAGCCTTCGGAAGCGTCTCTGGGCCATCCAGTGGACTGACCAGCCTACACAGGAGTCTTGCTCTGTTACCGCCGTCAGGTTGTGTTGTATTCCGAGTCCTTAGCACTCTCACACGATTCGTACACTTGGCATTCCCAGGTCTGAAGTGAGAAGTGTACATTGGGCTGAAATACACACGGCCGCTCTGTTGCCCTGCTGTGGTAACAATCTGTGCGGGTTCACTGCGTTTGGGACATCCTCAACTCTAACTTCTGCTGCCGCAGAATGTACACGACGCCGAGACGTCCCCTGCTCGCATCTGAACCTGCAAGCACTGAAACTGACGCAGAGAAGCCTGGGTCTGCCTGCATCGGGGACCGGTGAATAGCAACGCTAGGAACTGGTCGCCCTCCTGCAGTAGCCCGTAGCTTTTCCTCGCTGTGTTAAACAGCACACCTTTTTCGCACTCGCGCTCTGCTTCTGCCCGCAAGTGGAGGCCGCGCTTGAGTAGCGGAGATCTGTTCGCCCTCCTTTGTTCACCACTCTGAACTGCCTGACTTCCTTGAAGAGACTCCCCTTGGCCCATTGGCACCAGCGTGTGCAGGTACTTTTGAGCACACGGCTCCACTCTTCGTAGGGCTCGGAATTCCTTCTAGTTAGGTGGCCTCTGAAGGCGAACTGGGTCTAACGATTACTTGCACTACCTGTTTTTCTCCCATTCTAGGTTGTCTGCATATTTCGTGCTTCTAACTCTTTAGACCCTTCGATAATTGTATATATACTGTATTTGATTGTGATGTATTGGTTTACTTGAGTTTTATCGTGATTCTTTACTATGGTCAATATTACAAAGGCCTTGTAATAAATGTGTCTATATTTTTAATATAACACCTGCTTGGAGTAATTTGTAAGTGTCCTTGCTTTGTGTGCTCATTGCGGGCTTTCAGTCACCCTCACCCCTCTTGAGACCTAGTCTTGACCGCCGCGATCGCTACCTTGATTTGTCTGGCTTATCCAGAGGTTACACTGTTCCAAAAAACTAGGCTGGCCTTCTGAACCTCTGCCCCTCCAGGACAGAGTTCAGAAATCCATCTTAACAATAACCAGCCGTGGGGCAGCGACCCTGCAGCAGTGCCAGTTACGCCCCCAAGCCCGCCCCTTGCTCCAAAAACACCCGCACAAATCCCTTACATGGCGCAAAGGCCAGTGGACCAGCATACAGCCCCCAACAACGAAATTGCGCTAAAAACGGCACTCACCCCTCACACGACAACCCAATCGCGTGTAAAACTCCTCGCGCACCTCTCGGAATACGCGTACATCGCTCGTGCCAGCCCAATCACGTGTAAACTCCTTGCGCACCCCTCAGAATACATGTACCCCGCACGCACCAGCCCAATCACGTGTAAAACTCCTTGCGCACCCCTCGGAATACGCATACCCTGCGGGCGCCAGGCAAATTGCGTGGAAATAGTCCCCGGTGTGGTGTGGGCTGCCTGCGGGGCATGGCCAGGGTGGATGGGCTGCCTGCAGGGCATTGCCAGGGTGGATGGGCTGCCTGCGGGGCATGGCCAGGGGTGATGGGCTGCCTACAGGGCATGGCCAGGGTGGATGGGCTGTCTGCGGGTCATGGCCAGGGGTGAAGGGCTGCCTGCGGGGCATGGCCAGGATGGATGGGTTGTCTGCGGGGCATGGACAGAGCTGATGGGCTGCCTGCGGGGCATGGCCAGGGTGGATGGGCATGGCCAGGGGTGATGGGCTGCCTGCGGGGCATGGCCAGGGTGGATGGGCTGTCTGCGGGGCATGGCCAGGGGTGATGGGCTACCTGCGGGGCATGGCCAGGGTAGTAGGGGGCTGTGGTGTGGGCTGCCTGCAGGGGGTGCAGGGGGTGCATGTGGCTCCTCACCACACGGGTGCACGAATATGGGGGTACGCAAGTGCGCTTTTCATGTGATTCTGCTGGCACGAGTGGGGAACGTTCATTCTGAGGGGGGCGCAAGGCGTTTTACACGTGATTTGGCTCGCGCGAGCAGGTTATTCGGGATGACGTCAAATCACTACGCCCAGGCTCCACCAGTATTCTCAAGTGGGCCTGGCCGTACTCGTAGTGCACGACAGTGCACCCTCAGGATCGTGCCAGTTTAACATAAAGGGCGCAATGCTGAAATCTCAGCAGCATTGTTGGAGCATCTCAGCATCTCCTTGCGCCCCTCGCGGTGCTCAAAGAGTTTTACACGCGATAGGGCAGGTACGAACGGGGTTCGCATATACCAGGGGTGCACGAGGAGATTTACACATGATAGGGCTGGCGAGTGGGGTATGCGTTCCTGCCCCCCCGGAATACGCGTACCCCGCTCGCACCAGCCCAATCGCGTGAAAAAGGATGCGAGTGCTCAGATCACTCGCGAACGCATCTCGCAAGCAGCCCACACCACAACGGAGCCCCCATCACCCGTGAGCATGCCAGTAGGCATGTCTCCAATCATGATCACCCCGAGTGACGGTAACCTACCAGCAGGCCCCCACTCATGTCCCCCCAACACCACCCCAAGTGATGGCAACCTGCCAGTAGGCCCATCTCATGTCCCCCCCCACCAGTGACAGGCACCTGCCAGCAGGCCCCGACTCATGTCCCCCCAACAAACACATTGTCACAACACATGGCCATGTTACAAATGACAACACAAATCCCACCCCAAGCCGCACCACCCCAGTTCAAACACACAACCATCCATTGTACCTACTCCCCAGTAAATGCCCCATGGCATGACAGTCACAAAAGCATATGCATGCACCTAAAGACATGTCTAACAGAGCCACACAGCAGTGAACATGACTGAGCCAATGCTGACTGGCACATGCACAAAACAAATGAGAGTATTCCACACCAACATTGAACATTATGGAAATGTAATAAAATAAACTGTGTTGGAAGCAGGAAGCAGGAATACCTTTCTAATCGTTCTGGATTCGCTTAGTCTCCACAATTACATTTAGAAAATCTGCGGAGCTAGAGGCGAGGTAGAGGCAGTCATCGGCAGTCTCTCTACCCTTTCTACAGTGGGAGGACCCACTAAATACCTGTTCCAAGAGCAGAGCGGCGAGCGGAGCTAGAGGCGAGGTAGAGGCAGTCATCGGCAGTCTCTCTACCCTTTCTACAGTGGGAGGACCCACTAAATACCTGTTCCAAGAGCGGAGCGGCGAGCAAAGCTAGAGGCGAGGTAGAGGCAGTCATCGGCAGTCTCTCTACCCTTTCTACAGTGGGAGGACCCACTAAATACCTGTTCCAAGAGCGGAGCGGCGAGCGGAGCTAGAGGCGAGGTTGAGGCAGTCATCGGCAGTCTCTCTACCCTTTCTACAGTGGGAGGACCCACTAAATACCTGTTCCAAGAGCGGAGCGGTGAGCGGAGCTAGAGGCGAGGTAGAGGCAGTCATCGGCAGTCTCTCTACCCTTTCTACAGTGGGAGGGCCCACTAAATACCTGTTCCAAGAGCTGAGCGGCGAGCGGAGCTAGAGGCGAGGTAGAGGCAGTCATCGGCAGTCTCTCTACCCTTTCTACAGTGGGAGGACCCACTAAATACCTGTTCCAAGAGCGGAGCGGCGAGCGGAGCTAGAGGCGAGGTAGAGGCAGTCATCGGCAGTCTCTCTACCCTTTCTACAGTGGGAGGACCCACTAAATACCTGTTCCAAGAGCGGAGCGGCGAGCGGAGCTAGAGGCGAGGTAGAGGCAGTCATCGGCAGTCTCTCTACCCTTTCTACAGTGGGAGGACCCACTAAATACCTGTTCCAAGAGCGGAGCGGCGAGCGGAGCTAGAGGCGAGGTAGAGGCAGTCATCGGCAGTCCGCGGCATGTCCGCGCCCCGCGAACTTCCGAAAATGAAGCCTCACGTTTCACGTGAAGCCCCTTCACAGGTAAACTTAACGATCTCTACATGTCCGCAAGAAGAGCAACAAGTGCGGCTAGACTGCTCAGTGGAGCAAAGGCTTCTAAGAAGTAACTTTAAAAGTGTCGATGGTTCGTCAATGGAACATCCGGCTACAAAACCGAAGGCCCCAAGGATCATCGCTCTGACACCTTCGGTCAGCAAATTTTCTGATAGTACCCTGTCATCCCCGAAAACCTGTTTTGATTTCGAAAATCCTTTCAGTGGGGGTCACCGTTCTCCTTATGTATCATGCCAGACGCCAATGGAGCTGTTATCAAGTGCTGCGAAACATACAGATTCTATAGAAGCGGAGGCAGCTAACTCCCCGCATCCTTCAATTAACCAACACGCGCCTTCCTTGGACCCTTTTGTTTCTTCAGTTGGGAGGGGACGCTGTGTTGGTGACCTTTCGGATTCACCGTGCTTCCAGGGCGCGGCGCCTTCCTCAACTCCTCCGCCGTGTGCTTTGCGGGTGTCTCCCCCCTCCTCCCCTTCTTGTACCGGCGTCCAGCCTGCCCAGCCTTCCCGCCAGGTTCCAACGATGGCGAGAGGTGCGGACGATTCGGTGGTCGGAGGACCGCCGGCGTCTACCCCTGTGCTCGCAGCCTGGGCAGACGGTCTTGAGGGGGAGAGGCCACAGGACAATGGAGGCGAAATTACGATCACGATCTCAGAGACGCAGCCTCAAGTACCGATGTCGAAACTCTTTCCTCTTGGCTGCGCCGATGCTGCCCCAGGTAACGCTCTGTCTACTCCAGCGACAATTCCCTCCGCATTGGATGAGCCTGCAACTGATTTACCAGAGCCCATCAGCAATCACGAAAAAACTCTGCAGGTACCGGTCAGAATCCTGGCCCAAATTCATGCAACCAACGAACATTTACCTTCAATAAGTCCACAAAGGGAAAAAAAAACGGAAACCATTCAAGTCCCAAAAATCTTTCTAAGCCTAGAACAACTAAACCCTCCAACATCAACACATCGAATGAACATATTGAGGAAATTGTTGAAGAACCGGCTTCAGAATCTGCCACAGCCCAAATAGCCGCTAAGAACCTAAAGCGAGATGTTCAATACAAAAAAAAAACACAAAACCCTAAAAAGAAATATAAGAAAAAAGACACAGGGAAAAAAATTCTACCCTGCCCATTGCTATCATCAGCGTTAAAAGACTTCTTTAAAAAACAATGCAAAAGAAAACTGGATGAGGCCAATGAACTCTCGGATGCAGAAATCCTGGAAGCAATTCAGGACCTCTCCCCTGTCAACAAGGCAAGAAAAACAACCCTGCATGCCAAAAAAGTAATGGATTCTCCAAGTGCCAACAAAAATGATTCTAATTTAAACAATGTCCAGAATAGGGAAAATTCTATTATGAAAATCCAAGCGGAAAAAAACAAACCGAATCTAAAAGAACCCACCCTAGACTCTATGTCCGATACCCTGAAACCAGTGCAATCGCCAACACCGAACATGACTAGTTTGGGTACAACGGAGGCTGTAAACAACATAAAACCTTTCACACCTCCAAACGGGAAAGGGCGAACTGGCGTACTGCTACCCCTAATCGCTCAACTTCCACTAAAAAATAAACCAGGCAGCGAAAATGCTCAATTGTCTCCTTTAGTTCCAAATAACCGGCAATCTCTGGTGACACAACTAGAGCCGCAATTGTCGCTGGAACAACAAATGCAAAAACCGAAAAAACATGACCAGCTTACCCAAACAGATGAAAATCTACTCTCTCCAGAGCTATTGCCGCACTCTTCACCACGTCCACGTTCTCCGCCAAGGAACAGGAGACTTAGTGAAATAACCCCCCCAAATTCAAAAGACTCCCCTTTAAAAAAAAACGACTTAGCAGCCATCATGTCGGCTATTACAATATCCTTAGCTCCTTTTGGGAAGCTTTATGAAAATATTAACGACTCATTAAAGGACAGCATCACAGTTTCAGCAATGATGCATACAAAGCTGATATTTGTAGAAGGATTTATCACTGCTTTGGAGCAAACTAATAAGAAACAAAGAGAAATCTGGGACCAGAAATGATCGATTTTGGAAGAAAAACTAAGACTGTTACAAACTACAAACCCGGAAAAAAGTTCCCTGGATGAGAAAGAACCCCAGATTTCGCCACAAACACAACCTACGAAAACAGCACCGCTTTTTCTCAACGAAAAAAGTAAATTACCCCACAGAAAAACGGCGCCACTGAAAATGGGACCTACAAAGACCAATTCCAAAAAAATATTACCCTCAACGTCAAATCAACCACTATTGAAGTTAACAAAAAGTCCTCAACTAGATTCGTCTAAGAGATATAATGAACCCACAATAGAGCCACCATCTTCTCTCAAGGTAATCTCTAAAGAGAGCAGAACTTACTCTACAGATGAAGTGACGGCATACAAAAATGGTTCACCCGGCACCTACCATCCCATCCAATCGCCTCGATCTGTCGAGGACTTCATCTGCCAAAGTTCACTGATAGATGTATCTCAATATGAGGACCCAGCAGAAATTATTGATCTTGATACTGTGACGGGAGACAGCGACAGAAATCCTCATGAAACGCAATCGTCCCTACAAAAAGAAGAAATAAACAAATCTGCACCAACCCACGTCGGCAAAGGTGAGACTGATCCTAACCAGGCGGGTGACTTGAGCATCGACCAACTGTATGAAAAATTACAATCCACTAAATCTACCATCTCAAGTAAATCGTCTCCTTATAAGGAAAAAGTGGCGAAAACCAAATACCAACATGAATCCTCAGTAAGAACCAATGGCAAGATCCGTGATTCAGTGCGCCTTTTCAAGATCGAACAAAAATTGGCAGAAGACCACTACATGATCTTGAATAGAAGAACTGTTCTCAAAATTCTCAAACAGGTTGACATACTTAACACACTAAAAACTGACGACTTTACGCTCATAGAGCCGTATCATAGAAATAAGCAAGCGAAAGCATATCTCCATATTAAGAATTCAGCGCTCCAAGCAATCCCCCAAGAAGCCTACGCAAAAGTGGCCCAAGAGGGCTTCACCCTGACTGAGATCTCGTCTCAAAAAACCACCAAGATCCAGACGGAAAGCAATAATCCCATCATCCCCGGCACTAAAAAAATATAGATATAAATCACAGACTGAAGATTTGTATAGAGCAAGAAGACGAGGAAGAACTCCACCACGTTGGGATAAACCAGTCTATCATGAAACTAGAACGTCGGGGATAGCCCCATCTAGAACTGCTCATTTGAGATACTACTGCTATGCTAATGAAAGAAAGGAAGACAGGAATGATTCAAGAAACCGGAAAGATCATAGAAGATCAACTTCGCCATCGCATACATTGCCAGCGAGCCGAATCGAACAAAGACCACCATCTCCAGCACATTATCTACAACCTAAACAAGACGTAGACCAGTCTACGACACACCGACATCCTACATCAACAAAGGATACGTGGTCCTGGCTCCGAAATGCCTTTACTCCGGGTCTAAAGAAATAGCAGCAAACAAGGGGAGCCAATTCACCACGCCGGAGACCCGAATTCAGAAATGAAGTCCAAATGAACGCTACTTTATCCATAGCGTCATGGAATACTAGAGGCCACATGCATCTAACTAAAATTGGCAGCTACAACCTGGGAATCCATGACATTATATGCCTCCAAGAAACGTGGCTATTGAATAAACCGGCACTTGATGGATATAACATCGCGATCTCGCCGGCGCTAAAGGGGCCTTTTGGCAGACCATCTTCTGGCCTCCTGATAGCCATCCGGACTGGGTCTAATCTACAAATCATCAAGACAATCGTAGCCACCTATGCTTTCTTGGTAGTGCTTGTAAGAACGAACAGCGAAAATGACTCCGAAATCTGGGCAATAATTAATACCTACTGGAATCCTCAAAGAATGTCGTCCGCTAAATTTTGTGATGAAGCTGCCAGCACCATCGACGAAATAATGATTGAACACAAAACCTCTAATATTCTTGTCTGTGGAGATTTGAACTGCAATTGCCTAAAAGCGACTGATTCAACGCCAGCATCAGAAAGAGGAACTCTGTGGCTTTCGCTAATGAAATCAAAAAACCTTCGCAATGCCGCAAATGTCAATAATCAACCCACTATTCCGACATGGGAGCGAGAACAATCTATAGCAACTCTCGATTACATCTTCGTTGCAGAAAATATTTACTCAAGCATTGCGTCTTTCGAAGTAATCAGAACGGAAAGCAGTGACCACAACCTGTTAAACCTCATATGCAGAACCAGGAGATATGACCAGCAATTCTATAACGTCTCGGTTGAAGTGAACACGCAGCTCTCTCGTTTACGCATGAATGCCAACGACATCAAACGCTTGAGTGACGATTACGAAGCTCTCATCATGGATACTAAAGCCAACGATGTAACATACAGGAGTAGCTACATCCCTCTGCTCCTGCAGTACAAAAAACCTCGGAAAAGGTTAGACAACCGAAGTGAGAACTTTACCCACACTTACAACCGGACTTTAGTGATCAAACGCCGCCACCTAAGAAAACTAAAAAAAGCTGCAACTATGATGAACTCCCCTAGCACATGGGAATCTTACCATCTCGAGCTCAGAGCATATAAACAGTAGCTAAGAAACAACAGATCACTACTCTACCAAGCTGATGCTGAAAGCATGATCATGATCATAGCAAACAAGAAAACCCGAGAATTTTGGAAACTGATCAACGAAATGAAACCTCATCCAAACTTGCCAATGATAAATGCTGTGCCGGAAGAATGCTGGTTTAACCATTTCTCTAAACTGTTTGATCATCCTCCCTCTGACACTGAGAGGGCATATCCACCAACTAAATCCGACTGAGTCGACCTATCCGATACAGAAGATATAAAGTCAATTATCATGAAACTGAAACCCTCGCGCGCACCTGGACCAGACGGTCTAGCTAACACCGACCTGAAGCAGCACCCAGAGGCGTGGTCAGCAGCCCTGAGCCTGATATTCAAACACTGTAAGGAACGAAGGATAATTCCGAGCTCTTGGACACAAGCAATTATCGTCCCGATATTCAAAAAGGGCACGAGAGAAGACCCCTCCAATTATCGCCCAATTGCTCTATTGGATGTTATCGGAAAAGTTTTTGCCACCTACCTCTTGACCCACTTTCGGACCTGGATAACAACATCGCCAGCTATGGACCCTCTCCAAACCGGTTTCCAAAAAAATGCTAGCACAGCAGCTAACTTAATGATCCTAAGCATCTTAAAAGAAAAAGTCTTACTTGGAGCACCGAGAATCTTCCTTGCCTTTGTGGACTTGTCTCAGGCTTTTGACAGAGTAGATAGAGCCAAACTGTGGGCCAAGCTGAAAAACTGGAATTGCCCTGGCCAGATTCTTGACCCAATCATCGCTTTAAACACGGACACTCATATATCAGTCAGGCTAAACAACAGTGGACTACTCTCCAATCCTATACCGTCCAATCGAGGAGTCAAACAAGGCTGTCCTTTGGCTCCAGCTCTTTTTATCTCTTTTCTCAGTGATTTCCAAACTTCACAAGAACCAATCAGATCGTTTCCTCCGAAAATAGGATCCACAATGGTTGCTAGACTCCTATATGCAGACGATCTCATCATTTTAGACCACACCCAGGTGGGTCTCCAATGACAACTGGACAATCTGCAAAAGTACACAAAGGAGAACAATCTGGAGATTAACAACTCAAAAACAAAAATATTGATCTTCCAAAAGCAAGGTCGTAAGAAAAAAGAATCATTGAAGTGGTTTTTGAACCAATCAAAAATCGAGATAGTATCCTCATTCAAATATTTGGGAGTAACCATCGATAGTTCAAAAAAATCTCTTAGCATGCAGAAAATCCTGTGGCGTAAAACCAAAAACTTAACAGCACAACTACGCGCAGTGGACAGAAAATATGGCAAATTTAGTCTTCTTCCTGCAATTCAATTCTATAAATCCAAAATAATTCCAGCCTTGACATACGGCATGGACGCAAATCTCTCCATTTCTACGACCCTATGGGCAAAGCTAGAAGGTTTCATCTGGAGAACAACTCTAGGCTTACCTAAATCGACAGCAGTGGCTCCTATAAGGCGCGAACTCGGCCTGCTCTCCCTGGAGGCGGTAGTTGCGCAGAGCTCGATTCAGCTCTACAAGAAACTGCGGAACAAAGACAGCTTGGAAATATATAAAATTATCTCTGAAGAAATATCGAAGGGAACCAACAAATCCCTTACCAACTGGGCTGAGAAACAAAAGCTTACGCTGCAAGAAATAGCCTGCTCAGAAGAGGAATTAATTCAGAATCCCATGAGAATAAAATCTAAAATGGAATGGTTGGATTGGATAAAAACCAACGACAACTCAACTGCGAACAAGCTACTGACCCACCTGCCACCAATTTATAACAAATTAAAGCAACCAATGGAGTACTGTCTGAAATATCCGTCTAAGCGCCTCATGAGAGAACTCTACTCAAAGCCCGTTTAAATCTTCTACCTACTCAAGAGGTTCTGGCAATTCGGGCCGCATCGAAAGATAAATCCTGCAGACTATGTGGAGATTCCCAATCCACAGAAACAATCAAACATCTTTTGATGACTTGTCCTTCAATTGACCACGAAAGAGAGGCCTTTCTCGGCCCTATATTAAAATCTTCATATTTCATCGACTACAATGTCTGGTGGAATCGTTTGATCACGGGAGCTAAAACTAGATGGCTAATAGCGGCTTCTAAACTAATAGACATTGCTTTGGAGAAAATCCTGCAAAAAAATTCAGCAATCGAAACCCTCAATCAACCAGCGGTATGAGCAAGCCAGTGCACACAGGAAACGGTAGACTTCTTTTTTTCTCTTCAGTTAACAACAAAGAAAGACTTTTCTTCTTCTTTTGTAAAAATCTAATTTCGATTAAATACAAATAAAAAAAAAAAATAAAAAAAATGCATAAAGACCAAATGAAAATAAAACATAATGAGAAAGTCCAATAAACAAAGTCCAAAATGAAAACCATAAAAAAACATTCCTTCATGGGATTACAATACAATAAGAAAGTATGTACATGTCCAGAACTATTTACAATGAAAGTCTGAAGGGTCCATGATCCCAAAACAAAATGAAACCTAGAAAAAACCCTATGTAAAACACAACTATATACAAAATGTGGAGCAAAGTCTGTGTACCCCAAATCATTAAAAAAAACAAATTAAAGCTAAACATAAAAAACTATATACAAAGGCAGCGGGCTAGTCCGACAGCTCACTTTTTGATGTTCCGGGCCAGGGCATCATCGAACTCCACGTTGATGTCCCAGCGGCGGGCCGGTTCCATGGCCTCAAGGGCTCGCAGGGATCTTGCCAGAAAATCCTCCAAGTACCTGTGAGTTTCCACGAGGCACTCAGCCTGCCTCAATGCCCGGTGCATGAAGTTCTCTGCCCTGACCATCGTGAGACATGCATCAATTTGCTGGCCAAACTGCTGCCACACGGAAGACACTCCCAGTCTTGGGTCCTCCTGCCCGTCGGCTGATGCCTGCCCCGCCCCCGGGATGTTGTTGTCCCCGAGCGATGACACCTCCCACGCTGAGCCTGCTGCTGCCTCAATGCCAAATTCCTCTGGCACCACAATGGCCTCCGGGATGATGGTATCCCCCGGTGCCGTTGTGCACGCGCCCTGCTCAATGATGCCTGCATATCCTCCATTTGCTGGGGTCCAGTTGGTGGTGTGACCGTCTCCCGACTGTGGCAGGGATGTGCTCTCCACCAGCCTGGCCGCGGGCTCAGGGGCAGCTCCACAGCTCCACAGGGGGCCCATGTGATACATGGGCGGGAAGACGGCACAGAGGAGGACTGGCGCATAGGGGGTGCAGTTGAGGATTGGGTCGCAAGAGTGTCCAGCACACAGAGGAACCCTGTGCCGGTGACCTGTCCTACCAAGTCGAGGCGGCCACACAGGTATTCGGAATGACGTGCACTGTCATGCCTAGAACCATGCACATCATCCCGAATACCATGCGTGCGCAACGCCACACTGACTAGGACAGGCTCAATATGGTCACGGATTGCCACGTCCGCAAGGAGAGGACGACCAGTTGTTGTAGACGCATCCCCTACCTGCGAACGGGCCTGGACAGAGGCATGCCTGCTGGTGTAGGATGATGCACTCACAGGATCAGGGACAGGATTACACCCAGGCACCTCCGCGGCGGCCTGTGCTGGCTCTTGCTCCTGGACTGCACCACTCACACCAGTGGAACCACCCCTACACCCCCCTGCACCACAATTTCACCATGGCACTGGTGGGTAACATGTTGAACTACTGCAATGGCCTGTTCCACGCTCCTGTGTACATACACACTTCCCTCTGCAAACTTGCCAGACACATACTGTGGGGTACATCCTTTGTCCTTGATGCAGGGTGTCTCACTCGGACTGTGCAGATGGCAGATGCTCCCCGGGGACATTAGTGCCCATTCATGCTCCATGTTCATTCCATGCACACCCCTATGTGTCCTTGGCAGGATGATCATTGTAGTACGTGTCCGGGATTACAAACGTATCATGGCATTTGGTCATCCATTCCATGCTCACTCTGGCTCAGTCCTGCATCACGCACATGTTTAGGGTGTCATTGTCTGTGTGGGGCACAGGCCTCCCCCTGTTGCAGGTCCCCTGACTCTGTTCAACTGGTGTAGTGCCTTCTGCATGAATGGGTGTACTACTGAGGGTTCATCATGTGTCCTGCTTACTGTCCCATTCTCATCTGCTGTGGTGTCAGTTGACTGAGATGATGCAATTGACGCTAGCCGACACTGTCTGCCAATAAACAGTTCTCTGGTCTACCTTTCATTGCCATGCAATGCCCCCCTGCACGTTCACTAAGGGGTGGGGGGGTTAACTGTAGCCATGCAACCCAGTGCATGCACATTGCACATGATGGCTGAACTTGCCCTTACACTGCCGTCATGTTGACTGATTGACATCAAAACGTACTTGTTGATGTGGATTGTTGGGAACGTACACATGTACTGCACTGCACCCACCCACTTCTGAGCCATGTTACACCATTCTACATGGCTACTTACTGCTGCAATCTCAAAGTGACCTGGCATGTATGTTCAGATGTTCATCCCTTCACTGTTATGAAATGCACTAGCACAGGTGCATCCTGTGACACATGTACTCTGTATTAGAACACCCTAGGGGGTGTTTCGCAAAGTTGATTGGTCAATCTGCGGGCTATTCTAACTGGTATAGCCCGCAGATTGATTACAGCCCACAAATCGGGTTGTAATTACTGTGGAGCTGCCTGCACGTGTGTGTGTGTGTACACTTTCACATGCATCGAAGCAAGCAGCGTTGAAGCTGCTTGCTTTGCTGTATAGGAAGGTGTTCATATACACCATGTAGGTGTATATGAACACGGGTGTATATAAACACTTTCACATACACATGTGCAAGCAGCTTCAACGTAGTGTTGTGCAACATTGCAGCTACTTACTTTGGTGTGTGTGAAAGTGTTTATTTACACATGTGTTCTCAGCAGCATTTTTGTTAAATTACAAATGTCGTTATTTTCCAACAATGCTGCTGAGATTTCAGCATTGCGCCCGTTATGTTAAACTGGCACGATCCTGAGGGTGCACTGTCGTGCACTACGAGTACGGCCAGGCCCACTTGAGAATACTGGTGGAGCCTGGGCGTAGTGATTTGACGCACTGATTCATGGTTTTTGGCACTTTCACTGCACAAAGTGCTGAATCAGGCCCAGAAGGGTGTTGTAAAAGCTTCATGGACTGGCAGCTCGGACCGTACCGGCCATTATGGTCCCTCATACCTCGTTGAAGGCCCTCGCTTTGCTCGGGACATTAACTATATCTTCAGGGCAGGGGGCGCTGTTGCGCTGAAGCATGATGGCCGCCTGAGTACGGTACTCCGGGCTCGGAGTGAGCATAAACTCGACAAACGACCCATTAAATACGGCCAAGCTGCTCAGCGCTTACGGTGCCTCTGGCTGAACCTCATCGCTACGACCCCACGACTTTCTGGACTCTAACATCCCCTGGGGGCTGAGCTGTGACCCCCGTTCGCACTGGGGCTGTGTGTCACTGGCTCGCCCCGCGCAGCGGATCCACAGGCTGCGGCTCTCTCGGCCACCAGAGAGCGCGGTGCTGTGGGCTGCTGAGGGGGAGGGGCGTCCGAGCCCCTCTGGGCGCGCTGAGGCGCAGCGGCTGGCGGGCTCGCCTCTGCACTCCCACGGCCAAGTTCCCACACGCTATGAAGAGCTCCACATGCCCCGCACGGACCTACCACCATCTCGTCCTGTCAACTCCATGGACGCCTGGGGCGCCGAGTTCTCCCGCTGCCTGGGCTCGCGCTGCGGGAGACGGAGGCATCGCTGCAAGCCACCCCGCCGTCATTCTGCATGCCACACCACACCACACCACTGCTACTGGTGCCTGCGCCCCCCCTGTTTCTTGATACTCGCACAAACTCACTGGGACTATGTGGGGCATTAGCGCCTGGGGTCACCCTTACTACTTCCCCCCACCACTGGGGCAACAAACCTTTTGGCCTCCATATGTTTTGCTGCCCAGAATCAACGTGTCTGATCATATAGGTGTGACCCCATCAACCATCAAGCCCAATTGCAACGACTGTTGTTCACAAGATCCTAAGGGTCCCCGTGGCCTCACGGGGCTGGGATTACACGCGCTGGGTTGACCCTGTGATTCTCTAATTACGCCCTACTACCTAAACAACCCACGCAGTCCCAGCAGGAAGTGGCCTCTCACCCTGTCCATTGGTAACTACTCTCCTCATAGCTGACCATAGGGCTCGCCTTCCCAGCATCCGCTGCCTCACTGGACCGGGCCTTGGAGGCCCCCACTGGCATCGCTTCAGGGGTGTGGTGTCCCCCCTGCGGGCTATTACCGCCTACATTTCTTCCGCGGGGCATCGGACCCGAAGTGCCAAAAAACAACGAAAAACACACCGGTGCCCTGGTGTGCCGGGGGTGGCTACACAGACGCTGTTCTCAACTGAGCCTCACCACCATCCTCCTGGTTATCCCCACCTGGGCAATCATCAACTTAGAAACTTGTCACCCCTGCTCGCTGTCGCTCTCTTGGGTTCCTGAACCCTGCTTACGCCGTCACCATGACAAAAGGAGCTGGGGCCGGAAAGAAGCAAAGTTCACTAAACATGTTTTCCAAGACACCGTCCAGACCGCCATCCGAGCCCCAGGAGGAAGCACCCACTGTCTCGGCAGCCTTAACCCCTGATGATTCGCAGAAGATGCTGGAGTACATGCGTGAGGGATTTACTATACTGCATTCTAAATTAGATGACATGAACGGCACCATCTCTTCTATTAAAGCCCTTATAGAGAGAACAGACAGTCGGGTCGCCGAGATCGAAACCAGGGTCGGCACCGTGGAAGATGACTTGGGTTCCCTCCGTGCTGCAGTTTCCACACTCACCAGTCGAGTTTCGGCAGTGAAGAAAAAGAATGACAGCCTCGAATCCCGCTCTAGACAGAATAACCTGCGTATAGTTGGCGTGCCCGAGGACAACATCATGGAGCCCATGGAGGACTATGTGGAAAGCATCCTCTTAACACTCCTGGATACACCGAAGCTCTCCACACAGTTCGCTGTTGAAAGGGCGCATCGACCCCTGACTGCCAAACCTAGACCAGGGGCGCCTCCTCGTCCCATTATAGCCAGAATCCTAAATTTCCGGGACCGGGATGCTCTTCTGCGGGCAGCCAGGGCCAAGGGGGGGCTACTCCTTGGATCGGCGAGGATCCATCTTTACTCGGATTTCTCTGTCGCTGTGCAACAAGAGCGCAAAACCTTCATGGCTGTGAAAAAGAGACTTTGTGACTTGGGAGTCAAATACTCCATGCTCTTCCCTGCAAAGTTAAGAATTGAACATTACAACCAAACACTCTTCTTCACTATCCCAGAAGAGGCATCGAAATTCATTGATGAACACTATCCTGGATGACCCATTCACCGTGGCTGCGTAGACCACGCTTATGGTTGTCCTGCTTTAACCTCTGCTATATATCTGTCCGTCATCTGCGAGACTCCCTATGACGCCCATATTTCAATGGAAATGTTTCTAGTTGCTAGTTTTGTTCTTATTGGTCCATCGATCCACCGCAGTGTGGCCCTTATCTGCCACACAGACTTATTGTGGTTAGAGTAGTCTGATACTCTAATGTGGCCCCAGTCTTTGGAAACTATCCTACATCTGCCTTCAGGCCTCTGGCTATTGGTCACAGGGCTCCTGAGTTCCCCCGCGGGCACTCTAGCCCTACATCATGCTATTGCTTGGCGCTTCAGGGTCCATGGTCAGTCCCCTTCTCCAGTTGCCCTCTCTCTCCTTGACCGGGGCCCCTCCACACCCTTGCTCTTACACTGTACACTCTGGTTACACTGCTGTATTGCATAATTTCCTCACGCTCTCCCCAGTCCGGCGCGCCACCGCCTGGCTAAGTAACAGACCCCCAGGCGCAGATGCCATGTAGTTTGCTGTTGTTATGGTTTTGGTTGGGTTTCGTCCCTCTGATTGGGGGAGGGATGTGTGAGGGGGGGTGGGACGTTATGGTCAAAAAAGTCTTGACAACCGCCGGAGGTACCACATGCGCTACAGCAATACATCATGAATACAAGATGCAACAGATACAGCTACATGCTGAACGCCACAGTGTTAAAATTATATGCTTGCAAGAAACCCATGCTCACTCTGAACAATGTGAATGATTCGCAAAACAGTGGGGTCCCCAGAGGTATTATACTAATTATTCTACTCAAAGCCGTGGCACTCTCACTTTAATACACAGAAGCTTGAAGTTTGTGTGTAACCACTCGCGCATAGACCCCTTTGGCAGATATCTATTGACCATCGGCATATTGCAACACCAGAAGGTAGCTATCCTGAACATTTATGGCCTGAATGTCGACGATCCCGACTTCTATCTACACCTAGCCTCTGTCCTGGAAAGCTTCCCCCTGATTCCGATTATATGGGGAGGCGATTTCAACACGATATTAGATATCACCCTAGACAGGTCGGGCTCACAACCTCGCCAACTCTCCAGAGCGGCCTATACCATTCTCACAACGCTCCCTCGACTGTCACTAGTAGATCCCTGGCAGCTAATGCACCCCGATTCTCGTCCCACCAGGCTATCCTCCCCCGAACATTATCAGACCATTCACCGGTACTCATCTCGTCGAACTGGGGTCCAGACGCCGATAGAACGAGACAGTGGAGGATGAGCCCCCATACACTTCTCGATCAGGTCTTTGCTGCCGAACTCGAACTCTCCATTGAAGAGTTCTTTGAGGTCAACACAGACTCTGTGACAACGCAAGCCATCTTCTGGGAATCCTTCAAACCATATACTAGGGAAATGGCCATTTCCAAGGGATGTGGCATTCTAAAGGGAATCCAAGCAGATATTTCTGTTAGTGAATCAACCCTGGCCAGCCTCGAGACCCGATACGCTCGGGATCATTCCCCAGCTACTCTAGCGGTGTTGGGCTCAGAGCTGGATAAGTTCTGCAGCCTTGCAGAACGAGAGGTTACATTTCTAGACTCCCCCCATTCGATGAGGAAATACGGGGAGGGAGAACAACCGGGCCGTATGCTGGCCAGGCTGCTCCGTCGTGAGTTCGGAGCCCCCAACATTCCGGCTATAGGGAGGTCCGACGGCTCACTGGCCACTTCCCCACAGGACATCAACACTGAATTCCTATTGTTTTACACCTCCCTTTACTCAGAAGCAGACGGCCCCCCTATATCAGAAATGGACTCATATTTGGATAGTCTCCCTCTCTCAGTCCTGTCCACTGATGCCGGCATCTCCTTGGAGAGGCACATCACTCCTGAGGAACTTACTGAGGCTATTGATTCGCTGGCATCCGGCAAGGCCCCTGGCTCGGATGGGCTCCCCATGGAATTCTAGAAGCAGTACAAGACACACCTGGTCCCACACTTGCTGGCCCTATGGGAAGAATCGTGCGAAATGGGAGGCGCTGATAACAGTCCTCCTCAAACCTGGCAAGCCTCCTACTCAGTGCGGCTCATACCGACCCCTCTCATTGATCAACAGTGATGTTAAAATATACGCTAAACTTCTGGCCAACTGTTTATCCCCATACATGCCCCACATTATTCACCCTGACCAGGCAGGATTTGTCCCGGGAAGGTCCACATCCCTGAATTTAAGAAGGCTCTTTAATGTGATCAGCAGGGTCAACCCCACCACGCAGGCGGTAGCAGCCACTCTGGACATGCAGAAGGCTTTTGACTCGGTCTCGTGAAAATATCTCTGGCGAGTTCTCGAGAAATGTAAGTTCGGCCCTAACTTCCGAACCTGGGTTAAACTACTCAATACCGCCCCTTCGGCCAAAGTCCGCACAGAGGACAGGTGCTCCATCCCCTTCCAGATATCCAGAGGCACACGGCAGTGATGCCCGTTTTCCCCGATAATCTTCGCCATAGCCATTGAGCCCAAGGAATTGGGCGGATTTAGTGCCCCAGATTTCACTAGATACTGGGTGGTAACCCAATCCCAATTTGCCTCGTTCTGGTTCAACACCACTGACCCCCCCCACCCCGCATGTCCGGTTGGAGAAATTAATGGTCTCTGACCGGGTGATTGGCTCCCTTATACTTAAGCCCATACTTCCTGACCCCGACTCCACAGACCCCGTGGCTTCCACGTCCTTAGCATTGGCCAAATACTGGGCGGTGGTCGATACACCGCGCCCATTCAACGGGGACCTCCCACTATGGAACTTCTTTCCTGATGTCCCACCTATCCCACAATCTATCATGTCCCGCTGGACTGACGCTGGCTTTCTGATACTCTGCGACGTCTATGAGCAGGGTAACTTCATTGAGTGGTCTGAACTCCCTCTTTCCCTCAAGCGACGGCCCTCAGCGTGGCTACAATACTCCTCTCTCCGTAGGAATCTTAAAGCCAGATACCCTGATTTCCCCACACTACCGCCTGACGAACCCATAGTTGCAGAACTCTGCTCCTATCTCTCCTTCAAAGGAAAGGTGTCAAGACTCTACTGCTTATTGCAGACTAGAGCATCCCCTGCCTTTACAAAGTTGAGACGCAGCTGGGAGGAGGATCTTGAGGTCGAGATCACTGACGAGAGATGGTCCCGAATGTGTGCTCGCACCCATGATGTATCCTACAACTTTAAATTTAAGTTAATACAATTTAAGGTGCTTCACAGATACCACCATACAACAAAGAGAATACAACATATGTTCCATAGCTCTCCCCCAATTGCCCCAGGTGCGGCACTGATCAAGCTTCCTACATTCATATGTTCTGGCACTGCCCTCACCTGACCCAATTCTGGACTGACATTTGCTCCACGGTATCGGACATACTGGAGCACACTATTGCCCCCACACCACTACACTGTCTCTTCCATGACTTCCCCCAGTTGAGACGTGACTCTAAGAAGCTGGTGGGTCTTTGCATGTTGCTAGCAGTCCGCTGCATATTGTTATGCTGGCTCCGCCCCAAGGCACCTACCTACACACAATGGCTTAGATCAATTACGTGGGCACATGACACGTCAGAGGCCTGGAGCGCAATGCAACACCCACATTCAAGGCCAAGAGACATCTGGCGGAAGCTCCGGGATTACATGTCCGCTATGTCTTCTCCCTCAAATTCTGCTCTATCCTCGCCAGGTTGTTCCCCATAACATGGTCGTTCTGTGATCGGCCCCTCCTTTGATTCAAATGCCAACGCTTTGTCTGCACCTGATCCCCCCTGTCTCTCCACAGATAGTTCATGGTATACTGTTGAAATGTATGTTACTTGATTATCACTGCTGGTGCCGTGTGGCTCCCTCTGTTGTTCCTGTGTGTTGTCAAGTCAAATAAATAAAGTTTAAAAAAAAAAAAACTATGTCTTCAGGGCTCATGATGCATGGTACAGGCCGAGCTGCAGATCGATGAAGCTATAGTGGTGATGATGATTTAGTGATGCATGTCTTCATGCATATTACGTATGTCATGGTGTGTTTTGCATCACTTGCAGCTGTGGCCATATGGCTGTTCAAACATGCTTATGCTACGTGCCATCTCTTCGTTGCCATCTATCATTTCTGCCTGTGATATGTGCCTGCCAGAGGTTGTGTGTGATGCAGGTGATATACTACATTCAGTACATGAAAAGGCTTAGCAATTTACACGCATCCATTTCTGCTTTCGGGATGCCGTTGCATATCAATGCCACTGGATGCATGCCTGAGTATGAGTTGTGAGTGACATGTCTGCTTCATGTGTTGGCTCTCGATGTATTGATCTCTATGTGTGTGTTATGTGTGGCTGACATGTGTACTCATGTTTGTTTTGTTCATGTTACAGGCGATGACGCAATGGAGCCAGAGGATGAGGATGTCATTCCAGACACTGGATTGATTTTACATCAACAACGCGGCACAAGTGGGGGTCGTGGGGTGGAAGGCCACGAGAACCCATTTGTACTCCAGACCATCGTGTCCAGGGCTGGCAATCAGTCAGGCTCTGATGAACACTCTAAGCACGTTGTTGATTTGGATGCGCATCATGACGATTCGTTGCCAGTGAGTGATCCTGATGTGGATGATCATCTGTCCGCGACACCTGCACTGAGGGGCCAGGCAGTGTTGGAACGTCTGCCTGTGGTGGTTCTGGGCACACGGTCACACTCCACACCAGTTGGTCACGTTCCTGGGGCATCAGGTCAATGGAGGGATGCAGTCCTGCAGCCATGGGCAGTGCCAATCCAGCAAGGACCACAGCTCCTTGGGTCCCGCAGATGTAATGTCCAGCAACGCGGTAGCCATGCACCACCGGGGAGCACTGAGTGAGAGCATGCCATGTATGCCAGTTCACAGCAACAGGGGGCGGCTATTGAGATGATTGCTCAAGGCATGGAAAGTGTGGCCCAATCCATGCTCCCCCCTGATAGGCAGGTGGAGCTCCAGCATCAGGCAACGCAGTCCACGTGCTGCTCACTCAGGCTGGGCATAGCGGCCTCAAACAGGGCACGCCAGGCTGAAATGGTGTCTCTGCGCAAAGCAATTGCTGCTCAGGCAGAGGCGCACAGGGAGGCCCTAAGGCAAGAACACTGATCCCTCAGATCTACTCTGGGTGTGCTCTTGATGTCCCAGAGGCAGCGGTCAGAAGTGAGGATGGAGCAGCTTGAAAACACCATCTCGGCTGAGCTACGTGCAAGTCGGGAGGTGCTCCGGATGTCATGTGAGGCCACGCAGGCAGAACTCTGTCTTACACATGCTACCTTGCAAGAGGAAGCATGCGTATCACGTGAGGTGATGCATGCTGACCTGCATGTCATTGCCACACAGGACCAGGCTTACCAGATCCACATGCTTGCTGCCGTGGAGGGGCAAGCTGTGGATAGGCATGGTCAGGCAACTGTGCCACATCCACCTTCTGATTTACATCCAGAGGGTGACTAGGACAACAACCTATCTTCCACACAGGTCGGGCCGTGCAGGCTTTGAGCCCATGGAGTTTTTTTTTTATCTCAACATCATCGCATGTGGGTGTTGAGGTGCACCCTGTACCTCCCCTCTCCTGGGTGCCCCCCCCCCCCAGGGTCGTGTGTGGTCATTTTATTTAAAAAAAATATATTATTGTTTGTCTATTGTGCATTCATGTGACAGTGTGGTGCTTTGTGGCATTTGAAAGCATCCACTGTGTGTTCCAGCTGGGCCCATACAAGCTTGTCTCGCCTGGGGTCCTGACACATATGCCACTCCTGCTTCCCCTTTCCATGGGCTTGCAAGGATGGATCGGTGTGACAGCAAATTACATATCTGTGCCAGTCTGCAGTCCTACTTGTGTATATACACCCCTAGTGGGGATTAAGGATGTTTTCTCCATGGCATGTCTGCAATCAATTTTGGTGAGTATATTTTTGAACTGTGCTATTTTTGAAGTTGATTGTGATGTTTTTTCATTACTTGACTGTCTAGCTGGTGATGCACTTCATGCTGTAGATGGTAGCGTGCACCCTTTAGCTGTCAAAGCCACACTTATGATGGGAGGGGGCTGTGTGGTGACAATGTCAAGTTGGTACACTTGGGCTACAGTGATTGGTCATTGTCTGACAATGCAATGTGGGGTATTATGTACATGATGTGTTCTGCTGGTCAATGGATGTTCCTGTGTTGGGTTTACTTTTTAGGTGTCAGGGGATTGGTGTGGTTTGACACACTGGGGGCGTCCACAAGGGCAATGTTCACATGTGATGTGTACAGGACACGGAGGGTCACTTCATTTCACATGCATGTATTGAGTGCATGTCCCTACTGACACACACACTTACACAACGTACCAGCACACATACTACCACCCATCCATACCCAAATGTGCACACAGATTGCCTTCTCTGCCATGCTGTGTCCCTGCAGCGCATGATCACTTACCATTTTCCAATTGTGTATATGCGTCACAGGGTAAGTTTTGTTGCTTGTCTTTTTTTATATGATGCTCAAGGTGTATCCCCAACGCAAAGGTCACTCACTGTGCTGTGTGCTAAGCGGTGTGTTGCAGGGGACATACACACAGCACACGGTTTTGGGATTTGCGGATTTGGATTGCACAATGTGCATGCCAACAGTCATTCAGTCTTTTGTTGATGGTACTGCTGGTGGCATGCATTTGTGTATGACTTTGTATGTGTGGGAGGTTGTTGGTGAGTCCTTTCATCTAATTCCATGTCGGGTGTAATTGTCTCAGACCTGGTTCCATTTATCACGTGGCACTTCGTGATGATTTTGTCATCTGTTGTGCATTTGGTTTGCTCTTTTGCTGTTGCATGCCATGTCATGGTGTGGATGACGAGGGTCATGGGCGTTGGGAGGCTTTGCGTGACATACCAGTGATTTTCATGGTCTGTTTTGCAGGGGGGTGGTGGGATATGCACCTTGCATGTGTTCTGTTCGGTTACACGGGATTGGTTATGTTTAAGTGGCTAGGGATGCACACAATGTAGCACTTCTGTGGACACATTCTCAGGGTGGTAAGGTTGTGACAATTGACTGTCCCTTTGTCATCATCAATTGTCACCTGGTATGTGCCAGGCCTGTGTGCACTTTGCAGGGGTGGGAGTTTAGGTGAAATATGTGGCCACAAGCTGGGTCCGGGCTGCCTCACACGTGCCCTTTGCCCTCCCATGCGCAGCGCCTGTGCGTGTGATTGGGGATGTGGAGGCACCACCATGTCCAACGGTACGCCCCGCCGTGTTGCAACATTGTGAAGGATACACGCTGCCACAATGATCCTGCACACTACTGGGGATGTATATAGTACCTGCCCGCCAGAGCGGTCAAGGGAGCCGGAAGCATGACTTGAGCACTCCGAATGTGCGCTCCATTATGGCCCTGGCTGCAATATGGGCTGCATTGTACCTTACCTGGGTTGGTGTGGTGGGGTTCCGTATTGGCGTCATCATGTGGATGATAAGAGGGTATGTAACTGTATCATGTGGAAGAGATGATGGTTGTCATTAGTTGGGTTTGTGTATTTGTCTGTGTGTGACATGCATGCATGTGCACAGACATTTCTACTGACCAATGAGACATGTGTTGCCGTGCTTCCCAGCTCCCAGGGCCCTGCTCAGGGCAGACATTCTGTATATGAAACTGTCATGGGTAGATCCAGGATAGTTTTCATAGACAGAAGAGATGATTCCCAGGGCATCGCATGCAACCTGTATGTTGATGGAATACCAGTGCTTGCGGTTGCGGTAGATGTTCTCAGTGGCCCAAGGTGGACGTAGGGCCAGATGTTTGCAATCTCTGGCACCAAGCACTTTGGGGAAGTGTGCCACCCTGTAAAAGTGCTGGACCACGGCCTGCCTTTCTGCGGGTGTTCTGGGCATGTGGCGTGCAGTCATGATTGCCAACACCTGGTGTAGGCAGCGTGACTGCGTGGCCTGTGAGATGCCCCCAACTATGGCAGTTGTCCGCTGAAATGACCCAGTGGCCAAAAAATGCAGGACATTGAGCACCTTTTCCAGGGGGCTCAGTGCTTGGGAGCACAAGGAGGGTGATGTGAGGTAATCCTCCCACTCAGTGACCAGGTCTAGGATGATATGAGGTAGAAACCTATACCTTCCATAGACCTGGTCATCAGGCATTCCCAAAAATGCTAGTCCTGGGCAAAATAATGCGGGGCCTGGCTATTCTCCTCCTCCTGCGGTGTCCCACAATCACTGCTGTGAGAAGTGGGACATTCATCGTAGCTGTATATGCGTGTTTGTTGTTTGCGCGCACTTTTATACTGCGCGGGGGCGCTTCTGCCTGCTTTCGTGTGGCGGACATGTTTACGCCTGGGCGTGTCTTTTGGTGTGTTGAGCACAGCGTTCGGGATGTCGCAGTGATGTGTAAGGTAGGCGCAGATTAGGCGCAGCTCCCAGGTAAAACACACGCAGAGACTTTGATGAATAGCTTGCGTGCGAATCGCACGCGTGGGCTGGATTTTTCGTGCTTGCGCCACCGATTTCGGCGCATAATTGTTCCATGAATTGCCCCCTGAAATGGAGTGTACCGATCATTTTTTGTTCCGCAGCATATGATGGTGGTGAGCGCCACCACATGGCCAAAATCAGGGCTACAGAGAAGAGAGAATGGACAGTGGGTTTAGAAAAATAACTGCTAACGCTTGTATGCACTGCAAATTCCCAAGTAGCAGAGGCCTCATCCAGGACCAGGGGAGCCCCCGATCCCCAATTAGAGCAAAAACAAATATTTGCAAATTGTCCACAGTGCTCTGTGTGCTGCGAGTCTTTCCCCCCTGACCGCTTCCTCCCCGGCCCGTGTTCCCACCTACAACCCCGCACACATAGCATCTGATTGGCTCCCATACGAGGGATACTAAACAGCGAAGAACTTGCTGCCCGTGCAAGGCCATCCGCCATTCCCAAGTAGCAGAGTCCTTATCCAGGACCAGGTTGCCCAGAACCCCCCAATTAGAGCAAAACAAAATATTTGAAAATTGTCTACAGCGCTCCGTGTGCTGCAAGTCTTTCCCCCCTGCCTGCTTCCTCCCAGACCCATGTTCCCGCCTCCCAAAATACCCACAGAGCAGCTGATTGGCTCCCATTCGAGGGATACCAAACAGCGAGGAACTCACTGCCTGTGCAAGGCCATTCCCCCATTCCCAAGTAGCAAAGGCCTTATCCAGGACCAGGTGAGCCCCGACCCCCCAATTAGAGCAAAAAAAATATTTGCAAATGGTCCACAACGCTCTGCGTGCTGTGAGTATTTCCTCCTGCCCGATTCCTCCCTGGCACCTGTTCCCGCCTCCCAACCCACCAACATAGCAGCTGATTGGCTCCCATACGAGGACTACCAAACAGTGTGGAACTCGCTGCCTGTGCAAGGCCATCCGCCATTCCCAAGTAGCAGAGGCCTTATCCAGGACCGGGTGAGCCTGACCTCCCCAATTAGAACAAAACAAATATTTGCAAATTGTCCACATCGATCCAAGTCCTTCCTCCTTTCCTCCCACCTTCCGTCCCTCCCACCCTCCCTGATTGGCCTACAATTCTCATAAGAATCATAGTGCAAGGGCAGCCCTCTGCCCGTTGGCAGCCCCTGTGGCAAAGGGCCCCAAGGCAAAGGGCAGCCCCTACAGGCAGCCCCCGAGAGGTGTCTGCAGGTGCCAGCATGGGAAGCAGGATATCAGCCAATTAAGGTTGGTTTGCTTGCCATTTACTGCCACCAAAACCTAACCTCACAAACAGAACAAGCACCATCGGACAGCACCCACACATGCTGAAAGAGGAACAAACAAAAGTCTATCTGCGTCAACAGACAAGGTAGGGGAACTACAGGTAGTAACTACTACCACCCATGCAATAAGTAATCTATCCACTACATAGGCACACCCAGGACATTCTCTGGGAATCCAATGTGAACGCTTCTCACCCACATACACTGAATACCTATCTTATGTTGAAACCCAGGCCTGTCTTCCACCCTCTTGGATATTCAAATCTCGGTGTTTATTACTGGCTGCATTTCTCTGAAACCTATGCTTTTCTCCTACTCTCTAGGATACTCACATCTAGGTGTTTATTACTGACTACCATTCTGTGAAACCTAGCCTTTCTCCCACCATCTAGGATACTCAAATCTACGTGTTTATTACTGCCTGCCATTCTGTGAAACCTAGGCCTTTCTCCCACTCTCTAGGATACTCAAATATAGGTGTTTATTACTGCCTCCATTTCTCTGAAACCTAGGCCTTTCTCCCACTCTCAAGGATACTCAGATCTAGGTGTTTATTACTGCATGCTTTTCTCTGCAACGTAGGCCTCAGATCTAAGAGTCTATTACTGTCTGCTTTTCAGTGAAACCTAGGCCTCTCCCCCCTGTCTACGGTCCCAACTTTCCAAGGACACTATCTCCCCCACTGTCTGGGATCCCAATTTACCAAGGACACTATCTCGCTGTAAACCACAGGCATACCTCCCATCATCTAGGTATCTTGAATGTAAGCGTATTCTATCTATCACTGCTTGCCATCATGGAGCCCTAGGCCCCACTGTCACCCAAAAACACCCAGCAATCACCGAAAGCTAGCAACTACAATCAAACAACCACTCAAGTAGACCGAGAACCAGTAGTTTCCCAAACCAAACTGGGCTAGCCCGCTACAAAGCTTATTACTCTCCCATTGAAACAGCCCACCCATAATATAAAGGACACCCAAACGAAACCAACTAAGTGGTCTGACACCCCAAGAGGACACCACTACAACATAAGAGGATAGGCCTCTTTACAAACCAAACACAAGTCCCGACAGGTGGACTGAAATCAATACCTAGACCAACCCTACTACCAAGGACGCAATATGCCATGACAGAGAACTGGATGCCGCCAAAGAGAAATGGAAAAAGGGCCAACTTTGATGGATCCACACCTCCACCCACCTCCAGTAGAACCCGTCAGGAATTCAGAAGGCACCCCAGCAAACAATACAACCAACAACATAAACATCATAAGAGAAAAATCCCTATTCCTTACACCGTACCTAGCTACAACTGCAGAACCTTGAGATGTTAACGCCATCAACGCTTTCTTACAAGAACCTTCTGGAACCCTGGAATAAAATGAGAGGACCAAAGAAGAGAAAGATACGATACCAACGCCCTTACTACATATATAACAAGAACACAAGGGCACTGCCGACAACCACATCAAAACACGAGTGATGATGAAGCTATAGAATTCATCAAAGCGACTATCAATTTAACAGAGCGACTCAGCAACGAAGCAGCCTCTCCGGAACCCCAATCGACCACCGACTACAACACAGAAGCAATCCAACTTAACATCCACAAGTTAAAACAGGAATCAGTAAACAAACCAATCCATACCAAAAAAATCCACTGCAATCTAATTAATGCTAGATCAGTGACCAAACACGCCACCGAGATCTACAACCTCCTGTGCAATGGAGGCACCAACATCCTATTCATAACCAAAACATGGCTAGACGACAACTAAAAAATGACACTCCATGACTGCCTCCCTGACAACTTCAAGTGCGCACAAGCAAACAGGAAAATCAAAAGAGGAGGAGGACTGGCAAAAGTAAACAAGAAACACCTAAAAATGTAAATAGAAGTTCCATCAAGCATAAATTACTGCACATTTTTAATCCTTTGCCTATCAACAAACCCCAAAACAAGCCTCAAATTCATTCTGGTATACAGATCACCGACTTACGATGCAACCTTCATAGACTCCTTCACAGAAGCAATCACCATCCTAGCCATCGAAGAGAAACACCTGATAATCCTTAGTGACTTCAACATCTGGTTTGACGAAGAAACCACAATCACAAAAAAATCACTAGCCAAACAACTAAAGACAATGAAACTACATCAACTAGTCAAAGGAGCGACTTACGCAGCGGGACATACACTAGACGCAAACTTTGCCAACAAAAACCATCACCACAGCGCCTCCAATTCAGATCCTCTGGATTGACCATTTCATCATCCCATTCGGGATCACGCTGACTACAACCACAACCAATGACCGAACAATCTGCCAACCATCAGGAAAAGAAACTGGAGGACCATCAAAAACAGCAACTTAACTGAACTACTGGAAATCAACAAACCATCGGCAACAACCATGGACCAAGCCAACCTTGACAGAAAATCAGAACTACCTCACAAGGGTTCACCACAACAATAGACGAGATCTCCAAGGAAAAACCATTCGCTGCATTGTACAAAAGAGCAACAGCAAAATGGTGTATCCCGCTACTCAGCACTGTAAAGCAACCACCGGTGGGGGCGTCTGTACTGCTGCTCTCTATATGGTAGAGGAGAGGCACAGAGGACCCCAGCCAAGATTCTCTATTGTTGGTAGCAATGGACGAGCAATCAAGGCCTAGCTTCTCAGGAGGTGATGAGGGCTGGTTCTTAAGTACAGTGTAGTCCCCAAACACCCACAAAGGAATGTCCACACACTATTTTTGTTAAAACACAGTCTTTATATAAATAAGGTTCAAAGTTATATACACAATCACGGTAATACGCTTTGTTCTCTGATAATTCTAATATGGTAAATATATAAAGTTCTCAGTGGTACCACGATTACTCTGATTCCATTAAAATGCATCAACTGTACTCAGTTCAAATAGCATATGAATCAACACAGAAAAACGATATCAACCATAGACTTAGGAGGAAAACAAGTTGGTTAGACAATTGGCAGAATACCGGCATGTTACCTAGACACAGTTCCGTGTGAGGATCCCCCCACCTGGGCAACCTGTAAATGAAAATGCACTACAAGCCCAGTCCATATATTGTCTAACAGAGTCTTATCTTCTACAGTTCTGCAACCCAAATGTACCTTGTGTTGTAGAGTTCTTCATCAGGGAATCGACAGGCCCTTCTTGAGTGCACTCCCTTTCAGGTAGGAGCCACGGATTGTCGAAATTCCGAGATGTAGAAAGGGTGAACATTGTTGTTGAGGCAGCAGCTTCAGTCCTTGCGGTGCTCGTAGACGAGTGATCGAAAATGTCCTGCAACAGAGAAGACGTGCGGTGCACCTCGACGACGATGGTTCGTTGCCGCAAAGAGTCAGTGGAGAACTTTGGCCCAACAAGGCCGTCGAGTCGTTGGCGTCTGGCGTCAGCGAACGGGATCTGGCCACATCTGGCTTCAGTAATTTCGTCAGCGTCTCTGAGGTCTTCAGGTGGCGGGAAACCCACCGGCAGATTCTCCTCGGTCGTCGACGGGCTTGACTTTCTCCGGTTGACGAGAATAAACAAGGGAGTCCTTGGATCAAATGCTCTTAAGCAAAGGGAGCACGGCGGCTCCGGTCGGCGACGGCGGTCGGCGACTTCTCTTTGTTCTCCTCGGCGGTCACCTTCTCCTTCTCAGCAGCCTTTCGTAGGTCTGTCTACTGGGGAGCTTTGGCAAAGATCAGATGGTGCACAATGGTCCCTTGTAGCTCGGGGAGAGGTCTCCTTACCAGGTCCTCTCTTGGATCAGTTCTTGAAGGCACAGCAGCTTTCAGATTGCACAGAAGGGAACAGCAGTTCACCTTCTTCCGGCTTGGCTTTGAGAGTAAGCATAAAGTATCAACTTCAGCTTCTGAACGATTTCTAGCAGTGAGAGGCCCCCAGATATACTGTTGATCACCCATTCACTCTGCTGGGTCACACTCAGGCAAGCAATCACTCAGAATGGCATTCAGGCAGTCAGCCAGCCAATCAGGCACACAGTGCATTCAGTCCATTCTTCTCCATCCAGACACTCAGAACACAGAATGTGGATTCAGACAAGCACTCTGCCATTCAGCACACCACACTGCATTCATACCAGTTTTGGGGAGGGCTGTCTCAGTCATTGTGTCAAACACTAGATACTAGACACCCATAACACAGAATGCATATTTGTCACACACTCCATTCACCCAAGTCCCACTCCACGGGCGTACCCACAACATACGGTCATTGTGAAGGCTCCAGCCAGTCTGCTTGGCACTTCCCCCACACTACCATATATGGAACATCCACCCAACAGCCAGTCAGGGGGAAGGGACAGAGTCAGGGCTTCCCGGGACTTCGGGAATCCAAGATAACAGGTGATGGAAGGCAAGAGGCCACAGGGGCCATCTTGTCTCCATGAGGAATCCACCGATTCCAATGACAGAGCCTGGGCATCCCAAAACGGAGGACGCTCAGGGCACATGGCACATGTCAATTCAGCACAGAGCTGCCACCAGCCCGTACCCTGCTCTGTGGCCACACACAAGTGCCCAAAACATACACTAAGAGTACAGGGTCGTACTCCCACCCATGGGTGCCATAAGGGTATCCCAAGGGTATGTTCACCTAACTAAATACAAGAAGAGCAGCAACACCAGGAGTCGCACATGAACTCAAGTCAGAACACATGATAAAAAGCAATAAAGGACAAGGATACGGAGGCCCTGTCCCTCCGATGCATTTCCAGCATCACAAGCGCCATGAAAAGAAAAAACAGGAAAAGAACTAGAATGGAGGAATAAAAACGACCGGGCCAAGAAACTTAATTTTCAACAACAAATCCGCTCAGACAAAAAAAGAAATCCAAAAGGCATAAAAGAAATACTTCGACAACAGAAACACCAAAGGTCCCAACACCCAAAAAGAACTGTTGAAAATAACAAACGAAATAAGAAACCCCCCTGCTGCAACAACACACTGATACCCTCGCTGTAGCTATGCGATGACCTTGCAGATCATTTCAAAAACAAAATCAGCACCATCCAACAGATCATACAAAGCAGACCAAACAACCTCAACATGCAACCAACCCTTCCGTGGAACGTCAAAACAAACTCCGAAGGTTCCCCCAAATATCAGCAGAGACATTCCTCAAGCTGGTAAACAATAGCAACAAAGCCGACTCCCCCACTGACTTCTGCTCCCCAGATATACAAAAATCAATCCTCACACAAGCCGCTCCCATGGAATACTACAGAGACCTTCTCAATCAATCAATTTCAACAGGGAAAGTACCACAATCCTTCAAATCAGCATACATCAAGCCACTCCTCAAGGACATATCAGACAACGTGGAGGACCTCTCCAACTACAGACCCATCTCCAACATCCCATACCCAGCAAAACTGCTCGAAACATACATCTATGGAATAACACAAGAAAACCTACTGCTGGATCAGGCACAAGTAGGCTTCATACCAAGGAAAGGAACAGAAAGAGCACTACTTTCAATCTGGGATGATCTAAAGGCAATGCAGACTCTGACAAAAGCACAGCTCTGATAAATTTGGATCTCTCCTTAGCATTTGACACAGTCGACCATGGCATCCTCATCGGGAGGTTTGAAGAAATAGGAATCACCGACCTAGCTCTACTACGGATTAAATCCTTGCTAACAAACAGAACAGAAACTGTATGGATTGAACCTTTCAAATCTAGCCCAAGAGAATCCACATGCGGAGTACCACAAGGATCATCTTTTTCCCCATTGCTCTTCAACATATACCTGGCTCCACTAATCAAGCTCATTAAAAGACACAGTCACATATGCTATAATTACACTGATGACACACAAATAGTCTTCAAAATACAAGACACACAGGAAGAAAAAACATCACTGGAGGTTGGCCACAAAGACCTCTATGACTGGATGAACTCATTTAACCTCAAACTGTACCAGGGCAAAACAGAAATAATGATCATATCCTAAAACAGAGAAAACAACTACTACATCCAAGGGCCAATTGAACTTGGTACAGCGCCAGCTCCATCGACGATAGTAAAGAAACTGGGAGTCTTGATGGACAACGAACTAACGCTAGAGCCACAAGTAAACACTATAATCAAGAAATGATTCTTCCTCCTATGTGCAGTAAAAAGGATCCTACCATTGCTCCCTTTCACCCACAAAACACTCACCATCATCGCTCTAATCGTGTCCAGAGTAGACCACGGCAACAGCCTATACCTAGGAATGCCAGAACAACTCTTAAAAAAACTGCAACGCATCAAAAACGCTATGGCCAGACTCCTGCTCAAAGTACCACGAAGAGAGCACATTACACTGGCACTGAAAATGCTGCACTGGCTACCAATAAAACAACGTATAAAGTTCAAATTAATGTGCATAACGCATAGAGCAGTCCACAGAGTTCCTAATAGAGAAAATAAACATCTACCACCCAACAAGACCTCTCAGATCACGCAACGACATCCGCCTAGAACCAAAATCATTCAACAAAAGAAAATTTGGAGGATCGTCATTCTCTCACCTGGCACCAAAAACATGGAATGAGCCACCAAGAAACATACGTAACACAAGAGACCATCTTCAATTCAGAAAACTACTTAAAACTTGGCTCTTTGAGGGCGCTGTTGTGCGCTGAGCAAGATGGCCGCCTGATGCGTGAGCTCCGTGGCGAGCGGACCTCATAATCCTGTTTTATGGTGCTTTCTCTGACTGCTGCCGTGTACAGGGCACACGACTTTATTGTCGCTGCCTCAGTGATCCTGTGGACCCGGTCCTGCTCCGAATCGGAGTCGGGAGGAGCTTTCCCCGACTCCGTAGTGCCCATCCCCCCGCCTGCGGCGCTCCTGCGCGCCTAAAATCCAGCCCTGGCGGAGAGTGGACGTGCCCGCCCGGGGCCCTGCCGCGCTGCTTCTCACATCGGCCGGGCATCGGTGGGGGCCGGCGTGCCTCATCCTTCTCGGCGGCGGAGTCGACGGAGGCCTGGGACCGTGACCCGCCGGCCGAGCTGTTTCTTCTGCTGAGACGGAGCGGCCCCGTGTCCCTGGAGGGGCGCCCGGCCTGCGGGATCCGCTCTCTCTTCTCGACTGCGGGATCCGCCGCGGGGCTCCCCCACCTTCCACGTGAGGTCTTCCCTGAAGGACTCTGCAGCTGCTGCCGAGGGGCTCCGGCGGACCCGGCCCCGGCGCGGATCGGGGGCCGCGGGGAGCTTTCCTGGACTCCGCTGGGCCCGCCCCCCCTCCTGTGTTGGCCTGCGAAGCCCACACCCAACCCCAGCGGAGAGTGGACGGTTCCGCCTGGGGTCTCTCCGTGCTTCCCCCTGCATCTGCGGTGTGTTGGTTGGGATTGGCCTGCCTTTCCCTTCTCGGCGGCGGGCTCGACGGAGACCTGGGACCGTGGCCCGCCGGCCGTGCTACCATCTTGGTTGGGGCTGAGTGGCCTGGGGTGCACTGCACCGGCGTTCCTGATCGGACGTCTGGCCCGCTCTTTCTCCCCGGGGGGGGAACCATCGTGAGGTCTCCGCGCCTTCTCCCGGGAGGTCTTCACCGCCCGCAGGGGGGTCGCTGGGACCTTCCCCCCCCTGTCGGCACACGCTGCGCTGCTGGAGCGGCGCGGCCTCCAGGTACGTGCGGGGGGGCCCCGCGGGCTTCCCGGGCCGGGGTTGCTGCTTTCCTGCCTGGCGTCGGAGGCCCACAAACAGTGACTATTTGCTCCACCTGGGGGGCCCGGTCCTTCCCCGGTTCCCCTTCTTGGCGGTCCTGCTCTTGACCTCCCCCCCCCATTTTGGGGGCTGCCTTGCCTTCGCCGACCTCACATGTCTTCCACCCTGGCTGGGGTCCCTCGCTCTTAGGGACCCTACTGTTTGCTTGGGGCCTGCCTCTCCCCGCTTCATCACTTTCGAGGCTGCCGCATCTCCACCCGCAACGATACTCTGCAGAAGGGGTGCTGACAGTACCGCTGATCCCCACTCTTCCATCTCTGGGATCCCCCACCTTTGAGGCCCTCTGGTACTGTTTGCTACGCTTCCCTGAGTGGGCTGGAGCCCTGCGGTCTACACTTCGCCTGCACGGTCTCGCGGCCGCAGCATCCCCGGCTTCCCTCTCTTGTCACGCATCCTACTTGCGGTATTTGCTTGCACGGCCTGGGGGCCCCCCGTCTCCCTCTTGGGGCGGATAGCGTTTCCCCCTTTTCCCCACTCGACCACCATCCTCGTCAAAATGACCAAAGGGGGCGCGCGGAAACAGAGCTCTATCAACATGTTTGCGAAGGCGGCTGTGAGATCACCGGGGGAGTCCACTGAGCAGGCCCCTGTTGCGACATCATCCGCCGAAGCACCCGAATCTCAAAACATGATGGACTTTATCAGGGAGGGTTTCACTGCCCTACACTCAAAACTGGACGATATGAACGGCACAATATCTTCGATCAAGGCCCACATCGAGAGGACCGATAGTCGCGTGTCTGAGGTCGAGACACGGGTCGGTTCCGCCGAGGATGCGCTGGGTGCACTGCGACCGAGGTTGTCGCTCTCTCGGGCCGAGTCCTCGAGGTGGAGAAGAGGAACGAGGACTTGGAATCCCGCTCAAGGCGCAATAACCTTCGTATCATTGGGGTCCCTGAGGGTGAGGTACACGAGCCAATGGAGGACTTCGTTGAACACACATTAATGTCACTTCTGGATTCGCCCAAGCTCTCCCCTCACTTTGCTATTGAGCGGGCGCACCGTGCCCTTTCCGCTAAACCCAAACCCGGGGCTCCGCCTCGTCCCATCATCGCCCGGGTCCTGAACTACCGGGATCGTGATACTCTACTCAGAGCCGCAAGGATCAAGGGCGAGCTGTTATTGGGGGGTGCGAGGATTCATCTTTACCCCGACTTCTCGACTGCCGTCCAACGTGAGCGCAAGACTTTCCAAGCTGTGAAACGGAGGCTGCGAGATCACTCCATTAAATATGCCATGCTCTACCCCGCCAAACTGCGCATAGAACATGCTAATCAGGTGTACTTCTTCACGATCCCGGAGGAGGCCTCCAAGTTTATTGACGAACACTTCCCAGGTTGACTTCCTTCTTCTGTCCACAGCTCTGCAGCTTCCCCCTTGGGCCCTGCGGGGGGCGGCCGGGTCCGGCCCTTCCCCGTCACAGGTGCCACATTGATCCTCTCTCCCGGATTCGGCTTGTTCAAGTTTCTCCTTCATTTCAATGATGTGCCATACTGCTGAGTGCAAGACACCCTGTCTAAGTTACTTACAATGTTTGTAGTTACACCTTAAGCTCTACTGGTCCTGCTGCGACCCGGAGCGCTGCGGCCAGCCCGGCCTACAGGCCCCCAGGCGCTGATGCCTCTAGTTTGGTTCTGGTTGAAGGGGTTTGGGATTGTCATTCCTCTGTTTGGGAGGGGGATGTGGGTGGGGGTGGGACATGTTTGGGGTTTTATTATCAGAAAATTGGCGCTGGCAGCGAAGGCGGACCGTGGTGCAGCACTCACCCACTGGTCTTGGACACCTTTTTTGACTCTACCACTATCACATCTATGGCTGAGGGGGACTTAACCTTTATGAGTTGGAACGTTCGGGGGTTGGGGAACCATAGAAAGATGAGGCAGCTCCAGCTGCAGGCTGAGCGCCACGGGTCCAAGATTCTCTTTTTGCAGGAGACACATGCTCGCATGGAACAATGCGTGCGTTTCGCCAAAACCTGGGGTCCTCATAGATTCTCTACCGACTTCTCTACTCAAAGTCGTGGGGTCATGACCCTTATCCACAAGAGTCTCCGGTTCACCCTCATCTCTTCACATATTGACCCCCTGGGCAGGTATGTTCTGTTACACGCCACGCTTCAAGGGAAAGAAGTGGTTTTGCTGAACATTTATGGCCCCAACCTCGATGACCCTGAGTTCTACAGACAGGTCACGTCCCTTCTAGATGGCTTCCCCCTTGTTCCAATTCTCTGGGGGGGTGACTTTAATACTATCTTCGATGTAGCCCTTGATAGATCTGGGTCCAAGCCCCGTCATCTCTCCAGGGCAGCCTATGCTGCATTATCATCCCTACCCCGTTTGGCCATGGTGGACGCATGGAGGTTCTTTTATCCCGATTCCCGCATTTATTCATTCTACTCTTCAGTCCACGACTCATACTCCCGAATTGACCGCTGGGCGATCTCCAATGTCTTGGTTAAAGACGTGAAACAGTTAATGATTTTACCCAGAACCTTGTCCGACCACTCTCCAGTGACCATCACCGTGAGTTGGGCCCCTGATCCCGGCAGGTCCCGCTGTTGGAGACTGAAACCCCTCGCCCTACTCGATCCAGAGTTCCATTCCGAGCTCGAGGACTCTATTGAAGAGTTCTTTGAGTTAAACGCAGGCTCGGTACCATCACTAGCCACACTATGGGAGTCTTTCAAGGGCTATATTAGAGGGATCGCACTTTCCAAGGAAAACGGAGTCCTCAAATCGATTCGGAGAGATCTAGCCGAGAGTGAATCCAAGTTGTCGACCTTGGAGGCTGCGTGTTCACTTCACTCTTCGCCGGGTAACCTAGCGGCCATTGGGGCGGAATTGGATACGTTTCGCTCCCTGGCTGATCGTGAACAGAGGTTTCTGGACAACCCAGGCATTGCGCGGAAATACGGGGAGGGCGAGCGCCCTGGTCGCTTCCTTGCGAGGTTGATCCGACATGAGACAGGTTCCCCACACATTCTCGGGATTGAGAGACTGGACGGCTCTTTGGCTGTCTCCTCCCGGGACGTCAACACGGAATTCTTTAATTTTTACAAGTCCCTATACTCCAATTCGGACGAAGTATCAGTGGAAGAAATAGACTCCTTTCTCAATTCCCTCCCCTTGTCGGCTTTATCCCCTGAGGCCGCGGGCTCTCTTGACTCCCCACTTACACTGGAGGAGCTCTCCAACGCTGTGGATTCCCTATCCTCGGGGAAAGCCCCCGGCTCGGATGGTATCCCAGTCGAATTTTACAAGTCCTATAAGTCACTTCTCCTTCCCCACTTGTTGGCTGTGTGGGAGGAGTCGACCGAGACAGGCGAGTTCCCCCCTTCGCTACGTGAGGCCACGATTACAGTATTGCTAAAGGCTGGCAAACCCCCCTCGCATTGTGGATCGTATCGTCCGCTCTCCCTGATAAATTGCGACGCCAAAATATACGCAAAGGCCCTGGCTCTCAGGCTGGCCCCTATCCTACCTTCCATCATTCACTCCGATCAAGCGGGTTTCGTCCCGGGGCGGTCCACCTCCCTGAACCTAAGGCGTATATTTAACATAATTGACAGGATTAGCCCAGGGACTCAGGCTGTAGCGGCCACGCTGGACATGCAAAAGGCCTTTGATTTGGTATCATGGCAATTCCTTTGGCGGGTTCTCGAGAGCTGTAAATTTGGTTCCTCCTTTCTCTCCTGGGTCAAGCTACTTTATTCGTCCCCCGTGGCTAGGGTCCGTACAGGTGACCACTGCTCTCCTTCCTTTGAGATCGCCAGGGGGACGAGGCAGGGGTGCCCATTCTCTCCCTTGGTTTTTGCAATTGCCATAGAGCCCTTCGCGGACATGCTTCGTCACCACCATGCCCACAGAGGCCTCCGCACTGCCGGGAGGGCGGACATAGTTTCCCTATACGCGGATGACGCGTTGTTGTTCATTCGCTCTCCATCCCTCAACTTGCCTCCAGTGCTGGAGGATATCATTTATTTTGGCCGGGTCTCGGGCCTTAGGGTGAATTGCTCGAAATCCACCCTTTTCCCACTTACGGAATGCACTCTCCCCCCCCCTGACACTCTGGGATTCACATGGGCTCAATCCACATTCACTTACCTGGGAATAGCAGTAACACGCCAACAGACACTAACCCTCGAAGAGAACTTTGGGAAGTACCTTACACATCTGTCCGTTAAGGTCTCAGCCTGGGACAAGCTCCCGATTTCCCTCGCGGGCAGAATGGGTCTATTGAAGATGGTGGTGTTACCTCAGCTGCTTTACAAGTTTGCCAACGTACCCTTGTGGCCAGGCGCAGACTTTTTTCGCGACTTGACTCGTACAATTAACTCCTTCCTTTGGCACTCAGGAGCGGTCCGGCTTAAGTATGAGACCTTGTCCACCCCCATGGCCAGGGGGGGCTTTGGTGCCCCTGATTTTCTTAAATATTGGCTAGTATCCCAGATCCAATATATCTCTCATTGGTTTAACACAACTGACCCCCCCCCTCATGTCCGGCTCGAGAAGCTTGCGGTCTGTGACCGCGAAATCCGCTCTTTGGTTATACAACCCGCTCCTCTGGTACTGGACTCACAGAGTCCGGTCGCCTGCACATCCCTTGCATTAGCCAAAACATGGAGGCTGCTTGGAGTATCCCGCGCCTTCCACGGCAACTTTCCCCTCTGGAATTTCCTCCCGGGGGTCCCCCAGGTCGCACCACTTACTGTTCGTCGCTGGGCCGAAGCAGGCTATGAGCTGTTGCGGGACGTGTTTGACCAGGGCATATTTATTGAGTGGACTGATCTTCCCCTGCCCTTGAGGAGTGACCGAAGTGTCTGGCTTCAATATGCGTCTCTCCGTAAGACCCTTAAGCGTAATTATCCAACATTCCCTGCGTTACGACCAGACGACCCGGCCATCGGGGAACTCACATCCCCCTCACCCATGAAAGGTAAAATCTCCAGATTATACTCCATGCTGCACTCCAGATCCTTCCCAGAATTTTCTAAACTCAGGGGGTCTTGGGAGAGGGACCTGGGGGTGGAAATGTCAGACGACCGCTGGGCACATTTATGCGACCGCACTCACCGGGTGTCCTTTAATTCCCGATTCAAACTCATCCAGTTAAAAGTGCTGCATAGGTTCCACTATACTCCGGTCAGATTGCATCGCATGTCCAGTGAGCATCCATCTAGTTGCCCTCGATGCGGGCAAGATGGCGCGGACTACATCCACATGATCTGGTCCTGCCCCCGCCTCTCACTGTTCTGGGGAGCGGTTTGCTCGACGGTATCTGCTATGCTTGATCACCCCATTGATCCTTCCCCAGCATTGTGTCTCTTCCACGACCTCCCTGGCCTCCCTCGAAACTCCAAAAAACTGGCTGGCCTCTGCATGCTCTTAGCGGTTCGGTCCATCCTGCTCTGCTGGCTTCGCCCCTTTCCCCCCACACATGCCCAATGGTTAAGGGCGGTTACCTGGGCCTCTGACTCCGAGGAAACTTGGTCTCTCATGCAACCTACTCACTCCAGGCCTAGGGACATCTGGCTTAGGTTCCGCTCCTACTTGTCCGACCTGGACATGACTCCGGCTGCTTCCCCTTCACCCGCTCTTTCTCACTAGTGTGAGAGCTCCTTCCATATTATTTTGCTCAGCCACCCCTCCACGCACGCCGTCTGTAATTCTGTTTCTGAATCATTTTGTGCACAATCTTTGTATGACTGTACCATGAACTGTATTGTCAGTATGTACCTGCTGGGCGCTGTTCGCCTGTTGTTTCGCTGCCACGCTGCCTAATAAAAAAGAATTTATAAAAAAAAAAAACTTGGCTCTTTACCCCGGAACAAGAAGGAAATGACTAGAAAGCGCATTCACACCGGGAAATAAGAACCCCAGAGAAGGAACCCATCATCCCTTACCTCCTGCCTTGTCTGCCCTAACCAGAAGGCGGGGGGAGGATGCCACTGATACATTCTTTATGCCATAGCGGAAACCTAGGTAGACAAGGATCCTGCTTCAGAATGGGCATGGAAGGACCTTGAGGGCAGAGACAGTATGGAATACCCCCATACCGCTAGTCTACAGAGGAATCATAGGCAGGTAAGGACCACCAACACGGAAAAGGGCAGGAAGGGAGCTGAATCCTGTAATCTTTACATCGCAACACCAGAGTGGGAGAACATGCATGCTTCATCCAGGTACACAAACTAATAAAGTAACACAAAGGAGAACTGCCACCCCATCATACACTCCAATGAGATGGACAAACTACAATACCAAACTCACAGGACAATCGCAGATGTGACACAAAGAACAGATACAAAATCAGTATTGAGATATTAATTTAAAAAATAAAAAACATAAAACAAAATAAAATTTAAAAAAACAACTGATCCGAAATTAGTCAAATGTCAACTTCCCTATACACTTCTTACACCGAAACCCACACATCCACTTCTCGCACAGCAACCCACATGTACTTCACCACACAGCAACAACAGTCAAACACCACATAATCCTATCTCAACAGCACATGGGAACTCTCACCGAACCGATAACCGCACTCAAGCTCAGCACACAGTGAAAACCGAACTGAAGCTGCCAACAGGACATCACAGCTCTCCCTATACTACTGCTGCTACACCCTACTAAACCCTACCTTGCCCTGCCTTTTCAGATCCACTGGGGGCCACTTCTGGTGGCGACGGTGCGCGGTACAAATACCTTTAACATAACATAACATTTGTGCCCATTTCTGCATTTTCAACCAAAGATGGTCTGCCAATCACAAGTTTGCTGTAGATGTTGCAGTTCCCTGCACATTTCTCTGTAAACAGTAATGTCTGTAGCTTGTTAGTTTAGTTACGGGTACATGCAATTTGGGCTGTTCCCATATGAAGGTTTATGAGGAATGGACATTAATTAAATCTTCTTCACAGAGAGATGGAGCTGCCCTCTACCCCTTACTATCTCACCCCACACATCCCTTCACAAAATAGTCCTTTGTTTCTATATGGGGGTTGACAGTCATATGGTGGGGTCTGCACTGAGGCAGGGGAGATACCCCAGTCTTAACTTGTAACTAAGATTGAAATGAAGCACGTCGCCTATTTCCACACTCAGCAATGTTTCGTCCATCCCATGTACTCTTAGGCCACAATGGAATATGTACGCCTAACATGAGTAAAAGGCGTAAAATCCTTAAGGGTTCAACGCCTCACACATCAGGTAGCGTGTACAATTACAATGAAAAGCTGCCCAACATGCAAGCATGTCATGCTGGGCAGCATTTAACTGTAACTGTGAATGCTGCTTATCATGCCAGCGTTCAGTTGTTTATTCACGTTGCACGGCGGAGCGCAAAAGTGCAGAACAGTACACGTGTGTACGACACCATTTGCCCTGCATATTTGCAATTCACAGCCGGAACCTGCCTACGTCTGAACACCGTCAAACATGAGCTCCTTGGACACCGTTGACTTTATACAAAAGACAATGGCCCTCATTACGACCCTGGCGGAAATGGAAAAACGATGGCGGAAATGCAATACCGCCATCGAATAGCGCTCGGTGCGACTATGACCCGTCACCGCAAAGTACGAAGCCATTAGCGACACCGTAGTGAACGCCAACGCTAACTGCACCAAGCACGCGCGCGCGCGCCATGCCAAACCGCAAACACCACCATGGTGCAACGGTACGCCAATTCCGACCCTAGCGGACATGTACCTAACGCCATCAGGCATGGCGGAATGTACCATTCCGCCATGGCGAGAAGTACGGCATCGCGAATCAACCGTAAACGGCCCCACTGAGTGCCTGTACACCGCTCCCTGCCCACAAAGTACAACTCCCCGTAGGTGCAATGAAGCCACAATGCAACCATTGAAATGTACAAGTCACCCATGCATGCCAACGAACAAAAGAAACACAAGAGGGGCCAATGGGAGCTGCAGGGCACAGATGGCACGAATACAGAAGCCATCCCAATGGACATGACCACAGTCCCCCACCAAGAAACGCACGCAAACACAGGCACCTGTGACCAGCAATATTCCGAAGACCACATCATTCAACCAGTCCACCTGGCTGACCGGCATCTGTTACACAAAACCCAATCCCCCGCCCCTGAGCATGACAACATTCAAACTGGCATATTGGCAGCCCCCATCCCTGACCTCACTGGGCTTCGTAGGCAAACGCGCACAGCACAGTACCACGCAACTAAACCCCGAAGCTGGAACCCAATGCAGATCTCCTCACAATACATCGCCCCCCAAATAGGCATATGCCACATCACTTGCAAAGAAAAACGCTACACGGGCCAAATCAGAATAGAAATTTTATGCACATCAAAATCACAAAGCACATACAGCCATCAGGCCATGAACTCCAAAACACCAATCACCATTGTGGGCTGCTACCGCAAGAAATGACCAGCCACTACCTGTGTGTCGCCCTGTTCCCCCATGGTACACAGAGCCACATTCACGTACGAAAAGGCAACATGGAAGCGCACAGAACCGCAGGGCCGTCCCAATGGGGAGGCACTAGTCCAGCTGAAAGGCCGAAATGTTGCTCCGAGCCACCAGTACTGCGTAAGGGCATGTGGCCCATTGGCGATCGTCCCATAAGATCGTAATGCTGCTCCACTGATTAACACGAAGCAGCAGGTGTCGGGAGTAAAATCCATCTGCAGGAGTGGCATACAGATGGCAGTGGCAAAAGGGGAGGAGGTACCTGTCAACCAAAAGAAAAGAAAAAGAACAGAATGGCCATCAGAACTACATACCAACAACTCACTTCAATGATCACACGAAATCCACAGCCATATGCATGCTAGCCCACTCCAAAGGAACATCACCACCCCAAAACCACTTGCGACTCATAACCATCTATATCGAGGTGCAAACACCATCACAAACGAGTGTCTGAGGGCGCCTCGAGACAGGGAGGGCTCAACAAGGCCAGATGGACGATGGTCCCACTATGGCAGCCCTGCATCACATAGCGTAGGGGAGGCGGATAGATCCCAAGAAGCCCTGTACATGGCAAACTCTGTATCAAATCACCTGCCCATGCATCCATCCATCATTCCCTCATCCCGGGATCAAAATGCCTGAATAATTACTCACATAACATTAGAAACATCCATTGAGTCTGTGCGTTATGCAGCCTGCTAAATCCACAGTGCCCCAGCCCGTAATTCCAGTGTTGTGAAGTAACATGTATTTGGTAACGGACGGCCTCATCGCCCACGTAGCTATTGCGCATCCCAAACTATTCATATCAATCATTGCTCCCTCGCCATGGGCCCTGTCTCAAGGACATAGAACAATAGAACGTTACATTTGCAGTCAGACCTGTGGGCATCTCCTCGCCGCTAGCTGGAAACCGAAAGCGCCGCCCTTCGAATTCCTCATTTGCAACATCACGTCGAAAAGGCATCTGTGGCCGTTTGAAATCACTAATTATTCCATCGAGTGCGGCTGTGTGTGAAAATGGCAACTGCCTTCACCCACGAATGGGACGCCCCGCCCGTCGTTGCAACTCGGTACAGTGATGCATGAGGGCCCACCGTTACTCGAGTACTACGTCCCACTGACCCCTCACAAGTCTGTTCGCGACTGCACAGATAGTATGTGAAACAATGGGACCACAGCAGAATGAACATATCAACCAATCTTACACGGCCATCGGGTACAAATACATGATTGCAATAGCAAGATACAATTCCCCGAATTGCAGCGTTGTGCGCGGGACGTGCTCGGCCAAAGGGGAGAGCAGTTTGCACAGGTGGAATCAATCACCACAGGTGGAGGCCATACAGCCTGAAAACACATAAATTGCACAGCCAGTCTCCTCCCACAACCACACCGAAATGCTACCGGCAGGACTCGCGATGTTGGCCCTGGGGGACCTGATAGCACTGCAAGTGCTCCGACTCCAAGAAGTAGACGAACACCAACTACAACCAGCCGCACGGAGGAGACGCAGGAGGAGGAGGAGGCCAAGGCAGGGCCAGCAAGGCCCACCAGCACAGCCACTACCACCACGCAGGCAGCCCGCAATTCAACGCCTCCGAGCACATCCGTTCAACCTCACTGATGAGCAGATCCACACCCTCTACCGTCTGGACCGGGACACCATAGCCGCCATTGTGGACATGACACAGGCTGACCTTGTCAGCATGATAGATAGCCCAACCGCCATCCCACCCCTACTGAAGGTGGTGTCTGTACTCCACTTCCTGGCCACAGGCACCTACCAGCACACAGTCGGACAGTTGCATGGCATTTCTCAGCCACTGTTCTCACGGACACTATTGCAAGTGCTCGATGCCCTCCTGAAGCACGCAGACGACTACATCTCTCTACCACGCTCGGAGCAGGAAATAACCAACACAAAAGTGGGATTCCATGCACTTGCCGGCATACCGGGTTGCATTGGTGCCATCGACTGCACCCATGTTGAATTGGTCGTCCCACATGCCATGGAGGCCCAGTACCGCAACCGAAAACAATTTCATTCCCTGAATGTACAGATGGTGTGTGACTCCAACAGGATCATTACACATTGTTGTGCCCGATTCCCTGGATCAACCCATGATTCTATGGTCTTGAGGAACTCTACAATACCACGCTACATGGAGCGACACGCAGGGAACAGATCCTGGCTACTCGGTGAGTCTCATTACATGCATGATGATGTGGGGTATGTGAATTGTCAATGACCTGCCAGGAAGGGGGGGGGGGGGGTGTGCGTACGTATCAATGGCATTCCACATCATACGTTTCTCGTCCACATACAGGTGATGCTGGATATCCACTGAAGAGATGGCTCCTCACACCAGTCCGGAACCCACGGGACCAGCATGAGGAGGACTACAACCATGCCCACTCACGTACCCGTGTAGTCATTGAACAGGCATTCGGCCTACTGAAGACCCGTTTCCGCTGCCTCAGCAGGTCTGGCGGGGCACTCCTGTACCGCCATGAGAAGGTTGCAAAGATGGTGATGGCATGTGTCATGCTCCACAACATGTGCGTACGTAGAAATGTGCCCATGCCCCCTGACGCAGAACTGCAAGCACCTGATGATGGTCATGATGAGGGTGGGGATGTGGCAGCACCTCATGGAGTCTGCGAGGCACCGGAGGCCCGTGACATTCGTCAGCATCTCATTGATGTATGCTTCTAGCACTCACGCCTGGTGGCTGATACATGGACACGGGACTCGTGGCACTGCGTGTGTCTGGGACATGCACAATATGGACTGTACGCCTATGATGGCCTAGTACACAAAGATCAATGTCCACACTTGTCATTGGTTGATCGTGCACTTTTTATGGCATATGTGATATCATGTTGAACACCCTATCGACCCGCCACCCAAGTGAGCCCAACACACCCCCTCCACCCTCCTACCTCCCCCCCGAACCCCAGTGTCCAAAGATGCTCATTGTCAGTGGGCTGTCGCTATTGCATGCCCCCTCTGCGGGTATCAGGGGCACCCCTGCCTGTGGAGCGCAGGTTCCTTCCAGATCTACGTTGGGGGCTGCCCTGGACGGAACTTGCAACGGATGATGTGTCTGCCTGCTCACGTCCATGCATGTCCCTAAGGGTTTGCGAGAGCTCAGTGAGCACACGGCGCACTGCGGCAAGTTCGGCACATACGTCTTTGGACGTCGCATGCAGTTCCCCCCTCAGGCTCTCGGTGCTACTCTCCATTTGGACTCTCAGGCTCTCGGTGCTACTCTCAATTTGTGCCCTTAGCGTCTCTGTACCTCTCTCCATTTCTGCCCTAAGTGTCTCTGTTGATGTTTCTATGTCTGCCTTGGTGCCCCCACATTCATCGGCATGGCCCTTGAGGAGTGTGGCCATTTGCTGCTGTTGGACGATTAACTTGTCGAGGGACTGTTGCCTCTGCTGGGCCATGGCCATTTGCGGTGGTGTCACAGAGGGGCTGTTGTCCTCATGTTGCCTTGCCACAGGGCTTGTGGGGGATGGCCAGTCGTCGTCTTGTGGCTGCACCTGCGTGGTATCCTCATGTTGTACGGGAGGGGACAGACAGGGGGATTGGGACAGGTCATGGATGGATCTGACCTCGACATCCCCGTCTTCTGTGTCCGAGCATGCTGCCATCAATGGGGTGTCACCTATGGTGCTGCTGCCACCAGAGGCAGTGCCTTCTGTGGCATCCATTGGGGGGACCTGTGGTGGTGGTGTTGTGGGCATGCTGGCTGCTGGGGTGCCTGTTGATGTTCCCTCCTCTGTGCTGCCACCTGATTTGTGCTGCTGCCGTGTCTTGATGCGTGCAGCTGAGGTGGAGGGTCTCTGGCCGTTGGTCTTGGCCCTCTTTGCAGGTGTGCTGGTAGGGGTGTCCTGTAGCTCGTCGTTTGGATCGGACCCTGTGGTGGAGTAAAGGAGGGCGAGGGTTATTGATGGGTCAGTGGGAATTGGAATGGCATTGTATCACATGCATTGGGGTGGTACCTGAGGGTGATTTGGGTCGGGGTCTTGGAGGTGCTTTGATTTGTGTGTGGAGTGAGGGTGCAGTTGTTTGGCAGCCTGCAGTTATGGTGTGCCTGCTGCACGTGTAGTGCGTGTATTAGGGGTTTTTAATTATTTATGTATTTATTGTGGGTTTTAACGTGCGCTATCAGGCCGATGTGTGTGGGCGTTCTCCTGGACATGTGTTTCTGTTGCACTATGTGGACGCATGGTACTTCACATGGATGGACTGTGTGGATTTGGCATTGTTTTATCTGGCCCACCTACCTGAATCTTCGGATGTCTGCACTCCTTTCTCCATCCCTCCGACTCCCTCTATGCTCTCCATTCCGATGGTGGAGGCACAGATTTCTTCCCAGGGGGTCAACTTGATGGGTGATTCAGGACCTCCCCCGGTGGCTGTGGCAATGTTGCGGTTGGCAGAGAGTATGCTGCGGACGCGTATCCGCAGGTCGTCCCATCGCTTGCGGCATTGCTGTGGGGTGCGGGGTGCGGTCCCCACCGCACTTACCCGCTGTGCCACCAGAGCCCATATGGCCTTCTTGTTTGCAAGTGCCGTCCTGGTCATTTGCGTGGAGAAGACGACGGCTGCATTCTCCTGGAGGGTCTCTGTTAGCACGGTGAGTTCCTCACGGGAGAAGTGGACCTGCCGCTTGCGGTCGCACGCTTTCTTCGCTACTTTTCCCATTTTTCTTGGTTTCGCTAGGGTGGTTGACGGGTTGGGGTGTGTTTCAGGGTAGTGATTTTAGTGGTTGTGTTGTTTTGGTGTTTTTATAGGTGTACGCCGGGATGTTTCCCGTTCCGGGCCCATGTTTTAACTTCCGTTTCCGTATATTTCCGGGCACCGTACTTTCCGGTAGGCGCACACTGCGGTGACCGCTAAGAGGGGTGGCGGTATTGCACCTAGGGCGCCGTACGGCGGCGGTGTGGGCCGTTTTGGGGTCATTTCCGCCATCGCGGACTTTGCACTTCCGCCGTGGCGTGGTGCTCGTGCCCGATGGGTCGGAATGGCCCGCACTTTGCTCCTTCGTACAATGGCGGAAACGCTATTTACGCTGTGGCGCTCCGGTCAGTCGCTTTCCGCCAGGGTCGTAATGAGGGCCAATCATTACAACTCAGGCGGTAAGGGGTTTACGGCGCCGTAAACAGCGCCGACCCTTACCGCCTGAGTACGAGGTCCCTTAGCGCCATGGCGGATTTAACACCTGCTTTTAGCAGGTGTTAAAATCCATGGCGCTAAGGGACCATGGAGTTAATTACGCCACCGTAATTTACGGTGGCGTAATTAACGCCTTCCCCACTCCCATTATGCCCTATGGGGCAAAAATGGGAATGGGGAAGGGTAAATGGGGATTGGGGACTTACCGCCCCGCCAAGGTCGGAATGGGGCGGTAAGTCCGCCAACCACCATGGCGTAAACGTAGTTTACGCCATGGTGGTAAAGTCACGGCCCAGGCGGTAACTTACCGCCTGGGTCGTAATGAGGCACAATCACCTAATGCCTCACCATTTTATGGTGTCACTGTGGCTTTAAATAGGGCAACTGATTGCAATAGGGTGCTTTGGATTCTTGCTGTCTGCTTCTTCCTCTGCTTCTTCCCATCCGGCCCTCCCGTTTAATGCTCATTGCAGAATGCTGGTTTTTAACTTATTTGTTTTAAATGGGGATGACAATTTCACAGGAAGAAATGCGTTTTCTTCCTCGCACCATGTAAAAGGCAGGACACTTACTTTCAAAAGCATGTCTCGTGAATTCCTAGTTAAGGTGGGGTATTTCTTATCAGTAAACTTTGCACTAAAAATGTCTGGCATTGAAATGGATATGTTAAATCCTGGTTACATACAGTGCTTTAAGTTGGATGAGAAATCGATGTTGTGGTTCGACTCTAACACGTGGGAGTGTTCTCAGTGCGGTTCGGTCAAGGGCAGTCCACCCCAATCAATACATCATGAGACCCTGCAAATGTATATTTTGGGTAACTCAGCATTTCTCAGGTGCTCTTATTTGCATACAGTCTACACATTATTGTAAATAAATATCTCTCTGAATAGGTGTCTACATGACTAACAGGGTAATTCATAGAATTTCGCAGAAAAGTGTCGCAAGCGGCTGGCGCAGAGTGTCCGCGTGCGATTGACTGCGCCAGGCACGTGCGCTAAAACCGATTTCCGCGCACAGCGTATTCATGGATTTCATGCTCCCAAACCAGCCGTGGCGCAGAGTATCGCAGCGACCCTGCAGCAGCGCCAGTAACGCCCCCAAGAACGCCCTCGCGCAAGGAAAAGCCATCAAAATCGCTAAATCATCGCAAAGGGCTGCGCTAACCCTGGACCAGTATACAGGGCAGCCAAACAAGGAACGCAAAGCGGGTAACGTGCATATCAGGGGTACATGTGAAGTCATACACGCGATTAGCCAGGGTACGTGTATTACAGGGGTACGCGGGAAGTTTAACACGCGATTGGCCAGGGTACGTGTATTACAGGGGTACGCGGGAAGTTTAACACGCGATTAGCCAGGGTAAGTGTATCACAGGGGTACGCGGGAAGTTTAACACGCGATTGGCCAGGGTACGTGTATTACAGGGGTACGCGGGAAGTTTAACACGCGATTAGCCAGGGTAAGTGTATCACAGGGGTACGCGGGAAGTTTAACACGCGATTAGCCAGGGTACGTGTATTACAGGGGTACGCGGGAAGTTTAACACGCGATTGGCCAGGGTACGTGTATTACAGGGGTACGCGGGAAGTTTAACACGCGATTGGCCAGGGTACGTGTATTACAGGGGTACGCGTGAAGTTATACACGCGATTGGCCAGGGTACGTGTATTACAGGGGTACGCGGGAAGTTTAACACGCGATTGGCCAGGGTACGTGTATTACAGGGGTACGCGGGAAGTTTAACACGCGATTAGCCAGGGTAAGTGTATTACAGGGGTACGCGGGAAGTTTAACACGCGATTAGCCAGGGTACGTGTATTACAGGGGTACGCGGGAAGTTTAACACGCGATTAGCCAGGGTAAGTGTATCACAGGGGTACGCGGGAAGTTTAACACGTGATTAGCCAGGGTACGTGTATTACAGGGGTACGCGGGAAGTTTAACACGCGATTGGCCAGGGTACGTGTATTACAGGGGTACGCGGGAAGTTTAACACGCGATTGGCCAGGGTACGTGTATTACAGGGGTACGCGTGAAGTTATACACGCGATTAGCCAGGGTACGTGTATTACAGGGGTACGCGGGAAGTTTAACACGCGATTGGCCAGGGTACGTGTATTACAGGGGTACGCGGGAAGTTTAACACGCGATTAGCCAGGGTAAGTGTATTACAGGGGTACGCGGGAAGTTTAACACGCGATTAGCCAGGGTACGTGTATTACAGGGGTACGCGGGAAGTTTAACACGCGATTAGCCAGGGTACGTGTATTACAGGGGTACGCGGGAAGTTTAACACGCGATTGGCCAGGGTACGTGTATTACAGGGGTGCGTGGGAATCATCACACGCGATTAGGCTGGGTGGGTCCTCACAGGTGTTCCCTGTACACCCTCCACGGCCCCTGCAGGCAGCCTACAAAACAGGGGACTACCCTGCACACCTGCTCATGTCCCCCTGCACCCCCACCCCCCAGCAGTGCAGGGGCAGCCTCCACCAGGCCCCCACTCATGTCTCCCACCACCCCCACCCTCCCGCCACCAGGGGCAGCCTCCACCAGGCCCCCACCCATGTCTCCCACCACCCCCACCCCCCGCCACCAGGGGCAATCTCCACCAAGCCCCCACCCATGTCTCCCACCACCCCCACCAGTGCAGGGGCACCCTCCACCAGGCCCCCACCCATGTCTCCCAACACCCCCACCCACCAGCACTGTGGGGCACGTGGCCAGCAGGCAGTCAGGCAGCAGCAGATGGCAGGTGGGAGCGTGCTCAGGGCTCTGGGGGGCAGTAATTTCGCCTCCTGGCCAGGAGCGTGGTCTCTCGTGTGTGAACGCGTGGACAGCCTGATAGGTAGTGAAATCCCACACGTCAGCAAAGGCCCTTAGCGCGTAAACCCGTCAACAGCATATGCGCGCCTATAGTCACCAGCATATGCGCGCCTATAGTCACCTGCACGTGCAGCAAATTGTTGCGTGACACGTCCCAGTGTCAAAGCGTGTGATTGGTGAAAATGGATGTACACGTAGAATTGACAAAGCGTGTGATTGGTGAAAATGGATCTACACGCAGAAGTGACAAAGCATGTGAATGGTGAAAATGGATCTACACGCAGAAGTGACAAAGCGTGTGATTGGTGAAAATGGATCTACATGCAGGAGTGACAAAGCGTGTGATTGGTGAACGTACACGCCGCGTAAGTGACGCTGTACGTGTGGGCCTGTATATAAGGTACATGTAGAACACCATTTCCTTGTACGTGCTTTTCGTGGAGAGCGAGTGGGTGAAATCTGTACTTCTTGTCGTTTCACACGCGATTTACTTCACGCGTTTCCAGTTCGTATTCCCTGTTACCTCTGACAGCTTTTTCTCTTTTTTCTCTTTTACTGGTTTACCTGGGCCTGTTCCCTCAAACAGTGTCCCCTTCTACTGTTGTCCTGTCTTCTCAGACAGCGTACACATCTTCTTTTGGCGGGGGTTTAGCCAGCCAAACGCGCTCATTCTTCACGCTCTTTTACCTGGCAGACGGTGAGTCACGCACGTATCCAACTTCTGTGCTTGCCCCGTGTGTAGCCTACCCCTTCAGAGGTCATTCTAGGCTGCGTGTGACACGCATACGTTCATTCTTGTGTTACTGGGTGCCACAGCGTAGTGCAGGTTTTTCTTTCTGCACACGTGGTCTAGGAGGGGTTGCGTGCACGTCATCTCCCTTTTTTGGGCCTCCTGTGCGTTGCGTGACCCGTCATCTTTCCCCAGGGGTTACAATCAGCCGTGCTAGAGCACTAGGGTACAATTACCATCTGGTACCCAACCCCTTTGACCCCCAATTGCCCAGGACAATTGTCTACAGCCACTCCCATACGCACATTAATATCAGTGCCATGGCTGGGAGGCGAGGATTCCGTAAGGGTGGCAAAGGTGGAAGAGCCACAAGTGGTGGCCGTGGTGGATCCGGTAGGGGACGTGGTCGTAACTTGCAGGGTGAGCCTGTCCCCCCATGTGTGGAGGACCAGTCAAGGGCACCCATCATCCCCCCCTCCCCCCCCCTCCCCCCCCCCTCCCCCCCTCCCGTTGAGGCTGAAGTGGCTGACACCATCCATGCTCAGCCCTTGTTGGACCAGCCCATTGTGGCACCAGACCTGGCTGACTCCATGGCTGACTTCCAGGTCAGCAGGGCTACGACACGTGCGCTGGTGCACGTTGATGCCATCATGCCACGTGGATCTGGGGCAGCAAGGTCATCTGCTGCACCAAGGAGGCAGGGCGGAGTGGCTGCAGGGGCAGCTGCGGCTCCATCCACCCCAGCCCTCACACACCCAGCCAGGACAGTGTCGGTCCTAGTCCATGCTGCTGACATTCCCCCTGACACCATCACACTAGAGCCAATGCCTGCACCAACTCCCATGCTGAGTGTGCAATCCCACACTCCTGATACAGAGTCCACCAGGGCTCCTGCCCCTAGTGTCCAGAGCGGCGCAGGACACTCAGGATCACCACCACCTTCCAAGCGGAAGAGGAAGAGTGCTCGTCCGGCACAGGCTGATGCCCCAGACACGGCTACACAGTCCGGCCCGTCCAGGAAGCCCAGCTTCACGGATGACGAACTGAATGCACTTGTCGAGTATGTGTCCGGACATGACAACGAGATGGTCATTGTTGCAGGATCCAAGACCACACCTGCACAACGCCAGGCACACTGGCAGACCGTTGCGGACATCGTAAGTGCCCTTGGAATCGTGAGGCGCACAGCCAATGATTGCTATAAGCGCTGGAATGACCTAAAGCGCAGGGCAAAGAGTAAGCTGGCCTCAAGTCATGCCGCAACTCTAGTGACTGGAGGTGGGTCTCCAGTAGTAGACATGGAACTCACTCCACATGAGTCAGTCGCTGGGACCTACGTCACGGAGGAACAGATGCAAGGCGTGGGAGATCTGGCTGATTACGAGGCATTGTCCGGTGAGTGCACATGCATGTGTGTGTCATACATGTGCATGGTGTGTGTGTGAGGGCTTCTGTTTGGGTGCCAGGTGAGAGTGTGTGCGCCTCAGTCGTATGGGTCAGCCATGTGCTTCATGCAATACTTCCTGCGCAGCTGCATTTGGCCATAGCAGTATCCCTTCTGCCAACAGTAGGCATCTAGCACAACTGCACGCCAGTTGCCCTTGAAGTGTCACCTTGACACAACAGATTTGCTTATTTTTCACTGTTCATTCAGTCAGTTTGTTTGCATTCCACCACTTTCACTAGGCATGTCGCTGTCCACTAGTCACATGTCTGACATGGGTATGGTAAAGGGGAGTGACTTTGTTACCTGGATATCATTTGTACACACATGTCCCTGTGCAATTTGACCATTACAGACTGGCAGCTCCAGGTGAAAAATCTGACCTGTTAGAATCAGAAAAGCTATTACATGCGGGAACTGGACTGAATGAATAGGTGCTGCCCTCCTCTCCATCTTCACTCAATAGCAATGGTACATGCCATCTGTGTGATGGCATGTGTGTTTCACCTGCCAATCACAGGCCAATGTGTGATGCCACTGCCAGGCAGCATGCAGAAAATTTGTTCTTCTTCCATCTTGGTGTCATCAGTGTGTGCCGTTTGCCTGCACTTCATACGCAGTGAGGGTGCATGCATGGGAGGGTTTTAGTCATGTGGGACATGTCAATCAAGTACTGGTTCTCTTGCTTCTCAGCCCTCAATGTGTGCCATGGTGCTAATGCCTGTTTCCATTACTTTGTTTTCATGTCTTTGCAGGGGAAGACGCACCTGATACTGCTGGGGTTGTGGAGATGGTGCAGACCCAGGAGGTGTCCCAGGGCCGACCAACCACCAGTGAGGGACGTGGTGTGGTGGTGGGGGAGAACCCACAAGTGCTGCAGGTCGTGCTCTCAAGGGGTGTCTCTGGCTGCACCTCCCCCGAGCTGTACTCAGGTGTTGATTTGGATGAGACCTACGTGCCGTCGCTGGTGAGTGTTCCAGGGAGGGATTCTGTTCTGTCTCACCCACCTGCACCAGGGTCAGTACCCTCCATGGGGATGTCAGTGTTGGCAGCTACGCCTTCGGTGGTTACGGATGCAGGGTCACACTCCGCGACATCTGATCCTGTTCCTGGGCCAGCAGATCAGAGGGGGAATGCAGTCCTGCAGCCTCAGGCAGTGCCGGCACAGCAAGGCGCAGTTCGCCTTGCCCCAGACAGGTGTGGTGCCCGCCGACGTGGTGGCCGTACGCCACCCGGCAATACCGCATGGGAGCAATCCATTTACGGTATGGCTACCCAACAGGCTGCATCATCCTAGATGATGGCTCAGGCCATGGATAGGGTGGCCACTTCCATTGTCCCCCCAGAAAGGCTGATGGAGCGACTAGAGCAGGCAACAGACTCCATCTGCCAGTCACACAGGGAGGACATGTTGGGGTCCAACAGGGACAGGCGGGCGGCACTGGCGACTCTGCAGGAGGCCATCTCCATTGAGTCCCAGGGCCACAGGGAAGCCCTGAGGCAGGAGCTCCTACACCTCAGGACGACTCTTGTTGAGCTTGAGGCTTCAACACACCAAAGGACAGAACAGCAGCTGGAGCGTCTCACCCGTACGCTCTCAGCTGAGATGCAGGCAACGAGGGCGGAGGTCCGGGCATCCCATGAGTTGTTGCATGGGGACCTCCGCACACTCATCCTCCAGAACCAGACCTACCACACCCGCATGCTTGCAGCCATGGAGGAGCAGACTAGGGCCTTGCGTGGGCTGCCTCCCATAGTGCAACCACCTCCGGATGCAGCTGCACAGGGTGATAATAGCGACAGCAGTGACACTCCCACAATAGGGTAGCCGTGTGGGCCATGAGCCCATGGAGGTGTTTTATTTTCCCAGGATCCACGCAGGTGGGTTCTGGTGTGCATCCTGTCCTCGGACCTCCTGGGTGGCCTCCCCAACCCCCCCGGGCCCATCAATGGCCATTTTTGATTGTTTCTTATTTTTATTTTTATTTTGATTTATTTTATTCCCAATTTTTTTGGGAGGATCTGTTGGCTCCGATCTGTTGGCTCCGATCTGTTGGCTCCGATCTGTTGGCTCCGATCTGTTGGCTCCGATCTGTTGGCTTCCGTGGTTCCTGTGGGCATACGCTGCATTGTGGCTGGGCACATGCAGGCTTGTAATGTATTTGGTTCAGATGCTTGGGTTTGAGTCACACACACCCCTCCTGCTTCCCGTTTCCATGGGCTTGCAAAGGGTGTGCCCAAGTGACAGTGAATTACACAGTGACGTTGGACTCCCATGAGCTGTGTGGCCAGTCTGTAGTCAATACTGTGTATACATTCATAGTGCATATTGCTGTTGTGTTGTACACTGCATGTTGCATTGATGTGTAACTCTTCTTCTGTGTCTACCTCCCAATTTGCAGGTCCCTTCCTCAAGTCCACACAAGGACCTCTAGTCTGGCGAAGGGGACCATGTTGGCAGCAGTGCACCTACAACTCTACATGGCGCCAACACTGCACAGTTGGTAGTGGTGGGAGTGCAGGCATTTCCAGGTGGTGAGACTACTAATATGTAACCTTTTTGATGTCATGTTAATGGTACTACGTGCTCAAGTATGTTGTTGGTCCGGCATTGCTGTGAGCATTTCAGGTGTTGCAGGTTTCTAATAGTGCCACTGTACATAGTGAGAGTGATGTCATGTTGTGGGGATTACTTTGTTTACCTGCAATTAGCATGACATGGCACGGTGTGTCGTGTGGCAGTGCTGGGGTTGGGTTGGCTGACATGGCACTGTCCTCTTGTTGCATTTTGCAAGTGGGTATTCATTTTAGCTGCTTCAATGTGTAACTTCACAAAACTGCATTGGTGGTGTCTGTGTGGGTAGGGATGCACACATTGTGACACTTCCAGGTGAACAATCTCAGGCTGACATGGAATTCCCGGTTCATTCTCCACACATTCAGGATCAGTGTCAGGTTGAGTCATCATTGATTGTCAGATGGAATGTGCCAGGGCAGTGTGCACTCCACAGGGGTGTGATTTCTATGTGAAGTAATTAGCCACTAGCTGTGTACGGGCTGCCTCCCCCCGTGCCCTTTCCCCTCCCATGCGCAGCGGCTGTGCATGCGGTTGGGGATGTGGGGCCACCACCATGTCCACGGCCAGGCCCCGGCGTGTTGCAACGTTGTGCAGGACACATGCTGCCACTATGATCCTGCACACTACTGGGGGAGCGTATAACAGCTGCCCGCCAGAACGGTCAAGGGAGCGAAAGCGTGACTTCAGCACTCCGAATGTGCGCTCCACTATGCCCCTGGTTGTAATGTGGGCTGTGTTAAATCTTACCTGGGGTGGCGTGGTGGGGTTCCGAATTGGCGTCATCATGTGGGGGCTGAGAGGGTAGGCACTGTCCCCTGTGGAGGTGGGGATTGGTATCATTGGTGAGGTTGTGACCTTGCTCAGTATCCAACATGCATGCATGTGCAGTGGCATACATACTCACCAAGCAGCCATGTATCGCCATGCCGCCCAGCTTCTAGGTCCCGGCTTAGGGTGGACATTCGGTAAATTAAGCTGTCGTGGGTGGAGCCGGGATAGTTGGCATATACTGAGGTGATGATTCCCTTGGCATTACATGCTACCTGCACGTTGATGGAATGCCAGTGCTTGCGGTTCCTATAGATGTGCTCAGATGCCCTGGGGGGACGTAGAGCCACATGGGTGCAGTCGATGGCACCTAGCACTTTGGGGAATCGTGCCACTGCGTAAAAATCCAGGGCGGCAGCATGCCTTTCTGCAGGTGTTCTGGGCAGGTATATGTGCCTGCGGACTGATGGGCGTGCTTGGCTTGTAATGTATTTGGTTCAGATGCTTGGGTTTGAGTCACACACACCCCTCCTGCTTCCCGTTTCCATGGGCTTGCAAAGGGTGTGCCCAAGTGACAGTGAATTACACAGTGACGTTGGACTCCCATGAGCTGTGTGGCCAGTCTGTAGTCAATACTGTGTATACATTCATAGTGCATATTGCTGTTGTGTTGTACACTGCATGTTGCATTGATGTGTAACTCTTCTTCTGTGTCTACCTCCCAATTTGCAGGTCCCTTCCTCAAGTCCACACAAGGACCTCTAGTCTGGCGAAGGGGACCATGTTGGCAGCAGTGCACCTACAACTCTACATGGCGCCAACACTGCACAGTTGGTAGTGGTGGGAGTGCAGGCATTTCCAGGTGGTGAGACTACTAATATGTAACCTTTTTGATGTCATGTTAATGGTACTACGTGCTCAAGTATGTTGTTGGTCCGGCATTGCTGTGAGCATTTCAGGTGTTGCAGGTTTCTAATAGTGCCACTGTACATAGTGAGAGTGATGTCATGTTGTGGGGATTACTTTGTTTACCTGCAATTAGCATGACATGGCACGGTGTGTCGTGTGGCAGTGCTGGGGTTGGGTTGGCTGACATGGCACTGTCCTCTTGTTGCATTTTGCAAGTGGGTATTCATTTTAGCTGCTTCAATGTGTAACTTCACAAAACTGCATTGGTGGTGTCTGTGTGGGTAGGGATGCACACATTGTGACACTTCCAGGTGAACAATCTCAGGCTGACATGGAATTCCCGGTTCATTCTCCACACATTCAGGATCAGTGTCAGGTTGAGTCATCATTGATTGTCAGATGGAATGTGCCAGGGCAGTGTGCACTCCACAGGGGTGTGATTTCTATGTGAAGTAATTAGCCACTAGCTGTGTACGGGCTGCCTCCCCCCGTGCCCTTTCCCCTCCCATGCGCAGCGGCTGTGCATGCGGTTGGGGATGTGGGGCCACCACCATGTCCACGGCCAGGCCCCGGCGTGTTGCAACGTTGTGCAGGACACATGCTGCCACTATGATCCTGCACACTACTGGGGGAGCGTATAACAGCTGCCCGCCAGAACGGTCAAGGGAGCGAAAGCGTGACTTCAGCACTCCGAATGTGCGCTCCACTATGCCCCTGGTTGTAATGTGGGCTTTGTTAAATCTTACCTGGGGTGGCGTGGTGGGGTTCCGAATTGGCGTCATCATGTGGGGGCTGAGAGGGTAGGCACTGTCCCCTGTGGAGGTGGGGATTGGTATCATTGGTGAGGTTGTGACCTTGCTCAGTATCCAACATGCATGCATGTGCAGTGGCATACATACTCACCAAGCAGCCACGTATCGCCATGCCGCCCAGCTTCTAGGTCCCGGCTTAGGGTGGACATTCGGTAAATTAAGCTGTCGTGGGTGGAGCCGGGATAGTTGGCATATACTGAGGTGATGATTCCCTTGGCATTACATGCTACCTGCACGTTGATGGAATGCCAGTGCTTGCGGTTCCTATAGATGTGCTCAGATGCCCTGGGGGGACGTAGAGCCACATGGGTGCAGTCGATGGCACCTAGCACTTTGGGGAATCGTGCCACTGCGTAAAAATCCAGGGCGGCAGCATGCCTTTCTGCAGGTGTTCTGGGCAGGTATATGTGCCTGCGGACTGATGGGCGTGCAGTCATGATGTTCAAGACCTGGTGTAGGCAGCGTGACTGGGTGGCCTGTGACACCCCACCCACTATGGCACTTGTCCGCTGAAATGATCCAGTGGCTAAGAAGTGCAGTACATTGAGGACCTTCTCCAGGGGGCTGAGTGCTTGGGAGCACAGGGTGGGTGATGTGAGGTCATCCTCCCACTCACTCACCAGGTCCAGTATGATGTGTGGTGGAAACCTGTACCTCCCATACACCTGGTCATCAGGCATCCCGAAAAGGCTGGTTCTGGGTGTGAATATTCTGGCCCTGACTATCCTCCTCCTCCTCCTTTGGTAGCCCACTGCCACTGCTGCTAGGAACGGTATGTTCATCCTGGCGTCTGAGCTTGTTATTGTTAAAGTCCGCAATTTATGCTTAGCGCGTGTTCTAGGCGAGCGTGTGACCCGCGCACCCCTGGAATCCAGTTCCCAGTCCAATAGCGTGTGGAAATTCACACGCACCACGGGATACAGCGTGTGACCCGCGCACCCCTGGAATCCAGTTCCCAGTCCAATAGCGTGTGGAAATTCACACGCACCACGGGATACAGCGTGTGACCCGCGCACCCCTGGAATCCAGTTCCCAGTCCAATAGCGTGCGGAAATTCACACGCACCACGTGATACAGGTTCGCTGACGTACTTGCGTGTGTAAGTGGCCGCGCACCCATTAAATACACGTACATAGGCCAATCGCGTGTACGCGCACTTTTGTCCAATTACACGCGATGACACTCTGACGTGCAGTATCTCCACGTGTGCCCCGTCATCACGTGCTGAGTGGGGAACACCCGTGCGGGTCACGTCACAGACGCGCTTACGCGCTGAGGGACTCTGGTCCAATAGAATCGCGTATGCGTGCTGACGCGCTTACGCGCTAAGGGCCTTTCCTCGGATTTCACGCTGACGTGCAGGATTTTCACGTGCCAAATCACTCCGTATCAAGCTGGCCACGCGAAAACACACGGAAGCCCACGCTCCTGCCCAGAAGGCCGAGTTACTGCCCCCCAGTGCCCCGAGCAGCCTCCCACGTGCCATCTGCTGCTGCCTGCCTGCCTGCCTGCCTGCTGCCACCGTGCCCTGCCATTTGGTGCCTGCACATCAGCCATCTGCAGGGGTCCAGTTGCTGTGTGCACCCCTGCTGGAACAGAAGACTCCCGACTGGTATTACATCGCTCCACAGCCCAGCCCCAGGACCCAGTTGCCCACCCACACCTGCCTCTGGGGTTGCCATGTCGGGCACTTCAACATCTGGCACCAGTGGCAACCCCAGGCCAGAGGGGCAGAGGGGCACCAGCTTCACTGTCACCGAAGTTGGTGTCCTGGTGGAGCATGTCCTGGGGCAGTATGATGCCCTCTTTGGATCGTCCCGCGCCAGCAAGGAAGGACGGCAGAGGATCTGGGCCGACTGTGTGGTTGCCATCAACGCGGAGGGGGTGGCAACCCGCGACGTCCTGAAGATCAAGAAGCGCTGGGAGGACTTGAGGTCCAGGACCCTTGTGAAGGCCCGGCGCCTCGTGGAGGGGGGCCGGGGCCGCATGAGTTCCATCCAGATGAGGGTCCTGGAACGCGTACGCCCAGCGTTCCACGCCCAGATCCTTGAGAGGGAGGCCCGTCTGGAGTTGAGCGGTAAGTGTCCATGCATTACTGTGTGAGACAGGGCATGTTGCGGTGTGCTGGTTCTATGATACTTGCCTGTATGTGTGCCATAGGCCATGTATGCATGTATGTGTGCAGGGACATCATGGTAATGCATGTGCGACCAGTGATGTGTGATGCACATGGTTGCATGTGTTGAAATGCCGCATGAGGAGCCCTATTCAGATTTTGAACATGAGAGCATGCCAGTCTCTGTACGTGGACATGGGTGGGGGTGAGGGATGGGTGCTGATGCCAGGTACATATATGGTAGCCATGTCTGTGTGCCTGACCTGCGTGTCTGTGACTTGTGCATGCCATGGATGCATGACACATGTGTGTGACAATGCAGAGATTCAGTAAAGCAGCCAAATTACCCTTGTAACCGCTGTGTTTGGTGTGTTTGGGGCCAGATGGATGTGACTGAGGTGAAGTGTGTGCATGTGATGGGCATGAGGCATGATGCATGTGAGTTACATATCATTGAATGTTTCAAGAGTCCATTGGACATGCATGGAAATGTCCATGGCATGCACCATGCCTGTTACTGTGTGTGCTTTGCCTGGACTGACCCATGTGTTGTGGAGGGACATGATGGAAGTGTACTTTGACAGTGGTGCTCATCTGCTATTGCTTCCTGTCTAGGGGACCATTGTACAGTGCCCTGATGCTTGTGTTCTTTGTCTCCCTCTACGCAGCGGCTAGTGAAGAAGAGGGCGGAGACGGCGCTGTGGAGCAAGGCGGCGGGGATGCCCCCACGGCTGCAGCGGAAGGGGTGGGTGAGCCCCCACAGGGGCCTGCTACGGTGGGAGACGGTGAGGAGCCATCCAGGTTGGTGGTTTGCACAGAGGAGGAGGAGGCCGCCACTGGGGCACACATGGGGCCTGGTGGGGGCATCCCTGCTGGTGCAAGTGGTGCAGTCCAGGGCCAGGGGCAGGAGGCAGCACAGGTCACCGTGGAGGGGCCTGTGCATGTCGCTGTCCCTGACCCTGTGAGTGCACCACCATGCACCCGCAGGGATGCCCCGTCCCAGGCCCGTCCGCAGGTAGAGGGGATGTCCATGTCACCTGACTCCCCTCCACCTGCGGACGTGGGAACCCCTGGCCGTGCGGAGAAGGTCCTGATTGGGGTCGCGATGCGCACGGCTGTGATTCGTGATGCCGTGCGTGCTTCCCGGGAGGAGCACGCACGTCATCACGAAGTGCACCGTGCCGACGTGGCCCAATTGGGATCGGCCATGTTCGGGGGTTTCCTGCATGTGTTGGCCAATGTGGCGGCCCTCTCCTCCTCTGTGCAGGCTATCCACCAGTCGTTCTCCTTGCCGTCTTCCAGCCCAGATGCCACCAGGGCCCCCTGTGGACCTGCCCCGACCAATGCAGCCAGCTCGGTGGGGATCCCATCCCTGCCACAGTCGGGAGTCAGAGATCCAGCAGGGGTGGACACCAGAGCAACTGGACCCCAGCAGATGGAGGATGTGACGGCATCATCGGGCAGGGCACGTGCACGACGGCGTCGGTGGTTTCCATCAGCCTGGATGCCGTCGTGCTGGCACAGGCAGTTGCGTCGGAGGCAGCAGCAGGCTCAACGTGGGAGGCATCATGGCTCGGGGCCATCAACATCGGGGGTGCAGGCATCGGCCGGAGGGCAGGAGAACCCTGGAATGGGAGTGGCTTCCGTGTGGGAGAGGTTGTGCCAGCGGATAGGTGCGGAGCGGCAACGGGCAGAGGAGGAACGGCTCACGATGGTCAGGGCGGAGGACTCCATGCGGAGGGCGCTGAGGCGGGCTGAGTGCCTCGAGGGTCTTCGCAGGGAGTTAGAGCTGGACACTGCGTTATCCCTGCGGGACCTCGGGGCCAGGGAACATGCCCGCCTCCAAGCCATTGACCAGGAGTTCGATGATGCCCTGGCCCATGACAACAACCAGTGAGCCGTCCGAATAGCCCGCTGCCTTTGTATATAGTTGTATAGTTAGGGTTAGGTTTCCTTTGTTTTTTTGAATTTTTTTTGGTTGCGATTGGACAATGCACCACTTTTTTGTATATAGTTCACTTTTTAGTTAGTAGTCAGTTAGGTTTTATTTGGTAGGGCTCATGGACCCAGGATGATCTTCTTAATTTCCTTATTTTAATAATTCTGAATTTTTTTCTTGGACATTCATCTTGTTTAGTTTGATTTGCTTTGTGTTTTTTCTTGTTTGCTGTTCAATACATGATATTTTTTTATTCTTCAATGTGTCGTATCATCTCATTGCTTTCAGGCATGTCATGTTGGGTGTTTTGTCATTCACTTGCAGCCATTGTGTGTGACAGACATGTGTTAAATTGCATTATTTACATTGGGGGTGTAACATGTAATTGCCTTTGATATGTGGGTGGGTGTGATAGTTGGTTGGGCCTTTTGGCAGGGGAGGATGGGCATTACGGACATGATTGGGGAATGTTGGGACCCAGGTGCAGGGGGGCATGGATTGGACATGGGTGGGGGCCTGCTGGCAGGTGCCCCACAGTGCTGGGGGGTGGGGGTGGTGGGAGACATGAGTGGGGGCCTGGTGGAGGGTGACCCTGCACTGCTGGGGGGTGGGGGTGGTGGGAGACATGAGTGGGGGCCTGGTGGAGGGTGACCCTGCACTGCTGGGGGGTGGGGGTGGTGGGAGACATGAGTGGGGGCCTGGTGGAGGGTGACCCTGCACTGCTGGGGGGTGGGGGTGGTGGGAGACATGAGTGGGGGCCTGGTGGAGGGTGACCCTGCATTGCTGGGGGGTGGGGGTGGTGGGTGACATGAGTGGGGGCCTGGTGGAGGGGGCCCCTGGTGGCTGGGGTGTGGGGGTGGTGGGAGACATGAGTTGGACATGGGTGGGGGCCTGCTGGCAGGTGCCCCACAGTGCTGGGGGGTGGGGGTGGTGGGAGACATGAGTGGGGGCCTGGTGGAGGGTGACCCTGCACTGCTGGGGGGTGGGGGTGGTGGGTGACATGAGTGGGGGCCTGGTGGAGGGTGCCCCTGGTGGCTGGGGTGTGGGGGTGGTGGGAGACATGAGTTGGACATGGGTGGGGGCCTGCTGGCAGGTGCCCCACAGTGCTGGGGTGTGGGGGTGGTGGGAGACATGAGTGGGGGCCTGGTGGAGGGTGACCCTGCACTGCTGGGGGGTGGGGGTGGTGGGAGACATGAGTTGGACATGGGTGGGGGCCTGCTGGCAGGTGCCCCACAGTGCTGGGGTGTGGGGGTGGTGGGAGACATGAGTGGGGGCCTGGTGGAGGGTGACCCTGCACTGCTGGGGGGTGGGGGTGGTGGGAGACATGAGTGGGGGCCTGGTGGAGGGTGACCCTGCACTGCTGGGGGGTGGGGGTGGTGGGTGACATGAGTGGGGGCCTGGTGGAGGGTGCCCCTGGTGGCTGGGGTGTGGGGGTGGTGGGAGACATGAGTTGGACATGGGTGGGGGCCTGCTGGCAGGTGCCCCACAGTGGTGGGGTGTGGGGGTGGTGGGAGACATGAGTGGGGGCCTGGTGGAGGGTGACCCTGCACTGCTGGGGGGTGGGGGTGGTGGGAGACATGAGTGGGGGCCTGGTGGAGGGTGACCCTGCACTGCTGGGGGGTGGGGGTGGTGGGTGACATGAGTGGGGGCCTGGTGGAGGGTGCCCCTGGTGGTTGGGGTGTGGGGGTGGTGGGAGACATGAGTTGGACATGGGTGGGGGCCTGCTGGCAGGTGCCCCACAGTGCTGGGGGGTGGGGGTGGTGGGAGACATGAGTGGGGGCCTGGTGGAGGGTGACCCTGCACTGCTGGGGGGTGGGGGTGGTGGGTGACATGAGTGGGGGCCTGGTGGAGGGTGCCCCTGGTGGCTGGGGTGTGGGGGTGGTGGGAGACATGAGTTGGACATGGGTGGGGGCCTGCTGGCAGGTGCCCCACAGTGCTGGGGGGTGGGGGTGCAAGGGGACATGAGTTGGACATGGGTGGGGGCCTGCTGGCAGGTGCCCCACAGTGCTGGGGTGTGGGGGTGGTGGGAGACATGAGTGGGGGCCTGGTGGAGGGTGACCCTGCACTGCTGGGGGGTGGGGGTGGTGGGAGACATGAGTGGGGGCCTGGTGGAGGGTGACCCTGCACTGCTGGGGGGTGGGGGTGGTGGGAGACATGAGTGGGGGCCTGGTGGAGGGTGACCCTGCACTGCTGGGGGGTGGGGGTGGTGGATGACATGAGTGGGGGCCTGGTGGAGGGTGCCCCTGGTGGCTGGGGTGTGGGGGTGGTGGGAGACATGAGTTGGACATGGGTGGGGGCCTGCTGGCAGGTGCCCCACAGTGCTGGGGGGTGGGGGTGCAAGGGGACATGAGTTGGTGTTCATTAGTTCAAGGAGACATGTGCCTTTGCTGGGGGGCATGCCCATGGTGGGTGGGCTGCCTGCGGGACATGACCAGGGATGCAGGGTAGTCCCCTGTGGTGTGGGCTGCCTGCAGGGGCCGTGGAGGGTGTACAGGGTACACCTGGGAGGACCCACACTGTGAAATCACATGTGGAACTTCCCGCGCACCCCTGAAATACACGCGCCCAGGCTGTTCGCGTGTGGAACTTCCCGCGCACCCCTGAAATACACGCGCCCAGGCTGTTCGCGTGTGGAACTTCCCGCGCACCCCTGCAATACACGCGCCCAGGCTGTTCGCGTGTGGAACTTCCCGCGCACCCCTGAAATACACGCGCCCAGGCTGTTCGCGTGTGGAACTTCCCCCGCACCCCTGAAATACACGCGCCCAGGCTGTTCGCGTGTGGAACTTCCCGCGCACCCCTGCAATACACGCGCCCAGGCTGTTCCCGTGTGGAACTTCCCGCGCACCCCTGCAATACACGCGCCCAGGCTGTTCGCGTGTGGAACTTCCCGCGCACCCCTGAAATACACGCGCCCAGGCTGTTCGCGTGTGGAACTTCCCGCGCACCCCTGAAATACACGCGCCCAGGCTGTTCGCGTGTGGAACTTCCCGCGCACCCCTGAAATACACGCGCCCAGGCTGTTCGCGTGTGGAACTTCCCGCGCACCCCTGAAATACACGCGCCCAGGCTGTTCGCGTGTGGAACTTCCCGCGCACCCCTGAAATACACGCGCCCAGTCTGTTCGCGTGTGGAACTTCCCGCGCACCCCTGAAATACACGCGCCCAGTCTGTTCGCGTGTGGAACTTCCCGCGCACCCCTGAAATACACGCGCCCAGGCTATTCGCGTGTGGAACTTCCCGCGCACCCCTGAAATACACGCGCCCAGGCTATTCGCGTGTGGAACTTCCCGCGCACCCCTGGAATACACGCGCCCAGCCTATTCGCGTGTGGAACTTCCCGCGCACCCCTGAAATACACGCGCCCAGGCAATTCGCGTGTGGAACTTCCCGCGCACCCCTGGAATACACGCGCCCAGCCTATTCGCGTGTGGAACTTCCCGCGCACCCCTGAAATACACGCGCCCAGCCTATTCGCGTGTGGAACTTCCCGCGCACCCCTGGAATACACGCGCCCAGCCTATTCGCGTGTGGAACTTCCCGCGCACCCCTGGAATACACGCGCCCAGCCTATTCGCGTGTGAAACTTCACGCGAACCCCTGTGATGCACGTACCCTGCTGAAATCGCGTGTTAGACTTCCCGCGCACCCCGGTATACACGCACACGTATTTTTTGTCAGCGGGTGTCCGTGTTTGTGGGTACCCCTTTGCACGTCTTTGTTCCTGGAGGCCCACAGTATGGGACATTCATCATGGCAGTATATAGGTGCGATTAGTTGGCGCACCTTTTGGCGCACATTTCTTACAGCCGCAGAGACGCTACCGCCTGCTTTCTTGTGGCGGTCGTGTTTGTGCCTGTGCGCTGGTTTGAGCGTGCGCTTTTTTCCCCTATTCTATTCCATGAATACGTGTTGTAGGCGAGCGTGTGGGCGTTCCGCGCACTTGTGCCCTGTACTTCCCCCGTGACGCCCACGTTTTGGCAAGTTGTTCCCCATTCCGAGTGTTACGCCCGTGTTCCGCCTACTTTTATTGCGTGCGCCGCGCTATGTGCGATTTTCGCTGTGGCCTGTGCGATTTTCGCAGTGACCTGGCGCACGCTGTTAGATGGCCTGTGCGCCAACGTGCGCCGCGCACTTTTTATCGCACATCCGCTGGTTTTCTCGCGCACGGCCTTCCATGAATCGACGTGCGCTGCTTTTCGTGCGATTTTCGCACTTGCACTGCGATTCGCACGTTTTTGCCCACTTGCGCCGCGCTAATTATTCCATGAATCGGCCTCTAAGTGTCTATAAATAAATCACTCTCTCAGTATATAAATACACGTGCTGTACATTCTGATATACATTACACGGCCAGCGGTAGCGGCCGTGTAGTTATGGTTAAGTTGCTAAACTCATAGGAAGAGAACTTTTTCGGCAGCTTATAACTTCGCACCCCCTGGATGAATCCTCACCAAACTTTGCAAAAAATGTATATGGCCGGCTCTGAATTTTTTCGCCAAGTTGGGGGTGGTTTCATGCGGGGGAGACAGGGGGGGAGTTATAGGTGAGGTCGCACATTTTTTTCTTTTCTCCATAGACTGAATGGGGAAAAACTTTGCGCACGGCTACAGGCCAAACGGCTGGATGGATTTTTACCAAATTTGCGGCAGGAGCGGGGGCTTCGATCAGAAAGTGTATTTTTGTGTGTTTGGTGGAAATCCAACCAATAGTTTTATTTCAAATAACTGAAATGTACATCCCAAAAAATTAGTGGATGCCGCGGACAGAAGTGTCATTGGATCGGGGTGCAGCGTGCTGTCAGAGAAGTTTGGACGCGGCCGGTGGTTGGCTGGAGGGAAGCGTGGTATACGTCAAAACTTTTTGGGAAAGCCGCCATGGTGTATCGAAGGACATTGCGGCATCGGAAGGGTCTGGAAAATGTACCGTACGGAATGCATTGGTGGTAATAAGGGAGGGGACGGGGGGAGTCAGAAGTGCTTAATGTGACATATGTAGGTGAGTACTGTGTGTGGTGATTGGAGGCAGCTGTCGTAACGGCCCCATAGCTTCTGCCGCAACCTGTTTGCAGCGACCTCTTTTCGTGGTGAGTGGTGGCAGGTGAATTGCAGAAGGGGAGGGATTTGCACATGAAATAGGGTGGGTGGGAGCGCGGGTGCCTGTGCGCTGCAGATGGAATGTAGTAGTTGGTGACTTGGTGGCATGCATGGGTGAATGAAGGTGCAGTTTGTCTGTGGAAGGATTGGACTAATGTGTGCATGGGTGAAAGGCCGTAGGGTGTAGGGAATGCACTCAAGAGCGTAGGGCTGCAACACACCCACCGCAGGAACGCATGTTTGACTCTGCATTTGGTACAGGGAGCTGCTTGTATAGTGTGGTATGTGCAGATTGGTTGCAGTAGGGCTAGTGTTGTGATCAGAATGTGGGAAGGTTGGCAGTGACACAGAACTTTGTGAATGGAAGTGCGGACACCCATAGTAAGTGAATAAAAGTGAAAAGGGGTGCAGGAGAGAGTGTTTTCTTTGCACATTATGTTCACTGCTGCAATTCGTAGGCCATGCACTCAAGAGCCTAGTCCTTGAGGACACCCATGGCAGTAATGCATTTTTGAATGTGCATCAGTTAGAGGGTGGTGACATGTATGGAATGGTTGTGGAGCACATTTCAGCCATTATAGCCCAGTGTTGCAAACAGATTGTGGGTAGGTTGAAGTGGCACAATACTTTGTGAATAAAAGTGGGTACGCCCATAGTATGTGATTGAAAGTGCACAGGGATACAGGAGAGATTCTTTTGTTTGTACATTATGGTAACTGTTGCATTTTGTTGCTGCATAGATCCATGGCGGTGCGCTGTGCTTCGAGATACTGCAGTGAAAAGTCATGCAGTGTGGGCTCTGGGTGCAGTTTTTGCATACTGTTAGTATGGTAGAGGGTGTGGGTGAAGGGCAGTTTATATGTGCTTGGATAGTGTACTGTGTGCACAATGCCTGCAGTATGGGCGATGTTGTAAACATTTTGTGGTTACGTTGGCAGTGACACAATACCTTCTGAGTGGAATTCGGTAAGACAATAGTATGTGAATGAAAGGGCATAGGGGTGTCGGAAACAGTGTAATGTTCATACATTATGGTAACTGTTGCATGTAACGTTGTGCATGTGCATTGCAGTGTGGAGGCTGGTTAGGAGTGCTGATGCCAGTGGTGCGTATATGCATAGTGGTAGTTGGTGACATGCTGACATGCATGATTGCAAGGAGCACACCCACTGGAGCAATGCAGGTTTGACAGTTCATGAGGCACAGGGTGGAGATCTTTGGAGAATGGGTGTGGAGCACATTGTCGACGTGCTATAGCACTACAAGTGAGTTGCGAAGCGTGTATTGTGCATTCCATTGTTTGGTGATAGTTGCAATGTGCTACAGTATTTGGTGTGCAGCAGGAGATGGTGCAGTGAGAAGTTGTGCAGTGTGGCCACAGGGTGCAGTGTGTACGTAATGTGAGTATGGAAGTGGGTATGGTTGAAGTGCAGGTTATATGTGGTTGGTTACTGTGCTGTGTGCAGAATTATGGAAGTAGGCCCAATTATTGTGCAGATGTTGTGCATAAGTTGCCAGTGACACAATACTTTGTGAATGGCAGTGCGTAGGGGTGATGCAGCCTGTGTTATGTTTGTGGATTCTGCTAAGTGTGTCATGTTTTCGTGAATGGGCGTTTTATGGTGTGGGGGAGTTGGGTGGAAGTGCTGCTACGTATGTTACGTTTGTGCATAATGGTAGGTGCCCACATGGTTGCTTGCTTGGATGTATACTGTGCTGGTGGGTGTGGAAAGGGCTGCAATGTTGTGTGCATGGCCAAAGGTGTGCTGGCTGCGTCTGAGGATCTTTGTGGGTGTTGCAATTGTGAATTGTTTAGCAGAAGTTTCTGGTGGAGGGGCTTTGCAATGAAACAGAACGTGTACTGAGAGTGTTCAGCAGTAAATATGGAGTGCTGTATAGAAATGACAGTGTGCAATGCAGAGCCTTTGTATGTCATTGCTGCATGCTTGTTTGAAAATTTGACAGCACCCAATGGGGGAGTGCTGCAAAAAGTGCCTGTGCATAGGGAGGAAATATTGTCTCAGCTTTACTGGGCCGTTGCCCTCACTGTATATGGGAAACCGCACATGCACATCCTGCCATTATGAGCAAGGTGGAAAGGGAATTGGAATTGTGGGAAATAGGCAAGTAGGAGTTTAGGGCATGGTTCGCCAGAAGGGATGGTACCATTTCCTCCCAATACTATGTCGTGACAGTAGTCGAGATGGAGAGACGCACAGTGCTTATCGTCAGTGATACCTTTGTGCGCCATTTGCACAGGTGGTGTGTGCAAAGAGGCGTTTCTGGTAATTTCGGGTTGGAAGGAGTGGACGTTCTCTGGGCCTGTCAGGGTGACTGCAGTTTCTTTGGGATGGGTCGCCTTTGAAGATATGTGGCGTCCGTCACGAACGTTGACTTTGTCGTGCTGCACTATGGAAGTATACATTTGGGTTACATGTCGTGTGGATGATTAATCCGTCACCTGAAGAGGTTGCTGACCACAGTGATGCCTATTTTTCCTACTGGGAAGGTTATTCATGAATCAAGAGGAGTTTGGGTCCATGATGGTGTAATTTGTCTGCAGCCAGAGATCGGAAGGTGTGCTATAAACAGAATTCTCCACCCACTATGAGATCATGAGGTCACCAAATACGCAGTGGTTCCGTAGAAATGGAATTTATTTGAGTGCCATTAGCAATGCCATTTTCTTTCACACTGTGCAAGAAGCATTGACCAGAATGTGGTAAAAATGTGACGAGAGGCAAACAGAAACGCATATCAAGAGAAAATAAAAAAAAAGTTGCTGGCACGCACGTCACAAAAACAACAACAAAAAAACACTTTCATACATCTACGATGGAAGACTGAATCCCCTACCCAGTTTGATATTGTTTACCCCGCCCCTCCCCGCCCTCCACATTACCATGAAAAGGTAGTGCATTACGTGGTACTTTCAAGATTACACGTGCCACATCCAGGGTGGCTATGTGGATGTACACGGATGGAGAAATCGTGCATACTTTCAGAAATAGTGCATACTTTCATTGAACTTTGTAGTGGACATGCTTTGGAATGGCACAGTATTTGTACTGTAAATGTGTAACGATACATTTCAAGTGTTGCACAAGAGTGACAGTGTTGGATGATGGTGGTTTCGATGCGACTGGTGGATGCGTGTGTTCCTATTTACATGTAACCCAATGAAGTAGAGCTGCAGAGAACATATTGCAAAGGGAAGGACTGTTCCAGCTTTACAAGGGTAAGACCCTTGCGCTACTTTGGGAGGCGCACATGCTAAAATGTGCCCTTTACACCACCTTGCCCAATTGCCATGGCAGTGTGGGGATTAGCCAATAACGTAGTGTGGGTGTGGTTAAAAGGAAGGGGAGGTGTAACTGTTGTACATTATATTCTGCGTACTGAGGGTGGCTGACATTGTGAGCCGCATTGTGTTGACTGTAGGTGATCCCTTTGTCATAGATCTGCACAACGATGCCCTGCAAAGACACTTTGACAGCAATTTTTCATTGGAAGAAGTGGACACATTGTGGTACGCTGTGTATGAGTGCAATTTCGCAGATATGCATGCACTTTGCAAAGACCTCACCACTTTTCCAGTAGTAGATGTCATCATCATCCATTACGGCGGCATGCATATGGGTTACCTGCCTTGCTTAGATTTGTTCCGTAGACTGAGTAGATTGCTGAATGTCGTGAGGACGCCTTTTCTCACCGCCAAGGTGCTTTTCTCCTCCATAATACCATGAAGAGTATGGCCTACTGCTCATGGTTGTTGTTCGGAGCATGTATACTTTTTTGTCCGCTCGTGCAATGTTGTTCTGCAACAATTACCGCATTAGTTGTGGAAATGCAGAGTGTTTCCAAGAAAATGGCATTTTGTTGTCACACATTTGCAATGCAGTTTTGTTTGCTCATCTACAGCCTGCGGTGAATAGTTTATTGCACTGCTGTGAGCAGAAGAACTCACAAAAGCTAATGAACACCGGAAAAAATGTGTTTCCGTAGAAGCATCTAAACAAAAAAAAACAACCGGCTCTTTGAAGAGTCGCCCCTTACCAAGAACTACCCCTACCCTGGTTGCAAGTTATTCCTCATCCCCGCACGCAGCGCGAAAGCTACATCCGGGGATTTTTACGAGTGGCGGCCACGGAAATGGAACTGTAGGAAATGTCCAATAACATGATTAGGGTTTGCACCAATAGGAAGAGGGACTCCTGCTTCACTTGGGCCCGGCCCTACACATACTTGGGGACCCGCACATGCCACATTCGGCGCTTCTCACCATGGTGGCCCATGGAAATGGGACTGCAGCGATTGTCCTGTCAGGTGGTTTTCAGGGTGTGCGTCACAGGAAAGCGCACCAATACGAGGAAGGACTCCTCCTGCTGTACAGCAGCGTGGCCCGCGCGGTCCTTGGAAAATGGCACGTGCCACATTCTGAGCTTTTTAGCATGCTGGCCAATGGAAATGGGACTATGGCCTTTGACCAATGAGGTGCTCAGGGTGTACCTGCAGGAAAGAGCTCCAATAGGGAGAAGGAATCTGCCTGCCTCATCGGGGCGCAGTCCTTGGGCTCATTAGGGAAAGGCACATGGCACATTTTGCGCTTCTCACCATAGTGGCCAATGGAAATGAGACTATGAGCCTCATTACGAGTTTGGAGGTAGCCATGGTGCTATTAGCACCATGGCTGCCTCCAAACCGGGCTCCTTTACCGGGTTCCTTCAATGAGGAATAACCGGGTCATTCCAGCATTGCAGGACCCGGTTATTCCTCCTTGAAGGAACCATTCCCCATTCCCATTTGAGCCCCCATAGTGCAAAATGGGAATGGGGAGGGAGGTAACAACAGGCACATTATGAATGGCCCGTTATTACCTCCCTCTTCCCCTCGCGGGACCCGGAAAAGACGTCTGGTTTTACCAGATGTCTGATCCGGGTCCCGCAAAGGGAACCTCGTAATCGGCGCTCCTGGAATGAAGGGGGCCGGTCCCATACCGGCCCCCTTCATTCCGGGAGCGGCAGGGTTATAATGAGGCCCTATGGATTTTGGCCAATCAGGTGCTCTGGGTGTGCATCACATTAAAGGGCAGCATTTAGTTTCCCCATTACTTTGTGTACTGCGGCTGGCAAACATGGCAAGACGTACAGTTTTCATTGTGGATGATGGCTTTGTGAAAGATCTCTGCATGTATGCTCTCCAAGAAGACTTGTCTTGAAATTACGGTTTGGAGGGAGTGGACGCTTTGTGGTGTAGTGTTGAATCGTGCTGATTCGGCGGACTGCTTCTAGAATGTCGATGCGTGGCCCCTTTCGGCAACTGTACATTTTGTGATCGTGCACTTTGGAGCCTTCTTTTTGGGTTACATGCCTTGTTCCTGTGTGTTTAGTCAACTGATGATTATGATGAAAGCAGTGCAGCACATTTTTCCTACTGCCAAGGTGCTTTTCTCATGTATAACCCCGAGAATAGTGTGGAAGTATTCCAAGGATTCCTGTCACCAGATCGGAAGGGATCTCATCAACAGAAGCATGTGTGACTTTGTGAGTGCTGCTAGGATGTTCTCTTGTCAGAATGAGAACATTGGTTTGCGATACATACACCTTTTCAAGGCAAATGGCATTTCTTTGTCGCACAGTGGCAATGAAATGTTGTTTCACAATCTACACACTGCAGTGAAGACCCTGTTATAAGAATGTCAGCTGACATTCAAAACACACATTTACGTATGAAGACTGCAAAAAAGTGTTTCCACCGAAGCACCTTTACAAAAAATAGAATAAAAACAAAGGTTCTTTTAAGAGCCACCAGACCTAATGACGTCCGCTCCCCTGGTTGAAAGTTATTCCCCCACTCCCGATAAAGCAGAAAAAGTCTGCAAATATCGCTATAGTTGCAGGGTGGCACGTGTTACATATGCCCTTTTTGCAGATGACGGGCATAGAAATGGGCCTGTAGAGCCTACGGGATTGGGCAATAAAGTCTGTGGGTGTGGCGTGTACAGGCAGACTGTGGTACACAGTGTATTTGTCGACAGAAACACAGAGGGTACGGTTATGGCTGTGTGTTTCAGGAGATACCGACATACATTGAGTGAAAGTAAATGGAAAACACTGTGCAGTGGCTACTCATTTTGCAATCTATCATGTGCATGTGTAGTGCAATGGAGTAGCTACAAGGAAGTGCCAGATTTTGGTTTCTCTGTGTGACACTTTGGTGACACGCAATCATGCAGATATTATTGGTGTTCATTGCACAGGGAAAATGGCGCAGCTTTTTACACAACCTTAAGTGCCGTTTGCGATGAAGGAGGCCCAGTTCATGCATTTGTTTCAGATCTCTTGAAGATGTTTGTAGCGCATTATGCAGTCACTGATGTGGCAGCATCATTTCCTATTTGGTCCGTGAATGCAGACAGCACGGTACATTGCAAAGAAGAGTATTTGTGGCTTTGTTCGACATGTGGCAATAGCATCCTTCGCCCATGGTACTATGACGTTTCACAGCACGAATAGCTTTACCCAGCTATAATGTTTTTCTTACTATGCCAGCCATCGAGATTTTTGTATACCCCATCTAAATTGGCTTGGTGCCCTGCTTGAAAGTAGTGACTTTTTTTGTATTTAGTTGTGCGCTGTGGCTCTCTACAAAATGCTCTGGAACACCTGCAAAAACCTCTTTGTGCAGCGACCCCCTTTGTAACCGATTGAACTACAGTGTTTACCAGACTGCCACGCCTCCTGCCCTGCATGAGTGCATTGGCAATTCTCTTGTTGATCTGTGAAAGGTGCTTTCTTCATTTCCCTTTTTCCCTTTCACAGTTCATTTTTATTTATTATGGTGTTCTCACACATGCCACGGAAGAAACCGCAGGAAAGATCTGCTACAGAAGGGGCAGCACCTGTCTGGATACCATAGGGGACGTGCCGGGAGACGAATTATTGGGTGGTCCTCACCTACATAGGCGCCAGTCATTGCAATGCTTCCGTAAGGACCGTTACCCCGCCCTTCCATGTACCTTCCCTTTGTACAGTAGCGTGTTGCAATACATGCACAATACAATGCCCTTTGCCGGGTAAGGGTCTGTAGCACAACATATGGTTTGCACAGGTTGTTTTACAGCTCTGCTACCCTACTATCAAGGATATCAGACTGAGTAGGTAAGTTATCAGGTTTACTTGTGATGTCTTCCTCTCCACTTACACACAGAACGTCTCCAAGCTCCCCTTCCTCCTCACCTGATGTAGAAGAGTAGTCCAACTTCTTCCTGCGTGTGCGACGAACGTGGGCTTTGTTCTTCTTCAGTAGGTAGGGCCGGCCTCGGAAGGAAGCCACTGTGACTCCGAGTTGGAATCAACAGAGACTCCCCTCCGCGTCAGGCAGCACGAAGCAAGGGGAAAAGCCTTGCGGCACAAAAACCCCTCCGGAGCGGTGAATACACGCAGGTCCAGGAACAACGATGGGAAACACTAATAGCACAGCTGGTCAATGGAATCACAGGGAACGATCAAGGCAGGTGAGATACAGATTCGAATGAAGAGATTTGGGAAGAGAAACTGGCTAGACATAGAAACAGGAATGAGGCAGACTAGGATGAACGGCCAGAAAGTAAACGAGGAAGGCAAAACAGGCAGAAAGAGGAAAGGAGGAAACAAGGAACAGGGGCGGATCACCGCCAAGGGAAATACAACGGAGCATAGGCAACAAGGGAAAGACGAAAGTTGCAACGCGCCGGACTGCCGAGTGTAAGATGGTAATATACACTCGGCGGCGGCCATCTTTGGAAAAAACTAGACCGTCAACGACGTCTAGGGAGAATACATGGTGGCACAGTTTGATGGCAGCCATGTTTCCACCTGTTCCACAACCGCCAGGAACCCCTTATTGCCCCCAGCAGATGTGCAAAATGCTGTACATGAAAGTACCCTATGTAATTACTGGAATGGCGGTAGGCTGCCCACTGGTCCCGTGTGCTTTGTTTTCAGTTGTCGTCATATGCAGTAGAAACAATTTATGCTATGCCATTACTGTTAGGGGTAGCATTCACGGATATACATACATTGTGGAATACAAGAATGTTTACAAGGACGGGAAACACAGCTTCATTACGTGCAGCAGGAAACCATTTATTCTGTGCGATCCATTCAGCTACAGCACTTTTGTAACTGGCACTAAAGTTGTTTGCGCTCTGCATATTTTTCTGTTTCCTTACTTGCCTTTACATGCACTAGTATGTGAGTGAGGTAGGTGCAGCAGCTTTGTCATTTTGCAGACTAAGTACAAACTGTCCCACCTGCACTTACATGTTTTCTTCAAATGTACTACCGGCAGGCGACCTCTTGATACTTTCGGTCACACCGCTGAGTGAAGACACAATGGCCCTCATTACGACCCTGGCGGATTTTTTCCGCCATCGGCGGACTTTTCCGCCATGGCGCAAAGTCCCTTTACGCCATGGCGGATGGCGGACTTACCGCCCCATTCCGAGGTCGGCGGGGCGGTAAGTCCCCATTGACCCATTTACCCTTCCCCATTCCCATTTCGGCCCCATAGGGCTCAATGGGAGTGGGGAAGGAGTTAATTACGCCACCGTAAAGTACGGTGGCATAATTAACACCAAGGTCCCAGAGCGCCATGGATTTTTCCGCCCGCAAAAAGCGGGCGGAAAAATGACCATGGCGCTCCGGGAACTCGTAGTTGGCGGTAAGGGGTCCGCGCAGCTAACGCTGGCGCAGACCCCTTAGCGCCAGGGTCGTAATGAGGCCCAATGTATTTGTTTCACAGGTCATGGAAAGGCAAGCAGCAGGTAAATGAAAGTAATGCGACATTTAATACGGCCACGTGACAATGCAGGTTGCTGGTCCTGGTTTAACAGTGGCCGTTATACAGTTAGGAGTACTGTAGCCATACATTGGTAGGTTTGCAGAGCCACCCACAAAGTCGGCAGCAGTACCTTAAATGCAGTAGCTTTCTGCATGATTCCGTAGGGCTGGCGACAGGGGCGGTGTTACCAGCATACAGTGGATGACCTATGCATGGGTCTAGGTGTGGAACGGAAACAAGTGCGCTTCCACAACTACTTAAAAGTGCATTTGAAGATGCAGCCATGCGGCCACTAATGGAGTCCTACGGATACTTGCAGTGTGATTGCACATACGCCAACCAGGTGCAGTGTCCCTAAGAAACGTCCATATTGCTAATATGTACTCATTTCGGCCAGTACTGTGTGGCACAGATATATCATGCCCTGTTAACACAAAAAGAGAGCCTACTGCAACACTACACAATATTTACTATGTACATGTATAATTTGTACGATACACCAACACTATTCGGAAAGGTAAGGGTAGCGCAAATGGATACATACACCAGACAATGTGCACTTTCCACACGTTTATCATGAGGACAGCCAAGGAATTAGTAACAAACCGTTATTAACGGGACGTTATGGTTACGTTGCCATACTAAATACCTATCCTCTTTACAGAAAACTCTATGCTAAAGCAATCGTCTGCTTATAGTGCCCTACTAAAACCTATGAAATTCACTAACAAAAACATTGTTAAAGGGACGTTATGGTTAAGTTGCACTAGCAAAAACCTATGAAATTCTATGGAAACACGTTGTTACAGGGACGCTATGGTTACGGGTAAAATCGAAACCCCCCCCCCGAAATTCGACAGTCTCAATTGTTAAGATGGATTTTTGAACTCTGACCTGCTGGGCAGAGGTTCAGAAGGCCAGCCTAGTTTCTTGGAACAGGGTAACCTTCTGGACAAGCCAGACCAATCAAGGTAGCATTGGCGGCAGTCAAGACTAGGTCTCAAGAGGGGTGAGGGTGACTGAAAGACCTCAATGACCACACAGAGTAAAGGACACTTACAAATCACTCCCAGTCAGGTGTATATATATTAAAAAATACAAATACATTTATTCAAGGCCTTTGAGTGAGGACAATTTTGCTCAGTGCTAGTTCGCGTTTGAGGTCTCCGTACGCATGCAGCTTGACGCTGCTCACCTAATTTGTCATTCAGATCTGACAAAGTGATTTGTTCACATTAGAACGCCGTAGCCAAAACCTGTAGGACTGCCGCGGCCACAACCTCTAGGACCGCCTCAAATACGCGCATGCATTTTGCGGACAGCATTTAGCTGAATCCGACTATGGACATACCATTCAGGTCCATAACGCATTTGCTTTGAAATCGGACATAGCACTTAGGCTACATGCACCTGACACTCCCATCCTGAATTCGCTATTGGAGACACTTACGGCAGGCTCTTATCAACCCACACTGTTACCTCTAATTGGGGGGCTGAACAGAGACAGTTTTTTTCCTGATGAAGGTGATGTACAACTCCATCTCCACCGAAACGCCAACTGTGCCGCCTACGCTTGAGTAATTATTATGTACAGAATTTACCAGTTACAATAACAACGTTTGCCTTTTCACGCTAACACTATAGGATTGCTTTATGATTCAATGATAGCAGACGACGTACTTCCTCTATCAACCTCAACCTGGCATTTAACAGCCAAGAGGATACATGTTGATATTTGTATTGTTTTCTTCCCAAAATTTAAACTTGGATGCCACTTGGTCTTTGGGCATACAATGATGTCAAAAATACACATCATACATGAGCTAGCCAGGGCCACTTAGTAAGTTTAGTTGTGCTTTGGTACCGGTATGAGTTTTCATGCTGTCACAGACAGATTTACGTGTCTAATTTGCTTCACAGCACAATAACTGTGTTTTTCTAACAAATGTTTCTCTGTTACTGCTTCCTTATACAAGAGTGTTTACATATCTATTAACTCTCTTACCAAACAACTTGTGAATATTGTTTGTCTATTGTTACACCAAAAGGTTTGTCTATTTACTGCATGATATTTTTTATACAAAATAAAAAAGAATATAACTTTCATTTTTTCTCCTCACAATATTTATGTCCCACCAAAATTGTGTTGCTTTGATCTCCTATATACTTTCAGTATATACAGGTACCATGTATTCATGAATTATGTGATTAAATCATTTGCTGATGCAATATTAAGTCAAAGAAACTTTATTCGCAAACCAAATACTCTTCACACGGAACATTGTTGTGTTGTTCTTGTTATATTGCTCCTTTCAGTTCCCGTTGTCTATGGAGCTCCTCTTAGTTCCCACTTTGAGGTTCAACACACAGTAATAATCACAGTAACACTTTTAAACCAACACAATCCTACTAAAATACATATTTACAAGACCAAAGGGGCCTAAAGGGTTAATGCACAAAATGTGTTCACAACCTAGAAAAGGGAAGGAAGCAGATAGTGCAAATAGTCTTTAGGCAGTTCTGCAACAAACACAATCCTAACTGAAAGGCAGTCCAGTCCCTAAGAAGAGGGGAGCCTATTGCTCAAATGTACTTGCAATGCTGGCACATGCGGTAATGCAGACAGGCAAAACGGGGTCTCTCGAAGGGTCTGTTGCAGCTTAGGAACGTGGGTAAGGTGATGCAGAATAAGTTCCCACTATTCGTGCAGGGTCTCCCCAACGGGGCAGAGCATGTTCCAAGGGTTCGGAATAGTTTGCTAGTTCGCACTAGCAGTGGAAAGGAGAGGGGCCTTCAGGGGCCACTCATACGTAAAAATGGATGGATGCGCTAGAGGCCACCGGTTAGGGTAGCAATTACTCACTAACCCCCGGTGAACTCCGGACCAAACTTCGGCAGTCAAGTCCACTTCGGTTGCAGTTTCAAATGCGGCAATCTTGCGGCTCTGCGGCTTTCAGCAACGAAGTTACAGCGTTGATTCCCAAATGGGACAGTGGTGATTTCTCAGCTCCTGGTGGATGGATCAGGCCAGTTCCGCTGTAGCAGGCTTCAGGGCACAGAGGAGCACAGCTGCAATGAGTTAGCAAAGTTTGTCACCACAGCTGGGCGACCCAGTAACTGCGTGTACTCTGGTTTGGGCGCTCTCTCTTTACTTCAGACCTGGGAACGCCAAGTGTACGTAATTCGCTGTGAGAGTGCCGTGAACGCAGAGCTTGCGATGTACTATGCTCTGAGGGCCTCCTCGAAACAGCGTTGGTTACAGAACAAAGGTCCTGCGCAAGCTAGTGATCCCACTGGATGGCACAGGGACACTTCTGGGAAGGCTTTCTTGCAGGGTTTGATGAAGGTGCTGAGAATAGTTGGTCCCACTATTCCAATGGGTCAAAGCCTCTTTGCAGACCTTGTAGGATGACCAGATACAGAGGGGTCCAGCGGGACGACAGCGGGCTCAGGGAGCCAAACCTTGCAGTGGGTCACCAGTGGTTCCTCAACTCGGCTTCTTAGTTTCAGGATACTTGGATCCTATCCTTCGTTCAGCGAGAACTCAAGAGATCGACATGGTATGGGTGTTTGGAGCCTTCTGTTATCGAAAATCTCCTTTTGTGCCAAAACAAAGAGGACCCAGTGAGAGATCTGCACACATACAGGCATACCATACGTGGACCAATCATGGACCACAGTGGTCCCAGTCATTCATAGCACACCAGACTCTCTGGCACCCAGGATGTGTATTGGAACTAGACAGTCCCGCCCACATCCTGGAAGCACACATACAAGGCATGTAGAAACCCGCGAAAGCTTGGTGTTTCATGGGAGAATGCATGCTCAAATAAGGAGTGACCCGGGTCGGCTCGACCTGGGGAAGGTGAAGGGGCAAGATGGCCAAAGGACAGGACAAAGAACCTCGTGGCATGGCCATTTTGGAGTCAGGCCACCTATTCGTGCCAAACACAGTAACCGTGGTTTACCTGGCAGGAAAGGGTTAAAAATACATTAAAAGATAAGCTGCCACGAGCCCTGTCCAAGGCACAGCTGCACTTCTCCTAAAAAAATCCTTCGAGAGTATCTAAGGCCTTTAGAAATGACAGGAAGACCCAAGTGCACTATACTGAAAGGTACATTGTGCACTTGCAACATGTTGCAGAAAAGTTGCAACATTGATAAGGACTAAGGGATACTGACGGTCTTTAAGGGCATGTCAGTTTCCCCATAACAAAGTGAGCAAAAAAGCCCAGGGGAGTGCAGCAGAAGGCTGTGCTCCCCTGGCAAAGTCAGACTATGGTGTTTAACATCAGCAAAAAGTTGGGGGGTACACAACTGGAGGGAAAATACACATGAAATGGAAATCTTTCCTAACACTTGCCCCTCACAGGCCAAGGACAGGGGGAATTAATCCACCCTGGATGAGTCTCATGTTCAGGTCGGTTAAACATTCTGGACAACCCATCAGCATTGCTATGTTGGACACCTGGCCTATGCTCAATAGTGAAGTAGAAGCCTTGAAGACTTATGGGCCACTTGAGCAACTTTGGATTCTCTCCCTTCATGTTCATTAGCCACTTTAAGGGCTTATGGTCAGTTTGCACAGTGACGTGGGTCCCATAGAGGTAGGGTCTCAGCTTGCTCAGAGCCCACACAACAGAGAAACATTCTTTCTCTACTGTGGACCATCTGAGCTCTCTGTCTTTAAGCTGGCGACTAATGAATCCAATAGGGTTTTCCTTACCCTTCTCATCTAATTGTGATAATACAGCTACTAACCCAGTGTCAGAGGCATCTGTCTGCACAATAAAATGTCTTTGGTAATCAGGGGCCCTGAGAACAGGGGCATGGCACAAGGAGTCTTTTAAGCCATTGAAGGCCTTCCTATACTCTTCAGACCAAGTTACCTTCATGCTTTCTTAGGAGTTGTGAGAGCGGTCAGAGGGGCAGCTATGGTGCCATAGTCTGCCATGAAATTTCTGTAGTACCCAGTTAGTCCTAAAAAGGCTCTCACTTGGGTTTGAGTAGTGGGGCTAGGCCAGTCTTGTGCTACTTGTATTTTACTGGGCAGAGGCTGTATCCTCCCTCCACCTACTTCATGTCCAAGGTAGATGACTGAACCTTGGCCAATCTGGAACTTACTGGCCTTTATGGTCAAGCGGGCTGTGTGAAGAGCCTGTAACACAATCCTAAGGTGTTCACATGATCCTCCCAGGTGGCACTGAAAACTGCTATATCATCCAGATATGCTAGACAGAATTCATCCAATCCATTAAGGACATGGTTCACAAGCCTCTGGAAAGTGGCAGGGGCATTCATTAACCCAAAATGCATTACCCCGAACTGGCAAAGACCCTCTGGTGTTGAGAAAGCGGTCTTCTACATGGCATGTTCTGCAAGGGCTATTTGCCAATATCCTGCAGTGAGGTCAAATGTGCTGAGGTATTTGGAGGCACCCAAAGTATCCACCAGCTCATCTGTTCTAGGCAAGGGGTGTGCATCTGTCATGGTAACAGCATTCAGAGCCCTGTAATCCACACATAACCTCAACTCAGAGATGCTTGCCTGTGGAACCAAAACCATAGGGCTGAACCAAGGACTACTAGAGGGTTCAATCACCCCCAAGCTCTAGCATTTTGTTGACCTCTGTCTTAATGTAATACCTTACTTTGTCTGACATCCTGTATTCCCTACTTTTAGTAGGTACACTATCTCCTGTGTCAATGTCATGTTTTCACCAAGGTGTCAAACCAGGAGATAGTGAGAACAAGGGGGAAAATTGCCTCAGCAAACTTTTCACCTCAGCTTGTTGATCAGAAGTCAGGTGAGGGGCCACTTTGACACCATCAATGGAGCTATATTAAGGACTGCCCTGGAACAGGTCAGGGAGAGGTTCTGACTCCTCCTCCTCAATATCTGAAGCCAGCAGCAGTACAGCGATTTCAACTCTTGGGATGAAAGCCTTCAGCCTATTCACATGGAGCACTTTTGGAGCCTGAGGAGGACTTCCAAGGTCCACTAAATAGTTGACCTTGCCCAGTGACTCCAACACTGTGTAAGGGCCTGATCATTTGTCCTGTAAAGCTCTAGGCCTTATAGGAGTCATGCCCATCCTTATTCTGATCCCTAGCACATAGTCTACTATGCTGGTAGTAATGGGGGGGGTGGGCATCTCCCATCCCTCCTTGAATATTGCTAAGGGTCCCCTCACAGGGTGACCAAACAGAAGTTTGAAGGGGCTGAAGCCAACACCCTCCTGAGGTACCTCTCTGTAGGCAAACAGTAAGCATGGCAATATAAGATCGCATTTTCTTCTTTGGGGCTCTCCAGAGCCCCGTTCATGCTTTTTAAGGTTCTATTAAACCTTTCTACAAGACCATTGGTTTGTGGGTGGTATGCGGATGAAAACGTATAGGTGACACCACATTCCTTCCACATGGCCTGCATATACTTTGACATAAAATTGCTGCCCCTATCAGACACAACTTCTTTAGGGAAGCCAACCCTAGTAATTCTCCAGCATGAGGGTCTGGCATGGATTCACATGCTCATGAATATTCCCCGTCATCAGGCTGGGAATCCTCGGTAAAGAAGTTTCAGTTTCGTTTCTGAACTGTCTTTCTCCTAACATCCAATCACTGGTCTCTGGGACATAGTGCCCCAGCCAATGACTGCCCCCTACCTAAGCCCCTCCTCTGGCAGCCATCTTCAGATTTTTGCCGCACGTTCAAGTTTTGGGAGTCCTTATGCTAAAGCTCTCGAGTTTCTACTGTGTATTGCGTTTTTTCAGAGAATTTTCTCTACCTTTTTCGGTCAATTGAGCCTCAAGCTCCACCGATTCATCATCCGTTTAACAGGGACCCATTTTCGGAAGCTTCTATGCCCATCAAGGGCAAATTTTCGTTGAACTTCACTTCTTGGAGGATTCCAGAAGATCATCAAGGCCAACCCCACGTGGTCATGGCCGAAGTCAAAGGAGACTCGACGCCTCTGTTTAGGATCCGCCCAGGATGTGGACTACAGAATGTCTTCAAGGAGGATGGGTACTCCCGGTGCCTTTACTGCCTACACTCAGACAAATCGCACATGGAGGAGGCCTGTGCATTCTGCAAGGAGATGTCCTCCTGCACCACGAAAGACCGTCGCCAGTGGCTCGCTAACTGGCTGGAGTCAAGGAGCCTGGCAGCAGGTGAGCCCCAGCAACGTACTTCTCCCAAGAAAAAGTCTGAGCGGTCTTCTAAGACCTTTGAGGTTGCTCCGGCGACAGCGGCCCAACATAAGGCAAAGCACCGAGAGTCCGCGGGCACCAGGAGCGCCGTTGGTATGGGCTCCTCGCCAGCCAGGCCGGACGCAGCATCACCGATGCGTCAACCACGAGCCAACGCTCCGGCTCGACGAAAAGGAAACCCAAGAACCCGGGTAAGCTTCGGGAGAAGGCCCAGTCGACTCAGATGGAAAAATCCAAGGGGAAGCGGGGCATTGACCCTCCACCTACGGTGAAGGCCTCAGACGCACCTAAGGTTGTGAAGGCCCAGATTCACCAGGCTAAGGCTTTGATTGAGGGAGTGGTAGCATCCCTGGCAAAGACCACAGATTCAGCCCCAGTGGAGATGACCACCAAGCCAAGAGATTCCCTGCCCACCCGGAGGGAATCGTCTTTTCTGCCCATCGAAAAGACCCCTGTGAAGCCCCTGGCCGAGAAGAGGGGGGGCAAGGTAGTCCTACCGGATTCAGATACCTCATCCGAGGACGAGCTTACGGGCCTTAAGGCAGTCCTTGACAAGAAATTTGCTGAGGTTAGGCCCTACGGGAAGGACGCTGAGGAGGCTGACGTGGAAAGCGATGAGGGAACTGATGAGAGGCGGCAGGATGGGGAGGAACCAGAGGACACCAAGCCACTGCCAACACTCCTGTCACAACCACTGCTACCACCGACAGACAGGTCGGAGGACATCTTGCTAGCCCTGCACACCCTGTGCTCAGAAATAAGGACAAGGATGCCCTTGTCCGTGGCGGGCGATCCAGCGGCGCCTGGACCGTCAGCGGAGCCTCCATCCAAGCAGAGTCCATCCACCCCACCCTGCCATCCTTCACCTCCATCCCCTCCATCTAGGGATGAGACAGAGAGAGAGATGGCGACGACGGGGAAGGACGACGGCAGCAACGATGGAACAGATCTCCCGTCGCCGCCACCCCGGGCTTCCCCCGCCTGACAAAATTGGCTTGTTCCACGCCATGGTCGCTAGGGCCTCTGAGCTTTTTCAGCTGCGCCCTGAAGAGCAGAAGAAGGAGAGGTTCCTTTATCAACGAAGAGGAAGACGGTGCTCTCGGTCCTGCTGTTGAACGACTTCTGGGATAAAGGGCTGTCCCTCCTGAAGAACCCATCCTCGGGCCCCGGCGAAGAGAGACCGGTACGAGAAGAAATACTGGGTTCCAGACTCTGCACCGATGTGCCTCAGAGTGCAGCCATCCCCGGACTCAGTGGTCTCCGCGGCAGCCAGGAAGAAAGCTGCAGGGTCAACGGCATCGACTCCCACTTCCCTGCCGGACGGTGAGGGAAAGAAGCTGGATGCCATGGGATGTCGGGTTATCTCGTCGGCGGCGACGATCATTAAGGCAGCTAACGCTATCGCTATCGTGGCCCGCTACGATAGGGAGCTGTGGTTTAAAATCACCCCCCTCTTGGACTTCCTCCCGGACGACAAGAGGTCGGAAGCCCTTGAAATCTTGCAAGAAGGCAAGGTGGTTTTGGAGCATGCCATCACGGTGGCCACAGACATCGCAGACACCGGTTTCCGCCAGATGGGCAACGGCGTTTGCCTTCGCCGGTGTGGTTGGCTCAGGGCCACCGACTTCCGTCAGGATGTACAGGCAAGGGTACTGGACATGCCCTTCGACGGGGACAACTTGTTCGGCAAAGCGGTGGACGAGTCGGTACAAGCCATCAAGGCAGACACCGAGACGGCCGTGCCTTGGGCACACTCCAGCAATGATGGCCATCCTTTCGGTCCTCCGGAAGCAAGTCACAGGGTGCCTCCAAAGGATCCGGGGGTAGCTCTTCCTTGTACCGTAAAGCGGCACGTTCTTTGTCCCAGGAGGCCAACAGAGGCCACAGCAAGGCTGAAGGACATCTCCGTCGTCGCCAAGGGGCCCAAGGTGGTAAGGCCTCGGCAAAGCAGGACTGAACCGGCCGTGACGGCGGGCACCCACCCGAGCACCCTGGTGGGAGGCCGGCTGGTGAACTTCATCGGCGTGTGGAAGTCCATCTCCACCGACCGTTGAGTGCTCGATGCCCTGGCCCACAGACACACTCTGGAGTTCCAAGGTAAGTGTCCCCATTTCCCACCTGTGGCCAGGAAAGAAAACCACATTCCACAGCAGCTTTTAGAGGTACAAGCAATGCTGAAGAAGGGCGCAATAGAACTCGTCCCAAAGAGGCTACTCGCAGTACTTCCTCATCCGAAAGAAGACCGGCGGCTGGCGGCCCATCCTAGACCTCCGCTGCCTCAACAAATACATTAAATCCCAGAAGTTCCGGATGGCCACCCTTCAGCACGTGCTGGGACAACTGGAGGAAGGTGACTTCCTGTTGTCGCTGGACTTGGACGATGCCTATTTCCACATCCCCATTCACAAGGGGCATTGAAAGTTTCTGCGCTTCGTGGTCCAAGGCGCCCGTTGGATGCAAGTGGTGGGAAGCTTCGAGGACAGATCGCCCTCAACGAGACATTCCGTCGAGCGATTCGGTGGTGGGGTGTACATGCACATCTCGCAGCGGGCACAGACTTTCAAACCCCAGCGTATCAGGAGACGGTGACAACGGATGCCTCCCTGGAGGGATGAGGCGCACATACCGGAAATCTCCACGCAAGAGGCCTGTGACTCCCAGAGGAGAAGTCATTGCACATCAATGTCCTGGAGCTCTGGGCCGTGTTTTGGGCCCTCAAGTCATTCCTTCTGTCCCTCAAGGGCAAGGTGGTGCAGGTCTTCACCGACAACACCACCACGATGTTCTACATTCGGAAGCAGGGGGGCACCAGATCCCCAGCTCTCTCCAAGGAAGCGCAGGACCTATGGCACAGGGCCATCACCCAGAGGATGTTCCTGGTACCTTTTCATCTGGCAGGAGTGAAGAACACTGTCGCCGACTCACTCAGCAGGGAGCTGCACTCTTGCCACGAGTGGGAGCTTCGGCAGGATCAGGTGGAGCTACTGTTTCGATGATGGGGCAGTACCCAGATCGATCTGTTTGCGACAGCGATGAACACCAAGTGCTGGATGTTAGAGAGCAGGCTTCCCCAGCCGGGGACCATGGGGGGATGCGTTCTCATTCCCCTGGATGGCCTGTTTCTCTATGCGTTCCCACCGTTGCTGTTGCTCCTACAACTCATCAGTCAACTCAGACGGTCCCTGTACAGGATGATCCTCGTCGCACCGGCATGGCCGAGGCAAAGATGGTACCCGGACCTTCTGGACATGTCAGTGTCCCATCCAATCAAGCTTCTGGCGGACGCAGATCTTCTCGCCAGGGAAGGAGGCATGATTCTGCATCACGACCCAGGGTCGCTGAACCTGCAGGCCTGGCTCCTGCAGCGCTAGAGTTTGGAAGATACAAGATGCCGGCGGACTGCAAGGAGGTGCTTGCCAAGGCAAGGGCTTCTTCGACTCTGAAGTGCTACGGACATAAATGGTAGAGGTTCACCGTCTGGTGCCGTGCACAGAAGATAAACCTTCTACGGATTACGGCCCCTCAAGTGCTGCCTTACTTGCTGTCGCTGGCCAAGGCGGGGCTGGCGCACGCCTCTATCAAGATCCATCTGGCGGCTATCTCCCGCTACACCAGGACTCCGGGACGATCGTCGCTGTGGCCACATCGCCTGGTTAAAGAGTTGATGAAAGGATTTTTCTGCTCGTTCCCGCCAGTGAAGGCTCTGGCCCCTGCGTGGGAGCTCAATGTGGTGTTGACTAGGCTCATGAGTCCTCCATTCGAGCCTCTGCATTCCGCACCTCTGAAATTCCTATCGTGGAAGACAGCGTTTCTGGTGGCCATCAGCTCCGCACGACGAGTGGGAGAGATCCAGGCCCTATCCTGTAAGCCTCCGCACTTGACAGTCCACGCAACGAGGGTCCTGCTGAGGATGCACCCCTCCTTCATGCCTAAGGTGCCATCGGTCTTCCATCTCAATGAGCCCTTGGTGTTACCTGTTTTTTTCCCGTGGCCTTCGCCGCCGGCTGAGAGGACTTTGCACTCGCTGGATGTGGCTAGAGTGCAGAAGTTCTACGTGGACCACACAAAGAGTTTTCGGAAAACATCACAGCTGTTTGTGAACTTTGGCCCTGTAAACCAAGGGAATGCTCTCTCCAAGGCTTCCATTTCCAGGTGGCTCTCCGGCTGCATCATGCACTGTCACTAGTTGGCAAACCGACCATTGTCTGGCCGTCCGAGAGCCCAATCGACTATAGCGATCGCTGCAACTACGGCATTCCTGTCTGGTGTGCCCCTGCTGGACATCTGCAGAGTCGGCCAAGCAGTGCTGCACAGCCTGTTTGCTTGAAGGTGAGCCTGGTGAGGAGGTAAGAGATGCTTAATGTTGAGTTGTTGAAATGCTTAATGTTGAGCCTTGCCACCTCCTGTGGTTGTGCATGCGTGTACTGCTATGTATTCTTTTATTCATGAGAATGTGAATCCATGCCAGACCCCATGCTGGAGAAGGAACAAGTTACTTACCTGTAACTGTTGTTCTCCAGCATGGGTCTGGCATGGATTCACATGCGAACCCTCCCGCCTACCCCTCTGAGGTTCTTTCCTTGCTCCTACTGCCACTTTACATGCTACCAAATCTGAAGATGGTTGCCAGAGGAGGGGCCTAGGTAGAGGACAGTCATTGGCTGAGGGCAGCATGACCCACGACCATTGATTGGTTTTTAGGAGAAAGACAGTTCAGAAACGAAACTGAAACTGATTTTTTCTTTACCGAGGTTTCCCAGCCTGACGACGGGGAATATTCATGAGCATGTGAATCCATGCCAGACCCATGCTGGAGAACAACAGTTACAGGTAAGTAACTTGTTCCATATGCCAAGTAAATATTCTGCAACTGACTTGGCAGTCACAGTCTTCAGTGGGATGGCCTCAGGATATCTGTTGGCATGGTCGAGCAGCGCCAGGATAGACCTATTCCCTGAGGATGATTGGGGGGTCAAGGGGACTAACAATGTCAATCCCTACCCCCTCAAATGGTACCCCCCACAACTGGGAATGGTACCAATAGAGCTTGGATTGTTGTGCCACTTTTTTCAGATAACTGGAAGGTGGCACAACTCCTGCAGTGACTTTCTACATGCACCCGCATCTTGGGCCAGTAGAAATGCATGGATAACCTTTGCTTGATTCTCTTGATGCCAAGGTGATCAGCAAGGGGCACTGTGTGCGCCAACTGCAAGAGGAAGGGTCTTACAGCAAGGGGAACCACCAACCTCCTAGGGTCTCCTTCTGTAGACTCTGTAGTCTCACTTTAGAGGAGCCCACCTTCCCAATAAATCCTATGCCTCCCAGGAGGTTCACCTCCAAGCTGGGAGCACGCCTGTCTCAGGCCTTCCAGAGTTGGGCACTCAAGTTGGCCCCCTACTAAATTCAATCCTGTCAGGACCACCTTATACTAATAAACCTTGTAGTTCAGGACGGTCATTGGGATAAAAAAACTTCAGGTAAGATCTCTTCCTCGTCAGGTTCAGGTGTTTGACCAACTATCTCCTCCTCAGTGGTAGGTGAGTTAGAGGAAATATTTTCTTTCCCTCTTCTGTCTTTCTTGACTCCTTTAGCCTTGGGTTTCCGCTTTGGCTTGGGCTTTGCAATGGTCTTGGCCAGGGCAACCCTTGGTTGTGACCTTGTGCAGGGTATCTCTGCTGTGTCTCCCACGAGCCCTAAAGCTCTGAGATCATTCCCCAGCAAGACCTTTCCTGGGACATCTCTCTGAATGCTCACTGGAATTCTGACCACTGTACCATTTATAGTAAGATTTACAGGCATACCTGGGAACTTGAGAGGTGGGCCATCAGCTAACTTAGTGGGTAACAGGGGAGCTCTGGCAACTTCCTCTGGGTCTACCAAGGTAGAATCCACTACGGTTCTGCTGCACCCACTATCCCTAAGGACAGGAGCATCTACTCCATTAATCAACACACTGTCCTTAAAGTAGTGCTTGGTATTATCAGAAATCCTAGCATAAGCCTCTGCCTCTGAGACTTTAGGCTCCCAGGAACCCAGGGAAACTAAAACGACCTCAGAATCTATCCCACTTGGGAAGGAGTCTGAGGAGCTGGATGCCCATGTGATCTCTTCTTCCTCAAAGGACGAGAAGGCCAGCTTAACAGAGTGGACCCCCAAGGTTATGGCTTTACATCTGGAGTCCCCCTTCACATGGTCACTTGCTGTAACGCTCACCTGGTATCCACGGGGACGTCACTCAGCCTGTTCTGACCTCTTATGACCTTGAACCCTTCCCTGGAGTCTACTCGACTGGAGACTGGGCCTGAAACACAGGATTGGTACAGCTTAACTCCCTATTGTCTCTGTGTGCTTGAACCCCTTCTTCGCCGGGGTCCAACCCTTCCCTTGATCCACAGCTCACCTTGTTTTCTTGGAAAGTGTGCTCTCCGTCCTGCTTTCAGCGCAGGAGTGCGATGATTGATGCAGGCTCGTTGCTGCCTAGTTCACTGGCAAGAGTCCGACAGGTAAGTATAATGAGTCTTTTGAACAGTTCTCTAACTTCGTTCCTTTCCTTCCTTAGATGATGGCCAGCGTCCGGGGATGGCGACGTGGTGCTGAGATGAGTAGCGCTGAAGGTGAGTGAGAGCGCGATGCACGATGCGACCCTTTCGTATTTTATTGAACTGAGTTCTTTTTCTGTGTCTTTTAGGTGCCGCGACGTTTTCAGCGTGGATGCCGGTTATGAAGAAGAAATGCAGTGAGTAAGCGCGGTATGCGGCGCCTCTAGATGTTTCCACGCTAACTTGGAGTGTCTTTTCCCTCTTGCAGATGGATGAGAAGTTCCGGAGACAGAGTTACCCCAGAAAGGCTGGGATTCAGGTAAGCGTTTGAAGCTTGTACAGTCTTTAAAAATAAGCAAAGATTTGCTGAATGCTTACTAATGCCTTTTTTCTGTTCTTTTCCCTTTTCCTTAGGAAGCGGCGTGCCGGGATGGGAATGACACCGCCGAAGATGCCCGCAGAACAGAAGGAGCGATGAATGATGGGTAGAAGCGCCGCAAGGTAAGGCTGTTCCTAACGGTGTTCTTGTTCTTGCAGGAGCTGAGCGCAGAAGAAAGATGCAGGCCTACTGGAGGCCGATCCGAACACGGTGAGTGTCACGCTGCAGGTGCAGAAAACACAAAGCAAGTTTCTCAGCCTGGGCGTGGCTTAAATAGTCTCTGGGTATCCCAGGTGTCTCTGGGCTGAACCACACCCAAAAGACTAGACTGCACATGCAGTTCTGGGAACCGAAATATGTGGGGGCATCCATCTTGTCCCCATCAAGGCACTACAAGTCCAATCCCCAATGTTATCCTATGGGAGTGAGTGAGTCTGGTGCCACAGCGCCAAGTCTGACTCCAAGGGGGTCTTTGGAGGGATGGAGAGGCCCTTGAGGGCCACGTAGGTGATCGTGGCCTGGCTCCAGCCTGACATCTTGGAGGGCTGGGGACATGAGGGGCAGGAATCATGACAGCAGCCTATGGAAAATACAGGCAGAACAAGGTTGGAAGAAGAGCAAAGAGCATGTGAGAAGAGAGTGAAGAGAAGAGAAGACGAGGAAAGTAGAAGGGCAAAAGAACATAGAAATGAACGGATGAGCGAAGTAGATAAGGCTAGAGAAGAAGCAAAGAAGCGAAAAGAAACAGACGAGGAAGCAGAACGCAAGCGCAGACAGAGGGCACGAGATCTAGAATATTTGCAACGGGAAGTTAAAAACCCAATCCTATTGTAGAGTTGGAAGACATAGAAGAATTCTTTCCTGCACACGATTCGGTGCAAAGTATAAGTGGGAAAAATATTGAAGATGACTTCGACACCAGAAGCATCGGGAAACGATTGACAAAATCTATGGTGAGATGGAGTTAGAACAGATTCCCATGGGGAAAGGGAAGAAGAGCGCTTGGAGAGCACTCAGCTGTATGACACTGAAGATGTCACTCAAAGTAGTGGGAACAGGGGGCTGTCCCTAGACAGACTAGAGATAAGGCAGAATGAAGAGGATGCAAGGAGTTGTGTAAATTGGGAGCACTCAGAATCTGACTCTGGTGGGGAAACGGAGGATGAGACATATGAAGAAGTGAGACGGCGCGAAAAGCGGCTCCCAAGGGACCAGGGGGTACGATGGTCAGAGGCGAGTGGGTCCGTAACGAGGACACCATAGTCTGCTGTACAGTCCAGCTGACATGAAGGAACAACCCACGGTCAGAGGAGGCGTCAAGACCCGCCTATACAGACAGATTAACGGCATTGCCAGGTAGACGGCAAGGCAGGAATGCTACCCCGGCGATAGACCGGAGAGCTATGGGGAAAGAGAAGGAAGACTGCGCATTCTAATTTCCGCTGCTAGAGAAAGGGGGAGTAAGACCACAATATATTCCATGGCCACACATGGATCGAGAGAACCTGAAAAATAAGCTTCCAATGCTGACATCGGGAGCCGGGAATTGGATACATGAGTTAGAGAAAATGACAGGGGGTGTCACCCTAGCCATAGGGGACATTAAGGGCCTCCTAATTGCTATACTTGGTGAAAGAGCAGACGATGTGTGGAAAAGGGCAGGCTACCCTAGGGTAACCATAACCAACACCTCCCATGACGGAGCGCCATTTAATAATTGTAGAGCAGCAGTGTGGAAAGCGCTATGAACGCTATATCCAGACACGTCTGATATGGGAGCTATAATGACCTGGAAAATGAAAGAATCAGAGGATCAGTTGATTTATATCCAGGATTTTCAAGACGCGTGGGTGCTCGAAACGCATGAGTCTTGGACGAAATCTATCCCTGTATTCTACCATACATTATGCCAAGGGTTACCAGAACCGGTGCAAAAACAGCTCAAGAAATTGGTAGGAATAGAAGCTAAACCATGGGCAGAAATACAATTGACAATTGCACACTATTGTAGATGGTTGCAAGAAAAGAACCGGAAAAAGGAGGTAGCTCGTAAGGGCGAGGAGGCGAAGCTGGTGCAAAGGAAACTCTCAAAGTATGCTCTCGAGGGATCCATGTTGACAAGCCCGGCTGAGCCAAGTGCACAGCAAGCGATTAAGACATCGCAAAATAATCAGGGTAACACAGGTTTTTACCAGAGGGAAAGGGGTTTTGGAGGAAGAGAATGGAAGAGTAATCAGGGAAGGTTTCGAGGTAACCAAGGAGGTTTTCAGAATGTTCAAGGTGGCTTTCAGAACGCACTGATGGGCAGTCCAGCTATGCCAGATGGACAGGTGGCCCGACCACCGCCAGAGTGTTGGCTGTGTGGAATGACTGGACACGTGGCGCGCGTGTGCAGAAGCCAAGGCATGTGGCAAAATAGCCAAGGGATGGGGGCAGGCATGGTGAATCAGCCTGCCGTCCCGCAACAGGTCGGTGCACAAAATTCCACAGTGCAGCAGCAGGCGTCAGGCTTGCAGCAAGGTGCGCAACAAGTGGTTCAACCACCGAACATGGGGAACTTGCCACAGGGACAATCCCAGCAGGCACCACCACAAATGGCTCAGGACACTAATTCCGGAGGGGGAATTACCCCTGGAAATGGGGGAAACCCACAAGTATACAGTGGACCGAACCTGTATATGAAATAGGACAGCTTGCGGAAAGCTCTGATGTGCTCTATCCTATCAGTGACACCAGACCCTGATAGGGAACCAAGGGTAAATGTCACCATAGGGAGTAAAGAATATTCCTTCTTAGTTGACACGGGTGCAATGCGCTCGTGCATACGAGAAGGCAAGTTTTCCTTGTCCGGCGAGGCTATAGATACTCAAAGCTTCACTGGAGCTCATAGTAGAGTTCCCTTTACTGACGCGCTCCCAGTCTCAGTGGGAGAGCATGAAATGAATGTACCCCTACTATACTCACATCAGACCCCAGTAAATATTCTGGGTCGGGACCTGATGACTAAATTAAACATGACCATCTTGTTTACCGAGAATGGTATAGTGTGCTCCACTCCAGGAATGCATTATTCAAACGTGTGCGAAATGGTCAGAGCATACTCAGGACGTATAGCCATGAGAGCCGTACCGTTAGAACCAGAAGTCTTTGCATATGGCGTGCGGGTGCTTATGGTGGGACTGCCAGGCCTCGCAAACAAAACAATGAGAACCCATGATGAGTTTCTGTTCAGACCAATAATACCCATGCACGAAGAGGAGGAACAAGTATTTCCATTAATGATACAATCTGCCGCAGTGTGAGGGAAAGTGGTATTGGTCGAAGGATATGATGATGAAGGCAGACAATGGTGTGCGATTATCGCCATCGAAGAAGGGTATCGAGTGACTGACGTCACCGATGACGATCTGTTCGAAGAGCACCCTGACCTAGAAGAGACAAGAGTGGAAGTAAGTCTCATATTTTGGGTCAAAATGATCAAACGGCAGGTGCCACAGAGAACGATGTTAGCGCTGGTACGTCCAGAATACTTTGATGACGACATGGCCCAAGTGCCTGACGCAGTGTGGACTACAGGGCCCTAAGATGTAGGTCTCCTGAAGGGGGCAGGTGAAGTGAAAATTAAACTGAAACCAGGAGCAATTTTACCACGAGCGCGACAATATCCCATGTCTAGAGAGGCAGACGAAGGGACAATCTCCGCCATGATAGAGCAGGGCATCATAGTGACGTCAGAATCACCTTGCAACACAGTGATTTACCCTGTCAAAAAATCAAAGGGAGGGTCTTGGCGTTTAATCCAGGATTTAAGAGCATTAAATGATATTGTTGAAGCCGAGTTCCCTATAGTCCCTAATTCATCCACAATACTATGTAACATACCCACTGAGGCAAAATATTTCATGAAAAATGCGTTTTTCTCGATTCCGTTGCACCGTGACTCACAGGACCTGACGTCATTCACTTACAGACAGATGCGTCTTAAAAGCACGAGGTTGCCACAGGGGTAATGCGAGTCCCCGTCTATTTTCAACAGAATCCTGCAAATGGACCTAAGCAATATTCCGGTGGACAGTGTTGTGTTGCAGTATGTAGATGACATTCTGATCTGCAGCACCACCGAAGAGCAATGCAGGCGCAACTCTGTCCAGCTACTGACTATACTAGCTGAGAAGGGATACAAACTTGATAAGGAAAAGTTACAATACTGTCAACAGGAAGTGTTGTACATAGGGCAACTAATCTCTCATGAGGCGAAAAAGGTAACCCCAGAAAGGGCTGAAGCTATCATGAACACGGCTAAGCCGCTCACGATAAAACAAATGCAAAGCTTCTTAGGCCTGTGCAATTATGTCAGAGCATGGGTCTTCGACTACAGCTCGTATACCAAGCCCTTGTTTCAGGCCCTAAAGAAGGCCCAGGCAACAAGAGAAGATTTCGAATGGACCGAAGCAATAGAAAAGGGGTTTGCAGAACTCAAGGGGGCAATTTGTCAGGCCCCAGTTCTTGGGATTCCTAATTATGCAGAGGAATTCTACCTGTTCTCACATACCGATGGCAATTTTATGACGACAGTGCTCGCGCAGTGAACCTCGCTGGGGTACAAGCCCCTAGCATATTACAGCGGGAGTCTGGACCCGGTCATGACGGGCCACTTCCAATGCGAACAAAATCTAGTTGCTGCCGCTTTCGCTATCGAAAAGGCATCATCCATTGTGATGGGGTGCTCCACGACATTGTATGTTGAGCACTCGCTATTCGCCATACTAGAGAAGCCAAAGGGCACACTGACATCTCAGAGAGCATCCGCCTATGAGGTGATTATTTCTAATTCATCAATCAAAATAGTGCGATGTAAAACTGTAAACCCTGCTACGTTCATAGCTGAGACAGTCACAGAGGGAGAACCTATACACGACTCTGTGAACTATGAGGAATTCTATGATGAGATCCCAAGGGTAAAGGAAAATGCCCTGGCGAGTGGAGAGATCGTCTTTATTGACGGGTCTTTGAGAATCGACCAAGAAGATGGACAAAGGTATTCAGGCGTAGCTGTGGTAAAACACCTAGCGAATGGAGAGTTTTGAGTACTCGTTAGTGCTCGAATACCATCTCATTATTCGGCACAGGCTGCAGAACTATTGGCATTGATACTCGCCATTGAGAATCATGCAGACCAGGAAGTAACGGTGTACAGTGACTCCGCTTATGTGACGTCCACAGTGCACGTAGGACTAGCGCGCTGGAAAAGGAGGGGCTACCTATGAGCAGACGGCATGCCAGTGCAGCACGCAGCCTTATTGGACAGGCTGATAAAAGCACTACAGCTCCCAGTGGGCATAGCGGTTGTGAAATGCGCCGCTCATACCAAGGGGATGGATTTCGTGTCATGTGGAAATCATGAAGCAGACACGGAAGCCAAGCGCATGGTATCCAAGAATGAAACAATCATGGATGTGGAGGTGGAACGTACCCATGAGCGGATGATGGTAGTGCGAGCCACACCAGAAGCCTATAGCAATATGGGACAGACTCAGCTAATGGAGCTCCAGGGGGAGGCACCTCAGGAGGAGAAAAATGTGTGGAAGCGTCGAGGGTGTTCTTTAAACCCCTCTGACGGGTTGTGAAGGCAAGACATTACTGGTAAACCAGTAATGCCTGTCGCCCTTCTAAAAGTAGCGTTAAAACAACTGCACTACCCTATTCACATGTCAAAAGAAAACCTGGCTGCAACGCTCAAACCGAATATAGCGGAGCATGTTGCATTTTTTATGGTGAACTGCATAATCTGCCAGCAATTCACCACTGGGCACACATTAAAAGTAGTGAGAGGAATCATTCCTAGACCAAATGGGCCGTTCCAGCACTTACATATAGATTATGTCGATATCATTCAAGTATGCAATGGGTACAGGTATTTAATTGTGGTGGTGTGTCCATTCTCTAGATGGATAGAAGCAGGTCCCTGTACACACCCTGACCCACCTGTGCTGCCAAGTTTCTGGTGAGGGAAGTGTTCCCTAGATGGGGGGTATGAGAGGTAATGAGATCAATAACGGGGCTTACTTTGTTAATACAGTTTTCGAGCAGATCAACTTGTTGCTTGGTATAAAGCACAAGTTCTCATCGGCGTATCACCCAGAGGGAAATGGCATATGTGAGTGACTCAATGGCCTGTTGAAGGAAAGGATAGCCAAGTTGAAGCTCACATTAAAAAAGGGATGGTTGCACTGTCTACCACTGGCATTGTATGCACTTCGGAACCAACCCGGCTCCGACCATCATATCACGCCGCACAAGATAGTTACAGGCAGGAGGACGAGTACCCCTCTTAACACCCGAGATAGAGCTAGATGTGATGCCCAGCCGACTAGGGAAGTTTTGGGAACAGAGACGAAGGACTACTTAAACTGTATGACATCCAGCGCCTCTGTCATTTCAGGCCAGCTGCAGCGACGGCGAAAAGGGGACAGCACAGCACAAAACACAACAGGAAGTGCTGAAGCAGACACCTCGCAAGGTCTATGTGCGCCTCTCGTCTTCCCTGATGTTACGCTCACCTGGCTCCCACAGGGGTGTCGGACGGAACTGGACTCCCACGGTCTCCACCAGCGTGATGCGTAGTGCAGAGATGACTGACTGGACTGGCCCACCTAGCTTCGTCTGCTTGACCCGTGGAATTAGTCTCCTAAAGACGGGGAAAGGGAATTAGCCACCCGTGGATTCGAGTACTAGCACCTCACTGCGTTCCCACTTATCACCTCCGATATTCCCTTTCACAAAGCTCACCTTATAGTTTTGAATGATGAGCTCTCCATCCTGCGAGGAATGCAGGGGCGCGTTGATGGCCAGTTACTTCACTGGCTTGAAGATATTGGAAGAGTTCTAAAGAGTTCACAATGTCTGAGTAATCACTCTGTCCAATTCCTTTGTATTCTGTTGCAGTTTAGATCCAAAAGAAGGTCGTCTTGTGGCAGCTGAAAGCGATCAGGTAACAGTCTGTGTTATCCAACACTGTCCGGTAAAAGTTGCAATGGTTAAACTTGCTGCTTTCTCTTTTCATGCAGGTGCGGCGAAAGAGGATTTGGCGTACTGGTGATTAATACCTCCAGCGGTAAATCAGGTAAATGTATGATGGAAAGAGATTGTCCTTGTTTGTTCCCTTGGCTCACCTTGTCATTTTTTCCTTGTTCCCCCTTAGGTGCTGGAATCAGGTAACCAAGTGATGGAGACAGCACCGGACCGTGGTGGTGCTGCGAGGAACGGTAAGTATGGAGCGGCGCTGCTGTTGGCGAAGCAACGCGTTTAAAATGAAGTCTTTTTCTGGTTCAAAGATGAGTTGAATCCGAAATCAGGTAAGAAATCCAGTAATGTTCTTGTTCTAACCTTTCTTCTTCTTTCTCCTCCTTTCTAGGTGCTCTGGGCTCGAAGCGGGCGTGGCAGGATGCTGGATGCTGACTGCAGGCACGGTGAGCGTCACGCTGCAGGATGCAGAGTAACGCAAAGCATGTGCTGCTCTTCGGGTGTGGTTTAAATAATCTCCAAAGTAGTTCCAGGTAAGTATTTCTCCACAACCACGTATTCCTCCACAACCACGCCCAAGTAACAAAATAGTTCCCTAGGTAAAGTAGTCCCTTCCAAGCCTCACAAGGGCTTGGATTCCTTGCAGCATGGTCTGCATCAGGTAAGTTTAAACATATGAGCCTGGCACCTATGGCGCCAGGACTGATGTCCCATATGAGCCTGGTGCCACAGGCGCCAGGACTGTACCCAGATGGCCCCTAACAGGGGTTGCTGGGCTTACTCCAGATGACATGATGCCTGCTTCCTGGGTTGATGGACTTGGTCTGGATGCCCGGGGGCAGGCATCATGACACCTGGTGATGCAGTGTTGGTGAGAAACCACACAAGAAAAAGGTGGGACGAGCCAAGATTTAATGGCCCTTTCGTCGTAGAGGACTGCACCCCCTCCGCTGTCAACCTCCAGGGCAGAAGGGCATGGATCTTCATAAATGACATTAAACCCTATATAGGAGAGTGTCCCCCTGCTGCATCCAACTGCGAAGAAACCACAGACAACGGGGAAGAACCTCAGCACATGCAGACAAGATCCATGGCGAGGAAGAAGGACGCATGAGCAGCAAAATAACGGCAAAAGAACCAGTAAATTGTGGCTTTCAAAACAAGACATTTCCTCAAAACTACAGTTGCAGCGTAAAGAGGAGCACTTCCAAAGCCACAACAACATGGATAAAACGAACTTGTAAAAGCACGTCATGTCCAAATAGTACAAAGGATCAAGATTCTGATAGACTGCAAATAAGACATTGTCTGAGAGTGTAACACAGTATCCTGAAGCAATCTGTATCAAGACTTTGTTCACTGAATTTATGGTACATTCCAGCAGAAGTCTCAAGTGGGATGTACTCACATTCTTTCAACTTGTGGTGCTGTCCTACCCGTCACTCATAGGGAGAGAGACCAGTGTCACTGACTTTATTCAAGATCCTGCAAACAAGAAGGTAATCTGGCAACTGCTGACTGTCATCACAGAAGCTCTCATCAAGCTGACCGAGCACAGCAAAGAGGACGCAAATGCTTCCACCGCAGGCAGACGTTGAAGAACTCACCTTCGCATTGTTTTTCCACATAATTGAAAGGTGCCCAGGACTCGTTGGAAGAACGACCGATACACATACTTTCATCAGGGACCCAAGACATATCAAACAGTTAAACCAACTGTGGACCAAGCTACACTACTTGGTGGCAGTCCACGCAACAGGAAGGTGCAGAGACTGTGCGAATCAAAAGAAAAGCTCATGACCAGGGCCCAGCCAAACTGGACAAATGTCCCTATCACCAGAGGATACCCGCCTGGCACACAATGTCCTGTTTAGATTAGTCACAGACTATCCAGAAATGGTAGGAAGGTCTGCAGATGTTGACGTCATCACCTTCCTTAGAGATCCAGCCAATACCCCACACATGGGCACACTTCTCCACTGCATCATGCTCCAGATGGAGCTGTCCAACTTCCAGCGAGAATACCTAAGAAGGTTTCAGTGAGACTCTCTGCCGGGGGGCTGATCAAAGAAACAGAGACACAGTTTTTCAGCTTTCCGCCGCAGAACAGATCGAGGAGAGCAGAAAACGAGAACTACACCATCTTATTTTTTCTTCTTGTTTCTTATTTTATCCATGTTTACTTTTATTTTTGTTTTTATTTTTACTGCATTCTATTTTTTTGTGATTTTTAGCGGTTTTTAGCAGTTCCATCCTTTCATTCCTTCGCAATGAACAGGTTCCAGCATGTCCTGAGGACCAAAGCAGATTCGAGGAGTGCACTGGGACTTCACGTACTATAGATATGCATAAAAGAACATGGCATGAATTAGTTTTCAAAAATTGATTAGCACAGATTGCTAATTAACATTTTCTTGATTAGCAAACAAACCCATTTGATTAGCAATGCTGTACTAATATTTGAAATGTCACCAGAAGTTTTTTGAACACAAGACATAAAATAAGCAACAATGCAGCAATTAAGACATTTGTCTGATGAGTCAGGCCTTGCAAATTCTTTAGAATTCTGCTACACCTGCAGACTGAGTCACTTCGTTTACCTACTCAACCTAAGAGAAATGCCCTTGACTCATGGCAATGGACGATAACACATTTCAATGTGCTTTCTGTAAAATGGTGCATGTCACCACAAACCCGCGTGCTTTGGCACGCTGCTGCAACCCAGAGGTCATCCATGCACAGTGGAACTTTTATTTGACATTTACGGCAAACAAAGTAAATGTTAAATAAAACTTGCAAACATCCCCTGCAAATGGTACCCTTTCCAAATATCTTCTCAACTATACGAGTGGACTTTGCGTGCCCTGGCTGAGTGTCTGTAAAAATGTAAACAGCTGCATGAATGGACACAAATAAATAGATATTGTAAAAAAAAGCTCTGAAATCAGTTTGGCCAGCTGTCTCCCTCAGGTGCTGATATATAATGCAATCATAATCATAGAGCAAAGCGAGCTCTGGAGGCTTACTACACTGCATAGTATTGCAGTATATCTGTAGATGTACGGATTGGATGGAACTATCACTATTTTGTGTAAATATCTAATTAACTTTGGGTATTCATTATGCAAGAGGAAAGAAAGATTAAGCAGATTGGATAGAGTAGCAGTCAGAGAACTGGCCAAACTAGGTGGAATATTTTAGTTTGCGGCCATCTCACGTTCAGGGCAGCTTGTATAAAGCAACGGGGTGATAGAATGTCAAGAAGTATGGGATCACTTCATGGGTTGCCCAGATGTATGCAACCGGTAAGTCACAGAACTAGATTTGCCATTAAAAGCATTTGGCTGTGTGATCATATACATTTTCAAAAGTGTTCACTTGTCAATATGATACATCTTTCCCAACAAAATGAACTATAGTTGACCCTATGTGATTTAGATACACTAACCTAAACCTTACTGTAAAGCATGGAAGCAATGCATTGTTCTACAATAGCAATACCGTAATTATGCATCATTTATTTATTTTTATTTATTTATAAGGCGCCGTAGCCCACAGGCATCAGGGTGCAAGAACACACAGACGATAGGCAGGACAGGACAGCAGGGGGAGTCATCGAAGAGGCTTAATTGAAAAGCAGTCTTCAGTTTCCGACAAAACATATTGAATTCCTTCAAAAGTCTGAGGGCTAAAGGAAGGGAGTTCCAGACTTTGGCCGCCCTAACAGGGAAGGATCTACCTAAGCTGTGAGTAAGGTTTAATGTAAGGTTTTTAACCAGCGCTAAGGACTTAACAGCTTACATTTTTAGGAATGGAATTGCAGGACTGTCTTTTAAAAAAAATAAGTTCATGCATAATGGTCTTTGCCAGACTGAGAAAGCTTAATAAAAGTATCCTAATTCACGTCTGGTTTGCAATATATTGAAAAAGAAAAGAAAATCTTGCCTAGCACTCCCACACTTAACAGTAGACAGGATGATTTCTGATGCACTCTCTCCCTCCATTAGCCTCTTTGAACTTGCACTGAGAAAAGAGGGTGAGGAGAGTGCCCTGAGGGCAAGAGACAAATGTAGGATGAGCTGTGCTTTCATTGAACAGGGTAACTTAAATAGCTAGTTTTGCTACACAAGTGTCCATTTAATTAGAAAACCTACAGAATTGCATAGCAAATTGCTATGCGACACTGCTTATTTTATGCCTTGATGAATGTGATGTACCAAAGTTGCTAGCCTAACCTTTTTCCATAGTCTAGCAAATGGAACCACGCTGCATACCCAGAGACTATCGTCATCACCCGCAAAAGGGGGGACACTTGAAAAGCACTCGACACTTTAGTAATAATAAACTTTTGAGCTATGAGATCGGAGCAAGAAAAGAATAAATAATTGACTATGGACTTGGTCCAAATGGGGGCACAGAACAGTAACTTAAGTTCTACCTCCAGCAGAGAGGCGCCCCCGCTTCCCTGGGAGAAAATGCTGTCAGTTGTCACTCAAAACCATAATGTGTATTTGCATAGTAATTATCGTTGTGTTTTTGTCCCTAACTATCAGAACTGCATTTTTTATTGGTGCACGAAGTGTCCCACTATCAGTACGCCCACTGGATGATGAACGCCTGGGTCCCAAGAAAGCACCCAGATCCTATATAGTGATTCCAGTTCCCAGAAAGGCTGTTGATGAAACAAACTAACTAAAACTAAATGTAATTAGCAGTAATACATATGCACTTGAGGTGATGAATGGAAAGAAAAGCTGGAGACAGGGTCAGCACGGAATGAGTGATAATGTAGAACTGACCACGACACGCACCCACACACAGAATGCACACAGACAAGGGCAAGTGTCAATGGCTACAGGGTCTCCAACGAAGGCAGCAGAGAAGGAGACACTGCCTGCCAAACATTTAATTCCAGAGAACAGTGGGTATGACCAAGAGAAGCCAAGTGAAATACCAAAGACGGAGGGAATAGCAAAATCCCTCAAAAGAACAGAAGTGGCCACCAAATAATTCACAGAGAAGTCACAAACGCTAATAGATTATTTATTCCCATTTATAGTCTGAGCAAAGAAACTGCATGAGGAGCTAAAAAACAGGACTATTAGAACTATAACAGCAAGCAAACCTGCTCCAATGCAGGGAACAAGCCGCAGGCCTGCAACACAGCCACGCGCTGGGAAGTTGGTGAACCAATGGTGGTTATGGGGAAGTTTATGACAGACTACAAAAGGGAAGGAAAGGAAGCACAAAATCTTCTCCTACCACAGCGATGCAGTCGAGGCAGCCTGCTCCACCGAGATACCCGGAGTAGAAAAGCAGCACAGATGCATTTAGAGACATAGTCATAGCAAACTACAGAAGGATGCTGAGAATCAAGAGAAGCCCTCACGAAGATAACAATGAACTTAACGACTACCTGGACAGCACAGCCCATCTTGGAAACAACATATGGTACCAGCACATGAAGGAGGTAGGACGAAGACAGTCAGAAGGAGAATGCTTCGTCTGTGCTCTCCTACCATACAGCATGGGAAAATCAAAGATCTTCGTGGCTGTAGAAATTGACCTCCCCACAGCACACTGTATGTCACATGTAGCAATGTGTAACACCAGAGGACAATTTATGGGAAGAGACGCCTCGTTGATATAGGCAGACGAAAAGAATTACCCGGATGAAGATGGCAACGTCCAGGACATTAAAACATGAAACCGAGCGCACACCAGAAATCATGTGATCAGGTACGAGAACCCTGGCGGCAAAGGATCAGGGATAAGATGGGAAATTAACCTGAGACTGAACGTTCAAGGAAAAACTACAGAAGAGGCTCAAATCTGGAAGAACAGAGGCCAGATGCAGATTTGGGGGTAAGTGGTCTCCCCAGATGGATGGGAAGACGGAGTAGTAATCTGCCGAGCGTGGATGGTCCTTGGAGCCTGCAAAGAAGCAATAGAGAATTCGCAGAGGTTATGCAAACCTCTGTGGCCAAGGTTGGTAAAACTGCTAACATGGGTCGAAGATAGAGGAGGACCCCTGCAAATAGTACCACTGGAAAGCCCGAAACTATGCTTCAGAAGTAATGGCATAAGGAAGATGGGAGAGAATGTAAACTGCGGAAGAATCTTTGAAGCCCCAGGAATGACACATGGTACCGCAGTTATCATGGACCATTACTGGGCGTGTGGATCCAAGGCATATATAAGACTACCGAAGAATTGGGGAGGTATATGCACACTGATAAAAGTCCATGTTCCTGCACTAGTGATCCCCAAGAATGACCTGAATTTGGACAGTTTCCCGAAAGCAGATGCTCATCTAAGGAGAAGGAGATCTGCGGAACTAGTATACAGGATGAAAAGAGAAAATTACTTTTCTGCCAAATCAGAAGAGACATTTCATCCAATCCCTTACGAACACAGGCTATTCAGCCTCACCTCAACAGTGTTCACAACATTGCTCTTGCCCCACATCCAACTTGGAGTGAACGCTAAATGGTTGCAGATAACCAGATGGGAGCTATTGCAGACCATCAATACCACTATAAAAGGATTCAATGCGATCAAAGAAGAACTAAGAACAATCAGACTGATGACCCTCCAGAACAGATATGTGCATGACATGGTCACAGCGATGGATGGAGGTGTTTGTGCTAAAATCGGAGAATCATGTTGCACATTTGCACCATCACATGATGAAGAAAATGGAACCCTAACAGAGGCCATACGTATGCTGACGAGCCTGAAAAAACAGATGATCGATGAGACTGAGGAAGTGGGCGATGACAGCTGGTTTGGAGCCCTGTTCTCATGGGTCCCCCAATGGATGGCAGACATATTCAAGTTTCTGGGAGCCCTACTAGTAATGGTACTGGTAGGATTCTGTGTTATCAAGATAATCATCACACAGTGCCAGAAAACGACAAAGAAAGCTATAGGGATGAAAATAATGGTCGATGTTGAACTAGGATAGAAGCCTAGAGACCTGACTGATGAAGAAATAAGAGACTTTGTGAAGGCCAGCAACTTTGCGCCAGAAGGAACAAAGTTCACATATCCTAAGAAATGAAGAAGATATGAAGGTAAATGGATCTATTGCAGCCCAAATGGGCAATGCCAGCTAATGACTTGGAACAAAGACGAACATGTGAAAACAGTAGGGAGTTTGAAGGGGATGATAAAAATATGGACTCTTAAGAGGCACATGTTCACGCCATCATGTACCAACCCTGAAGAAGATGAACAAAACACTGAAGAATCAAAAGAAATAAAAACAAAAGATGAAGCAGAAATGGTCGATGAACCAACCAGAGGGGGGAGTGTAGAGGAGGTCCCAGACATGACCTGCACCCTTGCCCTTCCTTTCGAGGTACCAGGAAGGTTCTTGCCAAGGTACGTGACATATGAAGAGCAAATGAACCAACAGAGAGCCGCACTGGGACTCTGCCCAGTGTACATTAGAAGATCCGTGCCTGTTAAAGCGCCCATAATTAGACAACCCTGGGCAGCGCGGTACCCCATCAGACAGCCATACCAGCCGCTGATATGAAATGAGGAGTACCTACATACAGTCCATGAAGAGACCCCAAGAGCCTTAATGGAGGGCCAATGGAAATGACACAAGGGCCTGAACCAGCACATGAGTGAACAAAGTCAGCCATTGAAGATGACGCGCTAGAACAAGCTGTTATGAAAATCGATGTAATGGACACAGGAAAGAGATGATGCTAAAATATAAGGAAACGTGTTACAAGACAAGATGAAAGTAACCAACCAGTTAAACGTGTGTAAATAGGCTTGGAACGTAAGAAGCTAAGAAAACGATACTGCTTGCTATGCTTAGTAGAATATTAGAAGCAGCACGCGCCAACTATATATCTACCTCAAGAAGCACGTTATACGAGTGCGACTCCGTTTTGTAAAGCAGAAATGGTCCCAGGCTGCCAGAGGCCTAACAGGCCAAGTTTCACAACCCAGCCAGAGTCAAGGAGAAGAGCGGAATCGAAACTTAACAAAGAGCGGCTCATGCCTGGGAAATCGAGGTCAACCAGAGAAAGGGAGGAGAGCATCAACTCGCAAGAATCAAACTTCAGAGCATACCAACCGCCCGTGAAGGTCAAGATAAGAGAGGCCCAGGCAGGTGGCAGGGCCGAAGTAGAATTAAATACAATAAAAGCAGGAAACTGAAGCAGATTCATGGTGAACCGACACGTGATCAGCCAGGCGCGAAGAGGTACCATCGCCTGATGTCATCCAAAACCCGAGGATGCCATATCTTTTCCTGATAAGGGGATACAGTTCCGAGGCCATACCCAGCCAACTAATTGACAGATAGCCCTAAGATACTGATTGATGGAAGGGAGGCAGGGTGAAACTTGGGACACCAGGCCCTTGGGTGTCCATTCTGCATGCTGCTAATGAAAATGTGGATTTATGTCTAGGGGTGTAACCCGCCCAATCACAAGGGACCAAGTTATCTGGGTCCTATAGATAGTAGAACCAATAGGACTTCATACCTGTAGTGACATCAATCACGTGTGATGTAGAGGGAAGGGCGTACACACCCACCCGATAAGAGTTATCCAATCCGCATGCTCTATTACCATATACAGATATAGCACCTATACTTAAGTTACCTTTCCTAACCAATTATATTACATGACGTGTTTTGTAGAGTTAGACGTCAATGATGACGAGAATCTGCTATAAAGGTTACTGTTTGCTTGAAGAAGTTGGAAGTTGGAGCGAGACAGGTGATCGCAACGATGCTGATTCCCATTAGTTTCCCTGTTTGATGTATTTGTCATTAAACAGACTTCCCTTTGCCAAACTACGTTTTTGGGTCGTGTTGGAGTAAGTGAATCCTGCACCCCCAGTCCTCACATGGTGCAGCTATCTTGTCTTAAAGGTACTAGAGGGTGCGCACTGATCTATGAGCCCGCCAGTGAAACCCCGCTCCTCAGTACAGTGGTATTGCCTAAATTCCTGTTCATGTTTCAGATGCTCCTGGTGGTGGTCCCAAGGGCCTTGTTTGACGAGGTAAGAATAACCTTGTTAAAGTTCCTGTGGGCAGGGGCCAAACCTAGAATTGCATACAAAACACTGATCTTCCCTAAGGAGGAAGGAGGGCTGGGCTTCCTAGATCTCCTGACCTACTATAAAGCGGGCCAACTGCGGGTGCTGGTAGACCATCTGGACACGGCCTCAGAAAAGGAATGGGTGCCACTGGATAACGCGGCCCTAACACCTGTACCCCTCAGAGAATGGCTGTGGGTCCCCCACTCTTGTATTCAAGGGAGGGTGCTGACTCACCCGATCCTGGAAGTTTTATGGGTTCTTTGGAGGGACAGAGGGGTAAATAGATGGTTTTCTACATGGCTGTTTCCCCTGAGTTGCATCTGGGCACCACCATTACGAGATGGGATCCAAGAACCGTTGGCATTCCAAACCTGGTACGAGGCTGGGTTGAGCAGGGCGGGCCAGATGTGGGAAGGGGGGGAGCTCATTACAATAGAGAGGCTAGCAGACTGCTTGCAGATAGGCACCCTGTCTGCATTCTGCTACTTACAGCTGAAGGGAGTCCTATCGGAGGTTAGATGGGGGGTGAACTTACAGAGGGGGCTGACAGATTTTGAGATACTCTTGCTCACGAGGTCGGGCTCCAGGGGACACATAGCCTGGTTCTATAAGGGGATACTGCTGGCGGAACTCAGGGACCCACTCCTGGCCAGGAAAAGATGGGGCCGTGACCTAGGGAAGGAAATAGACAACGCTCTATGGACACTGATGTGCCAAAAAGTAGCAAAGTCGACAGCGTCCTTGCAGTATAGACACCAGGCCATAAAGGTCCTACACAGGTGGCACTACCCGTCAGCTGTGCTAGCAAAGATGTGTAGGGGATACGACCCACGCTGTTGGAAATGTGGGGGACCAAAGGGGACTATGGTCATATGTGATGGGGCTGTGGAAGGGTGCAAACATACTGGAGGGGAGTCCGGTCATGGATTAAAGGGGTAGACGCTATCAATAGGGAACTTTTCCTGTGGTGACTTCTCTTTGGGGTAACGGTGGAGGCAGACGAGGGTGAGGATGGGCACATGCTAAGGGTCATGTTAGTGGCAGCCAGATGCTGCCTTGCCCAGATGGGTAAAAGTCCAAGGATGCCAGCTGAAAGGGATTGGGTGGCGAAGTTGCGAGCCATATATGATATGGAATACCTCACACATCTGATTGATGAGTCCCGTACCAACATTGAGAGCCAATGGGTGCCTTTCTTTGGGAAATATGGACACTGAAAAGTGGTGGGGAGGGGACGGCCAAAACGGGTTGGCTGTGGCCCGGAGGCAAAAGAGCTCTGCGGTCCCAGATCCCTCGGTTTAGAGAGGAACCAAGAGGGGGCAACTCCAGATGAAATACGATGGGGGGATGGGAGTAGGGTGAATACACTCAGGGTGCACCGTCAGATGAGAGAATGGTTGTCATGGTGGAGGGGAGCCTTATGGAAATGGGTTAATTTGGCTGCAGGGTGGGTACAAGGGGTAATGGGTTTACGGGGCGGAGGGGGCTGATTAAATGTCCACAAGGGTGGAGGAATGAACTTTTGGATCCACACACATGAACTTCTGCCAACAGACTAAATCACAGATTTAAGCCTAGGAGAGGGACTCAAAGTGGGGGGAGTATTATAGGAAAGCATTGCTCATTCAAAGCTTGTATTGTTATACTGAAAATGCCAATAAAGTTCAATTTTTTTTAAAAAAAGGCAATGACAAACTTTAAAGTCCAAGCAGTTGCAGAGCTCTCTTCCAAATGTGAAATGATGCAGCAGTGATAACCAGTGATTCTGCCAAATAAATTGCAGCCCACAACTTGTCAGTGCCATTATCATTGAGTATAGACACACAATTCTGATATCCAATGTGTTAACATTTACTCAGACATAAGCACTTTGTCAGAATATGTCTTGTGGTTTCAATGTTACTGCCACACAAGTGACATAGGAATGCCCTTCCATGCTCCAGTACACTCTAGAACAGGAAGAATGTTCATTTTGAAATATAGAATATAACGTCTCATCGGGGGGCTCCATATTTTAATTAAACAGCTACAAGTCATGTCAATAGAAAATGCTGTCTAACATATAACGCATACCTTTTTGTGGTCGCTAATGTCTCCATAGTTAGAGAGCGGTCCCAAACCTTGGTATAAAAATGAAATGCTTCAGCTTCAATAGAAACCTCCAGCCCAACTATTTCTAGGTGCTTTCCAGCCAAAGTCGGCAAATCCAGTGGGCTTTTTTCCAGCTCTGACACATTTGTGCTTTGAGAAAAGTGCCAATAATTAATATTTCTTATTCGTAGTCCAACGTAATTTTACGTGGTGTTTAGTTTGAGCGATTCACGCCAAAGTTTCCAAATCGGCAAAGCCATAAGGAAACACTGGACCATTCTCCATAATGATTCCAATTTGTTGAGGCTGTTTCCCAAAGTACCGATGATGGCTTTCAAAAGGGGTCCTAACCTGAAAGACAAGCTCGTAAGAGCTGAGAGACCACCAAAGAAAAACAGCTTCTGCTGAAAACAAAGAAAAAGGGAACCTTCCCCTGTTTGAACTGCACGCATTGTAATAATGTAACTAAGGGTGACACTATATCCGATCCCCAGACGGGCAAGAAGTTCAAGATCAGGGATTTTACAACCTGCCTCTCTGCAGGCGTCATATATTCCCTAAAACGCCCCTGTGGGAAGATCTATATAGAGCAAACTTGTGGGTTGAGTAAAAGCACTTGTGGATTCGTTGGCTGAAGGTGCAGGAGGCAGCTTTCTTCAGCCACATATTTTGTTTGTTGCAGAACTTACCAGCCTGCTCCCCCTCCGTGTAGCACTGCGAGCACTGGGCTCTTGCTAGTCCTGGGGGCGGGGCTGCTGGGAATCACGTGTCGTGATCACGTGACTGACCTACGATCTTTAAAACTGCACTGCAGCCACCCTTGCGGCGTAAGCCCTGGTGGCAGAAGGGCTGGTGCTTCTGTTTCGTTGTTTGGCTGTGACCTGTGTCCTTGTGTAATAGACATATTATCCATCAACAGTGCTTCATTGAGTATCCCAAGTCTGGGACTCAGCTTGTTCTACTGGTTGTCCTATCCTATACTAGTCACCAGGGTGAGGGGGGAGAGTCGGACTATGGCAGCTCCTTCAGCTGTCGGGCGTTCCTTACCCTGTGGCTTTGGACCTACTTGGACTCCTGTAGATCAGTGTGACTTTTACTCCATAAGTTCTATATACCATTAGTTAACTGTTATTGATTAATACACCTATCCCTAGGTATTTCCTGATTTTAATGTAGGATTCATAGTTGTGTGTTCTGATGTATTTTAGAGGCCATTTTTAATGATTTATATCTACTAATTCACCATAGCCATTATTTTTACTCAGTGCAATATTCCTTTTTCTTTCTGTTCTCTCCCAAATATTTGTGTTCCTTTTTTTCAAACTGCACTCTATCCATCTGTTATACTGATCCTCTCTACTCAACACTGAGACTTTGCCCCTGCTACCTAAAGTTTTGTTTATTTTGTTGCTACCTTTCTTTCCTTGGCTCTTGTGCTTCTAGACTCAGTTCCCTTTTCTCTTTGGATGACACCTAAGGGCCATAGGAGTCAGTCAGTTATGGAGGCTTCTCTAGACTCCATGCAACCTGCTTTGGAGGTTATTTCACCTGATCCCAAAGAGGCTATCACTTCCTTGAATCTCTGCCCTATCTCTCTGGGTAAGCCCCCTCACATACAGGTGCTCGATTCTTTGGACACTACTGTTGTGAAAAGTATGGTACATGCCCAAATCCACTTCCAAGATAAGAGTGAGGTATTTAACATCATGGGCATTATTCCACGCTCTTTAGCTGATAATAGCTGCATCTTCAATGGAAAACAGGATATTTCCATAGACGCTCAGGAAGAACGTCTAGCAGCTACTATAGCCTTGAACTTGGATGATGGTGGCAGCTCACTAAGAGCGAGGCCCTGCTCCGACGACTCGAAATATAATATGGCCAACACTATCCATTTCACTCCTATCTCATCACAATCAACATGGCTTCTGTCTGACTCTATGTAGGATGGTTCTGGCTCTAACTTTATAGAATCTTCTGCTGCATCTAATGTTGCTACTGCCCCGCAACTCTCCCTATTAGCGGGTAACAATAATCATTTTGTTTCCCCCTCTAACTTGTCTGTGGAGGTGCCATCGTCTAGCGGGGTGGTTAACCACACTTCTTCTATCCAGATCAACCTCTCTGTTACCCCTGTTGGAAACACTGCTACTTCTATTAGGAAATCTACAGTCTTTAAAACACCCATAATGAAACCGCTGCCTAATACTCCCAAAATAAAAACAAAAATTAGCACATTAGGTGAACCAATTCAGGGGGAAAAAAATTCTAATTATTTTGGGAAAAGAACAGCTACTAGTACTCTTATTAAACCTCCTCACTCAGCTTTGACAGTGCCTACTATGGATCATCTGCATTTGGCAGATGAAGTAAAGAAACTAGATACTGATGACACTGCACACAATGATATTGATGATATCAGTATCATTGAGTGTGCTGACAAGGCAATAGCTGAGAGTGAGTTAGAATCTAATCCTATTGATACCAACAATGTAACCCAACAAACCTGTGATGCCTCTTTCGTGGGTTCTCCCTCTGAACTCACCAATTTCATCGATGAGTATACAGAGAAGCAAAACTGGCTCAGAGAAAGGGGTCTACTGCCAGACATGAAAAAGGAATATGTCAGTGATTCTATACTGCACCATACCATCAAAGAGGCCGATGATAGGATAAGACTGACTCAACCTACAGTCTCCACCCTGAATATGGTGTTAAGTTCCTTTGCTAGTCTTTATGACAATATCGGGGCAGAGGTCAGATCACATTCTCTTCTACTTTCTCAAATTTACGCCAGGGTAGAGGGACTTGATAGGTTTGAAGAGTTGGTGAAGATTATTAAGGAAGATTACCCCTCTATAGTTAAATCGTGCCCTGATCCTGCTATGTCAAGCCAATTAGTTATGGAAGGGCTGTTAGTCAAGAGTGGCTCTAATGTTGAAAGACCTAGTCCTTCCAGGGAATATTCTAAAAAGTTTTATTCCTCAACCGCCTCACTCTGTCCAGAGAAGGGAATATGTGCTCAAATTTTGCCTATCCCCTCTCTGAAGAAAGAGGAAGTCCTCTTGGTCTATGTTTTAGGCGCAAAAACAACTATTAACCCTGAAAAGGGGACCACAAATACTCCATCTGGAGAAGTCCTAGTTGGATTAGCTGACCAGTTACCTGGCCCTTCTTTTCCCCTGCCTGTTTGTGATTCCACCATACTAGAAACAGATAAAAAACATAAGGGGGATATCGCTGTTCCTATTTTAGGCCCTAAAATCCACCCTAATCTTGAGAAATCTTCTGACTTTATAGATCTTACTAAACAAGTAATACACCTAAAGGGATTTGCTCCTTTGGGTAAAAAAAAAATGTACTCAACAGATCAAGAAAACTAAAAATCTGAAAAATATGAAAAAAATAAACTCAAATGCTAATCAATTTTTTAAAAATCTGGTCATGCCAACTGCTCCCACTACCATAACCACTATCACCCCTCTTAAGGGGGTCCATATTTCGGTGGAAGCAGCACTACCTCTTACTGCTATTTCTAGTGCTGCCCCTGCATCCGCCGGGGCTACTTTAATGTCTACTAATATAGCTACATGCAGTCAGACAGATTCAATGACAATTAGTTCTATGCCGAATGACAATATTCCCCATGTGACTGCACGGAATGCTGCTCTGGCTGTGGAAACTCATGCCATCTGCAACCCTAAAGTAATCCCAATAATCTCTGAGTCAATAAATAACAGTGGTCCACTTATTCTGAATGCTCAAACTAAATGCAATTCCGTGGCTTCTTCCCCGGCTATAGAGTCCCTCACTATTCCCGGTAACCTGTTACCCTGCCCAATCTCTACTCTTCGTGTATCTACAACAATTCCCATATCTGCGACCCTGGTTAATCTTGATATGGTGAAACAATTATTACAGGATCTGTGCAGAATAAAGCCCCCCTCTTTGGTGGACGCTAACCCGACTTGAGGTTTAGCTCAGGCCACGGTTGCCATTACTAGTTCTTCTACCACTGATGGCCAATTATCCTGCCCTACTGAGGGTTATATGGCCTCTACGGATTTGGCTTCAGGGGAGCGTTCTATGGGATTTAGGACACGGGGGGATCTCTATGTTCCCAATGTCTTAAACCCTGCTCAATTAAAGCCATCAAATGGGGCACCCTTCAATGGTCACAAAAGATTTCCTGTGGGTCCTTATGCAACCCAAAATAGGACCATCTTAAGGGGTGCAAGGAGTCCTGATTTGGAAGTTGACTCTTTAAGTCAATTCACTAAATATATTGCTGACTCACTTCCCCAACTATTGGGGGATAAAGATCCTTTAGAGACTCTGCAACTAACTAGTCGATGGGGTCAGGATATGGCTATCTGGTTGAACCGTGGGAATATCCTGAAAATTCTCCACCAATTGACACCTCTCTCTCCTATCTCTAGTTATGACTTGGAAAGGATTTTTTTCCCTTCTAAGGAACGTGTGGATCAGAGCAATGTTGTCTTGAAATCTAGAGTAGTGTTGGATCTTATAATGGGTCAAAAAGACGGCCTAATGCAACTTGGTTTTGAAATAAGATTGCTAAAACCTACCCAGCTCTCACTTCAGAATGAAGGATCTGAAGAGTATAGGGGAAATCTTACTATGGTCTATCATCCAGAAAAGGTCTTGCAGCCTCAACTGAGGCAATTTACGGCCAGAAACAATGGGCATGCCAGAAATTGGGATCAAGTTACCTCTGGTTTGTGGAAATGAGTATTCCCTTATGAGTCTGGACCCAGTTACAAATAATATGGCCCCTAATAATTTCACTTTTTTATCTTGGAACTCCAGAGGAAATTTACATCTCCTGACTAATACCGACACAGCAGCTATGATTAGCGGTTCTGACTGCTTCTATTTGCAGGAAACCTGGCTGCTGGCCCCCCCCCCCTTCATTGATGGCTTTGAAATCTATTCCCAAAATGCTAAACCTAGTTTAGGAGGGAGGGCTTCAGGGGGTCTTCTTATTGGGATAAGAGCCTCCCTTGGCCTTAGGAATGTGGTTCTTTCGGACTCACAATTTGGTATTCTAGTACTGGAGTCTATTTCTGGAGAGGGCCTGGTTAACATTCTTATGATTAACATCTATTGGCATAAAGGGCTCGCTGATCTTGAGCCTTTCTTGGAAAATCTAACGGATATGGTTTTCACTTGGAGATCTCTCCATACCAGAGGGAAAGTGATCCTGGCAGGAGATCTCAATTCTGATTGCTCTATATCATCTGAGGCTAATTATGGCGATCTGGGTCAGGATCTGGAGGATGATATTCAGAGAGGTCAGAAATGTGCTTGGGGTAGACTCTGGAATCTTTCTATGGAATCCGTGGGTCTAATATATTTGAATGATTCCTATGATTCTAATCTTCCCCTCTGCCCTACATAGCATAGAGGTTTATCATCATCTACCATAGACTATGTCTTCGTAGACCATTCCCTGTCCTCTCTCTCGTCTTAGGTCCAGGTTTCTTTTAACCCCTGGAGTGATCATGGGTCTGTTTCATTCTTTTTTTCAACGAAGATGGTGTCTTCCGGGGGACCTCGACATCTAAAACTGTGGGCAAAGAGACTGGGGTTCGATGGTCGTTGGCTAATATTAACCTCCTCAACTGTCAATCATCTCCTCACTTAATCATACTTCGCTCCTGCGGAAACAAGTGGATTTTAAAACCTTACACTTTGATACCTTCCTGAATGCTCTTCAAAGTAGCATTTATGACTCAAGAAGGGTAACTCCAAAAGAGTCCATGCCCATAGGTTTGATCAGGAGCTGGCTAATGAAAAGGTCCACACACGCAAACTTATTAGAGAAGTCCAATTGCTTGCCACCGAACGGGATAATAAAAAAGTTAAAATTAAATCCATACATCAAAAATCTAAAAACTACTGCAAATCAAGAAAATCCAGTTTGCTGCAAAATGATGCAGAGTTTATGTTAAGAATCCTGGTTAAAAGGGATTTTAGGGCCTTTTGGGCTACTCTTTCATCTCAAGACCATGATGCGGTTATTGACCAACTGAATGCCATCCCGGAGGTTCAATGGGTAGATCATTATACCAAAATCTTTGGCAAAGGGGAAGAGGGGTTGCAACCTTGTGCAACTGGGGAGGTAGTAGCTAATGTTAGCTGGGAGCCCGCCATTGACTATGAGACAATAGTTGGGCTAATCGCCAAAGCCAAGAAATCTAGGGCTCCTGGCCCTAATGGCCTTACGAATAATACATTGAAAGCGGAACCAGAAATCTGGGCAAATCTTCTCTGCATGCCATTACAAGATATAGTAAATACTGGCAATGTTCCAACTAGCTGGCAGACTACCCATATTGTTCCCATCTTTAAGAGAGGTCAACGGACTCTGGTCAAGAACTACAGACCAATCTCTCTAATTGATGCGGACTGTAAGCTTTTTGCTTCTATGCTTCTTTCTCATCTCAATGTTTGGATTAAGGAAAATCATATTCTCCCAAAACAACAAACATGCTTTAGGGTCGGCCACTCAACTAATTTAAATGACTTTATTCTAACTGCCTTACAAAGCTCAGCATGGGGAAAATTTGGTGGTACTCTCTATGTCACCTCAATCGATTTGTCAGATGCATTCGATTTGGTTATCATGTCTCGGCTGTGGGGAAAATTATCAAGGTGGGGGATCCCGGCAGGCCTTCTTAATCTTATTATGGCAATGTAAGAGAACTTGGGGGTCCATATAAGGATTGATTTAGAGGGAACCCTCTCTAGAAGAATAAGGACACGTTTTGGGGTTAGACAGGGCTGCTCCTTAGCTCCATGCCTCTTTATTCTTTATTTGGCAGATGTAGGGGAGTTTCTAGGAGATGCAGGTTTGGTGAATGCAAAATTGGGGGATCTCAGGCTCTCGTGGTTGGCATATGCTGATGATTTCCTTCTCTTCGATCAGACCAAAGTGGGCTTGCAAAGAGTTGCAAGTTTGAAGAATATTCTTTACTTAATGGGCTAAAAATGTACCCGAGTAAAACCCGCACGATGGTCTTTTCCAAGGGGAAAAAAGGGAATAAACAAGTGTGGAAAATTGGCGGTGAAAACATCTTGAGAGCTCATAAAATTGTCTATCTGGGATTTCTTATTTTGGCCCAACCATCGGCCGCTGAACTAAGACGTTCTCTCAGATACAAAGCACTCCCGCTTATTTCACAATCCATTAAGCTAGACAACAAGTATGGCAGGTTTTCCTTTAAGCCAGTGGTAGATTTCTTTAAGGGAAAGGTCACTCTGAAATTAATATATGGAATGGAACTGCATTATTTGGATATCCTGACCTTCTGAGATACCCAAGAGGGTATCTTTTGGAGAAAGGTGATGAAACTTCCAAACTGTGTCCCGATAGCGGCTATAAGGTTCGAATTGGGTCTAGTGTCTCTGCGAGCCAGAATCCTTTGGAGGGTTCTTGCACTCTTTTCTTCCCTGCTCTGCCCTAAATGCGATACGCTTTATGATGATGTGGTTAAGACTCTCTTCTCACAGGGATCCCTAGATCGAAATGTATTCCTTCTAAAATTCAGAGATCTCTGTGACAAGACTTTCTCAGATTTGTCTACCGATAGGGACACTTTGCTGACCAATCCGAATAGGGTGAAAGAGCTTCTCTTTTCCTATGACTGGAATGATACCTTGGAGAAACTCCACTCCTACCCATCTCTCTGTGATTTACAATTCAACCACAAGAAGAGAGGCTGTTTGTCTTTTATTTTGACACAATTCCTTAACTGCTATTTCCGTTCCCTTCTCCAGAAACTCAGATGGAACATTCTGCCTACTAAGGAGGTCCTATATAGAAGGAAGATGATTGGTGACTTGGATCTCTCTTGTCGTTTCTGTCATATTCCAGGGGTCATTGAATCTGCCCGTCATTTCCTCTTAGAATGCGCAGCACTGAAAGGTCCTAGGTTACTCTATTTAGGCAGATGTATTACTCTGGGACTTCTGGTGGCAGAACATTTTATTTGGTCTAATTGTCTCTCTATTTCTAATACTATAGACGGACTTGCATTTGCAGGATTCATTAAATCATTAGACCTATATGCTCCTTCTGATGAATTACTTGTATGATGAATTTTTTCTCTATCTATTTATATTAACTATCTGTTTAATTAATGTATTTTATACATATATAAATCTGACATTCTTTTGATTTCTTGCTATGTGGGTGGAAGTACGATTTGGAATCTGTCTCTGGCTTTAACGATGCACTGACTTTTTTTTCTATCTTTTTTCTTCCCTGGCTTGGTTTATGTGTCCTACTTTTAAAAAGGATCTTAAGGTTGTGATGTAACTTGTTTTAATCGACTGTAACTGCACTTTATGTATGTTTATATCTATTGATTTTCTTTTTTTTACTGAATGCAATTGTAAAGGTTTCTTATGTAAACCATAAACAATAAAAACAAAAAAAATAATATAGGGCAAACTACAAGACCTGTTAAAATCAGGTGGTCTGAGCATAAGTCGACCATCAGATGCAACACCAACATACAATCGCCCAGATAAGATTCCAAGTGATAGAGGTGGTTAAAAGCCCCCAGAGAGGCGGCGATTACCAATCCATTATATCCCAATGAGAGAAATACTGGATACATGTACTGGACACCTTACACCCGTTGGGTCTCAATGAAGAATTTTCCCTTAGCTGCTTCATATAGACATCCGGCTGCTGGAACCTGAAGACAATCACTTGTCCTCTCACTACCATAACTGATCAAATATCCACTTAGGGATCATATAGGTATAAAGGATACCCACACATGTCTGGCCCAGATCATCCTTTTTGAAATTATTTTTTGTTGTATGCTTTATATATAAATATGTGTTGTTACAGCCTGTGGAGATCTCAGACACAACCTGCCTGTGCCTATAATGCATACTCACGAATGCTAATGTTTTTCTGCTTTTTACATGATCATAACTGATTAGTAGTTTGTCTGAACAATTATATACACCCATATAAGATGGTGACATACTGTAACCAGATTGCTTGTTTTAAAACATTTTGTGCAGTTATAATTTGAGATAAAATTGTTCTTGTAACAATGATAGTCTAGCAAACAGCTAATGAATCGTGTTGCACTGTACCGCTATGCTATTGTGTGATCAAATATGCCTACCATCCTGCTATTTTTCGTGCATTAAATTTGTGAATAACTGGGGTAACCCCACGTATCATTCGGCATTATCCTGTATATTTAGACTGACAATAAGTGTTGAGCAAATCAGATGTCTTCGGTCATCATATCTACTTCTCATTTGAGATTCCCAGGATCATTATCTAATAGCTCACTGACTACAGCACTTCCATTCCACATCAGTGACTCTGACCTAAATATCACTAACACATATGCTCCTCTAAGAGCCCTTGTTCGGATTTTGGGCTCTCATTAAATATATGCTACAATCACACTGTAACTCTGTGGATAGGTGCTTTCTTACCACATTACAAGATGCCTTCACAATGACAGCTGACATATTGGCACCCTACGAACTGTGTAAACAACGCAGTTGCCCTTCGGAACCCTGGTTTTCTCAAAAACTCAGGGACAGCAAACTCTGTTGCAGGCAAACTGAGAGAAAATGGCGTCATAGTTACTCTGCCAACTCTAAAACTCTCTACCGGAGCACTCTCGCCGCCTACCACTTAGATGTGGTAAATGAAAAAAAAGCCTATTTTGCTCAGACGGTGGAGGCAGCCATTAATAAACCTAAGGCACTATTCAATTTAGTCCAATCCCTCTCAATGCCTAAAATAGGACAAGATGTAGTTCCGCCCTCTCAAGTGCTCTGTGATGCCTTCTCTACTTTCTTCCTGTCTAAAATCACCACCATTCGGGATAACATTGCCACTGAAGCTGCGGCTATTTAAGCCGCCCCAGTGCCAGTGAACCCCTCTCCTACTATAGGCTCATGGTCTTCTTTTCCTCTTTTTTCAAACACGAAAGTTCTATCCACCATAAAAAAACGTAAATCTGCTACACCTTTGGATGCCATACCTCTTGCCCTCTTGCAGGAGACATCTGATGATCTGATCAATCACATAGCCTCTGCAGTTAACATCTCCTTCTCTACTGGAACCATTCCGGGTCCACTTAAGCATGCGTTAGTGATTCCCCTGCTCAAAAAGCCTTCTCTGGACCCCAAAATAATGGCCAACTATCGTCCCATTTCACTTCTTCCCTTCTTTATGAAGGTTCTAGAAGCCTTGGTATCTCCCCTGCTGTCTACATTCCTGGAATCCTCCAAGTTCCTTGACTCTTTACAATCTGGCTTCCGGCCGGGCAGAGGCACTGAATCTGTTCTTAATTCAGTGCTGGATGATCTTCTGTGCCTGGTTGACCAGGGCGGTGTCGGAGCAGTCCTGCTTTTAGATCTGTCGGCTGCTTTCGACACCGTCGACCACTCTCTCCTTATCTCCCTTCTTATGGAGGCCAGCATTTCCGGCCAGGTTCTCAATTGGTTTAGAGCTTTTCTTACTGATCGGTCCCAGTCAGTCTCTCTCCCCCTTCTGTTCGTTGCCTGCCCCCCTCTGCGGTGGGGTCCCTCAGGGCTCAGAATTGTCCCCCATCCTATTCAACATCTACATAAGATATCTCCTGCACCTTATCCAATCTCATGGGTTTCGTTTCTACTCTTACGCTGACGATACCCAGATTCTGGTCCGCTTGGACCTGACAAAATCTGATACAGCGAGTAGGCTCAAGAAATGCCTGGAGGATCTTGAAACCTGGATGACTCGGAACTGGCTTAAGCTTAATGGTAGCAAGACCGAGGTCCTGGTTGTAGGGACCTCTACTCCTCAGCTGTACTGGACATCCAACTTCTGGCCATCATCACTGGTGTCTCTCCCCATGCCTGTCTCATCAGTCCAAAATTTGGGAGTTTGCTTTTTTCTGCCACTCTGACTATGGATGAGCAGGTTGGTGCGGTCTGCAAATCTGGCCACTTCAAACTCCAGGTGCTTCGGAAGGTTCTTCCGTTTATTCCAGCAGCCTCCCAGGCCCCGGTGGTGGGAGCCCTGATTCTCAGTGTTTTGGATTACTGTAATTCTCTCTATTTGGCGCAACCTGCCTATCTTATTAGACGTTTGCAGCTACTCCAAAATGCTGCTGTAAGATCCATCATTCGTCCACCCTTTGGAGCCCATATGACTCCCTTGCTGAGGCAATTACACTGGCTCCCTGTCGCCCAGCGGATAATGTTTGAATCCATGTGTATTGTCCATCGGGCCTTCTATGGTGTGGGAGCAGAATACCTGCAAGTTAAGTTCACCCCTTATCTTCCTGCCCGCACTCTACGCTCCCAAACCGCCTGATGGGTAGTTGTACCTCATTTCAAATGGGCCCGCAAGGGTGGTCGTGCCTTCTCGGTGGCCGCCGCTCAAGCTTGGAATACTGTACCTCTCCCCTTGCGTGATATCACTGATCACTTTATCTTCCGCCGGAACTTAAAAACTCTGCTTTTCTAATCATCCTCCTAACAGCATGTCTTTCACCTCCTTTAGCGCCAAGATGCCTCCGGGCGAACGTGCACTCACACAAATGCCTTTAACTTAACATAACATAACATAACATAACATATATGCTTTTCCACTCCATAATGGACACCTCTCCCCAGGGGTTTGGAATTTGTCTGTCTTCACTTGCCATAGCAGGTCCTCCTGTTATTACTAACACAAGATGGCGCTGCACCGTTTCCTTGGTGAAGGACACCTAGTGATCTTACACGCTGCAGAGTATCGTGTTCCTGACAGTTTAGGTACACTTCTAATTTATCCTTACCAGCGGCTACTGTTACCGGTACTTCTGCCCATCTCCTCACGGCTCCGCCAACCGTTACATATTGAAACCCGCATTCCAGTTCCACGAGCTACGAGGAAAGAGTCACATAGCTCGTGAAACTGGAACGCAGCCAGTTCCTTACATATCTTCCTCCTTATAACAGAAAGTAAACCACGCAATGTAAAACACAACAATGCAAAAAAAAAACGAATATACTAGCTAAGCAGCAAAAGAAAAAAGAATGAAAACTAACTAACATTTATACTAAAAAACTTAGATAAATAACATGGATTAAAAAATGAAAACAGCATTGTAGAGAAAGCAAAATACTTTCACTGAACAAAGTCCTTCATCCAACCGGGTTTGCGTGCAAGTCTCTTATTACCATCACCATTGTTGACTACTTGTACACGCATGGTTGCAGGGTCATCACTTTCCCTTTGCTGTCCTGTCAATCGCTCCTCACTCCCATTCTGCATTTTCTCACCCTCTCCACCTCCAAGATTTCCAGCTCTTGCCAACCTGTCCTGCGACCAGACTTCTCCTCCATCCATGATAACAACACTGCCACACACTGAGGCAATTATTTTAGGCCCCAAAAATGTACTTCCCACACACTTTTGTGTGGACCTGTGATTTTTTTCCATACCCAGTGTCCAACCTTCCACACTCTATTCGTGACACACTCACTCCTGTCAAATGACCCTTTGTTCCTAGTTTTACTTTTTGCAATCATCCTCATAATGGTGTCCCTATCCACTGCAACTGTCCCTGCCAAACCTAACCATCCAGGACACAATTTGGTTCCAGGCTCCCTTCCCTTAAGTGAAACAAAAGGAGATACATTAGTAGTGGAGTGAGGAGTCATTAGATAACTTCACATCATGCGATTCATTACCTCCTTCCAGGGTTGTCCACTGCACGTTGCAAGTTGAATCCCCCCTTTGATATATCTATTTACCCTCTCGATCAAACCATTCGCTCTTGGGTGATACAGTGCCGTTCTGATATGTTTGATGCCATAAACCTCCAAGAATTTCCTCAGGAAATGAGAGACAAATTGTACACCGTTGTCTGAAACTAATTCAGCTGGGCAACCTTCCTTGAGGAAAACCCTTTCTAAGAAAGAAACCAACTCTGTTGCCTTTACTTCTCTGACCGCTTCCCACTCCGCCCATTTAGAATGAAAATCCCCTAGGACAAAAATGTATTTAAACTCATCTCCTAAACCTGCCACAGGTCCCAAGATATCCACTGCTAGCTTCTGCCACGGCTGACTAGGTACCGAATTAGGTATCAAAGGTACTTCCCGCACTAACTTGTACTGTTTCACCAGATCCTCTGCCATTCTGTCTATTCTGGGCCACCAGTAGCTATGTGTCACTCTCCTTTTAGTAGCTCCCTCACCCAGATGAGCTTGGTGTGCTAACTCCAACAAGCTTCTTCTCACTCCTTCTGGAGGCACTATGCAACTCCCCCTCCTTAACCTGTCACCCACTAGACTCAACTCGTCACGTATTTCCCACCATATCTCAAACCTTTTTTCAAGCAACTCCTTATCAGGCCACCCTGCAACCTTCCACTGCTTTATAAGTCTGAAATCTTGATCTGCCAGCTCTGCTTGTTCCCACTCCCCTCGGTCCACACTCACCAATTCAGCAACCACACACTCTTCTTCACCATCCTGTACATGAACTGTTTGAGATTGATCCACTGGCAATCTTGATAGACAATCTGCTACCAGATTCTTTTTTCCTGGCAAATAACAAACTTCAGAATTGTATAGCTGAAGGCTGAGACCCCATCTGCGTATTCTTGGTGATCCTATATCCCATCTGCCACTATTAAATAATTACACTAAAGGTTTGTGATCTGACTGTACTGTAAACCTCCTTCCCCAAAGAAATTATTTGAAATGGTTGACTGCCCAGAACATGGCAGCGCCTCGTGCTTTATTACAGAATATCTCTCCTCAGCCCCCACCCTTTCCACTTTGTTAACATCATACTGTAGTAGAGTAGCTCCCAAACCTAAAGTACTGGCATCAACCACAAGCACCGTACTGTCATTGGCATCAAATTTCCCTATGGAGAGAGCCTGTACAATCCCTTGTTTGATCAATCTGAAAGCTTCCTCACACTGTGTGGACCACTGAAACTTTACCCCCTTTTTTAATATGGCCCTTAACGGTGTGGAAATACGGGCAAAGTCCCTCACAAACTTGTGATAATATTCCGCTAACCCCAAGAAGGACCTGACTTGATCTTTATCACTGGGACATGGGGCTTTCTGAATGGCATCCACTAAATTTAACTTGGGTTTAATACCTTGCCTTAACACTACATGACCTAAGTATTCAACACTATCTACAGATATTCTACATTTACTACTTTTCACCGTGAGACCAGCTTCACCCAACTGTGTAAAAACAACTCTCAACAGCTTGTCATGCTCTTCACTAGATTCCGTATATACTAATATATCATCCTGGAAAATTATTACATTCTGAACACCCTCCACCACCATCTCCATCACCCTCTGATAATTACCAGCTGCTGAAGCCAAACCGAACAGCATCCTGCAGTTTTTGAATGTTCCTTCAGTGGTGATGAAAGAAGTTAGGTGTTGACAGTCCTCTGAGAGTGGAATTTGATGATATGCTTATGATGAGTCAATTACTGAAAAGTTATTCGCCTTGCTCAATGTGGCCAACTCCTTGCTGATGATGGGTAGAGGATGACGATCCACCAAAATATTCTTATTAAGGTCCCTCAGGTCAACACAAAGTCTTCAATCACTCCGATCCTTCTATTCTCTCTATAATGCCCCTTTGAAGTAATGTTTCAATCTCCTCCTTCACTTTGTGTTTGAGATTCTGTGGAACCAGCCTGACTTAGTGTATTTTAGGAACAGCTCCCTTCTTTAGTCTAATTCGATATTCATAACCTTCTAATCTTCCTAGGTCCTCAGTGAACAGATTCGGGAACTCCTTTTCCCACTGGTCTCTCACCTCTGCATTCGTAACTGGACTCTCAGCATTGGCTTGAATCCTTATACCGAGCTTCCTCTGCTCGCTCCAGCCTAACAATGAATGTCCTTCGTTGGTGACAAATACATCAGGTTCACAAATCCTTCCCTTGAATTTGATGGTGGTTGTAAACTTTCCTAAGAAGTCTATTTGACATTGCCATACACGTAGGGTTCTATGCCTGGATGTTTTAATTGTTCAATGTTACCAATTGCACACTTCTCAAATGTTTCTCTAGACATTATTGTCCATGGGGAACAACCATCCACTTTCATGGTGACTACCCTGCCATTGACCATGAAGACATCAATTGGCCCCTTGTCACTATTGGACACATCTCCAATTTCCAAAACATGCTTAACTTGTTGATACTCTCTGATATTTTCTTCCTGTTCCGGACACCTAGCATTGGCATTGACCTCTGTGTTCTCCACTGAAGAATTCTCCCTGCAGACTCTGGCAAAATGCCCTTTCTTCTTACACTTGAGGCAATTTGCATTCCGTGCCGGACAGAATGGATTTGACGAAACATGTCTATTACTGCCACACTTAAAACACTTTGTGCCTCATTACGACTTTGGAGGTATCCATGGTGCTATTGGCGCCATGGCTGCCTCCAAAATCGGGTCCGGGTCCCCTGAATGGGGAATTACCGGGCCATTCCGAGTTTGGAGGGCTCGGTAATTCCTCCTTCAGGGAACCCGGGCCCAGTCCTTCCCCATTCTCATTTGAGCCCGTCTCCTCCATGCCCCTTGCCACTTCCACTGCTTGCTCAAGGGGTAGGTCCTTTGACAGCAGCTTTTCTTGCACCCTGCTATTGTTAGTGCAGCGCACCAACTGGTCACGAATGAGCGATTCTGCCAATGATCCAAATTCACACGAATGGCTGAGAATTCAAAGTGCAGCAATAAAGGTTTCAACAGGTTCATGGAGTTCTTGGCTCCTTGAAAAGAACTTTTGTCTCTCAAATGTAACATTCTTCCTTGGCTCAAAATGCAGTTGTAATTTTCAGATTGCCACAGAGAACTGATCCTCCTCTCCTTGACCTCTCTCCGTGGGCTCTGACAGACCGTCGAAGACACTGCGTCCATCAGTTCCCAAATTATGTAGCAATACAGCCTCCTTCCTGGCTGGAACAAACTTATCCCCCCCAATGGCAATCAAGTAAGTATCGAACAACTTCTTCCATCAGTCCCATCTGATGAGCGGATTGCCTGGTTCAGACAGGAAAGGTGGGGGGGAGACATACTGGCAGCCGCCATGTTAGCTCTAAAGCGACAAATATAACCTTGACGTTTCTATTCTTTTGTGTCAATTTAGGATGAAGCTGTGCACATGCACTCTGCCTGTCTTACGGTAACACAGAGGTGATTCAAACAACTTAGGGTATGGCAATAGTGCCCTGGGAAAACTCGCTTTCTCCCAGTACTGATAAACTGATTCAACATTTGCCTTGCCACTCTATTACAGGTTTTACGGTAATTGGAAAACCAATTTGTGCCGTCGCTCTGTTACAGTTAATATTTCATCTGGTTCCACAATTTTGCCTGTCGCTCTATTATAGATAATACTGTAGTGAGGAGCCGACTTCCTGCTCCTCATTATCATATCCTGCAGTGCTTGCGATTAAACAAATGGGCGGGCAAGGCGGGGAAACGTTGTGTCTCACGTTGGCCGCATCAACGCCCAGGGGAAGGACGAAGCGGCTTGTATGGGAACAGCAACACAGCTGTTCCCGGTCAGGATCTGCGGTGAGCCCCGTTGGCCGCTTCCACGCCCGGGGAAAGGGCGGAGCGGCTTACAGGGAAACAGCGGTAACAGCTGTTCCCCTTCTTGGTCTCCGGTGAGCCTCAGGCTAACAGCGCAGAAGTGCCTTCCCGCGCAGCCACCTGCTTCCGACTCGCACTGCCCGCCCAGGACCTCCAGTGGCAGGCAGCGTGTGGAGGGCCCACTGTAAACCTCATCGCCAATGAAAAGAGGTACAAATTCCAGCAGTATGTGTGATTAAGGTTTTAATCAAGCGGGCCCACCTCCTCACGGCTCTGACAACCGTTACATATTGAAACCCGCATTCCAGTTCCACGAGCCAAGCAGAGTCAGATAGCTTGTGAAACTGGAACGCGGCCAGTTCCTTACAACGCGCACTGCGGTTACCCTGGTTACCATTGCTGCATCGGCTCATCTGAAACAACCTTCGCCTTTCTCTAAGGTACTTTTTCCGTGTGGCCTATTGCACTAGCCTTATCCGTATATACATTTTTTACACAGCACTTATGATGGGTGCATTTTTCGTTCTCGGTGAAAGCCCCAGTGTTAGACACTTAACAACCCGTGAATCATGGATGCCAGTCCCTTCCTGTTCTAGTTCCTTGGACGGCATGTCTTATTACTAGTCCGGTTACCGTCACTTGAACTGCCGCTTGCAGTATCCAACGCTACTCCTCAAGGTGAGCATGCGTACGTATCTTCGAACTAGTCCCACCCTATATCTTAATGTTGAAGTGTCTGACCTTGTGCCCATTGTAGAGAAGTCGCGAGAGCCCCGCTCTCGTGAGATCTCGCGCAACCGGAAGTCCCGCCCCCGCGCGCTCCGCGCGCATTACGAGCCGGGCCGAGGACGCGGAGAGAAGCGCCTTGCCGGCTCCTCTGAGAACGGGGCCTGCAGCTCCGTTGGGGACGTGAGCTGCACACAGCAAACCCCAGCCACTTCAGGCCCGTTGGCCTTAATCCTTAGAGACCCGCAGTTTGTGTGTATTTGGGACTGGCTGGCAATTCATAAATAAAGCCCTTCCAGAGCACCAGCAAGTCTCCTGTTTTCTATTACTGCATTTTACTACATAAATTGGCGACGAGGATCACCACAACCCACGAAGAAGCATGCAAGGAGCAACGCCACCGCCACCCTTCCTCCAAACTCCAGGTAGGCCTGCCATTCCGTGGCCACAATGGCAGCCCCTATTCATGACCTACGTGGAAGCACTGGGTGGAGCAGGGTTCTCGGCGGCAAGGCGCAGGGCCATGTTACTCAATGCCCTGGGGGTAGAGGGACAAAGAATTTTCGAAAGTCTGACCCCGATCCCGGTTGATGGCGACAACGACGACGTGTTCAAGGAGGCGGTGAGGAGAATCGTTAAGAGGTTTGCCAGCAAAGAAAACACAGTGCTGCACAGAATACGGTTCTACGGTCGGAAGCAGGAAATGTCGGAACCAGTGGATGATTACGTCACTAAGCTGAGGGAACTGGCGGCATTATGTAACTTTGGCAACAATGCGGAAAACCTCATTTGTGACATGTTGACCGTTCACACGAACAGCAGGAAAGTCCAAGATAAATTTATCATCGAAAAGGAACTGCAGCTGGAGAAAGCAATCGAAATTGCCAGAGCAGTCGAAGAAACGGCGGGAAGACGGAAGGAGCTCACAGGAGCCCAGAGCTCCGCTGAAATACAGGCAGTGGGCTTCCATTCAAAAAAAGAAAAGCCGTCATCGGACATGAGGGATGTGAAAGGAAACAGGAAAGAACCCCTCAAGTGCCACAGGTGCACCAGTACGAAGCACTTAGCGTTTGACAGAGAGTGCCCAGCCAGAGATAAGGAGTGCTCCGTATGTAAACGCATTGGCCACTTCTCAATCGTGTGTCGATGGAGAAACAGGAAAGTCACCAGTCTCAACGCAGAGCGCATCATGGAGAGAGAATCATCCTCAGAAGATGAAGGTAGGCCCACAGTTATAATGGTGAACAGCACAAGAGCCAGGAGAGAGAAGCCCCATTGCACGATTAAAATAGACGGCAATGAAACTAGGGTCATGGCAGACTCAGGTTCGGATCTAACCATCATTCCCCTGAGGACTTACAAAGAAATGGTGGGAAAAGAAAAAGTACAAGTGCTGACTACGCGGCACAAGCCCACAGTTTTCGGGGGAGCGTCGGTTGAACTCTTGGGGTACATAAAGGGCAAAGTAGAATTCAAAGGGAGAGTGGCAATCACTAGAGTTTACTTCAGCCATGAAGGTCCAGCAGTGTTAGGTTGGGACGACCAAGACAAACTGAAAATTAGACTGGATCCCAGCACAGAGGATCAGGTACTGTCAGTCAGTGCAAAGGACGGACCTGTGCTCAAAAACGATTATCCTACACTATTCTCAGAGGAGCCGGGGCACATTAAGGGTTTTCTCCACAAAATTGTGCTCAAAAGAAATGCTGTCCCAGTCAAGCATCGGGTGAGGCCGGTACCTGCCACAGCCAGAGATACCCTCAGAGGACAGTTAGACAAGATGAAGAGGGAGGGGGTCATAGAAGAAATCGAAGCATCCGAGTGGTTGAGCCCGGTGGTTCTCATAAAGAAGCCCCAATCCCAGGAATTGAGGGTCTGCATAGACCTGCGCAGCTTAAACTTGGAAGTCATCACGGACAATTACCCTCTTCCAAGCATCAACGAACTCATTCTACTAATGAAAGAGGCCAAGATATTTTCAAAACTCGACATGAGAAATGCATACCACCAAATACAGCTCCATGAAGAGTCAAAACCCCTCACGGCATTCATCACTCCGTTTGGGACATACCAATTCACCAAAATGCCGTTTGGGTTGTCATCAGCAGCATCGGCTTTCCAAAGGATGATGGATGTCCTGCTACGCAATGTTAAAAACGTAGTGTATTTCCAGGACGACATCCTGGTGTATGCAGGGGATGAGCAGACCCACGACTCCACGTTGAGAAAAGTCCTCAACAAGCTACAAGAAGCAGGCATCCGCTTACGCCACGAAAAATGCATGTTCAAGGTGAAAGAGGTCGAATACTTAGGGTACCTGATCTCGGAAAAAGGCATCAGTCCAAAAAGGAACCTCATGCAGGCCATCAGTAGAGCTCCAGAACCCACCTGCAAAGAAGAAGTGAGGTCATTTCTTGGACTCGCTGAGTACTATGCCAAATTCATACCAAAGTTCTCAGAAACCACAGCACCCCTCCGCGACTTACTCAAAAAAGGGTCGGAGTTTACGTGGCAAGAACCGCAAAAGATTGCGATGGGAAGCATAAAACAGCACATCATGGATGCCCCATGTCTGCAACCATTTAATCCAACGTGGGAGACCGTCATCACCACAGACGCCAGTGCGTATGGACTGGGAGCAGTATTAACTCAAAAGAAAGGTGACACGGAACATGTGGTAGCCTTTGCGTCGAAGGCGTCATCGGAAGCGGAACAGAATTACTCCACCATTGAAAAGGAAATGCTGGCGTGTGCATGGGCAGTGGAACATTTCAGAACATACGTGTGGGGCACAAAGTTCAAGCTGCTGACGGACCATAAACCGCTCATCCACATGCTCAGCTCTGGAGGGACCAAAACATCCACACCCAGATTAGCACGCATTGCAGCCAAACTGCAAGAGTACACTTTTGAAGTCCAGCACATTTCAGGTTGGAAAAATACGCAGGCCGACTGCATGTCGCGGCTGCCGGAAGATAAGGATAAAGCAACCACATTCCTACATGGGGAATGCATCGTGGCATCCGTCATGGACTTAAGAGCACCCGACTACCTGGAACTCAGTGAAAGGCACTGGGAGGAAGAGGATGGGAAAGACCCCACCATGACCAGGATTCGAGAATGCATCAAGGAAGGTTGGCCCAGTGAAAAAGTGCTGCCCGAAGGCATGAGGCCATATTGGAAAGTGTCGGATGAGCTGTCCGAAATCGAAGGGATCGTCATGAAAAATGATCAAATCATTCCCCCAATAGGTATGAGGAAAACCATTCTCTGCCGGGCTCACGCGGGACACCTCGGAAACACGATGACTCGCCGCAGAGTGAGAGAGGCCTACTGGTGGCCGTCCATGGACCAAGAAATTCGCACCATGATAGAACGGTGTCATGAATGCTTAAACAGCGACAAAAGACTTAAGGTCCGCCAGGCACCCCTGATACCCACAGAAATACCCGAAGCAGCATGGTCCAAAATAGGCATCGACTTCATAGGACCCCTGGAGGCTATGTCGCCGGAACACAGGTATGGCATAGTGCTGGTGGACTACTTATCGAAATGGGTGGAGGCAGAGTTTGTCCCTAATATAACCACCAAGACGGTCATAGAAGTACTCACAGAAATTTTCCAAAGGGAAGGCCTCCCCAAGGAGGTGGTTACGGACAATGGGGTGCAATTGGTCTCTAAAGACATGGAAGATTTTCTAAAAAGAAATCATATCATTCAAAAGAAAGCTGCCCTGTATCACCCTCAGGCCAATGGGCTTGTAGAAAGGGCAAACAGGTTCATAAAGGGTGCCATCCAATTGGCAACAGCTTCAGGAATGGACCCGCTCAAAACCACCAAAGAGGCCATAGCGGCCCACAGACTCACTCCAAATGGCATCACGCAGGTTTCCCCGTTCAAAATGTTGAGAGGGAGGAGTGCGGCGTCCACGCTGATTCCACCATGGCTATCGAAAGTACGAGAAGATGAGGCTGTGGACATGTCAGAAGTAGTGTGGCGAATCCAAAACAGTAAGGCACGTATGAAGTCATGGAGTGATGAGAGAAGGAGGGCCAAACAAGTGCCAGACATAAGAAAGGGAGACCTGGTCAAGATCAGACTACCGAAGAAAGATCAAATCACAGGGTCCCGATACAGTCGACCCTGCCAAGTAATTCACAAAGGAACAAACTACATTCGCACGGAAGACGGGCGCACATGGAACGTTGATAGAGTAGCACTGTACCAGAGGAGGCAAGAAAGAGAGAGGTCTCCGGAGAGATCAATAGTAGAGACTGAGAAGAACTATGGGAGAAGCGAGGAACGTGAACACGAAGGAGACGACGAAGAAAGGTTGGAACCTGAGGTCGAACCGGAAGAACTCGATGCGGACCTGGAACCAGAGCAGCAAGAAGAGTGCGCTGGAACCAGGGAGCGGCCCAGAAGAGAGCACAGAAGACCGGTGAGATACAATGACTATGTTGTACAGTGACTCTATTATCAGTCGGGAAAAGGGAGGTGTGTAGAGAAGTCGCGAGAGCCCCGCTCTCGCGAGATCTCGCGCAACCGGAAGTCCCGCCCCCGCGCGCTCCGCGCGCATTACGAGCCGGGCCGAGAACGCGGAGAGAAGCGCCTTGCCGGCTCCTCTGAGAACGGGGCCTGCAGCTCCGTTGGGGACGTGAGCTGCACACAGCAAACCCCAGCCACTTCAGGCCCGTTGGCCTTAATCCTTAGAGACCCGCAGTTTGTGTGTATTTGGGACTGGCTGGCAATTCATAAATAAAGCCCTTCCAGAGCACCAGCAAGTCTCCTGTTTTCTATTACTGCATTTTACTACACCCATATCTCTCCATGTGTTCAGACAATGTTGCCTTATCCGTGCACTGCAAATAGAACTACGGGGTATATTCCTGTCCCGATGAGATTAGACGCACATTTTCCACACGTCAGCACTCGAAATCAAGTACTTTTTTATGGTGGGTGCCATCCGCTGCTAACAAGTTTTAATATGGACCATATAAATATTTGTGCATAATTCCCTGAATATGTGTCACTATTTACCACAGTTTGAAGCAGACGCCTTGTGAAATGTTGGACCTCTGCCGCTTCCTTCATCAAACATTGACTTTTTTAATGAGCACACAAACGAGAACACTGCATTGGTTGGTGAGAGTTCTTGTGTATTTCTTTGATCGGCACCCGACTCCACATTAGGGACGCCTATACGCACCCATGACTTATTTGTATCAGTCCGTTTTGCTTCTTATTGCATTTTGGGACACAGGGTGATGTTCTTTAGTATATACTCCCCATCTTCTAGTATTAATTGTTTTTCTCCAGTCCCTGACTGGGTTATCGCAGAAAGCTCCATTGAGTAGTTAATTCAGTTAACTATGATATGATATATTATGATATGGCACTTTTAACGTGCCTATACACAAGTGTTTCAAGGCACGACGAGGCAAGGAAGGGGAACAAAGGGAGGATGGACAACGATCCTACTAGGTCAGGTGTCATTCAGATCGCGCAAGTGTGTGGGAAGGGGGCAGGGACAGTGCAGTACATGGGAAAGATGATAACAATAAGTAAATAAATAATGGCCAGCAAGTGGCAAGAGCATGGGTAAGTGCAGGCATCAGGTGTCAAGGGCTGGTAGGGGGACTGTGGGGATACATACACATATACACACAACTATACCCACAAAACTCTGAAGGACAGTTTACCATAGTGCAACCTTCTTTTATGACACCCCCATATTGCTCAACATTGACTTGTCAGTCGTCTATTATGTATATTCTATAATGGATGGGTTATAACACATTAAAATGTCTCCTTTTTTTCTATATGTGACTTCAATCAACAGTCCAATTAGGCTCTTTTGGAAGAAGGAGAACCGCCCCGAAACACGTCAGCCGTTGATATTGGACTCCGTGATGAGCCTTGCTTAAATATATTTCTTGTTAATTAAATCACTTTGTTTTTACAAAGATATTGTCTATGCATATTGTTTGCTAAAATTGATGCACTAGACTGTACTGTCTCCAATTGGATATCACTGCCATTGATTGAATCATGAATCGCCTTTCTGGTGCCTTTAGATAGTGTGCAGGGGACGGGAGGATTCCTGATTTGGATTCTTTCTTCTCTTATTTATAATTGGGCCTTGTGCCAAGGCCTTTTTTCCTCCCCCCGCATCTTTATATTCTTGAAACCAGCCTGCCTGGACCATGATAAATTGAATTTCTGTTTCTTAAAAAGGGTGTGCACCTATTACCCATTTTTTCTAGTTTGAGCGATTCTCCAACGGGAGCGGAGCGAGGGAAGCTCGAGCTCCAGTCTCAGTGCTTCCACCGGTACCGTGTTGGGTAGACATAGTAATAAGGCCTGTTAAATCAGAACGTGCCAGGCATGCAGAAGTAAAAGTATATTTATTTAGGCTAAGAAGTACGCGGCAGCAGGCCTCACCTTGAGAGGCAAGCTCAACTGACTCTATAGAATCTCATACATACAATAACACTCCAACCTGGAATGCTATGACATCATAATTACAGAGAAACAGGATAAGAAACAGATGAGTGCAACATCAATACAAATGGACATATGAAGTATAAACAAACTACATATTAACACATCTCTTCCCTTACAAAAAATAAATATTACTCAACATAGTAATCCCTCAGCCACAGAGGTTTGTTCCTAATACGTTCTGCATCGTTTCTATTAACCACATTACCGTGTTCTGATACAGTACCACTCTTTCTTGGGTCATAAACCCTGTCACTATCACTGTCTTCATCCTCGCATTCCTCAGCCTTTCCATTACGGTTGCATCTCACAAGTCTGGACATGGACCAGCACTCCCCTCCTTCCAGAATCACTACATTGCCTCTTACCGTGGTAATTCTTTTGGGTCCAAGGAACTTGCTTTCAACACACTTGGGTGACCGTCTAGGATTCTTTACATATACCATATCACCTTCCTTCCAATCAACACTCTTACACTTCTTTTCTGGATCAAATCTGACTTTATACTCGTCTTGGGCCTCTCTAATGAGTGTGACAATTTTGTTCCTATCAACATTAACACTCTTGTCCAGATTCAACCAACCTGGGCAGAGTTGGGTGCCTGGCTTCCTCCCTTTAAGAGACATAAAGGGAGAGATCCTAGTAACAGTATGAGGTGTAGTACAGTAACCCCATATCATCTCCCTCAAAATTCTTTTCCAATTCAATCCTGCTGCCATGGCTAGTTGTAGTCCTCCCTTTACAAACCTGTTTGCTCTCTCTACCAGTCCATTGGCTCTGGGCTGATAGAGAGCCGTTCTGTAATGCTTGATGCCATATTTTCTAAAAAATTCTGTCATCCTATCTGAACAGAATTGGACGCCATTGTCCGAAATCAATTCTGTGGGAAAACCCTTCCTGTAAAATACTTCTTCGAAGAAGGTAATCATCTGAGAAGTGGTGGCTTCTTGTATAGCCTTACACTCTTTCCACTTAGAGTGGTAGTCTACCATGACAATCAAATATTTGAGGTCCTCTCCCAGGTCCTGCAGAGGACCCATTAAATCTACTGCAACTTTCTTCCAAGGCTCAGTAGGGACACTCACTGGTCTCATGGGTGCTTCTCTTACTATTTTGCTCTTGTCACTTTTCTCACAATCTCTACACTTCTTAACACACCTTTCAACCTCTCCATCAATCCCTGGCCACCAAAAGGACTCTCTAATATGTCTCTTTGTGCCTCCTATTCCTAAATGCCCTTGATGAGCTAAGTTCACTAATCTAGATCTAATACTGGCAGGGGGAATAACTTTCAGACCCTTTCTAAGCTTGAGACCATCCTCTGATATAATAAGTTCCTCTTTAATGTTATAATAGCACTCAAAAACTTTCTCAACATCATATTTCTGGGGCCACCCTGCTCTGGTCCAGGTTTTAACTTGTTCTAACACAACATCTTCACCATTGGCAGTTTCCCACTCTTCCTTACTTATGGCATTATATTCAAGTTCAGAAATAAGTACATTTTGTTCTAAGTAGTCTTCTTCATTACCTTTGTTCCCCACTGGTAGTCTAGACAGGCAGTCCGCCACTACGTTATCTTTACCTGCTATATAAACAATCCTAAAATCATAAGCCAACAAGTCAACCATACACCTTGAGATTCTGGGTGAACCTTTGGCCCACTCGACACTTGCTAACAATTGGACTAAAGGTTTGTGGTCCGTTTTGACTATAAATGTTTGACCCCACAAGTAAAACTTGAAATGAGCCACAGCCCATGACACGGCCAGAGCTTCCCTTTCAATAACTGAATAATTCACTTCAGCACCTCTCAGTGGTCTGGATGCGAACGCAATGATGTGTTCCACCTTGGCAGAGTCATATTGAGATAAAGCTGCCCCCAGACCTTGATTGCTTGCATCAACCGCCAAAATTGTCTTTCTCCCAGCCACAAACCCACCAAGTGAGGGTGCTTGAACAATACTTTCCTTGATCTTTCCAAAAGCCACCTCACACTCGCTTGACCAGTCAAACTTAACATTCTTCTTCAACAATTCTCTCAGAGGAGTGGAGATGGTGGCAAAATTATTAACAAACTTGTGGTAATACTCCGCCAGCCCCATAAATGACCGTAACTGATCCTTGTCTTGAGGCTGGGGAGCATTGCTGATGCTGTCCACGAGTGACTTCTTGGGAGAAATACCGTCACTAGAAATCTTATGGCCCAAGTAATCTACTTCCCTTACAGCAATCTTACATTTGCTCCTCTGAACAGTCAGGCCAGCCTCTCTGAGCCTAGTTAGAACAGCCATAAGAGTATTATCATGCTCCAACTCATTGTCAGCAAACACCAGAATGTCATCTTGGAACACCGTGACTCTTTTTAAACCTCTAAGCACTTCCTCCATTACCTTTTGAAAAACGGACGCAGCAGAAGCTAAACCAAATGGCATTCTCTTATACTTAAACACACCCTCAGGAGTAATGAATGCGGTGAGATGCTGCACATCTTCCGATAGTGGGACTTGGTGGTAAGCTGCTGATAAATCAATGATGGAAAATAACTTTGGCTCACCCAAAGTGGAGAGAGTCTCAGAGATGTTGGGAAGAGGATGTCTCTCAACGATGATGTTTTTTTATTTAGGCTACGTAAATCGACACACAACCTCAAATTCCCATTGGATTTAGCCACAAGCACAATGGGTGATAGCCATTCTGTTGCAGCTACAGGTTCAATCACCCCTTTTGTAACCAAGTCATGTAGTTCATCACAGAGTTGACTTCTCATATTTAATGGGACTTGCCTATCCCTATGTACGACAGGTTGTGCATTTTGTTTAAGTCTTATGTGATGTTCAAAGTTTCTTAGCCTTCCCAGTTTCTCGGAAAACACTTCAGGAAAATTCTTTGTCCAGACGTCTTCTATCTCTGCAATAGATACAGGATTTGGTGCACTTGCCTGGACTCTCACTCCCAAAGCTCTTTGCTCTTCCCATCCTAGTAAAGAAGACCCTCTCTTGGCAACAAGTATTTTGGCCTGACAGTCCCTTCCTTTGTAAAATATTTTCGCTGGAAATTCACCCATGATGTCAATGGTGGATTCTGCATACCCACAAGCTTTGACATCAGTGGGTCTGATTTTGGCTTCATCCTTCTTCAAAACATTCACCAGAGTATCCCTTGATACTATGGTCCAAGGAGAACATGTGTCAACTTTCATTACAATATTGTATCCATCCACACGGAAAGTATCCGTCGGTCCTTTCTCATCACCATGTATGGCTAATACTTCAAATATAAACCTTGCGTTTGGTTCTTGAGTGTTTGATACTTCTTGGATGTTATAGTTCCTCCTAACTTCTTCTTCATGAGTGGATTTCACTTCCATCCTGGGTTCTACAAGGTTCACTGAACTTGCTCTACAAACATTGGCAAAGTGTCCTTTTCCCTTGCATTTAAAACAATCGGCGAATTTGGCGGGACTAGACGGAAAGTTCACGCCATGTCTGAAACTTCCACACCTGGGACATGAGCCCCTCAAACTCCAATTCCCTTTTTTTACTGATGAGAAGTTTCCCTTCTTCTTTTGATCGATAACACAGACTGACATGGCTGGAGTAATTTGTTTGTCTACTTTGAGCTCCTTAACATATTGAGATGTCTGCTCAATACTCCTTGCTAGATCAATTGCTTCTTCCAACCTCATATCCCTCGCAAGCAGTTTTTCCTGGATTCTAGGATTATTCGTGCATCTAAGTAACTGATCCCTGATCAGTGAGTCCGTCAGTTGTTCGAACTCGCACGTATAACTTAAGGACCTCAAGCAGGCAATGTATGATTCAACAGACTCATTTTGTTCCTGCATCCTCTGAAAGAATTTGTCTTTCAAAGCTAACATTCTTGCGCGGTTCAAAATGATCTTGCAATTTCTTGATGGTCAAAGCATACACATCTATGTCACCAGCCTCAGGTACTTGATCGCCAGTCAAACCATCAAAGATTCTGCGTCCTTCAATTCCCAAATTGTGAATCAAGAGGGCTTTTTTTCTGGCAGGAGAAAATCTGTCCCCCCCCCCATCGCTATCAGGTAATTTTCAAAAGTGTCCTTCCATTTATCCCATCTAAGGGAAGGGCGACCAGGTTCATTTAAAAATGATTGTGGTGGAGGAATAGAGGTAGCCATGGTAGATGAAGGCTTCAAGAAGAACTTTATTGAATGATGTGGAACACCAGCAGATTGTCTGAGACAGAAATAGACTGTGAGCAGCAGTGCTTGATGTGGATTGTCTACTGTTCACAATTGTTGCAACAATGTATCCTTTGCTCCGCTAGATTTCACGTTCCTTTATACTTTCAAGGCAGAAAAACTGGTTGCCAGGCAACCGACGTCACAATGGAGGCATGGTTTGCATTGCCGAGCCGTAGCGCGTAATGTGACGTGCCCCCAGGCAGCCAGCCTCAGCAAACAGGGCATGAAAGGGTTAGGAGACACGTGCGCGCGCACGGGCCAGTGAAAGCGTTGTGCTTTTAGGGCAGGGCCCGCGGAGTCACACAGTTTCTTGCTCTCTCCCTTCTCTTCCCACAACAGGGCACAACCCGCTGACTTGCCTTGTGTGAGGATCCTTAGTCAGATGCTCTCCGCCACCCTCCGCGATCCACCTGCTGCCGCTGCTGAGGAGGAGGCCGGACGAACACGACACTGACACAGATCAGCTGGAGATAAGCCTTCAGATGCGCACGCAGGGCCCGTTTCAGTTTTCCTCGTCGCCAATGTTAAATCAGAACGTGCCAGGCATGCAGAAGTAAAAGTATATTTATTTAGGCTAAGAAGTACGCGGCAGCAGGCCTCACCTTGAGAGGCAAGCTCAACTGACTCTATAGAATCTCATACATACAATAACACTCCAACCTGGAATGCTATGACATCATAATTACAGAGAAACAGGATAAGAAACAGATGAGTGCAACATCAATACAAATGGACATATGAAGTATAAACAAACTACATCTTAACAAGGCCGTATAAAATGCTTGGTTTACCACCCTTTCTGTAGACCTCCAGGAGGCCCTCAGCCGAGCTACCACCTTGCCATTTTCTAGTTGTTTTTAAAGGCAAGGTCTCAGCATAAAAGGACATAGTGGGGGATTATTATTATTATTATTATCAAGGTATTTATTGAGCGTGGACCTAGCTTCGAGAAGTAACAGAGCACTTTACAGAAGTATACAACAGTACAGATGCATAATGGAGTGCATTTCAGAGGTAACAACAGAACAGATATACAGCGGGGGTGGGATACAGAGGAGGGGTACAGCTGTACCGGGTGGCAGAGAGGAGAGAGGCGGGCAGCATCTAGCGAGTCGGGTGACACAAGGGGCGATGTGATGGCCTAGGTGTTGAGGCAGAGAGATTCCTTGAAGAGGTGTGTCTTAAGTTCTTTTCTGAATTGTAGGAACGTAGGGATGAGTTTGATGCTGATGGGGAGGAGGTTCCATAGTTTTGATGAGTAGGCAGAGAAGGCTTGTTTTTTGGTCCTTTCCTTTTTGCAGAAGAAGATTTCAAGTCTGCACGTGTCCTAGCTTCTGGTGGTGCGCTGTCCGCCAGAGATGCTGAGTTTCTCCGCAAGGTAGCTAGGTGACTTGAGGGTGACTGCCTTATAGCAGATGCAGCAAGACTTGAAGGTGATTCAAGTGTGCAGTGGGAGCCAGTGAAAGTCGATAAGGGCCGGGATTATGTGGTTGTATCTGCATGCACCCTTGATGAGGATTTTTAAAAAGTATACCAAACCACATCGTTGTACTGTACGCTTTGCGGCCACCCCCACTTCCCAGCATCCCATATTACAACAGTGCACATGCACCAGCGCGTGCGCACCAGAAGTGCCGCTGAAGTACCTGGCTGTTGGGCTGTTCGGGTGGCAGGTGTTCGGGTGTAAGGAGCACTCTAACTAATGTTAAAATATCTATCATCTAAAACCGGTAAGTCTGGTGTATCATTATTGTTTCTAAAAATAACTGCTTTAACGCTCGTAACCGATCACTTTGCATCTTGAAGTAAGTACGTGTCGGTTGACGGGTGATGTCTCACGCGCACTACAGTGTGCTATGTCTGCGTGGATGCGCAGCGGCCACATCGAAAATAAACCTGTGGTGAAAAAACGCATTATGGACAATAACAGAGGAATGTTGTTTAATGAGACGCGCGTTAACACGCGACTCTCAACCAAACAAATACCAGTTGCTTCCACACAAAGTGCGAGCACAAACATGATCCACTCTGCTGATGTTGGTGACGTCACTTCTAATGTTTATGATGTGTCCTCAAAGCAACCTACTTTGCCTCTTGATTCCAATGATAGTGACCAGTGGGGGTGGCATCCAGTATTATAGCGACTCCAATTAAAGAAGAAAGCTATCCCAATTGAAGGAAAAGCTTTCTAAGTGTCCCCGAAACAGACATTAGTCAGGCTTTGGGAACAATGGAATATGCCAATGCGGGGCCACCATCAGATATATCTAACCTAGCTCCTGCTGTTTTACTCGAATTGGAAAAAAGGGTTATTCTATCTGTGGGTCCGTCGACTCCAGTCACTGCTTGTGCGAGTGGTAAACACAAAGTCCACCTACATAGTGATATACCACGCATATCTTCTTATGAACCTTATTTACCGTTCAATGAGATGGAATCACCTACTAATAAACATCTAACTATTTCAATACATAATGAAGAATCTTCCCAAAACATTGAGGGACAAGCATGTTCCTCGCCTGAGAGCAAATCTTTTTCACGTCCTATACCCTCTACTGGTGTGAACAATCCTGATTCTCAACCCAATCTTTCTACTCTAGCAGATGACTTACAAATATTTGAAGCCTCCTACCCTGTAATTTCAAGGATACTTAACCTTCTAGATAAGGGTCACGATTACACGCACTATGAGTTGCGCAACATAAAGTCTTCACTTACTGAAATCTCTGCAAAATTGTACAAACTGGAGGGATATATATTTGCAAATAATTATAAGAAACAAAGAGGCTGTCATTCACTGTGTCCTCCATGACCCATTATCAGTCTATAGCTATACAAACTGACGCTCCTATCACAACGCCAGAGGTCAGCCACAACTCCACCGTAAGTTGTCCAACATTTGAATTTGCATCTACTTTTGCTAACACTATAAATGCACCAAAAAACATTGAGAATATCCAAATTTATACCCATGCTCAACTTTGTCAGATGGTTTCTACACATGCAGAAAAAATGTATCAACTTCTTTTCTTCAATTAACCTAATGACGCAGGAGTACCTACTCTTGAATTGAATAAGGAACAACCACAGTCCATTGCAGTTTTTGAGCATCCAGATAGTCTGTCGGCTCTTTTAGCCATAATCAATGAAGAAAATCAAAAACCAATTCAAAAGGACTGTTATTTGCCCATAGATGATAAAAATGACACTGGCGAACAAAAACACTTCATCTCATGAAAACAAAAGAGATTATACACTTGCGCAATGAATAGACTCAATTTGCACAAGGGTTTACAAGCAGAAGCTAATACAAAAATAAAATCAAAGCAAAAGAAACACGCAACTGTTGAAGCAAACCCAAATAGTGACTTACCTCTGAGTAAGGGTATGGAGACTCATTTATCCTTGCAGCTTATAACTGACTTAAGGATTAATGTGGAGGAGCTACCATTGGAAAGTAGACTGGCTCTTCAGTTACAGTCAATGAACAAAAAACCAACTTCTCTACCAGAAAATATAATCATGGATAAACAAAAAGAATTTTCAGCTTCTCTTACTACTTCACAGCAATCTCTGTTGTCCACCTTTTACAACCTATGCTAAATTAAAAAACTACTGCTAGGCTAAACTCAGATCACGGTGGGCCTAATGGCGACAAGGAACAGGGATTGATTGTGCATGAGGGAAATCATGTGCAACATAAAGCACTGGATAACATCATGCCAGCGTTGGCCTGTCAGAATGATGCTCTTAAACCTATGGCAATACAGAAGCAGCATTTAATAAATGAGCAGGCTCATGAGAATCCAATTGAGACTAAATATGATCTTACCCTTCTTAATATTGGAAATAATTCAAACCAAATTGACAGTCTTTCTATTACACACAATAAAAGTCAAAGTACTCACAAGGATGTGGGGCAGACAAATTGTGTAAAAGATGACCTCACTCACCATCCGTTGATCTTGAGTATCTTGGGCTAGATTAGTTGTTCAGAGATAAATGGTGATCAGAGCCTTAATCGCTCATTTATGCTTCAGTCATTCCAAAAAATCCCTGCGCTAAGAACATTAACATCCAACGATATTGTATGGATCACACTTCCACCAGTAAACAACCATACGATGGTGTTTCAAGTTCAATCTACTATTATTGCTGAACTAATTTGGGATCACAGAAGGGAATTGAAAATGTTAGGATTAACTTTACATCAATTACAATCAATTGAAGATGCAAAAGTTTTTAATGAGACTCCCCTTCCAATTCTAATAAATACCATCCCTGAACCAGTGGGGTCCACAATGTCCCATCTCCCGAAGGCGGCAGAAATTGCACAATTAGTAGCCATTTCTGCCGACTCAAAAGATTGGACATGGTTGACGGTGTTATTGGGTGCAGGGAAAGACGTAACAAAAACCGCATCCACATAGTAGCAAAAGTGCATTGAGGGTGATGACATGGAATTTGTGTGGAGCAAAAAAACTTTTAATATGGGCAACTAAGTTTTCTCCCCATGAACTCTTTGACATCATGTTGTGTCAAGAAACAATGTCCACCAAATCCATAGAAATCAAAGGGTTTGCTTCGTACCATAGGCCAGCAATTTATCGACTGAAAGGCAAACCCTCAGGTAGAGTTGCAATTTTTCTGAATATTGATCTGGTGTTCTCACTGCTATTAACTCGCACTACGCATTCCTTTGTGGCCATTGTAATCAAGTTAGGAATTTGCACGAGTGATTACTATTTAATCATCTCATTATACTTTAATCCACTTCATATTGCTATTCTTACGCTCTTTGAACTCCAAATTTGGAGGTGCAGCAAAAAATATGATATCGATGCCCTAAAATTATCACAAATCACAGCCATAGTCAAAGCCTCACCCGCAGTTCTGGTGAAACGCACAACCCAAAACAAAAAACCTCTTCAATCAGCAGATTCACACAGTGCTAAAATCAAATTATTAAAAAAAAGAAAAAATCATGAGATTAGGCAGTTTACAAAAATGGGACTGAGTAATTTTGAATTTCAGCACCAAAGAAGAATAATAAGCAATAAATATCATAACAAAATTATAGAATTTATCTTCATCATTCTGTCAATCAAGCAATGATTACCTCCTTATGTCATAACGATATACTGGTGCTAGTTCTTACCCTAGTTTTTAGCGCTGTGACATCAACTTTTCTTGCTGATACACCTGTTTAATTATTGCCGTATGTACTCTACTTAGTGTTCCCCATGTTGTCTCCCTGTCTAGTATCTGTCGGTTTTTGCCCATTGGAGGTGAACACCGTTAATACACTAGTCACAGTGTCTCCTTGGTGTTTAGCAGAGCGATTCCAAAAGAACTACTTCATTTTGTTCTAGTCCACATCCTAACAGAGGATATACAAGTGAGCCATTGGCAAACTGTTGTATTGTTAATACAGATGGTATTTCATAACAGCTCCGCCTTGATGTAATTATTGAATGTATCTAGCTTGGTTTTTAGCTCACTGAAAAACACTCAATGAGGTTTTTTCGTGTATTAGTTATAGGTGGCGAACTACTTGGCAGCCTCCCCTAACTTGAGCAATCCATGTTGTGAGCCCCCACGAGCACCACGAGAGGTAAGGAGAACCTGATTTGTGGGCCTCTTATTCACCATTTAGGGAATTTGACAAATCAACTTAGCTATTGATCAAGCCATTTATTTGTCCCCTTTTCTTTTCTTTTAATTTACAGGTTGCACGTGCACATCACTATGTTCCTCTCACAAAGCAATTGTTTTTATCAATTGGGATTCTTGTGATTATTACAACCCTCCTGATGAATGTTCTATGATTAATTCCCTAAGAACAGAAACATGTTGAGAAATGTTCCTGGACTGGCACAGGGAAAGAACAACTGTTGTTATCTAATTATAATTAGAAACTGATGCAGTACCAGCTATATGTTGATTGTATCTTGCACTTTATGTTAATCAACCATTTGATTGTTAATGACGAAATCCTATGTTTTTTATGTGATGATCTAGTATGCTTTTTTTGTATGTATCTAGCATTTGTGTGAAGTGACTATTTGTGTGTTTTACTAATTCTTAACATGTACTAAATTAAAATTGATATACAGGTTCCTTCCGAACCTCTTTGGGCATGCAACCTGACTTTTTGAGCTCTGTCTCTTTCATAATTTGATGTGTTTTCCCCCCCGGGTATAGACAGAGTAGACACTTCTTCCATCCTGATAGGTGGAGACGTGACTACCGGGATTCCTTCCCTATTAATAGTATTCATAGTGGCCCTGGTCACAGGAATTCTTTGAGTTGGGGTTTTTACTCTGGCTGATTATTTTCAATATTTACTGATATTACTCCAAAGATGGCAGAAGACAGAACACTGGCCTACAGCGATGACTACGCCGCCGCACTAATGACAGCTATCTCCATCCTCAATAAAGACGATTTAGCAGACTCCACCCCTAATACAGATGAATGGAATGGAATGAACTGGTACAATTGAGGAAACGTCGCACACAAACCGAATTACATGGAGCTATTATGTTGGAGTATCTGAAAAATAAAGCACTTCCACAGGGTCTTACTGTAATGAACGAACCAAGACTTTTTCTCGACAATGAGAAATTTCGAGTTCAGTGGAGTTGCATAGCGAATAGGTGTGGCCGAGATTGGCTGATATTGATTATTGATACAGCCAAAGAGACAGCATTAAAAATCGAGATCGAATTGCAAAAAATCAATGAGAATATTAAGAAACCATTACCACTAAAAGCCTATTAGAAAACATTAGAAGAGATAGAAAAAGAAATGAAGGATTTTAAAGTGAACAATACCAACAAAAGAATACAACGGCTGAAAAAATATTTATCTCGGTTTACACATGAAAAGGCGTTTCCATATGTAAAGGCGGAATATGTGAATAAAACCTTACAACAAAATGGACCCAACAGAAATAACAGATGAGTAAGATTTAGAAATACCTCATATAGTACCAGTCATGATAGCAGTGACACAGATGATAGTGGAGAAGGGACATCGACTGGCAACAAACAACAAACAAAAAGAGGACGAGGACAACAAACGAGAAGTTCTGGGAATGCAAACAGGAGAGGAAATCAAGGCCGTTTTTTATATCCGGCCCAGAATTGCAACAACTGGGACGAAGGGGCAAAACAAACCCGTAGCGGGAATTGCTTTTAATCAACCTATCTGACTACCAACCATTCTTAATGGAAGAAAAAGTGCTGAATAAATGACTAGGTTATGTAATCACAAAAGAACATGATCCCTTTGAGTTCCGGGTTGAATTCAATAACCTATTAAGAAAAATCCATTTGCGAGAATTTTTCACACAAGATAACGGGAACATGATGAACCATATGGGACTACGGAACCCTTCCACCTTCTGCCCTCCTGTTAGCAGTTTCTCTCCAGAATCCTTGGTTTTTGAAAAAAGAGTTATTGCAGACATAGTAGCCCTAGAGGCCAACCATCAACGACCCTTTTAAAATCTAACGAAGGCTGAGCAAAATGCATTACACTCACTGGCTAATAACCCTTCTATCATAATTGAGAAGGCCGATAAGGGTGGAGGAATTGTAATGCTTAATCGAACTGACTATATCACGGAATGTGAAAACCAACTGAGTAATAATCACTACTACAGACGATTGAAAGAAGACCCTACTACAGAACTTCAAAGGTTGATTACAGAAAAAGTAATAAAAGCCAGAGATTGTGAATGGATTTCCAGACAAGAAGCAGATTTCTTGATTAACATTAAACCTACCACCCCACTTTTTATACCTTGCCAAAGCTACATAAGACTCTTACTAAACCACCTGGTAGACCAATAGTGGCAGGTATTCTGTTCTAGAACCATTATCTACTTTTGCCAACCATTATCTGAAAGGTCACGTCCAGAAGATGGCTTCATATCTTAAAGATTCCAGAGACGTGTTAAACATCTATGAAGATCTTCCAGAGACATCTCTCCTCATAAGCTTTGATATTGTGTCACTTAACACGAACATACCTCAACAGGCAACTCTAGATGTAGTAGAAGAAATCCTACTGAATAGACTGGATCAAGATCCTGTACCCACCTCTTTTATTTTGTGGTGTGTGGACCTGGCCCTTAATCGCAACTACTTCGAGTTCAACGGGACTTATTACCAACAAATCGAAGGTACGGCTATGGGGGCCACTATGGCCCCTAGCGTGGCCAATTTATATGTGGAAATGTTCGAGAAGACCCATATATACAACGGGACGAATCATTTTCAACTCAACATAAAAAATTGAACCACTATATCGATGATATTTTGGTGATTTGAACATGCTAATGGCTTTTTGGCTTGGCTCAATAACTTGAACCCACATTTACAATTCACAATTACCATTGGGAGAGAAACCATCAACTTCCTCGATCTGACGATTTTCCACTCTAATGGAATTCTGAAATTGAAACCTTATCATAAACCTACAGATAAGAACTCCTTGCTTGACTATACCAGTCACCACGTAAAACACCTACGGGACAATCTCCCATTCGGCCAATTTTTACGCCTCAAAAGGAATAGCTCTTACAATAGCACTTATGAAATGGAAGCAACCATGCTTAGTAAGAAGTTGAAACAAAGGGGCTACCCCAGGAAACTGGTCAAAAAGGCTGTTAAACATGCATTTAATAACAACAGAGAGGCATTACTGGAAGAGAAACCTAAGGATGAAAGAATAGTCTGTGTTAATACCTTCACAGACCTAAGTCTAAAAATCAAGAACATGATTGCTAAACACTGGAAAATCTTCGAGACTTCAAAGACTCCTCTCCTGATGCCACTGTTTGCCTATAAAAAGAGTACCACAATTGGCAATAGAATAAGAGGAAGCCGATTAAAACCACTTACCAACAGTACGTCTAATCTAACCACACTCTGGGGTTTACTGCCAGCTAATGGCCATTATCCATGTGGAGCTTGTGGCGTTTGTAAACTTACCAGTAAAAGCAAAGAGATTGAGGTAGGCTTATCAAAACCATGGATACAAAAGAATCTGACGAATTGCAATACTGAATATGTGGTGTATCTAATTAAATGTGGATGTGGCCTCCCTTATGTGGGGAAAACAATCCGCAAGGTTAAAACACGCATTATGGAGCATCGTAGTTGCCTTAAAAACAAAACTGACGACGCCCCGATGGTGAAACATTTCACACAGGCCAATCATGGATACGAAGATTTCACATGGACGGTACTTTTAGCGCAGAAAGGGGGTAATTCCCAAACATTAGGCAACAGACTCCTGAAGAAAGAACAGGAAATGATTTATAGACTACAGAGTGACACCAGAGGCATGAACGACTCTGTTGAATGGCACAAAATCTGCCAATAGGAAGGCTCCTTTCTAACCTTAGTCCATTACACGAGATGAGTCAGTTTTTAGGTGTACTATTTGTTAATCTGAAGGGCACCCTAATATAACGTCTCTGATTTCCTCTTTGTTGAATTTAGGACATTTTTAGATACATCAGGATTGTAATTGATCTAATATGTCCTTCTCCTAAAAATCAAAATGCTCCATGTTAATCGTAAAGATTTCTGAATTTAAGTTTGTGACCTATAAACAATACAAGAAACATGCGTCCTGAAATGTATTAGACATACCTGATCCATGTAGATTACAGGGTTTAACTCTGTGACCAAGTTGTAAATAGACTTTGCCATTGCCAGTATATTACATAATGAGGACGATTATACAGACACCTATGTTGGGTTGATGTGAAGTTCATAACAATGACCGTTTGGCTGAATATGTGTATCCAGACTGCTGCACCTATAGAGGATTACAGTACCACCCATAGCGACACTTTAGTGAACTGATTAATACAGTGACGAACCTCCGTCGGTAATGGGCCGAGAGGTTTCAGTTCTGTCCCCGTATGATTTTCAGAACGGGTATAGTGAAACACACTTTTGACTAGTTATAGAGATCGGTTCATGTTATTGTAACTGTACTGGTTGCTATGTTGCGAGCATATCATGCTCGGGTTTGTTAGATCATACTCCATTCTAAGATGGCCGACCTTTTTACGGGGCTAGGTTCAGTTTTTGGCTCTGTGAGAGGCTCGCGCCACGTTTCCATGGAAGCAGATAAACTCCAGTTTCCTAGCTGCGCGCTCTCTCCACTCAGCTGTGAAGCGCTCACTGGCGGAGCTTTTGTCAGATGCGTACTATGTGGACACTGCTGTGTATTCTTTTGAGGTACGTTGATAACCGCTGATTGCAACCTCCATTGTATTTCTCTGAGACATGTTATGCCGGTGAGCCCGTCATTGACATCAGATTTACTGTATCAATTGCAGATTCCTTCTCGAGGACTAATTCCCTATGGATGTGTCTCTTCGGCATTTTTTGTATTTTGTGCATAGCATGCGCAAGCACCAAAGATCTATCTCGTGTACGGCAGTAAGCTAAGAGCTTGTATAATAACTCTAAACACGTTGGTGCTTTCTGGGGTCCTAAACTTGATAGCGAGTTTCCCCCTTCGCTCTCTCGCATTGACTGGAACTCCGAGGCAATATATTCCCTTTCGGACTTCACCTCTATTTAGGGAGATCTACGGAGTTTCTTGTATGAATGAACCATTCTAACGCTACTGTATTGGTTTACTTTAGTACTAACGGGGCAATTCAGTGTCTTGACGTGATAGTGAATAATGCGTATCACCCCATACTGGTGCTAGTTCTTACCCTAGTTATTAGCGCTGTGACATCAACTTTCCTTGCTGATACACCTGTTTTTAATTATTGCCGTATGTACTCTACTTAGTGTTCCCCATGTTGTCTCCCTGTCTAGCATCTGTCGGTTTTTGCCCATTGGAGGTGAACACCGTTAATACACTAGTCACAGTGTCTCCTTGGTGTTTAGCGGAGCGATTCCAAAAGAACAACTTCATTTTGTTCTAGTCCACATCCTAACAGAGGATATACAGGTGAGCCATTGGCAAACCGTTGTATTGTTAATACAGATGGTATTTCATAACAGCTCCGCCTTGAAGTAATTATTGAATGTATCTAGCTTGGTTTTTAGCTCACTGAAAAACACTCAATGGACAGATGGAAATGTCTTCTTAGACATTTCGCTCTGGCCACCGACCGAAACACACCGCCAACAACACATGGCCTACCTTCCTGCGTCCCCACATGTGTCCCGATGAAAACAGTACCGCACATGTGTGGGTGCACCTACCTGGGGAGCAAAAGGAAAAGGGTAACCCACTGGTAACCCCAAGCCTTTCGGCACATCACATTTTGTTCATGTAGGCAACCTACAGATTTGGGCATAGGGTGTTGAAGCCAGCAAGGAACACAGGGAACCCCATGCATTTCCGAAAAGGACACCCCTGGGAATCCACAGAGGTCTGACTTGCGCAAATCGGCCCAGAATGTATTACCCAGAAAGCCCGGCAAAGTCCGAAATGTGGCAACAAAAAGTTGCGCCAGAAGTTAAACTCTGAAGTTTACACCTCAAATTATCCTTGTCCATCTGGGGACAAGGTATATACTGTGGTCTAGCTCCCCCTTTCTCTAGCAAGAGAAACTCTGAAACCCCAAACTCACTCTTATCTCCCATTGTCTGTCTATTCAAGGCAGACACAATATTTCCGCACCGCCTTCTTCCTGGTTGTGACCTTAATCTGCTCACATATGGTGGTGATTCCCCCCTCTCATCACGAGGTTGCCCTTTAGGTTGATCTGACTGCGTCAATGCTTTGGACGTCCTAGGTACAGGTGTGTGTAAATCTGACCATCTCACTTCCTTATCCATTGGAAAGCAACCCTCAGGACCACATGCGTCATCCCTCTCTTCTCTACGAATGATGTCTCTGTCTTTGTCTGACATTTCCTGTGCCCAACTCGTATAACTTCTCTCCTCCTCATCTCTGTGTAGAGTCAGTCTATCTAAAGTCAACTCCTTGGGGGGCCTCATTCTACATGAGGCTCCCCCTGTATCATATAACTGTGTACTCTCAATTTGATAATTCTTTCCCTTCCCCCTCAATTCTTTCTGGGCTTTCAAATCAGAATAAACTTTATAGATTGCTTCCCCAATGCTCCTGGAGTCAAACTCGTCCTCTAGATTTACTCTAGATGGGCCAGGTAATAACGCATGTTCCAGGAAGAACTCCTCTACGCCCTCCCATGCTACTTCTGGTTCGGGATCCCTTACCTCCTTCTCCAGGCGATTGAGATTGCATGCTCTATGCCTTCTTTTTCGTTCTATCTCATCATCAAGCTTCTGCGCTTTTTTGCTTCCTACCTTACCCTGTCTTTCTCCTTTTTTTTCATGTCCCTTCTCTCATTTGCCCTTCGTATCTCCTCATCCTTTCGCCTTTGCATTCTCTTATCCCTTAACTTCTGTTCTTCATCTTCTATTCTTTTCCTTTATAACATTTCTCTCTCATAGATTGCCTTTTGTCTTGTATCTCATTTTCTTTGTTCCTCTGCTCTTTCCGGCTTTTTAAACTGTTCATCTTGCTATAGCTGCTCTCGTCTTTGTCTGTCTTTCCTTTTTGTCTCTTCTTCCTTTGATCATTCCTCCCTTTCCTTATCCTTTTTATCTTGTCCATCTTGATCTTCCCTTTGTCTTACATCCTCAATGCCTTTACCATCGAGTTAGAGCAAAATCTGTCCACCCATCCATTTGTTCTGTAGAAGTGCTAATTCATCAGCGTTATCTCTTTCTCCCTCCCATCACTTTATTTCTCTTCCTATATCTAAAGACGGGCTTGCTCGATCACTTCTCTCCTTGTCTCGTCTCTCCTTGTCCCTTGGGACTTTAGGAATAATGTCTTTCTCTGTATTTCTCTCCGTGCCCTCGTCACTGCTTTGCGCAGGCGACTCCTCATGTGCTGGGTTACAGAACCCTGTTGCTGTCTTAAGCTCCCTCAATGGGTATAACCCATCGTCTTTTTTGCTTTCGCCGTCTATTTCCGATGGGGCGGGGGAACAGAAGGCTCCCCCCCCCTCTTTGCATATATTGAGGATCCAATCTGAAGGAGACGGCTCTTCTCTTTCCTCCTGGTACATTTTCCAAAGTTCTAAGCTTGCTATTAGCTTGTCTAGCTGTTTTCCCGTGTACGCTGCATGCAAATATGTCGTCATATGCTGCAGGACTACCTTCGATAGTGACTCTCCTTGCGGCCACGGCATAAACATTTTGTCTGCAGTTCCCTTAACCCATTCCGCACTACACTGTCTAAGCTTAGGTGCATGTTTTGGCAACTGCTTGCAGAGATGCATAAGTGGAGTAACATCCTCCATTTTTAACTCGTCGCTCTTGACTATCAATACTCGTTTGCTTTTGTCACAGATTTGAAAAAAACAACACATTTCAGCAAAATAATATAATAAGAGCGTGCACCAATCGTTGCAAGCTCCAATCCCTCGGAATAACATTTTTTACTTTAATCTTGCTAAAAAACACCATCAGCTCAAATTTAAACAATCACTTTTTTCACCAATTTTATCAAACTATGATTTCATCACCAATACATAAATACATAAAACGAACAGATGAACAGACACACTCGACCGGTCACATATATCTCTTACGATCTTCTCTTTAGGACTCGTCTTGCCCTCTAATCAATACCCCATACAGAGCTTAAATCAACATCTTTAAGTCTGTCTTTAACCAGAACTCGTCGACTACGCCTTGACTATGCGACTTTAGGTTTAAGATTTCTTCTGATCCGTTCTTTAAAACGCAAGAACAGGGCATATCCTCTTATCGTGGCACTCTCTCCTCATGATACCTCTATTGCTTGTCCTTACACAAGTCAATATCTATTCACTATTTAACACTCGTATTCTCAAGTTATATTTACCCCACCTCCCCCGTTACACTTCTTTCCCTTATCACTTCTCGTCACTTATAACCCATACATCATTTTACCAACTCGCTCAGCTCTTACTCACCATTCGCATGTCTGTCTTCTGACTCTCGGGATCATGCGCCTCTTTTACTGCCTCTCCAACTTTGTGTTCATTCAGCTTCTCGTAGCCCATGGGAGGGGATTCCGTTTGAAACTAGAGGGACCCGTCAAGCCCTACTTGCAAGATTTTTTAAATTTAAACTAACCACTATCTACGGGGAGCTTCACATCCTGTTAGCCGAATGGCAGAGGTCGTACGATATTGCCGGGACTCCAAAGTTTACTTATGTCGATGGATTTTAAACCATCCTCTCCGCTACCAAGTGAACTGATTAACCCCTGCCCTTTAAGATGAGTAGCAATTACACTGGAGATGGATAGGGATGCAGAGGTTACTCAACATCAATAATCAAAATTACTCAATAAGTTGGTACAAAGGATAACTTTTATTTTCAGTTGTCTAAAACAGGGAGCATAACGAACATCAATAAATTTGCTCGTTCCTCTTACTCAACGAAATTCATCAAAAACTGTACTTTTATGTTAAAAACTTGTCATCATTGACTTTGACCTGCGTCACTACCAATGTCATCCTACATGGCAAACTACAGAACCTATTACTAACTATGATAGGCTCTGAGTGAACATCTACGTATACGATCTATACTACTATGGGATAGTAAGTGAAAGTGATAGGTTTCTTAACATCAGGTGGGACAACTAAGCCCTTCCCTCAAAATGGCCACTATGAACGTTACTAAATACACGACGTCCCATTGACTACACAAACTATAGGACCCTTAATTACGCAGTCCCCTACAAATGGTTGGCACTCTAACCTTCGTCAGTACTTTTCCATCTATGTCTAGCAGCATGCAGATTGGACTTCCAGGTGCTGGGGAGCTTGTCTTACCCCAGCTTCCCACCAATTAGCATATCAATCTATCATCACCTCAGTGGTCAGCCTAGTCGATTAGGCTTTGAAGCTCGGGCTTGAGTTTGTTCTGTACTGTGGAGAATCTGGGGAGTGAAGGCACGCTCTGCCCTCATGCGTAGGTGTGAACATCTTGCTCGTCCAACTTCATCCTTCCATGTGACTGTAGACCATGGTTTCGAGCTCTTACTGTCTTTAAAATACTATTTTTTAATAGACCTCTGACGTCTTTCGTGTGTTGCTCATACCTTCTGAACAGGAGCTGTTCTTTCACACGATTTTGTATCCAATGCTAGTTAACTTCATCCTGATAAGACCTTGGCTTCTTCGCTTGACTTCATGGTTCATTCAGCCTCATATTTCCGAGATTCACTTTTAATTCATGTGTTTTCTTACTGCGCCACACTGAAGATGAGGCCTTCCATTTTTAGTCCAACTCTGCTATAACACATTGTGAAACATCCATTGTTTATCTTTAATGCATATATGTATATAATGGTGCATGCCGCAATCTGTTCACTATAAAGCCAGCCTTAAGAATACTTTTTCTGCTTGTGTTTCTTTTGCATCTATACACGTGTAAACTGACTGGATTTCTTCATCCATTTTATGGCATAAGCTTCTTCACCTTGATCCCAAGATGTCACTTATCCTTGACACCTTCTTGATGCCTTATAGAATATCTGCATTCTCTAGTCTCTGCATCTCTTATAGGCACGTCAGCTCTGCTCTGTGTGACATCACCATTCATCTTGTCCATTCATTTGCTCTGCTTCTTCCGGGATTTCATTCAAACGTCCATCATATTTTCTTATATGCAGGTACAGTTTCCTCAATGGGAACCTTGCTTCCAGGATTCTCTCAGGTATTGTTATTTTCACTGGTACCGCACGTGTCTCACATCCTGGCTCCCAACATATGGGCAATACAGGTGAGGTGGTTGAGGAGGGGGTACTTGGCTCTTCCTCTACAAGGCTTCTTACCTCTGCTATTCAATGGCAAATGTTATTTAGAGTCCTATGTGATTCCAACTCTCGGAAATGTTTTGGAATATATAAGCTATGGAATAATTCTGGTGATTCAAAGAGAGAAATTGATCCTGTATCTGAGGAGAGATGGAGAGTGCATATTTGTGCCATCTATAGTATTCCCCAGAAGCGTGAAGGAAATATTGATTTTAAAGATATTTATAATAAAGAGTAATTGAATTTCTCTTTGGAATATATAAAAGGGAACATCTGTAATCTTTGCCCCTCTAGTGCCTCTGGCACAGACAGGCTCGCCAAAATTGTGATAAAAAAGGACCCGCTGCCCCAGATGGGCAAACTATTTATATGGTTTATTCTCTTCGATAAAAGATACTGATATAATCACTGATAGCTGGAGAAAATACATTTTAATCCCTGTGTACAAATAGGGTATGCAAGATAATCAGTTCAACTATCGTATGCTAGCAATCATTGACTATTGTTCTCAATTATTGCTAGACATTTTTGGGATAAAACGCCCCAAAATATTAAAAAAACAACAAACTGGCTTTAGAAGGGGGTTGGGTATCCTTTCCAACCTCTGGTCTCTCTCATATCATATCCTAGGGCCTTAGATGGCACAGATGGAGCTCTCTATATCTGCTACATTGATTATACTGTAGCGTTTGATACCATGAATTGGTCATTGTTGTATGAGAAGTTAAACCAAATGGGGCTTAATGCAGATATGTTATATTAAAACTCATTAATGTAAGACCATGTTGAAAGTCAGAATAAAAACGTGGACAGCTCAGCGAAAACATCATGACTAATCACGGTTTGAAACAAGGATGCACAATGCGCCTACCCTCTATAATTTATATGTAGCGGACATAGATGAAGTACTCAAGACTTGCAGGAGTTTCCCCGCTCGAATTAGTACCGGAGCATGTTGCTTGGCTGGCCTATGCAGACGATTACATAATCTTAGACAGGAAATCTTAGACAGGACGCTGATTGGTCTTTAAAAACTCTGAGGATAACCAATTGATTATAAACCTTGGAAAAACTAAGGTTATGATTATTCGGCCCAATAAAAAGAAAACCTCTCCATTTGTTTGGAGAATTAATAACCACATTATAGAGGTGGTCAGTTCTTATTTATTTGGGGGTTACTATTTGGAATTCCTTGAGTGCTGATAAATTTGTTAAGACAGTCGGACATAAGGTTTCTTCAGATTTTTAAATCTTGCCTTGCCCCATGTGTATTTTATGAATTAGAGATTCTTTCTTTTGGGGAGACAAGCTGGCTTAGAGTGCTGGAGGGTAAGATCTGGCATTTGGCACTGGGATTGCCAAACTCTTTTTCAGTTAAAGCCATTAATAGTGAGCTGGGACTTACTTCCTTGTACACTCTAAAAAAGATAGCTGGCAGTATGTTCTTTATAAGGTTGTTAACTGAAAAGGAAAATCCTCAATCCATGTTTTATAATTTGAGTGATGTACTCTTAATTGATCCCCCATGGGGGTATTAAAAAATTGGATTGTAGAAAAGAGAGATGTTTGTTATGATGTCGGTTATAATAGGAATTCTACTAATATTCTTGAATTGGCTAGACAGGCTATCAAAAAAAAGCATTTACTTGGGATAGAGACTACAAATTACAAAAATTAGCAGGAAAAATCTAGATTTTCTCTATATGTGCACCAAGGATTTCATATTAAAAGGGCCTTTTTAACATATTGTTAAACTTAGTAACAAAGTTCGGAGATTCAAGATGCAGCTTCACTTTTGAACTCCTTCCAACGCTCTCTAGAATGGAAACATGGTTGAATATTCTTTATGAAGAACACTTTGTTGTTTATGTAATTTGGAGGTAAAAAGTGCAAGACATCTATTAACGAAGTGTCACATATTGAGAGAGTTGCATACGAAAGGATATAGACATTTTAATCATGAATTCACAAATTATGATTCAGAACAAAGTTAAGGATTTTTATACTCCAGGAATAACTGTAAATTTACGTTTAACCTATACTACATATGGCAGAAAATCGTTTTAAAGATTATCTTGTATATTAATAGATTGAGTGGTGTTCTGAACTGATTAGATACATTCTTTCAGCGCCTTTTATTATTATTTGTTCTCATTTTGTTTTTCTTACTGCTTATGTTGTATTATTATTAATATATGTACAGTGTTTAAAGGATTTTTTAAAGTATGGACTTCTCCAAAGTGGCAAAATCACAGCCCCCATACAATTTCATGATGTAGCATCCCCATGTGTTTTCCTGTATGCCGGAAATCTCTCTAGAAGGTTCCTCTGCCAAATAAGTATGCTATAAGTACCAGGCCCTCCTGGAGTCAAGCATTTTCACGAGCCTAAAGGTCATCTTCCAATTAGAGTTATGCAATTTGTGTTTATAACCACAAAGCCAATTCTTATGTCAAGTTCGTAATGCCTTAACATTTGCGGCTTAACTCTCATTGGCAATACACAATTATCTTTTTATGAGACGTATAGTGGCAAGGAGGCGTTTTTTTCTCTGTATATGAACATATCAAAAAGGGACGAGTGTTTTTTTAAGGAATCAGATGTTACTATTATACTATTGTCTATGTTAAAGTATGTGCTTGCTGGTTTGACCGTTTTAGGTTACATGTGATGAAAAAAATGAATAAAGACATTCTCTGCAATATTTTTCTATTCTAGAGTACATTGAGAAGCTCTATTGCTCTGACAAGCATGGTAAAAATTGCACGATCGTCAACAAAGTGAAAACTGAAAAATCGATTGAATATCAAAATGTAGGCGATGACCCACATAAGTAGCCTGTATCTCCTTGAGAAAGAAACGTTACTGTATGAAATAAAAATAAAATAGAATACCATTAATGGAATGGACTGAAATGGGCAACAAAAGAATGTTAAATTTAACAATCATTGACTTTAAAAAATATGCACATATCTTATATTACAAATATACTCACGTGCTTTGGCAGAAGTTGTTTGCACAGCTGCTTCTCTTTTTAAGGGCAAAAGGCATCGTAGAGGCATGTCGTCTGTCTGTGTTCCTCTGTCAGAAAGCTCCATAGTTTTTATCTCCATATGCAAAAAGGACAGAACACACTAATGGCAACTAATCCAGATAATGTCAGATTTCATAACATCATTCAGGGAAAGCAATACACACATTTAATTAGAGCCCTCGACTATATAATCTGATTGGGTCAGCAAATTCGATGATTAGATTATGAACGAAAACTACAGTTCTTTGCCAGTATTTTGGCTTCTGAAGATGGCTGAATCTGTAAAGAAGCAGCAGCAGAGCTAAGGGATAAGCAAGTATCTTTATTATTATTATTATCATTATTATTATTAATACATGTATTTCGGAACTCTATTTCCATCAAACAGATTAAATAAAACACTTACAAATACAGCACTGAAATATTAGGAAATCAACCAACTAAAACACATTTCCCCTCATTAAATAGCGCATTTTAAATCATTGTAAAAATAACACTTTAAAGCTATTTTTCATAGCTGTCAGTGCAGTGCAAACTATGTAGTCCAAGTAAACTGCTATATAATTCTCATTTAAAACCTATGTCATTTAACATTTACATTTAAGCACATTTCAGGGCAAACTCACTAATCCTTTATATACAATCTTCGTACATTTTCTCGTATGGCTATAGATCTTTCAACATACTCTTGTGTAATTCTTCTATAGCAGCTATCTCATCAAAGTTAACAATGATCCTGTTTCCTACACCATTGAACAAAATGGAAATATCATCTGATTTCGAAAGATTTAAATCAATGTGCCTCTGTTGCCAACATCCAGCCTCCTGCTCCACTGTCCCAGGCTAACTGACTTGGAACACAGAAGAGGAATACACAAATCTTCTTTCAGTCCTGAAAATGAAAAGGGATCCCGGATCCCCTTTGAATGACCATGGCCCTTGCATCTGTGGAGACATTTTTGATCGAGACGGGGTCCAGGACAGGCACAACTCCAGCAGACCATCCAATCTCCATTTACAGGTGTGTCGCTGTCAACACAAGTATTCTCATTTGTATATTGGGTCAAACGAGTGAGCTTTGTGAGGGGGATCATGCTGCAACCTGGGCTCTATAGTCATAATGTCGAAAAAAAAATGTCGACAAAAATGTCGAAAAAAAAATGTCGAAAAAAATAATGTCGACAACCTATGCATATAATTGAGAGTCAATTTTCCGAAAAAGAAATGTAAAAAAAAAATGATCATTTAACATAGTCAATAACACGAAATAAATAAACATAACAAATACCGTTTATTATTGGGGGGGTTCCCCCCCAATCCCCCACCCTCACCCTACATCACGAACCATCCCAACACCCCCTCCCCTCCCCCTCGCCCCTGATCACCCACTCGTCTAACATACTCGAAAAAAGTAGGTTACGAAATGGTTAACACAATAGGTGACAATCCTGAGTAAAGAACCTTGTTTTGGTACCAGGAAACCAGTAACGGCTGTGGAAAACCGTCATTACCTGACAGAACATCTCGTGAGAGCGTACTGCAGGCAATAGATTAGAATTCATTCATACTCAAAACAGGTAAGACAAACGAACCTTAAACGAAAATTAAATATATTATAAAACCCATAGTATGAAATAGATAAAAATATTTTTTGTGTTAATCGTTTCAGGTTATACAATGGAAAACAAAGTGGAATTCATAAGCAGTCAAAAAGGCGGAAAGCAGTTAATTTTGAATGGTTACGTGTTCTATAAAGAACTTCAGAGAAAAGAACGGATTTACTGGCGCTGCGCAGAATATACAAAAACAAAATGTAACGCACGCGCAATAACAGTCGGCTCAGAAGTACAAGGTAAACATGAACACAACCATATGCCTGATCAAACTAATGTAATCATCAGGAAAACCTTGACAGAACTGAAAAGAAAAGCCATTGAACATCAGGGGGAAGCTAGCGGATCTGTGCTTAGAGAAGTTTGTGGCCAGTTACCGACCCATATAACAGCTCAGTTGCCGGCTGAAAAATTAATGCAGCGCACAATAAACCGCACAAAACATGTGAATGAAAACCTGCCACCACCACCAATGTCATTTGAAGATATAACAATTCCAGATATTTTTAAGGTAACTGCCAGAGGGGAGAATTTTTACCATGGCACAATTGAGATGAACACTGAAAAAATATTAATATTCTCTACTGCAACTAACTTTGAGCATCTGAGTCGAAGTAAAAAATGGCACAGTGACGCAACATTTAAAGTATGCCCTCAACCGTTTTATCAATTTTACACAGTACATGGGACCATAAATGATAAAATAATACCGCTAGTATACTTTTTAATGCCAAAAAAAACAGAGGAAACATACAAAATCGTGTACAGTAAAATTAAAGAAACAGCACCAGAATCGAAACCAGAAACAATAATCATGGATTATGAAACAGCTCAGATCAAGGGATTTTCAACAGTGTACAGAGAGACTAAAGTAAAGGGATGTTTTTTTCATTTTACACAGAGTGTTTGGCGAAAGATACAAAAATTGGGTTTGGGAACAAAATATACAGAGGACAGTTGCTTTCAATTTAACATTAAGAAACTTTTTGCTTTAGCTTTTGTACAAGAAAATCATGTCATTGCTTTTTACGAACATTTAATAGACAGTGAATACTATAAGAATCATGAAGAGGACTGTACAAATTTACTGGACTACTTTGAGAACACCTGGATAGGCCAATTAACGAGAAGTGGAAATAGACGCAGGCCAAAATACCCAATAGAATTGTGGAATTGCTACCAGGCAACTTTGGAAAACACACCAAGAACGAATAACACATTAGAAGGCTGACATAGCCGCTTAAATAAAAATTTCAACATACACAATCCGAATCTATGGCATTTTTTAAAGGATTTGAAAATAGAAGAACAGCACCAGGAATTACGTATTTCACAAACAATATCATTGGCTAACTAAGCACCAAAACGAAAAAAGTACAGAGATTATGACAGTAAATTGATGCAAATAGTACAAGATTTCAACATGGAAAACAAAGAAAACTACTTAGATTCATTGGCATTTAACTTAAAATGTTGAAAAACACTTACAGTTGCTGGTCATCAGGATTCCACGGTGAAATAGGTGAAGACTCCAAGAAAAATCCATAAATCCTGGTGTAAAGCTACATACCATATGAATGATCCACGAAAAAGCCAACAAAAAAACCATAATCCAGTGGAAAAAAAAAAATAATGATTCCAGGCAAAAACCCAAACCAAAGAAAAAAATATCCACGCTCCACGGTGACTTGGTAAAAAAAAGAAAAGAAAAATCCAAGGCAAGAATCCATAAATCCAGATGTGAAATTGCAATCCTTATGTCTGTTCCAAGAAAAAAGCCAAGAAGAAACCATAATCCAGGAAAAAAAATGTATTAATCCATACGAAAAAGCACGACGTTCGAAAAAAAACCTGACTCCAGGAAGCATCCAAAGAAACCCAGTAAATCCAATGAAAAATACAAGAAAATCCGGAGGAAAACCAGAAAAAATCCAAAAAATCAAAGACCGAAATAACAGACGCGACCGCGGGAGAACCATTTGCAGAATGAACTTTAAAAATGGCGCTTACGTTTACGTAGCAGGACGTACCGTGCGTAAGAAACAATAACAAACTGTTGTTAATAGTTTACATACATTTTTAGGGCAATAGCACCATCTGATGGTCATTTAATATATTACAAGTTACAATGAAATTTAAACTCAAGATACACTTATTTATTTATTTGGATGGTTACATGCATTTAAAAGTTTATATTTAAAAACTATATTTAGATTTATAAATACTATAAAAACAAAAGAACATAAAAATAAGTTAATAAAATGTTAATACTTCTTATTTTACTGATATGTTATGATATGTTATGTTTATAAAAAAAGAAAATAAGGATACATTACCTGTGATGAATGCTTCTTATTTTGCTTATTTCGAAAAAATATTGAAAAAATTTCGACATTTTTGTTTGTCGACATTATTTTTTCCGACATTTATTTTTCAAAATTTTGACTGTCGACATTTTTACTGTCGAAATTATGACTGACCACCAGTTAACACCACAAGGACCTTCATGGGACTGTTGTATTTCAAGCAGCAAGGCTACTTCACCTTGACAAGGTCCACTACCTTGATCCTGTTGCTGCTGTTCTATCTGGTGCTGTTGTCTAGCTGTGCCCTTCTGATTTTCCTGGGTACAGCTTTGATATTTTGTGTGATATGATATAATAGGTTATTTATAACGCGCTTAATACCCAGAGGTTTCTAAGCGCAGACCCGGGGTTCAAACCTGTGTTGCTCCGTGTCGTCTTGCTTCCAAGGCGAGCACGTTGCCACTAAGCTATCCTCCGGAGATAACGTTAGACTCTTTGACCTTAAAACTAAAGCATGTTACTAGGACCTCTGAGTCTTTATCCTGTGTCAAAGGCACCTGCCTGACCATGATGATAAATAGTGGGGTCACCAAGGAGGCCAGGTACCATCACAAGCCAGTGATGCTAGGACCAGGGATGGTGACGGAACAATGCCCTGCACCCTCCCACCCTGCCATGCACAGTATGCAGGGGATTCTCACTTTGTCACCTTAAATGTAGACGCCCCTATCTCTTCAAGAGAATCACCTGCACCCTTGGCCCCTCTTGCACAGGGACATAAAGCATATCCACAGAGGCGAGGACCTGAACCAAAAGACAAACCTTGATTCAGTAAGCATCCATCTCACAGAGTGTCTGCATGCATATACTTAAGGAGATTGGTTTAGAGAAGTCCTCCCCTAGTGCAAGGCCAAGGTGTGGTAAGCTGAACAAGAACCACCCAGGAAGAGGGACTGATATAACCCAAGTTCTGCATTAAAGCTGAAAGTATGCCCAGGGCCAGACCCATCAGCCTGCCCCCATGCAAGCTGCATAGGGAGACACACATAGGTTCTCTTTGGTCAGAGACGTTCGAAATCTGGGTCTAGGCACTATGAAAGACAGGGCCTGTGTCAGAAGGCAGTTGGAGTCAGGAGAAGGAGATGGCTGGTGAGGAGTGCAGATGGAGCAGCATACAAGAGGCCAGTGAAGAGACCCAGGAGGCTGGGGAGAGGCAAACACAAGAGGGTGAGTGAAGGTAGACCCATGAGGATTAGGGAATGTAGACCCAGGAGGCTGGGGGGAGGAAGATCCCCCAGCAAGGAGGACCCAGAAGGCTGGGGAAAGAAGGGTTCATGGGACTAGGGAAAGAGACCCAAAAAAGATAAAAACGGATGAGGTTGGGAAGAGAGAGGCCCGACAGACTGGGTAGAGAGAGAGAGAGAGAGAGAGAGACTCAAGAGGTCGGGGAAAGACAAACCCAGGAGACAGAAAAGAGAGAGAGAACCAGGGGGCTGGAGGCAACAAGCCAATAAGCTGGAGTGGTGGAGAGACCCAGGAGTTTGGAGAGAGAGAGAATTAGTGGACTGGGGAGAGAGCATTGCAAATTAGCTCTGGGTACAGAGATATTGAAGCAGTAGTTGGCAAGGGAATCAAAGGAGGAGATGATGAGAGGTTATTTTATTTATTCATTTTTGTATTTGTAGAGTTTACTAAACCTGTAGGCATCAAGGTGCCGGTTACATAATATTGCATCACATCATCCCAGGGACACATTTTTGGTGAAGATGGCACATTCGGGTTAAACAGCAGAGTCTTAAGGTGTTTCCGGAAAAGCCAATACGATTGTTCTGAGGCTGTGGGGAAGGGCTTCCCAGTTCTTCGTGGCGATGACGGGAAACTCAAGCCCCCTGACCTCTTGAGCCTGAATCTAGGGAGGATAAGTCAGTGAGTGTAGAGCTACTGTGTGGGCCTTGCTAACTGAGACTTTAGGAATTTCTGCGACAAGTACCGAGGGGCAGTGTTTGCAAGGCATCTATGTGTGCTAGCCAGCATCTTGAAAGTAATGCTCTCGCATATAGGGAGCCAATGTACACTTGTTCTGGCAGCAGATAAATGCTCCCGCCTCGGAATATTCAACGTGGCCCTGAAAGCATTGTTCTGAATAATCTGTAGCTTGTTGAGATTTTGAGCTCAAGTGCCTGCAAATAAGGCATTACAATAGTCCAATCTAGACCCAATAAGAGCCTGGGCAATGGTGAGGCAGCTGTCAGTAGATAAAAAGTGTCTGCAGGCATTGATTAGTTTGGTGGTGTGTGCCGCAGAGGATGCAATGGCGTTGACCTGCCTGTTAAGTGACAGGGTGGCATCTAGGTAAATGCCCAAGGTTTTGACAGAGCTTGATACAAGTATAGTAATGCCATCAATAGCAAAGGATTTGTAGTTTTGGTCAAGTTTGTTGAGTATGGTTTGCGAGCCAGTCAGGAGAATTTTGGTCTCGTCATCATGGTATTACCAAAATTGTTCAAACACAATTGTTCGAATGAACAATTGACCAAATTTCAAGGGTCCGAATTGGCCTTTTCACAATTGACCGAATATATATATATATATATATATATATATATATATATATATATATATATATATATATATATATATATTGGGGGTTTTGCGTTGGGTGGGAGTTGCAGGGGGTTTCCCCCGCACATATGCAACAATTGAAATTGACCTTCACAATTCGGTAAATTGTGAAAAGGTCAATTGTCATTCGAGCAATTGTGACTCAAACAATTTGTATACAACCGTCATCATTGAGGCATAGCAGGTTGGCGACCATCCAAGCTTGGATGGTTTGGTAAACAGAGTGCAGAGCGTTAGGGTCAGAGGTGTAGTTACCCGGGAGAGGCAGGAGAATTTGAGTATCATCTGCATAGTTTGTATAGGAGATGCCCAGGTCATCTAAGATATTGAATAGGGGTCTAGTGAAGATATTTTACAGGGTGAGTGAGACACAGGAGCCTTGAGGAATGCTGCAGGAGATGGGGGCATGCAGGGCTGATGCAGTATCAGAAAACACTTTGAAGATTCAAGGAATGACTGGATTTGGATATAGACTGCATGATTTTATATTTTGAGGAGAAAAGGGATGGTGGTGATCAATGTTCCCACTAATTATTTTCCCCTAAATGCAGAACTAATAAGCCTTTGCACATTATTTTCCATGTGCTCAACTGAATAATGAGGTAAGCCACTTTGTTAGTTAGTGAGATACCATCTCTACAGAGTTTGGAAGGCTATTTCCCCTTCCCACGCCACCGCAATTCTTTACAAATCCGTGGAAAAGGAGCATCTTACAACTCTTTTTTCCAAACAAAGTTTAAAAAAAACAAATATTTTATTTGTGATTATAAGAGCTCAATAACCAGTCCAAGACTTTAAGACATGCCATAGTACCTACCAAAAGTACTCCCGCCAGAGACAAAAACGTGTATGCACAAAAAAAGCTTCACATGCTCAGGATAAACAATAGGTTTAGTTGTGGCTATTCATTTGTCAACACTGCCCAGAGACAATACAGAAAGTGTTTAATGCCACTGGAAAAAACTTGTGTTAATCACTGATGTAGATGTCAAGAAATTCAGACATTATGCACTTTTTTACAAATGGAATAATTGCAACTGAAAGGAATGTGTCAGAAAACATGCCAATATGAGTACATGTGCCACTTTGTGTAATTCAAGTGCCAGGATAAAATGCATCTCATAATTTGTGTAAGGACAATAATTGCATCAGAATACCTGCACCACATAATATGATGATCAGTATTCCTGGGCCTTCACTATCCCTGCTAGCCACATTATGTTGTTCTGTGAGTTGTGATACCATTTACTCAAAACCAGCCTTACAGCTAAGAGGCATATACACCATCCATTTTACTCCCCAACAAAAACGGGAAACCATGAACATGTAGGAATCTACCCCTGCTTCTTTTCAAATCAGTGATCAGAAGAGCAGTGGCAATGGTAAGAACTTGAATAATATCACTGCCTGATCTCAAGAGAAATTTTAAAGGGGAAATAACATATTTTAATAAGCATGAAATATCCATACTGGCAAAGCCAATTACTTTCTTACTCCCTGAAAATCTTTTGATTCCAAGTATGGAGTAAAATCGTATCAAAGACCTGCTTGTAAGCCTGCCATAGGAAGTGAAATTACAGGGCACATAATACATCTTATAGTTTTGCCCAACCTTGCTCACCACAGCCTAGACAAAAATCAACAAGAGCCTTACTGGGATTTCTTCTGGCACTCGTTGAAGAAAATCACGTATATTTTCCTTTTAAGTCAATAGCAGCAATGCTCACAGGTACACCATATTGACTACCTTCTTCTTTAACTAGGGACTCCTCTTCTGAAATGTACTGTGATGAGTTGAACAAGATGCATGGCGATGCTAGAGGCTCAAACCCATAATTATCTTGAAAATCCCTCACCAGCGGAGCATAGAAAGAAATAGAAAGTGCAGTTTCCTAGACTATTACCAGAGTTTCCTATCCTTTAGCAAACAACACATTTCCTTCACTGTACTGTACTGCCAAAACATCTGATTTGGTTTATGAAAGTTGCTGATTTGTCCGTCACCCGAAGGAGTGTTCTCCTGTGCCCCCCCCACCCCCAGCTTTTTGTGCTAGCCTCCATTATTAGTTGACAGATCACACTCTGTAAACAGTGAGGGATTGTAGCAGTCATTCAAGATTGTTTGCAACATACCCCACCTTTCAATTGTTGGGTAGGATTATAGAAGTGTTCAGTGAACAGTTTTTGTATAGCAGCGAGTTGCCATATCATTTTTTAAGGTCTATGCCCCATGTAACTCTGAAAATGTGGAAAGGCATTTCTGTTTGTGTGAAAAGCATTCTAGTTATCTGATTATTGTTGCCCTCATTTTATATACAAATAATTACAGGCAGAGTCCATACCAATTATGTCTTGCAGGCCAAATAAATGATATTGCAATGTTGCTCTCCACTTATAGGCTAATGTTAGCAATGCTAAAGTACGCGATGCTGGGCATGACATTTGCCTACTCAAAACCCATAGAGGGCAAATTCATATTTGAGTTTTATAATGCGGTAACTTGCAAGGTGGGTGCTTCAAAGTGCTTGTGTGGCATATGTACAAAAAATAGGTAGCATGGGATGAGGTTACACATCCTAGTATCCTGCCTGCTTACTTAGTCAGTGGGCCTCATCACGAGTTGGGTAGTATTCCGACTAGGATACCACCCAACTTTATTAGCCTCAATCAGACCCTTGAAGGGTATTTGCGTTGGTCCATATCTGCTACCCAGGACAATTGGGAGGATTGGCTGCCCTTAGCAGAGTTTGCATATAACACGGTTACTTGCCAGCCGATCGATTCTAGGAAGCAGCGTCTTCTGTTCATGCTGCTCGTTTGGTCCGTTTGTTCCACCGTCTGCACCCTGGCAAGCCAGGGCATTCCCCTCTTGGGAGGGGGCATACTGTCATGTCCCGCTTCTGCAATCATTCCATTTGGCACAGATGGAAGCATATTCACGGGATCGTCGTGCCCTCATCCAAGATGGCGCTTACTGTTCCATGCGCAGGGCTAATTCCTGCCTGCTCTGCTTCCTCCTTCTTGTTTCCTTCTCGCTTTGCCAGGACAGTTTATATGCAGTGCCTTCATGGAACATGGCGCGTCGTGACTCCTTTTTTCAGACGCCTCAGCCATAAGTCTGTTCTATTGATTCTCCTTTCCTATTTATTCCTATTTGATCTATGCTTTCATTCCTTTGAACTCTCTTTCTCTGCTTAAACAAACTCTAGCTGTGACATTCAGAACCAACCAAGAGGAAACAGACTCTCGCAACTGACAATCTGCTGCGCCCGACACTAGTTACAAGGCTCGATACATTTACTTTGTGCATACCACACGTTCCATTCACACCCAGGCAACACTGTGATATTGAACGCTATATTTCTCTCCTCTCTGACAGCACGACAAGGGTAAGCAATCTAAGCCAATGCAACCTCCTGCTTGAGAAAAAAAACGGTTCCTGAATTTCAACCTCTGCTCACACGTACTAGCCAACCAGGGTTGCAAAGAAACACAGAATAACACATCTTTACCTACAAGACCAGACTACAGGGTTTTCTTTCCCCCCAGAGGGTTTCCCTGAGACATTTGCCCTCCCCTTCTCTTTGATCACATTGAGTATGGGAGTCCAAGAGGTATTGGGAAAATTGTCTTAACATCTTTAGTCGCATCAAACAGGATTAGTTGCAATTTGTGCATTTTTACCATTGATTACAAATGTTGTTCATATATGCATGAAATACAAGGGTCTCGTGGCAGTCAAGCATTACAACAACCCAAAAACCAAATGGCCCCCAGGGCCACCAATCTGCCTTCAAACCTTTCTTTCTGAGATGTCCTTTATTAATGCTTTTAAATGACAAAGGGCCTCATTACAAGTACAGCGGTAAGTGGTAAAATTGGTGGTAATTCAATTACTGCCAGCCTGACCACTATGCTAAATTATGACCAACAGAAAATTTGGCAGTAATACCCCTGGCAGAATTACCTCAGGCGGAATTACCTCTGGCATACATTCCTCCAGGAATTGGCGAAATTAGCATCGGGGCTAATTCCGTTGATGGAATTATCTCTAAAAAACAAAAACCCATTTCTGCCACATTACAAGTCCAAAAAAAGCAGAAACACCAACAAGAATCGGCAGTAGTTCAGCAAAAAATACAGCACAGTTAACTCCACAAAAAGGTGAATGTAAATGCATATAGGGGCCAGAAATCAGAAGCACTCAGGAGGAACATAAAAGGGACACACCTACCCCAAACACATTAGCAAACACCATGCTGTCACTAGCTGCTGCAAACTGGGACACGCAGCTGCCCCTGCCCTCCACTGAGTTGTACAGGCATGAACATCAGCGCAGGATACAGGCGCATAGAGGAGGAAGAGGCAGAGTAGTAGTTGATGCCATGCAATGCAAGCAACCATCACCCAGGTCATGACCCACCCTGTACCTCAACTGACAAGCAGCTGAACATCCTGCATTGCCTGCGGTGGGCCAACAGACCCGGCTACTAGGTGAGTACAAGTGCCATCACACTGACTGATTCTGCAGCACCAGTTGAATGCAATGTGAATTCTGAGACCATACAACAACAGAACAATGCATGGCCGGTCAAGGCCCTGTACATGCAGGACCTGCTCTCCCAACCTGCACATTTCAGCCAGCAACACACTGGACCAGTACATGCCGGACAATGCAATAGTATGTCTGGGATGTATGATGCACAACATCTGGCTCTGGTGAAGGGACCCCTGCCCTCTGATGAGGACATGCCACCACCAGAAGACAAAAAAGACCCAATGCCTCCAGGTGCAGTGCTGACAGATAGTGATCGGGAGTAGGGAAGGGATGGACGGCTGGTGTGACAAAATCTGTAATGCACATCCCCAACATGATACCCTCCCCTACCCTCATCCCCAACATGATACCCTTGCAGTCTGTGTGATACATGTCCATTAGCACCTTCTCTTAGCACCCTTTGTTACAGGAGTACCATCAAGTGAGGTGCAGCGCTGAGACCACCTTGGTGGTGTGCTCACCACAGATCCCTCTGTAGGGGTGTCTGACATGGAACTGCCTGCTTCACTGCCCCGGAAATGCTGCTGGGTGAGGGTTATGGCCCTGGAGATGTTCTCATTGGTGGCCGACATTTGAGCACACGACTCACGTACCCTCCTGCTCATGAGGGTGGTGCTTGCAGTTCCTGTAGCAGCACGACAACACAGTCGGTCCAGGGTACTCGACAACCTGCTTGAGGCATTGAGTACCATGTCATGCAGTGCCTGTGCGTGAAACTGTTGCCACACCACCATTCATTCAATTTCATTCTGACGCCGCTCCATCTGCCTGAGCCCCACCCAAATGTCATCCATGGCATATTGTTTCATTGGCCTTGGTGATGCATGGTGGGGCCTTCCCTGGTGGCCAGATGCCTGCTCACCACGCACGTCGTTGTTGTCTGCCTCTGGATCTGTGTCCTCAGTGTTGGGTCAATTGAGGGCACAGCGAGACGAAAAGGGGGAGGGAGAGGAATGCATGGGTGAGTGACCTTACAGGGGATGACCTCTGGGACATCTCTCTCAGAGGGGCAGCTAGGGAGGAGGAGGCAGGGGCGCCAGTGTCAGGTGCCGCTGTAACAATGGGTGTGGTGCTGATATCCACAGTGGATTGCTGTTTCACTGACACAACTGTGACTGGTGTGCCTGTATCCCCAGAGGTACGAGCTGCATGGCCCTTGGACTGGGGCATCCTGGAGGTCTCCTCTGGGGAATGTCCTCCATGGGAGTGACATGCTTTGCTACATTCCCTGCACTTGGTTCTCCATGTGTGCCGATCCCACTGGTGTCCTCCATGGGGTCCTGGGTGTTGTGGGTGCCTGTCTGGAGACAGTAAACAGTGCATCAATTGGACTTGTTGGTTGGTTATAGGGTGTCTATTAGGGCTGTAGAGATGCACATGTTACTTCCATTCCAAGGTCAATATGTATAGAGCAATAGCTGTTATTAACATTTAAGTAAACTTATAGGAGCTCCTTGTTAGATCTGTGCTACCAGAACAAAACTTTGGTACCTCGAACACCTCGAAGTACAAACAAGGGCACAGCATAGACAACTCAATAGTTGTAAAGTTATTAAATCAGAATTCCAAAAGAGAGAACTCAAAAATACTCTTGGGACAAAGTGTTCACAAAACAAAAGTGATATGATATATTTTTTTCTTCTCGAGTTAGCATCAAAATTCAATCAAAATACAATAATTGTACCAACTCAGAATTCAATACAATACATAGACATGAATTACATCAATTTCATCAAGAAGGTTATACAATCAAAATATGAATTTATACAAGTTTAAAAAATAAGCACATCATTATCTTAGAAAGTAAGAGGAAATGTCCCAGATATCTAGACAGGAGATGTCTGTTTAGCTATCTTCTACTACGCGTTTCGGGCTTAAAGCCCTTCTTTAGGTATAGATATCTGGAACAAACGTTCTGAAATTGTAATGAAAGTAAATGCTATTTTAGTGAGGAACTACTTTAGATGTTAATTCACTAAATTAGAACCACAAGTAAGGTAAGGGACACTGCACTAACCTGTGGAAGGACTGATGCAAATGTGATATCCTTCTATCATTCTGCTTCAAAGGAAATATGAATTCTGTGAATAAAAAGGCAAATGCCTAAGATTACTGTGTCTATCCGGTTTGTTTTTGTTTTTTATAAGAGAACTCTGGTCTCCAGCGGGACAAATCACTGAAAATGCACCGTGTCCCACTGGGAGACCAAATCAAAGTAATACAAGATCTTAGCTGTCTTATTAGATTGAAATCAACTCCCCCGCTGTACGGGTGCCGGATCTTAACCTTGGAGGAAGTTGGATAAATTGAGTAATTTCTCAATCTTCCAGCTCTGCCTGAATAAATACACTGATGCTGAAATAACATATTGACTACAGTCAGTTTCAGTTAAACCTATGACTGGTTCAAAATGAATAAAGTACTTAGGTGGCATACCTCTGAAGTAAATGTCGCCTCCAAGTTACTTCACGAAATAAGCAAATCAAGGATAGAGTTCTCTTCAACTTTACAGTATGTTTTTATTAGTTCTGTCCTGTCTTTTGGCTAGATTCTATTGTCGCTGTCGGTGCTTAAGGATTAAGGATCTAAAATGTAAACCTTGTTAAGAAAAGAGACATGTCAAGAATAATCTGACTCAATTTATTATATGTTATTAATTCTATTCCGCTCTGGAAAAAGGGTTAACATTGTCTTACCCGAAGCAAACTGGGTATGTCAGAAGATACTCTAATTACATGTGCCGGCAACAAGGTTGCCTTATTGTGACATTGATTACGGTTTCCCACGTCAATATTCTGCAGCAGCGTTCTGCAAGTAACGAGACGTACGGGTTTCAGTGTTATTGATATTACATCAGTTATACTGTTTCATTACGTTGTAAATCTAATCACGTTGCCCTGAACTAACGTGAAACTTACTTTGAGATGTTTTCAGAGCACTTCTCCTGCCTCGGAGATACGTCCGTCCTGACACAAACTAACTGGTACTGCTGTTCGTCGCTAAGCGACGGTTCCGAGCTGATCTTAAATAAAGAATAGAAACTTAGCGTGGTCTCTAGGTAGCCGCCATACTGGAGGTACAATAGTCTTGTGCCATTATTATTACTAACAATCATTCAAAGATGAAATGTTATAATTGACTCGGGCGATAAGTAATTCTTCTGGATAATGGCCTTACAGGCTAAAATTAGACTGATATTAAAGCTTAACAAGTATTTTACGTTTAAATTAATATCATCCGGGGACCCATTGCTATTGATTAATAGCAGTATTATTGTTGTATGACAAACCTATCCCGAAGAGAACACACCGCACCAGCGCTGAAAACACTAAATTGGCTACCAATAAAACAAATTCAGAACAATGTGCATTACGCACAGAGCAGTACACGACGAAGGCGCTGAGTTGCTAAGAGACAAACTGCGCCTACATAAACCATCAAGAATGCTCAGATCAAGCATGGACATCCGCCTGGAACCGAAGCCCTACAAAAAAAGAAAACTTGGAGGATCCTCCTTCTCTCACCAACCCCAGAAAACCTGGAACGACCTTCCAAAGTACATACGTAACACAAGAAACCACCTATTACTTAGGAAATTACTCAAAACCTGGCTCTTCACGTCATAACTAGAAAGACTGGCCAGAGGGGCACCGACATAACTAAAAACATCAATGAACGTAGAGCGACCACGATATGCACTGATCAATCAATGGGAAAAGCTGAGGTAAATATCCAACGGCATACTAAAGGACCAAACTGGAGACAGTCGCAATACGACCAAAGACAGTAAACATAGCAAACAAAGACAGAAAGACTAGAATGAATCATCAAGAGGACCAGGACCTAACTATGACCTTCGCCAACTGTTAGGGAGAATGCTCATTTTATGGCTAATTTCCCTTACCTATAGAGTCCCCCAGCAGCTTTGCTGGATTTGAAGGGTGTATTTCTTTTAACCTGCTAAGAGTGAGACTCTTTTTCCCACTCTTAGGCATTTTTGCTATGTGTGTTCTAGGCTATTTTTGTGTTTAATGCCTATGGGATATTTTCTCTCACTCATAGGAACCATCTTTATGCACATGTGTCCCACAGCACCCTCTGTGCCATGACACAGGGGTGTCATAGCGACCCCCAAACATAGACTCCATACCCTGGGACTGACTACTGTCTCCCAGGGCATGTAAAGTCCCCATTGACTTTACTAGTCGATTTTTATTAACTTAACCAGTACACCCCATCTTAATATAGAAGTACTGGAAGGGGTTAATAGATTTTCCCTTATGTTCATTTTCGAGAGGGTACCTTAAAGTCCCCCTCTACAAAGTTTCTGGCTGGTGGTAGTGGTTACTACCTTTTATATTCGACCGCGAATATTTCTCTATGGGATTTTCCCATTGTTCGAGGCTACCACTTTTACTGACAGCCTGTAACATACCGCCGGTTTATTTTATTATTAACTTTACTCCGGTAGGTTTTATTTGCCAGAACTTTGATAAAACTTCTTTCTCGAGTCTTACTCCATTTTCCTAACCCAGGTCGGGGATCCTTTGTTCGTCCTTTTGGAGGGCTTCTGCCAAGAAGCCCTCCTTTCGGCGCCACTGAGTCTGGGGTGGGTCTGTTGTTTGGGAGGGGGAGTGGAACCCCCGGACAGAGTTGCCACAGCAACTCAGGTCGCACTCTAACCTGATAGGCTGGAGGGTCTCCCGCCAAGAAGACCACTCCACTGTGTGAGTGACAGCTAGGCTGTATGAATGGGTCTCTTTCTGCATAAAAGCAGGGTCCTGAGGACTGGAAGAGCAAGACGCCGCCACTGGAACTACGGAACCGAAGAGAAGAGAAGCCAGAGACATCTTCAGCATCTACACCACCGGTGAAGCCCTGCCGGATCGTCTCACCACTTTTCTTCCACACGACGAGAGGAGATCTTCAGCGAAAAGAGCCTCCGTCCCTTGAGCTGGTGGGGTCAATCAGTTCACCTATCACATCCTCGGACCTGCCTTGGTCGAATCGACAGTGCCCCGCACTTGAAGACCGGATAGCCAGGCAGCTATCGACCAGGACCGCGATTAAAAGGAGCGTACCTTTTAAACTTCGTTTGGCAGCACCGCGGCTGGTTTCTTCCCTGGGTAGTGCAGCGACTCAAACCTTCCTCCACGACGAGAGCCTCTCTTCCTCTGTTGGACCCCTCAACCTGCAGGAACTACCAGGAACAACCACCACCGCAGGAGCCCCTTCTCCACGTTTAAGGTACATTGATACGCCAGGCCGCCCTTTCTCCGTGGTAGCCCTAAAGGTATTTTAAATCCTTTAACTACTTGTGGGGTCGGCAGCCCTCTCTCTTAACATTGTCTTTCGCCTTGCATCTACCTCTTCAAAAGTTTTCTACTAAAGACTTGACTGCAGCTACAAGAACATGTTTGCTCCTAAGCTCTTGGTCCTGTACCACTGACTCTGGCTCAGGCCTATTGACTCTGGCTGATTTGTTAGATCTGCTCTCACTAGATTAGTTTTCAATGAGAAATGTGTTGATGCACCTAAATCTTCTAAACCCCTCTTCCTTCCTACTGTTTTAACTTGTGGAGTGCCATTTTGCTCAGTTTTCATTCACTTGTCTTTTTGTTAAAGTGTTTCTGTGCATTACTTGTTCACAAAACTGCAGGTAAGTGTTGCTAGGGGGTGTCTGAAGATATTTTGGTTTAACTTGTACTTTCCCTCCCTTTCGTTGAATTGATAGAGTGCCATTTGTAGTAGGTTTTCACTGTGCCGTTTTGCTCAGTTTTCACTATACCGCAAACTTGTCTACAATTGAATAGGGAGTTGTATATGCTTTTCTTTTGACTAAACTTAACTTACTTTATTAACTGTGATCTATGTGTTGACTTAGAAGTGTATAAAATAAATATATATTTTCTTTTTAATACAAAACTTTGGTCAGTGTTTCCTTGCTCCATAGTACTGCACTACCTATTGTGTCAACCCGGAATACTGCTCATCCCCCATTTGAGATAAGTCTGACTGCTCAGCCACAGCTACCAACTAATTCTTTGTTGTACAGACTGATATCAAAGGCAGCGTCGGACTGGCCTCATCGGCCGATCGGCCACTGGCCGATGGCCCTTGAGCACCTGGGGGGGCCAGTTTTCATCAGCCACCCCCTGGGCCGGTTTTTGGCAGGTGTTTTTTGAGTGCATGACTGCATGTGCGTCGGAAACTGGGCTGGCCCTGTGCACTGCAGCATCAAAGCAAGGTAACAACGTGTGTGTGTTTACACGTTGTTACCTTGCTTTGATGATTTTTTTTGCAAATTGTTATTTGCATGCATCCGTCAAGGGCCCAGTCAGCCAGGCCATGGAGAGACACCATGGTAGCACTTGAGACAATTGACAAAAAGTGCTACGAATGTGCTATGAATTATCCGTGACTAATTCTAGCACGGTGAGCCAAGCGGGGGCTGGGCTCATGGGCTGAGGCCATAACAAGTACTTTAAGTTGCAAGCAACTTGTGCCTGGGCCGGGTCCTGGGGCTGGGGCCGCAGGGGGAAGGGAAGTTAAAAAACAATTAATGCAGGCAGCAGCGCCCGCACACAGAGACTTGGAGGCGCCAGAGAAGTCAATTCCGTGACGTGTGTGTTGTCAGTGTCACGTGAATATGGGCCTCTCTTGCTGCCTGCCGCCCGCCTGCGCATGATTTTGCACAGAGTCCGAGTCTCACTCAGAGACAGACACAGCCGCGCACACGGTGCAGCGGCAGGGCAGGGCACTGCACTGGCAGGCAGTCTGTGTTGCACTGAGGACAGGTGGACAGGTGCACTGCAGGCAGCCAGGCACTGTGTGCAGCAGGCACTGTTTGTTGCATAAAAAGCAATGAGGAACTGGAAGGCAACCGGATCCTGCAGCAGGTAAGTGTAGGAGAATGGGCTGCACAGCGGATGAGGTTGGGGGCTGGGGGGACACCCCTGGGGGCGTAGGCCGGACCCCTGATACAGCCTGCTACAGTAGTACAGTAGTAGAGAGAGGGTGCTGGGGAACAAAAGACTGACATTGCAGGGTCGGCGGCCGTCGGCCTTAATGGCCTAGATTCTGCACAGTCAGTCTTTTGTTGCCAGCATATAGACATAGATCCAGAGGCCCTCTTGTTTGATTTGCAGACCTCTCTTTGAGGTTTAGATTATGGATCGTGGATGGAATGGAATTCCTAGGCATTATTTAGTGAAAGTTAAGTGGTCCCCTTCTTGGTGGATAAAAGCACTCCCTGTAGCTCGCCTAATACTAAATCATTTATCTGGCAGTGTAGGAGATACTTGAACAGTGCAAGGGGAGGTTACCTGCAGTTAAATGAGTCGGTTGTTGAAATAGCCTGGCTAACGGCTATGTAATGGGATACTCAAATGTGTGGCCTGTTGATCTACGGGACTATAAGAATGTCATTCTTAAGAATTACTTTTGTTGTTGGCCTCAGACTACGATTGACTACTCAGCCCGTGCATAATGTCATTAAAGGTGAGGAGAATTTAGCCGGCCGTAAGAGTTAGCAATGCATACTATTATTGCAGTGAGTGACTGACTAGGTTTGGCTGTGCAATGGCTAGATATCAAGCGGCGTTGTTTTCGCTTGACAGTGGCCAAAGATGGCTCTTGTGAGTTAGACTGGTATTTCAGTGAAAGTAGACATGCAGGTTAATTGATGCGGGAGGAGTGTAGATGCTGGAAAGACACTGAGACAGTCTAGGCATGCGACTGGAATGCAGCTTGTATGACCAAATGTCATGATGGCTTTGCTGCGAACAGGATGTGCAGGAAAGCAGTGAGACAGTTTTGCTGTGCAATAGATATCTGAGTAGTACACTTGAATTAACCTGGCTATGCATTTGGAGCATGGGTAATACAGGAGCTGGTTTTCATTCAATTTGTAATTTTACGGCGGTGAGTCGTCACGTTGACATACGCGTAGGCTGCTCCCCGGAGGCAAATCTTTGTCATTTGCACGGACGAGTTCACTTTTGCACTGTTTCATTCATCCGGCAGATACCATTTCATGCCAGCATTTGCACTGGCATGAAAAGCCATGTTAGCACAACTGCTGGAGTATTTGTATGGCAGAGAGGAAGGGTGGCAGTTGAAATACAAGTTGCATTTTGCACCTCCTCTCCCCCATTCAAATCAATGAAAATGGGCCGTCAGTGACTTAAGAAAACATGCGCAAAAGCCTTACCCACGGCTTTTGCACAAGCCTCACCCACGGCTTTTGCACATGTTTCTTATGTTACGCTTCCATGAACATGAGCTCCAACGAGTTAATCTAGATATTAGTTCAGATAATACAAGAAATCAAGATTGATACAAAGAGTTAATCTAGGTATGCGGGTAATACAATGTCATTCTGTTATGCAATTGAAAAGGGATAATACAGTGAGTTGATACAGTTATGCAGTTTATATGCAAGTAAAAGAGTGACTTGTTCTAGTTATGCAATTGGTAAGTAGATACTAATATAGTGAGCCCATGAAACTAATTGTTGTGCAGGCAACACAATGAGGTAATCAAGCTATGTAGTTAATATGTGATTTATAACTGTGCTTTTGTTGGGCATGTACGCCCTGGGTGTGCAGGTAGACAGAAGGGTAATATAGCTATGCAGTAGGTTTATATGTTATATAGTAGTGAGTCATTGTAGTAATGTAATTGGTACGAAGCTAACACATACAACATTATCTGTGCATAAGATATGCAGGTAATGCACAGAGTCCCTTTAGCTGTGCATTGGGCATAGTGGGGAGCAGTAGGTAAGAATAACGATGCATATGCTGTGCTGGTATACAACGTGTCATTTAAGTGGTGGGACTGATGGTTACTGAAATTGCACAGGATTTGCTACGAACTAGACTTGCAGCTGAAACAATGAATCAATCTACATATGTAGGTAACACAAGTATGCAATCTAGATATGTAGGTAACACAACTATGCAAAGTAGACATGTAGGTAGCACAATGAGGCACTCTAGGTATGCAGGAAACACAGTGATGCAATCACACAAACCTAGAGTGTACACGTAGCTTATCTTAATGTTGATCACTCAGTTTGTCTAAAGGTGACAGCAGGGGTAGAGCACCAAGTCTTGCAAGTGCCTTAAAATGTCTGCACCCAATTAAAAGCCTAGCTCTGTCAGTCATGAATGCAGGTGTGGACTTTCCCGGTAGGCCTCTGCACATTGGGCCTCTTTTGGGTGGTACCAACTTTTATTTCCACATTTTCTCATAAGGAAATGATTGGGCTTGCTGAAAAAGTGTAATATGGGGCCCCTTTGAAAATTATTTCCAGGGCCTCTTTTGGTTCCCAGTGAAGTCCACCCCTGGTGGGTGTTTTATGTTAATGAGGTTTTACAAAGTGCAAAACAATTCCCAAAGCCCTTAAATAAATAATGACCTGGGGATGCAAGTTGCTGCTTGCATGAGCGCAGCTACTCAAAAGTCTGGGACAGGTACTCAATACTGGAGTGCATTGGGTTCATTTATGGTGATTTGGGGAGAACAGCATGCTCAACACTTCAAAGTTTTTGGGGCGGCTGGTGTTCTGTAGTGTTTACCATACTACTGGATTGTATATATGGTACCGCAATGATACAATGCATTTGTAATGGGAGCATAAAACTACAAGCACCAGAATGCAGAGAAACTCAGGTTGCCCCTTTCTCAGCTGACTTGGGGCATAGTTATGTTATCAAACTGCCATACACCAACACTCTGTTCTGCATCCTGCTCCAAACCGTAATGTGATCATCGTGATGCTGTGACTCTCAGAGTCGGAGATGAAATATTCCTGCTCATTGCAGCTAAGAATATCATCAATGTTTCGGTTTCAAGGTGTTAAATCGGTTGCTCTCTGAGACCATGTGTTCACATTTTTCAGAAGCCAACTGTAATTATACACTGCCAAGTTGTCAGTCACACCTGTGTGCTGTGTGAATCACAAACCTGAGACCCCTCATTATCCAATTACAACATCAACATGTTTGGATGCACAAAGCTCACAGTTCTTGCCCGTGGCCTCCCTGGCGCAGTGATGTCTGTTAACGTTACTGCCTCCTCTTTGTCTACAAAGAGGAGGCAGTATTTATACACCCAGGCCCTCTTCTCTTTGCAAGTAATCAGTTAAGTTGTCCAACCCAAAAATGAAGGGATGGAGAAGATACAATGGGTTGCCCCCTATCTACTCTCTCTCATTCCCTGTATTTATTTATTTATTTATTAAGCAGTTGTTAGGTGATTATACATCTAATAAATTGTGTATATTTGTGTAGAGTCAGAAGCAGGGACGTGTGTTCTAACAGCTCGCTGGAAGTGTGCGCAGTGATCAAAACCTTACCCTGGAGACTGGCCACCAGGGGGCGCGCGGATGAGTATCTCTCCTGCGTGAGCTCCGTCCCTGCGGTCCCGAAAAGCGGAATGAGCCCCCGCTGATGGATCCCCCCCCCACGAAAGCTCAAAATTTCGTGATCTGAACGGACCCCCCCGCAACTGAGAAAAAACCCGACGAAAATCGGACCCGCTTTGACCGAGAACTCGGCAGTCTCAGAAGTGCCTAATCACTGCGCCACGGAGGGCCCGAAGTCTGGCGTAGTCCGGCCCGTGCGACAGGCGTTACCCGCGGTGCGCATCTGTGACCTAAACTTGTGGTGGTGATCCCTCACCCGCGTGAGATAGCGTGCCCAAAGACTCCCAAGGATACCGGGCGACTGCACGGGGTGAGTGAGAGACTTTTACGCAAAACTCTGCGGCACCAGAGCCCGTGCCTGGCGGTGCCGCGTAACACGCGTGACCCTCCAACCCGACCTGCACAACATACTACGCCGGAGGAAGAAGAGAGGTCGGTTGGACTTCCTCCAATTGCGCACCCCAGAACCACACATATCCTCCGTTTAGGGTCCGCAAAACCGAACCAAGGAGCTGCCCCACATCATACGAAGTGCTGGAGACCGGAGACAATACGGAGCCCACCACCCGAGCCTCCTCATAGAGGGTAGAGCCCCCTCCTCAGGGGCGTGTGCCTCCTCTACCCAGGATTGTATCGCATGGACCTACGCCACAAACTGGCCAGATTTGCCTACGAACCATACGTCTCGCCTTGCAGATCTACAGGTGCAATGGCCACGGACCCATCAGAAGCGGGTGCCTCCGCCACCAAAGGTGACATCGCCACACTATTGAACGAAATAAAAAATATGGGAGCTAACCTCGGCGGCAAGATCGACAAAATCACACAGAGGATGGACAGATTCGAAGAACGCTTGGAAAGTGTGGAAAATAACCAGGCCTCGATCGACACGCTTGAGGTTCAGATGGACGTACGGATCCGAAACATCGAAAAAAGAGAAGTTGAGGCGAGGCTTAAGATGGATGACTTAGAAAACAGAGAAAGGAGAAACAACCTCCGCTTTTTCGGCATTCCGGAACACGAAGGTGAAACTGAAAAAGATCTCAAAGACACCATCCACGACATCATTAGAATATTGACCGCCGATGAAGACATCGACTAGCCCAAAACCGAACGCATACATAGAGCCGGTGGACCAACCGGCGGCCCGCGGTCTGTTCTGGCCAGGTTTCACCGATATCAAGACAAAGCTAGAATTCTGGAGAAGGCCAGGTCACAATGGGAGGCGCTCAAATCACCATCTTCCAAGATCTATCCTCGTTAACTTTAGCCCTGAGACGCCTCTGCAGCCCCCTCACGAAATGGCTCAAGGATCAGGGCACAAGGTATAGATGGGGATACCCCTTCTCGCTTACATTCGAGCACGACAGCAGGAAAATAGTTCTACGCTCTGAAGACGAGATCAAAGACTGCATCGCCGATCTCCTCGGTGCGGACCCGCGGAGCAAGGAAGGCGGCGACGACGGACGACCGGGATCGCAGTGGGAGCTCCAGGGCCCGAGGCGCAAGAGGGTAAAGGGATCGAGAAAGTTTAGACGCCCCAACAACACCCCCGATCATGATTAACCAAAAGAAACAGCGCTGGAATTGTACTAGCTACGGTCACATCTAAAACACGTGGCAATGTCTCCCACGAGGGATGCAACATAGCGGAATCACACGCTGCGGACAAAGCACCCCCCAGGAATGGAAGATGAAGTGGACTCCTGTGGAAAGTCCTGAAAGCCACACGTAACGTTGAAACTTTCCTAAGTTTATGGTTATTACTGTTAAAATTGCACAATGTTTGGGGGTAAGGGAGAAGAGATGGGGGCTCACCCTTAAGCTACAATGGTAAATTTGCTCGGGACCATAGGTCAATGGTCCCCACTGATGGTCCGCCGACGGACTGCAAATTCTTATCCAGTCTGTCCCGGACGCCGTCAACAGCTGCCAATGCAGCACCCCCTGTTTGCAAGCTCAAACGAGCACCACCATTTATGGTGGAATACGAGAAAAGGGGAGAGAGGTAACGAACACTTGGGACATGTACAGATAACAATAAGTTTGCTTCGAAGTATCGCAGCCAAGATGACACAGGGCACCCACTTGCCCCTCTGCTCGCTGATGGTGAGAGACCCTCGTCTCCAAACCGCTGATGGCATCACATGAGAAGTCTAAGGGCAAGGGTCTACTCAGAATTGGGACTATCAATGTGAAGGGACTGAACTCCCCTACTAAGAGATCGCTAGTGCGCAGAGAATTCCGAAGATCCGACATTGACATTCTCCTCATACAAGAGACAAAATTTGCCAGAGGAGAGGAGCGAGCGGTCCTGGGGAAACGGGGGGGGTTTGGAATTCTGGGGCTCTGGCCCACTCAGGAAGGGAGGAGTTGGGATCCTCATCAGGAAAGGGGTAGACTTTGAGATAGAAAAGACCTGGTCAGATGTGAGTGGACGAACCCTCCTGATAGTGGGGAAAATCGCAAGAGTTCAGGTCACGATCGCTACTATATACTCGCCTAATAACGGACAAGCTGCAATCCTTCGGAAGACAATTCCCAAAATAGTACTAGAGACTGCAGGCCACCTCATTATAGGAGGCGACTTTAATCAGTGTGTGAACCCGACTGTTGACTGGAAGCCAGGCAACCCCGACACGCGGGCCCAGCATAGGAGGGATCGCACTGAATTCGCTGCCATGATGGAACTTTACGATCTACGAGACGTGTGGAGAAAACAACATCCTGACGAAGGGGGTTTCACCTTCTACTCGAACCCCCATCGCACATTCTCACGCATAGACTATATATTCCTCGCATCTGACCTTGCAAGGTCAACAAGTTATACCAACATTATCCCGACAACATGGACAGATCATGACATGGTCCTAGCAGACGTCGACTGGAACGACCTGCCTGCCGCTGGGGGATCCTGGCGATGCAACGAGTCCCTCTGGACCGACGCGGCGTTCAGAAATGAAATGGAAACCGAGATTGAGGAATATTTCAAGACGAATGACAATGGGGAGGTCTCCAAACAGGTGATCTGGGAAGCGGGGAAGGCCACGTGGAGATGTATCTTAATACGTGAGGGCTCCTCTAAAAAGAGAGCGTAAAATTGTAGAAAACAAACTCTGCAAAGAAATATACCAGCTGGAAGCAGGAATAAGAGACGAAACGACGGTGGACCCCTCCAAACTCGACATGGCCCAACGTAAAAGAGAGGAACTACGGCTGTTAGAACATGGACAGGTGGTGCGGAAGCTACAATTCCTGGAACAGACATATTACGAGAAGGGGGATAAGGCCGATGCACTCCTAGCCGCCAGGCTCAGGGAAAGGAGGGAAGAAAGCAAGGTGAAAGAGATAAAAGAGCCCAGCAACCCCGCGATACATCCACCCCACTCGATACCCGAGAGCTTTGCCACCTTTTATGAAAACCTATATACCTCTGAGCTGCTTGCGGCTCACCCTGATATATCTGCTTACCTGTCCCCAATTACTATGCCCACAATATCACACACAGAGTCCGAACTCCTCGATAGCCCAATAACCGAACATGAGACACGAGAGGCGATCAAACGGCTTACACTGGGGAAGTCACCGGGCGAGGATGGTTATAAGGCCGGCTTCTATGAGACCTTCGCCGAGCAGCTCTCACCCTTTCTCACGGAGCTCTTTAATGAGATAATGAGCTCTGGGATCGCACCAGATTCCTTTAGGAAAGCCCTCATAACTGTCATCCCTAAAGAGGGTAGGGATCCCAAATTATGTGGGTCATACCGCCCTATTTCCCTCCTCAACCTCGATGCGGAGATTTACGCACGAGTACTGGCAGCCAGACTGGAAACTCTAATGCCCAACTTGGTCCACCCTGACCAGGTGGGATTTATCCTCGGGAGGCAGGGCGCCGACACAATGCGTAAAACCCTACACCTTGTCCACGTAGGGCACAGTATAGCAGATGACCCGGCCCTCCTATCGATCGACGCAGAAAAAGCCTTCGATAGGGTAGAATGGGAGTTCCTGGGTGCAGTACTCCAGAAAGTAGGGATAGGCTCAAAATTCCGCGATGGAGTGCGAGCAATATACACCTCTCCCAAAGCATCAATATTTGTGAACGGGGAATATTCCAGATGGTTTGAATTGCAACGGGGGACCAGACAAGGATGCCCACTCTCCGCGATCCTGTTTGCACTTTCCCTGGAGCCCCTAGCCCAAAAGATAAGGAACGACCCCCGAATAGAGGGAATTCACCTGGGAGGGATGGAATACAAAGCAGGGCTGTATGCTGACGATATCCTTCTACACCTAACGAAACCGATGACCTCCATACCACATGCCCTAAATCTAATAAAAGAATATGGCCGGTTCTCCGGGTTTAAAGTAAACACGTCCAAATCCATACTCTTTCCACTCCAAGGTACCCCAGATGATAACGACACCAAGTTCCTCCCCTTAGGACTCAAGGTAGAACACACAACATTACGATATTTGGGCATACAGATCACCAGAACCCTAGGCGAACTATATGAGGCTAACTTCCCCCCGCTCCTTCAAAGCTTTGAGAGAGACCTTGAGAAATGGAGCAAACTGACGATCTCTTGGCTGGGGCGCATCAATGCCGTCAAGATGGTATGCCTCCCCCGCTTCCTCTACCCCTTTCAGATGCTACCGATAGAGATACCCCAAAAATTCTTCGTGGATGCCCGTAAGATCATGCTGCGGTTCCTCTGGCAGGGAAAAAGACCGAGGATCTCAAATGACACGCTTATCCTCCCCAAGGACAGAGGTGGATTAGGGCTTCCCGATTTGAGAAAATACTACAATGCCACTCAGTTGCGCGTCCTAATCCCACACTTCAGAGACCACAAACACCTGCAATGGGTCCAGATGGACAACCACTACTTGTCCCCCGCCACGGTGGCGGAGTGGCTGTGGTCGCCACACCAACGGGTCCAGAAGAGAATTAAACACCACCCCATACTATCCACCATATGGGCTATATGGCGCACTGGGAAAGAGATGCGCGAAGTCACCACCTGGCCATCCCCGCTCAGTCACTTGTGGTCTCCTGGCATAAATGACCAAATCCCGAACCTAGACCGGTTCCAGTCATGGTACGAGGCAGGACTGGAGAGGATGGGACACCTCCAGAAAAAAGATGAGTATATCACACTACCTGAACTGACAACCGCACTGGGGATAGGCACTCTATCGACGTTCCACTTCATTCAGCTAAAAGGGGTGTTAACGAGAACCGAATGGAGGGAAAAACTGAGAAGAGATCTCACCGCCTTTGAGAAACTCCTAGACTCTAGAGCGGAAATGAAAGGCCTTATCTCAATAATGTACCAAACGCTATTGTGTGCAGGCGGCGGGAACACGGAACTCCTTAGGGCCAGATGGGAAAAAGACCTAGGCGAAGAGATAATTCCCGAACAATGGGAATTAATGTGCAGAGCTGCGCCTAAATCCTCCATATCCAACCAATATAAGCTGCATGCAATAAAGCTCCTACACCGATGGCAATACGATCCGCTTCGACTCTCCAAAATGTCCCAGTCCATGAGCCCAAAGTGCTGGAGAAATTGCGGAGAAACTGCCAACTACTGGCACATGTGGTGGAGCTGTCCGCACATCAGTGTTTTGGACCGAAGTCCTGGGATGGATCAAAGAAGTAGACGACATCCATAGAGAACTTGACCCACTCTTTGTCCTGTTTGGCCTTGAGAGAGTTGAGGAGGATTGGTTCCAGGTCAAAGGCCTGGCTCCCCAGCTATTACTGGCTGCGAGGGCCCTAATAGCGACCAAGTGGAAATCCCCTCAGGTTCCAGGTAAGACCGAATGGATTAAATTGGCCACGAGCATTTATGTAATTGAAACAATCACTGCCTCCCTGCACAATAAATCAGTGAAATGCGAAACTCTATGGATGGACTTCAAGAATACATATATCACGCCTACTCATGGCTCCCAACCTGAGGAGCCCCCAAAAAACCCTACCGAATGAAGCCACACCTAAGGAACAGTACAAAGGACGAGACCCTTACTTCCAGTGACCATGGTACTATCGGATGCAACGCTGTGTCAATCATATGATACTAACACTTTTGTCAAACTATTGTACTTGTGAGATACACTAACCCAAGTGGGGGAGGGGGGTGGGAGTGGGCTTTGGCGAACAGTCGATGAGACTCTTCTAGACAACCGGGAATGTCGCACTACCGAGAGAATCTAGTATACTGTTTTTACTATTCATTGTTTGTTCGAGTTACGCCTCTGGCAGATGTATGATCCTGTTTGAATACTGTTTGCTTCTTTTTGTTTTTTGTAAAACCAATAAAGCTAAATTTAAAAAAAAAAAAAAACCTTACCCTAACATCCCCAACCTATCCATAACCTCTCGCTAAACCTCATTCCGGTTTCCCTACCCCATCTTCCTAGCAAACCATCATCACCCTAACCCTCCTTCCCTGTTGGGATTGTGGAGCCCTGTATAAGCATCGACATGCAGCAGGTCCCAAAACTGCAGTGTGGGTGGTAGGTTCATGCCACTCCTGCGCCATCGGAGCTGTGGACCCTGTCACAGAACTGTATGCAAAGTTATGTTATTTTATGAGTTGTGTTGTAATGTAACAGACACTCCATAAGTAGCATTTTCTTTAAAGGATTCACAGATGATGGTTTGAGGGCCACTTTTTTTGAGGCAAGGATAGGGTCACTTTTCTTTTTTGAGGCGAGGTGTGGGCCACTTTTTTGGGGCGAGGGGTGGGCCACTTTTTTTTTGGGTGTCCGGGCCTATTTCTTGTCCCAGTCCGACCCTGAGGATTTATTGCTCTCACCTGTAGTCCTAATCTGGGGTAGTGCTCCCTAAGGGAACTGCCCTGGATTCTGCCTAACACCAACAACCCTAAGAACAAACATAGAGACGGAAAGGAAGCACTGCACCACGGGCCCAATGCAATTGGTGAGAAACAGAATGTTTCATCACTACACTCAGTCCACCTATACAAAGCAAGTAGCACAATGCCCCACCACACAAAACTACAACTAAACAACAGTCCCAAGTAAGTTCACCCCACGGAAATCAACGAACCAGTAAGGACAGAAGGATACGAACGCCTGAATACACATGCTCACCAAGACGGATCCACTAGGACAAAACTCCAACACGACCCTGGCCATGGACCACTCAAAGCCTTAACCGACCAGGGTCACACCCAACCAATCCCACGCCTGAAGATTAGGTTCAGACGCACTCACCAATCCAACTACACTCAACAGGATACAGTTGGATCAGCGCAACACCACCAAATCGAGTCGGCCCACGAGGAACCAGCAACATCTGAACCCACAGGTATACAATTCTAACGGAATCATAAGTACCTAAACCAGGATACAGACCCCACTAACCCAACCCTAAATCTTCTGCATACTTAAACCCACACAAAACCACACAACCATCTCTCTCTCAGCAATCCGCATGCACTTTACCACATTGCATCAACAACACATAAACTTCACCCACAGCACTCGAGGCCTTCATCCGATCCGATACTAGCACCAAAGTCCAGCACTCGGTGGATACCGAGCTGAAACTGCCAACAGCACACCACTTCTCCCACTCTCCTTCTCCCCTCCTCCCGACTAACCCTACCCCACCCTTCTTGTTTACAGATCCGCCAGAGCGCCTGGGGACCAATTCCGTTGGTGACGGTGCGCTATACAAGTACCGTTAACATAACATAACATATAGTTTCGTACATAGTCGAGATCGTTTATACATGAAAGGTTCAAAAAGCACAATTTTTCACCGCATGGCAGTATAAGTATCAAAGACACCCCACAGCGGTGTTTATACATAGGTACAAAGATAGTGCCGGGATTCAGATTTAAGAGAGGTTCAACTTCCTGATTACTCAGCTGCATCACGTTATCACGTCATGCTGTTGTTAATGATTAATGGCAGTATTATTGTAGTTGTGACCTAACTATACAGTTACATACTGAAACAATATTGTTTATACATGAGAGGTTAAAAAAGTAAGCACAATTTATCACCACATGGCGGTATTCATATCAAAGACACTACAGAGAAGTGTTTGCACATGGGTATAGAAATAGTGCCGGGATTCAAATTTCAGAGTAATTGAACTTTCTAATTGCTCAAGTGCATGGTTACACAGCAGAACATTGTACATTGCCACAGCAGTGAAACTTGTTCTAGAATCACAGTTGTTATTCCAACATTTACGTAACCACCACCACTGCTGCTGTCATGAAGCGGGGAACCTGGCCATATTAATAAGTCAGCATCCTCTCCATATCCACACACTATCATTGCCACAACCAAGATGATCAGTAGAAAGTTCATGCTGCCACTTATACAAATATTATGTATATACTTTTTTCTGAATACCTTTCCCATTATATACGCAATGTTCTCTCTTTCCCTCAGCATAATGAGACCTTTCATTGCCTACTTCACTTCTTTCAGTTGACCAATATGCTTAGCTAAAATGCCTGGCCTAGTCCAAACTTAAAAGAGATCAAACAAGAGGACTCATTTTGCCTGTAATCATGTAGGGGCCTGATCATCTGCTTTTGGGGAATGCCTTTGACCAAATCTCCTACTGCAAATACGTTGACATCTGGGGCCTGATTCACAGAAGCGCTTTATAATGGCACACTCCCATAGGAAAATGTTCTGTGAATCAGGTTTCTAATGTTTTCTCGTACTATTACTGCAACACTTTATTATGTTTCTGATGTTGCCACACCACCTGTCTGATGTCATGCAACCCTTTCACTAATTCTTACATATAAAACTATGTTATGTTGCGCTTATAATGCGCCGTAGCACACAGGCATCAGAGCGCACATATAACGAAAGACAGCAGACAGACAATGCTAACAAACCATGTACAGCGGAAAGTCTAGCGAATATGAAGTGCACAGAAATATTCATGGGTAGTAAGGAAGTCTATTTATTCAAATAAGCACGTCTTTAGCCTTTTTCGGAAAGATTGGGGGTTCTTCTCTAACTGCATTTCTACTGGGAGGTCGTTCTAGGCTAGAGCAGCCAGAACTGGGAAAGAATTACCTCTACCCTGGCTTCTTTTGATCCTTGGGCAGAAGAGGCGAAGGGTGTTGTTGGATCTAGTTGATCTCCCTAAGGCTTGTGGGGTCGAAAGTTTTTCAGGTAACTAGGAGCATGTCCATATAAACATTTGTGTGCCAGGGTCAGGATCTTGAAAGAGATCCTGCGATTAACTGGTAGCCAAAGAAGTTCCCTCCTACCCTTAGTTATATGCTCTCGTCTAGCTACGCCTTGGGTGATGCAAACTGCATCTTTTTGAAAAACCTGGAGTTTTTGTATGCAGTTTTTACTTGCTCCCCTAGCAAGGCGTTACAGTAGCCAATTCGAGGCATAACTATGACTCTGACCAAGCTCTCCCATTTCTTATTGGTGACATATGGCTTGACCAATCTGAGGAGATTAGGATGGTGTTGTGATTTTTTGATGACATTGGCTACGTGTGTATTGGCGCTCAAGGATTTATCCATTATCACCCCAAGGGTTTTAACCTGGTCTAAAGTTTTTATGAGACTACCATCAATTGAAATGAAAGTCAGAGTACATTGGGTAGGAATGAAGGTTTGACTTTATCTTTATGGAAAGTTGTGTGAGGAGGCATACAAGAAAGAGCCTGTAACTCACTCACCCTGCGGGCTGATGTAATAGCCACTAGTAAGACTGTTTTCAATGTAAGAAGCCTTAGAGGACAAGAATGCAAAGGCTTGAAAGGAATGCATCTAGGAAATTTTAATTCCAAATTTAAATCCCAAACAGGGACATGGAATGGGACTTTGGGGTGCACGTTAGTGAGACCCTTCAAAAATTGTACAATCAATGGTATCTTGAAATAAGACACCTTTTCAGAGGAACGCTTAAAATAGAAAGTGCTGCCAGGTATCCTTTTATTGTACCAATCTGGAGCCCCAGATTGGCTAAATGTAATAGGAAAGAAAGCACAATAGGTGTGCCACATAGGAATGCATCCACATTCTTATCCTTGCACCAGTTACTGAACTTATTCCAACGACACCTGTACAAGGACTTTGCTGCTGGCTTTCCATTACGTCGTCCGAGAGGTCCCAATCCTTATATCTCAGCCTCTCAGAAACCATGCGTGAAGGAAGAGTGTCTTGACCTCTGGATGGAGAACCCGACCTTCCTCTTGCGAGAGTAGATCCTCTCTTTGTGGAAAACGTATTGGAGGGCAGATGGAGATGTCCAGAAGGTCCGGGTACTACGTCTTCCTCGCCCAATCCTGAGCAATAAGGATCATGGATTTCCCAAAATTTCTCAACCTCCTGATCAAATGTGGAATGACGGGGACTGGAGGAAACGCGTACAGAAGTGGAAATTCCCATCCCCTAGAGCTCCTCTTGGGGGAAATTCCCTTGAGCAATACTGTTTGCACTTCTGATTGACCTCGGTCACGAACAAATCCACTCGAGGGGTTCCCCAAAGGGTGAAGATCTCTTGAAGGACTTCCTGAGCTAGTTCCCACTCGTCGGAGACTGTGCTCTGCCTGCTCAGAGCATCTGCCGCTGTGTTGTTCTCTCCGGCTAGGTGAACTGCTGATAGAGAGATTCCTTCTTGTATTGCCCAGAACCAGAGCTGCATTGCCTCTCTGCACAGTGGTAGTGACCCTACACCTCCTCTCCTGTTGAGGTAGTACATAGCCACTGTGTTGTACATCATAATCAGGACATTCTTTACCCGTACAGAGGGCAGAATGTCCTTCAGTGCTAGTCTGATTGCCCTCGGCTCCAAAAGGTTGATGTGTAGTTTGGACTCCGATGGAGACCAATGACCGCTGATTGTCAGTTGGTGTGGGCTCCCCACCCAGTGAGGGAGGCGTCCGTCACTACCATTATTTCCGGCCATGGTTGCCAAAAAGACTCTCCCTTGAGAATATTGTCTTTGCAAGCCCGCCATAGAAGGTCCTGAGCAACTCTTGTTACCATCTGCAGAATGTGTTGAGCTCTCACCTCAGGAGGCGAGACTTTCCCAGAGGAAGTATCCAGGACTGCTCTGATGAATTGGAGTCTTTGGAATGGTATCATTTGGGACTTCTTGTAATTGAGGGAGAAGCCCAGTCGGTGTAGGGAGTGGCAGGTGATCCTGTGATGTTCCTGCGCCTGTTCGGGTGAACAAGCCCTGATTAACCAACCGTCCAGGTAGGGGGGGACATGAGTACCAACTCTCTTGAGACTTGCTGCCACTACCGACATCAGTTTGGTGAAAACCCTCGGGTGGAAGTCAGCCCGAATGGCAGAACTCGAAACTGGTAGTGAGAACCGCAAACCTTAGGTACTTTCTGTGTTTGAGATGGATTGGCACATGAAAGTAAGCATCCTGAAGGTCCAATGATATCAACCAGTCTTGGAGTTGGAGAGCACGAAGGATCTGAGAAAGGGTTACCATCTTGAACTTGTCCATCCTGAGGAACTTGTTCAAGTGTCTTAAGGCCAAGATGGGTCTCAATCCTCCGTCGTCCTTTGTAATGAGAAAGTAAGGGGAATACCAGCCCTTGTTCCTCTCCGCTACAGGTACATGTTCTATTGCACCTTTCTCTAGCAGTGTTAATATTTCCTGCACAAGGAGCGGATCTGGAATCTTGACAGATTTGTTTCCCGGTGGATGATCCTGAGGCCTTTTTTTAAAAGGAAAATAGTAACCCTGGACTACCGTTTCCAGTGCCCATGCATCTGAAGTAATGCCCTGCCATTCGTTCAGATGCCGAGAGATTCTGCCTCCCACCGGGTCTTGTGGTTCAAGGCCTCAAAGTGGCTTAGAGACGGCTACAGCAGCGGCTGAGGGGACAGTTGCCGCTGCTGGGGCTGATCTAGCACCCTTTCATCGTTCACCACAAGGGACTCTTGTTTGTCCACTTTCACTAGCCTGTCCTCTTCTCCTTCCAAATGGGGAATAGAAACAAAAAGGATGACCCCCCAGGAAGATGAGCCTGAGTAGGAGTATTGCTGAGGTTGACTTATGGAAGCGCTAAGTGACTTAGCTTTCACCTTAGAGGTCTGCAGCTTCTCTAGACTCTCATCCACCTTGTTGCCGAACAACATCAGGCCGTCTAAGGTCATATTGAGTAGCCTGGCCTGCACATCCCTTGCAAAGCCAGACTTTCTCAGCCATGCAATCCTGATGCTGTCAGCAGTGTCCAGTCCTGACTGCAGACACTCCCCTATAGCCTACTTTCCATCATTAACAATAGCCAGGAAGCCGTCTCTTTCCTCACCTTCCAGAATGTGTTGAGTCGCCATGCTAACACAGTCCCACAGGGTGTAGGTAAACCTCGAAAAGGGTACACGTAACATTGGTTGACTTAAAAGCCATAATGCTCAAAGAGAATGGGCCTCATTATGACCCTGGCGGTAGCCGTGCCAGTAAATACATGAGTCATGAATTTACCGGCACCCGGCAATTGGAAATTACCGGGGCATTCCAGCCCCAGTGGACCTGGTAATTGCCCATTGCCGGGTGCCGATAATTATTACTCCCCATTCCCATTTGAGTCCCATTGGACTCAATGGGGAGGTCGGATGCACCGGCACCATTCATGAATGGTGCTGGTGCATCTGTCAAGTTCTGCGAGTGGGTGCCGTTCCGCCCGCCAAGCTGAAAGGCACCCGCTCGCCAAACTTGTAGTTTGCCGGTCCGGTAACAAGGGTACCGGCAAGCTTACCGGTAGCGTTGTTACAAGACCGGCAACCTAGTAATGAGGTCCAATATCGTGCGAGCCCAGGCATCAATCCTCTTGTCATCCCTATTCAGGGCAATAGAGGTGTAAGCAGACTGTCTGGTTGATGTATATGCTTGGACCACTAAGCTTTCAGGTGTAGGGTGCTTAGTCAAATAGTCTGGATCAATGGAAGAAGGTCTATATTTTCTGGCAAAATTCTTGTTTACCGCAGGTCCAGATTCTGGAGTTTCCCAGTTTGACATGACCTTCATTTGAAGGCAGTACTGGATCCTTCTGAGGACCCGGGCTCAGAATATCTGTCATGTTGTCTTGTTCGTAGGTAGGAGAACTCCACAACCCTATTCATGATATTCCTGTATGCTGAATCCGCATGTTCAGCTGGATCAGGTTTGTCAAACTCTAGTTCAGGCGAAGTGTCTATGCCACTAGCTGACTGAAGGCAATCATAAAGATCAGACATCTTCGATTCTAGATCAATAAGCTCCTCAGGAGCATCCTTGTACCATATTTCAACCTAAAGCGGTAAGAATCCTCCTCAGAACCTTGATCCACCTCATAAATTGAGGCCATAGACTTGAAAAAGTCTTTCCTTGGCAAATGGGTATCTGTAACGCTCACCTGACTCCCACGGGGGCGCTGGCCTGGTTCGCGCTGCTGTGACCTCGTCTAAGGTGATGCGCAGGGTTCGGAAGACGGACTGGACCGGGCCCCAGATCTGGCTTGTCTGACTCGCAGAAGTATCCTTCTGTAGGTGAGAATAGAGGGTTAACTGTCTGCGGGGTAATGCAATCGGCCTCCCATTTACCCCTCTCACCCTCCTCAAAACCCTGCTGTGCTTCCCCGTAGCGTCTCACCTTAGGGTCTGGAAGGACGAGCTCTCCATCCTGCTTCTGATGCAGGGGCGCGTTGGTATCCAGTTACGTCACTGGATTTTCGGATGGGTGAGAACCAAACTTGCTTGGCTTCCAGGTAAGTTTTTCTATAAGTGGTTCCCCTTGTGTCCATCCATTAATGTTCTAATGCTAGTGTCTTTTTCCCCATAGGGGCCGGGGTACGGAATGCCGGGGAACAGGCACCGACCCGAGGTGAGCGGTGAAATCCTTGTGGAAATCAGGTAAGTCTTTAATGAGTGTTTTGGTAATGTCTTTTCATTCACTCATTAACGCTGATGTCTTTTTCCCCTTAGGGGCCGGGGTCCGAAAATGCCTGGATGCGGCGCGGACCCGAAATGAAAAGGGAATGACCCAACAGGTAAGTCTTGACATGGAGTTTTAGCTTCCCTTTTCCCTTCTTTCTCTCACCTTTGTTCTTGTCTTTTTCTCCCTAGGCGCGGGGGCGCGACTGCGAATCCGGATGGTCGCTGCTGAACATGGAGGCGCCCTGTAAAGGTGAGTAGAATGCGGCGCTGCAGCGATCGATGCGATGTGCTTTTAAAAATAAATGTCTTCCTTTTCAGGATTGTCGGCGAAATGTCTCTGGGATGCAGATTTAGCAGGTGAGGCCTTTTCCTTCTTCTGTTCTCTTGTTCCCTTCCTTTGCAGGCGATTCAGGATGCTGGCAGGTGTGGCAGAAGTCAGGATGCAGGAGCAGACACGGTGAGCGTCCAGCTGCTAGATGCAGAACAACGCGAAGCACGTGTGGCTGATCGGGTGTGGTTTAAATAGCCTTGGAAGAAGTTCCTAGAATGTGTCCTTCCTCCAATCAGGTATGTATCCTTCCCCGACCACGCCCGGGTGGTAAATGAGTCCCACAGGTAAAGTAGTTCCTTTCAGGCCTCAAGGAGGCCGGGGTTCTGCAGCATGGTCTGCATCAGGTAAGTGCACCCAAACACTTTCATAATGAGCCTGGCGCCTATGGCGCCAGGACTGACGTTTTCTATGAGCCTGGCGCCATAGGCGCCAGGACGCTGTCCAAAGGGCCCCAATAAGGGGTTGCTGGGACCTTCCCCGGGGACTTGATGTCCGCTTTTGGGGACGCAGGGCCTGAGCCGGCTCCCCGGGAGCGGGCATCGTGACAGCACTCCCCCCCCCCCCCCAAGGCCCCTCCCAAGGTTGTTCCCTCCGGGGGTTTTGGTTTGTTTGGGAAGAGTCGGTGGAATTTCCTGACTAATCGAGGTGCATGCACATGGTCACTGGGTTCCCACGACCTCTCCTGAGTCCGTACCCCTTCCAATAAATTAGGTAGAAAAGCTTTGACCTAAACATTTTTTAATCTAAAATGTTCTTCACTTCGAATTCGGGTTCCCCATCTATTTGAATAGGTTCTGGAGGTTTGAGTAGTCGGGTTCCGGGGACCACTGGTTTCAGACGTGACACATGAAAAACAGGGTGAATTCGCATATTAGCTGGTAAATCAAGTTTAACCGCTACTGGGTTAATTATTGCCGTAATAGAATAAGGTCCCAGATATTTTGGGTTAAATGTTCGAGGCCCTTTGAGCGGTAAATGTCTGGTAGCTAACCACACTTGATCCCCAATCTGATACGGAGGTGCTTCACTCCGATGTAGGTCAGCATTTTCCTTGTATTTTCTCTTGGCTTGTTGTAAATGCGTGGTTGCCTCTTTGAAGGCTTGGGTAATGGTAGAATGCAGATGTTCTACTGCGGGCACTCCGAGGTTCTGAGGTGAGTCGAGGTTTGAGGTTCGAGGGTGATGTCCAAACAAGGTATAAAAAGGACTATGGCCAGTTCCAGAGTGTACCGAATTATTATATGCGTATTCGGCTATCCAAAGAATGTCTTTCCAGTTGCTTTCAGATTGCTGTAACATACACCGTAAGTATTGCTCAAGGGTCTGATTTGTCCTCTCGGTCTGACCATCGGTCTGAGGGTGGTGACTGGTCGATAATCTTACGTCGATTTGTGCCATTTGACAACATTTGCGCCAGAAGTGGGAAATGAATTGGCTTCCCCGGTCAGAGATTAGTATAGATGGGAATCCATGTAGCCGAACAATATTTTCGAGGAATTCTTTGGCTAGGACAGAAGCTGAAGGTAAACCTTTCAAAGGAATGAAGTGGGCCATTTTGGAAAACAAATCCACAATTACCAGAATGGTATTGTATCCCGAACAAGGAGGCAAGTCCGTAATAAAATCCATTGATAGGGTGTGTCAGGGTGCTGGCGGTATGTCTAGAGGTTGAAGGAGACCGGCTGGTCTTTTCTTTTGACCTTTATTTTGGGCGCAAACACCACAGGACATAAAAAAAGATTTAACATCTTTTCGCCAAGAGGGTCACCAGAATTGTCGTTTCACCTTTTCCATTGTCTTGGCAATACCGGGGTGTCCCTCTATTAATGTATCATGATAACCTGAAATAACTAGTTTGTGTAAATCCTTGTGCGGCAGGAATAAGCGTCCTTGGTAATAAGGTAAACCATTATCTATGGTAAAGTCTGATCCCTTTTGTATCCAATCCTGTAGGACTGGAGGGTCCAGGAGTTGTTTCACTCTGACTTGAATGTCTTCAAGCGTCTGTAACGAAGTCATGCCTAGAATTCTCTGTTCGGGAATTATTGGTACTGGTTCTGAGTTTGTATCAGATTCTCCCATTCCAATTCGGGATAAGGCGTCTGCTTTGCCGTTCTTGCAGCCAGGTCGATGGGTAATCACGAAATCAAATTCAGCGAAAAACAAAGCCCATCGGAGCTGCCGTGATGACTGAGCCTTGGCGGTTTTCAAATACTGTAAATTCCGGTGATCAGTGATCACCGTGATGGTATGTCGAGCGCCAAGCAGGTAATGCCGCCAGGCTTTAAAAGCGGACTTTATGGCTAACAGTTCTTTGTCAGTGATTGCGCAATTAATCTCTGGTTCCGAGAATTTTCTGGACCAAAATGCTACGGGATGCAGTTGGTTGGTTTCAGGATCTCTTTGAGACAGAATTGCTCCCATGGCTAGGCTGGATGCCTCAGTTTCGACGACATACGGGAGATCTGGACGTGGGTGTTGATCAACACCCGGGTCTCAAACCTGGACCGATCTGTTTTTCTGTTTTGAAGTCTGTGATCCAATTGGACCACTAAGTCTATATATTCTGTGCATTCTTGGGGCGGATTTACAACTTGGGCCAAGACATCTTTAAGTTCTCCGCGTAGACCTCGATAAAATAACGTGACTCTTTTATCCTCTGGCCATCCCGTTTCCACAATTAGTCTATTAAAGGTTGCAATATAGGATAGGAGGTCCTGATTGCCCTGTCGCAGGGATAGAAGTTCATCATCCAGAGCCTGCCCCTGAGAGTGTCGAGCAAATAACCTTTCCATGCTTGCTTGAAATCCTTGAAAATCACAGAGAATCGGGTCATCTTGAGTAACCAGTGGAACTGACCAATCGGCAGCGCAGCCGCTGAGATATGACAATACAAAGGCTACTTTGGTCTGATCATTAGGGAAGGCCCCAGGTCTGCATAGGAAGTGCAAACGACACTGATTCATGAATACGGCGAATCGTTTGGGGTCCCCAGCAAAGCAATCAGGTGGGGCCAACTGATCCGTCTCAGAAGTTTCCATAGCGCCTGGGTGGGAATTTGTAGGAAGGCTTCGCGTTCTGTAACGCTCACCTGACTCCCACGGGGGCGCTGGCCTGGTTCGCGCTGCTGTGACCTCGTCTAAGGTGATGCGCAGGGTTCGGAAGACGGACTGGACCGGGCCCCAGATCTGGCTTGTCTGACTCGCAGAAGTATCCTTCTGTAGGTGAGAATAGGGGGTTAACTGTCTGCGGGGTAATGCAATCGGCCTCCCATTTACCCCTCTCACCCTCCTCAAAACCCTGCTGTGCTTCCCCGTAGCGTCTCACCTTAGGGTCTGGAAGGATGAGCTCTCCATCCTGCTTCTGATGCAGGGGCGCGTTGGTATCCAGTTACGTCACTGGATTTTCGGATGGTTTTCTATAAGTGGTTCCCCTTGTGTCCATGCATTATTGTTCTAATGCTAGTGTCTTTTTCCCCATAGGGGCCGGGGTACGGAACGCCGGGGAACAGGCACCGACCCGAGGTGAGCGGTGAAATCCTTGTGGAAATCAGGTAAGTCTTTAATGAGTGTTTTGGTAATGTCTTTTCATTCACTCATTAACGCTGATGTCTTTTTCCCCTTAGGGGCCGGGGTCCGAAAATGCCTGGATGCGGCGCGGACCCGAAATGAAAAGGGAATGACCCAACAGGTAAGTCTTGACATGGAGTTTTAGCTTCCCTTTTCCCTTCTTTCTCTCACCTTTGTTCTTGTCTTTTTCTCCCTAGGCGCGGGGGCGTGACTGCGAATCCAGATGGTCGCTGCTGAACATGGAGGCGCCCTGTAAAGGTGAGTAGAATGCGGCGCTGCAGCGATCGATGCGATGTGCTTTTAAAAATAAATGTCTTCCTTTTCAGGATTGTTGGCGAAATGTCTCTGGGATGCAGATTTAGCAGGTGAGGCCTTTTCCTTCTTCTGTTCTCTTGTTCCCTTCCTTTGCAGGCGATTCAGGATGCTGGCAGGTGTGGCAGAAGTCAGGATGCAGGAGCAGACACGGTGAGCGTCCAGCTGCTAGATGCAGAACAACGCGAAGCACGTGTGGCTGATCGGGTGTGGTTTAAATAGCCTTGGAAGAAGTTCCTAGAATGTGTCCTTCCTCCAATCAGGTATGTATCCTTCCCCGACCACACCCGGGTGGTAAATGAGTCCCACAGGTAAAGTAGTTCCTTTCAGGCCTCAAGGAGGCCGGGGTTCTGCAGCATGGTCTGCATCAGGTAAGTGCACCCAAACACTTTCATAATGAGCCTGGCGCCGTAGGCGCCAGGACGCTGTCCAAAGGGCCCCAACAAGGGGTTGCTGGGACCTTCCCCGGGGACTTGATGTCCGCTTTCGGGGACGCAGGGCCTGAGCCGGCTCCCCGGGAGCGGGCATCGTGACAGTATAAATCTAACCTATGGTTGAGGCCATGAAGTGTTACGCTCACCTGGTATCCACAGGGACGCCACCCAGCCGGGTTACTCGCAGGTATGCTTCTCAGCTTGGCCCTGATGTGGTCTGCGGGGAAGGTTCTGCCTTGTGGTAGAATTAGGCGTGCTCTCCGTCCTGCCTTCTTTGCAGGGGCGCGTTGTCTTTCATGGGCGAGTGTGGTCCAGTTACTTCACTGACGCTGGCCCGTTTGATATTGTTCAGATAAGTCTTATTGCTGTTCTTTAGTTTTGTTGCTATGCTGCATGCCTTTTTTTGGTTTAAAGTGTCTCTTTTTTCTACCTTAGGTATGCGGAGCTTCAGCGCGGCGAACTGGCTTGGTTGAGCCCCGCTGGTAAATGATGGCGCATTAAGAGCGCTATGATGCGGTAAGCGCTATGCGCAGCGCTCCGAAGTCTTGCCTTTGCTAACCTGTGTTTTCCTTCCTTGTAGGTCGCAGTGTTCTTCAGCGCGAGTGGAATGTCAATATAGTGGTGCCAGCCAAGAGGCGACCAGCCAGGTAAGCCTTTTGAGCAGTTCGTAATTTGTGAATGTCTCTACTGCTTTCTTTAATGTTGCCTCTATCTTCCTCTTTCAGGTCGTTCTGTCCAGGAGGCATGCGATTTCGAGGAAGCTGTTCTCAGAAGCTGTGAGTGTTTAAAGATGAAGACTGCAGGTAAGATGCTGCTGCTAATGATGTTCCTTTTGTCTCCTTGCAGGTTCTGCTTCTCCGAGGTTCGAGGAAATAGCTGGACACGGTGAGCGTCACATTGCAAGCTGCAAAGTAACGAGAAGCATGTTGTCTTGCTCGGGTGTGGTTTAAATAGCCCCAAAAAATTGTCCAGGTAAAGTAGTCCCTAGGCTACCACACCCAAAACACTACACCGCATAGCTTGGTTCTTAGGAACCAAGCTATGGGAATGCCTCCATGTTGGCTGACAATACAATAAAGTAGTTCCCAAGCACATTCTTTTTCACGGTGTATGAGCCTGGCGCCATAGGTGCCAGGACTGGCCCCATGAGGGCTTTTGAAGAGGATGCCAGGCTCTAGAGGCCCGAGTCCTGACTCCACCTGGCAAATGGGTTTGTCAGAGGGGTTTTTGGGCGAGGGTCGTGACAGCACTCCCCCCCCTAAGGCCCCTCCCATGGTGTTCCTTCTGTCTGGCCCGGGTTTGGTTGGGCGTTCCGATGGAATTTCCTGATTAGACGTGGTGTGTGGATATTTTCACTGGGCTCCCAGGATCTATCTTGTGGTCCAAATCCTTTCCAATCGACGAGATAATATAGTTTGGTCCTAGAGTATTTAGAGTCCAAGATATCTTTGACTTCGAATTCTGGTTCTCCGTCAACAAGTATGGGCTTAGGTGGTGTCCCAATCCGTGTGCTGGGTTGCATTGGTTTTAGGAGGGACACATGGAATACCGGATAGATGTGTAGATTAGGTGGTAAATCCAGTTTCACGGCTGCTAGGTTGATAATTGCCTTAATGGTATAGTGTCCCAAGAATCTGGGATGAAAGGTCCGGGTTCCCTTGATGGGTACGAATTTAGCGGCTAACCAAACTTTGTCTCCTACTTGATAATTAGGGGCCTTTTTCCGGTGTTGGTCGGTGAATCTCTTTTGTTTTTCTTTGACATGAATAAGGTGTTGCTTTGCCCTTTTGAAAGCCTGAGTGATGGTTGTGTGTAGAGTCTTTACCACTGGCATTTCCAAGATGGACAAAGGTCTGGTTCAGAGGTACGTGGATGTCTGCCATAAAGGGTATAGAAGGGCGTTTGTCCCGTGCTTGAATGCAAGGAATTGTAATATGCATATTTGGCTATCCATAGTAAGTCTTTCCAATTCCTTTGTTCGTGGTGCAGCATGCACCGTAAATATTGCTCGAGCGTCTGATTGGTTCTCTTGGTTTGGCCGTCCGTTTGGGGATGGTGACTGGTAGATAGCCGAACGTCAATCTGTGTCATAGCACAACATTTTTTCCAGAAGTTAGAAACAAACTGGCTGCCCTGATCAGAGACCAGAACCGAAGGGAAGCCATGTAGCTTAACAACACCCTCCAGGAATACTTTTACTAAAGTGGCTGCGTCTCGGAGGCCTTGGAGAGGAATAAAATGGGCCATCTTCGAGAATAAGTCCACAACTACAAGCATGGTGTTGAACCCTTGGCTGGGAGGTAGATCAGTGATGAAGTCAAGGGAAAGAGTGTGCAAAGGAACTGGAGGAATGTCCAATGGTTGTAGGAGACCAGATGATTTTGTTTCTGTGATTCATTTTATGCGCAGACACCGCAGGACTGAATATACTGAAGGATGTACTTACGCCAGGTAAGCCGCCAAAAGTTCTCTTTCACCTTAGCTAGGGTTTTGGCGATCCCAGGATGCCCTTCAATCAGTGAATCGTGATAATTTGAAATAATATGCTGTTGTAACTCCTTCTTGTGTACATATAGGCGATCCCTAAAAAAGGGTAGATGGTCCTTGATGGTATATTGTTCTCCTTGAGTTTACCATGCGAGGAAAACATCAGGATTCATTGTCCGTTGAATTTCTTTTCGTAGTTCTGCTTGTGTTAAGGCTGTCGTGATACCCAAGAGTTTGTCTTCAGGTATAATAGGTAGTGGGTCTGGAGTTGTATATACCACTTCATCTATGCCCTTGCAAGATAAGGCATCCACCTTTCCGTTTCTGACCCCTGGTCGAAACGTGATTACATAATCATATTCGGCGAAGAAAAGGGCCCACCGTAATTGGCGCGAGGACAGGGCTTTGGCTGTTTTGAGATATTGCAGGTTTCGGTGGTCTGTGATGACTGTAATGGTGTGTCTGGCCCCCAGAAGGTAGTGCCTCCAGGCTTTAAAGGCGGATTTGATAGCCAGGAGTTCCTTGTCCGTGATGGCATAATTAATCTCTGGAGGTGAGAACTTTTTCGACCAGAAGGCCACAGGATGTAGCTGGCCGGTTTCCGGGTCTCTCTGTGAAAGGACAGCCCCCATTACGAGACTGGATGCATCAGTTTCAACAACATAAGTGGGTCTGGACGAGGATGTCGCAGGATTGGAGCGGAGGTAAACCTTCATTTAAGTGACTGAAAGGCTTCTTCTGCTTCTTTGGTCCAAGCAAACTTTTTATTGTTTTTTCGTAATAGTACTGTGATTGGGTACACAACCTGAGAGAAGTCTGGGATGAACCAGCGAAAGAAGTTCAAAAAGCCCAGCATGTACCCCTTTCAGAGACGTCGGTGAAGGCCATTTCAGAATGGCATCTACCTTGTGCACGTCCATTCTGATGCCTCCTGGAGTAAGGATAAAACCATGAAATTATACTTCGGTGATGTGAAAAAAGCATTTTTCAAGCTTTGCAAACAAGCGATGTTGACGGAGCTTGGTGAGGACTGAACGAACGTGCCTGACATGATCTTGTTCCGAGGTTGAGTATACTAAGATGTCGTCTATGTACACTAAGGCGCACACATCAATTAACTCCCTCAAGACGTCATTTATGAAATATTGGAATGCCGCAGGATCGTTTCATAACCCCAAGGGCATGACTTGATATTCGGACAAGCCGTACTTAGTACAGAAGGCGGTTTTCCATTCATCTCCTTTTCTGACTCGGACCAAGTGGTACGCTCCTCGAAGGTCCTATTTGGTATAAATCTGGGCATCTTTAACTTGGTCTAGCATCTCAGGGATAAGTGGCAAGGGGTAGCGGTTCTTCACGGTGATCTGGTTCAATGCGCGGTAGTCAATACAGGTTCTCAAGTCTCCTTCCTTTTTCAGTACGAAGAACAAAGGACTGGCTGCGGGGGACTTCGAAGGACGGATTAATCCGTTTGCATGGTACTGGTCTAAATAGGATTTCAAATGAAGGTTTTCTGGTTCTGTGACAGCGTAGATCCTGCCGCAAGGGATTTGTGCACCAGGAACAAGGTCGATCTGACAGTCATAGGGCCTGTGCGGCGGCAATGTATTGGCTTGGTCCTTTCGGAAAACATCCTGGAAATCATGGTATTCACTTGGCAAGGTATTAGTTGCTCCCAGGGTTGATACTGTCGCTCCGGGAGTCATGGGGATACAGACGTCGGGTTTCTCCTCTTGGTAATAGCAGGCAGGGGAGCAGTCACCTGGGAAGGTTATTTTTCGTGCCTGCCAGTCTATCAAAGGGTTGTGAGTAACCAACCATGGCATCCCTAGTATTATCCTGAACTGAGGTGCCTTGATCAGATCGAATGAAATAGACTCCCGATGTCTGTCCTGGCACAGCAAGGTTACCCTGGCTGTGCACTGGGTTACTGGTCCGGAAGCGATTTCTGTCCCATCCACGGTGGTTACCTTGTCCATAGTTGGCTTAGAACACAAAGGAAGCCCCATCTCTTCTGCCAGTTCTTGATCAATATAATTTCCAACTGCTCCGCTATCGATGTATGCTTCAACGGCATGCATTCTTGACGACTGTTGGTGGTTAATTAAGATCACTGTTATTGCAAAGTGCGAGGTCAGCAACTCTTTCTTCTCACTCGACAAACTGACCTCTACGTTTGTCGAGCTTGGTAGTTTCCCGATTCCTTAGCTTCATCCTTTTCTGTGGCTTGACTGTTCTTCTTGGGGGTTTTACTGGACAGTCCTTCAGGAAATGTCCTGGTTTCCCACAATACAAACAAAGCTGTTGTTGTCTTCTTTTGTCCCGCTCTTGTTTTGTTAATGGAGGCCGTATCCCTCCAATCTGCATGGGTTCTACAGCATTTTCAGGTACACAGGGTGTGTTTTCCCTTGGTCGAACATACACGGTCCGAGGGGCCATCTTAGACCGGTCTGCCTTTCGGTCCTGCAACCGGTGGTCTAGCTGCATGACCAGATTTATGAATTCTGCACAGTCTCTGGGTGGATCAACCACCTGGGCTAAGACGTCCTTTAATTCGCCTCGTAAGCCTCGATGGAATAACGTGGTTCTTTTGTTTTCTGGCCACCTAGCTTCGGCAACCAGTCTGTTGAAGGTAGCAATGTACGTTAACAAGTCCTGATTCCCCTGTCGGAAGGACAAGAGTTCATTGTCTACTGCTTGTTCCTGGGTATGGCGAGCAAAAAAAGTTTTTCCATTTCTCTCTGGAAACCCCCAAAGTCATGTAATAGAGGATCGTCATGGGTTACCAATGGCAGCGACCAATCTGCTGCACTACCACTCGGGTATGAGAAGACAAAAGCTACCCGAGATTGGTCATTTGGAAATGCTCCAGGCCTACAAAGAAAATGAAGGAGGCACTGATTGATGAATGCCGCATACTTCCGTGGTTCGCCTGAGAACCTTTCTGGTGGTGTCAGGGGCACTGTTCCAGGTAACGTGATCTGTACCAGAGTGGGTGGTATGGCGGGGTTTTGCATTGTTGGATTGCTTCCAGGAAGAGGCGTTTGGCTTGCCTGTGATTGCAAGTATTGCCTGCTAATCTCTTCAGTGCGTTCTTTGGTCACTATTAGGTCTCTCCGGAGGGCATTAGTCTCTTGGCGGGCAGAATGAACCTCAGCACGAAGCTCTCCTAGTAATTGGGCCAATTGGTCAATTTCTGATGTCTCCATGGGGCCCAGGTGGATTTGTTATGGTAAGCTTCGCGTTCTGTTACACTCACCTGGTATCCACAGGGACGCCACCCAGCCGGTTTACTCGCTGGTATGCTTCTAAGCTTTGCCCTGATGTGGTCTGCAGGGAAGGTTCTGCCTTGTGGTAGAATTAGGCGTGCTCTCCATCCTGCCTTCTATGCAGGGGCACGTTGTCTTTCATGGGCGAGTGCGGTCCAGTTACTTCACTGACGCCGGCCCGTTTGATATTGTTCAGGTAGGTCTTATTGCTGTTCTTTAGTTTTGTTGTTATCCTGTATGCCTTTCTTTGTTTAAAATGTCTTTTTTCTCCCTTGGGTATGCGGAGCTTCAGCGCAGCGAACTGGCTTGGTTGAGCCCCGTTGGTAAATGATGGCGCATTAAGAGCGCTATGATGCGGTAAGTAAGCGATATGCGCAGCGCTGCAAAGTCTTGCCTTTGCTAACCTGTGTTTTCCTTCCTTGTAGGTCGTGGTGTTCTTCAGCGTGAGTGGAATGTCCGGAGTGGTGCCAGCCAAGAGGCGACCAGCCAGGTAAGCCTTTTGAGCAGTTCGTAATTTGTAAATGTCTCTACTGCTTTCTTTAATGTTGTCTCTATCTTCCTCTTTCAGGTCGTTCTTCCCGGCAGGCGTGCAGATTTGAGGAATCTGTTCTCAGTAGCTGTCAGTGTTTAAAGATGAAGACTGCAAGTAAGATGCTGCTGCTAATGATGTTCCTGTTGTCTCCTGCAGGTTCTGCTTCTCCGAGGTTCGAGGGAATAGCTGGACACAGTGAGCGTCACGTTGCAAGCTGCAGTAACACGAAGCGTGTTGTCTTGCTTGGGTATGGTTTAAATAGCCCCAACAAAATAGTCCAGGTAAAGTAGTCCCTAGGCTACCACACCCAAAACACTAGACCGCATAGCTTGGTTCTTAGGAACCAACCTATGTGGATGCCTCCATGTTGGCTGACAATACAATAAAGTAGTTCCCAAGCACATTCTTTTTCACGGTGTATGAGCCTGGCGCCATAGGCGCCAGGACTGGCCCCATGAGGGCTTTTGAAGAGGATGCCAGGCTCTAGAGGCCCGGGTCCTGACTCCACCTGGCCAATGGGTTTGCCAGAGGAGGTTTTGGGCGAGGGTCGTGACATGAAAGCATCAGCATTGGCTTCGCCAACGGTGTCGATGACGCTAAAGTAATCGACGTTGTCCTCGACAATGGCATTGATGGTGTCGATGTTGTCGACGCTGGTTCGACAAAGTCACTGAAGGTGTCTTAGACAAAGGTGTTGTCGACAATGACGTTGATGAAACCTTTGACAATGGTGTTGACGAAACCTTTGACAATGGTGTTGATGAAGGTTTGGACACTAACGCCGTTTTGTCTGGCGCTGCCTTAGATTTATGCACCGATAGCCTTGTCGACATTCTCCTTTTCTGAGGTATCAGAGAAGGGCTATGTTCTCTAGACGATACCCTCAACGATTTCCCGCTGCACTTAGAGCGCTTGGTAGTCTTTGACCTTCCTCTGTCATCCAAAGGATGGACTGGGGCATGGTCTTCGCGTGACATCTTCGAGGGGGTTGTGGCCGCATTCTGGAAGATTTGCATCATTGAGGCCTTGAAAGCCTCCCATTTTCTGGGGGAATCATTCTTAGTTGGACATGTCATAAACCCTGTAGAGGTATCAGAGGAAGAAAAAGGGAGATCAGTGACCTCTCTTCTTTGCCTTCTTCGATGAAGAAGACGAAGATTTTCTTGACCGACTCCTCGATTGAGACGTCTTTGATTTGCGCCGGACCGAGTCCCTAGACTCCCCAGACTTTTTATCCCTCTTCGATGAAGCCTTCAAAGTTTCCCTCCCCACTGCCAGTTTACCTCGGTGCTCCCTGAGAGCTTTTCCTGTCACGGACTGACAGGACCCGCAGTCATCGGTCCAGTGTTCGGAACCCAGGCACCACAGGCAGACACGATGGGGATCAGTGATGGATATTTTCTTCCCGCAATCATGGTATTTTTTTAAGCCAGTTTTTGGGGGTCGAAGGATTAGAAGATGAGGACATCTTGACGAAACTGAAGTGCACCGTTCAAACACTCGAAGCAAAAGCTTTCGGAAAAACAGAACTGAAGCCAACGGGCACGGCTTGAGCTATTTGTACTGCTGATGTCGACGCTCTATGGCGGCCCTCGAGGAACATCGAGCACACTGCCCTCTGGTGTGGAATTCTTTTTCCAAAGCAGCAAAGCTGATGATACATATATCAAAGATGAGGAATACGTGGGAGGACACAATCCATGTAGTCCAGCATCTGGCTCTGAAGATCTAAGAAGGTACTTAAAGTGCCGTGATGTTATCTAAAAACTGATTGACGAGGTTGTAAAATGTTGGTTTGTTCCAAGTGTTTCTGTAACTGTATCGTGGCTACACGATCCTCGACTTTCAAAAAGAAAGAAACATTAGTAATGGGTCTGTAGTTGGCAAAGTTTTTTGGATCCAGACCAGTCTTTTTCAACGAGGGGGAGACTACAACCCTTTTGGCCTCTTTGGGGATGGTACCATAGCGGAAGGTGGCATTAGTAAACCGAGTCATGAAAGGCGCAAAAATATGAGCATTACTGAGAATGATTTTACCTGTCAGGAGATCACCACTACATTGTCTGAACAGAAATAGTGGAGAACTCAAAGAGTATGGCCTCCTCGCACAGGGAAAGTTTAGTTATGTTAGGTTCAAAGGCTGAAGCCATAATTTTCTCGTGTGCATTCGTAATTTTATCAGAGAAGACTTGTTGGATTTTGAGACAGTTTTCAAAGGTGGGGGAAGCCAAGTCTGATTTAAGATGAGATTTTTGCATAGTTTTCAGGATCTCAAAAAGTTTCCTTGTGTTATTCGGAGCCGCTCAATTTCGACATTGTAGAAGTTTTTTTTAGCAATGGTAATTTTTTCCCTGTATTCTTTTTCAATATTTTTCCAGATCAGTTTTACTTTATCTGTAGGGATTTTGTTCCATTTAATTTCGGCTAATCTTTGTTCCTGTTTCAACTGTGTGAGTTGTGGGGAGAACCAGCTATGACAATTTAATCTGCACATAATGGTTCTACTCTTAACAGGAGCTATTCTGTTAAGCATATCCGTCATAGCAGAGTCATTATTGGAGAGCAGAATGTCTGGTGGATCAAGCCTAGAGGTATTTGCCATAATATTAACTAAACATTTATAAAGATCTAACAATCTAATTTTATTGGTATTCCTGCAAGTAACCTTTTTAAATGGTTTCCCCTTCAAACTAGATTTTCCAGGGAGGATTATTTGAAAGATCACAGAAAAGTGGTTGGACCAGATGCAAGGAGTGGTACTGATAGGACCAATTTGTATATTATATGCCATAACCCAGTCAAGGATATTACCCTTGACATGGGTTGTTTCGTTTTTATGAACTAAAAGGTCAATGTTTTTTAAGCTGAATTCAAGAGAAATTCAGAGTGGTTTCCCTTCCACCGATTAAAATCTCCTATAAGAAGGATAGATGTATTCACAGTATTAAAATTCATTAAAATAGCCAAAAGGTCCTCATTAAAATTGGGCATCTCATTGGGGGGGGGGTGATAAAGCAAAAGATGTGAATAGGAGAAGAATTGATTTTCAAATGCAACAGCTAACAGCCTTCACATATGGTAGAGGTACGGAAAAAACAGAGTTACCCCCTAGCAACAAGCGCAACCCCACCACCAATGCCAGACTCTGTATTTTGTCCATAGAAAGTAAAGCCTCTGGGGGTAGCTGCCTGAATAATGGGGCCACTGTGTTCTTGTAGCCAAGTTTCGGTTATAGCCAAGAGATCAATATCATGGTCCATGATGAAGTCATGAAAATCTAGGACTGATTTACCAAGCGACTAGTGTTGAGAAGAGCGACTTTAAGGGTGGATCCATTGAGCAGTATAGGCTGCACAGGACCTCTTATCAGTTTTAAACCTTCTTCTTCTTCTTAATTATCGGATGCATGGGCGGACCCACGCAGGCGCTTCCCCATCCTGAAGGATGATGTGCACCAGACCCACCAATCAATACTTAGCTTACATAAACTCACAACTCCTCCCACCGCCCCGTTTGCCTCACAAAATCCAACATCACACTATTCCTCCTCCTGCCTCTCTCCCCTTCACCTCCCAGCAAAGTCTTCCCACTCAGCTCAGCCACACCCAGCGCAGACAATCGAACCCTCATCAATTTTCTCTCCTCAACATGTCTCTCACACCTAAGCAGAAAATGTCCCACAGTCTCAGGCACACCACACACCGCACAATGTCTCGACTCACGTTTCCCCACTTGAAACAGACAATCATTCAGTTCCGCATGTCCTATCCTCAACCGATTCAGCATCACCTCCTCCCCCCTCCTCCATTCCAGACTCCGCGCATCCACCTTCACCGACACTTTCCCACGAACACCAAACATCCATCTGCCCTTCACCCCACTCACCCACCTCTCCTGCCACTCATCTATGACCCGTCTCACCACCACCACCTTCACCTCATCCACACTCAAAGGTGATCTCACATCAACCGCTCCCCTTCTCATACCCTCACCCGCCGCCAGTTCCACTAACTCATTACCCAAAATACCACTGTGACTGGGGACCCACGCCAACTCCAAATCCATTCCCCCGTGTACGCACAGATCAATCTTCCTCCTGATGTCCATAATCACGTCCTTCCTATCACCATCCCCCGCCATAATCGCCTGCAACCCACTCAATGAATCTGAAAATATCACCACCTTATCTAACCCTAACTCGCACACCCTATCGATCGCCAATGCAATCGCCACCAACTCAGCCGTACAAATTGACACATCATTCGTCAATCGTCCCACTTTATACTCCCCAGTGCTTTCCAGATAATACGCCATACCCACTCTCCCAGACACAGGATCCTTCGAACCATCCGTAAACACCTTGCATCCTTCCTTTCCTGCCACATACGCCTGGCCCAAAGCTTTGATCTCGCTCCGCAATCCTCTTTTCTTCGACACCACATTCGCTCACTCCAAACACACCTTTGGAGACCCCATCATCCACCTCGGCCATCTCTCCAAATCCGTATCTGTTACAGTCATCAAATCGCCCACACCCCACTGCACTCCCTTTTCCCAGATGTGAAACCCAAAAGTGCCTCCTTTCCTCCTCCACTGGTCTCTATAATAATCAAACCTCCAATTATACTTCAAACATTCACGCACCGGATGAGCAACACTCTTCGCACTGCACTTCACCCACCATCTCATATTCAACGCATCTCTCCTCAACCCCAACGGCATCTCCCCCACAAGCACCTGAACCGCATTCGCTGGAGAGGACCTCATCACACCCGAACACACCCTCAATGCCCTTGCCTGAACCCTGTCCAACTGCAACTTCTGACTTGCCGTGAAACCCACTGACACTTGACATCCGAAATCAATCACACTCAAAATGAACCCCTTATACAACATTCGTAGACACTTCTGTTGAGCACCCCACTCTTTCCCAGTCACCGCCCGCAACAAATTCAACCTTCGTTTGCTCTTATCCACCATTCCATTCACCTGCAAATTCCAGTTTAACTTCCTATCCAAAATCACCCCCAAATACTGAAACTCTTCCACGCTTTTCACCTTCTCACCTTTCAAAACCAAGTACAACCCTTGCTGCACTCTTCTCCTTGAGAAAACCATACTCACGCTTTTATCCACAGACATCCAAAAGCCCCATTTCCCACACCACTCCTCCATACGCACTATCGCAGCTTGCAACCGATTCTGCATCAACAAAAAACTTCGCCCTCTTACCCATACCACACCATCATCTGCAAAGAAATCCACCTGACACCCGAAGCCCTCCAAAGCTCGAATCAACCCGTCCACCATCACATTAAACAGCATCGCACTAATCACACTCCCCTGCGGTGTCCCATTCTCCATCTTCCAAACCTCAGACAACACCCCCCTCACTCTCACCTGAAAGGTCCTGTCAGCCAAAAATGCCTTAATCCACCAAAACATCCTCCCCTTCACACCCATCTACAACAGTCTCACCAGCAACCCATTCTTCCACACCATATCATACGCCTTCTCCAAATCCAAAAAGAACGCCCCCACCATCTCCCCATCACACAAAGCCTCATCCACTCCAGTCACCAACCTCACTAACGGATCTGCCACTGACCGATTCTTCCTGAACCCACTCTGAAAATCGCTCAGACACCCATTCGACTCCAAATAGAACCCCAAGCGTTCAACTATCATCCGTTCCATAACCTTACACATCACGACAGTCAGCGCAATCGGCCTATATGACTTACACTCCGTCGGGACCTTGCCACTCTTCAAAATCGCTACCACAATCGCTCTCTTCCATAATCTCGGTAAAACTCCACTCTTCCAGATCTCATTGAACAATGCTAACACCTCCAACTTACATTCCACCGACAACTTCTCCAAAAATACATACATGACTCCATCTACCCCTGGACATAACCACTTCCCCTTCCGAATCGCCCTATCCAACTCCGCCATAGAAAACAGAGCCTCATACTGCTCTTCCCAAGGCCCAACATTCGCCAACAACTCCCGCATCTCCTCCTCAACCACTCCCATACTTAGTCTCACTGCCTCCGGGAAGTTCTCTGAACTGTGGACTCCCGCAAAATGTTCCCCCAGCAAATTCGCCTTCTCCCCATCTTCAGTGACCAACTCCACCCCTTTCAACAACACAGACATGCCACCCTGCGACTTCATTAACCCGGACATCCGCTTGAACTGCTTCCAAACCTCACCCACATCAGAATTACTCCCCAGAGACCCACAATAGCTCCTCCAATATCTGCGCTTTCTTTCCCTAATTACCCTCTGCACCACCGCCTTCGCCTTCTTATATGCCAACAAATCCTCCAACATTCCCGTTCTCACCGCCCTGGCCCTCGCCTTCTTACGCGCTGCCACAGCCCGTGAACATTCCACCGACCACCAAGGAACCTCAACCTTCCCCCCTTTCCCCTTCTCTACCTCCGGAACTGCCGCTACCGACGCTGCTCTCATTCCCTGCACCAAATGCTCATTCCATTCATCCACCCCCCCATCCCTATCCCGAGAAACAATCAATTCCTGACACAATTTCTTATACAACTCCCAATCAGCCTTCCTAAAATTCAACCTACTTCCAAGCATCCGGGACCTGACCCCTACCTCACCCCTCACAGTCACTAAGATGCCAGAGTGATCACTCCCCATATCCCCATCCTCACGCACCATCCAGTCACATTCACCCGCAATCGCAGCAGACACCAAGGTCAGATCCAAACACGACAACTTCCCAGTCCTCACATCCAATCGTGTGCCCGAACCGTCATTCAGCAAAAACAGACTCAATTCATCCACCATACCCTCCAACAGTTCCCCATTTGCATACGTCCGATCACTGCCCCACAACGTATTGGCACTGTTGAAATCACCACATAAAACACAAGGTCCCACATGTCCCCTTATCACTTCAGACAGCACATCCACCTCCACCACCTCACACGGATTATAATAATTCAACACTAAGACTTCTGATCCTCCTACCCGAATCCCCGCCCCAATAACCTCCACTGCTCCATCTACCACAATCTCCCTTGCAACCAACCCCTTCCGAACTGCCATAGCTACACCCCCCCTCTCCCCTCCGTCCTATCCTTACGAAACAACTCAAAACCCGGAATCACAAACCTCAGATCACCCCTTAACCACGTTTCCTGAATACAAACCACATCAACATTCAATTCCCCACACAACACCGCTTTCAACTCCTGCCCATTCCTCAACAAGCTCCTCGCATACCACTGCAAAATTCTCAGGCCGACGCCCCACTCTGTTTCCGCACTTTAGTAACCTTCTTGAACACATCTTCTTCCGACACATCTACAACATTCAAAAACCTCCTCCCTGCTTCCACCACTCCTTTCGTAAGATTCGACACACTGACTGACGAATTCCCCTGAACCAGCTCCAGCACATTTATTATAAAACACATAAACTCAGTTTTCGGGACAACCACCATTTCTACGCCTTTCACCTCTCTCACTACTCCCTTCCTTCCCGCAGCCTCATCCACCACGGCTCTCTCCTACACATTTCACTCACTACTCGAACCGGTTTCACCTTAGCCACAGCCTCCGCATAAGATAAACCTTCCGCAGCCCTCACCTGCACCACCTCTCTCGCCACTCTTTGACTCTCACACCCCTAAACGCAGTAGAGTGCCCCCTCACAATTCACACACTTCTCCGGAGTTTCCACCTTACATTCTTTAATATCATGATCTCCACCACACCTCCCACAGTGCCTACCATTCCTGCATACTCTCGCCACATGTCCAAACTGCTGACACTTATAACATCTCAAAGGCAATGCTACATAAGCTTTCACACAAAACCTCTGATATCCCAAATTCACCACCTCCGGACACTCCGCTCTCGCAAACCTCACTGCCACAGTTGTAGACACCACATTCCCATATGTATCTCTCCTCCCCAGCCTCCACGCCTCCACTAGCCCCACCTCTGCCAGCTGCTCCTCCACCTCAGACATATTCACAGTCAACGGTACCCCATACAACACCCCCTTACACAACACACCACTCTGATCAAACACTCGCACCGCGCGCCTACCCAGACAACCCACCTCCGGTATCTTAGCCTTCCTATCAGCACCCATCCCCTCCACCAACAACCGACCCCCAGACACCACTTGCACCCGAGTGACATTCCCCACAGCCTCTTTCAACCACCCAGCAATCACCATCGGATTCTCCCCTGAACGTTTTCCCACGACTATCTGGCTTCAACACCACCTTCCACACACTGTCATACTGCATCTGCTCCTCCCCAGGCACACCGCTTCCTGAGGCCCCCAGCCCCTCCAAAATACACTTTTCCTGGGTCCCCGACCCTGAGATATCCCTAACCGTCCCCCCACCATCATTCTTTTGTGGAGACCTGCTGCGATGCTGCCCCTCATTTCCCCGCTTCCCCCCCTCCACAGATGTAGACTTCACAGTCAGTGTCCTCCCCCTTTTCTCCCCTTCCTCCACCCCTCCCTTCATTTCAGCCTTCCCACCCCCCTTTCCCATTCTTACCACTTCCTCCGAGCACACTCTGCCCCTGCACCCTCCTAGAGAGTCTGCTCTATTTCCTTAATCCCAACTCCCTCCACCCAGACACCGCTCCGCCCTGCCTGGGTCCGCCCACTTCCAGAGTCAAAGCGTTTATCTCCTCACACGCCTTCCGACGCGCCTCTTTCCCGCCCACCGCGACCGTTACTGGCGCTCCGCCATCTTTCTCATCTCTTCAGTCTATCAGTTTTAAACCGAACATGTGCGTCAGATCAACTGATTTGAGGAACCTTGGGCTGCTGGGAAATGTAGTTTCCATGGCCAAGTAGCTCAAGCAGAGTGCACAAAGCCAAATGCTGCTTTAAGTGAGTAGACTAACCGCACATGCAGCCAGGCACACAGTCCACAGAACCTGATTGTAAAGCACCGGAGGGGGGTGTCTGTACTCCTGCTCTCTATATGGCAGAGGAGAGGCACAAAGGACCCCAGCCAAGATTCTCTGTTCAGTAGCTATGATCGAGCTATCAAGGCTTAAGCTCTCAGGAGGTGATGCGGGCTGGTTCTTAAGTACAGTGTAGTCCTCAAACACCCACAAAGGAATGTCCACACAGTATGTTAGTGAAAACACAGTCTTTATATAATTAAGGTTCAAGGTTATATACACAATCACAATAACTCACTTTGTGCTCAGTTAATCTACAATGGCAAATATATACACAGTTCTACGTGGTACCACAATTACTATCAGATTTAATTTAAGTGCATCAACTGGACTTAGTTTAAATGTCACACAAATCAAGTAACAAAGAGAACCAACAATAGACCTAGGAGGAAAGCAGTTGGTTAGAACAATAGGGAAAATACTGGCCCTGTTACCTAGACACACTTCTGTGTGAGGATCCCCCCACTTGGGCAACCTGTAAATAAAGATATCATACAAACCCAGTCCATATATTGTTCACAAGAGTCTTATTTCCTTCTAAATAGTTCTACAATGCCAATGTACCTGGAATAGCAGAGTTGGACGTCGGGTTGTCGACGGATCCTTCTTGAGCGGTTCCCTTTAAGGCAGGAGCCACGGATCGTTGAGGTCCCACCAGGAAAAAGGGTGATCACTGTCGTTGCGGCATCAGCTTCGTCCTGCAAGCTGAGGCGTGCGGTGTACCGTGACAACGAGTGCTCATTGCCGCAAAGAGTCCATGAAGAACTTCAGCCCAGCAAGGGCGCCGGGTTGTCGGTGTCTAGCGTCGGTGAACAGGACGGGACCACAGCTGGCTTTAGTAGCTTTGTCTGCATCACTGAGGTCTTCGGGTGGCAGGAAATCCACCGGCGGATTATCCTCGGTCGTCGGCGGCCTTGACTTTCTCTGGCAGGACGAAATCTGTCGACAGTGATGAACAAGGGAGTCCTTGGATCAAAATGTTCTTAGGCAAAGGGAGCACTGCGCGTCCGGTCGGCGACAGTGGTCGGCGACGGTAAACAGCTGTCCGGTGCTTCTTTGGTGCAGCCTTTCGAGGGTATGACGTCCAGGGAGCTTTGGCAAAAATCAGCTGGTGCACGATGGTCCCTCGTAGCTCGGGAAGAGGTCTCCTAGCCAGGTCCTTTCTTGGATCAGTTCCTTGAAGGCACAGCAGATTTTAGTTTAGCGAAAGACAGCAGCAGCGGTTGTTCTTCTTCCAGTGAGCTTCAAAGTTAAGCATCAGTTTCAGCTTCTGAACGATTTCTATCAGTGAAAGGCCCCCAGATATACTGTTTGATAGGTAAGATTTCCACAGAGCTGGTAAATCTTCCTTTCCTGGTTCAAATCCAGAACTTTTTGCTTTTCTAGTGGGATATTTTTCATTAATACCTCTGTGAGTGGGAACCTTTCTCCACACTCACCTAATCTTTAACTCTTTTTATGGGTGTCATTTTTAAGACTCTCCATAGTGTCTTTTTAAAGTTAGCATGTTTAACAACTTATTGGTAATAAGTGACTGTTGTTGCTGGGTTGCCCTAGGGGCTCCCCATTTAACTTTCTTGTGCTAACCTTCAGTGAACTACAGTTCCCAAGGGTAGAGGGGATCTTTGGATCCCTTTTACATTTTATTCTGTGAAACCAGCACACCCCAACTTATGTGGAGTGCTGCGGAGATACAATGTATCCCCTTTCACATTAAAACTGTAACAATTCAGTGACAAGCTTACCTTCAATGGCTGGTGGCAGTGATACATTTTACTAATTTGGTGCACCTTTACCGTGGGCTGTGATCACAGCTGCAGTAAAGGCACCTAAGGGTGCTCATTTTACCAAAATGGCCCCTGTCTTCTTTTTCTGCCATTTTAGTGTTTCTTGTCATTTCTTGTTCCTTCCCCTGACATCCAGGGCAGGAAATCCCTTTGTGTGAGTTTTGTCTTCGGGGGGAGTCCCCTGGACACCCCGCCCAGGCTCCAGCCACTCTGTAGGCACAGGAAGTGGGGGAGGAGTCCAAAAATTCCCCATCCTTTGTCTTACGCCTTCCTTCAACTGGGAAAAATCCCAGTGGGGGGCTGGCTGTCCTGATTGTACAACCAGACGTTCCTTTCTTGTAAAATGAGGGGAGAGAATGCAGAGGTTGTGCTGTAGTTCCTGATAAATACTGGAAACCTGGAAGCTGAAGTCATGTCGACCATTGGAACTTAAACCAAAGAGGATGACAAAGGAAAAGCGGCAGAGACGATTTCCAGCGACTGGAGAGCTTGCTGTGTAACCCGAGCCTGCTGCATCCCTTCCTTCCAATTGATCTGGGGACTCTGAAAATGATGACCTGAACCCGGAGCCTGATGAGACCCACTAGACTCAAGAAGACCTGCATTTTGAGCCATCCCATGGGTTGCTGCGACCTTGCGTTCTTGCAATACCCCAATACCCTGGGACTTCCAGCCACTGTGCGGTGCACGGTCTTCCGAATTCCAAATCTCGGTAAAACTTCGTGGGCAACTTTGTGTATCTCCAGAGACACGAATCGAGTCTGAAAAGTCCCCTCACAAGAGTGCTGGACCTTTAAAATGACGAGAAATCAACCGCGATATTCTGTCTTCTTCTATTCGCCTTGAAAAGGCGCCAAATCCGCAGAACCGCATACAGCTGTGAGAGAAATCTTGCCTAGAGCCTTCTTCATCGAACCCCTTCATCGAACCCTGCTGCAAAGTCCCTTCTGAGGTCTTATGTTCAGTCTCCAGGTCAAGAAATCCACTGACCAGGTATTTGGCTGCAGTTCGTGAAGTTCTCCTGCTGCAATCTCTTCTTTATTACTGAGGTACTGTGTTGGCTTGGGTATATACTTACCTTAAGCCTGTTGGGAGTTCTGTGTAGTCCTGGGGTGTTTTCTGTGATTGGGAGGTCCCTTATCCAGTGCACACAGTCCCACTGCGAGAATCCTGCTAGGGTGTCTTCTGTGAAGCCCCTGGACCCTCTTCTATCTCTAAAAGTAAAGTACTCACCTATTTGTCCAGTTTTCCTAAGGAACTCTGACTTTTGCTACTAAAGAACTTATTCTAACACTGCCTGTTGATCACTAGCCCTAGTAACCCACCTTCTGCCACTGAGAACACTCATGCTCCAAGAATAAAGAAAGACTTTGAAGGGATTGGGACTTCTGCCTAGAAAAGAAATCAAGTGTTTTACTTACTTGTAAAGAGTTGGTTGGTAACTGTAATTCTAAGAGTGAACAGTTACAAAAGTTCTTACTGATCTTGAATGTGTGATGCACTATTCTTAAAAGTATGGTAACATCTTTTCTTCCTTAGCCACTGTTTTGCCAGTCTAATAGAAAGTAGATGTGAAGGTATTTTACTCTCCTGTGATCAGGTTGTGCCTCTTTACAAAAGTAATGTGTTGGTTTCACCAGATTATTCCTGTAGGGTAATTGTATGAGTGTCCTCCAACTGTTGGTATCACCAGGTTAGTCCTGTTAGGATCTCTGTATGAATGTCTCCCAAATGGGCCTTGCCTCCCCTGACTTGCTGCTAGCCTGTCCTTAATAAGTCTACATTAGGTTGTTGCCTACCTAGAATAACTATTCAGTAAAGTGTGACATTGGGTTTTACTTTACCATTCATTGTGAAGTTAAAGTATGTGGGTTTTACTTACCTTGTGTTAGCTGTGTGCCATCCAAAATAAGTTACCAGAGTTATTTCTTACCTCAACCTGGGGTTCCCTGATTTCAAAAGCATCAGCAATTGTATATTACATCCTTAGGTTTTACTCACATGGTATAACTGTGTGTTATGACTAAAGTAGTTATAGGTTTTTACTGCACCTAGGATAAGTGTTTCACTATTCACCAAAAGTATATTGTCCAGGTGACTGTTTATGTGATTTGTTCCAAGAGTCACTGTACAACTAGAAGGGCCTACTGCCCTTCTGTTACTGAATGTAATCTGAAAGTAACCATTGGTCTTTTACTCCCAAAGAATAGGCTTGACCTATACTAAATGTGTACAACAAGGTTTTGACTTCCCTAGAACTACTGTTAGGTGTTCCAAATAAGGGTTATACTTGGGTCTGTGTGCTTTCAAGTATAGTGTTGTGTTTTTATACTGTGATTTCTTATACTGTTTTAGTACTTACTTACCCCTAGATTTATCTGGGCCTACCTGTATTTAAATAAATCCTTTATTTTTACAATACATAGGGCCTCATTCCGAGTACGGCGCTAACCAATGGCGCTATTAACGCCTTGGTTGACGCCGTACCCGGACCGGCAGCGCCTTGGTGGATGGCGGAATCACTGCCCCATTCCAAGGTTGGCGGGGCGGTAATTCCCCATTCACCAAGGCTCTTCCCCATTCCCAAATGAGCCTCCATAGGGCTCAATGGGAATGGGGAAGATGCAAATAACGGTGACCGTTCATTACGGTCACCGTTATTGGCTTGGAGGCCCCTTTGCGCCCTCGACTTTAACACCTGCTCAAAGCAGGCGTTAAGGGCGAGGGCGCAGAGGGAACTCGGAGTATGGCGGTAAGGGATTACCGCCACCGGTCTCGTTACCGGTGGCCGCTATCCCTTACCGCCATACTCGGAATGAGGCCCATAGTCTTTCAGTGTTTCTTTGGATCATTTGTATTACAATTTCACTTGTACGGCTTCTACTGCCCTCTCTGCCTCCTAAAATAAGCCTGGCGGCTCTGTCTACGCTACCCTATACTCAGGTGGTACAGCCTTATACTAAGAGTGGAGTCTTGTACTGCCTCAGTTGAATGGTTTTACTAAGCCCTTAGTTGGACTTCAGAAAAACTGTCCTAACACTGTTAGGACAGTTGTGGTTCACACACAGGCAACCAATCATTCAGAATGGCATTCAGGCAGCCAGGCAGCCAATCGGCTCACAGTGCATTCAGGCCATTCTTCTTCATACAGACACTCTCAACACAGAATGTGGATTCGGACAAGCACTCTGCCATTCAGCACTACACATGGCATTCATACCAGTTTTGGGCAGGGCAGTCTCAGTCATTGTGTCAAACACCAGATACTAGACACCCAGAGCATGAAATGTGTATTCGTCACACACTCCATTCACCCATGTCCCACCCCACGGGCATACCCAAAACATACAGTCATTGGGAAGGCTCCAGCCAGTCTGGCCTGGAATTCCCCACAATACCATATATGGAACTTCCACCCAACAGCTAGTAAGGGGGAAGGGACAGAGTCAGGGGTTCCCGGGACTTCGGGAAAAGTAAGGTAACAGGCAATAGAAAGCAAGAGGCCACAGGGGCATCTTGTTTCCTATCAGGAATCCACTGATTCCATGACAGGGCCTGGGTATCCCAAAATGGAGGATGTGCAGGGTACCTGTCAATTCAGCACAGAGCTGCCACCAGCCCGTACTCTGCTCTTTGGGTCACACACAGGTGCCCAAAAACATACACTAGGAGTACAGGGTTGTACTTCCACCCATGGGTGCCATAAGGGTATCCCAAGGGTCCTTTCACCGCAAACCAAAACGAGGAAGAGCTGCACCGCCAGGAGTCCCATATTAACTCCTGCGCAGAAAACAAGACAGAACATACATGATAAGGCAATAAAGAACAAAGTTACGGGGGCCCTGTCCCTCCGATGCATATCCAGCATCACAGTGATGGAATCTCACAAGTGATTACAGAAGTACTTCAATTTCAGTTAAAGCGCACCAACAACACATTCAGTTTTGGCAGCAGCAAGATAACACACACACACAGATGCAAAAAAGAAAGATAAGATGCAAGAAAGAAAGAACGATATAACCTGTAATATATTCTTCAAATGGCTTCAAATGCTTTCTGACGCTGGAGTTAGAGGCATTGATAAGTCAGTAAGGGCATGTCTTTCCAAAACATTACTAATATTTCATGGCAGTATGCAAAACGAAAGGTAAATGTAAATCACATTGGCCCCCTTCTTCGGAAAGCTTGTTTCACATCTCCCTTTTCAATCTTTCTTTCTGTCCCATTTCCTGTGGTTGAAAACCATTTCACTGCATTGACAGGACTAGGTTGTGGATGAAATTGGCAGTACGGGGCATTGCCCGGGCTTGTTACAATTGATAGTATACCTCCATACGAATAACTTAGTAAGAGAGGGTGACCTGTGTTAGGAAAGATTTCGTAATTGTAGGTAATTTTCCTTCCATGTGGCAACCCCTAAACTTTTTGCTGTTGTTTTTCACCTTGTTCTCGACTTTGCCAGAGAAGTGCAGCCTTCTGCCGCACTCCTCTGGGCTTTCGCTCCTTTCTTACGGGGAAACTGACATGCCCTTAAGACAGCCAGTACCGGGAAACGCTGTTTTCCGTAGTTTCTTTTATCATGTTGCGGCTTTCGTGCAACATGACACAAGAGGGCACTGTAAGCTAAGTTACTGCTCTCTTGGGTCTCTAGCCTTCTACAGGCCCTAGATACTCTTTTAGGATTGTAACTGATCGGTGCAAGTGATTCACGGACGGGAATGGTGGCAGCGATCGTTTCTTGTGTTTTGAGCTCCTTTTGGCGTTTTAAGCGCGTTTCTCGCGCTTAACCCAAAATGGTGGCCTGGCTCCCAAAATGGCCAGACCACGAGGCTCCTTTGTCCTGTCCGCTGACCGTCTTGCTCCCTTCACCTTCCCCAGGTCGAGCCCACCCGGGGCCTTCCTTATTTGGGCATGTACTTTCCCGCGAAACACAGATGCTTTCGCGGGCTTCTACATGTCTGGTCTGTGCCTCCAGGATGTGGGCTGGGATGTCTGGTCCCAATACACTTCCTGGGTGCCAGAGAGTCTAGGGTGGTGTGAATGCCTGGGACCACCGTGGTCCGTGATAGGTCCACGTATGGTGTGAGTGTTGATGAGCGGATCTCCCATTGGGTGCCCTCCGTTTTGACGCGAAGGGAACCGTGGATAAGAGGGGGCTGGAAACACCACTACCATGTCGATCTCCTGAGTTCTCACGAACGAAGGAATACAGGAGCCAAGTATCCTGCAACCAAGAGGCTGAACCGAGGAATCGCTGGTGACCCACTGAAGGACTGCTCCTCTGCACTGCTGTCGCCTTGTGAAACTCTTTTCACCTTTGATCGAACCAGAAGGCCTGTACTGGTACTTCAACCCTTGGAATAGCGGGAACAGCTATTCTTGGCATCTTCACCATCTCCTGCTAGTAAGCCTTCGGAAGCGTCTCTGGGCCATCCAGCAGACTGACAAGCCTACACAGGAGTCTTGCTCTGTAACCGCCGCCAGGTTGTGTAGTATTTCGAGTCCTTGTCACTCTCACACGCTTCGTACACTTGGCGTTCCCAGGTCTGAAGTGAGTAGTGTACATTTGGCTCAGATACACACGGCCGCTCCGTTGCCCTGCTGTGGTAACAAACTGTGCAGGTTCCTTCGTTTGGGACGTCTTTTACTCAACTCTGCTGCTGCAGACTCAACACGACGACGAGACGTCCCCTGCTCTTCTGAACCTGCCAGCAACTGAAACTGACGCGGAGAAGCTTGGGTCTGCTTGCATCGGGGACCGGTGAGTAGCATAGCTAGGAACTGGTCGCCCTCCTGCAGGAGCCCATAGCTTTTCCCCGCTGTGTCAAAACAGCACGCCTTTCCGTACTCGCGCTCTGCTTCTGCCCACAGTGGAGGCTGCGCTTGAGTCGCGGAACTCTGTTCTTCTTCGTTTGTGCACTAAACTGAACTGCCTGATCTCCCTCGAAGAGACTCCCCTTTTGCCCGTTGGCACCAGCGTGTGCAGGTACTTTTGAGCACAAGGCTCCACTCTTCGTAGGGCTCGGACTTCCTTTTAGTTAGGTGCCTCTGAAGGCGGACTGGGTCTAAGCATTATTTCGCACTGCCTGTTTTCCTTCCCTTTTAGGTGGACTACACATTTCGTGCATCTAACGCTTGAGACTTGTTAGTATTTGTATATATATATTGTATTGGTATGGTATGTGTTGGTTTACTAGAGTTGAATTGTGATTTCTCGCTACGGTCATTGTTTTAAAGGCCTTGGAATAAATGTGTATATATTTTTAATATAACACCTGTTTGGAGTAGTTTGTAAGTGTCCTTGCTTTGTGTGCTCATTGCGGGCTTTCAGTCACCCTCACCCCTCTTGAGACCTAGTCTTGACCGCCGCGATCGCTACCTTGATTGGTCTGGCTTGTCCAGAGGTTACCCTGTTCCAAGTAATTAGGTTGGCCTTCTGAACTTCTGTGCCACCAGGACAGAGTTCAGAAATCCGTCTTAACAACCTGTCAAATGCCATTAAAGCATCATGTAGATTGAAACAGGACTCTGTTCTCGCACCTCTTCTCTTAAATTTAGATATTGCTGATTACAGGATGCAAAATATGCCCCCCAAACAGGGTAAATAACATTTGGCACATCCTGTATAAGCTCATGATGTGGTCCTTCTCACTAGAACAAAGGTTGACCTACTGAGAAGCTTGAATGCTGTTGCCAGTTTCTTTAAGGAACTAAGGGGCCGATTCATGGAACAAACGTGCGCCGAAAAAAGTGGAACAAGCTGGCGCAAGCAGGTGCAAGCGTGAAAAAGGAAGCGCACACGCAAGCGTGCGATTCATGGAAGTCCCTGCGCATGTCTTTCTCGGGATGTGCGCCAAACCCGTGCATGGCGCACACGGGCGCACACGTCATTGCAACATCCTGAACGCCATGCGCGACGCGCACAGGGAAAGCGCACAACGTCTGCGCACACAACAAAAAGAGGGCGGGACACGGGGCGTAACACGGAATGGGGAACAAAGCGTGAAAAATAAGGCGTAACCTGGGAAGTACTCCAGGGAAATACACGGAACGCCCACACGCACGCGAACAACCCGTATTCATGGATTCGAATACGGGAAACCCGCGCACGGCAAAAGACGCGCATAGGCGTCAACGCGTCCGCCACACGAAGGCAGGCGGAAGCGTCCCCGCGCACAGTATAAAAGTGCGCGCAAACAACAAACACGTATATACAGCTACGATGAATGCCCCATTTGTCGCAGCACTGATCGTGGGACACCGCAGGAGGAGGAGAATAGCCAGGGCCCGCATTTTTTTACCCCAGACCAACCTTTTTGGGATGCCTGACGACCACGTCTATGGGAGGTATAGGTTTCCACCTCATATCATCCTAGATCTCGTCAGGGAGTGGGAAGATGACCTTACATCCCCCACCCTGTGCTCCCAAGCATTGAGCCCCTTGGAGAAGGTTCTCAATGTCCTGCATTTTTTGGCCACTGGGTCATTTCAGCGGACTACTGCCGTAGTGGGTGGGGTCTCACAGGCCACGCAGTCACGCTGCCTACACCAGGTGTTGGCAATCATCACTGCACGCCCCACAGTCCGCAGGCACATATACATGCCCAGAACACCCGCAGAAAGGCAGGCATGGCACACTTTACAGGGTGGCACACTTCCCCAAAGTGCTTGGTGCCATAGATTGCACCCATGTGGCCCTACATCCACCTAGAGCCACTGAGCACATCTATCGAAACCGCAAGCACTGGCATTCCATCAACGTGCAGGTTGTATGCGATGCTAAAGGAATCATCACCTCTGTCTATGCAAACTACCCTGGCTCCACCCATGACCATTTCATATTCAGAATGTCTGCCCTGATCCGGGCCCTGGAAGCTGGGCAGCATGGTGAAACATGGCTCCTAGGTGAGTACAAATGCCTGTGCACATGCATGCAAGTCACACAGAGACAAATACCCAAACCCTAATAATCTCAACTATTATCACCTCCCCAGGGGACAGTGCCTACCCTCTGAGCAACCACATGATGATGCCAATCCGGAACCCCACCACACCACCCCAGGTAAGATACAACGATGCCCATATTGCAACCAGGGGCATAGTGGAGCGCACATTCGGAGTGCTCAAGTCACGCTTCCCCTCCCTTGATCGCTCTGGTGGGCAGCTACTATATGCACCCCCAGTAGTGTGCAGGATCATTGTGGCAGCATGTGTCCTGTACAATGTTGTAACACGGCGGGAGGTACAGGTGGACATGGTGGTGCCCCCACATCCCCAACCACAGCCGCTGCCCATGGGAGGGGACAGGGCACGTGGCGAGGCAGCCCGGACCCAGCTTGTGGCCACATTCTTCACCTAAACTCCCACCCCTGCGGAGTGCACACAGTCCTGGCACATACCAGGTGACAATCGATGATGATAAAGAGACAGTCAACTGTCACAACCTTACCACCCTGAGAATGTTGCCACGGAAGTGCTACATTGTGTGTATCCCTAGCTACTTAAACATAACCAATCCTGTGTGACCAAAAGGAACACATGCAAGGTGTGTATCACACACCCCTGTAAAACAGTCCATCACAATCCCTGGTATGTCACCCAAACCCTCCAAAACCACATCACCCTTGTCTGCTACACCATCACATGGCATGGCAAAAGGCCAACACATGATCAATAATATACAAAGTGACATGTCATAAATGAAAACTGGCATGAGACAATGAGGTCTGACATGGAATCAGATGAAATGACTGACCAACAACCTCCCACACATACAAAGTCAGACACAAATGCTTTCCAACAGTCGTAGCATGAACACAACACTGAATGCCCGTTGACATGCCCATTGGGCATGGCAAAATCCTGACTCCCGAACCCGTGTGCTGTGTGTGTCTCCTGCAACACACTGCTCAGCACACAGCACTTTGAGCAGCCATAGTGTTGTGTTGCAGATACACCTTGAGCATCACATGAAAAAGACTAATGAAATCTAGAACCAAATGACGCCTGTACAGGGTACCCAAATGATAATAGATCATGTGCTGCATGGACACCGTGGGCATGAGAATGCAATCTGTGTGCACCTGTGGCCATGGAAGTGTGGATGTACGTGTGGTGGATCATTGTGCAACTGTGTGTGTCATTAGGGACATGCACTCAATATATGCATGTGAAATCAACTGACCCTCAGTGTCCTGTACACATCACATGTGAACATTGGCCATGTGAACACCCCAGCATGTCAAACCACACCAATCCCCTGACACCTGAAAAGTAAAGTCAACACAGGAACAGGCATTGAGCAGCACAACACATCATGTAAATAGTACCCCACAATTACAATGTCAGAGTGCCCAAAACACTGTAGGCCAAGCCAACTGTCCAACAACAAAACGCCCTCCCTTACACATCACCGTGACCTTCTGAACAACTGCCACTACAGTATGTAGCCTTCTTCCTCCAAGTCTTCCTGGCCACAGCATCACCCTACTCCTTGGTCTCCATGTTCCAGCTTGCGTGTAAATAGGGTCCAGCCCCCTCAGAGTCCACCTTGACTGCTAAAAATACCAAATCGTATAGAACTCAAAGTAGGCAAACCCACAAACCAGGGGAAAAGGCTGTAAGCACCAAAAAAACCCGGAAGAGTCTCCAGTAGATGACTTGAAGTAGCAGTAAATGTCAAAGCACATGTACAAGCACAAGGATAGAACAACCAAGGTAGCACAGTTGAACAATGGTCCAAAAGGATGGGTACCATTTATGGTACATTACATACAATGATGATGCAACAACTGATGGGTAGTGTCACAGCTCCGGTGTCCAGGCGCAGGAGTAGCACGAACCAACCACCCCCTCCATGGTCTGGGCACCTGCAAGGTCAAACTAACACAGGCCTCTGAGACCCCGGGGGGGAAGGAGGGTCAGGGATATGTTGCATGGACAGGCATTGTTATTCAGGATAACCGGAAAGAGGGGCAGGAGAGTGGATGTGGATTTGCAAGGGAAAGTTGGCAAAATACAACTAATCACAAACACACATACTCAATTACAGAAAACATGTTCATCATGCACATTTTACCAAATTAGTCAAATGCAAGCCAAAGAGACACTTATCTCTGGGGTGAGTGCTGGCCTCCTGCCTGCGCACTCTCAGGTCCTGTAACAGGAGCACTTCAATGCTGCAAAGAGAGGGTGAGTTACTGATCTGAATGTGTGTTTACAACACACACACACAACCCCATCCATGCCCCAAATAAAGTGACTTCTCCACAAACAAACACCCCTGTTTGCGGCCATGTACCCATATGTTAGCTTGGCCCACCGATGGTACATACACTGTCAATGCAGTAAGGCCGGCGCATGTGGCTGCGTGGGAAATGGAAGACCAATGGGTCAAGAATCAGACATGATAGAATGGTCCCTGGGTAAGCTGCAAGACGCGTTTAGCAAGGTGAAACTTCAGTACAAGTTGTTTTTTGGCTGCCGCAGATTTAAATAGGCAGTGCACGTGGTAATTAGCACATGAAAATGGCATGCACTCACCACGGGTCTGAGCCTCGCTGGTCGTCCCTGTGCGTTGTATCAGTTTCTGGCTAGGAACGCTACTACCCTAATTACTCAGCTTCAATGGAGCAGGGGGTACTGGAGGATATGTTTGATGGCCCCTGCGTGTGCCCCTGACAACTTGCAAAGGCAATTGGCATTTGGCCCTCAACGCATGTCAGCTGTACTGTGTGCTTCCCCAACAATGCCTGGCAAACCTCCCCAGCACTGGTGCTACTTAGCATCCATGTGCAAGTGGCCTGGTGGAAGGTAGTCTGCGGTGTGGGCCCTTGTGTTGCTCACCTTGGCAGGAGCTCCTGGAAACACGTCTGCTTCTGTCGGACGTCTGAGCACAAGCCCTGTGCATCTGCTTGTGCACACATCCACACGTCTGCACCACCGAACATGGCCAGTTTCCTGGATTAATCGTCCCTGTGTCTGCTGGCAAAGGTAGTCTGGAGGCTCATCTTCCTGCAGAAAGGGCATTAAACAAGCAATAAGGCTGGAAAGTTCCCTGTGTGTGTGTCTACATGCTGGTTGTCACTGGGCCAGGTTACAGAGCTACATCCAAACTCCTCCCACCATCAGGGTCACTTTGACAGGCCAAGGGTGCAGGCTACTATCTATAGCATAAAGTGAATCAAGCACATATACAGGCAAGAAAATAACATACATCACAATTCACATCAATTAATGGAGAAATCAATCACATACTCACCCAAATTCATCACAGACATGGGGTGGATGAAACACAACCAATACCCACTAGGGGTGTTAACACAAGAAGTACAGCAGCAGACAGACCACAGTTATGAGGCAAGTCCAAAGCCCATGTGTAATATTTTGTTACACCAAACCATCCTTGCGAGCCCATGAATAAGGGAAGCAGGAGTGGCCTATGTGAGTCAGGACCCCAAGCTGCAAACACATACACAAGACAAGCTTGAAGGGCCCAGCTGGAACAGAGAGTGGATGCTTTCAAAAGCCACAAAGCACCACACCGTCACATGAAAGCACGATAGACAAACAATATTAAACTGTATTAACCAATTAAACTAACAATGAACAACCTACATAACCTAATTAAAATAATTATCAAATAGTTAACATTAACTAACTAAACTAAAAGCAAAAATCAAAAATGGCCACATACGACGCGGGGGGGAGGCACCCAGGAGGGCGGAGGTACAGGGTGCACCTCAACACCCACATGCGATGATGTTGAGACAAAAAAAAACCTCCATGGACTCCGCCTGCACAGCGTGACCTGTGTGGGAGATATCTCGTCGTCCGAGTCTGCCTCATCCCCAATCGGAGGACGTGGGCCAGGAGCCTGACCATGCCTAGGCACAGCTTGCCCCTCATCGGCAGCAAGTCTGCCGGAAGGTTGAGCCTGGTTCTGTGCAGCAATGACAAGCAGGTCTGCATGCAGAACCTCCCGTGATACACGTGCTTCCTCTTGCAAGGTAACACGTGTAACACAGTGTTCTTCCTGCATGGTCTGGCTGGACAACTGATGCACCTCCCGGCAAGCACGTAGCTCAGCCGAGATGGTACGCTCAAGCTGCTCAAACCTCTCCTCTGACCGCACCCTCTGGGACGTAAAGAGGGCACCCATAGTAGATCTGAGGGACTGATACTCAGCCCTCAGGGCCTCCATGTGTGCCTCTGCGTGACTAGTAATTGCTTGACGCAGAGATAACATTTCAGCCTGGCGTGCCCTGTCAGAGGCCGCCATGCCCAGCCTGAGTGAGCGGGCCGTGGACTGCGCTGCCTGCCAGTGGAGAAGCACCTGCCTAGCAGGAGGAGCACGGATTGGGCCACACGTTCCATGCTCACAGTGATGTTATCAAGTGCTGCCACCTGACGTTCTGAATTGGCAGTCATGTCTTGCTCCCACTCAGTATACCTCGGTGGCGCGTGGCCACCGCGTTGCTGGGCTTGACACCTGCGGGACCCAAGGACCGGGCGTCCTCGTTGGGTTGGCACCGCCCGCGGCTGCACAACTACATGCCCCCGTCTACGTGATGCCCCAGGCACATCAGCGACTGGTGTGGAGGGTGACCCTGCGTCCCGATCCACCACAGGCGGAGGTCCCACCACTGTCTGGCCCCTCTGTGCAGGTGTCGCGGTAAGAAGAGTGTCCACATCAGAATCACTCACCCCTGACATATGGACCTGATGCAGCTACAACTCGACATGGTCGTCAGAGTGGTCATCTGGGCTGGACTCATTGCCAGCCAAAGACAAGATGGACTGTAGCACACGTGGGTTCTCGTGGTCTACCACCCCACGACCCCCACTTGTGCCGGGTTGCGGTTGTGATAACAACCCTGTGCCTGGCATGACACCATCCTCTGCCTCCATTGCGTCATCATCTGAAAAGTAGAGAGAAAAAAACATTAGTACACATGTTAGAAGCACTTAACACAGTCACACATGGACATCACACAGACAGCCAACACATGAAGCAGACATGTCACACACAAAAGAGAACCTGCCATGCATGCCTAGTCAATTTGACATTGCATCAGTGAGTACACATGTAGAACGGTGTTACATGGCTCTGAAGTGGTTTGATGCAGTGTAGAACATGTGTATGTTACTCACTATATACATGAACAAGTACTTCATGATGTGCATCAAAACATGTGAAGGCAGTGCATGGGCAAGTTCAGGCATCACATGCAATGTGCATGCAATGGGTTGCATGGCTACAAGCAACCCCCCCCCGAGTGAAAATGCAGGGATGCCTTGCATGGTGGCAAAAGGGTGACCAGAGACCTGTGTATTGGCAGCCAGTGTTGCCTAGCATCAATGGCATCATCTGAGTCAACTGACAACAAAGCAGATGATGATGGGACAGTAAGCAGGACACATGACGAACCCTCAGTAGTACACCTATGTGTGCAAAACCCACTACACCAGTTGGACAGAGTCAGTGGGCCTGAAACGGGGGGGGACTGTGCCCCACACAGACTAAGACACCCTAAACATGTGTGATGCAGGACTGGGCCAGAGTGGCCATGGGATGGATGGTGGAATGGCATGAAATGTCGGTCACCTTGGACACATACTACAATGAGCATCCAGTCAAGGACACATAGGGGGACGCGTGGAATGCACATGGAGCATGAATGGGCAATCGGGTCCCTGCTTAGCATCTGCCATCTGCACAGTCCAAGTGAGACACCCTGCATGAAGGACAGAGGATGTACCCGACTGCATGTGTCTGGCAGGTTGGCTTGTGGAAGTTAGCATGTACACAGGAGGCTTGAACAGGCCATTGCAGTACTGCAAAATGATGCACAACAGTGCAATCATGAAATTGGGATCGGGGGGGGGGGTGGAGGGGCAAGTGAGCATGCTTACGTGGAGTACCCACATGCAGGCAGGGGACACATGCATGTTAGTCATGCAATGACATAGTCCCAGTGCTGAGAGGAAGGACACCCCAGGCTACAAGCAGAAGGGCCAGTGAGCTGGAACATGGACAGAAGGGGCATCCGGGAGACTAGCATGTGAGTATGGTGCAAGTGTGGTGATGAGGACAGACCCTGTCTGCTCAACATGTCCACCATCCTGCACAGCAGGCACGCATCAGTGAAGCATTGCATGACTTGCACATGGAAACGGTTCTAGGTCAAATGTTCGAATGAAAACGATCGAATGTCCAAAGGGTCGAAACAAAAGGACCAACAAACCAAAGGGTCGATTATTTTGGGCCAATAGTTTGGGGGTTCCCCGGCAACCCCAGTTACTGTAGCATAAACCACTTTTATTTTTAACTACACGAAAACCATTAACCATATATATTCTGTCTGCAAATTTCGACCCTTTTGTCTTAGGTCCAATTACCTCGACCCTTTCATCATTCAGTCCTTTTGGTGTTGAATCTTTGACAGGACACCCATGAGAACCATGTACACATGACATGTAGTGGCAGTCATGCCCAACACATGAAACGAGAAAAACAACCATGACCTCGACAAACACGCAGCAACACTCACTGGACTGGGTATCAAAGTTCTGCATCTCTCCCACTCCTTCGACCAATTCTGGTGGTATGAACTCTGCAACGAGTGAGTCGTGCGGATTGAGGTCTACCTCCTCAGGTGCCGGCCCACTGCCAGTCACCAGAGTCATGTTGTAATTTGAGGCACGCTTCGCCTTAGCGCTGCATTTGAGGTCATTCCAACGCTTTTTGCACTCTTGGGCTGTGCGCACCTCATGGCCGAATGCACTCACATCTTCCGCAACTTGCTTCCAGAGGGTATCACGATGGGAAGCCGTAGTCTGACAATTCGGCCCCACTAGCATGTCACGGTTGTGGTCCCGCACGTAGTCCACGAGGTAGTCCAGTTCCTGCTTGCAGAAAGGCTTCTTCCTCGACGTGCAGGAGGCCGTAGCTGTGTCTGGGGTCCCAACCTGTACTGCAGGTGCAACCTTCCTCCTCTTGGATGCTGGTCCGGACCCTGGCTGACAAATGCTGCCCTGATCAGTATGGGCAGTGGCACTGCTGGAATGAGCAGAGGGAGTGGCAGGTGGAACATGGAGTGAGGCCATGACTTGCGTCAGTGGCTGCTGGGTGCCCTGGAATGGACCCTGCACAGAAACATCTGCTGGGCCAGGGTCATTGACCAGGACTGTCCTAGTTGGTAGACTCACAACCAGGGTCGTGTTGGCTGCATCTGCCCCTTCAGTTGCCAACACCCGGCTGGTTAGGGCAGCAGATGGGATTACTGCCCCGGGACACGTGCCTCGGTCTGGGCAGCCCTGCGTGCACCTACGGTGTGCCTCCTGACCACCTGTAAATCTTTCATGGACTCATCAAGTGCCAACGCAGCCTGCGCTGGCAGACCCTGAGCCTGGGTGGTTGTGTCCACAGCTGCACCTGCAGCTACCACTAGCCTTGGGCCCGTGGCAGTCGATGAAATGGACTGCCGGGTCACGTGGGCGCCAGTGCCAGATGCAAGAACTGCATCTGCTGGAGCCGCAGGGGGTGGTGGCATGACTGCACCAACATGTGTCACAACATCGTCCGGAGCTGGCGCACCCCTGCCTCTTCCCTGTCTGCAGCCAGCCTGGACACCCTGGAGTCCCCCTACTCCCTGATCATCCCGGCCACGTCCCTGACCACGCCCGCCATGAGGAGTACACCCAGCTGAGGCGCCCCTCACCTTTGGTGGCCTCCCAACCATGGCACAGATGGAGTAGTGCTGGCACAGATGGGGAAGTGCCAATGGGAGCTGTACACGACAATTGTCCTGGGCAATTGGGGTGAAGGGGGTGGGATACAAGATGTTATAAGCACCCCTGCACCTGCAAGGCTGTATGTGACCCCCAGTGATGAAGTGACAGTTCACGCAACGCTCAGGCACCCCAAAACTGCAGTAAAACCATGCACGCACCCCGGTAGCCCTCGTGTGTGGAATTAACCTCCCGCAGTACGCGGTGGCACCCAGGGACACGAAAAACACGTACGCATGGGACACGTAGGCTACTATGACCTCGAAAACGGGTACGCGATACACAGGGGCACCCGCAGTGGGAAAAATAGCGTGCGCGACTCACAGTCAGACTAGCGTGATAATGAAAAACACGCGTAGCCAAAACCCCCGCCAAAAGAAGAGATACGTCCTTGATGCGCTGTGAAGTAGTGATGGTGCGCGAAACAACACGAAGTAGCAACACACACGTCTGTCTCCACGAAAGGCATGTACAGCGAACTGCCGGGAGCCGCTCACCTTTAACCCGTGCTGAGGGAAACGCCCGCGCGCGTCACGTCACTTACGCGCGTAGGCCCTTTCCTCAGATTACACGCATTAACACACGGACGTGCAGTTTTTTCGCGTGCTGATTCACTATGCACCCGTCATGAGGGGAGTGCCTGCACGTGTAACGTCACAGACACTCTTACGCGCTAAGGTCCTTTCCTCGATTTACACGCTGACATGCACTTTTTCACGTGCCAAATCACTCCGTATCAAGCTGGCCACGCGACAACACACGGAAGACCACGCTCCTGCCCAAAAGGCCATTTTCCTGCCCCCAAGAGCCCCTAGCATGCTACCACCTACCATCTGCTGCTGCGAACGTGCCCTGCTATTTAGTGCCTGCACGTCAGCCATCTGCAGGGGTCCAGTTGCTGTGTCCACCCCTGCTGGAACAGATGACTCTCGACTAGGATACCATCACACCACAGCCCAGCCCCAGGACCCAGTTGCCCACCCACAACTGCCTCGGGAGTTTGAGAGGCAGAGGGCCACCAGCTTCAGTGAGAAGGAAGTTGGTGTCCTGGTGGAGCAAGTTCTGGGGCATTATGATGCCCTCTTCACACCATCGTGCGCCGACAAGGAAGGATGGGAGAGGATCTGGGAGGACGTAGTGGTTGCCATCAACGCGGAGGGGGTGGCAACCTGCGACATCAAGCATGTCCGGAAGCGCTGGGAGCACTTCAGGTCCAGGACCCTCAACAAGGCCCGGCGCCTCATGAAGGCAGAGGATGCAGAGGGGTGCCGGGTCAGCCTGACCAACATCCAGATGAGGGTTCTGGAACGCATAAGCCCAGCGCTCCACGCCCAGATCCTTCGGAGGAAGACCCGTCTGGAGTCGAGCGGTAAGTGGCCATGCATTGATGTGTGAAACAGGGAATGTTGCAGTGTGCTGGTAGTCAGCTACTTGCCTGTATGTGTAACATAGACCATGTATGGATGTGTGTGTGCAGGGACATCATGGTAATGCATGTGAGGCCAGTAATGCGTGAACCACATGGATGGTGCATGTGTTCCAATGCAACATGGGGAGCAGCATGCGGAATGCACACATGAATGCATGCCTGTCCCTGTTTTTAGACATGGATGGGGGATGAGAGATGGGTGCTGCTCTCATGTACTTGTATGGTGTACATGTCTGTGTGTCTGAGAAGTGTGTGTGTGACTTTGAAACGCCATGGATGCATGACACATGTCTGTGACGATGTGTAGATTAACTTATGCAGTCTAGTCACCCTTGTATCCACTGTGTCTGTGGTGTACGAGCCATGATGCATGACCCTCCGGTGATGTGTGTGCATGGGATCAGTATGAGCCATGATGCATGTGAGTTTTAAGGCAACATTTATGTCAATAGAGGCCCTTGTACATGGATGCTGATGTTGATTGCATGCGCCGTGCCTGTTTCTGCATGTGTGTTGCCTGAATTGACCCATGTGTTGTGGAGGGACAGGATGGAAGTGATGTTTGGCAGTGCCACTCATGTGTTATTACTTCCTGTCTAGGGGACTATTGTACAGTACCCTGATGCTTGTGTTCTATGTCTCCCTCTACGCAGCGTCGAGTGAAGAAGAGGGCGGAGACGGCGCTGTGGAGCTAAGCGGCGGGGATGCCTCCACCGGGCGGCGACGCATGGCCCAGCCACCCTCCCAGGAATTGCCATCATCCGGGAGCGAGGGGACTGGTGCCGCGTCTGCCACTATGGCTGTAGCGGAAGGGCCGGGTGAGCCTCCACAGGGGCTTGCAATGGCGGAAAACTGTGCGGAGACATCCAGGTTGGTGGTCTCCACAGAGGAGGAGGAGCCCGCTACTGAGCCGCACATGGGGCCTGGTGGGGGTAGTACCACTGGTGCAAGTGGTGCAGTCCAGGGCCAGGAGCCAGCACTGGTCGCCGCGGAGGGGCCTGTGCATGTCGCTGTCCCTGACCCTGTGACTGCACCACCATGCACCAGCAGGGATGCCCCGTCCCAGGCCCGTCTGCAGGTAGGGGGGAGGCCCACATCATCTGGCTCTCCAATACCTGCGGACGAGGAGTCCCATGACCGTATGGGCTCCGTCCTGGTTGGTGTTGTGTTGCGCATGCTTGTCATTCGTGATGACGTGCGTGTTTCCTGGGGGGACCACGCACGCCATCACGAAGAGCTGCGTGGTAACGTGGCACAGTTGGGAGGGGCCATGATCGGTGGGTTCCTACATGTGTCGCGCACTCTGGCGGACCTCTCCTCCTCTGTGGAGACTATGCACCAGTCGTTCTCCCTGCCGTCTTCTGGCCCAGATTCCAACAGAGCCTGCTGTGGACCTGGCCTGACCAACACAGCCAGCTTTGTGGAGATTCCATCCCTGCCACAGTCGGGAGTCGGCGGTCCAGCAGGGGTGGACACCCCAACAACTGGAGACCAGCAGATGGAGGATGTGCAGGCATCATTGGACAGGGCACATGGACAGCAGCAGCAGCAGCAGGCTCTAGGTGGGAGCGATGATGGCTCGGGGCCATCAACATCAGAGGGGCAGGCATCGGCAGAGGACAGGAGGACCCTGGAATGGGTGTGTCTTCCGTGTGGCTAGAGTTGGGCCAGCGTATAGATGCGGACCGGCGGTGGGCAGAAGAGGCGCGGCTCACCATGGTCAGGGCGGAGTTCTCCATGCGTCGGGCGTTGAGGCGGGCTGAATGCTTTGAGGCAACTCGCAGGGAGTTGGAACAGGCCATGGATGCATCCCTGCGAGACCTCGGGGCCAGGGCCAAGGCCCGCCTCCAGGAGATTGACATGGAGTTCGATGATGCCCTGGCCCACAACATCACAGAGTGAGCCGTAGGACTTTCCCGCTGCCATTGTATATAGTTAGTTAGTGTTAGGTTTCCTTTCTCTTTTTTTTCTTTTGGGACGCTTGGACAATGCCCCACGTTTTTGTATATAGTTCTTAATTAGGTAGTTTTTTTTTTTATAGGTTTCATTTAATTTGTTGGGCTCATGGACCCTGGTTTCAATCTCTGCACATAGTTGGACTGTGGATTTCTGCAAAAATATTATTTTACTTCACCATGGATCAATGGATTTTAAAATTTAGGTTTCCTTTGGATTTGCTTTGGTGGACAACGAGTTTTCACTGACTTTATTTTGGATGAGTTTTCACTGGCTTCATTTTGTGCACTATACATTTTGATTTCTTACTTCCATGTGTGGTATTCGCTCATTGGTTTACTGCATGTCACAATGTGGGTTTGCACAATCACTGGCACACAGTGTGCGTGACGGACATGTCTTGATGTGCATAGTTGACTTTTGGTTTGTGACAAGAAATAGGCCTTTCAGTGTGGGGTGGATGGGAAACTTGATTGTGTCTCAGGACTGGGGTGACGTTCAGTGGGATTTTGGTGGACATGAGGCCCATGAATGTGCATCTTTATGACATGTTGGGTGGGGACATGTGTCGGGGCCTGCTGGCAGGTGCCCCTCAATGCAGGCTGAGTGGGGGTGCAGGGGGATATGAGTCGGGGCCTGCTGGCAGGTGCCCGTCAATGCAGGGTGGGTGGGGGTGCAGGGGGACAAATGTCGGGGCCTGCTGGCAGGGGCCCGTCAATGCAGGGTGGGTGGGGGTGCAGGGGTACATGAGTCGGGGCCTGCTGGCAGGTGCCCGTCAATGCTGGCTGGGTGGGGGTGCACGGGGACATGTGTCGGGGCCTGCTGGCAGGTGCCCCTCAATGCTAGGTGGGTGGGGGTGCAGGGGGACATGAGTCGGGGCCTGCTGGCAGGTGCCCCTCAATGCTGGGTGGGTGGGGGTACCGGGGGACATGACTCGGTGCTCACTGGTGCATGGTGACATGGGGGCAGGCTGGGGGGCATGGCCAGGGTGGATGGGCTGCCTACGGGACATGACCAGGGGTACAGGGTAGTCCCCTGTGGTGTGGGCTGGCTGCAGGGGCTGGGGAGGGGGTACAGGGCACACCTGGGAGGACACACACTGCAAAATCACGTTTGGAACTCCCCACACACCCCTCAGAATACACGTACCCCGCTCGCACAAGGTCTATCGCGTGTGATTCTCCACACGCACCCCTGAAAATACACGTACCCCACTCGCACAAGGCCTGTCGCATGTGATTCTCCACGTGCACCCACGAAATACATGTACCTCGCTCGCACAGGGCCTGTCGCGTGTGATTCTCCAGCGCACCCCCGAAATACACGTACCCCATTCGCACAGGGCCTATCGCGTGCGATTCTCCACGCGCACCCCCGAAATACATGTACCCCGCTCGCACAAGGCCTGTCGCATGTGATTCTCAATGTGCACCCCAGAAATACACGTACCCCGCTCGCACAAGGCCTGTCGCGTGTGATTCTCCATGCGCACCCCCGAAATACACGTACCCCGCTCGCACAAGGCCTGTTGCGTGTGATTCTCCATTCGCACCCCTGAAATACACGTACCCCGCTCGCACAAGGCCTGTCGCGTGTGATTCTCCACGCGCACCCCTGAAATACACGTACCCCGCTCGCACAAGGCCTGTCGCGTGTGATTCTCCATGCGCACCCCCGAAATACACGTACCCCGCTCGCACAGGGCATATCGCGTGTGATTCTCCACGCGCACCCCAAAATACACGTACCCCGCTCGCACAGGGCCTATCGCGTATCATTCTCCATGCGCACCCCTGACATACACGTACCCCGCTCGCACAGGGCCTGTCGCATGTGATTCTCCACGCGCACCCCTGAAATACACGTACCCCGCTCGCACAGGGCCTGTCGCATGTGATTCTCCACGCGCACCCCTGAAATACACGTACCCCGCTCGCACAAGGCCTGTCGCGTGTGATTCTCCATGCGCACCCCCGAAATATACGTACCGCGCTTGCACAGGGCCTATCGTGGGTGATTCTCCACGTGCACCCCGCAGCGAGTACGTGTATTCGTAGGGGTGCGCAGGGAGTTTTACAGACGTTTTCGTGGTTGGGGGGCTGTATGCTGGTCCACCTGCCTGTGCACCATGTACGGGATTTGTGTGCTGTTCATGGCGCACAGGGCGGGGTTGGGGGCGTAACTGGCGCTGCTGCAGGTTCGCTGTGCCACTCTGCGCCAAGGCTCGTTATGGATGTTAGAATCCATGAATACACTGTGCGCGGAAATGGATTTTGGCGCACGCAGCTGGCGCACAATGCCGCACGTGCACACTGTGCGCAAGCCGCGTGTGCCACTTGTGCGCTGATTTCTATGAATTACCTCCTAAATGTAAGAATGAATTTAAAAAAGACAAAAGCCAGGTTTTTATCTCTGGGCTCAGACAGGGAAGACTAGTTGTGAATTTGTTTCTGGAAGGAAAGGAAATTGAGACAATTTAGAATTCAGTTACTTAGGATGTACGAATACAACATACAAAACTAAAGCTGCGTCTTTAAAAGAAATTAAGGCTACAGATATAACAACCTGTTTGGCAGAGATATAAGTCGTGAGATGTGGCAGTATCTCGTATCAAAGGAAAAAGGTGGTGTCTCAGCATCTTCATCTGATGGCTTTCGTAAACAAAGGGTAATGGCCAGTTACCCTTTGTTTGCGGAAGCCATCGCGTGAAGATGCTACATCTTGAAGCGATTATGTCTATGAAAAACCAGTTTCTAGGCATGCTATTTGCGGATTCTGGTTAAATCTGATACTCACCATGAACCAGTACAGCTCAGCAATGAATTTCTGCAACAATTAAGAATCTTCCGGTTACCTACCATCCTGTACCAGCATGGTTAAACAATGAAGTCTTGTGACAAATAAGAATCTCTGTTGTTTGAGACACCACCTTTTTCCTGAGATACGAGATACTGCTGCATCTCACGACTTATATCTCTGCCAGTACTGATGACAGCATATGATTAATGCACTTTCATTCAAGATGCCACCTTACCTTATGCCTCACATCAATTCCAGTGTCCTGACGATAGTTCGGTGCCCTCAGACCATTTGCCTCCACAAACGCAACATCTGTCGGTTTCAACTAAGTTCCAAACCAGAAACACCCATTGTATTGTGTTGACAATGATTGCATACTACTACCTTTGGAGTAGTACATGAAAGTGCACCATACTCTGCTACTAACCCACACTATTGTTTCAATGTCATGCTATTAATATAATTTGTACTTTACCCATATGAGCCTTTTTACCTGTCTCTTTTTAAATTGTTCGTCTAGTTAATAATCAAACTTTGTTTTATGATAAATCTACTCTTGTAATCCTTTTGGGCTAGTATTTGTTCCCCCTAGCCTAGCTGCTTTTGAGGTGCACCTACTGTGCATCTATGAATAGGGGTAGCTGTTGACTCTATCTTCTGTCTTGTTAGTCTACTACAACCTCCTGAGTCAGGCCCCCTTCACAAAAAAAGAGGGTCCCTTTTTGCCCCACTATATTTCTTTTCTAGACTTCCTTTACTTCATTGATTTATTTATTGGTTATTTGTGAAGCATCTACACCAAAAAAATTGTGTTTCCAGTCGCCACACGACCAAAAAATGGTAGGGGGCCAGGGAAGAAAGCAACAATGATATGATATGTGAATTATGGTGCACCTGTATAGAGGTGTTTCTAGGTGCAACAAGACAAGGAAGGGGAAAACAAAGGGGAACAGAACAAGCGATTTTATTAGGCCTTGTGACATATATATCGTGCAAGTGCAAGGGGAAGGGATAGGAGAAGTGCCAGGGGGAGTGAAAGGGAGAGTGCAATAAGCAAGCTCGAGTAAGTGCTGCCGGGGTGGCCAGCTCTAAGTAAGTGCAAGTAGGGAAGGGACTGTAGGGTTGCGGATAGAGTCCATAGTGCACGGTAGGCCCGGAGGCAGTGCATGGAGCTATTGGTCATGAGGGAGCCTGGTCCCCAGAAGGTTCAGAGGGTGGCCAGGTAACCAGTTAGCGCAGCAGAACAAGAACATCAGCAGGTGGGAGAGAGAAAGCAGAAGCCTAAAGGAAGGCCTTCAATTGCTTCAGGAACCTTAGGTGGTTCCATGTGTTAATATCCCCGCAAAAATATTGCGACACAAAAATATCTCCATATTTTTGTGGCGATATTGACCCATGGACCCTGCAGGGGACACCCCCACAACGCCCGCTCCCACAAATTATCCCCCCAAAAATATTGCCTATGGTGAGACAAACGCCCATATGTACGACGATATTTTTTTGGGGGATATTTTGTAGGGATACCCCTTAGGTGTTCCTGCTCAAGTTTGAGAGAGGCAGGGAGGCTGTTCAAAGGGAGGTACCAGCCGAGGAGAGAGATCTACTCCCCCACTATCTGCCTGGAGAAGCATCTGGCCCTCAGAGAGTTGGAGGTGGATGAGCAGAGGGCTCAAGAAGGAAACTGCTTGGGAAGAGAGAGTAGCATGTAGTGTGGTCCCCGGCGCCAGAAAGCTTTGAAAACAATGCAGAGGGTCTTGAACTTGATCCTTGCACCCACCAGGAGCCAGTTGAGAGATTACAGGGCTGGAGAGATACCATCCCTTGGCTTGAGGCCAGGGGAAAGTCTTGCAGCCCTGTTCTGTATAGGTTGCAGAGGGCAGAGAGTAGAGGCAGGAAGATTTAGAAAAAGAGGGTGTTGCAATAGTCCAGCCTAGAGAGAACTAGGGCTTTTGAGAGTGAGCTTCTGGGTGAAAGTGAGAAAAGGAAGACTTTCTCTGAGGAGGTGCAGCTGGTAGTGGGAACTCTTAGAGACATCTGTGATGTGAGGACAGAAGGGGAGGGTGGAGTCGAAGATGACACCAAGGAGGGCGGCCGGAGTGAAAGAGGCAAAGTGGGAGCAGGCGTCCCAGTGAGAAGGATCTTAGTCTTACTGGCGGCATGCCATTCCTGAATCACGGATAGACAGTCAGGAATAAGCAAGAGAGGAGAGGAGGCAGCACAGAGCTTGAAGGAGAGCTGAGTGTCATCCGCATAACACTGAAAGTTAGGAGAGAATGTAGAGATGAGGTGGGCCAGAGGTGCATAGTAAAGGTTGAAGAGCCTTATTGAGATATGCGGTCCTTGGTCTTGAGGTCAAGGATAAGTCTTGCAGCCCTATTTTGAATTAGCTGGATGGGGACAAGAGAGGAAGCGGGTAGATTAAGGAAGAGGCTGTACCAATAATACAGCCTAGAGAGTACCAGACCTCTAGAAACATTGAGCTTCTGGGTAAAAGTGAGCAAAGGGAGGATACCACTAAGGAACTGAAGTTTGAAAATAGCCTTTCTGGCAAGGTCCAGGATGTGATGAAGGAAAGAGAGAGTGAGGTTTTGAAGATGACTCCAAGGTTTCTGGCTTGAGAGGTAGGGGAGGGAGAACAGCCCAGGCAGGGAGTGAATTGTGGAAAGAACAAACAGTCTTGATAGTAAGGATATTAGTCTTGATTTAGATGATTCGAGTGAAATACTTGAAGTATCAGACTTGCATTTATTGTTGAAAAATAAATCATTTATTTTGATGGTTTAAAAATAGAAAACCCAACACAAAGTTGAAAATGGTATGCCTATCTAGTGACATTACCTCACAAACAGTAATTCATTACAAAGCATTTTTTATCAATTACATCTCAAGCCACATACTATTTTATTTTTTGTACAATGAAAACAGCTTGTAGGCACAGTGAGAAAGCTTGAAACAACCTCTGTTAAACATTGTAAAGAGAGCCACACATCATTTAAATCTCAAAGTCAACCTTTCCACAAGTTCAAGTTTGGGAGGGCAAATCTGTTTTGCAATGTTACACGGCAAGTCTGGGCCCGAGAAACAAACTCTGGATCAATTCCATGCGTTTGCATGGCCAGCACAATCAATGTCAGATCTTTCACGAATTCAAAATCCATCTCCTGGTAAATTAGCTTTGCCACCCACTGTTTGCTTCTTTTGGTAAACTCCTTGTTGTAACAAGGCATCCCAAAAATTCATGCAGTGTTTGCTTGTTCCCTTCCAATATTCTCGTTGTGTGCAAGTACAGCCAGCCTTGTTCTGGCCTTCATACTGTCTATGTGTCATGATGCCTACCTCCAAGGAGCCAGGTCCGACCCAGCAACCCCAGAGGCAGGCATCATTCCCCCCAGGGAAGTGCCAGCGGGCGCAAGCTGGGGCCCTTTGGACACAGTCCTGGCGCCTTCGGCGCCAGGCTCATGTTGGACCCCTGTCCTGGCGCCTTAGGCGCCAGGCTCATAAAGCTAGACATGTGTTCAAGTGTTTTAATGTGCACTTACCTGATGCAGACCATGCTGCTACATCCAGGCCCTCTTGAGGCCTGAATGGAACTACTTTACCTGTGGGACTACTTTCCACCTGGGTGTGGTCGGGGAAGGATACATACCTGATCGGTGGAAGGATACATACCTGGAACTTCTGCCAAAGCTATTTAAACCATGCCCGATCAGCAACTCACGCTTCGCGTTGTTCTGCTCCTCGCAGCTGGACGCTCACCGTGTCAGCTCCTGCATCTGGACTTCAGCCACGCCTGTTAGCATCCTGGGTCGCCTGCAAAGGGAGATAAGAGAGAATTGGTGAGAAAGTAGATCTTACCTGCTAAAGCTGCATCACGGAGACATCACACCGACGATCCTGAAAGGGAAGACATCATTTTAAAAGCATTTCGCTTCGATCTCTGCAGCGCTGCATTTCACTCACCTTTCCTGGGCGCCTCCATCTTCAGCAGCGATCTTCCGGATCCGCACACACTTCCCAGAGCCTAGAGAGAAAAGACAAGAAAACAAGGTGAGAGAAGGAAGGGAAATAGGAAAAGCTCAGTTTCCTTCTAAGACTTACCTGTTGGGTCACTCCCATTTCATTTCGGGTCCTGCCGCTTCCTGGCATTCCGGACCCCGGCCCCTATGGGGAAAAAGACATAAGCATTAGCGCTTGCTGCAATAAGACATTGAACGTTATTATTAAGCTTGAACTCTTGAACTTGCAACAGAACTCTTACGGCGCCTCACCTGAATAGTCAAGCTTATTTTGAACTCCCATCAAACCTCAATCCAGTGAAGTAACTGGGTTTCAACGCGCCCCTGCATCAGAAGCAGGATGGAGAACTCATCCTTCCAGACCCTAAGGTGAGACTTCACGGTGAATCGTGGAAGGGTATCGTGGAGGGTTGGAAGGGAGTGGGAGGCTTGAGCATTATTCCGTCAGTAGGTAATACTCCCTTTTCACGCACAGGGGAATATTCCTGCGAGCCAGAAAAGCCAGAGTAGAGGGGCCCTTCCTGTCCATCATCAGAGTCCTGCGCTTCACCATTGAAGAAGCATCAGCACTCGAAGCCAGACCTGCGCCTCCGTGGGAATCAGGTGAGCGTGACACTATGCAAAAAAATGTAACCTTTAGGACTGTACTTTGAGCACATATTGTGGAACACCTGCAAATCTCCGGTGTGGCAGAATTCGGTGAGTCCCCTCATGTCTCTTGAAAGCATTTTGTCGAAAAAAATCTTCTCAAGTGCTGTGTGAGCAGGGGAGCCTGTCACCAACCACCTTTTCTTATGTTCCTGCTCCTGCTACTTGCTCAATGATCCATGTGCACATTCATGGAAACGTTCAGTTTCTTGCCAAGAGCGTACATTAGAACAATGGTACATCACTGAATGCCATTTTTCAAGCATATCAACAGATCCTTGACAGGTTTTTGAGTGCCACCAAAATGGTTGCTTACAGACTGTGACCAATTTAAAATGTTTTCTGTGGCCTTTTTTCCAGCAGCTGTAATTGTTTGCAAAATGGATTTTGCGACGTACCATACATCATATTATGCTTTATGTCTGGAAACTGCTCTTGCATGGCCTTGACAATTGAAACATGCCTGTCAGCAGCTATCAGGTGTATGTGCATTCCTCACAATTTACAGAAGTTGAATGGATTAGATAAAACCATATTTTTCCATGGCAACAGAAGATGTACATTCAATTACTTGCACAACTACCAAACTCACTATGTTTTTTGTTTCAATATCTTGGAAATTATAAGTTACTCACCGTAGTGACTAACGCACTCTTAGTCCAAAGTCCCCTTTCCTCCATACTTCATGGGCGTCCCTTCCAAGGGACAGGAGACGGAACCTTTTTCACCAGAAAAAACCTTCTTCCCCTTTAAATTTAGAGGCACGTGTGGGCGTGGCCCAGGGAGCATGCGCTGACCCGACTCGCCCTCAGGCGCCACACCTCAGTCCCCATTGACGCATCAACAATAGATTTAACATTGCCTAATGACACCAGTATTACTATGGGGAGGTTGGTGGGACGTATGGAGGAAAGGGGACTATGGACGAAGAGTATGTTAGACACTACAGTGAGTAACTTATAATTACTCTTACTTCCCATCCCCTTTCCTCCATACTGATTGGGGAATTACAACTGATTGCAGCCCCCGGTGGGGAGGAGACCCTCCTTAAGCAAATAAGTTCCTGAGAACAGCCTGTCCGAAAGCGGCATCCGATCTAGAGCTGGCATCCAAACAGTAATGCTAGCAAAAAGCCGAGGGAGAGGCCCAGGTGGCCGCCATGCTTATGACTTGCCAAGGGACATGGCGTTGGAATGCGATGGCTGTTGCCTTGGCCCTGCCTGCGTGGGCATGCATGTTGGCCGTAAGTGTCTTGTGCTGGCCCTCGTACGCTTCCTTGATGGCAGAGACCATCCATCGGGATATGGAGGCTTTAAAAGCCTGATAGCCTGGTCTTGATCCTCCAAAGCTGACAAACAGGGCGGCTGACTTGCGGAAGTCCTTGGTCCTGTCCAAGTAGAATTTTAGGGCACGCCTGACATCCAGGCAGTGCAGCACACTTTGTGCTTAATCCTTAGGATCGGGAAAGAACGTCGGAAGAACTATTTCCTCGTTAATGTGGAATGCAGACGGAACCTTGGGCAGAAAAGCCGGGTGCGTCCGCATGACTACCTTGTCCCTGTGAAAGGTGGTATATGGTTCCGAGGCGACCACCGCCTGGATTTCGCTGACTGAGGTGAGGGGAGGCCGACTAGTAAGGCCGTCTTGATGGTGACCAACCTGATGTCCACAGATGCCATTGGCTCGAATGGTTTATGTGCCAGTGCGCCCAAGACTATGTTGAGGTCCCACACCGGGTGCGGTCTCTTAACAGGCGGGTAGATTCTAGCGAGGCCCGTCAGATGTTTTTTGACTATAGGGTTGGAGGAGGAAAAAATGCCTTCCTCTGAGTTCCTGTAGGCCCTGATGGCTGCCAGGTATGTGCAGCAGGTGTCTACCTGCACGCCTGAGTGAGCAAGGTGCGCTGAAAAGGAGAGCACGTCGTCCAAGGTGCAGGCCAAGGGGTTGATTCCTTTGGAGTCTGTCCAGTGGCAGAATCCGGACCATTTGTTCTTGTACTGGGCCCTGCTAGATTTGCTCCTGGCGCCCTGTATGATCTCCAGATTGGCCTGTGAGAGTCTAAGGTGCCGAAAGAAATTACCTGCTCAGGTACCATGCTGTGAGGGCTAATTTCCCTGGCGCAGGGTGGATGATCTTGCCCCCCTGCTGTGCCCGAAGATGTGCTGGGTCCATCGGGAGGTGTATCGGGGGCACCTCCGAGAGGCTGAGTAGCTCCGAGAACCATGGTCTGGCCAGCCACCATGGAGCAAACAGGATGATGAGGAGTCGGTGGGACTTCTTGATCTTGCGAATTACCCTGTGGATCAGGGGAGTGGGTGGAAAGGCATAGGCTTTCATGCCAGTCCACTGCAGGTGAAATGCATCACCCAGAGAGCCGGGGCCCTGTCCTTGCCAGGATGCGAACAGAGGGCACTTCTTGTTGTGCCAGATGGCAAAGAGATCCACGTGGGGGCGACCCCACCTGTTGAAGATCTCCTGAATAACAAGGTTGTTTATCTGCCACTCGTAATTGTCGGCTCCCAGCCTGCTGAGCCTGTCTGCCTGCAGGTTGGATTCCCACAGGAGGTGGACTGCTGCAAGGAAAATATCATTTTCCAAGGCCCATTCCACATGCTGATCGCCAGTCTGCACAGAGGAGGATATCTGGTGTCTCCCTGCTTGTTGATGTAGTACATGCTGGTCGAGTTGTCTGTCTGGATGAGGACAACCTTGCCCCTGCGAAGTGGAAGGAATGCTCTGAGCGCTAGCCAGATGGCGTTCAGCTCCAACCAATTGATATGGTATTCCTGCTCCTGTCGGGACCAGGTGCCGTGGACCGAGAGGTCGTCCAAGGTGGCTCCCCAAACCTTGAGTGAGGAGTCTGTGGTGATGGTGGCCTGCGTAGGAGGTGGCCGAAAGGGCTTGCCCATCCGTAGGTCGCCGTCCCTGGACCACCAAGTTAGGTCTGGGTGGATAGATGGAGGAAAGTTGATCATTTCGGATTGAGAGCCCCGCTCCTGACTCTATGAGGCTGCGAAGTGCAGCTGAATCCTTCTCATCCTTAGTCTGGTGTGCGGGGCGGCTAGCAGCACAGCCGCTAGCAGACCGAGGAGATGTTGATACCACCACACCGAGGTCACCTCTCTGCTGAGGAAGTGGGAGGTGCCCCACTTGATGGCCGAGATCTTGTCTTCCATCGGGAAGACCCTCTCGGAGCACGTGTCCCAAATGAGTCCCAGGAACATCAGTCTGCGTAGGGAGCAGCTGTAACTTCTTGACATTGAGCGAGAAGCCCAGGTCGTGCAGTGTGTTCATAAGGGCATGAGGGGAGTGGAGGACCGCCTCCGGAGATGTAGCCCTGATGAGCCAGTCATCGAGGTATGGGTAGATGTGGATCCCAGCTCCCTGAGGGGGGCCACCACCGTGTTCATGAGTCTGGTAAACACCCTGGGGGCGAGTTGAGGCCAAAGGGGAGGACCTTATATTGGAAATGGTAGCCCATGATCCTGAACCTTAGGAAAGAACGATGGGGCTGCCAAATCGGGACGTGTAGGTACGCGTCCTTCAGGTCTAGGGAGCACATCCAGTCTCCCCTGTCCAATGTCTCCGCTATAAAATCTGGCATAACCATCTTGAACTTTTGCAGGGGTAAGGAGAGGTTGAGGGTGGAAAGGTCCAGCACAACTCTCAGGCCTGCCTGGTTCTTCTTCTGAATGGCGAAAATCCTGGAGTAGAAGCCAAAGCCTCGCTGGGAGGATGGAACTTCCTCCACTGCCTGGCTCTCGACGAGCAACCGGATCTCGACCAAAAGAGTTGCTGTCCCAACCTGTGGGAGTGGAGGGGAGGAGGGAGGAGAGGTTGGGATGGTTCAGCGGTACCCCCTTGATACTACGGATAGGATCCAGGGGTCTGCGAAGTTCTGGCACCAAAAATGTGCATGGAGAGCAAGCCTGCCCCCCCACCAGAGACACGTGGACCCAAAGGGGCGGGTCATGCCTTCTTTCCCTCGGAGGCTGAGGAGGGGGACTGAAAAAAGCCCTTACTCGACCCCCTTTTTTTTGTTTGCGCTGGTTCTGAGACGGCAAGCGGCCCGGCTGCCTGGATCTGTATTCCTGGAAGACGCAGAACCCTCCATATGTACAACCCTTCTCTGAGTGCTGCTGAGATGGGGTGTAAGCTTTGGGCATGGTCTTTGTAAGAATGGACAAGGACTTTGCCGTTTGTAAGCTGTTCTTCTTTTTGTCCAGCTCTTCGTCCATCGAGGAGTGGAAGAGGTCCCCCCCCCTCGAACAGTAGATCTAGGATGCGCTCCTGGACGTCTGGGTTGAATTTCGTCACCCGGAGCCAGGCTGTGCGCCTCATGTCCGTGGCAATGTAGATGGCACGGCCTGAGGTATCGATGTTGGCCACTGTGGATTCCATGAGGTCATGCGCCACGAGCTTGGCCTCAGCTGGCCCCGCCTTGAAGCGTGATTGGCATTGGGTAGGGAGTTCCGTGAGGAAGTCTGCAATTTCCCACCATAACTGTTGGTTGGCGGCCGCCAGCATGGCATCTGCATTGGCCTGGCGCAGGAGCAAGGAGGTGTTGGGTTAGATCTTCTTGCCGTAAGCCTCTTCTCCTCCTTGACTAGCAGTGCTGCAGAGGAAGAGGCTAAGGATGACTGAGGCTTGGAGTATAGGGATGCCGCAGCAATCACAGAGGAGTGTGGCTGAGGATGGGTCGAGAGCAAGAATGTATCCCCCTTTATCTGCCTGTACTTGGCGTCCAGGCGTCGGTTGATCGGCTGGACCGGGTTGGGCTTGAGCCTTCTTGGCCAGGGACACTACATCAGTTTGCAGTGGAATCCCTGTGTTGGCAGAGGGGTGTCTTGTGAGGACTTCAGCCAGAACCCCCTCTGCCGGCTGTTCGACCTCGGGCTGAGGGAGGCCCAGGTATTCCGCCAGGCCAGCAAGACGTTCATGGGAGGCCCTGGCTGAGGATGTTGTGTCCGGATCCTCCTCCTCGTCCGTATCCTGCTGATCTGGAGGGTGTGGAGGAGGAGGAGGAGTGGATGGCGCCGGAGGCTGGGGTACAGAGACCGCAGCCGGAGGCTGAGGAGGCAGTGGTGGTTGCAGAGTTGGCTGTGAAGCCGGAGGAGGTGGCTGCACCGTGGTCTGGGGGCCCGATGAAGGCCTTTGTGGTACCTCTAGCATGGCCGGGAGTACTTCCCTGACTGCGTCTTTGATGGTAACCCCTATCTGAGGAGACCTCATGAAGCCGAGAAACTTCTTGAGGAGCACTTCCTCACTGGCCAAAGAGGTGGCAGGTGGTACCGACGGGGCAGCGGGGAGCTGCTGGGGCCGCCGCGTACCCAGTCTGTATGGACGCATGGGAAAGCTGCCCTGTGCGTATGAAGGGTAAACTGTAGGCCACGTACCTGGTTGCGACCAGTCCCACCTTGACACTCGTTCTTCGCCGAATTTGTGGAATGGCGTTGGAAGGGTGTTCTTGTCTGGCACGTCGGCCATCTTGTCGAGCTGCCTGCCACATGCCTGCAACGTGCTGCTCGCCCCGCTGGGTCCGGCCTCATCCAGGACTCTTGCGTGTGGATCACGAGACGTACGCTCCTCCTCGTGTCTCGGCCCGGGAGGTGCGACACCCTCGACCCGAGGGTCGGTAGAGCTCATATTGTCGCCCCCTTGGACGTATTGCCGGTATTAGGGTGTAGCCCTTCGGACACCCCGCCGGTGTAAGGGCATAGCCCCCCGGCCATTGCACTGGTAAAAGGGCATAGCCCCTCAGGTGAAGACCCGGTACAAGAACCTTCCGGTCCCTTGACACTGCGTCCGGGAGGATCCGAGGACCCCTCAACCCGAAGGCCGGAAGCTGAAGCAGCCTCGGTGCACATGCCAGTAGAAGGAACTGGTCGGTCCCTCCCATGCGGGAGAGTCCCTGGGAAAGAGTCTCCCTTACGGGGTGCAGTGGAAAATATCGGCCCTACCTTGGACCTGGGACGATGTTTCACGAAGTTCTTGAGATCCTCTGGAGGCGACCTCTGGAAGAGCTCCCTCCACCTGGTTAGTCTGGTCTTCAGCACCTTCAAGGACAGCGAGTCACACGCCGGACATGATTGCCAGCCGTAGTCTGGGCCAAGGCAACATAGGCAGAGGGCGTGGGGGTCTGAAGTTGGGAAGAGCCTGTTGCAGGGTGGACACCTGCTGAACCCTGCAGAAATTGACATGTGCCAGGGAGGAGCGTGACGCCTGAGGACCGAGTACCTGAATGATAAAAAAGACAAAAAAGACAAAGAGAAGAAGTATCCGCGCCTGGAATTACATGGCTGAAGCCAAACCCAGGAGCGCTGGTGAATTCCGCCTGTTCCTGTCGACGCGGAAAAGGGGAATGAGGTGTGGCGCTGGAGGGCAGAGTCAGGGTAGCGCATGCTCCCTGGGCGGCGCCCCCGCCAAGGATTACGCCCAAGGATAAGTCTTGCTGCTCTATTCTAGATTAGCTGGAGGGGACGCAGAGTGGAAGAAGGTAGATTGAGAAGGAGGCTGTTGCAATAGTCAAGCCTAGAGAGAACCAGGGCTCGGGAAACATTGAGCTTCTGGGAAAAAGTGAGAAAAGGGAAAATTCCTTTGAGAAGGAAGAGTTGAAAGTGGGATGTCTTGGCAATGTCCTGAGTGTGAGGGAGGAAGGAGAGAGAAGAGTCAAAGATGACTCCAAGGTTTCTGGCTTCAGAAGAAGGAGCAGGGGGAGAGCCCACGGAGGGAGGCCAGAGAGAAGGGAAGAAGGAGGGGTGTAGTATTTAGCAGAAGAACCAGGACTGATGGCACTATCCATCACCAGCAAGCCAGAGCCTTTTCCGAGCGAGAGCATTGTCCATTGACAACTGTTAGAATGTCCAGGACTGGCTAATAGCGGGGGAAAAAGAAATCCTTCTGATATTTGTAGTATTAGGTTTTCAAAGGGAACTGGAGTCCCACAAAGTTAGAAAAATGCGAAAGTGTACTGAATGTTGATCCACTAAACAACAATGCAGATGAACAAAGTAAGTTTCCAGCAGTCACTTTTTCAAGCATACGTTGAGCTGACCATGAAAATGAATCCTGGCAGAGTCCCCCTGCAGTCAGCGCAGCCTGCTGCAGATCTGCAGTGTAGTGGTTTACCCGTTCAACTCCTTCACCAGCTGACAGACCCAATACAACCGAGCCGAGACCGAGTCTGTTTCTGCTGCCCAAGGGAGCCTGGACGCGGCTACACTGTAATTAACTGTCTAAACTGTCTAAACTAACTGTTACGCTCACCTGGTATCCACAGGGACGCCACCCAGCCGGGTTACTCGCTGGTATACTTCAGTTTTGCCCAGATGTGGTCTGCGGGGAAGGTTCTGCCTTGTGGTAGAGTTAGTCGTGCTCTCCGTCCTGCCTTCTTTGCAGGGGCGCGTTGTCTTTCGTGGGCGTGTGCGGTCCAGTTACTTCATTGACGCCGGCCCGTTTGATATTGTTCAGGTAGGTCTTGTTGCTGTTCTTTAGTATTGTTGCTATCCTGCATGCCTTTCTTTGTTTAATAATGTCTCTTTTTCTCCCATAGGTATGCGGCTGCTTGAGCGTGGCGAACTGGCTTGGTTGAGCCCCGCTGGTAAATGATGGTGCATTAAGAGCGATATGATGCAGTAAGTAAGCGCTATGCGCAGCGCTGCGATGTCTTGCCTTTGCTAACCTGTTTTTTCCTTCTTTCCTTGTAGGTCGCGGTGTTTTTCAGCGCGTGTGGAATTTCCCGAGTGGTGCCAGCCGAGGGGCGACCAGCCAGGTAAGCCTTTAGAGCAGTTTGTAATTTGCAATGTCTCTTATGCTTTCTTTAATGTTGTCTCTATCTTCCTCTTTCAGATCGTTCTGTCCGGGAGGCGTGCAGATTCAAGGAAACTGTTCTCAGGAGCTGCGAGTAGCTAAAGATGAAGACTGCAGGTAAGATGCTGCTGCTAATGATGTTCCTTTTGTCCCCTTGCAGGTTCTGCTTCTCCGAGGTTCAGGGGTATACACGGTGAGAGTCACGTTGCAAACTGCAAAGTAACGCGAAGCATGTTGTCTTGCTCGGGTGTGGTTTAAATAGCCCCAACAAACTAGTCCAGGTAAAGTAGTCCCTAGACTACCACACCCAAAACACTAGAACGCATGGCTTGGTTCCTAGGAACCAAGCTATGTGGATGCCTCCATGTTGGCAGACAACACAATAAAGTAGTTACCCAAGCACATGTTTTTCATGGTGTATGAGCCTGGCACCATAGGCGCCAGGACTGGCCCCAGTAGGGCTTTTGAAGAGGATGCCAGGCTCTAGAGGGCCGAGTCCTGACTCCACCTGGCCAATGGGTTTGCCAGAGGGGGTTTTGGGCGAGGGTCGTGACACTAACTACACGTCCGGGAGTGGAGCGGAACCTGGGAACATCTATTTGAGGCACTGTGCAAAGTGTGAAGTGAAAAGCAGAAGTCTGAAGTCGGCTTCGGTAGCCGCAGTCACATAAGTGTTATTACGGCAGACTTCTGTTTGCCCTCTGTTTCCCTGTTCAGTAACAGAGATTCTCTTCAGTGCATGTGGTGACTTTTGACACCGTTCACCTTAACTCACTGTGTCATTGTGTCTGCCTGCACTTCTTTGCCGCTGCCATCTGCTGCGTCAACCTCTTCAGTAGCCCGAGGGACAGCAGGGGAGAGACGGACTCAGGCAGATCCTCAAGCTGTTGGGCGTACCCTGTGTAAAGACCAGAGGGGGGTGTCTGTACTCCTGCTCTCTTTATGGCAGAGGAGAAGCACAGAGGACCCCAGACAAGATTCTCTATGCGGTAGCGATGTCGATCAATCAAACACTTCAGCTCTCAGTAGGTGATGCAGGCTGGTTCTTAAGTACAGTGTAGTCCCCAAACATCCACAAAGGAATGTCCACACACTGGATTAGTTAAAACACAGTCTTTATATAAGTAAGGTTCACGTTATATACACAATCACAATAACACACTTTATACTCTGGAAATACTATAATGGCAAATATATACAGGTCTACGTGGTACCACTCTTAACTAGCGATTCCTTTAAAATGCATCAACTGCTAACAGTTCAAATGACATAAGAATCAGAAGGCAAGGTTAAATCATGCAATGGCAGAACAGTCTACCCCACGTTTAAGAGACCGTTCTGTGTGAGGATCCCCCCACCTGGTCAACCTGTAAATAAAGCGTATTTGAAAAGCCCTGTCCAGTTATGCTTAATATAGTCTCGGGTCTTTCTAATAGTTCTGCAACCCCAATGTACCTGATGTTGTAGACGTCTTCGTCGGGAATCGACGGGCATTTCTTGAGTGCACTCCCTTTCAAGTAGGAGCCACGGGTCGTTGAACCTCTGAGATGAAGAACAGGTGAACGTTGTCATTGAGGCAGTAGACGAGTGATCGAAAACATCCTGCAACAGGGGAGGCGTGCGGTGCACCTCAACGACAATAGTTCCTTGCAGCAAAGAGTTAGTGAAGAACTTTGGCGCAGCAAGAGCATCGAGTTGTCAGTGTCAGCGAACGGGACGTGACCACTGCAGGCTTCAATAGCTTTGCCAGTGTCTCTGAGGTCTTCGGGTGGCGGGAAACCCACTGGCGGTTTCTTCTCGGTCGTCGACGGCCTTGACTTTCTCCAGCAGGACAAAAGCTGTCAACGAGGATGAACAAGTGAGTCATTGGATCAAATGTTTTTAGGAAAAGGGAGCACTGCGGCTCCGGTCGGCGACTGCGGTCGTCGACGTTGGACGGCTGTCCAGGACTTGTGTTCATTCTCCTCGGCGGTCCCCTTCACCAGTCGGCAGCGTTTCGTAGGTCCGTATGCCAGGGAGCTTTGGCAAAGATCAGCTGGTGCATGATGGTCCCTGGTAGCTCGGGGAGAGGTCTCCTAGCCAGGTCCTCTCTTGGATCAGTTCCTCGAAGGCACAGCAGCTTTCAGAGCATTCAGGCCATTCTTCTCCATCCAGACACACACAACACAGAATGTAGATTTGGACGAGCACTCTGCCATTCCGCACTACACACTGCATTCATACCAGTTTCGGGCAGGGCTATCTCAGTCATTGTGTCAAACACCAGATACTAGACACCCATTACACAGAATGCGTATTCGTCACACACTCCATTCACCCAGGACCCACCCCACGGGTGTACCCACAACATACAGTCATTGGGAAGACTCCGGCCAGTCTGGCCTGGACCTCCCCACACCACCATATATGGAACTTCTACTCAACAGCCAGTCAGGGGGAAGGGATAGAGTCAGGGCTTCCCGGGACTTCGGGAAAAGGTAACAGGCAATAGAAAGCAAGAGGCCACATGGGCCATCTTGTTTCCTATCAGGAATCCACTGATTCCAATGACAGGTCCTGGGCAACCCAAAATGGAGGATGCGCAGGGTACATGTCAATTCAGCACAGAGCTGCCACCAGCCCGTACCCTGCTCTGTGGGCCACACACAGGTGCCCAAAAACATACACTAGGAGTACAGGGTCGTACTCCCATCCACGGATGCCATAAGGGTATCCCAAGGGTCTGTTTACCAAACCACATATAGGAAGAGCTGTACTGCCAGGAGTCCCACATGAACTCCTGCGCGGAAAACAAGTCAGAACATATGATAAAAAGCAATAAAGGGCAAGGATTCAGAGGCCCTGTCCCTCCGATGCATTTCCAGCATCACAGTCGCTCCCCACCAGACTGAGGTTAGGGCATCTAATCTCCCACGAGATTGATGCTCTCATCCAGACGGTCAACATACCTTCTGGAAAGGCCATCTGCATTATCATGACTCTTCCCTGGTCTATTCTCTTTGGTGAAGTCTAGCCCTTGCAGGCTAATGGACCACCTGAGCAGTTTTGGGTTTTCACCCTTCATCTGCATAAGCCACCTAAGGGGCTTATGGTCTGTTTGGAGCTTGAAGTTAGACCTAAAACGCCTAAGGCTCCAAACTATACTAAAACATTCCTTTTCAACAGTAGCCCACCTAAGTTTTCTACCCTTGAGTTGTCTACTGATGAATATGATCGGATGTTCTCTTCCTTTGTCATCTAACTGGGACAAGACAGCTGCAATTCCGGTGTCGCAGGCGTCAGTTTGAACGATAAAGGGCTTGCTGTAATCAGGCGCACACAACACAGGTGCCCTACACAGACTTTCCTTCAAGACATTGAAGGCCCTCTGACAGTCTTCAGTCCAATTAACCTTTCTCAGTTGATTGGGGCAAAGTCAGAGCTGTCTGGTGTGCAGCTATAGTTCCATAGTCTGCCATGAAGTTGCGATAATACCCAGTGAGGTCCAAAAAGGCTCTCACCTGGGTTTGAGTAGTGGGAGTCTCCCAGTCATGTACATACTGTACCTTACTGGGGAGAGGTTGGATTTGACCCCTCCTACCTCATGACCAAGATACGTGACTTTCCCCTGAGCTATCTGGCACTTGGTGGCCTTGATAGTGAGGTTAGTCCTTTTCAAGGCCTGCAACACTTTATCCAAGTGAGTTACATGCTCCTCCCAAAGGGAACTATAGATGGCGATGTCGTCTAAGTAGGCCACACAAAAGGCCTCCAGCCCACTGAGTGCATGATTGACTAAACGTTGGAAAGTGGCAGGTCCATTTTTCAACCCGAAAGGCATGACTCTAAACTGGTAGAGTCCCTCAGGTGTTGAGAATGCAGTCTTTTCCTGGGCATGGTCCGTCAGAGCTATTTGCCGGTGGTCAGACATTTTTTCGAAAAAATGTCGAAAAAAAAAATGTCGAATTCCGTTTTTTTAAATTATATATTTATTTTGGGGTTCGGGATAAAAAAAATGGGTAAAACAAAAAAAAAAATTAAAAAGGGGGGTTGGGGGAACCCCCCCATTTCGAAAAAAAATGCATTAAAAAAAAATGACTTTCGACATTATTGGTTTCGACATTATGACTATAAACCCTATTTGCCAATAGCCGGAGGTAAGGTCAAAGGTGCTCACAAATTTGACAGCACCTATAGTGTCCACGAGCTTTCATTCCTGGGCAATGGGTGCGCATCAGTTTTGGTGATGGCATTTACTCCTCTGTAGTCCACACAGAACCACCAGTCCTTGATACCTGCCTGGGAACTTGCCTTGGGGACAAGGACCACTGGACTGGACCAGGGACTGGTTGAGGGTTCATTAACACCGAGATCCAACATCTTGGCGACCTCAGCCTGGATGTGGTTCTTAACTGTATCTGACATATGGTAGCACCTGCTTTTGACAGGCACACTGTCACCAGTGTCAATTTTGTGCCTACACCACGTGTAAGGCCTGGTATCAGTGAGAAGAGAGAGGCATACTGCCGGAGCAAAGCCCTGAAAGCCCTCTGCTGCTCTGTCGTCAGATCTGGAGAGAGATGCACTCCCTCCACTGAGCCATCCTGAGGGTTGCTATGCAGCAAATCAGGAAGGGGCTCACCCTCGTCCTCTTCTTGCTTGGAAGCCAGCAAGAGGCATGCGACTTCTGTTCGCCTATGGAAAGGCTTGAGCCTGTTAACATGGAATACCTGAGGGGCTACCCCAGGGACCCCCATGTCAACCAGATAGTTGACTTCGCCCATCTTGGAGATTATCCTGAAGGGTCCAGTCCACTTATCTGCCAAAGCTCTAGGCTTGGTAGGCTCCATCACAAGGTTCTCCTGTCCTGGGGTCCAATCGACTTGTGATGATTTAAGGTCATGCCAGTATCTATTCAATTCCTGGCTGGCCTTGAGATTCGCTGTCGCCTGACCCAACATCTGTGTCATCCTCCGTCTGAGGACTAATACATAGTCCCCCACTTGCTTGGCAGGACCTGGAGGGGTGTCTTCCCAACCTTCTCTGATTAAGGCAAGGGGCCCCCTCACTGGATGACCAAAGAGTAACTCAAAGGGGCTGAAACCAACACCCTCTTGAGGTACATCTCTGTAATCAAACAGCAGGAATGGTAGGAGGAGTTCCCATTTCCTCCTTAGGGGCTCTTCCAAAGCGCCTAGCATGCCCTTGAGAGTTTTGTTACCGTTGGTCTGGGGGTGCTAAGAGGTGGAAAACTTGTAGGTTACCCCGCACCCTTTCCACATGGTTTTCATGTAACTCGACATGCAATTGGATCCTCTGTCAGAGACAACCTCCTTAGGGAATCCAGCATGTGTGAAAATGCCAAGCAGAGCCCTGGCAACCACCGTGGCAGTAAAGGTCCGAAAGGATATAGCCTCAGGGTACCTGGTGGCATGATCAACCAAAACCAGGATGAACCGATGTCCACCTGAAGTGGGAGGGTCAAGGGCACTGACAATGTCGATGCCCACCCTCTGAAATGGTGTGCCAACCAATGACAATGGCTGCAGTGGGGCAATGACACTGCCTCCAGTCTTGACAGACAACTGACAAGTTGGGCAGGTCTTGCAGTGTGACTCCACTTCTACTCCCATCCGGGGCCAGTAGAAATGGGCAGAGAGCTTCTGCTCGGTCTTCTTGGTATGAAGATGACGAGGCAAGGGCACCTCATGCACCAACTGCAGTGGGAAGGGCCTGTAAACATGGGGTACCACCAACCTCTTGAGGGCACCAGGTTCAGGCTTAGTGGGCTCACTAACAAGGAGCTCACCCTCCCAATATATCCAAAATGTCCTAGGCACTTCTCCCTGTGCCTGGGACAGGGCCTGTTTCCTCAGACCCTCGAGAGAGTGGCACTCTCTCTGACCCTTACAGAAGTCAGCCCGGGAGGGTCCCCTTTTAGCCAGCAGGCACTGAAAGTCGGGGTGGTCCTTCGGGTTGAGTACCTCTCTCACAGGAGAGTCTTCGGCCTCTTCTCCCTCAGGAGTTGAGTTTGGGTTTTCCACTTGACCCAGCCCATCCGGAGCATGGATACCAATGTGTGCTGCATGAGCAGCAGGAAACAAAGGGGTCCCTTTCGCAGAGGCGGCCATCTTGATCGTCCTTCTTTGTTGTGCCTTTGGTTTCCCCATCGGCGAGGGTACCGGACTCGCAGCCGGACCCGGTGTGAGCTGTGATTGGGTGACCACCACAGCAGCCCCGGGTACACCATCCGAGATCATCCCCATCTCTATCAAATCATTTCCCAACAAAATGTTAGCAGGTACATTGTCCTGAACCAGGACAGGAAGCTTCGCTGTCTTGTCTCTAATCGTAATGTTGACTAAGGCTACAGGTGATAATTGGGGAGGCTCACCAGCTAACATGGTAGTTCTCAGAGGAGCACCTACATAGTCCTCTGGCTTGAGCAGGGTCCTGTCCACCACTGTCATACTTGCCCCAGTGTCTCTCAAACCAGTAGAAGGCTGGCCATTCAGGAGGACACTTCTCAAAAACCTACAGGTGTTCTGTGGGAATGTCGCCAGTACTTCTGCATACTGGTCCCAGGCCCCAAAGGACACTAGGGAAATCTATACAGGAGCACAGAATGTGATCACTGTAGAGGAGGGGAGGACAGTGGCTTCCACCTCAGGCATGGGGTAAGGGTAGGTCAGGCTGACAGCCTAGACTCCAAGTGCCTTACCTTTACACTTAGGGTCACCCTACTTGTGATCCAGAGCCCCACAGTCCCAACAAGTGCCAAGAATGTGGGGTATGGTACTGGAACCACTGGGAGCCTGCTTTGCAGCAGGTGGACCACTATTTTTCTCCCACCCACATAGGACTTATCCCCACTAGATTTTTGATTCTTGGGAGAGGAAGGTTTTGGTTTACTTGACTGTGATTTATTCTGGGACTTCTCAGCCTTCTGAGAGGTCCCCTATTCTTTGTCCATGTCCTTCCCACTGGAGTCCTTAGGTGACACCCAGTGGGAGACCCACTTGTCAGCCAGCCTGGCCAGCTTAAAGGGATCTAACATGTTCTGGTCAGCAACATACTGACACAGCTCCGATGAACAGGCTTCTGAAAAATGCTCCAAAAAAAAAGGTGTGACAATTCAACAAACGTTTTCACTTTGTAACCATCAATCCACCCCATCATATTCATGTGCGCAGCACTCACCCAGTCAACCCAAGACACATTCTCACATTTCTTAAATTCCCTGAAACTGTTAAGGTATTGGGTCGGTGTCTTGGCAAACATGGCAATCAAAGCAGACTTCATGCACTCATACTGACTCCTTTCTTCCACACTCAGTTTCAGAACACAGTCATATCCATTCTGAGGCACTCTGCTTAATAAACACTTAGCCCAGTCTCTTTTATCAACATCATGAATTGCACAAGCCATCTCAAATGCTTCAATCCATTGGAGGATATCAGAACCCTCCGCATAGACACCAACCAAATCATTCATAAACCTGGTGGCTGGGGACCTGCCACCTTCAACTGGCTTTGCTGAAGTCTCCACTCTAGCTTTTTCCAGCTGAATTTTCTGGTGCCCAGTGTCCCTATATTTGAGTGCTACGTGTTGTGCCAACTCCTCTATCTTCAATTCAGCTTCTGTTGCCAACTTTTTGTATGGAAAGGCTAACTGTTCCCGTTGTAGCTCCAATTTCAAAAGTTCAATCTTCAGGGCTTCCCCCTGAAGAGCAGTGCTGGGGTTCGGAACAGAGGCAGCAGGAACGGTGGCATTCCCAGAATCAGATTCAGTGACAACACCAGGAGCAACGTCCTCATTGGTTGCATTCCCCCCTTCAAGTGCTTCACAATCGGTCTGGTAGTCCACCAGGGCAGCTATCAGCTCAGCGCAAGACTTATCTAAAAAGTCTAACTCCCTGGCTTCACAAGCACTCTGGAGAGCCTCTAAGCTCATCCGAGTCAATTTACCATTCGCAATAGATTCCATTGCTTGTAATGTAGTTATCTTGTACACAACTAAACCTCAATTTATCAAAGTGTAGATATTTTGCATGTGGCAAGGTTATACACTGATTCTTAAAACCATAAGCATCCCACTCTGCCACCAGTGTAAAGACCTGAGGGGGGTGTCTGTACTCCTGCTCTCTATATGGCAGAGGAGAAGCACAGAGGACTCCAGCCAAGATTCTCTATGCGGAAGCGAAGTCGATCAATCAAACGCTTCAGCTCTCAGTAGGTGATGCAGGCTGATTCTTAAGTACAGTGTAGTCCCCAAGCACCCACCAGGAATGTCCACACACTGGATTAGTTAAAACACAGTCTTTATATAAGTAAGGTTCACGTTATATACACAATCACAATAACACACTTTGTACTCTGGCAATACTATAATGGCAAATATATACAGGTCTATGTGTTACCACTCTTAACTATCGATTCCTTTAAAATGCATCAATTGCTAACAGTTCAAATGACATACGAATCAGATGGCAAGATTAATCAACGATAGACACGGAAAGAAGGCAAGGTTAAATCATGCAATGGCAGAACAGTCTATCCCACGTTTAAGAGACCGTTCTGGGTGAGGATCCCCCCACCTGCGCAACCTGTAAATAAAGCGTATTTGAAAAGCCCTGTCCAGTTATACGTAATATAGTCTAGGGTCTTTCGAATAGTTCTGCAAGCCCAATGTCCTTGATGTTGTAGACTTCTTCGTCAGGGAATCGACTGGCCCTTCTTGAGTGCCCTCCCTTTCAAACAGGAGCCATGCATCGTCGAACTTCCGAGATGAAGAAAAGGTGAATGTTGTCATTGAGGCAGCAGCTTCGGTCCTTGCGGTGCTCGTAAAGGAGTGATCGAAAATGTCCTGCAACAGGCGAGGCGTGCGGTGCATCTCGACGACGATGGTTCGTTGCCGTGAAGAGTTAGTGAAGAACTTTGGCCCAGCAAGGGCGTTGAGTCGTCGGCGTCTGGCGTCGGAGAACAGGACGTGACCACTGCGGGCTTCAGTAGCTTTGTCGGTGTCTCCGATGTCTTTGGGTGGTGAGAAACCCACTGGCGGATTCTCTTCGGTCGTCACAGGATGAAAGCGGTCGACGAGAATGAACAAGTGAGTCCTTGGATCAAATGTTCTTAGGCAAAGGGAGCACTGTGGCTCCGGTCTGCGATGGCAGTCATCGACGATGGACGGCTGTCCGGGCTTCTCTTTGTTCTCCTCGGCTGTCCCCTTCTCCGGTTGGCAGCCTTTCGTAGGATAGTCTACCAGGGAGCTTTGGCAAAGATCAGCTGGTGCACGATGGTCCCTCATAGCTTGGGGAGAGGTCTCCTAGCCAGGTCCTCTCTTGGATAAGTTCCTTGAAGGCACAGCAGCTTTCAGATTAGTGAAGCACAGCAGCAGCAGCAGTTCTTCTTCCAGTGGGCTTCAAAGTTAAGCGTCAGTTTGTACTTCAGCTTATGAATGATTTCTAGCAGTGAGGGGCCCCAGACATCTCCCATTCACTTGGCTAGGTCACACTCAGGCAACCAATCACTCAGAAGGGCATTCAGGCAGTCAGGCAGCCAATCAGGCGCACAGTGCATTCAGGCCATTTTTCTCCATCCAGACACTCACAACACAGAATGTGGATTCGGACAAGCACTCTGCCATTCAGCAGTACACACTGCATTCAAACCAGTTTCGGTCAAGGCTGTCTCAGTCGTTGTGTCAAACACCAGATAATAGACACCCATAACACAGAATGTGTATTCGTCACACACTACATTCACCCAGGTCCCACCCCACGGGTGTAACCACAACATACAGTCATTGGGAAGACTCCAGCCAGTCTGGCCTAGACTTTCCCACACCACCATATATGGAACTTCCACCCAACAGCCAGTCAGGGGGAAGGGACAGAGTCAGGGCTTCCCGGGACTTCGGGAAAAGGTAACAGGCGATAGAAAGCAAGAGGCCACAGGGGCCATCTTGTTTCCTATCAGGAATCCACTGATTCCAATGACAGGGCCTCGGCATCCCAAAATGGAGGATGCCCAGGGCACATGTCAATTCAGCACGGAGCTGCCACCAGCCCGTACCCTGCTCTGTGGGCCACATACTCTAGGAGTACAGGGTCGTACTCCCACCCACGGGTGCCATAAGGGTATCCCAAGGGTCTGTTCACCAAACCAAATACAGGAAGAGCCACACCGTCAGGAGTCCCACATGAACTCCTGCACGGAAAACAAGTCAGAACACATGATAAAAAGCAATAAAGGACAAGGATTCAGAGGCCCTGTCCCTCCAATGCATTTCCAGCATCACACCCTGTACTCAGAGCTGTTTCCACCGGACACTCTCCAATGGTATTGAAACTGGAAGGATTTAGCTCCTGGCTGTAAACTGTGTAGCAGCTGGACTGCTCTTTTTCTTGGTTGTTGTGTTTTGGGGTATTGTTTGTTGGCCCTCCAACTATGTTGAGGGGCTGCAAGATTTCTCTCCCCTCTCCATTTGGTTTGGGGGCTCACCCCAGCATGTAGTGTTCCTTTTTTTTTTTTTTACTTTTTGACATTCCCCATCGCACAACCTTTGCTTAACACAGCCTAACACAACCTTGCTTGTTATCTGCCGATGGCTGCCTGTTGCTCTTTGCCACAGCTCTCTTTCAAACCCGAGGGAGGGGGGGACGGACGGACTAAGGCAGCTCCCTGAACTGTCGGGTGTGCCCTGTCGTCGGAGTTTGCCTTATTTGTGAACTTGATTTCTTGGACACTCTCAACCCCAACGTTAATGAAGCTATATAACCCTTACTTGACAACCGCACGAGATTCTGTCTCTCCTGCCATTTTTGCACTTGCTTTTGGAGGCTTTATACGGCTGCACCACAATAAAGATTGCCCACGCTAACAGCTCAGGAAGTCTTCATTCTATTAAAGACGAGGAGGCGAGCATTATGCTTTTCTTTCTTTAATACTGCCATAATAGCATTTAAAAAAACATGACTTTTTAAACTTTAGCATTTGTGCTTTTCTGTTACAACGAAGAAATAGCCAAACTTGAGGTTTTAAAAGTCCAACTAAAGTGATCCTTCCTTCAAGATGACCATAAAACTAAAACTCCCATGATGCTTATGGGGTGTTGTAGTCCTGACCCTAACTCCTGCTCCAATCAGCTCATAGGTCAATCTATAAGAACCTTGCCCCCCAGGTCCCTTCCTCTTTCTTTTGCGGTCCAATTCTCCGGTACCAAACTCAACAGTCTTATGAACAATCAACACTGGATTTCCAATCTAACTGTGTCCCAGGTCCATGAACTGTAACTCTTTGCAACTCCTGGGCGAACAACTTGACTCGGCTCTGAAGACTCAGTGCTCGCGATCATGCTGCTTTCTGGTCGTCTCCTAGGGAAAAACGGAGAACCGATTATGAGGGTGGGTATCACGACAAGTTGAACATCTTAAATAAATCTTACATTAGTTCAACAGTTGTCTACACTTCGGGCGGGATATAATGCTCGCCTCCTCGTCTTTAATAGAATGAAGACTTCCTGAGCTGTTAGCGTGGGCAATCTTTATTCCATGACAAGACAGGAGGCTCGCATTATGCCTATTCAAAGCTCGCTACCACTCTATCAGGTATATCGGATACAGGTTTAAAATAAAATGTCTTAAAGGTCGATTCAGATGACCAATCTGCTGCTTTCATTATGTCTTGGAGTGGCACTCCGGCGGAGAAAGCTCTAGAAGCCATAGCGCCCCTCGCAGAATGTGCACCAAACTGGGATAAGTCAATTCCTGCCCACTGCATGACCTCGCGCACCCATCTAGCTATTGTCGCTGTCGCCACTGCATGATAAGGCTTCCTACGCGCTATTAGCAGCTGTGTAACACCTAGCGGTCTGTACGGTGCTGTGACGGTCTCGTAATCTTTGATACATTGCGCTACACATAATTCTTTGTTTCCCGTAAAATAGGGGTATGAGATAACCCGTGAATCTGATTTAGTTCGCTTGGTTATTGTAAAGGCCACTCCTTCGGGATTGTCATGATCTCTGCTTCCAAAAGGTCAGGGTTTTCCCAACTCCCTTGGAAGCAGATCCATAACCCAGGTTCCGAGTGCCAACCAGTCCCAATTGGGACCTTTTGGACCCAGTCCTGGCGCCAGTGGCACCAGGCTCATAAATATGCCCAGTCCCAGCGCTGGAAGCGCCGGGCTCATAATGCTTGGGTGGACTTACCTGCAGCAGACCATGCTGCTTACTTGCCTGCCAGTTGAGCCTCTGATCCTCTTCTGTTTGGAACTACTTTTCCTGTTGGGTGGGGCAGGAGGCACTCCCTAGATTCAGAACACTGGAACTCTTCTGGAAAGCAGGAACTCTTTTCTTACCTAGGCGTGGCTGTGGAAGGAGATACCTAAGCACTACAGGAGGCTATTTAAACCACACCCGATGGATGAATCTTGCTTTGTGTTATTCTGCATCCTCTGCAGCAGAACGCTCATCGTGTCTTCTGCATCTGATCCTGGGCCTAAGGAAAAAGGCTTACCATCCTGAATCCAGTCTTCAGCAACACCTATAAAGACAAGAAAGAACAGGTTAGCATTACGGTCTTCAGTGACAGCTCTTCACTTTCCTGGTCCATCGGCTGTCACCAACGCCTCGCGCTGCATTCCGGCATCTGAAAGACAAAGGCTTACCTACTCTTCGTGCGCTCCGGAGGTCTTCACACTGCATTCCGGCATCTGAAAGACAAAAGCTTACCAACTCTTCGCACGCTCCGGAGGCCTTCGGCGCTGCATCCCGCATCTGAAAGACAAAACAAGGTGCGTTTAAAGACATTGGGGAACTTTAATACTCACGTGCCATTACTCCTTTCCACATCTAACCCAGTGGGTATTCCGGCACCCTGCAGCCGCTCCGAACTTGTACCTGCAAAATAAAAAGACAGTTAGAGCGCATCGTGAAGCAGGCAACAAGCGCTTACTTACGTGCTTCCAGGCGCTTCTATTCATCACACGGGCTCCATCTTCAACTCACTTCAGCCCGTCATCCGCCATCGCCGGAACCCTGCAAAACAAGAGACATCATTACTAAAGACTTTAAAGACATTAGAATTACTCGAAACTTACCGTTCGTGCAGTAAACGACGGACAGCAGTCCTCTGAAGTCAAGAGGCCTGCTCCCCTTATCCAGTGAAGAAACTGGTTACAGCACCCTGCCCCGAGGCAGATGGAGAGCACAGCGTTCACTTACCTAAGGTGAGAGCGTTAACCTTTGGGGTTCTACAGGAGAAGAGAAAGGGAAGAAGAGAGAGACATTCAATAACCCAGTTCATTAATCCCATATTTTCTATCTGCAGACATCTTACCCTTCGAGTCAGACATACAGTGCACAGAGGTCCAGCCCAAAGAGCCAGCCGTGTGTTACACATCACCTTTGAAGATACGGTATACGCCCAGTCAAGACCGGCGCCTCTACGGGAATCAGGTGAGCGTTACAGAACACAAAGCCTACCTCAAAACTCCCGTCCAGGCGCTATGGAAACCTCGGATACCGACCAGCTAGCCCAGTTACTTGGGGAACTAAGGGCAGAAGTGCATGCAGCCCGTCAGGAAACGAACGCTCTAAGAAGGAAACTGATTATTTCCAAGGAGCGAACAGATGATCTCGCTAGACAATTGCTACAGTCACAAGCCGGACAGACCCCGTTACCCGCATCTGGGGGAAATCTTCCTTCTACATCCTCTATGAATCCAGTGCAGATCAACCTACCTGGGAATGTACCTCTGGCTCCGCCCGAACGATTTTCTGGTGACCCAAAGAGGTTTGCAGTATTTATCAATCAGTGCCGGTTGCATTTCTTATGCCGGCCAGCAGCCTTTCCAACTGATCAAGCTAAAGTAGCTTTCATGCTTTCGTACCTTAGTGGCAATGCGGCAGACTGGCGATCCCTCTAGTAAATCAAGATGATCCGGTCCTCCATGATTTTCAAGCTTTTCAGCTCAGTATGGAAAAACTGTTCGCAAGACATTCACAGGGGCAGGCCTTGGACAATGAGCTTCTTTCGTTGCGACAAGGTAATCAAGACCTTTTGGCTTATATTGCGTCTTTCAACAGACTGATAGTGGAAACTCAATGGCCTGAGGACAAAAGGATTACGCTGTTTTATAGAGGTCTACGTGGAGAGCTCAAAGATGTGTTAGCCCAAGTAGTGAATCCCCCACAAGATTGTTCGGACTATATAGACTTAGTCGTTCAAATAGATCACAGACTGCAGAACAGGAAGGGCGATCGTTCCAAGTTTGATGCTCGAGTATTTTCCAAACCGCCAACTCCTTCCAAAGGAGTAGACTCCGGGGAACCCATGCAAATAGGGGGTCTGAAAGGTCCTCTAACACAAAAGGAGCGGGAAAGGAGAAAACAGTTGCAATTATGTCTCTATTGCAGAAACTCAGGGCACTTCGAGACTGTCCGGTGAAACCTGCCAAGAAGGCAGTAGGAGCTGCAATTACCAAAGTTACAAACTCTGAGCAGGGAAACGACCTCGCCCGACAAGAATAGAGGTCCTCTTGCCGAGCGTAAAAACCAGTTCCGTGACCTCGCATTTCGTGATACCTATGGTCCTCATTAGCCCTGATAATCCGGATCGATTACATGCAATTGAAGCTTACGTCGACAGCGGTGCCATCGGCAATTATGTGGATCATGAAATGGTTTTGAGGATGAATCTAACTCTTTGTCCCAAGGCTGTAAAGGACGTCATTACTACGGTGGATGGTACGGAGATAGCCTCCGGGCCAGTAACGCATACCACTCAAGAGGTGACGCTAGTAAGTCAAGATGGACACCATGAGAAGATAGTGTTCGATGTGATCAAGGCCCCTCAGTTTCAGATTATTCTAGGAATACCTTGGTTAGAGAAACACAATCCTCTGATCGATTGGCGAGCAAGAACGGTCCAGTTTCCAGAATGTGTCTCTACTTGTCACCCTCCACCTGGTGTTGCACTGGCAGCAATTTCTTCAGAGACTCCCCAGTTACCTCCCGAAAACCTAGAATACCAAGATGTTTTCCGGAAGGATCAGGCTAACGCTCTACCTCCTCATAGGTCTTATGACTGCCAGATAGACCTGATACCTGGATCTACTCCTCCTTGTAGTAGAATTTATGCCCTCACCGAGCCTGAGAACCTTCACCTTCGACAATACCTGGATCAATACCTGGCAAATGGGTTTATTCGTCCTTCCAAGTCCCCTGCTTCTTCAGCTTTGTTCTTCATTCCAAAAAAGGAAGGAGACCTTAGAACTTGTATAGATTATCGCTCCCTGAACCAGATCACCGTTAAGAATAGATATCCGTTACCTTTGATCCCTGAACTCCTGGACCAAGTCAGAAAAGCATGCATATATACAAAGCTGGATCTTAGAGGAGCTTACCACTTGGTACGAGTAAAAGAGGGCGATGAATGGAAGACGGCCTTCCGCACCAAGTATGGGCTATTTGAATATCAGGTCATGCCCTTCGGACTTTGCAATGCCCCGGCCGCCTTTCAATATTTTATGAACGATGTCCTCAGAGAGCTCATAGATGTGTGTGTTGTTGTTTACATTGACGACATCCTCGTTTATTCTTCATCGGAATCTGAACATCGGAAACACGTGAAAATGGTCCTCGAAAGATTGCGTCAACACAAACTTTTCGCTAAGTTGGAAAAATGTGTTTTCAACGTGACTGAAGTTGAATTCTTGGGATTCATATTATCACCTGGCGGAGTGCGTATGGATTCAAAGAAGGTCGATGCAGTTCTCAAATGGCCATCACCATCCTCCGTAAAAGGTGTGCAAAGCATGTTAGGCTTCGCTAACTTTTACCGCAGGTTTATCCCCGAATTCTCTCGAATAGTCCAGCCCATCACTGCCTTGTTAAAGAAAAACAAACGTTTTGAATGGTCTACCGAGGCGGAACAAGCTTTCCAGGATTTGAAGACTAAATTTATCTCTGCACCAATCTTAAAACACCCTCGCCCCGAACTCCCCTACATCGTGGAAACTGATGCTTCAAGCCTTGCCATGGGGGCAGTTCTATCACAAAAGGACCCGGTAACCAATCAGTTGCATCCCGTGGCATTTTGGTCCCGCAAATTCTCGCCTCCTGAAATCAATTACACGATTACTGACAAGGAACTTCTGGCTATCAAGTCTGCCTTTAAGGCTTGGCGGCATTATCTGCTGGGGGCCCGACACACCGTTACTGTGATTACGGATCACCGAAACCTGCAATATTTGAAAACCGCAAAAGCCCAATCCTCTAGACAACTCCGTTGGGCATTATTCTTTGCCGAGTTTGACTTCATAATTACCTATCGACCTGGTACAAAGAACGGTAAAGCTGATGCCCTTTCTCGAATGGAAGTGGAAGAACACTTGATCAACTCTAAACCTGTACCAATCATTCCCGAACAAAGAATTCTGGGTGTAATCGCCACAGAATCCATAGAGGAAGTTAAGGATAAAGCCAGGCAACTTGTAACTCCAGCAGACATACAGAATTGGCATCTGCAGGGAAAGGACTTTGCAGTAAAGGACAACTAATTGTATTTCCAAGAACGATTATACCTACCCAGCACAGATTTACAGAAAAAAGTAATCTCTTGTTATCACGATTCTTTAATGGAAGGACATCCCGGTATGGCCAAGACCTCAGAAAAGATCAAGCTTTACTTCTGGTGGCCGTCTTGGAAAAAAGATATCAGAGACTTTATAATGTCCTGTGGAGTATGCGCCCAAAACAAGAGTCAAAAGGAAAGACCAGCAGGCCTCTTACGCCCTATTGACATCCCACCTCGCCCTTGGCATACGCTTTCTATGGACTTCATCACCGATCTACCTCCATGCTCCGGATACAATACGATTCTAGTAATCGTGGACTTATTCTCCAAGATGGCGCATTTCATTCCGCTCAAAGGCTTGCCAACAGCAGCAACTCTGGCCCGAGAATTTCTCGAAAACATTGTCCGACTGCACGGTTTTCCTTCGGTTCTAATTTCGGATCGAGGTAGTCAATTTATTTCTCATTTTTGGCGAAGTTGCTGTCGGTCGGCTCAAATTGATGTGAGACTATCGATCAGTCACCACCCTCAGACCGACGGACAAACCGAGAGGACCAATCAAACTCTGGAACAGTATTTACGCTGCATGCTGCAACAAACTGAAAAAACTTGGAAAGACATCCTTTGGATAGCCGAATATGCCTACAATAACTCTGTCCATTCGGGAACTGGGAAAACCCCGTTTTTTCTTTTGTACGGCAGTCACCCTCGAACCTCGGAGTTGGATCCCCTCCAAGATCTTGAAACACCAGCAGTAGACTACCTGCATTCTACAATCACCCAAGCCTTTAAGGAAGCTGTTTCTCACCTTCAAAGGGCTAAAGAACAATACAAGAAAGGAGCAGATCAACATCGGAAGGAAGCCCCTCAATATCAAGTAGGGGATCAAGTCTGGTTATCCACCAAATATCTACCTCTAAAAGCGCCACGCACATTCAACCCAAGATACCTTGGTCCCTATTCCATCACTACCATAGTAAACCCAGTAGCGGTCAAGTTGGACTTGCTCCCGCACATGAAGATACATCCGGTCTTCCACGTCTCTCTATTAAAACCCGTGCAACCTCAAACCCGACTAACTAAATCTCCAAAACCTATCCTTGTTGATGGAGAACTCGAGTTTGAAGTCAAAAGCATTCTGGACTCCAAGATCTCCAAATCTAAACTATTTTACCTAATTGACTGGAAAGGCTACGGCCCCCAAGAGAGATCCTGGGAACCTGCTGAATATGTCCACGCTCCTCGCCTAATCAAAAGATTTCACCGAACATTTCCTGACAAGCCAAAACCCCCGGAGAAGCCCGGTTTGGGAGGGGCCTTGAGGGGGGGTACTGTCATGATCTCTGCTTCCAAAAGGTCAGGGTTTTCCCAACTCCCTTGGAAGCAGATCCATAACCCAGGTTCCGAGTGCCAACCAGTCCCAATTGGGACCTTTTGGACCCAGTCCTGGCGCCAGTGGCACCAGGCTCATAAATATGCCCAGTCCCAGCGCTGGAAGCGCCGGGCTCATAATGCTTGGGTGGACTTACCTGCAGCAGACCATGCTGCTTACTTGCCTGCCAGTTGAGCCTCTGATCCTCTTCTGTTTGGAACTACTTTTCCTGTTGGGTGGGGCAGGAGCCACTCCCTAGATTCAGAACACTGGAACTCTTCTGGAAAGCAGGAACTCTTTTCTTACCTAGGCGTGGCTGTGGAAGGAGACTACTAAGCACTACAGGAGGCTATTTAAACCACACCCGATGGATGAATCTTGCTTTGTGTTATTCTGCATCCTCTGCAGCAGAACGCTCATCGTGTCTTCTGCATCTGATCCTGGGCCTAAGGAAAAAGGCTTACCATCCTGAATCCAGTCTTCAGCAACACCTATAAAGACAAGAAAGAACAGGTTAGCATTACGGTCTTCAGTGACAGCTCTTCACTTTCCTGGTCCATCGGCTGTCACCAACGCCTCGCGCTGCATTCCGGCATCTGAAAGACAAAGGCTTACCTACTCTTCGTGCGCTCCGGAGGTCTTCACACTGCATTCCGGCATCTGAAAGACAAAAGCTTACCAACTCTTCGCACGCTCCGGAGGCCTTCGGCGCTGCATCCCGCATCTGAAAGACAAAACAAGGTGCGTTTAAAGACATTGGGGAACTTTAATACTCACGTGCCATTACTCCTTTCCACATCTAACCCAGTGGGTATTCCGGCACCCTGCAGCCGCTCCGAACTTGTACCTGCAAAATAAAAAGACAGTTAGAGCGCATCGTGAAGCTGGCAACAAGCGCTTACTTACGTGCTTCCAGGCGCTTCTATTCATCACACGGGCTCCATCTTCAACTCACTTCAGCCCGTCATCCGCCATCGCCGGAACCCTGCAAAACAAGAGACATCATTACTAAAGACTTTAAAGACATTAGAATTACTCGAAACTTACCGTTCGTGCAGTAAACGACGGACAGCAGTCCTCTGAAGTCAAGAGGCCTGCTCCCCTTGTCCAGTGAAGAAACTGGTTACAGCACCCTGCCCCGAGGCAGATGGAGAGCACGGCGTTCACTTACCTAAGGTGAGAGCGTTAACCTTTGGGGTTCTACAGGAGAAGAGAAAGGGAAGAAGAGAGAGACATTCAATAACCCAGTTCCTTTATCCCATATTTTCTATCTGCAGACATCTTACCCTTCGAGTCAGACATACAGTGCACAGAGGTCCAGCCCAAAGAGCCAGCCGTGTGTTACACATCACCTTTGAAGATACGGTATACGCCCAGTCATGACCGGCGCCTCTACGGGAATCAGGTGAGCGTTACAGGGATAGAATATTTTCCTATCTATTTCTAATGCCTTAACGTCCGATACTCTTCGACATGCCGTAAGACACAATAACATTGCTAGCTTGCAAGACAGCTGGGATCGGGATAAATTACCGTTATCTGGCCATTCCAGGAAAAGTCGGAAGACCTCTTTAACATCCCACAGGGTTGTGTATCTCGGTTCTGGAGGTTTTTTCAACTTCATACCTCTCAGGAGTCGCAGCACCGTGGGGTGTTCGCCAATGGCGTTACCCTCTACTTGATCGTGCCCTGCTGATATTGCGGACCTTAATACTCCTATTGTTCTAAAGGCATTCCCTTCCTGAAATCTCATTGCTAAGAAGTTTAGCAGTTGCACTACAGGGGCAGAAACGGGATCCACACTCTGCTCTGCACACCAGTGCACCCAACTGTTCCATGCAGCGTTATAGCTCTTAATGGTGGAAGGCACCCACGAATCTCTGATACAGTCTGCAGCGAGTCGCGAAATGCCAGGCAATTCCCATTTTCTCCTGAAACCTTGCAGGCCATTAGTCGTAGAGTGCCCGCTAAGATTAGCGGATGCGCTCTCCCGGTCGGGTCTAGTAGAAGGTCCGGCTGGTGCGGAACAATCCTCGGAAAATCCGTAGAAAGTTCCATCACTACTGGAAATCATGGCTGAGATTTCCAAATAGGGAGCACCACTATTAGGTCTGCTTGCTCTCTGCGCACCTTCGCTAGAGTCCTCGTGATCATCAGAAACGGAGGGAAGGCATAATGAAGCGCCCCTTTCCATGATTGGAGAAACGCGTCTGTGCCAGCTGCACCCGGGTCTATCCTCCAACTGAAATATGTCTGTGTCTGGGCGTTCAGTCTGGACGCAAACAGATCTATGTGTACTGGACCCCAAAGGTCTGTTAACGCTCTGAACACCCTGGGATGCAGTCTCCAATCGCTGGAATCCACTAGATATCGTGAGTTCCAGTCCGCCACTTCCTTCAGATTCCCTGTTAGGTATTCTGCTGTAACCGTTATCTGATTCTGCAGGCAATAATGCCAGAAATCTTTTGCTAACTCTGCCAGCATGCGAGATCTCGTTCCTCCCAGTTTGTTTATGTAACGCACTGCCGAGATGTTGTCCATCTTCAGCAGCACGCAGCACTGCACTTTGTCCTTCGTAAAGGCACGCACTGCGAACGATCCCGCTAATAGTTCGAGACAGTTTATGTGTAGTTGTAACTCTTGTCCTGACCATTTTCCCCCTGTCTCTACGTTTTCGCATCTCGCCCCCCATCCGGATCTGCTTGCGTCTGATTCTATAATGATGTCTGGAATGTCTCCGAAAATCGCTCTGCCATTCCAGGCTTCCATGTTGAGAAGCCACCACTGAAGCTCCGAAAGCGCTTCCTGATCCACGGTTATCAGCTGGTGATAACCGAGTCCTCCCTGTAGATGCTTTATCTTGAGCCTCTGTAATGCTCGATAATGCAGTGGGGCTGGAAAAATTGCTTGAATCGAGGCTGCTAGGAGGCCTACTACTCTTGCTAGGGCTCGAAGAGAGATCATCTCCTTTGCTATCAGTACTCTGATCTCCTTCTTTATCGCTCTTACTTTGTGGTGTGGAAGCTCGAGTGTAGCTTTGATTGTGTCTATGTTGAACTCTAGGAACTCTATATTCTGCACAGGTACCAGCTGGGATTTGTCCAAGTTTACTAAGAAGCCCAGAGATGACAAGAGCGTGAATATCCATTGCACGTTCTTGGATAGCGAGGTTTTGTCTGACCCTAGAACTAGAATGTCGTCCAGGTAGACGATAATACGAATTCCTCTTTCCTGAATAGCCGCTGCTACTGGCCTCATGATTTTGGTGAAGGCCCAAGGCGCTGATGCTAGGCCGAACGGGAGACAAGTGAACCGCCATATTTCCCCCGCCCCAGCGGAACCGTAGATATCTCCGATGATCCTGGGCTATCGGAATCGTGAGGTAAGCGTCTTTGAGATCTAATCTCGCTAACCAGTCCCCTGTCCGGAGGAGGTCTCGCAGTAAATGGATGCCCTCCATCTTGAAATGGTTGCAAACAACCCATTCGTTCAAACTTTTTAAATTTATCACCGGACGAGTGAATATGTTTCTAGTTCTCCTCGGTGAACTAGAAACATATTGCTGAGGAATCCTGGTCCCCCCTGCATATCTTTCTCTATTGCGTTCTTGTCTGCTAGGCTGAGCAACTCTCTGTGTAACAACTCTTTTTCTCCCCGGGACACCTGGATGGGACGGGGTTCTGAGACCTGAATGGGGACCTGTATGAGCTCTAGCTGTAATCCCGCTACTGCCTGTAATACACATGCATCGCGCGATAACGCCTGCCATGCGCTCAGAAATTGAAGGGTTCTCCCTCCTACTTTCACGCTTATTACACTCACCTCCTGAGGCATTGGGTTGTCTGTGAGAGCCTCTTCTTCTACGGCCTCTGGGGAACTTGGCTCTAGACGGGAAGAAGGTGTCCTGTTGCTTCCCTTCCCAGTATTGGGCGCGCGGCCCTTGGGGTCTACGGGAATAATTGAAGCGACCGGACGTACGACCCCTGTAACGTCCGGTCCCGGAAAAAACTCGACCAGGGAATATCTTCTTGATTGCGCTTTGCGCCCTTTCCAGCGCGGAATACGTGCCTACAAATTGCGACATTTCCTTCGCAAAGGCTTCACCAAACAATAGACCTCTAGCCCCTTCACCAGCCTCATACGAGGCCAAGTCACTTAGTTTATTGTCTATTTTCAGAAGAACACCTCTCCTACGTTCCGAAGACATAGCGCAGTTAGCGTTGCCCATGAGACAGACGGTTTTTTGCACCCAGTTCGCCAGAGCCGAAGCGTCTACTGGTGTTCCTGTGTCCTTGGCTTTTTCCGCCAGGTCCATTATCTTAGCTAAGGGGCCTGCAATGTCCAGAAGCTTATCTTGGCACCCTCGCCAGGCCCTGTCTATTCCTTTCCGGATATCTCGCGCTGTTTTCGTCACAAAAGTGACCATCTTGGAGTCAAGCTCCGGTGTCTCTGCTAGTTTGAATGGCAACTCTGGTCGAGGGCATTCTGACCGCATCCTGGACCTTACATCCCTGTCCAGAGGTTTCCTAATATGCTGCGCCATATAGGCTGCTACTCTGGGCGACGTGTCTGATCGCTTCTGGGTCAAACATATCGGTGGTATTGTCTATCTCCTCTGCATGTTGCGCGGAGTCAACGTCGTCTCCACCTTCGTCCTCTGGCATATAGCCTTCATCATCGTCCCCTAGATTGTTCACCCCTGGGGTAGGGGGTCTATCCTGGCTTTGCTTCTTCTTTTCCAGGAAGGCTCTTTTCAGGCTAGCGACAGGGTTGTCTGGTCTTTGGGGAGCCTCATCCTCCCTATCAAGATTGCTCGGGGGGGTCAAAATATGTTTAGTTTTCCGAGCTGCTTTCCACCTCTTATGTTCAATCCCTTCCGAGGGATGTCTGGCTGACAGCTGATCAACTGACACTTCTGCTTTCCTCTTACTGGCAAGCTGGGCTTGCTGCTCTTGAATCATGGCTTCTAGAACTTCTAGAGATATGTGTATTGCGGGGTTATGCAGGGCTGCTTCCACAGAGCCTGGAAAGAAGTATCCGAACTTCTTGCTCTAGCTGTCCCCTAAATAGCACTCCGGTGAAATACGAGTTTTTTTTTTTTTTTGATAGCCGGTATTAGGTCGTTGTTTCCTCACTGTTCGCTGCGAACGCAATGAAATCACTTGCGTGCGCGTGCGCGGAAAGGCCCCGAGGGAATGCTGGGAGACTGAACTTTCCCTCCGTTTCCCTGGGTCCTACTGCCCGACTTGTTCGTCGGCGCGGAACCTCGAGGAGCGGGGCCGGGTGTAACGCTCACCTGGTTCCCACGGAGGCGCGGCGTCGAAGGCGCAGAACTCTGAAGATGGACAGGAAGGGCCCCTCTATTCTGGCTTCCCTGGCTCGTTGGATACCCTCCTGTGCGTGAAAAGGGAGTATTACCAACTGTGGAACAATGCTCAAGCCTCCCACTCCCTTCCAACCCTCCACGATACCTCCTCCACGATTCCCCGTGAAGCCTCACCTTAGGGTTTGGAAGGATGAGCTCTCCATCCTGCTTCTGATGCAGGGGCGCGTTGAAACCCAGTTACTTCACTGGATTGAGGATTGATGGGAGTTCAGGTAAGCTTAACTGTTCAGGTAAGGCGCTGTAAAAGTTCTGTTCAAAAGTTCAAGCTTAATAATAATGTTCGTTGTCTAATTGCAGCAAGCGCTAATGCTTAAGTCTTTTTCCCCTTAGGGGCCGGGGTTCAGAGTGCCGGAGATATGGCGCCGACCCGAAGTGAAACAGTTCTGGATGATCGCTCAGGGAATGTCTTTGCATTCGCTCATTCAATGTCTTTGTCTTTTTTCCCCATAGGGGCCGGGGTCCGGAGATGCCAGGAAGCGGCAGGACCCGAAATGCAGTGGGAATAATCCAACAGGTAAGACTTAAAAGGAAACTGAGCTTTCCTTATTCCTTTTCTCCCTCTCACCTTTGTTCTTGTCTTTTTTCCTCTAGGCGCCGGGGCGTAGCTGAATCCGGAAGATCGCTGCTGAAGATGGAAGCGCCTTGCAAAGGTGAGTAAAATGCAGCGCTGCAGCGATCTAAACGAAATGCCTTGAAAATGATGTCTTCCTTTTCAGGGGCGTTGGAGAAATGACTCCGGGATGCAGATTTAGCAGGTAAGGGCTTTTCTTCACCTATTCTCTTCCTTTCTCCCCTTGCAGGTGTTCCAGGGTGCTGGCAGGCGTGGCTGAAGTCAGGATGCAGGAGCTGACACGGTGAGCGTCCAGCTGCTAGGTGCAGAACAACGCGAAGCATGTGTGGCTGTTCGGGTGGGGTTTAAATAGCCTTGGAAGAAGTTCCTGGTATGTATCCTTCCACCAATCAGGTATGTATCCTTCCCCGACCACACCCGGGTGGTGAAGTAGTCCTACAGGTAAAGTAGTCCCATTCAGGCCTCAAGAGGGCCTGGATGAAGCAGCAAGGTCTGCATCAGGTAAGTGTGCACCCAAGCACTTAAACACATATCCTCTTCTATGAGCCTGGCGCCTAAGGCGCCAGGACTGTGGTCCGCTATGAGCCTGGCGCCAGGACTGAGTCCAAAGGGCCCCGACTTGGGCCCGCTGAGACTTCCCTGGGGAAAATGATGTCTGCCTCTGGGGTTGCTGGGCCCGGCCTGGCTCCTTAGAGGTAGGCATCATGACAGTACCCCCCCTCAAGGCCCCTCCCAAGGTCTTTTCCTCCGGGGGTTTTGGTTTGTGCGGGAATCTTCGATGGAATCTTTGAATTAATCGTGGTGCGTGAACATAGTTACTGGGTTCCCAAGATCTTTCCTGAGGTCCATATCCTTTCCAATCAACAAGATAGAAGAGTTTCGACTTAACTATCTTGGAATCTAAAATGTCTTTCACTTCGAATTCTAATTCTCCATCAATTTGGACAGGGCCTGGGGGCTCAGACAGTCTGGTTCCAGGTTGTACTGGTTTTAGAAGAGATGCGTGAAAAACGGGATGAATCCGCATGTTGGATGGTAAATCGAGTTTAAAGGCCACTGGGTTGATAATAGCTTTGATGGGGTAAGGCCCAATGAATCTGGGATTAAAAGTTCGCTGACCCTTGAGGGGTAGATGTTTAGTTGCTAGCCATACCTGATCTCCTACTTGGTAAGGAGGAGTTTTACTTCGGTGCAAATCACCATTTTCTTTATACTTTTTCTTGGCTTGCTGTAAGTGGGTTGTAGCTTCTTTGAAGGCTTGGGTTATTGTGGAATGTAGGTGATTTACTGCAGGCATCTCCAGGGTCAGAGGTGGATCTAGGTCAGAGGTCCGAGGATGGTGACCATACAGGGTATAAAAAGGAGTCTGTCCGGTTCCAGAATGCACTGAATTGTTGTATGCATATTCTGCAATCCAAAGGATGTCCTTCCAATTCAACTCGGATTGGTGTAACATGCACCGCAGATATTGCTCGAGAGTCTGATTGGTTCTCTCGGTTTGTCCGTCGGTCTGGGGGTGGTGGCTGGTGGATAACCGCACGTCTATTTGTGCTAGTTGGCAACATTTCTTCCAAAAGTGGGAGATAAATTGACTTCCACGGTCTGAGACTAATACGGAAGGGAAACCATGTAACCGCACTATATTTTCCATAAATTCCTTGGCCAAGGTGGAAGCTGACGGCAATCCTTTTAAAGGGATAAAATGGGCCATTTTGGAGAATAGATCCACTATTACGAGAATCATGTTGTAACCACCACAAGGAGGCAGGTCAGTTATAAAGTCCATTGACAAGGTGTGCCAAGGTGCTGGTGGAATGTCCAAAGGTTGAAGTAGGCCGGCTGGCCTTTTCTTTTGACTCTTATTTTGGGCACAGATTCCGCAAGACAACACAAATGACTTTATGTCTTTTCTCCAAGAAGGCCATCAGAAGTGGCGTTTGATCTTTTCTTCTGTTTTCGCGATACCGGGGTGTCCTTCCATTAATGATTCATGTTGACGGGTAATGACAAGTTCCTGCAATTCTTTACTTGGCAGAAATAACCGCTCTTGTAAGTAGGGTAAATCATCCTTAACGGTGTAGTGAGGACCCTTTTGACTCCATTCCAGTAAGGCAGAAGAGTCAAAAAGCTGTTTTACTTGAGCTTGGATGTCCTCAATGGTTTGCAATGAAGTCAAGCCCAGAATTCTTTGTTCCGGTATGATTGGCACAGGTTCTAAACTCGAATTGGGTTCTTCCATGCCTATCCGGGATAAGGCATCTGCCTTACCATTCTTGCAGCCAGGGCGATAGGTAATTACAAAATCAAATTCCGCAAAGAATAAAGCCCATCGGAGTTGTCGCGAAGATTGAGCTTTGGCCGTCTTTAAATACTGAAAATTTCTGTGGTCCGTAATTACGGTGATGGTGTGTCTTGCACCGAGAAGATAGTGACGCCAAGCCTTGAAAGCTGATTTAATAGCCAGTAGTTCTTTGTCGGTAATTGCGTAATTGAGTTCAGGTGGAGAGAATTTTCTGGACCAAAAGGCTACAGGGTGTAGTTGGTTAGTTTCTGGGTCTCTTTGCGACAGGACAGCTCCCATGGCCGAACTGGATGCATCGGTTTCCACGATGTAAGGGAGATCTGGGCGCGGGTGCTTCAATACAGGTGCAGAGGTGAATTTGGTTTTCAGGTCCTGAAAGGCTTGTTCAGCCTCAAGAGTCCATTCAAAGCGTTTATTTTTCTTTAGGAGAGCTGTGATGGGTTGAACAGTTCGAGAAAATTCCGGGATGAACCTTCGATAGAAATTGGCAAAGCCAAGCATGCTTTGCACTCCCTTCACAGAGCTAGGAGATGGCCATTTGAGAATGGCGTCCACTTTCCGCGAGTCCATTCGGATTCCTTGAGGTGTCAGGATGAATCCGAGAAACTCCACTTCTGTGGTATGAAAAACGCATTTTTCGAGCTTGGCAAATAATTTGTGCTGGCGCAATTTCTCAAGAACTGCCCTAACATGGTTTCTGTGATCAGATTCTGAGGAGGAATACACCAGGATGTCGTCAATATAAACGATGACACAAACATCGATAAGTTCCCGAAGAACATCATTCATGAAGTACTGAAAGGCGGCAGGTGCGTTGCACAAACCGAAGGGCATTACTTGATATTCGAAGAGCCCAAATTTGGTGCGGAATGCAGTCTTCCACTCGTCGCCCTCTTTTATACGTACCAGGTGGTAAGCTCCTCTGAGATCTAGCTTGGTGTACACACGAGCATCTTTTACTTGGTCGATAAGCTCAGGTATCAGGGGCAAAGGGTAACGATTCTTAATCGTTATCTGATTTAGGGCGCGGTAGTCAATACAGGCCCTAAGGTCTCCTTCCTTTTTAGGTACGAAGAACAAAGCGGAAGAGACTGGTGACTTTGATGGGCGAATGAAACCATTGGCCAGGTATTGATCCAAATACTGGCGCAAATGCAGGTTCTCAGGTTCAGTAAGAGCATAAATCCTACTACAAGGTAGTTGTGCATTGGGTACCAAGTCGATTTGGCAATCGTAAGATCGATGGGGAGGTAAGGTGTTAGCCTGCTCTTTCTGAAAAACGTCTTGGAATTCTTGGTATTCAGATGGTAGCTGTACAGGGGTGGAAGTTACAGAGGCTAGACCCATAGCTGGATTCCTTGGGTAACAGGTTGGTTCACAATCAGGAAAAGTTATCTTCTTTGCTCGCCAGTCTATTCTCGGATTATGTGTTTCTAACCAAGGGATTCCAAGAAGTACTTGAAATTGTGGGGCCTTGATCACATCAAACACGATTGCTTCCCGATGTCCGTCCTGACCCACCAGAGTGATTTCAACTGTGGAATGCGTTACAGGCCCTGAGGCTATTTCGGTTCCATCAACTGTAGTAATTACATCTTGGGTTACTTTCGGGCGGAGAGGAAGCTTAATCCTGGAAGCCAATTCACGGTCTATGTAATTTCCAATAGCTCCACTGTCTATGTATGCTTTTATAGCATGCAACTGCTGAGGCTGTTTTGGGTTCACAAGCACCATTGGCATGACAAAATGCGAGGTCAAAGAGTTTGTTTTCAAGCTCGGCAAGCGGACCCCTACGCTTGTCGGGCTAGGTCGTTTCCCGAACCAGGTGTCAATAACTCGTTATCAGTGGCTCCAACCACCTTCTTGGGTGGTTTAACTGGACAACTTTGAAGAAAGTGACCGGAAGTTCCGCAATACAGACAAAGTTGCATTTGTCGCCTTCTCTCTCGTTCCTTCTGCGTTAATGGTCCTTTAACACTGCCAATTTGCATAGGTTCGGAAACGTCAGTACTCTTGGAGTTAACGTGGGTCTTGATAGGTACTCTGGTTTCATACTTGAGCCGATCTGCTTTTCTATTTTGAAGTCTGTGATCAAGTTGAACCACTAAGTCTATGTAGTCTGCGCAGGCCTGGGGTGGATCTACTATCTGAGCTATAACATCTTTAAGCTCTCCGCGCAGGCCTCGATGAAACAATGTGATCCTTTTATTTTCAGGCCATCCGGTTTCCACAACTAGTCTATTAAAGGTGGCGATATAGGACAAAAGATCCTGATTACCTTGTCGTAAGGATAGCAGTTCGTTTTCAAGGGCCTGTCCCTGCGAGTGTCGAGCGAACAATCTTTCCATGCTGGCCTGGAAGCCCTGGAAATCCCGGAGAATGGGATCATCCTGATTTACCAATGGAATAGACCAATCGGCAGCACAGCCACTGAGGTAAGATAGTAAAAAGGCTACTTTGGTCTGGTCGTTGGGGAAGGCCCCGGGCCTGCATAAAAAGTGTAAACGGCATTGGTTCATAAAAACGGCATATTTCTTGGGATCCCCCGCAAAACGTTCCGGCGGGGCCAAAGGCATGTGTCCAGGTAGATTGATTTGTACCGGGTTATTCGAACCCATTGTTGTAGAAATATCTCCGGAAACAGGTAAAGGAGTGTGCTCTGCCTGGCCCTGCAATAACCTTTTGGCCAGATCATCAGTTCTTTCCTTGGATAGGATTAGTTCCCTTCTGAGAGCATTAGTCTCCTGGCGGGCTGAGTGCACTTCTGCCCGTAATTCCCCTAAAAGATGGGCCAGCTGATCTGTCTCGGAAGTCTCCATAGCGCCCAGGTGGGAAATTGTGGTAAGGCTTCGCGTTCTGTAACGCTCACCTGGTTCCCACGGAGGCGCGGCGTCGAAGGCGCAGAACTCTGAAGATGGACAGGAAGGGCCCCTCTATTCTGGCTTCCCTGGCTCGTTGGATACCCTCCTGTGCGTGAAAAGGGAGTATTACCAACTGTGGAACAATGCTCAAGCCTCCCACTCCCTTCCAACCCTCCACGATACCTCCTCCACGATTCCCCGTGAAGCCTCACCTTAGGGTTTGGAAGGATGAGCTCTCCCTGGGGAAAATGATGTCTGCCTCTGGGGTTGCTGGGCCCGGCCTGGCTCCTTAGAGGTAGGCATCATGACACCGGGTGCCTGAGGCGAGCGTGTTCGCTCACGGCGCCGGCCCCGCCTCCTCGGAACCTGAACAATGCCACGCCGCGGAACAACGACGAGTGAAATAATATTCAGAACGTCCGAGCGACACGGATTACTTACTATATTCTCTTCAATTGTAAATATTACCTTATATATATATATACGCTCTAATGTCAATGAAGGACACACTCATATATATAAGCGTTCTATATACGCTGCGCTGGGAATTATGAACATACGCACACAAATATTCTAAAGAGGGATAATGTGAGGTACTTATCTTTGGCAGCAAAAAAGAAAGAGGAAGGGACCTGGGGGGCAAGGTTCTTATAGACTGACCTATGAGCTGATTGGAGCAGGAGTTAGGGTCAGGACTACAACACCCCATAAGCATCATGGGAGTTTTAGTTTTATGGTCATCTTGAAGGAAGGATCACTTTAGTTGGACTTTTAAAACCTCAAGTTTGGCTATTTCTTCGTTGTAACAGAAAAGCACAAATGCTAAAGTTTAAAAAGTCATGTTTTTTTAAATGCTATTATGGCAGTATTAAAGAAAGAAAAGCATAATGCGAGCCTCCTGTCTTGTCATAGAATTAGAGTGAGGGGCTGCGAGGTTATCTCTCCCCTCACCACTTGGTTTGGGGGCCTTATTGTAGTGTGTTACGAGTTTCCATGAGCTGCACTTTTTGGTACCTTTTTCCTGTATTGCCATGGTTCGTTATAGCTGTGATTTTACCAACTCTCGGTAGGATAGCTCAGGGGCAACGTGCTCTCCTTGGAAGCAAGATGACACGGAGCAACACGGGTTTCATCCCCGGGTCCGTGCTTAGAAACCTCTGGGTATTAAGCACGTTAAAAATCACCCATCATATCATACCCATCCTATCATAACTCTTGGTAAATCACTGCCTGTATTTTTACTGTTTCTTACTGGTTTTTAACTTGTATGTGTTTTTTTATCTTCTCGCTATGCCACTGTTTTTAAGACAATTTAAGCCAAGTCGTTCATTGTGTGATCTCTATATTTGCACTTGCACATTTTGAGCATTATTTTGCACTACACTTGCACCGTACCTGGTAATTTGGGTGACGGATACGGTCCCCAATGTCCAAGCACAAAGCTAAGGATTCACCCCTGGTGGCCAACAAAACAAAAAAAAGTAAGTCTAACTTAGTAGTTGGTTTTGGTGGCCTTGATGGCAGCAGCTGTCCCAACAAACCGAAATTGAAGAAGGGTAAAGGTGGCCAGTTGCCATCTGACCAATCTACTCTAAATGAGTATTTGAAACAAATGTCTGGTAAAATAGAAGAACGCATACAGCATACCGAAAGGACAATCGAGGTTGCCACCCTTCACTCCAGCGATCAAGAAAATATAATGCCCCCCCCCTTCTTTCTCCAAACATTTCACTACCGAGCTTATCTCAGTGCCTTAACAGCACTCCTAATGCCAGTACTGTAGCAAGAGACTTTGTTGAGGGGGTTGGTCTTGTGGGTACAGTACTGGCATTAGGTACTTGAATCCCACAGGGGATTCAAGGGGAACCAAGCAGAACCCCTCAGATTCCCTAGACTCAGTTTCCAGTGATTTCAAGATACTGGATGACATATTGGATAAAAAACTGGCACCTGTCCTCTCCAGAATTACATCCCTCAAAAACGCACTGAGTACGTCACTCTGTATCATAGATGACTTAATCAGAGGGCTGAAAAAAGACATGTTGGAAATTAAAAATTTGGTGGAAGAAAGAACTAGCGCTTTGGAAACAAGGTCAGTGGCAATGAGCCCAGTCCCTCCATTGTTAAACATTGCTAATACCCTCCCTGTGAGAGGGCAAGTTGCATGGAAACCACAGGCACGCCCAGCCTGCCCCTGCCCACACCCACCAGAATGTGCCTCCTGTTAAGGGTCATGCATGGTGGGGATCTAAGAGCCCAAGAGTAGGCCTCTGCAGTGGGGTCTCATACAGTTTCTAAGGGCACCGGGCAGTCGGTCCAGTCAGTCGGCTTTAGCCTACCCCAGAGGCTGCTCCGTTGGTGGGAGTGATTACAGGCTTGCCCAGTTTAAATCAGGGCACCGTAGAACCCACAATCTCCCTCATAAATAAAACATTCCAATGGAAAAATACGCGACTTCCACGGATGAAGATCAACCCGAGAGGTATCTTGATGGCAACAAGGGTACCCTGGGTAGGGAAAGAAATTAAATGGACAGAGGGGGATTGCGTGGTGGTCTCCATGACGGCTCCGGCTATGCTGGATTACTTGGTCTCTTCCCTGAACCCAGAGTGTCAGTTTTGTAAAACCCATCCCCAAAACAGCACATTATTTCCCATACCTGCTTTTTATCCACCCCACAATGCCCCTTCTGTGTCACAGCCTACCAACCCCAATGTACAGAGGGGGGGCCTAAGTCTTTGGCAGGTAGGGGAGAGGTTGATTCAAGGGAAAGATGGGGTTTTACAGGTTTGGCAAACCGATTTGAGGCCCTTGGGGACATCGAGGAGTTGGATTGACTAATTTCTGTAAGGGAGAATGACCAAGTGATAGTAGGGTCCCCTAAAGACTGCATGGAACACCGTAATACCAGTGAACACCCAGTTGCCACCCTGGGCACACCCATTTCATTCCTGTGCTGGAACATAGCTGGCGCAGCAAGCAAACTGTCAAAGAATGACGTAGTGTCAGTTCTTAGGCACTACAATATAATATTCCTCCAGGAGATGTGGGCTCTTTCTCTGTTCTCTTTGGACGGCTATGTTTCAAAGTGTATTGCTGCTAAGAAGGGCGGGCGAGGTCATTGGTATGGAGGCATGGCAATTTTGTTAAAGTCCTCACTAAATCTTGTGCTAACAGTTAGAGGAACAAAAAATGTGACCCTACAGTGTATCAGTGCAAGGCCTGAGTAGGGTCGAGCACTGATCCTGGTGATCTTTTATAATAGTTCACATCTCCTTAACAAAGCTTGTCCAGGGGCGCTGAGGGACCTCATTGAATCACACTGTATACCCACTGGAAGCCAAGATCTGCTGTTAATATTGGGTGGGGACTTTAATGCCAAATTGGGTAAAGGGATCTCCATCGAGATGGTAGATCCGGGCGAAGATTTCGCATATGGGATAGCACCAACACAACTGGTAGATGAAAGAACGTGTGCCAGGGGCCTCCAGTTCAGTACTTGGTTCCTGGACTGGGGTATTCGCTCCTTAAATGGCAGAGTTAGCTTAGATCGCCCAGGGAAGCCCACATTTTATGGCACCCAAGATAGATTATTTTTGCATTTATGCAAAGGACTGGCCTCTCATTATGGAATTCCAGGTATCAGATAAACTGCACAGCGACCATTATCCCTTGAGATTGGTACTGAGGATTGGTCTTCCTGTGGTGCCACATGCTAGTTTACCGCACCTGGATCATTGTGAAATTAATCCTCTCTGCAAGCGCAGAGTGAAATGGGCCAAAATGGACTCAATGTCCACTCAGACCAAGGTGGTCAAAGCAAATAGGGAGCAAATCGCCTCCATCCTCTCTCAGGGTGCGAACCCATGGGAAATCATCCCGGTCTCACAAAAAATGTGGGAATCCCCAGCAGACCTTTTCCAGCAGGATTTCAGAACAGGGAGTGTCAACACTCAGGGCTGTTGATGAACCCTGTCCCAGCCCAGAATAACCTGAAGGGACTCTTATGTGAAAGGGATAGCACGAGAGGAGAGATAATTTGTGCCCGTGCACACTATAAAACTACTTTGGCAAATAGCAAAAGCCACCTAGAAGCACTTGCATGGGAAGAACTTCTCCAGGCTGTATCGGTTGGGGACTCCAAACTATTTCGGTTGTTCGTGGCAGATGGGTCTGTCTACAAAAGAGCCCGAACACATAGAGAGAATAATTTGAGTGCGAAAGCTTGGTCTGACCATTTTCTCTCCCTATATAAAGCAGAAGCCCTTAGCAAATTCGACGGGCTCATGGCACCACACTACGCTTAACCGTGAAGGAGGTTCAGATGGCAGTGAATAGGCGACAACATAAACGAGCACCAGGCCCGGTGTAACATCGAATTCTGCTCATCGTCGAAAAATGCGTAGGCTGCTACTGCGCATGCGCTGTGTTGGTGCGCATGCGCAGTAACGACTGTCAGGAAAGCATTTTTCGACGGGCATTTTCGCCCAGGATAGCGCATTTTCCGACATTACACGGGCCTGTGAAGAGCTCTCCCTCCCTCCCAGGGATATGCAGAGTGAGAGGGAGGCAAATCCGAGGGGAAGCGAACTGGCAGATAGCCGGAGGATGCTGGTTCACCGCCTATGTTTACACTTTGCAGAGGGGACGCCGTTTGCTCCCCTCCCTTTTCCCAGCTGACAGGTAGGAAAAGGAGCACCTGAGGGTGGGGGAGTGGTTATGCAGAGCAGTGTCTTCCTGTCCCCCCTGCCCCCGCCAGTATCTCCTTGTCCACCCGCCAGTGTCTTCCTGTCCCACCTGCCCCCCGCCAGTGTCTTCCTGTCCACCTGCCCCCGCCAGTGTCGCCTTGTCCCCCCTGCCCCCGCCAGTGTCGCCTTGTCCCCCCTGCCCCCGCCAGTGTCTCCTTGTCCCCCTGCCCCCGCCAGTGTCTTCCTTTCCCCTATGTCCCCTGCCAGTGTCTCCTTGTCCCCCCGCCAGTGTCGCCTTGTCCCCCCTGCCCCCCGCCAGGGTCTCCATGTCCCCCCTGCCCCCTGCCAGTGTCGCCTTGTCCCCCCTGCTCCCGCCAGTGTTTCCTTGTCCCAATGCCAGTGTCTGCCTTGTCCCCCCTGCCCCCGCCAGTGTCTCCTTGTCCCCCCTGCCCCCGCCAGTGTCTCCTTATCCCCCCTGCCCCTGCCAGTATCTCCTTGTCCCCCTGCCAGTGTCTTCCTGTCCCCCCTGCCCCCCGCCAGTGTCTCCTTGTCCCAACGCCAGTGTCTGCCTTGTCCCACCTGCCCCCGCCAGTGTCTCCTTGTCCCACCTGCCCCCGCCAGTGTCTCCTTATCCCCCCTGCCCCCGCCAGTGTCTCCTTATCCCCCCTGCCCCCCACCAGTGTCTCCCTTGTCCCCCTGCTCCCCGCCAGTGTCTGCCTTGTCCCCCCTGCCCCGCCAGTGTCTCCTTGTCCCCCTGCCCCCCGCCAGTGTCTTCCTGTCTCCTTGTCCCCCGCCAGTGTCCCCCTGCCCCCCACCAGTGTCTCCATGTCCCCCTGCCCCCCGCCAGTGTCTTCCTGTCCCCCCTGCCCCTGCCAGTATCTCCTTGTCCCCCTGCCAGTGTCTTCCTGTCCCCCCTGCCCCCCGCCAGTGTCTCCTTGTCCCAACGCCAGTGTCTGCCTTGTCCCCCCTGCCCGCCAGTATCACCTTGTCCCCCCTGCCCCCGCCAGTGTCTTCCTCTCCCCCCTGCCCCCAGCCAGTGTTTCCTTGTCCCAACGCCAGTGTCTCCTTGTCCCCCCTGCCCCCGCCAGTGTTGCCTTGACCTACTGCCCCTGCAAGTGTCTTCCTTGCCCCCCCTGCCCCCGCCAGTGTCTTCCTGTCCCCCCTGCCCCCCGCCAGTGTCTTCCTTGACCCCCCTGCCCCTCGCCAGTGTCTTCCTGTCCCCCTGCTCCCCGGCGGTGTCTTCCTTGTCCCCCCTGCCCCCTGCCAGTGTCTTCCTTGTCCCCCCTGAACCCTGCCAGTGTCTCCCTGTCCCCCCTGCCCCCGCCATTGTCTCCAATCCTATTTATCTTAGCACTTACTCTTATCATTGTTCCCTGGATCACTGATAACAGCTTGTTCATCCCCCCTTTTTCCCTTCTTGTCTTCTCCTCCCACTCCCTCCCCTGCACTATCTTGTAGATAGTCACTTGTTTTGTTCCTCTCCTTACCGCTTTCCATTTCCCTCCCTTACCTCCCCTCCCCCCCCCCTCCTCTTGTCACTCTTGCACTGCAACAATTGTCGTCGGGCATAGTAATGTTACTGCTAGTTTTGTCTCCTTTTTTCCCCCCTCAACCTCTACCTTATTGTTCCATGCACTTGTACTATCTGTTATGATTTGATAGTTATTTTTCACATTCTGACCTGTTTCAAGGACCTGTTTGAATGTAATTGTATTCTCCCATGTTCCCACCCTCCTTGAAGCGCTTTGAAACACATTGTGTATAGGCGCTATACAAATAAACAATCAATCAATATGCTTTCACGTTGAGGGTTCTACTTCCCAGGTGAGGGTAAGCAAGGTGATGTTTAACTTTCCTCTCTCTGTGCACATAATTATAGGCTCTCTTCATGAGCAATGCTACATAACTGTTTCCTCAGAGGGGGGCTGGCAGACTCGCATAAAATAATAAATTGGCCATCGCCGATGGCTTTTAGAAGTGAAACTATGTCATTTACACTTATACTAACATCATAGCCATTTAAGACCCCCAGTGACCTCAAAAGGGCACTACTATGTGATGCGAACTTTATGTTAAAGGTACTTATATAGCGCACCGTCACCAACGGAATTGGTCCCCAGGCGCTCTGGCAGATCTGCAAATGAGAAGGTGGGATGGGTTAGTAAGGTGAAGAGGGAGTAGGATAGTGAGAGGAGTGGTGTACTGTTGGCAGCTTCAACTCGGTACACACCGGGTGCTGAGCTTTGGTGCGAGTATCAGAGTCAGTCCGCGTGTGCTGTAGGTGCGGCTTATGTGTTGTTGCAGTGTGGTGAAGTGTGTGCGGCTTGTGCGAGAGATGGTTGGGTGAGTTTTTTTATAAAGCTACGTATGCATAGAATTTGAGCTTATATTGGTTAGGGGTTATATGAAATTTAACATGCTAACATTCACAGTTCTGTCCAAGTGTGGCACTTGCTAATCTTCCCAATAGTTATCTCGATGTAGGGCAGGATGATGTTCTCCATTCTAAGTGTGGCACTTGCTAACATTCACTTTTTCTATCTCTATGTGATGCAGGCTGAGGTTAAGAATTCCATCTAAGTGTGGTATATGCTAACATTGGGAATTATGTTCGTAAGTAATGCAAAACAACATTTACAGTCCAGTCATGCGTAGATTTAGGTCGGAGGTCCTACATCTTTCTAAATGTGCATGGTGTAAACCTACGGCGGTGTACTTTAGGGAGAGGTAAGGTAGAGTGGCGGGGGCTTTCTGGAGTAGAGTAATTGCTCTACACCCTACCCAAGCCACAATTACAGTTTTAGTTGGTGTCTGTTGACTGCTGGCTTCATTGGCTTCCCCTGCTGACACCTGCAGACATGTCTTGGAGCCGCCATTGTAGGAGCCGCCCTTGTCCCTGGGGCCCTTAGCCGAAGGGGCTGCACGGGCAGGGGGCTGCTCTGCGGTGTCCTTGATGAGGGCGTGGTGCGCCAATCAGGGCAGGGGGGCATTGAGGGAGGCGGGTAGAGGGAGGTTCAGGAAGCGGGTTGGGAAGGGGAGAGGGACCACGCGCCAAATGCGCTCACCGTGCATTTAAGCACAGGTGCAAAAACGATTTTGGAGGACATAAGATGGCGCGGTCAGGGGGCACCTACCTGATCAGCATCTCACGTCCAGAATTAGGAAAAAGATGTTCATGAAAAGATCCTGTATATCAATGGGAAGGCTGTAAACGGCTACCTCTCACCCTGCGATTGAACCCACATTAGCCCTTTATCTCTCCAATATGGCAAATAGTTTGGAGTAACAGAGTGCAGCTAAGTGAAAAGGGGCATCAGCCCTCAGTAAACATCGGGATGCTCTATGTTCACATTTAGGGATTCTGGAGAATGTAAGTGCAGCTACCGCACTAAGGGATGAAAGAAAGCACTGCTTCAACATGTGCACAGAATCACCATCTGCAACACAATCTGTGGGGATTTCATACTTTCTATGCATATGTTGACTCGGGCTTTCCTTATCGAGTCAAGCGGGGCCTGGGAGAGCCTATTGCATTTGTCTACTGCTCGTGTTTGTTTTCCTTTCCTCCTGTTTCATGTCTGCATGTATTTTAGTTTCTTTCCCTGGTGTTGTTAGCTTGTGAAAATGGTTTGTTTGTGGTAGACTGCAGGCACCAGTGAGTCATTGATAATTTCCACGGGACTGCTGCTGCTGAAGTGTTTTCACATTGTTCCCCTCCTACCCCCTCTCATGATTAAGTATAGGCTTATATAAAATGGGATTATATATACCAGCATAGGTGTGCCTCAGAGCCAATACTGTACTATTATTTGATGAAATGTGATGTCTTATGCCATGATCTGGTACTTTATATGTTTCAGAGGTAGTACCATGCCTTATAGTGATGTCCAACTATGCATTACATAAAAAGGTGATTTATTCTATTTTTGCATCCATTGTTTCAGCCGCATTGTCAATAGGTGCTGTTATATTGAATTATTTAATATTTATATACAGAGAACGTTTTACACTGATCCGGAGTTATATTGGTTGGATTTCAACAGAGGGCGTGTTTACGCCTGGTCTTGATAGCTGATATGTACTTTGATCCAACCATTTTTCAGAATGTTAATTATATGTTTATGATATTTATGTATTTAATATTTAAATATATCAGTAAAAAGGCACCTTGTCCCAAGTGTGATAAATCCATTTGTGTGCATTGACATTATTTCAGCGCTAGAGAACATGACTGTTTAACTTGTCCATGTACAAAGGACATTAGGTTTTCTTTACAGGCAGTAGGGATTCTGGGAGCTGTCCCCATTATCTCGCTCCCCGTGGAGTCACTTCTTTCAAAGCAAGAAGCCCCAGTATTGTTGGGTGTTTCTCCATTCTCTTCCCGGATTTCCCAATAGGCGCTTTTTGCGCGGTAAGGAGTATGACCAGTTCTCCTTTTCCTCACAGGTGCCTACTTTAGATGGATGTGGGTACATGCAGTTACTTTCCATTGCAAATAAGGTCTGATACACCTTACATATGTCTTTGCAGCATCCTACAGCAGTGATGTTTCTTCTGTGCATTTTCCAGGGTCTCTGTGTGTTTGGTAAGCAGTGCTAAGTCTTTTGCACATTGCTTGGAGTCTCTACAGAACACTGCCTGATGTGTCCATGTACATTACAGCGGCGACATTGCTCCAGCACACTGCCTGTCTATGTACAATGGTTCTATATATGAGAGCGAGCGAGAAGGAAAAAGATTAGCGAGAGTAGAAAACCGAGTGTAAACATTGGAGCTATCTGGTCTGCGTAGCAAGTCAGTGTGAAGAGGATGTCATTTTGTGTCTTGTTTGGCCTTAGTGTACCTTGTTATGAATGATCATGCAATGTTAGGCGATGCACCTTATGACAGGGTGCAAATTCAAGACAGCAACTTATAATTTTTCATGGAGCTTCCCTCCTGAGCATCGACAGCTCACAGATATTTCAACCTCAGGACCACTTAGCTTATTATGGGGTGATGAAACAATGTGGCCCGATGGAGATGCACCATATGCCAGCAACTGAATTAGCCAACCATACACAACATTGCTACCGTGAACATGGCAACTAAAGCATTACCGTGCTGACAGGTGCATCTGAATGCAATCTTATGTTAATGCCCATTTGCAAAGTATAAACTCTCCAACCTAACGAACGCACTACCAACTCTACAATAGCACCCTCCCACTTGTCTCACACAAATTAAGCACTCATTACAAGCCACAACTCTTGCCACCTCAGATTGCCTGCAGACAACGTATTACAGCTTGCGCAACATCAACACCCAGCAAAAACCTAACACATACTACACGCAAATACCACACACACTAGCACAAAGGCAATGACAAAACCTGGCCTGCTTCGAGCAGCGGACCCAACAGCAATCTCTTATACGCTCGATAATTTACCCACAACCCAACCTTTTTAAATGCAGTACCCATAGTGCAAAGAGGTCATGCAAATGTAAGATGCCATGCTTTAAGAAGACCCAGTAAAATAACTTGACAAGTGCCCTCCACCAAGGAAAGAAAAGACAAACTATGCTCCTCCTGTGGTACGGGCGATGTTCCTTGGTTGCATTCCTCATTTATGCTCTTGTTCATTGACGCATGGATCGGCAGTGACAAGGACTGAGTACCCCAGTGTCAGGGATTCACAGGTGGCAAGCATGAGTGGGACGCGCCAAGCAGACAATATCAGGGTTATGCAGCAGTGTGGCCATAGAAAAAGGTCTAAAAGACCCAAACACCTTTATTTCAAGACACTGCTTTGTTTTATGTGCAGGAAAAGGGCTTGGTGTGTGGTCTAAGAACGCTCTGGGGCATGAAAAGGACCAGTACATTTCCCAGAAGGCTCGTATGACCTCTAGCCTCTGGGATCCTCTAGGACCACGCCTAACCAATCGAAGACAACAGCTTGTGCTGGAGAACACGAGAGAGAGGACATGTGTTCGGAGGGCTCCTGCAGGCTGCGAACCACCGGGCCATTCCCCGCCTGCGAATACTACAGGCCCTGCATTCAGCAACAGATAAGTGCTTTTATCTAACAAGTCTGACTATTGGTTAATTCCGGAGTGTTTATTTGGATAGAAAGCAAGCAGCGTTCGGGCAAGGCAGCGCTCTCGGGAGGAGCATTGTGTTCGGGGAGTAACTGAATAGAACGAAAGCAGTGTTTGGGCAATGTAACTCTTAAAGGCATTGGGAAGTGTATGGAGTACAGAGGTGCTCACAGCTGATAGCAACTTCCGATGCACAGTAGAATGAGTGGCGGAGAACCGGCACCACAAATCGACTGCATTTGCATGCTGTAGACCGCCAGTGGGCAGTTTTGGTAGCTTGTCAAGTGTTCTGTTATACTGTTCCGCAACACAAGCTCACACGTGCTTTTGATTTCTTTGTAGCGGCGCTCCGCTGGATCAAAACGGCTTGAACATTGGGACCGCAGCTCATGGCAGACGTACTCCGCTGCACGACACAAAGCTAAGTGCCATCTTGTTTCTTTAATTAATGCGTGTTGGTTGTGAGTTCCAACAACCAACGCATTGCATGTAACCAGTGGGTATATGATTGCAATGTACTAGTGAACCTGTTTAAGGTGTGCAGGTTGTGAGTTCAAACAATCAGCACAATGTGAGTGTGTGCCAGTAACGCACCAGAGAATCCTAAAATACAATGTGCCAGGTATCAAAGCAGAATTACTAGGGCCGGAGAAGGCCAGACTAGGCAGGGCTTTGGGGGGCATAGTGTGCTAGTGTGCAGGAGTGGGTGGGCGGAGCATCAGCGATTTCAGGAACCACAGTAGGGGGGCAACAAGCCAAACCTTTTCCCTGAATCCCCTTACTCATCCATTACCTCTTTCTGATCCTCTATCCGGTTTCCATAATCACCCCTACCTATCCAATCTAGCAGACCCTAACCCTCTTTCCGCGGCGGGTCACGGAGGCCTGAGATTGTGTACAATCCAGGCCCCAAGATCCAACGGGGAGGCAGGTGTACGTGCTACCTTCGTGCAAGACCAAGAAACCTGACACCCAGTCACTAAGTAGAGTAACTTGAATTACTCATATGTCCTGTCCCCTTTCCTCCATCCTTGTGGGTGATTCCACCGATCAAGAAGACATTGTCGCAGTTGTCGCGGGGGGCGTCGATCTGGCCTGTAATAGGGCATATAGTCTGGATACCTTCCCCCTAAAGGAGTTGAAGCTGCATAGCTCCGCAACTACTGGGTCGTTGGGAGGTAGCGCAGGAAAGTCAGGGTATGTGATTTTAAGAACTCTGCGGAGGGAGGAGTATTGGAGCCACGCGGATGGTTTCCGTCTGAGGATGGGTGGAAGATCCGACCACTCAACGAAACCACCACTCTCAAAGATGTCCCGGATTGCCTCATAGCCTGTTTCAGCCCACCGGTGTATGATGGATGATGGTAAGTATGGGACCCCTGGGAGGAAATTCCACAGTGCTAGATCGCCGTGGAATGGATAGGATGTGCCTGATGGTTTCCACATTTTAGAGTGGGCTAGGGATGTGCTAACAGGGTCTAAGTGACTCTAACATGATCGGCAAGGGGGAGAGAATCAAAGAGCGGACGTCTCGGCCACTAACTCCCATTCTCTCAAGTAACATGCGGAGGGGGATCCTGTTTGTTAAACCAGTGCGAGGCGAAGTGGGCCTGCGCCACCAGCCAATATTTGAGAAAATCTGGGGCACTGAATCCGCCGCTTTCCATAAGGGTGGACAATGTCGCAAGTTTTAGTCGGACTGCCCCAGAATGCCACAGAAAAGCGTTAATAGTGCGGGTCAACGCTAGGAAAAAGCAGCCTCCCGGCAACAGGGGCAGATTGATGAACTTGTATAAAAGTTGGGGGAGTATGACCATCTTTAGAACCCCCAATTCGACCAGCCAGGGAAATTGGAAGTCTCACCCAGCCAGAAGCCTTTTCAGAGAGTTTCGTGAGTTACTGATAGTTCTCCTCGAGCAATGTCTCAGGACGGCGAGTCACCTCTATACCGAGGTAAGTAAATTTCGATTGGGACCAAGTGAACCCCATAAGATTGGGAGGGGAACGTGTGCATTCAGTGAGTGGGAACAGGGTGGATTTGGAGCAGTTTACTTTGAGTCCAGAGACACGGCCAAAGTGGACAACGTCTTCCAGTATCGGGGCAAGGTTGATAGCGGCAGACCGGATATAGAGCTGGGCATCGTCTGCATATAAAGAGATGATATCCGCTTGGCCTGCTGTTCGTAACCCTCTGCGAGCTTGGCACTGGCGCATCTTATCAGCAAACGGTTCCATAGCTATAGCAAATATTAAGGGGGAAAAGGGGCAGCCCTGCCTCGTACCTCTGGCAATTCGAAATAGGGATGAGCATCGGTCCTCAGTACGGACCCTAGCCACCGGGTCTGAGTAAAGTAGCCCGACCCATGAACGAAAACTGGGCCCAATTTTACATTTTTCGAGGACCCGCCAAAAGGTACTTCCAGAACACAGAGTCGAATGCTTTTTGCATGTCCAGTGTAGCAACTACAGCTTGCACGTTCGGGTTAATTCTACTAATAATATCAAGTTCAGAGACGTGGAGCGCCCTGGAATAAATCCTGCTTGATCGGGGTGAATGATGTGTGACATGAAGAGGGGGCCAAGCGTAAGGCTAGCAATTTGGCAAAAATGTTGACATCGCAGTTGATTAGTGAGAGGGGACGGTACGAGCCACAGGGGTGGGGGCCTTGCCAGGTTTAAGTAGAACCGTTATTATGGCTTCCGGAGAGAAGGGGGGAGCCTACCCACTACGCATGCTTCTTCCCATAGGGCCATCAAGTGAGGTATTAGGAGGAATTTGAAGTGTTTGTAAAAATGTACTGGAAGGCCGTCTGAGCCCAGGGATTTACCAGATGACAGCGAATCAATGGCCTTTGAGAGAGCTATTAGTTTCAGAGGAGAGGACCGAAAGGGGAAGGCCATCTAGGTAATCGATCTCCGCTGTTGGGACGCTCTCATCCTCTGAGTAAAGGGCTTCATAGAATACCAGGAACTCAGTGTTAATATCCTGTGGGAGTGTGACTAGAGTGCCGTCAGCTCTCTCGATAGCAGGGATGTTGGGAGATCCAAACTCTCGACCGATGAGTCGCTAAGAGTCGGCTTGGCCGTTCGCCCTCCCCGTATTTTCTCACGAGCTGGGGGTTGTCAAGGAATTTCACCTTGCGTTCCGCATGAGTATGAAACGCATCAAGTTCCGTACCTAAAGACGCGAGGATCCCAGGAGATGGAAGGAGAGCGTATTGGGACTCGGGGGACGCGAGGGCCAACTCACTTTTCCGGATATCTACTCAGATCGCTTTCAGAATACCACTTTCCTTGGAGATGGCGATACCCCTGATGTAGGCTTTAAATGCCTCCCAAAGGGTGGATTGTGTAGAGACCGAATTAGTGTTGTTTTCAAAAAGTCTTCAAGGGCAGTCTCTAGCTCTGAGCTAAAGGCTGTATCGAGCAAGGAGTGTGGTTTCATTTTCCACTGCCGAGTTCCATCGTAGTCTGGACCCCAGCAGAGATAGAGAGAGAGAGAGAGAGAGAGAGAGAGAGAGAGAGAGTCACCAGGGAGTGGTCGGAAAGAGTTCTAGGGAGAATCGATTGCTGTGAAACGTTTCTTATCAGCATGTCTGATATCAGCCATCTGTCAATCCTAGAATGTGAGTTGTGACCCGGGAAATAGAAGGAGTATGTTCAGAAGTCAGGGTATAAGTCTCCATACGTCTACTATAGCCAGTCGGGGAAGCGATGATAGAATGGTGTAGGCTGCTTTCGAGAGTTGGCGGGGTCTGGAGCCCGATCTGTCCAGGTCCACGTCTAGTATTGTATTGTAGTCGCCCCCCACAATATCGGGACCATAGGGAAGCTGCCTAAGAGGGAGGCTAAGTGGAGGTAAAATTCGGGGTCGTCTACATTGGGACCATAGATGTTCAATAACACCAGTTCTTTATTTTGTCGGACACCATGAAGCAATACATATCTACCCAGTGGGTCGACCTGCGAAGACTTACCAGTAAATTTGAGGCTTTTATGGATCAGTGTCATAACCCCCGACTCTGGGCAGAATAGTTGTTGTAATATCTTTGGGGACCTCATCCTTTGGCGAATTTTCCACAGTGTTCAGCATATGCGTGTGTTCCTTGTAAAAGAAGGATTTTCACTTCATGGCGTGCAATTGTAACTGTTGCATTTTCCTATAATTCCCCAGCCCCCGCACATTCCAACTCATGAGTATCACATTATTGTCGCCCATTGGAATGTGGTTTCGGGCGTACCAGGGAGGGTGCCCAGTAAGCAACTGTGAGACGTCAGGTGATCGAGGTGGGAAAGGGGTCGCTTGGTGACTAGGGTGAAGAGGACTTGCTGGAGCTCAGTTAGAGCATCACGGTTGCTGGTCGGTGGGAGCCCTCAGTATGTGTGGCTCGGCCACACCAGCGACCGTTCCCCGGGTTGTAGGGCGATTGGGTGGTGTAGATAGTTTAAGCTTTGTGCAACCTGGCCAGACTCCACACACACTGCATCCGAGTGGCCCCCCCTGTTGAGGTTCGCAATGCAACAACATCCAACAATACTGGCAGCAATGCTGTGATGAACTTTCAAAAGTCATGGGGCGAACGATCCCAAGGGACCCAAAACTATTATTATTAGGAGTGAAAGAAGAGGAGGCAATGACACAATACAAAAAGCCTTCTTCTCGACCGCAACCGCACTGATCAAAAGGAACATAGCGCAGTTATGGGGAGCTGGAGAGACCCCGCAATATGAACAATGGGTCACAGATGTAAATATGTGTATAGCAATGGAGCAGCGAGTGCATAACGCCAGAGGATGCCCAGCCAATGACTACCCTCTATCTAAGCCCCTCCTCTGGTAGCAATCTTCAGATTTTTACCGCACGTTAGTGTTGGGAGTCCTCGTGCTTAGCTCTCGAGCTTTTACTGCAACAGCGTTTGCCATCACTGGCGCGGTTGGCTCAGGGCCACTGATTTCCGTCAGGACGTGCAGACCAGGGTACTGGACATGCTCTTTGACGGAAACAACCTGTTCGGCAAGGTAGTGGACGAGTCGCTGCAGGCCATCAAGGTGGACTCCGAGATGGCCCGGGCCGTGGGTTCTCTCCATCAGCGACGGCAGTCCTTTCGGACCTCCTGAGGCAAGTCTCGAGGTGCCTCCAAAGGATTCGGTGGCAGTGCCTCGTCGTACCACCAGGCAGCCCGCTCCTCGTCGCAGGAAGCCTACAGAGGCCGCAACAAGACAGGAGGACACCGTCGTCGTCGCCAAGGAGGCAAAGGTGGCAAGGCCTCAGCGAAACAAGACTGAACCGGCCGTGACATCGGGCCCCCACCCGAGCACCCCAGTGGGAGGCCGGCTGGCGAAATTCATCAGCGTGTGGGAGTCCATCTCCACCGACCGTTGGGTGCTGGCCGCCCTGGCCTACGGGCACTCCCTGGAGTTCCAAAGAAAGTGTCCCTGTTTCCCACCTGTGGCCAGGAAGGAAAATCATGTGCCACAGCTGCTTCTGGAGGTACGAGTAATGCTGAGAAAGGACGCGATAGAACTCTTCCCAAAGAGGCTCCGGAGTATACTCGCGGTACTTCCTTGTCCAAAAGAAGACCGGCAGCTGGCGGCCCATCCTAGACCTGCGCCGCCTCAACAAATACATCAAGTCCCAGAAGTACCGGATGGTCACCGTTCAGCACGTGCTGGGACAATTGGAGGAAGGCGACTTCCTGTCATCGCTGGACTTGGAGGATGCTTACTTCCACATCCCCATACGAAAAGGACATCGAAAGTTCTTACAAGTGCGACACTACCAGTTCAATGCCCTGCCCTTTGGGTTGAAGTCGGCGCCAAGGGTCTTCAATAAGTGCCTGTCACTGGTGGCGGCGCGGCTGCAGGGGATCCACGTATACCCCTATCTGGACGATTGGCTCATCCGAGCAAAGTCAAGAGAACTCAATCACACAGCGAAGACCGTCCGCCTGCTCACAGAACTGGGATTCTCAATCAACTTTGCAAAGTCCCATTTGGTACCGTCGCAAGATGCCCTGTTCCTGGGAGCCAGACTCGACACAATTGCACGGTTGGCTTCACCGTCGGAAGAGAGGATGAAAGCCATCATGGGCAAGGTACAACGACTGTTGACCATGGAAGTGGCCAGGGTGAGGTCCATCAAGTCCCTGCTCGGCATGATGTTGTTGTGCATCTACCTCGTGCGTCTGTGCAGGTTGCGGATGCGGCCACTGCAGGAGTTCCTCGACGCCCGTTGGATGCAAGCGGCGGGCAGCTTCGAAGACAGGATCTCCCTCAATGAGATTTTCCGCCAAGCGATCCGGTGGTGGGTCAACCGTGCGCATCTAGCAGCGGGCATGAACTTCCAGACCCCAGCACATCAGGAAACTGTGACGACGGACGCCTCCCTATAAGGATGGGGAGTGCACACCAGAGATGCCTTTGGCTCCCGGAGGACAGTCACTACACATCAACATCCTGGAGCTCCGAGCCGTGTTCTGGGCCCTCAGGTTGTTCCTTCCGTCCCCCAAGGGCAAAGTGGTAAGGGTCTTCACCGACAACACCACCACGATGTTCTACATCAGGAAGCAGGGGGGGCACCAGATCCCCGGGCCTATCCAAGGAAGCGCAGGATCTGTGGCACTGGGCCGTTGCCCAAGGGATGTTCCTGGTACCCTTCCATCTGGCAGGAATAAAGAACACCATCGCCGACTCACTCAGCAGGGAGCTGCGCTCGTGCCACGAGTGGGAGCTTCGGCAGGATCAAGTGGATCTCCTATTCCGACGATGGGGCAATCCCCAGATCGATCTATTCACGACGGCGACGAACACCAAGTGCCAGAGGTTCGCCAGCAGGTTTCCCCGGCCGGGGAGCATGGGCGAGGCCTTCACTTTCCCCGGGGACGGCCTGTTCCTGTATGCGTTCCCACTGTTGCTGCTGCGATTCATCTGTCAACTTAGACGGTCCTGGTGCAGGATGATCCTCGTCGCACCGACGTGGCCGAGGCAGATTTGGTTCCCGGACCTTCTGGACATGTCAGCGTCCCCCCCAGTCAAACTGCCGACGGACGCGGATCTTCTCACTTGGGAAGGATGCGCCATTCGACATCACGACCCAGGATCGCTGAACCTGCAGGCCTGGCTCCTGCAGCACTAGAGTTCTGAGGGTATGATATCCCAGCGGACTGAAAGGAGGTGCTTGCAAAGGCCAGGGCGTCCTCGACTCTTACGTGCTATGGACATAAATGGAAGAGGTTCTCTGTCTGGTGCCGTGCACAGAAGATCAACCCTCTGCGGATTATGGCCCCTCAAGTGCTGCCGTACTTGCTGTCGCTGGCCAAGGCAGGGCTGGCTCATGCCTCCATCAAAATCCATCTAGCTGCGATCTCCTGCTACAACAGAACTCCGGGGTGGTCGTCGCTGTGGTCTCATCACCTGGTGAAGGAGTTCATGAAAGGACTGTTCCGCTTGTTCCCACCGGTCAAGGCTCTTACCCCGGCGTGGAAGCTCAACGTGGTGCTGACCAGGCTCATGGGTCTGCCATTCGAGCCTTTGCATTCGGCACCGATGAAGTTCCTAATGTGGAAGACAGCATTTCTTGTGGCCATCACCTCCATATGACGAGTGGGAGAGTGTTACACCTTTTCAGCGATGGCAATTGAGACGACAATGGTCTTTATGCAGTTCCGCCTTTCACGAATATTTCAAGATGGTGACGTGCTCCGGACACGGGAGAAGTGACGGTCGAGCCTTTGCACGTTCTCTTGGTACGCGATCAGAGGATTACATGACTGAATTTAAGGACCGAAACTCCTCTCTCTTGTGTGTCGCTTCTGTTTTCCAAGACGCTTTGTAAGTTCGCTACTTCAATCTTTGCCTCAGACTTTTTTCGATTACCTAGAACTCCACTTTAATCCTTCTTGCTGTCCTCCTTCCTATTTAGCAATCCTTTGGAAATTTTCCCTCGAGCAGCGGTTTTTCTACTGGGCTCAGCGGTCTTCAGGTCTCTGCCTTTGCGGTTGCCTCTTCTCCGACCCAAGTCCCTCTTTGAGCCACCCATCCTACCAATCTTCCCTATTTCTCTTTAGTCTTATCTCTCTCATCCTTGTGATATCCTTGTACTTATTTAGGAATCTTTCTCGAATCCATTGGGTGAATCCTCCTTGTCGGCTGACAAGACCGGCATTCCCTAAACACAGATTCCCGTAGTGACTAGAAGAACTGTAAGTGTAATTCCTCTTCAACTGAATTCTTTCTCTGAGTCAGTCTATCTCTTCCTTACCTATCCATTTCTTGTTATATAGGCACCGTGAATCCTGCAACACCAGCCATCCAGAGACGAGCCAATCCTCCAGAAGCACTCTCGAGAACTCCCAGGGTTTTCTTCCCCCCCGAGGGTTTCCCTGGGGTTCCTGTATCTCTCTCTTCGATTTTCTACAATCTTCGGAGTAGGGGGAGCAGGGGTCTCAGGGAGATCCTTACAGTCGTCCATTTCTGCTCCGGAGGATCGCCATCAATTCAGGTTAGTGACAGAAACTCGAATTTTTCCTATACCAATCATCAACATTATAATAGAGAGATCCAGGCCCTCTCCTGTAAACCTCCATATCTGACATTCCACGAGACGAGGGTAGTGCTGATGACGCACCCCTCCTTCATGCCCAAGGTGCCGTCGGACTTTCATCTCAACGAGCCCTTGGTGTTACCTGTTTTCTTCCCGTCGCCTTTGTCGCCGGCTGAGAGGACTTTGCACTCGCTGGAAGTGGCTAGAGCGCTGAAGTTCTACTTGGACCGCACGAAGAGTCTTCGGAAGACGTCACAGCTGTTTGTGAACTTTGGCCCTGTGAACCAAGGGAAGGCCCTCTCGAAGGCTTCCATTTCCAGATGGCTCTCCGGCTGCATTATGCACTGTCACCAGTTGGCAAACCGACCGTTGCGCGGCCGTCCGAGAGCCCATTCAACCAGAGCGATCGCTGCTACCACGGCTTTCCTGTCTGGTGTGCCCCTGCTGTACATCTGCAGGGTTGCTACGTGGAGGTCGACGCACACCTTCACGAGATTCTACTGCATCGACGGGGATTGCGCAACCTGTTCGCTTGAAGGTGAGCCTGGTGAAGAGGTAAGAGATGCTTAATGTTGAGTTGTTGAAATGCTTAATGTTGAGCCTTGCCACCTCCCGTGGTTGTGCATCTGTGTACTGCTATGTATTCTTGTATTCATGAGCATGTGAATCCATGGCAGACCCCATGCTGGAGCAGGAACAAGTTACTTACCTGTAACTGTTGTTCTCCAGCATGGGTCTGGCATGGATTCACATGCAAACCCTCCCTCCAACCCCTCTTCTCTTGGTCCTACTGCCACTTTACGTGCTACCAAATCTGAACATGGCTGCTAGAGGAGGGGCTTAGGTAGAGGGCAGTCATTGGCTGGGGGCAGTATGACCCAGAGACCAGTGATTGGTTATTAGTAGAAAGACAGTTCAGAAACGAAACTGAAACTGATTTTTTTCTTTTCCGAGGATTCCCAGCCTGACGATGGGGAATATTCATGAGCATGTGAATCCATGCCAGACCCATGCTGGATTACAACAGTTACAGGTAAGTAACTTGTTCCTTCCTTTTCACCTGGCGGGAGTCAAAAACATTGACGACTCTCTCAGCAGGGAGCTGCGCTCTTGCCACGAGTGGGAGCTTCTGCAGGGTGAAGTGGACAACTTCTTCCTCAGGTGGGGCAGTCCCCACATCAATCTTTTAGCGACGGCGATGAACACACCATCGGCTTCCCCCAGCCAGGGAGCATGGGGAAGGCATTCACCTTCCCTTTGGGAAGGCCTGTTCCTGTATGTGTTCCCTCCGTTGCTGCTGCTACTACAAGTCATCAGTCAACTCAAACAGTGCTGGTTCAGGATGATCCTCGTCGCACCAGTGTGGCCGAAGCAAATCTGGTACCCGGACCTTCTCAGCATGTCAGCGTCCCCTCCAGTCAAGCTACCAGTGGTCGTGTATCTTCTCGCCAGGGTAGGAGGCGCAATACTGCACCACGACCCATGATCGCTGAACCTGAAGCCCTGGCTTCTGCAGCATTCGAGTTCGGTGGTTAGGAGCTGCCTGCAGACTGCAGGGAGGTCCTCGCCAAGGCCAGGGCATCGTGGACTCTGAAGTGTTACAGACACAAATGGAAGCGTTTTCGCGACTTGGTGCCGATCACAGAAGATTAACCCTCTGAGGGTCACGGCCCACAAGTCCTTCCAACTTGTCGTTGGCTACGTCAGGGCTGGCGCACGTCGCCATCCTGGTGCATCTGGCGGCTATCTCCCGCTACACTAGGGCTCCAGGACAGTCTTTGGTTTGGTCGCACCATCTAGTCATGGAGATCATTAGGGAACTGTTCCGATCGCTCCCGCCGGTGAAGGCGCTGCCCCAGTGTGGGAACACAACCTGGCGCAGACTAGGCTCACGGGCCCCTTTCTAGCCTAAGCATAAAGCTCTGCTCAAGTTCCTGTCTTGGAAGACAGTTTTCCTCGTGGCCATTACGTCTGCCAGGAGAGTAGGTGAGATCCATGCCCTGTCCTGCAAGCAGCCTTATTTCACTTTCCACGAGACGAGGGTGGTGCTGCGGAGGCACCCCTCGTTCATGGGCAAGTTTCCATCCGAATTTCATGTCAACGAACCCTTGGTGATGCCTGTGTTTTTTCTGACGCCTTTGTCGCCGGCTTAAAAGACTTTGCACTCACTGGATGTGGCTCGAGGGCTGAAGTTTTATGCGGCCCGCACAAAGAGTTTTCGGAAGGCTTCTCGGCTTTTTGTTAACTTTGGTCCTGTGAACCATGGGAAGGCCTTGTCCAAGGCTTCCATCTCCCATTGTCACTAGTTGGCAAACCAACCGCTGGCTGGCCGTCCGAGAGCCCACTCCACCAGAGCGATCGCTGCGACGACGGCGTTCCTGTCTGTTGTTCCACTGCTAGACATCTGCAGGGCTGCTACGTGGAGGTCTACCCACACCTTCACGAAATTCTACTGCATTGACAGGGATTTCAGAGAGGAGTCCAGAGTCGGCCAAGCAGTGCTACGCAACCTGGTTGCTTGAAGGTGAGGAGGTAAGAGTAATTCCTTCTGTTGAGCCTTGCCACCTCCCGTGGGCGTGTATGTATGTACTGCTATGTATTCTTTATTCATGTGCATGTGAATGCATGCTAGACCCCATGCTGGAGAAGGAACGAGTTACTTACCTGTAACTGTTGTTCTCCAGCATGGGTCTGGCATGGAATCACATGTGAACCCTCCTGCCCCTCTGGGGCTCTTCTTGGTCATACTGCCACTTTACGTGCTACCAAATCTGAGGATGGCTCCCAGATGAGGGGCTTAGGGAGAGGGCAGTCATTGGCTGGTGGCAGTATGACCCATAGCTCAGACATTGGTTTATAGGAGAAAGACAGTTTATAAACAAAAGTGAAACTTTTTTTTTTTTTATTTATAACGAGGATTCCCAGCCCGACGACAGGGAATATTCATGAGCATGTGATTCCGTGCCAGACCCATGCTAGAGAATAACAGTTACAGGTAAATATCTTGTTCCTTACCCTACTTCCCCCTTGCTTTCCACACCCTCTACCTAACTCTCTTTCCGGTTACCCTACCTCCCTGTGCCTATCCAATCCAACAGACCCTAACCCTCTATCCCTGAGGGGTTACAGTGTCTTGTGTACTACTATAGTGCAGGTGCCATAACCCTATGGGGATGCACAAGTTTGTGCTGCCCCTGCGTGTTAGGCAGAAACCTGTGCAGTTCCCTTAGGGACCACTGCAAAAGATTTAAGACTACAGGTGTTGGCAGTAAACCCACTTGGTAGCAGTCTGTACCACCCAGATTTACCTGGTAGCTGTGGCTGAGCAGTCAGACTTCCCTCAAGAAGAGTTAGGCAGTATGCAAAGTATACTCAATAGGCACTCAGATACAATAATACAAGCAAACACTGACCAGAGCTTTGGTATCAAAGTATATCATTATTTATTTAAAAACACACAGTTGAAACACTCCAGCACTCTTATTGTAAAATATTCTAAACACAGTTACTATTATGATATATACACCCCTTTTGCCCTTATTAGAAAATCACAGTAAGACACCACTTATTTTCATACAGAGGTGAGCGCTTAACTAGATTGCACCCTACTAAGGTTGTGAAAAAGGGAGGGAAAAAGGCAGAATATGCAGGGTTACACCAATCTACGATTCAGGAACACTATTAGCAAGGCAGAGAGCAAAAAGTCACTGGTAAGCCAAAGTCCAAAGGCTGGGCCCACTCTTAGAGAGAGCAGAGCACAAATGCGCCCAAGATCACACAGTTACACTAGGCTTAGAAAGTCTTGCAGAGGGTTCAGAAAAGAGTTTAGAGAGGCTTTAGAAAAGTTTAGCCAGGGTGTCCCAGGCTAATCCAGGTTCGAAAGCCGGGGGCTAAATCTACCCCGTACAGTCGGTTGCAAGGGAAGCCAGGCGGGACACGGTACCTTAAGTGGGAAGGATCCTCCAGCGGTGGCAGTTGTTCCTGGTAGTGGTTGCAAGTTGCATCGTCGTCCAGGGGAAGAGAAGATCTCGACGTGTAGGAAAGATGCAGATCGTTGCACTACCAGGGCAGAAACCAGCCGCGGAGTTTACCGGTAAAAGGTACCTTTATCTCGTGGTCGTGGTAAAACGTGGTATCCCGGTTGCCGGGGTGCTTAGCACGGGCAAGGCGGCCACGAGATAAGTCGGGAAAGCGGAAAGACGGTGAAACTGGTTATCCCCACCAGTTAAAGGAAGAAGACTCTCCGGCGGGAGATCTCCTCTGTCGTTGGGAAAAGTGGTGAGACGGTCCAGCAGGGCTCCACCGGTCGTGGTGTCGTGGCAGGTCGGCTCAGCTTCTCCCTTGTCGGATTCTTGGGTCCTGTGGCGACTTCTGAAGTTCCAGTCCCCAAAGCCCTGCTTTTATGCAGCAAACCCCCATTCACTCAGCCTAGCTGTCACTCAAACATGCCGGCTCACCACTTGGGCCAATCAGGACGGAGTGCGAATTGAGTTGCCTAGGCAACTCAGTCCAGGGTGCCTAAATTCCCCTCCACCCCTCCTAAGTACCCCAGACATAGTGGCACCACTTTGGAGGGCTTCTGTGGAGAAGCCCGCCAAAAAGTGGAACAAAGGGCTCGACTTGGGTTGGAGTCACAGAAGAGAACACAAACGCCATTTTAGAATCAAGTTTTGGCAAAAAATACCAACCGGAGAATTAATATTAATTAAATAAACCGGCGGTATGTTCGAGGCTACCGTAAATAACTAAATAAAGATAGTAGCCTAAAACAATGGGAAATCCCATAGGAAAATATTTGCGGTTGAATAAAAAGTAGTATCCACTGCCACCAGCCAAAACTCGATCAGGGGGGACGGAGACGTTCCCCCTCGACTAACTGACCCTGGGGCAATCGAATTGCCCCAGCCAGTACTTCCACAATATGATGGTTTGTACTGGTTCTGTTCAGAATTTAAGACTAGTAAAGTCAATGGTGACTTTACATGCCCTGGGAGACAGTAGTCAGTCCCAGGGTATGGAGTCTAAACTGGGGGGTCACTATGACACCCCTGTGTTACTGCACGGAGGGTGCGGTGTAACACACATCACAAAAACACATGAAACCCTATGGAGTAAAAGACCCCATAGCCCATTAAACACATCTAGATTCAAAGAAATACACTCAAATCATGTCCAAGAGTGAGGGTAAAAGAGTCTCACTCCTGGCAGGAGAAAAAAAATAAACCCCAAATATCCAGCAAAGCTGCTGGGGGACTCACTAGGTTAGGAAATTCAGCCTAAACAGAGAATTCTCCCTAACACTCGCCCCCCCCCCCCAGACTAAGGGACAGGAGGATTTAATCCACTCCTGGATGAACCTCATACCTCTAGTCGATGACATACATCCTAGAGAGTCCATCATCATTTTGATGGTGACACCTTGACCTATGTTCTATGGCCCAAGCAAAGGTTTTCCTTTGTAAGCTATATGACCTACAAACCCTTTGAGGAACATCAGTCTTTTTAAAGTTATAGGGGACCTGGTTGACCAGTCCCTCAGAAGTTGGTACAACTTCTGAACCTGTGTTAGGCTTTTTCAAGGGGTCCTTATAAAGGATTCCCTTAGATCTAGAGGGGCCTCCAAGGTTCCTCACCACCTCTCTTGTGGGAGCAGGTTGGGTCTTAGGCCTCTTGGTTGGAGGGGTTGGGGTTAGGCAATGTACCTGCTTCCCCTTCCTCTTAGATCTAACCTTACCTACTTTAGGAGGTTCCCCCCTAATACTAGGATTTGAGTTGGAGTCTTCAGTAGAAGGTCCAACAGTCTGAAGGTTTTTGGCCTTGGACTTTTCTTTCCTGGTTTTTCACCAGCATTGAGAATTACCAGTTCTCTTAGGCCTAGGTAAGGGCCCAGTAGGTCTATCCACCTCTTCCTCAGAAGCAGGGGGGGTCACAGACTCTGAAACTGGGGGAACAATGATGGAGCTTGGTTGGGGCTCCCATTTGTCTAATGTACTAGCCTGAAATGTGCCTGGGTTAGAGGTTAACTTACTAACACCAGGGCTCGTAGTGGGGGTCTCAGTAGAGGTTCCCACAGGCTTAGAGTGGTCCCTTAAGGTGGCCTCTCCAGCCAATGTGGTTAGGTTCTGGTTCTCCATACTGGGAGGCCTGGGGGTATGTGACACTACTCCTAGAGTTCTCAGGTCATTCCCCAACAGGACTTTCCCAGGCACCTCAGTCTGAACACTGACAGGGATCCTCACTGTCATGTTGTTACACTGAATGAGGGCTGGTAGAATAGGAACCATCTGGACAGGGCCTCCAGACATTTTAGTGGGACCTTTGGGTGCTTTTGCCACATCCTCAGGTTGAAAGAAGCTTTCATCCACTACTGTTCTGCTGGCCCCAGTGTCTCTCCTGGCAGGAGTATCCTGGCCATTGACAAGAACACTGTCCACATAATACACCTTAGAGTTAACAGGTAGGGAGTTATAAACAACCCTATTCTGGGGACTAACCAGACCCATAGGCTCTAAGTTTACAGTTGCTTGAAGACCCAAGGGTTCTTCAGCAAAGAGTTCAAAGTGGGCACTAGCCATCTGTACTTCATCCTCAGGAGTGAAGGCTAAGGAGACTGTGCTGATCCCTGCAGGTTTACCCTTGCATCTGGGATCCCCTTTGATATGGTCAGTAGCCTACAGATATAGCATTGTCCAAATGCTCTCTGAAAGGGTGGCTTGTTCTGACCTCCTTCTGGTTGTTGACCAGAAGGTACACTAGCCTGATTCTGTTTACCCTGGGGCTTACCCTGGTTATTTTGTTGTTTGTGGCCCTCTTTGGTATGGGAGGTATTAGAATTCTCTGGATTCACTTTAGGTGGCTGCTTTCCCTCATCCTTTTTCTGAGTGACCCCTGAGTCCTTGTGAGTGGCCCTGTTGGCAACCCACAAGTCAGCAGCCTTAGCTAGCTTTCTGGAATCTAATTCCTTTGAATCAGCCAAGTGCTGTCTGAGCTCAGGAGAGCAGGCATCATAAATTGACTCCAACATAAAAAGATTCTTCATACCTTCATAAGTGTTCACTTTGTAACCCTTAATCCATCCCTCTAAGTTTTTCAAACATTCACTCACCCAGGTAGCCCAAGGGGTACCATCATGCTTTTTGAAGGTTCTAAACCTCTTAAGATACTGGGAAGGGGTCTTCCCAAATCTAGCTATCAGAGTTAGTTTTACACATTCATACTCTCACTCTTGGCAGGAGAAAAAAAAATAAACCCCAAAAATCCAGCAAAGCTGCTGGGGGACTCATTAGGTTAGGAAATTCAGCCTAAACAGAGAATTCTCCCTAACACTGCGTAACAGACAGAGGACCTGTGACACCTGGAGACACGGCTTTGTAATGCTAGTGTGTAAAATGTGAGCCAGAATAACATGGCGTCGATGCGCAGCCATTTTGTACACTCATCTACCATTGCTGCCTACAATGCCCACAGTGGTGGCAAGGATCAAGTTCAAGACCCTCTGCATTGTCCACAAGTATTTCTGGGGCGTGGGACCGCACTACTAACAACTCTCTCTTCCTAAACATGTCCCTTCTCGAGCTCTCCGCTCATCCACCTCCAACTCTCTGAGAGTCAGTCGCTTTTCAAAGCAGAAAGTTGGGGGCAGAATCCTCCTTCCTTGACCGGAAAAACCAACTCAATGATATCCACGACACTGGCAACCTAGCCCTCCTCCTTCTTCTCGACCTATCGGCAGCGTTTGACCTGGTCAACCACCAAACACTCTGCCACCACCTCACTTTAGCTGCCAACATTTCACCCAAGTCCACCAAATGGATTGCCTAATTTCTTGCGTCTCATGCGTCTCCCCAACATTTTACAACATTTATACAAAACCACGCTCTGGACATATTTTATACCAACTATGCTTATCTGCACCTGGACGCTCAGCCTGCGAGCTGCTAACGTAGGTTGGGAGGGTACTGACAGAGGTTGGAATGTTACCGATGATAGAGGACCGCATGATCAAGGGTCCTATAGTTGTGTAGCCAATTAGACGTCGTATATTTAGTGACGTTCATAGTGACATATTTTAGGGAAGGGCTTAGTTGCCCCACCTGATGTTAAGAAGCCTATCACTTTATTTCACTGCCCAAACAAGTATGGATCGTATACCTAGATGATTCGTTTAGACCCTATCGCATTCACCCGTAGGTATTTAAGTTTTCCCACGTAGGATGACATGAGTGATACACAGGTTAACATCATCAATGACGAATATTTACTATAAAGGTGTAATTATTTTAATGAAACGTTTTGAGATAGTGATGAGAGACTTCTGCTGATGTCCGTTGTCCTTCCTGTTTTAGATAATTGATATTAAAACAGTTATCCTTTTGCCAACTACCTGAGTTTTTTTCGATTATTGATGTTTGAATACAATTCTGCATCCCCATCTATCTCAAGGGTATTGCTATCTCATCTTAGAGGGCTGCAAGGTCCAGTTCACTCTGATGAAATGTACATTGTAATTTTGAATTTCACATTACTATTATAAATATAAGTACCTTGATGCACCATTTGCTGAATAGGGGCATTATAAATACCCAATAAATTATTGATTAATATGTTCATGCTGTCATAAGTTACATTTTGGTGGCTATTGTATGCATCCCAATCTTTGAGCCTTACTTTTTCATCTCTTTACACTTAGAGAGAAGTCATCCTCATTGGAAAATTCCGCATTGGCTTGTGTGGGTGACCTGAATTTCGCACCAACCTCCTGAGTGCCATTGTTTCGGAGTTGTCCAAAAATAAAATGTTCTTGCTGGTTTTTGCAATTTATTTTCTGTTAATACATATTTCATTGTAAAGAATAAAATGATCAGCGTAAAACTTGAATGCTTCTCTGCTACTTTGCTTCTTTGTGTTAACATTGATCAAATCAGCGTAGCTTCAAATGGCCTTCAACTATACAGAATGTGGGCCAATAAAGCAAATGAGGGCTTGTACATCTATGCTTTCTGACAGGAGCATCAGGGTGGGGTGGAACATCACATACTGTTCAGTATGAACTCTTTTGCTGTGCCTTGAAACTTCATCCTGGAGAACTCCTTGGTAGTGCTAAAGAAGATATAAATCATAAGCTATACAGTATATATAATTTGAATCCGTTTTATGACACTCAACATTTTTGACTGGGGTGTATGTCTATGCAAACAGCCTGACACTCTTGGCCCCTATTGTTAAGTTATTTGGCATTTATGTAGCGCTCTATATCATTGGTGTGACCTCCAAGTGCTGGTAGGTTGAGCGCCCTCTGGGACCAGAGTCCAGGTCAGTTGAGAGAGTAAGTGTCGTAGGGTGCATGGGTTCACCAGTTATGTGTGGAGCTGATGTAATTGCCTGATGGTAGCTGCATCCTAGCATTAGGTGTGGTGTTGATGATATCAGTTGAATGTGTGCAGTCTGGTGGGTGGACACCCAGACTGGGTTCTGGCTGCGTTAGGCCTCTAGGACACTTATATGTGCAGCAAGGCCAGTTTGTAATGGGATATAGCTGCTTTTTATTAGAGTGATGACGTGTTTGTGGGGTAGTGGTCGTATGTGAGCAGCTAGGCCGAATTGATCGAGGGGTATAGGTGCACTCTAATTGTGTGATGGTGTAGAGTAGAGAGTAAGCATACTGATATGATGTTTCATTCAAACGGCGCCTAAGTGCAATGCGCTTCAAAGGCGTTCAATGCCAAGGGAGGAAAAGAGGGAGAAAGCAAATACACTGCCACAGGGAATGAACAGCACAAATGTAAAGATTAGCTACTGCACTCGGTCTAGAGACGCCTAGACTGTGCAGGTGCTAGGGCACACACAGGAGGGCATGCCTGGGAACTGTAAACGAGGACGGAAGGGGTTGGGTACACAGCGGCATCGCAGGGGACCGGGGGTAGAGGCAAATGGCAACAACCTGCAGAAGGCCAGAGGGTACAGAGAGACATCACGGAACCAGAAGGGCTGGGGGTATACAGCGACAACATGGGACATGAGAGGGGCATGGGGTAGACGGCCATATCTTCGGCGACCTGGCGAGAAGCTGGGGGCATCACAATGGACCAGAGGTTGTTGGAGGGGCAGTGACGAGATGGGAACCAGGGGGTCTGGGCACACAGTGACGACGAGGGAAATAAGGGCAGGGGTACACAGCGACAACTGGCGGATAGTAGGTCAAGAAACTCATATCAGTTAAGACTAGTGATCTGACCAATCGTGGAGGAAGCGGGTGGAGGAGGCAGGGAGAGGGCTTCACTAATGCACGGAGCACAGATTAATACAATTAAATGGAAAAAACATGCTCGGAGGAGCTTTTAGATGCTTTCCACTCACCTCGCTTTCACAAACCGATTATTACCCAAAGCAAAGACATTGGGTAATAATTTTATTTTCACTGTGTTGCAACTAACCAACGATCCACGACTATTCGCAGATAAGCCTGCCACGCCGTCCATGTTACCAAAATTGAACAGGGTTTATAATTTTCTTATGTTTCCAATCTGTTCAGATCCCTTATGGTGTACTAGGGGTTGTTTGATGGTTTAGAAACCGATATTCATCCCTGCACCACTGGTGCACTAGAAGTTGATTCGTCATAGTGTGCCTCATATCCCAAACAGACCGGCCCTCCTAATTGGCTAATAGTCACCAAAGGGCTATAAACCCAATCGGAGGGGTTGGCTAGCCAATTATGATTCTATGAAGGTCACTTGCCTCAGGCACTAATACAGTTGTGTTCTGCTGAGAGCAGCTAGTTATTGTCAGGTAAGGGAAGAGTGCTTCAGTCGGAAAGGGTTTCTAGTACAGAGGCTGTCAGGCACATACGATGTGGCCTTGAGGGATGCAAGGATGACAGTGAGTGTCTCCAATTGTCCAGATAGCTGCAGTTTTGCGAGATGGGATGTGTAGTGTGTAGTCAGTTGTAGCGTTGGTTTCAGCATGAGTGTAATTGTTTCAGTGAGGGGAGGCGGGACAGGACTTCTCGTCAATGGTGTGATAATTGCACGAGAGGGAAGCCGCACTTCACCTGGTGTGTGATACTTAGCAACATTTTATGCGCCTGGTTCCCATCCAGTCCCCAGGCGGTGTTTGAGCACGAATCCAGAGAACCCACAACCAGCCCTCTGCAAGAATGTTTTATATGTTACCCATACCCTGCTTCAAGTACTCCCAGGGCGCTGAGTAGGGTAAGAAAGTAAGGGGGTGGGAGCTCATTTGGGGGCGTGTCTTGCATGATGTCCATAGTCTAATACCTGATGGGGGTGGCCTACCTACAAACATTTTAAAAATGGTGTGGCTTGCTAACTAAGTGCATATCACAACAGTCCGCTTGCTACATTCCTTAAAGTATTAGAAATCAATGCTCAATATCATTACTTATTGGACCCTCACAAATGGGTAGTTGCTTTAGTAGCAGGTTCATTAGCATCCCATTAAGTAGGTTGGGCAAGCCTAACCCTTCAAAGGCACTACTCATCTCCTCTGTCGGGCGCTGAAAGGGAGGCCCAGGCAATTCAAGCACTTTCATCTGCAGCACCTAAGCAGCTAGTTTTGTTTGCAAAGAGCCTCTCCCTCCATCCAGTGCCTTATGAGTGGGAAAGCAGCCGGAGCCAGCCCTGAGCCTTGAAGGGACAAGCGTAGAGGAGAGCAACAGGGGGATAGCAGGAGCCTTGAAAGGGCAAGCATACAGGAGAGCGACAGGGGGACAGCAGGAGCCTTGAAGGGGCAAGCGTAGAGGAGAAGAACAGGGGGACAGCAGGAGCGTGAAGGGGCAAGCTTAGAGGAGAGCAACAGGGGGATAGCAGGAGCACCCGTGGAGCCTCATAAGGACCCCGACAAGTGCAACAGGTGAGGCCCCTCCATTAAAGTCAACACACAGAGGAAGATACCGTAGGACATAGCAAGGGAGGGAGGAGACTCTGGGCCACAGAGCAGTCAGCTATACCCAGAGGACTACCTCACAACCCCCACCACACCACCCATCCAGGAGAACATTGAGGCCAGGAAGGGCCAAGGCACCGCACCTTGTCAGCCCCGGCGAGATCCGATCAAGGGCCCACAAGAGTGACCCCAGACACCCCGGTTCCCCAGAGCAGGATAAGAGCTAAGGTGGAGCTTCCAGTGGGGACAGGCACGCCTAACCAGACAAACTGTGGCAACAACAGGAGATGAAGCCTCTAATATCAAGAGGGGCAAAGCTGACACCCCAGGCGGGGGTGGGGGGGGGTCGCTGGGAGACATTGCCCCATAAAATCACGGGAAAGTAAAGGACTGGGGGTCCCACAGACCTGGTCCAGGAGAGAGAGGCAACCTGCCAGGTATAGCCCCATGGACCTCCACGAGGAGAGAATCCCCAAGTAGCTCCAGAACAGAGGTCCCACAAAAGGAGGCCTGGTGGAGAAGGAGGGGGACCGACCAGCACCTCATCACCACAAGATCGGACCTCGAAGACATTACATAGAGGGGTTTCTTCTGCCCCCCCCATGAGGCTCAAGGGGCCTGAGAGGCCCAGAACCAGAATAAAAGCACCATGGAGGCAAACTTTTAAGGCAAAATGAAAGCCCGGGGAGGGCAACCACCACAATAGATAACACCACAGGGGGGGGCTCTTCGAGTTCAAAATAGGCCCAGACAAGCCTGCAGGTTATACAGCTGGGGAAAGGAAAGGACTCGATACTTTTTTTAAAACATGTTTTATTGTGTTTGGTTTAAATTTACCTTTACAAGACAATCATCACATTACTAGTAAACATGTGTAAACTAAGCAAAAACAGCCTTGATACTGTAAAAGAATAAAAAAAAAATGAAAGGACTCGATACCGACGAATCCACAGCGGATGAGGCACAGCTCCAGTTGCCCGGGAAGGCAGCTTTTCAGGGCAGCAGAAAATGGCATTTTACGTGCCGTCAGACTTTGCTTAGGCTGCCGTCTGATTTTGCAATTGGACCATAAATGACGGGTTAATGCACTGCCCTGCACAACATAGGGTTAAAATAGATAATATGCCCTGTGGAAACATAGGGGTAATAGGGTTAATGTAGCACTGCCCCTGCTGCCCCTGCCCCGTAGACCAGAAAGCATTTTCTGACGGCAGAAAGCATTTTCTGACGGGTTAATGCTATGCTGCACTGCCCTGCACAACATAGGGTTAAAATAGATAATATGCCCTGTGGAAACATAGGGTTAATGTAGCACTGCCCCTGCCCCCGCTGCCCCTGCCCTGCCCCAGCTGCCCCTGCCCTGCCCCGTAGACCAGAAAGCATTTTCTGACGGCAGAAAGCATTTTCTGACGGGTTAATGGTATGCTGCACTGCCCTGCACAACATAGGGTTAAAATAGATAATATGACCTGTGGAAACATAGGGTTAATGTAGCACTGTCCCTGCCCCTGCCCCCGCTGCCCCTGCCCTGCCCCGTAGACCAGAAAGCATTTTCTGATGGCAGAAAGCATTTTCTGACGGGTTAATGCTATGCTGCACTGCCCTGCACAACATAGGGTTAAAATAGATAATATGCCCTGTGGAAACATAGGGTTAATGTAGCACTGCCCCTGCTGCCCCTGCCCTGCCCCTGCTGCCCCTGCCCTGCCCCCGCTGCCCCTGCCCTGCCCCGTAGACCAGAAAGCATTTTCTGATGGCAGAAAGCATTTTCTGACGGGTTAATGCTATGCTGCACTGCCCTGCACAACATAGGGTTAAAATAGATAATATGCCCTGTGGAAACATAGGGTTAATGTAGCACTGCCGCTGCCCCTGCCCTGCCCCCGCTGCCCCTGCCCTGCCCCGTAGACCAGAAAGCATTTTCTGACGGCAGAAAGCATTTTCTGACGGGTTAATGCTATGCTGCACTGCCCTGCACAACATAGGTTTAAAATAGATAATATGCCCTGTGGAAACATAGGGTTAATGTAGCACTGCCCCTGCCCCCGCTGCCCCTAACCTGCCCCGTAGACCAGAAAGCATTTTCTGACGGCAGAAAGCATTTTCTGACGGGTTAATGCTATGCTGCACTGCCCTGCACAACATAGGGTTAAAATAGATGATATGCCCTGTGGAAACATAGGGTTAATAGAGTTAATGTAGCACTGCCCCTGCCCCGTAGACCAGAAAGCATTTTCTGACGGCAGAAAGCATTTTCTGACGGGTTAATGCTATGCTGCACTGCCCTGCACAACGTAGGGTTAAAATAGATAATATGCCCTGTGGAAACATAGGGTTAATAGAGTTAATGTAGCACTGCCCCTGCCCCGTAGACCAGAAAGCATTTTCTGACGGCAGAAAGCATTTTCTGACGGGTTAATGCTATGCTGCACTGCCCTGCACAACATAGGGTTAAAATAGATAATATGCCCTGTGGAAACATAGGGTTAATGTAGCACTGCCCCTGCACCCGCTGCCCCTGCCCTGCCCCGTAGACCAGAAAGCATTTTCTGATGGCAGAAAGCATTTTCTGACGGGTTAATGCTATGCTGCACTGCCCTGCACAACATAGGGTTAAAATAGATAATATGCCCTGTGGAAACATAGGGTTAATGTAGCACTGCCCCTGCCCCTGCTGCCCCTGCCCTGCCCCCGCTGCCCCGGCCCTGCCCCGTAGACCAGAAAGCATTTTCTGACGGCAGAAAGCATTTTCTGATGGGTTAATGCTATGCTGCACTGCCCTGCACAACATAGGGTTAAAATAGATAATATGCCCTGTGGAAACATAGGGTTAATAGAGTTAATGTAGCACTGCCCCTGCTGCCCCTGCCCCGTAGACCAGAAAGCATTTTCTGATGGCAGAAAGCATTTTCTGACGGGTTAATGCTATGCTGCACTGCCCTGCACAACATAGGGTTAAAATAGATAATATGCCCTGTGGAAACATAGGGTGAATAGAGTTAATGTAGCACTGCCCCTGCTGCCCCTGCCCCCTAGACCAGAAAGCATTTTCTGACGGCAGAAAGCATTTTCTGACGGGTTAATGCTATGCTGCACTGCCCTGCACAACATAGGGTTAAAATAGATAATATGCCCTGTGGAAACATAGGGTTAATGTAGCACTGCCCCTGCCCCCGCTGCCCCTGCCCTGCCCCAGCTGCCCCTGCCCTGCCCCGTAGACCAGAAAGCATTTTCTGACGGCAGAAAGCATTTTCTGACGGGTTAATGCTATGCTGCACTGCCCTGCACAACATAGGGTTAAAATAGATAATATGCCCTGTGGAAACATAGGGTTAATGTAGCACTGTCCCTGCCCCTGCCCCCACTGCCCCTGCCCTGCCCCGTAGACCAGAAAGCATTTTCTGATGGCAGAAAGCATTTTCTGACGGGTTAATGCTATGCTGCACTGCCCTGCACAACATAGGGTTAAAATAGATAATATGCCCTGTGGAAACATAGGGTTAATGTAGCACTGCCCCTGCCCCTGCTGCCCCTGCCCTGCCCCCGCTGCCCCTGCCCTGCCCCCGCTGCCCCTGCCCTGCCCCGTAGACCAGAAAGCATTTTCTGACGGCAGAAAGCATTTTCTGACGGGTTAATGCTATGCTGCACTGCCCTGCACAACATAGGGTTAAAATAGATAATATGCCCTGTGGAAACATAGGGTTAATGTAGCACTGCCCCTGCCCCTGGCCCCGCTGCCCCTGCCCCGTAGACCAGAAAGCATTTTCTGACGGCAGAAAGCAATTTCTGACGGGTTAATGCTATGCTGCACTGCCCTGCACAACATAGGGTTAAAATAGATAATATGCCCTGTGGAAACATAGGGTTAATAGAGTTAATGTAGCACTGCCCCTGCCCCTGCCCCTGCTGCCCCTGCCCCGTAGACCAGAAAGCATTTTCTGACGGCAGAAAGCATTTTCTGACGGGTTAATGCTATGCTGCACTGCCCTGCACAACATAGGGTTAAAATAGATAATATGCCCTATGGAAACATAGGGTTAATGTAGCACTGCCCCTGCCCCTGCTGCCCCTGCCCTGCCCCCGCTGCCCCTGCCCTGCCCCGTAGACCAGAAAGCATTTTCTGACGGCAGAAAGCATTTTCTGATGGGTTAATGCTATGCTGCACTGCCCTGCACAACATAGGGTTAAAATAGATAATGTGCCCTGTGGAAACATAGGGTTAATAGAGTTAATGTAGCACTGACCCTGCCCCTGCTGCCCCTGCCCCGTAGACCAGAAAGCATTTTCTAACAGCAGAAAGCATTGCGTGCTAACATACAGTATGGTATCCGCCCGGGACTGTGCACCCAACATCAAGTCCTAAACTTGTACTTGGTGGGATCAAAGTCCATTTTTGTTAGGGGCGAACCACTCTACCTGGCGTTCATGGACCTGAGCAGATGCCCGAAGGAGTTTGTAAAGGTGCTGCAGATCATCCACGAAAACACTTCGGCTTGGGTTAGATTTGGGGGACAAAGTCAATGCAGAGGTTTCTTTGTAGTTGCCCTGGGTATTCGTCAGGGTCTCGTGGTTGCCCCAGTATTATTTGCCCTCTATATTAACGGAATCTACCGGGCACTGGTGGAAACCAATGCTGACTATATCAGGGTGGGTGGACTTCCGCTCCTAGTATTGGGTTATGCGGACAACATGGTTTTAATCGCCTGGACCCCCATAGCACTACAACATTTGGTAGATGCCTATACTCCGTTCATATCTAGCCTCAAGTTAACAGTGAACTCTAAGAAATCCTCAGTAATGGCTTTTTCGGCCAGAGGTGGTGGATCGCAAACGATGCTAAGTATCTGGAGAGGTGGTGAACTAATACCCAGGGTTGAAAGATTTGACTAACTGGGAGTTACATTCAGTGAAAACTGGCGCAGGTCCAGCCATATAGAAAAACAGTGTCTGAAAATGAGGCAGGCTCTTGGGGGCTTGTCTCGCTTCCAGAACATGTGCTCCTGGCAACCAATTAAGTTGATCCTTGAGGTCTACAGAGCCCAAACAAAGGCTGCCACCAACTATGGAACTGCCTTGTGGGGCATGGAGAAAGTTACACCAATCAAAACCATAGAAAACTCTTTTTTTTTTTAAAACTGCTTGGATTACCACATTCAGCACCCAATTGTACCACACAGATGGAACTCGGAAGCCCCCATATTGGCGATGAGTGGCAGATGGCTCCCCTGTCACACTGGTTGGTATGGTCAAACCAGAAAGCCATCTTAACACACATGATCATCAGAGCCTTGACGTCTAGCCCGACAAAATCTAAAATCCCATGGCTATCCTACATCAACAAATGTATTTTTCTGCTGAATGCCCAGAATGTGCAATGACCTCTTACCTTTTTGTTACAGATCACAGCAAACAAATATAAGCACTTGTTTAAAGCAATTCTTGTGTCAAACAGAGAAACCTCTGCGCTTAGGGTTGAGGCCAACAGAAAGTACATGCTGATATTTGCTGCATAGCCACAGGCCCTCAGACCGCTCGCGGGCACGTTATAATTCCTTATAGCTTGGGACACGCACAAAAAATTGGTTAAGCACAGAACAGCCCACAGCCTGCCCATGCTGTCACTGACCCGAGGAGTATTTTATGCACTTTGTAATATTTTGTCCGGCCTACCAGGACATAAGAAGGAGGACTATTGTACCCTTGCTTAGGAATGCAGGCTTTAGTCAGGTAAGACCTGCCTTGATTTTCTTGCTGTGTGCTGAGCCCACTCCAGTGGCATGGGCCTGCGTAGTGTTCTTAAGGAAAGCCTGGTATAAGCAGAACAAATTGATTGAAGTTGAGCGAACACATGCATTTTTTTTATCCTGTTTTTTTTAATGTTTTTATGCATTTTTTGACCTTTAGGAATATTATTCAAAGCTGTAACACTCTTTGTGTATTGTCTGCAATGTGTTTTATGGATCTTTTTCAGAATAAACGTATGTGATTGAAAATGAGTTATGGTGATGTATACAGCCACCCTTGTTCTGCATGCTGGTGCATTTAACTACATGAGTAAACTCCACCAATGGCTCACCACAAATCCTCCAATGTAATTTATGATTCCATTTAACCATTTTCATAATCTCGATCAGGCAGCAGTCGAATACAATGTTTTTTCGTTCCTTTAGTAGCCAATCGTCCAGAGGTACAGTGAATTGTGATTATATTGAGATGGATAAGTCCTCAACACTAGGAAGAGTTAAGTCCTCATCACAAGCTCAATTGTCAATTAGTGGCAAAGATGCTTCAGTTATTTCTGTGTGGGATACTTCTGATAAATCCACATGTATTGGGGAAATGGGTAACATTTTCAGGTTCCTAGAAATAATTTGTTTATAGAGTGTTGATTGTGTGGGAGGTTCTGCAAGCAATTCAGAAACATCTGTGTCTATGTGTAACATTTTAAAAAGACATATATGAAAACTGTACCTGATAACCTTCAGAGATGTTGCAGGGAGTTGGTTTGAGTTCACCCTGTAAAACATATTGATTAAACTGTATCCCTTTTACCTCTTTAGTGCCAAGGACGAGCTATCCCGTCCTTGACATTACGTACGCAGTGCAAGGACGAGATAGCTCGTCCTTTTTGGCACTCTGTTTTGTGCGATCCCTGAAAAGAAGGGATCGCACAAAACTGTAATCCAACCCCTGGGCTATGTGAGGAGGAGGTTCCTCCTCACTGCCCGGGGTTTGGATTACCTTCAGTTTCACATCGGTGTGCGTAATGCACGCCGACATGAAACTGAAAGTAATTTTCACCGTGGCAGCTGAAATGACTGCTGCTGTGAAAATGAAAGATGAGTCTCCATCTTTCTCCCCATCGATCTGCAGCACTATTGTGCCGTTCAGATCAAGGGAGATGTTGTTGGAAAGGGGAGACTCTCCAATTACACCTTTTTTGAAGCATTCCTGCGTGTGGATCGGGCACAGAGCGCCCGATCCGGGCCTAGCAATGCCCACTAGACCACCCGGGATCTATTTCTGAAGTGGGGGGGGCGGCAGGGGCTGCTTACTATGTAAGTGGCTCTCTCCCCCCGGCCCCCAAACCATGGGGCCAATACCCTGGGGGCAGATGGGTGATCTTCAACTGAGTTTTGGGTGGGCAGTGGGGGCCACTAGTCACCAGGAATTTTTGGGTAAATGAAAGGGGGGTGGCCCTCCCCCCCACCCTATGTGGATGGGGGGCAACTCATGTAGCTCTCCATTGGGGCATATTTCTGCCCCTATCTGCCCCCAGGGAAGGCTATATGAGATGCCCCCATCCATTTGGGGTGGGGGGAGAGAGCCATCAGAAATGTTGTTGCAGGCCCCCCAAACATGGGGATGCAGGTTTGCCCACCCCCGGGGCAGATGGGTGCCTATCTGCCCCTAGAGAAGGGGCCCAAACAAAAAAAACGTTTCGTTTTGAGGGCATGGGGGTTCACTACACTACCAGGTTTGTTTTTGTGATGAAAGGGGGGCAGCCATCCCCCTCCCACCTCAAGTGGTCAGGGGATACCTTGTGTAGCCCTGCCTGGGGACAGATTTCAGTCCCTAGGAAGGGGCATCTGCCCTCAGGGAGGACTACATGAGATGCCCCCCATCAATTTGAGGTGGGGGGGAGAGGGCCACCAGAAATGTTGGTGCAGCCCCTCCCCAGGGCTGCAGGTTTGGGCCCCGCTGGGGGCAGATGGGTGCCCATCTGCCACTAGGGAAGGGGCCCAAACAAAAGAAATAAACACAAAATAAAAGTTTTGTTTTGGAGGGATGAGGGTCCGTGGGTGGCGGTCCACCAGGATTTCTTTGTGATGAAAGGGGGCCAGCCCCTCCCCCCCACCCCATGTGGATGGGGGCACCTCATTGCTAGTGCAATCTGCCCCTAGGAAGGAGTACATGAGATGCCCCCATCCATTTGGAGTGGGAGGGGAGAGGGCCACCAGAAAACATTGGGATGGCCCCTGAACGCATGGGCAGTACGTTTTTCACTCCGTGGGGGCAGATGGGCACACTAATGTGCCTATCCGACCTAGGAAAGGGGTAAAACAAAAAGAAAAGTAAAACAAAATTATAGCTTGTTTTGGGTGGGTGTGGGGGGGCCACTCAACCACCATGGATGTTTTTAGTGGAAAGGGGGGTGGCCCTCTCCCCCCACCACAAATGAATGAGGGGCATCTCATGTAGCCCTCCCTGGGGGCAGATTTCTAGTGCAATCTGCCCTAGGAAGGAGTACATGAGATGCCCCCCATCCATTTGAGGTGGGGGGGAGAGGGCCACCACAAAACATTGGAATGGCCCCTAATGCATGGGGCAGTACGTTTTGCCCGGTTCTACGTTATTTTGCCAAATGATTTTACATCGTGGGACTTTTCATTGCCACCCTTTCATCGCCAAAAACTCCTTTTTTAAAATGTTTTATTTTTGGGGGGGCTTCGCCCCCCCGAAGCCCCTTACTTAAATAATCATACACCAAACGGCACCAAACCCCCCCCCCCCGATAAAAAGTAACGATGAAAGGGTTGGCGATGAAAAGTCCCACGATGTAAAATCATTCAACGAAATGCGTGTAATACCGTTTTGCCCACCCTGCGGACAGATGGGCACACTAATGTGCCCATCTGCCCCTAGGAAAGGGGACGAACAAAAAGAAAAGTAAAACAAAATTATAACCTGCCTTGGGTGGGTGTGGGTGGCACTAAACCACCATGGATGTTTTTAGTGGAAAGGAGGTGGCCCTCTCTTCCCTACCCCAAATGGGTGGGGGCATCTCACTTAACCCTCCCTGAGGGCAGATTGCTAGTGCAATCTGCTCTTAGGAAAGGAAGGAGTACATGAGATGCCCCCACCATCCATTTGGAGTGGGGGGGGGGTAGAAGTCCAACAGAAAACATTGGAATGGTCCCCAATGCATAGGGCAGTATGTTTTGCCGACCCCGTGGGCAGATGGGCACACTAATGTGCCCATCTGCCTCTAGGAAAGGGACAAAACAAAAAGAAAAGTAAAAACAAATTATACCTTGTTTTGGGTGGGTGTGGGGGGTACTTAAATTTTTAGTGGAAAGGGGGGTGGCCCTCTCCCCCCACCACAAATGAATGAGGGGCATCTCATGTAGCCCTCCATGGGGGCAGATTGCTAGTGCAATCTGCCCTTTTGAAGGAGTACATGAGATGCCCCCCATCCATTTGGGGTGGGGGGAAAGGGCCACCAGAAAACATTGGAATTTCCCCCCAATGCATGGGGCAGTACGTTTTGCCCACCCTGGGGGCAGATGGGCACACTAATGTTCCCACCTGCCCCTAGGAAAGGTGAAGAACAAAAAGAAAAGTAAAACAAAATTATAACCTACCTTGGGTGGGTGTGGGTGGCACTAAACCGCCATGGATGTTTTTAGTGGAAAGGGGGGTGGCCCTCTCCCCCCTACCCCAAATGCATGGAGGCATCTCACTTAGCCCTCCCCGGGGGCAGATTGCTTGTGCAATCTGCTCTTAGGAAGGAGTACATGAGATGCCCCCAACATCCATTTGGGGTGGGGGGTAGAAGGCCAACAGAAAACATTGGAATGGCCCCCAATGCTTGTGGCAGTATGTTTTGCCGACCCCGTGGGCAGATGGGTACACTAATGTGCCCATCTGCCTCTAGTAAAGGGACAAAAAAAAGAAAAGTAAAAACAAATTATAACTTGTTTTGGTTGGGTGTGAGGGCCACTAAACCACCATGGATGTTTTTAGTGGAAAGGGGGGTGGCCCTCTCCCCCCACCCCAAATGGATGGGGGGTGTAAAGACTGGAAGGGGTATCTTTACTCCTGCTCGCTATGTGTCAGAGGAGAGGCACAGAGGACCCCAGCTAAGATTCTCTATAGGGTAGCTATGGTCGAGCAATCAAGGCCTAGTTTCTCAGGAGGTTATGCAGGCAGGTCCTTAAATACAGTGTAGTCCCCAAGCACCCACAAAGGAATGTCCACACACTGTATTAGTGAAAACACAGTCTTTATATAAATAAGGTTCAAGGTTATATACACAATCACGATAACAATCACAATAACACATTTTGGGCTCCGAAAATTCTAAAATGGTAAATATATACAGGTCTAGGTGGTACCACGATTACTCTGATTCCATTAAAAAGCATCACCTGTACTCAGTTCAAATAGGATACGAATCAACACAGCACGACAGTATCAACCATACATTTAGGAGGAAAACAAGTTGGTTAGACAATTGGCAGAATATTGACCCCTATCGTCAGACACAGTTCTGTAGGAGGATCCCCCACCTGGGCAACCTGTAAATAAGATGCACTACAAGTCTAGTTCATGTTTTGTCTATTAGAGTCTTATCTCCTATAAAATGTCTACTGCCCCAATGTACCTGGTTTCGTAGAGTTCTTCAGTGAGTCGTCGACAGGCCCTTCTTGAGCGCACTCCCTTTAAGGCAGGAGCCACGTGTCGTCGAGATTCGGTGAAGAAAGAGACATACTTTATCGTAGAGGGAGCAGCTTCGATCTTTGTCGGCGAACGGGACGCAACCATAGCTGGCTTCAGTATCTTTGTCGACGTCTCTGAGGTCTTTGGGTGGCGGGAAACCCACCGGCGGATTCTCCTCGGTCGTCGGCGGTCTTGACTTTCTCCAGCAGGATGAAAGCAGTCGGCAAGGGTGAACAAGTGAGTCTTTGGATCAAATGTTCTTAGGGAAAGGGAGCACTGTGGCTCCGGTCGGCGACTGCGGTCGGCAACGGTGGACGGCTGTCCGGTGCTTCTCTTCGTTCTCCTCGGCGGTCCCCTTCTCCAGTCGGCAGCCTTTCGTAGGTCTGCCTACCTCCCTCATAGCTCGGAAAGAAATCTCCTAACCAGGTCCTCTCTTGGATCAGTTCGTTGAATGCACAGCAGCTTTCAGATTAGCGAAGGACAGCAGCAGTGGGCTTCAAAGTTAAGCATCAGTTTCAACTTCAGCTTCTGAACAATTTCTAGCAGTGAGAGGCCCCCAGATATGTTGTTGATCTCCTATTCATTCTGCTGGGTCACACTCGGGCAAACAATCACTCAGAAGGGCATTCAGGCAGTCAGGCAGCCAATCTGCTCAGAGTGCATTCAGGCCATTCTTCTCCATCCAGATACTCACAACACAGAATGTGGATTCGGACAAGCACTCTGCCATTCAGCACTACACACTGCATTCATACCAGTTTCAGCAGGGCTGTCTCAGTCATTGTGTCAACCACCAGATACTAGACACCCATAACACAGAATGTGTATTTGTCAAACACTCCATTCACCCAGGTCCCACCCCAACACTGTGTTTTAATTGACACAGTATGTAGACATTCCTTTGTGGGTGCTTGGGGACATATAGAGAGCAGGAGTACAGACTCACCCCTCCAGTGGTTGCTTTACAACTAGGGTGTTAGGGAGAATTCTCAAGAATGTGCTAATTTCCCTTACCTTTTGAGACCCCCGGCAACTTTGCTGGATTTCTAGGATTTCATTTTTTACCTGGGAAGAGTGTGAGCCTTTTTTACCCACTCGTCCATGTATTTTGATGTGTGTTTTACTTTTGTGTTCTTTGGTTATGGAGATTTTACACAACTCCATAGGCATCATCTTTTTCTGTGTGTCACACAGCACTCTCAGTGCAGTGACACAGGGGTGTCTTTCCGATTCCCCAAGGTTTAAATACCTTCTCTGGGACTGACTACTGTCTCCCAGAGCATGTAAAGTTAAATTGACTTTACTAGTATCTAAATTTACAGACCCAGCCCACACTATCTTCCTATAGAGTGCTGGAGGGGTTGCCTAGCATCCCCTGAGTGAAAACACTCATGTAACAGTCAAATGTTGCCCTTCTCTAGTGAAATGACTGGTGGCAGTGGTCTAGATCAAACTACCATGATTTTTCCCAACTGCTAACAAAGGTAGCTAAAAATCGTGTCAGCCATGTTTTTCAAAATGGCACCCAAGACCAATCTGTAAGAACAGATCACGGTCAATTTTTTTCGCCATTTCTTTTAGGCAATGTCCTTCTTGTGTTTGTCTCTTCGTGCTAAACCAGGTTTGGTCCCTTTGTTCGTTGGCCTTTGGCGGGCTTCAGTGCTGAAGCCCTCCTCTGGCGCCTGAGTGTCTAGGATGGACAGGATGTGAGGGAGGTGCTCGAAACTACCTGTGCTTAGTCTCCTATGAGACCTGAATGTACTCTGGCGTGATTGGCCAGCTAGCTGTCTGGCAAGGACACTCACCCTGCTGTGTGAGTGAAAGCCAGGCTGGAACGAATGGGGGAAAACTGTTTAAAAGCAGGTCTCTGGGACTTGGAAAGCAGAGTCGACTACTGGAACGAAAGAACCGAAGACGAGCGGAAGGAAGATGACTGCTGCAACTTCTGGATGACTGCTGAAGCCCTGCTGCAGGCCCGAATTGCCTGAAACTCCATCGTCATAGAAGCCCTTCAAGGTTAATTTCTTCCCTTGAGTTTGGTGGGAACAACCAACTCGCAAGCCACCTGGCCACTGTCCCCATCCTGGCTGAATTTTCTTCAGAGTGCGGTTGAAAACCGGATATCCAGGGGAAAGGAAACCAGCTTGTGGACTTTAAGGCACTCACACCATAAAGCGAGGTTTTGCCAGGCTTGTGGCCTCATCCCTGGGCAGTGCAGGAACCTCCCAACCTCCTCCTTGTCCCCACGACTGAAGCTCAGGAACAGCAGGATCTGTTCGAACTGCCAGGAACAACTGCCTCAGCTACAGCTTTTCTTCACTTCTAAGGTACTGTGCAAACGTGGTCCGGAAATCTTTCGGCCACGGCGAAAGTTTGTGAAACTTTCCCGACTTCGAAGGCTTGTCCTTCCCTAAACATTTGTCTAACTTTTTGTCTGACCAAATTCTTCTAGGATACATGACAAAGACTTCACTGTTTACTACCAGAACTGTGCTATCCTATACAAAGACTCTGAACCATTGACTTTGGCCCAGGCCTATGAACTGAATTGCTAGTTGTAGTTTACTGAAACCCTTTGCCCTACCTATGAAAGTATGTGTGCTGTTGATTCTTATAACCTTGTCTTTTTACCCCTTTTTATAGTATTTGAAGTGCCATTATGCTCCCACTTCAGGGGAGCTGAACTTGTTCAGTAACTTGTTGGTTGTGTATTTGTGGTTTATTAGTATATGATACTGAGCTGCTCTTGCTAGTGTAATGTTTTCAAACTGACTGTGTAAATGAATGTCTATTCTTTTACCAAGAAACCTTGAGAAAGTGTATGTTTGAATCACTGTATGTGTTGGTCCTATGTGTAACTGTTTCTACTGCTCACTCAACTCTTGAGATAAGTCTGGCTGCTCAGTCACTGCTACCACATAACTGGGTAGTACAGGCTTGTACCAAAGGTGAAATTGTACTGACACTTGTAGCCTTAATTGCATGTAGTGTTCCCCAAGGGTACTGAATGTGATTCTGCCAAACACCGGTGTACAGTGGTGAGGATAAAGTAAACTTGTTACATTTAGAGTGCTACTTTTACCTTTGTTCAAATAATCCTCATAAGGCTAAGCAACACTAGAGAAGCAATTGTTTTATCATGACAGATATGGAAAGCAACAGACAGGAGACCCTAGTCACTTTAACAGTTGATCAATTGAGAGATATGTGTAAAGCTAGGAATCTCACTGTAAAAGGCAAAAAGGTTGAATTGATAGAAACGTTGTTAGAATACCAAAGTCTGAGGAGTGGGTCTGAAACCACCAATGTTGTTGAGGATGATAATGTTTCTGAGCCCAGCTCAAATGTTATGGATAGTTGGATGAGGCAGAAGAGTCTCACAATGTAGGCCCTGTTTTACCTATACCTGCTCATAGGCCTCAGAGGCCTCAGCCTTTGACACAGGGACCCCACCAGGTCCAACATTAAGTCCTGAATTTGTCTCTTTGGAAAGAATGAGACTTGAGTTAGAATTTAAAAGAATCCAAGCTCAAACTGAAAGCAAACATCAAGAACTTAAACTCAGAGAAATGGAGTTGAATTGTGCGCTTGAAATGAAAAAGTTGTCTCTTGAAACTGGTTCTCTCCCAGAGTCTTCTAGGTCTTCCAATCCTAAGAGGCCTTGCATGCCCAAAGATGCAATAAGTATGTATGAGGTTAAGCTTGATATTTTGGATTGGTTGGCTGCTTTTGAATATAACCATGGGATTCAAGACATTACAGGGAATCAGCTGATTCCTTGGCTTTTTTCAAGGCTACCCCCTGTTGCAACTGATGTGGTAATTGAGTTGGGGGATATAGACAGAAAGGAGTATGAAACTGTGAAGCTAGCTTTGATAGCTAGGTTTGGGAAGACCCCTTCTTAGTATCTTAAGAGGTTTAAACCCTCAAAAAGAATGACGGTACCCCGTGGGCTACCTGGGGGACTGAATGTTTGAAAAACCAATATAGATGGGTTAAGGGTTACAGAGTTAACACTTATGAAGGTATGAGAAATCTGTTTATGTTGGAATCTATTTATGATGCCTGCTCTCCTGAGCTGAGACAGCACTTGGCTGACTCTAAGGAAATTGATCCAAAGAAGTTAGCAAGGGCTGCTGACTTGTGGGTTGCCAACAGGGCTACTCACAGGATTCTGGGGTAACTCAGAAGAAGGATGAGGGAAAGCAGCACAAGAAAGATACCAAATAGAATTCCGATACCTCAACTCCAAAAGAGGACCCCAAACATAACAAGGGTAAGCTACAAGGGAAACCAAATCAGGCTAGTGTACCTCCTGGTGCCAAACCAGAAGGAGGTCAGAACAAACCCCCATTCATAAAGACATTTGGTAAATGTTTTGCTTGTGGGTCAACTGACCATGTGAAAGGGGATCCCAGATGTAAGGCTAAACCTTCAGGGATCCACACTGTCTCCTTAGCCTTCTCCCCAGAGGATGAAATACCAATGGCAAGTGGAAACTTTCACTTACTGGCTCAGGAACCCATGAGAGTCTCAGCCAGTGTTTCTTTAGTATCCATGGGTCTGTGGGAACAACATAATTTAGATGTCTATAATTCCATTCCAGACAATACTAAAGAGTATTACAAAGACAGTGTTCTTGTGAATGGTCAGGAGACCCCTGCCATCAGAGACACTGGGGCCAGCATAACTGTAGTTGATTAATCATTTTTCAAGGTAGAGGATGTTGCTAAGGCACCTAAATACCTAACCACGCTTGCTGGAGGCCCTGTCCAAAAGCTTCCACAGTTACCAGCTCTCATCCAGTGTAATGACATGACTGTCAAGATACCTGTAAGTGTGCAGAGTGAAGTACCTGGCAGAGTCCTGTTGGGGAATGACTTAAAAACTATTGGAGTTGTATCAAGCACCCCCAGTCTTCCCAGCAAAAGGAAACAGGAGCAGACTAGGAAGGCCATAGAGAGTACCTTAAAAGGCTCTCAAGAGGAGATTATAGAAGAAAATATAACTCCCTATCCACAGGACTTACTGACTGCAATTTTGAAAAAGAAAGAGGAAAAGGGGAAACTTAAAAAAAACAGCCAGCACTCCTGTGCTACCAACAAGGACATCCCCGAGAGGACTGTCCAAAGTCAAACCTGTGACTCCTCCACCAGCTGAGGCTGAGTGTGTGGAACAACCGTGTGTGGTTGAATCAGCTGCTGAGGAATCAGAGCTGGAAGAGGACCTTGCTCCTGTTGGAGATCTGGATCCTGCAGACCATCCTGAGCTGCAGTATTTACTGGCAGAAGGTGGTCCCTGTAGGGCAGACTTCAGCAGAGGTTAAAGAGAGTGTCCTATTCTTGAAGGTCTTCGCCAACAGGCAGCTTCCCAGCTGGATGGGCAAGAGCCAGGGAAGCATACATTGTACTGGGAAGATGGCCTCTTCTACAGTGAACCGACTGAGTCTATCCCAGGGGACTACAGAAGACTTGTAGTGCCTCTGGAATGCAGATTTCAGTTCCTGCAGTTAACCCATGAGATACCTTTGGCTGGTCACTTAAGTATTAAGAAGACCAAGGAAAGGCTCTCTTTATATTTCTACTGGCCTAAGTTGGGGTCTGATGTAGATAAATTCTGTAGGAGCTGTCACCCTTGCCAAACCTCTGGCAAGAGTGGAGCCAAGAATGTGGCACCCTTGGTGCCTCTCCCAGTGGTGGGAGTCCCTTTTCAGAGGGTAGGAATCAACATTGTTGGTCCCTTAGTCCCTCCTACATCTTCAGGAAACAGGTTTATCCGGGTTCTAGTAGACCATGCTATTAGGTATCCGGAAGCCATACCTATGCAAACTGTTACAGCTCAGGCTGTTGCTATGGCCCTACTTGGTATTTTTACCAAGGTAGGGTTTCCTAAGGAAGTTATCTCTGACAGGGGATCCAATGTTATGTCCCACTACATGCAGGCCATGTGACAAACTGTGCAGTAACTTACAAGTTCTCAACTGCCTACCATCCTCAGACAAATGGATTGGTAGAGAGGTTGAACCATACAATGAAGAACATGATAGGTGCTTGAAAGGAGCCCCTTAGGAGAAAGTGGGACCTTCTACTGCCATGCCTTCTATTTGCTTATAGAGAAGTCCCTCAGGAGGGAGTTGGATTTGGTCCCTTTGAACTTCTCTATAGCCATCCAGTTAGAGGCCCCTGGGCCCTGATTAAGGAGGGGTTGGAGAATGCTCCTTCCCCAAAGCCAGTGAGAGTCACTGGGCCTCATTACGAGATTCGTGGTAAGGGAATACCGGCACCGCATACCGCTCTGGCCCATTACAAGTAGACATCCCGGTATCAGCGCCACCGCTGAGACCGTGCTCCTCTGTACCAGCATGGGCGAAAGGCACGCGGCCCTTCGGGCTGGCAATACCGGGATGCCGCTAACAGGAGGACATCACAAGTCACGCGGACATGCACCTACCGACATCCCAAAGGCGGTAATTAGGGATACCGTGATGCCGGCATCACCAGCATCATGGATCACCCGCTAATAGCAATGTGCTGTGTTCCCAACAGCCACAGGTGCACACAATCAGCACAGGTGGAGGCAATGGAGTCTGGCTCAGCACAAAAGGAGCACACCCACACCCCTTCCCACACCAAAATGATCCCACTTGCAGTTGCGATATTGGGGCTGGAGGACATGTTTGCATTGCTACTCCATTGAGCAACAACTAGAACAGGCCCTATAGAGGAGACGCAGGAGGAGGAGGAGGGTGAGACAGGCCCAGCAAGTCCCACCAGTGCAGCCAGTGATACCACGCAGGCAGCCAACAATCCCTTGCATGAGAGCCAGTCCTTTCAACCTAACTCCTGTGCAGATCCACACCCTGTACCGCCTGGACCGGGACACCATCACCACCATTGTGGACATGATACACGACGACATTGTCAGCCTGATTGAAATCCGCACCGACATCCCCCCTCTACTGAAGGTAGTGTCTGTGATCCACTTCCTGGCCACAGGCACCTACCAGCACACAGTAGGGCAGATGCATGGCATATCACAACCTTTTTTTTCACGCATGCTGAACCAAGTGCTGGATGCCCTCCTGAAGCACACAAGCAACTACATATCCCTACCACAGACTGCCCAGGAGATCTTTGACACTAAAATTGGCTTCCATGCACTGGCAGGCATGCCAAATTGTATCGGTGCCCTCGACTGCACCCATGTGGAATTGGTGGTCCCACATGCCATGGAGGTGGCGTACCTCAATCGTAAGATATGCCACTCCGTCAATGTGCAGATGGTATGTGACTCCAGCAAGCTCATCACACATTGCTGGGCCCAATTTCCCGGTTCAACTCGTGATTCAATGGTCCTGCGGAACTCCACGATACCACGCTACAAGGGCTGACATGCTGGACGATGTGCCTGGCAGCTTGGTAAGTTGCATGACCAGCACATAGCAGTGTAATGGAGCGGGGAGAGATGCATGAGATTGGGGTGGTGACTGGACAATGCCCATACTGCAAAACACTATGCCCCAAAACATCCCAAACTGAACATGACAAACGTCATAGAAATGATGGAAGCTGCACACCAATGCCAATATGCCAGACTTTCAACCAGCCCACATCCCTCAACACGTCCACTGCACATCATCAGATCGTACCCTCTGCTATGCTGTGAGTATGCACAGTGTACATGACCGCAGAAAAACACAACACTGGACATGCATCCATGAGTGCGCACAAATCAATCCCACCAAGGGAATACACTGATTGTCACTGGCACCCCACCACAGTAGCGCTGCATGTCACCATGGGAATAATAACCGATGAATGAAAAATCATGATGAAACTTGTGCCAATGCTGCTAGTAAAAATACATATGAATCACTCCACATCACCTATATGATTGCAAATACAGCGGTAGGCATCCACAGTGCATGAACACCAGCAAGGAAGTGGACACACTGCATCATCTGGATGATGCAACCCACACCTGTGGACCATGGAACAGCACACCTTGTGGCAAATAAACATGTGTGCAGACATCCAGGGACATGTGCATGTGAACAACAAATATCTGCAAGCATGAGAGTGATAAGTACAGGTGTCATGGTAGTAATTGACTTACATATACCTCATTTTGCTCCCATGCTGGTGATGCTGGCTATCCCTTGAAGACACGGCTCATCATCCCTGTTCGGAACCTGCAGAACAGGCAGGAAGAGGACTACAATCGGGCCCATACCCGTACCTGTGTGGTGATTGAGCAGACCTTTGGCCTGTTGAAGGTACGGTTTCACTGCCTCAGCAGGTCGGGTGGGGCACTCCTGTACGGGCATGAGAAGGTGGCCAAGATCATCATGGTATGTGCCATGCTGCACAACATGTGCATCCGACGGAACATGCATCTGCCACCTGACATAGACAAGCAACCACCAGGTGAGGATGAAGATGAAGAAGAAGGGGTTGCACATCAGCCAGGTGGCGATGCATATGTGGGATGTGCTGTGCGCCAGTCTGTGATAGGCCAATATTTCTAAAACACATGGAAACAGAGGGTGCCACGAATGTGGGACTCTGGGCACTGGGTGTGGGGTTACATGGACAATGTGCACTGTAAATCAATAAAGCACACATACACAATAATCAATGTCCAGTCATGTGATTTTTTTGTACACAATGGGTGTATTAAACAGGTAATATATACAAAGTGCATTTACCCTCCACCTCACACACACACCCTACCCCCTGCCCTTCCCACCACAACTCCCCCACACACCCCCTCCCCCCACAACTCCCCCACACAACCCTCCCCCAAACCCCTCCCCCCAACTCCCCCACACACACCCTCCCCACACAACTCCACCACACACCCCCTCCTCCCCCCACAACTCCCCCACACATGGTGTGCAATCATAGTCATTGTATGCAACATGAGTCAACATGAGTCTGCACATGCAGGCTGCCCCTGCTACTGGCAGCCTCTGTCGGCTTCCGGGGGCTGCATGTCAGAGCGCAATGTGGTGCGTGAAGACCTACGCAGGGGGCTTGTCTGGGAGGGGCTGGCTGATGACGCCGTGACTGCACGCTCCACTGTTGGGGCAGGACGCTGAGCCTCCAAGGCCTGCGCAATCCTGGCCAGGACCTGCCTCACTGTGATGCTGGAAATGCATTGGAGGGACAGGGCCTCCCTGTCCTTTTCCTGTAGTCCTTTTTCATTTGTGTTCTGTATTGTTTTCTGTCCAGGAGTCCATGTGGGACTCCTGGCAGTGCAGTTCTTCCTGTTTTTAGTTTGGTGTACAGACCCATGGGATACCCTTATGGCACCCATGGGTGGGGGTGCAACCCTGTGCCCCTAGTGTATGTTTCTGGGTACCTTCGTGTGGCCCACAGAGCAGGGTATGTGGCAGCTCCATGCTGAATTTGAGAGGTGCTCTGAGTATCCTCCATTTTGGGATACCCAGGCCCTGCCATTGGAATCAGTTGATTCCTGATAGGAAACAAGATGGCCCATGTGGCCCCTTTGCTTTCTATTGCCCGTTACCTTGTTTTCCAAAATTCCTGGGAAGCCCTGACCTTGTCCCTTCCTCCTGACTGGCTGTTGGGTGGAAGTTCCATATATGGTGTTGTTGTGAAGTCCAGGCCAGACTGGCTGGAGCCTTCCCAGTGACTGTATGTTGTGGTTACACCCTGTGGGTGGTACCTGGGTGAATGGAGTGTGTGACGAATATGCACTTCTTGTTGTGGATGTCTAGTTTCTGGTGTTTGACACAATGACTGAGACAGCCCTGCACGAAACTGGTATGAATGCAGTGTGGAGTGTTGAATGGCTGGGTACTTGTCCCAATACACATAACTTGTTGTGAGTGTCTGGAGAGAAGTGAATGGCCTGAATGCACTATGCACCTGATTGGCTGCCTGCCTGCATGAATGCCCTTCTGACCGATGGGTTGCCTGAGTGTGACCCAGCAGAATGAATGGGAGATCAGCTAGTATATCAGGGGGCCTCCCACTGCTAGAATTCATGTTCAGAAGCTGAAGTCCAAACTATGACGAGTAGCTGGAGTGAAACTGAAGCTTAACCTTGAAGCCCTGGAAGAGAAGTCTTGCTGCGGCTCTACTTCGTCGATCTGAAAGCGGTTGTGTCTCCAAGGACTGACCCAGAGAGGACCTGGTTAGGCGCCCTCTTCCCGAGCTACGAGGGACCATCGTGCACTGCTAATCTTTGCCAGCGCTCCCTTGTAGACAGACCTACGAAAGGCTGCCGATCGGAGACGAGGACCACCGCGGAATCACAAGGAGAAGCGCTCGGACACTGTTGTCCATCACTGTCGACGACCGCTGTTTGCCGACCCGAGCCGTCGTGCTCCCTTTGCCTAAGTAACATTTGATCCAAGGACGCTCTCACCTGCACCGGCGAACGCTTTGTCCCACCGGAGAAAGTCGAGGCCGCGGATGTGCCGAGGAGCATCCACCAGTGGGTTTCCCGCCACCTGGAGACCACAGAGACGCTGATGACTCGACGTCCTTGCTGGGCCACAGTTCTTCAAACTCTTTGCGGTCCTGAACTATTGTCACCGAGGTGCCCCGCACGCCTCTTCCTTGCAGGACGCCAATGCTCTGTCATCGACGAGCACCGCTAGGAACGAAGCTGCCACTTCACTGTCGTTGTTCAACCCTTTTCCTCGTGGGATCTTGACGATCCGTGGCTCCTGCCTTAAAGGGACCTGCTCAAGAAGGATCCGTCAACGACCCGACGTCGAACTCTGCTATTCCAGGTACATTGGGGTTGTAGAACTATTTTAGAAGGAAATAAGACTCTTGTGAACAATATATGGACGTGGCTTGTACGATATATCTTTATTTACAGGTTGCCCAGGTGGGGGGATCTCCACACAGAATTGTGCCTAGTTGGTAGGGGGCAGTATTCTGCCGATTGTTCAAACCAACTGCTTTCCTTCTATTTCTATTGTTGGTTTCCTTTATTGAGTGATCTGTGTGACATTTGACCAGAGTATAGTTGATGCGCTTTAATGAGATCTGATAATAATTGTGGTACCACTTAGAACTATATATATTTGCCATAATAGATTAACTAATCACAAAGTGAGTTATTGTGATTGTATATAACCTTGAACTTAATTATATAAAGACTGTGTTTTAACTAATACAGTGTGTGGAAATTCCTTTGTGGGGGCTTGGGGACTACACTGTACATAAGTACCAGCCTGCATCACCTCCTGAGAAGCTAGGCCTTGATTGCTCGTCTACGTTACCAATAATAGAGAATCTTGGCTGGGGTCCTCTGTGCTTCTCCTCTACCATATAGAGAGCAGAAGTACAGACACCCCCCTCCAGTCTTTACACTCACCGCTGACAGCGCCTCGCATATCCGCCTGGTACTTGACTGCATGGCCCCTGTCATAGCCGCAGTGTTTTCACGGGCCTCCTGCCTTGTCAAGGCACCATCAGAAACATACTGCTTCACGAGCCCTTTGAGCTCCTGCTGGCGCCCCTCCATTTGGGCCATGCGCCACTCTCCGTCCCGGATGCCTGTTGAGGTGGATGAGACATCTGCCGAGGGACCCAATGCAGGTGTGTCCTCTGGGGGGCTCCAGGCCGCCTGGATTTCCTCTCTTCCTGACTGGTCCAGTGGGTTGCTATTGGGGTACTCAGTGGGGTGTGCTGGGGGTTTGCTCGGGGCAGGGTGTGTGTACCACATCCATGGACAGGTTGTCGTCTTCAGGTACGCATTCCTCAGCCAGGCACTATCCTTTGTCTCCACTCTGGGGCGCTGTGGCAGCTGCCTCCCCTGCAGAGCTGTTTGCGGCAGACAGGGTCCCGTCTGCCACTTCCTCAGGATCAGTGGATTCTACCTGTTTAGCTTCTGTTGGTTTTGCGGCAGTTCTTTGCCACCCCTGTGCCTTGGCATCTTGTGTTGTTATTGGCTTGGGTGGCTGTTGTTGCTTAACAGTGCACTTAGATGTGGATGGCCTGGTGCCGTCATCCCTGCCCCTGGCCTTTTTGGATGGTGTCCAGGCGTGTGCGGCTGTGTCCTCACCATCGCTGTCGGAATCTGTGCCTGTGGGGGACTGAGAGAGGCACAGCATCAGTGATGGTTGTACATGCATCATGCATACATTGGTATTAGTGCAGTTGTATGCATGTGATGATTTGCTGTCTTGGAGTTGTGATATACAGGTTGCTTGCTAAATGGCGGGGTTATTCAGGTATACGTCAGGTTCTCACATGTGTAAGGTGGTGTATGCTGTGTGACATGCCTTTGTGTTGTGGACTGCGTGCAGTGTGACACATACCGTTTAGCTGTTTGTGGGGTGTGTCTCAGGTATGGCATTGGCATGCTGCATGCATGTTGATGTGACGGTACTGGGGACAGCATCTAGACAGGGGTGTGTCCATGTGTGTGTGATGGCCCATGCATTGGCTTATGTCACTGTCACATTTGTGGCCCATCATCATGCTTTGGATGCCAGTGGTTTGTGTGGACACTCACCTCCATCTGCCGATGACGGTACTCTACGCTCCATGTCTACAACTCCCTCAATGGCCTCCATGCCAATCGTACTGGCACATGCTTCCTCTCATCTGGTGAGCTTGATGGGGGAGTTGGCCCCGCCACCTGTTGCCAGACCCTGGCTCCGATTGGCCAATACCATTGGTGACATCGACAGAGTACGGAGTACGTCGAGGGACAATCGACGCCACGACCTCGAGCACAGCGCCCTCTGCCGAGAAATGTTTTTTCCGAAGCAGCGAAGCTGGAGATTACGAATTATCACAAGATGAGGAATACGTGGGAGGACACAATCCATTCGAAAGTGAGTTATCGTGATACTGTACATAACTTTGAATATTGATTATATAAAGACTGTGTTTTAACCGATTCAGTGTGCAGACATTCCTTTGTGGGGACTACACTGTACTTAAGAACCAGCCCGCGTCACCTCCCAAGAAGCTAGGCCTTGATTGCTCGACATCGCACCAATAATAGAGAATCTTGGCACGGGTCCTCTTTGCCTCCCCTCTACCATATAGAGAGCGGAAGTGCAGACCCCCCACCGGCGTCTTTACATTGGCAAGCTTGTCATCCGTCGAAGAATGAAACAGCTCTTTGCCATCAAAAGGCAGGTCCAGAACTCTATCTTGGACCTCCTTTGAAAACTTTGTTGCATGAAGCCAAGCTTGACGAGAGGTGCCCCGCCCCAGCATGAGGCCTTGAGCGGAGGTGTCGACATGGTGCGCAGCAGCCTCCAGCATATCCTGCGCCAACACCTTGGCATCTGACAGACTGCCCTTGAAGTCTTCCAATCTGTCAGCCGGAATTAACTCTTGGAAGCCAGCCAAATCTCTTCACAGTTTCATATTCGCCGCCGTGAAAATGAGCTCTGTGTAGCCTGACGCAACTGGAGTGATGAGTTGGCAAAAATATTCTTGCCCAAGGAATTAAGTAATTTGTCTTCCTTGGACAGAACCTGGGCCGCAGCTGCGGAAGTCGCAGAAGCCGACTTAGATTACAGAGTGGCGGCCGCTACCACCATCGAGGACGGGAGCGGACATGACTCTAAGGCTACTTCCTCGGCGGTGTGAAGCCTATAACGGGCATCAATCCTTTTATTTATGTGTTGCCCAGTGTGGAGCTTATCCCAGACCTTGTGGGCCTTGGCCAGGATGTCCCTCTGGAGGAACAGGCCAGTGCGCGCCTGTGGAGAAAAGGTTAGCGCCCCGATAGCACCCCTTCCTGCGGAGCGGGTGCCTCAGGCACTGGTATGTCCAGGAGTGACATCATGTCCAGTACCCGGTCATGAAATGCTCTGACAGAGCGGGCCTGGTCTTTACTATCCTGATATGCCAAGGGGTCATCTGGAGCATCCGGGTCCCCCGACTGTGATGCGACAGGCATCAGATTGACATCACGCTCTGCTGAGGACTTGTCCACCGGTGACAAGGGAGGCAGAGGCGGAAGAGCCAGAGGAGGGCCGGGAGGCAAAGGAGGAGCTACCGCTGGGGCGACAGGCGCTGTGACAGGAACTGTCGGGGCGGGCAACAGAGTCTGAGGGCAGATTTCTCTAAAGAGGCCCTTAAAGTACTCCCTCATGGGATCAGAGTACATTAGACTCTGACATTTCCCAAAAAAGGCATCCTCTGCCGAAACCTCAGGCGCTGGCGTGGGCAGAGGCCTCTCATGAGGGGCATAACCCCACAAATGCAGTGAAGAGGGCTGCCAAGAAGGCCCGCTACCCACCGGGTCTACATAGACCAATGGGGCAGATGTAGGAGGAAGCAAGACCGAATGTGGTAGTGGCATCCGAGCACGCCAGTCATAGGAAGAGCGGAACGGCTTCACACTATCGAGTGGAAAGGGTTGTCCACCGAAAAGAAGGTTCCCAGCACCCGCCGACGATAGCGTGGGTGTGAGGGAAGAATCCAAAATGGCAGCCATAGACCACGCAGTAACGCCGCCATTTTGTGAACATCTGAGAACTGCGTCACATGTGATGAGGCAGTTGACTCCACAGACTGGTCAGGGGACTTGACTGAAATTTTAGCCTTGACACAAGGAACCTCGGCAGAGCCGGTACTATGGGGCTTGGATGTTTACTAGACATCCTGTCCCTTGAATTAGCCTCCAAAGGATGTACCTTGGCAAAGCCAGTAACAGAGGAGTTACAGTCGACAACCTCTCCCTGTGCCCCCTCAACAGAACCGGTAACACCGCGAGCGCGGGAAAGTTGAGGAATCCACCTCACAGACAAGACCGTAACAGGCCTCTCAGTACACACCTTAGCCTCGTTAAGAGGAACCTTGGAACAGAATCCAGTCTTAGTAGCTCCCCTGAGAGGGGCCTCGAACTGTGGTTCGGTACAAAAAGCCTCAACAGAGGCCTCAGGGCGCACCCTGGTGTCTGTGTGGGAAGCTCCTAACAAGGAGACCTCGGAGTGAACACCGGTACCCAACGCCTCAGCACGACTATGTTGGCTATTAGCACCTAATCGGTGGACCTCCGATCGTGATCCGTACAGGCAGGCCCCTTGCGGAAACCCTCGGAGAAAACCCTGGTACGCCTATTAGGCCTGTGAGGCACTTTAGGGATAACCCCGGTAGCAGAGCTTTTGAAGCCCCTCCTGGACCTGGAGGACCCCAGGAAGGAGTCCCCTGGCGGGGTGCCCTGAAAAGTAAAGAACTTACCAGGCGTCTCTTCTTTCCGTCAATGAATAGTTGGAAATGGGATGGAGGAACCTTCTGGAAGATATCCTCCCACCTACAAATACGACGTTAAAATGCCCGGACCGAAAGGGAGTCGCAGAAGAAACATGAGTCCCACCGGTGATCCGGTCCCAGACACTCCAAGCAGAGAGAATGGGGATCCGGCCTAGTGAAGCGACGCTCGCAAGAGGAACAAGTGGAAAATGCCAGATGCTCCGGCGTTAGACGGAGAACAACGCGACCGCAGAACCGGAGCAGGAGAGGACAACGGGAAAGAAAAAGGTCTTCCCGGTGATGCTAGTGCATCCAGCCCCGACCACGCTGAGAAAAGGACTGAAGGTCGATGCGTGGGGCGGTGTTAAGGAGGGCGGGGTTACGGCTGCATGTGGTACCCTGCATAAAAAGAGAAGAAGGACACGTTTTTCAATTTCATGCTTTTTTACAAAAGTGCTCCGGTCCCCTCCCACAGGACAGAATGTCCCAAAATTATGGAGGAAAGGGGACGGGACGTAGGAGTATGAAGGATGGATTGTATTCTCCCACGTCATGGAGCAGGTAGATTGATGCTCTCAAAGTATATTACACGGCACTACGATTTCAGCCTTTCAACTCTTCAGCCTCCTGGTGTCGTCGGGTGTGGGGGATGTATTTTCTCTGCTGTTAATGGTATTGGCGCCCTGGGTTGAAGGGTTGTGTCAATAGGCCTGCCCCTGTATGATATCCGGTTAGGGCTATAATGAATCAGGTCTCGGGTAGCAAACCAAAACACAGGGGCATAGGCAGATTATTGCTACCCCCGCTTCTTTCTCACCTTAGTGTTCTGGTTGCCACCACTTTGGTGTTCTTAAACAGCCAGTCAGGCCAGCATCCACCAGTGTGGGCCGGGTAGGGTCTATGACGGGAGGTGGTGGTTCTCTCAGCCCGCCATAGCCGCTGTTATCAAGCTGTGGGGGTCCAGGGTCCAGGCCGGTCTCAGGCAGCACCGTCTTAGATCCCATGCTGGGCGAGCTCCCTCGTGGATTAAATGTAACGGGGAGAGAAGTGTTTCGCCTTTGCATAGGCTGCTGTGCTGCATATTTTTCTCACTGGGATTGCTAGTATGGAGGAGTTTATCTCATGCGATTCTTTCTCACTTTTGCATAGCGACCACCCACAAGGCCAGGTGGTCAGGATTGTGCCCGGTCCGTGTCGGACATTGAGGACAAGGATCCACGTTGCACGGTTTCGCAGGCTGGTCTCAGCACTGGGCCAGCACGGGGTCCAGGCGTCCACTATAGCGGTCGTGGTCTGGTGGGTTCCCGCACCCAGCCCCTGTCAACCCTAGCACCTTTAATCTGTGAGAGTCCATCGCAGGTCTGTCTGGGGTGCACCGCGTGGGGCACCCTGCAGAGACGGCCATTCTCACCCACCCAGCCGGATTGCAGGGCTGCCCGCGTATAGTACAATCTTTGAGCCGTAGTGGCAGTCTTTTTCTCCGCAACGCTAGGTCTTACAGAGACGTGCTGTTACGCTCACCTGGTATTCACAGGGACGCCACCCAGCCGGGTTACTCGCTGGTATGCTTCTCAGCTTTGCCCTGATGTGGTCTGCGGGGAAAGTTCTGCCTGAAAATACAGGAGGACTGTGTTCAAGACTGACCGACTGGGGTAAGTATCCTCCCTCCATCCCCATATGATTTCAGTCCCTCTGGTGCCCTCTCCTCACCTTGTGGTAGAATTAGGCGTGCTTTCCGTCCTGCCTTCTTTGCAGGGACGTGTTGTCTTTCATGGGCGAGTGCGGTCCAGTTACTTCACTGATGCCGGCCCGTTTGACATTGTTCAGGTAGGTCTTATTGCTGTTCTTTAGTTTTGTTGCTATCCTGCATGCCTTTCTTTCTTTAAAATGTCTCTTTTTTCTCCCTTAGGTATGCAGAGCTTCAGCGCGGCGAACTGGCTTGGTTGAGCCCCGCTGGTAAATGATGGCGCATTAAGGGCGCTATGATGCGATAAGAAAGCGCTATGCGCAGCGCTGCAAAGTCTTGCCTTTGCTAACCTGTGTTTTCCTTCCTTGTAGGTCGCGAATTTTCTAATGGGATGGGGCGTTGACCCCCCAACACCCCACCCGCAATGGAGTGGGTGCCATGTCATGCAGCCCTCCCTGGGACCAGATATCTGCTCCGAGGAAGGGACGCCTCAGCCCAGGGAGGAGTGCAGGACAGCCCCCCCTTATCTGCCCTGGGGAGGGCTACATGAGATGTGCCGCCCCTCCAATTGGGGTGGGGGTGGAGAGGTGCACCCCCTTCACATTAGAAAATTCACCAGCGGTGTAGGGGGCCTCTCCGCCCCCGCTAAAGGGCAGGATGCCATGTTGAACTATTTTCTTTGTTTACCAAACTTGCATCAGTAGTCCCTCAATCAAACCCTCAGATCACTACACATAATACATAAATGAGTTTTTTTGAAAAATGTATTTATTTTCTTTTATTTAATTAGGAACCTTAAAATGATTATTAAATAGATCAGAGCTCATACATGAATAAGAGTAAGTATAAATATGAGGCATACAGTTATACGACATGAATAAAGTGCAAAATGTGAAGAAAAATGCTAATATCCCAATAGGGCTGCTGGGAACTTGCTGCCTAATTACAAGCTGGGTAATGATCACCATCGTCCCAAAATAAGTCCAAGTCAATGTCGGTGGATAAAATCTGCTCGAGAGAAGGGAATCCCTCGGGTAGAAAAAATCCTAGTCAACCGAATATAGTCAGGATGCTTTCGAAATGGATTCGAAGATGGATTAACTCCTGAAAGTGGCAGCGAGAAAAATCGTTAGTTCCAAATCTAGCAGTTTAAACCTTGCAATAAATAAGAAAGGGAAAGGTCTTCACAAAAATGATATTAATAAACCCATACTCTAAAAAGTCTAACATGGGATGCTATACGTCAACTACTAAGGTGACATGCGAAATAAACCACAAATACGTAAAACAGTATAGTGAGCATGGCGCCTTAAACCAGGTAGTTTCGATGGAAAACACATCTAGCTGGATTACAGATGATGTCCATCTTCATCAGGACGTAGCATTCCCGTATAAACATTCTATTTAACCCCGGACTAACGCCAACACAGGAAGTTCGATGTGTAGTGATCTGAGGGTTTGATTGAGGGACCGCCCGACTACTGGTGGGATTGTGCTTCTTATAGTGGACTTGTTTATATCCGCTGGCTTGATTTCTGTGCCTTGTTTCTGGTTGTTTCCCCTCTTGCCAGCGATGTAGGGGGTACCCATCTATTGCATAGCTGTACCAAACTTGCATCGGCACAGAGGGGCACAATGGTGTGCCAATCTGGCCCCGGGGTGCCCAAACCTTACTGCCCCACCCACTGGGGGGCCTGTACCACTATTTTTGGGGGCCCTCTCCCCCCACCCCAAATGGAGGGGGGGTGTTCCTCACGCAGCCATTTGTAGGAGGCCCAGGGAGGCCTGCATGAGGTGCCCCGCCACCCATTTGGGGTGAGGGGGGAGAGGGCCCCCAAAAATGGTGGGACAGGTCCCCCAGTGAGTGGGGTAGTAAGGTTTGGGCACCCCGGGCCAGATTGGCACCCCAATGTGCCCCTCGGAGCCAAGGGGAGTTGGGTTACCAAAGGAAAAAAGGGAAAATGGTGGAACACATTTTAGGGGGGGCTGTGGGGCATCCAAAGGGACGGGGAATTTTCCAATGGGATGGGGCGTTGACCCCCGCACCCCCACCCACAATGGAGTGGGTGCTATGTCATGCAGCCCTCCCTGGGACCAGATATCTGCTCCTAGGAAGGGACGCCTGAGCCCAGGGAGGAGTGCAGGACAGCACCCCCCCTTATCTGCCCCCAGGGAGGGCTACATTTTGCTGGTGTGACCATAGGTAACACATGTTTTTTGTTTTGTTTACAGCTTTTTCTACGCGAGCAGCTGCAACGTTATGTGAGTACTGTTTTTTATTATTCTATGGTTAGGGCCCACTGTCAGTGGGGTGGGTGAGACTGGGGCTGGATTGTTGGTGGTGTGGGTGGGAATGGGCCATCTGGGCAGATATTTTGGTGGGCTGGGACACAATTGCAGAGGTAGGCCACAAATTGCCCCCCATGCCAGCAAAACAATTGGTGTTTCCCTGTGAGCGGATCCCTCCCATGTGGGTTGTCCGTCTGCAAACCCAGGCTCCACCTCTGGCTGTGCTATGTTACAGATGTCACCTCCGGGGAGGAATGTGGATCCTGCTGGGGCTCCGTGCAGCTGCTGCTGTGCTTAGGGGACGGTACACCCACATTGAACATGGATGTCCAAGGCCAGGGACATCACCTCCAAACGTCCTGTAGTTGCGGCTGGGCTGCATTACAGATTTTCCCTTCGGGGAGGTATTGGCACACTGCCGAGACTCCCTGGTGGGGAGAAGCTGTAACGCAGGGCAGCCAGGTCTCCAGCAAAGTAAGCGGTAATATCCCTGGCCTTGGGTACCCTTCTCCCATGTGGGTCTTTGCTGGGGGTTCTGGGTAATACATTCTGGGCCGATTTGCGTAAGTCAGACCTCTGTGGATTCCCATGGGTGTCCTCTTTTGGGAAATACATGGGGTTCCCTGTTTTCCCTGCTGACTTCGACACCCTAGGCCCAAATCGGTAGGTTGCCCACATGAACAAATGGGCTGTGCGGAAAGGCTTGGGGTTACCAGAGGGTTACCCTTTTCCTTTTGCACCCCCGGTAGGTGCTCCCACGCATGTGAGGTACCGTTTTCATCAGGACACATGTGGGGTCGCGGGTAGGTAGGCCATGTGTTGTTGGCGGTGTGTTTCGGTGGGTGGCCAGAGCGAAATGTCTGAGAATTGTCTTCATTTCCAGCCAATTTTAGAGACATTTCCCTGTGTCCACTCACCGAAACACGTCGCCAACAACAGATGTCATACCTTCTCGTGCAAAATGACAAGTGACAACTTCTAGGAGGCAGTTCTGGTTAGATTAAAATAGTTTGAATTATATTATTTTAACTAAGAGATTGGTTCTGCACAGTTTTGGCGGATACTCACTCCTAATTTTTAGAAGGACTGGGCCTCGTCACGATCTGGTCAGCGGGTTTTCTTCACTTGCCACGGGCGGTCTCTGCACACAGCGTCTGGGTCAGCTCTACTCTGCTGGTCTGGTCTGGGTCTCTGGTTCTGATCAGGTCTGTGGGTCCGGATACAGCGGTCTCCGGTTCAGCTGGTCTCTCTCTGGATACAACACTGCTCTCTGGCAAATGGCAAGAGTTCTTGCAAAGAATTCAAACAGCTCGCCTGGCTGTGAATAGTGGCAATGATTTGAGGCCTGCTAAAGAGGGATTTAGCTTGTAGTTGACCTCTCTGCTACAAATTCTGAAGTAAAGTCTTGGTCTCTGAAGGTGGATAGATTGAAGTCTCTGTGTTGGCTCTCTGGAGGTTGATGGAGGTAAAGTATGGATTTTCCCGGCAGAGCGTCCCGCAGCAAATGGAATAGAATGTCCTCTCTAGCTTCCAGTGGCTCTTTTTATGTCTTTTGAAAGTGGGTGTGTGTGCAGCATCACTAGCCAGCCCCTCTCTCAACTGCCCATTGGTCAAGCTTTCCTTTCTCTCTTGATTGGGGAAAAGAAGTGGAGTGTCAGAGCGATGTCATTTAATGGCTTGCAGAAAGGACACTCCCCTGTCAAATTACACACAATCTATATTTGACCTAAAGACATATTTCCCCGATAGACAATTGTTTGGCATTGCATTCATACATCATGCATTTACTGATGGTAGCCCCTGTTCCAATTCTGTCGTTTCTAGGAGCTTGGGTTAAAAAATGGCAACATATTTCACTTTTTGGTCGGGTTACCAATATTGGATTTGTCCCCGCATTTACACAAATGTTCGCAAAGCATGTGGGCATTAGGTGGTGGAGAGTCAGATTTTTAACATACATACATTTAGAGTAATATCCTCTTTTCCGCTAAAAACCCCCCTGAACATACCACCGGGTCCTAACACGTCTTCAAATGTGCACAGAAAAATCACAAGAATAATGATATCACTTATAAAATTTTCCCAAGTCCGCTCTATGAATGATCCATCTTTTTAGATTTATGTTCTGGCCCCAAAGGGGTGTGGTTTCCCCCCAGCACAAGGTTGAATTTCTGGTTTTTCCAGTTCTGCCAAGCCAGCTTGCTCTCACAGGCAGTGCTCCTCCCCTTTCCTTCCAGGAGGAAGCCACTTTTACGACCCCCCCCAATAAAACATTTGCCTGAGTCAGGACAGGGCTTTGTTCAATTTCCTGCAGAGCCCAGGTAATTCAATCAGAGAAGTGTCATATCCCTTTTGGTGGGAACAGCAAAAGGCAGCTAGGCCTGGGAACACAGCTGTTGTGCAAGTCTCAACTCCTGTCGGGGGTAGCTGGTGGGCAAAATTCCCTCTCTTTTTAAGCCAGGCCTCAGCTAAATGTCTCTTTTAGTTACCCAGTTTTCTGCATTCAAATAAAACTAACAATTTTTACATATGCAGCTAGAATGCTGATTCTAAGCTCAAAACTATGACATTTTAACAGTGACAAACTATGTGGCAGTCACAAGTCTGTCCCTCAGTTTATTTACACATTTCGATTTTTGGTAATTTTAAATCCAGTTTCAGTTTAAGCCGCTGCAGACATGCAGAGCTCAGCCAGTCTTGTTATAAACCTTCAAGTCACTTCAGAATATAACTTTACATTGTATCCACCTCTCAGTAAGTCACTTTTACACAAAAGTCTGGTGGTTTTAAAACGCCGGCTTTCTGATAGTGGTGAGTACTGGTAATGCAACCATTTTTGGAATTTAAGAAAATGAATTCCCCACAGTTCTAGGTTGCTTTTGGCAATCCGCATTGCCATTCCCTACTGTGTGGGTAGTCCAATGGTGGTTTTAGGCAGTGCCCTTCTGTGCCCATAACATCGGCAAAAATGGGTGGCAGCCTATTCTTCATGCATTTCCCTGGGCATTTTCTGGGAAGCTCTGGCCATCATGATGTTTTCAATGCCAGTACTGCACAGTTTTTGTGGTAGGGCTCGGATGCATGGGTAAAAACATCCCACAAGCCCCCCTCTTGCGATGGCCATTCTGTTTCACTGATGGAACTCGCAAGATCTGGGATGTTTCCTCATCTTCTTCCAATAGATGGCACAGTTCAGCATCTTTTTCTCCATCCGGTCGGATCGATCGGTTCTCCTCGCCGGTCCTGATGGGAAGATTGGGCGGTACCCCAGGCCCCTTGCGTCTCTGCTCCCGGTCTCCGGATCGTCCTCCTTGGCCAGTCTCAAGGTTTTCTTTCTCCTAGGACGACAAAGGAAGAGCGGCAATACCTATTCATGGACATTTCTCCCCCACCATTGATATAGTGGGGTGGCATATATATTTTAGAACTCAACAGATATGAACATGCACATTTTTTTAAATTAAGAGACAGGAACACATAAACTTGAGAAACACAGAATTTGATAGGCTATAGGTAGGATCTTTTAGGGTTGGAATTGAATTACTCTGGAGCGGTACCCTCTGGGATTACCGAGGACTCCTCCAGTTGCTGCAAAGTGTGCCTGGGATGGCAACACTTCAACTGGTTTATGTGGACCCACTTGTCTTCCACCTCTGCCAAACCGCCTTTGGGGATGCGGATCTTGTAGGCCACAGGGGAGATCTTGTCTATAATCTCATAGGGTCCCTTCCATGTAGGCAAAAATGTTCGCTGCTTGGCCTGGTTCCTTTGGAAATTGTATAGATAGACCCGGTCCCCCACCTGATATTCCTTCCCGGAAGTTTTCAGGTCATAGTGGGTCTTCATACTCTCAGCTGATCTTTCTAGATTCCGCTGAGCATAGGCAAAAGCATGCTGAAGGTGTTTCCTTAAATTCTCCACATACTCATGAGTTGTGGAGGCATTTATCAACGTTTGCTCTTGGGTTCTGTAGAGCACATGCTGAGGAAGCACCATCTTGCGTCCAGTCATCAACTCAAATGGTGACATTTTGGTTGCAGATGAAGGGGTAGATCTGATGGCCATTAGGACCAGAGGTAATCGGATATCCCAACTTGGCCCAGAATCTGCCACAAACTTCTTTAATATGCTCACAATGGTTCGGTTGTATCTCTCCACTGCTCCAGAAGAAGCTGGCCTGTAAGCAATGTGTAGCTTTCTCTTGACCCCCAGTATCTCCCACATCTTTGTCATTACTTCACTGGTGAAGTGGCTACCTCTGTCTGACTCAATCCTTTGAGGTAGACCAAAACGGGAAAAGATGTGGTTAATCATCAGGGCAGCTGCTGTTTCTGCCTTGCAATTTGGGGCTGGGAGACATTCCACCCACTTGGTAAACAAGCATGTCACAGTCAACATGTACTTATTTCCTCTAGACGAGCGAATCACAGGGCCTACGAAGTCGATTTGTAAATCTGACCATGGCAGTGTCATCCCCCTCTTTTGGAGAGGTGCCCGGTGTGTGAGGGATGTTGGCTGAAATTGTGCACACACAAGACAACCCTTCAAGTATTGGTTGAGGTCCTGGCCCATGTGTGGCCAGTATGCAACCTCTCTTAAGATTTCCAGTGTTGTGTGAAACCCCCTATGACCGGCGGTGGCCGCATCATGGGCGTGACTTAACATCAGGCTTCGGAATGAGGTAGGAACCACCCACTGATCGTGGCCAGCTTTGGATTTCCTTACCAACAAACCGTCTTGGATCCGGAACATTTTTGGACATTTCATCAACACTCTAAGGTCCTCTTTCCCGTTGTAATCGGTATCCGTCAGGGGAAAGTTCTCAGGGTCCTCAATGTGTTGGTAAAATTTACCAATTATTGGATCCCCCTTCTGAGCGGTAATCAAATCAGCATCAGGGGTCTCCTTACTCCATTGTGCAATTGAAAGGTCATTGTGAGCATTTGTCTGGGACCTAGTGATAGCAGTGACCTGGATTTCCCCCAACAGGGACTCTATTTCTATTAGATCCCCTTGGATGGCCCCGGTTTTGGCCAGCTGATCAGCTAAGTCATTTCCAGTTTTGTCTGGTCCCTCTACTTTGGAATGACCCTTGATCTTTTTCCAATAGATGGTCATCTCGTTCGAGGTGACCAGATCATCAATGTTTTGGATCAACTTCCCATGTTTCAAGGGTTTGTTATTAGCACATAACATGCCTCTGGTTTTCCAATTAACCAGGTGCTCCACGAACCCGTTCCGTACATAATCCGAATCTGTGATTATGACCAGTTCGTGGAGTTGATGCTGGACAGCAGTGAGGATGGCCTGATGCACAGCCATCAATTCTGCCACCTGACTACTTCGGGGACCAATTTTGTATCCAGCGGAGGGTTCTGGGAACTCCTTCACCCATGCATTCCCTACGCCAGCCACCAGTTCTTTCTCCCCGTCGTTGTCAACATGGTACGAGCATCCATCCACATAGACAGTGGGCAATCCCTCACACTTGTCCTCTTCAAAGACTTTGTGTGGGGAATTAAGGTATGCCTCCGTGTTGTCCTTGATTTTTAGACTTTCGTCCTCGAGACAGTTTTCTCTGGCACAATCATGCAAGTCAGCCAGACCTTGCGCGAGGGGACTCTTCTTGTTTTGGCCATATCTGACCTCCACAGGAAAGCCTTGCATTGACAGAATCCAGGAAGTAATTCGGGAATTACTCACATTTCCGGCCCGGATTCTGTCATTTTGGAGATATTGCAGAGACTGGTGTGGAGTCTCCACTATGATGTGTTCCCCATGGATAAACGGGCGGTAATTCTTCAATGCCCACACCGTTGCCAGGAGTGCCTTCTCACAATCGTTGAATTTTTCCTCCACAGAGGATAAAGTTTTGCTCGCATAGGAGATTACTTTATTGACCTTGTCATGCTTTTGGTATAATACTGCCGTCAAGCGCGTATTAGAGAACCCCGTCTCCAGGAAGAACTCCTTGTTTCTGACAGGGTAAGCTAGGCAAGGCGCTTGTGAGAGGCTTCTTTTGAGTTGTTTTACCGCCTCGGCTTGTTCTGGACCCCATTCCCACTTGACCCCCCCCTTCAGGAGATGAATCAGGGGTCTGGTGATCTCTGCGTAGCCCTCAATGAACTTTCTGCTGTAATTAGTCAGTCCAAGGAGGCTCCTTAGTTCCCGCAGAGTTGTGGGGTCTTTTAGTTTCTGAAGTGCTTCCACTTTCTTTTCCTGGGGACAGAGACCCTGAGGAGTAATCTCATGCCCCAAGAAATTAACACAGGTTCTACACCACTGTGCTTTCTGAAAGGAAAGTTTTGCTCCGGCGGCCCTCAACTGGGTCAGAACATAACGGATCTCCGCTATGTGTTCCTCCACAGATGAACTTTTGATGAGGACATCATCTACATAAGCCAGGTTACCCCTCGCACCCAGGTCGGGCATGGCCTTATGTAGGAAAATGTTGAATTCATTGCCGGAGTTGAGGTATCCGAAGGGAGTCCGGGTCCATGTATACTGCTGGCCCCCAAAGGTAAAAGCCAGCTTGTATTGGTCCTCCCTACTGACCGGCACGGTCCAGTATCCATTGGTCAGGTCTATTGCAGTGAATACCTGTGACCCCTGAATCTGGGCCAGCCCTTGGTCAATGTAGGGAAGAGGCCATCGGGAAGTATGGACCCGTTTGTTGAGCTCCCTAAGGTCAGCGCAGAGTCTCCACTGGCCGTTTGGCTTTAATATTCCCAGCACCGGATTATTGAAGGTGCTGTGGACGGGACAGATTATTCCCCTGGACTCAAGGTTCTTAATTATTTCAGTAAGGGACTCCATTGATGCGAGAGGCAAGCGATATTGCTTCACAAACACTGGAGTCATGCCAGGGTCCGTGGGGATTGTTGTTGTGTGGATGTCGGTGCGACCACAGTCATATGAGTCTACCGCAAAGAGATCTTGGAAATCCAAGAAGACTTGTTTCAACTTTTGCTTCTGTTCCAGAGTCACACAGGCATCAGCTAGGTTGACTCTCTCTTCCACCATCTGCCTGAAGCCTGGAAAGACTTCTGGTTTGGCTATCTCAGCGGCCTCCTCCAGCTGGGTGGAGAAGTCCCTGGTCAGAGTGCTGATTTGGACTGGAGGCTTCAGGTGGGAAAGGCAGCCCTCATGGACCTGGAAAATCACCTCATCCCTCCTGAAGTCACAAGTCACATCTTCCTTACCATAAGGGCAAGAAGTGTACACCAGGAAGTTCCCCCCATGCCGGGTAAAAATCCTGTCTGGTGTTGTATTGTCCTCACTGTCACTGTCAAAACAGTCCTTGGGGATTGGTCCTAACAGTTAATTTCCTAGATCAATGGAAAAATGTCGGTCATCAACCGCCATTCCAATAATGGTGCCTGCGGCTAGAGTAATACTCTTTAAGTCGCTGTTATCCACCTCTATTGGAATGGTGTCATGTTCTATGTTGACTAATGGAGTTGGGTTTACCCCCAACCCTTGCTGTTGGAGAGAAGCATTTAGATGTATATAAGCATCAGGGTTTTTCAAATGTTGTCCTCTTTTAACTTTCACTTCCAGGGAGAATTGTCGGGTCCTTTCTGGGATGGTGACTTCCTCTTTAATCTGAATTTCAACTGCATAAGGTAGCAATTGAGCTGACCTAAATGCTTTTTCTGGATCATCAAAGCCCATGGGATTATCCGCTAATCGGGACCAAGCTTTGAAGTTTATTAGGTCCAAACTAATGGCAAAGCGATTGAGAATGTCACTGCCTAAGTAAAAAGTGGCAGTGACGTCTCGCACGACCCAACAATTGTGGACTATGCTCTTGTTGCCAATGGAGATTTTGAGCATACACCTGCTTGGCAGGAGATGTTTGGAATTGGGTGCTTCCAGGTCCATTTCCCATTTGTCTATCAGTTTGAATGTGGGAATGGCTGGATCTTTTGGGAGTTGGCGGAACATGGCTTCGCTGATGAAGCTCTTACCGTTGTTCACACACACTCGAGCGAGAATAGAGTCCTTCCCATCATTTAACTGAACAGGGATGAACAACTGCTCTCCAATTTGCTGAATATCAGCCAGGCTCTGAGCTGATTTCACATCTTTCTGGACTATAGGAGTGGGAGTTTCTGATTGTGGATTAGTAAAGAATTTCAGGGTGTTTCCTTCCAGTGTGGAATACCACCTTAAACTGGAAGGGAGGTTGATTTTCAGAAATAGAGAGGACCCCCCATCACCAGTCTGTTGTCCTACTGCTATTACTGTCACGTCTGGAATTTGGTTATTCTGGAAGTGGAATTCTACTTGGTCAGATTTTTGTTCAACCATGTGGCATGTGCCGTTTAAACTAACATGGTTGACACTCTGTTTTAATTTTATGGGTCGGCTAGTCTGGGTCCAGAGGACCTTGTTTACGCAATCTATTAGGGGTGACAACCTTCTCAGGAGGTCATTCCCTAGTAAACAAGGGGTGCCCTCTGGAGTCACAACTATGACCGGGTGTTTCAACTTGTGTCGCCCAATTTTAATGTCCAAATCTGCCGTCCCCTCGACGGGAATTTCCTTCCCGTCAAAGTTCTGGAGTTGTCCAGGAAGTGAGGTGAGAGGAATTTGGTAATTCCCTCCCCTTCCTGCATTCAGTTCATCAAAGGCCCTTCTGGACAGAAGGGTAGCTTGAGATCCCGTGTCCACCAGCGCTGAAATCGTACCCTGCCCCTGTACTTGTACCGGGGCATAATATCTTCCCTCCTTCTCCTCAAGGGGGCACAGATAATGCACATTTTTGGACAACTGGTGGGCTAACTTTCTGGTTTTGGACATTGCAAGAGAAGAAATTTGGGCAGAATTCTGTGGAGAGCCTTGGGAATCTGAAAGAAAAAGTTGGCAACTGGAGATCAGAGCCATTGTGGGTTCCCCTGGTTCCGGTTCTGGGCCGCCCCCCCCTTTTTGGAGGCAGTCATCAGGATGGGTTTGAACCAGGGGATTTTGGTATTGTGGGTTCTGGGATGAGATGATGGGCGGCAGTAGCTCAGTCTCCATATCTTCCCAGTCTGAATTGGCATCCCTTGGGACCCATTTTTCCTTGGGAGGAGTTCCCCCATCTCTGAAGGAGAAGTTGCTTTCCCCAGGATCCTCTGAGGATCCCTCTCCCTCAAATTGGAAGACCTGTACCTCCTCCACAAAGTGGGTCTGTTTGGGTCCTTTGTTTCTCCTACCCCCCCTCTGCTCCTTGGGAGGCGGGCTTTCAGGGGCAGGAGATTTTGTTTCCGGTTCCTGGTTTTCCAGGGGCTGTTTACAAGTTGGGAAGGAAGCTTCCTCCAAGGCTTTACACCCCCCTTCCCCTTGTGCCTTCTCCCTGGGAACCGGTGTGTTATCGGGGTGCTGCCCCCGTCATTGTTCTGGAGCACCAGGTCCAGAGTTTGGGGCATTCTGCGGTGGCATGCTCATCTGAGGGTTCTGTTGAGCCCTCAGTATGTGACCCAGATCCCGTGCCATATTTTGGACCTGGCGCTCTAACTGGGAAACCCGCTCAGGCTGATACGGGGCTCTATTTTCTCCCCTGGGCTGATCCCGGGAAGGGTAGCTATCCCTTCTCTGGTAGTACCCCTGGTTGGGAAGATTTTGGTACCCCTCCACCCTTGGCCTCCCCTCTCCCGGATTAGGTTGTCTGGGCTCAGGGAATTGGGGAAAGAAGGATGGATGATTTTGGGGCTGGAAATTGGGTGGATACCTGGGGAAAAAGTTCTGCCCAGGATTTGGAGAATTTCTGCCCTCCTTGGGGAAGTTAGGAGGGAAGTTCCCCGGGTCAGGTGCTTGGCTGGATCCCCCCCCCTTGGGCTGGAGGAGTCCACACATAACCCAGGATTGGTCTGTTTCCCTTGTAACGGGGACTTACATAGTCAGGAGAGCGAGGGACCTCATTTGTGGGACTACCTCTTTCACTCCCTGTCTGTGACTGGCCCGAGGACCTTCTGGGCCTAGCATTATTAGGTGCAGGTAGGTTTTTAGGCCCCCCCATCTCCAAATCCAAAACGGGGGTGACCTTTACCTCTGCCACCTTGGCAGCAGCAGGGGTGCTGTTGGTTTTGGGATTTTTCTGGGTATTGCTTTTATTTTCTATGGGCTTCTGCACCTCATAGATCTGGGTAGCCTGTTCAATGACCCAGTCTAAAGATCTTTTCTCATGAAAATCTCTCACGAGCTGGGTCATTATATATTTGGGCAAGGCATGGAAAAATGTATTGACAAATTCTCTGCTGTCTGTGCGCACCCTTCTGGTGGTCTGCGCAAAGGCACGTTTCAGTTCTTGCACGAATTCTTGTGGGGCCTGATCCTCCCCACATTGCAAATTGTAGGCTGCCTTGCGAGCCTCTTGAGGATTTCTGTGAACAGAAAAATGTTTCAAGATGGCCGCCTTATAGGTGGACCATCTTAAATGATTTTGGTCCTCCAGCCCCGCAAAGAAACTGGAGTATTCTGGGGAGAATGTCCATTTGACGTACTGGATGCAGCTACTGCTGTCCTTCAAATGGAAAGTCTCCATTTGCTCATAGAGCTCCAAGTGTTCCCAAACAGAGTACTTGGCGTTCTTATGATAAGGCGTGATGACACTCCTGATTGCCTTAATCTGTTTCAATGGGTCCTTAAGCAAGGCCCTTTTTGCCTTATTGGCCTTTTTGGTTCGGGTAACCCTTGTCCATTCATCCTCTGACTCAGAGGCACTGCTCCCAGAGGTTCCTGTCTGATCTTCCAGGTTTTCCCGGATTCTGCGAGCCTGGGAATGGCTGGCAGAATGTGGGGACCTGGTCTCCTGTGTCCTGCACCGTTCAGAGGAGTCTTCAGATTCCTCCTTGCTGCCAGGATTTGATGGGTACCCCCCCCACTGACCTAACTGGGCAGAAGTTTTCAGGATGCCCTTAATGGGCCTATTCTCCTGGGGTTCCCCACTAAATTGCACTGTGCTTGGGTGCCCATACCCGGATGCCCGCCCATCCATTCCTGGGAGGTACTGGCCTATGAGCCCCATGCTTCTGGCTGGATAGTAATCTGCCATCCCTGTGGCCCGGTGCTCATGTGCGCCAGGGGACAGGGGGGTGGCAGAGTCCAGGGACTGAGAGAGATAAATGCCTCTGGTACTAGGGCTCCTGAGGTTATGCTCAGGAGTTTCCCTTTCCCAGCGAACCTGGTCTCTATCCGACCCTGCTCCCTGTTGCAATGCAAGAGCCTGCGCCTTCAGTTCCTCAGTTAAGGCCTTACTAGACTCTATCAGTCTCTCCTGCATCGCTACCTGTTGTTGGAGCCTATCATTGTGCTGGCAGAGAGCCTCATTCTCTCTCTGCGTTTCCTGATTGGTCCTGGAGCACTGGGCCAGTCTTTGCTGCAGGAGGGTTACCTCCTGAGCTGTGTCCCTATTGGCCTGCTCCTTTCTTGCCAGAGCATCCTCCACCTTCCTGGTGTGCTCTAACAGGTTCTGGTGTTCTTTTTGGAGGTCACCCAGTCCCTGGAGGGCCAGGTGATTTTCTTCCATTTTCCTTTTTAAGTGGCAGACTTCCTGGCCTAAGGTATCCCTTTCCTGACTAAGAGCCTGCATCTGTGCCGCCAGGTCGTCCCTTTGCCTTTGGAAGGCACCAGTTTTCTGGCACTCCTGGTCAAACTCTGCCTGGGTATCCAGGTCTTTCAAAATCAGTTTATTGCTCTCTGCCTTCTCCCTATCTAGGTGGCTTTGCAGGGTGACTACCTGCTCAGCACATGCCCTATTGAAGTCTAACTGTTGCTCCAGCTTTTTCTGGCTCTGCAGTAGGGAGTCCAAACCTTCTTGGTACTCCTTCTGCAAGGGCAGAAATCTGGTATCCTGGTCCGCCTTTTCCTGTTGCAGCACATCCATATCCTCCTTTATTTTAGTGATGTACCGTCTGCTGTCATTTTCTGACTCCTGGCTCCTGAGCAGCCTCTGCTCAGAAGAGTCCAGATCAGATTGGGCCTTCTGTAATGCCAGCAGTTGCCTACTCGCCAGATCTTGGCCTTCAGCACATTTGTCCTGCATGGCTCCCATATGTAAATATAAATATGCCGCTACCCTGGCAATCTTGTGGTGCTCATCCTTGGCCTTCGGGCCATGTATAGTTCACTCAGGGCCACATGTAAGGGACCCTGATCTCTCCATATATCTGACCCTGTTTCAGTGACCTGTTGCGTGATGGCCTGCAACCAGACCATGCGGTCCTGGTGAGTCCACTCACCTCTCACAAATAACTTATGTAAGAAGTGCTCTCTGGCTATTTTCATGTCTACTAAGGTCGTCATTCTAGAGATTGGTCTCTGTCCTGACTTACAGAAGTTTGTATTTTATTTTTGCAAAACAGACCTTTTCCTTAGAGCGTTCCTTTGAGGAGTGCTTTACAGCGTAACACAGCGTGGTGATCCGACCGGATATGTGTATCTGGTCAGCTGGCACGCTGTATTAATCTGCACAAGTGATAGATCTAACCCAAACGTCCGGCTCGAGCCCCCAATTTGTAAGAGGATTCAATTCAACACTACAGCTAAGTCAATGCCTAGTCTGGGATACTGAATGGAAACCCTTATTGATATATCTTTGTCCAGTTCATGCGTTCTGGATGACTACCCCTATATAACACCCCTCTCTTAGAATCCCCCTGACCCCACTGAGTCAAGAAGTAGGTTTGTTTTGCAAATTTAAAAGATTTATTTGAGAAATTAACAATTTATAGATATATCACACTTTGATAATACATTAATAATTGATAGCACACTTAGGCATATGAGCAGTAATCAGCAATAAGCAATCCTACAATAGCACAGTTCTGGTGACTTATGACTAGGAACAGGGGAATAAAGTATCAGAGAATGCTTTATGGTTTCAATGAATTGCACAGATGAAAAAGAATGCAGCACAGAAATCGACTTGATAGGACTTCACTAAAAGACAATGTAATCACTTTTCTTTGAAAATTCACTCCCCCCTTTATGCAATATAAGGAGATGGAAAGAAGAGCACACAGTTCTCAGGAATGCAATCAATACAAGACGAAATTCAGTTCCCCCCCAGCAAGCTTAGAGGAAAACAGGTCAGAGTTTTAAACACAGGCCCAAAATGCTTTGAATGTGGTTTACAAGGAAGTGAAAAATATGCTAAAATGCTTTTAATTCCCTCTAGAGGTTCAGGGTGAGTGAAATATACTTGGGATGAGTTCAGGCTCACTTTAGCAAGGATCTAGGAGTAACTAGCAGGTTAAACACATTTTTGGCAAAGGAAAGCAATGAAGCTGCTGTTTTCACACGTGGCTGGATTTTTAACCAAATCGCAAATTGCGGTAAAATTCGCGAGTGAGATTACGGAGAAAGTATAAGGAGTAGGAAGTCGGTTTTAGGCTTGTTGGAAAGGTAAGATTCTAAGCTTTCAGAGGAAAGTTAAACTAGCCCAAACGGTGCCAGAGATACGGACGATTAAATAAAGGTAGTTTTTCGGATTTTAAATTTTAAAAGTTCAAAGCGACAGGTTACAGCTTGCAGCTAGAAAATGACAGGTGACAGCTTTGCAAAATGACAAGTGACAACTTCTAGGAGGCAGTTCTGGTTAGATTAAAATAGTTTGAATTATATTATTTTAACTAAGAGATTGGTTCTGCACAGTTTTGGCGGATACTCACTCCTAATTTTTCGAAGGACTGGGCCTCGTCACGATCTGGTCAGCGGGTTTTCTTCACTTGCCACGGACGGTCTCTGCACACAGCGTCTGGGTCAGCTCTACTCTGCTGGTCTGGTCTGGGTCTCTGGTTCTGATCAGGTCTGTGGGTCCGGATACAGCGGTCTCCGGTTCAGCTGGTCTCTCTCTGGATACAACACTGCTCTCTGGCAAATGGCAAGAGTTCTTGCAAAGAATTCAAACAGCTCGCCTGGCTGTGAATAGTGGCAATGATTTGAGGCCTGCTAAAGAGGGATTTAGCTTGTAGTTGACCTCTCTGCTACAAATTCTGAAGTAAAGTCTTGGTCTCTGAAGGTGGATAGATTGAAGTCTCTGTGTTGGCTCTCTGGAGGTTGATGGAGGTAAAGTATGGATTTTCCCGGCAGAGCGTCCCGCAGCAAATGGAATAGAATGTCCTCTCTAGCTTCCAGTGGCTCTTTTTATGTCTTTTGAAAGTGGGTGTGTGTGCAGCATCACTAGCCAGCCCCTCTCTCAACTGCCCATTGGTCAAGCTTTCCTTTCTCTCTTGATTGGGGAAAAGAAGTGGAGTGTCAGAGCGATGTCATTTAATGGCTTGCAGAAAGGACACTCCCCTGTCAAATTACACACAATCTATATTTGACCTAAAGACATATTTCCCCGATAGACAGTTGTTTGGCATTGCATACACACATCATGCATTTACTGATGGTAGCCCCTGTTCCAATTCTGTCGTTTCTAGGAGCTTGGGTTAAAAAATGGCAACATATTTCACTTTTTGGTCGGGTTACCAATATTGGATTTGTCCCCGCATTTACACAAATGTTCGCAAAGCATGTGGGCATTAGGTGGTGGAGAGTCAGATTTTTAACATACATACATTTAGAGTAATATCCTCTTTTCCGCTAAAAACCCCCCTGAACATACCACCGGGTCCTAACACGTCTTCAAATGTGCACAGAAAAATCACAAGAATAATGATATCACTTTTAAAATTTTCAGAAGTCCGCTCTATGAATGATCCATCTTTTTAGATTTATGTTCTGGCCCCAAAGGGGTGTGGTTTCCCCCCAGCACAAGGTTGAATTTCTGGTTTTTCCAGTTCTGCCAAGCCAGCTTGCTCTCACAGGCAGTGCTCCTCCCCTTTCCTTCCAGGAGGAAGCCACTTTTATGACCCCCCCAATAAAACATTTGCCTGAGTCAGGACAGGGCTTTGTTCAATTTCCTGCAGAGCCCAGGTAATTCAATCAGAGAAGTGTCATATCCCTTTTGGTGGGAACAGCAAAAGGCAGCTAGGCCTGGGAACACAGCTGTTGTGCAAGTCTCAACTCCTGTCGGGGGTAGCTGGTGGGCAAAATTCCCTCTCTTTTTAAGCCAGGCCTCAGCTAAATGTCTCTTTTAGTTACCCAGTTTTCTGCATTCAAATAAAACTAACAATTTTTACATATGCAGCTAGAATGCTGATTCTAAGCTCAAAACGATGACATTTTAACAGTGACAAACTATGTGGCAGTCACAAGTCTGTCCCTCAGTTTATTTACACATTTCGATTTTTGGTAATTTTAAATCCAGTTTCAGTTTAAGCCGCTGCAGACCTGCAGAGCTCAGCCAGTCTTGTTATAAACCTTCAAGTCACTTCAGAATATAACTTTACATTGTATCCACCTCTCAGTAAGTCACTTTTACACAAAAGTCTGGTGGTTTTAAAACGCCGGCTTTCTGATAGTGGTGAGTACTGGTAATGCAACCATTTTTGGGATTTAAGAAAATGAATTCCCCACAGTTCTAGGTTGCTTTTGGCAATCAGCATTGCCATTCCCTACTGTGTGGGTAGTCCAATGGTGGTTTTAGGCAGTGCCCTTCTGTGCCCATAACATCAGCAAAAATGGGTGGCAGCCTATTCTTTATGCATTTCCCTGGGCATTTTCTGGGAAGCTCTGGCCATCATGATGTTTTCAATGCCAGTACTGCACAGTTTTTGTGGTAGGGCTCGGATGCATGGGTAAAAACATCCCACAATTACTAGATATGTATTAATAGTTGTTAGGGAGAATTCTCTGTTTAGGCTGAATTTCCTAACCTAGTGAGTCCCCCAGCAGCTTTGCTGGATTTCTGGAGTTTGTTTTTTTCCATCCTGCCAAGAGTGAGACTCTTTTCTCCCACTCTTGGACATGTATGTGTGTAATTCCTTTGAAATGTCAATGTGTTCGATGGGCTATGGGGTCTTTTACTCCATAGGGTCTCATATGTTTTTCTATGTGTGTTACACCGCACCCTACGTGCCGTAACACTGGGGCGTCCTAGCGGACCCCCACCATAGACTCCATACCCGGGGACTGACTACTGTCTCCCCGGGCATGTAAAGTCACCATTGGCTTTACTAGACCTAAATTTACTAACAGAACTAGTACAAACCATCTTATTGTGGACGTACTAGTAGGGGTAATTCGATTACTCCTAGATCTGTTACTCGAGGGGGCACTGTCCCGTCCCCCCTCGTCGAGTTTTGGCTGGTGGCAGTGGAAACTACTTGTTATGTTCGACCCCGAACATAACCCTATGGGATTCGTCCCATTGTTGGAGATTGATACTTTTTCTCGTTAATCTCTAACGTACCACCGATCTACTTATCTTAAATAGGTTTATCGGATGGTATTTTCTGCCAGAACTCGGTTTGTAAAATGACGTCTGTGTTCGTCTCTGTGACTCCTAAACCAAAGGTTGAGCCCTTTGTTCCACTTTTGGCGGGCCTCTGGACAGAGACCCTCCAAAGTGGTGCCATTCTGTCTGGGTTACCACAGGGGTGTGGGAGGGGGTTTAGGCACCCTGGACCGAGTTGCCTTGCCAACTCCGGTCGCACTCTGGAGTGATTGGCCCAAGTGGTGAGCCTTCCCGCTCACCACTTAGCATGTGTTGATTGACAGCTAGGCTGAATGAATGGGGGTTTTCTGCATAAAAGCAGGGCTTTTGGGACTGGATCTTCAGAAGTCGCCACAGGACCTAAGAATCCGACGAGGGTAACGCTGAGCCGACCTGCAACGACGACACCTCCGGTGGAGCCCTGCGGAACCGACTCACCACTTCCCGACGACAGAGGAGATCTCCCTGCCGGAGAGGCTCTTCCCCTGACTGGTGGGAACAACCAGTCCCCTTTGCTTTTTATTCGCCTCAGGACACAGTGGTCGAATTGCCCGTGCAGAGCACCTCGGCAACCGGATAGCCACTACCCCTGTACCGCAACCAAAAGGTGGTGCCTTGTGACGGAGCACTCCGCGGCCGGTCTCTTCCCTGGTGGTGCACCGGACTTCACTTTTCTTCGACGACGAGATCATCTCTACTCTTGGCAAAGACCCGACGTGCATCCACCACCAGGAACTACTGCCCCCGCCGGAGCTGCCCTCCACAACAAGGTACCGTGTCCGCCTGGCTTCCCTTTCGATCGGTTCGAGTGAGGTGTCTTAATCCTCTCCGCTCCGTTGGGTCGCCTCCAAGCTTTTCTCATTCATTGTTCTGAACTGGTTCAATCTGCCGATAACAATTTGCTACAAAGACTTGAATGCATCTCCGCTAGAGACTTTTGGGACATCGCGCCTTGCCTCTCTCCGAGTGGGCCTGGCCTCTGAACTTTATGACCTATTGTGATTCTTGCCTTCTTGCCTTGCATTTTATCCGCGTAGGATTGAACTGTGTTGATTTCATAACCTGCCTATCTTTTTCTCTCCCGTCCTAACTAATATTCGAGTGTCATCTAGGTTGAGGTATACACCTCTGTCTGAAAATAAGTGGTACCAGTAGAACCTAGAGTTGTCGAAGTATTGCTAGGGGGATTGATCGTTTTCTGCTTCGTAGAGTAATTGTGTTTGATTTGTTTGCCGTGAATTTGCTATAGTGTTTTTCGTAGATGTTTTGTTATAAATAAATACCTTAATATCTTTACACTAAGCCTCGTTGCGTGTTTGCTTGTCTTGCTGTGAAGGATTGCCCTATTTTGTATACTCCACATACTGCTCAACTTTTCTTGAGAGAAGTCTGACTGCTCAGCCACAGCTACCGAGTAAATCTGTGTGGTGCAGACTGCTACCAAGTGGGTTCACCGCCAAACGCCTGTAGTCCTAAATCTTTTGCAGTGGTCCCAGAGGGAACTGCACAGGTTTCCGCCTAACAATAGGTCTATTTTACTTGCCCTTATTTATATTTCTTTCCCTCAATATCATTGATTTTATTATTTATTTTGTATTTATTGGACATTTCTATGGCGCCTATACACGAGTGTATTACAACAATAAGTGTCAATGTGATTATTTTAAGTGTGTGCCTTTATTTCAAAACCATGGAAAAGTCTTGTTTGACAAACATTCTAGATGTATTTGCTTTTTGATTCACAAACAATTTGTAAAAAGTCTCAGTAAAATGTTTATTATCCGAAATAGAACATCAACTGAAATTAATGCAATCACATAATTGAATATTTACAATACAACAGATGCCAGATGCAATATTACAATGGTTAGAATATATCTTGCACACAGGACATGGATTGCCCGGACAAAAACTATTTGTTTTATGACTGATCGTAATCAAGCAATATGACCAGGCTGAGCTCAAAGGGACATGAGTGGGGACGGAGTAGCCCCACTTTTTCCAGTAGTGCACCAACCTTTTTCAGAGTACACCTACATATGCTAATTTCAAGTTAAACAACATTCTATTGATATGATAATGAGCCAACCTCTTTTTTCTGTGACTTGAACACTGGATTAAGGTCTGACCATGCACAACGCTGAGCAAATAGGTGGACAATGTATGGATTTTAATATGGAACAAAGATCCATTTAATTTTAAACTTTGACGAACATTACTTCTTTGTCACATAGCGTTAAGAAGAGTCATTAACACTAGTGGTAATTTAAGCATATGTTTTCAATGCAATGAAGCATAACCTTGTTAGAACATGTAAGGAGTCTGGCCAGTTCTACAAGGAGTTTCATAGGCTTGCAAGTCAAGGACAAATCTTTTGCAACGGCCACTCCATCTAATGACCTAGCTTTCATGATTTATACCTCTGTCTCAGTTACCCTATTTTATATATGCCAGAAATGGAAACCCGCGTATATGTGAACTGAACTTGAAAACAAGCCCAAATACATCCCGATTGGGTGCTTCCCCAATAAGATTAAATATTGCAGTGTGTCGGAAGCGGCTGCGGAGAACGAATTGAGGGGGAGTGAGCAGTGCAGCTTGACATGTTGCTACGTCCTTTCCTCTAACAGTGTCTCAGCGTTTCATTTGCAGCCTTGGTGACCACGGCGGCGCAGTGGGAGGGCAACCAGTAGACCAGACCGGGACCTGGAACTGGAGAGGCCCACCCATTTCAGCCTGCATCCTACACCCTGGGAGGCAAGAGTCAGAGCCACTATTCTAACCATAGGTACAGCTGTAGTGATTACAGTGATTGGGCAGTGGAGGCATCCTAGTGATTCACCTGGACAGTTGCATTCGCATAGGAATGTGAAGCAGTGAGTGGTCTTGGCGGAGGGGGTGATGTGGGCCTTGGCTTCCACACTTGCTGTATTATTTTATTTATTCTCTGCTGTTCTGCTCCGGAGTACTTCTCATCTCAATAGCTCATGCCCACTGTCACAAACATGGAGTAATAGTGCCCTCTAGACCTTCTCCCCAATGTGTTTGGGTGAGAAGTGATCCGCGCTTGACCCAGGCTTGGTGGGATAATTTTAGCGTCAGCGCCCTTTCAGGTAACCCGCCATCTGTTTTTGTATCTGTATCTGGAGACTGCAGTCAGCCACAGAAACTGTGGGCATAGGGCTTTGATAGATGGCACTAAAGGAAGCCTCTCTACCGTTACATTATTGAACTATGTGGGCTGAAAGCGAAAAACACCAAAACTTGGAACCCATACCCAAACACTATATTGCAGAGACTGCGGGCTAAGGCCTTTGATCCGCACGTGGGGTACTACACTAGAAAAGTGGTCACTGACTGTGAGTCAAGGCCTACCTTTTGGTTACTGAATTAAATAAATTGTAGGACTTCTTTCAAAACTGAACGAACCAAGCCCATTTATCAGGTTAAAGTTGTGAAATTCTCAGACTTTTATATAGAGCTTTACAGAATTGGATGCAGAGACTGCAGGCTGAGGCCTTTGATCTGCATAAAGAATACAGCGAATCAGTCTTGATCATGTCCGGGCAGGGTCTGAGAGGGTGGAAGGGCCAGTAATTTCCTGTTCAAAAATGGGATTTGGCAGACTACAAAATCATGCCAACCAATGCGAACCACGCAAGGCCAAAGGAGGGGGCGACTCAGCTGCAGGAGGATCAGGATGATCACCAGTTTGAGCAACTAACTGAATCACTGAGAGTGTATTTGAGGGAAACCCAGGGAGTATCATTACCAACTAAAAATAAAGAAAAGTGGATGAGACTTGGCTCCCCTTATTTAATTTACAAACAGGGAAGAAGCACAAACGCAACCGTGAGATTTTGTAGTTGGACAAGCAGAGAACTATGTCGGGTGGCCCAGGAAGTGTAATGGAAAAGGGTCCTTGGACCGCAGCTGCTCAGAGGGGTTCGGCCCAATTACTTCTTTCTTCCGTAGGAACTTTAGTGGTTCGAGTACGAGTGGTAAAGACCCGGGGCAGACATCATCAGTAATTACCCCGCTTCTACCAGGGCCAATAGTGGGGCAAGAGAGGAGTGATCAAGTAAATGATGAGGGAACAGCCCAACACCAGAATATGGAGATGGTGGAAACCCTCATTATGAACGAGTTAAGCCTATTGGAACACGTTGGCTCAATACTCTGTGAAACAAAGCAACTGACCCCTCAAGAAATCAATGTAAATAAGATTGTCACGAGAGGAGTCGAGGTTGTGGCTGAGATCCATGGGGTGGACAAGGACCATATGGGCCCCATTTAGGATAAGCAACAGGAGTTGCCCCTGGTATAGGTGGGGGTGTTGAGACTGCTAGCATGTCAAAGAACATTGCATTTATGAACGCACCTAAGGAAAGTGGAGAGTATGTATTGAGTCATAAACTTCACACAGGGAACAATGTAACTGAACAATCCTGCGATGCTTCCTTCCTGGGTTCTCCTACTGACTTGACCAAAATTATTGACAAGGAGTTGCCGGAGGGGCCAGGTGGGGCTGACCCAAACATCCCTGATTACACTTGGATGAGTCAGTCAGTTCAGAATTACATCACACACTAAGAGAAGCGGATGAAAGAATCTGAATGACTCACCCGACAGTTTTGGCCCTGAATGTGGTCCTTAGTTCATTTGTCTCACTGTATGACAACATTTGGTTGGAAGTAAAAGCTCATACTATGAAGCTATCGTATATCAACTTTAAAGTGGAAGAACTAGGGGGGGCAAGTGGGACGTCTGGTACCAGTGGAGAATGTAAAAGTTGAGCTGAAATTGGTGAACAATGGAAAGAGAGGTGTGGGCACAAGGGGACAAGATAATACCTCTAACCATAGTGTTATGATTATAGAGGATGAACCAATTACACATCCAGCAGTGAAAGGGGTAGGATTAACCATGTCAATGATAAATGAGGACCTGATTGTTATTGAAGATCTAAGAAAGAGTGAGAGCATTGTACAAGCGTTGGAAGGTGATATGGTGAGAGGAGAGGGGCCTCAAACGGCATGTATTCCGGCTAAAATCAATCAGCCGAAGAAAACAAACAATAAGAAAGATCAAAGGAAAAGAAATACATCTTATAGTGCTTTCATGAGGAATTTGTATATGCCAGATATGTGGGGGAAATGGAAAAATGTGCATAAGGCTGCCTGTGGTGAAGGGGCATTGAAGCTGGTTACAATTGAAGGAGAGGATCTAATAGAGGCCAGGAGTGGCCCACAGAGTCAGATTGGTGCCCAACAGATAGATAAGTGACTTGGGGGAGTGACAGGTGCAGGGGAGCAGAAGGTTGTAAGTTTGACTGGAAAAGAGGTCTGTATGGAAAAGGTTCAGGTGATGGGAGTTTGAATGATGAATAAGGCATCTGGAAACGGGGATGATGCTGGATTGCTTAACTCTATTGGACCAAAAGGGTAACAGAAAAAGGGGAATAGTGCCCAACAGTTAAAGGAAAAGGTGGAAACTGCTGATGCAGCCACACAGCTTGACCAGTGGATCTTGGAGGTTGGCATACCTCTATCCGATAAACAGGAGCAGTTACCCTCATCCCCTAAAATGAGGGGAAGTTCGGCCGGGGTGATAGCACACTGTTCACAACTGAAACACAGACAAATAGACTGCCTGCTGGTACAGGGAGGAAGGAGATGGTGAATAGGGAGAGGTGTACGCAATGGATGATGATCTAAAAGGTGGAAATAGGTGAGAGTGAGAAGATGGGGGACCAGTGGGAAGTCGGAAGGAGAGTAAAAGTGTAGGGGAGCACGCACAGGTCGATCGAGATGTCTGGGTTGGGAAACACATCTGGTTGGGAAAACTATATGTGCCAAAAAAAAACAGGCTAGATAGTAAGAGTACAAATGGAAGGTCTAATGGGTCCGACGAGCTGAAGCTGTTTGGGAGCAAAATCGAAGAGGCACCAGAGGGCTCGTGTCAGAGGAACCAAGAAGGTGTGTTAATGCAGGAAAGCAGGTACATCTTGAAGGGGGCAAGGAATACAGACGGAGCAGGGGAGTAGAGGGACTAAGATGAAACGACAGCTATCCCCAGAAGGGGGGGAGAGACACGAAAACTGAGAACAAGTACAGAAGTGGGAAGACATAAGGTGGTATTGAAGAGTCGATAGGGTGCATTTGAATATCTGCCTTAATAGAACTAACATCTTAACAATATTTGCGGAAATTCCAGCACTAAGTCTACTATCCTCCTTTGACATTGACAGAGTAGAGTTCACTAATCAGGAAGTGATGAACTGCTATAATCTTTATTTTGAGTCTCGTCTGGTGTTGGAGACAGTTTTGGCAGAAAATGCGAAACTTAAAACTATGGGATATGATATAATGCAGATTGATGACTCAGTAATGATAGGGAAGGGACTTGGTGAGGTAAACGAAATAAAATCACTTTGGATCACCTAGGGCGTCATTCCAACTGGGTGGTAAGTGATAATGACATGAAGGTAAAGAAGAAAGGGGCATGGGAGGGGATCACGTCCTCCTTGTGGACAAAGAACTGGGCATAATTACAATTACAGTGAGCAAGATCCTAAGAGATCCCATAGGGATACAGCACTTCGTAAAAGTGATGTATAGCAAGAAACCTTGAATCTCATATCTTGGAACTCTATGAGTAACGGGCAAACGTTGATCTGGTTGAAACATTGAGAGAGGCGGACTTGATTCTCCTACAAGAAACCTGGTTAAGGGAGGCCCCTTCACTGGACGGCTATGAGGTAATTTTTCAGCCGGCCAAGTCTAGTGGTGTAGGTGGCCATCAGGAGGATTTGCTGGTTGCAGTTCGATCTACATTGCCTTTGACAAAGGGGATACATTGACATTACCATTTGGGGAATTGGCAGTTGCCTTGCATAGTGAAGCACTTAAGAGTAACCTTCTAGTGATAAATGTATACTGGCACTGTGGGAGAGCCAACTTGGAGGAATTCCTGACCCAAATTTGGACTGCAATACACAGTGGCAGGAGAACAAGGAGGGAGGTAATGTCATAGTTGCAGGGGACATGAACGCAAGTTGCCTAATCAAACAAAATGATCGGACTAAGGGGGATAGCAATGACCCTAAATGAATTGCTGGAAGAAAATGGTTGGGGATGCTAAAAGCTGTGGGTCTGGTGGTGCTGAATGACTCCTTTGAGGATGGAAAGAAAGGAACGTATACATGGTACAAGAGGGCTCTAAATTGTACCACTGACTATATCTGTACAGATTTGGATCTTTTTGAGAAATGTAGGGAATTTAAGATTGATGAGAATACTTCCAGTGACCACTGCATGCTATTGGCAGACTTTGCTGTAAAAGAACGGGGAGTCCAAGGGTTCAAGAGGCTTAATCTTTTTTTTATTTTTTACTTTCTTTATTAGTGGTTACAAACAGCTCTGTGACACCATTGCACAACTTATCTCGGATATATAACAAGAATACATTGTTAGTATACTTCTTTGTTCGATGTTACATTGACATATCATCATCAGCAATCATATTACATAAATAAACTCTAAAGGGGCCCCAAATGTCCTTGGGCCTGCATGACGCAGGTTGGGTCGAAACAAACTGTTCTTCTGCTTCATTAACATGAGTTAGTTCTTGTAGGAGTTGATTCATATTGGGCGGAGCAGAACATTTCCATTTCTGTAGGATGCATTTTTTGGCTACGGCAAAAGTGATGTTGAATAATCTTCTAATTTTTTCAGAACATTTGCCGATGTCGCCAAACAAGTATTTCTTGGAGGTCAATGCAGGGGGAACTTGTTTTATCTCTTCCAACAATTCTGCCACAGTTTTCCAGAAACCCGCCACCACCGAACATTCCCAATACATATGAAAAGCACCGCACTGAGCTGAATTTTGCCACCCTGGCTGGTGTATAATGTAGCCTATTCAGGATTTTAAATTGAATCAGCCGCAACCCAGAATTGAGTGACACATTCTTAGTAAGCATACAAAATCTAGCCCATTTCTCCTCTCTGATGGGTACCTGTAAATCTGCTTCCCATTTCTCCTTGACATGGTTCACAGTGGGGGTATGGGCCTGAACCGCAGAGTAGAGCTTGGAGATTCCTAGACCGTTTTTTTGTCGTTACTAGCTGTGTGCATGGATGTGGCAAAGGCTCGTCCGGAAACAGCGGGCACTTTTTTTGAAACGCGGTACTCATACGATAATATTGGAGTGTTTTAAGTGGTCCATCTCCCAGTGCCCTTAAGAAAAACCTCAGGTGCACAAATTTACCATCGATAAACATATCCCCCAGTTTCATTTCGTTATTGGGGTCCCAGGATTCCTGTATACTTGCGTCATGTGTGGGGAGCAAGCCCGGGAAGTTCCACAGCGGTATTTCCAGGTTGTAGGGTGTTTCCAGTTTCAGCCTTTTGGATATAGCTTCCCATGCCCTAACTGTGCAACTCACAGGGTTGTATTTGCACGTGTCCCTGTACTGTGAATAAAAAAAAAACGACTATGTTCGTGGGGTGTGTGGTGTATTCCTCTATCCATGCGTGGGGTGTACTATCCGAGGCCTCATACCAGTGTTTTGCGAACTGTGCCTGGGAGATATAATAATAAAGCTCAAAGTAAGTTGCAGCTATGCCTCCTGTGGAGTAAGGTTCCGTCATTTTCTCCCAGCCTATCATCGCTGTCTTCCCGTTCCAGAGAAATGTCACCACCATGGATCGGAGTTTGGCAAAAAAGGTTCTGCCCGGCCATATGGGGATATTAACGAAGAAATACAATAACTTGGGCAGGATCACCATCTTGAGGATAGCGACTCTGCCGGCTAGTGAGATTGGGAGGCGTCCCCACATCTGGAGTTTTCTGTTTAAAGTATGTAGTGTATTTTCGTAATTGTTAGAGTACAGCGTGAGCTTATCTCTGGAGACCAGAATACCTAGGTATCTGATGTGTTGCTCCGACCATTTGAGTCCTCCTGTGATGACAGGACATTTGGTGGCCGGGCTAAGTGGGAACATTTCAGATTTGGCTATATTTATAGTATACTCGGAGTAGTCTGCAAATTCCTTTATCTCTTCCATAATGGGTGTTATATTTATCTCGGATTCCCCAACGTACAGTAATGTGTCATCTGCATAGAGTGAGATCAACTGGGTGGACCCCTTCATCTTAATCCCTCTGTTCGCGTGTCTTAATCGAACCGCGGCCACCATTGGCTCAATGGTCAATGCAAACAGTAGGGGTGAAAATGGACATCCCTGTCTAGTCCCTCTACCCAACAGGAACATTTTGGAGATGGCCCTGTTGGTTAGCACCCGTGCACCAGGGTCTGTGTATAGCAACTTTACATATTTTACAAAGTTGGGGCCTACCCCGAATGCTTCCAGAACCGCCAAAAGATAGACCCATGAGACAGAATCGAATGCCTTTTCAGCATCGAGGGATATGGCTACCGCGCTTCTTCCTGGGTCTATTTGCGCCATTATGCCAAAAAGCCTTCAGAGGTTAAAGGCCGTGGATCTTGTGTGGATGAACCCGTTCTGATCGGGATGGACAAGGGTAGGGACAGCCGGAAGAAGTCGATTTGCCAAAACTTAACATCGGTATTAATAAGTGACAAGGGTCTATATGACGATACATCCTGTGGAGGTCGTCAAGGCTTCGGGAGTACAGTTATCAGTGCCTCCCTCATGGTTAGGGGTAGTATGTTACTCTCAAGGGCCTCCTCCCATACCTGCATAAGCATCGGGACAAGTTCTTCACGGAACTCTTTGTAGAATTCAGCCCCTATCCCATCCGACCCTGGTGCCCTGCCTGATGCCAGTGCTTTGATTGCCTCCGTGATCTCGTCCGGGATTATCGGTTGGTCCATAGCTAGGCGATCTTCATCGGGGAGCTTAGGGAGGGAGAGGGCCCCAAGGTATACCTTAATTTCTGTGAGTGATTTTGTATCTTTATTTGAATAAAGGTTTTTGTAGAAGTTTGCGAATTCCCCATTAATGTCTTCATCAGTGAGGAATATGCCCCCCTGTGCCGTGTGTATGCTTGTGATCTGAGTGGGCTGTTTGTCCTGTTTAAGTAAATTGGATAGTGTTCTACCCGCCTTATTTCCTTCACCATATCTACGTGCCTGTATAGGGGCTGCCATATATTGAACCTCTCTGCTGGCCAACTTGTTGAACTCCTGCAAGTGTGTGTGTATATCAGCTAATATTTCTCTATTTTGTGTGCGCGTATAGTCTGTCTCTAATGTGCCTAGTTTGTTTTCAATATCTGATAATTCGGTTCTCACCCCCTTCAGCATGCCCACAGACCTGGATATCAATATACCCCTTATCCAGACCTTAAAGGATTCCAATACTGTTGAGTATTTGTCAACCGACCCCACATTATTAGCAAAAAACTCTGTAATATCAATATGCAATGTTTCCACCACCCCGGGGTCCGCTAGCATGCCTCCAGGCATTCTCCACCTTCTAGCGGGTCCAGGTATATTTCGGAGCAATAGATCCAACAGCACTGGGGAATGATCTGACATTGTACGCGGCAAAATCTCACAACCCCTCAATGCAGTCATCATGGAAGCGGAGATAAACCAGTAATCAGTTCTGGATTCAGAGTCATGCACCGAAGAGTAAAACGTATATCTTCTACTATCGGGGTGTAACTCCCTCCAGGCATCCACTAATAGAAGTTGAGACAGGACATGTGACAGACTTAGGGCTGACTTGCTGGGAGCTCTAACAATTTTTGAGGTTCTATCAAGCAGGCCTTAACGCCTGCCCGCACTCACACTAACTGTGTTTCTCTGCCAGCCTATAGGGGCCCTGCCACTGTGTTACCATTGTGTTCCTCTGCCAGCCTATAGGGACCCTGCCACTGTGTTACCATTGTGTTCCTCTGCAAGCCTATAGGGGCCCTGCCACTGTGTTACCATTGTGTTCCTCTGCCAGCCTATAGGGGCCCTGCCACTGTGTTACCATGCCATTGTGTTCCTTTGCAAGCCTATAGGGGCCCTGCCACTGTGTTACCATTGTGTTCCTTTGCCAGCCTATAGGGGCCCTGCCACAGTGTTGCCGTGCCAGCTTTTTACCGGCCCTGCCACTACGAGCGCCACCACTAGCCCCTAGCTGCCCTGCCAGACCTACAACTGCCTCTGCACATGCCTCGACCTACCCCTAGTGCCAGCCCTGTACCGCACAACACCACCCAGCTCAGTGCTCTAATGCATCCCCCTGCCACCCACCTCACAGCGCCCACACCCCTCCTCTCCTTCTCCTCTATCTCGCTCATTACTCTCTCTCTTTGGGCCATCTGCAGCTTGCTCCCTGCATACCCAGACCTCCCTCCACCGCCCTCCATCATGCCTCACTCCTCCCCACCCGCATCACCACACACCACTCTCAACCACTGCATTATCAACCCTCCTGAACACCTTCTTAGGCGCTACAGACTAAGAACCCGCACCAAACCCTCATTTGTGTTCCGCAGCTCTCCACCATCTACCTTCAGTAGGAACCAAAAGCTCCGCTATCGCACCCACACAACATCTTTACGCTCACACCCTCCAGCCCACGCACATACCTTCCACCCCCATGCGCTCATACATGCACCCCTCCCTCCTTCACTCACAAGTGCTCCCACCACTTCGCTCTCACCGAACACCAGCGCTCAGGACCCACCACCTACCAACCGCTTCCTTAAATGCGCCCTCATTAATGCACGCTCAATCCATGCCCATGCCATAGAGATCAATGACCTCATCACCACCCACAAACTAGACATGTTAGCAGTATCCGAAACTTGGCTCCATGAGGCATCCAACCCATCCCTACACCTTGCCCTCCCACAGGACTACACCATCCTCAGGCAGGACCGCAAAACCTCTAAAGGTGGGGGCGTTGCCCTCATCTATAGAAACTCACTCACCATTCGGCAGTGTAAGCAACACTGGGACAACAACGCTGACCTTCTCCACGCCAAACTAGCTCTCTCCCCTAATTGCACCATCAACCTCTTAGTCACATACAGACCTCCAGGCTCTCCTCCGGACGTCCAAAAGCATCTCCTCCAAATCATTAGCAACAACCTGAAAAGCTCCACCAAAACCATTCTACTTGGTGACCTTAACCTTGGCTTAGATGACCCCAAGGACAAATCTGCCACACACCTGGCCAACGATCTTTCCAACATGGGGTTCATCCACAAAATCACCAAACCTACTCACTGCAAAGGCCGGTCCATCGACTAGGTAGCAGATCATAACTGTTCATCATCCATCACCTCCATCTCAGCCCTCCCCTGGACAGATCACCATCTCATCCAATTCTCCATCCCCACCACACCCACTTGTAAAATCCTTACTCATGCACCCCCCGCCAAAGTCAGAAGCTCTAAAAAGCTCACAGCGACCAATCTCGCTCCTCTTCTTGATATCCCTGAACTCAAGCATCCCTTTATCCAAGATCCCACCTCTCTTGCTAACATCTACAACAACGCCCTCACCCAAGCCATTGACTCTATTGCCCCGCTGGAAGACAAAAAAGGAAAGAAATCCATGCACTCCAACTCTTGGTTCTCAGAAGAACTATCTGTCTTGCGCACCATGAAGCGCAAAGCCTTATCCAACTGGCAGTCTACGCCCAACCAATCCTCTCTCAACGAGTTCAAAGAAATCTCACGGACCTACAAAATTGCCATCTTCGAAGCTAAATCTGAATCATACAATCAAAGAATAACCAAATCCAGTTCCAAAACCAGAGAAATATTCTCTATTTTCAAAGAACTCACCACTCCCGAGTCCAGCCCAAACGAAATCACCAAGGATGAAGCTTGGTGCACAGGCATCCAGACAGCCCTCCTAAATAAAGTCAAAACGCTTCAAGACAAAATCGCATCCCAACGTAAAGCACTCAATACCTCTGCCACGCCTCCTTCTCTCCCCCCTCACAACACTCACCCGCAAACACCCCTCTTTGCCTTCAGAGAAGTTACAGAACTAGAAACCTCTGCTCTACTCAAAAACATCAAACCTTCCACTTGCAAGGGAGACATATGCCCTCCCACTATCATCAAAGAGTGCTCAGAAGCCCTCACCCCCATCATCACAGCTTTCATCAATGCCTCCTTCTCCTCAGGAACCGTGCCTCACTGCCTGAAAGAGGCTTGGGTTCGCCCACTCTTAAAAAAACCCTCCTTAGATCCCACCTCCCCCAGCAACTATCGCCTCATCACCACCGTCCCCTTCCTCCTCAAAATCCTTGATAAAGCAGCCCACAACCAAATTCAGCAATACATAGAGACCCACTCTTTCCTAGGCAGAAGACAATTGGGCTTTCGCAAAGGCCATGGGACCGAAACTGCCCTACTAGATTTAAAAAATCAAATCACCAAAATAATGGACACATGCAAACCTGCTCTCCTCCTGCTACTCGACCTCTCCGCGGCATTTGACTTAATGGACCATGACATCCTCACATCTCACCTTTTTAATGCAGCCCACTTCTCCCTTAAAGCAACCTCTTGGATCACCTCCTTTCTAGAAGGTCGAGCCATGAAGGTGTACTCTGACCAGGCCAATGCTCCTCCGACCACCATAAATTGTGGAGTCCCACAAGGGTCATGCACCGCACCAACCCTATATAACCTCTTCACTAAACCCCTCTTCGACCTACTGAACTCTCTCGGCATAGCTTATACCAACTATGCTGATGACACACAAGTCCTCCTCCCCCTCACTGGAGACTATGCCCAAGACACAGAAGCCCTCCTTAACATTTACTCCACGATCCAAGCATGGATGGCGATCAACGGCCTCTGTCTTAACGGAGACAAAACAGAGATCATCATCCTGGCCCCCAGCGAAATCCTCTCCAAGCTCAGCCAAGACTATTCACACATAACCATCGACAACACCAACATACCCGTCTCCACTGCTGTGAAGACCCTAGGAGTATATTTAGACGCTACTCTCTCCATGACAAAACAGGTCAACGCCATCTCCTCCTCCTCCGCACTGACCACCAAACTCATCTTCGCAATAAAACCCTATCTTACCACTCCCAACTGCCTCTCCATTGCCAGAGCCACCATAGGAGCCAGGCTAGACTATTGCAACGCCCTCTTAGCTGGCACTTCAACCAAAAACCTAAATAAACTCCAAACAGTGCAAAACAATGCGCTCCGCGCTGCCCTGCACATCCCCAAATTCGACCATGTGTCGCAGGCCAGAAGAAATGCTCACTGGCTCCCAGTTAAAGAAAGAATTAACTTCAAAGTACTCTCCCTCACACACAAATGTATCAATCATACCGCTCCCTCCTGCCTAGCAGAAACCATCACCAGGAAATCCTCCCTTCGTCCTATAAGAACCCCCCATGACAACCAACTCCGAGTTCCCACCATAAGAAGAGCTAAAGCTGGAGGCATTGGCTTCCCACACATAGCTCCTAAGCTCTGGAACAACCTCCCTAACTCTCTTAGAGCGGAACCTTCACTGTTTTCCTTTCGGAAATCCCTCAAAACCTTGCTCTTCACATAATCACCTCCTACCCTCCCCTCCGACATGAACGACATATTTTTAAACGCCATGATGTCTGCACTGCTAAGTTTGTAACTAAAACATGAGACTGTAAATCTAATGCCTGTAAACTTTAACAACCTTCCTTCTGTAACCAGCCAATTGCTTATATGTAACAGCGCCACGATGCCCACGGGCTGAGCGTGCGCTTTAAAAATATGAATAAATAAATAAATAAATAAATAAATAAATAAAGCACTGGGTCAAGGGCCAGATTGAAGTCTCCACCCCAGATGACCCTTGATATATCGAGAGAGACAACCATCTGATATATATCCATATAAAAACCAATGTTAGGCCCATAGGTGTTGACCAGGAGTAGGTGTTGGGCAGCGATCTTCCCCCACACTATAACGTATCTTCCCAGGGGATCAACCTTGTGGCCCTCTAGCTTGAACCCCAAGCCCGGATGAATAAGCGTGATGATCTCCCTAGACTGGGATGAGTAGTTGGTGTAAAACCTTAGGGAACCCCACTTGGGCAATATATGAATGTTGCTTGTCTCCATCATTTGAGTTTCTTGTAAAATTAGTATCTGGGGGCTATGCCTGGTGATGTAATTCCCAATTTTCTTGACTTTCAGCTGATTATTTAGCCCTCTTACATTCCATGTTAACAGTTTAATATTCAATCCATCGCCGGTGCATAATGAGTAAATATTTGACATTGCCACATATATCAGATTTGTAGTGTTTGTGCAATTTAATCAGTGCCAGTCTAAATGCAACCACATTTTTCTTTTTCAAACCCCAATCTGCCTTTGTCATTCTACCACCAGGAAACAACATCCCCGAGTGGCTACAGATTCCAACATTGTACCACAATAATTCCATTTTAGAACTGTAACATCTGGTCCCAAGTCCTCTGATCCTCCCCCCCACCCTCATCGTCTACCTCAACTTGACGATGTACCATACCAAACTCGTGGAATATTCCAAGGGTAGCCATGTTGCCTCACATGGCCGCTGACTGGGTCCCAGCCTCCGCTTAACCACATTGCCTGGGCCGCTTAAATTTCAAGACATCTCGACCATGGCCTTCAATGCACAGTAGAATTTTACACATATTTGCCTTTTAAATGTTTACTTAGTCCGCCGGTCTGGGCCTGTTGTTTTGCACTGGTCTGCCCCCTCTGGGAGGTAGAGGTATGGAAGTTTCAATGTATTGCGTAGCATCGGCTGGAGATTCAACAAAAATGTGCCCTGCCTGCGTGTTGGATACTCATTTTGGCCAGAAAAATAAGGGCGTATGGGATTTGACGTTCCCTAAGGAGCCTCTTGACCGGCTCATAGGATCTTCTACTCGCTTGAACCCCCTCAGAGAAGTCAGGGTAGATGTGTATGCGACTTTCCTCAAATTGGAGTGTGTCCGCCTCTCTTGCCTTTCGCAGGATTGTGTCTCTATCCCTGTAGTTCAGGTGTCTTGCAATTATAGTGCGTGGCGGAGCTCCTGGTTTAGGTGTTGGGGCCAGTGTACGATGCGCTCTTTCGATCAAGAAGTGCTCTGAGAATGTTTCCTGACCAAACAAGGATTTGAGTAGTTCCTCCAATTGTTTTTCCATCTGACCTTTCCCGAAGGATTCCGATACGCCTACCACATGGATGTTGTTCCTCCTTGATCTCGATTCGAGGTCCTCACATTTATTTTGTACTTTTGCCATATTTTCCTTGATCTGGGTAATGTCACGGGTATGGTGTGCAATGTTGTCTTCGTTGGTGCTTATTCTGTTTTCAGTCTCCATGACACGTGCACTTTCTTTTTCCACTCTAGCCTTAAGGGAGCCTATGGTGGACACAATGTTATCCAACTTCATATTGATAGAGAGAAACCCACTTTGCACTATTGCTGTTAACTTGTCTACTTGATCACCAGATTCCAAATTGGGGCCCTCGTTGGCGTCAGTGTGAATGTCCGCTACAGTGGTTTGATTCTGGCTGCCAGTGTATGCATCCATCTTTTTGTTCCCTGGAGTTTTGGCGCCTTTGGCTGCTTTGGATGGTTCCCCCATTATACTGCCGGATTTCCGCCCTCTATAGTTTCTACAATACTAGAGTATTCAACTTGCCGCACCCCTGTGTAACTTTCACTTTTGCCTCACATATTATATCACAGCCTTGGGGTGGCAGCGGGCTTCAGGAATATAGGATATGTCTGCCCTACAGGGCACCACCCAACAATACCTGTTGTACACGAGTGGACTGTGTCTCCCCACGTATTATATTGCAGGATTATCAACTTCGTATTAGGTTATACAGCAGTTCCATTTAGGAGTCCCAAGCCGCCCCGGTCTGTTGTCGACTTATACGTGCCTCACTGGCTCTACCTTCAGGGCGGGGTGAATTCAGGGTGTTTGGTTGCTCCCAGGGGGTAACAGCGCGCCCCTTCCTTTGTGCCTGCCAATTACGCCTGGCCCCTCCGAGCGGGAACCCACCACAGCCCACCAAGGTCTAATTCAGAAGGAGGGAGGTGTATGGGCAGACCCGGAACGGATTTATATTTGCAATAGGGCTGCTCACCGAGCAGGGGATGTGCCCCATTCTCCTAGGGCCCGCACACGTTTCGTCGGGTCTGCCTGCCGCACCACCCGTTAACGTATGGTGTTTCCCAGTCCACGGGGAGCCGCTGCAGGAGAGAATCACCTGCCCTTCCAAGTTAACGTTGCGCTTCTTCTCCCCCCTTGAAGTGGCTCTGATCTCACTTACTTGGGGCTGAGGCGGAATCCGCGTGTTCTCAGAGAACCGCGTATCACTGCAGTGCTGTATCTTGACTTGTCTCATGCCTCCACGTATAAATGGCTGAGGGGGTCTTTCCAGCGCCCAGGGGTCTAGGATTGCTCCGGGCTGGGCACACCTCCGGAGATATGCCAGATTGTTTGTCTCGCCTTCCTAGGCCGACCAGGGAAACCAGTCGCGCAGAACAGGTCTGAAGCCCGGGCGCGGGCCGCGGACTCAGGCTCCTTCCATCCGGGGCCTTCAGCCAAGTTGTGACCACGGCACTCGAGTGGTCTATCCCGGTACTCAATGCCGGGTCCCGTCTGCTACGCGGGCCAGCTGATGTTTAGGACGCCGCAACTTCGGCACCTTCGGTCGCCGGGGTTCAGGAGTTTTCAGGGTTGGCCACGGGTAGTTGGGCTCACTGTGCCTCTGTTTAAAGCTCACCAAGCAGTTCTGGAACGGATGGTGTTGTATAGGATTTTTCAGTGGCGCGGGAGCTCTGCAATCAGGTGGCCATTGCTGTCGTGTGCAACAGCGCCCCCAAGAGGCTTAATCTTAAATGCCAAAGGGAATAGGTGTGATAAAGAACTACCCAGGTCTTAACAAGAACTACACAGGTCTTAACAAGTAATTGGGGACACTATATGGACAATCAGACCGGCAGTGGAAAATTAAAGTCTTCTGTACAGAGGTATTTGATGGACTCCTGGATAAATTCCAACATGGGCAGCACATAATGGGGTTAAGAGAACTAGGCAGCTTAAGAGTACACCCAAACATGAATTTGATGAGGACATGGCAGAGGCAAAAAGGAAGATGAGAAGGGAACTGGGATTGGTTAGAAAGGAGTACCTCCAGGGGGATGTTTGCTCCAAAACTCTAAAAATAACAAAACAAACACATAGAAATGACTGTAAGAGCAGTAGAGTAATTATGATGCAGAGGGATGAAGAAACAATGTTAGGTGTTCCAATTAAGAAAGATACGTGTTAGGGAGAATTCACACTCAAGTGCTAAATTCCCTCTATCTAACAGCCCTCCAGCTCTTTTGCTATATTTTGGGACTTTGAACTTTTCCTTTTCAATGTGTTTTACTTTTGTGTTCTTCGGCTATGGAGTTTTAAAACAACTCCATAGTGGCACAGGGGTGTCTTTCAGACTCCCCAAGGTTTAAATACCTTCTCTAGGACTGACTACTGTCTTCCAGAGCATGTAAAGTTAAATTGGCTTTACTAGTCTTTTTAAATGTACAGACCCAGCACACACGATCTTCCCATAGAGTGCTGGAGGGGTTGCCTAGCTTCCTCTGAGTCCAAACACTCATGTAACAGTCAAATGTTACCCTTTCCCACTTGAAATGGCTGGTGGCAGTGGTTTAAAACAAACTACCATGACTTTTCCCGACTGCGAACACCGGTAGCTAAAAATCGGGCTAGCCATGTTTTCCAATATGGCGTCCAAGAGCTATCTGTAAAAACAAGTCTCCAGTCAACTTTTTTCGCCATTTCTTTTTGGAAAGGTCCTTCTTGTATTTGTCTCTGCGTGCCAAACCAGGTTTGGTCCCTTTGTTCCTTGGCCTTTGGCAGGCTTCAGTGCTGAAGCCCTTCTCTGGCGCCTGAGTGTCTGGGGTGGACAGGATGTAAGGGAGGTACCCAAAACTCCCTGTGCTTAGTCTCCTAGGAGACCTGAATGCACTCTGCTGGGTGAGTGACAGCCAGGCTGGAATGAATGGGGGAAGAACTGTTTAAAAGCAGGTATGTGGGAGAGTCGACCACTGGAATGAAAGAACCGAAGACGAGCTGAAGGAAGACGACTGCTGCAACTCCTGGTCCACCGGTAAAGCCCTGCTGGAGTTCCGAATTGCGCTGAAACTCCATCGACAGAGAAGCCCTTCAAGGTTAACTTCTTCCCTTGAGTTTGGTGGGAACAACCAACTCGTAAACCTCCTGGACACGTCCGCATACTGGTTGAATTTTCTCCAGAGTGCTGTTGAAAACCGGATACCAGTTTGTGGTCTTTAAGGCACTCACACCTTAAACCAATGTTTTGCCAAGCTTGTGGCCTCTTCCCGGGGCAGTGCAGGAACCTCCCGATGTCCTCCTTCTTGTCCCCACGACTGAAGTTCAGGAACAGCGAGATCTGCAGGAACTGCCAGGAACAACTGCCTCAGCTACAGCTTTTCTTCACTTTAAAGGTACTGTGCAAGTGCAGTGCAGAACTCAGTTCGGCCGCGGTGAAAATTTGTGAAACTTTCCCGACTTTGAAGGCTTGTCCTTCCCTAAACCAACATCTAACATTTCGCCTGACCAAATTTTTCTACAATCCGTGGCAAAGACTTAACCGTTTACTACCAGAACTGTGCTATCCTATACACGACTCTGAACCATTGACTTTGGCCCAGGCCTATTGAATTGAATTGCTGGTTGTAGTGAACTGAAACCCTTTGCCCTGCCTATGAAAGTATTTGTGCTGTTGATTCTTATAACCTTGTCTTTTTACCCCTTTTTAAAGTAACTGAAGTGCCATTTTGCTCCCACTTCAGGGTAGCTGAACTTGTTCAGAAACTGATGTTGTGTATTGTAGTATATTAGATTGTGATATTGAGCTGCTCTTGCTAGTGGAATGTTTTCCAAATGACTGTGTAAATAAGTGTATATTCTTTTACCAAGAAACCTTGAGTAAGTGTTTGTTTGAATCACTGTGATTGCTAGTCCTTTGTGTAACCTATTGTACTGCTCACTTTACTCTTGAGATAAGTCTGGCTGCTCTGCCACTGCTACCACATTACTATGTAGTACAGGCTTGTACCAAAGGTGAAATTGTACTTACACTTGTAACCTTAATTGTGTGTAGTTTTCACAAAGGGTACTGCATATGATTCTGCCTAACAATACGTGAGCCTTCTGGCAAGGACCAACAAATACAGTGATTCAAATAAACACTTACTCAAGGTTTCGTGGTAAAAGAATATACATTTATTTACACACTTAGTTCAAAAACATTACACTAGCACAAGCAGCTCAATATCACACACCAATAAACCACATAAATCCAACCGGCAAGTAAATGAACAAGTTTAGCTCCAAAACGAAATGGGAGTAAAATGGCACTTCAAATACTTATAAAGGGGAGGAAAAGACAAGGTTATCAGAATAGACAGCCCAAATACATTCATAGGCAGGGCAAAGGGTTTCAGTTAAATACAACCAGCAATTCTTCTCAACAGGCCTGGGCCGAAGTCAATTGTTCAGAGTCTTTTGTATAGGATAGCACAGTTCCGGTATATTACGTTTAAGTCTTTGCCACAGAGATTAGAAGAATTTGGCTAGGCAAAGTTTGACAAATGTTTAGAGAAGGACGAACCTTCGAAGTTGAGGAAAGTTTCACACACTTTCTCGATGGCCGAAAATATTTCCGGACCGCGTTTGCACAGTACCGTTTTTTTTTTTACAAAGAATGCTGTAGCTGAGGCTGTTGTTACTGGCAGTTCCGAGCAGGTCTCGCAGTTCCTGAGCTTCAGTCATGGGGACAAGAAGGAGGACATCGGGAGGTTCCTGCACTGTCCAGGAATGAGACCAAAAGCTGTAGCAAGATGTCGCTTTAAGGTGTGAGTGCCGTAAAGACCACAAACTGGGTTCCTTCCCACTGGCTATCTGGTTTTCAAGCAGCAATCTGCTGAAAATTCGACCAGTCAGGGACGGTGGCCAAGTGGCTTACGAGTTGGTTGTTCCCACCAAACTCAAGGGAAGAAGTTAACCTTGAAGGGCTTCTCTGTCGATTGGAGATTCAGGCAATTCGGACCTGCAGCAGGGCTTCACCCGTCGTCCAGGAGTTGCAGCAGTCCTCTTCCTTCAGCTCGTCTTCGGTTCTTTCATTCCATTGGTCGACTCTGCTTTCCAAGTCCCAGAGACCTGCTTTTAAACAGTTTTCCACCATTCATGCAGCCTGGCTGTCACTCACCCAGCAGGATGGCTGTCCTTGCCGGACAGTCAGCCAGCCAATCACACCAGAGTGCATTCAGGTCTCCTAGGAGACTAGGCACAGGGAGTTTCGGGCACCTCCCTCACATTCTGCCCACCCCAGACACTATGGCACCAGAGGAGGACTTCAGCACAGAAGCCCACCAAAGGGCACGAACAAAGGGACCAAACCTGGTTTGGCGCGCAGAGTTAAACACAAGAAGGACTCTTCCTAAAAGAAATGCCAAAAAAAAATGACCGGAGTCTGTTTTTACAGATAGGTCTGGGGAGCCATATTGAAAAACATGGCTACCCCTGATTTTGAGCTACCGTTGTTAGCGGTCCCAAAAAATCACGGTAGTTGATCTAAACCACTGCCACCAGCCATTTAAAGTAGGAAAAGGTAACATTTTACTGTTACATGAGTGTTTTGACTCAGGGGAAGCTAAGCAACCCCCCCCCCCAGCACTCTATTGGAAGATAGTGTGTGCTGGGTCAGTAAGTGTGTGCTGGGTCAGTAAATAGACTAGTAAATGGTAAAAAGCCAATGTAACTTTACATGCTCTGGGAGACGGTAGTCAGTTCCAGAGTAGGTATTTAATCCTTGGGGAGTCTGAAAGACACCCCTGTGCCACTGCACTGAAGGTGCTGTGTGACACAGAAAAAGATGATGCCACTGGAGTTGCTTTAAAACTCCATAACCAAAAGAACACAAAAGTAAAACACACACAAAATACATGGAAGAGGGGGAAAAAAGGCCCACACTCTTCCCAGGTAAAAATGAAATCGCTGAAATCCAACAAAGTTGCTGGGGGTCTCAAAAGGTAAGGGAAATTAGCACATTCTTGAGAATCCTCCCTAACACTCGTCCCCCCAGACCAAGGGACAGGAGGATTTAATTCACTCCTGGATGAATCTCCTTACTCCAGTCGGTCAAACATCTTGGAGAGACCATCAGCATTTTGGTGGTTGCACCCAGACCTGTGTTCAATGGTAACATCCAACCCTTGCAGGCTGATTGACCATCTCAGTAGTTTTGGGTTTTCCCCTTTCATTTGCATCAACCATCTCAAGGGTTGGTGGTCAGTCTGAATCACTAAAGTAGATCCATACAAGTATGGTCTAAACTTCTTCAGTGACCACACAATAGCAAAACATTCTCTTTCAATGGTGGCCCACCTCTCAATGAAGTTCCTATAGTACCCAGTGAGACCTAGGAAGGCTCTCACCTGGGTTTGAGTAGCAGGGGTGGCCCAGTTTAGTACAGTTTGTACTTTGCTAGGCAATGGCCTTATTTCACCTCCTCCTATCTCATGTCCAAGGTAGACCACTTTACTCTGCCCAATTTGACATTTACTAGCCTTTATTGTCAGATGTGCCTGCTCGAGAACCTGCAAAACATATCCTAAGTGTTCAACAGGTTCTTTTCAAGTAGGGCTGAACACTGCAATGTCATCCAAGTATGCCATGCAAAAGTCCTCCATCCCATTCAGAACTTGATTAACCATCCTTTGGAATGTAGCAGGTGTATATTTTAGTCCAAAAGGCATAACCTTAAACTGGTAGAGGCCTGCTGGGGTCGAAAATGCAGTTTTCTCCTTGGCATGGTCTGTCAGTGCTATTTGCCAATAGCCTGAAGTAAGGTCAAAAGTACTGAGGTACTTGGCTGAGCCAAGTTTATCCACCAGTTCATCTGTCCTTGGTAAAGGGTGGGCATCAGTCTTGGTGGCTGCATTAAGAGCTCTATAGTCCACACACAGTCTCAACTCCTTGGATCCTGCCTTTGCTACTAGAACAACTGGACTACACCATGCACTGGTAGAGGGCTCTATTACCCCGAGATCAAGTATCTTGTTGACCTCCTCCTTTATGTGGGATCTTATGTGATCTGACATCCAGTAACCTCTGCTTTTTACAGGTAAACAGTCACCTGTTTGAATATCATGCTGGCCACAAGGGGTCAAGCCTGGTGATAGTGAAAACAGGGAGGCAAACTGATTTAGCAGAAACTTGCACTCCTCCTGTTGTTCAGGTGTCAAATTAGAAGAGAGATTAACTCCTTCTATTTTCTTGTCTAAAGGCTGGCCTCTGAGTATTTCGGGTAGAGGTTCATTCTCCTTCTCCTCTTGGGCTGAAACTAGAAGCAATGCTCCCACTTCTGGTCTTGAGACATAAGCCTTTAACTGGTTGGTGTGAAAGACTCTGGGAGCCTCCTTAGGATTGCCTAAATCCACCAGATAGTTGACCTCTCCAGGTTTACCCACAACCTTGAAGGGTCCTATCCACTTGTCCTGTAAGGCCCTCTGCATTGTAGTTACCATAACCAAAATGTACTGGTCTTGAGTAAACTCAACCATGTTGGCCTTCTGGTCATGCCAATGTTTGACCAGAGTTTACCTGCTTTTAGGTTATCTGGTGCTTCTGCCATCATGTGTGACATTCTCCTCCGGAGACCCATCACATAGTCAGTGACTCTCACTGGCTTGGGGAAGGAGCACTCTCCAAACCCTCCTTAATTAGGGCCAAAGGGCCTCTAACTGGATGGCCACAAAGACATTCAAAGGGACTAAATCCTACTCCCTCCTGAGCGACTTCTCTATATGCAAAGAGAAGGCATGGCAGTAGAAGGTCCCACTTTCTTCTAAGGGGTTGTTCTAAATCACCTATCATGCTCTTCATGGTTCCATTAAACCTCTCTACCAATCCATTTGTCTGCGGATGGTAGGCAGTTGAGAACCTCTAAGTTACTCCACAGTTTTTCCACATGGCCTGCATGTAGTGGGACATAAAATTGGATCCCCTGTCAGAGATAACTTCCTTAGGAAAACCTACCCTGGTAAAAATCCCAAGCAGGGCCTTAGCAACAGCTTCAGCCATAACAGTCCTTATAGGTGTGGCGTCAGGATACCTAGTACCATGGTCTACTATAACCAGGATAAACCTGTTTCCTGAAGATGTGGGAGGGTCTAAGGGACCAGCAATGTCGATTCCTACCCTCTCAAAAGGAACTCCCACCACTGGGAGAGGCACCAAGGGTGCCACATTCTTGGCTCCACTCTTGCCAGAGGTTTGGCAAGTGTGACATCTCCTACCGAATTTATCCACATCAGACCCCAACTTGGGCCAGTAGAAATATAAAGATAGCCTTTCCTTGGTCTTCTTGAAGCTCAAGTGACCAGCCAAAGGTATCTCATGGGCTAACTTTAGGAACTGGAGTCTGCTTTCAAGAGGCACTACAAGTCTTCTGTAGTCCCTTGGGATAGACTCAGTCGGTTCACTGTAGAAGAGGCCATCTTCCCAGTACAACCTATGCTTCCCTGGCTCTTGCCCGTCCAGCTGGGAAGCTGCCTGCTGGCGAAGACCTTCAAGAGTAGAACACTCTCTTTGACCTCTGCTAAAGTCTGCCCTACAGTGTCCACCTTCTGCCATTAAAGACTGCAGCTCAGGATGGTCTGCAGGATCCAGATCTCCAACAGGAGCAAGGTCCTCTTCCAGCTCTGATTCTTCAGCAGCTGACTCAACCACACAAGGTTGCTTCTCACACTCAGTCTCAGCTGGTGGAGGGATCACAGGTGTGATCTTGGACAGTCCTCTCGGGATGTCCTTGTTGGTATCACAGGAGTGCTGGCTGGTTTCTTTTCAGAGGTGTTAGGTTTCCCCTTTTCCTCTTTCTTTTTGGAAATTGCAGTCAGTAAGCCCTGTGGACTAGGAGTTATCGTTTCTTCTAAAATATCTTCTTAAGAGCCTCTTAAGGTACTCTCTGTGGCCTTCCTAGTTTGCTCCTGTTTCATTTTTCTGGGAGGCCTGGGGGTGCTTGATACAACTCCAAGAGTTTTTAAGTCATTCCCCAACAAGACTCTCCCAGGTACTTCACTCTGCACACTTACAGGTATCTTGACAGTCATGTCATTGCACTGGATGAGAGCTGGTAACTGTGGACACATTTGGACAGGGCCTCCAGCAAGCTTAGTTAAGATCTTGGGTGCCCTAGCAACATACTCAATCTTGAAAAAAGATTCATCAACTACAGTTATGCTGGCCCCAGTGTCTCTGATGGCAGGGGTCTCCTGACCATTCACAAGAACACTGTCTTTATAATACTCTTTAGTATTATCTGGGATAGAGCTGTACACATCTAAATTCTGTTGTTCCCACAGACCCAGGGACACTTAAGAAACACTAGCTAAGACTTTCATGGGTTCCTCAGCCAGTAGGTGAAAGTTTCCACTTGCCATTGGTACTTCATCCACAGGGGAGAAGGCTAAGGTTTACCCTTACATCTGGGATCCCCTTTCACATGGTCAGTTGACCCACAAGCATAACATTTACCAAATGTTTTTATGAATGGGGGTTTGTTCTGACCTCCTTCTGGTTTGTCACCAGTAGGTACACTAGCCTGATTCGGTTTTCCCTGTGGCTTACCCTTGTTATGTTTGTGGCCCTCTTTTGGATTGGAGGTATTTGAATTCTCTTTGGTATCTTTCTTGTGCTGCTTCCCCTCATCCTTCTTCTGAGTTGCCCCAGAATCCTTGTGAGTAGCCCTGTTGGCAACCCACAAGTCAGCAGCCCTTGGTAACTTCTTGGGATCAATTCCCTTAGGGTCAACCTAGTGCTGTCTCAGCTCAGGAGAGCAGGCATCATAAATAGATTCCAACATTACCAAATTCCTCATACCTTCATAAGTGTTCACTCTGTAACCCTTAACCCATCCATCTAAGTTTTTCAAACATTCACACACCCAGGTAGCCCAAGGGGTACCATCATGCTTTTCGAGGGTCCTAAGCCTCTTAAGATACTGAGAAGGGGTCTTCCCAAATCTAGCTATCAAAGCTAGCTTCGCAGTTTCATACTCCTTTCTGTCTATATCCCCCAACTCCATTACCACATTAGTTGCAACAGGGGGTAGCCTAGAAAAAAGCCAAGGAATCAACTGATTCCCTGTAATGGCTTGAATCCCATGGTTATATTCAAAAGTAGTCAACCAATCCAAAATATCAAGCTTAACCTAAGCATACATACATACTTACTGCATCTTTGGGCATGGAAGACCTAGAGGCTCTGGGAGAGAACTCGTTTCAATAGACAACTTTTTCATTTCTAATGCATGGTTCAATTCCATTTCTCTCTGAGCCTAAGCTCTTGATATTTGCTATCAGTTTGAGCTTGGATCCTTTTAAATTCTAACTCCAAACTCATCTTTTCAAGTGAGACAAATTCAGGACTTAATGTTGGACCTGGTGGGGTCCCTGTGGTCAGAGGTTGAGGCCTATGAGCAGGTAGAGGTAAAACAGGGCCTACAATTGAAGACTCTTCTTCCTCCTCTAACTCATCCATAACATTTGAGTTACTCTCAGAAACATTATCATCCTCATCAACATTTTCCACATTTGCTGCAGGTGTGGGGGATTCAGACCCACTCCTAAGACTTTGGTATTCTAACAACTTTCCAATCAGTTCAACCTTTTTGCCTTTTACAGTGAGATTCCTAGCTTTACACATATCTCTCAATTGATCAACAGTTAAAGTCCCTAGGGTTTCCTGTCTGTAGCTTTCCATATTAGTCATGATAAAACAATTGCTTTACTAGTGTTGCTTAGCCTTTTTGAAGATTTATTTGAACAAAAGTAAAAGTAGCACGCTAAATGTAACAAGTATACTTTATCCGACCGCTGCCACCAGTGTTAGGCAGATTCACATGCAGTAAGTACCCTTTGGGACCACTACATGCAATTAGGACTACAAGTGTAAGCACAACTTCATCTTTGGTACAAGCCTGTACTACACAGTAAGGTGGTAGCGATGTCTGAGCAGCCAGACTTATCTCAAGAGTTTAAGTGAGCAGTAGAACAAGTTACACAAAGGAACAACAAATACAGTGATTCAAATATACACTTACTCAAGGTTTCTTGGTAAAAGAATATACATTTATTTACACACTTGGTTCGAAAACATTACACTAGCACAAGCAGCTCAATATCACACACTAATAAACCACAAAAATCCAACTGGCAAGTAAATGAACAAGTTTAGCTCCAAAACGAAGTGGGAGCAAAATGGCACTTCAAATACTTATAAAGGGAAGGAAAAGACAAGATTATAAGAATAAACAGCCCAAATTCATAGGCAGGTCAAAGGGCTTCAGTTAAATACAACCAGGAATTCTTCTCAACAGGCCTGGGTCAAAGTCAGTGGTTCAGAGTCTTTTGTATGGGATAGCACAGTTTTGGTATATAATGGTTAAGTCTTAGCCACGGAGATTAGAAGAATTTGGCTAGACGAAAAGTTTGGTGGATATTTCGAGACGGACGAACCTTCGAAGTTGAGGAAAGTTTCACGCACTTTCTCAATGGCCAAAAATATTTCCGGACCGCGTTTGCACAGTACCTTTTTTTTAACGAAGAAAGCTGTAGCTGAAGCAGTTTTTCCTGGCAGTTCCGAGCAGGTCTCGCAGTTCCTGAGCTTCAGTCATGGGGACAAGAAGGAGGACGTTGGGAGGTTCCTGCTCTGCCCAGGGATGATGCCAAAAGCTGTAGGAAGACGTTGCTTTAAGGTGTGAGTGCCTTAAAGACCACAAACTGGTTTCCTTCCCACTGGCTATCCGGTTTTCAAGCAGCACTCTGCTGAAAATTCAGCCAGTCAGGGACGGTGTCCAGGTGGCTTACAAGTTGGTTGTTCCCACCAAACTCAAGCGAAGAAATTAACCTTGAAGGGCTTCTCTGTCGATTGGCGTTTCAGGCAATTCGGATCTGCAGCAGGGCTTCATCGGTCGTCCAGGAGTTGCAGGGGTCCTCTTCCTTCAGCTCGTCTTCAGTTCTTTTGTTCCAGTGGTCGACTCTGCTTTCCAAGTCCCAGAGACCTGCTTTTAAACAGTTTTCCCCCATTCATTCAGCTTGGCTGTCACTCACTCAGCAGGGTGGCTGTCCTTGCCGGACAATCAGCCAGCCAATCACACCAGAGTGCATTCAGGTCTCCTATGAGCCTAAGCACAGAGAGTTTGAGGCACCTCCCTCACATCCTGTCTACCCCAGACACTCTGGCACCAGAGGAGGGCTTCAGCACAGAAGCCCGCCAAAGGGCACGAACAAAGGGACCAAACCTGGTTTGGCGCGCAGAGTTAAACACAAGAAGGACTTCCCTAAAAGAAATGGCGAAAAAAGTTGACCAGAGTCTGTTTTTACAGATAGGTCTGGGGCACCCTATTGAAAAATATGGCTACCCCTGATTTTGAGCTACCATTGTTAGCGGTCGCAAACAATCATGGTAGTTGATCTAAACCACTGCCACCAGCCATTTAAAGTAGGAAAAGGTAACATTTTACTGTTACATGAGTGTTTTGACTCAGGGGAAGCTAAGCAACCCCTCCAGCACTCTATTGGAAGATAGTGTGTGCTGGGTCAGTAAACTTAAAAAGACTAGGAAAGCCAATTTAACTTTACATGCTCTGGGAGACGGTAGTCAGTCCCAGAGAAGGTATTTAAACCTTGGAGAGTCTGAAAGACAGCCCTGTGCCACTGCACTGAAGGTGCTGTGTGACACACAGAAAAAGATGATGCCACTGGAGTTGCTTTAAAACTCCATAACCAAAAGAACACAAAATTAAAACACACACAGAATACATGGAAGAGTGGGAAAAAAGGCTCACACTCTTCCCAGGTAAAATGAAATCCCTGAAATCCAGCAAAGTTGCTGGGGGTCTCAAAAGGTAAGGGAAATAAGCACATTCTTGAGAATTCTCTCTAACAGTTACTTAAATGAATGGGTCAGAGATTCAAAAAGGATATCTATGCTTTAGACAGACTTTAGAAAGGGCCATTCAACATCTCTGAATGCAGTAGTTTTGCGATTTTTCCAGCAGTTTGCATGGGCATTGAAGGATGGGTACCTTTTTGTAGCCTCCAAAGACCCATCAAATGTGTTTGATAGGGTGGATCGCAAGAAACTATGGCATAAGTTTCATGAATGGGGGCTTCCGGACGACTTATTAAACATTTTGATGAAACTGCACTGTAATTCTGCAATCAAAATAAGATTAAACAAAGAAGGTGACCTATCCAGGCGTATAGAAGTTAAAAAGGGCATATGACAAGGGTGCATTTTAGCACTGTGCATCTTCAATCTGTATGTATCAGACTCAGGGGAATATCTGGACAAGTGCAGGTTCATGTCCCCAAACATAAGCAATTTGAGAGTTCCAGGGTTATCGTATGCTGACGACTTCTTGTTATTCAATGTCGCAAAGAAGGGCTTGCAACGAGTTCTGAATGGTTTTTCGGAGTATGCTTCTGTAAATGGGCTAAAGATCAACCCGGAAAAGACTACGATTCTGCACTTCACAAGAGGTAGAAAAGGGGAAAACATATCATGGAGCCTGGAAGAGTGCAGAATCAGATGTTCTGATCAGATTACTTATTTGGGCTTGGACATTTTTGGACACCCATCTAGTGGAAAAATCTGGGCGGGGTGAAAGTAAAGGTGGAAGCATTGTCAATACAACTAACAAAGCTGGATGACAGATTTGGTAGGTTTTCAATCAAGCTGGCCATCCAGTTTTACGAGGGGAACATTTTTTCAAATTGTTGCATGGTGGAGATGGTTTTGGGCAACTGTTATTGAAGGGTTGGAGTCATTGTTATCCCTGATTTGGAGGCGGTGCTTGAAATTGCCTAATGCAATACCAATGCCAGCAATTCGGTTTGAACTTGGTCTGACAACACACAAGGCTCGAGTTTGCTCGAAAAAAATATCATTCCTGGCAAAAATTGTTGATCCCTTGGAAAACACGCTCTATGAATAACTAAAACAAATCTAAACAAATCTTGTAATAATGAGGTCACTGGGTAAGAAGGAGGATGTTCTGTGTGTCTTGGAAAAGGAATGTTTGAACATGCTGGGGGAATTGGGGGTGGATATAGACCTTCTGCTTAATAATCCAAGAAAAGTATTAAAAAAAACCTCTCGTGGATAAAGATTGGTGTGACACTCTAGACCGGTTCCATGCTTATGTTTCCTTGAGCCATCTATCAACAGAACATAAGTCCAGGGGAACTATATCGCATATTATGCTTCAATTCCCAAAAGTATAGGCGGAATCAATTACTTTGGTTAAGATGGCATATATTAGAATCCAAGGAAGTTCTCCTGAGGCAGGGAAAGCTTGTTGAGAATAAAAGGAAAATGTAGGTTCTGTGGGATGGACAGGGTGGTTGAAAAATGTCGACATATGGTTTTGGACGGTTTGGCTCTGGAAAAAGTAAGAAAGACACCTATGACCATATTCTGCAGCAAATTAAAGTCATTGCCGGTTGATCAAGTATGGCAACGATGCATCTGTATTAATAGCACAAAAGACGGACTTGAAATTTCAGCCTTTCTTAAATCCCTGGAATTATCAAAGGGGAATTTTCCTTGAAATTTGCTCAGATGAGCGGCCTTAAGGGAAATGGTTCAGGATAATGAGTATTAACTGGTTGTGTAACAATTCTTTCTTTTTTTAAATTTGTTTAAATTTGTTGCTGTAAGGCTTTGAGACTTATTGTTCTGTTTCATTCATTTTTGAAGGTTTTGAAAGTTCTGTGTGGTTAAATCTAATGCGATTATGTTCCATCACCGATATTTGATCGACAAACATGGTGTTCTGTTAATGAGAAGAAAAGACCAGTTTCACTTTCAAATGCAACACTTTTGCATTTGCACGCTTATACATAATATAGGCTGCCATGTTGCTCCATCCTCTGTCGCCTAAATATTATGTAAAACTATTCGTACATTATTTGTTGACTTTCCATTCTCTGTATGTGACGGTGACTAACCGCTTCGAATGACTGATCTCAGTAATAGAAGCTTAACTTTCCTATGTCCGCTTTCAATATAGTGAATCTTATCAATTCTTTGTGGATGTTCGACACATTGTGCCCTTCATATTGGTAGTACGGTTGATATAACACAAATAACAATGAGACCCTTTATTGTGTGTTCTCAGCCAGCCACGGGTTGATTTTGTTTTTGGGAAAACAGGCCACAAAAAATAAATAATGTTATTTTCTGATTTCAATGGCAAGCTGTGCAGTGAAACACAATGAAATATTTCAACTCCACATAAAATATTTGCTTCCATTTTAACAATTTCAAGGTGCCTGGTCCCACAACATTTATGGATTCTTTGACAGATGCGCCTCGGCAAAGTGCAGACCGACTCGGAGTGGCTGATAGGGCAATGCCTGAAACAAAAATACAAAATGCTAGCGTGGGCCAGTTTTTTGGGTGAAAGTGCACCACTTTTTTGGCCAATGTGGGCCACTTTGATGAGTTATTTCACAATGTGGCTAGTAGTTTTGGCCATTGTTGCTGAATAAATATTCTTTACATTTCACAATTTGAATGACATGTTATCACAAAACTCCCCCTTGGGTACTTTTCAAACAGTTTGTTACACAAGGAATGAATTGCCATTTGCAACCATGGGCACATTTTCATTTTGCCTGAGACAATTTGATGCCCCAGTCTGGCCCTGGGTGCAGAACATGTATACTACACATTGCTGTTTGCTAGTGTCCACAAACGAGAATTTCAGCACTGGGCATGTATGTATTGTTTGATATAGATGCCCATAAGTGAGGCCATCGTGCAACAGTGTGGTTGGGCTGCAGATCTGTCTGCCCCTACGGTTCAGATTGGGCTAGGTGGTGATTGCATTAATGTCGAAAGAGTTTTTAAAAACAAGTACCAGTCTTTCTTCAATGTAAAGTCAAGCAACAACATCACAACATAAACAAAATCCCTAAAATTCCACAATGCCTATAATGAGCTGAGTTTTGAAAAGCTTACTTGCTTCTATGTAGATCTAGCCGAGCAATCATCTTGATTTCTGCAATTGGCCTCCACAGTGAGATGAAAATGATAGCAGTATGCTAAAAAAAATACAAGCTTGATTGGGCCAATCCATTTTGTGAGCGAACTTCTTTAATTGTTTGTAATGTTGGTGTATGTATATTGTTTGTGTGAAAAGGAAACATGAAAATGGTGTTCCCTGTGTTTTTGGGGTTGGTCGCTGCTACCTGCTTCGAGGCCCTGTGTTTTTGGAGTTGATCGCTGCTACCTGCTTCCATAAATTGCACCAGAATTATTTTTCACATCATCACATTTCAATGGTCGAAAAAAGTTTGGAACACTTTAAATTTATAAAAAAACAGTTAAGGTCCAATTCTTCATTAAGACATTTCGGGCACAGTGCCTCTAATCGGTCTATCCAGTAGGCTTCTTTCTGCTGTCTTCTTTTTTTGATGTCCATGTGGGAACCTTGTGTTTCAATAGTTTCCAGAACTTAAAACTTGACTTGGGCGATACTGTGTTTCTTTTCATTAAAGTGTCTTGCAACTGCTGAGTTTGTATTGTGGTTACGTATACATGACTTATGCTTGTTCATGCGTTTTTTTATTTTTCTGCCCGTTTCTCCTACATAGTACAACCCACATGGGCATTGTATACAGTAGATGCAATTTTCTGTGTTGCAAGTGGCGTAACATTTAATTGTGATCTTTTCTCCGATATATGGGTGAGGAACCAATCTTCCTTTAATGATGTTATTGCAGTTACTGCAGTTCAAGCAAGGGAAAGTTCCTGTTTTTTTGGGTTTGTTCTTCTTCTTTTCTGTATCTCTGGTATTGACTAACATATCTCTCAAGTTGCTGGATCTCTGATAAGCAAAAGTAGGGGTATCTGAGAAGAGATTTTTTTGTTCTTTCGTCATTTTTCAGTATTGTCCAATGCTTATTGATGCATATTTTGTTTTGCATACTCTGCGATGAGAATTTCGACACATATACAAGAGTTGGTGATTGTTTCTTGTCTTTAGGTGTAAGTGTGCTTTCTCTGGTTTTTGAATCTACCTTATCTTTTGCTGTTTGCAAATCTTCGTTAGGGTATCCCCTTTCTTTCAATCTTTCTTTCCATTTTTCCAACTCTTGTTCACATTCTTGATGGTCACTGATGATCCTTTTCAAGCGTAACATCTGTCCATAAGGTAGGTTCTTCAAACTCTTTTGAGGGTGAAAACTCATGCGGTGTAATAAGTTATTTCTGTCAGTTGGTTTAGTGAAGAGAGAGGTTGTAATCTGATTGTTGTGCACATTTACTTTAATGTCCAGGTAATGTATGCCAGGAGTGCCAATTTCTGAAGTGAATTGGATACGTGGATCTATATTGTTAATGTAGACCATAAATTCGTCAAGTGACTCTTTTGTTCCTCGCCAAATACCAGAAATGTCGTCAATATATCGTACCCATTTTATTAGTTGACTTTTCCATTCGGGTTTCTGTAATATATGTGTAGTCTCAAATCTATACATGAATGCGTTGGCGTACGCAGGTGCCATCGTTGTGCCCATGGCAGTTCCTGAAGTTTGTAGATAGAAATCCTTCTTGTATTCAAAATAAGAGTTCATTGATATGAATGTAAGTAAAGTGAGAATGAATTCTTTTACTGCTCCTATTTCTCCTTTTGTAAAAGTGGCCAGTCTACTGCTTTCTGCCCCAAATCATGGGGAATGCTTGTATATAAATTAGTTACGTCAACGGTAAAGAGGATATCTTGTTCTGTTAGGTGTATTTCTTCCAAAATATTCAAAAAGTGATTACTGTCTTTTACTTAGGTAGATGTTTTTTGTATCAGTGGCTGAAGAAAATAGTCAATGTAAGTTCCTAATGGTTGAAGAATGCCGCAGTGGCGACCACTATTGGTCTCCCGGGTGGGTTGTTGAGGCTTTTATGAATTTTTGGCAGGAGGTAAAAATGTGGAGTCTTAGGATTCAAGTTGCTTTGGTTTTCTTCGTTATCATTTCTCTTTCTTCTGCTTTATCAAGTAGATCTTCCAAATTTTTTCGTATTTCTACGATTGGGTTGTAATCTATTTTGGAGTAGACGTGATTATCGAGTTGTCTCTTGCATTCCTTTTAGTAATCTTCTGTGTTTTGCAACTCTAAAGCTCCACCTTTGTCTGCCGGTCTTATAGTTATTGCGTCGTCTGAATATAAGTTCTGGATTATAGACATCTCTCCTCTGTTCAGATTTCTGTTTCTTGATGTGTTGTACTTAATCGTTTTGAGATCTGTTATGACCATTTTTACGAAGATGTCTATTGCTGGAACATTAATGGGAGGTACAAAGGTGCTTTTAGGTTTGAACTCCACTAAATCTGGTGTTTCTCGTTTAGATTCCGTATTTTCCATTTCTGAAAAGAAGACTTTTAGTTTAAGCTTTCTGGTGAGTTTATGTAACTCAACTTTGGTGTTGAATATGTTGGTGTTGTAGGTAGGAACAAATTTCAGGCCTTTTTGTAGAACCCTCACTTCTGGTTCTGTAAGTGTTCTTTTAGAGATGTTCACTACTAAGTTGTCCGTGTTTGAAATCTCGTCTGTACTCCTGGGCCATTTCTTCTTGCCCCTCCATGTTCGTTTCCTCCTCGTTGATCGTCTAAAAAAGAACATTGTTGTGATGTGGTGCTAGTGCTGCTGGTGCTTGGAGCAGTTCTGCTATTATCTCTTCTTTCTCCTGTTCTATGTTGTTCTGGTTGTGCGGCTTGTTCGCCTCTGTTGGAGTCTGCGTCTGAACTACTATTATCTGAATTAGAGTTGGGGTTACGTGGTCTCTGTGGTTGGTTTTGGTATTTATCCGCCCATGTATACACTTCGTTACATAGATAATCAAACGTATCTCTCTTGAATTTTCTGATCTTTCTGGCTTCTAAATCTTCCTTATATTCTTCCAGTCTTTTATTGATATCTGTAAGTATTTATTGTTCTAAACTTTGCAAATTATTTGAGAGTTCTTTGATAGTCAGCAAGATTAAATCTAAGGAGCAATTGTTCAGAATTTGTTCCCACGTTTGTACAAATTCTTTATTCTTCTTGAATACAGTCGGTTTCAATCCAATTCTAAGGCCTTGTGGTATTCTTTGTGCCTTATAATAGCGACTTAAAGTTAGCGCATGAAGTTTACAGTTAATTGTTTTTCTAATGATGTATTCCAACTGTTTGATTTTTTTGTTTGGGTCTGTGTCTTTTGTGGAACTGCTGGTTTCTTTGATTAGTCCTAGGATTGCAGTTGCCTCTTCAGCTGAAAAGCCTAATGTTGTTGCTCGTGTTTCCGTTAGTTTCTCAATTTCCTCGTATGACATAATCGCGTGCCTTCTCTCAAAATACACAGAAGTAAAGGTATTGACACAAGAGAGGGCGAGAGTGCACAGCTATTGTTTTCATGGATGTCTAATAGTTTCACGTGTCTGTCCTTTCAATTAAAAGTTCATTAGTAGGGTGCAGCCCACTGTCAAGTGCCACCGTGTAGGGCACTATAAGTAAACTGAAGAAAAGAGACCAAGACTATTGAGTCTTCGGTGTGGGCCGCACACCCTTAATACCCACTTTGGGTTTAGCAATTTTGTTAAATATATCAATACGTTTTCATTCAAGTGTAGTTGTGTTGAGATCCTTTATTTTTCTCAAATATTCCTTTTGTTTCAAATTTCCAAATTTATGGAATTACAGCTTCACCAATTAGGCTAATGCAGTTGCTGAGGCAAACCATAACCATAACTCGCTCCACCACCGTGTACTGCTAAAACCAACACCCAGGATATCAAAGATGACATCACTGATGACATCACATATCATTTGAATACTGATGAAAAGTCCCTATAAGGGGTTCTGTTTAGAATGTTGGTAGGAACATATGAAGGGTAATCGGGAGACATCTCATGAACTAATCCACGTATCAAAAAATGTATTTATTTAATCTGAAACGTTTTATCACTGAACATATATACATGTATTATGTATTTATGTAAAAACAGAAGGGGGTGAGGCGCGCACTCCAATTCCTGGCCAATATACTACCTGAAGAAAGAAACAAATAACTGGGTTAAATCCCAATAGTGTCCAATTCACAATGTTCACAGGGTTGTATCCCTTCTGCTGCATTTGTACTGCTGTTCTCCTCCTCCTAGTGCTTTCGTGTCCCAACACTCTTTAGGGAGGCTTTGTTGCCTTTCTTTTCAGGTGAATCCAATTAAATTGCTAATGCAGTCTCTAAGGATGATGGGAGTTGTAGGGAAAACATTTGTTCAGTTCAGGTGACCAAGGAAAGACTCCCCTCCAGGAAAACACATCTGACCCTTAGCAGGGGGAGGGGGGAAAACCATAACTATGGTTCTCCACTGTAGGGCAAAATATCCCCGGTGCTGCAGCCTCTGGAGTCCGGATCTCCACAAATTACATGTGAAAACAGAAGGGGGGTGAGGCGCGCACTCCAATTCCTGGCCAATATACTACCAGAAGAAAGAAAAACATTATCCCAGTAATTTTTGTCTCAGGTAGTATATTGGCTGGGAACTGAAGTGCGCGCCTCGCCCCCTCTTGTTTTTCATGTATTTTTGTGGAGATCCGGATCCAGAGGCTGCAGCACCGGGGTTATTATGCCCCACATTGGAGAGCCATAAAAATGGTTTTCCCCCATTCCCCTATTAAGGGTAAGATGTGTGCTTCTGGAGGGGAGTCATTTCCTGGTCACCTGAATTGTTAAAATGGTTTCACTACAGCTACCATAATCCTTAGAGACTGCAATAGCAATTATATTGGAATCACCTGGAAAGATAGGCAACACAGCCTCCCTGATGAGTGCTGGCGACACAAAAGCGCTAGAGGAGAACAGCAGTGCAAATGTAGATGAAGGGATTAAACCCTGTGAACATGAAGAACAGCATTATCAATGCAGCTGAAGGGATTCAACCCTATGAACATTTTGGCAGCAGTTGGGATTTAACCCACTGAATGTACTGGACACTTTTGGGATTTAACCCAGTAACTTTTGTTTCAGGTAGTATATTGGCTGGGAACTGGAGTGCGTGCCTCGCCCCCTCTTGTTTTTCATGTATTTTTGTGGAGATCCGGACTCCAGAGGCTGCAGCACCGGGGTTATTATGCCCCACATTGGAGAGCCATAATTATGGTTTTCATCCCTTCCCCTATTAAGGGTAAGATGTGTGCTTCTGGAGGGGAGTCATTTCCTGGTCACCTGAATTGTTAAAATGGTTTCACTACAGCTACCATAATCCTTAGAGACTGCAATAGCAATTATATTGGAATCACCTGGAAAGATAGGCAACACAGCCGCCCTGATGAGTGTTGGAGACACGAAAGCGCTAGGAGGAGAACAGCAGTGCAAATATAGCTGAAGGGATTCAACCCTGTGAACATGGAGAACAGCATTACAAATTCAGCTGAAGGGATTCAACCCTATGAACATTTTGGCAGCAGTTGGGATTTAACCCACTGAATGTACTGGACACTTTTGGGATTTAACCCAGTAATTTTCAGGTAGTATATTGGCTGGGAACTGGAGTGCGCACTCGCCCCCTCTTATTTCTCATATATATATTTATATCATCCATAGGAAATGGCAATTTAACCATAACGTCCCTTTAACAAGGCTTTTATATGGAATCTCATAGGTTTTTACCAGTGCAACCTAATTTACCTGTAACTCAAAACGTTCTCGTTACAAACTTTACAAACTATGCACATAAAAATCATTCTCTCCTCCACATATTATTTATTATGTCCGTAGATAGTATTGCCAGTCTGCATGCGTACCTGGGGACATGTGGCATCAATATTACCCAAAGTTACAGGTGGTCACAATATTATTTATTTTTTTTAGTATAAAAGGTTTGTGTATAACATCAATGCATACAATGAATATAAACATATTTTAGATCCATTATAAGTTTGAAAATATGTAAATACTGTTTTAAAAATTATAACACAATATAACATACTATTACGAATAGTACCATATATTGAAGAAAACTGTACACCCTGTATAAACAATTCACCTGACAGGCAATGAAGCACAACATGTGTTGCAGTGAGAAAAATCATTTCAAAACGTTAGTAAGTAAACAGTACCTTTTCATTTAATTTATAAACATTCAGTATGTAATTGTAATATGTGGGTGAAAATGTTATATGGCAAGCACTCTGGCATGGCTATAGCTATACTTTCCAAAAGAAGATATAACTGAAGAAGAACCTACTAATGGTAAATTATTTTATGTTTTACAAAATAAAACAATTCTGTTACATATATATAAACTATTACACTCAATGGGCCTCATTACGAGTTTGGAGGTAGCCATGCCGTTCTTACCGGCATGGCTACCCCCAAACTGGGTACCAGGTCCGGGTCCCAGAAATAGGGAATTACCGGGCCATTCCGACCTTGGAATGGCCCGGTAATTCCCTTTCGCGGGACCCGGACCCGGCACATCCCCATTACAATTTGAGCCCCCATAGGGATCAATGGGTATGGGAGGATGCTAACAACGGGCCCATTAATGACGTGCCTTTTGTTAGCATCCTGATCTGCTAGCGGGTCCCGCTCTGCACGCCTGGTCTGACCAGGCGTGCGGAGCGGGACCCGCTGCAGACCTCGTAATGAGGCGGCCCGGAATGAACGGTGCCAGTCCCTTAACGGCACTGTTCATTCCGCGGCCGCCTTCCTCGTAATGAGGCCCAATGTATTACCTATCTTAGATACTTCACAATCTAGAACAAGAACAAGCCAATCATGACGAAAAAAGAGAAAACTCTGAAAGCAGAATATTGAAAATCACATGAACAAATTATGTGTAGAGACAAAACAAATTAAAAATCAAATAGCGGAACTGTTTACATATGTCCAAAATCATGTGATTCGAAATATTGATTTTCATTGCCCTACCTGTACCTGTGACCCTTTCCCCCATAAGTCACCCCAATCATTTCAAGAGGACATTAGAGATCAATCTTTTAATGAGATTTATATCCCTAATTCTCCTAATCATGAACATATACCACCCCAAAATTCTCTTATTTTTGTTTCTCACAAGTCCCCTTCCCTATCATAATGTATCATAATTTAAACGCAATGTAAATATATGTTCATTTAAAAAAATAAAAATAAGAATCTGAAGTCTACAGACTCTACACATGTAAATGTCCGCAACATCACACTTTGAATTAGTTTGCGGACGTCAGAGCATGGTCGCGGTTGTTGCAGTGCACCAGAATGATGTCACCCGACAGCTCAGACGCTCATGAACAACGATCATGTCTGTAACAACATGGCACACTTTTAATTAGTTCATGAACGGCAGGGTTCAGTCGTGGTAATCACAGCACACTGGAGTTATGCCATGTGGGTGCACTAGCATTTGTGAATGTAGTGGTGTGGTTGCGGATGGCCATGACTTGTTCGTGATGTCTGTGCTTCATGGACATTTTGAAATTGATTTTATGCCCACCATACCAACTCTTAAGTTGAAACCTTACCCTTCCACAACTGCTACTAACATTCTTTGCTGATCTCTGAACTTTGCACAATTTTGAATGCCCTTTTTTGGCCTCCAACGTCTCCAGACAGGGTGGAAGACCACGGATGTTTCCTCCAAGGGGACCCACCCATTTCTTATAGTAATTTTCAATCTGGCACTGTACAGGAGAGGTACAAAAATTAGGAGCTGGACAATCCTGGAAAATGGCATCAGTCATGGACATCCCGCTCCTTCAGGGTCACCACCGCCGCACTTGGAGAAGGGAAAAGGGGCACTGCAGCAGATGAGCTGCAGGAGGAAAGGAGAATGATGATGGAGTAAAAGAGGTGCATTCTACGTCCTGTGGTCAGAGAGAATTCTGGGTGTGGTGGTTTTTTATCACTGTTGGCAGAGTGCCAAATTCTCAGGCTGCCTGTGTACAATGCACTTAGTCACCATATTCATGTGTCGCTAGACCTGGACTTTCCACCCGACTGCTGTGAGAAAGCCAGTGCCTTTCTAACAACGTAGATCAATGTTTTGTACTACACCATCCTCTTCCACTCCTGTCCATACTAGTACCACCTCAGTTGGGCCAACGGTTCCTCCTGCTTCATCACTGTGTTTAGAAGAAGCAGTTAACCCTTACCTTCAGTGGTTTTGTGATGCACTGTCATATTGTGATGCACTCTTCTGCCAGGGGGAGCATTCCGCAGCGCCTTCATGGGAGCTGTGAAGGCAAATGAAAAGAATTGCCCCTCCCCTAGTTACATCACCAGTGTCCAATATCTTCCCTTCTCCATCTGTTCCTCTTTTATAGTTGTTTGTGCCCCTCTGCTCCCCCATCCTACCTCCATCACCCCATGACTCCTTCTCAACAAAAAAAACAAAAAAATTAAAAAGGGAATGGATTCATGGTGAACCACCTTTCAAAGTCTAAAAATAGAATTTAAAAAAAGGAGTACAGTAGATCCCTACGTAGTCCACCTGCTTTATGTTAATGCATAAAGCAGGCGGAAATCCATAAGAATTTTTAGCATTTCCATCAGCATGGAAATCCATGCCGGTGCAAATACTTGAGGACAAAAGGTGGCAGAAATGTAAGCACTTTTTCATTATACACTCAATTCACAATTCATAAGCTTTATTCGACAAGCATACAGAATTATATGATAGGACGACATCCTTAACATCATCACACAGTAAAGTGGTATCCTCAACTGGTCAATTTTACTGTTGGTGGCGCATTGGTCTTCCTGAATGGATATAGTAGGTTCTAATAGGCTCTGTGCAATCGCACCGGATCAACATCAATTTTGGGTACCTTATAAATATATGACACATCAATGGAGATTGCATTTCTGTTTCCCTTGGGAGACTAAATGTTGGGCACTACTGCCAACACCTTTATTAGACCGGGGGAATTACAAACACCTAAAATCCTTGGGTTGTATCCCAAATGGGTACCATGGGAAAGAACATGTCACTGGCCCTGGGTTCGCCTCAGGAACCATTGAGAAACGCCTGGCTGGGTTGGGTGAGTTTCTTCTCGGACCCAATTGGGGCGCTGGTTGCAGCAGAGGAGCCCGCGTGTGTATGGGCGTATTGGCCCTTTAATTCGACTCTACCTTTAACTATCTCCATGGGAATATGCAACGCGGAAATTTGTCCGGATGTTGTGTTAGATTCCTCCTCTGCAACCGGAAGCGTGGTCTGCGAAGGTGGGCGTGTTCACGTTGGAACACATGAAAATGGCGCAATGGACGCCGAGTCTCAGTAAACCTAAACTCCGAGAACCTGGAGGTGAGCTCTGCACGCGTGACGGCGGTGTAGCCTGTATCAAGAATGCGAGGTAAGACGAGTGCAGTGGGACTTTGGACAATGTTAGACATAGGTTAACATACTTGGGCGAGCTCTGAGCCCTCAGCGCTGCGAGCAAACGCTCTGGGTGTGTGGGCCATGTGAGACACTGGCTCCCGACTGCGTGCTGCGACCGCCGCGGGGATGGGCTTTCCCCAGAGGTCAGCAATCGGTTTGCTGCCCTCCTGGGAGGAGCTCGCCCGTGGCAGGTTGGCGGCCGGCAGGGGACAGGGGTCGACACTGGTCCCGCATTACAGAACGGTCAGTGTGACTTTGGATTAGTCCACATAACTCTTCCTGTTCTCTATGTCCCTCTTCTTCCCCACTACCCCTCCCGACCCTTCCTTTCTACCCTTCCTTTCTATTTTTAGTGTTGGTGGGGACACACACAGCAAGGACTAGCAAATCGGAGAGGAAGATCTATTAGAGGAATATGGGGAATGGGAACAGCATCCCTTTGAGTTTTTTGTGTGCCCAAGAAAGGATCATGGCTTAGTAACATTTGCACAGAATTTATGGGCCATACTTACAAGGTAAATGAGGATGGTAAATACACTTAGATGTGCACATTGGGACAGATCACTGTATAGGGATGCAATTTTGGCAACAGAAACAAACGGGAAGGGCTATGGGACAGGACATCTATGTGAGGGACATATGCAGAGGAAGTAGAACATGGTGTGCATGTATTTATACCAACAGACAGAAAGAGTATTGTCCAACTAAGAAGTCCCACTCCGTGCTCGCAGTCAGGATAGAACTGCCACATGGAATACATCTAATTGAAGGCAGCACTACAAACATTTGGATTGAAGTGTGCACAGGTTTTCCGCAGCCATTGTTCTCGGGTAAGACCAGTTTTTTTGGGGCCGTTGAATTTTTCATTGGTGGGATTTGAGATAAGAGGGGGCCTTTGTCCATTCAGGAGAATGTGTGCTCCCACTTTTTGTGTGTATTGCCCATGCGGGGTGGGGAGGATGCTGTTCAGCATTGGTTAGAGACAGCATCTTTTCATAAACTTAAGGAGAGGACACAAGTCTTCCTTGTTCAAATAAGGGTATAAGTACCCAGACTCAGACATGCCCACTACTATGGAGGGGCGTGGACAGGACAAATTGGGGTGTGATGTTTTTAGACAGAAAGTATTCAACAAGCCATGATAAGATGTTGAAAATATGGGGGATATGATAGAGAGTGATTTTAATAAAGTAAATGTTTTTTTGTTCTCTTTCTTTGCTTCCCTTCCGGTCCTCCCTTTTGACTGAGGTGGCTTTCACAGTAACACAGTTTGACCTATAGAAGAATGAAAACTTTGTAAATGGGAAGAAGTTGTATAGTGAACACCTGGACGACACTCATTACATATCAAGCTGAATTATGTTAACATGAATTGGTTTTTTGTACCTAAAAATGAATATGTCCTGATGAGGTGGACCCGATAGAAATGATATATGTCTATCGTGGTGCCCGAAACTCGAGTAGACAACACCGTAGAGCCCACTTTTTCTAGTTGGGCTGTCTTGAGTTCAACACTTTTAAAAAAAAATGGCAATTGATATATGTTCATAAGTAAGCTTCTTTGAACAATTGCCTTGTTTAACTGTGAGAGGAAAAAAGCAGTGTTAATTATGTTTTTGTAAATATACAACAGGATTTTAGCCCTAATAGATGGGCATTCTGCTTTTAGAACAGAATTATTAGAATTTCGGGTTTTTGCACAGTACGAATGTTTGATGGGATGAATGGGGATGAAAGTGGATGTGAGTAAGGATGGGTGAGTTGTGATCACTGGCTTTGATATGATATGTGTTTTTCTAGATGTGATATGTGTCTCTTCAAATTTGGTTTTGAATACATGAAATGTCAATGTGTTATATGTGGTTTTTCTTATAAATTATGGTTTTACAATGAAATTTGATTAATAAATTAACTTTAAACATACACACCGTTATTTGTCTACAATATATGTCCTTTGAGTAGGGCTACCCTGTTGGAAGGGATGTTTGTCAGCGCCTTTACGCATGAATTATATTATGAATAAATGGAGGGTATGCACTTATCCACAGATAATTGCAGTTTTGTATGGTTATTCGACAAACAAGTCATAAAAGCACACATAAATCCACATATCATTATACATAAAAACTAAATAAAACATATGATGAAAATGATCCACAAAAAAAACAATATACAGACAGAAGTATTGAAATTGATGTGTATCATAGACCTTGTAGTTTACTCATATGTATCCTCCAAACCCACTTCAGATATTGGCTTGTGGCATGCACTGTCGGAATATCAGCAGGATTTAGGCATATTGCCATTGCTCCTTCTGTGCATCTACATCCATTCCCCCAAAAGAGTGGTTTTAGGAAATGCTTCCTCAGGGGCAATGTCGCAGGACACAACAAAATCATGTGCTTCAGATCCTCCATGCCGCCCCTGCATAGGATGCAGATGGATGAGGCTTTAACGCCCCATCTATGCATCAACTCTGCTGTGGGCAGGATCCCAAATCGGAAATTCACATAGAGGGACCACAGGGGCTTAGGAATGATCAGATCTAGGTAAGGCTCAAACCCCTCCTCCGTCTTCATTGTGAGATAGCGTGCTAGTGATTCAGAAACGGTTGCTTTAGCCAGAGTACCCCGCCGCATCAGAGCCAACGCTGCTGCTTTAACTCTAACTTTGCAGTGTGTGGTAATGGCATGAGGATGGGTCCAAGAGCCACCCAGATACATCAGACTCCTATTTACATTAACTGCCCACTTCAAATGTATACCCCCTTGCAGGGATAACACATCCTGCAGTGCTTCTCTGTATTTTAGTAGCCTTTTGTTAGACCACTAAAATCCAGTAAAAGGCTGCACGCAATTGACAGGCAGACTCTATTCCCTGCATGCCCGTCTCAAGATGCACAGGTAGGCTCAGAGAGCAGATAGCCACTCCCAGTAACTTCTTCAGATACTTATTTTTGACAAATGCCAGTGTTTGTATGTTTGTCTGCCCCCGCAACTCTGCTCCATATATTGATGCTTGCTGCGCCTCAGCAGTATATGCTTTGATAGAAACGTGCACAGCCCTGTTTCCGTGCTCTGCGGTAAACCTGGCAAGTGCCCCACTATACCTCACTAGTGTCAGCCTGGCCTTCTCACGCCGCCTCGCCCAGCCGCAGGTTGCCTTTACTCTTATCCCAAGATAGTTGTATGTAGCAACCTGTTGGATCACCCCTTCATTCAGGCATAGATTTAAACCCTTTTGCTTTCTCCTTCTGTTAGTATTAAAAATCATGGCTTTTGTCTTCATGACATTCAGGACCAGACAGTTCCTTTTGCAAAAAGCAGTGAATATACAGCTGCTTGCGGGCGGCCATGTGTGTCAAAGATAACAGAACCGCGTCATTCACGAACAGCAGAGCCAGAATCCTTTCCCCTTCCAATGTTGGTGCATCCATCTGAACTGCCAACAATTCACTTATCACACCATTAATAAACAAGCAAAAGAGCATAGGAGCCTGTAGATACTCCTCTTCTTCCAATCTAATTTCTTTTCTTTTTTTTTAATGTTCGGGGGTGCTGTGATGCGCCGACGAAGATGACCGCTTAAGTGCTGAGCTCAACATAGAATAAATCCTGGTAGTAACATCCTGCAGAGTGACTGAACCTCTGGCGATTGGAAGCACATGCAACGAGTAGTGCGGAGTTTCTGCATCAGCTGAGAGACTAAGGGGGTAATTCATAGAATCCAGCGCACAAGTGGCGCACGCGGCTGGCGCACAGTGTGCGCGTGCGGTAGTCTGCGCCAGCCGCGTGCGCCAAAACACATTCAGGCGCACAGCGTATTCATGTATTCCAACAACCACAACCAGCCGTGGCGCAGAGTGGCGCAGCGACCCTGCAGCAGCGCCAGTAACGCCCCCAAGAACGCCCCTCGCGCAGGGAAAAGCCATCAAAATCCCCAATCCAGCGCAAAGGGCAGCAGCAAACGCAGAGCGGGGAGCGTGTATTCCAGGGGTGTGCGGGTGTCATCACACGCGATTGGCCTGGGTACGTGAATTTCAGGGGTGCGCGAGAAATTCTACACGCGATTGGGCTGGGTACGTGGATTCCAGGGGTGCGCGAGAAAATCTACACGCGATTGGCCTGGGTACGTGAATTTCAGGGGTGCGCGAGAAATTCTACACGCGATTGGCCTGGGTACGTGAATTTCAGGGGTGCGCGAGAAATTCTACACGCGATTGGCCTGGGTACGTGGATTTCAGGGGTTCGCGAGAAATTCTACACGCGATTGGGCCGGGTACGTGGATTCCAGGGGTGCGCGAGAAATTCTACACGCGATGGGCCTGGGTACGTGGATTTCAGGGGTTCGCGAGAAATTCTACACGCGATTGGGCCGGGTACGTGGATTCCAGGGGTGCGCGAGAAATTCTACACGCGATGGGCCTGGGTACGTGGATTTCAGGGGTGCGCGAGAAATGCTACACGCGAATGGGCCTGTGCGAGTGGGGCAGTGTATTACGTGGGTGTGCGGGAAGTTGAAGAGGTGAATTGCCAGTGTGGGTCCCCCCAGGTCTCCCCCCTACCCCCTCCACGACCCCTGCAGGCAGCCCACACCACAGGGGACTACCCTGCACCCCTGGTCATGTCCCGCAGGCAGCCCATCCAACATGGGCATGCCCCCCAGCCAAGCCACATGTCCCCTTGCACCCCCACCCCCCAGCACTGTGGGGCACCTGCCAGCAGGACCCCACCCATGTCCAACTCATGTCTCCCATCACCCCCACCCCCCACCCCCCAGGGGCAGCCTCCACCAGGCCCCCACCCATGTCTCCCATCACCCCCACCCCCCCAGCCACCAGGGCCAGCCCCCACCAGGGCCCCACCCATGTCTCCCATCACCCCCACCCCCCACCCCCCAGGGGCAGCCTCCACCAGGCCCCCACCCATGTCTCCCATCACCCCCACCCCCCACCTCCCAGGGGCAGCCTCCACCAGGCCCCCACCCATGTCTCCCACCACCCCCACCCCCCAGTCACCAGGGGCAGCCTCCACCAGGGCCCCACCCATGTCTCCCATCACCCCCACCCCCCACCCCCCAGGGGCAGCCTCCACCAGGCCCCCACCCATGTCTCCCATCACCCCCACCCCCCACCCCCCAGGGGCAGCCTCCACCAGGCCCCCACCCATGTCTCCCATCACCCCCACCCCCCCAGCCACCAGGGCCAGCCCCAACCAGGGCCCCACCCATGTCTCCCATCACCCCCACCCCCCCAGCCACCAGGGCCAGCCCCCACCAGGGCCCCACCCATGTCTCCCATCACCCCCACCCCCCAGGGGCAGCCTCCACCAGGCCCCCACCCATGTCTCCCATCACCCCCACCCCCCACCCCCCAGGGGCAGCCTCCACCAGGCCCCCACCCATGTCTCCCATCACCCCCACCCCCCACCCCCCAGGGGCAGCCTCCACCAGGCCCCCACCCATGTCTCCCATCACCCCCACCCCCCCAGCCACCAGGGCCAGCCCCAACCAGGGCCCCACCCATGTCTCCCATCACCCCCACCTCCCCAGCCACCAGGGCCAGCCCCCACCAGGGCCCCACCCATGTCTCCCATCACCCCCACCCCCCACCCCCAGGGGCAGCCTCCACCAGGCCCCCACCCATGTCTCCCATCACCCCCACCCCCCACCCCCCAGGGGCAGCCTCCACCAGGCCCCCACCCATGTCTCCCATCACCCCCACCCCCCACCCCCCAGGGGCAGCCTCCACCAGGCCCCCACCCATGTCTCCCATCACCCCCACCCCCCACCCCCCAGGGGCAGCCTCCACCAGGCCCCCACCCATGTCTCCCATCACCCCCACCCCCCCACCCCCCAGGGGCAGCCTCCACCAGGCCCCCACCCATGTCTCCCATCACCCCCACCCCCCACCCCCCAGGGGCAGCCTCCACCAGGGCCCCACCCATGTCTCCCATCACCCCCACCCCCCCAGCCACCAGGGCCAGCCCCCACCAGGGCCCCACCCATGTCTCCCATCACCCCCACCCCCCACCCCCCAGGGGCAGCCTCCACCAGGCCCCCACCCATGTCTCCCAGCACCCCCACACCCCAGCACTGTGGGGCACCTGCCAGCAGGCCCCCACCCATGTCCAACTCATGTCTCCCACCACCCCCACCCCCCAGTCACCAGGGGCAGCCTCCACCAGGCCCCCACCCATGTCTCCCAGCACCCCCACCCCCCAGCACTGTGGGGCACCTGCCAGCAGGCCCCCACCCATGTCCAACTCATGTCTCCCACCACCCCCACCCCCCAGTCACCAGGGGCAGCCTCCACCAGGCCCCCACCCATGTCTCACACCACCCCCACCCCCCAGCCACCAGGGCCAGCCCCAACCAGGGCCCCACCCATGTCTCCCATCACCCCCACCCCCCCAGCCACCAGGGCCAGCCCCCACCAGGGCCCCACCCATGTCTCCCATCACCCCCACCCCCCACCCCCCAGGGGCAGCCTCCACCAGGCCCCCACCCATGTCTCCCATCACCCCCACCCCCCAGGGGCAGCCTCCACCAGGCCCCCACCCATGTCTCCCATCACCCCCACCCCCCACCCCCCAGGGGCAGCCTCCACCAGGCCCCCACCCATGTCTCCCATCACCCCCACCCCCCCAGCCACCAGGGCCAGCCCCCACCAGGGGCAGCCTCCACCAGGCCCCCACCCATGTCTCCCGGCACCCCCACCCCCCAGCACTGTGGGGCACCTGCCAGCAGGCCCCCACCCATGTCCAACTCATGTCTCCCATCACCCCCACCCCCCACCCCCCAGGGGCAGCCTCCACCAGGCCCCCACCCATGTCTCCCATCACCCCCACCCCCACCTCCCAGGGGCAGCCTCCACCAGGCCCCCACCCATGTCTCCCACCACCCCCAGTCACCAGGGGCAGCCTCCACCAGGGCCCCACCCATGTCTCCCATCACCCCCACCCCCCACCCCCCAGGGGCAGCCTCCACCAGGCCCCCACCCATGTCTCCCATCACCCCCACCCCCCACCCCCCAGGGGCAGCCTCCACCAGGCCCCCACCCATGTCTCCCATCACCCCCACCCCCCCTGCCACCAGGGCCAGCCCCAACCAGGGCCCCACCCATGTCTCCCATCACCCCCACCCCCCAGACACCAGGGCCAGCCCCCACCAGGGCCCCACCCATGTCTCCCATCACCCCCACCCCCCACCCCCAAGGGGCAGCCTCCACCAGGCCCCCACCCATGTCTCCCATCACCCCCACCCCCCACCCCCCAGGGGCAGCCTCCACCAGGCCCCCACCCATGTCTCCCATCACCCCCACCCCCCACCCCCCACCCCCCAGGGGCAGCCTCCACCAGGCCCCCACCCATGTCTCCCATCACCCCCACCCCCCCAGCCACCAGGGCCAGCCCCAACCAGGGCCCCACCCATGTCTCCCATCACCCCCACCTCCCCAGCCACCAGGGCCAGCCCCCACCAGGGCCCCACCCATGTCTCCCATCACCCCCACCCCCCACCCCCCAGGGGCAGCCTCCACCAGGCCCCCACCCATGTCTCCCATCACCCCCACCCCCCACCCCCCAGGGGCAGCTTCCACCAGGCCCCCACCCATGTCTCCCATCACCCCCACCCCCCACCCCCCAGGGGCAGCCTCCACCAGGCCCCCACCCATGTCTCCCATCACCCCCACCCCCCACCCCCCAGGGGCAGCCTCCACCAGGCCCCCACCCATGTCTCCCATCACCCCCACCCCCCCACCCCCCAGGGGCAGCCTCCACCAGGCCCCCACCCATGTCTCCCATCACCCCCACCCCCCACCCCCCAGGGGCAGCCTCCACCAGGCCCCCACCCATGTCTCCCATCACCCCCACCCCCCCAGCCACCAGGGCCAGCCCCCACCAGGGCCCCACCCATGTCTCCCATCACCCCACCCCCCACCCCCCAGGGGCAGCCTCCACCAGGCCCCCACCCATGTCTCCCAGCACCCCCACCCCCCAGCACTGTGGGGCACCTGCCAGCAGGCCCCCACCCATGTCCAACTCATGTCTCCCACCACCCCCACCCCCCAGTCACCAGGGGCAGCCTCCACCAGGCCCCCACCCATGTCTCCCAGCACCCCCACCCCCCAGCACTGTGGGGCACCTGCCAGCAGGCCCCCACCCATGTCCAACTCATGTCTCCCACCACCCCCACCCCCCAGTCACCAGGGGCAGCCTCCACCAGGCCCCCACGCATGTCTCACACCACCCCCAGCCACCAGGGCCAGCCCCAACCAGGGCCCCACCCATGTCTCCCATCACCCCCACCCCCCCAGCCACCAGGGCCAGCCCCCACCAGGGCCCCACCCATGTCTCCCATCACCCCCACCCCCCACCCCCCAGGGGCAGCCTCCACCAGGCCCCCACCCATGTCTCCCATCACCCCCACCCCCCAGGGGCAGCCTCCACCAGGCCCCCACCCATGTCTCCCATCACCCCCACCCCCCAGGGGCAGCCTCCACCAGGCCCCCACCCATGTCTCCCATCACCCCCACCCCCCCAGCCACCAGGGCCAGCCCCCACCAGGGCCCCACCCATGTCTCCCATCACCCCCACCCCCCACCCCCCATGGGCAGCCTCCACCAGGCCCCCACCCATGTCTCCCGGCACCCCCACCCCCCAGCACTGTGGGGCACCTGCCAGCAGGCCCCCACCCATGTCCAACTCATGTCTCCCATCACCCCCACCCCCCAGGGGCAGCCTCCACCAGGCCCCCACCCATGTCTCCCATCACGCCCACCCCCCACCCCCCAGGGGCAGCCTCCACCAGGCCCCACCCATGTCTCCCATCACCCCCACCCCCCACCCCCCAGGGGCAGCCTCCACCAGGCCCCCACCCATGTCTCCCATCACCCCCACCCCCCACCCCCCAGGGGCAGCCTCCACCAGGCCCCCACCCATGTCTCCCATCACCCCCACCCCCCCAGCCACCAGGGCCAGCCCCCACCAGGGCCCCACCCATGTCTCCCATCACCCCCACCCCCCACCCCCCAGGGGCAGCCTCCACCAGGCCCCCACCCATGTCTCCCAGCACCCCCACCCCCCAGCACTGTGGGGCACCTGCCAGCAGGCCCCCACCCATGTCCAACTCATGTCTCCCACCACCCCCACCCCCCAGTCACCAGGGGCAGCCTCCACCAGGCCCCCACCCATGTCTCCCAGCACCCCCACCCCCCAGCACTGTGGGGCACCTGCCAGCAGGCCCCCACCCATGTCCAACTCATGTCTCCCACCACCCCCAACCCCCAGCACTGTGGGGCACCTGCCAGCAGGCCCCCACCCATGTCCCACTCATGTCCCCTTGCACCCCCACCACCCAGCAGGCCCCCACTCATGTCCCCCTGCCCCCAGGTCCTGACGAAACTCAATCATGGCAGTAATGGGCAGCACACCCAGCACAAACAGCCAGCCAAGGATTGCATCCACCCACATAGTAGATGCAATTACATGATACAACCCCAATGGCAAGTATGTAAATGAACACATGTCCGTCACACACACATACACAATGGGTGCAAGTGAATGTCAAAACCCATATCATGAAATGCATGAAACCAATGAGAAAATACCACAAATGAAAGTAATATAAATATGTATTAAAGATGAAAAAGAACTAAAGAAATGAAACACACAATAATGGGGATGACAAAACAAATGGTCCATGTCCGATAACAAATAGGAAAAATCAAAAAACAAAGGAAATCAAAAACTAATGTAGTCCAAAGGAAAAAAATGGGTGAAAAAAATAAGGAAAAACCATTGAGTCATGGAGAAGACACATATAAATCCAAAAAATGTTGTCCAAAAAATAACGATGCAAAAAGAATATCCCAGGGTCCATGAGCCCAACACCATAAATGAAACCTACTACTACCTAACACTACAAATATATACAGAAAAGTGGCCATTGTCCGAGCGGTCCAAAGAAAAATAAAAAAATAAAGGAAACCTATCACTAACTAACTAAAGAACTATATACAATGGCAGCGGGCAAGTCCTGCGGCTCACTCCGTGATGTTGCCGGCCAGGGCATCATCGAACTCCATGTCGATGTCCCGGAGGCGGGACTCTGTCCTGGCCCCGAGGTCTCGCAGGGACAACCCCGTGTTCAACTCAAACTCCCTGCGAGCTTCCTCGAGGCACTCAGCCCGCCTCAACGCCCGACGCATGGAGAACTCCGCCCTGACCATGGAGAGCCGCTCCTCTTCCGCCCGCTGCCGCTCCGCACCTATCCGCTGGACCAACTGCTCCCACACGGAAGACACTGCCATCCCAGGGTTCTCCTGCCCTCCAGCCGATGCCTGCCCCTCTGATCTTGATGGCCCCGAGCCATGATGCCTCCCACGTCGAGCCTGCTGCTGCCTCCGACGCCACTGCCTCTGCCAGCACGACGGCATCCAGGCTGATGGTATCCACCGATGCCGTCGTGCACGTGCCCTGCCAGATGATGCCGGCACATCCTCCATCTGCAGGGGGACAGTTGCGGGTGTGTCCACCCCTGCTGGACCTTCGACTCCCGACTGTGGCAGGGATGGGGTCCCCACCGAGCTGGCTGCGTTGGTCGGGGCAGGTCCACAGGGGGCCCTGGTGGCATCTGGGCCGGAAGACGGCATGGAGCACGACTGGCGCATAGCCTCCACAGAGGAGGAGAGGGTCGCCAGAAGGCCACACACATGTAGGAAACCCCCGACCATGGCGGCTCCCAAATGGTTCACGTACGCACGGTGCTCTTCGTGATGATGTGCATGCTCCTCCCGGGAAGCATGCACCTCATCACGAATGCCAGCCGTGCGCAACGCAACACCAATCAGGACCCTCTCCACACGGCCAGGGGTCCCCACGTCCGCAGGTAGAGGAGTGTCAGATGACATGGACAACTCCCCTACCTGCGGACGGGCCTGGGATGGGGCATCCCTGCTGGTGCATGGTGGTGCAGTCACAGTGTCAGGGACAGTGACATGCACAGGCCCCTCCACGGCGACCTGTGCTGCCTCCTGCCCCTGGCCCTGGACTGCACCACTTGCACCAGCGGGGATGCCCCCACCAGGCCCCATGTGTGGCTCAGTAGCGGCCTCCTCCCCCTCTGTGGAAACCACCAACCTGGATGTCTCCACGCCGTCTTCCGCCGTTGCAAGCCCCTGTGGGGGCTCACCCACCCCTTCCGCTGCAGCCATGGCGGCATCCCCGCCGCTCTGCTCCACAGCGCCTTCTCCGCCCTCTTCTTCACTTGCCACTGTGTAGAGGGAGACATAGAACACAAGCATTAGGGTACTGTACAATGGTCCCCTAGACAGGAAGCAATAGCAGATGAGTGGCACTGTTATGCATCACTTCCATCATGTCCCTCCACAACACATGGGTCAGTGCAGGCAAAACACATGCAGTAACAGGCATGGCGCATGCCATGGACATTGGCATACATGACCAAGGGACTCATGATTCATACAATGTTGGTTTTGAACTCACATGCATCTTGGGCCTTGCCATCACATGCACACACCTCACCGTAGTTCCATCCATCCGGCCTCGCACACCACAGATGCAGTGGATACAAGGATGACTAGGCTGCATCAGTGAATCTGAACATTGTCACAGACATGTGTCATGCATCCATGGCATTTACAAGTCACAGACACGCAGGTCAGACACACACACATGGACACCATACGTGTACATGGGACCAGCACCCATCCCTCACCCCCACCCATGTCCAGGAACAGAGACTGCCATGCTTCCATGTGTCCATTCCGCGCAGAGCCCCCATGTTGCAATTGTACACATGCACCAACCATGTGGTTCACACATCACTGTACTCACATGCCTGACCATGATGTCCCTGCACACACACATACGTACATGGCCTATGTCACACATACAGGCATGTATCAGACAACCAGCACACTGCAACATGCCCTGTCTCACACAGCAATGCCTGGCCACTTACCGCTCAACTCCAGACGGGTCTGCCTCTGAAGGATCTGGGCGTGGAGCGCTGGGTCTACGCGTTCCAGGACCCTCATCTGGATGTCAGTCAGGCGTGCCCGGCCCCCCTCCGCGAGGCGCCGGGCCTTATTGAGGGTCCTGGACCTAAAGTCCTCCCAGCGCTTCTTGATGTGCTTGATGTCGCGGGTTGCCACCCCCTCCGCGTTGATGGCAACCACTACATCGTCCCAGATCCTCTCCCGTCCTTCCTTGTCGGCGCGTGGTCTTCCGAAGAGGGCATCATAATGCCCCAGGACATGCTCCACCAGGACACCAACTTCCTCCTCACTGAAGCTGGTGGCCCTCTGCCTCTGTGGCTGGGGGTCGCCACTGGTCTCAGATGGTGCTTGCCCCGACATGGCGACCCCCGAGGCAGGCGTGGGTGGGCTACTGGGTCCTGGGGCTGGGCTGTGGAGCGATGGTATCCCAGTCGGGAGTCTACTGTTCCAGCAGGGGTGGACACAGCAACTGGACCCCTGCAGATGGCTGATGTGCAGGCACCAAATGGCAGGGCAATGTGGCAGCAGGCAGGCAGGCAGCAGCAGCAGATGGCTCGTGGGAGGCTGCTCGGGGCTATGGGGGGCAGTAATTCGGCCTTCTGGGCAGGAGCGTGGTCTTCCGTGTGCTTACACGTGGCCAGCTTGATACGGAGTGAATTTCCACGTGAAAAATCTGCACGTCAGCGTGTAATTCGAGGAAAGGGCCTTAGCGCGTAAGCACGTCAGCACGCGTACGCGATTTCATTGGACCAAAGGCCCTTAGCGCATAAGCGCGTCTGTGACGTGACGCGCGCGGGCGTTTCCCTGTGGGTGCGCATCGTGATCCAGCACGTGTGAATATCGCACGTAGCCGTGTGAATGCATGTCATGTAAGTGACGTGACGCGCACGGGCGTTTCCCCCTGCACGGGTTAAAGGTGAGCGTGTCCGCCATTTCGGTGTACGTGCCTTTCGTGGAGACCGACGTGTGTGTTGCTGCTCCGTGTTGTTTCACCACCATCTCAACTTCACATCTAGGACGTATCTCTAGGACGTATCTCTTCTTTTGGCGGGGGTATTGGCTACGCGTGTTTTTCTGCATCGCGCTAGTCAGACGGTGAGTTGCGCACGCTATTTTCCCACTGTGGGTGCCCCTGTGTATCGCACCCGTTTTCGAGGTCATAGTAGCCTGCGTGTCCCACGCGTACGCGTTTTTCGTGTTCCTGGGTGCCACCGCGTACTGCGGGAGGTTAATTCCACGCACGTAGGCTGCAGGGGTTGCGTGCACGGTTTGACTGCAGTTTTGTGGTGCCTGAGCGTTGCGTGACCCGTCACTACATCACCGGAGTCACACATAGCCTTGCAGGTGCAGGGGTGCTGTTAACAACTTGCATCCCACCCCCTTCACCCCAATTGCCCAGGACAATTGTGGTCTACACCTCCAATTGGCACTACTCCATCTGTGCCGGCACAACTCCATCTGTGCCATGGCTGGGAGGCCAAGAAAGGTGAGGGGCGCCTCAGCTGGGCGTACTCCTCGTGGCGGACGTGGCCAGGGACGTGGCCGGGGTGACGAGGGAGTAGGGGGACTCCAGGGTGTCCAGGGCGAACGCAGAGGAGCCAGAGGCAGGGGTGCGCCACTTGAGCACAATGATGTGCCACGTGTTGGTGCAGCCATGCCACCACCCCCTGCGCCTGCAGGTGATGCAGTTCTTGCACCTGGCACTGGCGCCCATGTGACCCGGCAGTCCATTCCATCGACTGCCAGGGCCCAAAGGGTAGTGGTGGCTGCAGGTGCAGCTGTGAACACCACCACCCAGGCTCAGGGTCTGCCAGCGCAGTCTGCGTTGGCACTCGAAGGATCCCTTGACGATTTCCAGCAGGTCAGGAGTAAGACCGGAGGTGCACGCAGGGCTGGCCTGACCAAGACATGTGTCCCTGGGGCAGCAATGTCATCTGCTGCCCCGTCCAGCCGGGTGTTGACAACTGCAGGGGCAGGTGCAGCCAACAGCACCCCGGTTGTGACTCTACCACTCGGGAGAGTTGCGGTCAATGACCCTGGCACGGCAGATGTAGCTGCGCAGGGCCCATTCCAGGGCACCCCGCAGCCACAGACGCATGTCAGCCCTCCGGTCGTCCTACAACCTGCCACTCCCTTGGTCCAATCCACCGGTCCCACTGGCCATGGTGATCAGGGCGGCTATCGCCAGCCAGGGTCTGCGCCATCATCCAAGAGGAGGAAGGTTGCATCTGCAGCACAGGCTGAGACCCCAGACACAGCCACGGCCTCCTTCACGTCAAGGAAGAAGCCTTTCTCAAAGGAGGAACTGGACTTCATTGTGGGCTACGTGAAGGGACATCCGGACATGATAGTGGGGCCCGATTCACAAAGTACACCTGCCCAGCGGAATACCCACTGGAACCATGTTGCGGATGATTTGAGTGCAATCGGCCATGAGGTGCGCACAGGTGCCGAGTGCAAGAAGCGTTGGGATGACCTCAAACGCAGCGCTAAGGCCAAGCGTGCCTCTAATTACAGCATGACCCAGGTGACTGGCGGTGGGCCAGCACCTGAGGAGGTGGTCCTCACTCCGCAGGAGACACTCGTTGCGGAGTTCATTCCAGCTGGATTGGTCGAAGGTGTGGGAGAGATGCAGGACTTTGATGCACAGTCCAGTGAGTGTTGTTGCGTGTATGTGCAGCCTGTGTATGGTTTGCCTGTGTAATGTGTTGTGCTTGACTGGCACTACATGGTATGTGTACATGGTTATCATGTGTTTGTCCTGCAACGCATCAAAGATGCATGCTTGATGTGCAGGGTGGTTTACATGTAGAGCAGAAGGGGACTGTCCTCATCACCACACTTGCCCCAGAGCCACTTGCTAGTCACCCAGACGGCCCTCCAGTCCATGTTCCTGCTTGCTGGCCCTCCTGCATGTAGCCCAGGGTGTCTTCCACTCAGCACTGGAACTATGTCATTGCATGACTCACGTGCAAGTGTCCTCTGCCCTTCATGCAGGGTGTCACACTTGGACTGGGCAGTTGGCAGATGCTCCACAGGGAAATGGGTGCCCATTCATGCTCCATGTGCTCTACATGCATGCCACTTTCCGTGCTTTGCGGATGTTACTCCTGCTCATATTCCCTCTAACCTCGGACTCCTCCTCTCCTTCCCTCATCTCTGACTGTTTGTCTGCAATCCAGGAATGGTGTGCTGACAGTGACCTCTGCCTCAATGCCAGTGAGACGGAGATTCTACTCATCGGCACACCCCCTCCCTCCTCCACTGCATCTCTCTGGTCGCCCAATCTTGGCCCTCTTCCTGCTCCTGCCTGCAAGGCAACAAACCTTGTGGTCAGCTTCGACTCTACGCCCTCCTTGTCTCCTCACATGTCTGACTTCTATGAGTACTCACACTACAAGCTGCACCTCCTCAGAGGTGTTCTTCTTTTCAACTCCTTCACACAGAAGCTCACTGTCTCCCAAGCCCTGGTGATTGCAAAGATGGAGTACTGTAACTGCCTGTTTCTCATACTGCCTGCCTCTACACTCCGCCCTCTGCAACTTGTCCAGGACAGGTCTGCAAGACTTGTCCTTGGCCTCAAGTCCAGGGACCGGTATCTCTCCAACACTGAATGCTCAACACTGGCTCCCAGTGGCTGCGAGGATTGAGTTCCGAACCCTCTGCATTGTTCACAAGGCCTTCTGGGGCCTGGGGCCTGAATACCTTCAACTGTCTCTTCCGATATATCTTCCTCCTCATGCTGTTTGCTCATCTGCCTCCAACTACCTCAGGCTCATCCACTTCTTCTGGCACCGAGTTGGGGGAGGTTCGCTCTCCGCGGCAGGGGCATCCTGGAGTCGCCTCCATGCCTCCCTGAAACTTGAGTAGATCCATCTCGCGTTCCAGATGCACCTCAAAACCTTCCTCTTTGCTTCTGCTTTCCCTCCCCCTCTCCCCTTCTGATTGTTGCCTGGCACTGCACTGAATCTACAAGTGTGCCAATTCAACTATTTAGGACCTTGGCCCGGGCAACCTCAACTTGCATAGACTCCCAGTAGACCCCTGCACTACGGGACTGTCTCTGTATCCCTACAGCCCCCTTCCAAGCACTTGTCTGCACTGACCTTGCACTTGCCAGCATCTGGCACATTCATCATATTTCCCTCTACCCTGGACTGCACTTCTAGCCCTCACTTTCCCCTTGCACATATCCCTTCACCCTACCCATGCACTTGCGCAATGTGAATGTCAACAGGCCTGGTAGGATCGTTGGCCGTCTTCCCTTTGCTCACCCCTACCTGCCTCATCGCCCCTTGGAACACTTCTGAATGGGCGCGTTAGTTATGCATTATCAGATCATATCTATGTGACCTTGCCTGGATAATGATTGTGGTACGTGTCTTGTATGTGCTACATTTCATGGAATTTGTTTGGCCATCCCATGCACACTCTGGCCCTGTCCTGCATCCCACACATCTTTATGGTGTCACAGTCTCTGTGGGGCTCAGTCCTCCCCCACTTTCAGGGCCACTGAATCTGTCCATCTGCTGCAGTGGCTTTTGCACACTCGGGTGCACTACTGAGGATTCCTCATGGGTCCTGCTTACTGTCCCATCATCATCTGCTGTGTTGACAGTTGACTCAGATGATGCCATAGATGCCAGTCAACACTGTCTGCAAAGGCATATGTCTCAGTTCTGACTTTTGCTACCACGCAAGCCATCCCAGCAAATTGAATGGGGGGTGGTGGCCCTTTGCTTCTAGCCATGCAACCCATTGCATGCACATATCACGTGATGCCTTAACGTGCCCTTCCACTGACTTCCATATATATGATACACATCATGGAGTACTTGTTCATGTAGATAGTGAATGACATATGCATGTTCGGCACTGCAGGAACACACTTCTGAGCCATGTTACAGTGTTCTACATGCCTACACACTGATGCAATGTCACATTGACCATGCATGCATGCCCGGTAATCTTTTGTGTGTGACATGTCTGCATCATGTGTTGGCTGTCTGTGTGATGTGTGTAATGTACTCCTGACATGTGTCCTGATGTATTCATTTCTCTCCACCTTTCAGATGATGACGCAATGGAGCCAGAGGATGGTGTTGTCATGCCTGACACAGGGTTGGTATCACATGCACGACCCGGCACAAGTGGGGGACGTGGGGTGGTAGTCCACGAAAACCCACATGTGCTTCAGGCCATCTTGGGTTTGTCTGGCTATGATTCCAGCTCAGATGACCACTCTGACAGCCATGTTGAGTTGGATGTGCATCAGGTCCATACATCTGCGGTGAGTGATTCTGATGTGGACACTCCTCTGTCCGCGACACCTGCATTGAGGGGCCAGTCAGGGGTGGGACCTCCGCCTGTGGTGGGTCGGGACGCAGGGTCACCCTCCACAACAGTCTCTGATGTGCCTGGGGCATCACGTAGACGGGGGCATGTAGTCGTGCAGCCCCGGGCGGTGCCAACCCCACAAGGACGCCCGGTCCTTGGGTCCCGCAGGTGTCAGGCCCGGCAACGCGGTGGCCTTGTGCCGCCGAGGTTAACTGAGTGGGAGCAAGACATGTCTGCCAATTCCGAACGTCAGGGGGCAGCACTTGATACCATCGCTGCAAGCATGGAACGTGTGGCCCATTCCGTGCTCCCCCCTGCTAGGCAGGTGCTACTCCAGCAGCAGGCGGCACGGTCCACGGCCCGCACGCTCAGGCTGGGCATGGCGGCCTCTGACAGGGCACGCCAGGCTGGAATGTTGTCTCTGCGTCAAGCTATTGATGCTCACGCAGAGGCACACATGAAGGCCCTGAAGGAGGAGTATGCCTCCCTCAGATCCACTCTGGGTGTCCTCTTGATGTCCCAGAGGGTGCGGGCAGAGGAGAGGTTTGAGCAGCTTGAGCGTACCATCTCGGCTGAGCTACGTGCTTGCCGGGAGGTGCATCAGTTGTCCAGCCAGACCACGCAGGAAGAACTCTGTGCTACACGTGTTGCCTTGCAAGAGGAAGCACGTGTATCACGGGAGGTACTGCATGCAGACCTGCGTGTAATTGCTGCACAGAACCAGGCTCACCCGTCCGGCAGACTTGCTGCCGACGAGGGGCAAGCTGCGCCTAGGCGTGGTCAGGCTCCTGGCCCACGTCCTCCTTTAGAGGAAGAGGCAGACTCGGACGATGACTTATCTTCCACACAGGTCGTGGTGTGCCGGCGTTGAGCCCATGGAGGTATTTTTTTTTTTTCTCAACATCATTGCATGTGGGTGTTGAGATGCACCCTGTACCTCCCCCCCTCCTGGGTGCCTTCCCACCCCCCCGGGTCGTATGTGGCCATTTTTGATTTTTCCTTTTAGGTTAGTTAGTTTAATTTGTTAAAATAGTTTAGTATTGTTTTTAGTTTAATTAGTTAATTTAGTTTAATATTGTTTTTAGTTTAATCATTTTATCTAGTTTAATTTTGTTTTTTGTCTAATTAGTTAATATAGTTTAATATTGTTTGTCTATTGTGCATTCATGTGACAGTGTGGTGCTTTGTGGTTTTTGAAAGCATCCACTGTCTGTTCCAGCAGGGCCCTTCGAGTTTGTCTTGTGTATGTGTTTGCAGCTTGGGTCCTGACCCACATAGGCCACTCCTGCTTCCCTTATCCATGGGCTCGCTAGGATGGTTCGGTGTAACAACATTTTACACAAGGGAATTGGACTTGCCTCATAACTGTGGCCTGTCTACTGCTGTGATACTTGTGTTCACACCCCTAGTGGGGTTTGTTTGCGTTTCATCCACCCGATGTCTGTAATTATTTTGGGTGATTGTGTGATTGATTTATGCATTAATTGATGTGGATTGTGATGTATGTCTTGTTCTTGCATGTAAGTGTGCTTGATGCACTTCATGCTGTGCACAGTAGCCTGCACCCTTGGCCTGTGGATGATGGTGGGAGGTGTTTGGATGTAGCTCTGTGACCTGGCCCAGTGACAGACAGCATGTAGACACACACAGGGGACTTTCATGTCTTGATTTTTTCTTCCATGCACTTCCTGCAGGTGATTGAGGCTCCAGACTGCCTTTGCCAGCAGACACGGGGACGACTGATGCAGAGGACTGGTCAAATTCGGTGGTGCAGATGTGTGGATGTGTGCGCAAGCAGGGGCACAGGGCTTGTGCGGAAACGTCCAACAGTAGCAGACGTGTTTCCAGGTTCTCCAGCCAAGGTGAGCAGCACAAGGGCCCACACCGCAGCCAACCTTCCACCAGGACACTTGCACATGCATGCTGAGTGGCACCAGTGCTGTGGTGCTTTGCCAGGCATCGTTGGATATGCACACAGTACAGCTGGCATACGTTGAGGGCCAAATGGCAAGTGGCTTTACATGTTGTCAGTGGCACATGCTGGGGCCATGAGACATTTCCAGGAGTGATCCCCGGTCCATTGAGGCATACTTATTGGTGTAGTGGCATTCCTAGCCATGTCCTGATACGACGCACAGGGACACCCAGTGAGGCACAGATTCGTGGCCAGGGCATGTTGTTAGCATGTGCTAATTGGCAGGTGCACTGGCTATTGTGATCTGCGGCTGCCAGTGCACAACTTGTACTGCAGTTGCACCTTGATATGCACGTCGAGCAGCTCAGCCAGGGACCATTATATCATGTGCGAATCTTGTCCCATTGGTCTTCCGTTTCCCGCACGGCCACATGCGCCTGCCTTACTGCATTGACAGTGTGTGCACCATCGGTGGGACAGGCTAACGTATGGGTGCACAGCAGCAGACAGGGATGGTTGCTTGTGGAGGAGTCACTTGCTTTGGCCCATGGATGGGGGGGGTGTTGTGATGACACATTCAGATTAGTAACTCACGCTCTCTTTTCAGCATTGGAGTGCTCCTGTTACCGGACCTGAGTGCGCAGGCAGGAGGCCAGCACTCACCCCAGGGATAAGTGTCTCTTTGGCTTGCATGTGACATTTCTGGTGAAGTGTGCATGATGTACATGTTTAGTATAATTGGGTATGTGTTTTTGTGGATACTTGTAATTTGCATACTTTCTTTTGCTAATCCACATCCGCTCTCCTGCCCCTCTTTCTGGTTCTCCTGGTTGACAATGCCTGTCCATGCTACGTATCCCAGTGCCTGCTTCCACGCAAGGTTCTCTGTGGCCTGTGTAGGTTTGACCTTGCAGGCACACAGACCACGGAGGGGGTGCTTGTTTTGTGCCACTCCTGCGCGTGGACAGCAGAGCTGTGACACTGGCCATCAGTTGTTGCATCATCATTGTATGTTGAGGATGGTATATGGTGCCCTTCCTGTTTGAACATTGCTGAACAGTGCTACCTTGGTAGTTCGATCATTGTGCTTGTGCATGTGCTTGGACATTTCCTGCTACTTCGAGTCGTCTATTGGAGAGTCATCATGTTTTTTTTGACGCCTACAAGATTTTTGCATTTTTGGGGGGTTTGCCTCCTTGTAGTTCTCTGCAATTTTGTATTTGTAACAGTAAATGTGGCCTCTGAGGGGGCTGGGCCCTATTTACACGCAAGCTGTGACATGGTGAGCAAGGGGTAGGGGCATCCTGTTGGAAAGTGGCCTTGCGGGGAGAAGGCTGCATGCCCCAGAGGTGGGTGTTCTGATGGTCAAGGTGATGTGGGTTGGGAGGGTGTGTGGGACATTCCAGGGATTGTCATGGCCTGTTGGGGGGGGGGTGTGATACGCACCTTGCATTGGTTCCTTTTTTGGTCACACAGGATTGGTTCTGTTTGAGTAGCTAGGGATGCACACAATGTGGCACTTCCGTGGCAACATTCTCAGGGTGTTTAGGTTGTGACAGTTGACTGTCTCTTTGTCATCATCGATTGTCACCTGGTATGTGCCAGCCCTGTGTGCACTCCGCAGGGGTGGGAGTTTAGGTGAAGTATGTGGCCACAAGCTGAGTCTGGGCTGCCTCGCCACGCGCCCTGTCCCCACCCACGGGCAGCGCCTGTGCATGTGGTTGGGGATGTGGGGGCACCACCATGTCCACTGGTACACCCTGCCGTGTTGCAACATTGTGCAGGACACATGCTGCCACAATGATCCTGCACACTACTGGGGGTGCATATAGTAGCTGGCCACCAGAGCCGTCAAGGGAGCGGAAGCGTGACTTTAGCACTCCGAATGTGCGCTCCACTATGCCCCTGGTTGCAATGTGGGCTTCGTTGTACCTTACCTGGGGTGGGCTGGTGGGGTTCCGGATTGGCGTCATCATGTGGTTGCTCAGAGGGTAGGCACTGTCCCCTGGGGAGGTGATAGTTGTGATTATTAGTGTTTTGGTATTTGGCAGTGTGTGACATGCATGCATGTGCACAGGCATTTGTACTCACCTAGGAGCCATGTGTCGCCATGCTGCCCTGCTTCCAGGGCCCGGCTCAGGGCGGACATTCGGTATATGAAGCTGTCATGACTGGAGCCAGGGTAGTTTGCATAGACGGAGGTGATGATTCCTTTAGCATCGCATACAACCTGCACGTTGATGGAATGCCAGTGCTTGCGGTTCCGATAGATGTGCTCCGTTGCCCTAGGTGGACGTAGGGCCACATGGGTGCAATCTATGGCACCAAGCACTTTAGGGAAGTGTGCCACCCTGTAAAAGTCCTGGAGCACGGCCTGCCTTTCTGCAGGTGTTCTGGGCATGTATATGTGCCTGCGGACGGAGGGGCGCGCAGTGATGATGTTCAAGACCTGGTGTAGGCAGCGTGACTGCGTGGCCTGTGAGACCCCCCCCACTATGGCAGTTGTCCGCTGAAATGACCCAGTGGCCAAGAAATGCAGGACATTGAGCACCTTCTCCAAGGGGCTCAATGCTTGGGAACAGAGTGTGGGTGATGTGAGGTCATCTTCCCACTCCCTGACGAGGTCTAGGATGACATGAGGTGGAAACCTATACCTGCCATAGACGTGGTCGTCGGGCATCCCAAAAAGGCTGGTCCGTGGTGTAAAAATGCGTGCCCTGGCTATTCTCCTCCTCCTGCGGTGTCCCACAATCAGTGCAGCAACAAATGGGGCATTCATCGTCGCTGTATATATGCGCTTGTTGTTTGTGCGCACTTTTATGCTGTGCGCGTGCGCGGGACGCCTCCGTGTGGGCGGACTCGTTGGTTTCCCGTATTCGGGTGTCATCGCGTGTGATCGGAGGGGAGCGAGCGTACACGTGATTGGCCTGGGTACGTGTGTTTCCGGGTGCGCGGGTAGTTCCACACGCGATTGGCCTGGGTACGTGTGTTTCCGGGGTGCCGTGAACTTTCACACGCGATTGGTTGAAATCCACGTGTGTTCTGTCATCACGTGCAATGAGGGATACACCCTCGCACGTCACGTCACAGACGCGCTCACGCGCTGAGGGCCTTTGGTCCAATGAAAATGCGTATGCGTGCAGACGCGCTTACGCGCTGAGGGCCTTTCCTTCATTTACACGCTGACGTGCAGAATTTTCACGTGCCAAATCACTCCGTATCAAGCTGGCCACGCGTAAGCACACGGAAGACCACGCTCCTGCCCAGGAGGCCGGAGTAATGCCCCCCAGAGCCCCGGGCACGCTCCCACCTGCCATCTGCTGCTGCCTGACTGCCTGCTGCCCACGTGCCCTGCCATTTGCTGCCTGCACATCAGCCAGGGGTGCTGTTGGTGTGACCACCCCTGCTGGAACCAAAGACTCCCGACTGGGTTTCCATCGCTCCACAGCCCAGCCCCAGGACCCAGTTGCCCACCCACTCCTGCCTCTGGGGTTGTCATGTCGGGGCAAACTCCATCTGTGACCACTGACAACCCACGGCCAGAGAGGCAGAGGGGCACCAGCTTCAGTGCCACCGAAGTTGGTGTCCTGGTGGAGCAAGTCCTGGGGCAGTATGATGCCCTCTTCGGAAGTTCCCCCGCCGACAAGGTAGGACGGACTCGGATCTGGACTGACATCGTGACTGCCATCAACGCGGAGGGGGTGGCAGTCCGTGACTTCCAACATGTCAAGGAGCGCTGGGAGGACTTCAGGTCCAGGACCCTGGACAAGGCCCGGCGCCTCTTGAAGGCAGCGGATGCCAAGAGGCGCCGGGGCCACTTGTCGGAGGAACAGATGAGGGTCCTGGAATGCATATCCCCAGCGCTCCACGTCCAGGTCCTTGAGAAGCAGACCCGTCTGGAGTCGACCGGTGAGTGTACATGCATCCTGATTGTGAGCAGTGCGTGTGGTGATTGTTCAGTAGTGTGCAGGTTGCACATCTGTTTGTATGGGGTCGAGTATGGGTGCGGGTGTACAGGGCCGTGGGGCTGACACATGCGAGGGCTGTAATGTGTGAGACATGTATGGTGCCTGTGTGTGTGGGCTTGCATGCCAAATGCAGTTGTGTGGGCACACAAGTTTGTATGAATGTGTATGTGAGTAGACATGTCCGTGATGTCACGCATGTATGTTGTTTTCAGCTGCATGTATCAGCGCTGTGTACATGTGCAAGTGTGTGTATTTGACAAGGGTGCAACAGTGATGCAACATGGATGCATGTGACAGCGGTATGTGGAAGCCTGATGGGCAGATGTGACATGGATGCCCGTCTGAACACTGCAATACTTGGCAGAGGTGTACACATGCATGCAAGTGTGGTGGTGTGTGTACATGTGTGGTGCACTTCCTGTGTTGCATGTGATGTCTGGCTCACCTTTGGCTGCTCATGCTGTTGTATGTGTATGGATGGTGTTGGCAGTTGCGATATGGCTGTGGTATGGGTCGTGTGTGCGAGTTGTAATGACATGTGTGTTGGGGATCCTGATGACATGTCTGAGGTTTGCCAATGCCACTCATGTACAACTGTCATGTGTGTACGTGTCCATTGTACAGTGCCCTGATGCCTGTGTTTTGTTTCTGCCTGTCTGCAGCGTCAACTGATGAAGAGGGCGGAGAAGGTGCTGTGGAGCACAGCGGCGGGGATCCCACCGCCAGCCGGAGACGCAAGGGCCGGCTTCCCTCCCATGTTGTCATCTCGTCGGGGAGTGAGGAGTCCGGTGCCGCGTCCCAGGCCGCAGCTGCCGGGGGGAGGTCCAAGAGGCGGAGGTTGGAGTTGGACTCCTCGGCAGCAGAAGGGGCAGCTGGGACCCCACAGGGCCCAACAGGGGAAGATGGCACGGAGTCATCCAGGTTGGTGGGGGGTTTGGTGGTGGAGGAGGCCGTTCAAGCACCAGAGACGGGGTCTGGGGGTGGGGATCCCACTGGTGCTAGTGGTGCAGTGCAGGACCAGGGACAGGAGGCAGCACAGGCCGCCGCGGAGGTGCCTGTGTGCAATCCTGTCCCTGATCCTGTCCCTGCATCATCTTGCACCAGCAGGGATGCCTATGTCCAGACCGGTTTTCAGGCAGGGGATGAGCCGACGTCAACTGGCCTTCCTCTGCCTGCGGACGTGGCTATCCAGGCCCGGGTTGAGCCTGTCCTGGCTGGTGTGGCGTTGCGTCAACGGGCCATGCGAGGTGACCTGCAGTCTTTTCATGAAGAGACTGCACGTCATCTCGATTGGCTCGTTGACCACGTCAGCCTGCTGGGACAGGTCACCCAGGCCGGATTCCTCCGTCTGATGGGGCTTGCTACGACCCCCTCCTCAGCTGGACCCCCTACGCGCCAGTCGTCCTCTGTGCCATCTTCCCACCCATCAGTCACCTGGGTGCCCTGTGGAGCTGCCTCTGACGGTGCGGCCAGGCTGGTGGAGGAGGCATCCCTGCCACAGTCGGGAGTCGGACGTCCAGCAGGGGTGGCCACGTCAACGACTGCACCCCAGCCGGCGGAGGATGTGCAGGCAGCAGGAGGCAGTGCAGGGGCAGAGGCACAGCAGCAGCAGCACCATGGTGGGAGCCATGAAGGCTCAGGGCCTTCAACATCGGAGGGGCAGGCATCGGCCGGAGGGCAGGAGGACCCAGGATGATAAGTGTCTTCCGTGTGGCAGCGGTTGGGCCACGCCATAGATGCGGAGCGGCAGCGGGCGGAAGAGGCACGGTTCACAATGGTCAGGGCGGAGAACTCCATGCGGAGGGCCCTGAGGCGGGCCGAGTGCCTGGAGGCAATCCGCAGGGGTTTGGAGGTGGACACGTCGACGGCCCTGCGGACCCTCGGGGACATGGAGGAGGACCGCCTCCGGGACATTGAGGAGGAGTTCAATGATGCCCTGGCCCGGGACATCCACAAGTGAGCCGTGGAACTAGCCCGCTGCCCTTGTACATAGTTATGTAGGTAGTTTTAGGTTTAATTTTAGTTTTTATTTCATTTGGACCTTTCGGACATTGGCCACATTTTTGTATATATTTTTTTTTATTAGTTAGTGTAGTTAGATAGGTTTCCTTTATTTTGTTGGGATAATGGACCCTGGCTTCTTGCATTGTACATAGTTCACAGTTGGATTGTATTTTGTTTTCGCTTTTTGACTATGGGGCAATGGCTTTCTTTTTTATTTCCCATTGGATTTTGTTTTGTGGACATTGACTTTGGACGACATTACTTTGGATTTTAATTTTATTTTTTTTGTTTTTTTAACGGTCATGCTTCTTTTCATTTTTTTTACATTCACATTTCTGTTTCTTCATTTTTGATTCTATTCATGTTTCCTTTAATACATTATTTTTTTGGTGAACTTCAATGTGTGGTATCTCATTGTTTTCATGCATTTCATGTTATGTGTTTTGGGATTCACTGACACCCATTGGGTGTATGTGAGGGACATGTGTTTGTTTCGGAACTTGCAATTGGTGTTCTGTGATGTAATTGCAAATTATGAGTGGGTGGATGCTATACTCGGGTGGGTGTTTTGCATTTGGGGGCTGACCATAGAGACCAGGGATCTAGATTGTGATGACATGTTGGGTGGGGAACATGAGTTGGACATGGGTGGGGGCCTGCTGGCAGGTGCCCCACAGTGCTGGGGGGTGGGGGTGCAAGGGGACATGAGTGGGGGCCTGCTGGGGGGTGGGGGTGCAGGGGGACATGGGTGGGACATGGGTGGGGGCCTGCTGGCAGGTGCCCCACAGTGCTGGGGGGTGGGGGTGCAGGGGGACATGGGTGGGACATGAGTGGGGGCCTGGTGGAGGCTGCCCCTGGTGACTGGGGGGTGGGGGTGGTGGGAGACATGGGTGGGGGCCTGGTGGAGGCTGCCCCTGGTGACTGGAGGGGTGGGGGTGGTGGGAGACATGAGTTGGACATGAGTGGGGGCCTGCTGGCAGGTGCCCCACAGTGCTGGGGGGTGGGGGTGCAAGGGGACATGAGTGGGGGCCTGCTGGGGGGTGGGGGTGCAAGGGGACATGAGTGGGACATGGGTGGGGGCCTGCTGGCAGGTGCCCCACAGTGCTGGGGGGTGGGGGTGCAGGGGGACATGGGTGGGGGCCTGGTGGAGGCTGCCCCTGGTGACTGGGGGGTGGGGGTGGTGTGAGACATGGGTGGGGGCCTGGTGGAGGCTGCCCCTGGTGACTGGAGGGGTGGGGGTGGTGGGAGACATGAGTTGGACATGGGTGGGGGCCTGCTGGCAGGTGCCCCACAGTGCTGGGGGGTGGGGGTGCAAGGGGACATGAGTGGGGGCCTGCTGGGTGGTGGGGGTGCAAGGGGACATGAGTGGGACATGGGTTGGGGCCTGGTGGAGGCTGCCCCTGGTGACTGGAGGGGTGGGGGTGGTGGGAGACATGAGTTGGACATGGGTGGGGGCCTGCTGGCAGGTGCCCCACAGTGCTGGGGGGTGGGGGTGCAGGGGGACATGGGTGGGGGCCTGGTGGAGGCTGCCCCTGGTGACTGGGGGGTGGGGGTGGTGTGAGACATGGGTGGGGGCCTGGTGGAGGCTGCCCCTGGTGGCTGGAGGGGTGGGGGTGGTGGGAGACATGAGTGGGACATGGGTGGGGGCCTGCTGGCAGGTGCCCCACAGTGCTGGGGGGTGGGGGTGCAGGGGGACATGGGTGGGGGCCTGGTGGCGGCTGCCCCTGGTGACTGGGGGGTGGGGGTGGTGTGAGACATGGGTGGGGGCCTGGTGGAGGCTGCCCCTGGTGACTGGAGGGGTGGGGGTGGTGGGGGACATGAGTGGGACATGGGTGGGGGCCTGCTGGCAGGTGCCCCACAGTGCTGGGGGGTGGGGGTGCAGGGGGACATGGGTGGGACATGAGTGGGGGCCTGGTGGAGGCTGCCCCTGGTGACTGGGGGGTGGGGGTGGTGGGAGACATGGGTGGGGGCCTGGTGGAGGCTGCCCCTGGTGACTGGAGGGGTGGGGGTGGTGTGAGACATGGGTGGGGGCCTGGTGGAGGCTGCCCCTGGTGACTGGAGGGGTGGGGGTGGTGGGAGACATGAGTGGGACATGGGTGGGGGCCTGCTGGCAGGTGCCCCACAGTGCTGGGGGGTGGGGGTGCAGGGGGACATGGGTGGGACATGAGTGGGGGCCTGGTGGAGGCTGCCCCTGGTGACTGGGGGGTGGGGGTGGTGGGAGACATGAGTTGGACATGGGTGGGGGCCTGCTGGCAGGTGCCCCACAGTGGTGGGGGTGCAGGGGGACATGGGTGGGGGCCTGGTGGAGGCTGCCCCTGGTGACTGGGGGGTGGGGGTGGTGTGAGACATGGGTGGGGGCCTGGTGGAGGCTGCCCCTGGTGACTGGAGGGGTGGGGGTGGTGGGAGACATGAGTTGGACATGGGTGGGGGCCTGGTGGAGGCTGCCCCTGGTGACTGGGGGGTGGGGGTGGTGGGAGACATGGGTGGGGGCCTGGTGGAGGCTGCCCCTGGTGACTGGAGGGGTGGGGGTGGTAGGAGACATGAGTTGGACATGAGTGGGGGCCTGCTGGCAGGTGCCCCACAGTGCTGGGGGGTGGAGGTGCAAGGGGACATGAGTGGGGGCCTGCTGGGGGGTGGGGTTGCAAGGGGACATGAGTGGGACATGGTTGGGGGCCTGCTGGCAGGTGCCCCACAGTGCTGGGGGGTGGGGGTGCAAGGGGACATGAGTGGGGGCCTGCTGGGGGGTGGGGGTGCAAGGGGACATGAGTGGGACATGGTTGGGGGCCTGCTGGCAGGTGCCCCACGGTGCTGGGGGGTGGGGGTGCAAGGGGACATGTGGCTTGGCTGGGGGGCATGCCCATGGTGGAAGGGCTGCCTGCGGGACATGACCAGGGGTGCAGGGTAGTCCCCTGTGGTGTGGGCTGCCTGCAGAGGTCGTGGAGGGGGTAGAGGGGAGACCTGGGAGGACCCACACTGGCAATTCACCTCTTCAACTTCCTGCACGCCCACGTAATACACTGCCCCACTCGCACAGGCCCAATTGCGTGTAGAATTTCTCGCGCACCCCTGAAATCCACGTACCAAGGCCAATCGCGTGTAGAATTTCTCGCGCACCCCTGAAATCCACGTACCCAGGCCAATCGCGTGTAGAATTTCTCGCGCACCCCTGAAATCCACGTACCCAGGCCAATCGCGTGTGGAATTTCTCGCACACCCCTGAAATCCACGTACCCAGGCCAATCGCATGTAGAATTTCTCGAGCACCCCTGAAATACACGTACCCAGGCCAATCGCGTGTGGAATTTCTCGCGCACCCCTGAAATCCACGTACCCAGGCCAATCGCGTGTAGAATTTCTCGCGCACCCCTGAAATCCACGTACCCAGGCCAATCGCGTGTAGAATTTCTCGCGCACCCCTGAAATACACGTACCCAGGCCAATCGCGTGTAGAATTTCACGCGCACCCCTGGAATCCACGTACCCAGGCCAATCGCGTGTAGAATTTCTCGCGCACCCCTGAGATACACGTACCCAGGACAATCGCGTGTAGAATTTCTCGCGCACCCCTGTAATACACGTACCCCGCTCAATCGCGTGTGTAACTTCCCGCGCACCCCCGAAATACACGTACCCCGCTCAATCGCGTATTTAACTTCCCGCGCGTCACTTTTTTGATGCGCTGGGACTCTACCGCCTGCCTTCGTGTGGCGGCCGTGTTTCAGCTTGTGCGTGGCTTTGGCTGTGCGTGGCTTTGCCCTATTCGATTCCATGAATACGTGTGGTTCGAGTGCGTGTGGGCGTTCCGTCTGCTTCCCTGCAGTACATCCCCAGTTACGCCCTTATTTTCGAGTGTTGTTCCCCATTCCGCGCGTTATGCCCCATGTCCCGCCCACTTTCTGGTGTGTGCGCTGAGGTTGTGCGCTTTCACTGTGCGCATCGCGCACGCCTTTCGCGATGTTGCAGTGACTTGTGCGCCATGCACGGGTTTGGCGCACATCCCGCGGTGAACACGCGCAGGGACTTCCATGAATCGCACGCGTGCGCGTGCGCCTGTTTTTTTCGCTTGCGCATGCTTGCGCGTAGATTTTCGGCGCACGTTTGTTCCATGAATCGGCCCCTAAGGGACAAAACCGTGCTGCGGATCAACCGAAACGACAGCTGGTTTGTTCGCAGCGTTCCCGTCCCTCGAAAGGGGAGGCTGCTTGATTCACCTGCGGTCATCTCCGTCATATGAAACGACCTGCTGAAGGCAGAGTGGCGGCCGGAGCCGAAGCCTCGAAAGGTACGTGACAGAGACCCCTCGCTCAGAGTCAGCAGGCAGCTAGCGGGTCTGCCGGAGCCGGGGATCTCATACATGCAGGGTGGAGGCGAACTGCTGGGAGGGGATGGCCACTGACCAGCAGGATAGATATCCTGGAAAGACCGAGCGTGAACCCCTGCTGCGATAACACACAGGCATAGGCAGCGCGTTAGGAAGGCCACCAGTAAACCATGCACTGCTAAAATATCAAACTAAAAACACTTGCCTCCTGCAAAGCCGGTGGTTATTTCCTCGCAACGGCCACATGGGAGCGTGGTCCATGCAGCAGGAAGTCTACTGAAGCAAAGCAGCGGGCACCCGCTTGCACAAAGATACGCCCCATGCTGCCAAATCCGAAGCCCTGCACGGTGTACACTCAGGGCACGGCGATAACAGCAAGTGGGCACCTGCCATAATAATACACTATCAGCCCAACACAGAAGGGAAGTGGCTCCACAACATCTAGGCCCCTAGACTGTCAGAAGGGCAAGAACAGCATAAGGAACCTGACCAGGGCTGCCAGAGAAACGCAGCAGACACTTGCTTCCACAACAACACATCCCCACAGGGTCAAAGTTGCAGCCCTGCACTGCGCAGGCTCAGAGCACAGTAGTAATTGCATGTGGACATCCGCTACATTAGGATACCACCACTGATGTAAGACAGAGGGGGACCGTCCCCACAACATCAAGGCCCCAAGCATGTGAGCAGAGTAAGAACAGCATAGTGCTCCCGCTCACCGCACACTGGTGATCGGACAGCGTGGACAGTCTCAGGCGGGCTCACATAATAAACAGCCATAAAGACAGCCGGACTGCTGGTGGTGGACATGACACGAGGTGCAAAAGGTAACAAGGGCCCCATGTTGCCTACACAAGCACGAACACCAGGGAGGAAACTGAGAGGACCCAACAGAACACCACAAGCGACGAGCCAAGCCCATACAGAAATGAAAATTTACTCATATATGGCAGCACTGCAAGCTGACTTTTCTGCAGTGAACAGCAAACTCAACGATATAGGCAGCAATATTGTCTCCATAAGAGCCGACCTGCGGAAGGTAAACGCAAGAGTCACGGAGGCAGAGACCGGGGTGAGTGCACTGGAAGACACAGCTGCCACACATGGCAAAGATATTGAGAAAATTTAAAAAAAGCGGTGCGGGTCAAATGTGATGACCTGGAGGAGTCCAGGTAACACCGTAACAACATCCACGTGGTGGGGATGGCCGAGAGGTCCATAAACGTGCCAATGGAAGTGTTCCTGGAGGAGGCCCTCCCCACAATGTTCCCGGAAGCGCAATTCTCGCTGCTTTTCCTCATGGAGAGGGCCCATAGATCTCTAGCCCCACCGCCCAAAGCAGGTGCCCCGCCGCGCACTATCATCACTCACCTACTGAATTACCGTGACCGGGATCTGATACTCTGTTTATCACGAGAAAAGGGCGCATTGTCTTATGATTCAGCCAGAATCCACATCCACCCTGACTTCTCAAATGGGGTGCAGGATGCCCAACGCACATACAACCACATCAAGAAGGCGCTCAGAGATAGGAAGGCACCCTATGCCATGCTGTTCCCAGCTAAGCTCCGAGTACAGCATGTGGGCAGGGCTCATTTCTTTGAAACCCCGGATGAGGCCATGATATACATTGAGCAGAACATTCTGGCTCCACCTAAAAACACCTGACATTTGCTTCTAATCAATACAAGAAGCGCAAAGTCCATATTCACTTGGCCCAGACCAAGATGTTCTCCAAATTCGTTAGTCACATGATGCAGATCATGTTGGGTGAAAGTATTGATGCTACCTGTTGTGGCCACACAGTGCCATCCACTGTTACAGACAAGGAAGTTGTGGTATGGGGATACACTATCCCGTTGGGGGGATGGTGAGGGAGGGAAGGGAGGCGGGTTAGTTGGGGTTTGGTTAATCAGAAAAACTGCTGGTCGGGAAGGATATAAAACTTACAGAGTATATACTATGGTTGTTTACTATGCATATACAGTCATTGGATGGCGTTGGCTGGGTTGAACCATACGATTAGGCTCCTCACTTGAAACATCAGAGAACTGGCCAATCCTATTAAGGCACGGAAAATCCTGGCCTACGCCAAGAGGCATAACATTAATATCCTGATGCTGCAGGAAACACACGCCATACAGAGGGTGGTGGAGGTGTTTCCTCGTGACTGGGGACAGTTACGAGTGGGTACTGATTACTCCACGCAGTCCAGGGGCGTGTTGACCCTCATACACCAAGGCACAGGATTCCAACTTACCAAATCTCAGGGGGGTGCTACGTGATCATATGGGGCTCATTGGGTAACCAGCAGGTTATACTGGTGAATACATATGGCCCAAATGCAGACGAGCCTGACTTTACCTACACATCATTGACCAGATATCACCACTGGGTGACTCCAAAGTCATCTGGGGGGGGATCTCAACACCATCCTTAAGCCGCAAAGAGACAGACCAACTAGGAACCCCAGGGCACTCACTAAAGCAGCACTGGCAGTACTTCAGGGTGTGTCCTATTTGCCTCTCACGGATGCGTGGTGAGAGCTGCACCCCAACATAGAGGAGTATACCTTCCATTCCCCGGTGCATAATTCAAGCTCACGCATAGACTCCTGGCTGTGTTCCCCAGGATATATTCCCCATGTAAAGGAGTGTGCCATCCTCCCACGAATGCTGTCGGACCACTCACTGGTACTGTTGGAACTGGGTATGGCCAACCTGGAACAGGGCCCACGCCTGTGTCGAATGCCTCTGGCCTTGCTGCAAGACGGGGCCATCATTGAACCAACAGGATTGATATTACAGAATATTTTAACCGCAACATGGGATCAGTGGGGTCTGTGGCCACTGTATGGGAATCTTTTAAGGTCTGGCTACGAGGGCATCTTTAGTCACAGGCACATAGTACGTTACCGGCGATTAGAACGGAATTACACCACACAGAACTCACTCTACGCTCCTTTGAAAACGCACATTCACTGTCACCGGGAGAGGAGACTCTCAAGCCTTTACAAGAGCAGTTAGAGAAATACAGGAGTCTTGCAGACCGGGAAATGCTATACATTACACGTCCGATGAGGGCCAGGAGATATGGTGAGGGGAATAAGGTAAATAGGACCTTGGCCAATCTAATTAGAGCAGAACATAATTTTAAACCAATTACGAGTATTGTTGGAGGTGACAGGACAGTTCACATGAAGGCCGGTGAGATTAATAGAGTCTTTCTAGGATTCTAAGCAGCACTATATGCAAATTCAGACCAGGCATCAACAAGCAAGCTAGAGCAGTACATTGAATTGTTTCCGCTCCCCAAACTAGAACAAGAGGAAAGAGAATGACTTGATCTCCCCCTTATACTAGAGGAAATTGGGCAGGCGATAAAGGACCTGGCAGCAGGCAAGGCCCCGGACCCGACGGCCTCCCGGTAGATATATATAAATGCTACATGGCAGAACTGGCCCCTAATTTAATGGAGGTGTGGGAGGAGGCCGTACCAGCAGGAACACTACCCTTGTCCATGAGGGAAGCAGTTATCACAGTCCTGCTCAAGCCGCACAAACCTGTGCACGAACCCACATCCTACCGCCCCCTATCGCTGATAAACACAGACACCAAAATATTTGCTAAAGCCATTGCGAACAGACTATTCCCCTATATGAATAAACTGGTACACCCCGACCAGACGGGTTTAATTCCCACAAGATCTACCTCCCTGAATTTACTCAGGTTATTTGCCATAATATCCCAACTAGACCCTAAAGCAAAGGTGATAGCGATCTCGGTAGACACTGAGAAAGCGTTTGATTTGGTATCCTGGAAATATAATTATGCAATGCTGGGGCGACTTGGGTTCGGTTCACAGTTTCTGGGTTTTATACGACTACCATACAAGGACCCCAGTGCTAGAATTAGAACAAACCACATCTTATCACCCGCATTCCCACTATATAGGAGATCACGCCAGGGTTGTCCATTATCCTCCCTCATCTTCGCCCTCACAATAGAGGAAGTGGCAGGGTTTATACGACACAGACACACATGTCAAGGTGTCCGTATTCGCGCCCCTCCCTAAATGATCTCGCTTTATGCAGACAACACCCTACTGTACATTAGAGACCCTGAAATTAATTTGGCCTTGGTAATGCAAGATGTAAAAGAATTCGCTAAATACTCCGGGTAAAAAAATCAACCCGATCAAGTCAGAAATTATCCCACTCACACAGGGGACTGTACGGTTGGATGCCATGGCGGACTTTCGTTGGTCCCCATGCTCCACTCGATACCTGGGTGTTATTGTGGCTACCGACAGACATACCCTATATACTGCCAATTATGAACCATACATAGTGCATCTGGAAACCAAATTAAAACTATGGAACAAACTCCTGATTTCAATGTATGGTCGCATTAGCCTGCTGAAGATGGTAGTGGTACCAAAACTCCTATACCTATTCAGTAACATCCCAATATGGCCTGATAAAGCTCTCTTTGTTAGGCTACAGAAGATAGCATCTAACTTTGTATGGGGGGCGGTAAGAATGATCTGGGCTAAACTATGCAAAAAATACGACACTGGAGGCTTAGCAGCCCCAGATTTTGAACTTTATATTATGTTACACAAGCACATTTCGCAAGGTACTGGTTCCAGAGCACAGAAGAAAAGCCCACATACAGGTGGAGAAATATGCAGCTGCTCCCATAGATATACGCTCCATAATATTTACTAAGTCATATGGTAGTACCTGGGAAGTGGATCCACTAGCCTGTACGATACGGGCATGGTCTGTTTTTTTCCGAAGGGTAGGGTGCACAGAACCATATAGCGTCATCTCTCCCCTCTGGCATTACCACGATATTGCCCCCACACTTGACACAATGCTACAAAGAATATGAGATCCCTCAAAGGAACTGACTGTGGACAGTATGTTTCCGGGTGGTAAATTCATAACACTGGTGGAGGTAAAAAAGAAATTGGGCTCGGAATCACCATAACACTGCAACACTATCGACTAAAAGCAGCATGTAGGCACAAATGGCCCTCATTCACGGCCAAACCGCCCCCCCCCACCCATTCACACTAAGCATCATAAATCAGGAAGGGTTCAAGGGTGGCATATCCACGTTATATAGTATGGCACAATTCCACTCCCCATCTGTTAATACGATGAAAACAAAATGTGAAAGAGACCTAAATATAACAATAGATGACATGCAATGGACGAGATATTGTCAACTCACTAAATCGATTTCCCTCAACGCTAACCTCAGATTAGTCCAGTTCAAAATTCTAAATTATCTGTACACCCCCAAGAAAATTGCGAAATTCGATCAGAATAAATAGGCACTGTGCCCCAACTGCAAAACCCTGGACGCCAACTCCATTCATATGTACTGGGACTGCCCTGCCATCCATTAATTCTGGGAAGGGGTGGCCGCCACTCTTAGCAGTATACTGGATACCCACATTCCCGCCACCCCACTGAAATACCTACCAGGGGATATAGGGAAAGTACATATCAAGATAAGCAGGCTTTTCACTGTGGCTGGGGCGGTAGCTAAACATAATATCCTCAGATGCTGGAAGGCACAAACTGCACCTACGGTCCAGACATGGATTAAAGACTTGGTGTATATCAATGAATGTGAGGAGAGCTATATCTCATATGTCAGTCCCACTAGTAGACCCAAAGACATATGGGCCCCATTCCGCCGCTACCTAGCGGGCAAACATGAGGAGCCCTCGACAGTGACAGGGGCTGATGTACTTGATGAATGCCAATGATACAAGCCAAAAGGCTGTTTTGTTTGCAGTTGTATTTCATTCTGTATATGTTGACTAAAATTTGTATTAATATGTTGTAACCGTCAGCAAAAAATAAAGTTTAAAAAAAAATGTTCACTGCAGTCTGAATATTGGGAAGAAAATGCTAATTTCCAAGATTTTCAAAAATGTACTTCACCTATTCTAAAAATGTTGACTCCGTCATGTCATATATTATCATTTTCAAAAGATGACAATCCAAAGACTAAACAAAAATGCACATACAGTTTTTTTCACATTTCGCCTTGCTTTTTCTATTTGTTGACAAAACAGCTCCGATCTTTTCCACATGTTTCTGTGTAATTCATGAAAATATAAACATGGTTTTTGGAAAAAGTTTCATCAGACTGTGAAAGTATCTTTCATGGCAAACTGCAAAGATATACCAGTTACAACCCCTTTACTTTTACTTCCACAATGTGCGATAGTAATTTCTGGATGCTTCAAATGCACCTATCTTCATACATGCGTAATAGTTCTCATTTCATACCACAAAGTCCATACCATACCACTTCCAATTTTTCAAAGCCAGGATTATGTGAGATACCAAGTTGATCTGCATATATCTGCAGCCAATTAACCCATGAATCCTCTATACTCCAAAGAGTCTTCTTGTTCAGCTCTATGTTTTCATCAATTCAAACAAGAAATGAAGCACTTACTACACTGTCCTGCTCCGCAGTTCATCTATACAAAGAAAAGACCTGATTGGTTGACCCTCCCAATGTCTGTGAATGTCCAGGATGTCTGAGGCCTGGCATGGTAATAGAGCCCAGATAGCACATGCTGTACATGTGGAAACAGTCATAGACATCCACAGACATTGGGACACAGAGCAGCCCTTCCTCACTTTTTACCCTTATCTCTGCAACACTCCCTTATTGGCTACAGTCAAACAGCCCTACACCCATCAACCAATCACATCCAAAAAAAACTACATCTAACACTCTCACCTTAGTTCAACAATTCACATGTATCTTTCATCTCTGAGAGTGCATTTGTGCTGTGATTCAGAGCCGCTCTATTACAAATTACTTTACAAAGTTTTAAAGATTTCTATTTCCAGAACCTACAGGATCTACATTCAAAAATCTATATCTAAGAAGATAATCTAATGGTATGTTTTTATTTTCAAAAGTAATATTCTATACCACCTTTTCTTATAATATAACTTAAAGAATAACTAGTTTTCTATACTGCAAAACATGCTTCACTGCAGCACATATCCCAAAAGTTCATTAGTGCTGTTAAATGTACTTCTCCTTGCATAGTGACTGCTATATGTGCTACTACTTATAGCAGTACACAATTCCATAATGAAAAATACCTCAAGTACCAAGCTACAGTACAGGAATAATGACATCATTTGTTTAAAATTACCTGCCTTCTGTCAAAACTATAGTAGATCTTCAAAATATGCTTATCATCCAACCTTCCTTTTAACATCACTTTATACGTGGTTTTCTATTCTGGAAAACATGCTAAAAAACCATTAAAACCAAAATCATGGTGATGGAGCGCATAACCAGAACACGGGACAAATCTGACTGGTTCCTAGAAAAAACAAAAATTGAAAGAGTAAAGAGCTTCAAATACCTTGGCGTAATTCTGGACAATTCAGCAAAAGAAACGTCTATGCAAGAATCCCTGATCGACAAAATTCGAAGCCTGGCAACAAAAGGCAAAGCAATAGACAGAAAATTTGGTAAATTCTCCACCATTCCACTACTGAACTTTTACAAACAAAAGGTGGTTCCCATTGTAACATATGGATCAGAAGCTATGCCGTGCTTACCAAAGACTCTCTGGCCTAAACTGGAAGCCTACTTCAGGTGGACGACCCTCGCTCTACCGGATTCAACTCCAATTACACTGATTCGTTGAGAACTCAGTCTGCTTTCCCTCCAAGGCACTGTAGATTGCAACACTCTGATGCTATACAGGAAATGTATTCTTCCAAATTGCTCCTTCCTCCACGACCTGGTGTCCAAAGAAATCTTAGGAGGAAGCTGCACTATGCTAATCCAATGGAAAAATGAAAACCAAGCTCTGCTAAAAACCATTGAATGCACAGAGGAGGATCTGATTAACAACCCTACAAGAATAACAAAAAAAACAAAAGATATGGACTGGATCCGCACTTTAGATGCAGCCTCAGAATACAAGCTTGTCTCTCACTTACCCTCGCTATGGATAAACAAGATGATCTACAGAACTACATCAAAAAATTTCCCAGCCGAGCGGCACGTAATCTCATAATGAGAGCAAGACTGAATCTTGTGGACACCAATGACATCCGCCACATAAGGAACCAATCGCTGACTAACATCTGCAGATTTTGTGGCAACGAGAAAGAGACCATTCGACACCTTATACTGTCTTGCCCAAGTTTGACAGACATCCGTCACCCCTATATGAAATATATCTGCCAACATTCTGCGGTAACTGATGAAGAAACATGGTGGAAAAGGATGATAAGTGGTGATCGCACATTGTGGCAACTAGCGACATTTAAAATCCTTCACGCCTTAACAGAAAAACTCACTGTGAAACGAAATGAAAACTAAGACTCTCTTCTTAAAGTGACCAAAAATACAAACACAAATCCCAAACCAAAGAGTCAAATGATGACTATACTCGAGTAAAAGAAAGAGAAAAATAACGATGTTGTAAAAATCAAATTTTTGATTAAATACTCCAAAAAAAAACAAAAAAAAAACATGCTTCACTGCAGCGCCTATCCCAATAGTTCATTAGTGCTTTTAAAAGTACTTCAGCTTGCAGTTACTGCCACATGCGCTACTACTTATAGTAGTGCACCATTTTCAAAGTTGCCAACAATCTTTCTTTTAAATTTCCAGAAAAAAAGATTACCAAAGAAACCCATTCAAGAAAACAAGCTCTTCCATTTCTAAAAAGTAAGTATATAATAATGTAGCATGTATGTCATAACAATTTTAATAACAAAACTATATTGTGTATTATCCTAATCTATTTTCAGCTTATAAAACTATCCATTCTTACTGTACTCTATGATATTTCCCACTTCCTCATTCTATTGCTGCAATCACACTCTTTTCCATTACAGCCACGCCACACTTTGTCATCCTATAATAGCACCAATCTGCAACACATAACACTGCAGACATTTTAACACACAACTCCCATCACCTATACATCCTTCTTCCACAAACCAATTTCCAATTACAATCCATATAATGTACTTAATACCCTTCTATCTTGTCCCATTACACCAGAGATCTACAACCACTCACTCTACAATTATTTTCTATCACACCTCCTGTGACCTATACATCTATCTGCCTCATGTTACTTCCAAATGTGAATGCATATCATTTCCCCAACAGCATTCGTGCTCATCCCAGTACCCAGCATTAATCTATGTCATCATGATTACACTACTCTTCCTTGTGTGACTTCACTAACAATGCATGTATTGCTGTCTTGCTCCCTTCCTCATAGCATTACTGAATTCACACTATTTTGTATAATCCTACATCCCCGTTCTTCATTCCACTAAACCAGAGGTCTACGACCTGTTACTCTACAAAAACAATAGCCCACCCCTCCCATTACATTCCTCTTCCTCATCCTACTTCGCAATTATAATCCATATTATTAATCCAAAACCCCTCTTCCTCGTTCCAGTGCACAATATTAATCCATATCATTATCCATACACCACTCTTCCTCATCCAAGTACAAGAACACCACATCCAAGTTATTACCCGCACATTCATCTTCATCATCCTATTACTCTATAGTAATCCATATCACTATCCCAACATCCATATCCCTTATGCACTATTTAATATTAACACATATCTTTAAACACACAACCCTTCTACAACAGACTTTCTTTTCTCCAACAGATACAAAAGAATGCCTACTAAAACTCAGCTCAAAAGAAAACCAAGAAAACATTGAGTAGATAAAAAGAAGAGAAAGTCATATACCCATCATCCACTAAAACAATTTATAATGCAAGCAAGAGAAAGGGTAACTCTGCTCTTGCAAAGTACAACAATCACAAGTAAAAAAAGCATTGCTCCTAGATCAAAAAATAAAAGTAACCAAATACGTAGTAAAAAATGAAACTGAAAATGAACCTCAAACTATATCAAGCAATGTCAATGTAGTCACAATAAAACATTAAAAAAAATAGATTTTACAAAAAATCTTCCCGTGCAGAGCTGTAGCAATCTCAAACAATTCTGAAGTCACGTTCCTCACTTCAAAATTACCAAAGAAAACGCATACTTGAAGCACTGATTGACAGCACATTAAAACTGAAAAGAAAACTATTTATATCAGTTTCAAACAGAATGAAACTACTAACTAAATTAATAGGGTTACACAATTAACTTAGAAAATATTATCCAACACCTTTCAAACACTAACCTTCTTACAAACACATACAAAAAATAAATACCAAAGTTTGAAAACTGGTCTGCTAACATTTCAGACAAAGTATGTCTGCTGCCACAGACATTTTATAAAAAAGTACACAAATGGTAACTATATCCAACAAGATAGAAGACAATAAGACAATGAGGAACACACAATAGTTCAAATGGCCTTTTATCTAACAGCAGAAAATAAATACAACATAACTGATCTCTTGATAGTTTGCATATACTGCAATAATATGCTTGGTGATAACCAAATGCCATCTCGAGCTATCAACAATAACTTCGAAATATTTCCACTTTCAAATGCACTCCAACAACTTAATCTATACAAGAGTATCATAATTCAAAAACAGCACACCCATTCCAAGCTATAATATGTCTGCATCCCAAGACTGCCAAATTGCCTCCATGAGAATTACTCAAAAGCATTAGTGTCAAAGCAGTATATTTACCATTAAATCTTAATGAAAATGCGGAACCACTAGGAGTAGGACACCAGTACATCAATCTGATTGTACTAGTTCAGTGATTGCCAATGTGTAGCTAGGGTGCAACATGTTGCTCGCAGCATCCTAAAATGTTGCTCACTAGTTCCTCTGGGCCACTGTGTGGAGGTCAAGAAGGAGGACGTGCTAGTGTGGCAGCAATGGCAGTGTAGACTCAGCAAGAAATTATTGGGAAATCTAAGCAATTTGCCTGTCCTGGCACAGACATTAAATATTACTGTTGTAGAGGAGTTATCTTAAGGTTGAAGGGCTGGGATTGTGAGGGTCTGATGGACTAAAACATAGCTATCATGCAGGGTTCGAAATTGAAGGAAGCTGGGAGCTATTTAGTTCCTGCTTCAAGCATAGTGGAGCCTAATTAGCTTGAAACCAACAGCTTCCAGGGGCTATTTTTGGCTCCTAGGGCCAAATGGTGCCTTCCAAACATGTAAATGTGGCATTAACTTCAAGCATTTGAGAATGTTAGCAAAGAAGAATTAGAACACATCTAATACACATTTAAACAGAATGGTTCATACAAAAAGGACAACACGTTAAAGGAGCATGTCTGGTAGGTCCTGGTTCCTTTGTGGTAGCACCTGCCTACAGAGTGATGCCCGGCACCCAGGAGCTGGTTTTAGCTCCACACCACCAAATCTCAATTTCAAACCCTGTCATGTTATTGCAGTATCACACTGGATCGATAAATGGGTCTGCACTGCCTAGGGAGCATTGCAGGAGGCTAAAGATGTGAATCCTGTGGCTACGGATTCAGCATGCTTAATGAAGACCTAACACTTAGAATCAGAAGCAATAACCATACCCTGCTACACCCACACTTCCAGGGATGTGTGGATGTGCAATGCGTATTGAACTAATGAGGTTTTGATTAAAAAGAGCCTGGGGTGTCGCAAAATGGGGCAGCCTGGCAAGTCCAGGGAAGAACAGTGCTACTGCTGCTGTAATCAGCGTTTAACAGTCCATGGTTAAACATGCATTTACTGGGGCCAGACTACCTTAGCAACACTCCACAATCTTTGTTCCACTTGGAACAGGAACACTGGCTGCAGCAGGTACGAAATCTGTTCAGCATCCAACTAGTCCTCCACCTTTGGTACTCCCAGGAGTGGCTTGTCGATTGGGACACATAGGGTGGTGCCCTCCCTAATCTGAGCCACTCCCACTGACTAGGTGCAGCCAGAACTCTCAATATATTTGATTACATTGCCTGTCTGAATTGTGCATGTGTGGGAAGAGGGGTGCTTTTCTGTACAGCCCCCACCACACATGTACAGTTCTGAAGTGCAGGTTGGATCAGGAGACTTTTTAAATTGCTGGGAATGGGTCCAAGTGGGGCGATAGCTTCATGAGCCTGGGTGGACTTTGACCCTGTCCACTGCCTATGCCTCTCATAGGTGTAACGCTCACCTGATTCCCACTGAGGCGCAGGTCTTGGCAGGAAGGTGTCTGTGACTCGAAAAGTGATGTGCAGGACTCGATTGGCTTCTGGGATCGAACCTCTTCGCACTGTGTGTCGGACTCGAAGAGTGAGGTTTCTGCAGGTGAAGAATATGGGGGTTAATGATCTGGATTGTTGAGTGTCCCTCTCTCTCTCTCTCTCTCTTCCCAGCTTTTCCGTAGAGCCCCCAGGTCAACTTGCTCACCTTAGATAGGTGAATGCTGGACTCTCCATCTGCGTCTGGTGCAGGGTGCCGTTGCCAGTTCCTTCACTGGTGAAACATAGGCCTCTTGAATTCAGAGGATGATTACCGTCGTTATTTGCACGAGCGGTGAGTTTCTGGACACCTTTTAGTCTTTATAGTCTTTTGGTGCGTGGCACTTTATACTTTTCCCTTTTGTCTTGCAGGACTCTTGAGATGGAAGATGGAGTGAAGCGCCTGGAACTTGTAAGTAAGGCAAGCGCTCTAATTGTCTTTTTCCTTGCAGCCTTGTTCGTGCTGAAGAGACGCCGGAGTATCCGCAGGCGTTCTATTGCGACGAGCGCGGTGGGCGCGTAAGTAAATACCTGTCTTTGTCTCCTTTTTTTGTCTTTCAGATGTTGGACAGCAGCGCCGGAGTTCGCGGAATGCCAGTAAGTAAGTACAATGCTTTTGTTTTCACAGGCGGTGATGCAGAATGAAGAAATCCGGAATTCACAGCGTGCCGGTAAGTATGGCAATGCTTTTGTCTTTGCAGGTGGAGATGCGGCGTGATGAAACGGCCGCAGCCGATGGATCAGGTGAGTAAGCACTGCGTGTAAAGTTCGCCTTGCTAACCTGTTGTTTCTTGTCTTTGCAGGTGCTGATGTTGTCTGGATACAGAAATGGTAAGTAGGATTCTTGCAGGTTCAGGATCGGAAGAAGAAAGGCTGGAGCAGACTCGGTTAGCGTTCTGCTGCAGATGCAGAATAACGCGAAGCACGCTTCATCTATCGGGTGTGGTTTAAATAGCCTTGGAGTGATGAGGCGTCTTCTTCCACGGCCCCGCCTAGGTAAGAAAAGAGTTCCAGTTTCCAGAAGAGTTCCAGTGCTGTATCCAGGGAGTGGAGCTGCCCCACCCAGGTAAGAAAGTAGTTCCTGTTCACAGATGGCTTCTAAGTGGCTGGTAAGTAAGCAGCATGGTCTGTTGCAGGTAAGTCCACCCAAGCATCTTCACACCTATTATGAGCCCGGCGCTTCAAGTGCCGGGACCGATGGTTTTGATGAGCCTGGTGCCACCGGCGCCAGGACAAGGTCCAAAAGGTCCCAGTGGGGACCGGCTGGTGCCTAGGATTAGGGGCCTGCTTCCAAGGACGTTGGGCTGGTCCTGGCTCCTTGGAAGCAGTGATCATGACAATAGGCTGGGGTGGAATCTGGGCTGCTGGCCCCAACCCAGCCTGTGAAATGCATTGACAATGGGCACGTATGGTCACTGTCAATCACTCTACCGTCCTTTTAACATGCCTGTTGTGGGGAGGCCTGCTCTGGTCATCCAGCAGGCCCTATGGTGCTATGGGACAGCAGCACCATCTGGAGTGGGGGCAGGGCGGACCATGCCCATGACCATGCAGACCTCTGCCACCGCCCTGGCACGAGGGTCCCACAGCATTTTCGCCTGCAGGCCCGTGCTCACACGGTGTAGGCCTGCAGGACTAATGAATGAGAGACAGACTCAGGCGTTCCTCTTTGGGAGTCTGCAGCCATTCTAATGCACATGCCTGCAGGGGCTCCTTCTATTAGTTTGGGCCATGACACGGTCATGTCCCACATTAAAAGGGCAATACACATGGGAGGGACACATCCCCTTAAGGGGAGGGGAAAGACACTTGGGAGGGTCACATACAGCACTCCTCCTTTTTTATAACAAACAGACAAATGTTACTAGTACACAAATGATCACCTCCTCGCCATTACTGAACAACATTACTCGGGCCACTTCAGAATTGTGGGATCGACAACAAATAGGATAGGCCACTGCTAAACACATGGGGCTCACATCGTTATTGACATACAACACATATCGACACACACACTAAAAATAACCGGCTGGTGACAGTTGCGGTTGGCGAACCGCCAGTGAAATGTTGGCAGTTCGACCACATGTAACAAAACAGTTTATTAACCTGGGTTCAGTGGAACTTACACCACTGCATGACGCCATTGCTAGCTGCTGGCACCATTTAGAACATTCCTGCAAACTTAAAGGAACACAGCTTCATATCCATTTAACTGGGTGCACTTTAAGCACATACTTTCATGCAGGCCCCCAGCATTTAAACACATGTCCACTGAGTCTTCTCCGAGCACTCGCAGGACTGCAGGAGACCAGTTTACTTAGCTCCAGCATCCAATCAGGATAGTCATTTCCACGGGTCCAGGTCAGTTGATGTTACAGTTCAAAGGCCGGTAAAGCCGCACCTGGGGGCAGCAGGGGCCGCATCGGCTTAGTCCCTTGATGTTGGTGCAGGCAGCAAGATGCTGGTAGCAGAGCATCCAGGCTGCACCAGGGTCAGGCTCGTTCAGTCCCTTGATGTTGGGCGGGTAGCAGGACGTCCAGGCTGCACCAGGGCAGAATCAATCAGTCTCTTGATGTTGGGCAGCCAGCAAGACGTGGGTAGCAGGGTGTCCAAACTGCGCCACAGGATGTTGACAGGGCAGGGGTGTTAGCATGTTACTCACCTCCCTTTTCCTTGGCTATGCTCCGCCTTCTAGGAGTGTTGCTTGACTGTCGTGAGAAAGGAGACCACACAATCACTCAGGAATCGTACCAAAATGTCGCCCTCACAATTACAATGGCCGAAAATGCGGACCTTTCAATTTTTGACCCTTTACACCACATATATATGTGGGGCGGTATAGAATATAATATTAATATGGGGGTGCGGGGGTCTCTCTCCGCATATATATGTGGTATAAAGGGGTTTTTAAAAAAAGTCTGCATTTTCGGCCGTCGCAATAATCACATAGATCGATCACTCGTACCGAGCTGCAACCTTAGCACTAGAAGAAGCGTCTGCGAATCAAAGGAGCACACTGCCAGTTCCATGCCTTCTCGTTGGACGAAGCCATTCAGCTGCGGGTGATTGAAGGGTGCATATCCCAGACGCTCAAGAAACGACTGCTCAAGAAACCACTCACCATCGATGAGGTCAGTGAAATGGCCAGGATTTTCGAAAGAGTAAATATGCAGGCAACCCAGATGTCAGGTAACACCACGCCCAAGCAAGACAGAGGTGAGCTGATAGCGGCGATCCAACCAAGTAACACAAGAGCAGGGGGCAAGAGCACTGGTGACTCCGAGGATGCAGTGGCAGTGTTACCGCTGCGGGATGGCTTTTCCTCACACAGGGTATGCCCCGCACTCACCCATAGATGCAGGATCTGTGGAAGAGAAGGCCACTTCCAGTCAGTCTGCAGAGAGGACAGGCCTTTCCCCCACACCGCGCATGTCACCATCGCCACAGTATAGGACGTACAACCCGACTCTGCAGAACCAGACGTACCAAATGTGCCCATACCAGCAAGGGCCGAGACAGTATGTGAGGGTTGTGGAGGACCTCTACTCTGATGACGCACAATAACTTGAGGCACATGACCAGAGTTCACGAATTCGAGATGAATATGATGGACCACCACCACCACGCCAAGGGTACTACACGATGGCACCCCAAGGGATGGAACACTAGAGTGACCAGTCTGACCAGTACACCCAAGACGAATATGTAAACCTCATCATGGATGAGAGCGAAGCCAGAGAAGCACCCAGAATACCAGTGGAGATATGTGGCAGGCATTCCAAGATGTTCCAGTGGGGAGCCAATATCCCTCTGCACTCCATTGGATCCTTCAGGCGCCAGCTCATCCACGGTGATCGGTCCACTACGAAAATCATCCATGTGATCCGAAGCCCGACCAAAGGAAGGTGCCTTCTGAGCTATCGGACAGCGTCCTGTTTGGGCCTCATTGACATTTGCGTCCAGGAAGGCGACACCATTCGCTCCATTGCCCCTACAAATAAGGCAAAAGACCAAGTCTGCAACATGTGGAACAGTCAGTCACCTATGAATACCATCACGAAAGACACTATTTTGAACAAATTCCTGCTCCTGTGCAAAGGACTATGCAAGATGAAAGGTCCCCCTGTCAAATTGCACGTAGATTTATCAGTCCGGCCTGTCCCCCAACACCCGAGGAGAGTTGGGTTTCACCTACAGGCTACCGTGTCAAATGAGCTCAATCAGCTCCTGGAGGACGGCATCATCGAGCCAGCCACAGGTCCGACCCCATGGTTCTCACCACTGGTGATTGTGCCAAAGGAAGGGAGTCGCCTGAGACTCTGCGTGGACATGAGGATGGCTAAGTAGGGGTGTAACGGTATACCGTTATACCGTTATAGATACTGTGAACAACTTAATTGAACTATAATAACCGTCATATTGTTTATACCGGTATACCGTTTGAGGGCCTGCAGCTATTAAGTGAGCTTTTCAATCTGATTTGGAAAGGCTGCAGTAAGCAAGGGCTGCGCAGTCTGCATCTTGCACAGTGGGATGTGAGGTCTGCCAAGGGGGCCTTGTTTGGCAGACAAGAGTATAGGGAAAGTAAGGCCACATTAGTAAATGCAGCTTTGATGCTGTGACCGCTCTTTTTCAGTGATCAGTAGAGTAAGGTTAAAGATCAGCCAATTTGTAGTTTTCCCACCAATTTGAAAGATGGGGAACTACACATCCCAGAATTCAAAGGGGGAATGAACTGGATGCCCTTCTGATGCATGTCCACTAAAAACGTTAGCTCTGAAGACTGTATGAACACTTGGCCCATCAGTGCTTTGTGCTAGTATATAAACCTCCCCCATCCCCCAAATATCCTCCATGTAGATTTGCACATTGGCACTAGAGTGGTTGCTTCGCTTGATCCTTCACCTGCCTTCTGCAAATGGCACTACACTCAAGCAGGCAGGACAGATTCTACATTCAATTTGAAGTATCCAGAGCAATGGGGGTGAGATATTTCTCAGGTCTATCCTCAATTTGTGACACCACCCATGAAAGCAATCCTCCATCACAACTCACATGACAAGGGTCCTAATGCATTCAGACCTGGGGAAAATGCTAATGATGGGGCTGTGGTAAGGTGGTGGTCCAGGCCATATTTGTGCCGATATGTATTTTAACTTTGTCATTTTCAAAAGGTTTTTGTGCCATCTTTAAGAAGGTAAATGAATATGTATTGCAAGAATCAAGAAAGAAATCAACAGTGCCAATGAACGCTGTCCTGTTAGGATTACATGGTCAGTGGTGACTCCAACATCAGACCTTTATAATACAACAGGCAGATGGTAAACAAGCTATAGTGATTTGATCAATATGCAACCTTTCGATGAGTGTGTGTTGGCTATGACATTTTGACAAAGAAAACACAATGACATGGGCTTTCAGACCTCACATGAGTGACTTTTCTCCCTTTAATGGGATAAAGCGTTATCAAAACAAACTTTTATGACCGATCGCAGCGAGGGGTCATGATGCCCAACCTATGTGGTTCCAAAATAATACAGATCGAAGCCGATTTTCAAAGCGATGACCTGTGACTGAGCAGCAAGCTCATTGCTCAAAATTTGCATTTTAACACTTCCACTAGTCACTCTTTCATTCAAGGCGATCAACGAGTGAGCGCCATGAAAGACCAAATCTGCAGCCGCCTTAGATTCCTGGAGGATCAGCTAAAAATGTGCAGAGACAAGTTTCAAAATGCTGACAATTTATGACCTTTAAGAAAATATTTGTTAAGATTAGTTAACTCCACCTGCTATATCGCGATAACCATGATTCACCATCATTTGGCAAGAAGGTTATCATACCGCCATAAAACCAATACCGTGACACCCCTATGGCTAACACCGCCATCCAGAGAGAGCGACACTGTGGACCACGGATAGAGGATATGATCGTCAAACTCAACAAAGCTGTTCTCTTTTCCAAGCTTGACCTCAACCAGGGGTATCGTCAAATGGAGCTTCATCCTGAATAAAGGGGCCTTACCAGCTTTGCTACCCATGACAGCCTTTTCCGCTACAAGCGCCTAAACTTTGGCATTTTGTCTGCGTCCGAGATTTTCCACGAGGCCATCAGACTGGTCATAAGACCAGTACGAGGGGCGCTAAACTACAGTGACGATATCCTTGTGTTTGGAAAGTCACGTGAGGAGCATGACACTGCCCTTTGTGCGACCTGCGCTGCCGTCCAAGGAGCGGGGGTTGACCCTCAATATTGACAAGTGCCACTTCAGCAAAACTAAACTGAAGATCTTTGGACATATTTTCTCTGCTGAAGGCAGACCCCGACACAGTCTCCACTATATTTAACCTTCAAGAGCCAGGTCAAGCAGCCGACGTGAGATAATTTCTGGGGATGGCAGGCTACTGTGCCAGATATATCCCACACTACACCACCACCACGGAGCTGCAAAAGCGTCTGCTACAGTAGGACCTTCCATTTGCATGGTCTGCTGAGTGCCAAGTGGCGTTTGACACCATCAAACAGGCTCTGGCTGACCCGGACAGGCACACCGAAATCGTTGTGGATGTAAGTCCAGTGGAGCTAAGAGCCGTACTGGCACAGACAAATGGGATAGACGCCCACCCAAGACACATTGTGGCCTATGCCAGCAGGGTGCTGGCCCCACCTGAGTCTGCTTACTCACAGGCCAAGAAAGAGAGTCTGGCAGCTGTATGGGCATGCGAACATTTCCACAACTTCGTGATAGGGAAGAGATTCACCCTCATTACGAACCATCAGGCTCTGTTGTCACTCTTCGGGAATCCCAGGACCAAGATGCACCCCCAGAATTCAGCAATGGAGCATCAGCCTCCAGGAATACGACTTTGAAATCATTCATCGACCTGGGGGTGAGAATAACCCAGCTGACTATCTGTCAAGATACCCTACGGGCAAGCCTGTGCCTAGACCCGGTGACACCGAATACAACAGCCATGTGACATCAAACGCACTTCCCCCAGCGGTCTCGCTCGAGACCGTCGCTTCAGCCTCAGCTACGGACCCCTCCATGGCCCTGGCGATTAGCCTTACAGAGAACAACAGATGGCAGGACTACCACCATGCCGTGCTGACGCATCCAGGGGCATGCAGAGATTAATTGGAGAGATTACCCAAGGTGCAAGCAGAGCTGGCCGTAAAGGACAAAACAATTCTCCTGAGAGGGTGCAGACTTGTCATCTCAGTGACCCGGTGGTCCGAAGTCATCAAGACAGCCCACGAGGGCCACTGTGGCACGGACAACACCAAGAGACAGCTCAGATGTCACGTGTGGTTCCCGTTCTTGGATGCCATGGTAGACCGGTGGGTGAGAAACTGCTTAGCGTGCCAATGTATGGCCAAGGCTGAGGCTCCAATCCCACTCCAACCAACAACCTTGGAGAAGGTTGCTGTGGACTTCTGTGGCCCCCTTGGATTCGGAGAGTATTTATTGCTCTTCATTGATGAACACTCGAGATTTCCAATTGTAAAGAAGTCAACATCCACAGCGTTTGCCCAGGTGGCAGCTATTTTCTTTTTTTGATAACATATTTTATTGTATTTTGTTGCTACAAAACAATAACGTACAATAAATAAACAAAACTTACTTGCATACAAACAAGCAGCGAGGCATTGTAATTAGACACTATATACAGTTTGGGTACAATGACACTTATTTGACGTCCTATGACAGTTCCTGGATTGGTTCTTTTTCATGTTTTACAGTTTTATATACCATGGTCTCTTGGATTGATTGTTACTACCTTTACATAGTCGTTTCCCATTTCTGCCATATTTTGTCTGCTTTCCTCGGGCATCCCCTTGCTTGATAGACTCGACGCTCCATTAGTATGCAGGCATCTACGTCTGCTGTCCATTGGTCACATTGAGGGGCAACTCTGATCCCCATAGTTGTGCGATGTTCCTTTTTGCGAGCCCTGTGGTCGTTGAGAGAAGGAGCTTTTCGAAACGGGTCATTTCTCCTTCCTCTTCAATTCCCAAGAGAAGGAGTTTTGGTTCATTTGGGACTGGCCGACCTCTGACCCTTTTACTTAGGAGTCTTTATTTACAGAGTCTTTTTCTTAGATATTCCTCTCCCAAACTGACGAGACTGATGTACTTTCCACAAACGGGCCACCACCTACGGGCTTGAGCAGCAACCTAGGAACCACCATGTCGCCTGAGAGCAAGATTTTTTCGGATTCCCCACACCTGGTCATCAACAAGAGATCCATGTGCCTCTAGTGCACACAACCTGCATGAAGGATGGGGACATAGGGGGCCCCAATAGGACCTGTCCATCTAATTTCCCCCGACTATCATCACGGACAGCAGAGCCCCCACGAGCTCTGCCTTCACAACATATGAGTCACTAAATTTTGATTTGGTGTCCACTCATGGTACACACGCACCGGTTGATATTACGTTTGAGTGTACACATACACCAACCTATACCCCAGGGCCATGCACCACCCACGGGACTTTTCTGCCGGGGTGTCTTCAAGCTTAGCTGGCAGAAAACCCACATTCATGTGCTCACGTGGTCGACATATTATGGCGGGACCCATTGCACAGGGCACAATGTATATATACATTTGCCTCTGCTCGCATTTATATATGAGAGGCACGGAACGCCTGTGTTTGACTTTCACCAATTAATGTCAACACAAGGCGTTCATCCACTTTATGTGCCACATTCTATTCCCAGCATTTGGCCCCTTTTCCACTCCTTTATATGGTTCTTTTCTAGCCGACCTGCAAGAGCTTTAGCCGTGTCTCAGTCTGTTATAATTCTGGTCTTTCTTGAACAAAGAAGGACCGTCTGACGCACCTCCTTACACACCCCGCCCCCAGGCGGACCTATCCTCCTCCTCTTTCCGAGCCACCGCCCTCCCTGCTCAATGCTTCGTCAATGGCCCGTGATTCTCCGGGTCACGTGACACGGAAGAGCACAGCTCCCAGTTGCCTAGCAACTGGTTGCAGAGCTTGGTTACTCCACAGATGCCATCGGCGTATGAATGACACAGCGTTTTCCTGCTCGCTCGAACGCTTAAGAAGTCCACACAATGAGGAGGATCACAGACGTTTTTTGAGGTAAGCACCTCCGTTCATGCTCACAATTTACCAGCAGTTCTATACATCAACAAGGCATTCGGCAGGTGCATTTATTATATTTATTTAACCCAACCTCGCCCTGGTGGTTTATGTATCCCACAGTCAGGGTCCTTTTTCTCATTTTTCAGCATCCGTAGAGGACTGTATTGCTCTTGTTTTCAGCTCCATTAAACAGTAGGGGAGTTTACAATATATCAGGGTAATTCATAGAATTCAGTGCACAAGTGGCGCACGCGGCTGGCGCACAGTGTGCGCGTGCGACTTTCTGCGCCAACTGTGTGCGCTAAAATCCATTTCCGTGCACATCGTATTCATGGATTTTAGCATCCAAAACCAGCCGTGGCGCAGAGTGGCACAGCGACCCTGCAGCAGCGGCAGTTACACCCCCAACCCCTCCCCATGCACCATGCACAGCGCACAAATCCCGTACATGGCGCACAGGCCCTGAACCACGAAAACGGCAGTAAAACTCCCTGCGCACCCCTCCGAATACATGTACACCCCGGCGCGGGGAGTTTCCCACGCGATTGGCCCTGTGCGAGCGGGTACGTGTGTTACTGGTGTGCGCGGGAACTTTCACACGCGATTGGCCCTGTGCGAGTGGGGTATGTGTGTTACTGGGGTGCACGGGAACTTTCACACGCGATTGGTCCTGTGCGAGCGGGGTACGTGTGTTGCTGGGGTGCGCAGGAACTTTCACACGCGATTGGCCCTGTGCGAGCAGGGTACGTGTGTTACTGGGGTGCGCGGGAACTTTCACACGCGATTGGCCCTGTCCAAGCGGGGTACATGTATTACTGGGGTGCATGGGAACTTTCACACGCGATTGGCCCTGTGCGAGCGGGGTACGTGTGTTACTGGGGTGCGCGGGAACTTTCACACGCGATTGGCCCTGTGCGAGCCGGGTCGTGTGTTACTGGGGTGCACGGGAACTTTCACATGCGATTGGCCCTGTGCGAGCGGGGTACGCGTTTTACTGAGGTGCGCGGGAACTTTCACACGCGATTGGCCCTGTGCGAGCGGGGTACGTGTATTACTGGGGTGCGCAGGAACTTTCACACGCGATTGGCCCTGTGCGAGCGGGGTACGTGTGTTACTGGGGTGCGCGGGAACTTTCACACATGATTGGCCCTGTGCGAGCGGGGTACGTGTATTACTGGGGTGCGCAGGAACTTTCACACGCGATTGGCGCTGTGCGAGCGGGGTACATGTGTTACTGGGGTGCGTGGGAACTTTCACACGCGATTGGCCCTGTGCGAGCAGGGTATGTGTGTTACTGGGGTGTGCGGTGAACTTTCACATGCGATTGGCCCTGTGCGAGCGGGGTACGTGTGTTACTGGGGTGCACGGGAGGTTTCACATGCGAATTTGCTGTCAGAGCAGGTTACGTGTATCCAGTGTGGTGCGCGGGGAATCCTACACGTGAATTGGCAGTGTGGGTCCTCCCAGGTGTCCCCTCTATCCTCTCCACGGCCCCGGCAGGCAGCCCACACCACAGGGGACTACCCTGCACCCCTGGACATGTCCCGCAGGCAGCCCGTCCACCATGGCCATGCCCCCCAGCCAGGCCACGTGTCACGTTGCACTAGTGATCACCAACTCATGTCCCCCTGCACCCCCACCCCCCATCAGTGAGGGGCACCTGCCAGCAGGCCCCCACTCATGTCCTCCTGCACCCCCACCACCCATCAGTGAGGGGCACCTGCCAGCAGGCCCCCACTCATGTCCCCCTGCACCCCCACCACCCATCAGTGAGGGGCACCTGCCAGCAGGCCCCCACTCATGTCCCCCTGCACCCCCACCCCCATCAGTGAGGGGCACCTGCCAGCAGGCCCCCACTCATGTCCCACACTTGTCTCCCTGCACCCCCACCCCCCATCAGTGAGGGGCACCTGCCAGCAGGCCCCCACTCATGTCCCCCTGCACCCCCACCCCCATCAGTGAGGGGCACCTGCCAGCAGGCCCCCACTCATGTCCCCCTGCACCCCCACCCCCCATCAGTGAGGGGCACCTGCCAGCAGGCCCCCACTCATGTCCCACACATGTCCTCCTGCACCCCCACCACCCATCAGTGAGGGGCACCTGCCAGCAGGCCCCCACTCATGTCCCCCTGCACCCCCACCACCCATCAGTGAGGGGCACCTGCCAGCAGGCCCCCACTCATGTCCCCCTGCACCCCCACCCCCATCAGTGAGGGGCACCTGCCAGCAGGCCCCCACTCATGTCCCACACGTGTCTCCCTGCACCCCCACCCCCCATCAGTGAGGGGCACCTGCCAGCAGGCCCCCACTCATGTCCCCCTGCACCCCCACCCCCATCAGTGAGGGGCACCTGCCAGCAGGCCCCCACTCATGTCCCCCTGCACCCCCACCCCCCATCAGTGAGGGGCACCTGCCAGCAGGCCCCCACTCATGTCCCACACATGTCCCCCTGCACTCCCACCCCCCATCAGTGAGGGGCACCTGCCAGCAGGCCCCCACTCATGAATCCACACATGTCCCCCTGCACCCATACCCCCCATCAGTGAGGGGCACCTGCCAGCAGGCCCCCACTCATGTTCCACACATGTCCCGCTGCACCCCCACCCCCCATCAGTGAGGGGCACCTGCCAGCAGGCCCCCACTCATGTCCCCCTGCACCCCCACCCCCATCAGTGAGGGGCACCTGCCAGCTGCCCAGCACACATGTCCCCCCCCTACATGAAATAAAGATGCACAATCATGGCCCACTTCTACACCAAAATACCACAGCACGCTACCCCATTTCTGAGATGCAACGATTTCCCAATCAAACCCACACTGACATGCCCATCTCAAGACACAAACCAAAAGTCAACTATGTACATCAACACATGTCCGTCACACACACACACTCGTTGGCATTGATTGTGTAAACCCGCATTTTCACATGCATTAACCCAATTAGCAAATCCCACACATGGAACTAAAATATGAAAATGTACAAAAATAAATCAATAAAATGAAAGCATAACAAAATAGCAAACATGAAATGAAAAGCATGTGCAAAAGAAGAGTAAATGAAAAGTATGACCAATACAAAGAAATCCAAAAGAAAAATAGTCCAAACTCTCCCTCCACCAACGCAAATCCAAAGGAAACGTACAAAAGAATCCATTGATCCATGGTGAAATCAAAAGAAAAATTTCAAAATAATCCATTGTCCAACTATGTACAATCCATTGTCCAAAAGAAAAATCCATTAATCCATGTTCAAAATCAAATTAAAAGATAAAATCAATCCATCGTCCAACTATGTGCAATCAAATTTCCAAGGGTCCATGAGCCCAACGAAACAAATGAAACCTATCTAATAACCTACCTAACAAAAAAACTATTTACAAAAGTGTGGGGCATAGTCCAAAAGCCCTAAAATAAAGAAAAAAAAGGAAACCTAACACTATAAACTATTTACAATGGCGACGTGCAAGTCCTGCGGCTCACTCAGTGATGTTTTCGGCCAGGGCATCATCGAACTCCATGTCTATTTGCTGGAGGCGGGCCTCTGTCCTGGCCCCGAGGTCTCGCAGGGAGGCACTCATGGCCTGTTCCAACTCCCTGCGAGTCGCCTCGAGGCACTCTGCCTGCCTCAATGCCCGACGCATGGAGAACTCCGCCCTGACCATGGTGAGCCGTGCCTTTTCCGCCCGCCGCCGCTCTGCACCTATACACTGGCCCAACCGCAGCCACACGGAAGACACATTCATTCCAGGGTTCTCCTGCCCTCTGGCCGATGCCTGCCACCCTGATGTCGATGGCCCCGAGCCATCATTTCTCCCACCTAGAGCCTGCTCCTACTGCTGCTGCTGCTGCTGTCCATGTGCCCTGTCCGATGATGCCTGCACATCCTCCATCAGCTGGTCTCCAGTTGTGGTGTCCATCCCTGCTGGACCGCCGACTCCCGACTGTGGCAGGGATGGGATCTCCAACAAGCTGGCTGTCTTGGTCAGGCCAGGTCCACAGGGGGCCCTGGTGGAATCTTGTCCAGAAGACGCAGGGAGAACGACTGGCGCATAGTCTCCACAGAGGAGGAGAGGTCCGCCAGAGTGCGCGTCACATGTAGGAACCCACCAACCAGGGCCCCTCCCAACAGTGCCACGTCGCGACGCTGCTGTTCGTGATGGCGTGCGTTCTCCACCCAGGAAGAACGCACGTCATCACGAATGTCACGCGTGCACAACGTGACACCAATCAGGACGGAGCCCATACGTTCATTGGACCCCTCGTCCGCAGGTAGTGGAGAGGCAGATGACATGGCACTCTCCCCTACCTGCGGACGGGCCTGCAACGGGGCATCCCTGCTGGTGCATGGTGGTGCAGTCACAGGGTCAAGGAAAGGGACATGCACAGGCCCCTCCGTGGTGACCTGTGCTGCCTCCTGGCCCTGGACTGCACCACTTGCACCAGTGGTACTACCCCCACCAGGCCCCATGTGCGGCTCAGTAGCAGGCTCTTCCTCCTCTGTGGAGACCACCAATCTGGATGTCTCCGTACCGTTTTCCGCCATTGCAAGCCCCTGTGGGGGCTCACCCGGCCCTTCCGCCACAGCCGTAGTGGCAGACGCAGCACCAGCCCCCTCGCTCCCGGATGATGGCAAGTCCTGGGAGGGTGGCTGGGCCTTGCGTCGACGCCCAGTGGAGGCATCCCCGCCGCTTGGCTCCACAGCGCTGTCTCAGCCCTCTTCTTCACTTGACGCTGCGTAGAGGGAGACATAGAACACAAGCATCAGGGTATAGTACAATATTCGCGAAGACAGGAAGCAATAACACATGAGTGGCAGTGTCTAACGTCACTTCCATCCTGTCCCTCCACAACACATGGGTGCATGCACGCAACATACATGCATAAACAGGCAAGGCGCCTGCAATCAACATCAGCATCCATGTACAAGGGCATCTATTAATCAGAATGTTGCCTTCAAACTCACATGCATCATGGCTCACACTGATCCCATGCACACACATCACCGGAGGGGCATGCATCATGCCTTGTACACCACAGACACATTGGATAGACACAGTGCATACAACGGTGACTGCACTGCATGAGTGAATGTACACATCATCACGGACATGTGTCATGAATCCATGGCGTATCAAAGTCACAGACACACCTCTCAGACACACACACATGTGCACCATACATGTACATGACAGCAGCACCCATCCCTCACACCCCCACCATGTGCAAGAACAGACACTGGCATGCTTTCATGTGTGCATTTGCCATACAGCTCCCCATGTTGCATTGGAACTCATGCACCAACCATGTGGTTCGCACATTACTGGTCTCACATGCATGAACATGATGTCCCTGCACACACACATCCATACATGGCCCATGTCACACATACAGGCAAGTATCAGACTACCAGCACACTGCAACATGCCCTGTCTCACACAACAATGCTTGGCCATTTACCGCTCAACTCCAGACGGGTCTTCCTCCGAAGGATCTGGGTGTGGAGCGCTGGGCATACGTGTTCCAGGACCCTCATCTGGATGTCACTCATGCTGACCCGGCTCCCCTCCGCGAGGCGCCGGGCCTTGTGGAGGGTCCTGGACCTGAAGTCCTCCCAGCGCTTCTTGATGTGCTTGATGTCGCGGGTTGCCACCCCCTCCATGTTGATGGCAACCACTACGTCGTCCCAGATCCTCTCCCATCCTTCCTTGTTGGCGCGTGATGTTCCGAAGAGGGCATCATACTGCCCCAGGACCTGCTCCACCAGGACACCAACTTCCTTCACACTGAAGCTGGTGGCCCTCTGCCTCTCTGGCTGGGGGTCGCCAGTGGTCTCAGATGGTGTTTGCCCCGACATGGCGACCCCCGAGGCAGGCGTGGGTGGGCAACTTGGTCCTGGGGCTGGGCTGTGGAGTGATGGTATCCTGGTCGGGAGTCTTCTGTTCCAGCAGGCGTGGACACAGCAACTGGAACCCTGGCTGATTTGCAGGCACCAAATACCAGGGCACGTGAGCAGCAGGCAGGCAGGCAGCAGCAGATGGCAGGTGGGAGCGTGTTCAGGGCTCTGGGGGGCAGTAATTCGGCCTTCTGGGCAGGAGCGTGGTCTTCCGTGTGTTGTTGCGTGGCCAGCTTGATACAGAGTGATTTGGCACGTGAAAATCTTGCACGTCAGCGTGTAATTCGAGGAAAGGCCCTTTGCGTGTAAGCGCGTCAGCACATGTACGCGGTTTCATTGGACCAAAGGCCCTTAGCGCGTAAGCGCATCTGTGACGTGACGCGCACGGACGTTTCCCTCGTGACGTGGGCATAGTGGCTCATGGCACGTGAAAAAACTGCACGTCCGCGTGTGAATGCGTGTAATCCGAGGAAAGGGCCTACACGTCTGTGACGTGACGCGCTGGCATTTCCCTCAGCACGGGTGCATGTGTACACGTCCAAGAACTGCACGTCCGAGTGTCAGCTGTGTAATTGGAGGAAAGGGCCTTAGCGCATAAACGCGTAAGTGATGTTGTACGTGTGGGCCGGTTTAAAAGGTACGTGCTTTTCGTGGAGAGCGAGTGGGTGAATTCTGTACTTCTTGTCGGTTCACACGCGATTACTTCACAGCGTTTCAAGTTCGTACTCCCTGTTAAATCTGACAGCGTTCATTTTTTTTGTTGGGCCTGTTTCATCAAACAGCGTTCACTACTTCTTTTGTCCTGTCTCCTCAGACAGCGTACAATTCTTCTTTTGGCAGGGGTGTTGCCAACGCGCATCCGCGCGTCTTTTTCACATTCTTTTTCCAGGCAGACGGTGAGTCGCGCACATATTTACCAACTGTGCTTGCCCCGTGTGTCGCGTACCCCTTCAGAGGTCATTGTAGGCTGCGTGTAACACGCGTACGATTATTTTGGTGTTTCTGGGTGCCACAGCATAGTGCGGGTTCATTTTTCCATGCATGTGGTCTACGAGGGGTTGCGTGCACGTTACTTTTTGTTTTCGGGGTGCCTGTGCGTTGCGTGACCCGTCATCTTCCCCCAGAGGTCACAGACAGCCTTGCTAGAGCACTAGGGTACGAATTCCATCTAGTAGCCTACCCCTTTCACCCCCAATTGCCCAGGACAATTGTTTACTGCAACTCCCATACGCACAACAACATCAGTGCCATGGTTGGGAGGCGACCAAGCGGTAAGGGAGGCAAAGGTGGCCGACCTCCAAAAGGTGGGCGTGGTGGGTGCGGTAGGGGACGTGGCCAGGATTTGCAGGATGCCTCTAAATCCCCATGTGTGGAGGACCAATCAGTGACACCCATGCTCCTCCCCCATGGTTTAGGGAAACGTGGCTGACACCATCCCAGCTCAGCCCTTGTTGGACCAGCCCATTGTGGCACCTGACCCGGCACAGGATGACTCCCAGGCTGACTTCCAGGTCAGCAAGTCTAAGCCACGTGTGGCGGTGCAAGTTGGTGTCACCAGGCCATGTGGATCTGGGGCAGCAATGTCATCTGCTGCCCCAAGTAGGCAGAGTGGGGAGGCTGCAGGTGCAGCTGCAGCTCTATCCACCCCAGCTCAGAGTCTCCCAGCCTGGACAGTGTCGGTCCAGGTCCATCAAACCGACGTTGCCCCTGCCAACATCACACTTCAGCCAATGCCTGCACCAAGACCTATGGTCATTGTGCCTTTGCACACTCCCAGTACCCAGTCCACCGGCGCTTCTGCCCCTACTGACCAGAGCGGCGCAAGCTACTCAGGCTCCGCTCCACCTTTGAAAAAGAGGAAGAAGGGTGCTCTGGCACTACAGGCTGAGACCCCAGACACGGCTACACAGTCTGGCACGTCAAGGAAGCCTAGCTTTAATGACGCCAAACTTGATGCACTTGTGACCTATGTGTCGGCACATAGCTGCAAAATGGTGGTGACTGCAGGGTGTAAGACCACACCTGGTCAACCTAGGGCACACTGGCAGACCATCGCGGACCGCATAAGTGCCCTTGGATTTGTGAGGCGCACAGCTGATGATTGCTACAAGCGGTGGAATTACCTGAAATGCAGAGCAAAGAACAAGCTGGCCTCAAATCATGCCGCTACTCTGGTGACTGGCGGTGGGTCTCCACCAGAGGACAACGAACTCACTGAACATGAGTCTGTTGCTGGGGCCTTCCTCACAGAGGAACAGATCCAAGGTGTGGGAGACCTACCTGATTACGACGCATTGTCCGGTGAGTGCCCATGCATGTGTGTGTAATCCATGTGTATGTTGTTTGGGTGACGGGTTCTGATTGAGTGCCAGGTGAGGGTCAGTACTCCTGAGTGTTATGGGTCACCCATGTGCTTCCTCCAATACATTCACGTGCCTTTGATTTGGGTATGACAGTATCCCTTCTGCCCACAGTAGCCAATTAGCCCCACATTACTGCTGTTTCACTTGAACTATCATCTTGCAACAACATTGTTCTGATTTTTTCTGTGTTCATTCAGGCTGATTGTTTAGATTATCCCATTTTTCATATGCTTTTTTCATCCCTAATGCCACATATGTGACATGCTTCTGTCATTGTTTACACCCCACATTGTGCCACTTTAGTTACCTGGTTATGCGAATGATTAGACCATTCAGGGCGAGGGAGTATTGGCCTGCTGAAATTTATTTTTAGGGCCCGTTTGCATGTGGAACATGATAGTTGTTTCCTGTCATGTTGAAGTGACCAACCATTGATGTGTACATCTGCCTACAATCACTGTCTTATTGTACACTGGATGTGTTGCAGTGTGTGGCACATGCATATTTTGCAACACTATTCTGCATTAATCTTCTCATCATGTCCATGTGACATGGATGTGTGACAGTACTCATTCACTGACATATCGCTGTAGTTGTCTAATTTACCATGGCTGTGCTACATGACATCTGTGTTCTGGCATGTGTCCTGTATGTGTATTGGACATGCCACTCCCAGGCTGATGTGTGATGCCAGTGCTACACAACATGCTGCAAATGTGTTGCTTTTCCATCTTGGTGTCCTCATTATCTGCCTTTTTGACTCCCCTTCAAACTCATTGACAGTGCATGCATGCCAGAGTTATAGTCATGTGGGACATGTGTAAACCATGTACAGGATCTCTGTCTTGTCAGGCCTATGTGTGTGCTATGGTGCTCATGCCTGTTTCCATTTCTTGTATTTTATGTTTTTGCAGGTGACAACGCACTTGATGCTGGTGAGGTTCAGGAGATGGTGCAGACCCAGGAGGATTCTCAGCCACGACCAGGCACCAGTGGGGGAACGTGGTGTGGTGGTGGGTGAAAACACTTTGGTACTGCAGACCATACTGTCGAGGTGTGTCTCTGGGTGCAGCTCCCCAGACCTCTATTAAGGTGCTGAGTCGGATGATGAGACCTATGTGCTGTCGCAGGTCAGTGCTTCTGGCAGGGATTCTGTTCTGTTCAACCCACCTGCACCAGGGGTAGAACCCTCTATGGAGATGTCAGTGATGGTAGGTCCGCCCTTGGCGGTTATGGATGCAGGGTCACACTCCACAGCATCTTATCCTGTTCCTGGGCCAGCAGATCAGAGGGGGAATGCAGTCCTGCAGCCTCAGGCAGTGCCAGCACAGCAAGGTGCAGATCGCCTTGCCCCGAACAGGTGTGGTGCCCGCCGACGCGGTGGCCGTGCGCCACCAGGCAATACTGTATGGGAAAACTCCATGTACGGTATGGCAACCCAACAGGCAGCATCAGTAGAAATGATGGCTCAGGCAATGCAGAGGGTGGCCACTTCCATTATCCCCCCTGAAAGGCAGATGGAGCAACAACAGCAGGCAACAGACTCCATTTGCCAATCACACAGGGAAGACATGTTGGCGTCCAACAGGGACCGACGGGCGGCACTGGAGACTCTGTGCGAATCCATATCAATAGAGTCACAGGGCCACAGGGAAGCCCTGAGGGTAGAACTCCATAACCTCAGGCAGAGTCTGCTTGAACTTGAGGCTTCCCGAAATGTCAGAGCAGAACAGCAGCTGGAGCAGCTCACACTTTCGCTCTCAGCTGAGCTGCAGGCAACACGTGAGGAGATCCGGGCATCCCGGGAGGCCATTCGTGCAGAAGTGCAGACAACCGTGAGGTGCTGCATGGAGATCTCTGCACTTTAATCCTCCAGAATCAGACCTTCCAGACCCACATGCTTGCTGCCATGGAGGACCATATCAGAGCTTTGCGTGGGCTGACTCCCATAGTGCCACCACCTCTTGATGCAGCAGCAGAGGGTGAAGAGAGCGACAGCAGTTCTCCCACAATGGCATAGCCGTGCAGGCCATGAGCCCATGGAGGTATTTTTTTTTCCGCAACATCCACGCAGGTGGGTGTTGGTGTGCACCCTGTCCTCGAAGCTCCTGGGTGGCCTCTCCCCCCCCTGGACCCCACATGGCCATTTTTTCTTTTCTTTTTTTTACAGTGTGTTGCCTTGTGTGGCTCCCGTGGGCATCCACAGTATTCCGGCTGGGCACATGCAGGCTTGTCCTGAGTTTCGGTTAGATGCTTGTGTTCGTGACACACACACCCCTCCTGCTTCTCGTTGCCATGGGCTTGCAAAGGGTGTGACCAAGTGACAGTGACTTACACAGTGACATTGGGCTCCCTTGAGCTGTGTGGGCAGTCTGTAGTCAATACTGTGTGTACATCCCTAGTGGGTATTGTTGTTGTATTGTACACTGCATGGTGTATTGATATGTTCTTGTGCATCCATGTCTTCCTCCTAATTTGCAGGTTCCTTCCTCATGTCTTCACAAGGCCGTCTCCTTTGCAGATGGAGTTCATGTTGTATGCAGTACACTGACACATTTGCGTGGCAGCAACACTCTACAGTTGGAAGGGGTCGATGTACTGGCTTATTCAGGTTGTAAGACTACCACTACTTTGACTTAGTACTGTCATGTTTTTGCAATGTTTCATGGTGTGTTGCTGTATTGTGTTGGTGGTAAGTATTTGTTCATGTGTGCGGTTTGTTATTGATTACTGGGAGCATATTGTCTGTGGGCAGTTTCCATTTGGGACAGTGCACTTTGTGACACTTGTGTCAGGTCTTGTGCATTGCTTTGTTTGCTTTCACATTGCATGACATGCCATGGTGTGTTGGGCGGCGGAGCTGGGGAGGGGTTGGGTGACAGGGTGCTATTTTCATGTTGTATTTTGCAAGGGGGTAGTCATTCATGCAGCATAAATGTGTGTTTTTTTGTGACACAGCATTGGTTGTCTTTCGGCAGGTAGGGATGCACACAATGTAACAATTCCAGGTGCCCAATCTCGGGCTGGTATGGTTGTGACAGTTGACTGTACCTTATGTCATCATCATTGATTGTCAGTTGGTATGTGCCAGGGCTGTGTGCACTCCACAGGGGTGTGATTTTAGGTGAAGTAATTAGCCACTAGCTGCGTACGGGCTGCCTCACCACGTGCCCTTTCCCCTCCCATGCGCAGCGGCCGTGCTTGTGGTTGGGGATGTGGGGGCACCACCATGTCCACCGGCAGGGCCCGGCGTGTTGCAGCGTTGTGCAGGACACATGCTGCCACTATGATCCTGCACACTACTGGGAGCGCATATAGCAGCTGCCCACCAGAGCGGTCAAGGGAGCGAAAGCGTGACTTGAGCACTCCGAATGTGCGCTCCACTATGCCCCGGGTTGCTTCCGAATTGGCGTCATCATGTGGCTGCTCAGTGGGTAGGCACTGTCCCCTGGGGAGGTGATGATGGGTATCATTAATGGGGTTGTGACATTACTCAGTATCTGACATGCATGCATGTGCAGGGGCATTTATACTCAACAAGCAGCCATGTATCACCATGCCGCCCAGCTTCTAGGTCCCAGTATAGGGTTGACATTCTGTAAATGAAACTGTCATGGGTGGACCCTGGATAGTTGGCATATACTGAGGTGATGATTCCCTTGGCATCACATACTACCTGCACGTTGATGGAATGCCAGTGCTTGCGGTTTCTGTAGATGTGCTCAGTTGCCCTGGGATGACGTAGAGCCACATGGGTGCAGTCAATGACACCTAGCACTTTGGGGAAGTGTGCCACCCCGTAAAAATCGTGGACGACAGCCTGCCTTTCTGCAGGTGTTCTGGGCAGGTATATGTGCCTTCGGACTGATGGGCGTGCAGTCATGATGGCCAATTCCTGGTGCAGGCAGCGTGACTGCGGGGCCTGTGACATCCCCCCACTATGGCACTTGTCCGCTGAAATGAACCAGTGGCCAAGAAGTGCAGTACATTGAGCACCTTTTCCAAGGGGCTCAGTGCTTGGGAGCACAGGGTGGGTGATGTGAGGTCATCCTCCCACTCACTCACCAGGTCGAGTATTATGTGAGGTGGAAACCTGTACCTCCCATACACATGGTCATCAGGCATCCCAAAAAGGTTGGTTCTGGGTGTAAAAACTCTGGCCCTGACTATCCTCCTCCTCCTCCTGCGGTATCCCACGACCATTGCTGCGAGGAACGGTATATTCATCTTGGCGTCTGAGCTTGTTTGTTGTTTGCGTGTACTTTTATGCTGCGCGTGTCCACGTACGCCTGCTTCCTGCTGGCGTACGTGTTTCCGGATTACCGCGTCTTTTTTGGCGCACACGTTAGCCCCGTTCGATACCATTAATACGTGTTGTAGACGCGTGTGTGGGCGTTCCGCACATTTGCCTCCTGTACTTCTTCCGTGACGCCCACATTTTCACTCGTTGTTCCCCATTCCGCGTGTTACGCCCCGTGTTATGCCTACTTTTGTTGTGTGCGCTTCGCTAGGTGCGATTTCGCTGAGCGCGTAGCGCATGCTGTTTGAAGACGTGTGCGCCAGCGTGCGCCACGCAGGATTTTAGCACACATCCATGGATTTACACGTGCACAGACTTCCATGAATCGTTGTGCGCAGGTTTCGCTGCGATTTTCGCACTTGCGCTGCAATTCACACGCTTGCGCGGGAATTTTCAGCGCACATTAATTCCATGAATCGGCCTCATATACCTTGGCATTCACCCCATTACAGGAACCAACACAAAAATTGATCTGGATTCATAAAAAATTCCAGCACTTCCTAGCGTCAGACACACCAGGTGTCTCAACGACCCTGCCGCCAGACCGTCGGAGCAACGGGGGCTAGCACGCGGGCTCAGTCTTACGGCCTTGGAGACTGCTCCACAACCCCACTAGGTGAGAATAGAAAGAAATTCCTTCTTTTCCCTTCTCCAACCAAGTAGGGGCTCTAGCACTCCTGTGCTGTATACAAAACTTGTCAATGTAAACTGTTGAGCAGACTTGGTTCCACTAGCTTACTCCAAGCCTGCCACTCACCACACAGTTTTAACTTGTTTTTTGAGAACTTGATTCAAATTACCTTCCCTTTTTTTCTTTTTTTGTCCCCTCTTTGCAATAGGGTACCATGAATCCACCCTGATGAAGGTGGCAGCTCAAGACCACCGAAACGCGCACAAGATTAAGGGGAATCTGCTTCTAGATTGTGGACATATGAAATATTCTCCCTCCTTTGGGAATTAACAGTTTGTCTAGAAGCCAAGTCTCTTTCCTTTTTCCTCAGAGAGTATTCCCCAAACATGCGTTGGCAGACCCAATGGGGGTGTCCTCATGGAGCCCAGGGAGTCAACCTTTTTAAATCTCATGGACTCCAGCGTATGAGCACAACACTATAAACTAATACAGTTGTAGGAATTACAAAATTGATGGACTTGTTTAATTATTCGTAAACCTGTATTTAGCACTATATTTGTGAAAACTGAACGAACCTGAAATTTGGAACGCAGGGTTAATGTGTATACGCACTGGATTTGAAGTATACACAGAGAAGTCTCTGGTGTATGAACCTAATACCCAGAGTTGTTATTGTTAATTGTTTTTTTCATAAATTTTCATTTCTCCATTCTATCCTTTTGTTGTAAGGTAACCTGGTTTAGATTTCATTTTGAAACCAAGCCCTCCACTTTTAATTATCAAAAATGTTCTCTTTTAATTTTTTCCTTTTTCCTTCCGACTTGACTTAATTCAGAAAAGTCTGCTTGTGGATATCTCTTCACTCCATTCCATCTTCCCTCCAGCACTGGGTTTCTGTTCACTTGCTTTACTATCTTTTCTAAATCAGTTCTTCACCACTACTTTCAAGCACAGAATTGTATAATGAGTTTTTATTACCCCTTTTTTACTATATCTTGTGTTTGATATATGAAAAATGTTCATTTGTGTATATATGTCCTTTTCTATGCAACTTGAAGTGTGCAAATATCACATTAATAACTATTTACCAAAAATGTTAAGGCTGGTGTGGCATTTATTTACATGAATCATGAATGAATATGATGTGGCATGGGGTAGGATTTGATACGTTAAGCCCCGACCAAAGAGGTATCTCACTAATTTAACAAATGTTTGCGGTGAAAAATACCATGTCTTTTGCAGCGACTGTTATCCTTTTGTGTTATCTAGTATTTTAAGTGCCCAGCTGCTTCCCAAAAGGGCACCCCATCTCCTTTAGTGTTTAACGACCTATGATCTTTGACAATCTTTCACAACATTTTCCCCACAAGTGCTGTATCCGTGTGCATTGCCATAAGATGTGGTAGAAGGTCCCCTCTTCCTGTTTACAGCGTAGGCATTTGGCGTCGCTGACTTTGTCCCAGTTATATAGTGCCACTCGGGGGTAGTATATTCTGTGCAGTATTTTCAGTTGTATGAGTTGAATCCTAGCTGATATTGCAGTCTCTCTGGGGTACATTAAGGTTGCTATCCATTCTTCTGGTAGTATCGGGCCCACACCCCTCTCCCATTTTGCTTTCAGACCTGACATCTCTTTCGTGGCAAAGGAGGAGATTACATTGTACATAGTAGATGTGATTTTGGTTTCCACGCTGTCTTTGACTATGTTCCTTTCTATTGGTGTACATTCTGGCAGGTCCACTAATCTTGTTATTTGCTTAGTGAGCGCATGAAATAGCTGTGTGTAGTGATAGTTTTCAGTGGGTGAAAGACCATGAGTGGCTGATAGTTTTGCAAAAGGTATGATTTTGTCCTCTTTGATCATTTGCTGGAAAGTCAATATTCCCGCTATTTCCCAGTTTGGCCATTTTGGCAGTTTGTTGAGTCCTGTGAGGTAGGCATGGTTCCAAAGAGGTTGCACAGGGGTGATTTTGTTTTCCCAACCAATGTGTCTGTCTGTTTCCCTCCAGACCTGGGCTATGTGGGCTGTTGTTGTGTGGGTGGGGGGACGGCTTCCGGTGTTATAAAGGCTTTCTATTGGGGGTATGCCATGTCTTGCTGCTATTTCGGCCTGTATGTGCGGTAATTCCAGGTTACCATGTAATATATCATTCACTGTCGCCATCTGGGTCGCCCAGTAGTATATTTGGATGTTTGGGAGCCCTATCCCTCCCTCCCACACTGATCGGTGGAGGGTGCTTATAGCTATTCTCGGGTGTTTACCTCCCCATAGTAATTTCCGTATTATCTTATCTATTTTGCAAAACTCCGCTGTGGGGATGTGTAGGGGGGCATTTTGTAATATATATAAGAAACGGGGAGGGGTGAGCATTTTGAAGAGTGCTGCTCTTCCGTCAGTGGTAGTGACTCCCAATGGCCCACGTCCTGTGCGAATCGCTTCACTGTTGGGTGTAGGTTCTTGATCACATAGTCTTCCAGTCTGTTTGAGATCAGAATGCCCAGGTATCAGAATTGGCTCAGTTCGATTTTATATGGGGAGCCTTCAGGCGGTATACAATCAACTCCCTTAACTGGGAAAAGTACTGATTTGACCCAATGCACTCTCAGGCCGCTAAAGGCGCCGTAGTTTACCAATATCTGTGTAACTATGGGACATGAGCTTGCCGGATCGCCCAGGTAGACCAGAAGGTCATCTGCGTAGAGGGATACTTTATCCTCCCAGGTTGGGCTCCATCGGAAACCAGACCACGACAGTGCGTCTCGCAGGATCACCGCCAATGGCTTAATGATCAATGCAAACAGCATCGCCGATAGTGGGCAGCCCTGTCTGGTACCTTTCCCCAGATGGATGTTAACGGAGGGCCATCCGTTCACTTTCACTTCTGCAACTGGGGTGTTATATAGGAGCTGGACCCAACTTATGAATTGTTCCCCAAAGTTCATTCTTCGCATAATTAACCCTAGTGCCTCCCAGTAGACCGAGTCGAAGGCCTTTTCAAAGTCAATGGCCAGTAATGCCAGTGATTGTTGTATGGTGGGTGCTCTTTCAAGTGCTAAGTGTAACCTGCGTATGTTCATCCTCGTAGATCTCTGCGGCATAAAGCCACATTGATCTGGGTGGATCAATGATGTAATTACCGTTTGGAGTCTGTTGGCTAATACCTTCTCTAGTATTTTGGCTTTGCTATTAATTAGGGATATGGGGCTATAGGAGCTACAGTCGTCTGGGGGTTTGCCCTTTTTGGGAATTACTATTATAGTGGCCTTGCGCAGATCTATTGGGAGTGTTCCTTCTCTTTTGGAGTGCAAATATAGCAACTCACCTGCTTAATATATCTAGATGATTCTGTTTTTTCCAAATGTCCAGTGGGAAACCGTTCGGGCCTGGGGTTTTGCCTGTTTGGAGTTGGGAGATTGGTGCCGATATTTCTTCCTCTGTTATTTCAACTTCTAGTATATTGGCTTGCTCTGTGGTGAGTGTGGGGAGGTCAATTCCATCTATTACGGTCCCCTCCATTGGAGTGTTTGGGGGCTTATATAGTTCCTCGTAATATTTTGCAAAGCATTCTGCTATTTCCTGATCAGTGGAGACTAGCTCCGCGTTTATATCCTTGATATTTTTAACTTGTTGGTGCCCTTCATCACGTTTTTCAAGCCAAGCCAGCAGCTTGCCTGCTTTTTCCCCTGTCTCATGCAGACGTGCCTTCATGGCTCTGTGTGCTTTCTTGGCACAGTCTAATGACAGGTTGTGCAGTTTCTTCTGCGCTAGTATCAAGGCTCTATTTGTCTCAGGTGTATTGCTAGCTATGTGTTGTGTTTCTTTGAATTCTACTTCTTTTTCAGCTTCTACAACCTGAGCTCGGTACGCTTTCTTTTTCGCTATTGTCCACAAGAGGATTTCACCCCTCAGAACTGGCTTATAAGCCTCCCATAATATTCTGGGGTTGGCCACAGAGCCCACATTTAGTTCAAAGTAAGTGGAGCTAGCTTTTTCTATTTTTTCTTGTAGGTCTGGGAACCCCAGGTAGCAGTTGTTAAATCGCCAGGTAGACGGAGGTCGTGGTCTTTCTCTTTCAAGTTCTATTAGTGGGGAGTGATCAGATATGCCGCATGAAAGTAGGGACGCACTGTGTGCTTTGTGTATATTCAGGGCTGGCAGGAAGAAGTAGTCTAACCTAGATAGCGAGGCATGTATGCCTGAGTGGAAGGAGTATTCACGTGTGTCTCCGTGTAGGTCTCGCCATACATCTCTCAAACCCAGTGCAGTGGCAAAGGTGGCTAGTTTGGTGTTGGTCATGGGATTTCTCCCTCTCATGTGCGTGCGATCTAAAGTGTTGTCCATAACCTCATTGAAGACTCCACCTATTATCCAGTTTCAGCTGGATTTGTAACAAGGATGGGGGTAATTTCTGCTAGTAGTGTAGCTAGGAGTGCCGGTGGTGGGTATATTGCCATAATCGCCAGGGTTTGATTCTACAATATAGCGTGTATATATACATATCTCCCTCTGGTGTTCTGAGTGATTTTGATATCACCAGTGGTAGCCTCTTATGGACTAGTATTAGCACCCCTCTAGCCCCCATGGAAAAGCCTGCGTGAATCGCGGTGCGATAGTTGGTTCTCTTAAATAGGTTACATATCGTACCAGCAAGATGCGTTTCAGTCAGGAGCATTATATCTGGTGTATGTCGGTTTATATATTGCAACACCAGTCGTCTCTTGATGCCGGATCCTAAACCGTTCACGTTCCATGTCATAAGTGTCAGGTGTCTGTTGCTTAAGGCAGCTTGTGACGCCATTGAATGTCTAGGTATTGTGGTTTGTGGATGTGTTCCACAATGTGTAAACATCTTGCAGTGATTAGGGTGTGTGTCATTTTTGACTCTCTTGTATTTGTTGTAAACACAGTGCCTCTGTATGCCAGCCGATGATTAAAAAACTCCTTCCCAACTCCCCCCTCCCTATACTCCATCCCCAACTGAAGCATCTGTCGTCCCATCTTGAACTCGTAAGCAGTTAAACTTCAACTCACATACATTAACTTTTTGCTAGACAAGTTTCCCGACCTGTGTATGGTTGGTGAAGCTTGGACGTCTAGCACACTCACTTTTTGTTGTTGTGTGCACACTTCTTCGTCGGGGGGGGGTGGCTCGGGCTTGGCCGCCAGCTGTTATGCACATATGTGATCCATAGTTTCATTTCGTCCCAGGAGTACTGTTGCATGTTTGCTTCCAGAGGATGTGTTGGCATTCATGACTGTGGATTCCCATTACACGTTTTCCTCTTGTGGCATTTCCTCTTGATGTTGTTGTGGACCAATATCTGGTGCTCTCTCTGGGCGTGGTCTGTTGCGTTCGCTCACCGTTCTTCCTCTTGTGCTCCAGTCTCCTTCTATATGTCGCTCGGCCCAGTTCCACGCTTCTTTGGGATCTGTGAAGTGCACTGTTGTGCCACTGTGGAATATTTTTTTTTTTAAAAACTTTATTTTTCAATTGCAATTCACATTACACACGCATGAACCACCCAATGTTACTGGATATACATATTATAAATGTTGTTTTCTCCCATTCATATACACATATAAAGCAACATTACAATTTATGATATTAAACGTATGTTGCTGGAGTTAAGGCACACATTTCAATCGGTATCAGATTCTCCCGGGTTAGGTGAGGTGGTGAGAAGGAAAGTCCTGAATGCTGACCAAATGTCTTTAGGTCTACACGGAGAGGGGACCAGTCCTATGTACGTTTCTTCACATTCGTGCACATATGCCAGTGTTTTTAAGAATTGTTCTGCACAGGGGGCATGGGGACTTTTCCATTTTTGCAAAATACATTTTTTAGCCACCACACATGCGACGTTGAACAGCCTCCTGTTTTTTTCTGGGAGTTTTCCGATGTCGCCAAACAGATATTTTTGGGGGGTAAGATGTGCAGGGACTTCAGTAATGCCTTCCAGTATGCTTGCTACTGCCCTCCAGAATCTCACTATTTCAGGGCAGGCCCAGTACATATGGTATGAGTCAGCTTGAGGGTTATTGCATTTGGGGCAGTTCGTGTTTGTGGACTCCTTGAATTTAGCCATCTTGACTGGGGTATAGTGAAGTTTATTGAGCATTTTGAATTGTATGAGTCTGAGCCTCGCATTGAGGGAGACCTTCTTTGTGAGGAGGCAGTACCTGGACCATGTTCCTTCCTCTATTGTTATACCCATGTCGTCTTCCCAGGAGGACTTTATATTATTGGAGGATTTTGTGTGTGTTTGGACTAAGTTGTATAGTGTGGAGACGCCTATGTGGGGCTGTGAGTGAAGTGCCTGGTAACAGGGGTGCTCGGGCGGTTCAGCTGGGTATGATGGCCAGCGTTTCTTGAACGCCGCCTTCATGAGGTGATATTGTAACGTGACTAGTTGGCCCCTCCCCACTGTGTCAGCGAAGTCTTCAGGGGTGATGAAACTTCCGTTGGGGAACATAGCCTTCATTGTGATGTCATAGTTCGGAATCCAGGCTTTCTGTATACCAGGGTCATACGAGGGGGCAATGCCCGGAAAGTTCCATAATGGTGCTTGGGAGTCGTAGGGGATATCGATGTGGAGGCTCTTGCCAATTGCAGCCCAGGCTGCGATTGTGCAAGCTACGGGGTCAAATTTGCATTCGTCTTTGTAAGATGTCACAAAGATTATAGATCGCAAGTCCGTTGGGCGGACCGAGTGCCGTTCAATGGGGACATGTGGTGCTTCTGTTGTGGGGTTCTGCCAGTATTTGGCATAATGAGCTTGTGACACAAGGTAGTACAGCTCATAATCGGGAGCAGCGAAGCCCCCCGTGTCGTAGGGTTCCACCAGTTTTTCCCATTTGAGCCTGTTAGCCCCCCCGTTCCAAATGAAGGTGGTTGCCAGGGACCGCAGGTTTTCAAAAAAGGGTCTGCCTGGCCATATCGGGACATTATTAAAGATATATAGGAGTTTGGGGAGGATCACCATTTTGAGGACCGCTATCCGACCAGCCAGTGATATGGGCAACCTGGTCCAGGTTTTGAGTTTGGTGTGGATCGTCTGTAACGTGGATTCGTAGTTATCTATATATAGTGACTGTTTGTCTCTAGATACAAGGATCCCCAAGTATCTGATGTAATCAGGGGACCATCTTAGACCGTGTGTGCGTGAAGGGCAGGGGGTGGACTGTGTCAATGGGAAGATTTCAGATTTGGCTGTATTGATTTTGTACCCTGAATGTAGAGTGAAGTCCTGTATTACTGCCAGTATGGGTTCCAAGTTATTCTCCGGTTTACGTATATACAGTAAGGCATCGTCGCATATAATGAGATAGATTGGTAGCTGCCGGCCAACTTGATGCCCCTCAATTCTTGTTCTCTTCTACTTGCAGCCGCCATTGGTTCGATAGTGAGTGCGAACAGGATGGGGGAGAAGGGGCAACCCTGTCTGGTGCCACGATGTAAAGTAAAGTGGGTAGATAGGGTCCGGTTTGTTAGGACCCTAGCCTTGGGAGAGGTGTAGAGCAGCCTGCCGCAGTGTGTGAAGTATGGGCCAAAGACGAATTTTTTGAGGACCTCGAACATGTATGCCCATGAGACGGAGTCAAATGCCTTCTCGTCGTCCAACGAGACGGGCCACTGCCTGTGCATCAGGTTTGATCTGTGCCATAATTCCGAACAGTCTACGCAGGTTTAGGGCAGTGGATCTCGTCGGGATGAAGCCACATTGATCAGGGTGTATTAGAGAAGTAATTTTAGGGAGAAGTCTGTTTGCGAGCACTTTCACGTATATCTTGGCATCTGTATTTATAAGGGAGAGTGGGCGATAGGACGAGCGGTCGTGGGCCGGACGTCTAGGCTTCAATAGGACCGTTATGACTGCATCAGTTATTGACTCTGGGAGGGAGCCGGAGCTAAAGGCTTCCTCCCATACGTGAGTTAGTATAGGGGATAGTATTGTTGTGTATGTTTTATAGAGGTCCGAGCTTAGGCCATCAGGGCCTGGGGGTTTTCCAGCTGCCAGTGACTTAATTGCCTCAGCAATTTCCTCCTTGGTTATTTCTTGTTCAAGGGCAAGGTTGTCCTCAGGTGTGAGGCTAGGGAGGTCTATCTCGTTCAAGTATGTTGCAATGTCTACCTGACTCCGTGTATCATGATTTGCGTATAGGTTGGTGTAATATTTAGCAAATTTGGCGTTGATTTCTTCCTCTGTGTGTACAGGATCACCGTTGTCTGTCATGATGCTAGTGATGGGGGCGTGACTGTGTTCATTTCGTAATATACGTGCCAAGTGGTGTCCTGCTCTATTTCCTTCACCGTTTCTGCGGGCCCTGGTCGGAGTGGACATGTATTGTAGTTCTTGGATTGCTAGCTCATTAAATCTAAGAAGGTGTGCATTGATATCAGCCAATATGTTCTTGTCGTGTGCTACACTATAATCGTTTTCAAGAGTTTTCAGGTATGTTTCGGTCTTATTCAGGTTGGATCTGACACTTTTCAGGAGGCCAGTAGTTTTAGACATACGATTACCCCTCACCCAGACCTTAAATGTTTCCCACACCGTGGCCCATTCCCACACCGACCCCGTGTTCAGCTGAAAGAATTCCTCCATCTCAATTTGCAGTGATTCAACCATGTTAGGGTCCTTCAGGATATTTGGAGGCATTCTCCAGCGCGGGGACGGTCGTTTAATATTCTGGAGCAATATCTCAAACGTAACTGGGGAATGGTCGGAGAGCGTACGGGGGAGTATTTCACAGCTCACCACGGAGCTCAGCAGAAGAACGGATATGAACCAGTAGTCTATCCTGGATTCAGAGTCATGGGCTGACAAATAGAAAGTGTATTGACGGTCTGTAGAGTGCACCCCTCTCCAGGCATTGGTCAGCGCCCTGTCCTGTAGGGCCTGATGGATGGTGTTAGCGGATCTGGTGAGTGTCCTTTGTTGATTGGAGGACCTGTCCAATAGCACATCTAGGATAGTATTAAAGTCTCCACCCCACAGCACCCATGTGTCAGTTGTTGTATCGATTTCGTTGAGGAGATGGGCATAAAATTCAGGGTCGTCCGTGTTTGGACCATAGGAGTTGACCAGTACCAATCTCTCCCCCGCCACTGTGCCCCATACCACTACAAATCTACCCAACGGGTCGGTTTTACTTTTTTCGGGGGCGAACCCCAGCGATGGATGTATTAGTGTGAGGACACCTCTGCACTGTGACGAGTATTCGGTATAATACCTATTGTTACCCCATTGTTTCAAGATCTTCTCGTTAGTCCCTCGCAGAGCATGGGTCTCCTGAAGCATTACTACGTGCGGGCGGTGCCTGTTGATGTATGCCCCCACTTTACTGGATTTTGCTCTATTGTTCAGACCTCGGATGTTCCAAGTTAGCAGCTTAAATGTCAACCCGCTGGAAGTATGGGGTCTCTGTGCCATGTCGATAGATTAAAGACAATCTTGGGAGGACGGGATGACAATTTGGGGGGATCAGCACATGACTCTGTGACTGTATTTTTAACATTAAACACAACCGTAAACTGCTTCCCAACTTGCCCAACTGGGGCTTTCAACTTGAATGACCATACCTATGGCCGATTAAACAGACCCAAATTCCCAGTTCCCACCCCCACCCACACCATCTGGCCCAACTTGATGATGAACCCCATTTAAAACCCTGTGGTTTTACTCGTGGAGGGGGGCGAGTGCTGCAACATCGCTTTCGTAGCAGAGCGCTTCTCATCTGGCTGTCTTTAATTGTTGGAGAATAATAAGAAGCACAAATAAAAGAACAGTTCTGCCTCTCTTTGGCAAAATGAGAATGAACGATTCGTTGGAGGTAGGAGGTGGTTCATTGCTGCGGTCGGGCAGTATGCCATGTTGATTACTATACCGGCTGCTGAAGAAGATTTTGATCAGGTTCATTTCTACCAGGAGGTAGGGGAATAGCGGATTCCACATAGGCCAGTGCGGCTGCCGGAGAATCGAAGAATGGCGCAAGTCCGCCGTGTTGTATGCGTAGCTTTGCTGGAAACAATAGCGCATATTGGACCTGTGTCACCCGCAGCTGCTGTTTGATGGATTCATAGGAACGTCTCTGGGTTTGGACTCCCGCGGAGAAGTCCGGATATATGTGTATGTTGTCGTTGCCGTGTCTCAGAGGGCCCTTTTCCCTTGCCAGCCTCAAAACCGCGTCTCTGTCTCTGTAATTTAGAAGCTTTGCCACTAACGTGCGGGTGGGGGCCCCCGGTTTGGGCGGTAGGGCCAGGGCGCGGTGTGCTCGTTCGACCAAGAATTGTGGAGAAAAGGAGTCAGCGCCAAGGAGGGTCCTCAAAAGGGCTTCGACTTACGTCTCCATCGGGCCTTTGAAAAAGGATTCTGCTAAGCCGACAATGCGTATATTGTTCCTTCTCGACCTCGACTCCAAATCATCACACTTATCACAGAGTTTGTTCATTTTGCTTTTCAAGACAGCAATGTCATGAGTGTTTTGATGGGTCGAGTGTTCGTTTGCACTTATTCTGTTTTCGGCATCCGTGATTCTGGCACTTTCCTTATCTACCCTGGCTTTGAGGGAGCCTATCGTGCAGACAATATCATCCAGTTTGACATTTATCGCCAGGAATCCGTTTTGGACCGTCGTCAAAAGATGGTCAAACTTGGAGTCCTCCGTAGCAGGGAGGTCAGATGTTGTCGATGGGCCCGAGGCCTCTGAGGGTGCTTGTGAGTTCGTGAAGGAATCCATCGGCCCGGTCTTCCTGCCTTTGAGCACGTTTTTCCCAGGCATCACACGGGTGTCCACTTGTTAATATCCGTTGTAGTAAGGATCGTAGGTGACCACTGAGAGGTGGTTCGCCTCGGACTGTGAGTGGGTCTGATGTAGTAGTTAATCCCGAAGCCGTAATGTGTTACAAGGGTGCTGTCGACCGTGGGTCTGAGGAAGATACAGTGCGTGGGGTGAGCGTTGTAGCGTGGACAGCCTTTAATTCAACAGGAGCTTCCCTTCGGGGGGCCCACGCGCACTCATCAAGCAGGGTCGTACCCAGTGTCCCACCCTGCTTCCCTCGTTTGCCCGCGGCACCCGTCCACAGCAGGCCTGTACTACGCGCGCCGGCGTTGGTGCCCCGCGCGGTCACGTTCACAGCCGGCCACAGGATTAGCGTCTGGAACGGCACATTTACTTTTTCATTTCGTCCCCCCCCTTCTTTATGACGGCGTCCGATACCAGCAGTAGGGGTTCCACCCGATCAGGACCGCCCAGGGCCATGCAGGGGAATCCGGATGCCTCAAGCGCCGGGTCGGGAGGACGGGGCAGGGCGGATGCAGTTCGGATCTCACGCAAGGCGCTTCTCCTACCAGAAAGGACACTGTGCTCGATGAGCGAATGTTGTTCCCTCTCGGGTGGCACTCGATGCAGTCCGGGTACAGGGAGTACGTTCCGCCCGCGGGGCCGGACCCCCCCACAGCAGGGCCCATGCTCCACCCAGAGCCGCGGCACTCACGTTGGTTACTCCGGAGCTGAGGAGCGGCCGGGGCCTCCTGTCCGCGACCCCGTCCGTATCTGGGCACGCCGGGTCCGATTTCACCCGTTGTTTCTCCCGGTGGGTGCAGGATAGGTGCAATGGTCGATTCCACTGGTCTGGTAGCGCGGATGAAGGCAGATAGAGGATATTATTTTAAAAGGATAATACGCCGGAGAGGAGCTCCACTCTTAGGCAGCCATCTTGTTGCGCAACAGCGCCCCCTTGCAATTGTGGAATATTTTGAGTTGGGCTGGGAAGATTAGTCCGTATTTGATTTTCATTGCTTGCAGGCGCCTTTTGAGTGGATTGAAGGATTGGAGTGCTTTTTGCACCTCTCTGCTAAAGTCAGGGACAAAAGCAATTTTGGAGCCGTTGTAGGTGGTGGGTCCTTTAGTCCTTGCCATCTGTAGTATGGCGTCCCTATCTCTGTAATTTAGGAGCCTTGCGATGACTGTGCGTGGTGGTGCACCTGGTATGACTCTTCCAGTTGGTATGCAGTGAGCCCGTTCTATTGAAAAAAAATTTGAGAAGGATTACATATTGAATATGTCCACTAGCCATTGCTCAAAGAACAGCTCCATGCTTGCCCCCTCGTCTTTCTCAGGAAGGCCGAGGATGCGGATATCATTGCGTCTCGATCTCCCCTCACTTTCGTCCACTCTCCCTTCCAGGATTTTGATGCGTTCCAGCATGCCAGACATGTATCGGTGTATCGGTTAACCCCCCGCAGATTATCCTCTGTCTCCGAGATGCGGGCTTCAGCTTCCCCAGTACGTGAGGTACGTTTTTGCAAATCGTTCTGCAGCAGCGATACTTCGGCACCGATACTGTCCATTTTCTTCTCCACTGATGATCTGAAACTAGCAATGGCACCCATTACGTCTCTGAGGGAGATGTTGTCTTCGGTGTTCTCCGGTTCCGCTGATACAGGTCGTTCCGGCGAGCGTGATAGCGGTGTGGTTGAGTATTGTTCTATTCTGCTCTGTGTGGAGGTTTTCCTGGGTTTGTCTTTCCCCATGTTGTGATTTTCGTCTCTGTACAGCACGGGTTTTATTCGATTTGTGGGAGGGGAGATTCGAGCTGTTGGTAGTGTTAGCTTCCAGGTGTCGTTCGGTGCCTTGGGTTTGTTGTCCGCAAGGTTGTGGGGTTAAGTGCTGCACCGGGAGACGTTTTTCCTGGGATTGCACTGCCGTGGGCTACTGCTTTGTCTTGTTCTTGTCCTCTGTGGGGGCAGGGGTGTTTCCAGTGTGCAAGTCCCTATTTTCAGCTGTATTCGTTGAGTTTGCATGCCCGTGCGTGACTACACACTGCTGTATTGTTCAGGGATTCCTCCTGACACTGCTTTGCTACGGATTTGGGGTGTTACCCTTTTATTTAACTAGTGTGGGTAGGTTAGCTGCGTGTGATTCCTGCTCACGGTGTGGTATCGGACTTGCGGTTAGGCAGTTATGGTAGTTGTCGTGTGTCTCATCAGACTGTGGGGCCCTGCTACCTTTGCTTCACAGGGGAGCCTTTTGGTTTGTTCTCCAAAGCACGGTTGTATCTTTGTCAGTTGGTGTGGTACTTATTTAAGTGCGTAGGGGATTGTATGTCTTGCTCCAGAGTGTTGGCACGGTTGTGTATGCAACACTGTATGGGTGTTGTTGGGTGGATTGTGTATCTCTGATACAACCACCTTCTCCACTATTTCTGGGTATATGAGGGAGCTGCTCTCACTTTGATTTCGGTGACGATCCCCAAGCCTGCGCGGTGGTGGTTCAGGTTGCTGATATTCTTTTCCCACTTTTGCTTCAGCAACAGTCAAAGTTCAAACGTGACACTCACTGCCGGTGATAGCTTGTCGCAGGTTACTAGCAGCTACTCCTATGTCTAACCGCCGCCGTGGGCCGTTGCAGGTCGGACCTGTGGTGATACTGGTCCAGGGGCTCCCCTCTTACCCGCAGTGGTGTGCCTCCCGTTGCTCGTGCGGCAGTTGTTGGCAGTTTTACTCTCACTGTTACTTGGCCGGTGCTTGAGGCGTCGCTTTCCCCCGGCTCTGTGATCTGGTAGCTCTGCGCACCCCACTCCACGGGAGTCGGAGCAGAGGGGGCCCGCCAGGGTATGTAGGTGGGTGTCGGCGGCGGCCGCTGTCCGGGGCGGGGGTCAGGCAAGATTCCTGCTTGCTGGTCTCTCCTGGTCCTCTCCACCGTTGATCCGCTGCGTGTTATAATCCTGCAGCTCAAGGCTGGGGTTGAGGCAGCCGCACCAGTCTTCCTTCACAGGCCGCTTGGCAGCATGGGGGGGAACTCGTCAGGAGGGAGTTTCAGCTTTGGTGAGTCTGCCTGACCTTCTCTCACTCAGCAGTTACGGTGGCCATCTTGGTTACAGTGCGGTCACAGGCGCTCGTAATTTCGGGGGTCTGTAATTTCTTCCCCACACAGCCATTTTGCGCCGTAGTAACTGCCTTCTGCTGTCGGCTTTGTCATTTATTGAAGCGTGAAATTTGGGGCTCTGCTGGATCAGAATTCACAGGATATTCCGCAGGATCTGGCTGGCGGCTACGGAACACAGAGGAATCACGTCCTCATCGTGTGCTTTTTGGCCACGCCCCCCAGGTGGCAGCTATTATCAATGAGGTCATTAGCGAGTGGGGAATCCCAGACACCATCAAGTCGGACAATGGTCCACCATTCAGCGGCCATGAGTTTGCGGCCTTTGCAAAGCATATGGGCTTTATTCATCACAAAATTTCACCCTGTTGGCCACAAGCCAAAGGGATGGCGGAGAGGTTCATGGCCTCGATCTAGGAAACCCTGCAGAGGGCTTGCATTGAAGGTGCTGACCCCCATCAAGCGCTCTGTCGACTGCTACAGGACTGCCGCAACACGCCTCACGAAGCCACGAATAAAACCCCTGCGGAGTTGATGATGAAGTATCAGGTTCACACTCACATTGTAAGACACCCGGTGAGCCAGCCAGAAGCGGATCAGGAAGTCACAAGGAGAGACACTGAGCGGAAGGAAAGGGCTCGAGTGGAGACATATGAAAGGAGAGGAGCCCGATCAAAAGAATTCTATGTAGGGGATGAAGTGCTGGTCCAGCAAGCCATCGTCAGAAAAACTGACTCCCGGTTTGCCCCAAAACCTCTACAGGTCACCGCCGTCATAGGAACGATGGTGACCGCTGTGAACTCTGAGAAAGAGATAACACGGAACAGTTTGTTGTTCAAGCATGTTGTTAAGGAAGAGGATGAAAGGCATCCACCTCCTGATCCAGACCCAGAGCCTCGTGAATCCAGAGATGATTTGGGGATTCCTCCCGGGTCGCTGTCTCGACATCTGGCAGAAATGGCCAAACGTTCTGAGGCAGGTCCAGGGGCTGGCCCCAGCGTCCATACACAACGAATCATCAGGAAGCCACTGCGCCTTGTTGAAGAATGCTGAATGGAAGCAAGGACATTTGTCCGGGGGTGTTGTTAGAGGGCTTGTGTCTCTTTAAGATAGAGACAGGTCCACGTGGACAGGGCCACGTGGGCCATGATGTGGGAGGAGGGAGGAGGCCAGAAAGGGTTGAGTTAGTATCCTGTTAGAAGTTGAATAAAGAGGATGTGTATTCTCCTTCTTGGTGTGCGTTCTTTATTCCAGAGGCCACACGGCCGTAACAGCTACCTTGTCCTGCACTGCTCCCAGTTGGTGGCTTTCTACAAGCCACTCAAACAACAACAGTGGTGCCAACCTCTATGCCACTGACTTTGGTGTTGTGACCAATGGCACCGGTCTCTGTACCTCATGGTGTTCTGTTACCCCACCCATACAAGAATGATTAGGAGAACAAAACTTCAAATATGCAGAATGACTTTCAGGATTTCATGATGATAGTAACATAGTTTCTTGATTTTCTTGCGCCAGCCCTTGAACAGATAGTATTGGGAGTTCTGGCAGAAGTACTGTGCGGGAGGCAGGAGAAGCATGGCGTTCCATTGCAAATGTATGTCCTGACAGAAGCTTGAAAACTTTGGGAGAGTCCCCAATCCACTTGGTCATGTAACCGCAATCTGATTTAGAAGTTCAGATCACCATCTAAAGACAAATAGTGCATGGCAGTCAATCCTCTAGAACAATCAAACATGGTTTGTGCTTTCCTGACTCGAAGTAGAGGCCTAATCACATATTTGCCCTTCTGTCTGGCTCCCTTAGGGAAGGAGATGAATGCTTTATATGCCATGGGCAAAAAAGTCTATCCTAAAGCATGTAACTCCTCCAACAGGCCAACTCTAACAGTATTGTGGTGGCTTGCAACCACAAACTATGGACCAATAAAGGGGAATTTTCCCAGCATTTTCCATCACAACAGAAGGGGCATCATCCTGGCCAGCATGCTGAATGCCAAACTGGTGGCACGCTTTTTTTTTTATTCAAGTGTTTTATTGGTTAGCAATTTCAAACATTCAACACTATACTACAAAAGGAATTAATAATAGGTGCACTAATCATACATTTCATTACAATAAATTAAAACACACTTTTCTTGCAATTATCCAATTTCATTAAAACTTTACATTCATAATTTAAAAGTTCATTCCCACTGAAAATGTCAATTTAGTGTGTTTGAGTACCATCCAACTTTGCCCTCTTCAATCTTATCTAAGTGCTGTCCTTCTATGCCTTTACTATTTGTATGGACTCCTTCCAAATATTCAAGGCCGCAGTCGTGATGACTACTGACTCTGTTCCCTGGATGATGCTCCAAAACTGATTTGAATCAAACTCCATGGTATTGTGTGTAAATCTAGAAAAAAAGAAGAAAAACAGAGTGGGGTCCACCCTGTATAACATAGTGCTCCTCGTTGCTCCTCAATTGGAGCTAAATTTGTTTCTTTTAAAGTTGCAGATGTGTTCATGTTTCAATTTGGTGCTCTTACTCCGAGCTGTGCGTGTCCCAGCTCATGAGTTTAACTTTAGCAATAATCAATTACTCAAAGTGTATTGTAAGTAATACGTGTTTTAATCACACAGTATTTTCAGGCAAATAAGAAAATCCCAAGCTTAGAGTACAAGCTATTTTGCCAATGCATTTCGGTGCAGGGCACCATCTTCAGGGCTACATTCATTAGATACAGAAATCATCACATTTCAATTATCAGATACGTTGTGAATTGTAAAATACATACCCCCACGTGAGCAAATCAAGGATGATGCCTCAAGTCATGCAGGTAAATAATTAAGGAGAAAACAGAAAACAGAAATGTCCTCATTAGTGTACTGGTCCTAATTAATGAATCTACTAATTAAGAGAATTCAACATTTCCAGCCAAGCACCGTGATGCAGTATTACCTTAGCTTTAATTTGGAAAATGGACTCGCCTTTTCTATCTTCAATCGTGAGCATACAGGCGGTATCCTAATCGAAGGGAAAGTGTAATAAGTTTCTATGTTGTACTGTATACAGAATATATTCAGTTTAACCGCGAGGTTCAGTATCAGAGTCTTACCTCAGCGCTGTTCTGGTCCGAGTCTCTCGAGCGACGCGTTGCAAATGCGCTCGCCCGCTCGAGTTCTTAGTTTTGAGGTTGCCATGGCGATCAGGGCAGCGTCCCGCATCCAGGATTGGACAGAGCGGGCGCGCCTCCAGTCCACCAACCCATGGTCATGGGGGGGCGGGACTGGTGATCACCACAGCAACCCAGACTCACATGTCAGTATGTGGGATCGATCGAGCGTCCTGATCTCTTAACCAATACTAAACCTGAATCATAATCCACCCCAAAGGGGTAGAATCAACCCACTGGCTGAAGCCGCATGGGTCCCGTGGTTTATGTTCAAATTCAAAACCGGATGTGCCGTACCCTGTTGTGAAAAAGCATGTGAGCCGAATCACACTAATTCTTAAAGCGCTAGTACGTAAAATGCAGACTTACTTATAATCAGGAGTACTAGTGTTTGAAGATGTGTCCTCCCTCCACGTTAGTGGGGGGAGCCCAAAATCTGCAGGTAGACCACTAATCTCATACCTGTACCAGTACGGGTGTGTGCTGGACAAAGGTCCTGACTGCTTGTGCTTGTGTGCACCTGGACATTTCTAGACTGTAAGCAGTAAACAATCCTATGTGTGTTTGACCACAGTTGTAATCATGTTCTCTCGCGGGCCATTATTTACATATCTATACATTGATACCAAAATAATTAGCATAGTCATATGTCTAACCTATATCAAATCTAAAATAATCAGCATATTCATATGATCCACCTATACAAAATCATAGCGAAACCTAGTGAAATAAGTACCCATTATTACATTACTTAAAGAAAACATGCAAAGTTTAACTCTTCATTTAATCCTCTTGGTGTTAGAGTCCCAAGTTTGTCGATCCAGAACGATTCTCTCTGATCTAGTCTCTGCTGTATATTCATGTGTGGTTCTCCTTTCTTCACAACTTCAAGTATTTGAAATCGAATCTGGGATATGTTGTGTTTTTTCAAGTCCCAATGTCTTGCCACTGCCGAATTCTTATTGTGGTTGTGAATACAAGAACGATGCTCGTTCCATCTCACCTTTGCAGTGCGTGTTGATTGTCCCAAATAATATAGTCCGCATGGGCATTTTATGCAGTAAATAACATTGGTGGAATTGCATGTACCAAAATGTCTTAGCTTGATTTTTTCTCCAGTATGGGGATGATGTACTATGTTGCCCTTGAGTATGTACCCACAGTTCGTGCAATTCACATATGGAAATGTTCCAGTTCTAGATGTGTCTTTTGTGGAATTACTATTCCATTGTTTTCAGCAATTTATCTTTTAGGTTCTGGCTCTTCTTGTAGGCAAACGTCGGCAGTTCTTTGAATAGTGGTTCAACCCTTTCGTCCAGGGCGAAAATGTTCCAATTCTTTTTGATTATGTCTTTTATTTATTTGCTTTGTTTTGAGTATTTGGAAACAAACACCATCGGTGGTGCTTTCTCTGTTTTCAGTTGTGTCTTCAAAAGTTCATTTCTATCCTTGTTCTTCAATCTCTCTTCTACCTGTTCGATTTCAGATCTTGTGTAGCCACGATTCAAAAATGTATCTCCCATACTGTTAATAGATTCCTCATAGTCTGTAGGATCACTCACAATTCTCTTTACTCTTAACATCTGACTATAAGGTAAGTTCCTTATCCAGCTGGGTTGATGAAAGCTCAATTTATGTAAGATGTTGCTCCTATATGTCGGTTTTTGGTGTATATTTGTTTTGAAGCCTGCAGTCTCTTTGCTGACCTTTACATCAAGAAAATGTATGCTCTCCATGGAGAATTCCGATGTTAACTGGATACGTTGGTCTATGCCATTCAAATATTCAAAAAAGCTCTTCAGTTCTCCTTGGGTGTCTTGCCAAATTCCAAAAATATCGTCAATGTAACAAATCCATAGTTTGATCTTACCTCTCCATCTCTCATTCCTCAGGACGTGGTCTGTTTCAAATTTATGCATAAATGCATTGGCGTAGGCGGGTGCCATGGTGGTACCCATCGATGTTCCCGCCGTCTGGAGAAAAAACTTTTTATTATATTGGAAGTAGGAGTTTTCACTAATAAATTCCAATAGTGCCATGATGAATTCTTTTTGAGCCTGGATGTCACCTTCTTGCAATAGTAGCCATTCCACTGCTGCTCTTCCTTGATCATGTGGTATCGATGTATAAAGACTTTTTACATCTATTGTGAACAAAATATTCGTCTCGATATATTCAGATTCTTTCAGATATTTCAAAAAATGAGTAGTGTCCGTCACATATGTAGAGGTCTTTTGTATTATGGGCTGTAAGAAGTAATGTATATAAATCCCCAATGGTTGTAACATGCTGTTGGTGCCAGCAACTATGGGCCTGCCCGGTGGATTGAAGAGACTCTTGTGTACCTTTGGTAATGTATAACATATGTGAAGGACACTATTCATTTTTTTTAAATATCTGAAAGAATCTGAATATATCGAGACAAACATTTTGTTCACACTAGATGTAAAAAGTCTTTATACATCGATACCACATGATCAAGGAAGAGCAGCAGTGGAATGGCTACTATTGCAAGAAGGTGACATCCAGGCTCTAAAAGAATTCATCATGGCACTATTGGAATTTATTAGTGAAAACTCCTACTTCCAATAGAATAGCACGTTTTTTTCTCCAGACGGCGGGAACATCGATGGGTGCTGTCACAGGTTTCCCCCCTTCTCACCTGTCTGTGTTGGTTGTTCGAGATCTTCGAAGAAGTCTTCTTTCGCACAGTTTGGGTTTTGTATAACCCTGTGCGTGGGTCCTCGGGTTCCAGCGTGCGGTTCGTGACCCGTCTCCAGGGAGCGGTCAGATGTCCGGGAAAAAAGTCCAGGAAATGGCGAGGAGCGCATTTGGAAAGACGAGTGTGATGGAAATCCAGGAATGCAAGGTGAGGACAAAAGGGGATGATGAAGGAGGAGGAAAATTAGGGGACCGGGAACCAGGAATCAGTGGAAATCAAATCGCTGTACAACTACGGCAGCGCACGTCTGACTACTGCAAGCTGTAGCGTTGAGACGCGCAGGGCCGCGGGGGCATGTCTGCTTTGTAGAACGCAGAGCGTACAACGCGGAGACTGACAAACAGCGTTTCGTGTTCAGCGGACATGTTGGGAGTACTACTGAGTTCAGTCCCCTATGGGTCAGGGCCCACGAAGTCCAGAAGGGACGCGTCTGGTGGTTCATGACAGCATGCCTCCTCCGAAACCCAGTTCCTCCGGGTTTGCCCGGATGTATGAGGTGGTAGCTTTGGAGCAGTCTGGGAGCATTTATGTTTGAGACTGGTTCCCAGGTGCGTTGACTTGGAGGATATCCTTTCCACTCAACCAGATACTGTAGCTGACCACGTCTGTACCTGGAGTCACATATTCTGGACACTTCATATTCTAACTGATCATTGACCATCACATGGGTAGATCTTGGAGCAGTCCGGGAGGACTGGATGCATGGTTTCATCAAAGAAGTGTGAAAAACTGGGTGGATCATCTTCCAGGATTCTGGTAGTTTGAGTCGGAAGGCCACTGGGTTAATGATTTCCTTTATGGCTTTATGGAAAAAGGGCCATAGTACCGGGGAGCCAACTTATTTGGTCGTAAGTGTCGAGGCAGTAGTTTCGAGGATAGCCAGACCTTATCACCCACTGCGTATGAAGGCCCTGGCCTTCTTTTGGAATCTGCATAATGCTTGGTGTTTGTTCGGGCCTTTTCAAGGTGTTCTTTGGCTTCTCTGTGTACGTTGATGAGGGTTTCAATCCTGGAGTCAACTGTAGGAACTGGGGTAGGATGTGGAAGTATGGATGGTAGAACCGAACGGTGAAATCCTTGGCTACAGAAAAAGGGGCTGTTTTTGACAGCCGAGTGATCCAAATTATTGTATGCGAATTCAGCCACGGGTATTAGAAGTGACCAATCGTTTTGGACCTTGGTAGCAAAGCAGCGAAGATATTGCTCCAGGGTTTGGTTCACGCGTTCAGTAGCTCCATTGGTCTGTGGAAGATAGCCTGAGGATAGGGCACGTTGGATTCCTAGTATACGACATAAGTTTTCTCAGAACTGAGATACGTACTGAGGTCCTCTGTCAGATATGATCTTGGAGGGTAGTCCGTGAAGTCGGAATATGTGTTCCAGGAAGATTCCAGCGAGTTCAGAGGAGGATGGTAGTTTATATAAAGGTGTAAAATGAGCCATGTGAGTGAATAAATCAATGGTAACCATGAAAGTCATGTATCCCCTGGAAGGTGGTAATTCCACAATAAAGTCTGTAGCGATGAATTCCCAAGGTCTTGTTGGCAGTGCTGGTTGGAGCAGGAGACCCGCCGGTTTCTTGTTATCATGCTTGTTTTGAGTGCAGACTGCACAGGCTTGGATGTAATGCTGGACATCATCCTTCATCTTCGGCCACCAAAACTGTCTTTGTATTAGATGGAGAGTGTTGGTGATGCCACGGTGTCCTGAATGAAGGGTATCATGACATAGGCTCGTGATCTTTTGTCGTAGTCTCTGCGTGGGGATGACCAGGCCATTATCCTTGAACAAATATCTGTCCTTTGTCTTGAGATTCCATCGATTCTTCCCAATAAACTCCTTGCAGATCCCAGAGGACTGGGTTTGGACCCGACTGTCTTCTAGGAGACTGATTGCTTAGGCAACAAATATTGTGTGGGGAAACATCTTTGGAAAGGATCGGTCTTCGAGAATTTCATAGTCAGGACGTCGGGATAAGGCGTCAGCAATTATATTGTGTGTTCCAGGAACATGATGAATTTGAAATTGGTACTGGGCAAAGAAGAAGGCCCAACGGGCTTGACGACTGTTCCTACATTCCAGGGATTGCAGGACTTGAAGATTCCGATGGTCCGTGCGGACCCGAACAGGATGTTTCGCTCCCAGGAGTAGATGATGCGTGTCTGTGAAGGTGTCATGATGCCTACCCCAGGGGACTCAGACCAAGTCCAGCAACCCCGGAAGCAGGCATCAAGTTACCCCAAGCAAGCCCAACAACCCCCACTAGGGGCTATTTGGGTGCAGTCCTGGTGCCTATGGGGCCAGGCTCATATGGAGGGTCAGTCCTGGTGCCATAGGCGCCAGGCTCATAGATTAAAACTTACCTGATGCAGACCATGCTGCAAACTTACCTGATGCAGACCATGCTGCAAGAGCTCCAAGCCAAACGAGGCTTGGAAGGGACTATTTTACCTAGGGACTATTCTTTTACACGGGTGGGGCTGGGGAGGAATACTTACCTGGGACTACTTTGGAGGCTATTTAAACCACGCCCGAAGAACAGCACACGCTTCACGTTATTCTGCATCCAGCAGTGTAACGCTCACCGTGCCTGCAAGTCTGTATCCAGTCATCTGCCACGCCCGCCTCGAGTTTGGAGCTCCTAGAAAAAGGGAGAAAGAAGGAGAAAAGGTTAGAACAAGAGCAATACCTTTGATCCTTACCTGAATTCCTGATCCATCGCGCCTTCGAGCTGGAAGAAAGAAGTTATTTTATGCGCGTCGCCTCGCCTGCTGCAGCGCTGCGCTGAACTCACCGGCCTTCGCAGCATCTTCACATTTCACCGCATCCTCCTGCATGTTACCGCCGCACTCCGGCACCTAAGGAGAAGACAAGAACAGCAAGGTGAGCCAAGGGAATACACAGAGGAATACCCCCCATAGACTTACCTGATTTTACCACCGGGGGTACTTTTCTTCTTCACGGGTCGGCGCAGCTTCCACTGCATCCTAGCCAAACCCCGGCCCCTAAGGGGAAACAAACGGACAGCAAGGTGAAACAAGGGACTAACAAGGGGAACCCTCCTCACCACAAAAGACTTACCGGATTTTACCGCCGGAGGCATTATTCCCCGAGACTTCATACTTTCTCTCAGCGCCTGAATAAGGGAGAAAGCAACAGGTTACATATGGACATTATTTTATCGAACTGTGTTGGATAATACAAATCCTTACCAGAACATTACCGGTTGCCACGAGGAACTCTTCAGTAGGGTCAAGCTGCAACCTGCAAGGAATCGGACAAGAGTGAAAGTCAAGCATTTGAACTCTTATGAACTACATACTTACGGCGTCTTGCCGGGAATATCGGAGTCAATATTGTCCTGGAACTCACCAATTCATTCGAGCCAGTGAAGCAACTGGTTATCTACGCGCCCCTGCGCTCAATGCACGATGGAGAGCTCATCTTTTCAAATCATCAGGTGAGACTATAAGAGGGAACATCCAAGGTGATCAGTGGGGAGAACAGCGGGGTGGGGGGATTTACGCTCAACTCCACGGGTGGTTAATTCCCTTTCTCCACTTGCAGAAGAATATTCCTACGGGCCAAGCAAATGAAGCTAGGTGGGCCAGTCCAGTCCGTCATCTCGGCCCTCCACGTCACATTGGTGGAGACCGCAGCAGTCCAGTCCAGATCGATGCCTCTGTGGGAGCCAGGTGAGCGTAACAGAAGGCTTGACGGATTGCTAATAGTTCCTTTTCCAAAACAGAATAGTGGGTTTCGCTAGGTGTCAGGGTTCGAGAAAGATAGGCGATGGGATGTTCTAATTTTTCATCAAATTCCTGTTTTAGGACTGCCCCGATAGCGTAGTTAGAGGTATCCGTTTCCACTAGGAAGGGTCGATCAATGTCAGGTTGAGCCAAGATGGGGGCTTGTGTAAACTCCGACTTCAACCGTTCAAAGGCCTCATCTTGAACTGTTGTCCAGTGAAAGGGGGTATCCTTCTTCAACAATGTAATGATCGGATGTACTATCTCCGAAAAGGAAGGTATGAATTTCCGGTAGAAGTTGGCAAGCCCCAGGAAGGATTGAATCTGTTTCACAGTAGTTGGAACAGGCCAGGATAGAATGGAGTCTACTTTCAAACGGTCCATTCCAATTCCCTCTGGGCTAAGGACAAATCCGAGATAGTGAACAGTAGACACATGGAAAAGGCATTTCTCGGGTCTAGCCAGGAGCTTGTTCATGTAGACGCTGTAAGACTGCTTTAACATGTTCTTCATGCTTCAGATGGTCCTTGGAGTATATCAGTATGTCGTCCAGGTAAACTATGACGAAGAGGAACAGCATATCAGAGAACACCCGGTCCATAAAACGTTGGAAGACTGCTGGGGTATTGGCAAGTCCGAAGGGCATAACCAAGTATTCAAAATGACCAAAGGGTGTTCTAAAGGCTGTTTTCCATTCGTCACCTTCCTTTATACAGATCAGATGGTAGACACCTCTAAGATCTAATTTCGTGAACACTACAGCTCCTCTTACCACATGCAGGATATCCGAGATCAAGGGCAATGGGTAGCGGTCCTTGAGGGTGCATTGATTAAGACCACGATAATCAAGGCAAGGCCTAAGCTCCTTGGTATCTTTCTTGGGGACAAAAAACAACATAGCTCCCACCAGGGATTTGGATGGTCGTATAGTACCATTTTCCAGGTTCGTATCCAGATATTCTCGGAGGGCTCTGTTCTCTGGTTCTGATAGAATGAACATCCTTCCAAAGAGAATCCCTGCTGAGGGTTCAGTATCAATAGCGCAGTCTTCAGGTCTGTGAGGAGGTAGGGCCTGAACTATGGCAGTCGAGAACACATCAGTGTAATCCTGATAGGCCCTGGGAACCTGGATGATATTCGAGACAGTAAATGGGCCTTGCTGGTCTGTTTGCATATCTTCAGAGGATCTTGATGAGGAATCTAGGGAACGACAGTGGGACATACAATGTTCTGAACCAAGAAACAAAGATCCTGCCGCCCAGTTGATGTAGGGATTGTGCTTCTGTAACCAGGGCATACCCAGTACCATTGGGTAATAGGCAGATCTTATGATGTCAAATTTGATCTTCTCTTGATGGTGATTTATAGAAAGCAGGATCTCTTTGGTTTGAAGGGTTATGGGTCCTGAAGAGAGAGGTCTTCCATCGATAGCCTCTACAGGTTGCATGATGTCTCATGGTTCATATGGAATGTTGTGGGTAGTGACCCAATCATGGTCTATGAATATCCCCATGGCCCCACAATCCACTAATGCCAGAATGGGATAGGTTTCTTTCTTGGCAAGCGATAGAAAGGCTTGCAGAATGACAAGATTGTTTTGTCCAGGAGAGTTCAAGGATGGAATAGATGTGGAGAAAACATCTCTCTCCCGAAGCTGTGCTCCATCTAGGATTGGGAGCTGGCGTTTCCCGAACCCCGTGGAGGGGCTATAAGACATTCTCTCACAAGATGTTTATCAGAGGCACAGTACATGTACAGCCCGGTGTGAATCCGTCGCATCCTTTCTTGCAGAGTTATGGGTCCGCGGAAGGCTCCTAGTTGCATGGGTTCTGGGTCTGTGGTCGGGGAAGGAGCGGGCTCAGGTCTAGAGGAGGGTTCTGTAGAGGTCTTTTGGTGGGGCATTTTAGCCTTCTTCTTTTCTGCCTTTCTTTCCTGGATACGAAAGTCAATTTGTAAGGAGAGATCCATGAGAGCCTGGAAGGAACCTGGGCGAGCTACCCTGGCTAGTTCGTCTTTTATCTCTTCATTCAACCCTCTTCGAAAGAGGGTAAAACAGGCCTCAGAGGACCAGTCTGCTTCCTTGGCAAGTTGCTTGAATCGTGTTACAGAGGTAAGCATATCCTGGGATCCTTGTTGGAAGTCCAATAAGCGTTCTTGGGCACTGTACACCTGTTCTGGGCGGTCAAACATGGTCTTTAGCGCCCGTACGAACCCATCATAGTCATCCAGGAGGGCATCACCCGAATTAACTAAGGGAGTTGCCCAAGTTAATGCATTCCCAGAAAGATGTGAAATCATAAAGCCCACCTTTGCCCTGCGGGTGGAGATGTAGTAGGGTTTAAAGGTAAAGTGCACTAAACACGAATCGAGGAAGCCACAAAGGTTCTTTCATGAGCCATCATATTTATCCACCACTCCGCCCAGTGACACACTTTCCTTGGTCGCGGAATCACGTGACAGGACTAGTTGTTTCAATGCAGCATTTTCGGCCTTAAGATTTTGAACTTCTGTTAACTCCTGCATGCCGCGCATGAGGTCTTGAACTGCAGCCTCCATTTCCGTAACTGTATGAGTTTGTTGGCGTCTCAGTCTGTCACAGGTTTCCCCCCTTCTTACCTGTCTGTGTTGTTTGTTCGAGATCTTCGAAGAAGTCTTCTTTCGCACAGTTCGGGTTTTGTATAACCCTGTGCGTGGGTCCTCGGGTTCCAGCGTGCGGTTTGTGACACGTCTCCAGGGAGTGTTCAGATGTCAGGGAAAAAATCCAGGAAATGGCAAGGAGCGCACTCAGAAAGACGAGTGCGACCGAAATCGAGGAATGCAAGTTGAGGACAAAAGGGGAGGATGAAGGAGGAGGAAAATTAGGGGACCGGGAACCAGGAATCAGTGGAAATCGCTGTACGAACTACGGCAGCACATGTCTGACTACTGCAAGCGGTAGCGTTGAGACGCGCAGGGCCACAGGGGCGTGTCTGCTTTGTAGAACGCAGAGTATACAACGTGGAAACTGACAAACAGCGTTTCTTGTTCAGCGGCCATGTTGGGAGTACTACTGAGTTCAGTCCCCTATGGGTCAGGGACCACAAAGTCCAGAAGGGACGCATCCGGTGGTTCATGACAGGTGCCACCATGGCACCCTTGACGCCAATGCATTTATGCATAAATTTGAAACAGACCACGTCCTGAGGAATGAGAGATGGAGAGGTAAGATCAAACTATGGATTTGTTACATTGACGATATTTTTGGAATTTGGCAAGACACCGATGAACTGAAGAGCTTTTTTGAATATTTGAATGGCATAGACCAACGTATCCAGTTTAAATCGGAATTCTCCATGGAGAGCATACATTTTCTTGATGTAAAGGTCAGCAAAGAGACTGCAGGCTTCAAAACAAATATATAACAAAAACCGACAGCTAGGAACAACATCTTACATAAATTGAGCTTTGATCAACCCAGCTTGATAACGAACTTACCTTATAGTCAGATGTTAAGAGTAAAGAGAATCGTGAGTGATCCTACAGACTGTGAGGAAGCTATTAACAGGATGGGAGATACATTTTTGAATCGTGGCTACACAAGATCTGAAATCAAACAGGCAGAAGAGAGATTGAAGAACAAGGATAGAGATGAACTTTTGAAGACACAACTGAAAACAGAGAAAGCACCACCAATGGTGTTTGTTTCGAAATACTCAAAACAAAGCAAACAAATAAAAGACATAAAAAGTATTGGAACATTTTAGCCCTGGACGAAAGGGTTGAACCACTATTCAAAGAACTGCCGACGTTTGCCTACAAAAGGAGCCAGATTCTAAAAGATAAATTGGTGAAAACAAGGAACAGTAATTCCACAAAAGACACATCTAGAACTGGAACATTTCCATGCCTGAGTTGAACGAACTATGGATACATACTCAAGGGCAACATAGTACATCATCCCCATACTGGAGAAAAAATCAAGCTAAGACATTTTGGTACATGCAATTCCACCAATGTTATTTACTCCATAAAATGCCCATGATGACTATATTATGTGGGACAATCGACACGCACTGCAAAGGTGAGATGGAACGAGCATTGTTCTTGTATTCGCAACCACAATAAGAATTCGGCAGTGGCAAGACATTGGGACTCGAAAAAACACAACATATCCCAGATTCGATTTCAAATACTTGAAGTGGTGAAGAAAGGAGAACCACACATGAATATACAGCAGAGACTAGATCAGAGAGAATTGTTCTGGATCGACAAACTTGGGACTCTAACACCAAGAGGATTAAATGAAGAGATAAAATGTGCTTGTTTTCTTTAAGTAATGTAATAATGGGTACTTAGTTCACTAGGTTTCGCTATGATTTTGTATAGGTGGATCATATGAATATGCTGATTATTTTATATTTGATAATTTGATATAGGTTAAACATATGAATATGCTAATTATTTTGGTATCAATGTATAGATATGTAAATAATGGCACGCGAGAGAACATGATTACAACTGTGGTCAAACACACATAGGATTGTTTACTGCTTACAGTTTAGAAATGTCCAGGTGCACACGAGAACAAGCAGTCAGGACCTTTGTCCAGCACACACCCGTACTGGTACAGGTATGAGATTTGTGGTATACCTGCAGATTTTGGGCTTCCCCCACTAACGTGGAGGGAGGACACATCTTCAAACACTAGTACTCCTGATTATAAGTAAGTCTGCATTTTACGTACTAGCGCTTTAAGAATTAGAGTGATTTGGCTCACATGCTTTTTCACAACAGGGTACGGCACGTCCGGTTTTGCATTTGAACATAAACCACAGGACCCATGCGGCTTCGGCCAGTGGGTTGATTCTACCCATTTGCGGTGGATTATGATTCATGTTTAGTATTGGTTAAGAAATCGGGATGCTCGATCGATCCCACATACTGACATGTGAGTCTGGGTTGCCGTGGTGATCACCAGTCCCGCCCCCCATGACCATGGGTGGGTGGGACTGGAGGCGCGCCCGCTCTGCCCAATCCTGGACGCGGGACGCCGCCGTGATCGCCATGGCAACCTCAAAACTAAGAACTCGAGCGGGCGAGCGCATTTGCAACGCGTCGCTCGTGAGACACAGACCAGAACAGCGCTGAGGTGAGACTCTGATACTGAACCTCGTGGTTACACTGAATATATGCTGTATACAGTACAACATAGAAACATATTACACTTTCCCTTCGATTAGGATACCTCCCGTATGCTCACGATTGAAGATAGAAAAGGCGAGTAAATTTTCCAAATTAAAGCTAAGGTAATACTGCATCACAGTGCTTGCTTGGAAATGTTGAATTCTCTTAGTTAGTATATTTACTAATTAGGTCCAGTACACTAATGAGGACATTTCTGTTTTCTGTTTTCTCCTTAAATATTTACCTGCATGACTTGATGCATCATCCTTGATTTGCTCATGTGGGAGTATGTATTTTACAATTCACAACGTATCTGATAATTGAAATGTGATGATTTCTGTATCTAATGAATGTAGCCCTGAAGATGGTGCCCTGCACCGAAATGCATTGGCAAAATAGCTTGTACTCTAAGCTTGGGATTTTCTTATTCGCCTGAAAATACTGTGTGATTAAAACACGTATTACTTACAGTACACTTTGAGTAATTGATTATTGCTAAAGTTAAACTCATCAGCTGGGACACGCACAGCTCGTGGTAAGAGCACCAAACTGAAATATGAATACAAGCTGGACACATCTGCAACTTTAAAAGAAACAAATTCTGCTCCAATTGAGGAGCAATGAGAAGCACTAGGTTATACAGGGTGGACCCCACTCTGTTTTTCTTCTTTTTTTCTCTATTTTGATATAGCCCGAGTGTCGTTGGGCTATTTTCTACCTGGTGGCTCCACATACAAGCAGCAAGATACAAATAAAGACTGAGTATGTTAACCATATCAAGAGATTGAATACAAAATATCAGTAGTGCCCACCTCTCCGCCATTCCTTCCTAGTGTGTGTAAATCTACCATAACTTTGTCTATAATTATCCAATATTCGACTACATTGGTGAGGAGATGGGTTTATAGTCAATGCATCGAATTAAATAGCATCGAATGCCTTACCATCGAAACAAATGCATCGAAAAAAAAGCATTGAATGCATTTTTTTTCTAATGGGGAGGGTCCTACCAGCCCCCCTTTTTTAACCTTTAAAACCTGTTACAATTAAAATAAACCCTTTACCTTAAAAAAATGCATTCAATGCTTTTTTAATGCATTTTTTTCTATGGTAAGGCGTTCGATGCTATTTCATTCAATGCAATGACTAGATACCAGGAGATGTCTACTAGTTTCTATGCCCTTGCCACACAACTGACAGAGTCTATCCTCTTTTTCCATTTCCTTCCAACTTCCAATATAGTCCAGGCCGGAATTCTATTAATCCTGATTACCTCCACCGCCTATTAAAATACACTTCCTGCATTAACTTCAATGAAACCTGGCACTTGGAACTGAAACAGTTAAGGTTCTGTGTGCCGTGTTGCCATAGAAGCGCGCCTGGCTTTGGCACGCCGCCTCAAGGAAGTAAACTTCCTTTTCGTTTTCACTCCGTATGATATGATATGATAGGTTATTTATAACGTGCTTAATACCCAGGGGTTTCTAGGCGTGGCCCTGGGGATCGAACCTGTGCTGCTCTGTGTCGTCATGCTTTCAAGGCGAGCACGTTGCTGCTGAGTTATCTTCCCGTAGCAATGTTCTCACATAACGTCTGTCACCGACACAACTTAATGCAATGCAATGCAATAGGTAGGCCAAAGTCTATGGGCTAGAGTCTTGTATAAGAAAAACGGTTCTGGTAGTTTAAACAGAAAAGTCTTTGCCACGGTTCTCAGAAGTAGTTCATAGAAAAAAGGTTTGTATTTCGGGTCAAAAGCTGACTAGGCCTGCAAGATGCCAAAGTTATATGCACTTTTGCAGTGAGGGGTAAATTCTCTCGGTCAGGTTTTCACAGTACCTTGTATTGAAGAAAAATATGCAGCTGAAGACTTCTGTTCCTGGCAGTTCCTGCAGATCTCGCTGTTCCTGAGCCTCAGTCGTGGGGACAAGAGGGAGGACGTCGGGGGACTCCTGCACTGCACGGGGACTGGCCACAAAGCTGGCGAACTGGCAAATCTTCGATTCCGGAAGCTGTTTTAAAGCACACAAACTGGTGTCCTTCTCCCTGGCTATTCGGTTTCCTGCAGAACTCTGAGGAAAATACAACCAGCTCAGAGAATGGTGTCCAGGTGTCTTCCGGGTTGATTGGTCCCACCAACTCAAAGGGAGAAGTCATCCTTGAAGGGCTTCTCTGTCGAGGTGAACTTGGCGATTCGGACATGCAGCAGGACTCCACTGGTCCAGTAGTTGCAGCAGCCATCCTCTTCCAGCTCGTCTTCGGTTCTTTCGTTCCAGTGGTCGACTCTGCCTTCCAAGATAACAGACTCACCTTTTAAACAGTTTTCTCCCATTGCTTCGAGCTTAGCTGCCACTCACCCAGCCGTGTGGCTGTCCTTGCGGGACAGTCAGCCAGCCTATCATGCATTTGGGTCTCCTAGGAGACTAAGCGCAGGGAGTTTCGGCACCTCCCTCACTTCCTGCACACCCCAGACACTTGGGCGCCAGAGGCGGTCTTCAGTCCTGAAGCTCGCCAAAGGCATAGAAAAAAGGGAGCAAACCTAGTTTGGCGCGCAGAGACAAACTCTAGAAGGACCTTTCCAAGAATAAATGGTGAAAAAAGAAGACAGGACCTGTTTAAACAAAGGAGGCTCAGATGCTTCTTGAAAAACATGGCTCCCGTGATTTTTAGCTACCAGTGTTCGCAGTCGGGAAAAATCATGGTAGTTTGTTGTAAAACCACTGCCACCAGCTATTTCGATAGGAAAGGGTAGCATTTGACTGCTACATGAGTTTCTAAACATAGGAGATACTAGGTAACCCCTCAAGCACTCTCTTGGAAGATAGTGTGTGCTGGGTCTAGGAATTTAGAAAGACTAGTAAAGCCAATTTAACTTTACATTCTCTGGGAAACAGTAGTTTATCCCAGAGAAGGTGTTTAAACCTTGGGACAGCCAAAAAAGGCTTCCCTGTGTCACTGCACTGAGGGTGCAGTGTAACAGACATGAAAAGATGATGCCTATGAAGTTGTCTAAAACTCCATAATCAAAGTCAAAGAAAACAAACACAGAAAATACATAGAATAAAAAAGTTCAAAGTCCCAAAGTTTAGCAAAAGAGCTGGAGGGCTCTAAGGTGGGAGGAATTGGCACATTTTGAGAATTCTCCCAGACTAAGGGACAGGAGGATCTAATCCCCACCAGGATGGATCTCCTATTGCAAGTCGGTTAAATGGCATGCAACCTTTTGTAACCCTTGCTATGGCACTTTTTTTATCAGTGGTTTTCATTTGTAAGCTGTATGACCTACACCCCCTTCTTGCTACATCTCTTTTATTTAAGGTATAGGGGGTCTGCTCTAACAGTACCTCAGAAGTTGTAACAACCTCTGAACCTACAATATGCTTTTTCAAGGAGTCCTTAGAAAGGAATCCCTTAGATCTAGAGGGGCCTCCATGGTTGCTTACCACCTCTCTCTCAAGAGCAGGTTGGGTCTCAGGTATCTTTGTTGTCAGGGCTGTGGTTAAGCAAGGTACATGCTTCCACTTCTTCTGAGATCTGGCCTTACCTGTTTTTGAAGTTCCCTCCTAACACTAGGATTTATAATGGAGTCTTCAGTAGAAGATCCAACAGTCTTAAGGTGTTTAGCCTTAGACCTATTTTTCCTGGTTTTCCACCAGCTTTGAGAATTACCAGTTGTCTATCCACCTCTTCCTCAGATGCAGGGTGAGTCAGAGACTTTATAAGTGGATGGGCAATGATGGAGCTTGGTTGGGGCACCCATTTCCCTACTATTCTAGCCTCAGATTTACCTTGTTTAGATGTCAACTTACTAACACATGGGCTTACAGTGAGGGTCTCTGTAGAGGTTCCCACAAGCTCAGAGGGGTCTCTTAAGGTTGCCTCTCTAGCCAATTTGGCTTGGTTCTGTTTCCTCATACTGAGAGGCCTGGGGTACTGGACACTACTCCTAGAGTTTTTACACCATTCCCCAACAGGACTCTCCCAGGCACCTCATTCTGAATACTGACAGGAATCCTCACTGTCATATTGTTACACTGAATGAGAGCTGGTAGAATTGGAACCAATTGGACAGGGCCTCCAGCAAATCTAGTGGGAACTTTGGATGCCTTAGCAACATCCTCGGGCCTGAAAAAGCTTTCATCCACAACTGTTCTGCTGGCCCTGGTGTCTCTCATGGCAGGGGTGTCCTGGCCATTTACAAGAACACTGTCCATATAATACCCTTTGGAGTTATCTGGAATGGAGTCATACACATCCATATTCTGCTTCTTACCCAGACCCAGGTACTCTAAGGATACATTGGCTTGAACACCCAAGGGTTCTTCAGCCAATAGGCGAAAGTGGGCACTAGCCAGTTGTACTTTTCCCCCAGGGATGAAGGCTAAGGAGGCAGTGCTGACCCCTGCAGGTTTACCCTCTGGCATCTGGGATCTCCTTTCAGATGGTGTATAGACCCACAGACATAGCATTTACCAAATGCTCTCTGGAATGGGGGTTTCTGCTGACCTCCCTCTGGCTGGACACCAGAGGATTCACTAGACCTACTAGGTTTCCCATGGGATCTACACTTTTGTGGTTTGGGGGGCTCTTTTGGTTGGTTGGAATTAGAAGTATCTGTATTCTCTCCTTTGTGCTGCTTCCCATCATCCTTTTTATGAGTGGCCCCAGAATCCTTATGAGTGGCCCTGTTGGCTACCCATGAGTAAGCTGTTCTTGCTAACTTTTTGGGATCAATCTCGTTAGTGTCAGCCAAATGCTGTCTCAGCTCAGGAGAGCAGGCATCAAAAATAGATCCTAACAAAAATAGATTTCTCATTCCTTCAAAAGTGTTAACTCTGTAACCCTTTACCCAACCATCTAAGTTCTTCAAACATTCACACACCCAGGAAGTCCAAGGGGTACCATCATTCTTTTTGAGGGTCCTAAACCTCTTAAGGTACTGGGAAGGAGTTTTCCCAAATCTAGCTATCAAAGCTAGCTTCACATTTTCATACTCCAATCTTTCAAGTTCCCCCACATCCATCACAGCATCAGTTGCAACCTGGGGGAGCCTCAACAAAAACCAAGGAATCAACTGATTCCATGTGAAACCCTGAATCCCATAGTTATACTCAAAAGCAGCCAACCAATCCAAAATATCAACCTTCACCTCATACATACTCACAGCTTCCTTAGGCATGCAAGGTCTCTTAGGACTGGAAGACCTAGAAGACTCTGGGATAGAACAGTTTTCAAGAGACAATTTCTTCATTTCAAGAGCATGATGCATTTCCATTTCTCTGAGTTTGATTTCTTGATGTTTACTTTCAGTTTGCATTTGGAGCCTTTTGAACTATAACGCAAGTCTAATTTTTTCAAGAGAGACAAATTCTGGACTCAGTACTGGGCCTGTTAGGGTCCCTGTGGCTAAAGGTTGAAGCCCAAGAGCTTGTTGAGGTGCAGAGGGGCTCACATCCTGAAACTCCTTTAACTCTTCTTGCTCATCAATAACATTAGAGTTAGACTCTGAATCATTTTAATCCTCATCAACATTTACCACATTTGCTGATGGAATAGGTGTAACAGAACTACTTCTCAGACTTTGAAATTCCAACAATTTTTCAATCAATTCATGTTTCTTTCCTTTATCAGGGAGGTTCCTGACCTTACACATTTCCTTCAGTTGATCTACTGTTAAAATGATCAGGGCCTCCTGTCTGTAGTTATCCATATCACGCATGATAAAATTGCTTTTCTAGTGGTGCTTAGCCTTGTGAAGGTTACTATCTGAACAAAAGTAAAGCAGAACTCTCAATGTAACAACTATACAGTTTATCCTCACCGCCTGCTACCAGTGTTAGGAAAAGTTTGTATGCAGTACCCTTTGGGACCACTACACACAACTAGGACTACAGGTATAAGCCTTTGGTATAAGTCTGTACCAAACAGTTTTTAGTGGCGAACTGAGCAGCCAGGCTTATCTCAAGAGGGAATGTGAGCTTGTAAGGGTGTTACACAGAGGTCTATAATTACAAGTATTCAGATAGACACTTATACTCAAGGTTTCTTGTTAAACATTTATTCATTTATTACACAGTCAGTTAGAAAACAGTCACTAAAAGGAGGCAATCAATATCACACGGAAATATACTACAGTACTTTACACTATCAGGTTCTGAGTCATTTAACCTACTTTGAAGTAGGAGCAAAATGGCATTCAGAGCATTTGAAGTAGGAGCAAAAAGGCATAAGTTAATAAAACGAATAATAGAGTTACTCTTAAACAGTGCAAATAGTTTGAGTTCACCAGAGGAGTTGATTCAATGCAATAGGTAGGCCAAAGTCAATGGGCTAGAGTCTTGTATAAGAAAAACGGTTCTGGTAGTTTAAACAGAAAAGTCTTTGCCACGGTTCTCAGAAGTAGTTCATAGAAGAAAGGTTTGTATGTCGGGTCACAAGCTGACTAGGCCTGCAAGTTGCCAAAGTTGTACGCACATCTGCAGTGAGAGGTAAATTCTCTCGGTTGGGTTTTCACAGTACCTTGTATTGAAGAACAAGATGCAGCTGAAGACTGAGCCTCAGTCGTGAGGACAAGAGGGAGGACGTCAGGGGACTCCTGCACTGCACGGGGAATGGTCACAAAGCTGGCAAACTGGCAAATCTTCGATTCCGGTACCTGTCTTAAAGCACACAAACTGGCGTCCTTCTCCCTGGCTATTCGGTTTCCTTCAGCACTCTGAGGAAAATACAACCAGCTCGGAGAATGGTGTCCAGGTGGCTTATGAGTTGATTGGTCCCACCAACTTAAAGGTAGAAATCGTCCTTGAAGGGCTTCTCTGTCGAGGTGAACTTGGTGAGTCGGACATGCAGCAGGGCTCCACCAGGCAAATGAACGGTCCAGTAGTTGCAGCAGCCGTCCTCTTCCAGCTCGTCTTCGGTTCTTTCGTTCCAGTGGTCGACTCTGCCTTCCAAGCCAAGAGACTCGCCTTTTAAACAGTTTTCTCCCATTCATTCCAGCCTAGCTGCCACTCACCCATCAGGGTGGCTGCCCTTGCCGGACAGTCAGCCAGCCAATCCCGCCAGAGTGCATTTGGGTCTCCTAGGAGACTAAGCACAGGGAGTCGGGCACCTCCCTCACTTCCAGCCCACTCCAGACACTCGGGCGCCAGAGGCGGTCTTCAGTCCTGAAGCCTGCCAAAGGCATAGAAACAAAGGGACCAAACCTAGTTTGGCACGCAGAGACAAACTCTAGAAGGACCTTTCCAAAAAGAAATGGCAAAAAAAGAAGACCGGGACCTGTTTAAACAAAGGGGGCTCAGGCGCTATCCTGAAAAAGATGGCTCCTGCGATTTTTAGATACCGGTGTTCGCGGTCGTAAAAAATCATGGTAGTTCATTGTAAAACCACTGCCACCAGATATTTCGATAGGAAAGGGTAGCATTTGACTGCTACATGAGTTTCTAGACATAGGGGATACTAGGTAACCCCTACAGCACTCTATTGGAAGATAGTGTGTGCTGGGTCTAGGAATTTAGAAAGACTAGTAAGGCCAATTTAACTTTACATTCTCTAGGAAACAGTAGTTTATCCTAGAGAAGGTGTTTAAACCTTGGGACAGCCAAAAAGGGCTTCCCTGTGTCACAGCACTGAGGGTGCGATGTAACACACATGAAAAGATGATGCCTATGGAGTTGTCTAAAACTCCATAATCAAAGAAAACAAACACAGAAAACACATAGAGTAAAAACGTTCAAAGTCCCAAAGTTTAGCAAAAGAGCTGGAGAGCTCTAAGGTGGGAGGAATTGGCACATTTTGAGAATTCTCCCTAACACTGCTACAATAGCTCGGCATGCAAAACATTAACTGGCCCCTCACAACACTTCTTGAGATGGCTCGCCGAGCTTCATAATGTGCGTGCTGTTGAAACCTGAAGTTCAGGAAATCAACACATCGGGCTTCAACAGAATGCTACTAAGACACAGCAAAAATATAAGTAGCAAACAGTTTATAATGAAAGTAAAAGCTACATGCGTAATATGGTTAGAAAGCAATAGTTGGCAGTTTTTATTTGTAAATGTCATGTGACTTATGTGTAAGTAATTTAGCCCTACATTTGCATACATACAAAATCACACACCTGCAACATGTTTGCTAATTAACTACTTCACCCACACACTGCTAATTACCTCCCACACCCACATATTAAAAGCCACAACCAGAAAAACATCAGTAGGAAAGCACCTTGTACTTTCTGCTCCTACACTGCGTGGATATATAGTACAATGACAAGGGTATCATTTAACCTGTTTGGAGAGCCAAACCCCAGAACGGTGGCTGAATGAAGATACAGAGGACACCACAACCCCCGCCCCCCCTTAAACAACCTCCTCACATCTCCCCACACAGCCTTTTCATAACCCACCCTCATCAAGGGATGAACTGCGTGGAGATTGGTACAGAGTGAACAGAGCACCTGGGGCTGTACAGTGCACACTAGACACTAACACACCTTGACAGCGCTGCAAACGAGCTAACGCCAAACACTACATCTGCAAAAGGTTATAGCCCCAGGTCCTGGGAATGAAAAATCGATTTATTTCAGAGCCTGCGACAGAGAGGCAGGGAACAGCGGATATCTATTCACAAAGCACTCACTGGATCCAGGGCTTGTTGGGGAAAACAATAATAACCTGCAGCTGAGTCTTGGGACACAGGAAAGCAGCTTGCCGTGCTTCAAACTTGCACAAACTGGGCCCGTTTTCACAGATTCAGCCCCCATTTACGTAAGTGCCCTTAGATATGGGTGGTACCACTCTAAAAGTAAAACTGCTATCGGCAATGAAGAGACTTGAAGTAGCATTTCTTGGAAGGGGAGCAGCCTCACAGGTACGTGCAGAAGGCAGGCATGGGCCGCTCCCTTGGTTTTCTGAGTGAAACTAGCCTGTCTACTGGGAAGTACGTCAGAACTCTTTCTCTACCACCTGAAATACAATACCACCTGAAATACAATGGCTGCTTGGGGTAGTGTTGCAGGTTGGAAAAAAAAACAAGCTGAATGTCCCTTAAAAACAAGCTGACTCCCATATGAATAAGCTGAAAAAACAAGCACACACCTAAAATGCCACGTATAAGTCACAAAAGTCAGAATCTCCACACTAAATTATAAGCATAAATAAAGGACATAGACATGGTATGTTACAACAACAAAAAACTTGATTTAATCCTGAGGTTTTTGGCACTGTCTGATCTCCTCCGTCCTTGCAGTCTGCCACTACTTTGGCATTTCATGTGCAATCAGTGTCTTAAATCCAGTTCTTGTGACCTGTGCCTCCTTGGGCATTTTATTGTGAATTATGATCTCAAGTTCAGTTCTGTGATCCTCGTCTACTTTGGCAGTTGTTTGGCCCATCAAATCTCTGGTCTGTCAGTCATCTGGCCTGTCATATCTCTGGTCCTCTGGCCCATCACACCTCTGGTCTGCCGCTCATCTGGTCCTCTGGCCCGTCACCTCTCTGGTCTGATGCTCATCTGGCCCATCACCTCTCTGGTCCGCTGTTCATCTGGTCCTCTCGCCCGTCACCTCTCTAGTCCGCTGCTCATCTGGCCTGTCACCTCGCTGGTCCGCTGCTCATCTGGCCTGTCACCTCTCTGATCCGCTTCTCATCTGGTCTGTCACCTCTCTGATCCGCCGTGGTTCATCTGGTCCTCTGGCCCATTATCTCTCTGTTCCACTGCTCATCTGGTCCGTCACCTCTCTGGCCTGCCGCTGATCTGGTCCTCTGGCCTGTCACCTCTCTGGTCTACTGATCATCTGGCCCGTCACCTCTCTTATCCACTGCTCATCTGGTCATCTGGCCCATCGCCTATCTGGTCCACTTCTCATCTGTCTATCACCTCTCTGGTCCGCTGTTCATCTCGTCATCTGGCCCGTCATCTCTCTGGTCCGCTGCTCATCTTGTCATCTGGCCCCACAAGCTCTCCAGGACAACAAGAGGTTTAGCATGCAAGCCAGTCTTTAAAACATTACATATACCAAGGGTAAGAAAATAAAACGTTGTGATGGGGTATTCAGATGTGTGTGAAATTAATGCTGTCGTCTAAATCACTTAAGGGATCTCTAAAAGCATGTAGCATGCGTGGTTCGTTTGACCAGTTACTTCAGCATGCGGATAGAAGTTTTGATCAGTCTTACTGAATAAATATTCTTTAAAATGCAGAATTTGCATCACATTTTATCAGCCCCCCCCCCCTTTGGTACTATTCAAACAGTCCGTCACACAAGGAACGAATTGCCATTTGCAACGGTGGCCCACTTTTTAATTGGTGCCCAATACAATTTTATGCACCAGTCCCACTTAGGCTGCAGGCATTGAGGACTGGGCACACCAAGAGACCATGAATATGGCAGAGGATGCAGTATATACAACCAACAAAGAACACAAGATATCCACTGGAGCATGTATGGCCAGGAAAAACAATGGGCTGCAATATATGCTACTAGGCATATGAGGGCTGGCCGTACCCCTTACCAGCCATTGTGGGGACTGGAGATCTGATGACAGAACAAGAGGACATGCCATATCGTTGATCCCCAATTATCTCATTATCAGGCGCTTAGTTTCAGTATCTGGGCCTCAACGTCAGCCTGCGTCACTCCCAGCTCAGTCTTTAAGAGACGCTTGCCCACTTGCCTCCCCGAGCTGTTGGGGCTGAGAGCCACCTTAATCAAGTTTTCCTTTGCAGGCTGCAGCCACGCTGCGTCACCCTCTCCGCAATTAAGGCAGTAGATTCATAAACCACGCCAAACCTCTCATCCATATATAGGCTCAGATTGGCCTATAGGGCAATAGGCCCTGAACCAAAAACACTAAATGTTGCGGATAATAGTTTGACAAGTGTTGCTGAGTAAATATTCTTTAAAATGCACAATTTTCATCCCATTTTATAAAAAAAACTCCCCCTTAGGTACTATTCAAACAAGGTCAGAAAAGGAATGAATTGCCATTTACAACTATGGGCCACTTTTTCATTGGTACCTGAGACAATTGTATGGCCCAGTCCGACCCTGCTCAGTACATGTATACACAGGATGATCGGCACATGTACATGTACACGGGAACAAACCCTACCAGGCATCTGTGCACCTAAACTAACAACAGCAATGTTAGTCTGCACCGCGATCTGAGCTCATGCAGAGGAGGACTGTGCAAGAATCATTAAGAAGGGCTATGACTCTAGCTAATGGTGAAAGAGCAGACCATCAGTGGGAAAATCCTGGTTTAACCGAGGGATTGTCCTGCAACCTCATTCTTAAAACCTGCCGACTTCTGCGGCACAGCTCCTGCAACTCCCCTCTGAAAGCAGTTGGGTGGCTGCATTGTGTGGGATAGTTTCATTGTTAATAGGGGTATTTATTTATTCATGCAATGTTTGTCAGATACCTGTATATTTATTTATGCCTGATACCTGTATATTTATTTATGCAATGTTTGTCGGATACAGGTATCATTGTATAAATAAATAAATAATCCGGGTCCATGTATCCGACAAACATTGCATGATAAAGCAGGTTGTGTCTGAGGTCACCAGAGGAAGTTACAGTTTGCTTTTCCTCCAGAAGTGCCAGCCAGAGCATTGCACTGGCACTTTTTTCAGTTACAGCTGCTCTGCCCTATCTTCAATATGACAGTGGGCAAATGTCCTGTCAAGGTTGCGGTTGTGGACGTGGCAGGGCGGGGGTGGTGGGTTTTGGGGGTGGCTGAGCTCCACCTTTTGGCAACAGGACCACTTAACGCAATGCCCCCAACTTTGAGACTGCAGCTGCCATGTACAACGACCCATCTTTGCATTCCCTAGGACCCTTCCGTTATCCCTCCAATCCTCAGATACATGCACACCTGCAGAGAGGCAAAGCTGCCGCAAATGCACGCCCACGGTGGCCGGCGCGCATGGTGTAAGAACGAGACTTGCCAGCGCTCCTGTCCGGGATCCTGATACGGACCGAATGGTTCGACAAATACTCGACAAACGGTCATGAAATGAATAGCACCACAGAAAGGAACCGATTTCCAACACTCGGTGCTGTTTTCATGAAAAATCGGACTACCAGAACAGGCGGTTGGAGAAAGCAAAGTGGAGCCCCCCCGACCCGCAAGATGGCGGCACCCGAGGCTCCGCTGTAGACCACACGATGGAGAGCAGGCAGCCCGTGGGGGGAAGGGAGCGCGGGCGGCTACCCTCAAACTCACCCAACAAGGGCTCCCTGAGAAGCACCAACGACCACCGTAGGACACATCCTGTGACCCTGCACCCTGCCACACGGGCCGAACCAGAGACGGTTTCGGCAGGCGCGAAGCCCAGAGGCGGAAGAAGTCATCAGCAGCGGGTGGCCGCGAGGAACGGACACCGCCCAGCGGGACACCTGCTGACGATGCGTGGAGTGAGTGCCGGTGCTGCAAACGCGCAGAGCGGGCTGGAAGAAGAAACCCGCCGGGACGACAGGCCCGACGGACCTGCAGAATAGGCGGATCGGCCTCCAGGGACCGCAGGAGGTACGGGCGGAGACCGAAGAGGACTGCAGCCCAACACAGAACGGTGAGCCTGGGTACGGCCGCATCCTGCTAGGAAACGAGGAGGCCAGTAGAGCGATGGAACGGAGGGGCCCGGGCGTAATCCGGAGAGCCTGGGGGGGGGCACTGCAACAACGCAGCAGCGTACGGGCAGAAGGTAGGCCCCACACGAGGATTAACCCGTATGTTGCAGCCCGCGCCCTAAACCCCAAGAACATGGCCACCATCCAACGGACGGCCCAGCAACATTAGCGCTGCGATGGCCTGGATGTAGGAAGGCACAGGCACCATACCTACCACCTGGGAACGGAAGGAAAGCGGCACCGTAAGGGGCAAGACACTGAGAAAAATAAAACCTCTTCAGAGGGCTCTGGGCCCAGAAGGTTAGCGCACCCCAGGCCCACAGTAGCAAAGGCTGAGACAGGCAAGGGGCTGAAGCCACGACTGTCCAGCTACAGAAAGCAATCGCGGCTGCCGCCAATCCGGAATAACACTGCTCTGGGCACGCACAATACTGTGGAGAAGCCACACACTTCAGCGGCCAATAACACAATGACCACCTGATCCTGAAGCGATAGCTGTTGAAATCGCAGCCAGTTGACGGACGAGCACCACCGACACAAGGTAGCAAACTGAATGCCCAGAGACAGGAGATGTCACCCCTCCAAGGGTAAAGCGAAAACTGCAACAATGGACTCCTACACAACGGTTAGACCCAAACAACAGCAGGAAGCAAGGACTGCAGAGGAGCTACCGACCCAGGAAGAAGAACCTACGAACGCGCAAGTACTGCAGGCCATAGCAGCGTTACGCACCTCTATTGAAACTAGAATAGATGAAGTAAAATCGGACATCCAGTTGATAAGGCAGGATGCCCGCAATCTCACAGAGAGAGTGACCACAGCAGAGGCTGCCCTACACGACAATGTAGAAAGCATGACGGATCTCAAATCTAAGGTCCAGGACCTGGAACTGAAGGTAGCACGCCGCAACAACATTAGAATCCTGGGGGTCCCGGAAGGAATGGAGGGCCCGGACCCAACAGAATTTATTGAGACAATGCTACAACAGGAAATTTGGGCCTGCAACCTGACCCAGGGATTCTCGATAGAATGAGCCCACAGATCTCTGCAAAAAAGACCTCCCCTGGGCTCGCACCCGCACCCAATGATCGCAAAAGTCCTACATTTCCGCAACAGAGAGACAATACTGCGATTCTTGAGAGAAGGAGGGGAAATCAAGAGACAGGATGCTAAGATAGTCATGTATCCGGACTACACTACCATAGTGCAAAGGGCAAGGAACTCATTCATCCCGCTGAAAGCAAGACTACGAGAACTCAACCTCAAGTACATGCTAATGTACCCGTTGCGCCTCAAGGTAATATACAAAGGAAAAGCCATCTTCCTAGAAACTCCCGCGGCAGCGAATATGTGGCTCGAGCACAACAACCTCGCAGATGACAAAGAAGGGGCAACGAAGGAGATCACAGGCCACTGAACAATCAAAAGCAACAGGAAACGACCGATGCTCGCACAATGCAGGAAAAACCGCGGCACCACACCAAGAACCACAGTAATATGAAAGCAACATCGGGCAGGAGCGCACCGGCACACACAAGCGCCGATGACGTCGACACACCCCTTCAGGAAACGTGGAGGCCGACCGCCAACACAAAACCCGCACCGGGAGGCCTGGAAAGGCCCAAAAGGCTCGGGAGCCCCTGAGCGCTGCAAGTTCGAATCAACTGCTGGGGTCCGTTCAAAGTTGCACAGTTTGTTGTTCTCATTCACTAGAATGAACGTTACTATTGTTGGAAAGTCTCAAAATGGACCGGGAGGAGGGGATGAATCGAATGGAAGATGGGGGGGCCTGGGCTCTAACCCACGTACAGGAAGGGGCTTCAACACCAGAGCCGCGATCACAAATGAGGCAGAGGGGGATGCAGGACAAACGTAATATCCCTTTTGAACCACCATGACCTCAACAGCAATTAAAATAATGACATGGAATGTGAGGGGTCTGAGAATATACCTTCGCAGAAACAGAATTAAGACCTACCTATACAGAAAAGGGGTGATGATAGCACTGCTACAGGAGACCCACTGCACGGCAGACTCTGTGACTAAACTCCAAACTCACTGGGGGGGACAGGGATTTGGCACCACTTATTCCAAATATGCAAGAGGAGTTTACACCTGGATACACCCACAGCTCCCATTCTGCCTGGTCAAATCAGAGATAGACCCAGAAGGCAGATTCGTAATGTTATGGGGGCACATTGAACAGATGGAATTATGCATCATGAACTCCTACTTCCCCAACAACAACATACCGGCCCACTTGAACTCACTGTATCCCAGAATTACGCAACACAGAAGCGGCCTGTTCATCTGGGGGAGAGACCTCTATTGTGTACACGATCCAACACTGGACAGGTCCATATCCCATTCGAAAGGCCCACCGGCAGCAACAACAGCACTGACCGCAATGATAGACAGGCTGGATCTGGCAGATGTATGGTGTGAAACACATCCAGCAACGAGAGGCTACTCATACTACTCGTCCCCGCATAATCTACACATGAGATTAGACTACATCCTTATAGGCAGGGAACACTTACCCCAAGTGGAAGAGGCACAGTACCTAGGGAGAACCATCTCTGACCACTCCCCACTTTTAGTGACATGGAACCACAATGGCCCAAGAACCCCGATCCCCATGTAGAAAATGCCTGTAGATGCCCTGACGGACCCAGCCTTTAGAGTGGGATTACAAGAATCTATAGACAACTACATAGAAGTTAACACGGGCAGCGTGGAACTCCGAAGTACAGAATGGGACACTCTAAAAACAGTGATAAGGGGGGAAACCATTGCAAAGGCCGGGGGAATCAGGAAAATACTCAGGAAAGAATTAGACCAGGAGGAGAAGGTGATTTAAAGGCTGGAGGCCACCCACACAGGCGCTCAGCAGGGAGAAATTGAACTCCAGAAACTCAGGGAGAAGAATGCAACCGCTTGGAGCAGGCTAGAAAAGTTTGACTACACTGCCAAAACAAACAGAGCGCATGTAGAGGCGGACAGACCGGTCAGGCTACTGGCCTGGCTCTGCCAAAAGGAACATCCCAGACACTCCACCACTACACTGCAGGACGAAGATGGGAACATGCATCACATACAGCAGGACATAAATAACACCTTTAAATGCTTCTACGAGCACCTATACTCCCACAAAGAACAGGTTTCTCAAGAACAGATAATGGACACACTGGGAGAGATAGGGCTCCCCAAGATGTCCCCGGAACAGGCCAACACACTAGAAACAGACATCACACCCGAAGACATAACGGAGGCCATTAAGTCCCTGGCCACGCGCAAGGCACCTGGCACAGACGGATTGCCCTCAGAATTTTATAAAGCTTATGAGCCCTCCCTGACGCCCCTGTTACATGAGGTATACCAGGAAGCATACGAGAGGGGGATACTACCTGAGAGCGTGAGAGAAACACTGGTGGTCCCGATCCTCAAGCCCAATAAACCGGCGGACCGGTGTGACTCCTACCGCCCACTAGCGATGCTTAATTATGATGTGAAAATCTTAACCACAATATTAGCTAAGCGGCTGTCCAGAATTATAGGAGACATAATACACACTGACCAGTGCGGCTTTGTACCGGGCTGCAATACATCCATGAACTTGCATAGGCTGCAACACATTATAGCGCACACTGACAACGATAAGGACTTCTGTGCACTACTATCCCTGGATGCCATAAAGGCGTTCGATCCCATATATTGGGAGTGGCTAGTGGCTGTACTCAAGGAATTTGGCTTTGGACCGGGGTTTATTAGATGGATCACAATACTATACGCTAAGCCGAGAGCAAGGGTGAAATCTGGGAAACACGTGCTGAGACATGAGGACATGGAGGCACTCCCGGCAGTGGGGCTTTAAGCAGTGTCACAATGGAGAGAGGGAAGTGTGTGCCGAACAATCAGCAGATCCTGCATATGTTTTCTGGAATCCGAGTAATTTGCCCGCAGCTGAAAGTACCCCAGGCAAATCGTTCGCATGAGAAAGGTACCAACTACCAAAGGTTTGCACCTTTCTCATGCGAACACACATACATTCCCACACCCCCACACACACACACACAACACACCCACAACACACACCCCCACCCACACCCACAGCACACCCCCACCCACAACATAAGCAAACCCCACTTACCTTCATCTTCACGCTGGTTCCCTGCAGCGCCAGTTCCCTTTCACTTCCGTGATCGGAACCGGCGCTGCAGGGTCCTTTTCTTTTCTTTTTTTTTTTGTAACAGAAGGCTGCAGGGGGGTCCCCCACAGCCCTGCTCACTATACCATAAAGTATAGTTAGCAGGGCGATGCGGGGACACCCCAGCAGCACCCGTTTTTTTTTCAATGCTACCACCAAAGGTTCGAACTTTTGGTGTTCGGACCTTTGGTGGTAGCATTTTTAGAACATTTGGTCAATGTGACCATTTTTTTTAGGTAATTTCAACCTAAACCTGTTTTCAGCATTCCATGAAACAACAACGTGCACAATTAGCAGGGCAGTTAAACTTGCAGTTAAAACATCCAGTGGTGCAGGACAATGAATGCTGAAATGAATAGATGATGTCTTATGGTCCCAATGCTGCTCCTCAATGGAGGACCATCTCCAGATGCCCTACACTGAGGCCTTCCTCAGTGAAGTCCAGAGATTTAGCAGTGTCAGCAATCACGGGAGTATCAGTGGCATCTGTCCAAGTTCCAATGCCAGGTCCTCTATGCACTGCACCAATGGCAGTGAGGAAAGGTTTGGCGGAAGACATAATTCTTCTAAGAAGTGCCAGAAGTGCACGGGAAGAAACAAGTTTCAAAGGCCAGGAGTAAGAGTTTGAGACTTTTCATGCACAGCACTAGTAGCACCAAAGCCTTCACAAGCAAAGAAAAAGTGTAACGAGCATGTGACGGTTGCAGCTCTGCATGAGTGCTTGTGTGCCATCCTGTGCCACTACCGTAAAGCTGTGTGAGTGGTCTCATCATCCCGCCACTGGTATATGCCCTCCCGGGGACGAGGCCGATGTGGCCCTGGGTGCGACTCATGCCACCCCTGAGCTGGTACGTCACCGGACCTATTGTCCTGCCTGAAAGAAGGGAAGTTGGGGACTGACCCATCAGCAGCGGTGACTCCTGCCGGGGGAGGAGAGGAAGTGGCCCAGATGCCCCGTCACACCCTGTCATATGTGCCTGCCCAACGCAGACCTCAAGCCCACCGCCAGAAGAAGCGCTGTCTCATCTACTGTCTCATCAACTTTCTGGGTACACTGATTGAAAATGTACCATTCGTAGTCTCTATTAAGCTCAATTACAAGTCTCTTGTTGAGGGCCGTGAGCAATGTTGCAAAATCAGGGTGTTCGGCCACCGAAATAGTCTTGATTAGTGTCTTGACTTGGTTGCCGGCTATATTGAGGAACATGCTGCGTAGTTTCAGGGAGTTTTCTTCACCCGCTGCTGCAATGAAGTTAGTCCTCCTACCTCCAACCATTCTACCCACCGCAGGCCTTTATCAACCTGCAGGGTCATTGAGAATGGGGGCGGCATGCGTCCCGCGGAGGCTGTAGACCTCATGGGAGGGACCTGAATCAACTGGGGCTGCGCAGCTTGACCAAGGGGTGAATTCATGATGACTGTGGGTGATAGAAGTTGGTTGGGCTCCTTGGCTGGTGAGCCTGGCTGTGCCACATGCTAGGCACCTCTTTAAAGTTAATGGCGGTCACCCCACCCTCTGGTGGTTTCTGGTGAGTCGTGGTTCATGTGTGACCATATGCGTTGCAATGACGGCCCAGGCGAGAACGCAAGATAGGCACGATTCAGTATGGATGCTTTGGGAGGGAGGGCTGGCTTGGCTCAGCTCAGGTAATGGGCTGGGCCACATGGGGAGCAAGCGGCAGTAGTGCCACGTTGTGGTTTTCAGACGTCCTGGGGGAAGGCGCCACCCACCTGTGTTGACACATGATCTGGTGAAACAGGAGCCCTGACCGCTGGCGGACTGCCGTGCGGTAATGGGGCGGCACACTCCTTTTTTTGCGCCATCCGGGTGGCGCTCATGTGGCAGCAGCAGGAAGAGAAGGAAGGCGGGGCCAGGGATCAGGTTCCTCGATGGCTGAGGACCGGCGTGGACGCGGCCTGGACACAGCCGCAGTAACAAGCATGGCGCAGCAGGATTGCTCGTGTGGTGAAGGAGGAGGATATTGCGGTTACCTGGCCAAGTTGATTGGGGACTCTTCCAAAGTTTTCAAGCTTCTGTCAGGACATCCATTTGCAATGTAATGCAATGCTTCTCCTGCCTCCCGCACAGTACTTCTGCCAGAACTCCCAATACTATCTGTTCAAGGGCTGGCGTGAGAAAATCAAGAAACTGCGTTAGGACCATCATGCAATCCTGAAAGTCCTTCTGCATATTTGAAGTTTTGTTCTCCTAATCATTCTAGTATGGATGGGGTAACAACACCATGAGGTACAGAAACTGGTGCCATTGGTCACAACACCAAAGTCATTGGCATAGAGGTTGGCACCACTGTTGGTGTTTGAGTGGCCGAAAGAAAGCCACCAACTGGGAGCAGTGGTGGACAAGGTAGCTGTTACGGCCGTGTGGCCTCTGGAATAAAGGATGCACACCAAGAAGGAGTATACACGTCCTCTTTATTCAACATCTAACAGGATACTAACTCAACCCTTTCCGGCCTCCTCCCACGTCATGGCCCACGTGGCCCTGTCCATGTGGGCCTGTCTCTATCTTAAAGAGACACAAGCCCTCTAACAACACCCTCGGATAAATGTCCTTGCTTCCATTCAGCATTCTTCAACAAGGCGCAGTGGTTTCCTGATGGTTCGTTGTGGATGGACGCTGGGGCCAGCCAGATGTCGAGACAGGGACCCGGGAGGAATCTACAGATCATCTCTGGATTCACGAGGTTATAGGTCTGGATCAGGGGGTGGAGGCATTTCATCCTCTTCCTTAACAACATGCTTGAACAACAAACTGTTCCGTGTTATCTCTTTCTCGGAGTTCACGGCGGTCACCATCGTTCCTTTGACGGCGGTGACCTGTAGAGGTTTCAGGGCAAACCGGGAGTCGTTTTTTCTGACGATGGCTTGCTGGACCAGCACTTCACCCCCTACATATAATTCATTTGATCGGGCTCCTCTCCTTTCATCTGTCTCCACTCGAGCCCTTTCCTTCCGCTCAGTGTCTCTCCTTATGACTTCCTGATCCGCTTCTGGCTGGCTCACCAGGTGTCTTACAATGCGAGTGTGAACCTGATACTTCATCATCAACTCCGCGGGGGACTTATTCGTGGCTTCGTGAGGCGTGCTGCGGTAGTCCCGTAGCAGTCGACAGAGTGCTTGATGGGGGTCAGAACCTTCAATGTGAGCCATCTGCAGGGTTTCCTCGATCGAAGCCATGAACCTCTCCGCCATCCCATTGTCTTGCGGCCAACGGAGTGTAATTTTCTGATGAGTAAAGCCCACATGCTTTGCAAAGACTGCACACTCATGGCTGCTGAATGGTGGACCATTGTCCGACTTGATGGTGCCTGGGATTCTCGCTTATGACCTCATCGAACATAGCTGCCACCTAGGCAAACGCTGTGGATGTTGACTTCTTTACAATTGGAAATCTCGAGTGTTCATCAATAAAGAGCAATAAATATTCTCCGGATCCAGGGGGGCCATAGAAGTCCACAGAAACCTTCTCCCAGGGGTGTTCCGGGATCTGTGTTGGTTGGAGTGGGATTGGAGCCTCAGCTCTGGCTGTACATTGGCACGCTACGCAGTTTCTCACCCACCGGTCTACCATGGCATCCAAGAACGGGAACCACACGTGACATCTGCGCTGTCTCTTGGTGTTGTCCGCGCCATGGTGGCCCTTGTGGGCTGTCTTGATGACTTTGGACCGGAGGGTCGCTGGGATGACAAGTCTGCACCCTCTCAAGAGAATTGTTTTGTCCTTTACGGCCAGCTCTGCTTGCACCTTGGCTAATCTCTCCAATTCATCTCTGCATGCCCCTGAATGCGTCAGCACGGCACGGTGGTAGTCCTTCCCTCTGTTGTTCTCTGTGAGGCTAATCGCCATGGCCATGGAGGGGTCCGCAGCTGAGGCTGAAGATACGGTCTCGAGCGAAACAGCTGGGGGAAGTGCGTTCGACGTAACATAGCTGATGTATTCAGTGTCACCGGGTCTAGGCACAGGCTTGCCCGTAGGGTGTCTTGACAGATAGTCAGCTGACCCCCAGGTCGATGAATGATTTCAAAGTCGTGTTCCTGGAGCCTGATGCCCCATCGCTCAATTCTGGGGGAGCATCTTGGTCCTGGGGTTCCCGAAGAGTGACAACAGAGCCTGATGGTCCGTAGTGAGGGTGAACCTCTTCCCTATCACAAAGTTGTGGAAATGTTTGCACGCCCATACAGCTGCCAGACTCTCTTTCTCGACCTGTGAGTAAGCAGCCTCAGGTGGGGCCTGCACCCTGCTGGCATAGGCCACAATGTATCTCGGGTGGGCGTCTATCCCATTAGTCTGTGTCAGTATGGCACCTAGCCCCACTGGACTTGAATACACAACAATTTCCGTGTGCCAGTCTGGGTCAGCCAGAGCCTGTTTGATGGTGTCAAACGCCACTTGGCACTCAGCAGACCATGCAAATGGAATGTCCTTCTGTAGCAGACGCCTTAGCGGCTCCGTGATGGTGGTGTAGTGTGGGATATATCTGGCACAGTAGCCTGCCATCCCCAGAAATGATCTCACATCGGCTGCTTGACCTGGCTCTTGAAGGATAAATATAGTGGAGACTGTGTCGGGGTCGGGTGTTATGCCTTCAACAGAGAAAATATGTTGAAATATCTTCAGTTTGGTTTTGCTGACCCGGACTCTCCAAACACAAGGATATCATCACTGTAGTTTAGCGCCCCTCATACTTTTCTGATGACCTGTCTGATGGCCTCGTGGAAAATCTCGGCCGCAGACGAAATGCCAAAGTTTAGGCGCTTGTAGCGGAAAAGGCTGTCATGGGTAGCAAAGCTGGTAATGCCCCTTGATTCAGGGTGAAGCTCCATTTGATGATACCCCTGGTTGAGGTCAAGCTTGGAAAAGAGAACAGCTTTGTAGAGTTGGACGATCATATCCTCTATCCGTGGTCCGGGGTGTCGCACTCTCTGGATGGTGGTGTTCGCCATCCTCAAGTCCACGCAGAGTCTCAGGTGACCCCCTTCCTTTGGCACAATCACCAGTGGCGAGACCCATGGGGTCAGACCTGTGGCTGGCTCGAGGATGCCGTCCTCCAGGAGGTGATTGAGCTCATTTGACACGGCAGCCTGTAGGTGAAACCCAACTCGGGTGTTGGGTTACAGGCCGGACTGATAAATCTATATGCAATTTGACAGGGGGACCTTTCATCTTGCATAGTCTTTTGCACAGGAGTGGGAATTTGTTCAAAATAGTGTCTTTCGTGATGGTATTCATAGGTGACTGACTGTTCCACATGTTGCAGACTTGGTCTTTTGCCTCATTTTTAGGGGCAGTCGAGCCTTCCTGGACGTGAATGTCAATGAAGCCCAAACAGAACACTGCCCGATAGCTCAGAAGGCACCTTCCTTTGGTCGGGCTTCAGATCACATGGATGATTGTCGCCGTAGACCGATCACCGTGAATGAGCCTGGCGCCTGAAGGATCCAATGGTGTGCAGAGGGATATCGGCTCCCCACTGGAACATCGTGGATACTGTCTGAGCTAACGTCAGCTTATCGGGGATCTGGTAAAATTCCTTCTCTTCCATAATATTTACAGTGGTCGACCAAAAAGCAGAAATGCCTGCCACATATCTCCACTGGTATTCTGGGTGCTTCTCTGGCTTCATTCTCATCCATGATGAGGTTTACATATTCGTCTTGGGTGTACTGGTCATACTGGTCACTCTCATGTTCCATCCCTTGGGGTGCCATTGTGTAGTACCCTTGGCGTGGTGGAGGCAGTCCATCATATTCATCTTGAATTCGTGGACTCTGGTCATGCACCTCAAGTTATTCTGCGTACTCAGGGTTGAGGTCCTCCACAACCTTCACATACCGTCTCGACCCTTGCTGGTACGGGCGCATCTGGTACGTCTGGTTCTGCGGGGTCCGGTTGTACGTCCTATACTGTGGCAATGGTGACATGCGCGGTGTGGGGAAAGGCCTGCCCTCTCTGCAGACTGACTGGAAGTGGCCTTCTCTTCCACAGTTTCCGCACCTATGGGTGAGTGCGGGGCATGCTCCTTATTGTGGAAAAGCCATCCCGCAGCGGTAACACTGCCGCTGCATCCTCAGAGTCGTCAGGTATCCGCCAGCAGGGCTTTTGTACGCTGCTCTTGTGTTACTTGGTTGAATCGCCGCTATCAGCTCACCTTTGCCTTGCTTGGGCGTGGTGTTACCTGACATCTGGGTTTCCTGCATATCTACTCATTCGAAAATCCTGGCCATTTCACTGACCTCATCGATGGTGAGTGGTTTCTTGAGCAGTCGTTTCTTGAGTGTCTGTGATACGCACCCTTCAATCACCCGCAGGCGAATGGCTTTGTCCAACGAGAAGGCGTGGAACTGGCAGTGTGCTCCTTTGATTGTGTCAAATATGCTGTTAGAGGCACTTGTTTCAGGGTCGTCACAGAGTGCAAAGTCCCCCCCTCCTCACCTGTATCTGCGATAGAAGTCTCTGGCCTCTTTCCCTTCTTCTGTCGATCCTTGTTTCTTTTCGTAGATATAAGGCCTCCCTCGAGTTGAAGCCACTCTGCAGCCTTTCTGGTGAAGACATGCAAAGGACCCCCTCTCGAGAGCAGCCAAGAGAGGAAAAAGCTGTAGGCAGAAAAAACCTCTCGTGTTTTTTTACGGAATGGCAGATGGAATGTACCAGTTTCAGGGATATTTAGTCGAGATAGTAATCCAGTCAGTCTTTCAGGTACTGAAAGATAAATCCGCAACAGGGTGGAGTAGCTGGAAGCCAAGGCTGTCCGGAGGCAAAAGGGAATCGCAGTTAGGAGGTTGATTCAGAAGGAAGGTTTTTTGAAGCAGGAACGGGGAGAATCGGTTGTTGTACCCGGAGGGCACAGACAAAGATAAAGGATGGTAAACAAGAAGAACAAAACGGATGAATACCGCAAGCCGGTTAAGAAGTAGAATAGCAGAAACCAGACACCAAAGAAGGTATGCCGATAAGGAGGAAGGATTCCGGAAGGAAGGTAAGGCGTGAGAAGGACAGGACAGAGGAGACCAGGACGAGACCCGGCAAAGGAGGAGGAGTGAGACGGAGACAGAACTAACAGAGCTTCGTTCCGGCAGAAGGTAAAAATCAGAGTGATCGGAAGATAAGAGTGAGAGACAGAGAGAGAGAGAACAGCAGTGCAATGGAGGAGAGAAAATACTTGCAGTAAGCGAACAGAAAAACATTGTCTAAACCCAAGAGCAGAGCACGAGAAAACGGGTTGCAACGCACCGCAGAGAAAGAGGGGCAAAGCTATAAAGGGAAAGCAAAAGATAGAACAGAAAGACTAGACCTACGCTTCCAGAAAAACGGGAGTCAAGTGGAACAACCTAATGGTGGATGAGTAGACAGTACAGAAAGACTAGACCTACGCTCCCGGAAGAACAGGAGCGTAGTAGAACATTTTAATGGCGGATGAGTCGCCAAGCAGACCACAAGCACCAAGGGGTCTGGTGCGGGACAGATTCGCAGACAGGTGATTAATTCATCTACTGTCTGTTAGTGAGTCCCCCAGCAGCTTTGCTGGATTTCTGGAGTTTACTTTTCCACTTGGTAAGAGTGTGAGCCTTTTTCCCACTCTTACATGTGTTTTGCCATGTGTATTTCTACTGTTTGTGTGATCTTGGGCTCTGGAGTACACCACTCAAAGAGCCCCACTTTTTGTGTGTGTTACTGTTAGGCAGAATCCTGTGCAGTTCCCTTAGGGAGCACTACAGAAGATTAAGACTACAGGTGAGAGCAATAAATCCCCTTTGGTATCAGTCTGTACCACAAAGATTTAGTTGGTAGCTGTGGCTGAGCAGGGAAAAGAGTGGTTGTTCCCAAAAGGTTTGGGAACTCCCGTCCCCTGCACACTGTCGAATATCTGTAAATACAGATCAATAACTAAAGGGAGCTATAGATACTCGTTTTATACATTGTTTCAGGACACATTTAGCATAAAGTGATTTGTAGTAAGCAATTTAAGTGGTACATAAACCATATTAATTGAACAAATACATTTTTGTAGAAACGAAGATTGTAGAAAATATTGGTTGCTTTATTGTACATAGTACATGATGGTGCCCAACGCGTTTCGAGTTATCAACTCTTCTTCAGGGGCAATGGCACAATTTTTCAATTTTTCTAAAAAAACGAAGAAAACATAAATCATATTTTAACCAATTCTATAAGTTCATATAGCCTATAAACGTTTTAAACTCGGAAAAACAACAATACAGCCATCATTTCAGCAGATGATAACAATTTGAAAAGTAATGTTAGATGCCAAGGTTGAGACTTTCTCCCCCCGCACCTCAAATTTATTTTCAGAACCTTGACTTTTATTGTTTACCTAACTGTAAAACATCTCACATAGGTGTGCCTCCAGGTTCTATACACCTCTCTTATTGTTTGTTTCCCCTCCTCCATTGTAGAAGGGGTTGGCATCTCTTTTAACTTCGGCACCCTGACCCACTAAGTAATGTCTTTTTCGAAAATCAACACACTTACAGATAAGTCGGCAACTACATTAGCTTTTTCGGATGAAGAAGCAATTAGAATACTTAATTAAGGATACTAGTAAAGAAACACTTAGTGCTGACAATCCTCAAAATTTGATTCAAAGACTTGAGAGACTAATACGCAGAGAAATCTCTCAAAAACGTCATGCCACGACCCTGGCCCAATATTTTAAAGCAAAAAGAATACCTAGAGGACTTCGGATTTATCTACGCCCTACTCTCTGTAAGGACAATATTGAATTTGTAAAACGTTGGGAACAAATATTGAACAAGTATACCCTGGACCTCATATTGCTGACAATAGAAGAATTGTCAAAATCACTAACACAGATAAATCAAGAAATTGAGGAAGTTTCCTCACAATTATCCAAACTTAAGACTACAGCGGAACTACAGGCAATTCTAGAAGACACTAACAGCAGATTGGAAAATTATAAAAAGGAAATAGAACAGAGAAAGGTCAGGAAGTTCAAACGCGATACTCTTGATTACGCTTGTGATATCGTCTATTCTTGGCAGGAATTTTACAACAAACCAACTAACTTCACCCCAAGACAACCCAGACCAGGCCCTACCAATAATAATACGGAGAGCAGTGAAGTGACCAGCGGAGAATTGGAGGAGAGGCCTTCCACTAGTAGCGCCATAGCACTCATAACAAATCCAGCAGAACAAAACCACAGAGTGGTTTCACCTGTAGTCAGAGAACCTACTCCAGTATCGGAACCTTTTTTAGGAGGAGGAGAAAAGCAAGAAAAGGGAAAAAGAAAAGGCCGTCAAAAGAACAAACACTGAAGGAACCAATAATTGTAAACATTTCCTCCAAAGTATTATCAAAATCAGAAATGGACACCCTGAATTTAGGTGTGTCCTTCATACCAACTAACAACTCCACCCTATTCGAAGAAGAAGTGAATCTTTTTTAATTGATTCGAAAAATGGAGCTTAACATTTTCTTCGACAATCTAAATCCTGAAACTAGAGAAAAAGAAAAATGCCCCTTTTTGGAAATGAAGAAAAGAAGCAATTTTCACCCACAAATCAATCACCCTTTGGTTAACTTATTTAGAACTAAGACAACCATGGCTTTGAAAAAATTGAAATTCACATCCTCAAGTAAACAAAATATCAAAAAACACCAACTGAATATCATTAAAAATTTAGCAGAGGACAATCGGATTACAATCAAAAAAGCAGACAAAGGAGGAGCATTCGTTATCATGGACGCCTCTTTCTACAATGAAGGTTGTCTTAAATTACTGGCGGACCAAAACACCTATCTAAAACTAGATCATGACCCTATCATTGGCATCAAGGAAACCATCAAAATAACTGTGGAAAAAGCGGAAGAACTAGACTGGATTTCAGAGAACACAAGCAACTTCTTGATTAATAAACACCCAGTGACTCCGGTGTTCTACGGCCTCCCGAAAATCCACAAACACAGAACTGATCCACCTCTAAGACCTATTGTCGCAGGGACGGAAAGTATTTTTCAACCCCTTGCAATCTACCTCGACACAGCACTACAACCTTTAATACAAAAAACTAATACTTATCTAAAGGACACAACCCACTTCCTACCAAACATCAAAGATCTCGACATGAACGAACCTAACCTTATACTATTCACCATGGATGTAAGTAGTTTATATACTTCAATCCCACACAACCAAGGAATTGACGCATTAGAATGGTTCCTCCTTCAACACCATGAAATCAAGATACGAAAGACCTTTGCAATTGAACTAATTAACATCATCTTATTCAACAATTATTTCAGGTTCAACCGACAATACTTCTTACAAACCTCAGGGACATCGATGGGTCTCCAGTAGCACCTTCCTATGCCAATATATTTATGTTTTTTTCCAACATACTTATGTCTTGGAGAATCCAACATGGAACGGAAAAATCAAAAAATGGTATAGATATATTGACGACATATTTGGCATCTTCAAGGGCACGGAATCGGAACTACTGACCTTCTGGGACTACCTAAACCAATGCAACGACAGGATTAAGTTGACAATTGAAATTGGGAAACCATCGATCAATTTCTTGGATGTAACTATAGAAATGTCCAACTCAGCCTTAAAGACACAAATTTACAGAAAACCCACAGATGTTAACAGTACCCTACACTTCTATAGTTCTCATCCGAAACATCTAAAAGAGAACTTACCATATAGTCAACTCCTCCACCTGAAGAGAATCACTTCAGAGGCTGACAAACTTCAAGAGGAATATTCAATCATGAAGTCCAGATTTAAAGATCGACATTTTCCAACTGAACTTATCGACAAGGCCATACTCAGAACAGAAGCACACAGCCGGACGGACCTACTGGACACTAAACCAAAGGAGGCCAAATACAATTTGATACACACACTGAAATACTCTAGCCAGAGTTTCCAGATAAAACGGATAATCTACAAAAAGTGGGACATCATTAAATCAGACCCACAGCTCAATCAGCTATGTTGGCCTACAAAAGGGGTAGGAATTTTCGAGACAAGTTAATCAAAGCAGAAAAACGGAAAATTCCTAAACAAACCGTTTTAAACAAACCAAAAAATGGCACCTTTCCTTGCTTGAACTGCCAGCATAGCTCCGATGTGATAAAGGGAGACCATATTAGACATGCCAACGCTGGCATAAAAAATACCACTAAGACAATACGCCACCTGTGACTCGAAAAACGTCATTTATGCTCTACTCTGCCCTTGTGGGCTATATTATGTGGGGAAAACAGCGAAAAAAGCAAAAGAACGTTGGACGGAGCATAAATCTAATATCCGTACCAAAAATATAAAATCTCCAGTCTAAAGACACTTCAGAGATCACAAACATACTGTGGCCCAAATGAGAGTTGTAATCCTCGAAATTATACACCCTCTTCCGAGAGGTGGTGACCTACAAAAAATCCTGTCACAAAGAGAACTTTATTGGATACATTCCCCTCACTCACTTACCCTGTTGGGGAAGAATGAGGATTACTATCTTGGTCCTTTCTTATAATTAGCCATCCGTCATTATTGCCTTTTTTCCTTTTAAAACTATTTCTTCAATAGACAGACTGCCATACTACCCATCTGGCACCTAAGAACTCTCCCAATCCGTACTATTTCTTAGCATCCACTATCTGTGTTAAAGACTAGGTTCTGGCTATGAGAATGTGCATCCAATTTGGGACAGGAAATATGTAAGCATACAATTACCCTCCGCTGATGGAGCATTGTCTGATTTATAGCAATATATATTTCTCGTGTGTATGTTCACATTTATGTCTATTTGCGTTTATATTTAGGCAATTCTGCTCACTCCTTCTTTCTTTTCGCTTAATACATTTAACGACACACTTCGGTTGACTACTCGATACATAATATTGTACGGTTATTTTTGACCACAGTATCGGATTGCCCATATCACTTTCACAAATTCACTACTTGAATTTCTTCACATTAAAAATACTATGTAACACGCCAGTTTTCTTTCGAGCAGCTCACGCTCGATGGTTTCTATTTACTTACACAAAACGTGATTGTGACGTCACTCGTCTGACGCACACTACGTATCAACAAACATGACGGTAGAAATCTACACATGCGCACATCGGCGTATCTGCCGTGCATGACTCTTGCGACAATCCACTTGATGACAGTATAAAAGGATACGCCTCACGGTGCAGTCGCATCTCCAGCTTGGTAGACGCGACCCACCATGAAGACTCTAAGCTCCTTTTCTCTAGATTTAAGTAAGTACTTTGGCCTCTTCGGCATCGAATACTTGACCTCCAATCTATAGGCCACTATATATACTCACCTTCTTTTCTTTACCTGTCCTTTTTCTAATACTCAGCCGACTGCCGCCTCCTGGACATTACCTGTTACCATTCCCTTTTGGAGATAACCATTCGATGGAATATGCTAAATAACATTTTGATTCACGAGCGACATGTAAGTTGCCATTCACCTATCCTCATCTTCTCCTTTTTTATCGGTACTTAGGCTACTTTTTCGTAACACTCTTTTTTACGTAATATAGAGAGACTCAAAGAAAGAAATTTGAACACTCTGACCTGAAGCATTTCTTTAAAAACTTACCCTTGCACAACTTTCTACCCTGTAGGGTAAGCGCTTTTTTAATATGTTTGACTGACAACTAATATGTCATTTGGATTATGTACGGAAATATTATCTACCTCTCTTAGAGATACAGGATCTGTTTAAAAAGTTTAAATAGTAAAATGAGAGTTACCTTTTGTTCTTTTGTCCAACAAATCACAATGTCTAGTCCAGGGATTTGCTTGTAATCTGATATCTGTATCCTAACATTACTTTTCAAATTGTTATCATCTGCTGAAATTACGGCTGTATTGTCATTTTTCCGAGGTTAAAACGTTTATAGGCTATATGAACTTATAGAATTGGTTAAAATATGATTTATGTTTTCTTTGTTTTTTTAGAAAAATTGAAAAATTGTGCCATTGCCCCTGAAGAAGAGTTGATAACTCGAAACGCGTTGGGCACCATCATGTACTATGTACAATAAAGCAACCAATATTTTCTACAATCTTTGTTTCTTCAAAAAATGTATTTGTTCAATGAATATGGTTTATGTACCACTTAAATTGCTTACTACAAATCACTTTATGCTAAATGTTTCCTGAAACAATGTATAAAACGAGTATCTATAACTCCCTTTAGTTATTGATCTGTATTTACAGATATTCGACAGTGTGAAGGGGACGGGAGTTCCCAAACCTTTTGGGAACAACCACTCTTTTCCATATACATATCCAACCTAGATGACAAGATCTCAAATTTATTTTCAAAACCTTGACTTTTATTGTTTACCTAACTGTAAAACATCTTACATAGGTGTGCCTCCAGGTTCTTTACACCTCTCTAGCTGTGGCTGAGCAGTCAGACTTATCTCAAGAGGGAGATGAGCAGTATTCAGGGTTTACACAATAGGCCTTCAGTAAGATGGTACAAGGAAACACTGGCCAAAGCTTTGTACTCAAAAGTAGAGATATATTTATTTTATACACTTCTAGTAAAACACATTCATCACAGTTATTAAGCAAGTTAAATTAAGTCAAAGAAAAGTAAACAAAACTCCCTATTTAAATTGTAGACCAAGTGAACCAAAGTGAGCAAACGGCACAGTGTAAACTACACACAAGGGATCCTCTAGCAATTTCTCACAAGGGAGAGAAAGCACAAGTTATGCATAAATATCTTCTTACACACCCTAGCAACACTTCCCAAAAGTTTGTGAACCAGTTTAGGCAAGGCAGTACATTAGTATAGGGAATACTTAAATGAAAACTGAGCAAAATGGCATTTCACAAGGTTTAAAAGTGGGAAGAAAAGGGTGGTTATAAGAAGTAGGTGCACCAACACAGTTCTAGTTGAGAAGCAATCTAGAGAAGGCAGTTCTAACAAATTTAGCCAGAGTCAGTGGTACAGGGCAAGGGCCCAGGAGCAAAATGTTCTTGTAACTGCAGTCAAGTCTTTGATTAACGATTTGAAGAGGTGGATGCAGAAGGTGAAAGACAATGTTAAAAGAGAGGGGCGGCCAACCCAACAGGTAGGTAAAGGATTTAAAACACCTTTAGCTCTACCACGCAGAAAGGGCAGCCTGGCAGAACAATGTACCTTTAAAGTGAAGAATTGGCTCCTGCGGTGGCGGTTGTTCCTGGTAGTTCCTGCAGTTCAGGGGATCCAGCAGAGGAAGAGAGGCTCTCATCGTGGAGGAAGGTTCGAGTTACTGCACTACCCAGGGATGAACCCAGCCGCGGTGCTGCCCGATGAATAAAAGGTACGCTCCTTTAAATCGCGGTCCGGGTGGACTGGTGCCTGGCTATCCGGTCGCTGAGTAAAGGGTACTGGTGATTCGACCCGGGCAGGTCCAGGAAGGCGATTGTCAAACTGGTTGGCCCCACCAGCTCAAGGGAAGAAGGCTCTTTCCGAGGAAGATCTTCTCTCGTTGTGTGGAAAAAAGTGGTGAGACGCTGCAGCAGGGCTTCACCGGTGGTTCAGTCGTTGCAGATGAGTTTGGCTTCTCTCCTCTTTGGCTTCTTAGTTCCAGTGACGACGTCTTGCTCTTCCAGTCCTCAGGACCCTGCTTTTATGCAAAAAGAGCCCCATTCATGCAGCAGGGCTGTCACTCACACAGTGGAGTGGTCATCTTGGCGGGAGACCCTACAGCCTATCAGGATAGAGTGCAACATGGGTTGCTGAGACAACCCTGTCCAGGGGTCCTACTCTCCCTCCCACACAATGGACCCGCCCCAGACTCATTGGCGCCGAAAGGAGGGCTTCTTGGCAGAAGCCTGCCAAAAGGACGAACAAAGGATCCCCGACCTGGGTTAGGAGTTTAAAGAAAGACACGAGAAAGAATTTATATTAAAGTTCTGGCAAATAAAACCCACCGGAGTAAAGTTAGTATTAAAATAAACCGGCGGTATGTTAGAGGCTGTCCGAAAATGTGGTACCCTCGAACAATGGGAAAATCCCATAGGGAAGTATTTGCGGTTGATTATTTATGGTAGTAACAACTGCCACCAGCCAGAAACTTTTGAGAGAGGGACTGTACGGTACCCTCTCGAAAATGAACCTAAGGGAAAAACGATTAACCCTTCCCAGTACCTCCATAGTCAGATGGGTTGTACTGGTTTAGTTCATAAAAATTGACTAGTAAAGTCAATGGGGACTTTACATGCCCTGGGAGACTGTAGTCAGCCCCAGGGTATGGAGTCTATGTTTGGGGGTCGCTACGACAGCCCTGGGTCACTGCACATGTGTAACCCATGTGAATAAAGATGGTTCCTATGGAGGTGAGAAAAACCCCATAGACATTAAACACAAAAATAGCCTAGAATACACATAGCAAAAATGCCTAAGAGTGGGAGAAAGAGTCTCACTCTTAGCATGAAAAAAAAAACTTCAAATCCAGCAAAGCAGCTTGGGGACTCTATAGCTAAGGGAAATTAGCCATAGAATGAGAATTCTCCCTAACACTCGCCCCCCCCCCCCAGACTAAGGGACAGGAGGATCTAATCCACTCCTGGTTGAGTCTCTTACCTCTAGTCGGTTATAATCATCCTAGAGAGACCATCAGCATTTTGGTGGTGACATCCTGACCTGTGCTCAATGGTAAAATCATGCCCTTGGATGCAGATTGACCATCTTAGCAGTTTTGGGTTTTCCCCTTTCATTTGCATCAACCATCTCAAGGGTTGGTGGGTTGGTGGTCTGTTTGAATGATGAAAGTAGACCCATACAAGTATGGTCTAAACTTCTTCAAAGACCACACAATGGCAAAACATTCTCTCTCAATAGTTGCCCACCTTGTTTCAGGTTCCTTCAGTTTCCTACTGATGAAGCAAATGGGGTGTTCCCTACCTTTCTCATCCAGTTGACTGAGTACCGCACCTATGCCTATATTGGAAGCATCTGTTTGTACAATGAAGGGTTGGTGGTAGTCAGGAGCTCTGAGAACTGGAGCTTGACAAAGGGCTTTCTTCAGGCTATCAAAGGCCTGATTGCACTCTTCATTCCATTTGATCTTTTTAGGGAACTTAGGAGAAGAGATTACATTCAGTGGAGAAGCTATGGACCCATAGTTCTAAATGAAATCCCTGTAATACCCAGTGAGGCCTAGGAAGGCTCTCACCTGGGTTTGAGTAGAAGGGGTTGTCCAATTTTGCACAGCTTCAATCTTGCTGAACAAAGGCCTTATTTCACCACCTCCTACCTCATGCCCAAGGTAGACCACTTTGCTCTGACCAATTTGGCATTTACTTGCCTTTATGGTCAGATGGGCCTGCTGAAGAGCCTGCAAAACATATCCTAAGTGGTCAACATGTTCTTTCCAAGTAGGGCTGAACACTGCAATGTCATCCAAGTATGCCATGCAGAAGTCCTCCATCCCATCCAGAAACTGGTTAACCCTCCTTTGGAATGTAGCAGGTGCATTTGGTAATCCAAAGGGCATAACCTTAAACTGGTATAAGCCAACTGGGGTGGAGAATGCAGTTTTGTCCTTGACATGGTCAGTCAGGGCTATTTGCTAATAGCCTGACGTGAGATCAAATGTGCTGAGGAACTTGGCTGAACCAAGTCTATCCACCAGCTCACCTGTCCTTGGCAAAGGATGGGCATCAGTCTTGGTGACTGCATTTAGGGCTCTATAGTCCACACAGAATCTCAACTCCTTGGATCCTGCGTTTGGTACTAACAAAATGGGCTAGACCATGGACTAGTAGAGGGCTCTATTACCCCGAGATCAAGCATCTTGTTGACCTCTCCTTTGATGTGGGTTCTGACATGTTCTGACATTCTGCTTCAACCCCTGCTTTTAACAGGTAAACAGTCACCAATATTGATATCATGCTGGCCCCAAGGGGTCAAGCCTGGTGCTCGAGAAAACAGAGGGGCAATTTGATTTAACAAAACTTTGCACTCCTCCCGTTGTTCAGAAGTCAGGCTAGAAGAGAGATTAACTCCTTCTACTTTCTCATCTAAAGGTTTGCCTCTGAGGAGGTCAGGCAGAGGTTTACTCTCCTCCTCCTCTTGAGCTGAAGCTAGAAGCAAAGCTCCCAGTTCTGGTCTCGAGACATATGTTTTTAGACGGTTGGTGTGAAAGACTCTAGGAGCCTCCTTAGGATTACCTAAGTCCACCAGATAGTTCACCTCTCCAAGTTTTCCCACAATCTTGAAGGGTCCCATCCACTTGTCCTGCAAGGCCCTCTGCCTTGTTGGCAACATAACAAGAACTACCTGGTCTTGAGTGAACTCAACCATGTTGGTCTTCTGGTCATGCCAATGCTTAACCAGAGCCTGACCTGCTTTCAAGTTATCACTTGCCTCAGCCATCATGTGTGACATTCTCCTCCGGAGTCCTATCACATAGTCAGTGACTCTGACTGGCGTGGGGGAAGGAGCACTCTCCAACCCCTCCTTGATCAGGGCCAAGGGACCTGTGACCGGATGGCCATAGAGAAGTTCAAAGGGACTGTAACCCACTCCCTCCTGAGGGACTTTTCTATATGCAAAGAGAAGGCATGGCAGTAGTAGATCCCACCTTTTCTTCATGCTTCTGTTAAACCTTTCTACCAATCCATTTGTCTGAGGATGGTATGCTGTTGAGAACATGTAGGTAACTCCACAGTTTTTCCACATGGCCTTCATGTAGTGGGACATGAAATTTGACCCCCTTTCCGATATTACCTCCTTAGGAAACCAAACCCTGGTAAAAATACCAAGGAGGTCCTTAGCCACAGCCTGAGCTGTTACAGTTCTCATGGGAATTGCTTCAGGGTACCTAGTAGCATGGTCTACTACAACAAGTATAAACCTGTTGCCTGAAGAGGTTGGAGGATCAAGGGGACCAACAATGTCAATTCTTACCCTCTCAAATGGTACTCCCACCACAGGGAGAGGCACGTTCTTGGAGCCACTTTTACCAGAAGTTTAGCAAGTGTGGTAACTCTTTCAATACTTATCTACCTCAGCCCCCATTTTAGCCAATACAAGTAGAGAGAGAGCCTTTTGTTGGTCTTCTTGAAACTCAAGTGACCAGCCAAAGGTATCTCATGGGCGAGTTGCAAGAATTGGAGTCTGTTCTCTTGGGGCACTACAACACTTTTGTAGTCTCCAGGGATTGACTATGTCGGTTCACTATAGAAGAGGCCATCTTCCCAGTGTAACCTATACTTCCCAGGCTCCTGCCCTCCAAGCTGAGAAGCTGCCTGGTGGCGAAGACCTTTCGGAGTTGGACATTCTCTTTGTCCCTTACTGAAGTCTTCCCTCTGGGGCCCACCTTCTGCCAGTAAAGACTGCATCTCAGGATGGTCCACAGGGTCAAGATCTGCAATGAGTTCCTGGCCTCCTACTAGATCTGAATCTTTAGGCTCTAGTTCAACCACACAGGGCTGTAACTCACTCTCAGCCTCAGCTGGAGGAGGAATCACAGGTGTGATTTTTGACAACCTAGGAGATTTCCTGGTTGGCAGCACTGGAGTGTTCTCTGCTGGTTTCTTCTTGGAAGTCTTGGGTTTCCCCTGTACTTCTGGTTGCTTGGAAATAACAGTAACTCCAATGTAGTATGAGTGATTTCTTTTTCCATCATCTCCTCAGGAGATCCCCTCAAGGTCCTCTCCCTTGCAGGTCTGGTAAGCTCCTGTAATCTCTTACTAGAAGGTCTGGGGGTACTTGACACTACTCCCAGGTCTTTCAGATCATTGCCCAACAGCACCCTTCCTGATACTTCAGATTATACACTCACAGGTATCCTGACAGTCATTTCATTGCACTGGATGAGAGCTGGTAATTGGGGAAGGATCTGCACAGGCCGTCCAGCTAACTTGGTGAGGCGTTTGGGTGCCTTGGCAACATCCTCCACCTTGAAAAAAGATTCATCCATCACAGTTATGCTGGCCCCAGTGTCTCTAATGGCAGGAGTCTCCTGACCATTGACTAGGACACTGTCTTTATAATACTCTTTAGTATTAGGAGGGATAGAATTATACACATCTGAATTATGTTGTTCCCACAACCCTAGGGATACTAAAGATACACTAGCTGAGACTCCAATGGGATCTTCAGCTAGTAGTTGAACGTTTCCACTGGCCATATGTACTTTCTCCTCTGGAGCGAAGGCTAAGGAGACAGTGTGTACCCCTGAAGGTTTACCCTTACATCTGGGATCCCCTTTCACATGATCAGTAGAGCCACAAACATAACATTTCCCAAATGTCTTTATGAATGGTGGCTTGTTCTGACCTCCTTCTGGTCTGGGGCCAGAAGGTGCACTAGCCTGATTAGGTTTCCCTTTTGGCTTACCTTTAGAATTTTGTTTGTGGCCCTCTTTGGAATTGGAATTATTTGAATTCTCTTTGTTGTCTTTCTTAGGCTGCTTTCCCTCATCCTTCTTCTGAATTACCCCTAAACCCTTGTGAGTAGCCCTGTTGGCAACCCACAAGTCAACAGCCTTAGCTAGTTTCTTAGAATCTAGTTCTTTTGAATTAGCCAAGTGCTGTCTGAGCTCAGGAGAGCAGGCATAATAGATAGACTCCAACATTACAAGGTTTCTCATTCCTTCATAAGTGTTAACTCTATAACCCTTAATCCATCCCTCTAGGTTTTTCAAACACTCATTCACCCAAGTAGCCCAAGGGGTACTATCATGCTTTTTGAGGTTCCTTAACCTCTGAAGGTACTGGGAAGGTGTCTTCCCAAATCTAGCTATCAAAGCTAGCTTTACACATTCATAACCCATCCTATCCACCTCCCCCAACTCCAGTACCACATCAGATGCAACAGGGGGGAGCCTAGAGAATAACCAGGGGATCAACTGATTCCCTGTGATATCCTGGAGCCCATGGTCGTATTCAAACATAGCTAGCCAATCTAATAAATCCAACTTAGGTTCATACATACCCACAATCTCTTTAAGCATCCGGGGTCTTTTTGGACTGGAAGATCTAGAGGATTCGGGGAGAGAAGCATTTTCCAAAGACAATTTCTTCATCTCAAGCTCACGATTGAGCTCCATTTCTGAGCCTTAGTTCCGATGTCTCTGTTCAGTTCGGGCACTAATTCGTTTGAACTCTGGTTCAAGTCTAATTTTTTCAGAGAGATAAATTCAGGACTTAATGTGGGACCTGACAAAGGTCCAGTAGCCATAGGTTGAGGCCTTTGAGCAGGCAGAGGGCCAGAGGGGGTGACACTGTTATCCTCCTCTTCCTCATCTGCTTCAACAATAACATTTTCATCAATATCATTTTCCTCAATATTTGCTACATTTGCTGGGGTAGTGAGCTCTACAGCACCACTATCCAGACTTTGTTTTTCTAAGTCTATCAATAATTTCTAATTTCTTGCCTTTGACAGAAAGACCTTTCTGTCTACACAGATCCCTTAAATAATCAGCAGTATTAGTAAGGAGGGTCTCCTGGCTGTAACTTTCCATATTTTTGACTTTGTTTAAAATAAACTTTTTGTGATAGTTAGCCTTGTGGTTAGTTGAACCAAGGTACTAGCAGAACTCTAAAATGTAAATCCAATACTTTTATCCTCACCGCTGTACACCAGTGTTAGGCAGAATCCTGTACAGTTTCCTTAGGGAGCACTACAGAAGATTAAGACTACAGGTGAGAGCAATTAACACCCTTTGGTATCAGTCTGTACCACAAAGATGTACTTGGTAGCTGTGGCTGAGCAGTCAGACTTATCTCAACAGGGAGATGAGCAGTATTCAGGGTTTACACAATAGGCCTTCAGTAAGATGGTACAAGGAAACACTGACCAAAGCTTTGTATTCAAAAGTAGAGATATATTTATTTTATACACTTCTAGTAAAACACATTTATCACAGTTATTAAGCAAGTTAAATTAAGTTGAAGAAAAGTAAACACAACTCCCTATTTAAATTGTAGACCAAGTGAACCAAAGTAAAAACTGAGCAAAACGGCACAGTGTAAACTACACACAAGGGATCCTCTAGCAATTTCTCACAAGGGAGGGAAAGCACAAGTTATACAGAAATATCTTCTTACACATCCTATTAACACTTCCCAAAAGTTTGTGAACCAGTTTAAGCAAGGCAGTACTACATTAGTATAGGGAATACTTAAATGAAAACTGAGCAAAATGGCATTTCACAAGGTTTAAAAGTGGGAAGAAAAAGGTGGTTATAAGAAGTAGGTACACCAACACAGTTCTAGTTGAGAAGCAATCTAGAGAAGGCAGTTCTAACAAATGTAGCCAGAGTCAGTAGGCCTGTGCCAGAGTCAGTGGTACAGGGCAAGGGCCCAGGAGCAAAATGTTCTTGTAACTGCAGTCAAGCCTTTGATTAACGATTTGAAGAGGTGGATGCAGAAGGTGAAAGACAATGTTAAAAGAGCGGGGCGGTCAACCCAACAGGTAGGTAAAGGATTGAACACATCTTTAGCTCTACCACGCAGAAAGGGCGGCCTGGCGGAACAATGTACCTTTAAAGTTATTACTGCATATATTATTATTTTATATTCCTCTCAAGAATACCTGCACCTGTAAAACTTTGTTTCTCGACCTAGATCCTGCCTTGTATATATCTGCCTACTGTAACTTGTCTGATGTCCCTGTACTGTCCTACTTACCATGTACCTGTAATTAAGTTGAGCATATTCCTGTCTTGTGCGCCCTGATGCCCCAGGGTCTGGCGCGCTCTATAAATAATAAACTAAACTAAAGTGAAGAAGTAGCTCCTGCGGTGGCGGTTGTTCCTGGTAATTCCTGCAGTTTGGGGGATCCAGCAGAGGCAGAGAGGCTCTCGTCGTGGAGGAAGGTTCGAGTTACTGCACTACCCAGGAATGAAACCAGCCGCGGTGCTGCCTGACGAATAAAAGGTACGCCTGGCTATTCGGTCACCGAGTACAGGGTACTGGCAATTCGACCAGGGCAGGTCCAGGAAGGCGATTGGCAAACTGGTTGGCCCCACCAGCTCAAGGGAAGAAGGCTCTTTCCGAGGAAGATCTTCTCTCGTCGTGTGGAGAAAAGTGGTGAGACGCTGCAGCAGGGCTTCACCGGTGGTTCAGTCGTTGCAGATGTCTTTGGCTTCTCTCCTCTTCGGCTTCTTAATTCCAGTGGCAACGTCTTGCTCTTCCAGTCCTCAGGACCCTGCTTTTATGCAAAAAAAGCCCCATTCATACAGCCTAGCTGTCACTCACACAGTTGAGTGGTCATCTTGGCGGGAGACCCTCCAGCCTATCAGGATAGAGTGCAACATGGGTTGCTGAGGCCTACTCTCCCTCCCACACAATGGACCCACCCCAGACTCAGTGGCGCCGAAAGGAGGGCTTCTTGGCAGAATCCCGCCAAAAGGACGAACAAAGGATCCCTACCTGGGTTAGGAGTTTAGAGAAAGACACGAGAAAGAATTTATATTAAAGTTCTGGCAAATAAAACCTACCGGAGTAAAGTTAGTATTAAAATAAACCGGCGGTATCTTAGAGGCTGTCAGAAAATGTGGTACCCTCGAACAATGGGAAAATCCCATAGGGAAGTATTTGCGGTTGATTATTTACGGTAGTAACGACTGCCACCAGCCAGAAACTTTTGAGAGAGGGACTGTACGGTACCCTCTCGAAAATGAACCTAAGGGAAAAACTATTAACCCTTCCCAGTACCTCCATAGTGAGATGGGTTGTACTGGTTTAGTTCATAAAAATTGACTAGTAAAGTCAATGGGGACTTTACATGCCCTGGGAGACAGTAGTCAGCCCCAGGGTATGGAGTCTATGTTTGGGGGTCGCTACGACACCCCTGGGTCACTGCACAGAGGGTGCTGTGTAACCCATGTGAATAAAGATTGTTCCTATGGAGGTGAGAAAAACCGCATAGACATTAAACACAAAAATAGCCTAGAACACACATAGCAAAAATGCCTAAGAGTTGGAGAAAGAGTCTCACTCTTAGCAGGAAAAAAAACAAACCCTTCAAATCCAGCAAAGCTGCCGGGGGACTCTATAGGTAAGATAAATTAGCCATAGAATGAGAATTCTCCCTAACAGTTACACAGCATCTTCAGTATAGTAACACAGGGTTGTCTTTGAGACTTCCCACTGACTCCATTTTTCTGGGGCTGACTACTGTCCCCCAGAAACAGGTAAAGTTGCAATTTACTTTATGTAGTCATTTAGACCTACAGACCCAGTACACCCCATCTTACATGGAGTACTGAAAAGGGTTAATTCCTATCACTTTTTGTCTGTGCCCCTCTGTGCCTCTCTGAGCTTTGTTTTGCTCTTTTAACATACTTGGCTGCTGGCAGTGGTATCTACCCTAACTTTTCTACTGCGATTATATTATATAAACTTGGTACTGTTCCAGGCTATTATATTAGCCTCGAACATAAACCTGCTTGACCAAATACTCTTTCTTTTGGCAATGGTCGGGTTTATTCGCCATTTCTTTTTGCTAAAGTCCTTCTTGTGTTTTACTTTGGACGGCAAACCAGGTTTGCCTTCTTTGTTCACCGTCTTTTGGTGGGCTTCTGCAAAGGAGCCCTCCTCTTGGCGCCTGGGTGTCTAGGTGGGCTGAATGTGAGGGAGGGGTGTATTCACCCCCTGCACAAGGTCTCCTTGGCGAACCAAGTCACACTTTGCATCCATTGGCTGAAGAGGTTGTCCGGGCTGGACAACCCCCCTGCTGTGTGATTGACAGCCAGGCTGTGTGAATGGGGAATTTTCACATAAAAGGCAGGACTCTTGGGCTGGAAGTCAGAGAAGCCACTGGAACTGCAAGGAACCGAAGAGAAGCGGAGAAGAAGACGGCTGCTGCAATCCGGAGTCCCGGTAAGGCCCTGCTGCAGTCCTGAGCTATCTACCCTTCAAAGACCAGAGAAGATCCAGTCCGGAGTCTTCTTCCTTTGAGCCTGGTGGGGTCAACCAGCTCATCTTCCACAGCCAGAGGATCCTCTTCGTGATCGAAATCGCTGCACACTGCTGTAGTGGTCCGGATAGCCATCTGAAGAGCCTTTCCCGTTTTAAAGGAGCACACCTTTTATTCACTGCTGCTGCTGGCTTCATCCCTGGGTAGTGCAGATCGCTCCAGACATCCTCCTTCTTGTCTCCACGACTGAAGCTCCAGGAACCGTGAGTCTGCAGGAACTACCAGGAACAACTGTCATAGCACCAGCTCGTCTTCAGTCGAATAAGGTATTGTGTCCAACTTCGAGGAATTGGGGTGAACCACTTTTCTCCTCACTAAAGGCTTGTCCTTACCTTCCTTCCCTCTTATATATTGTCAAAAGACGAAGCAAAAGTTATAAGTACTCCTTGCAATCTCGAATCGTGAACTATACTAACCGTGTGATCTTCAGCAACAGGAACCCTGTTCCACTTGACACTGGCGCAAGCCTATTGACTTTTATTCACTTGTAGGAAAGTGTCCTCTGATTCTATCTGCCTTGACAAAAGTATTGCCTATGATTTTTAACCCCAACTCTCTTGTGTTGATTCATGTGCTAAGTGTGTTTTAACTCTGTTAAAAAAAAATCCCGTGGGTACGCGTATTTTTAGTAAGACCGAACTGTCATTCCTGTAAAAAAGTGATCGTATCTGTACCCCCGGTAACATCTTTGTTTCACAACACCAGTCTGTCAAAACCAAAGGTACTTACCTTGAATTGGGCTGCACAAAGTGAATTGGTTGTGTGTAGTGTATTTTATGTGTGGTTTTTAATATTAATAGAATTGAAGTGTTTTACGAACAGATGGTTTAAAAATAAAAGTACTTTTACTTTTTTGACCAAAAACCTTGAGTCAGTGTTTGCTTGAGTCACTGTAATTGTAGTCCTTTGTGTAATCTCTACTACTGCTCATTTGTCTTGAGATATGTCTGGCTGCTCCGCTACTGCTACCACGCTAACTGTGTAGTACAGGCTTATACCAAAGGTGAAATTGTACTACCACCTGTAGTCTTAATCTTGTGTAGTGGTCCCTAAGGGCACTGCCCAGGATTCTGCCTAACACTGTCTCATCAACTCGCTGGGTACACTGATTGAACATGTACCTTTCGTAGTCTCTATTAAACTCAATTACATATCTCTTGTTGAGGGCCGTGAGCAGTGTTGTAAAATCAGGGTGTTCGGCCGCCAGAATAGTCTTGATTAGTGTCTTGACTTGGTTGCCTGCCATATTGAGGAACATGCTGCGTAGTTTTGGGGAGTTTTCTACATCCGTTGCAGCAATGAAGTTATTTAAGTCCTCCAACCATTCTACCCACTGCAGGCCTTTGTCAACCTGCAGGGTCATTGAGAATGGGGTCGGCCTGCATCACGCGGTTGCTGTAGACCTCATGGGAGGGAATCTGAATCGCCTGGGGCTGCGCAGCTTGACCAGGGGGTGAAATCATGATGGCTGTGGGTGATAGAAGTTGGTTGTGCCCCTTGGCTGGTGAGCCTGGCTGTGCCACTTGCTAGGCACCTCTTTAAAGTTAATGGTGGTCACCCCACCCTCTCTGGTGGCTGCTGGCGAGTGGTGGTTCATGTGTGACCATATGCATTGCAATGACGGCTCAGGTGAGAACACAGGATAGGCAGGATTCAGTATGGATGCTTTGGGAGGGAGGGCTGGCTTGGCCCAGCTCAGGTAATGGGCTGGCCCACGTGTGGAGCAAGTGGCAGTAGCGCCACGTTGTGGTTTTCAGGCATCGTGGGGGAAGGGGCCACCCACCTTTGGTGAACGTGATCTGGTGACGCAGGAGCCCAGACCGTTGGCAGACTTCCGCATGGTAATAGGGCAGTGCACTCCTTTGTTTGCGCCGTCCGGGTGGCGCGCATGTGGCAGCAGCAGGAGGAGGAGGAAGGCAGGGCACAGGATCGGGTTCCTTGATGACTGAGGACCGGCGTCGGAGAGACGGCCGTTGATGCGGCCTGGACACAGCCACAGTAACAAGCACGGTGCAGCGGGATTGCTCGCGTGCTGAAGGAGGAGGATCTTGGCGTGAGGGCAACAGAGCCTCGTCGCCAGTTGTTACGGCCGTGTGGCCTCTGGAATAAAGGACGCACACCAAGAAGGAGAATACACATCCTCTTTATTCAACTTCTAACAGAATTCTAACTCAACCCTTTCCGGCCTCCTCCCTCCTCCCACGTCATGGCCCACGTGGCCCTGTCCACGTGGGCCTGTCTCTATCTTAAAGAGTCACAAGCCCTCTAACACTAGCCCATAGTCCCTGGGTTCACCTGAGAGAAGAGCTCCTTTAAGGAATGCATTAATCCGGGCATCATAACTTGTCTAAAAATAATTCTGGAGGTGCAAATCCTCTTGTTATACTCTAGCTGAGGAAATGGGTCCTGATGGTATGGCTCAAGTGTAAGCTTGGTCATGCTCGGGTGCATTGTGGACTGATCTGGCAGACTATAAAGATTCAAATTTGGGGTAGACGAGAGGTCTTAGTATGGGAGGTAGAGGGGACCAGTCCACGAGCTGTTGGAATTCAAGGCTCTGAAATGGGTGCCAAAGCCTGGCCCACCTGGCAAAACCAAGCTGTTTGTGAGACAAAAGAATAGGTGCAGATTCATGATAGTGCCGTTTCTCTGCATTCTACAACTTTTTGGATTCAGAATTACAGGAATGTAGTCAGTGTTTTGTTTGGTAAACCATTGTTACTGTAGAGGACACACTTGGTTTTGCGCTATGTCCACTGCAGCCTTCTCTATGCCAGTGTGATTCAGATCTGTGTAGCAACAGCAAACTGCATTTCTGTCTCTAAATTGCTGTCTGTATACTGGTGACTTGGCAGCAGTCAATGGTGCATGAGTAAAGGGTATCCGACGCTCTCTGCAACATCTTTAAGAATACCGGATAATTCTATCATGTTCATTGGCCTTTGTGTAAACAAAGATTGAGGCCCATGCAGGGGTTTAGGGTGACCTCACACAATGACAAGAAACTTCAGGCATTTCAGTCACCTGCAGTCAGTGAAAGACTGACTGCATAAAGAGTCTGTTGGGATCACTCATGACTTTATGTCTGACAGGCCGTTGGCACAATCACCAATGTCTTATATCTCCAAGTGCGCTACAGGGTTGGAGGTTCCCCTATCAGTGCAGCGAGTTGCTGTAAACAAGTCACCTGACCAGGGTGCCTCTGAAAACAGAAAACTACTAACCTTTCCATGGCCCTCATTACAAGTTCAGCAGTTTTCTGGCGGTAATTGGAATTACTGTTACCGCCATGGTGTCCGGCGTTGTGTCCACAGAATCATGAGTAGGCGGGGTGCGCACCACCCATCGGCAGCAGCAGTGATTACTGCTGAAAAACACAACACCAACGGTAATTCTGTGTAAAAATTGGTAGAATCATGAATAGGCGGGCTGTGCACCACCCATCGACAGTAACAGTAATTACTGCTGAAAAACACAACACCAATGGTAATTCTGTGTAAAATTGGCAAAATTACTGTTACCACCATACATTTGGTGGAAATACTGTCATCACCAGAACAGGAAGAATGGCGGCGGCCATCTTTAAAAACACAATCCATTGAAAATCTACTGGAAAGGAGTGCCTTTTGCCCTCAGTAGTAAGCCAAATCAGGTTGGAAGGTAAAGGCAAGGGGAAGGTCCCTGAAATGCTCCAACAGAAACCAGAATTTACGTAACAGGAGCTCACTGTTCTTGCGTAGTAGGTGGTGGCTGATTCAGAGCCACTGTATGGGTCACAACACTGCAAGACGAGCCAGCTGAGCAAGAACACCACCAGGACGGAGATCAGGGACAAGATGGTGGCTGTTGGGCATGTCCACGGGTCAGTGGGGACAACCTGCAAAGGCGGAATGACCTCAAAGCACAAGTCTGCACCCTCATTACCAACCACCATTGGGAGACAGCAGCCACAGGTGGAGGAACAGTAAACCCGCTGCAGCTGACCCCGTGGGAAGAGGCGGTGAGCAGCATCCTCCACATGACGGGTCTGGAGAGTGTGGGTTTGGCAGAGGTCAGGTCAGTACATTTGTGAATGATGGGCCCATTGCACAGCAACCCTAATAGCATGTTGACATACTCACACATCCATACATCCAGGCGAGAGTAACCCAGACAATGCATGAGTTTTCAATGTGACAACGCAGGCATTACATCATGAGCCATGGAAGGCCTGAACCCCCTAAAACACCCACTAATTACCCATTCGCATGCCACATCATCACCTTTGGCATGCATGCCGAGCACCAATGTACAAACACATCAAAAACTGGTGCTACACACATAATGCATGTCAAGCAATGAACACCACTAGACGTATGTCGCTAAGTAACAATCTCAGCAATAGACCATGAAGTACAACGATGGGTAGACCAGGTTATAAAAGGATATAGATTATACATATAATAACATAAAAAGGGGATATGAAAGGAGCAGCTGAAAGGAGGTGCTCCAGCTTCTTCAACCGCCAGCTCCCTTCTCTCCTATGTTCTATTCCACATTCTCCTTCCAGAATCTTTCCTGCATCTTCACCAAGTATAGCATGTATTGCTATACTACACATCCCTCTTCTTTCAAAACAACTTCTTTATTCACCATAGTCCATTAAGTAACTCGGCCTTCGATACATCCTTTCAACCCTTGATCTTGAAGCCTGTACCACAATTGGTACATGTATTGAATTTGATGGTAAGGAAGAATTTGGACTCACCATATTTTTACTAACATCAACTCTGTCCACATGCTCACAATTATCATTCTCTTTCATCCCCATTATTCTACCATTATTCCATACTCTCCCATCACTCGTTCTCACAGCATTTTTAAAAACTTCAACAACTTGAATAGGAGTTGACCACTTACTGCCTTTCACTCTCAATTCCTCTGGTAATTTGATTCTCACATAACACCCTTAACATCAGGACCCTTGTTGACCCTAAATCTTCTCTTATCATGCCATGCCTTGTTACTACTTTGCCTCAATCTAATCTTAGCTTCTACAACACTGGTAACTACTTCCATATTTAACACATCACTCATCCACCCTGGACATAATTTGGTGGTTGCTTTCCTACCCCTACTCAACTCGAATGGTGACACTCCAGTCGTACTATGTGGAGTAAACCTATGTGCTATAACCACTTCTTTCCAATTCTTTCCATTCGCCCACGCCCACCTAATGGCATCTTTGAGTATCCTATTATATTTTTCCACTACACCATTCATCTGGGGTGATAGCACTGGTAATATGTGTAATGGCCTTCTCCTTCAAATACTCTTCCATTTCTTTAGAAACAAATTGAGGACCATTGTCTGATAATATAACTTCTGGATAACCTTCACGACCTCATATTTCTTCTATAAAATTAATGATATTCTTGATCGTAACACTTGACATCATCTTCATTTCTGCCCATCTAGTCAACATGTCAATCACCACTACACAAAATGTTTGATATCCTTCACTCCACACTGGACCAACAATGTCTATACCCACTTTCATCCAGGATCTATCTGGTATGTCAGTCATCACCGTGGGATATTCCCCACCCACACAACTCTTATCAGATTTATTACAAAAGATAGTTTCTGACACTCCTTTCGATTTGCGTATCACATCCTGGCCACCAATACGTGTTCCTTATTCTATTCTTCATTTTGGAAAGGCTTTGATGCCCTTCATGTCCTAGTTCTATTATTTTTCTTCTGACATCCTCCGGTGGAACCAATCTGTCTCCTCTCAGCAGATATCCATTCTGTGTGCTAAACTCACCTCTAACACTCCAAAATCCTTGTACTTCTGCTTCTTGAATTTTACTGATGGGAACATTTCTTCTGTTGATGTTTTCTACTATAAACTTCATTTTGGTGTCTTTGTTCATCCCTTCCATCCATTCATCTCTGGATATGGCTGCATCTTGAAGTATACATATCATTTCTTGTTGTCCTTCCTCACTCTCACATTCTTCCTGAGAATTTGTCAATCTAGAAAAACAGTCTGCAGCATAATTCCTTACACCCGGGATGTATTTTATTACTACATCAAATTCTTGCATTCTGTGAACCCATCGTCTAATCCTCCCTGATACTTTATCTAATCCTTTGCTAATGAACAATTCTACAAGGGGTTTGTGGTCAGTATGTATTTCAAAACTTGTTCCCCATACAAAACTTCTAAATTTGTTAACTGCCCATACAATGGCCAAAGCTTCCTTTTCAATTGTTGGATATGTTTTGCTCCTTTTAATTGTTGTGATGCAAATGCAATTATTTTCTCTTCTGCATCATGTACTTGTGCTAACACTGCTCCCAGTCCCACGCTGCTAGCATCTGTTGTAATCATTGTACGTTGTCCTCCTACATAGTTTTTTAGGGTTGGTGCTCTTGCTAAAGCATTATTAATGTACTTAAATTCCTTTTCACACTCTTCACTCCATTCAAATTTCACATTCATTTTGGTGAGATCTCTTAGCACAGCTATGTGATCAGCAAATTTCCTTACGTACTTTGAATAATATTCGGCCATTCCAAGAAATGTTCTTAACTGTTCTTTATTTCTGGGAATTGCCATTTTTTCAATTGCTGACATTAATTCTGGTTTGGGTGCAATCCCTTCTTTTGATATGACATGACCTAAATATTCGATCTCCTTTCTATGGATTTTTTACTTTTCCTTACTAAGTGTCATGCCCATTTTGTGTAGTTTCCTCAATGCTTTTTCTAGCCTACTATCATGTACAGGCTGGTCATTGGCATATATGAGAATGTCATCTTGAAAGAAAACTATACCTTCATCCCCATCAAATATGTGATGCATAGATTTTTGGAATACTGATGCTGCTGAGATGAGACCAAACAGCATTCTCTGATATTGATACAATCCTTCAGGTGTTATGAATGCAGGTAAATGTCTTGAGTCTTTATGTAACAAAATCTGATGGTATGAAGAAGTGAGATCTAGCATCAAAAACACTTTGGCTGATCCCATATTGATAACAGTTCTTGAATATTTGGCAATAGGTGTCTTTCTGGAATGATACATTTGTTTAACTCCCTCAGATCTATGCATACTCTGACTTTTCCTGAGCTCTTCCTCACAATTACTAGTGGTGACACCCATTCTACAGCATGAATTCTTTCAATTATCTCTTGTTCTTCTAGTTTCTTTAAGTCTTCTTTACTTCCTCTCTCATGGCTAAAGGAACACTCCTCAACTTCTGTGCAATTGGTTTGCAGTTTTCTTTGAGCTGTATACGGTGTGTGATACCCTTTACACAACCTATTCCATCTCTGAACACTTCATTCTTTATTGTTTCTGTGGTCATCTCACCCGATTCCACAACATAAATGGATTCTTCTGCGCTAGCATCTAATCGGACCTTAAGCCATGCTTGGTGTATCCAACTGAGCAAAGGTGATGTCCCTTTTTTTGATACATATACTTTGACATTAGTGGTTCTGTCTTTAAATGCCAAAGTTGCTTCAAACCAACCTATTATATCTATTTTTACCCCTCCATAGGCAGTGGGATTAATGTCTGATTCATTTAACCACTTTGGACCAATCTTTTTCCATATTGCTTTTGGTAGTAACGTGTATTTTGCTCCAGAATCCGTCATCATTTTTATGAGAGCCATTTATCATAATGATAGTCTTGGGACTTTCCAATTCCACTTTATCATTGTCATTGATGACAAAAACATATTCTTCTTCTTCATTTTCTCCTTCTCCACCAATCCAATTCACATTCCCTTTGTCGATCCTGCAACATTTGGCTAAATGACCCCTTCCATTGCAGTTCCTACAAATTATGTGGATGGCAGGACATTCAGGACTATTGGCCCAGTGAGTAGGGCTATCACACCTAAAACAGGTTCTGTTCCTACCTCTGCCTCTTTGACTTATTTGGGGTCGACGAATGGCTGCGAAACATCCTCGGGTGTATCCACGGTACCCACGTCCATATCCCCGACTTCTCACATCTCCTTTGTACTTGAATGTACCTTGCGTTTTGGATTCTTCTTTTCTCTTCATCAATGAACTGTGATTGTTTCTGATGTCAACTTTCGTTGTTTGGATAGCATTATCATTAATGGTGGTTTCTGTTTTCAAGGAGGTGCTTTTCATCCTATTTTCCAATGTCTTTACGCAATTCTCCATATGCTCTACTTCTTTAGCAATGCGTAATACTACATCAAGATTCGGGTCATCTTCAGCCCACATTCTTTCTCTGATTTTAGCACTGCTACATTCCAGCATAAATTGATCCCTCAATCTCTCATCTAATTGGTGTCCAAATTTACAGTTCTTGGCAAGTTTTCTTAGATTTGTTATATATTGTTCTACACTTTCCCCCATGTCTTGTGATCTCTTGCCAAACTTGTACCTTTCTAGTATTGTGCTTAGCTTTTTCTCATAATGTTTGTTTAGTTTGGCAATGCATTTCTCATATTCATATCCCCTTCATCTGGCAAGTTTGGTAAGTCTTCATACTTTTCCTGTCCTGCTGGTCCTAAGCAATGTAGTAACAATGACTTCTTTCTTTCTACACTGTAGTTCGTTCCACACACTACAGTAGCATAATGTTCAAAAGATTTTAACCACCTTTTGCATGGTAGATTCGGTTCACCAGCTTTGGGCAAAAACATGGCTGGCGGGGGAACACTGTGCATAGTCAGCTTTCTAGTATTGGATTGATCACCTGCTCCTCTGTTGGCAATGGTCTACTTCTTTTTACTCTTTTAGTCCTTTCTTACTATGACTTGAGCAATATCACTGTTTAATGATATCTGTCATAATGTGGAAAATCTTTTCACTGCTGCAATATGGTGAAAAAAAATGTCTGTTTTTATAATGTTATTTTTTTTTTATTGAGACGAGTGGGAGAAGATCAGATGCTCCTTATTTTCTTTTCCGTGTGTTTGCGGTACGCGTTTCCTGTATAGAATGTGAGGGTGAATAAATTTGAATAATTTAAACAGCCCCGTGTGTGTACACTTATTCAAGAATCTCTGCATACTCTTGCGGAGTCGTTGACATACGAAACTAAGCTTGTATTGTTTCTGGTAACCACAGCAACACTGTCAAAGTAAAGATGGTCGCACGTAATTCATGTACAGCACAACATCGTAGGTGCTTTACTCTAAAGCGTCTCATGTAGGACTTTCATATGATGCGGCCACGCAGATTGTCAACGGCAAGCTCGTAATATTGCTTATTGTATATTCATATTAATTGTTCAAGCGGCGTTCTCCTACTTATCGCACACACGATCACATTCGCCGCATTTGCCGCTCACGTGTAATTCTTGTCTTTGTTGTTCATCTGTTCGGCACGATTGGCTGCAAATTCAGTTTAAGTGCACTGGCAAGCACAGGTCACGTTACCTCGTCGCCATGTGAAATATAATGATGTGTAGACCAGGTTATGAAAGGATATAGATTTATTAGTACTTATATATACGTATAATAACATAAAAAAGGGATATGAAAGGAGTAGCTGAAAGGCGGTCCTCCAGCTTCTTCAACCGCCGGCTCCCTTCTCCCCCACGTTCTATTCCATTCTCCTTCCAGAATCTTTCCTGCATTTTCAGCAAGTATAGCATGTATTGCTATACTACAGACCAGTAGATGAAAGGCCTCCATGTCCCACTTGATGCCACAATTACACCATCATAGCTAGCAGGGCACCCCTCAGCTGACAGTACCACAGTATACAATGGGCATGCCCTACATGGGCACGCTTGACCCTATAAGGCAGCGTAGCACATGTAGGTGTGTGGCGTGCCACATTGCGCCTAAAAAGAGGAAATGAGGAGCTTCATATGTGCACGCGTGATAGGATATTTGAGCACAGAGAAACCACTGTAAGGTGACGCGGTAGTCCTGAACATACATGCACAGACATACATATGGAGGGGTCTTTAGGGACAGGTGTCTGGGACAGTTGGGGAACACAGGGTACATGTCAAATGCACAAATCTGTATGCCGCAAGTCCCCTCAAAGTTAGGGTTTGTGCATGTCCAGAAACCTGGGTGCCGAGATAAACTCTGTGTGACCAGGAAAGCTGGTTGAGCAAGGTTGCAGGCTGAGGGAAGGCAGCATGCAAATCCGATAATATCAAATGGTCAGTTATGGCCAAGCTCTGGTTGTTATGATGTGTTACTATTGTGGAGAGGAGATGTAATCTTTTGAAGTAGATGGGAGCCTGTTATTCATTGTCCAGGGAAGTCCAGCCACCTGGTAAGGTCATTTCGGGCCGGGTGATAAACCTGGTTTGAAGGGATGCTTAAGGGCAGAGTAGACAAATGGTTTATGGGTTTCCATAAAATTCTCAGGAACAGCCAGGATGTGGCTAGAGGCCATGCAAGCTGAATTGGTAGTCGTACAGATTAGTGTGAAATAAGGACACCTGCAAGACTGGGTGGATAAGATACTTATCGCCAGTTCAAAGGGAACTTTGGTATTTCTCTCCCTCCTTGTATTGTTGATGTGTCCTTGCAAAGACCATGTGCATCATGCTTGGGGTTAGAGTTCCTTGACCAGATGGAATTAGTAATTAATTATGTGTGTTGTGTGAATATGTAACCATGTAACGGTATCATGACCAAACAGCGGAAATAACCTGAGCAGGGGCGTGCTGTAAACATGAGATGATACAAATGTTTGTTGAAAGGGGATGGTAGTTAAATAAACGCGTCCAATGAGAGTGTGAGAACTAAAGGAGATTGGATTTCTTTGTATAGGTATTACCAATCATGTATGGGGAGCCTGATTTGTAATAAAATATGTGGGAGTGTTTTAACTGTTGCAATGTATATAATGCATACTAGACACAACTCCACCAGACCCACTTGGTCCCCATACGTACACCAACTTAACATCCCTAAGTTCAACCTGAAGACGGCAGGGGGAGATAGTTTCCCTGTGCTAGCAGCAAAATGCTGGAACACGTTACCTATGGCAATTAGAGCCGAATCCTCGTTCTGGTCATTCAGAGCCAACGTAAAGGAACTGCTCATATCTCAGTAATAAACTGTTAACTGTACTTAGCAATATCGTATATCCTGCTAAATGTGTGCCGATACAGCTACGGACCAACCTGTAACCTGGTCCGCATAACTCTCTTTGCCCATTTTATCACAGACTATTCTGTAACCCGGTCCCCCATGTTATTTTTGTATTGTATCATACCTTGCTGTCTCTCGTCTGTGCAATTTTCATGTAACCTATTTTTCTCTTTAAGGTCAAAGCGCCCAGTTACCCCAGGGTTTGGCTGCGCTATACAAATAAACAAACTAAACTAAACTAATGTGAAATGTTTGCCTGGTTCGAGGAGCCTTGGGTTAGTTTGACTCCACGGCTTTATCTAGCTTGTCCCAGCGGTTTATACAATAAACTTGCTTTACAGACAAACATGCACTGGCTTCTTAAGAGTTGGTCCTACATTGGGCTAAGGAGATCGTAGATCCATCCACACATCCGTCACATGAAGTATGCCCCCATGGGGCCCTAGCACGCTATGACAACATAGTACATAGAACACTACATGACAGCACACCCTACTAAAGACCATCAATATTTTGATGCTCTCTTTCATGTCTCCTAACAGGCACACAAGGCGCACAGGACCCCATGGAAGGTTCCAGTACCTCCGGCAAACCTGCCACAGCAAGTGGGAAAAAGGCCACAGGACATGCTGCACCCAGAAAGGGAACTGTCCACAAAACACCCCTATCCAAGGGCACTGCATCAGCCACCTCTATGGGTACTGGCACACCTGCCACGATTGAACCACCAACTCCGGCCATGATGGAGGCTGCTGAACCAGCCACGACTGAGGCACCACTGCTGCAGAGTCAAGGCACCAACCCACCCTGCCAAATGCGAATAACATAAAGGCACAGGCCCAGCCCACTGCACTCACTGCCACTGTTGTGCATGTCCAGAAACCTAGGTGGCGAGATAATCTCTGTGTTACCAGGAAAGCTGGTTGAGCAAGGTTGCAGGCAGAGGGAAGGCAGCATGCAACTGCGATAATATCAAATGGTCAGTTACGGTCAAGCTCTGGTTTTTATGATTTGTTACTATTGTGGAGAGGAGAGGTAATCTTTTGAAGTAGATGGGAGCCTGTTATTCATTGTCCAGGGAAGTCCAGCCACCTAGTAAGGTCATTTCGGGCCGGGTGATAAACCTGGTTTGAAGGGATGCTTAAGACAAATGGTTTATGGGTTTCCATAAGATTCTCAGGAACGGCCAGGATGTGGCTAGAGGCCACGCATGCTGAATTGGTAGTCGTACTGATTAGTGTGAAATAAGGACACCTGCAAGTCTGGGTGGATAAGATACTTATCGCCAGTTGAAAGGGAACTTTGGTATTTCTCTCCCTCCTTGTATTGTTGATGTGTCCTTGCAAAGACCATGTGCATCATGATTGGGGTTAGAGTTCCTTGACCAGATGGAATTAGTAATTAATTATGTGTGTTGTGTGAATATGTAACCATGTAACAGTATCATGACCAAACAGCGGAAATAACCTGAGAAGGGGCATGCTGTAAACATGAGATGATACAAATGTTTGTTGAAAGGGGATGGTAGTTAAATAAATGCGTCCAATGAGAGTGTGAGAACTAAAGGAGATTGGAATTCTTTGTATAGGTGTTACCAATCATGTATGGGGAGCCCAATTTGTAATAAAATATGTGGGAGTGTTTTAACTGTTACAATGTATATAATGCATACTAGACACAACTCCACCAGACCCACTAGGTGCCCATACGTACACCAACTTACCATCCCTAAATTCAACCTGAAGACGGCAGGGGGAGCTAGTTTCCCTGTGCTAGCAGCGAAATGCTGGAACACACTACCTATGGCAATTAGAGCCGAATCCTCGTTCTGGTCATTCAGAGCCAAGGTAAAGGAACTGCTCGTATCTCAGCAATAAACTGTCAACTGCACTTAGCAATATCGTATATCCTGCTAAATGTGTGCCGATACGGCTATGGGCCAACCTGTAACCTGGTTCGTATAACTCTCTTTGCCCATTTTATCACGGACCATTTTGTAACCTGGTCCCCCATGTTATTTTTGTACAGTATCATACCTTCTCGTCTCTCGACTGTGCAACTTTCTGTAACCTATTTTGTTCTTTACGGTCAAAGCGCCCAGTTACCCCAGGGTTTGGCTGCGCTATAAAAATAAACAAACTAAACTAAACTAAACTAATGTGAAATGTTTGCATGGTTCGAGGAGCCTTGGGTTAGTTTGACTCCACTGCTTTATCTAGCTTGTCCCAGCGGTTTATAAAAAACTTACTTTACGGACAAACATGCACTGGCTTCTTAAGAGTTGGTCCTACATTGGGCTAAGGAGATAGTAGATCCATCCACACATCTGTCACATGAAGTATGCCCCCAAGGGGCCCTAGCACGCTATGACAACATAGTACATAGAACACTACATGACAGCACACCCTACTAAAGACCATCAATATTTTGATGCACTCTTTCATGTCTCCTAACAGGCCCACAAGTCGCACAGGACCCCATGGAAGGTTCCAATACCTCGGCAAACCTGCCCCAGCAAGTGGGAAAAAGGCCACAAGACACGCTGCACCCAGAAAGGGAACTGTCCACAAAACACCCCTGTCCAAGGGCACTGCATCAGCCACCTCTGTGGGTACTGGCACACCTGCCATGATTGAACCACCAACTCTGGCCATGATGGAGGCTGCTGCACCACCCACGACTGAGGCATCACTGCTGCAGAGTCAAGGCACCAACCCACCCTGTCAAATGCCGATAACATAAAGGCACAGGCCCAGCCCAATGCACTCACTGCCACTGTTGTGCATGTCCAGAAACCTGGGTGGCGAGATAAACTCTGTGCGACCAGGAAAGCTGGTTGAGCATGGTTGCAGGCTGAGGGAAGGCAGCATGCAACTGCGATAATATCAAATGGTCAGTTACGGCCAAGCTCTGGTTTTTATGATTTGTTACTATTGTGGAGAGGAGATGAAATCATTTGAAGTAGATGGGAGCCTGTTATTCATTGTCCAGGGAAGTCCAGCCACCTGGTAAGGTCATTTCGGGCCGGGTGATAAACCTGGTGGGAAGGGATGCTTAAGGGCAGAGTAGACAAATGGTTTATGGGTTTCCATAAGATTCTCAGGAACGGCCAGGATGTAGCTAGAGGCCATGCATGCTGAATTGGTAGTCGTACAGATTAGTGTGAAATAAGGACACCTGCAAGTCTGGGTAGATAAGATACTTATCGCCAGTTCAAAGGGAAGGAACAAGTTACTTACCTGGAACTGTTGTTCTCCAGCTTGGTTCTGGCATGGATTCACATGCTAATGAATATTCCCCGTCGTCAGACTGGGAATCCTCGATAAAGAAAACATCCGTTTCAGTTTCGTTTCTGAACTGTCTTTCTGCTAATAACCAATCACTGGTCTCTGGGTCATACTGCCCCCAGCCAATGACTGCCCTCTACCTAAGCCCCTCCTCTGGCAGCCATCTTCAGATTTGGTAGCACGTAAAGTGGCAGTAGGACCAAGAGAAGAGCTGCAGAGGGGTACGCGGGAGGGTTTGCATGTGAATCCATGCCAGACCCATGTTGGAGAACAACAGTTACAGGTAAGTAACTTGTTCCTTCTCCAGCATGGGGTCTGGCATGGATTCACATGCTCATGAATATAAGAATACATAGCAGTACACACATGCACAACCACAGGAGGTGGCAAGGCTCAACATTAAGCAATACAACAACTCAACATTAAGCATCTCTTACCTCCTCACCAGGCTCACTTTAAGCGAACAGGTTGTGCAGCACTGCCTGGCCGACTCTGGACTCCTCCCTGGAATCCCGGTCGACGCAGTAGAATCTCGTGAAGGTGTGTTTCGACCTCCATGTAGCAGCCCTGCAGATGTCGAGCAAGGGCGCACCAGACAGGAACGCCGTGGTAGCAGCAATCGCTCTGGTTGAATGGGCTCTCGGACGGCCGGGCAACGGTCGGTTTGCCAACCGGTGACAGTGTATGATGCAGCCAGAGAGCCATCTGGAAATGGAAGCCTTCGAGAGGGCCTTCCCTTGGTTCACAGGTCCAAAGTTCACAAACAGCTGTGAAGTCATCCGAAAACTCTTTGTGCGGTCCACGTAGAACTTCAGCGCTCTAGCCACATCCAGCGAGTGCAAAGTCCTCTCAGCCGGCAATGAAGGTGACGGAAAGAAAACAGGTAACACCAAGGGCTCGTTGAGGTGGAAGACCGACGGCACCTTGGGCATGAAGGATCTCATCGTGCGGAGGTGATGGCCACAAGAAAAGCTGTCTTCCACGACAGGAATTTCAACAGTGCTGAATGCAGAGGCTTGAATGGCGGCCCCATGAGCCTGGACAGCACCACGTTGAGCTCCCACGCCAGGGCCGGAGCCTTCACCGGCGGGAATGACCGGAACAGTCCCTTCATAAACTCCTTCACCAGGCGATGGGACCAGAGAGATGACCGCCCCGGGGTCCTGGAGTAGCGGGTTATCATCGCTAGATGGATCTTGATGGAAGCGTGTGCCAGCCCCGCCTTGGCCAGCGACAGTAGGTATGGCAGCACCTGAGAGGCCGTAATCCGCAGATGGTTAATCTTCTGTGCACGGCACCAGACAGAGAACCTCTTCTATTTGTGTCCATAACACTTGAGAGTCGAGGGCGCCCTGGCCATTGCAAGCACCTCCTTACAGTCCGCCGGGATATCGTACCCTCCAAACTCTAGCGCTGCAGGAGCCATGCCTGCAAGTTCAGTGATGCAGGATCGTGGTGGAGGATAGCGCCTCCTTCTCTGATGAGGAGATCCGCGTCCGTCGGCAGTTTGACTGGGGGGACGCTGACATGTTCAGAAGGTCCGGGAATCAGATCTGCCTCGGCCACGCCGGTGCGACAAGGATCATCCTGCACCGGGACCGTTTGAGTTGGTTGATGAGTCACAGCAGCAACGGCAACAGAGGGAACGCATACAGGAACAGGCCATCCCAGGGGAACGAGAAGGCATCGCCCATGCTCCCCGGCTGGGGAAACCTGCTGGCGAACCTCACGAAATTGGTCGCGAACAGGTCGATCTGGGGATTGCCCCATCATCGGAAGAGGAGGTCCACTTTATCCTGCCGCAGTTCCCACTCGTGGCACGAGCGCAGCTCCCTGCTGAGCGCATTGGCGATAGTGTTTTTTATTCCTGCCAGGTGGAAGGGTACCAGAAACATCCCTTGGGTGACGGCCCAATGCCACAGATCCTGAGCTTCCTTGGATAGGGCTGGGGATCTGGTGCCTCCCTGCTTCCGGATGTAAAACATCGTCGTGGTGTTGTCGGTGAAGGTCCTCACCATCTTGCCCTTGAGGGACAGAAGGAACGACCTGAGGGCCCAGAACACGGCTCGGAGCTCCAGGAAGTTGATATGTAGTGACCTCTCCTCCGGTAACCAAAGGCCTCCTGCGTGGAGATCTCTGGAGTGCGCCCCCCATCCCTCCAGGGAGGCGTCTGTCATCACGGTCTCCTGATGGGCCGGGGTCTGGAAGTCCATACCTGCCGTCAGATGCACGCGGGTGCCCCACCACCGGATCGCTTGTCAAAAGGTCTCATTGAGTGAGATCCTGTCTTCGAAGTCGCCCGTCGCTTGCATCCAACGGGCATCGAGGAACTCCTGTAGTGGTCGCGTCCGTAGTCTGCAAAGGCGCACAAGGTAAATGCAGGAGGACATCATGCCGAGCAGGGACTTGACGGACCTCACCTTGGCTACGGCCATGGTCGACAGCCGTTGCACCTTGCCTAGGATGGCCTTCGTCCTTTCCTCCAACGGAGATGCTAGCCGCGCCACTGTGTCGAGCTTGGCTCCCAGGAACAGGGCGACTTGCGACGGTACCAGGTGGGATTTTTTGAAGTTGATCGAAAATCCCAGCTCCGTGAGCAGTTGGACGGTCTTCCTTGTGTGTTGGATAGCGAGTTCTCTCAACTCTGCCTGGATGAGCCAGTCGTCCAGTGTGATGCTGGAAATGCATCGGAGGGACAGGGCCTCCGTATCCTTGTCCTTTACTGCTTTTTATCGTGTGTTCTGTCGTGTTTTCTGCGCAGGAGTTCATGTGGGACTCTCTTTCTTTTGGTTTGGTGAACGGACCTGTGGGATACCCTTATGGCACCCATGGGTGGGGGTACAACCCTGTGCCCCTAGTGTATGTTTTTGGGCACCTGTGGGTGGCCCGCAGAGCAGGGTATGGGCTGGTGGCAGCTCCATGCTGAATTTGATAGGTGCGCGGAGTATCCTCCATTTTGGGATACCCCGGCCCTGCCATTGGGATCAGTTGATTCCTGATGGAAAACAAGATGGCCCCGGTGGCCTCTTGCTTTCTATTACCCATTACCTTGTTTTCCCAAAGTCCTGGGAAGCCCTGACTCTGTCCCTTCCCCCTGACTGGCTGTTGGGTGGAAATGCCATATATGGTGTTGTTGTGAAGGCCCGGTCAGACTAGCTGGAGCCTTCCCGGTGATGTATGTTGTGGGTATCTCCTGTGGGTGGGACCTGGGTGAATAGAGTGTGTGAAGAATATGCATTCTGTGTTGTGGGTGTCTAGTATCTGGTGGTTGACACAATGACTGAGACAACCCTGCCCGAAACCGGTATGAATGCAGCTTGGAGTGTTGAATGGCTCGGTACTTGTCCCAATACACATAACTTGTTGTGAGTGTCTGGAGAGAAGTGAACGGCCTGAATACCTCGTGTGCCTGATTGGCTGCCTGCCTGCATGAATGCCCGTAGTCGTGATTGGATGCTTGAGTGTGACCCAGCGGAATGAATGGGAGATCAACAGTATATCTGGGGACCTCTCACTGCTAGGAATCGTGTTCAGAAGCTGAAGTCCACTACGACGAGTAACTGGATTAACTGACGCTTGACCTTGAAGCCCTGATGGACGAGAAGAATTGCTGTTGCTCTCCTTCACAATCTGAAAGCTGCTGTGCCTCCAAGGACTGACCCAGAGAGGACCTGGTAAGGCGCCCTCTTCCCGAGCTACGAGGGACCATCGTGCACAGCTGATCTTTGCCAAAGCTCCCTGGTAGACAGACCTACGACAGGCTGCCGACCCGATACGGGGACTGCTGCGGAACTCCAAGGAGAAGCACTCGGACTGTTGTCCGCCACTGTCGACGACCGCCGTCGCCGACCGGAGCCGCCGTGCTCCTGTTTGCCTAAGAACTTTCATTGATCATTGGACGTTCTCGCCTGCACCGTCATCCGTTTGTCTCCCGCTGGAGAAGGCCCGACCATCGACGCGCGGAGGAGCATCCACCGGTGGGTTTCCCGCCACCTAAGGACCACAGTGGCGCCGACGACTCGGCGCCCTTGCTGGGCCACAGTTCTTCATCATCTCTTTGCGGTCCAGAGCTATCGTATCCGAGGTGCCCCGCACGCCTCTTCCTTGCAGGATGCCAACGCTCTGTCGTCGACGAGCACCGCTAGGAACGAAGCTGCCACTTCACTGCCGTAGTTACACCTGTTCACCGTCGGATGTTCGACGACCCGTGACTCCCGCCTTAAAGGGAGGGCACTCAAGAAGGGCCGTCGTTTCCCCGACACTGAACGCCAAGTTCCCCGACACCTTTCGACGATCCGTGGCTCCCGCCTGAAAGGGAGGCACTCAAGAAGGATCGGTCGACGCATCGTCGGAGAACTCTACTCCACCAGGTACATTGGGGGGGTAAAAACCTTAATAGGAAGAAGTGAGACTATTGAACATATGGACTGGGCTTGTGTGATATATCTTATTTTACAGGTTGCCCAGGTGGGTGGATCTCCACACAGAACTGTGTCTAGGGTACGGGGCCAGTATTCTGCCTACTGTTTCAACCATCTTGCGTTCCTTCCTATCTCTATTGCTGGTTTCCTCGTTATTAACTGTGTGACATTTTAACCGTACAGTTGATGCACTTTAATGAGATTTGATAGCATTGGTGGTACCACTTTGGAATTGTATATATTTATCATTATTGACTTCCAAGTACAAAGTGCGTTATTGTGATCGTGTACATACCCTTGAATATTAATTATATAAAGACTGTGTTTTCAGTAACTCAGTGTGTGGACATTCCTTTGTGGGGGTTCGGGGACTACACTGTACTTAAGAACCAGCCTGCATCACCTCCTGAGAAGCTAGGCCTTGATTGCTCGTCCATTGCTACTTTATAGAGAATCTTGGCTGGGGTCTCCTGTGCCTCTCCTCTACCATATAGAGAGCAGAAGTACAGACACCCCCTACCAGTCTTTACACTGGTGGCAGCGGTGGGATGCTTATGGTTTTAAGAATCAGTGTATAACTCTGCCACTTACAAAATATCTGCACTTTATTCGATTAAGGTTTTGGGTGTGTACAAAATAACTGCATTACAAGCAATGGAGTCTATTGCGAATGGTAAATTGACTCGGATGAGCTTAGAGGCTCTCCAGAGTGCTTGTGAAGCCAGGGAGTTAGACTTTGTGGATAAGTCTAGGGCTGAGCTGATAGCTGCCCTGGTGGACTACCAGACCAATGGTGAAACTCTTGATGAGGGGGGGAATGCAACCAATGAGGACTCTGCCCCTGGGGTTTCTACTGAATCTGTTTCTGGGAATGCCGCCATTCCTGTTCCGAACCCCAGCAATACCTTGGAACTTGAGTTATTAAGGATGAAATTGGCCTTTGAATATCGCAAGTTGGAAATAGATGCTGAGCTTAAGAAAGAGGAGCTGGCGCAACAAGTGGAGCTCAAGAATAGGGATCTTGAACTCAAGAATAGGGATCTTGAACTCAAAGACAAGGACACTGAATGTCAGAGAATCCAGCTAGAGAAAGCTCGAGTGGAGACTTCAGCGAAACCCAGTGAGAGTGTCAGGTCCCCAGCAACTAAATTTATGAAGGATTTGGTTGGTGTGTTTTCGGAAGGTTCTGATATCCTCCAATGGATTGAAGCGTTTGAAATGGCTTGTGCAATTCATGATGTTGACAAAAGAGATTGGGCTAAGTGTTTGCTAAGCAGAGTGCCTCAAACTGGATATGACTGTATTCTGAAGCTAAGTGTGGAAGGAAGGGGTCAGTATGAGTGTATGAAATCTGCTTTGATTGCCAAGTTTGGCAAGACGCCTACCCAATACCTTAAAAGGTTCAGGGATTTTAAGAAAAGAGAGAATGTGTCTTGGGTTGACTGGGTGAGTGCTGCGCACATGAATATGATGGGGTGGATTGATGGTTGCAAGGTGAAAACTTTTGTTCAAATGTTCCACCTGTTGTTTTTTGAGCATTTTTCTGAAGCCTGTTCACCGGAGTTGCGTCAGTATGTTGCTGACCAGAACATTTTGGATCCCTTTAAGCTGGCTAGGTTGGCTGACAAGTGGGTCTCCCACCGGGTGTCCCCTAAGGACTCCAGTGGGAAGGACAAGGACAAAGAAAAAGGGGCCTCTCAGAAAGCTCAGGAGTCCCAAAAGCAGTCACAGTCGAATAAACCTAAACCCTCCTCTCCTAAGACCCAAAAATCTAGTGGGGATAAGTCATCTGTGGGTGGGAATAAGAGTAGTGGTCCACCTGCTGCAAAGCAGGCTCCCGGTGTTTCCAGTACCGTACCCCGCACTCCCGGCACTTGTTGGGACTGTGGGGCTCTGGATCACAAAAGGGGGGACTCCAAGTGTAAAGGTAAGGCACTCGGGGTACAGGCTGTCAGTCTGACCTACCCTTACCCCATGTCTGAGGTGGAGGCCACTGCCCTCCCCTCCTCTACAGGGATCACTTTTGGTGCTCCCGTAGAGATTTCCTTAGTGTCCCTTGGGGCCTGGGACCAGTACGCGGAAGTACTGGCGACTATCCCACAGAACACCCGTAGATTTTTGAGAAGTGTCCTCCTGAATGGCCAGCCTTCTACTGGTTTGAGAGACACTGGGGCAAGCATGACAGTGGTGGACAGGACCCTGCTCAAGCCAGAGGACTATGTAGATGCTTGTCTGAGAACCACCAGGTTAGCTGGTGGGCCTCCCAAATTATCGCCTGTAGCCCGAGTCACACTCGTAATTGGCGACAAGACAGCAAAGCTTCCTGTCCTGGTTCAGGACAATGTCTCTGCTAACATTCTGTTAGGTAACGATCTAGTAGAGTTGGGGTTGATCACAGATGGTCTTCCCATGACTGCTACTGCGGTCACTAGGTCACAGGTGACACCGGGTCTGGCTGTGAGTCAGGTACCCGAGCCGAAGGCGCGGCCTAAGGCAAGACGAAGTAAGAGCAAGAAGGCCACCTCTGTGGAGGGAGCTCCTTCTCTTCCTGCTGTTCCTACAACACCCATTGGGATCCATGCTCCGGACGGGCAGGGTCCAGTGGTAAACCCCATCTCAACTCCTGTGGGAGAAGAGCCAGAAGACTCTCCTGTGGGAGAGGTTCTCAACCCGGAGGATCATCCCGATCTTCAATGCTTGTTAGCTGAAGGGGGACTCTCCCGGCAGACTTCTGTAAAGGACAGAGAGCGTGTCCCTCTCTCTCTGGTCTGAGGAAACAGGCCCTGTCCCAGGCACAAGGAGAAGTGCCTACGACTTTCCGGATTTATTGGGAGGGTGAGCTCCTTGTTAGTGAGCCCACTAAGCCTGAACCTGGTGCCCTCAAGAGGTTGGTGGTACCCCAGATTTACAGGCCCTTCCTACTGCAGTTGGCGCATGAGGTGCCCTTGGCTGGTCATCTTGGTACCAAGAAGACTAAGCAGAGGCTCTCTGCCAATTTCTACTGGCCTCGAATGGGAGTAGATGTGGAGTCCCACTGCATGACCTGCCCAACTTGTCAGTTGTCTGGCAAAACTGGAGGCAGTGTCATCGCCCCACTGCAGCCATTGCCAGTGGTTGGACACCGTTTGAGAGGGTGGGCATCGACATCGTCGGTCCCCTTGACCCTCCCACGTCAGGTGGACATCGGTTCATCCTGGTTTTGGTAGATGATGCCACCAGGTACCCTGAGGCTATACCCCTTCGGACTGTTACTCCCAAGGTGGTTGCCCGGGGCCTCATGGGCATTTTCACCCGTGTTGGATTCCCCAAGGAGGTTGTCTCTGACCGAGGATCCAACTTCATGTCTAGTTACATGAAAACCATGTGGAAAGAGTGCGGGGTACAGTTCTCCACTTCTTACCACCCCAGACCAATGGTCTAGTTGAGAGATTTAATAAAACTCTCAAGGGCATGCTAGGTGCTTTGGAAGAGGCCCTAAGGAGGAAATGGGATCTCCTCCTGCCATGCCTGCTGTTTGCTTACAGAGATGTACCTCAAGAGGGTGTTGGTTTCAGCCCCTTTGAGTTGCTCTTTGGACATCCCGTGAGGGGGCCCCTCGCCTTGATCAGAGAAGGCTTGGAAGCCACCCCTCCCGGTCCACCAAGCAAGTGGGGCACTATGTGTTAGGCCTCAGACGGAGGATGACACAGATGATGGGTCAAGCAACGGCGAATCTCAAGGCCAGCCAGGAATTGAACAAATACTGGCATGACCTTAAAGCATCGCAAGTGGATTGGACTCCGGGACAGGAAGTCCTCGTGATGGAGCCTACCAAGCCTCGGGCATTGGCAGATAAATGGACTGGACCCTTCCGGATAGTCTCCAAGATGGGCGAGTTCAATTATCTGGTTGACATGGGAATCCCAGGGGTAGCCCCTCAGGTAGTCCCTGTAAATAGACTCAAGCCTTTCCACAGGCGAGCAGAAGTCTCATGTCTCTTGCTGGCTTCAGAGCAAGAAGAGTATGAGAGTGAGCCCCTTCCTGATTTGCTGCATAGCAACCCTCAGGATGGCTCAGTGGAGGGAGTGCAGCTCTCTCCAGATTTGACAACCGAGCAGCAGAGGGCCTGCCGGACTTTGCTCCAGCAGTATGCCTCTCTGTTTTTGCTGATGCCAGGCCTTACACCGTGGTGTTAGCACGAGATTGACACTGGTGACAGCGTGCCTGTCAAGAGCAGGAGCTACCGAATGTCAGATACGGTTAAGAACCACATCCAGGCTGAGGTCGCCAAGATGTTGGATCTGGGTGTTATTGAACCCTCAACCAGTCCCTGGTCCAGTCCAGTGGTCCTTGTCCCCAAGGCAAGTTCCCAGGCCGGTACCAAGGATTGGAGATTCTGTGTGGACTACCGAGGAGTCAATGCCGTCACCAAAACTGACACGCACCCCTTGCCCAAGGCTGATGAGCTCGTGGACACCATAGGTGCTGCCAAATTTGTGAGCACCTTTGACCTCACCTCAGGCTATTGGCAAATAGCTCTGACGGACCATGCCAAGGAAAAGACGGCGTTCTCCACACCAGAGGGACTCTACCAGTTTAGGGTCATGCCTTTTGGGTTAAAGAATGCCCCTGCCACCTTCCAGAGATTGGTCAATCATGCTCTCAGTGGGCTGGAAGCCTTTTGTGTGGCTTATCGAGACGACATTGCCGTCTACAGTGCCACTTGGGAAGAGCACTTGACACATCTGGGTAGAGTGTTGCAGGCCTTAAAAAGGGCTAACCTCACTATCAAGGCCACCAAGTGCCAGATAGCTCAGGGGAAAGTCACGTATCTTGGTCATGAGGTAGGAGGGGGTCAAATCCAACCTCTCCCCAGTAAGGTACAGGATGTACAGGACTGGGAGACTCCCACTACTCAAACCCAGGTGAGAGCCTTTTTGGGTCTCACTGGGTACTATCACAATTTAATGGCGGACTATGGAACCATAGCTGCATCACTGACAGCTCTGACTTCACCCAAGCAGCCTAGGAAGGTCAATTGGACTGAAGACTGTCAGAGGGCCTTTAATGGCTTGAAAGAAAGTCTGTGTCGGGCACCCGCGTTGTGTGCGCCTGACTACAGCCGACCCTTTATCATCCAGACGGATGCCTGCGACACCGGAATTGGAGCTGTCTTGTTCCAGTTAGATGACAAAGGGAGAGAACATCCTATCATATTCATCAGTAGACAACTCAAGGGTAGAGAACTTAGGTGGGCTACTGTTGAAAAGGAATGTTTTAGTATAGTTAGGAGCCTTAGGCGTTTTAGGCCCTACCTTACGGTGTCTACCTTCAAGGTCCAAACAGCTCATAAGCCCCTAAAGTGACTTATGCAGATGAAGGGTGAGAACCCGAAACTGCTCAGGTGATCCATTAGCCTGCAAGGGCTAGACTTCACCATAGAGCACAGACCAGGGAAGAGTCACGATAATGCAGATGGCCTTTCCAGAAGGTATGTTGACCGTCTGGATGAGGGTGTCTATCCCGTGGGAGATTAGGCACCCTCCACCTCAGTCTGGGGGGGGCGACTGTGATGCTGGAAATGCATCGGAGGGACAGGGCCTCCGTATCCTTTACTGCTTTTTATCGTGTGTTCTGTCGTGTTATCCGCGCAGGAGTTCATGCGGGACTCCTGGCGGTGCAGCTCTCTTTCTTTTGGTTTGGTGAACAGACCTGTGGGATACCCTTATGGCACCCATGGGTGGGGGTACAACCCTGTGCCCCTAGTGTATGTTTTTGGGCACCTCTGAGTGGCCCGCAGAGCAGGGTATGGGCTGGTGGCAGCTCCATGCTGAATTTGACAGGTGCGCGGAATATCCTCCATTTTGGGATACCCCGGCCCTGCCATTGGGATCAGTTGATTCCTGATGGAAAACAAGATGGCCCCGGTGGCCTCTTGCTTTCTATTACCCATTACCTTGTTTTCCCAAAGTCCTGGGAAGCCCTGACTCTGTCCCTTCCCCCTGACTCGCTGTTGGGTGGAAATGCCATATATGGTGTTGTTGAGAAGGCCCGGTCAGACTAGCTGGAGCCTTCCCGGTGTTGTATGTTGTGGGTACGTCCTGTGGTTGGGACCTGGGTGAATAGAGTGTGTGACGAATATGCATTCTGTGTTGTGGGTGTCTAGTATCTGGTGGTTGACACAATGGGCCTCATTACGACCCTGGCGGTAATCCGCCGTCATTACCGCCATGGCGTAATGAACGTTAACGCCGTGGGACGATGGCGTAAAGTGCGCCACATTACGACCCATCGCGCACGAGCATTACGCCATGGCGGTAATGTAAACTGCGCCATGGCGGTAATGCCCCCAAAACGGCACCTACCGGCATCGTATGCGGCGCAAGGTGCACCACCGCCACCGCCGTACATAGCGGTGACCGTAGTTAGCGGTCACCGCAATTAGCGTTGACCGTAGATAAGCGGAACCGGAAGTAGCGTCACCGCGGCGGAACGGGAAAGAGCACGGCGGCCATCTTTAAAAACACAATCCATTGCCATCCTCCGAAACCACTGGACATCCGAGCCTGAGACCCCGCAAATACCGGCTTCAACCTTCTACCTGCAGGAAGATGCCTAAAGTGGTGAAAAAAGCCTGTGACCGGCAGCGGCAAGACCGCTTCTCCAGAGAGGAGCTTACCATGCTAGCGGAGACCCTCCAGGAGAACGCTGCAGTGGTATTCTCCAACCAACTGACAAGACCGGCCATATCCAAGAAGAAGGCCATATGGGCACTGGTAGCTCAGCGGGTCAGTGCCGTGGGAACAACACCCCGCAATGTCAAACAGTGCCGCAAGCGGTGGGACGATCTCCGGCTCAGAGTCAGGAGCATACTATCAGCTAACATGAACCTGGCAATGGCAACTGGGGGAGGATCGGAGTCCCCTATAAAATTGCAGCCATGGGAGGAAATCTGTGCCTCCACAATCGGAATGCAGAGCATTGAAGGAGTAGGAGGAATGGAGAGAGGAGCCCCGACATCGGGCGATGCAGGTAGGTGGCTCAAATCAAGGCATGCAAATCTCACCTAAGTCCATTCATGTGAAGTACAATGTTGGCCCATAGTGTAAATGCAACACATCAGCAGGAGACTGCCCACAGATACATCCGATCTGCACCCTGTACACATGCAGCATGCACACCCTAACTGCAGGCACCCACATACCTCCATGCTACTTCCACACAAAAGGGAGACAACTTTTTTCCCCTGCATGAAATGTGCCACATGTACTAACTGATAAGATGCCAGTCGCCACAATGCCCGGCCAATGTCCGCAGACCCATCAATAACACTCTCCCTCCTCTGTCCCACCACAGGCTCAAATTCCGACCTTGAGGAAGAGGACACCACTGCCTCCACACCCACCAAGAGGGCCAGGCCAACTGTGCCAACACCACAACCCTCCACCTCTGCCGTCCCGAGGAAAACCCCACAGCAGCCAAAATCCATGCAAGGGAAACAGGACAGGGCACAGACAGCCACCCCAGCAGGCAGTACAGCAGCAGCAGCAGCAGCAGACATCACACAAATCATGCCCACAGAAGCCACAGCCTCTGCTGCAAGCAGCACAATTGGGGAAACTGCTGCCATTGCTGCCTCCTCCGATAGCGAAGCAGGGATCTTTGAGGAGAGTGATGTCAGAAGCCCCACAGGCCACCCTCATTCCCCCTACCTGTCCCTAAGCAGCCCGCATGCGGATGCCACACAGGGTCAGCCAGAGGATGACGATTGGCCAGCCACTCCATCCCCGCTGCAGGGGCTGATCAGCCCAATGGGAATACCACTGCCATTAGCCATGGGCCAGAATACCAACCATTCTCTGGAGGCGATTGCCACCCGGCAGCAGCAACTTTCCTCGCTGCTCGAAGAACATGTTGCTGAATGTGGGGGGTCAAGTGCAGCAATGGAGAAATGTGCAGAGACAGTGAAGGCAGCTATAGAGTCGTCCACAAAGGACATCTGCGCGGAACTAGCTGCTGTGCGGCACGCCATCACTGACCTTGTGCAGACAATACGGGCCATGCGTCCAAATGAGCAGGCAGGATCCTCCTCGGTTGCCAGCTCAACACCGAGCAGCCCCATCCGCCGATCGGGGAGGAACCTCCGCAGCACAGGCAGGGGTGCCCCGGGGGCCAGTGGAGGGGGCTGCCAATAGTGGCCGGACAGTGTAGGAATCCTACTTCTGACACTGCTGCACAGACTAACTCACACCTTTGTTGGGATTCCAGGGGGGGGGGGAGGGTGTGTTGGGGTGTGCAGGGGGGTGGCGGGGAGGTGTGTTGGGGAGTTAAGGGGGGAGTTTGGGGGGGGGGTGTGTGCAGGGGGGAGGTGGGAGGTGGTGGGTCACGACGTTCCATGTCTTGAATACACTTTTACCTTGAAAAAAAACCCAGAGTGTGTTGATTTTTTCTTTGTGCATGTGTGCTTTATTGGTGTACAGTCCACAGTGTGCATGTCCCGGTGCCACACAGTGCCCCAAGTGCAGTCACCATATGACACACACCAGCCATGTGTGCTAGAAGCAGTGGTCGATGATAGTTTGGCGCATTGCACGCCCCTCCTGTGCATCGCCTCCTCCATGGGGTGCCGCCCCATCTGCTCCCTCCTCATCCTCATCGTCAGGTGGTTGTAGTTCTGCGTCAGGGGGCAGGGGCACATTCTGCCTGACGCACATATTGTGTAGCATTACACATGCCATGACGATCTTTGCCACCTTCTCATGGCCATACAGGAGTGCCCCACCAGACCTACTGAGGCTTCGGAACCGTGCCTTCAATAGGCCGAATGTCTGCTCTATGACCACACGAGTACGTGTATGTGCACAGTTGAAGTCCTCCTCGTGCTGGTTCTGCGGGTTCCGGACTGGTGTAAGGAGCCAACTCTTCAGGGGATAGCCAGCATCACCTGTATGTAGGCGAGAATGTATGTGTCAGTCATGTTGTCTGATCAGGAACATGATGTTCCATCATGGCTTGCTTCCAACTGTTAATTTGGCTCACATCTACATGACCTAATTTATTCACACAATGCTACCTGTATATGCTCATGGCTTCCATGGCCTGTTTTGCATGCCATCACCCAATGTATGCAGAGGGGTTGTGTGCATTGTAAGTGCCCATCCTCTGTCTCCGATCTCCGTGTTACTCACAGCCAGGTGGAGTATGCATCCCCCCCCTTTCATCCAGGTGGAGTATGCATCCCCCCCCTTTCATCCAGGTGGAGTATGCACCCCCCCCCCTTTCATCCAGGTGGAGTATGCATCCCCCCCCACCTTTCAGCCAGGTGGAGTATGCATTCCCCCCCCCCTTTCATCCAGGTGGAGTATGCATCCCCCCCCACCTTTCAGCCAGGTGGAGTATGCATTCCCCCCCCCTTTCTGCCAGGTGGAGTATGCATCCCCCCCCCACCTTTCAGCCAGGTGGAGTATGCATTCCCCCCCCCCTTTCTGCCAGGTGGAGTATGCATCGGTACGTCATTCACCTGCCCACTTCCATTACATTGGACTCACCGAGTAGCCAGGATCTTGGGCCTGCATGTTGCTCCATGTAGCGTGGTATTGTGGAGTTCCTCAGGACCATGGAATCATGGGTTGATCCGGGGAATCGGGCACAACAATGTGTGATGATCTTGTTGGAGTCACAGACCATTTGCACGTTGATTGAGTGGAACTGTTTCCGGTTGCGGTACGGTACCTCCACGGCACGTGGAACCACCAATTCCACATGGGTGCAGTCGATGGCACCAATGCAACCGGGTATGCCGGCTAGTGCATGGAAACCCACTTTGGTGTTAGCTATCTCCTGTGCAGTCCGTGGTAATGAGATGTGGTTGTCTGTGTGCTTGAGGAGGGCATCGAGCACTTGGATGAGTGTTTGCGAGAATAATGGTTGTGAAATGCCATGCAGGTGCCCCACTGTGTGCTGGTAGCTGCCTGTGGCCAGGAAGTGGAGTACAGCCACTACCTTCAGTAGGGGGGGGATGGCGGTTGGACTTTCTATCATGCTGACGATGTCGTTGTGTGTCATGTCTACGATGGCGGTGATGGTGTCCCGGTCCAAACGGTACAGGGTGTGGATCTGCTCAGCAGTGAGGTTGAATGGATTGGCTCTGATGCGTGGGATTGGGGGCTGCCTGCGTGGTGGCACTGGCTGTGCAGGTGGGGCTTGCTGGGCCTGCCTTGCCCTCCTTCTCCTCCTGCGTCTCCTCTGTGCTGCCTGGTGTTGTTGCTGTTGTAGTAGTTGTTGTTGTTGTTGCTGTTGTAGCACATGCATTGCTATCAGGTCCTCCAGCCCCAACATTGCCATTCGAATTGGTATCATTGTGGAGTGTGTCTGGGTGTGGGAAGGGGTGGGGTGGGCTCTTTTTGTACTTCCTGAGTCTGTATTGCCTTCACCTGTGCTGTTTCAGTGCACCTGTGGCAGCTGCATTCACTTAACATGGCCCTTTACGGTTGGTTCGCGATGGCGTTGTTAGCACCATGGTGGTAAGGTACTTAACGGGCTGGGTGATGGCGTTAGGTGCATGTCCGCTTGGGTCGGGATTTGCGTAACTTTCCGCCATGGCGCTAAGTACGGTGTGGGCGGGCGCGGGCGCGCACCCTTGTCGCAGTTAGCGGCAGCGTTGACTACGATGCCGCTAATGGCATCGTAGTTAACGGTCACATGTCATGATCGGACCTGGCGGAAAAAGATGGCGGTAACCATTTACCGCCATCGTTTTTCACTTAGCGCCAGGGTCGTGATGAGGCCCAATGACTGAGACAACCCTGTCCGAAACCGGTCTGAATGCAGCTTGGAGTGTTTAATGGCTCGGTACTTGTCCCAATACACATAACTTGTTGTGAGTGTCTGGAGAGAAGTGAATGGCCTGAATACCTCGTGTGCCTGATTGGCTGCCTGCCTGCATGAATGCCCGTAGTCGTGATTGGATGCTTGAGTGTGACCCAGCGGAATGAATGGGAGATCAACAGTATATCTGGGGACCTCTAACTGCTAGGAATCGTGTTCAGAAGCTGAAGTCCACTACGACGAGTAACTGGATTAACTGACGCTTGACCTTGAAGCCCTGCTGGACGAGAAGAATTGATGTTGCTCTCCTTCACAATCTGAAAGCTGCTGTGCCTCCAAGGACTGACCCAGAGAGGACCTGCTAAGGCGCCCTCTTCCCGAGCTACGAGGGACCATCGTGCACAGCTGATCTTTGCCAAAGCTCCCTGGTATACAGACCTACGACAGGCTGCCGACCCGATACGGGGACTGCTGCGGAATTCCAAGGAGAAGCACTCGGACTGTTGTCCGCCACTGTCGACGACCGCCGTCGCCGACCGGAGCCGCTGTGCTCCCGTTTGCCTAAGAACTTTCATTGATCATCGGACGTTCTCGCCTGCATCGTCATCCGCTTGTCTCCCGCTGGAGAAGGCCCGACTGTCGACGCGCCGAGGAGCATCCACCGGTGGGTTTCCCGCCACCTAAGGACCACAAAGACGCCGACGACTCGACGCCCTTCTTCATCATCTCTTTGCGGTCCAGAACTATCGTCACCGAGGTGCCCCGCACGCCTCTTCCTTGCAGGACGCCAACGCTCTGTCATCGACGAGCACCGCTAGGAACAAAGCTGCCACTTCACTGCCGTAGTTCCACCTGTTCACCGTCGGATGTTCGACGACCCGTGACTCCCGCCTTAAAGGGAGGGCACTCAAGAAGGGCCGTCGATTCCCCGACACCGAACGCCAAGTTCTCCGACACCTTTCGACGATCCGTGGCTCCCGCCTGAAAAGGAGGCACTCAAGAAGGATCGGTCGACGCATCGTCGGAGAACTCTACTCCACCAGGTACATTGGGGGGGTAAAAACCTTAATAGGAAGAAGTGAGACTATTGAACATATGGACTGGGCTTGTGCGATATATCTTATTTTAAAGGTTGCCCAGGTGGGGGGATCTCCACACAGAACTGTGTCTAGGGTACGGGGCCAGTATTCTGCCTACTGTTTCAACCATCTTGCGTTCCTTCCTATCTCTATTGCTGGTTTCCTCGTGTTAATCTGTGTGACATTTTAACCGTACTGTTGATGCACTTTAATGAGATTTGATAACATTGGTGGTACCACTTTAGAATTGTATATATTTATCATTATTGACTTCCAAGTACAAAGTGCGTTATTGTGATCGTGTACATACCCTTGAATATTAATTATATAAAGACTGTGTTTTCAGTAATACAGTGTGTGGACATTCCTTTGTGGGGGTTCGGGGACTACACTGTACTTAAGAACCAGCCTGCATCACCTCCTGAGAAGCTAGGCCTTGATTGCTCGTCCATTGCTACTTTATAGAGAATCTTGGCTGGGGTCTCCTGTGCCTCTCCTCTACCATATAGAGAGCAGAAGTACAGACACCCCCTACCAGTCTTTACATCCAGGTATGGTTAGACGTGGATCCCCTGTAGGCGCAGCCGCGCCGCCACTGGTGCTAGGCACTTGGTGAACACCCTGGGCGCCGACTTCAGTCCGAAGGGAAGGGCCTTGAACTGGTAGTGCCGCCCTTGGCCTACGAATCGCAAAAACGTTCAATGTTTTCTCAAGAAGGGGATGTGAAAGTAGGCATCCTCCAAGTCCAGTGACGATAGGAAGTCGCCTTCCTCCAGTTGTCCCAGCACGTGCTGGAGGGTGACCATCCGAAACTTCTGGGACCTGATGTACTTGTTTAGACGACGAAGGTCCAGGATGGGTCACCAACCGCCAGTCTTTTTCCTTATGAGGAAGTACCGCGAGTATACTCTGGAGCCCCCGGAGCCTCTTTGGGACGAGCTCGATGGCTCCCTTCTTTAACATAGCTCGTACCTCCAGTAGTAGTTGAGGGACGTGGTTTTCCTTTCTGGCCACAGGTGGAATAACGGGACACTTTCTTAGGAATTCCAGTGTGTACCCGCGGGCCAGGGCATCCAGCACCCAACGGTCAGTGGAGATGGACTCCCACACACTGACGAAGTTCGCCAGCCGGCTTCCCACCAGGGTGCTCAGGTGGGGGCCCAACACTACGGCTGGTTCAATCCTGCTTGGCTGCAGCCTTGCCGCCCTGGCCTCCTTGGCGACGACGATGAGATCCTCCTTGCTGCCGCGTCCCCTGTAGGCTTCCTGCGACGAGGAGCGGGCCGCTTGGTGGTACGTCGAGGAGTTGCTGCCGAATTCCTTGGAGGCACCTTGCTTGCCTCCGGAGCCCCGGAAGGGCGGCCGTCATTGCTGAAGAACGTCTCCATGTCGGCTTTGATGGCTTGCAGCGACTCGTCCACTGCCTTGCCAAACAGATTGTTCCCGTCGAAGGGCATGCCCAGGACCTGGTCTACACGTCTTGACGGAAATCGGTTGCCTTGAGCCAACCGCGCCGGCGAAGGCAAACGCTGTTGCCCATCTGGCAGAAGCCGGTGTCGGCAATGTCCGTGGCCACCGTTATGGCGTGGTCCGATGCCACCTCTCCCTCCTGTAGGATCTCCAGGGCCTCCGCCCTCTTGTCGTCCGGGAGGAAATCCAGTAGGGGAGCGATCTTAAACCATAGCTCCCTGTTGTAGCGGGCCACAATCGCGATGGCGTTGGCTGCTTTAATGGTTGTCGACGCCGACGAGATGACCCGTTGTCCCATGGCGTCCAGTTTCTTCCCTTCGCCGTCCGGCGGAGATGTCGAAGTTGACGCCGTCGCCCCCGCCGCCTTCTTCTTGGCTGCCGCAGAGACAACCGAGTCCGGGGTAGGCTGCGCCCTAAGGCACATGGGGGCAGAATCTGGAACCCGGTACTCTCCTCATACCAGTCTCTCTTGGGAGGGGCCGTGGACGGGTTCTTCAGGAGCAACAGCCCCTCGTCCCAGATATCGTCGAGTAACGGGACCGAGAGAACCGTCTTCCTTTTGGCCTCCCGTCGTTGATAGAGGAACCCTTCCTTCCTCTCTTCCACGGGGCAGAGCTGGAAGAGCTTGGATGCCCTGGCGATCATGGCATGGAAGGAGTCAATTTCGTCGGGCGGGGAGGCCCGAGGAGGTGGTGATGGAAGGTCCATCCCGTCGTCACCACCGTCGTCATCCGTCCCCGTCGTGGCTGTCTCTGTTCCCGTATCATCCCTCGGCTCAGGAGACGGGGAAGAGGGATGTGCAGGCCGAGAAGGCTGGAAAGGAGGGGGTGGAGGAATTCTCCTCCGCTTGTTTGGAGGGCTTTCCGACGGACCATGCTCCCCTGGGTCGTCCGTTGGTGGTAAGGGCAACCTTGTCCTTATCTCCGTACACAAGGCCTGGATCGCCATCAAGATCGCCCCTGAGTTGTCTTGTGGCCCAGGGACCGGCTGTGATGGGCGCGACGGTTGGGGAGTGGAATCCTCCGCCTCCACGTGTTCCTCGTCGTCGCCGCCGTCGCTTTCCTCATCCGCCTCTTTGGGATCCTTCTCCTGGGACCAGACCTCCTCGAACTTCTTGTTCAGGATCTTTTCGACTCCAGCCAGTTCCTCTTCAGAGGCTGTATCCGTGTCCGTGATGGCCACCGCCCCCCCCCCCCCTCTTTTCCCACCGGGGTTTTCACAGGGGTCTTGTCGATGGGCTGAAAAGAGGATTCCCTCCACGGTGGTATGGAAACTCTAGGCCTGAGGTTGCCTCCACTGGGGTAGCCTCCATAGCTTCGCCAGGGCCGCCATGACTCCTTCGATAGAGGCCTTAGCCGGGTGAATCAAGGTCTTAACGACCTTGGATGCGCTTGAGGCCTTCACCTTTGGGGGAGGGTCACCGCCTCGCTCCCCCTCGGCTGTCGTCGGGATCGACCGGGACTTCTCCCGAAGCTTACCCGGGTTCTCCACTTTCCTCTTCCCTGAGCCAGAGCGTTGGCTCGTGGTTGATGCCATCGGTGAAATTGCGCCCTGCCTGGCAGCCGAGGAGCCCGACCGTTCGGCACTCCCGGTGCCCACGGACTTGCGGTGCTTAGCCTTCTATTGGGCCCCTGTCGCCGGAGCGCCCTCAAAGGACTTAGAAGACCACTTAGACTTCTTCTTTTTCTCACCCACTGCTGGGCTCTTCCCTTCTAGCCAGTAGGTGAGGCGGGTACGACGATCCCTCATCGTCGGCTCGGACATGTTCTTGCAAAACGTACAGTCCTTCTCCACGTGCGTTTTGTCTTCATGAAGGCAGTAGAGACACTGAGAATGTTCATCCTCCTTGAAGACATTCTGCAGTCCACATCCAGGGCAGCTCCTGAAGAGCTTGTGTCCGGGCGTCGTGTTTCCTTTTTCCTGGGCCATGTCCATGCAGGGTAGGCCTCAAAGATCTTCCGGAAGCCTCCGAGAAGTGAAACTCGACGGAAAGAATCGCCCTTGAGAGGCGCAGAAAAATCCGAAACGGGTCCTCGTTGATCGGAAGTAGAAACGGTGGAGCTTGAGGCTCGATTGACCGAAAAATTCATTGAAATCTCTTTGAAAATTCGCAAAACGCAGTAAAAGCTCGAGAGCTACAGCACAAGGACTCCCAACACTTGAACGTGCGGTAAAAATCTGAAGATGGCTGCTAGAGGAGGGGCTTAGGTAGAGGGTAGTCATTGGCTGGTGGCAGTATGACCCAGAGACCAGTGATTGGTTATTAGTAGAAAGACAGTTCAGAAACGAAACTGAAACTGATTTTTTCTTTACTGATGATTCCCAGCCTGACGACGGGGAATATTCATGAGCGCGTGAATCCATGCCATACCCCATGCTGGAGAACTTTGGTATTTCTCTCCCTCCTTGTATTGTTGGTGTGTCCTTGCAAAGACCATGTGCATCATGATTGTGGTTAGAGTTCCTTGACCAGATGGAATTGGTAATTAATTATGTGTGTTGTGTGAATATGTAACCATGTAACAGTATCATGAACAAACAGCAGAAATACCCTCAGAAGGGGCGTGCTGTAAACATGAGATGATGCAAATGTTTGTTGAAAGGGGATGGTAGTTAAATAAATGTGTCCAATGAGAGCGTGAGAACTAAAGGAGATTGGATTTCTTTGTATAGGTGTTACCAATCATGTAGGGGGAGCCTGATTTGTAATACAATATGTGGGAGTGTTTTAACTGTTGCAATGTATTAATGCATACTAGACACAACTCCACCAGACCCACTAGGTCCCCATACGTACACCAACTTAACATCCCTAAATTCAACCTGAAGAAGGCAGGAGGGGCTAGTTTCCTTGTGCTAGCAGTGAAATGCTGGAACACACTACCTATGGCAATTAGAGCCGAATCCTCGCTCTGGTCATTCAGAGCCAAGGTAAAGGAATTGCTCATATCTCAGCAATAAACTGTCAACTGCACTTAGCAATATCTTATATCCTGCTAAATGTGTGCCAATACGGCTACGGACCAACCTGTAACCTGGTCCGTATAACTCTCCTTGCCCATTTTATCACGGACCATTCTGTAACCCGGTCCCCTATGTTATTTTTGTACTGTATCATACCTTGCTGTCTCTCATCTGTGCAACTTTCTGTAACCTATGTTGCTCTTTAAGGTCAAAGCTCCCAGTTACCCCAGGGTTTGGCTGCGCTATACAAATACACAAACTAAACTAAACTAAACTAATGTGAAATGTTTGCGTGGTTCGATGAGCCTTGGGTTAGTTTGACTCCACGGATTTATCTAGCTTGTCCCAGCAGTTTATACAACAAACTTGCTTTACGGACAAACATGCACTGGCTTCTTAAGAGTTGGGCATACATTGGACTAAGGAGATCGTAGATCCATCCACACATCCGTCACATGAAGTATGGCCCCATGGGGCCCTAGCACACTATGACAACATAGTACATAGAACACTACATGACAGCACACCCTAATAAAGACCATAAAGATTTTGATCCACTCTTTCATGTCTCCTAACAGGCACACAAGACGCACAGGACCCCATGGAAGGTTCCAGTACCTCCAGCAAACCTGCCCCAGCAAGTGGGAAAAAGGCCACAGGACATGCTGCACCCATAAAGGGAACTGTCCACAAAACACCCCTGTCCAAGGGCACTGCATCGGCCACCTCTGTGGGTACTGGCACACCTCCCACGATTGAACCACCAACTCCGGCCATGATGGAGGCTGCTGCACCACCCACGACTGAGGCACCACTGCTGCAGAGTCAAGGCACCAACCCACCCTTCCAAATGCTGATAACATAAAGGCACGGGCCCAGCCCACTGCACCCACTACCACTAAGCAACCAAAGCCTACTACCACTAACTGAAGTCCTGCAACTTCCCCTGCAAGTCAGTTGTCCACTGAATCCTCTCTCCGGCCAAGCATATCTCCCATGTGGTCCTCCCCTTTGTTATCTCGCTGTGCCCTTCGTTTTGACTGCCCAAGCCCACAGATTCCCATGGACATGATGATGGGGGGCAAGCATGCCAGGCATCCAGCAATGAGGTAATGCGCCCCCATCCGCTGTACAGGAGTGCACCACCTGTCCGGTGGATGCACCTCAATCTTGCCTTTAGCAGTCCGAATGTGTGCTGAGTGCATGTCCTGGTCCTCCTGTGTGCATTATTAGGGGCTATCTTTTGAGGTGTACCAGTGTTCCACCAGGGTTCCCCACAGATGTTATCAACCAGGGTAACTGCATCACCTACAACACATAGGATGTACAGTGTCACACATGGACGTTTGTCTGTCGAGGTACATGTATAGTGTCCTATTGTGCAGGTGGCCTATGTGTGCTCATCTGGGAATGTGGATCAATTGGGGGTGGAGGGTCATTGGCCTACAGAGTGTACTTGCAGTCATTCACAGTGTGTCCAGCATCATTCATAATGTGTTTGTCTATGTGCTGACATCACCCCTGAAGTTGACACTATGACGATGGCGCTAGGCCATGTACTTTCATTTGACCATGTATTGTTAGATAATGGCTTATTGGATTGGACAAGGGCCTCGCTTGGTGAGAATTATTGTGTGCCTGCTTCCATGCATGCCAGGATGTCCTGTGGAGTTACCTCAGGTCACTCTGCGGGCTGCGGAAAATCAGTCATGGCCTATTTATTGTATTCTTGGTATTGCATTATGGGACTAGTTTTGCTCAGTATTGTTCTCATTCCGGTCTCCATGTGTCTCTGTGCCATGTCATTGTCAGATTGACTACTTACCCACAAGTCAGGTACGCTGTCCTTTGTGTGTGTTCATGTAAGCTGGTAGGGCGATGTTGCTCAGTTTCACGGAGCCATCTGTGGCACTTGGGAATTGGGGGCAGCAGTGGCTGATGGTGAGATCGGCATTGCATGCCATCTGAATGTTCATGGAATGGTACTGTTTACTGTTGCGGTATGCCTGCTCCACCACCTAGGAGTGCACTCATGCCACATGTGTGCAATCCAGTGCCACAATTATATTGGGGAACTGGGCAATGGTGGAGAAACGTGCTTTAGCTGCGTGCACCTGCGCGTCTGCAGCGGGCGGGGAGATGTGCTGATGGGCATGCCTCATGTGCTCATACAAGACTTGCTCCAGCACCTACGTGAATGTTGGCTGGGATATCCCATGCATGATCCCAACAGTCTAGTGGAATCCCGTGGCACAGAGTTGTAGTACAGACACCAGCTTTACCAGGGTTGTGGGGGTGCAATGGCAGTACTGATGGCGATGGCACTTTGGTGATCAGACTCGATCAGGTTCAGCACGTCTGTGATGGTGTGCCAGTCCAAGCGATTGAGTGTGACTAATTGGTTGTCTGTCAGTGTCCAAGGGGATGGGCAGACACGTGGTATGGGTGGCCTTCACAGCACACATCGCCTGTGTCTTTGTTGCCTGTCTCCTTCCCTGCTGAGGCCTTGCATGCTGCTGTAACTCAATGAATAGTCGCGGGTTGATGATCCCATTGTTCATGTCGGTTGTTGCTGCATGTTGCTTGGATGTGTGCTTGGATCAGGTGTGGGCCTTGCATACTCCTCCTGAGTGGATGGGATGCACCTGTGACTTGATTTACATCACCTGCATACATTTACCTCCACCTTTTAGGTGGAGGGAACTGCACTGTGTTTTTGGCTGAATTACCACTGGTATTTCAGGTGTATTTCGACATGTAATATGGTGGAAATACCATTTTTGTTTCTGGTGGTAATTCCGCCAGCAGAATTAGCCACAGCGCTAATTCCGCCAGTTCTCAGCAATAACTTGCCGGTGGTAAGTTTGCTATACTAATTCTGCTGTAGAATTAGCACCAATATTCTGGAAAGCATAATTCAGCTGAGTAATAAGAGTGGTGGTAATTCCATTACCGCCACTGTATCCACTTACAGATGAACTCATAATGAGGCCCCATCTGTTGAGTCGTCGCTGAAGGTGTTTGGTAGTGCTGATTAGATGTGCAGCACAGGCCCTGAGAGAGTGCATACAATCTGCCCCAGAATGGTCATTGCCCAGGGACTAAGGGCACAAAGTGGGTGGGTCAGAAAATGTACATAGTGTATGACAAAAGGTGCAATGTCGAAACCCAAAAGAGTGGGGAGTCAGCGGGTAGAGGCCACAGATAATCTGATGAAGGTTCTCATTCATCATGTTGATAGTGGCCCCAGTGTCTACGATGAATTGATGGTTCAGCCCCTCTATCTGGATGGTCACTCTTGGAGCGTTGCCATCATCGGCCTCTGCACTGATTAGTCACACATATTCCCTGCTGTATCGATCAGTATGGGCGTATTCTTCCTGAGAATACATGCTTTCTTCTTGCTCCGTCGGGGGATTCTCATACAGGTCTCTCATATAACTCAGGTTTTATGTTTCGTGGTGGCGTGTATGTAGCTCCATGGGGTTTTGTGTGGGTTTTCTTGCTCCACATGATACTTTGGTGGCATCTGCAGGGTGAGATCCTCCATCGCTCTGACAGACCTAGTCTGGGTTTGCAGTGGTGGTATGGGTCTCCCTGGAGGTGGTCTCTGGATGTTCTGATGAGGATACATCCTGTTGTTGAATCCTTGGGTCTATTCTTGCCGTCCCACTGCCCCCCTTGCGTGGGGTAGTTTGGGAGAGTCAGTGTATTTTCCGTGCACATCACCTGGAAGTGGTTTTCTCGGCTACACCGCATACACACTTGCCCTAAGGCTGGGTACTGTCCTCGGTGGGGAAATTCAAATCCACACCTGTAGCACTGCTTGGCCCCTTGGTATCTTTGATACGGACCATCTTGTCTCGCCCTGCTGGAACCACCTTGGCTCCTGAAAGCACCGGTCAGCGTAGTTTCTATTGTGCCCACCGTGTCTGCTTTCTTGGGATTCTCCATGGCAGCGGGTTGGACATCTACCTCTCATAGACCCTGGCCAGATCCATGATTTCAGGCCGTTACAATGTTTTTTTTAACAAGTGTTTCCTAAATATCGATGAGGTGTACCCCTGTATTATTCTGAGTCGGATGGCCTCAGCCTCTGAGAAGTTCGCAAAGTCACAGTGTGTAATTTTCTTTTGGATCCTGAGTGCAAACTCCCCTATTGTCTCATGGGGAAGTCGAACACACTGATTGAAAGAGTACCTTTCATAGTCTCGATTGGGCTGCAACACCAGTTTCCTGTTCACCGCAGCCGTCAGCATTGTGTAAGTTGTTCGATCTTGCAGAGGAATTGTCTTTATGATGCTTCTAATTTCTTTCCCTGCAGGTTAGTAAATATATTTGCTATGTGGGGTGTTCCTTGGTCACCCAGTACCTTTATAAAGTTGTCTAATTCTTCCACCCATTCCTCCCATCTTTGGCCTTAGTTCGTGTTGAGGTTGTAATGAAAATGGGCTTGGTCTTGAGTCGTATCTAAGGCACCAGGCCTAGGGGTGCCCCCCATGAACCTCATTTTAGCCATAAGGTGATTACATGAACCTACATTGTTTTTAGGGAGTCAGTTGGTGGCATCTGTACTTTAGATTTGGCTTTATCAAGGGTGGAAGCCATGTTACCACATTAGTAGCTAAATGTACTTTTTGGTAGCCATTGGGCTATCTATGTATTTATTGTATTCATGATCACAGCCATATTTGTATTTTAGGGCTTCCTTTGTTCAGAGCAACTATGAGGTAGGCTCAAAATGCCGGTTCGGACCATGTGGGCTTTTTGTGAGCTCACATTCGCATTCTCCATGTTGGTTGTAACTTGTTTAGACCAATGTAGCTTCCTGGGCTCCTCCCCGACTTCCCACGAGGGTGGTCTAGGCCTGGTACTCCTCTTTGCCAAACTCTGGACCCCAACTACAACTCCACTCTTAGGGGTCAGTGGTGAGCTTTCGGAACCTATGATTTAATTACAAACTGATCGTTGACCCACCATACATCAATCAATATACTGAAACACATACCGCTAGCAAATGCTGTAGTGGGGTAGAAATTATCCTCATTTAGCCAAATACCTTAATCAACCGAATGTCACCTTTTTGGAGATTAAACACATGATGCGACTATTGCAGAAAGAATAGACATATATTTGGACATCATACATTCCCTTTCTAACACGCTGGATAAAGTCAATTATGTGAAGCAGTCTGCGGCTTTGCAGACTTTATCATGTGGTCCCTCTGAAATAATAGACAATGCACCAGACAAGCTTTTAAATCCTAAGGGTTCTAAGGATATGACTACAGAAAAGAGTGCAGGAGTTATGCAATCTGATATTCTGGACATGGCTGTGGTCCGTCATGCACAGGTCCACTGTTCCAGTACACAAGTAGACTGCTCCACTTTTACCCAATCCAGTTCCACTCTAGGAGCTGACACTGAGGGTGTAAGGGTGTTACGGGGTTACAAGGGCTAAGAAGCAACATCAGGGCCCCAATCATGCTAAAAAACCTCAGTGCTGCATCAACAGGGGGCATTCTGAAAAGCTTCCCCATTCGGTGCTAAAGGATGGAAAGAATACTATGTCACTCATGACCCACTAGAAGGATAGAGAGAACAACATTTGATCTGCTGTATTTTTTTAAAACTCTTTTTATTAGTGGTCACAAAAGATACACAGCACTTATCACATCATTTTCACAGTTCACAACAAGTACATAATATATATCTCATTTGAATGTTAAAGATTACATAATCTCATCGTCCTCAGAAATCATGTCGCATAAGTACATTCTGAAGGGGCCCCAGATGTCTTTGGGCCTACTTGTAGTTGGGCGGGTAAGGACAAACTGTTCCTCTGTTTCGTTTACATATGTTAATTCTCGAAGGAAGTGTTTCATGTTGGGTGGGCCAGTACTCTTCCAATTTTGCAAAATACATTTTTTGGCCACCGCACATGAAATGTTAAACAGTCTCCTGATTTTTTCAGAGCATTTGCCTATGTCACCAAATAGGTATTTCTGTGGCCTTAGTATCGGGGGAACCTGTGCGATTTCCTCTAACATCTCCGCCACCTCCCTACAGAAGTCCGGAACTACCGGACACTCCCAGTACATGTGGAATGCACCCGCTTGAGGTGCTTTGCATTTGGGACATTCACCCGAACCCACCAGTGTGAACTTGGCTATTTTGGCTGGAGTGTAGTGTAATCTGTTTAAAATCTTAAACTGGATCAAGCGTAAGCCAGCATTCAAGGATACCTTTTTAGTAAGCGAGCAGTATTTGTCCCAGGTCTTATCATCAATGGGGGCCTGCAGATCTCTTTCCCATTTGTCTTTGACCTGGCTTGTTGTGGGGGAGTGTGCTTGGACCGCCGCATAAAGTTTGGAGATCCCCAGGCTGTCCTTAGCCGTTATCAGCTGTACACATGGATGTGTGGGGGGGCTCATCTGGGAAGAGTGGCCAGTGCTTCTGAAAAGCTGATCTCATGCAATAGTATTGGAGTGTTTTGAGTGGTCCCCCGCCCAGTGCCCTCAATGTGTCTTGTAAGGTCGCACATTTCCCTTCGATGAACATATCACCCAGTTTAATTTCTTCATTGGGATCCCAGGCTTCCTGCAGGTTACAATCGTGTGTTGGAGGTATACCCAGGTAGTTCCAGAGGGAGACCTCTGGGTTATAGGGGGTTTCCATGCCCAGTCTTTTAACTATAGCCTTCTATGCCCCAACCGTACAGCTCACTGGGTTATAATCACACGTGTCTCTATAATGTGTATCGAAAATTACAGACTGTATATTCGTGGGATGTGTGGTGTATTCTTCTATCCACGCGTGGAGGGGGGCCATCGATCTCACTATACCAGTACCTCGCGAATTGGGCTTGGGCAACATAATAATACAGTTCAAAATCGGGCGCGGCTATGCCGCCTGAGGAGTATGGTTCAGTCATTTTTTCCCATCCTATCCTTGCAGTCTTACCGTTCCACAGAAAAGCTATCACCATGGATCGAAGCCTAGCAAAGAAGGGTCGTCCCGGCCATATAGGGATATTGACAAAAAAATACAGCAGTTTGGGCAAAATGATCATTTTAATGACTGCGACTCTACCATGCAGCGAGATCGGAAGGCTTCAACACATCAATAATTTGGTAATAAGGTGTGTAGCACGCTTTCATGATTATCTGTGTGTTAAGATGGATTTCTGAACTCTGTCCTGGAGGGGCAGAGGTTCAGAAGGCCAGCCTAGTTTCTTGGAACAGGGTAACCTCTGGACAAGCTAGACCAATCAGGGTAGCGATGGCGGCGGTCAAGACTAGGTCTCAAGAGGGGTGAGGGTGACTGAAAGCCCGCAATGAGCACACAAAGCAAGGACGCTTACAAATTACTCCAAGCAGGTGTTATATTAAAAATATAGACACATTTATTACAAGGCCTTTGTAACATTGACCATAGTAAAGAATCACAGTAAAACTCAAGTAAACCAACACATCACAATCAAATACAACATATATACAATTACCGAAGGGTCTAAAGAGGTCGAAGCCCGAAATATGCAGACCACCTAGATGGGGAGGAAAACAGGCAGTGCACGTAATCGTTAGACCCAGTTCGCCTTCAAAGGCCACCTAACTAGAAGGAAGTCCAAGCCCTACGAAGAGTGGAGCCTTGTGCTCAAAAGTACCTGCACACGCTGGTGCCAATGGGCCAAGGGGAGTCTCTTCACGGAAATCAGGCTGTTCAGAGCGGTAAACAAAGGAGGGCGAACAGATCTCCGCTACTCAAGCGCGGCCTCCAGTTGCGGGCAGAAGCAGAGCGCGAGTGCGAAAAAGGCATGCTGTTTAACACAGCGAGGAAAAGCTACAGGCTATTCAGGAGGGCGACCAGTTCCTAGCATTGCTACTCACCGGTCCCCGATGCAGGCAGACCCAGGCTTCTCCGCGTCAGTTTCAGTGCTGGCAGGTTCAGATACGAGCAGGGGACGTCTCGGCGTCGTGTAGATTCCGCGGCAGCAGAAGTTAGAGTTGAGGATGTCCCAAACGCAGTGAACCCGCACAGCAGGGCAACGAAGCGGCTGTGTGTATTTCAGCCCAATGTACACTTCTCACTTCAGACCTGGGAATGCCAAGTGTACGAATCGTGTGAGAGTGTCAAGGACTCGGAATACAGCAGCAACCTGACAGCGGTGACAGAGCAAGACTCCTGGGTAAGCTGGTCAGTCCACAGGATGGCCCAGAGACGCTTCCGAAGGCTTACGTGCAGGAGATGAAGATGTCGAGAATAGTTGTTCCCACTATTCCAAAGGGTCGAAGTACCAGTACAGGCCTTCTCGTTCGATCAGAGGCAGAATGGTTTCACAGGGCGACAGCAGTGCAGAGGAGCAGTCCTTCAGCGGGTCACCAGCAATTCCTCGGTTCAGCCTCTTAGTTGCAGGATACTTGGCTCCTGTATCCGTTGTTCGTGAGAACTCAGGAGATCGACATGGTAGTGGTGTTTCCAGCCTCCTCTTATTCCCTTTGCACCAAAACGGAGAGGACCCAATGGGAGATCCGCTCACAAAACACTCACACCATACGTGGACCTATCACGGACCACGGTGGTCCCAGGCATTCAAGACACACTAGACTCTCTGGCAGCCACGATGTGTATTGGGACCAGACATCCCAGCCCACATACTGGAGGCACACACAAGGCATGCAGAAGCCCGCAAAAGCATCTGTGTTTTGCGGGAAAGTACATGCCCAAATATGGATGGCACCGGGTCGGCTCGACCTGGGGAAGGTGAAGGGGCAAGACGGTCAGCAGACAGGACAAAGAACCTCGTGGCATGGCCATTTTGGAAGCCAGGCCACCCATTTTGGCCAAACGCGAGAAGCGTGGTTAACAGGGCAAAAGGGAGTTCAAAACACAAAGAAACGATTGCTGCCAACAGTCCCGTCTGTGACATACTTGCACAGTTCGTTATAAATCCATCGAGTTTCTAGGGCCTGTAGAGTGATTAGAGACCCAAGAGCGCGGTAATGTAAGTTACGGTGCACTCTTGTGCCATGTTGCGCGAAAACTGCAACATGAGAAAAGAACTGTGGAAAACAACGTTTCCCGGTACTGACAGTCTTAAGGGCATGTCAGTTTCCCCGTAAGAATGGAGCGAAAGCCCAGAGGAGTGCGGCGGAAGGCTGCACTTCTCTGGCAAAGTCTAGATCAGGGTGTAAACAACAGCAAAATGTTTGGGGGTTGCCACATGGAAGGAAAATTACCTACAATATGAAATCTTTCCTAACACTGTGTACAGTGTATGTCTGTCTCTGGAGACAAGTATCCCCAAGTATCTAATGTTTTGTTCGGACCATTTAAATCCAGATAGATTATCTCGACATTTGGTTGCCGGAGTAAGTGGGAATATCTCAGATTTATTTATTTATAGTATATCCGGAGTAGACTGTGAAGTTCTGAATCCCTGCCATAATGGGTGCAATATTGTTGTTTGGTTCACGGACGTACAAGAGCGTATCATCCGCAGATAGGGAGATTAGTTGGGTGGAGCCTTTCAAATTTATCCCCCTACCTGAGTGTCTCAGCCTAATCGTGACTGCCATTAGCTCTATTGTCAATGCAAATAATATTGGCGAGAATGGGCACACCGGCCTGGTGCCCCTCCCCAGTAGGAATAATTCAGAGATGGTTGGTTAGTCAACATTCGTGCCCAAGGTTCCATGTATAACAGCTTCACATATCTGATGAAGTTCGGGCCCATCCCAAATGCTTCTAGTACCGCTAACAGATAAGCCCATGACACCGAATCAAAGGCCTTTTGGCATCTAGGGATATGGCCACTGCGTTCCTCCCAGGGTCTATTTGTGCCATAATACCAAAAAGTCTACGGAGATTAAGGACCGTGGATCTAGTGGGGATAAACCCGTTTTGGTCGGGATGGACAAGTGTAGGGACTTCCGTCAGGAGCCGACTTGCCAGCACCTTTGCAAATATCTTGGCGTCCGTGTTTATAAGAGAAAGGGGCCTATAGGATGATATATCTTAAGGTGGGCGACAAGGTTTAGAGAGCATAGTTATTATGGCCTCTCTCATTGTCGGAGGTAGTATGCTGCTCTGGAGGGCTTCCTCCCGCACACGCAACAGTACTGGCACCAGCTACTCGCGGAACTCCTTGTAGAGTTCTGCACCCAATCCGTCAGACCCTGGAGCCTTACTCGAGGCCAATGCCTTAATCGCATCAGCGATTTCCTCAGCGGTAACTGGCCGTTCCATTGCCAGTCGGGCCTCCTCAGAGAGTTTTGGCATTGCGAGTGCCTCTAAGTAGGATTTGATTTCCGGGCTTGCCTTAGTGTCTTTGTTGCTATATAATTCTTGGTAGAATTTAGCAATCTCATTGTTGATATCTTGCTCACCCAGGAGTACCTCCCCTTGTGATGTTTGTATACTTGTAATCTGGTTAGGTTGCCTATCCTGTTTGAGCAAGTTGGACAGTGTCCTACCGGCTTTGTTCCCATCGCCATATCTACGGGCGCGGACCGGTGCCGGCATATATTGCACTTCTCTAGTGGCTAACTTGCCAAATTCTTGAAGACGTGCCTGAATTTCAGCCAATATTGCATTGTCTTGTCTGCGAGTGTAGGTTTCTTCAAGCTCCCCTAGTCTACTTTCAGTTTTGGTTAATTCAGCTCGGACCCCTTTCAGGAGACCCACGGACTTAGATATCAAGGTTCCTCTAACCCAGACCTTAAAGGATTCCCAGACAGTAGAGTATCTGTCGACTGATCCCATATTGTTGGTGAAGAACTCTGTGACTTCTATGTGTAACTCTTCCACAACCCCAGGGTCGCTAATATTCCTCCCGGAATTCTCCATCTTTTTACGGGTCTGGGGCAATCACGAAACTCAACCTCCATCACCACAGGGGAATGATCGGACAGTGTGCGGGATAGTATTTTGCATGTCTGCAATACAATGCTCACAGCAGGGGAGACGAACCAGTAGTCGATTCTAGACTGAGAGTCATGAACTGAGGAGTAATATGTGTATCCCCTTCTGTTCGGGTGCAGCAAACACCAGGCGTCTTCAAGTGAAAGCTGTGGTAGAATTTGTTTCAGGGTAACAACAGTTTTGCTAGGCGACCTGATGGCAGTACTGGATCTATCCAATCTGGGGTCAATCTGGGGTCAAGGGCAACATTAAAATCTCCTCCCCACAGTATGCTCCCGGCCCTGCCATTGGGATCAGTTGATTCCTGATGGAAAACAAGATGGCCCCGGTGGCCTCTTGCTTTCTATTACCCATTACCTTGTTTTTCCAAAGTCCTGCGAAGCCCTGACTCTGTCCCTTCCCCCTGACTGGCTGTTGGGTGGAAATGCCATATATGGTGTTGTTGAGAAGGCCCGGTCAGACTAGCTGGAGCCTTCCCGGTGATGTATGTTGTGGGTACCTCCTGTGGTTGGGACCTGGGTGAATAGAGTGTGTGACGAATATGCATTCTGTGTTGTGGGTGTCTTGTATCTGGTGGTTGACACAATGACTGAGACAACCCTGTCCGAAACCGGTCTGAATGCAGCTTGGAGTGTTGAATGGCTCGATACTTGTCCCAATACACATAACTTGTTGTGAGTGTCTGGAGAGAAGTGAATGGTCTGAATACCTCGTGTGCCTGATTGGCTGCCTGCCTGCATGAATGCCCGTAGTCGTGATTGGATGCTTGAGTGTGACCCAGCGGAATGAATGGGAGATCAACAGTATATCTGGGGACCTCTCACTGCTAGGAATCGTGTTCAGAAGCTGAAGTACACTACGACGAGTAACTGGATTAACTGACGCTTGACCTTGAAGCCCTGCTGGACGAGAAGAATTGCTGTTGCTCTCCTTCACAATCTGAAAGCTGCTGTGCCTCCAAGGACTGACCCAGAGAGGACCTGGTAAGGCGCCCTCTTCCCGAGCTACGAGGGACAGCGTCGGACTGGCCTCATCGGCCGATCGGCCGCTGGCCGATGGCCCTTGAGCACCAGGGGGGCCGGTTTTCATCAGCCACCCCCTGGGCCGGTTTTTGGCAGGTGTTTTTTGAGTGCATGACTGCATGTGCGTCGGGAACTGGGCTGGCCCTGTGCACTGCAGCATCAAAGCAAGGTAACAACGTGTGTGTGTTTACACGTTGTTACCTTGCTTTGATGATTTTTTTTGCAAATTGTTATTTGCATGCATCCGTCAAGGGCCCAGTCAGCCAGGCCATGGAGAGACACCATGGTAGCACTTTTGTCAATTGTCTCGAGTGTCGAGACAATTGACAAAAAGTGCTACGAATGTGCTATGAATTATCCGTGACTAATTCTAGCACGGTGAGCCAAGCGGGGGCTGGGCTCATGGGCTGAGGCCATAACAAGTACTTTAAGTTGCAAGCAACTTGTGCCTGGGCCGGGTCCTGGGGCTGGGGCCGCAGGGGGAAGGGAAGTTAAAAACCAATTAATCAATTAATGCAGGCAGCAGCGCCCGCACACAGAGACTTGGAGGCGCCAGAGAGGTCAATTCCGTGACGTGGGAGTGTTGTCAGTGTCACGTGAATATGGGCCTCTCTTGCTGCCTGCAGCCCGCCTGCGCATGATTTTGCACAGAGTCCGAGTCTCACTCAGAGACAGACACAGCCGCGCACACGGTGCAGCAGCAGGGCAGGGCACTGCACTGGCAGGCAGTCTGTGTTGCACTGAGGACAGGTGGACAGGTGCACTGCAGGCAGCCAGGCACTGTGTGCAGCAGGCACTGTTTGTTGCATAAAAAGCAACGAGGAACTGGAAGGCAACCGGATCCTGCAGCAGGTAAGTGTAGGAGAATAGGCTGCACAGCGGATGAGGTTGGGGGCTGGGGGGACACCCATTGGGGCGTAGGCCGGACCCCTGATACAGCCTGCTACAGTAGTACAGGGTGCTGGGGAACAAACGACCGGCATTGCAGGGTCGGCGGCCGTCGGCCTTAATGGCCTAGATTCTGCACAGTCAGTCTTTTGTTGCCAGCATATAGACATAGATCCAGAGGCCCTCTTGTTTGATTTGCAGACCTCTCTTTGAGGTTTAGATTATGGATCGTGGATGGAATGGAATTCCTAGGCATTATTTAGTGAAAGTTAAGTGGCCCCCTTCTTGGTGGATAAAAGCACTCCCTGTAGCTCGCCTAATACTAAATTATTTATCTGGCAGTGTAGGAGATACTTGAACAGTGCAAGGGGAGGTTACCTGCAGTTAAATGAGTCGGTTGTTGAAATAGCCTGGCTAACGGCTATGTAATGGGATACTCAAATGTGTGGCCTGTTGATCTACGGGACTATAAGAATGTCATTCTTAAGAATTACCTTTGTTGTTGGCCTCAGACTACGATTGACTACTCAGCCCGTGCATAATGTCATTAAAGGTGAGGAGAATTTAGCCGGCCGTAAGAGTTAGCAATGCATGCTATTATTGCAGTGAGTGACTAGGTTTGGCTGTGCAATGGCTAGATGTCAAGCGGCGTTGTTTTCGCTTGGCAGTGGCCAAAGATGGCTCTTGTGAGTAAGACTGGTATTTCAGTGAAAGTAGACATGCAGGTTTATTGATGCGGGAGGAGTGTTAATGCTGGAAAGACACTGAGACAGTCTAGGCATGCGACTGGAATGCAGCTTGTATGACCAAATGTCATGATGGCTTTGCTGCGAACAGGATGTGCAGGAAAGCAGTGAGACAGTTTTGCTGTGCAATAGATATCTGAGTAGTACACTTGAATTAACCTGGCTATGCATTTGGAGCATGGGTAATACAGGAGCTGGTTTTCATTCAATTTGAAATTTTACGGCGATGAGTCGTCACGTTGACATACGCGTAGGCTGCTCCCCGGAGGCAAATCTTTGTCATTTGCACGGACGAGTTCACTTTTGCACTGTTTCATTCAGCCGGCAGATACCATTTCATGCCAGCATTTGCACTGGCATGAAAAGCCATGTTAGCACAACTGCTGGAGTATTTGTATGGCAGAGAGGAAGGGTGGCAGTTGAAATACAAGTTGCATTTTGCCCCTCCTCTCCCCCATACGAATCAATGAAAATGGGCCGTGAGTGACTTAAGAAAACATGCGCAAAAGCCTTACCCACGGCTTTTGCACATGTTTCTTATGTTACGCTTCCATGAACATGAGCTCCAACGAGTTAATCTAGATATTAGTTCAGATAATACAAGAAATCAAGATTTATACAAAGAGTTAATCTAGGTATGCGGGTAATACAATGTCATTCTGTTATGCAATTGAAAAGGGATAATACAGTGAGTTGATACAGTTATGCAGTTTATATGCAAGTAAAAGAGTGACTTGTTCTAGTTATGCAATTGGTAAGTAGATACTAATATAGTGAGCCCATGAAACTAATTGTTGTGCAGGCAACACAATGAGGTAATCAAGCTATGTAGTTAATATGTGATTTATAACTGTGCTTTTGTTGGGCATGTACACCCTGGGTGTGCAGGTAGACAGAAGGGTAATATAGCTATGCAGTAGGTTTATATGTTATATAGTAGTGAGTCATTGTAGTAATGTAATTGGTACGAAGCTAACACATACAACATTATCTGTGCATAAGATATGCAGGTAATGCACAGAGTCCCTTTAGCTGTGCATTGGGCATAGTGGTGAGCAGTAGGTAAGAATAACGATGCATATGCTGTGCTGGTATACAACGTGTCATTTAAGTGGTGGGACTGATGGTTACTGAAATTGCACAGGATTTGCTACGAACTAGACTTGCAGCTGAAACAATGAATCAATCTACATATGTAGGTAACACAAGTATGAAATCTAGATATGTAGGTAACACAACTATGCAAAGTAGACATGTAGGTAGCACAATGAGGCACTCTAGGTATGCAGGAAACACAGTGATGCAATCACACAAACCTAGAGTGTACACGTAGCTTATCTTAATGTTGATCACTCAGTTTGTCTAAAGGTGACAGCAGGGGTAGAGCACCAAGTCTTGCAAGTGCCTTAAAATGTCTGCACCCAATTAAAAGCCTAGCTCTTTCAGTCATGAATGCAGGTGTGGACTTTCCCGGTAGGCCTCTGCACATTGGGCCTCTTTTGGGTGGTACCAACTTTTATTTCCACATTTTCTCATAAGGAAATGATTGGGCTTGCTGAAAAAGTGTAATATGGGGCCCCTTTGAAAATTATTTCCAGGGCCTCTTTTGGTTCCCAGTGAAGTCCACCCCTGGTGGGTGTTTTATGTTAATGAGGTTTTACAAAGTGCAAAACAATTCCCAAAGCCCTTAAATAAATAATGACCTGGGGATGCAAGTTGCTGCTTGCATGAGCGCAGCTACTCAAAAGTCTGGGACAGGTACTCAATACTGGAGTGCATTGGGTTCATTTATGGTGATTTGGGGAGTACAGCATGCTCAACACTTCAAAGTTTTTGGGGCGGCTGGTGTTCTGTATTGTTTACCATACTACAGGATTGTATATATGGTACCGCAATGATACAATGCATTTGTAATGGGAGCATAAAACTACAAGCACCAAAATGCAGAGAAACTCAGGTTGCCCCTTTCTCAGCTGACTTGGGGCATAGTTATGTTATCAAACTGCCATACACCAACACTCTGTTCTGCATCCTGCTCCAAACCGTAATGTGATTATCGTGATGCTGTGACTGTCAGAGTCGGAGATGAAATATTCCTGCTCATTGCAGCTAAGAATATCATCAATGTTTCGGTTTCAAGGTGTTAAGTCGGTTGCTCTCTGAGACCATGTGTTCACATTTTTCAGAAGCCAACTGTAATTATACACTGACAAGTTGTCAGTCACACCTGTGTGCTGTGTGAATCACAAACCTGAGACCCCTCATTATCCAATTACAACATCAACATGTTTGGATGCACAAAGCTCACAGTTCTTGCCCGTGGCCTCCCTGGTGCAGTGATGTCTGTTATTAAACGTTACTGCCTCCTCTTTGTCTACAAAGAGGAGGCAGTATTTATACACCCAGGCCCTCTTCTCTTTGCAAGTAATCAGTTAAGTTGTCCAACCCAAAAATGAAGGGATGGAGAAGATACAATGGGTTGCCCCCTCTCTACTCTCTCTCATTCCCTGTATTTATTTATTTATTTATTTATTTATTGAGCAGTTGTTAGGTGATTATACATCTAATAAATTGTGTATATTTGTGTAGAGTCAGAAGCAGGGACGTGTGTTCTATGAGTGTAACAGCTCGCTGGAAGTGTGTGCAGTGATCAAAACCTTACCCTAACATCCCCAACCTATCCATAACCTCTCGCTAAACCTCATTCCGGTTTCCCTACCCCACCTTCCTAGCAAACCATCATCACCCTAACCCTCCTTCCCTGTTGGGATTGTGGAGCCCTGTATAAGCATCGACATGCAGCAGGTCCCAAAACTGCAGTGTGAGTGGTAGGTTCATGCCACTCCTGCGCCATCGGAGCTGTGGACCCTGTCACAGAACTGTATGCAAAGTTATGTTATTTTATGAGTTGTGTTGTAATGTAACAGACACTCCATAAGTAGCATTTTCTTTAAAGGATTCACAGATGATGGTTTGAGGGCCACTTTTTTTGAGGCAAGGATAGGGCCACTTTTTTGAGGCGAGGTGTGGGCCACTTTTTTGGGGCGAGGGGTGGGCCACATTTTTTTTGGGTGTCCGGGCCTATTTCTTGTCCCAGTCCGACCCTGACGAGGGACCATCGTGCACAGCTGATCTTTGCCAAAGCTCCCTGGTAGACAGACCTACGACAGGCTGCCGACCCTATACGGGGACTGCTGCGGAATTCCAAGGAGAAGCACTCGGACTGTTGTCCGCCACTGTCGACGACCGCCGTCGCCGACCGGAGCCGCTGTGCTCCCGTTTGCCTAAGAACTTTCATTGATCATCGGACGTTCTCGCCTGCATCATCATCCGCTTGTCTCCCGCTGGAGAAGGCCCGACTGTCGACGCGCCGAGGAGCATCCACCGGTGGGTTTCCCGCCACCTAAGGACCACAGAGACGCCGACGACTCGACGCCCATGCTGGGCCACAGTTCTTCATCATCTCTTTGCGGTCCAGAACTATCGTCACCGAGGTGCCCCGCACGCCTCTTCCTTGCAGGACGCCAACGCTCTGTCATCGACAAGCACCGCTAGGAACGAAGCTGCCACTTCACTGCCGTAGTTCCACCTGTTCACCGTCGGATGTTCGACAACCCGTGACTCCCGCCTTAAAGGGAGGGCACTCAAGAAGGGCCGTCGATTCCCCGACACCAAACGCCAAGTTCCCCGACACCTTTCAACGATCCGTGGCTCCCGCCTGAAAAGGAGGCACTCAAGAAGGATCGGTCGACGCATCGTCGGAGAACTCTACTCCACCAGGTACATTGGGGGGGTAAAAACCTTAATAGGAAGAAGTGAGACTATTGAACATATGGACTGGGCTTGTGCGATATATCTTATTTTACAGGTTGCCCAGGTGGGGGGGATCTCCTTACAGAACTGTGTCTAGGGTACGGGGCCAGTATTCTGGCTACTGTTTCAACCATCTTGCGTTCCTTCCTATCTCTATTGCTGGTTTCCTCATTATTAATCTGTGTGACATTTTAACTGTACAGTTGATGCACTTTAATGAGATTTGATAACATTGGTGGTACCACTTTAGAATTGTATATATTTATCATTATTGACTTCCAAGTACAAAGTGCGTTATTGTGATCGTGTACATACCCTTGAATATTAATTATATAAAGACTGTGTTTTCAGTAATACAGTGTGTGGACATTCCTTTGTGGGGGTTCGGGGACTACACTGTACTTAAGAACCAGCCTGCATCACCTCCTGAGAAGCTAGGCCTTGATTGCTCGTCCATTGCTACTTTATAGAGAATCTTGGCTGGGGTCTCCTGTGCCTCTCCTCTACCATATAGAGAGCAGAAGTACAGACACCCCCTACCAGTCTTTACATCAAGGTATGGGTAGACGTGGATCCCCTGTAGGCGCAGCCGCGCCGCCACTGGTGCTAGGCACTTGGTGAACACCCTGGGCGCCGACTTCAGTCCGAAGGGAAGGGCCTTGAACTGGTAGTGCCGCCCTTGGCCTACGAATTGCAGAAACTTTCAATGTTTTCTCAAGATGGGGATGTGAAAGTAGGCGTCCTCCAAGTCCAGTGACGATAGGAAGTCGCCTTCCTCCAGTTGTCCCAGCACTTGCTGGAGGGTGACCATCCGGAACTTCTGGGACCTGATGTACTTGTTTAGACGACGAAGGCCCAGGATGGGTCACCAACCGCCAGTCTTTTTCCTTACGAGGAAGTACCGCGAGTATACTCTGGAGCCCCGGAGCCTCTTTGGGACGAGTTCGATGGCTCCCTTCTTTAACATAGCTCGTACCTCCAGTAGTAGTTGAGGGACGTGGTTTTCCTTTCTGGCCACAGGTGGAATAACGGGACACTTTCTTAGAAATTCCAGTGTGTGCCCGCGGGCCAGGGCATCCAGCACCCAACGGTCGGTGGAGATGGACTCCCACACACTGACGAAGTTCGCCAGCCGGCTTCCCACCGGGGTGCTCAGGTGGGGGCCCAACACTATGGCTGGTTCAATCCTGCTTGGCGGCAGCCTTGCCGCCCTGGCCTCCTTGGCGGCGACGATGAGATCCTACTTGCTGCCGCGTCCCCTGTAGGCTTCCTGCGACGAGGAGCGGGCAGCTTGGTGGTACGTCGAGGAGTTGCTGCCGAATCCCTTGGAGGCGCCTTGCTTGCCTCCGGAGCCCCGGAAGGGCGGCCGTCGTTGCTGAAGAACGTCTCCATGTCGGCTTTGATGGCTTGCAGCGACTCGTCCACTGCCTTGCCAAACAGATTGTTCCCGTCGAAGGGCATGCCCAGGACCTGGTCTACACGTCTTGATGGAAATCGGTTGCCTTGAGCCAACCGCGCCGGCAAAGGCAAACGCTGTTGCCCATCTGGCAGAAGCCGGTGTCGGCAATGTCCGTGGCCACCGTTATGGCATGGTCCGATGCCACCTCTCCCTCCTGTAGGATCTCCAGGGCCTCCGCCCTCTTGTCGTCCGGGAGGAAATCCAGTAGGGGAGCGATCTTAAACCATAGCTCCCTGTTGTAGCGGGCCACAATCGCGAGGGCGTTGGCCGCTTTAATGGTTGTCGACGCCTACGAGATGACCCGTTGTCCCATGGCGTCCAGTTTCTTCCCTTCGCCGTCCGGCAGAGATGTCGAAGTTGACGCCGTCGCCCCCGCCGCCTTCTTCTTGGCTGCCGCGGAGACAACCGAGTCCGGGGTAGGCTGCGCCCTAAGGCACATGGGGGCAGAATCTGGAACCCGGTACTTCTCCTCATACCGGTCTCTCTTGGCAGGGACCGTGGATGGATTCTTCAGGAGCAACAGCCCCTCGTCCCAGATATCGTCGAGTAACGGGACCGAGAGAACCGTCTTCCTTTTGGCCTCCCGTCGTTGATAGAGGAACCCTTCCTTCTTCTCTTCCACGGGGCAGAGCTGGAAGAGCTCGGATGCCCTGGCGATCATGGCATGGAAGGAGTCAATTTCGTCGGGCGGGGAGGCCCGAGGAAGTGGTGATGGAAGGTCCATCCCGTCGTCACCACCGTCGTCATCCGTCCCTGTCGTGGCTGTCTCTGTTCCCGTATCATCCCTCGGCTCAGGAGACGGGGAAGAGGGCTGTGCAGGCCGAGAAGGCTGGAAAGGAGGGGGTGGATGAATTCTCCTCTGCTTGTTTGGAGGGCTTTCCGACAGACCAGGCTCCGCTGGGTCGTCCGTTGGCGGTAAGGGCAACCTTGTCCTTATCTCCGTACACAAGGCCTGGATCGCCATCAAGATCGCCCCTGAGTTGTCTTGTGGCCCAGGGACCGGCTGTGATGGGCGCGACGGTTGGGGAGTGGAATCCTCCGCTTCCACGTGTTCCTCGTCGTCGCCGCCGTCGCTTTCCTCATCCGCCTCTTCGGGATCCTTCCCGTGGGACCAGACCTCCTCGAACTTCTTGTTCAGGATCTTTTCGACTCCAGCCAGTTCCTCTTCAGAGGCTGTATCCGTGTCCGTGATGGCCACCGGGCCCCCCCTCTTTTCCCACCGGGGTTTTCACAGGGGTCTTGTCGATGGGCTGAAAAGAGGATTCCCTCCACGGTGGCATGGAAACTCTAGGCCTGAGGTTGCCTCCACTGGGGTAGCCTCCATAGGCTTCGCCAGGGCCGCCACGACTCCTTCGATAGAGGCCTTAGCCGGGTGAATCAAGGTCTTAACGACCTTGGATGCGCTTGAGGCCTTCACCTTTGGGGGAGGGTGTCATGATGCCTACCTCCAAGGAGCCAGGCCGGGCCCAGCAACCCCAGAGGCAGACATCATTTTCCCCAGGGAAGTCTCAGCGGGCCCAAGTCGGGGCCCTTTGGACTCAGTCCTGGCGCCTTAGGCGCCAGGCTCATAGCGGACCCCAGTCCTGGCGCCTTAGGCGCCAGGCTCATAGAAGAGGATATGTGTTTAAGTGTTTGGGTGCACACTTACCTGATGCAGACCTTGCTGCTTCATCCAGGCCCTCTTGAGGCCTGAATGGGACTACTTTACCTGTAGGACTACTTCACCACCCGGGTGTGGTCGGGGAAGGATACATACCTGATTGGTGGAAGGATACATACCAGGAACTTCTTCCAAGGCTATTTAAACCCCACCCGAACAGCCACACGTGCTTCGCGTTGTTCTGCACCTAGCAGCTGGACGCTCACCGTGTCAGCTCCTGCATCCTGACTTCAGCCACGCCTGCCAGCACCCTGGAACACCTGCAAGGGGAGAAAGGAAGAGAATAGGAGAAGAAAAGCCCTTACCTGCTAAATCTGCATCCCGGAGTCATTTCTCCAACGGCCCTGAAAAGGAAGACATCATTTTAAAGGCATTTTGTTTCGATCGCTGCAGCGCTGCATTTTACTCACCTTTGCAAGGCGCTTCCATCTTCAGCAGCGATCTTCCGGATTCAGCTACGCCCTGGCGCCTAGAGGAAAAAAGACAAGAACAAAGGTGAGAGGGAGAAAAGGAATAAGGAAAGCTCAGTTTCCTTTTAAGTCTTACCTGTTGGATTATTCCCACTGCATTTCGGGTCCTGCCGCTTCCTGGCATCTCCGGACCCCGGCCCCTATGGGGAAAAAAGACAAAGACATTGAATGAGCGAATGCAAAGATATTACCTGAGCGCTCATCCAGAACTGTTTCACTTCGGGTCGGCGCCATATCTCCGGCACTCCGAACCCCGGCCCCTAAGGGGAAAAAGACATAAGCATTAGCGCTTGCTGCAATTAGACAACGAACATTATTATTAAGCTTGAACTTTTGAACAGAACTTTTACAGCGCCTTACCTGAACAGTCAAGCTTACCTGAACTCCCATCAATCCTCAATCCAGTGAAGTAACTGGGTTTCAACGCGCCCCTGCATCAGAAGCAGGATGGAGAGCTCATCCTTCCAAACCCTAAGGTGAGGCTTCACGGGGAATCGTGGAGGAGGTATCGTGGAGGGTTGGAAGGGAGTGGGAGGCTTGAGCATTGTTCCACAGTTGGTAATACTCCCTTTTCACGCACAGGAGGGTATCCAACGAGCCAGGGAAGCCAGAATAGAGGGGCCCTTCCTGTCCATCTTCAGAGTTCTGCGCCTTCGACGCCGCGCCTCCGTGGGAACCAGGTGAGCGTTACAGAACGCGAAGCCTCACCACAATTTCCCACCTGGGCGCTATGGAGACTTCCGAGACAGATCAGCTGGCCCATCTTTTAGGGGAATTACGGGCAGAAGTGCACTCAGCTCGCCAGGAGACTAATGCTCTCAGAAGGGAACTAATCCTATCCAAGGAAAGAACTGATGATCTGGCCAAAAGGTTATTGCAGGGCCAGGCAGAGCACACTCCTTTACCTGTTTCCGGAGATATTTCTACAACAATGGGTTCGAATAACCCGGTACAAATCAATCTACCTGGACACATGCCTTTGGCCCCGCCGGAACGTTTTGCGGGGGATCCCAAGAAATATGCCGTTTTTATGAACCAATGTCGTTTACACTTTTTATGCAGGCCCGGGGCCTTCCCCAACGACCAGACCAAAGTAGCCTTTGTACTATCTTACCTCAGTGGCTGTGCTGCCGATTGGTCTATTCCATTGGTAAATCAGGATGATCCCATTCTCCGGGATTTCCAGGGCTTCCAGTCCAGCATGGAAAGATTGTTTGCTCGACACTCGCAGGGACAGGCCCTTGACAACGAACTGCTATCCTTACGACAAGGTAATCAGGATCTTTTGTCCTATATCGCCACCTTTAATAGACTAGTTGTGGAAACCGGATGGCCTGAAAATAAAAGGATCACATTGTTTCATCGAGGCCTGCGCAGAGAGCTTAAAGATGTTATAGCTCAGATAGTAGATCCACCCCAGGCCTGCGCAGACTACATAGACTTAGTGGTTCAACTTGATCACAGACTTCAAAATAGAAAAGCAGATCGGCTCAAGTATGAAACCAGAGTACCTATCAAGACCCACGTTAACTCCAAGAGTACTGACGTTTCCGAACCTATGCAAATTGGCAGTGTTAAAGGACCATTAACGCAGAAGGAACGAGAGAGAAGGCGACAAATGCAACTTTGTCTGTATTGCGGAACTTCCGGTCACTTTCTTCAAAGTTGTCCAGTTAAACCACCCAAGAAGGTGGTTGGAGCCACTGATAACGAGTTATTGACACCTGGTTCGGGAAACGACCTAGCCCGACAAGCGTAGGGGTCCGCTTGCCGAGCTTGAAAACAAACTCTTTGACCTCGCATTTTGTCATGCCAATGGTGCTTGTGAACCCAAAACAGCCTCAGCAGTTGCATGCTATAAAAGCATACATAGACAGTGGAGCTATTGGAAATTACATAGACCGTGAATTGGCTTCCAGGATTAAGCTTCCTCTCCGCCCGAAAGTAACCCAAGATGTAATTACTACAGTTGATGGAACCGAAATAGCCTCAGGGCCTGTAACGCATTCCACAGTTGAAATCACTCTGGTGGGTTAGGATGGACATCGGGAAGCAATCGTGTTTGATGTGATCAAGGCCCCACAATTTCAAGTACTTCTTGGTATCCCTTGATTAGAAACACATAATCCGAGAATAGACTGGCGAGCAAAGAAGATAACTTTTCCTGATTGTGAACCAACCTGTTACCCAAGGAATCCAGCTATGGGTCTAGCCTCTGTAACTTCCACCCCTGTACAGCTACCATCTGAATACCAAGAATTCCAAGACGTTTTTCAGAAAGAGCAGGCTAACACCTTACCTCCCCATCGATCTTACGATTGCCAAATCGACTTGGTACCCAATGCACAACTACCTTGTAGTAGGATTTATGCTCTTACTGAACCTGAGAACCTGCATTTGCGCCAGTATTTGGATCAATACCTGGCCAATGGCTTCATTCGCCCATCAAAGTCACCAGTCTCTTCCGCTTTGTTCTTCGTACCTAAAAAGGAAGGAGACCTTAGGGCCTGTATTGACTACCGCGCCCTAAATCAGATAACGATTAAGAATCGTTACCCTTTGCCCCTGATACCTGAGCTTATCGACCAAGTAAAAGATGCTCGTGTGTACACCAAGCTAGATCTCCGAGGAGCTTACCACCTGGTACGTATAAAAGAGGGCGACGAGTGGAAGACTGCATTCCGCACCAAATTTGGGCTCTTCGAATATCAAGTAATGCCCTTCGGTTTATGCAACGCACCTGCCGCCTTTCAGTACTTCATGAATGATGTTCTTCGGGAACTTATCGATGTTTGTGTCATCGTTTATATTGACGACATCCTGGTATATCCCTCCTCAGAATCTGATCACAGAAACCATGTTAGGGCAGTTCTTGAGAAATTGCGCCAGCACAAATTATTTGCCAAGCTCGAAAAATGCGTTTTTCATACCACAGAAGTGGAGTTTCTCGGATTCATCCTGACACCTCAAGGAATCCGAATGGACTCGCGGAAAGTGGACGCCATTCTCAAATGGCCATCTCCTAGCTCTGTGAAGGGAGTGCAAAGCATGCTTGGCTTTGCCAATTTCTATCGAAGGTTCATCCCGGAATTTTCTCGAACTTTTCAACCCATCACAGCTCTCCTAAAGAAAAATAAACGCTTTGAATGGACTCTTGAGGCTGAACAAGCCTTTCAGGACCTGAAAACCAAATTCACCTCTGCACCTGTATTGAAGCACCCGCGCCCAGATCTCCCTGACATTGTGGAAACCGATGCATCCAGTTCGGCCATGGGAGCTGTCCTGTCGCAAAGAGACCCAGAAACTAACCAACTACACCCTGTAGCCTTTTGGTCCAGAAAATTCTCTCCACCTGAACTCAATTACGCAATTACCGACAAAGAACTACTGGCTATTAAATCAGCTTTCAAGGCTTGGCGTCACTATCTTCTCGGTGCAAGACACACCATCACCGTAATTACGGACCACAGAAATTTGCAGTATTTAAAGACGGCCAAAGCTCAATCTTCGCGACAACTCCGATGGGCTTTATTCTTTGCGGAATTTGATTTTGTAATTACCCATCGCCCTGGCTGCAAGAATGGTAAGGCAGATGCCTTATCCCGGATAGGCATGGAAGAACCCAATTCGAGTTTAGAACCTGTGCCAATCATACCGGAACAAAGAATTCTGGGCTTGACTTCATTGCAAACCATTGAGGACATCCAAGCTCAAGTAAAACAGCTTTTTGACTCTTCTGCCTTACTGGAATGGAGTCAAAAGGGTCCTCACTACACCGTTAAGGATGATTTACCCTACTTCCAAGAGCGGTTATTTCTGCCAAGTAAAGAATTGCAGGAACTTGTCATTACCCGTCATCATGAATCATTAATGGAAGGACACCCCGGTATCGCGAAAACAGAAGAAAAGATCAAACGCCACTTCTGGTGGCCTTCTTGGAGAAAAGACATAAAGTCATTTGTGTTGTCTTGCGGAATCTGTGCCCAAAATAAGAGTCAAAAGAAAAGGCCAGCCGGCCTACTTCAACCTTTGGACATTCCACCAGCACCTTGGCACACCTTGTCAATGGACTTTATAACTGACCTGCCTCCTTGTGGTGGTTACAACACGATTCTCGTAATAGTGGATCTATTCTCCAAAATGGCCCATTTTATCCCTTTAAAAGGATTGCCGTCAGCTTCCACCTTGGCCAAGGAATTTATGGAAAATATAGTGCGGTTACATGGTTTCCCTTCCATATTAGTCTCAGACCGTGGAAGTCAATTTATCTCCCACTTTTGGAAGAAATGTTGCCAACTAGCACAAATAGACGTGCGGTTATCCACCAGCCACCACCCCCAGACCGACGGACAAACCGAGAGAACCAATCAGACTCTCGAGCAATATCTGTGGTGCATGTTACACCAATCCGAGTTAAATTGGAAAGACATCCTTTGGATTGCAGAATATGCATACAACAATTCAGTGCATTCTGGAACCGGACAGACTCCTTTTTATACCCTGTATGGTCACCATCCTCGGACCTCTGACCTAGATCCACCTCTGACCCTGGAGATGCCTGCAGTAAATCACCTTCATTCCACAATAACCCAAGCCTTCAAAGAAGCTACAACCCACTTACAGCAAGCCAAGAAAAAGTATAAAGAAAACGCTGATTTGCACCGAAGTAAAACTCCTCCTTACCAAGTAGGAGATCAGGTATGGCTAGCAACTAAACATCTACCCCTCAAGGGTCAGCGAACTTTTAATCCCAGATTCATTGGGCCTTACCCCATCAAAGCTATTATCAACTCAGTGGCCTTTAAACTCGATTTACCATCCAACATGCGGATTCATCCCGTTTTTCACGCATCTCTTCTAAAACCAGTACAACCTGGAACCAGACTGTCTGAGCCCCCAGGCCCTGTCCAAATTGATGGAGAATTAGAATTCGAAGTGAAAGACATTTTAGATTCCAAGATAGTTAAGTCGAAACTCTTCTATCTTGTTGATTGGAAAGGATATGGACCTCAGGAAAGATCTTGGGAACCCAGTAACTATGTTCACGCACCACGATTAATTCAACGATTCCATCGAAGATTCCCGCACAAACCAAAACCCCCGGAGGAAAAGACCTTGGGAGGGGCCTTGAGGGGGGGTACTGTCATGATGCCTACCTCCAAGGAGCCAGGCCGGGCCCAGCAACCCCAGAGGCAGACATCATTTTCCCCAGGGAAGTCTCAGCGGGCCCAAGTCGGGGCCCTTTGGACTCAGTCCTGGCGTCTTAGGCGCCAGGCTCATAGCGGACCCCAGTCCTGGCGCCTTAGGCGCCAGGCTCATAGAAGAGGATATGTGTTTAAGTGCTTGGGTGCACACTTACCTGATGCAGACCTTGCTGCTTCATCCAGGCCCTCTTGAGGCCTGAATGGGACTACTTTACCTGTAGGACTACTTCACCACCCGGGTGTGGTCGGGGAAGGATACATACCTGATTGGTGGAAGGATACATACCAGGAACTTCTTCCAAGGCTATTTAAACCCCACCCGAACAGCCACACGTGCTTCGCGTTGTTCTGCACCTAGCAGCTGGACGCTCACCGTGTCAGCTCCTGCATCCTGACTTCAGCCACGCCTGCCAGCACCCTGGAACACCTGCAAGGGGAGAAAGGAAGAGAATAGGAGAAGAAAAGCCCTTACCTGCTAAATCTGCATCCCGGAGTCATTTCTCCAACGGCCCTGAAAAGGAAGACATCATTTTAAAAGCATTTTGTTTCGATCGCTGCAGCGCTGCATTTTACTCACCTTTGCAAGGCGCTTCCATCTTCAGCAGCGATCTTCCGGATTCAGCTACGCCCCGGCGCCTAGAGGAAAAAAGACAAGAACAAAGGTGAGAGGGAGAAAAGGAATAAGGAAAGCTCAGTTTCCTTTTAAGTCTTACCTGTTGGATTATTCCCACTGCATTTCGGGTCCTGCCGCTTCCTGGCATCTCCGGACCCCGGCCCCTATGGGGAAAAAAGACAAAGACATTGAATGAGCGAATGCAAAGATATTACCTGAGCGCTCATCCAGAACTGTTTCACTTCGGGTCGGCGCCATATCTCCGGCACTCCGAACCCCGGCCCCTAAGGGGAAAAAGACATAAGCATTAGCGCTTGCTGCAATTAGACAACGAACATTATTATTAAGCTTGAACTTTTGAACAGAACTTTTACAGCGCCTTACCTGAACAGTCAAGCTTACCTGAACTCCCATCAATCCTCAATCCAGTGAAGTAACTGGGTTTCAACGCGCCCCTGCATCAGAAGCAGGATGGAGAGCTCATCCTTCCAAACCCTAAGGTGAGGCTTCACGGGGAATCGTGGAGGAGGTATCGTGGAGGGTTGGAAGGGAGTGGGAGGCTTGAGCATTGTTCCACAGTTGGTAATACTCCCTTTTCACGCACAGGAGGGTATCCAACGAGCCAGGGAAGCCAGAATAGAGGGGCCCTTCCTGTCCATCTTCAGAGTTCTGCGCCTTCGACGCCGCGCCTCCGTGGGAACCAGGTGAGCGTTACAGAGGGTCACCGCCTCGCTCCCCCTCGGCTGTCGTCGGGATCGACCGGGACTTCTCCCGAAGCTTACCCCGGTTCTCCACTTTCCTCTTCCCTGAGCCAGAGCGTTGGCTCGTGGTTGATGCCATCGGTGAAATTGCGCCCTGCCTGGCAGCCGAGGAGCCCGACCGTTCAGCACTCCCGGTGCCCACGGGCTTGCGGTGGTTAGCCTTCTATTGGGCCCCTGTCGCCGGATCGCCCTCAAAGGACTTAGAAGACCACTCAGACTTCTTCTTTTTCTCACTCGCTGCTGGGCTCATCGCTTCTAGCCAGTAGGTGAGGCGGGTACGACGATCCCTCATCGTCGGCTCGGTCATGTTCTTGCAAAACGTACAGTCCTTCTACACGTGCGTTTTGTCTTCATGAAGGCAGTAGAGACATTGAGAATGTTCATCCTCCTTGAAGACATTCTGCAGTCCACATCCAGGGCAGCTCCTGAAGAGCTTGGGTCCGGGCGTTGTGTTTCCTTTTTCCTGGGCCATGTCCATGCGGGGTAGGCCTCAAAGATCTTCCGGAAGCCTCCGAGAAGTGAAACTCGACGGAAAAAATCGCCCTTGAGGGGCGCAGAAAAATCCGAAACGGGTCCCCGTTGATCGGAAGTAGAAACGGTGGAGCTTGAGGCTCGATTGACCGAAGAATTCGTTGAAATCTCTTTGAAAATTTGCAAAACGCAGTAAAAGCTCGAGAGCTACAGCACGAGGACTCCCAACACTTGAACGTGCGGTAAAAATCTGAAGATGGCTGCTAGAGGAGGGGCTTAGGTAGAGGGTAGTCATTGGCTGGTGGCAGTATGACCCAGAGACCAGTGATTGGTTATTAGTAGAAAGACAGTTCAGAAACGAAACTGAAACTGATTTTTTCTTTACCGAGGATTCCCAGCCTGACGACGGGGAATATTCATGAGCATGTGAATCCATGCCAGACCCCATGCTGGAGAACTTTGGTATTTCTCTCCCTCCTTGTATTGTTGTTGTGTCCTTGCAAAGACCATGTGCATCATGATTGTGGTTAGAGTTCCTTGACCAGATGGAATTGGTAATTAATTATGTGTGTTGTGTGAATATGTAACCATGTAACAGTATCATGAACAAACAGCAGAAATACCCTCAGAAGGGGCGTGCTGTAAACATGAGATGATGCAAATGTTTGTTGAAAGGGGATGGTAGTTAAATAAATGTGTCCAATGAGAGCGTGAGAACTAAAGGAGATTGGATTTCTTTGTATAGGTGTTACCAATCATGTATGGGGAGCCTGATTTGTAATACAATATGTGGGAGTGTTTTAACTGTTGCAATGTATTAATGCATACTAGACACAACTCCACCAGACCCACTAGGTCCCCATACGTACACCAACTTAACATCCCTAAATTCAACCTGAAGAAGGCAGGGGGAGCTAGTTTCCTTGTGCTAGCAGTGAAATGCTGGAACACACTACCTATGGCAATTAGAGCCGAATCCTCGCTCTGGTCATTCAGAGCCAAGATAAAGGAATTGCTCATATCTCAGCAATAAACTGTCAACTGCACTTAGCAATATCTTATATCCTGCTAAATGTGTGCCAATACGGCTACGGACCAACCTGTAACCTGGTCCGTATAACTCTCCTTGCCCATTTTATCACGGACCATTCTGTAACCCGGTCCCCTATGTTATTTTTGTACTGTATCATACCTTGCTGTCTCTCATCTGTGCAACTTTCTGTAACCTATGTTGCTCTTTAAGGTCAAAGCTCCCAGTTACCCCAGGGTTTGGCTGCGCTATACAAATACACAAACTAAACTAAACTAATGTGAAATGTTTGCGTGGTTCGATGAGCCTTGGGGTAGTTTGACTCCACGGCTTTATCTAGCTTGTCCCAGTGGTTTATACAACAAACTTGCTTTATGGACAAACATGCACTGGCTTCTTAAGAGTTGGGCATACATTGGACTAAGGAGATCGTAGATCCATCCACACATCCGTCACATGAAGTATGGCCCCATGGGGCCCTAGCACACTATGACAACATAGTACATAGAACACTACATGACAGCACACCCTAATAAAGACCATCAAGATTTTGATCCACTCTTTCATGTCTCCTAACAGGCACACAAGACGCACAGGACCCCATGGAAGGTTCCAGTACCTCCAGCAAACCTGCCCCAGCAAGTGGGAAAAAGGCCACAGGACATGCTGAACCCATAAAGGGAACTGTCCACAAAATACCCCTGTCCAAGGGCACTGCATCGGCCACCTCTGTGGGTACTGGCACACCTCCCACGATTGAACCACCAACTCCGGCCATGATGGAGGCTGCTGCACCACCCACGACTGAGGCACCACTGCTGCAGAGTCAAGGCACCAACCCACCCTTCCAAATGCTGATAACATTAAGGCACGGGCCCAGCCCACTGCACCCACTGCCACTAAGCAACCGAAGCCTACTACCACTAACTGAAGTCCTGCAACTTCCCCTGCAAGTCAGTTGTCCACTGAATCCTCTCTCCGGCCAAGCATATCTCCCATGTGGTCCTCCCCTTTGTTATCTCACTGTGCCCTTCGTTTTGACTGCCCAAGGCCACAGATTCCCATGGACATGATGACGGGGGGCAAGCAGGCCAGGCATCCAGCAATGAGGGAATGCGCCCCCATCCGCTGTACAGGAGTGCACCACCTGTCCGGTGGATGCACCTGAATCTTGCCTTTAGCAGTCCGAATGTGTGCTGAGTGCAAGTCCTGGTCCTCCTGTGTGCATTATTAGGGGCTATATTTTGAGGTGTACCAGTGTTCCACCAGGGTTCCCCACAGGTGTCATCAACCAGGGTAACTGCATCACCTACAACACATAGGATGTACAGTGTCACACATGGAGGTTTGTCTGTCGAGGTACATGTATAGTGTCCTATTGTGCAGGTGGCCTATGTGTGCTCATCTGTGAATGTGGATCAATTGGGGTGGAGGGTCATTGGCCTACAGAGTGTACTTTCAGTCATTCACAGTGCGTCCAGCATCATTCATAATGTGTTTGTCTATGTGCTGACATCACCCTTGAAGTTGACACTATGACGATGGCGCTAGGCCATGTACTTTCATTTGACCATGTATTGTTAGATAATGGCTTATTGGATTGGACAAGGGCCTCGCTTGGTGAGAATTATTGTGTGCCTGCTTCCATGCATGCCAGGATGTCCTGTGGAGTTACCTCAGGTCACTCTGCGGGCTGCGGAAAATCAGTCATGGCCTATTTATTGTATTCTTGGTATTGCATTATGGGACTAGTTTTGCTCAGTATTGTTCTCATTCCGGTCTCCATGTGTCTCTGTGCCATGTCATTGTCAGATTGACTACTTACCCACAAGTCAGGTACGCTGTCCTTTGTGTGTGTTCATGTAAGCTGGTAGGGCGATGTTGCTCAGTATCACGGAGCCATCTGTGGCACTTGGGAATTGGGGGCAGCAGTGGCTGATGGTGAGATCGGCATCCCATGCCATCTGAATGTTCATGCAATGGTACTGTTTACTGTTGCGGTATGCCTGCTCCACCACCTAGGAGTGCACTCATGCCACATGTGTGCAATCCAGTGCCACAATTATATTGGGGAACTGGGCAATGGTGGAGAAACGTGCTTTAGCTGCGTGCACCTGCGCGTCTGCGGCGGGCGGGGAGATGTGCTGATGGGCATGCCTCATGTGCTCATACAAGACTTGCTCCAGCACCTAAGTGAATGTTGGCTGGGATATCCCATGCATGATCCCAACAGTCTAGTGGAATCCCGTGGCACAGAGTTGTAGTACAGACACCAGCTTTACCAGGGTTGTGGGGGTGCAATGGCAGTACTCATGGCGATGGCGCTTTGGCGATCAGACTCGATCAGGTTCAGCACGTCTGTGATGGTGTGCCAGTCCAAGCGATTGAGTGTGACTAATTGGTTGTCTGTCAGTGTCCAAGGGGATGGTCTTTGTTGCCTGTCTCCTTCCCTGCTGAGGCCTTGCATGCTGCTGTAACTCAATGAATAGTCGCGGGTTGATGATCCATTGTTCATGTCGGTTGTTGCTGCATGTTGCTTGGATGTGTGCTTGGATCAGGTGTGGGCCTTGCATACTCCTCCTGAGTGGATGGGATGCACCTGTGACTTGATTTACATCACCTGCATACATTTACCTCCACCTTTTAGGTGGAGGGAACTGCACTGTGTTTTCGGCTGAATTACCACTGGTATTCCAGGTGTATTTCGACTTGTAATATGGTGGAAATACCATTTTTGTTTCTGGTGGTAATTCCACCAGCAGAATTAGCCACAGCGCTAATTCCGCCAGTTCTCAGCAATAACTTGCCGGTGGTAAGTTTGCTATACTAATTCTGCTGTAGAATTAGCACCAATATTCTGGAAAGCATAATTCAGCTGTGTAATAAGAGTGGTGGTAATTCCATTACCGCCACTGTATCCACTTACAGATGAACTCATAATGAGGCCCCATATGTTGAGTCGTCCCTGAAGGTGTTTGGTAGTGCTGATTAGATGTGCAGCACAGGCCCTGAGAGATGCAGTGCATACAATCTGCCCCAGAATGGTCATTGCCCAGGGACTAAGGGCACAAAGTGGGTGGGTCAGAAACTGTACATAGTGTATGACAAAAGGTGCAATGTCGAAACCCAAAAGAGTGGGGAGTCAACGGGTAGAGGCCACAGATAATCTGATAAAGGTTGTCATTCATCATGTTGATAGTGGCCCCAGTGTCTACGATGAATTGATGGTTCAGCCCCTCTATCTGGATGGTCACTCTTGGAGCGTTGCCATCATCGGCCTCTGCACTGATTAGTCACACATATTCCCTGCTGTATCGATCAGTATGGGCGTATTCTTCCTGAGAATACACGCTTTCTTCTTGCTCTGTCGGGGGGATTCTCATACAGGTCTCTCTATAACTCAGGTTTTATGTTTCGTGGTGGCATGTATGTAGCTCCATGGGGTTTTGTGTGGGTTTTCTTGCTCCACATGGTACTTTGGTGGCATCTGCAGGGTGAGATCCTCCATCGCTCTGACAGACCTAGTCTGGGTTACAGTGGTGGTATGGGTCTCCCTGGAGGTGGTCTCTGGATGTTCTGATGAGGATACATCCTGTTGTTGAATCCTCGGGTCTATTCTTGCCGTCCCACTGCCCCCCTTGCGTGGGGTAGTTTGGGAGAGTCAGTGTATTTTCCGTGCACATCACCTGGAAGTGGTTTTCTCGGATACACCGCATACACACTTGCCCTAAGGCTGGGTTCTGTCCTCGGTGGGGAAATTCAAATCCACACCTGTAGCACTGCTTGGCCCCTTGGTATCTTTGATACGGACCATCTTGTCTCGCCCTGCTGGAACCACCTTTGCTCCTGAAAGCACCGGTCAGCGTAGTTTCTATTGTGCCCACCGTGTCTGCTTTCTTGGGATTCTCCATGGCAGCGGGTTGGACATCTACCTCTCATAGACCCTGGCCAGATCCATGATTTCAGGCCGTTACAATGTTTTTTTTAACAGGTGTTTCCTAAATATCGATGAGGTGTACCCCTGTATTATTCTGAGTCTGATGGCCTCAGCCTCTGAGAAGTTCGCAAAGTCACAGTGTGTAATTTTCTTTTGGATCCTGAGTGCAAACTCCCCTATTGTCTCATGGGGAAGTCGAACACACTGATTGAAAGAGTACCTTTCATAGTCTCGATTGGGCTGCAACACCAGTTTCCTGTTCACCGCAGCCGTCAGCATTGTGTAAGTTGTTCGATCTTGCAGAGGAATTGTCTTTATGATGCTTCTAATTTCTTTCCCTGCAGGTTAGTAAATATATTTGCTATGTGGGGTGTTCCTTGGTCACCCAGTACCGTTATAAAGTTGTCTAATTCTTCCACCCATTCCTCCCATCTTTGGCCTTAGTTCGTGTTGAGGTTGTAATGAAAATGGGCTTGGTCTTGAGTCGTATCTAAGGCACCAGGCCTAGGGGTGCCCCCCATGAACCTCATTTTAGCCATAAGGTGATTACATGAACCTACATTGTTTTTAGGGAGTCAGTTGGTGGCATCTGTACTTTAGATTTGGCTTTATCAAGGGTGGAAGCCATGTTACCACATTAGTAGCTAAATGTACTTTTTGGTAGCCATTGGGCTATCTATGTATTTATTGTATTCATGATCACAGCCATATTTGTATTTTAGGGCTTCCTTTGTTCAGAGCAACTATGAGGTAGGCTCAAAATGCCTGTTCGGACCATGTGGGCTTTTTGTGAGCTCACATTCGCATTCTCCATGTTGGTTGTAACTTGTTTAGACCAATGTAGCTTCCTGGGCTCCACCCCGACTTCCCACGAGGGTGGTCTAGGCCTGGTACTCCTCTTTGCCAAACTCTGGACCCCAACTACAATTCCACCCCTAGGGGTCAGTGGTGAGCTTTCGGAACGTATGATTTCATTACAAGCTGATCGTTGACCCACCATACATCAATCAATATACTGAAACACATACCGCTAGCAAATTCTGTAGTGGGGTAGATAATTATCCTCATTTAGCCAAATACCTTAATCAACTGAATGTCGCCTTTTTGGAGATTAAACACATGATGCGACTATTGCAGAAAGAATAGACATATATTTGGACATCATACATTCCCTTTCTAACACGCTGGATAAAGTCAATTATGTGAAGCAGTCTGCAGCTTTGCAGACTTTATCATGTGGTCACCCTGAAATAATAGACAATGCACCAGACAAGCTTTTAAATCCTAAGGGTTCTAAGGATATGACTACAGAAAAGAGTGCAGGAGTTATGCAATCTGATATTCTGGACATGGCTGTGGTCCGTCATGCACAGGTCCCCTGTTCCAGTACACAAGTAGACTGCTCCACTTTTATCCAATCCAGTTCCACTCTAGGAGCTGACACTGAGGGTGTAAGGGTGTTACGGGGTTACAAGCGCTCAAACCTAAGAAGCAACATCAGGGCCCCAATCATGCTAAAAAACCTCAGTGCTGCATCAACAGGGGGCATTCTGAAAAGCTTCCCCATTCGGTGCTAAAGGATGGAAAGAATACTATGTCACTCATGACCCACTAGAAGGATGGAGAGAACAACATTTGATCTGCTGTATTTTTTTAAAACTCTTTTTATTAGTGGTCACAAAAGATACACAGCACTTATCACATCATATTCACAGTTCACAACAAGTACATAATATATATCTCATTTGAATGTTAAAGATTACATAGTCTCCTCGTCCTCAGAAATCATGTCGCATAAGTACATTCTGAAGGGGCCCCAGATGTCTTTGGGCCTACTTGTAGTTGGGCGGGTAAGGACAAACTGTTCCTCTGTTTCGTTTACATATGTTAATTCTCGAAGGAACTGTTTCATGTTGGGTGGGCCAGTACTCTTCCAATTTTGCAAAATACATTTTTTGGCCACCGCACATGAAATGTTAAACAGTCTCCTGATTTTTTTGGAGCTTTTGCCTATGTCACCAAATAGGTATTTCTGTGGCCTTAGTATCGGGGGAACCTGTGCGATTTCCTCTAACATCTCCGTCACCTCCCTACAGAAGTCCGGAACTACCGGACACTCCCAGTACATGTGGAATGCACCCGCCTGAGGTGCTTTGCATTTGGGACATTCACCCGAACCCACCAGTGTGAACTTGGCTATTTTGGCTGGAGTGTAGTGTAATTTGTTTAAAATCTTAAACTGGATCAAGCTTAAGCCAGCATTCAAGGATAACTTTTTAGTAAGCGAGCAGTATTTGTCCCAGGTCTTATCATCAATGGGGGCCTGCAGATCTCTTTCCCATTTGTCTTTGACCTGGCTTGTTGTGGGGGAGTTTGCTTGGACCGCCGCATACAGTTTGGAGATCCCCAGGCTGTCCTTAGCCGTTATCAGCTGTACACATGGATGTGTGGGGGGGCTCATCTGGGAAGAGTGGCCAGTGCTTCTGAAAAGCTGATCTCATGCAATAGTATTGGAGTGTTTTGAGTGGTTCCCCGCCCAGTGCCCTCAATGTGTCTTGTAAGGTCACAAATTACCCTTCGATGAACATATCACCCAGTTTCATTTCTTCATTGGGATCCCAGGCTTCCTGCAGGTTACAATCGTGTGTTGGAGGTATACCCGGGTAGTTCCAGAGGGAGACCTCTGGGTTATAGGGGGTTTCCATGGCCAGTCTTTTAACTATAGCCTTCTATGCCCCAACCGTACAGCTCACTGGGTTATAATCACACGTGTCTCTATAATGTGTATCGAAAATTACAGACTGTATATTCGTGGGATGTGTGGTGTATTCTTCTATCCACGCGTGGAGGGGGGCCATCGATCTCACTATACCAGTACCTCGCGAATTGGGCTTGGGCAACGTAATAATACAGTTCAAAATCGGGCACGGCTATGCCGCCTGAGGAGTATGGTTCAGTCATTTTTTCCCATCCTATCCTTGCAGTCTTACCGTTCCACAGAAAAGCTATCACCATGGATCGAAGGCTAGCAAAGAAGGGTCGTCCCGGCCATATAGGGATATTGACAAAGAAATACAGCAGTTTGGGCAAAATGATCATTTTAATGACTGCGACTCTACCATGCAGCGAGATCGGAAGGCTTCAACACATCAATAATTTGGTAATAAGGTGTGTAGCGCGCTTTCATGATTATCTGTGTGTTAAGATGGATTTCTGAACTCTGTCCTGGAGGGGCAGAGGTTCAGAAGGCCAGCCTAGTTTCTTGGAACAGGGTAACCTCTGGACAAGCTAGACCAATCAGGGTAGCGATGGCGGCGGTCAAGACTAGGTCTCAAGAGGGGTGAGGGTGACTGAAAGCCCGCAATGAGCACACAAAGCAAGGAGGCTTACAAATTACTCCAAGCAGGTGTTATATTAAAAATATAGACACATTTATTACAAGGCCTTTGTAACATTGACCATAGTAAAGAATCACAGTAAAACTCAAGTAAACCAACACATCACAATCAAATACAACATATATACAATTACCAAAGGGTCTAAAGAGGTCGAAGCCCGAAATATGCAGACCACCTAGATGGGGAGGAAAACAGGCAGTGCACGTAATCGTTAGACCCAGTTCGCCTTCAAAGGCCACCTAACTAGAAGGAAGTCCAAGCCCTACGAAGAGTGGAGCCTTGTGCTCAAAAGTACCTGCACACGCTGGTGCCAATGGGCCAAGGGGAGTCTCTTCACGGAAATCAGGCTGTTCAGAGCGGTGAACAAAGGAGGGTGAACAGATCTCCGCTACTCAAGCGCGGCCTGCACTTGCGGGCAGAAGCAGAGCGCGAGTGCGAAAAAGGCATGCTGTTTAACACAGCGAGGAAAAGCTACAGGCTACTGCAGGAGGGCGACCAGTTCCTAGCGTTGCTACTCACCGGTCCCCGATGCAGGCAGACCCAGGCTTCTCCGCGTCAGTTTCAGTGCTGGCAGGTTCAGATACGAGCAGGGGACGTCTCGGCGTCGTGTTAGAGTTGAGGATGTTCCAAATGCAGTGAACCCGCACAGATTGTTACCACAGCAGGGCAACGAAGCGGCTGTGTGTATTTCAGCCCAATGTACACTTCTCACTTCAGACCTGGGAATGCCAAGTGTACGAATCGTGTGAGAGTGTCAAGGACTCGGAATACAGCAGCAACCTGACGGCGGTGACAGAGCAAGACTCCTGGGTAAGCTGGTCAGTCCACAGGATGGCCCAGAGACGCTTCCGAAGGCTTACGTGCAGGAGATGAAGATGCCGAGAATAGTTGTTCCCACTATTCCAAAGGGTCGAAGTACCAGTACAGGCCTTCTCGTTCGATCAGAGGCAGAATGGTTTCACAGGGCGACAGCAGTGCAGAGGAGCAGTCCTTCAGCGGGTCACCAGCAATTCCTCGGTTCAGCCTCTTAGTTGCAGGATGCTTGGCTCCTGTATCCGTTGTTCGTGAGAACTCAGGAGATCGACATGGTAGTGGTGTTTCCAGCCTCCTCTTATTCCCTTTGCGCCAAAACGGAGAGGTTTAGAGAGCATAGTTATTATGGCCTCTCTCATTGTCGGAGGTAGTATGCTGCTCTGGAGGGCTTCCTCCCGCACACGCAACAGTACTGGCACCAGCTACTCGCGGAACTCCTTGTAGAGTTCTGCACCCAATCCGTCAGACCCTGGAGCCTTACTCGAGGCCAATGCCTTAATCGCATCAGCGATTTCCTCAGCGGTAACTGGCCGTTCCATTGCCAGTCGGGCCTCCTCAGAGAGTTTTGGCATTGCGAGTGCCTCTAAGTAGGATTTGATTTCCGGGCTTGCCTTAGTGTCTTTGTTGCTATATAATTCTTGGTAGAATTTAGCAATCTCATTGTTCATATCTTGCTCACCCAGGAGTACCTCCCCTTGTGATGTTTGTATACTTGTAATCTGGTTAGGTTGCCTATCCTGTTTGAGCAAGTTGGACAGTGTCAAACCGGCTTTGTTCCCATCGCCATATCTACGGGCGCGGACCGGTGCCGGCATATATTGCACTTCTCTAGTGGCTAACTTGCCAAATTCTTGAAGACGTGCCTGAATTTCAGCCAATATTGCCTTGTCTTGTGTGCGAGTGTAGGTTTCTTCAAGCTCCCCTACTCTACTTTCAGTTTTGGTTAATTCAGCTCGGACCCCTTTCAGGAGACCCACGGACTTAGATATCAAGGTTCCTCTAACCCAGACCTTAAAGGATTCCCAGACAGTAGAGTACCTGTCGACTGATCCCATATTGTTGGTGAAGAACTCAGAACTCTGTGACTTCTATGTGTAACTCTTCCACAACCCCAGGGTCGCTCAATATTCTTCCCGGAATTCTCCATCTTTTTACGGGTCTGGGGCAATCACGAAACTCAACCTCCATCACCACAGGGGAATGATCGGACAGTGTGCGGGATAGTATTTTGCATGTCTGCAATACAATGCTCACAGCAGGGGAGACGAACCAGTAGTCGATTCTAGACTGAGAGTCATGAACTGAGGAGTAATATGTGTATCCCCTTCTGTTCGGGTGCAGCAAACGCCAGGCGTCTTCAAGTGAAAGCTGTAGTAGAATTTGTTTCAGGGTAACAACAGTTTTGCTAGGCGACCTGATGGCAGTACTGGATCTATCCAATCTGGGGTCAAGGGCAACATTAAAATCTCCTCCCCACAGTATGCTGGGCACATCTATTGACGCAATCAACTGATATATAGACGTATAAAAGGAAGGGTCATCAATATTAGGACCGTATGTGTTTACCAGTAATATTTGCTGACCCGTGACCTCACCCCAGACCAGAACATATCTGCCAAGCGGGTCAATCTTTTGGCCCAACAGTTTGAACCCCAGGCCTGGATGGATAAGAGTAATGACCCCTCTGGACTAGGATGAATAATTAGTGTGGAATCTCAATTTGCCCCACTTGGGCAATATGTGCTCGTTGTTCGCATTCATCGTGTGTGTTTCTTGTATCATAACAATCTGGGAACTATGCCTGGTTATATAATTGCCCACTTTCTTAGTTTTCAATCGGTTATTCAGCCCCCTTACATTCTATGACAATAACTTTACTTTCAGCCCATCACCAATGCATCGTGGAGAAACGTTTCGATGACACCATGCATCTTAGAAATATACTGTTTGTATAGCACGGGTAGTGCTAGCATCTGTGAAACCACTGGTTTAACCATTAACAAACATTCTACTTCCTTCGTCCTTAACTCAGGATGGGGCTCCTGAACACGGGGCCCATTTACCGTTTCAAACCATGAGTCTGTGTAACAACTGCAACATGCTGCATACCCTCTAACCAACCCCCCTCCCTCATCATCATCCCCAACTTGACGATGTTCCCATTTCAACTTGTGGAATATTCCAGGGGTAGTCATGTTGCCTCACATGACCGCCAATTCAGGATCCCACCGCCCCACCTATCAACGGATCATGAGGCCGTCCTAGGCACCATTCGGCCTCGTCTCGAACCAAAAAGGGAAAAACCGATAGCTCAAATACAGTTGAATTTATCCTGTGTCATTAGTCTGCCGGACGGGTTCTGTTGTTCTGTGCCGGTCTGTCCCCTCTGGGAGGAAGGGGTATAGAGGTCTCTATATATGCTAAGGCTTCAGTCAGATTTTCAAAAACGTGTGCTCTTCCTGCATGTTGAATCCTCATCTTGGCTGAGAACATCAGGGCATAAGAGATCTGGCGTGCTTTCAAATGTTTCTTAACTGGTTCGTAAGATCGTCTGCTTGCCTGAACCGCGGCAGAGAAGTCTGGATATATATGTATGCGGTTCCCCTCATACTGCAGTGTTCCAGCCTCCCTTGCCAGGCGTAGGATAGTGTCTCTGTCTCTAAAGTTGAGGAGACGTGCAATTATCGTACGTGGTGGTGCGCCTAGTTTGGGTACCGGTGCAAGCGTGTGGTGTGCTCTCTCTACCAGGAAATGTTCGGAGAATGCCGCAGACTCAAGCAGGGTTTTGAATAATGCTTCCAGTTGTTTCTCCATTTGACCCTTCCCAAAGGACTCCGCTACGCCAACCAACCGAACATTGTTACTCCTTGATCTGGATTCAAGATCTTCACATTTACTTTGCAACTTGCTCATTGTTTCTTTGATATGAGTAATGTCCCAACTGTGATGAGCAATAGTATCTTCATTCACACTTATTCTACTTTCTGTTTCCGTGACACGTGCGCTCTCCTTATCTATTCTGGCCCTCATGGAGCCTATAGTGGCCACTATCTCGTCTAGTTTCATGTTTACTGCCAAGAACCCATTTTGCAGTAGTGTTGCCAGTTTGTCTTCTCTCTCCACTCTTTCAGACTCGCCAGTTAGACTGGGTTCCGGGTGCATCTCAACTGTCACGGTTTGATTTTGGCCACTGGTATAAGTGTCCATTGGTCCCTTTTTCTTGCTTCCAGGGGTCTTTGATGGTTTGCCTGTTTTATGTGGTTGCCCCATGTCATCGCAAGGCAGCGTGTCACTCCCAGTTGCACTTTTGTCGATGTTGAAGGCAAATATTCTTATAGGTGTTCACCCCCTCTCCATGTGTTTCGCATGGCTTGCAAGGGATGAGGTTAAGGGAATGCCCGTGTACCCTTCCGAGCCTCATGTCACCAAAGCGTATCGGTCACAAGTGGACTGTGCTCTCCCACGTATGTGATATTTTGGTCATAGTATCTCGCAGTTTTTAATTCAGCTTTCTCCCGTGGGACCCGTGTGCGTTTCAGGTGTCTTTCTTCTTAATGTTAGCAGGCTACGGGGACAGTGACTGCGCGCCTCCAGATAACCAAGAGGACGCAGTGTATTAGGCGTTGAGTGTTATTATGGCCTCTCCCCAGTGCTCAATCAGAGGCACTTCTCCGCTTAAAGTTCAAGTGCGCCCCCCGAATCAACCAACCGTGTCTTTGCGGGCCGATCAAGCTACGTGCACTCACCCTGGGGGTAAGAGACCCCCGCACCGCCAGATCCGGCCTTTATATTATGCCTTGAGTCAGGCAATCGTATTGCTTTTTGTTCGCCAGTGCTCGGCGCTCGGATGTTAGCGTTTCCTCAACGGATCCATGCTGACAGGCCCGTAGACCTGTTTGTTTCAATTCACTTGCGCTCTGGCAAGGTCGCCCACCTCAGACACCAAAACGCAGGGCTGCTCCAGCCGCAAGGCTGCATTATGAGAGGGAAACCCCCACGTAGCCAGGTTAGGGCCGCCATACACCGCTCCACATCTTTCCCGTATCACACGGTGCCTGACTTGGGATTGTATGTGTTCACTGTCTCTCCACGAGAGAGCCGAAGTGCCCGCCGCGCCACTTAGGGATATCGTAGGATCACTGTTACTCGTGGCATCTGGGATGGTGTTGGGCACTCTTGTAATCCTCAGCTGGAGCCCAATCGAGCACAGGCACTCCCGGCAGGCACCAGGCGTTGCTGTCTTCCCAGCATTTTGAAGGCAGCTCCCGTGTGTCAGGCCCAGGTGCGAACTGCCACTGCAGGCTCCTCCCCCTGTGCGGCCCGCGGTCCACCCACGTCCTCGGCAATCGGGGGAATCTGTCTGGTTCTTTACTCCGGTTCGCCACAGTGCCAAGTGTCGGCCAGTCTTCACTTGGCCATATCTTGGTGAATCTGGGACGCAGCCACCCAGGATTTTCTCTGGTTGTGATCAGCTGTCTGGGCCGTTGATAGCACAGCTTTCCAGCCTCCCAGGCAGCCTCAAAATGGATAAATTGGCTCAGGATATTACGGTGGAGCGGGAGCTCCGAAATCAAGCAGCCATTTTCCTCGTGTGCAACAGCGCCCCCCTCCGATCTGCTGTTTTAAGGGTCTAATGCACAGCAATAAAAACTCATATAAAAGATAATTAGCTAAAGCCCTGTCTGAATTTCTAGGTGTTAATGATATCGAACCTGTGTTGCTCCGCGTCATCTTGCTTCGAAGGCGAGTGCAATGCTCCGAGTTATCCTGCCAGCCCAAGAGTCCTCATTGTTTCACTCCTTGAAATATCCAAGTTTTTGTCCTATTTTTGGGAAATCTTTAAATAATTATCTTCAACATCAGTTACTTCTGTGATGGCCGGCTACTGAGACCCATTGCTGGTAAAGATCCTGACCATCAATAGGTTTACTCAGCCATGTTAAGTCCTCTTCACAAGTTTGAGGCCTTGCGCATTCGCCATGATGACTGACATGAAGAAAAAGAGCCTTTTCAATGCTTGTACGAAGTGTTGCCTCAAGAATGTCTGTGTGAAGGACCACCATGACAAGTGCTTATATTGTCTACACCCAGACCACGACATGGACCATTGCTCTATCTGCCAGTCCTTTTAATTGAAAACTCGTAAGGACTGCTACTGCAGTTTGATGACTTGGCTGGAGGAGGGTGGCGGGGCCTCTGACTGGACCTCAGTCTGCAGTCATGCCTCTGGCAGGATTGGCAGGCCCATAGACCGTACTCGCTCATCTAAGAGGTCAAGGTCGCATCAAGAACCTTCCCTGGGAAGAACCTTAAAAAGGGACACAAGTCGCACACTTCGACTGCCCCCCCCTCGACTGCTTCGTCGACAACTCTCTCAACGCTAATAACACTATCCACTTCATTGACGGCCCCTTCTATGACTGCTTCGTCTTCAACTATGACTACCAGGTCCACAGTTCCGACGACACCCCTGTCTTCAACGCACTGGTCGGAGAGGCGATGTCCGTCAACGTCTGCAACTACTCCATCCATGAGCCACAGGCATAAGTCGGCCTCATCATCAAGAGCCTTGCCGACGACTACCTTTTCGACGGGCCACACACCAGTAAAATTGTCTACGTCGATGGCTACCCCGTTGACAATGGCCTCGTCAACGGCTACTAGCACGATTACCGTCTCTACCAAATTGGCCAGAGTTTCTTTGCCACCTAGGCCATTGTCAGCACCGTTGGCGTCCTAGTTGTAAAGCTCCAGCAATTGCCACATTTCCCAGAGGTGCTAGTGTGGATCGGGAGATTTTTCCGGCATTGTCTTTTCTACCAGATGCCTTTGGGCTTGGAGCGCTATACAAATAAACAAACTAAACTAACTACCGAGGGTCACAAAGGCAAGGGCACTTTTCACCCTGGTTCCTTCTGTGTTTACTGCTACTGCACTACCTGACAAATTACTGCAAGGAGGTGAAGTCTCAGCTGAAGAGCCTGTGGAGGCCCTATTCTCAGACCACGAGAAAATCAGTGATCAGCCGTATTCTATCCTGCCAATACCTTGTCCGCCAGTTCAGCCTCCTCCAATTCCTGCCATTCCACCCACTCTAGCTGCACCCAGGGACCTTTTTTCTGACATTTTGTCAACTTTGCAGACCTTGGTCACAGAACTGCAACATTATCTTCCTCTTGCGGCCCCTCAAGGAGCCCCTAGTAGGAGCCCTCCAACATTACCGTCAATATGGGATTTAGTTCCACCTCGGCCACCTCAGCTGTTTCCTTGGTTCTCCGTGCCAGTCGCTACCCTCACCGATACCGACACTGGTCCTGATGACATGGACACCACCACTGACACCCAGACCGATGACTATGATGACCTCGACCCGGGTGATGGTGAGACACCAGACCTACCTTCACGTGACTCACCTCCAGATAACATAGGCTCTTTCCATGCACTCTTAACACATGCTGTTAAGCTTTTTGTTCTGGTTCCAGAGGAACAGCTGAAAGAGGGTTTCCTGTTTCAAAAATGTGAAGCCTCCAGGAAGTTAGTGGTCACAATTCCTATGCTAGATGAAATCTGGGAACATGGCCTTTTGGTGATGAAAAATCCCTTCTTGGCTCCTCCAAGAAAGGCTCGCCTGGAGAAGAAGTATAAGGTGACAGATACAGCTCATAAGTCACAGACTCAGTGGTATAGGTGGCTGCTCGAAAGAGATCAGCCAACCCTTCTTTACCATGCTTGGTACCCCATGACAAGGATGGCAAGCAGCTAGATGCCTTTGGCAAAAGGGTCATTTCCACAGCCGCTACAACCATTAAAGCGGCCAACTCATTGGCAATTCTTTCAAGGTTTGACCACGAGTTGTGGTACAAGATAGGTCCCATCTTGGATTTTCTGCTGGATGATAAGAGAGATGAGTCGCTAGTGCTATTATGCGAAGGGGAGGCCACTTCAGACCATAAAATTACTGTTGCAAAAGCCATCGTGCACACTGGTTTTTCATCAGATGGCAAACAGAGTGGTGCTCAGACGCCACAGACTGTTGAAGGCGAGCAGTTTTTATCCTGAGGTGCAATCCAAAATTGTGGCTATGCTGTGTTTGATGGGGTGGACATGTTTGGGAAGAAAGGTGGACGGGACAGGGCTGATACGGATACGGCATAATCCCTAGGCATGCTACAGCAGCGGAGGCAGCCCTTCCGTTCTGGTAAGCAATGCTTCTCCAAGACCTCCAGAGACTACAGGCCCTCCTACCATCAGCCGTCTCACACCAGCTCGCAGGAGGCATAGAGGGCAAGGTAGCAGGTATACAGGGGTCATCAGCGAAAGGCCTGGATCTCCCTCCAGATTGCAAACCCCCAAGCAGGCCTGACCAGTGCCAGGACCCACACCCTCACTTCAGCACCCAAGAGGGAGGCTGGTTGTTGCCATTTGTCAAGCAGTGGGAATACATCTCCACCTGCTGAACATCCTTTGACAGGGTAACATCCTAACATAAAGTCCCTTCAACAAAAGGGAGCTATTGTAGTCATACCATTGCACATCTGGGGCTCCGGAGTGTACTCCAGATACTTTGTGGTGCGAAAAAAGTTAGGTGGGTGGAGACCCATCCTAGACCTCAGGCAGCTCAACACGTTCCTGAAATCACAAAAGCTCTGCATGGTCATGCTTCAACACGTTCTCGACTGTCTAGAACAGGGAGACTTCCTTTCCTCTCTGGACTTGGAAGATGCTTTTTTCCACATTCCCATTTATTGCAAGCACAGACGCTTCCTTTGATTCACAGTACAAGGCAAGCATTATCAATTTAAGGCTCTGCCTTTCGTCCTCAAATCAGCTCAGAGAGTCTTCACAAAATGCCTTGCTCCGGTGACTGACCATCTTCGCCATCTACCCATACCTAGACGATTAGCCAATATGTTTTCCTCTTGGCCGCTAGCCTTGCAACATACCAGGGAAACCATCCGGTGTCTGATTTCTCTAGCGTGCACCATCAACTTTCCGAAGTCATGCGTATCGCCATCTCAGAACGCTCTGTCCTGTGTTCACAGTTGAACCCCCTGGAATGTCTTGCTACTTCCTCAGATGAGAGGGTCAAAGCCATACTCCACAAGATTTGACAACTGTTCACATTGTGTGTGACAACAGTCTACTCATCAAGTCTCTGTTACATGTGATGTCCTCTTGCATCCCATAAATTCCATATTGCAGGCTTCACATGAGGCCTATACAGATGTTCTGGATGCTCGATGAGAGCAAATGTCAGGTTCTTGGAAAGACCAGATTAACTTCACACCATCCTTCCACAAACTCTCCAGTGGTGGGATCATCGCTAGCACCTCACACAAGGTGCTCCCTTTTGCCTCCCAGTTCATCAAGTCACAGTTACCACTGATGCTTCCCTGGAGGGGGGGCCGAAGGCAAAGCCCTATACATAAATGTCTTGGAGCTAAGAGCAGTGTTTTTGGCCTTGAAAGCATTGTAACCGCAAATCCAGAACAAGGTGATTTGTATCTTCACCAGCAACACAAACCCCATATTTTATATCCAGAAACAAGGCAGCAACTGCTCACTGATACTGCCAGAGCAAGCTCAATCGATCTATTACTGAGCATTGTCCGAGAACATGTATCTCCTTCCTTTTCATCTACTAGGAATCCACAACACCATTGTGGATCATCTCAGCAGGGAGCTACGATCTTGCCATGAAAGCGAACGCCACCAGAGTCAAGTATTTTGCATCTTCTCCTCGTGGGGTCGCCAAGAAATCAACTTGTTCGCTATGGCACGGAACTCCAAGGGCCCCCAGTTTGCCAGCCGCTGTCCTCAAGAAAATAGTATGGGGGACACCTTCTCCATGCGTTCACTCCACTTCCACTTCTTCAAGTGATATACACACTCAAACGGAGCAGCTGCAAGATGATCTTAATTGCCCCAGGCATGCCATGCCAAATTTGCTACTACAAACTACTTCATCTGTCGGTCGTTCCTTGCATCAAGCTACCCCCTCTGTTGGACCGCCTGAATCAGTGCTACATCACAATCCAGCAACCGAAGAAGACACTTTGCTTTGCCTCTAGAATACAGAGACATTCTTGCTAGGGCACCCTCTACATTGTCGGGTTACAACCACAAATGGAAAGGTTTCACCATATGGTGTCAATCGCAACAGCTCAACGCTTTCTGGATCAAAGCTGCTCAAGTATTGCCTTATCTCCTGTCCCTGGCAATAGCAGGGCTGGCACATTCATCCATTAAAGTACATTTAGTGGCCACTTCTTACTACACTCACACTGATGGCCGGCCTTCTCTATGGTTCTACAGGCTAGTTAAGGAATTCCTTAAGGGACTCTTCCAGACTATTCCTCCTGTCAAAGCTCCAGTACCAGTATGGGAGCTCAATCTTGTCCTTCCCAAGTTAATGGGCTCTCTGTTTGAACCTCTTCACAGGGCTCCACTGAGGTTTCGATCATGGAAGACGGCCTTCTTGGTAGCCATTACCTATACCAGGTGTGTAGGAGAGCTGCAAGCCCTCTCTTATAAACGCCATATATGGCTTTTCATCAATCCAAGGTAGTGCTCCACATGAATCCTTTCTTCATGCAGAAAGTTCCTTCAGTGTTGCACCTGAACAAGCCTTACTTCTGACAGTTTTCTTTGGTGCTCCCGCTTCGCCAGCAGAGAAGGCCTTACACTCGCTGGATGTTGTGCGTGCTTTAAAGTTTTATACCACACGCACAGAGGAGTTCTGAAAAACGTGTAACCAGTTTTCTTTATTCTGACCTGGGTTTAAAGGCAACGTTTTATCAGTGCACAATGTACCTTCCAGTACAATGCGCTGGGGGCTCTTTTTCATTTTAAAATATCTTTGGTGACTGTACAAGTGTGCCCAGGACAGAGCTGGTGGCAGCAGGTACTTTTAAAGCATTTTGGACTCTTTTCCAAGTCCAAACCGTGTTTACCGCGTTTGGCCCTGGACAGTGGCCACATGCCACAAGGTCCTTTGTTCTGTCCTTTGCCCATCTTGTCCCTTTTCCTTCACCAGGTCGAGCAGACCCGGGAAATTCCTTATTCGGTCATGCAGACCCAGGGCAAACCGAAGCTTTTGTGGGCTTCCGCATGCCTTGTGTGTATGCGCCCAGGATGTGGGCTGAACTGCCTAGTTCCAATACACATCCTGGGTGCCAGGATGTCTGGTGTGCTGGGATGACTAGGACCAAGTAGTCCGTGATTGGTCCGGGTCTGGAATGGTTGAATGTGAGCAGATCTCCTATTGGTTTCTCTTTGTTTTGGCGCAAAGGAGATTCTGGATAAGAGAAGGCACTCTAAACCTATTCCAGGTCGATCTTCTGAGTTCACACCAAACTTAGTAAAGGAGCCAAATATCCTGAACCGAAGAAGCAGATCTGTGGAACCGCTGGCGACCCGCTGGAAGGTTTGGCACCCTGACCCCACTGTTGTCCCTTCGGAGCCCCTGTTTCTCATCGATCACAGAAGGCCTGCAAGGGCGCTTTGACCCGTTGGACTAGTGGGACTAACTACTCTCGGCACTTCCTGCTTAACCTGCAAGCAAGCCTTTTCGGAAGTGTGCCTGAACCGCCCAGTGAACTGACCAGCTCATTTGGGACCTTTGCCTTGGAACTGCCGCTGTCTTGTGTTTCGACTTGAGACTTTGGGAACCGTAAGCTCTTGGTAGAAGGCACCCTCCCGCCGAGTTTCGTACACCTAGCATTCCTAGGTCTGGATTTAGGAGAGTCTGCCACAAGCTTTGTGTGTGCCTTGCTGCTGTGCCCCCCTGTGTCCTAAGACGGGCTGCAGTGGAACTGGCTCGATCCCTTCCCCAGAAGCAGAGAAAACACCACTTTCTTGCCACAGACTGAGGTCTCGGAACGCAGCCCCTGAAAGTCAGAGTGACGCGCAACTGCTTGACTCGAACCTGCAAGCGAACTGGACTTGACTGGCGAAGTTTGGTCCGGAGTGAATCGAGGGTCGGTAAGTACTTGCAACACTTACTGGTGGCCCCTGGCACATCCATAGACTTTTACACACAAGTGGCCCCCAAGGGGCACTCTCCTTTGTTAGTGTAGCCTGTGCTACCATCCTAACATCCTGTAACGCTCACCTGGTTCCCACGGAGGCGCGGCGTCGAAGGCGCAGAACTCTGAAGATGGACAGGAAGGGCCCCTCTATTCTGGCTTCCCTGGCTCGTTGGATACCCTCCTGTGCGTGAAAAGGGAGTATTACCAACTGTGGAACAATGCTCAAGCCTCCCACTCCCTTCCAACCCTCCACGATACCTCCTCCACGATTCCCCGTGAAGCCTCACCTTAGGGTTTGGAAGGATGAGCTCTCCATCCTGCATCATATCTTTGATTGAATGTTTTGAAAGTTTGTATGAATTATATGCAAAATACTAAGTTGTACCCTTCTCTACTTTTTTCTAGAAATTGAATTATGAATTGTGAAATATGTTTTTGCCCCTGAAGAAGAGTCTATACTCGAAACGCGTCGGGCCCAAAGATATTGTACAATAAATATTATGTTTGTTGTCTATATACATTTTGTGAGCTTGTTATTCACTGTGACTGCTCCACCTATTTAATTGTCTTTTGAACTGTGTGTTATGAAATTCAGTAAAACAAAAAAACACGAAAATTATTGATCTGCTTTGCAGATATCAGACAGTGTGCAGGGGACGGGAGTTCCTAAATCGTTTAGGAACAACCACTTTTTATCCTCCATTTCATAAGTATGCATCTCCTAGCTATAATCATACAAGATGTCAGAAGTTTACTACACTTCATGGGCAAACCCGGAGACCACCCCAGCATGCCACATATTATCGTGCGCGGGACATTCTGTCCCATGTTGTCCGTCACAACCTTAAACACCCCCTCCCAAAAGGGGCCCAGAGCAGCACATTCCCATAACATGTGGATCATGTCCGCTTGATCTTTCCTACATCTCGGGCAGGCATCAGACCTTGTTGCATCAAATGTATGCGTACGCGCTGGTGGGACACATGCCCTTTGGAGTGTCTTAAGTTGAATCAGTTGCAGCCTCGATCTGAACGCTCCTGTATGCGTAATTTCACATATTCTCCCCCATTGCTTATCCACGAGGGTGACCCCACTGTCTCGCTCCCAGTGCCCTTTACTTGGGGGGTGGCTCGCGATGAGTGTCTGCCTGTATCATTTTATATATCATCGATACCACTCCCCTGCATCCTTGGGAGTTGCGTATGTAATGCAGCAGGGGGGTAGTCTGAGGGACTTCCGGGAACACCGGCGACCATTCTTTAAAAGCTGCCCTCATCCTGTAATACTGTAACGTGCGCCGAGGACCCTTGCCCATCATACCCTCAAATACCTCCTGAGGGATTAACTTCCCCTCAGGATACATATCCACCAAAGTTTCAATCCCCGCCCCACTCCATTCACCTACAATGGACTTGTCGCACGTGGGCACCAGGGCCTCAAATCTGCCATAGCCGGATGCCCCGGTCAAACGGGTGTTCCACTCCCACACTTTTTGTAACCCGCCTCCATGCATGCACTGTGCATGCCACAGGGTCGAATCTGCATTTATCTGCCACTCTCCCCAAAATCAAGAGCCCCTGCAGTGAGTAGGGGTATACCAAGCCTCTCTCAATATGTACATCTGGTGGCCCCCATCCCTTCCCCATCCAGTACTTCGCAAAAGACAGCTGGGCCTCCAAGAAATATGCCTCAATATCTGGGGCCCCTATCCCTCTGCGCTCCCATGGCTGCACCAAAGTCTCCAGGCTTATCCGCGGGCCCTGGGGTACCAGGTCAGGCGAATCAACTGGGACCTTATCTCATTGAAAAAACTGTTCCCCGGCCAGACGGGTATGTTTGCGAACATGTACAAAAGCTTGGGGACAACTACCATTTTAACAATGGCCACACAACTCATTAGTGTGAGGGGAAGCTTACACCATCTAACTATCTTTGCCCTCAGTGACCTTAAGTACTCCCTGTGATTCATATCCAGCAGAGACTGAGCCTTCCTACTGACCACCACCCCCAGATACGTAACCGAGTCCTGTGCCCACCCAAACCCCTCCATGCTAGTCGGGGGTGTCGTTACCTCATTCAGGGGGAAAAGGGAGGGCTTGGCCCGATTCAATCGAAGTCCGGAGAATTCGCCAAACTCAGCTACTTCCTGTGCAAGGGGTTTAAGGTTAGCCTCAGGGTTTTTTATATAAATAATAGCATCATCCGCGTACAGTGAAATCAATTCCCTCGTCCTGCCCATGCCCAGCCCCCTATGTCCATGCAGCCTTCGGAGTCTACCCGCCAATACCTCTATGGCCATTGCAAAAAGCAATGGGGAAAGTGGGCACCCCTGCCTCGTCCCCCTCCCGAGCAGAAATAACTCTGACCAAACCCCACCCACACTTATCTGAGCACTACACCCCAAGTACAATAACCTCACAGCCTTCACAAAATAAGGGGGGGTACCCACGCCAGCACCTCAAACAGATACTCCCACTCAACAGAGTCAAATGCCTTCTCCATATCTAACAGTGCAGCCACTGCTTGCGTCCCCGGGTCGATTTGTGCCAGAATTGCAAATAGTCGCCTAAGATTCAAAGATGTCGACCTCCCTGGAATAAATCCAGATTGGTCTCTATGCGCTATTTGCGAAACATGCGGCAAGAGTTGGTCCGCCAAGACCTTCACAAAGATTTTCGTATCCAGGTTTATCAAAGAAATTGGCCGGTACGATGAGCAATCGATTGGGTCCTTGCCGGGCTTTAGAATCAACGTGATTACAGCTTCCCGAAGTGTGGGGGGGTATACCCCTGTCCATCCCCTCTTCCCACACCCCCAGCATATGGCTAACCACCTCCGGGCCCCATTCTTTATAAAACGCAGCCGTTATTCCGTCAGTACCCGTTGCCTTCGCAGTGGGTAGGGCTTTTATCACGCCCAGCACATCCTCCACCGTTATGGGTCTAGAAAGTGACTCTACCGCCTCTGCATCAAACCTGGGGAGCACTGCACCCTCAATATAATCCTTCAAGGCAGAACCCGGAGGTGTGCCTCTCGCAGTATAGAAGAATTCATAGAACCTGCGGAACTCCCCGGCTATCTCACGCGGCTGCACCAGGATCTCACTGCTACTGGATTTCACTGCCATTATTTCCCCAAATCCCCACTCTCTCCTGACAAGAGCTGCAAGGTATCTGCCCGGCCTCCCCTCCTCACCATATACACAAGCTCTTGCAGGTCGTGCAAAGTACTGCACCTCCCTTTCCGCTAACGCCCGAAACCTATCTAGCCCTTCCTTCAGCTTGGCCAGCGACTTTGAGGAATCCAGCCTCTCCACCTCCCCCTCCCACTGCTTTATCTCCACTTCCACCACATCGAGTTCTCTCTGTATTGTCCTCAACACCCCGTGCTCTGCAGATAAACACCCCCTTCTCTGCACCACTTTAAACGCTTCCCAAAGCGTTCCCTTACTCTGTACCAAACCATCATTTTCCTGGAAGTAATGCTTAAGCACACTATGTACATCACTTTTGAAGGCGATGTCTTGCAAAGCTGCTGGTTTAAACCTCCACCTTGGCCGAGGCAACGGTTCTCCCAGATCCACTGACCATAAGACCAGGGAATGATCGGACAGAGTCCTAGGCAGCATTTCATTTCCTACTGTGCACTGAATGACATAGGGGCATCCCAACACATAATCTATCCTGGTTGACGTGTTACATACTGTTAAATGGTGTAAAAAACCCGCTGCAGCACCCTCCACACATCCCCCAGCGTAAGAGCGTCCATGGCCCCCAGCACTGCACCCGCCGCCTTCGTGTGCCTCTTTCTCTCCCCAGTAGATTCTAGCCCCGGGTCCAGGATGACATTCAAATCCCCTGCCCACAAGATATATGTATCACGATATTTCAAGCATTTTTCCAGAAGAACCTCAAAGAAGCTTGGATCGTCCACATTGGGACCATAAATATTGACCAACGTTAGCCTTGATTGACCCAGACACCCCGAGACAACAACATACCTTCCGGCCGGATCTATCTCCGTCTCACTGACCTGAATCCCTACGATTTATGAAACGTCATCACGCCCGCCGAATACGACGAATATGTGGTAAAAAACTTGCATTTACCCCACCCGCAGGCAACCCCTTCATTCCTCTGTCCCTTGAGGTGTGTTTCTTGCAACAAAACGATATTAGCGCCATGCCTCTCACAATAGTGTATAACTTTTCTTGTTTTGCACGGGTCGTTCAGTCCCCGCACATTCCAACTCAACACCTTATACACCATTGCTCAAGCCAATGCAGCTACAGGCGGTATACCTTGCCCAGGTGGCTCTGCCCACTCATTCACCATGGTCCTCCCAATGCGATGTGAACCCTTTTCATGAACCCCTCTCCTGCCAACCGGGCAGTTCGTACACCCCCAGACCCTCCTCCCGCCACCCCGCACCCAGACTGCCTGCCCCCAACTTGCAGTGATCACCCCCCACCATCCCGCACAAACAACAGCATGGGCCACTGCCGGGGGCAACGGACACCACTTTCCAAGCGGCCATCCACACTTCAAAAGCAGAGGAGGATCAACCAAAAAGGAAAAACAAATGAAATAATAGCATTCATGCATGCCGCTGGACTGACTAGGTATATAACTCGCTATATTCCAGCTTGACCCTCCAGAGTACAAGTTCCGATGAAACCCGCTTCTACTTGATCTCCTTTCCACGATATAGATACACCTGGTTGCATATCTCTTCAAGCGCAGCCTGACGGGCCTTCTCCGGGTCCCTTATCGTCCCGTCGCGGTAGGTTCTCGATAAATTCATGCGCAGCCAGCACATCTGTAAAGAAATACGCTCTCCCATTGTGCTGCACCCTGAGTTTGGCTGGATACTGCATGGAATACTGCAGACCCTTCTCCCGCAACCTCCTCTTCACTGCCGCAAACGACATGTGAGCCTTCTGGACCGACGGGGTAAAGTCAGGATAGAAGGATACTCTACTGTTCTCGTACGTGAGGTCCCCCAGCTCCCTTGCCCATCTCAGTATGGTATCCCGGTCACGGTAATTAAGTACCTTAGCAATGATCGGCCTTGGGTTTTGACCAGGCCTTGGCACCACCTGCATTACCCTGTGTGCCCTCTCTACTAAAAATTGCAAGTACGAGGCAGGCCCCTGCAGAACATCCTTGATAAAAGTCTCCATGAACACCTCCAGGTTCCGCTGGGGGACAGTTTCCGGGATGCCAACCACCCTTACATTGTTCCTGCGCGACCTCGCTTCAAGGTCCTCATTTTTAACCCTTATGGCCTTCACCTCTCTTCTCAGTTCTTGCACCGCCTGAGCCATCTCATTGCTAGTATCCTCTAGCGCCCCCACCCTGATCTCCACCTCCGAGGTTCTGCTGCTTTCCTTATCAATCCTTTCTTGCATCCTGTCCACCTTATACATCAGACCATCGAGCTTGGAGTTAATAGCAGCGAACCCGGACCGCACCTCCGCCAGGATCATTCCCAACTCAGAGGAGGGGGATTCCTCACTCGGGCCCTTTGATGACTCCACGATGGACTCTGCTTGCGCCATAGTGACTACAGTTGTTCCCAGCTTGGGTGCTTCCCGGTCCCTCCGAGGCCCTTCCCTATGCATGAACGGCAGACGAGTTTGCTTCTTGCCACCCATCTCCAGCAATATCCTCCCGGTTGCCGGCCGCCATGCACCCTTCCAGGACCCTTGCCCTCCAACTGTGTCCCTACCTTGAGCTTAGACCAGGGTCCCAACCCCCACTTCAACCACGTTAGCCCAAAGTCCAATCAGCCCTGCACTCTGATTCCGCCCCCCAGTGCGCAGAGAATCGAGCTTCTGTCCACTGCCCAGCCTACAAAGTCTTCCAGGCTCCTACCAACCACCCACCACCTTCCCCCCCAAGCCCGCGACCTCTCAGACCTGCTCTCCTGGGCTTCGGCCCCACGTGTCCTTCAGCACTCAAAACAGTTTCTGCCCCAGCAACTCACCACTCAGGCCACGGGCGCAGCTAGCCGTGATGCCCCAAGGCTTCCTGTGTCCACCCGCGCCCGCTGCCCTCTGAGTGCCACAACGCCAGCGTCTGTGGGGTGTGCCAAAATCCGATCACCCTCTGGGACTCCTGTCTGATTTCCCCATTTGCAGTCTTGCCGCTAGTTACTTTTCCATTAGTGCACCTCTGTATAGTCCACAGATTTAATTACATTGCTGTAGTTCCAGCCACATCCCAAATGTAAGTGTCAATGATGTTTCAGACAAACTATGGTCCCCGAGGTTTTCACACTCCGCCTCCTCTCCAGCCCGAGGCCTCCCTGATCCTCACTCCTCCGCCGCCGGCACAGGGCACCACTTCTCTGCCCCCCAAGGTTCACTGCCGGCTGCCCTCGGATACAGAAGACGGGGGGAGAGGACACCCGCCCAGGCCAAACATGCGGGGTTCCACGCACTCTCCCCCACCCCACCGGCTGCTCGCACCGGCCTGCTGCCCAGGGCCTCCTCCTCACCTCCTCTCCCGCCAGCCACACCATCCCTCCTCCTCAGCTGGGCCGGCCGTGCACGAGCACTCAGGCCCAAGCAGAGCCGAGCCGCGCCGCCGGAACCATGCTCTTAGTTGGACTTCCACTACTCTGCCGCCGCAACAGACACCCCTGCCGCCACCACTTTGGCACCCGGGCACCGCTGAGCTGGTGCCCTGCGCCCCCGATCCTTTCTGAGGGATACAGCTGGATGTCCTCTGCGGCCGAGTTCTGCCCGTTCCGGGCTCCACGCACTTTCCTGCCGGTCCCTGGGCTGTCCCCGCTCTGCTGCTGGTGCTGGATGCGGCCGCCTCCACGCCTCTCCTCCTCGCCCCACTGCCGTAAGGCCACACTGACACTACTAGTCGGGCGGCACACGAGCACTCGTACCCATACAAATCCGAGCTGCACCGCCCGACCCAGGCCTTCCCCCATGCCACCACTCCCCGTCCACCTCCACAGTTCCACTGGCTGCCTCCGCTCCTGCCCAGCCGCAGCCACGCCAGACGACCAAACTGCTCCAGTCGCTGCCCCGGGTCTCCTGCAGTTTTTTCCGCAAGTCTGTTGTGGGTCTGGGTCCCGGAGGGTCGGATTACATCCTCCTCTGCTGTCGGGCTATAGAGAGCTCGCACAGACCCCGCCATCTTGGTCGTGGGCTCTCTAGCGCCCCCTGTGCTACCATCCTATTCCCAATTTCTGGAAATTGCTCTGCCCTCTTGTAGAGACCCTCCTGGAATAGTGGAACTCTATTCTTCATCACCTCACCGACCTTCCTGAGCCACTACAGCCCCTTGAAGAGACCTGTTGTGTACTTAACCGCACGATTGAGTGCTGCTGCGCTGAACGTACTTTTGAGCACAAGGCTCCATACTTCTTAGGGATTGAACTGCCTATTAGGGTTTGAGTTGTTGAAGGACTGCCTACAGTATATTTGCACTGTCTGACCCCCTTCTGTTTCAGATTGCGGATCTCTACTTATATAATACTGCTTCAGGCCAATAGTTACTGTATATATGTTTCCTAGTATAGTGTTGTGTTAGTATTGTTAATATTGCTCTGGTTGCACTTTGTGTTTCAGCTAAAAGGCCTTTAAGAAAATGTACATGTATTTTTGATATATACACCTGACAGAGTAATTTGTGGTGTTGTTTACTGTGTGTGCTCACTGAGGACTTTCGATCACCCTCACCCCTCCTGAGACCTAGTGTTGATCGCCGCCAAAGCTACCTTGATTGGTCTGGCTTGTCCAGAAGGTTACCCTGTTCCAAGAAACTAGGCTGGCCTTCTGAACCTCTGCCCACCAGGTCAGAGTTCAGAAATGCATGTTAACACTTATAGACCTTGGCTGCGGTTCGTACTAATATGGTACTAATATGGGTGTTAGGCAGGGATGCCAGTTAACCCCCCAGTTATTTATCATCTTTTTGTTAAATTTTAATCCCAGTTGCCAGCAGGGACCAATATTCTCGCTTGTTCTAAATGGCTACAGTTACCCCGCTCTTCTATATGCTGATGATACAATTTTGTTGGATCTTACACTAAGGGCATGGGATGCAGCTTGGGCTATAGGCTAGCTATTTTGAAACTCATGGCCTGATGCTAAACCTGTCAAAATCCCAATTTTTCTTCTTTGGCAAAAATATTTTCAATCACCTATGGGCGATTAACAAGGTGAACATTGAGGTCATGGACTCCTATACCTATTTAGGGACTTTGTTTACAAAAAACTGTAGCTGGGAACCCCACTTTGGAATATTGGAAAATAAGCTATGACTAGGCCTAGGGGGAATGGCAAGATTCTATTATAAGTGTGGGGGTCGGTTAAACAAATGCCTTGAGGTTATGGAGGCCAAAGTATATGCTGTGGTTCTTTATGACTCAGAATGATGGGGCCGTTAGAACGTTGTATTAGATCGTATACAAAATGGCATCCTGAGGAAGATACTTGCACTTGGGCCCAGCACGCCTGGGGAAGCTCTGTGGCTCTAACTGGGAGTACCCAGTATTAAGATCTCAGTGCAGCAAAAATTCCTACAATTTGCCGCAAAGCTATTTACCACCAGATCTGAAAATCCAAATATTATAAATGCAATAGGGGAAATGATGGCCCAGTTCCCGTATGTGAAATATCCATAGAAAAGTGTATAGCCTTGTACAAGAGTTGGGGCTTTGCATTTACAGAGCTTACTAATGGCAAAATACATATGCTGGTCCTAAAAAAGAGAGCTAGGCAGCTGGACCATCACACTACATTAAAGTGTAGTATGAACCTATGTTCTCTGAAGTACCTGACAGCCTCTTGTCGGGTGCCTTCAGTTGACAACATTACTACCAAAGTGAGGTCCCCGGAACACAGAAGAACACAGAATAATTACTTTAATGGTGAGACTGAACATACTACCCCTGAGGAGGCCTATGGATTGGTTAGTCAATACTAGGCACTGTCCCTGTGGATCGGGGGCCACTGAAAATCTGGTAAATGTTTTGCTGACCTGCAGCCACCTGACTGATATTTGGAGACTGTGGCTCAGGGGCCATTTCATCAATTCCAATGTAAACAATACAGCAGAGACAATGGCGTTCTTAATATGTTGCAAAGCTATTCATGTTTTAATAGACATCTATGAATATGGCAAAGCTTCAGAAGACTTGATAGGCAAATTTAATATTATTTTAAAACATTTTATATACTGTATCTAGATTTATTTTGTACAGTGTCTGATGTATTGTGTTATGATGTAACTATTATATGCATGTTTTGTTAGGCGAAAGCCGTATAAATATGGACTTCTCTCATTTGACCCGATAGGGATCTATATGTGCAACATACATGTATATATTTATCAGTGTATTGGTGTGGTGTTTTTTTTATCTAAATTGATGTGTGGACTAATTGTACCTTTGTGTCAGCCTGCTACCCCTACCTTAGAGTTAAGCCTTGTTGCTCTGTCCGTATTACCTTCTTTTAAGAGGTTTGGCTGCCCTTTGTCAGATGTGTTTGCCCCCCAGTCAGTGGAGTGGTTCTAGATCCCTAAACAGAGTTTCACAAAAATTGCCTTACCAGTGACTATGCAGCACCACCAACAGCTAATGTGCCTTCTGCTCACCTGAACCACTCAAGTTCAAAAATACTACCGCTACCACTCTTTGATGCGGCCCCTTTCCTGTCCATAAGGGTATGAGACAGGTCTGCATTCTTGCACGCTTACTGGTTTGCATATGTATGAAAGAAATTGTAGCAGCGCTGCTAGAGGATACTGTAAACTTCCCAAAGATGGGTCAGGATAGCTATCCCGCTCTCCTCTATGCAGACAATGCTGTCCTGTTATCCACTATGCCACAGGGCTGAAAATCTGCTTGGGAATTTTTCTGAATAAATGTGCTGACCTTGATCCAAGTTTAAACGTTGGCAAAATGAAAGCTCTTGTGTTCAAGCCAAAATTCACCAAGTAGTGTAGATTAAATATTGAAGTGGAAGGCTACCTCTTAGAACACGTCAAAGTTTATGATTATTTGGGCATCCGCTTCAACGAAAATAGGCAATGGACCTCCCAGCTAGAGAAGGCACGCTCACGCTGGGGAAATATTGTGGAGCACCATTATCTCTTTTAAAAAGACATGGGAGAGGGGCAATTCACCGGGCTTTTGAGCTGTATGGCAAACATTCTATTTCTGCCCCCTTCTATGGCTCAGAGTTATCGGGTAACTAAAGGACACTTAGGACCTCATCATGAGTTTGGCGGTAACCCTTAAATGCAGTGGTAACGCTATTACCATCACATTTAAGGGTCTGCCAAATCACAGGCTTAGCAGATTTACCCCAAGCTCTGAGCTGGGGGCAAATCTGCTGCAATTTTGCCGATTTTCGGCGCTATTACCGCCGGCGGTATTAGTGCCGAACATTCCCCATTGGCCGCAATGGGGAATGGGAAATTCCAGAATGGGCCCATGAGGAATGGGGACTTACCATTCTGCCAAACCTGTGATCCGGCACTAATAGTGCCGAGGGGTTTGGCGGTAGGGCTAATAGCCCCGGCGGTAATACTGCCGGGGTTAGCACCCAACTCGTGATGAGGCCCTAAGTCTTGCCAGGGTGGAAAATAAAAGTATGAAGCAACACTTGCAGTTCCCTAGTTCGACCCCTAATGCCCTTGTACATTTGGAACACCAAGTATGTACAATCGGGAACCGTGCTTCTCTTTCTACAACATTGGATTGGGTGAGGCTCTGAAGTTCCAGTAATCTGGAGGGAGTATTTAGATGCCTTGAAATATCATCTGGGCCTTGAGGGTGGTAAAACTATTGCTTGGTTGGCGTGTGTGAAAATAAATCTTGCATGAACTCGACAAGGTCAGATTGTGGCATGAGCCTCAAAACACAGACAAGGTTGCCTATAGAAGAATAAAGAAGGCAGCCATTGTAATCACAAGAAAAAATATGATTGAAAAAGCAAGCAGGCTCCAATGTGTCTCAGGGTATCTTTGCTCTAAACTTGAATTTGGTCTAGAAGGCTGTCTTAATTATCTATCCCCCGACACGCAAGATTGCTCTCTGCAAGACTGCGGTTTGGGTCTCTGCTGATTGCCACCTTAACTAACCCTTGGACCGGGCGCGGCTCAAAGGTTTGTCCTATATGTGGTGAGCAAGACGAGACAGAGACCCACTTCCTGTTCTTGTGTGCGGTCACAAAACCACTGAGGGTGAGATATTTACGTCCCCTACTCAGGGAAGCTGGTGTTTATTCAACCATTGAGGCCCTGGAACTATGTAATGGGATCATAAATCCATACATCGAAAGCTGTGTTGCCCAATATGTCCATAGAGCCTGGCTCTTAATATGAAAATGCATGGCTCAGTGATAGAGGAAAAGTGACTTTGAAATCATTTGAACATAAAATACAGCAATTAATTTGACAAAGACACCAACTTCAGCTAATTTTATGAGTCAGTGGGGCTGTGATTATAATATCCCCACTGATCTCCCCACTGATTTACTCTCTCCATTCCTTTTATTGGGCACTTTGCACTTTCACTTTATGTTTTCTTTTTTTTACGTCTAATGAATTTTCACTGATTGAATTTTAACCTTTTGTACTCACATATGTTTTTATCGTTGAGCTTTCATGGCATTGCTGAATAAAGTTATTTGATTGATTGATATAGTAAAGGATGCATTACCAAGAATGCCATTTGGGATGCCATAAGGGAGAAGGTGGTGGCAGTTGGCACTGTACCCTGTCACAACGAGGACTGTGAAAGTGGTGAAATGACCACAATGCCAGGGGCCACAGCCTGTTGTCAATCAAACGGCAGGAGACAGCTGCCACAGGAGGCAGCACTGTGGAGCCACTCACCCTCAAGTCATGGGAGTAAAAGGCGAGCAGCATCCATCACATGGAAGACATCAAGGACATAGAGAAGCCAACGTTGGATAAACCAGTCAACCTGAGAAGGCTGAATATGCATTTCACCTCTCCAATGGCACTACATGACCAAACCCAGTCGCTGTTAGGGAAAATTCTCTGTTTAGGCTGAATTTCCTAAACTAGTGAGTCCCCCAGCAGCTTTGCTGGATTTCTGGAGTTTGTTTTTTTCATCCTGCCAAGAGTGAGACTCTTTTTCTCCCACTCTTGGACATGATTTGTGGTATTTCTTTGAATGTTAATGTGTTCTATGGGCTATGGGGTCTTTTACTCCATAGGGTCTCATGTGTTTTGCTATGTGGGTTACACAGCACCCTCCGTGCAGCGTCGGACTGGCCTCATCGGCCGATCGGCCACTGGCCGATGGCCCTTGAGCACCTGGGGGGCCGGTTTTCATCAGCTACCCCCTGGGCCGGTTTTTGGCAGGTGTTTTTTGAGTGCATGACTGCATGTGCGTCGGGAACTGGGCTAGCCCTGTGCACTGCAGCATCAAAGCAAGGTAACAACGTGTGTGTGTTTACACGTTGTTACCTTGCTTTGATGATTTTTTTTGCAAATTGTTATTTGCATGCATCCGTCAAGGGCCCAGTCAGCCAGGCCATGGAGAGACACCATGGTAGCACTTTTGTCAATTGTCTCGAGTGTCGAGACAATTGACAAAAAGTGCTACGAATGTGCTATGAATTATCCGTGACTAATTCTAGCACGGTGAGCCAAGCGGGTGCTGGGCTCATGGGCTGAGGCCATAACAAGTACTTTAAGTTGCAAGCAACTTGTGCCTGGGCCGGGTCCTGGGGCTGGGGCCGCAGGGGGAAGGGAAGTTAAAAACCAATTAATGCAGGCAGCAGCGCCCGCACACAGAGACTTGGAGGCGCCAGAGAGGTCAATTCCGTGACGTGGGAGTGTTGTCAGTGTCACGTGAATATGGGCCTCTCTTGCTGCCTGCCGCCCGCCTGCGCATGATTTTGCACAGAGTCCGAGTCTCACTCAGAGACAGACACAGCCGCGCACACGGTGCAGCAGCAGGGCAGGGCACTGCACTGGCAGGCAGTCTGTGTTGCACTGAGGACAGGTGGACAGGTGCACTGCAGGCAGCCAGGCACTGTGTGCAGCAAGCACTGTTTGTTGCATAAAAAGCAATGAGGAACTGGAAGGCAACCGGATCCTGCAGCAGGTAAGTGTAGGAGAATGGGCTGCACAGCGGATGAGGTTGGGGGATGGGGGACACCCCTGGGGGCATAGGCCGGACCCCTGATACAGCCTGCTACAGTAGTACAGGGTGCTGGGGAACAAAAGACCGGCATTGCAGGGTCGGCGGCCGTCGGCCTTAATGGCCTAGATTCTGCACAGTCAGTCTTTTGTTGCCAGCATATAGACATATATCCAGAGGCCCTCTTGTTTGATTTGCAGACCTCTCTTTGAGGTTTAGATTATGGATCGTGGATGGAATGGAATTCCTAGGCATTATTTAGTGAAAGTTAAGTAGCCCCCTTCTTGGTGGATAAAAGCACTCCCTGTAGCTCGCCTAATACTAAATCATTTATCTGGCAGTGTAGGAGATACTTGAACAGTGCAAGGGGAGGTTACCTGCAGTAAAATGAGTCGGTTTTTGAAATAGCCTGGCTAACGGCTATGTAATGGGATAATCAAATGTGTGGCCTGTTGATCTACAGGACTATAAGAATGTAATTCTTAAGAATTACTTTTGTTGTTGGCCTCAGACTACGATTGACTACTCAGCCCGTGCATAATGTCATTAAAGGTGAGGAGAATTTAGCCGGCCGTAAGAGTTAGCAATGCATGCTATTATTGCAGTGAGTGACTAGGTTTGGCTGTGCAATGGCTAGATGTCAAGCAGCGTTGTTTTCGCTTGGCAGTGGCCAAAGATGGCTCTTGTGAGTTAGACTGGTATTTCAGTGAAAGTAGACATGCAGGTTAATTGATGCGGGAGGAGTGTAGATGCTGGAAAGACACTGAGACAGTCTAGGCATGCGACTGGAATGCAGCTTGTATGACCAAATGTCATGATGGCTTTGCTGCGAACAGGATGTGCAGGAAAGCAGTGAGACAGTTTTGCTGTGCAATAGATATCTGAGTAGTACACTTGAATTAACCTGGCTATGCATTTGGTGCATGGGTAATACAGGAGATGGTTTTCATTCAATTTGTAATTTTACGGCGTTGAGTCGTCACGTTGACATACGCGTAGGCTGCTCCCCGGAGGCAAATCTTTGTCATTTGCACGGACGAGTTCACTTTTGCACTGTTTCATTCAGCCGGCAGATACCATTTCATGCCAGCATTTGCACTGGCATGAAAAGCCATGTTAGCACAACTGCTGGAGTATTTGTATGGCAGAGAGGAAGGGTGGCAGTTGAAATACAAGTTGCATTTTGCCCCTCCTCTCCCCCATACAAATCAATGAAAATGGGCCGTGAGTGACTTAAGAAAACATGCGCAAAAGCCTTACCCACCGCTTTTGCACATGTTTCTTATTTTACGCTTCCATGAACATGAGCTCCAACGAGTTAATCTAGATATTAGTTCAGATAATACAAGAAATCAAGATTGATACAAAGAGTTAATCTAGGTATGCGGGTAATACAATGTCATTCTGTTATGCAATTGAAAAGGGATAATACAGTGAGTTGATACAGTTATACAGTTTATATGCAAGTAAAAGAGTGACTTGTTCTAGTTATGCAATTGGTAAGTAGATACTAATATAGTGAGCCCATGAAACTAATTGTTGTGCAGGCAACACAATGAGGTAATCAAGCTATGTAGTTAATATGTGATTTATAACTGTGCTTTTGTTGGGCATGTACACCCTGGGTGTGCAGGTAGACAGAAGGGTAATATAGCTATGCAGTAGGTTTATATGTTATATAGTAGTGAGTCATTGTAGTAATGTAATTGGTACGAAGCTAACACATACAACATTATCTGTGCATAAGATATGCAGGTAATGCACAGAGTCCCTTTAGCTGTGCATTGGGCATAGTGGTGAGCAGTAGGTAAGAATAACGATGCATATGCTGTGCTGGTATACAACGTGTCATTTAAGTGGTGGGACTGATGGTTACTGAAATTGCACAGGATTTGCTACGAACTAGACTTGCAGCTGAAACAATGAATCAATCTACATATGTAGGTAACACAAGTATGCAATCTAGATATGTAGGTAACACAACTATGCAAAGTAGACATGAAGGTCGCAAAGAGGCACTTTAGGTATGCAGGAAACACAGTGATGCAATCACACAAACCTAGAGTGTACACGTAGCTTATCTTAATGTTGATCACTCAGTTTGTCTAAAGGTGACAGCAGGGGTAGAGCACCAAGTCTTGCAAGTGCCTTAAAATGTCTGCACCCAATTAAAAGCCTAGCTCTGTCAGTCATGAATGCAGGTGTGGACTTTCCCGGTAGGCCTCTGCACATTGGGCCTCTTTTGGGTGGTACCAACTTTTATTTCCACATTTTCTCATAAGGAAATGATTGGGCTTGCTGAAAAAGTGTAATATGGGGCCCCTTTGAAAATTATTTCCAGGGCCTCTTTTGGTTCCCATTGAAGTCCACCCCTGGTGGGTGTTTTATGTTAATGAGGTTTTACAAAGTGCAAAACAATTCCCAAAGCCCTTAAATAAATAATGACCTGGGGATGCAAGTTGCTGCTTGCATGAGCGCAGCTACTCAAAAGTCTGGGACAGGTACTCAATACTGGAGTGCATTGGGTTCATTTATGGTGATTTGGGGAGTACAGCATGCTCAACACTTCAAAGTTTTTGGGGCGGCTGGTGTTCTGTAGTGTTTACCATACTACTGGATTGTATATATGGTACCGCAATGATACAATGCATTTGTAATGGGAGCATAAAACTACAAGCACCAAAATGCAGAGAAACTCAGGTTGCCCCTTTCTCAGCTGACTTGGGGCATAGTTATGTTATCAAACTGCCATACACCAACACTCTGTTCTGCATCCTGCTCCAAACCGTAATGTGATCATCGTGATGCTGTGACTCTCAGAGTCGGAGATGAAATATTCCTGCTCATTGCAGCTAAGAATATCATCAATGTTTCGGTTTCAAGGTGTTAAGTTGGTTGGTCTCTGAGACCATGTGTTCACATTTTTCAGAAGCCAACTGTAATTATACACTGACAAGTTGTCAGTCACACCTGTGTGCTGTGTGAATCACAAACCTGAGACCCCTCAGTATCCAATTACAACATCAACATGTTTGGATGCACAAAGCTCACAGTTCTTGCCCGTGGCCTCCCTGGCGCAGTGATGTCTGTTATTAAACGTTACTGCCTCCTCTTTGTTTACAAAGAGGAGGCAGTATTTATACACCCAGGCCCTCTTCTCTTTGCAAGTAATCAGTTAAGTTGTCCAACCCAAAAATGAAGGGATGGAGAAGATACAATGGGTTGCCCCCTCTCTACTCTCTCTCATTCCCTGTATTTATTTATTTATTTACTTATTGAGCAGTTGTTAGGTGATTATACATCTAATAAATTGTGTATATTTGTGTAGAGTCAGAAGCAGGGACGTGTGTTCTATGAGTGTAACAGCTCGCTGGAAGTGTGCGCAGTGATCAAAACCTTACCCTAACATCCCCAACCTATCCATAACCTCTTGCTAAACCTCATTCCGGTTTCCCTACCCCACCTTCCTAGCAAACCATCATCACCCTAACCCTACTTCCCTGTTGGGATTGTGGAGCCCTGTATAAGCATCGACATGCAGCAGGTCCCAAAACTGCAGTGTGGGTGGTAGGTTCATGCCACTCCTGCGCCATCGGAGCTGTGGACCCTGTCACAGAACTGTATGCAAAGTTATGTTATTTTATGAGTTGTGTTGTAATGTAACAGACACTCCATAAGTAGCATTTTCTTTAAAGGATTCACAGATGATGGTTTGAGGGCCACTTTTTTTGAGGCAAGGATAGGGCCACTTTTTTGAGGCGAGGTGTGGGCCACTTTTTTGGGGCGAGGGGTGGGCCACTTTATTTTGGGTGTCCGGGCCTATTTCTTGTCCCAGTCCGACCCTGCCTCCGTGCCGTAACACTGGGGTGTCCTAGGTGACCCCCACCATAGACTCCATACCCTGGGACTGACTACTGTCTCCCAGGAAATGTAAAGTCACCATTGGCTTTACTAGACCTAAGTTTACTAACAGAACCAGTACAAACCATCCTATTGTGGACGTACTGGTAGGGGTAATTCGATTACCCCTGGGTCTGTTGTTCGAGGGGGCACTGTCCCGTCCCCCCTCGTCGAGTTTTGGCTGGTGGCAGTGGATACTACTTTTTATATTCGACCGCGAATATATTCCTATGGGATTTTCCCATTGTTCGAGGCTAATACTTTTTCTATATAGCCTCGGTCATACCGCCGGTTTATTACATTAAAATAAATTCACTGGTTGGTATTTTCTGCCAGAACTCGGTTTTTAAATGGCGTATGTGTTCGCCTCTGTAACTCCAAACCAAACGTTGAGCCCTTTGTTCCACTTTTGGCGGGCTTCTGCACAGAAGCCCTCCAGAGTGGTGCCATTCTGTCTGGGTACCACAGGGGGTGTGGGAGGGGGTTTAGGCACCCCGGACTGAGTTGCCTTGCCAACTCAAGTCGCACTCTGGTGTGATTGGCCCAAGTGGTGAGCCGCCCTGCTCACCACTTAGCATGTTTGATTGACAGCTAGGCTGAATGAATGGGGGTTTTCTGCATAAAAGCAGGGCTTTGGGGACTGGAACTTCAGAAGTCGCCACAGGACCTAAGAATCCGACGAGGGAGAAGCTGAGCCGACCTGCAACGACGACACCACCGGTGGAGCCCTGCTGAACCGACTCACCACTTCCCAACGACAGAGGAGATCTCCCTTCTGGAGAGTCTTCTTCCCTTTGACTGGTGGGAACAACCAGTCCCTTGCTTTTTCTTCGCTTCCAGGACGTCTAGTGGTCGAATTGCCCGTGCTGAGCACCCCGGCAACCGGATAGCCACTAACCACTGTACCGCGACCAAAAGGTGGTGCCTTGTGACTGAGCACTCCGCGGCTGGTCTCTTCCCTGGTGGTGCAACGATCTTCAACTTTCCTCTACGACAAGATCATCTCTTCTTCTGGCAAAGCCCCGACTTGCATCCACCACCAGGAACAACTGCCCCCGCCGGAGCTGTCTCTCCACTTCCAAGGTACTGTGTCCGCCGGGCTTCCATTTTCACGGTTAGCGTGAGGTGTCTTAAATCCTTACCTTTCCACTGGGTCGCCTCCAGACCGTCTTAACTTTTGTTCTAAAAACTGGTCCAACCTTTCTGTGACATTTTTCTACAAAGACTTGAAGTGCATTTCCACTGTGGTATTTTTGGGACATACCACCTTGCCTCTCTCCGAGTGGGCCTGGCCTCTGAACTTTGTGATCTACAGTAGACCTTGCCTTGCTTGCCTTGCATTTGCTTCGTAAAAGAGTTGGCACTGAGTTGGTTTCATACCCTGCCTTTTTTCTCTCCCTTCCTAACGAATACTAGAGTGCCATCTAGGTTAAGCACTCACCTCTGTCTGGAAATAAGTGGTGCCTTTGAACCTAGACTTATTGAAATATTATTATGGGATTGATATATACTTATAGTAACTGTGATCGAAGTTGTTTGCCATATTAGTGCCAGTGTGTTTTTCATAGATGTGTTTTTAAATAAATAATTATATATCTTTACACCCAAGTTCTGATCCGTGTCTGCTTGTTCTACTGTGTAAATTGCCCTATCTTGTATACTCTATATACTGCCTAACTCGTCTTGAGAGAAGTCTGACTGCTCAGCCACAGCTACCAGGTAAATCTGGGTGGTGCAGACTGCTACCAATTGGGTTTACTGCTAACTCCTGTAGTCTTACACTTTTTGCAGTGGTCCCAGAGGGAACTGCACAGGTTTCTGCCTAACAGTCGCCTATGCATGTGGCTGCCTGCATGATCAGATGGGCAACTTTTGAAGTGGCAGTGTGACCAATGGCACAGCAGCACCATGCAACTGCAAGAGAAGGAGGGACACCAGGGAAACATACCTGTGTAAATAGATATGTGCCATTGCATATATGCACATGTGACCCCATGAAATCATTAGACACACCCATTAGGGTAGCCCATGGCCATATGCCGACGGGAACCCCATGTGCTCACATTGATCACTGGAATACCCAAAAGCCATTCAACCTACACAGGACACACCACCACTAATGACTGACCCGATACATGTAAATTACATTTGAGAAAGACATCTGCCAATGAGAGCCTGCATACGAGGCAGGGGCAGTCTACATGTTACAGTCAACATGTTACATCACCCTACTCCAACCTTGCAGGAGCAGTGTATGCTACCCCACAACCTACCCTGCCCATGTTCTCTGGTCACCCCACCGGGCAATCCACTGATGACAGTTCAAACATAACACCATGTGTCTAGGTCAGCATCCATCATTGTGCATGTTTGTCTTGCTATGCCATGTACAAGTACACATTATTTGTATTTATTATGTTTATATAGCGCTTTACGCATTATAACAACAAGAATACATTGAAGATGAAAACAGTAGAAGCAAATTACAAAACATGAATCATACAAGTAAAACAGTAAGTAGAACAACTTGCCTATGAAGATAAATGAGAAAGGATGGGGTGAAGAAGGGGAAGGAAAAGGGGAGACAGGAAGAGGAATAGAGTGAAGATGCGAGAGGAGGAGAAGAAACATAAGAGGAAAATGAGCAGGAAGAGAGAGGGAAGAGAGAGGAAGGTGAAAGGAGGGGATGGGAGTGTCATGGTGGGGAGTGGAGAAGAAGAATTATGTCTCATGGCATATCATTCATCACCCATCTAGCCCAAGTACATCACTAGGCTCATACACAGGTGCAAGCACCTTTGCCTCCACCCCTCTGCCTCGCAGCCATGTCACACACAGGAAGACACCTGGGAGGGAAACACCTGCCACAGGCAGCATGCCACACGGACACCATCCCAACAAGTATGGCGGTGGACCCCACAGACAGAATTGATGATGCCACTGCTGGCCCACCACCTGCTGCCAGTACAATCGGCACAACTGCAGGAGCTTCACTCCCACCAGCTGCCGAGGACACCCATCTGCCGGCCCTGTGGACACACATGAGGACTTCCATGCCACCACACCTATTGGGTGACACAGGCACCCACATGCCCAGTCCCCGACTCCCCCTCACCTGAGCCATCAATCTAATGCCACAAGCATCTGGACTCTGACACAGTCACCGATGAAGATGGCATTGGACCAGTGGATACATGTGGCAAGGGGGTCAGGCCCCTTGCTTTATTCCCAACCCTGTACACACTACTGAGGGTGTGCCACAGCGTTGCCTGTATGCCATATGGAGGAGAACACCACCAGAAGGTTATTGAAAACATCACAGAGCTGCAGCTCCAACATCTCCAGGCAATCAGGGATTCAGTGCAGGGCTCATCCCACAGGATTGCAATGGCCGTGGACAGGCAATGTTGCCACCTCTTTGTGGAAACTGCTGCCAAAGCAGTTGTGGGTCAGATGGTCAGAGATATGACAGAGGCTATCCGGGGCCAGGAGTCTGAGGCTTCCACCTCTGTCACCCCCATGGAGGGCTCACTGCCTGGCAGCCCCCATTGCTGCTCACAGTTCACTGAGGAACATGGTGCATACAAAGTGTGTGCGAGATGCCATGCCCAAGAGGGCATGGAAAGGAGACTTAATTTGACTTTGCATTCATACCGCGCACTGGAGAGGTGTGAGGGTTTGGGGAATTGAGGGAGGTGGAAGGGCATGGATGCTAAGTATTGAAGAAAGTGGGAGGCCATGGTGTTTGATTCACTACAAAATAAATTGCATTTACACTTGAATTGATGCAAGAACAATGATTTGTGATTAGGTATGAGAAATGTAATATGTGCCTTTATACAAATGTGTGAGGCAAGTGCAAAAATGTGTTCAAAAGAAATGTTCAATGATTTCTTGCCACACAAGCCACCTGTCTCTGCCTTCTTCCTCACTGCATGGCACCAATTGATTCCCAGCATGCGTGGCATTGTCCTGTGGGAGAGCCATACCAACATCTCGGGCAGGTGGACATGTCACCTGATACAAATGTGGTGCAACATGGGACACATTACTGCTATTTGACCAACCTTCTATGGCTTATACATCAGGGCACCTCCTGTCAGATGTAGACACCAGAAATACCCCTTCACTAGTCCAAAGGTTTGCTCAAAGCAGAGGATGGTCCTAGTGTGTGCCTTCTTGTAAGCCACCTCGTGTGGTGTACGGGATTGCGGACAGGTGTCATCAGCCACGGCAGCTGTAGGTATCCAAAATCACCTACAAAGGGAACGGGCATAGGTGTCAGTAACAGAAATATGAACATGTGTGGCATTTGGTGCAGTGGGAAACCCCATGGTTGTTTGTCCCTATATGATTCGATGTCTCATGTACTACAGGTGACATGGGCAATGTCCCTTTCGGAATCACTGTTTCACACATCACTGAACCACCACCTGTAATAGTCATACATTGTAATAGGATTATCAATATACATTTTGTCTGTGGTAGTATTTTATTGGCTCTTATGCATGTGCCTTGAAAGACGTATGGTTCATATTGTGCACTTTTATTCTGTTAGCATTCTTGCTATTGGGAAATTATAATCATGTTTTGCAGCGTGCATGCTATCACTGCTTGTTTGTGTTAAGCTCTCATAGTGCACTGGTCAAATGTGCATTTGCCTGTGTAGGTATGGGATCCCTATGCATTGTTGTACCTGTAGTTCACTCTTAGTGGATAACTCACTTGCTTTTGGATCATGTGTTACTCTCATGTGACAGCAGTATTATGTAGGGCCTTGTCCTTTGGGATGGTGCTTCTTATGTATTGTGTCAGAGGGCAGGTCCTTCGTGCAAAGGGCTATGACAGGGCATGCATTGAATTGTCAATATAATGTTACCCCTTTCTGGACCAATTTCACTTGTGATGCATGTATGCAATGTGTGATGCTGCTTGTACTTAACTAGTAACCATGTCCAGTGCCCTCTGTGGGGAAAAACAAAGTCAGCCTGTGTGCTGTTTCGCAGGACCATGACATCATCCGTGTGTCACAGTGTGGCCTGCATAACAAGTCACCTGTAACTTCAGGGAATGGCATTGTTTCCTATTCTGTAGACCTCTTTCATTTCCTGAGAGGCCACCAAGGCCACGTGCGTGCAGTCCAGATGATGGGGCAGTGAGGCTGTAGCGTAGAATCATGCCTTTGCGGCATTTATCTGTACTAAGGTGGTGGGCAGGGAGAGGTGCTGAAGTGCATGCCGCGTGAGTGCATCCAGCACCTGGCCAAGCACAATCAAAAAGGTGGGCTGTGAAATGACATGCAGCATGCCCACAGTGTGCTGGTAGATGTTTGTGGCAATAAAGTGGCAATGAAGTGTAGCACAGATACAAGCTTGACAAGTGGTGTATGGCAGTTCGGATATTAATCCTGATTTGTATGTCATATGGTATCAGGATGAGTACCTCAGCAATGATCGTAGACGGTACAGTGTTATGAGCTGCCGATCTGTTAATGCCCAGGGGGAGGACCTGACCCGGGGAATGGCTGCTCACCTTGCATGACCTTTCCTCTGCCTTTCTGCTGTATGTGGTCTCTGGTGCTGCACCTCAGTGAAGAGCAGGAGGAGATGGATCGCCAGAATCATAACTGCTAGGAAGCATGGTGTTGGAAAGTGTATTTGGGGAAGTTGTGAGCCTTATGTACCCTTTCTAATTCCATTGGGTGCACCTGTGGCTTTATTTGACTAATGTGGTAGTTCAGAAGGAGGAGACAGACCAGTTCCTGTCATACTTAAGATTGTTGTTTTAAATAATATGTGAACAGGGTCCCACTATCCCTAATCTGTGGCTTTCGCTACATAACCAAATTAATTAAGGTGCTCGTCGTCTGTTGTAAAGTCAAAAGTAAACAGTCTGGCCTCCACCCAAAGCTAAGCGGATCAGTCCCTACCACTAATATAAAATAACAAAAAGCCAGGAGAATGACTCCCTTCTCCTGGATAGGCTTCCTTAGCTTTAGTAGACAATTTTGAGATACTTCTTGGCTATCTTTTGTATTCATTTAGTTAGTTCTTCTAGTGGACTTTTCCCAGTCCTTGGTAACCCTATTCCTTCTCTTTGTAGACATCTTCTCCTCAGAGTTATTGACTTTGGAAATCTTGGCAGAGGGTCTTTCCTAAAGTCCTCTAAAAGTCTTTCCTTCTCTGATTCTAGTGGGGATATTGAATCCCTCTTTATGTGCTCTCTGTGTTTCTGCAGTTCCTTAAATCTCAATACATAAGACAATTGATACTGTGACTTTCCTCCTGTGGTTCACTATCTTTCTCTATGATATATTAATAGCAGTCCCAATAGTTATTCCTATTCCCTTGTTTAATACTTATACTACTGAGACGAGTAACATGAGTTACTGAGACGAATAACATGAGTTTCACAATGATTTTCATTCTTCTCAACTTCTGCCAATTCACTGGGACGAGTAAACTGTGCCTCTGAATGTTTCTTTGTATTCTTCTTAACTATTGGCCACTCACTGGGATGAGTAGGCTGAACCCCAAAGTGGTTTTCGATCCTCTTACTTTCGGACCACTCAGTGGGATGCTTAGATTGAGCCGCAGAGTCTTTCTCACTCTTCTTACTTTCAGACCACTCACTGGGATGAGTAGACTGATAGTATTTGTGTTCCCTGTGTTCCCCCCATGGGTCTCCTGCTGTTCCCATTTCCTTGGTTTCCACGGGTTGGTGTCACTGCGCCTGTTCGCAGGATAATGACTTTACGGGTTGCCAGGACAACTTTGATTCTTGCTCCAACTACTTCTATTTCTTCTCTGCGGCTCGGCTCTCCGGCACTACTGCTCCAGTAGCCTTGTCGTTGTTTCCGGACTCAACAGTCCACCTCTCCTGGGTCACACCACCGCTATCATTTGGTTTACTCTCGAGGGGCTTTCTTCTCTTTCCTTGTCTGCCTTCGACTTGCTCAGTGCTTCTCTCTCCCAACAGCTTGTTGCTTCCTCCTGACGGAGGATCTCCTGGTCTCCTTCAGCATTCACGACTCGACTGACTTGAAACTCCTGGGTTTCACTTCTCTATTCCAGTAGTCCTTCTTCCCTTTTTATGATAGGTTGCTGGGTCCAGCCCAGTGAAGTATTACAGTCCTTCCTCTCTTTTAGTGGAGCACTCTTCATTGTTTGTTCATTCTTCTTTGTCATAGTATCATTGGTTCTCAACCATTGAGAAATCGATATTACTTGCTCATCATTCTTGTTCTTCACAGTAGTTTTAATATTTTGTTCTTCGGGTGGAATCTTGTTTCTTATGTCACAATAACAAACAGCAGCTTGATTTGATGGATTTTCTATGAAGCTCTGGTGTTACTGTTATTGCAAAAGAAAGGGCTTTAGGCAGTGCCTCTGCGGAACAGGAGTCCTTGTGCCTCAGGGGAGGATTCTCTCCCTGCGAGGTCCGCTTGCCGCCACCCGTAGGGGGATTATTGCATAGGGGCCTCACTCCATAGCTTCACAAGGAAAGGCTCACTCTGGGGAGAAGTGTCTGAATCCTACAATTCAACTCACCTGTTTCAATTTACCTCAGCGTTTTAGGTGGAGGTTACTGCAATTTGATTTGGCAGAATTACTGTCCATTTTCGGCAGTATTTCAGAGGTATTTCACAGTATTATATGGCAGAATTACCATTTTGAATGCTGGCATTAATTCCGCCAGCAGAATTAGCGCAGGGCTAATGCAACCAGTTTTTGGCGTCCTCTGGCAATAATTCCACCAGCACTAAATCCGCTGACAAAATGCAGTTAGAGTGGTAAACGGGGCAGCAATTCCATTATCACCCCTTTTTCCATTTACTGCCTAACTCGTAATGAGGCCAGTTTTGCAAAGTTCTCCCTTAACCAATGTTTTCTTTTTTGATTGACGAGTTGGTTGGAATGCTTGTCGATGGGCTAGGGCCTCAGAGGAGCTCCACAGTGCTGTGGGTAATTTTTAAGCCTTTGAAAACTTAGCCTGTGGGTTTGGATTCCTCCTGTGACAATACCAGTTTAGGAAATTCTGATGCGTCATATGGTCAATTAGGTTGGGCGTGGTTATAATAGCTGGCTTCTGGCTAGGAGCTAATGTTCCAGAGTGTGCTGGTTATCACTTTGGATTTTCAATGTATTGATATGATTGAGAGATTCAGTGAGGACGGTGTCTTGTTTTATTTTTGCACTTTGATTCTGTCTCCTTGTACACACATACAACAGGTATGTTCTTGTGAGATACTTCTGGACTCGTAAATCACTGGCTCTCGTTGTGGACATTTGAAGCATGGCCTCCATGGGGCAAATTGATTTCTCTACTTCCAGGTGACCAAATGTTATGTTATGTCATGTGGTATTTGTATATCGCCTGCTGCCATGTGTTATGGCTTCGAAGCACCGTGGTTCCATTGGCCCTCGGGTACCGTAGTCTGAGCAGATGAGAAACATTTGGGGGAGGGCGTCAGTGACTATGATATCTGGACTCCGTCATATTCTATGTGGAGCAGCGATGAGCGGAAATAACTGCTTAACTTACTTGGTCAGCCCCATGAGTGGTGAGGTGGTTTCTTAGAAGTGATGATTTCTAACATGGTGTGCCAGTGTCCAAAGTATTTGAGGAAGGAAAGTGGGATGTCAGTTAAAGAGCCTAAGTATGAGTCATAGATTATTAAATAAATATATACATGGAGGGTTCTTTGTATTTTTATTTAGAAAGCAGTGAGAAGAGACAAGACGCTCAATTGAGAAAAAATCTATAGTCAATTATGTATTAAATACATTTGTTAGCATTTATCACATAATGCAAATACAACAGCATAGGGCAGAAAGGTAATCATATGCACATTAAACAACGTACTTATCAAAGTTCTGTTTTTGTTACATATATTTGGATTCAGCAAAAACATTTGTCAGGTATGTAATTACTGAAATAGATGGGTTAAGAGTAGAACTGTCTTCCTAGTTTTCCATAGCATCCTTCTTTGCAATGCATCACCATCATGCAGCGACACGGGTTTCAGTGATGTCTTTTCAGCTTACATGGGAGCTAGTTTGGTATATGCTTCTTCCTGTTATGTCTGGGTGTTAGCTCGTTTTTGGTGCTTGTTGGTCTCTGACTGGTGTCAAGACTGTTTTCTCTTTTTTAGGTAATTGGTAAAATGTTTTTCCATTCCTACAATCCATCAGTGTCTCATGACACTGCTCCTAACTTCTTGGGTGTATATTGAGTGTCCTTCTCCTAGGCCAGGGATGGCATACTGTGATTCTATTAAGTTGAACATGTAATTCATAGAGGATCCCTGAAGTGTTTTTCTGCCAATGGGTTTCCCAGGAGCAGTAGTTAGTAGTACATGGGGCCCCCGTTTTAAAGCGATGAAATGTTGACAAGTGAGAATGGCCCCTGATTCCGGTATTAATCCCGCCCTTTTGATATGGTTGTGATATAAATTTAATATGAAAATGATATCAAAGTTGATATCAATGTTATATCAAATCTATATTTTTTTATATAGACTGTTTTTGTACTATATGAGAAAGGCTATAAAGTGAATCTAAACTTTATATTAAAATGATTTTCATATTAAGTTTATATAAAATGTGGCTGGGAGAGCACATGTGTGCACTGTTGTCTGGTTGAGGTCGAAGTGAGTTGTGAGGAGGTAGACTGTGAGTGTTTGGTGGTGATGACGCCGCAGAGGGTTTGGCCTTTAAGACCTGACATTATGGGCCTCATTCTGACCCTGGCGCACTATTCCGAGGTCCCTTAGCAGGTCCCGTTATGGGCGCCTGCTCTTACCAGGCGGCCTTAGCGGGAGCCGCAAACAGACCAGGGAGCAAATAACGGTACCGCAAATTGCGGTACCGTTATTTGCACCTTCCCCATTCCCATTGAGCCCTATGGGGGCTCAAATGGGAATGGGGAATGGAATATTCAATGGGGACTTACCGGTCCCGCAAAGGTCAGGATAGACCGGTAAATCCCCATTGAATGAGGGCGGACTCGGGACCGTTATTGGAGGTAGTCATGGCGCTAATAGCGCCATGACTACCTCCAATCTTGGAATGAGGCCCTATGTTTTTATATATATTTAATAGAGATGTAATATAAAGCTGGGTTTTGCCTTTTAAGACCTGACGTCATAATTGTATAACAGATTTTATATAAAGTTGGAGTACATTTGATAAGAACCTTAAGAAAAGAAACACCCGAGGTCGGAACAATGGTGGCCTATGTACTCTGGTTAAATCACACCTGGAGAGTGAACAGGTGGTTCTGAAGACTAAGGTCCCCTTTATTTTAGTGGTCAAGATACACAGACCCGGCTAGGTGAACCTACTGGTTGTCCGTTTTTATAACAGTCCGCATAAACGGTACGGAAAGAAATGCTTGGGCATACTGGACTCAGTTTTGGAGGAACTCTCCACAGTGCTATCCATGGGCAATCTGTGCTTGGGACTTGGGGAATGGGGGGCAGTTTAATGCAAAATTAGGAGGTGGGCTCTTGGCAACACACTCTTTGATGACACAGAAGATATGGTGGCAGGGATACCCATGTCTGTTATGATGGACCCCAGGTTGTGTGCAGAGGAGTTGCGCCTATAGCACTATTTACATGAATGGGGGTTGCGTGTCACAAATGGTCGATTTAGTGCAGATAGCCCAGGCAGGGTTACTTTCTCTTCCCAGATGGAAACTTCTACTATTGACTACTTTTGCGTTCCCGTGAAGTTTTGGGTGCAAATAGTGGGGTTCAATGTAATGGATAATATATGTAGCGACCATTTTCCAATTAGGCTCGATACTCGCTCGGCACCAAGAGCGATTCTGCCATGCCAGGTATATCCTGTAGAAGTGTCCTTGGATGCCTCCTGGCGTAGACTGAAATGGAGGGAGGAGAAGAAGGACGACTTATTAAGGAAGGCAGTTTTATCGAGCCCCCAGGAGCTAGGGAATTTGCTGTATGCGTCCCTGGACCAGGAATCCGGGTCAGGGGAGTTTTGATCGCTGTTGAATAAGCTGTGTGATGTGTTTTCCAGTGCCCCTGGTAAACAAAAGAAGCAAGTGTGGGGGTGCTGGTTTGACTCTGAGTGCACCGATGCCAGGGCAAATCTTCTTGCGATCCTGAATTGTGTACGGGCTCCGAGAAGCGCAATTGTTAATGCTAGGTCCCACTATAAAAAGGTCCTTGCCAACAGGAAAAAAGCAATTGAAGAGGAAGCATAGGAAACATGGGTGGGTGCCTTTAGAGACAATGGGGGTCATTATGAGGTTGTAGGTAAAGGAAAAACGATGCCAGTAAGGGAATACCGTCACTGCATACTGCTCCGGCCCATTCCAAGTGTACATCCCGGTATTAGCGGCAACGCTAATAACGTTGCCGCTAATAGCGGCATGGGCGCGGGCATGCAGCCCTTTGGCCCGGCATTACTGGGATGGCGCTAAAAGGGGTAGATCCCAAGTCATGTGGACATGCCCATTACCGGTGCTGCGAGTGCGGTAATAACGTATACCGCCGTGCTGGTATTACCGCCATTGCGGACCACCCGCTAACAGCAATCTGCTGTGCTACCAACTGCCACAGGTGCACACAATCAGCACAGGTGGAGCCAATGGAGTCTGGCCCAGCAAAAAAGGAGCACACCCAAATGATCCCAATTGCAGTTGCAATACTGGGCCTGGAGGACATGCTCGCAGAGCTACTCCATGAGCAACAACTACAACAGGCACAACAGAGGAGACGCAGGAGGAGAAGGAGGGTGAGAGCGGGCCCAGCAAGTCCCCCCAATGCAGCCAGTGTTACCACGCAGGCAACCAACAATCCCTCGCATCAGAGCCAGTCCCTTCAACCTAACCCCTGAGCAGATTCACACCCTGTTCTGCCTGGACCGGGACACAATCACCACCATAGTGAACATGATACACAACGGCATCGCCAGCCTCATTGACATCTGTACCGCCATCCCCCCTCTACTGAAGGTGGAGTCTGTGCTCCACTTCCTGGCCACAGGCACCTACCAGCACACATTGGGGCAGATGCATGGCATATCACAACCATTATTTTCACGCACGCTGAACCAAGTGCTCGATGCCCTCCTGAAGCACACAAGCGACCACATATCCCTACCACGGACTGCCCAGGAGATCTCCAACACCAAAATTGGCTTCCATGCACTGGCAGGCATGCCAAATTGCATTGGTGCCCTCGACTGCACCCATGTGGAATTGGTGGTCCGACATGCCATGGAGGTAGTGTACCGCAACGGTAAGCTATACCACTCGATGGACGTGCAAATGGTATGTGACGCAACCAAGATCATCACACATTGTTGTGCCCGATATCCCGGATCAACCCATGATTCAATGGTCCTGCGGAACTCCACGATACCACACTAGATGGAGCGACATGCCGCCGGACGACGTGCCTGGCTGCTTGGTGAGTTGCATGGCAAGCACATGGCAGTGTGATGGGGGGATACATACCTCACGTGGGTGAGATTGGGGGGGAGATGCATACTTCACCTGGGTGAGATTGGTGGGGGGAGATGCATACTTCAACCGGGGTGAGATTGGGGGGGAAGATGCATACTTCAACCTGGGTGAGATTGGGGGGGGAGATGCATACTTCACATGGGTGAGTTTGGGGAGGGGAGAGATGCATACTTCACCTGGGTGAGATTGGGGGGGATGCATACTTCACCTGGGTGAGATTGGGGGAGGAGAGATGCATACTTCAACCTAGGTGGTATTAGGTGTGCGACTGGACAATGCCCATACTGCAATACACTGTGCCCCAAAGCATCCCAGACTGACCTTGACACCTGAAACCAATATGAAAGATGTAAGCTGCACAACAATGACAACATGCCAGTACTGCAACCATACCATATCCATCAACACGTACACTGCACATCATCACACCGTACCCTCTGCAACACAATGCAGCAACATGCTGTGAGTATGCCCAATGCAAATGACCGATAAACAGCATTACACCGGACATGCGTCCATGAGTGCGCACAAATGAATCACACAAAGGCAATACACAGATTGTCACTGGCACACCACCACAGAAGTACAGCATGCCAGCATGAGAACATCAAGCGTGGAATGGTAGATCATTATGAGTCTGGTGGCAACGGTTCCAGGATCAATGCATACGATTAACTACACATCACATAGATCATGGCAACTACTGCTGTAGGCAACCACAGTGCATGAACACTAGCAAGGAATAGGACACCCTGCATCAACTTGACGATGCAACCCACACCTGTGGACCATGTGACTTCACACATTGGGGTTAATTTGAACAACTCCATTCATGCAGGGATATGTGGATGCGAGCAACAAATAACTGCAGGCATGTGAGTGATACGTACAGGTTCCATTTCATGAAATCACTTACACATAGCCAATGTTGCACCCATGCATGTGATACTGGCTATCCCTTGAAGAGGTGGCTCCTTACCCCTGACCGGAACCCGCAGAACAGGCACGAAGAGGACTACAATCGTGCACATACCCGTACCTGTGTGGTGATCGAGCAGACGTTTCGCTGCCTCAGCAGGTTGGGTGGGGCCCTCCTTTACGGGCATGAGAAGGTGGCCAAGATCATCATGGCATGTGTCAAGCTGCACAACATGTGCATCCGACGGAACGTGCCTCTGCCCCCTGATATTGAACAGCAACCGCCAGGTGAGGCTGAGGAGGAGGAAGAAGATGGGGTTGCACGTCAGGCAGGTGGCGATGCACAGAAGGGACGTGCTGTGCGCCAGAATGTGATGGACCAATATTTCTAAAGCACATAGAATCGGAGGGTGCCATGGAGGTGGGACTCAGGGTACTGGGTGTGGGGGGGACACTGTGCACTGTTCACCAATAAAGCACAAATACACAATAACCAATGTCCAGTCATGTGATTTTTCTTGACACAACGGGTGTATTAACCTTAAAGTGTATAGAAAGTGCACAAACCCCACACACCCTCTCCCCTCTCCCCCTCTCCCCACAACTCCCCCACACTCCATCTCCCTCTCCCCCCACACATGGTGTGCACTTCAATGCAGCATTAGTCCGCAAGAGTTCCCATCATCAGGCTGCCCCTACTTCCCGTGTCCTCTACCAGCATCGGGTGGCGGCATGTCTGACCACCGCAAGGTCCGCGCAGACCTGCGCAGGGGGCTGGTCTGAGTGGAGCTGGCAGAGGAGGAGGTGCCTGGTTGCTCCAGTCCCTGTGCGGGACGCTGGGTCTCCATGACATCCGCGATGCGGCTGAGGACCTGCCTCACAGCAGCCAACTCATCACAGATGCGTGTGGTACTCGCTTCTATCGCAACTTTAATGGCCGTAGCGTATTCACAGCACTCCTCCCTCGCCAAGGCACCTTCGCTCACGTGCTGGGTGACCAGCGCTGTGAGCTCCTACTGGCGCTGTTGGATGAGGGCGATTCCCTGGTCTCTGTCCCTGACACCGGTGGATGTTGATGCAGCTTGCGGCATGGGTCCCACATCATGTGTGCTCTCCATGGGGCTCCGGCTCCCTGGACATGACTCACCTCCAGACAGATCATGGCTGCTGGCATTGGGTGTGGTGTGTGGGCTGAGGTGGTGTGACAGCTGCGGGCTGGGTTTGCCATGTGTTCCTGGTGTTTGGCAGTGTACCTCTTCATCCGTCAGGTGTGCCGTGGCAGCTGATTCTCCAACAGAACTGTTGGCAGCAGACAGTGAGCCATCAGCCACTGGCTCCTGTGCGGTGGTAGCAGCTGGTGTGGGTGCTATCGCGGTGTCAGTGCCCCTTTCACGCCTCTGTGCCGTTGCATCCTGAGTTGCTCTGGGCTTCTGTGGCAGTCCAGGTTTGCCTGTGCCCCTTGATGTGGAAGGCCTGTTGCCTCCTTCCGTGCCCCGAGCCTTCCTCATGGGTGTTGTGGCCTGCGCCGTGGAGTCCTGGACCTCGCTGTCAGATTGTGAGCCTGTGGGGGATCAAGAGAGAGACAGCATCAGTTATGGTTCTACGTGCATCATGCATATATTGGTATTGTTGCAGCTCTCTACATTTGAGGGTATTTGGACTTGGAGTTGTGACATACAGGTTGCTTGCCATATGGGTGGGTCATGCAGGCATACGTCTGGGTGACACATGTATGAGGTGCTGCGTGCATGTGGATGTGATGGTGCTGTGGACAGCCTATAGGCAGGGTTGTGTACGTGTGTGTGATGGCCCATGCATTGGCTCATTTCACTGTCACATTTGGGGGACATCATCATGCTTTGCATTACAGTGGTTTGTGTGGACACTCACCTCCATCTGCTGATGACGGCACTCCACGCTCCATTTCCTCCACTCCCTCAATTGACTCCATGCCCATTGTGCTGGCACATGTCTCCTCCCAGTGAGTCATCTTGATCGGTGAGCCTGCTCCGCCACCTGTTCCGATGCCCTGGCTCCGATTGGCTGCAAGAATGTTCCTGATGCGTAGGCGCAGGTCATCCCAATGCTTGCGCACGTCCTTTACGGTGCGGGGGGTGTTACCGACCGCACTGACTTTGCGTGCCACCTCCTCCCAGATCTCCTTCTTTCTCATCTGGGCAGGTCGCCGCAGATCTGCCGCAAACACGACCTCCCCATTTTCGGCAAGGGTGTCCGCGAGCATGTTTAGCTCCTCCTCCGAGAAACGCACCTTGCGCTGGCGCTCAGCACCGTTCTTCAGGGCCTTGGGCATGGTGATGGAGTGGTATGTGAAGTTTGGGCTGCTGTTGTGCTGATACAGGTCCTGTGTATGGAGGATGGCAACGGATTGCGTTTTTAAAGATGGCCGCCATGCTCTTTCCCGTTCCTGTGCGATGACGCTACTTCCGGTTCGGCTTATTTACGGGCACTACTAATAGCGGTGCCCGCTAATGCCGTATCCATTGATGCCGGTAGTGCTGTCAACGCTTTCCATGATGCAGCTAAGGTCCATTTTTTGAACTTTAGCGGCATGCCGGTAATGTCGTTACCGGCATGGCGCAAAGCTTGTGCTCGCGAACTCGTAATAGCCCTCTATTAGCGGGCTCTTTACTACACGGACAAAGTATTTGCTCCATGCCGGTAAAGACAGTTACTTACCTCCAAACTCGTAATGAGGCCCAATGACACAAAATTGTTTTGGGAAATTGCTCAACGAGGTCCTTTCTATACATTTTATTTGGATACTCCAGTCAGTAGTGTATCAGATAGGGCCTGGTTGGAGCATTTCTCTACCCTGTACAGTGCAGTGAGGGGGCTCAAGCACTGCAGGGATGTCAGTGGGGGCAGCTTCGGGTGTCTGACCATAGAGGGCCCTGAGGAAAGAATTGTGTTCACAGTTGATGAGATTAAGAAGGCGATAGGCTGCCATCGCTGTAACAGAGCCACTGGGCCAGATAATTTCCCGTCAGATCTGTTTACTATGGCTCCGGAACTTTGGACCCGAGTGTTGACTGTAGGATTCAATGCGATCTGCGCGGGAAGGAGTATACCACCTTCATGGTCCACTGTTACAATCCACCCAATCTATAAAAAGGGCCCACAGCATCTCTTTCATCATACAGACCCATTTCATTGTTGGATTCTCTTTTTAAAATACTGGTCCGCGCTATTTTGGCCCATTTAGAGGAATGGGTTGTAAGCAGTGAGACACTTTCCCCAGTACAGCTGGGATTTCGGCCAGTGCTGGCTACGGCAGAACAGGTATTAAACCTTTATCTAGTGATCACAAATTCATTTCATTTGAAGGAAGAGCCTATCTATCTAGCGTTCATTGATCTGAGCACGGCTTTTGATAAAATGAACTGTGTTAAACTGGGAAATGCTCAGGTCCATGAACTGCCCACCGGCTCTGGTAAACCATCTGGCCAGATTGCAGGTCTCCATGCAGGCCAGAGTGAGGAGTGCAGCTAATTGGCATTATACTGGCTCCTTCCCAGTCGAACTGGGGTAGCGCCAGTGTTGTGTCCTGACGCCCTTACTTTTTTGCCTTTACATTAATGGTCTGTACAAATACCTCCTTCAGAATTCGTCAGCAGATGTCCCGAAGCTAAGTGGCCAGCATCTGCCAATGTTGGTGTATGCAGATGATGCTGTTTTGATGGCACACACCCTGAGGGCTCTCCACGCTCTCAACACTGACTATGCAAAGTTCATGGACGGTTTAGACCTCATAGTGAAGGCAGCAAAGTCGGCGGTGATGGCCTGAAGGAAGGCGTGACGTCTGATCAAATTTAGGGATATACTCTGTGGGAGTAGTGTGATCCCCAGGGTTGAATACTTCGACTGCCTGGGGGTAAGATTTGCTGCTAACCTTTGTACGTCTGCCCATGTAGCAAAGCAGGTGGCAGGATTCAAGCAGGCTCTGGGTGGGGTCACCAGGGCAATGTCAATGTTTATAACTAGACTGGTCGAGCCACTGATGAAACTGTATATGGCAAGGCAGATTTGGGATGGAACTCTGGAGCTTTCCAATGTTAATTCTATCCAGATTGCCAAGAAAACATTTTTTAAACAATTGCTGGGCCTGCCCGATTCGGCCCCAAACATTGGGGTCCAAATGGAATTAAGGTGCAGGCCGATTGGGGATGTGGTTTCTCTGCAGCCTATGTTTCACTGGCTCAGGCTCTGAGGTAATGAGAAAGCAAGCCTCACGCAAGAACTGATCATTTTTATGATCTCCAAAGACCGAGGTGGCAAGGTTCCATGGCTGTGTGTAAGGGAGAATTCTCATTCTATGGCTAATTTCCCTTACCTATAGAGTCCCCTAGCAGCTTTGCTGGATTTGAAGGGTTTGTTTTTTTCTCCTGCTAAGAGTGTGACTCTTTTTCCCACTCTTAGGCATATTTGCTCTGTGTGTTCTAGGCTATTTTTTTGTCTTTAATGTCCATGGGGTTTATCTCACCCCCATAGGAACCGTCTTTATCCATATGTGTTACACAGCACCCTCCGTGCAGTGACTCAGGGGTGTCGTAGCGACCCCCAAACATAGACTCCATACCCTGGGACTGACTACTGTCTACCAGTAAAGTTTAAAGATGGCCGCCATGCTCTTTCCCGTTCCTGTGCGATGACGCTACTTCCGGTTCCGCTTATTTACGGGCACTGCTAATAGCGGTGCCCGCTAATGCCGTATCCATTGATGCCGGTAGTGCTGTCAACGCTTTCCATGATGCAGCTAAGGTCCATTTTTTGAACTTTAGCGGCATGCCGGTAATGTCGTTACCGGCATGGCGCAAAGCTTGTGCTCGCGAACCCGTAATAGCCCTCTATTAGCGGGCTCCTTACTACACGGACAAAGTATTTGCTCCATGCCGGTAAAGACAGTTACTTACCTCCAAACTCGTAATGAGGCCCAATGACACTAAATTGTTTTGGGAAGTTGCTCAACGAGGTCCTTTCTATACATTTTATTTGGATACTCCAGTCAGTAGTGTATCAGATAGGGCCTGGTTGGAGCATTTCTCTACCCTGTACAGTGCAGTGAGGGGGCTCAAGCACTGCAGGGATGTCAGTGGGGGCAGCTTCGGGTGTCTGACCATAGAGGGCCCTGAGGAAAGAATTGTGTTCACAGTTGATGAGATTAAGAAGACGATAGGCTGCCATCGCTGTAACAGAGCCACTGGGCCAGATAATTTCCCGTCAGATCTGTTTACTATGGCTCCAGAACTTTGGACCCGAGTGTTGACTGTAGGATTCAATGCGATCTGCGCGGGAAGGAGTATACCACCTTCATGGTCCACTGTTACAATCCACCCAATCTATAAAAAGGGCCCACAGCATCTCTTTCATCATACAGACCCATTTCATTGTTGGATTCTCTTTTTAAAATACTGGCCGCGCTATTTTGGCCCGTTTAGAGGAATGGGTTGTAAGCAGTGAGACACTTTCCCCAGTACAGCTGGGATTTCGGCCAGTGCTGGCTACGGCAGAACAGGTATTAAACCTTTATCTAGTGATCACAAATTCATTTCATTTGAAGGAAGAGCCTATCTATCTAGCGTTCATGGATCTGAGCACGGCTTTTGATAAAATGAACTGTGTTAAACTGGGAAATGCTCAGGTCCATGAACTGCCCACCGGCTCTGGTGAACCATCTGGCCAGATTGCAGGTCTCCATGCAGGCCAGAGTGAGGAGTGCAGCTAATTGGCATTATACTGGCTCCTTCCCAGTCGAACTGGGGTAGCGCCAGTGTTGTGTCCTGACGCCCTTACTTTTTTGCCTTTACATTAATGGTCTGTACAAATACCTCCTTCAGAATTCGTCAGCAGATGTCCCGAAGCTAAGTGGCCAGCATCTGCCAATGTTGGTGTATGCAGATGATGCTGTTTTGATGGCACACACCCTGAGGGCTCTCCACGCTCTCAACACTGACTATGCAAAGTTCATGGAAGGTTTAGACCACATAGTGAAGGCAGCAAAGTCGGCGGTGATGGCCTGAAGGAAGGCGTGACGTCTGATCAAATTTAGGGATATACTCTGTGGGAGTAGTGTGATCCCCAGGGTTGAATACTTCGACTGCCTGGGGGTAAGATTTGCTGCTAACCTTTGTACGTCTGCCCATGTAGCAAAGCAGGTGGCAGGATTCAAGTAGGCTCTGGGTGGGGTCACCAGGGCAATGTCAATGTTTATAACTAGACTGGTCGAGCCACTGATGAAACTGTATATGGCAAGGCAGATTTGGGATGGAACTCTGGAGCTTTCCAATGTTAATTCTATCCAGATTGCCAAGAAAACATTTTTTAAACAATTGCTGGGCCTGCCCGATTCGGCCCCAAACATTGGGGTCCAAATGGAATTAAGGTGCAGGCCGATTGGGGATGTGGTTTCTCTGCAGCCTATGTTTCACTGGCTCAGGCTCTGAGGTAATGAGAAAGCAAGCCTCACGCAAGAACTGATCATTTTTATGATCTCCAAAGACCGAGGTGGCAAGGTTCCATGGCTGTGTGTTAGGGAGAATTCTCATTCTATGGCTAATTTCCCTTACCTATAGAGTCCCCTAGCAGCTTTGCTGGATTTGAAGGGTTTGTTTTTTTCTCCTGCTAAGAGTGTGACTCTTTTTCCCACTCTTAGGCATATTTGCTCTGTGTGTTCTAGGCTATTTTTTTGTCTTTAATGTCCATGGGGTTTATCTCACCCACATAGGAACCATCTTTATCCATATGTGTTACACAGCACCCTCCGTGCAGTGACTCAGGGGTGTCGTAGCGACCCCCAAACATAGACTCCATACCCTGGGACTGACTACTGTCTACCAGGGCATGTAAAGTCCCCATTGACTTTACTAGTCAATCTTTATGAACAAAACCAGCACAACCCATCTTACTATGGAGGTACTGGCAAGGGTTAATAAGTTTTCCCTTATGTTCATTTTCAAGAGGGTACCGTACAGTCCCTCTCTCAAAAGTTTCTGGCTGGTGGCACTGGTTAATACCAAAAATATTCAACCGCAAATATTTCTCTATGGGATTTTCCCATTGTTCGAGGCTACCACATTTACTGACAGCCTCTAACATACCACCGGTTTATTTTTATATTAACTTTACTCCGGTAGGTTTTATTTACCAGAACTTTTATATAAATTCTTTCTCGTTTCTTTCTCTAAACTCCTAACCCAGGTCGGGGATCCTTTGTTCGTCCTTTTGGCGGGCTTCTGCCAAGAAGCCCTCCTTTACGCGCCACTGAGTCAGGTGGATCCATTGTGTGGGAGGGGGAGTAGGACCCCTGGACAGGGTTGCCTCAGCAACCCATGTCGCACTCTGCCATGATAGGCTGGAGGGTCTCCCGCCAGGATGCCCACTCCACTGTGTGAGTGACAGCTAGGCTGTATGAATGGGGATCTTTTTGCATAAAAGCAGGGTCCTGAGGACTGGAAGAGCAAGCCGTCGCCACTGGAACTAAGAAGCCGAAGAGGAGAGAAGCCAAAGACATCTGCAACGACTGAACCACTGGTGAAGCCCTGCTGCAGCATCTCACCACTTTTGTCCACACGACGAGAGAAGATCTTCATCTGCGAGAGCCTTCTTCCCTTGAGCTGGTGGGGCCAACCAGTTTGAGGATTGCCTTCCTGGACCTGCCTTGGTCGAATCACCAGGCACCCGTCCACTCGGACTGCGATTTAAAGGAGCGTACCTTTTATTCGTTGGGCAGCACCGCGGCTGGTTTCATCCCTGTGCAGTGCAGTAACCCGAACCTTCCTTCACGACGAGAGTCTCTCTTCCTCTGCTGGATCCCCCGAACTGCAGGAACTGCCAGGAACAACCGCCACCGCAGGAGCCTCTTCAACATTTCAAGGTACTTTGTTCCGCCAGGCCTCCCTTTTCGTGTGGTAGTGCTAAAGGTGTTTTAAATCCTTTACCTTACCTACCTGCTGGGTTGGCCGCTCCTATCCTCTAACATTGTCTTTCTCCTTCTGCATCCACCTTTTTGAATCGTTTAACAAAGACTTGACTGCAGCTACAAGAACATTTTGCTCCTGGGCCCTTTGCCCTGTACCACTGACTCTGGCACAGGCCTATTGACTCTGGCTGAATTTGTTAGAACTGCCTTCTCTAGATTGCTTCTCAACTAGAACTGTGTTGGTGCACCTATTTCTTATAACCACCTTTTCCTTCCCACTTTTAAAACTAGTGAAGTGCCATTTTGCTCGGTTTTCATTTAAGTATTAGACATGCTAAAGTACTGCCTTGCCTAAACTTGTTCACAAACTTATGGGAAGTGTTGCTAGGGTGTTTAAGAAGATATTCCTGTATAACTTGTGCTTTCCCTCCCTTGTGAGAAATTGCTAGAGTGCCATTTGTGTTTGGTTTTCACTGTGCCGTTTTGCTCAGTTTTCACTCTTGCTCAAACTTGTCTACAATTTAACTAGGGAGTTCTGTATACTTTTCTTGACTGCTTTTAACTTGCTTTAATAACTGTGATTAATGTGTTAATTTAGAAGTGCGTAAAATAAATATATATATTCTTTTTAATACAAAGCTTTGGTCAGTGTTTCCTTGTGCCATAGTATTATAGCCCTATTGTGTAAATCTTGAATATTGCTCATCTCCCACTTGAGATAATTCTGACTGCTTAGCCACAGCTACCAACTAAATCTTTGTGGTACAGACTGATACCAAAGGGGATTTATTGCTCATACCTGTAGTCTTAATCTTCTGTAGTGCTCCCTAAGGGAACTGCACAGGATTCTGCCTAACACTGTGCTATATTAAGAAACAACGGAATGCTGTCAACATCACACATTTGTATCCACCAGGTAGCATGCTCTCTGGGGTGAGATAAAACTGTGGACCACAAGTTTTTATGAGTTTGTGTCTATGAATAGAGAGCACACGGCATTGCGTAATGTTAGGCAGAATCCTGTGCAGTTCCCTTAGGGAGCACTACGGAAGATTAAAACTACAGGTGAGAGCAATAAATCCCCTTTGGTATCAGTCTGTACCACAAAGATTTAGTTCGTAGCCGTGGCTGAGTAGTCAGACTTATCTCAAGAGGGAGATGAGCAGTATTCAGGGTTTACACAATAGGCCTACAGTATTATGGCACAAGGAAACACTGACCAAAGCTTTGTATTTAAAAAAGTATATATATATTTATTTTCTATACACTTCTAAGAAAACACATGTATCACAGTTCAAGCAAGTTAAATTAAGTCAAAGGAAAAATACACACACTCCCAAGTTAAATTGTAGACCAAGTGAACCAGAGTGAAAACTGAGCAAAACGATACAGTGACAACTACACACAAGGGATCCTCTAACAATTCCTCACAAGGGAGGGAAAGCACAAGTTATCTAGAAATAGTTTCTTATACACCCTAGCAACCCTTCTCATCAGTTTGTGAACCAGTTCAGCAAGACAGTGCATCAGTATAGGCAATACTTAAAATGAAAACAGAGCAAAATGGCATTTCACAATGTTTAAGAAGGGAAGGAAAGGGTAGTTAAAAGAAATAGGTGCACCAACACAGTTCGCAGTGAGAATCAATCTAAAGATGGCAGATCTAACAAATGTAGCCAGAGTCAGTAGGCCTGTGCCAGAGTCAGTGGTACAGGGAAAGGGCCCAGGAGCAAAATGTTCTTGTAGCTGCAGTCAAGTCTTTGGTTAACGATGTTGAAAAGATGGATGCAGAAAGCGAAAGACAATTTTAAGAGAGATGGGCGGCCAACCCAACAGGTAGGTAAAGGATTTAAAACACCTTTAGGGCTACCGCGCAGAAAAGGCGGCCTGGCGGAACAATGTACCTTTAAATGAAGAAGTGGCTCCTGCGGTGGCGGTTGTTTCTGGTAGTTCCTGCAGTTCGGTTGATCCAGCAGAGGAAGAGAGGCTCTCGTCGTGGAGGAAGGTTCGAGTTACTGCACTACCCAGGGATGAAACCAGCCGCGGTGCTGCCCGACGAATAAAAGGTACACTCCTTTAAATCGCGGTACGGGTGGACGGGTGCATGGCTATCCGGCCTCCGAGTACAGGGTACGGGAGATTCGACCAAGGCAGGTCCGGGAAGGCGATTGGCAAACTGGTTGGCCCCACCAGCTCAAGGGAAGAAGGCTCTTCCAGGTGAAGATCTTCTCTCGTCATGTGGAGAAAAGTGGTGAGATGCTGCAGCAGGGCTTCACCGGTGGTTCAGTCGTTGCAGATGTCTTTGGCTTCTCTCCTCTTCGGCTTCTTAGTTCCAGTGGCGATGTCTTGCTCTTCGAGTCCTCAGGACCCTGCTTTTATGCAAAAAGATCCCCATTCATACAGCCTAGCTATCACTCACACAGTGGAGTGGTCATCTTGGCGGGAGACCCTCCAGCCTTTCAGGATAGAGTGCGACATGGGTTGCTGAGGCAACCCTGTCCAGGGGTCCTACTCCCCCTCCCACACAATGGACCCACCCCAGACTCAGTGGCGCCGAAAGGAAGGCTTCTCGGTAGAAGCCCGCCAAACGGACGAACAAAGGATTCCCGACCTGGGTTAGGAGTTTAGAGAAAGACACGAGAAAGAAGTTATATTAAAGTTCTGGCAAATAAAACCTACCAGAGTAAAGTTAATATTAAAATACACTGGCGGTATGTTAGAGGCTGTCAGAAAAAGTGGTAGCCTCAAACAATGGGAAAATCCCATAGGAAAATATTCACGGTCAAATATTTATGGTAGTAACCACTGCCACCAGCCAGAAACTTTTGAGAGAGGGACTGCACGGTACCCTCTCGAAAATGAACATAAGGGAAAAACTATTAACCCTTTCCAGTACCTCCATAGTAAGATGGGTTGTACTGGTTTAGTTCATAACAATTAACTTTTAAAGTCAATTGGGACTTTACATGCCCTGGGAGACAGTAGTCAGTCCCAGGGTATGGAGTCTATGTTTGGGGGTTGCTATGACACCCGTGTGTCACTGCACGGAGGGTGCTGTGTAACACATGTGAATAAAGATGGTTCCTATGGGGTTGAGAAAATCCCATAGCATTAAACACAAAAATAGCCTAGAACACACATAGCAAAAATGCCTAAGAGTGGGAAAAAGAGTCTCACTCTTAGCAGGTAAAAAGAAACAAACCCTTCAAATCCAGCAAAGCTGCTGGGGGACTCTATAGGTAAGGGAAATTAGCCATAGAATGCAAATTCTCCCTAACACTCGCCCCCCCCCAGACTAAGGGACAGGAGGATCTAATCCACTCCTGGATGAGTCTCTTACCTCTAGTCGGTTATAAACATCCTAGAGAGACCATCAGCATTTTGGTGGTGACATCCTGACCTGTGCTCAATGGTAAAATCAAACCCTTGGAGGCAGATTGACCAGCTTAGCAGTTTTGGGTTTTCCCCTTTCATTTGCATCAACCATCTCAAGGGTTGGTGGTCTGTTTGAATGCTGAAAGTAGATCCATACAAGTATGGTCGAAAACTTCTTCAGAGCCCACACAATGGCAAAACATTCTCTCTCAATAGTTGCCCACCTTGTTTCAGGTTCCTTCAGTTTCCTACTGATGAAGCAAATGGGGTGCTCCCTACCTTTCTCATCCAGTTGACTGAGTACTGCACCTATACCTATATTGGAAGCATCTGTTTGTACAATGAAGGGTTGGTGGTAGTCAGGAGCTCTGAGAACTGCAGCTTGACAAAGGGCTTTCTTCAGGCTTTCAAAGGCCTGATTGCACTCCTCATTCCATTTGATCTTTTTAGGGAATTTAGGAGAAGAGATTACATTCAGTGGAGAAGCTATCGACCCATAGTTCTCAATGAAATTCCTGTAATACCCAGTGAGGCCTAGGAAGGCTCTCACCTGGGTGTGAGTAGAAGGGGTTGTCCAATTTTGCACCGCTTCAATCTTGCTGAGCAAAGGCCTTATTTCACCACCTCCTACCTCATGCCCAAGGTAGACCACTTTACTCTGACCAATTTGACATTTACTTGCCTTTATGGTCAGATGGGCCTGTTCAAGAGCCTGCAAAACATATCCTAGGAGGTCAACATGTTCTTTCCAAGTAGGGCTGAACACTGCAATGTCATCCAAGTTTGCCATGCAGAAGTCCTCCATCCCATTCAGAACCTGATTAACCATCCTTTGGAATGTAGCAGGTGCATTATTTAATCCAAAAGGCATAACCTTAAACTGGTATAAGCCAATTGGGGTGGAGAATGCAGTTTTCTCCTTGGCATGGTCAGTCAGGGCTATTTGCCAATAGCCTGACGTGAGATCAAATGTGCTGAGGAACTTGGCTGAACCAAGTCTATCCACCACCTCATCTGTCCTTGGCAAAGGATGAGCATCAGTCTTAGTGACTGCATTTAGAGCTCTATAGTCCACACAGAATCTCAGTTCCTTGGATCCTGCCTTTGGTACTAACACAACTGGGCTAGACCATGGACTAGTAGAGGGCTCTATTACCCCGAGATCAAGCATCTTGTTGACCTCTCCTTTGATGTGGGTTCTTACATTTTTTGACATCCTGTAGCCCCTGCTTTTGACAGGTAAACAGTCACCAGTTTGGATATCATGCTGGCCCCAAGGGGGCAAGCCTGGTGCTAGAGAAAACAGGGGGGGGCAAATTGATTTAACAAAACTTTGCACTCCTCCTGTTGCTCAGGTGTCGGATTAGAAGAGAGATTAACTCCCTCTATTTTTCCATCCAAAGGTTTGCCTCTGAGGAGGTCAGGTAGAGGCTCACTCTCCTCCTCCTCATGAGCTGAAGCTAGAAGCAGAGCTCCCAGTTCTGGTCTCGAGACATAAGCTTTTAGACGGTTGTTGTGAAAGACTCTAGGAGCCTCCTTAGGATTGCCTAAGTCCATCAGATAGTTCACCTCTCCAAGTTTTCCCACAACCTTGAAGGGTCCCATCCATTTGTCCTGCAAGGCCCTCTGCCTTGTTGGGACCATAACAAGAATGAGCTGGTCTTGAGCGAACTCAACCATGTTGGCCTTCTGGTCATGCCAATGCTTGACCAGAGCCTGACCTGCTTTCAAGTTATCTTTTTACATTTTTTATTTGTATCTGGTTTATACAAAATAAACATTTACAAAATCGAATTAAAACATGTAAAAAACTTAAAACAGTGTACTCTATTATTCAAATATTTAGCCAATCTAGAATAATGTACAAATTCAGTGCAGGTATTTAACATTTTCTTAGAAAAAAACAGAGAAACACAGGTAACCAAAAAAAGACATAATTTTCATTCAGGAAATCGCAGAGCTGATGGAACTTCTTCTAAAGTTTACGTATTTGACATCGAAATCATAAGAACAGGGCAGACAGGAGAATAGAAGGTACTATACTATACATTCATGAAGATGCAGAGTTCAAGTCAGAATTCTTTACACTATTAGTTTTGTTTTCTGTTATTGCTAAGCCACATACTTCAATTAAAAAGTTTACCACAGCTAATTTTAGAGCATTTAGCCTCCCATGGAGCATGTTCCACCATAGTGTTTCAGACAATACTCTCGAAGTATCATGGACAAATCTACCAAAGTAAATAAGTCGCTGAGGCGCAATTGTTTCACAGTAAAGCAATAAATGTTAAAGTGATTCAGTCATGGTTTTACGGTTGCAGAACCGACAGGGGAACCTTTGACCAGTGCATGATCTAATTTCTAATATTTCCCCCGTGGGAAGAACATTAAAACGAAAACGTAAGTATACTGCTCTCCTAGTTGGATCAGGGAATTTAATCAGGTAAGATTCCAACTTGCCTATTTCTTTCCCTTCTGCAATTAGTTGTTTATATACCTTAGATGCGGCCACCATTTCCATAGTATTCGCCCAATCCAACCATTGCAGCCGTTTTTTCACGCCTATAGGATTTTGAGTTAACATTTTGTGTGTTACATTAATTGCCTCCAAGAGGTCTACAAAGTCTTTCTGCAACTTCAACATCCATTTCGAGTCACTAATAGCACTTCTCAGTTTACATCCCAGTAAAGTATATAGGGAATTATTCTTAGATACCATCAAATTCCGATACAGTGTCATTTTTTTCCAATTGACTCTAATTTTTAAAGACGTGAGACCTAATTCATAGCGAATTGCTGATATCGGCACGCATTGGGTAGGTAGAAAATGGTTTTCCGCCATATTTTAGATTCTATTTTCTGTACCAAGCGTGATGTTTCGAATGGTAATATTTCAAAACCATATAATAATTTTGGTACAATTTTCAGGTTATAGAACCTGATCAAAGGAGTAACAGAAAATGTGCAATATTTATTGGCGACCTTCCTCTTTTGAAGGATACATTTTTCAGCCTTTTCAAAATAGAAGTTCCAATAGAATTGCGAAAAAGCAGTCCCAAAAAAAGGGAAGCGTAAATAGCAGAGAGATCTTACTTTTGCAAAAGAGCATGCATTTATTCGCCACTTATATTTTACAGTCTTTTTCCTGGTGGTGAAGGATATTACCACCGATTTATTTTCATTTATTACAAGTTCATTTTCGTGGACGTATATTGCCAGTGCTGTGAGTTTACGTTGCAGACCCACGGGGGTATTTTCAACCAGGAGGAGGTCATTGGCATATGCATTCCAGCATATTTTGATTCCCTATACACTTGGAGAAACAAGGGAAAAGGTTGTAAGAGGGACATTTACATCAGCGGTATACAAATTAAAGAGAGTGGGCGCGAACAGGCAACCTTGTCTAAGGCCATTATAAATTTGAATTATTTTAGAAAGGTCGCCGGACATATTCAATCTCACTTGGATTGCAGAATCCTCATGCAGATTAATGAGAATGGCCAGAAGTCCAGCAGGGAGCCCCATTAGGTCTAATTTTGTCCAGAGTCGCACCCTGTCCACCTTGTCAAAGGCGAGCGAAAGAGCTACTGACACCAGATATGTAGGAGATGCAGTTTTTTAGACGCCTTTTCTAAGAGAAGACAAATAATCAAACCCCCTATCACCGTTCCCATCCCTTTTCGAAAACCAAACTGTTGGGGTGGGAGGATCTTGTTAGATTATGCCCAGTCCTCGATTCTCTGTAATACCAGGCCCGCAAAGATTTTTGAGTCGCCATCCATAACCGAAATCGGGCAGTAATTAGTCGGGCAGGTTCTATCCCCCTTTTTGTATATCGGGACGACATAGGATATTCTCCAGGACTGGGGAATGACCCTGGATTGTATAATGGATTGAAGGAAAATGGATAAAGACTTAGCCCAATGTTCCGAGGACTTCTTCAGTGTATTATTAGTTAACCCATTTGGTCCGGCCGCCTTTGATTTGTTTGCCCTCTTAATCTGGGTTTCGATATCTGTGACTGAGAAATCAAAATTCCAGGTCCCTCTTTTTATAACTACAAGTTCATTTGTCATCTCCATTTTGCCTTTACATAAGGTTGAAAAATGTTTTTCCCAGGTTGCTTCCTGTACATTTACTGCTTGAATAGTAACCTGACATTTTTCCAGTGAGTTTATCAAACTCCAAAACTGGCGCCCCGTCGACCCCCTAAGAGCCTCAAGCATATTAATGTTATTGTTATTCTGAAGGATCATTTTTTGGTTTTTCATCCAGTTTTTTTGGCTTGTTTAATTCAAAGGATTTGTTTCCTTTTTTCTGTTTGAGTCAGATTGGCCTTCAGAATTGCTCTAATTTGGCGGTTTGTACGATTTTTTTTTGCCTTACCAAAGGCTCGTAGGCATGCGAGTAAAGGAGTTTCACACTACCTTGTTTTCTCTCTTTTATCATCCTGCCTATCATGTCTTTGATGTGTTCCGTAAAATTGGATACAGAAAAACATTGAAGTCTAGTAGACAATGGCATATTATTATATTTTTGGACAAAAACGGAGTTAAGTTTTTTGACATTACCTTCATGCAAGGTTATGCAATTTCCACTGCAAGACACTGTAAAGTGCGTCTGCATTGTGCTTTGTTTAGATGTTATGGTATTAGATATCATTTTAATCTCCAAAAATCTGTGGTCGCTCATATTTGTATCATTTATCTGAAATTCTGAACATAAGGCGGATAAAGATTCAGACATAAAAATGTGATCAATCTGCGATTTGGAAACACCATTTGACCATGTATACTCACACAGAGAGGATATAAAGAGACCATTAATATGGTTAAGTCCCCAGTAGTCAAATTTCAAGTTATCACCTGCCTCAGCCATCATATGTGACATTCTCCTCTGGAGTCCTATCACATAGTCAGTGACTCTGACTGGCGTGGGGGAAGGAGCACTCTCCAACCCCTCCTTGATCAGGGCCAATGGACCTCTGACCGGATGGCCATAGAGAAGTTCAAAGGGACTGTAACCCACTCCCTCCTGAGGGACTTCTCTATATACAAAGAGAAGGCATGGCAGTAGAAGATCCCACTTTTTCTTAAGAGGGTCCTCTAAAGCTCCTGTCATGCTCTTCATGGTTCTGTAAACCTTTCTACCAACCCATTTGTCTGAGCATGGTATGCTGTTGAGAACTTGTAGGTAACTCCACAGTTTTTCCACATGGCCTTCATGTAGTGGGACATAAAATGTGACCCCCTGTCGGATATTACTTCCTTAGGAAACCCAACCCTGGTAAAAATACCAAGGAGGGCTTAAGCCACAGCCGGAGCTGTAACAGTCCTCGTAGGAATTGCTTCAGGGAACCTAGTAGCATGGTCTACTACAACAAGTATAAACCTGTTGCCTGAAGAAGTTGGAGGATCAAGGGGACCAACAATGTCGATTCCTACCCTCTCAAATGGTACTCCCACCACAGGGAGAGGCACTAGAGGTGCCATGTTCTTGGAGCCACTTTTACCAGATGTTTGGCAAGTTTGGCAACTCTTGCAATACTTATCTACTTCAGCCCCCATTTTAGGCCAATAAAAGTAGAGAGAGAGCCTTTCCCTGGTCTTCTTGAAACTCAAGTGACCAGCCAAAGGTATCTCATGGGCTAGTTGCAAGAATTGGAGTCGGTTTGCTTGAGGCACTACAAGTCTTTTGTAGTCCCCAGGGAGTGACTCTGTTGGTTCACTATAGAAGAGGCCATCTTCCCAGTGTAACCTATACTTCCCAGGTTCTTGCCCTTCAAGCCGAGAAGCTGCCTGGTGGTGAAGACCTTCCAGAGTTGGACATTCTCTTTGTCCCTTACTGAAGTCTGCCCTTTGGGGTCCCCCTTCTGCCAGTAAAGACTGCAGCGTAGGATGGTCCACAGGGTCAAGATCTCCAATGAGTTCCTGGCCTCCTACTAGATCTGAGTCTTCAGGCTCTAGTTCAACCACACAGGGTTGTACCTCACTCTCAGCCTCGGCTGGAGGAGGAATCACAGGTGTGACTTTTGACAACCTAGGAGATTTCCTGGTTGGCAGCACTGGAGTGCTTTCTGCTGGTTTCTTCTTTGAAGTCTTGGGTTTTCCCTTTGCTTCTGGTTGCTTGGAAATAGCAGTTAGTAACTCCAGTGGAGTAGGAGTGATTTCTTTTTCTATCATCTCCTCAGGAGAGCCCCTCAAGGTCCTCTCCATTGCAGGTCTGGTAAGCTCCTGTAGTCTCTTACTAGGAGGTCTGGGGGTACTAGGCACCACTCTCAGGTATTTCATATCATTGCCCAACAGCACTCTTCCTGGTGTTTCAGATTGTACACTCACAGGTATCCTGACAGTCATTTCATTGCACTGGATGAGAGCTGCTAATTGGGGAAGCATCTGCACAGGCCCTCCAGCTAACTTGGTGAGGCGTTTGGGTGCCTTAGCAACTCCTCCACCTTGAAAAAAGATTTGTCCACAACAGTTATGCTGGCCCCAGTGTCTCTAATGGCAGGCGTCTCCTGACCATTGACTAGGACGCTGTCTTTATAATACTCTTTAGTATTAGGGGGGAAAGAATTATACACATCTAAATTCTGTTGTTCCCACAACCCTAGCGATACTAAAGATACACTAGCTGAGACTCCAATGGGATCTTCAGCTAGTAGTTGAAAGTTTCCACTGGCCATATGTACTTCCTCCTCCGGGGCGAAGGCTAAGGAGACAGTATGGACCCCTGAAGGTTTACCTTTACATCTGGGATCCCCTTTCACATGATCAGTAGAGCCACAAACATACCATTTTCCAAATGTCGTTATGAATGGTGGCTTGTTCTGACCCCCTTCTGGTCTGGGACCAGAACGTGCACTAGCCTGATTAGGTTTCCCTTGTGGCTTACCCTTAGAATTTTGTTTGTGGCCCTCTTTGGAATTGGAATTATTTGAATTCTCTTTGTTGTCTTTCTTAGGCTGCTTTCCCTCATCCTTTTTCTGAGTTACCCCATAATCCTTGTGAGTAGCCCTGTTGGCAACCCACAAGTCAGCAGCCTTAGCTAGTTTCTTAGAATCCAGTTCTTTTGAATCAGCCAAGTGCTGTCTGAGCTCAGGAGAGAAGGCATCATAGATAGACTCTATCATAACAAGATTTCTCATTCCATCATAAGTGTTAACTCCATAACCCTTAATCCATCCCTCTAAATTCTTCAAACACTCATTCACCCAAGTAGCCCAAGCGGTACTATCATGCTTTTTGAGGGTCATAAACCTCTTAAGGTACTGGGAAGGAGTCTTCCCAAATCTAGCTATCAAAGCTAGCTTTACACATTCATAATCGATCCCATCCACCTCCCCCAACTCCATTACCACATCAGATGCAACAGGGGGAAGCCTAGAGAATAACCAGGGGATCAACTGATTCCCTGTGATATCCTGGAGCCCATGATTATATTCAAACATAGCAAGCCAATCTAATACATCCAACTTAGGTTCATACATACCCACAATCTCTTTAGGCATCCAGGGTCTTTTTGGACTGGAAGATCTAGAGGATTCAGGGAGAGAAGCATTTTCCAAAGACAATTTCTTCATCTCAAGCTCATGGTTGAGCTCCATTTCTTTGAGCCTTAGTTCTGGATGTCTCTGTTCAGTTTGGGCACTAATTCTTTTGAATTCTAGTTCAAGTCTCATTTTTTCTAGAGAGATAAATTCAGGACTTAATGTGGAACCTGGTAAGGGTCCAGTAGCCATAGGTTGAGGCCTTTGAGCAGGTAGAGGCCCAGAGGGGGTGACATTGGTATCCTCCTCTTCCTCATCTGTTTCAACAATAACATCTTCAACATTATTTTCCTCAAGGTTTGCTACATTTGCTGGGGTAGTGGGCACTACAGCACCACTATCCAGACTTTGTTTCTCTAACAGTCTATCAATCATTTCTAATTTCTTGCCTTTGACAGGAAGACCTTTCTGTCTACACAGATCCCTTAAATAATCAGCAGTATTAGTAAGGAGGGTCTCCTGGCTGTAACTTTCCATATTTTTGACTTTTGTTTAAAATAAACTTTTTGTGATAGTTAGCCTTGTGGTTATTTGAACCAAGGTACTAGCAGGACTCTAAAATGTAAATCCAATACTTTTATCCTCACCGCTGTACACCAGTGTTAGGCAGAATCCTGTGCAGTTCCCTAAGGGAGCACTACAGAAGTTTAAGACTACAGGTGAGAGCAATAAATCCCCTTTGGTATCAGTCTGTACCACAAAGATTTACAGGGTAATTCATAGAATTTCGCAGAAAAGTGTCGCAAGCGGCTGGCGCAGAGTGTCCGCGTGCGAATGTCTGCGCCAGGCACGTGCGCTAAAACCGATTTCCGCGCACAGCGTATTCATGGATTTTAGGCTCCCAAACCAGCCGTGGCGCAGAGAATCGCAGCGACCCTGCAGCAGCGCCAGTAACGCCCCCAAGAACGCCCTCGCGCAAGGAAAAGCCATCCAAATCGCTAAATCATCGCAAAGGGCTGCGCTAACCCTGGACCAGTTCACCGGGCTGGCAAACAGCAAACGCCAAGCGGGGAACGTGTATTTCAGGGGTGCGCGGGAAGTTCCACACGCGATTGGCCCCGTGCAAGCAGGGTACGTGTATTCCATGGGTGCGCGGGAAGTTCCACACGCGATTTCAGCAGGGTACGTGTATTCCAGGGGTGCGCGGGAAGTTCCACACGCGATTCCAGCAGGGTACGTGTATTTCAGGGGTACGCGGGAAGTTCCACACGCGATTGGCCCAGTGCGAGCAGGGTACGTGTATTCCATGGGTGCGCGGGAAGTACCACACGCGATTTCAGCAGGGTACGTGTATTCCAGGGGTGCGCGGGAAGTTCCACACGCGATTCCAGCAGGGTACGTGTATTTCAGGGGTGCGCAGGAAGTTCCACATGCGATTGGCCCAGTGCGAGCAGGGTACGTGTATTCCATGGGTGCGCGGGAAGTTCCACACGCGATTTCAGCAGGGTACGTGTATTCCAGGGGTGCGCGGGAAGTTCCACACGCGATTCCAGCAGGGTACGTGTATTTCAGGGGTGCGCGGGAAGTTCCACACGCGATTTCAGCAGGGTACGTGTATTTCAGGGGTGCGCGGGAAGTTCCACACGTGATTGGCCCAGTGCGAGCAGGGTACGTGTATTCCATGGGTGCGCAGGAAGTTCCACACGCGATTGGCCCCGTGCAAGCAGGGTACGTGTATTTCAGGGGTGCGCGGGAAGTTCCACACGCGATTGGCCCAGTGCGAGCAGGGTACGTGTATTCCATGGGTGCGCGGGAAGTTCCACACGCGATTTCAGCAGGGTACGTGTATTTCAGGGGTGCGCGGGAAGTTCCACACGCGATTGGCCCAGTGCGAGCAGGGTACGTGTATTCCATGGGTGCGCGGGAAGTTCCACACGCGATTTCAGCAGGGTACGTGTATTCCAGGGGTGCGCGGGAAGTTCCACACGCGATTTCAGCAGGGTACGTGTATTTCAGGGGTGCGCGGGAAGTTCCACACGCGATTACAGCAGGGCATGTGCATTTCAGGGGTTCTGGGGAGTACTACACGTGAATTGGCCGTGTGGGTCCTCCCAGGTGTACGCTCCACAACCTCCACGGCCCCTGCAGGCAGCCCACACCACGGGGGACTACCCTGCACCCCTGCTCATGTCCCGCAGGCAGCCCATCCACCATGGGCATGCCCCCCAGCCAACCCACATGTCACCTTGCACTACTGATCAACAATGCATGTCTCCCACCACCCCCACCCCCCAGCAGTACAGGGGCAGCCTCCACCAGGCCCCCACTCATGTCTCCCACCACCCCCACCCCCCAGCCACCAGGGGCACCCTCCACCAGGCCCCCACCCATGTCCCCTATCACCCCCACCCCCCAGCAGTGCAGGGGCACCCTCCACCAGGCCCCCACTCATGTCTCCCACCACCCCCACACCCCAGCAGTGCAGGGGCACCCTCCACCAGGCCCCCACTCATGTCTCCCACCACTCCCACCCCTCAGCCACCAGGGGCACCCTCCACCAGGCCCCCACTCATGTCTCCCACCACCCCCACCCCCCAGCCACCAGGGGCACCCTCCACCAGGCCCCCACTCATGTCTCCCACCACCCCCACCCCCCAGCAGTGCAGGGGCAGCCTCCACCAGGCCCCCACTCATGTCTACCACCACCCCCACCCCCCAGCCACCAGGGGCACCCTCCACCAGGCCACCACTCATGTCTCCCACCACCCCCACCCCCCAGCAGTGCAGGGGCAGCCTCCACCAGGCCCCCACTCATGTCTACCACCACCCCCACCCCCCAGCCACCAGGGGCAGCCCCCACCAGGCCCCCACTCATGTCTCCCACCCACCCCCACCCCCCAGCCACCATGGGCAGCCCCCACCAGGCCCCCACTCATGTCCCCTATCACCCCCACCCCAGCCACCAGGGGCACCCTCCACCAGGCCCCCACTCATGTTTACCACCACCCCCACCCCCCAGCCACCAGGGGCAGCCCCCACCAGGCCCCCACTCATGTCTCCCACCCACCCCCACCCCCCAGTCACCATGGGCAGCCCCCACCAGGCCCCCACTCATGTCTCCCACCCACCCCCACCCCCCAGCCACCATGGGCAGCCCCCACCAGGCCCCCACTCATGTCCCCTATCACCCCCACCCCCCAGCCACCAGGGGCACCCTCCACCAGGCCTCCACTCATGTCTCCCACCACCCCCACCCCTCAGCAGTGCAGGGGCAGCCTCCACCAGGCCCCCACTCATGTCTCCAACCACCCCCACCCCCCAGCCACCAGGGGCACCCTCCACCAGGCCCCCACTCATGTCTCCCACCACCCCCACCCCCCAGCCACCAGGGGCACCCTTCACCAGGCCCCACTCATGTCTCCCACCACCCCCACCCCCCAGCAGTGCAGGGGCAGCCTCCACCAGGCCCCCACTCATGTCCCCTATCACCCCCACCCCCCAGCAGTGCAGGGGCACCCTCCACCAGGCCCCCACTCATGGCCCCTATCACCCTCACCCCCCAGCAGTGCAGGGGCACCCTCCACCAGGCCCCCACTCATGTCTCCCACCACCCCCACCCCCCAGCAGTGCAGGGGCAGCCTCCACCAGGCCCCCACTCATGTCTACCACCACCCCCACCCCCCAGCCACCAGGGGCAGCCCCGACCAGGCCCCCACTCATGTCTCCCACCCACCCCCACCCCCCAGCCACCATGGGCAGCCCCCACCAGGCCCCCACTCATGTCTCCCACCACCCCCACCCCCCAGCAGTGCAGGGGCAGCCTCCACCAGGCCCCCACTCATGTCTCACACCACCCCCACCCCCCAGCCACCAGGGGCAGCCCCCACCAGGCCCCCACTCATGGCCCCTATCACCCCCACCCCCCAGCATCCAGGGGCACCCTCCACCAGGCCCCCACTCATGTCTCCCACCACCCCCACCCCCCAGCAGTGCAGGGGCAGCCTCCACCAGGCACCCACTCATGTCTCCCACCACCCCCACCCCCCAGCCACCAGGGGCACCCTCCACCAGGCCCCCACTCATGTCTCCCACCACCCCCACCCCCCAGCCACCAGGGGCAGCCCCCACCAGGCCCCCACTCATGTCTCCCACCCACCCCCACCCCCCAGCCACCAGGGGCACCCTCCACCAGGCCCCCACTCATGTCTCCCACCACCCCCACCCCCCAGCAGTGCAGGGGCAGCCTCCACCAGGCCCCACTCATGTCCCCTATCACCCCCACCCCCCAGCAGTGCAGGGGCACCCTCCACCAGGCCCCCACTCATGGCCCCTATCCCCCCCCACCCCCCAGCAGTGCAGGGGCACCCTCCACCAGGCCCCCACTCATGTCTCCCAGCACCCCCAGCCCCCAGCAGTGCAGGGGCAGCCTCCACCAGGCCCCCACTCATGTCTACCCCCACCCCCCAGCCACCAGGGGCAGCCCCCACCAGGCCCCCACTCATGGCCCCTATCACCCCCACCCCCCAGCCACCATGGGCAGCCCCCACCAGGCCCCCACTCATGTCTCCCACCACCCCCACCCCCCAGCCACCATGGGCAGCCCCCACCAGGCCCCCACTCATGTCTCCCACCCACCCCCACCCCCCAGCCACCATGGGCAGCCCCCACCAGGCCCCCACTCATGTCCCCTATCACCCCCACCCCCAGCCACCAGGTGCACCCTCCACCAGGCCCCCACTCATGTCTACCACCACCCCCACCCCCCAGCCACCAGGGGCAGCCCCCACCAGGCCCCCACTCATGTCCCCTATCACCCCCACCCCCCAGCCACCAGGGGCACCCTCCACCAGGCCCCCATTCATGTCTCCCACCACCCCCACCCCCCAGCAGTGCAGGGGCAGTCTCCACCAGGCCCCCACTCATGTCTCCCACCACCCCCACCCCCCAGCAGTGCAGGGGCAGCCTCCACCAGGCCCCACTCATGTCCCCTATCACCCCCACCCCCCAGCAGTGCAGGGGCACCCTCCACCAGGCCCCCACTCATGGCCCCTATCCCCCCCCACCCCCCAGCAGTGCAGGGGCACCCTCCACCAGGCCCCCACTCATGTCTCCCAGCACCCCCAGCCCCCAGCAGTGCAGGGGCAGCCTCCACCAGGCCCCCACTCATGTCTACCCCCACCCCCCAGCCACCAGGGGCAGCCCCCACCAGGCCCCCACTCATGGCCCCTATCACCCCCACCCCCCAGCCACCATGGGCAGCCCCCACCAGGCCCCCACTCATGTCTCCCACCACCCCCACCCCCCAGCCACCATGGGCAGCCCCCACCAGGCCCCCACTCATGTCTCCCACCCACCCCCACCCCCCAGCCACCATGGGCAGCCCCCACCAGGCCCCCACTCATGTCCCCTATCACCCCCACCCCCAGCCACCAGGGGCACCCTCCACCAGGCCCCCACTCATGTCTACCACCACCCCCACCCCCCAGCCACCATGGGCAGCCCCCACCAGGCCCCCACTCATGTCTCCCACCCACCCCCACCCCCCAGCCACCAGGGGCAGCCCCCACCAGGCCCCCACTCATGTCTCCCACCCACCCCCACCCCCCAGCCACCATGGGCAGCCCGCACCAGGCCCCCACTCATGTCTCCCACCCACCCCCACCCCCCAGCCACCATGGGCAGCCCCCACCAGGCCCCCTCTCATGTCCCCTATCACCCCCACCCCCCAGCCACCAGGGGCACCCTCCACCAGGCCCCCACTCATGTCTCCCACCACCCCCACCCCCCAGCAGTGCAGGGGCAGCCTCCACCAGGCCCCCACTCATGTCTCCCACCACCCCCACCCCCCAGCCACCAGGGGCACCCTCCACCAGGCCCCCACTCATGTCTCCCACCACCCCCACCCCCCAGCCACCATGGGCAGCCCCCACCAGGCCCCCACCCATGTCCCCTATCACCCCCATCCCCCAGCAGTGCAGGGGCACCCTCCACCAGGCCCCCACTCATGTCTCCCACCACCCCCACCCCCCAGCAGTGCAGGGGCACCCTCCACCAGGCCCCCACTCATGTCTCCCACCACCCCCACCACCCAGCAGTGCAGGGGCACCCTCCACCAGGCCCCCACTCATGTCTCCCACCACCCCCACCCCCCAGCCACCAGGGGCACCCTCCACCAGGCCCCCACTCATGTCTCCCACCCACCCCCACTCCCCAGCCACCATGGGCAGCCCCCACCAGGCCCCCACTCATGTCCCCCTGCACCCCCACCCCCCAGCATCCAGGGGCACCCTCCACCAGGCCCCCACTCATGTCTCCCATCCACCCCATCCCCCAGCCACCATGGGCAGCCCCCACCAGGCCCCCACTCATGTCCCCTATCACCCCCACCCCCCAGCCACCAGGGGCACCCTCCACCAGGCCCCCACTCATGTCTACCACCACCCTCACCCCCCAGCCACCAGGGGCAGCCCCCACCAGGCCCCCACTCATGTCTCCCACCCACCCCCACCTCCCAGCCACCATGGGCAGCCCCCACCAGGCCCCCACTCATGTCTCCCACCCACCCCCACCCCCCAGCCACCATGGGCAGCCCCCACCAGGCCCCCACTCATGTCCCCTATCACCCCCACCCCCCAGCCACCAGGGGCACCCTCCACCAGGCCCCCACTCATGTCTCCCACCCACCCCCACCCCCCAGCCACCATGGGCAGCCCCCACCAGGCCCCCACTCATATGCCCCTGCACCCCCACCCCCCAGCCACCATGGGCAGCCTCCACCAGGTACTCACAATCCCCAATCATGTGCGTTATGGTCAGCCTCCACAGCCAAAAAGCCCTACCAAGTAACCCATTCACCCACATGGAAAGGGAAATTACATGTTACACCCCCAATGTTCATAAAGCTAATGAACCCATGTCCGTCACACACAATGGTTGAAATTGAATGGGAAAACACCCAACATGACATGCATGAAAACAATGAGATGATACCACACAGTGAAGTATGAAAACAAAATTGTATTAAAAAAAATAAGAATGCAAAAGAAATGAAACAAACTACAATGGCAATGAAAAAAAGATAAGCTGCATGTCCGTTTAAAAAAATAAAAACACCAAATCCTAATCCAAAAAAATGTTGTCCAAAGTCAAATGAAAAATAAAATCAATCCAATGAAGAACTATGTACAAAACTTCCAAGGGTCCATGAGCCCAACTGAACAAAGGAAACCTACAAAAAACCCTAACTAAAATGCAACTATATACAAAAAGTGGAGCAGTGTCAGTCGACTCCAAATCATAAGAACAAACAAAGGAAACCTAAAACTAAAGAACTATATACAAAGGCGGCGGGCAAGTCCAGCGGCTCACTCCGTGGTGTTCCGGGCCAGGGCATCATCGAACTCCTGTTCGATGTCCCAGAGGCGGTCCTGTTCCATGGCCCCGAGGGTCCGCAGGGACGACGCTGTGTCCTCCTCCAACCCCCTGCGGATTGCCTCGAGGCACTCGGCCCGCCTCAGGGCCCTCCGCATGGAGTTCTCCGCCCTGACCATTGTGAGCCGCGCCTCTTCCGCCCACCGCCGCTCCGCATCTATGGCGTGGCCCAACCGCTGCCACACGGAAGACACTCTCTGTCCTGGGTCCTCCTGCCCTCCGGCCGATGCCTGCCCCTCCGATGTCGAAGGCCCCGAGCCTTCATGGCTCCCACCATGTTGCTGCTGCTGCTCTGCCTCTGCCCGTGCACTGCCTCCTGCTGCCTGCACATCCTCCGCCGGCTGGGGTGCAGTCGTAGATGTGGCCACCCCTGCTGGACGTCCGACTCCCGACTGTGGCAGGGATGCCTCCTCCACCAGCCTGGCCGCACCGTCAGAGGCAGCTCCACAGGGCACCCAGGTGACTGATGGGTGGGAAGATGGCACAGAGGACGACTGGCGCGTAGGGGGTCCAGTTGAGGAGGGGGTCGGAGCAGGCCCCATCAGACGGAGGAATCCGGCCTGGGTGACCTGTCCCAGCAGGCTGACGTGGTCAACGAGCCATTCGAGATGACGTGCAGTCTCTCCATGAAAAGACTGCAGGTCACCTCGCATGGCCCGTTGACGCAACGCCACACCAGCCAGGACAGGCTCAACCCGGACCTGGATAGCCACGTCCGCAGGCAGAGGAAGGCCAGTTGACGTCACCTCATCCCCTGCCTGAAAACGGGTCTGGACGTAGGCATCCCTGCTGGTGCAAGATGATGCAGGGACAGGATCAGGGACAGGATTGCACACAGGCACCTCCGCGGCGGCCTGTGCTGCCTCCTGTCCCTGGTCCTGCACTGCACCACTAGCACCAGTGGGATCCCCACCTCCAGACCCCGTGTCTGGTGCTTGCACGGCCTCCTCCTCCACCAAACCCCCCACCAACCTGGATGACTCCGTGCCATCTTCCCCTGTTGGGCCCTGTGGGGTCCCAGCTGCCCCTTCTGCTGCCGAGGAGTCCAACTCCAACCTCCGCCTCTTGGACCTCCCCCCGGCAGCTGCGGCCTGGGACTTGGCACCGGACTCCTCACTCCCCGACGAGATGACAACACGGGAGGTGAGCCGGGCCTTGCGTCTCCGGCTGGCGGTGGGATCCCGCCGCTGTGCTCCACAGCACCTTCTCCGCCCTCTTCATCAGTTGACGCTGCAGACAGGGAGAAACAAAACACAGGCATCAGGGCACTGTACAATGGACACATACACACATGACAGTTGCACATGAGTGGCATTGGCAAACCTCAGACATGTCATCACAATCCCCAACACACATGTCATTACAACTCGCACACATGAGCCATACCACAGCCATATCGCAACTGCCACCACCATCCCTACACATACAACAGCATGAGCAGCCAAAGGTGAGCCCGACATCACATGCAACACAGGAAGTGCACCACACATGTACACACACCACCACACTTGCATGCATGTGTACACCTCTGCCAAGTGTCGCACTGTTCAGACGGGCATCCATGTCACATCTGCCAATCAGGCTTCCACATACCGCTGTCACATGCATCCATGTTGCATCACTGTTGCACCCTTGTCAAATACACACACATGCACATGTACACAGTGCTGATACATGCAGCCGAAAACAACATACATGCGTGACATCACGGACATGTCTACTTACATACACATTCATCCAAACATGTGTGCCCACACAACTGCATTTGGCATGCAAGCCTACACACACAAGCACCATCCATGTCTCACACATTACAGCCCTCGCATGTGTCAGCCCCACGGCCCTGTACACCCCCACCCATACTCGACCCCATACAAACAGATGTGCAACCTGCACACTACCGAATAATCACCACACGCACTGCTCACAATCAGGATGCATGTACACTCACCGCTCGACTCCAGACGGGTCTGCTTCTCTAGGACCTGGATGTGGAGCGCTGGGGATATGCGTTCCAGGACCCTCATCTGTTCTTCCGACAAGTGGCCCCGGCGCCCCTTGGCATCCGCTGCCTTCAAGAGGCGCCGGGCCTTGTTCAGGGTCCTGGACCTGAAGTCCTCCCAGCGCTTCCTGACATGTTGTAAGTCGCGGACTGCCACCCCCTCCGCGTTGATGGCAGTCACGATGTCAGTCCAGATCCGAGTCCGTCCTTCCTTGTCGGCGCGGGAACTTCCGAAGAGGGCATCATACTGCCCCAGGACTTGCTCCACCAGGACACCAACTTTGGTGGCACTGAAGCTGGTGCCCCTCTGCCTCTCTGGCCGGGGGTTGTCAGTGGTCACAGATGGTGTTTGCCCCGACATGACAACCCCAGAGGCAGGAGTGGGTGGGCAACTGGGTCCTGGGGCTGGGCTGTGGAGCGATGGAATCCCAGTCGGGAGTCTTCGGTTCCAGCAGGGGTGGTCACAGCAACAGCACCCCTGGCTGATGTGCAGGCAGCAAATGGCAGTGCACGTGGGCAGCAGGCAGTCAGGCAGCAGCAGATGGCAGGTGGGAGCGTGCTCGGGGCTCTGGGGGGCAGTAGTTCGGCCTTCTGGGCAGGAGCGTGGTCTTCCGTGTGCATACGCTTGGCCAGCTTGATACGGAGTGATTTGGCACGTGAAAAATCTGCACGTCAGCGTGTAATTCGAGGAAAGGCCCTTAGCGCGTAAGCGCGTCTGCACGCATACGCATTTTCATTGGACAGAAGGCCCCTCAAGCGCAAGCGCCCCTGTGACGTGGCGCGTACAGACGTGCATGCGCATTTCAGCGCGCGTGAAAAACTGCACGTCCACGTGTAATACGAGGAAAGGGCCATGCGCGTATGCACGGCAGCACGCATATGCAATGTCATTGGACCAAAGGCCCTTAGCGCGTAAACGCGTCGCCAGCGTATGCGCGTCTATGAAGTCACGTGCACGTTGAATTGGGCACACGTTTGAAAATGTTGCGTGTCAAAAAAATGAAAGACACGTCCGAGTGTCAAAGCGTGTAATTGGTGGGAATGGGCCTACACGCAGAAGTGACAAAGCGTGTAATTGGTGGAAATGGCCCTACACGCAGAAGTGACAAAGCGTGTAATTGGTGGAAAGGGCCCTAGCGCGTACACGCCGTGTAAGTGACGCTGGACGTGTGGGCCTGTATAAAAGGTACGTGTAGAACACAATTTCCTTGTACGTGCTTTTCGTGGAGAGCGAGTGGGTGAATTCTGTACTTCTTGTCGTTTCACACGCGATTTACTTCACAGCGTTTCAAGTTCGTATTCCCTGTTACCTCTGACAGCTTTTTCTCTTTTTTCTCTTTTACTGGTTTACCTGGGCCTGTTCCCTCAAACAGTGTTCCCTTCTACTGTTGTCCTGTCTCCTCAGACAGCGTACAAATCTTCTTTTGGCGGGGGTGTTGCCAACCAAACGCGCTCCTTTTTCACGCTCTTTTACCTGGCAGACGGTGAGTCACGCACGTATCTAACATCTGTGCTTGCCCCGTGTGTAGCCTACCCCTTCAGAGGTCATTCTAGGCTGCGTGTGACACGCATACGTTCATTCTTGTGTTACTGGGTGCCACAGCGTAGTGCAGGTTTTTCTTTCTGCACACGTGGTCTAGGAGGGGTTGCGTGCATGTCATCTCCCTTTTTTGGGGCTCCTGTGCGTAGCGTGACCCGTCATCTTTCCCCAGGGGTTACATTCAGCCTTGCTAGAGCACTAGGGTACAATTACCATCTGGTACCCAACCCCTTTGACCCCCAATTGCCCAGGACAATAGTTTACAGCCACTCCCATACGCACATTAACATCAGTGCCATGGCTGGGAGGCGAGGATTCCGTAAGGGTGGCAAAGGTGGAAGAGCCACAAGTGGTGGCCGTGGTGGATCCGGTAGGGGACGTGGTCGTTACTTGCAGGGTGAGCCTGTCCCCCCATGTGTGGAGGACCAGTCAAGGGCACCCATAATCCCCCCCCCTCCCGTTGAGGCTGATGTGGCTGACACCATCCATGCTCAGCCCTTGTTGGACCAGCCCATTGTGGCACCAGACCTGGCTGACTCCATGGCTGACTTCCAGGTCAGCAGGCCTATGACACGTGCGCTGGTGCACATTGATGTCATCATGCCACGTGCATCTGGGGCAGCAAGGTCATCTGCTGCCCCAAGTAGGCAGGGCGGAGAGGCTGCAGGGGCAGCTGCGGCTCCATCCACCCCAGCTCTCACACACCCAGCCAGGACAGTGTCGGTCCTAGTCCATCCTGCTGACATTCCCCCTGACACCATTACACTTGAGCCAATGCCTGCACCAACTCCCATGCTGAGTTTGCAATCCCACACTCCTGATACAGAGTCCACCAGGGCTCCTGCCCCTAGTGTCCAGAGCGGCGCAGGACACTCAGGATCACCACCACCTTCCAAGCGGAAGAGGAAGAGTGCTCGTCCGGCACAGGCTGATGCCCCAGACACGGCTACACAGTCCGGCCCGTCGAGGAAGCCCAGCTTCACGGATGACGAACTGAATGCACTTGTCGAGTATGTGTCCGCACATGATAACGAGATGGTCATTGTTGCAGGATCCAAGACCACACCTGCACAACGCCAGGCACACTGGCAGACCGTTGCGGACATCGTAAGTGCCCTTGGAATCGTGAGGCGCACAGCCAATGATTGCTATAAGCGCTGGAATGACCTAAAGCGCAGGGCAAAGAGTAAGCTGGCCTCAAGTCATGCCGCAACTCTAGTGACTGGAGGTGGGTCTCCAGTAGTAGACATGGAACTCACTCCACATGAGTCAGTCGCTGGGACCTACGTCACGGAGGAACAGATCCAAGGCGTGGGAGATCTGCCTGATTACGAGGCATTGTCCGGTGAGTGCACATGCATGTGTGTGTCATCCATGTGCATGGTGTGTGTGTGAGGGCTTCTGTTTGTGTGCCAGGTGAGAGTGTGTGCGCCTGAGTCGTATGGGTCAGCCATGTGCTTCATGCAATACATCCTGCGCAGCTGCATTTGGCCATAGCAGTATCCCTTCTGCCAACAGTAGACATCTAGCACAACTGCACGCCAGTTGCCCTTGAAGTGTCACCTTGCCACAACATTGTTGCTTATTTTTCACTGTTCATTCAGTCAGATTGTTTGCATTCCACCACTTTTACTAGGCATTTCGCAGTCCTCTAGTCACATGTCTGACATGGCTATGGTAAAGTGGAGTGACTTTGTTACCTGGATATCATTTGTTCACACATGTCCCTGTGCAATTGGACCATTTTGGACTGGCAGCTCCAGGTGAAAAATCGGACCTGTTTGAATTAGAAAAGCTATTACTTGCGGGAACTGGACTGAATGAATAGGTGCTGCCCTCCTCTCCATCTTCACTCAATAGCAATGGTACATGCCATCTGTGTGATGGCATGTGTGTTTCACCTGGCAATCACAGGCCAATGTGTGATGCCACTGCCAGGCAGCATGCAGAAAATGTGTTCATCTTCCATCTTGGTGTCATCAATGTGTGCCATTTGCCTCCCCTTCATACGCAGTGAGGGTGCATGCATGGGAGGGTTTTAGTCATGTGGGACATGTGTCAATCAAGTACTGGTTCTCTTGCTTCTCAGCCCTCATTGTGTGCCATGGTGCTAATGCCTGTTTCCATTTCTTTGTTTTTATGTCTTTGCAGGGGAAGACGCACCTGATACTGCTGGGGTTGTGGGGATGGTGCAGACCCAGGAGGGGTCCGAGGGCCGACCAACCACCAGTGAGGGACGTGGTGTGGTGGTGGGTGAGAACCCACAAGTGCTGCAGGTCGTGCTCTCAAGGGGTGTCTCTGGCTGCACCTCCCCCGAGCTGTACTCAGGTGTTGATTCGGATGATGAGACCTACGTGCCGTCGCAGGTGAGTGTTCCAGGGAGGGATTCTGTTCTGTCCCACCCACCTGCACCAGGGTCAGAACCCTCAATGGGGATGTCAGTGTTGGCAGCTACGCCTTTGGTGGTTACAGATGCAGGGTCACACTCCGCGACATCTGATCCTGTTCCTGGGCCAGCAGATCAGAGGGGGAATGCAGTCCTGCAGCCTCAGGCAGTGCCGGCACAGCAAGGCGCAGTTCGCCTTGCCCCAGACAGGTGTGGTGCCCGCCGACGTGGTGGCCGTACGCCACCTGGCAATACCGCATGGGAGCAATCCATTTACGGTATGGCAACCCAACAGGCAGCATCATCCGAGATGATGGCTCAGGCCATGGATAGGGTGGCCACTTCCATTGTCCCCCCTGAAAGGCTGATGGAGCGACTACAGCAGGCAACCGACTCCATCTGCCAGTCACACAGGGAGGACATGTTGGCGTCCAACAGGGACAGGCGGGCGGCACTGGCGACTCTGCAGGAGGCCATCTCCATAGAGTCCCAGGGCCACAGGGAAGCCCTGAGGCAGGAGCTCCTTCACCTCAGGACGACTCTTGTTGAGCTTGAGGCTTCAACACACCAAAGGACAGAACAGCAGCTGGAGCGTCTCACCCGTACGCTCTCAGCTGAGATGCAGGCAACGAGGGCGGAGGTCCGGGCATCCCGTGAGTTGTTGCATGGGGACCTCCGCACACTCATCCTCCAGAACGAAACCTACCACACCCGCATGCTTGCAGCCATGGAGGAGCAGACTAGGGCCTTGCGTGGGCTGCCTCCCATAGTGCAACCACCTCCGGATGCAGCTGCACAGGGTGATAATAGCGACAGCAGTGATACTCCCACAATTGGGTAGCCGTGTGGGCCATGAGCCCATGGAGGGGTTTTTTTTCCCCAGGATCCACACAGGTGGGTTTTGGTGTGCACCCTGTCCTCGGACCTCCTGGGTGGCCTCCCCAACCCCCCCAGGCCCATCAATGGCCATTTTTGATTTTTTTTGATTTTTATTTTTATTTTTATTTTTATTTTTAATTATTTTTTTCCCAATTTTTTTGGGACAATTTGTTGCCTTCCGTGGTTCCTGTGGGCATACGCTGCATTGTGGCTGGGCACATGCAGGCTTCTCATGTATTTGGTTCAGATGCTTGGGTTTGAGTCACACACACCCCTCCTGCTTCCCGTTTCCATGGGCTTGCAAAGGGTGTGCCCAAGTGACATTGACGTACATGGTGACATTGGACTCCCACTACATGTGTGGGTAGTCTAGTCAATACTGTGTATACATTCCTAGTGCATATTGCTGTTGTGTTGTACACTGCATGTTGCATTGATGTGTAACTCATCATCTGTGTCTACCTCCCAATTTGCAGGTCCCTTCCTCATGTCTACACAAGGCCCTCTAGTTTGGAGATGGGGTCCATGTTGGCAGCAGTGCACCTACAACTCTACATGGTGCCAACACTGCACAGTTGGTAGTGGTGGGAGTGCAGGCATTTCCAGGTGGTGAGACTACTAATTTATTACATTTGTGATGTCATGTTAATGGTAGTACCTGCTCAAGTTTGTTGTTGGTCCTGCATTACTGTGAGCATTTCAGGTGTTGCAAGTTTCAATTAGGGACACTGTACATTGTGACACTAGTGTCATGTTGTGGGGATTACTTTGTTTACCTGCAAATAGCATGACATGGCACGGTGTGTCGTGTGGCGGTGCTGGGGATGGGTTGGCTGACATGGCACTGTCCTCTTGTTGCATTTTGCAAGTGGGTATTCATTTTAGCTGCTTGAATGTGTTTCTTCACAAAACTGCATTGGTGGTGTCTGTGTGGGTAGGGATGTACACATTGTAACACTTCCAGGTGAACAATCTCAGGCTGATATGGTTTTCACGGTTGATTCTCCAGACATTCAGGATCAGTGTCAGGTTGAGTCATCATTGATTGTCAGATGGAATGTGCCAGGGCAGTGTGCACTCCACAGGGGTGTGATTTCTATGTGAAGTAATTAGCCACTAGCTGTGTACGGGCTGCCTCCCCCCGTGCCCTTTCCCCTCCCATGCGCAGCGGCTGTGCATGTGGTTGGGGATGTGGGGCCACCACCATGTCCACGGCCAGGCCCCGGCGTGTTGCAACGTTGTGCAGGACACATGCTGCCACTATGATCCTGCACACTACTGGGGGAGCGTACAACAGCTGGCCGCCAGAACGGTCAAGGGAGCGAAAGCGTGACTTTAGCACTCCGAATGTGCGCTCCACTATGCCCCGGGTTGTAATGTGGGCTGTGTTATATCTTACCTGGGGTGGCGTGGTGGGGTTCCGAATTGGCGTCATCATGTGGGGGCTGAGAGGGTAGGCACTGTCCCCTGTGGAGGTGGTGATTGGTATCATTGGTGGGGTTGTGACCTTGCTCAGTATCTGACATGCATGCATGTGCAGTGGCATTCATACTCACCAAGCAGCCATGTATCGCCATGCCGCCCAGCTTCTAGGTCCCGGCTTAGGGTGGACATTCGGTAAATGAAGCTGTCGTGGGTGGACCCGGGATAGTTGGCATATACTGAGGTGATGATTCCCTTGGCATTACATACTACCTGCACGTTGATGGAATGCCAGTGCTTGCGGTTCCTATAGATGTGCTCTGATGCCCTGGGGGGACGTAGAGCCACATGGGTGCAGTCGATGGCACCTAGCACTTTGGGGAATCGTGCCACACTGTAAAAATCCAGGGCGGCAGCATGCCTTTCTGCAGGTGTTCTGGGCAGGTATATGTGCCTGCGGACTGATGGGCGTGCAGTGATGATGTTCAAGACCTGGTGTAGGCAGCGTGACTGGGTGGCCTGTGATACCCCACCCACTATGGCACTTGTCCGCTGAAATGATCCAGTGGCTAAGAAGTGCAGTACATTGAGGACCTTCTCCAGGGGGCTGAGTGCTTGGGAGCACAGGGTGGGTGATGTGAGGTCATCCTCCCACTCACTCACCAGGTCCAGTATTATGTGTGGTGGAAACCTGTACCTCCCATACACCTGGTCATCAGGCATCCCGAAAAGGCTGGTTCTGGGTGTGAATATTCTGGCCCTGACTATCCTCCTCCTCCTCCTTTGGTAGCCCACGCCCACTGCTGCTAGGAACGGTATGTTCATCCTGGGTCTGAGCTTGTTATTTTGTTAGCACGCAAATTTATGCGTTGCGCGTGTTGTAGGCGAGCGTGTGACCCGCGCACCCCTGAAATCCAGTGCCCAGTCCAATAGCGTGTGGAAATTCCCGCGCACCCCGGGATACAGGTGCGCTGACGTACTTGCGTGTGTAAGTGCCCGCGCACCCCTGATATACACGTACATAGGCCAATGCGTGCACGCGCACTTTTGTCCAATTACACGCGATGACACTCTGACGTGCTGTCCAATTACACGCGATGACACTCTGACGTGCAGTCTTTCCACGTGTGCTCTGTCATCACGTGCTGTGTGGGAAAAACCCGTGCGGGTCACGTCACAGACGCGCTTACGCGCTGAGGGCCTTTGGTCCAATAGAATCGCGTATGCGTGCTGACGCGCTTACGCGCTAAGGGCCTTTCCTCGAATTTAACGCTGACGTGCAGGATTTTCACGTGCCAAATCACTCCGTATCAAGCTGGCCACGCGAAAACACACGGAAGACCACGCTCCTGCCCAGAAGGCCGAATTACTGCCCCCCAGTGCCCCGAGCAGTCTCCCACGTGCCATCTGCTGCTGCCTGCCTGCCTGCCTGCTGCCACCGTGCCCTGCCATTTGGTGCCTGCACATCAGCCATCTGCAGGGGTCCAGTTGCTGTGTCCACCCCTGCTGGAACTGAAGACTCCCAACTGGGATTACATCGCTCCACAGCCCAGCCCAGGACCCAGTTGCCCACCCACACCTGCCTCTGGGGTTGCCATGTCGGGCACTTCCACATCTGGCACCAGTGGCAACCCCAGGCCAGAGGGGCAGAGGGGCACCAGCTTCACTGCCACCGAAGTTGGTGTCCTGGTGGAGCATGTCCTGGGGCAGTATGATGCCCTCTTTGGATCGTCCCGCGCCAGCAAGGAAGGACGGGAGAGGATCTGGGCCGACTGTGTGGTTGCCATCAACGCGGAGGGGGTGGCAACCCGCGACGTCCAGAAGATTAACAAGCGCTGGGAGGACTTAAGGTCCAGGACCCTCGTGAAGGCCCGGCGCCTCGTGGAGGGGGGCCGGGGCCGCATGAGTTCCATCCAGATGAGGGTCCTGGAACGCGTACACCCAGCGCTCCACGCCCAGATCCTTGAGAGGGAGACCCGTCTGGAGTTGAGCGGTAAGTGTCCGAGCATTGCTGTGTGAGACAGGGCATGTTGCGGTGTGCTGGTTCTCTGATACTTGCCTGTATGTGTGACATAGGCCATGTATGCATGTATGTGTGCAGGGACATCATGGTAATGCATGTGCGACCAGTGATGTGTGAACCACATGGTTGTTGCATGTGTTTAAATGCCACATGGGGAGCCCTATGCAGATTTTAGACATGAGAGCATGCCAGTCTCTGTTCCTGGACATGGGTGGGGGTGAGGGATGGGTGCTGATGGCAGGTACATATATGGTAGCCATGTCTGTGTGCCTGACCTGCGTGTCTGTGACTTGTGCATGCCATGGATGCATGACACATGTGTGTGACAATGCACAGATTCACTGATGCAGCCTAGTTACCCTTGTATCCGCTGTGTTTGGGGTGTATAGGGCCAGATGGATGTGACTGAGGTGAAGTGTGTGCATGTGATAGGCATGACCCATGATGCATGTGAGTTCCATATCATTGTATGTTTCAAGAGTCCATTGGACATGTATGGAAATGTCCATGGCATGCACCATGCCTGTTACTGTGTGTGTTTTGCCTGGACTGACCCATGTGTTGTGGAGGGACATGATGGAAGTGTACTTTGACAGTGGTACTCATCTGCTATTGCTTCCTGTCTAGGGGACCATTGTACAGTACCCTGATGCTTGTGTTCTTTGTCTCCCTCTACGCAGCGGCTAGTGAAGAAGAGGGCGGAGACGGCGCTGTGGAGCAAGGCGGCGGGGATGCCCCCACGGCTGCAGCGGAAGGGGTGGGTGAGCCCCCACAGGGGCCTGCTACGGTGGAAGACGGTGAGGAGCCATCCAGGTTGGTGGTTTCCACAGAGGAGGAGGAGCCCGCCACAGGGGCACACATGGGGCCTGGTGGGGGCATCCCTGCTGGTGCAAGTGGTGCAGTCCAGGGCCAGGGGCAGGAGGCAGCACAGGTCACCGTGGAGGGGCCTGTGCATGTCGCTGTCCCTGACCCTGTGAGTGCACCACCATGCACCAGCAGGGTTGCCCCGTCCCAGGCCCGTCCGCAGGTAGAGGGGATGTCCATGTGACCTGACTCCCCTCCACCTGCGGACGAGGGGACCCGTGTCCGTATGGAGAAGGTCCTGATTGGGGTTGCGATGCGCGCGGGTGCAATTCGTGATGACGTGCGTGCTTCCCGGGAGGAGCACGCACATCATCACGAAGAGCACCGTGCCGACGTGGCCCAATTGGGATCTTCCATGTTCGGGGGTTTCCTGCATGTGTCGGCCAATCTGGCGGCCCTCTCCTCCTCTGTGGAGGCTATACGCCAGTCGTTCTCCTTGCCGTCTTCCGGCCCAGATGCCACCAGGGCCCCCTGTGGACCTGCCCTGACCTATGCAGCCAGCTCGGTGGGGATCCCATCCCTGCCACAGTCGGGAGTCGGAGGTCAAGCAGGGGTGGACACCACAGCAACTGTACCCCAGCAGATGGAGGATGTGCCGGCATCATCAGGCAGGGCACGTGCACGACGGCGTCGGTGGATTCCATCAGCCTGGATGCCGTCGTGCTGGCAGAGGCAGTTGCGTCGGAGGCAGCAGCAGAGTCAACGTGGGAGGCATCATGGCTCGGGGCCATCAACATCGACCCAGGACAGGAAGTGTCTTCCGTGTGGCTGCGGTTGGGCCAGCAGATAGGTGCGGAGCGGCGGCGGGCGGAAGAGGAGCGGCTCACGATGGTCAGGGCGGAGAACTCCATGCGGAGGGCCCTGAGGCGGGCCGAGTGCCTCGAGGCAATCCGCAGGGGGTTGGAGGAGCAGATGGCGTCGTCCCTGCGGACCCTCGGGGCCATGGAACAGGACCGCCTCCGGGACATAGACGAGGAGTTTGATGATGCCCTGGCACGGAACACTACGGAGTGAGCCGCTGGACTTGCCCGCCGCCTTTGTATATAGTTCTTTAGTTTTAGGTTTCATTTGTTTATTCTTATGATTTGGAGTCGACGGACACAGCTCCACTTTTTGTATATAGTTGCATTTTTGTTAGGGTTTTTTGTAGGTTTCCTTTGTTCAGTTGGGCTCATGGACCCTTGGATATTTTGTACATAGTTCTTCATTGGATTGTTTTATTTTTTAATTTTATTTTTTCTTCTCCATGGAGCAATGGTGTTTGGATTTTATTTTTTTTCTGTCGGATGATTGATTTCATTTTTAATGTGACTTTGAAGTACATTTTTTTTGGATTTGGTGTTTTTCATTTTTTGGGACGGACATGCACCTTTTCTTTTTTTCATTGGCATTGTAGTTTGTTTCATTTCATTTGCATTCATATTTTTTTAATACATTTTTGTTTTCATACTTCACTGTGTGGTATCATCTCATTGGTTTCATGCATGTCATGTTGGGTGTTTTCAAATTCATTTGCAACCATTGTGTGTGACAGACATGGGTTCATTTGCTTTATGTACGTTGGGGGTGTAACATGTAATTTTCATTTCCATGTGGGTGAATGGGTTACTTGGTAGGGCCTTTTGGCTGTGGAGGCTGACCATTACGCACATGGTTGGTGATTGTGAGGACCTGGGTGCAGGGGGACATGGGTGGGGGCCTAGTGGAGGCTGCCCCTGGTGGCTGGGGGGTGGGGGTGATAGGGGACATGAGTGGGGGCCTGGTGGAGGCTGCCCCTGCACTGCTGGGGGGTGGGGGTGGTGGGAGACATGAGTGGGGGCCTGGTGGGGGCTGCCCATGGTGGCTGGGGGGTGGGGGTGGGTGGGAGACATGAGTGGGGGCCTGGTGGGGGCTGCCCCTGGTGGCTGGGGGTGGTGGTAGACATGAGTGGGGGCCTGGTGGAGGCTGCCCCTGCACTGCTGGGGGGTGGGGGTGGTGGGAGACATGAGTGGGGGCCTGGTGGAGGGTGCCCCTGCACTGCTGGGGGGTGGGGGTGGTGGGAGACATGAGTGGGGGCCTGGTGGAGGCTGCCCCTGCACTGCTGGGGGGTGGAGGTGGTGGGAGACTTGAGTGGGGGCCTGGTGGAGGGTGCCCCTGCACTGCTGGGGGGTGGGGGTGATAGGGGCCATGAGTGGGGGCCTGGTGGAGGGTGCCCCTGCACTGCTGGGGGGTGGGGGTGTTAGGGGACATGAGTGGGGGCCTGGTGGAGACTACCCCTGCACTGCTGGGGGGTGGGGGTGGTGGGAGACATGAGTGGGGGCCTGGTGGAGGGTGTCCCTGGTGGCTGGGGGGTGGGGGTGGGTGGGAGACATGAGTGGGGGCCTGGTGGGGGCTGCCCCTGGTGGCTGGGGGGTGGGGGTGGTGGGAGACATGAGTGGGGGCCTGGTGGAGGGTGCCCCTGGTGGCTGGGGGGTGGGGGTGGTGGGAGACATGAGTGGGGGCCTGGTGGAGGCTGCCCCTGCACTGCTGGGGGGTGGGGGTGGTGGGAGACATGAGTGGGGGCCTGGTGGAGGGTGCCCCTGCACTGCTGGGGGGTGGGGGTGATAGGGGCCATGAGTGGGGGCCTGGTGGAGGGTGCCCCTGCACTGCTGGGGGGTGGAGGTGATAGGGGACATGAGTGGGGGCCTGGTGGAGGCTGTCCCTGCACTGCTGGGGGGTGGGGGTGGTGGGAGACATGAGTGGGGGCCTGGTGGAGGGTGCCCCTGGTGGCTGGGGGGTGGGGGTGGGTGGGAACCATGAGTGGGGGCCTGGTGGGGGCTGCCCCTGGTGGCTGGGGGGTGGGGGTGGTGGGAGACATGAGTGGGGGCCTGGTGGAGGGTGCCCCTGGCGGCTGGGGGGTGGGGGTGGTGGGAGACATGAGTGGGGGCCTGGTGGAGGCTGCCCCTGCACTGCTGGGGGGTGGGGGTGGTGGGAGACATGAGTGGGGGCCTGGTGGAGGCTGCCCCTGGTGGCTGGGGGTGGGGGTGATAGGGGACATGAGTGGGGGCCTGGTGGGGGCTGCCCCTGGTGGCTGGGGGGTGGGGGTGGTGGGAGACATGAGTGGGGGCCTGGTGGAGGCTGCCCCTGGTGGCGGGGGGGTGGGGGTGATAGGGGCCATGAGTGGGGGCCTGGTGGAGGGTGCCCCTGGATGCTGGGGGGTGGGGGTGCAGGGGGACATGAGTGGGGGCCTGGTGGAGGGTGCTCCTGCACTGCTGGGGGGTGGGGGTGATAGGGGACATGAGCCTGGTGGGGCTGCCCATGGTGGCTGGGGGGTGGGGGTGGGTGGGAGACATGAGTGGGGGCCTGGTGGGGGCTGCCCATGGTGGCTGGGGGGTGGGGGTGGTGGGAGACATGGGTAGGGGCCTGGTGGAGGCTGCCCCTGGTGGCGGGGGGGTGGGGGTGATAGGGGCCATGAGTGGGGGCCTGGTGGAGGGTGCCCCTGGATGCTGGGGGGTGGGGGTGCAGGGGGACATGAGTGGGGGCCTGGTGGAGGGTGCCCCTGCACTGCTGGGGCTGGGGGTGCAGGGGGACATGAGTGGGGGCCTGGTGGAGGGTGTCCCTGCACTGCTGGGGGGTGGGGGTGATAGGGGACATGAGTGGAGGCCTGGTGGGGGCTGCCCATGGTGGCTGGGGGGTGGGGGTGGGTGGGAGACATGAGTGGGGGCCTGGTGGGGGCTGCCCATGGTGGCTGGGGGGTGGGGGTGGTGGGAGACATGGGTGGGGGCCTGGTGGAGGCTGCCCCTGGTGGCGGGGGGGGTGGGGGTGATAGGGGCCATGAGTGGGGGCCTGGTGGAGGGTGCCCCTGGATGCTGGGGGGTGGGGGTGCAGGGGGACATGAGTGGGGGCCTGGTGGAGGGTGCCCCTGCACTGCTGGGGGGTGGGGGTGCAGGGGGACATGAGTGGGGGCCTGGTGGAGGGTGCCCCTGCACTGCTGGGGGGTGGGGGTGATAGGGGACATGAGTGCGGGCCTGATGGGGGCTGCCCATGGTGGCTGGGGGGTGGGGGTGGGTGGGAGACATGAGTGGGGGCCTGGTGGGGGCTGCCCATGGTGGCTGGGGGGTGGGGGTGGTGGGAGACATGGGTGGGGGCCTGGTGGAGGCTGCCCCTGGTGGCAGGGGGGTGGGGGTGATAGGGGCCATGAGTGGGGGCCTGGTGGAGGGTGCCCCTGGATGCTGGGCGGTGGGGGTGCAGGGGGACATGAGTGGGGGCCTGGTGGAGGGTGCCCCTGCACTGCTGGGGGGTGGGGGTGCAGGGGGACATGAGTGGGGGCCTGGTGGAGGGTGCCCCTGCACTGCTGGGGGTGGGGGTGATAGGGGACATGAGTGGGGGCCTGGTGGGGGCTGCCCATGGTGGCTGGGGGGTGGGGGTGGGTGGGAGACATGAGTGGGGGCCTGGTGGGGGCTGCCCATGGTGGCTGGGGGGTGGGGGTGGCTGGGAGACATGAGTGGGGGCCTGGTGGGGGCTTCCCATGGTGGCTGGGGGGTGGGGGTGGTGGGAGACATGAGTGGGGGCCTGGTGGAGGGTGCCCCTGGATGCTGGGGGGTGGGGGTGCTGGGTGACATGAGCAGGTGTGCAGGGTAGTCCCCTGTGGTGTGTGCTGCCTGCAGGGGCCGTGGAGGGTGTACAGGGAATACCTGGGAGCACACAGCCAAATCGCGTGTAGAATTTCCCGCGCACAACTGAAATCCACGTACCCTGACAAATCGCGTGTGGAACTTCCCGCGCACCCCTGAAATCCACGTACCCGGCCAAATCGCGTGTGGTACTTCCCGCGCACCCCTGAAATCCACGTACACGGCCAAATCGCGTGTGGAACTTCCCGCGCACCACTGAAATCCACGTACCCTGACAAATCGCATGTGGAACTTCACGCGCACCCCTGAAATCCACGTACCCGGCCAAATCGCGTGTGGAACTTCCCGCGCACCCCTGGAATCCACGTACACGGCCAAATCGCGTGTGGAACTTCCCGCGCACCCCTGTAATCCACGTACCCTGACAAATCGCGTGTGGAACTTCCCGCAAACCCCTGGAATTCACATGCCCTGCCAATTCGCGTGTGAGACTTCCCGCGCACCCCGGTATACACGCACACATATTTTTTGTCAGCGGGTGTCCGTGTTTGTGGGTACCCCTTTGCACGTCATTTGTCCTGGAGGGCCACAGTATGGGACATTCATCATGGCAGTATATAGGTGCTATTTTTTGCCGCACCTTTTGGCGCACATTTCTTACAGGCGCAGAGACGCTACCGCCTGCTTTCTTGTGGCGGTCGTGTTTGTGCCTGTGCGCTGGTTTGAGCGTGCGCTTTTTTGCCCTATTCTATTCCATGAATACGTGTTGTAGGCGAGCGTGTGGGCATTCCGCGCACTTGTACCCTGTACTTCCCCCGTGACGCCCACATTTTGGCAAGTTGTTCCCCATTCCGAGTGTTCCGCCCCGTGTTCCGCCTACTTTTGTTGCGTGCGCCGCGCTATGTGCGATTTTCGCTGTGGCCTGTGTGATTTTTGCTGTGACCTGGCGCACGCAGTTAGATGGCCTGTGCGCTAACGTGCGCCGCGCACTTTATTATCGCACATCCGATGGTTTTCTCGCGCACGGCCTTCCATGAATCGATGTGCGCTGCTTTTCGTGCGATTTTCGCACTTGCACTGCGATTTTTGCTATTCCACTGCGATTCGCACGTTTTTGGCCACTTGCGCCGCGCTAATTATTCCATGAATCGGCCTCTTAGTTGGTAGTCGTGACTGAGCAGTCAGACTTATCTCAAGAGAGAGATGAGCAGTATTCAGGGTTTACACAATAGGCCTACAGTATTATGGCACAAGGAAACACTGACCAAAGCTTTGTATTTAAAAAGTAGATATATATTTATGTTCTATACACTTCTAAGAAAACACATGTATCACAGTATCAAGCAAGTTAAATTAAGTCAAAGGAAAAATACATACACTCCCAAGTTAAATTGTAGACCGAGTGAACCAGAGTGAAAACTGAGCAAAAGGGCACAGTGACAACTACACACAAGGGGTCCTCTAACAATTCCTCACAAGGGAGGGAAAGCACAAGTTATCTAGAAATAGTTTCTTATACACCCTAGCAACCGTTGCCATCAGTTTGTGAACCAGTTCAGTAAGTCAGTGCATCAGTATAGGCAATACTTAAAATGAAAACAGAGCAAAATGGCATTTCACAATGTTTAAGAAGGGAAGGAAAGGGTAGTTAAAAGAAATAGGTGCACCAACACAGTTCGCAGTGAGAATCAATCTAAAGAAGGCAGATCTAAAAAATGTAGCCAGAGTCAGTAGGCCTGTGCCAGAGTCAGTGGTACAGGGCAAGGGCCCAGGAGCAAAATGTTCTTGTAGCTGCAGTCAAGTCTTTTGTTAACGATGTTGAAAAGGTGGATGCAGAAAGCGAAAGACAATGTTAAGAGAGAGGGGCGGCCAACCCAACAGGTAGGTAAAGGATTTAAAACACCTTTAGGGCTATCGCTTAGAAAGGGCGGCCTGGCGGAACAATGTACCTTTAAATTAAGAAGTGGCTCCTGCGGTGGCAGATGTTCCTGGTAGTTCCTGCAGTTCGGTTGATCCAGCAGAGGAAGAGAGGCTCTCGTCGTGGAGGAAGGTTCGAGTTACTGCACTACCCAGGAATGAAACCAGCCGCGGTGCTGCCCAATGAATAAAAGGTACGCTCCTTTAAATCGCGGCCGGGTGGACGGGCGCCTGGCTATCCGGCCTCCGAGTATAGGGTACGGGAGATTCGACCAAGGCAGGTCCGAGAAGGCGATTGGCAAACTGGTTGGCCCCACCAGCTCAAGGGAAGAAGGCTCTTCCAGGTGAAGATCTTCTCTCGTCGTGTGGAGAAAAGTGGTGAGACGCTGCAGCAGGGCTTCACCGGTGGTTCAGTCGTTGCAGATGTCTTTGGCTTCTATCCTCTTTGGCTTCTTAGTTCCAGTGGCGACGTCTTGCTCTTCCAGTCCTCAGGGCCCTGCTTTTATGCAAAAAGATCCCCATTCATGCAGCCTAGCTGTCACTCACACAGTGGAGTGGTGATCTTGGCGGGAGACCCTCCAATCTATCAGGATAGAGTGCGACATGGGTTGCTGAGGCAACCCTGTCCAGGGGTCCTACTCCCCCTCCCACACAATGGACCCACCCCAGACTCAGTGGCGCCGAAAGGAGGGCTTCTCGACAGAAGCCTGCCAAATGGACGAACAAAGGATCCCCGACCTGGGTTAGGAGTTTAGAGAAAGACACGAGAAAGAAGTTATATTAAATTTCTGGCAAATAAAACCTACCGGAGTAAAGTTAATATTAAAATACACCGGCAGTATGTTAGAGGCTGTCAGAAAAAGTGGTAGCCTCGAACAATGGGAAAATCCCATAGGGAAATATTTGCGGTCGAATATTTATGGTAGTAACCACTGCAACCAGCCAGAAACTTTTGAGAGAGCGACTGTATGGTACACTCTCGAAAATGAACATAAGGGAAAAACTATTAACCCTTTCCAGTACCTCCATAGTAAGACGGGTTGTACTGGTTTAGTTCATAACAATTGACTAGTAAAGTCAATTGGGACTTTACATGCCCTGGGAGACAGTAGTCAGTCCCAAGGTATGGAGTCTATGTTTGGGGGTCGCTACGACACCCCAGTGTCACTGCATGGAGGGTGCTGTGTAACACATGTGAATAAAGATCGTTCCTATGGGGTTGAGAAAATCCCATAGCATTAAACACAAAAATAGCCTAGAACACACATAGCAAAAATGCCTAAGAGTGGGAAAAAGAGTCTCACTCTTATCAGGTAAAAAGAAACAAACCCTTCAAATCCAGCAAAGCTGCTGGGGGCTCTATAGGTAAGGGAAATTAGCCATAGAATGAGAATCCTCCCTATCACGGAAACCCAAGAATTGGGGGTTAATGGCTATTATGACCCCTGGTATGCAGAGATACTTGCTGTGGGCAGAACGCCCAGATGACAGGGTACTGATAACTAGGGCATGTTTCAACTGCATTAGCCTGCCGGCATTGGTGGCAGCAGGGCCTGGGGAGAGTGTGAACGGGTCTTGCCCAATGTGCAAAGCGCCATCTGAGGACCTTGCGCATTTGGTATTCTTTTGTTCCACATATGCAAGAGCCAGAGGTTTTCTTTTTCGGCCCCTACTGCAGGAACTGAATTTTGTGCAGTACCGACCCGCGCTGATGTATTTGTTGTGGGCGGAGTCTCTGCGTGTGGGCTGGTCTCTGCTCACATTTCTGAAATCTGCACTTTACTCACGGAAAAAGAAGTTGAATATTGAGCTCTGAAGTGAGTATACGTTCACCTATAAATGTTTGTGTCATAAAGTATAAGCTGTATCTTTTATCATGTTGTCATTGGAAAATGTACCAAATATCAAATGTATTCTTTTTATCCTGCACAGTTTTATATTTTGTACTGTTTCATGGAATGTTTTGTGCATATCCAAATAAACATGATGATGATGAATAATGTTTATATAAATGTTATATATATTCTATATTTTTTATATATAAAGCTGGCGTATATTTGATAAGAACTTAATTATTTATATACACTTCATATATTTTTATATTATTTGTATATAAAGTGGGCGTATATTGATAACAGTTTTTATATAGATGTAATATAAAGCTAGTTAGGGTGGCTGATGTCCTAATTTTATATAGATTTAATATAAAAAGGAGGTTGTATTTTTTAAGGCACGCCGTCATATATTTAAAATGTACAGTAAAGGTTTGAGCTATAAATAGGTCTGCTAGGGTTTTGGTGTTTAAAAGCGAATAAAAGCTGAATAAAAATGTATGCATGTGACTACAAAAATGTGTTTTGTAATGGGTTGAGCTGGAGCAGACATGCCAGATACGGAGTGGCATGAAACCATTGAAAATATAGGATGACAAAGCAGAGCTATAGGAATAAATAAAAAAATATATATTTTTTAAACTTTTCTTTACTGGCAAGAAGTAGTGGCAGGTACATCACACAGTACACAAACAGTCACAATCACATTATTTTGTTCATACAATGCATTTGAGAGATGTTCAGTGGGGTGGGCTGTCAGCCCAATTTCCTACCCAGAGTACAGAATCAATGCTAGTCTTATGTGCGTCCTCCCTGTTGTTTAGATAGCTGCAGAAGTGTGTCCACACTTTTCTCGGGCGAGAGTGCGCCGGAAGAGAATTGACATATTCCTCTTTGCATGTCTGTGTCCATGTAAGAGCTCTTAGCCACATCTCAAACGTGGGGGGCGGAGGGGCGGCATTTCCAGCACTATAGTATGCATTTTTTTGCCACCGTGGCACTTACATTAAAAAATGTAGACATCGTTTTCTCATTATCGCCGTCCCTAACCCCAAATAGAATAGCTAAAGGATCCAAACCCACAGTGGTCTCAACTATCTCTGAGAGGGCCTCTGTCACCGCCCCCCAGAATGTGCCTTGCGCAGTGCAGGACCAGAACATGTGCATATGGTCAGCATTTTCGGATCTGCATCTGGGGCTACTCTGTGTCTGATTGCGTGTAAATCTCGCCACTTTGTGTGGTGTGTATTATAGTCGGTTGAAGATTTTATATTGTATACAGCGAAATCTAAAGTTGAGGGAGACCTTGCGTGTGTGTGAGCACATTTTCCTCCACAAACCATCTGTGATCTCCACGCCCAGCTCCTCCGCCCACTCCTCGCGTGGGCCGGGGGGGCATCTTCGGATTTTTCCAGTAGTATCTTGTATAGGGAAGACACTATGCCCCTGCTATCAGCTGAGTTAGCGATGTAGTGGATCTCAGGAGAGTTTGGTGGCTCGTCCAGGTAGGAGGGCCACATGTCTCGGACCGCAGCTCTTAGTCTAAAGTATTGCAGCAACTCCAGTACAGATCCCAAGTGGCCTGGGCGCCATGTCTGGGGGGTAATGAATCTGCCCTCGGGATATAGGTCTGTAAGTGCATGGTAACCCAGGTGCTGCCAGTGTCGGGCCAGTTCTTTGTCATGAGTGGGGGCGAGACTGGGGAATTGCCAAATGGGTAGCCACTTATAGTACGGCCGATGCTCAGGCTGGGAGTCCAATAATCGATTCCATGCAATAATTGTAGCAGCTACTGACAGGGTCAGACGGGGCATCTTCACGGTATGCGCGATGGAGAATGAGGGACATAGGGCCTCATTACACGGTAGGCGGTAAGGGTTTACCGGTACCGGTATTTTACCGGTACCGGTAAATCCTTACCGCCTTACTACGAGGTCCCTTTGCGGGTTGGGGAATTTAACGCCTGCTTTTTGCAGGCGTTAAAAACCAACCCGCAAAAGGGACCAGTGGAGCTAATTACGGTACCGCAATTTGCGGTACCGTAATTAGCGCCTTCCCCATTCCCATAGAGCCCTATGGGGCAAAAATGGGAATGGGGAAGGGCAATGGTGGAAGGGGGAATTACCGCCCCGCCAACCTTGGAATGGGGCGGTAATTCCCCTTTCCACCAAGGCATTTTACCGGCATGAACCATGGCGCTAATAGCGCCATGGTTCACCGCCTACCGTGTAATGAGGCCCATAGTATTAATTCCTTCGACCGCCAATTTTTCTAGTTTCACATGGGGAGGTGCAATTGGAAATTTGTACCAGTGTGTGGCGTGGTAGGCTTGTGCAGCAATCCAGTATTGAGTGAGATCGGGGGCCATGAAGCCCCCTCTCTCGTAGGGGAGGGTCATGTGTTGCTACTTCTTGCGGACAGCACCGGAGTGCCAGAGAAGCTGGGCACATGTGGAGTGCAGCTTTTCAAAGCAGTGCTTCCCAGGCCAGATCGGGACATTGGCGAAGATGTAGAGGAGTTTAGGAACCACTAGCATTTTTATTAATGAGAGTTTGCCCGCCAGAGATAGTGGGAGATTGCGCCATCTTGCTATTTTTGTCTCTATAAGCCGCAGCAATGTAGTTGTCCGCTAGTAGAGAGGATCTAAGTAGTGACACCTGAACCCCCAGGTACTTGATACCACCTGGGGACCAGCAGAGGGGGAATTCGCATGATGGTTGCTGGGTAGCTGTGGTGTGCGGGAATATCTCTGATTTAGAGTAATTAATGGTGAAGCCCGAGAATGTTCCTATTTTCGTAATGTCGCAAACAATGGGGTCAAGATGCGTGGACGGGTCCCTGATGTACAGCAATACATCGTCTGCATACAATGATATTACTTCCGGTGTACCCTGCAGGCAAGCTCTGACATTGTCGGCCATGGGTTCGATGGCTAGTGCAAATAGGATTGGGGAGAAGGGGCAGCCCTGTCGAGTACCCCTGTACAGCCTGAAGGGTGAGGACGTCCGGGAATTGACTAGGACTCTAGTGACAGGGTCTGTGTATAATAGTTTGATGTAGGACATCATACTTGGGCCGACCGCCATTTTCTTGAGGACCGCCCACATGTACACCATGTCAAATGCTTTCTGAGCATCCAATGTGACCGCGACTGCGTCCGCTTTTGGATCGATCCTGGACAGTACATTGAAGAGCCGTCGGATGTTAAGGGCAGTTGAGCGACCAGGTACAAAACCACTTTAGTCTTCATGAACAAGATATGGCATAATTGGGAGGAATCTGCTCACTGTTATCTTAGTGAATATTTTCATGTCTGTGTTTATGAGTGATAAGGGCCTGTAGGATCTGCACTCGTCGTGGGGTTTACCCGGCTTGGGGAGCACAGTTATAAGCGCCTCACGCAGTGATTGGGGGAGGATGCACTGGGAAAGTGATTCAGCCCAAACTTCGAGTGGTTTTGGCGCTAAAATGGCCACATGCTCTTGATAAAATTCTGGGGTGAGCCGGTCTGGTCCCGGGGCCTTGCCTTTTGGGAGGTCTGAGATGGCTTTAACTATCTCCCCAAGGGTGATCGGGGTGTCGAGTTGTTCTCTGGTGGTTTGACGATCTCCTGGACCAAATTCCCATGTCTCAGATATCCCAATTTCCTGGGCGGCGTGTTCCTGTTGGGGCGCATATGAGACGGCATAGAATTCGGAGAAGGTGTCCAAGATTCGTTGATCTGACCAGTGTTGTGTGCCTTTTGCATCAGTAATGCTATCTATGCGGGACCTGCCCCCTTCAGCGCGTACCAGTCTGGCCAGTGTTCTCCCCGGCCTGTTTCCCTCCCTCTATTTCCTTGCCGCTAGCGGGCGTGTATAGTATCGTATCTCCCTCAGGCCGTGAGTTTCAAAGACTTCCAACTCCGATCTGATCAGTGCCAGCTTTGCGGGGGTGGACGATATGGCACATTCGCTCTCAAGCAGCTTGAGTCTAGTTTCAGAGCGATGTAGGTCGTGTTTTATGAGCTTGAGTATCCCGGCTTCCCTAGAGACACACATGCCTCTGATATAGACCTTAAATGCCTCCCAACAAGTTCCTTCTTTTGTGTCATGCTGTTTATTGCAGTGGAAGAAGGTTTTTATATCAGACAGTATTTCAGCTTTAAATGCAATATCTTGCAGTGTGTCTGATTTGAAGCGCCAGGCAGTGTGGACAGGTGTGCCCATCCCTAGCCTCATCTGCAATACAACTGGGGAGTGACTCGAGAGTGTTCGCGCTAGCATCTGGATGTCTGTAACCCTACCCATGAGCCTGCGCGATCGTAGAAAGAGCTCTATCCTGGACGAGCTGTCGTGTACTGATGAATAATAGGTGTATTCTTTCGAGTGTGGGTGGAGTGCCCTCCAGGTATCAAGTATGGACAACGATCTCATGTGTGTGTGCAATCGACGGGTTGCGCGAGACATAACCCTGTGGTTCGCCCCAGGTCGTTGTTTAGTATGAGGTTCATGTCCGCTCCCCAAATGATAGGGACCCCAATATATCCCATGAGTAGATTGGCCACCTCATCAAAGAATTCAGGAGTATCTTTATTCAGGCTATATGTGTTTACCAGCAAGCACTCTTCGATTGCTAAAATGCAATGGAGTATGACATACCTACGCTCCTGGTCTATATGGCTCGCCTTCAGTGTGAATTCCACTCATTTATGAACTAGGGTCAGCACACCCCTTGACCGGGTAGAGTATTTTATGTAGATCCTATTGGAGCCCCAGGTTGGCACCAGGCAAGATATAAGGTGCCCCAGGGCGTGTCTCTCCTGGGGGAAGAGTATTTTGATTCTGTGTCTCTGGGCGAATGCAGTGATTCTACAGGCTTTTGTGAGGTTACTTAATCCCCGAACATTACACGACATGAGTCTAGTGGTCATGGCGAGGAATTATGGAACATCCCAACAGTAGGATCTGTCTTCGTTCACCACTGTGCGCGTTGCTGCGGCGCCCAACTCCAACCAGCAGTGTAGTACCCCCCCTAGAGCGGGCTTCAGTGTGCCATCTCCAACTCAGCACAACCAAGTCGCAAGCCCAACCGGGGCATTTACTCAACAGTTCCATCAGAGCACACATTGCAGCCGCAGAGGGGGTCGCTGCTGCCGTGTGAACAACATTACTTAGGACTCAGTATAGTAGGTTAAAGCAAACGTATCTTTCAACGGCAAATGGTTTAATGAGTTACAATATTAACTACGATATGCATGATAAGTAAAACATTCAATCTGTGACATAAACTCCTGAGCCCACACTTGCATTGGTTAGGATGTGGTGCCACCCCGGTGTATGTAATAACCTGTGACGAAGTCCGGAGTGACTCTGCGCCTGAGTGTGGATAGAGCAGAGATGCTGTTGTCGGGGGACAGTCATCCCGTGATAGTGGAGATCACAGTCAAGGTTGAGCAGTAGGCTGAAGGATGGGATTAAACCTGAGGAGGGCCAGCCTCAGATGGCAAGTGTTGCAAGCCTCAGTCATTTTCCTCCAAGTCGTCCACTGGATCGTTGAGTGGGATATGTGCCTCTAAATACTTCACTGCTTCATCTGGGACTGTGAATAAGTAGAGTTTGTTGCGATGAGTGAATTTTAGGCGAGCGGGAAAGAGCATTGCATATTCAATCTTCCTGTCCCTCAGCATCTTTGTCACTCCATTGAATTGCCGTCGCTCCATTTGTACCCCTATGGAGAAATCAGGGAAGATCCTAATGATTTGTGATTCTAGTCTGAGCTCCCCTTTCTCACGTGCCAGACGGAGTATATGATCCCTATCTCTGTAACTCAGGATCTTTGCAATTATGGGCCTGGGGAAGTCGCCCGGCTTGGGGCGAGGAGCGAGTGCACGGTGTGCACGTTCCACTGTGAAGTAGGGGGATAGCTTGGGTTTATCAAGCAGGTCTTTGAGTAGTTTTTCGGTGGCAATCTCCATGCGTCCTGTGAGTGCAGATTCTGGAACGCCCACTATTCGAACGTTATTTCTGCGTGACCTGGACTCCAAGTCATCGCACTTGGCTTTGACCGATTTCATGTCGCGGTCGAGTTCTGTGACAGTATTTTGCAGCACCTGCACCCCATCCTCATAAGCACCAATTCTAGTTTCCGCCTCTGTGATCTTGGCTCCATGTTGGTCAAGTTTGGCTCTTAGTGATGCCACATTTGCGTTGATATCATCTAGCTTCTCATGGAAGGATGCAACATTCTTGGCCATTGATTCCATCATTGCTGTCAAGTTGGGGTGAGGAGGATCCGATGGTATGTCCATATATTTTCCTGGGCTGTGGAGGGCCCCCCTGTTCCGGCCTGGCAGTCACTTTGACAAATTTGTCCATAGCCCCAACTTTATTGGCTCCCCGAGATCCATTGGACATCGTGAAGGCAAACAGTTTGCTCTCCTGGGCAGTTGGGTTTCACATGTGCACCACAATGTGCTTCGCGCTACAGCACATGAGGTGTCTAGTCAAATGGAGGGGTGGTGGTCCTAGCTGTGATAGTGATTGCCCAGTATCCAGCCTTAAGTCATCCGGGGGTTCCCATTGAGCTCTCCTCTTCCTGTGGGTCCCTGGAAGGAATCAGCCGCTCCACCACAGTCCCCGCAAGGGTCAAGAAGAACAGAGGGGTCCAGGAAGATCTCTGCCACCCCTCAATGCAGTAGATGTACAGGGCTGCAGTGCTTTATTTACATATGCAAGAGGGTGCTGGGTGGTGACTTGCAGGGTTACTGAGCACTTGTGGAAGGCCAGGCCAGTAATTCAGAGGGAGAAGCTGTGTGTGTGGCGCTTTAGCAACAGTACCTTTATGGGCCACCTGTGGGTATTTGACCAGGCAGTGACACGTGAGTGGAGCCCAGGCAGCAGTCGTGGGCCCAAGTTTTATGGTGTTGCTGCAGTTAAAGAAGGAGGCGAGGTGGCCAAAGTGTTAGAATCAGTCAGGCTTCGTGGAGAGAGCTAACCCGCAGCCAGCCCCGCATCGAGTGCAGCCCGGGCTCAATAAGTTCTCCGGCAGCCGTCTCCCATGGAGAGGGGCTGGCAACAGCAGCAGGGGGATGGGTCTGCGCTCACAGCCACAGCTCCGGTGCGGCCAAGGCCCCGATCACAGTCCAAGACTGGCCGGGCAAGGAGGAACAGGAGTCGTGCCTCGCCAGTAGCCAGGAAGAGGTGCAAAGTAGCTGGCGGGGGGCCAGGCAGCCACGGCGGAATGCAGAGCCCAGCGACAGCACCGCTCTCCCCCCAGAGCACCTACCTGGGCCAACGAAGGTGAGTCGCAGCGCATGGGCAGGCAATCAGGTCCGGTGAGCGCTACCCAGCGCGGTCCCTCCGCCGCACACAGCAGGCCGCCTACCGGGTGCGCCCATGCCACACGCCTCTCACCCAGGCTCCCGGCCACAGCACAGCACACCCCGGCGGCCCAGCAGGCAGGGCACCTCCAGCAGTCCACGGCGGCAGCAAATGCTGAGGCAAGGATCACCCGAGCAGGCGCCCGGAGGAGGGGCCAGATGAAGAGCTGGGCCGCGCAGCCTGCACAGCCGGCGGGCAGGCCCAACGAGGGATCAGTTGGACACTGGTGTACGCGGTTATATCTGGATCGCAGGGTGTCGGTTCTTGATTATTTCAAGGTCGAATGTCCACCACACCCCAAGCAATGCGTGCATGCGATTTCAGGGCTCAGCATTCCAGGATTCCGCTGTTGTTAACGGATTAATGTTGGTGGCACACAGAGCTTCCAAGCTAGGCAGCCATTTTGCAGGCTGCTCAACAGCGCCCCCCCCTGGAATAAAAAAACATTTAAGTTGTATAGCATGATTAAAAATATCAGAAATGGCAGGCTATAGCTTTAATGACTAGTGCTAGGTTTGATTGGATGTTAATTATGGATAGCACGTCAGCACGTTGAGCCTTAAATAGATATGTTTAACTTATTTGTGTGGTTGTGTAGATGTTAAGAAAGGATAAAGTAAAGTACATTGAAAATAAAGTTTGATCAGAGAGCCCACAACAGCATTAGATAGCTTTTAAAACAGCATTTGAAAAAACATGTACATATCAAGACATGAGCCTGCTGAAAGGTGTCAAAGTTACTTTATTTTCAAAGATGACTCTGAAGAAACTGCTACTGAAAGGTATCCACTTTGTAACAGATATTGGGGGTCATTCCAAGTTGGGCGGTAAGGGTTTACCGGCACCGTTAAGGATGGCCATGCCGGTAAACCCTTACTGCCCTATTCCGAGGTCCCTTAGCGGGCCTCAGCAGGAACGGCTGGTCTGACCAGCCGTTCTTAGCGGGACCCGTTAAGGGACCTTGGAGCTAATAACGGGCCCGCAATTTGCAGGCCCGTTATTAGGCGCCTTCCCCATTCCCATTGAGCCCTATGGGGGCTCAAATAGGAATGGGGAATGGTTTACTGAATGGGGACTTACCGGGTCCGCATAGGTCGGAATGTCACGGTAAGTCCCCATTCAGTGAGACCGGACCAGGACCCGGGTTTGGAGACAGCCATGGCGCTATTAGCACCATGGCTGCCTCCAAACTCGTAATGACCCCCATTGACTCAATAGTTGCATTTTAATAATATAGATTTTATCTTTACAAAAACTCAGTCTTCTCGCAAATAATACATAGGGTGTATTTTTCATTAAGCCATTGGCTTACTGTGCTATACTTCTGATAATCACAATACTTACTAATTTCATAACTTGGGGGTGCTGAACAATGCCAACTATTTTGACAGGGAATGTCTAAACATTCAAAGACAGGATATATCAACTATGTTTACGCTAATGCGCATGCAATCAAAGCATGAGCCAGTTTTATCACTTACTATTTTTGCTCTACATGAATTGTAAAACGCTAAATGTAAAATAAAAAAATTGTCAAAGCTGCTTCATAGGGCCTTATTACACGGACGGCGGTGGACCAAGGTGCTGGTAGCACCTTGGTCCATGCCGGTAAAATACCGGCACCGCCTTGGAGGAAAGGGGAATTACCGCCCTATTCCAAGGTTGGTGGTGCGGTAATTCCCCCTTCCCCCATTGCCCTTCCCCATTCCCATTTTTGCCCCATGGGGCATAATGGGAATGGGGAAGGTGCTAATTACGGCACCGCAAATTGCGGTACCGTAATTAGCTCCCTGGTCCCTTTGCGGGTTGGTTTTTAACGCCTGCAAAAAGCAGGCGTTAAAGTCTCCAACCCGCAAAGGGACCTCGTAGTAAGGCGGTGAGGGTTAACGGTCACCGGTACCATTAACGGTGACCGTTAACCCTTACCGCCGTCCGTGTAATGAGGCCCATAGTGTCTGTAGGAACATGCTGCACCACAGTATGACAGAGACATCATTTTCAACACATTGGGGAAAGCTGAAATTTGAAGACCATTGAATGAGGGGTGGTGGAAACATATGGCCATACATGTGGCCCTTATATAAGCATCGCAGCCATGAAAGTTGGCCTTACCTATACGCTGTTCAAGTGGCCTGAATAATACTGTTTATTGAGAGATGCCAGAGAATGGTAGACATCTAGGAGACCAGGGTAATATTTATGGCGCATAAATCGGTGCGTTTGGGGGCGACAGACATAATAAAATAATGAATGCATTAAAAGCAGTGTTATTCTCATTACACGGCCACAGTAGTGGCCGTGTAGTTATGGTTAATTTGCTAATCCCATAGGAAGAGCACTTTTTGGGCGGCTTATAACTTTGCTCCCCCTGGGCGAATCCTCACCAAACTTTGCAAACAAAGTATATGGCCCACTCTGAATTTCTTTGCAATGTTTGGTGAGGTTTGGTCCGGGGGGGCAAAGTTACAAGGAGGGGTCCCAACATTATACATACATACATACATGGATTTTCACCCGATTTGCGGCAGGAACAGCGGCTTTGTCCCGAAAGCTTGCTTTTGTAAATGTGGTGAAAATCCATCCAGTAGTATTTTTGAAAATGACCAAAAAGTAGGTCTAAAAAAATTAGTGATATCTATGTCCGCTCCGCAGACACACTTCCCTGTTCACTCCACGGACAGGACACCGATTGGGTAATCTGCTTGTGTCATGTCTGCAGACATGCAACGTGTTCGCTGATTGGCTGGAATGAAGCGTGAGGTGCGTCGTATTGTTTTGATGTGTCCGCCATCTTGGATCCGCGGACATCCGCGGACAGCGCGGTAAACAAACTGGGGAGAAATACACCTTTGGCAAGTGTGTTGGTGTACTGGAGTGCTTGGGGAGGTTGGGGGAGTAAGAGATTGGCCAAATGTTGTATTTATTTAGGTGGCAGGCACCCCTGGTGTGTTCGCCATGTCCGCGGACACTGCGGCTGTCCGCGGACATAAAAAAATGCGCATCTAGCTATTTTACTTGAGTATGATATTGGTTTTGGGTTGTTAGTACAGTGTTGATTGTAATTAATATCCTGTATAAGTAGCCCATATAGCTCAGTTAAAATGTTTGATTCTATATAAGTAGCCCATATAGCAGAGTTAAAATGTTTGATTCTATGGGTGTGATATGCTGTGGTGGTTGTGGCCAGGGCCTAGAGTCTTGAGTGCATCGCCTACGCCATGTCATTAAGATTGTAGAGTTTGGTAACAAGCACTGTAGTATAACATATCCATGGAAGTAAACATTTTGTATTGTGGTGTATGGTTAGATGTTTGCTTCAATGGTTGTGTTATGGAGCAGTATTTATGAGTTGTATTCATTATAATATACTTACTGTTTGATTTTTTTGTGATTGGATATATTTTTTTCATGACGTGGGTAATTGGAGCAGATATTCTTTTTCAATTTCTGTGATAAAAGGAAAGATCACGTTAGTGTAGGTAGTTTATAAAGACTTATTACATTGCATAATAGACATTTCTGCTTTATTTCGACCCTCATATTTAGTAGTTTACAAACCAGTGTACTGTGCAATTTTAAAATGTTCGCGGTTCAGAACAGTGTCTGCAATTCAGGACACACGCTCAGCACGGGTGCGGTTACATGATGACGTCGCGAACACGTCCGCAAAGAGAACCAGTGGCCGCAGGACACCAAATGCACAAGAACGGTCGTGCGCATGATCGCAGATGTTCTACGGACAGTGTTCGGGTCCTCAAACTGATAAAAAGTGTGACACGAGTAATACGGACAGTTACGGACAGGCGCAATGTTCGTAGGACTTATGGATGTGGTGCGCATGTGCGTAGATGTTCTACAGGCAGTACGGACAGGTAAAGTGTCCTTAGGACACCTCCATTTTGGGTTAATTGCGAACATTTCAGACACCCAATGTGTTCTAAGAACAGTTCCATGTTGATTGCGGACTGTACGGACAGATATAGTGTCCTTCGGACACCTCCATTTTGGCTAATTACGGACACTCCGGACACCGATTGTGTTCTAAGAACAGTTCCATGTTGCTTGCGGACAGTATGGACAGGTATAGTGTCCTTAGGACACCTCCATTTTGGCTCCTTGTGGACATTCCAGACACCGAAAGTGTTCTAAGAACAGTTTCATCTTGCATGCGGACAGTACGGACAGGTATAGTTTCCTTAGAAGACCTCCATTTTGGTAACTTGCGGACAATGCGGACACTGAAAGTGTTCTAAGAACAGTTTCATCTTGCATGCAGACAGTACGGACAGGTATAGTGTCATTAGGACACCTCCATTTTGGTTACTTGCGGACATTCCGGACACAGAAAGTGTTCTAAGAACAGTTTCATCTTGCATGCGGACAGGACGGACAGGTATAGTGTCCTCAGGACACCCCCTTTTTGGTTAATTGCAGACATTCCGGACACCAAAAGTGTTTTAAGAACAGTTCTATCTTGCATGCGGACAGTACGGACAGCTATAATGGCCTCAGGACACCTCCCTTTTAGTTAATTGCGGACATTCCGGACACCCGCGCTGTCCGCGGACACCTTAACTGCCTTTAAAAACAACAAATAATATACAAAGGACTAAAAAGAACACATTTAAAAAAAAATTATATACAGATATAAAAATGTATGAAAGAGACAGGGAAGCAGAAACTGACACAAACACAGCGGAATTAGGGGTTTGGAGAGGATGGATGTGAGGGTATGAAGGGATGGATGTCTCATCAAAACATTTTTCTTGGTGTTCAGGGTTTGGGGATAGTTGATTGGGACATGGAGAGGGGGAACAGATGCATGTGGGGCAATGATATTTAATTTTTTATCTTATGTGGTCCTCCACAAAATGTTTCAAAAGATTGAAATTTTCCATAAGCATGTCCCTTTTTTGTTCCATCCGCTGCAAAGTATTTTCTAATGTCTCTTTTGGTGTATTATTTTCAATGTTTGTACGGTCTGTTAAAAGAAAATATGTATGTTAAGTACACATAAAGTAATGGTTATTAATGTTCTTATATAGAGAAGTGTCTACCATTAGTATCACTGTCTTCAGCAATTTCCTCACGTGGGAAATTTTCCTCAAGCCATTCCAAAGTACTGGACATTTCTGTGTAAAAAAAAATATACTACTTTTAGTCTACCATAAACAGAAAGTTTAGAAATATATTAGAAAAATGAAGTTTATTTACTAGTTTCTGGTAAATTGTGTTCTTACTGTTGTGTAGGTCTGCTGTTGCTCTTAGCTGTGCACTTTCTGTCAGGTAATTATGTTGGAGGCATATCTTTTTTGTTGTGGTATATTCCATTTTAGTACATTTGGTATTTAAATGGATGGTTGATGTGTTACATATACAGGTTCCATTTCTTATTTATTATTACATATAATGTGTTTATGTGCTGCTTTTTGTATTTTCCAGTGTTTATATGGCATGATAGAACAATCTAAGATACCCCGTGAGTTTTTGAGTAGTGTTGATGTTGTCCGCGCCCATCCGCGGACATTCGAACAGTCCGCGGACATCAAAATCACTAGCAGGGAGTTCAGCATGTTATATGTATATTCAGTGAAAAAACTTTGTTAAAGGGACGTTATGGTTCCAACTAAAACCAAAAAAAACCTGAAATTCGCCAGTTATGGTAAGCTAAGCAACCATAACTCACGCCACCACCGTGCACTGCTAAGACTAACACCCAGGACATCAAAGATGACAACACAAATGTCATTGATGACATCACTGATGACATCACATGTGCATTTACTTTTCATGAAAACTCATGATGGAGGTGCAATATTCATAATCTTGCCGTGTTGAATAGTGAAATGATAACTGTTTTCTAATTAGAGTTTTGTGTACTGTGAAACATGTAATAAGTAGCTAATAAAACCCACATTCTACATAATTGCATTATTACAGACAAAACACAAAGAGACAACAACACATACAAATATGAGTATATACAGGGAAAGTCAAGTAAGCAAAAAAGCAGCAGTAGTACCAGAAAGTGTTCTTAACCTAACTGATTATCTTTATGCAGAGAAATGATTGCTCTGTTTCAAAGCTGCTACTTACCCTATGTTTATGTATCACATGATGTGACTGCACCCTAAGGAAAGTAGTGTGAGTCCAATGTATACAAATATGAGCATATACAGGGAAAGTACATTCATAAAAAAACAACAGAACTATCAGAAAGTGCTGATAACCCTACTGATTATCTTCATGCACAGAAAGGATTGCTGTCTTTCAAGCCTGTGTCTTCCCCTATGTATATGTTTCATATGATGTGAGTGGACCCTAAAGGAATTACTGTAAGAACATACTTGAAGGATAAGTCTACAAATATAGTACCTTTTCAATATTTAGTTCCTGACTGTTACTGAAGAAAACCATGTGGCCTAGATATGTCAGTAAAGGAAAAAAGGGGGAGCCAGACATGTGATGTCATCAGTGATGTCATCAATGACATTTGTGATGTCATCTTTGATGTCCTGGATGTTAGTCTTAGCAGTGCACAGTGGTGGCGTGAGTTATGGTTGCTTAGCTTACCATAACTGGCGAATTTCAGGGGTTTTTCGGTTTTACTTGGAACCATAACGTCCCATTAAAAAAGTTTTTTCACTGAATTTCATAGGATTTTAGTAGCGCAACTTAACCATAATGTCCTCTTAACAACGTTTTTTACACGTTTCTTTACTGAATTTCATAGGTTTTTAGTAGCGCAAATTAACCATAACATCTCTTTAACAAAGTTTTTTTTACTGAATATCCATTTTCATAGTGCAAATTTGATAGATGTGACTAGGGTTCCCTTATTTTATATACAATTAACTTAGAACATACCAAACACCCCGCTAATGATTTTGATGTCCGCAGACGGGCACGGACGACATCATCACTACCCAAACATGCAGGGGGTATTTAAAATAGTTCTTTCATACTATATAAACACTACGCAAGTTGAAAAAACAGCACATATACACATTATATATATTAATAAATAAGCAGTGGAAGCTACATATTTAACACATCACCTAGCTATTGAAATACGATATGTAATAAAATTGATTATACCATAACAAAAAAGATATACCTCCAACATAATTACCTCACAGAAACTGCAGACCTAGAAGCAACAGTAGACCTACACAACACAACGATTACAACTTTCCAGAAACTATAGTAAGTAAACTTGATTTTTTGGTATATATTGCTGTACTTTTTGTGTGAGGTACAGTATAATTAATATATTTTTGTTTTTCACACAGAAATGTGCAGTACTTTAGAGTGGCTGGAAGAACATTTTCCACATGAGGAAATGTCTGAACAGAGTGATAATAATGGTAGACACTTGTCTATACAAGGAAATTAATAATCATTACCTAATTAATTATAATTTAACATGTATATGTTTATTTTTTACAGACCATACAAAGATTGAAAATGTGACTCCAAAAGACACAATGGAAAAGACTCTCGAACGCATTAAACAGAAAGTAGACATTCTTAAGGAAAATTGTGATCGTTTGAAACAATTAGTGGAGGACCACATGAAAGAAAAAATTAAGTACCATTGTCCCACCTATACCTGTGCCCCCTCTCCATGTCCCAGTGACCTATCGCCAAACCGTGAACAACAAAATAAATGTTTTGATGAGATTTCCATCCCTTCATCCTCTCCCATCCATCCTCTCCAAAACCCTAATTCCCCTATTTTTGTATCAGTTTCTGCTTCCCCCTCTCTTTCATAATTTGTGTATATATATATATATATTTCAAAAAAGAAGAAGTTATCGCACTTCTTCCAGAGTGAGACGGCACTCGTCAAGTTACAGCCATATGCCAATTCGTAGAATTCCTTCAGGTCAGCCCATCACACAACAACATGTGTATTTCTTATATCCAGTTTTATTTAGGCATCAGTAGAAACAGATTTGCCTCGTACAACGCGTTTCGCAACGGTCCCGTTGCTTGATCACGTACAAAAGAACAGACATACATCCAGCCATTAAATACAGGTACAAAAGTAAAAAAACTCTATGGTTCTACTGAGTTTCTTTGTCCGTTTTCGCTTTCTACCATAGTTAAATTCTATGTTTTCCTTTGTTCAAAGCATTCGGCCATTTTGAAATGACTTTTATATTCACTACACCTTTGGTTTAAAACATCATAATAATGTCGTCGTTTATGTATTCCATATGTTTCCAGGAATGGGTATATCGGAGAAACTACTTTACTAATTTTTTTAAAAAAGGATATATAAAGTGCATAGTGCATACAAAAATATACATAGTAGTTTCCCGGTGAAGAAAATTCTTATTATAATTTTTCTTTTTTGAATTTACAAAAATATTTACTCATAAACAATTTTTATGCACTCCCATGATTAGATAAAAGGTGGAGAATAAGGTAAAACCAATAAGAACCTTGATGTTGTCATTGTGTATAGAAGCTAAAGTGCATAGTGCATTATTACATAAAATACATAGCTGCCACATTATAAATGCTTCTTTCACACATAATATAATACTCACAAACAACTCTTGTGTACTCCTATGATTGGATAAACAGGTGGAGAATAAGGCTAGACCGATAAGAACCTTAATGTTATCAATGTGTATAGAAGCTAAAGTGCATAGTGCGTTATTTCTTAAAATACATAGCTACCACATTATTAATGCTTCTCTCACACATTAATGGTCAAAGCTTGAAAAAGGGGAAAACATTTAAGGTAATAGATTTCATCATATTTACATTTACATGAACACTCTATACTTTTGGCGGATAAAAATTCACATATAAACTAATAAAACTAGTAAAAAGACTTTCTTAGGGTTGTTTCAATTATTCCCTTCTTTCTTGAAACCCTGGGTCCAAGTCATTCAAATTTTTCAACAATTAGCAAAATATTTCCCAAATATATGGATTTTACAGTATTTTAACACTCTATGTGCCGAGAAAAGTATACAGCTCTTCGTCTAAGTTATGTCCCTTGGGCTTTCTGGTTGCTAGATCTAATATAAACCTGGTTTCCATCTGGCGGAGTTCTAATTCTCGATTGCCCCCTCGTGGATTCTCTTTCACTTGGTGTATTCCGAAAAACTTGAAACAATCCAGTTTACTTTGATGGACATCTCTAAAGTGAACTGCCATTGGATAGGAGGCATCAATATTCTTTATGGCTCGCATATGTTGCAGAATCCTTAATTTCAATTTGCCTATGGTACTTCCCACGTACCAAAGGTCACACGAACAAGACAGTACATATACAACAAACTCTGTGTTACATGTGATCATTGATTTTACTTCTACAATGTTGCCTAATACAGGATGCACAAAATTGTTCTTGTTTAAAGCATGTTGGAACGCTTTACACTTGGTGCATTTATGGAAACCTGTATTCTTGCTCCCTATCCATGAAGTGATGCCAAGCTTTTCTATTTTGGGGGGCAAAAAGATACTCACAAGAAGATCTTTGATGGAGGTTGATTTTCTGAAGGTTATATTTGCTCGTTCAGCAAGGTATGGTTGTAGTGCCTCATCGGATTTTAAGACATGCCAATGTTTGCGAAGTATATTTCTTATTGTCTTGGCTTTGGTACAGTACGTGAGAATAAGCCTTACCTCATCTGTTTTCGTTGCTTCTTCAGATGTTTGGTTAGTTAGCAATAAGGCAGTTCGATCTAGATTGCGTGCTTTGGAGTAAGCTCTTTCAATAACTGCTTTCGGGTATCTTTGATTAGTAAAATTGTTGGCAGTGATTTTACACTCTCTATCAAAGCACTCAAGTTCACTGCAATTACACCGAATTCTAACAAATTCTCCATACGGTATGGTCCATTTTAGTGCAGTTGGATGATTACGGCTAGCAAATAGAGGCATGTCAGAACTAGTGGGTTTCCGATGAAGCTCTGTGCTGATTTCTTTCTGGTTTGTTTTTACCAATACATCAAGGAAAATTAGTGACTCACGGCTATGTGTCTGTGAATTTTAAATTTAAGTTGTTGGTATTTAAAACTTTTACAAAGTCGAGCCACTCCTTTTCTTTGCCATTCCAGAGAATAAATAGATCATCTATGAACCGTAGCCAAAGAACTATTTGATTGGTATACTGGCTATTAGTCTCTGTCCATACTGTAAACTTCTCCCACCATCCCATTGTTAAATTTGCGTACGACGGAGCAAAGCTCGTGCCCATCGCGGTGCCTCTCACTTGATTATAATAAACATTATCGAATAGAAAAATGTTGTTACATAGGCATAGATCAATCATTTCCAAAATCATTTCGCCGTGTGTACGGTAGTTTAAAGATCTACTGTCTAAAAAATGTTTGCATGCTCTCTTCCCATCTTGATGTTCAATGGAGGTATAAAGAGATACCACATCTAGGGTTGCAAACATAAAATCTTTTTCCCAAGCTACTCCTTCAATCCTACTCAAAAAATCTTTTGTGTCTCGTAAATAGGATGGTAAAGTAAAGACTAAAGGTAGCAGCGTTTGGTCCACATATTTCGACATGTTTTCAAGGGAGGCTCCATTCAGGGTAACAATGGGTCTACCTGGGGGACGAGATGGATGTTTATGGACCTTTGGTAAAAAGTAAATTGTCGGTATGGTGGGGAACTTATTGTGCAGGTATTTGTGATCGTCATCATTCAGAATGTCAAGATCTGTCCATTTTTTCAAGAAGTCTTCCACTTTCTTCTTTACTGCCTCCATCGGATTCTCATTCAACTTTTCATAACAGGTGACATCAGACAATTGCCTTTCTGCTTCTTTTATGTAATCCTTTCTGTTCCTTTGTAGCTTATTTTTTTTTTAAAGTAGTTAAAATGTCGGCGGACAGCGCGCCTGTCCGGCCTGTCCGTAATTAACAAAATGTGGATGTCCTAACGACACTACACCTCTCTGTACCATCCGCCCGGGATGTCCGTAAATCAACAAAATGGAAGTGTCCTAAGGACATTATAGCTCTCTGCACTGTTCGCAACCAAGATTAAACTGTTTTTAGAACACACCAGGTGTCCGGGCTTGTCTGTAATTGAACAAAATGGAGGTGTCCTAAGGACACTATACCTGTCCGTACCGTTCGCAACCAAGATGGAACTGTCCGTAGAACAGGCGTGGTGTCCGGGATGTGCGTAGTCATACAAAATGGAGGTGTCCTAAGGACAATATACCTGGCCGTACAGTCTGTAGAACATCTACACACATGCGCACCATACCCATAAGTTCTGCAAACATTGCGCCTGTCCGTTACTGTCCGTTTCACATGTGTCGCACTTTTAATTCGTTTCAGGACCCGAACACTGTCCGTAGAACAACAGCACGCATGTACACGACCGCTCCTGCACATTTCCTGTCCTCCGGACACCCTTTCCCCTCGCGGTCGTGTTCCCGACGTCATCATGTGACTGCACCCACGCTGAGCGTGTGTCCTAATTTGCAGACTCTGTCCGGATGCCCAACATTTTAAAATAACTTATTTAGACAATTCAAATTATTTTACAGTAAAAAATCACCATTTCACATGTCCCAGACAATGGCCCTGGCTTTGCACATATTTTTTGTAACTTTTTAAAGGCTTTTGAGTGTTCGATATGTTCTCGAGGCGCACCCCTCAACCCCTATAAAAGGCCACACCCCAGAGATGTACTTCTGGCTATTGCAGTTTGACTTTTGCTGCCTTTAGTGCTCTAGCTCAGATTACTGCATCAACCCTAAAGGCATCCATGGCTGCTGTTGCTACATCAGCCTCGGCACCACCCCAAACCCTCCACCACCACCGCCTCCCCAAGGGCCTGCAGAGGGGAACACGCGTGAGGATGCAGAGAATGAGGATGAAGAGGATGAAGAGAACGAGGTGGAGGAACGCCCTACTACCAGCACTCGCCGGGAGTCTTGGGTGTGGCGGTTATTTACCGTTTATAGTAACGTACCAAAAGCACGTGTGGACAAGGTCACCTGTAACCAGTGCAAATTAGTGCTGAGTCGTGGGAGACGTAGTGCATACAGCTTTGGTACGACATCCATGAAGCGACACCTATGTTCGTTCCACGGTGCAGACGTTCGCAAGGTTGTACCTTGTGATGAACGTAGAAGGTTGAGTTCCTCCACAGCATCCTCAGTTTCTGCTCCTCTCACCACAAGAGACACTCCTGTGGGAGAGTACAGCCCTCCAGCTGCTTCACAGGCAATCCGCGATACTGTTGACCCTTACCTTTCGAGGGTCACAATATTGTGCATGTACTGTGACGCAGTACTCTGCAGGGGGGAGAGTCTTCGAAGTGCTTTTGAGACTATGGTCACAGACCACCAGAAGACCTGCTACCTACCTAATTAAGGCCCACCCTACATCTTCCTCTCTCCACCTGCCCTTTCTTATCCCAGTTGTTGGTGTCCCTTCCTTACCCTCCTTTCCCCTCCTCTCCTAGTTGTGTCGTGTATAAAAAAGGAAAAAAATATAAAACAACAAAAATCCAAAAAAAGGCTCTTTTCAGAGCCGCCTTTCACAGTTTAAAAATAGAAGTGTCAAATAAACAGTGCAGGGTCCTGCGCATTTTTTAAAAGTCTGCGGACAGTCCTAGGACAGATAAAATGTTGGGGTACTGCCCTAACAAAACCAATGCACTTTTCTCTTGGAGTAAGTGGTGGCTTTGAACAGAGCCTTTTGGTGGTGTTTTGTATGTTTGAAAAACTTGGATTCGCCAACATCTAATGCAAATAAGATGACTATAATTCCCAAAAAGGTCGCAATGCATTATGTACATTTCTAAGAAAAATCCGATTGCCAGCATATGTAAAATGGACTCAATCTCTGCGAAAAATGAATGTGCTACGAAACACAATATTTTCATTGTGAAGAGAGGACATGCCAACATCTCTTAGAAAGGCACAAACAGCCTTATTGACATTGCGCCTCGCTTTCTCCATTTGTGGACCAAATGAAGAAGAACACAGCCACATTTGTCTTTGCGCAATACGAGAAAAAATTACTTGGGAATTTGGAAACATGTCCATGACCTTCTCAAGTCCTTCTTTCATTGCAAATTGCAAAGAAATTCCAGACACATGTCCCAAACTGTTCCCTCCAAAATGAATTATAATTATGGCAGGATGACGCTCTGTCTGTATAGTAGCACAGAGAGGTACCAAGTCCAGCCACTTCATTCCATGTACTCCATGCCAGTGCACCTCCACATGAGGGAATCCAAGATCTGCAGATATAACACAACGTTCTGCATGCACCTCCAACCAATGTATCCATGAGTCTCCCAAAACCCAGATAATCTGTTTTCGAAAACACACAGCCATAGCTATCTGTTCTTCTCTCAGGAAAAAGATGTCCTCACTAAATCTCTCCTTACACAACACACCCACTAAACTTTACTGACCAATCCCTAGCTCAGCTCATTCTCATTTGCAGGCCTCTCCACCCCAGAATGCCTGTATGTAATACGCGCTGTCCGCAGACTACCGCCATGTCCGCGGACATGTAGAAGATCTGAGCGCGGTGAATGTACATTGAAATAGTGCTCCCCATTTCCCCTTTAAGGTGGGCTCTGAAAAGAGACGTTTTTTTGTTTTGTTTGCAGATGCCTGACAGACACCTGTTATTGTATTTTTTTGGGGTTTTTTCTTCTTAGTTTACTCCTAAAATCTTCACATAACCTGTTCCAAAGCAACCCTTACATTCCAAAAGAACATGGCATTTCCCAAAAAAGATAAAGAAACACCATCTGCTTCAAAATAAGCAGCATTACTCGAAAAATGTTCTCGTTGTTACATAAAAACATACCAGCTCTTAGCATGAAAGCACGCATGCCTCGGTTGATTGCACACCTAGCAATGCTTTGATCAAGACAAAAACAGAACTGTTGTCCCATTTTGCTCTAGGAAGTAATCCAGAAAAAATTACTTTCACATTTGGAAGGATGTTGATTACTCCTTGAACCAACTGTTCCAAATCTCCCAACAAAGTAGGGGAACTCACGTAGCCCAAATGGAAAGCACCATAGTGAAAAACTACCACATGGCGACTGTTCATCCTACGCATACCTCGGCAAACTTGGAGAATTGCCTCTACGTTGCAGTCAGTCACAGCGCTCCACACCACCTCCACTCCTCTAACATCGAAAATGTTTGCCACATGCCTGCATTGAGAATACTGCTGTAAACCATGGACAAACATATCTCCGAGCACCAACACACTGACTGTCTCCACCTCTGCCATCTTCACTAAACACACTCTCTTTCTACACAAAACAACAATGTAAACATCTGATTGGCTGATCCCTACAGTCCCCTTTCCATGCTGGATTTGCTGGAAAACCCTGTATATGGCACGCCCTACCACTCGGACAGCTGCGGTGTCCGCGCGGCACGTAACTCTTAGCCAGCCCTTCTACCCTTTCCACATCACTCGTGATTCCATTCCCTCATTGGACACAGCTAAGCAGTCACACAACCATCCACCAATAACATCCAAGACCTCTACATCTAACTCCATCATCAGAGTTCCGCACTTCAAATGTACTGTTGATCACTCTGAATACAAGTCTCATATCATTGCAAAGCACCTACTACAAAAACTACTGTGCAAGTCTCAAAGATTTCTACTTACAGCTCCATGCATATCCACATGCATGACTACAAAGTACAGGTATGCATACTTTATTCAGAGTACATGTACAACTCTTATGATTCCATATAAACAAAGTAATCCCACTAAATCTGCATAGCCAATACATACATGCCAACACTCCCGATTTAAGCGCGAGACTCCCGATTTTTCATTGAAAAATCGGACTACTTTTTACTGTCTCCCGCATAACCTATACATACATGCCAACCATCCAGATTTACGCGCAAACTCGATTTTTCATTAAAAAATGTCACAATTTTTTACTGTCTCCCGCCTAAATTAATGCTAATCCCAATGCAATCGTATGAGAAAAATAAATGTTCCCGATTGCTGTGGTGAAATCTCCCTCTCAGGTGCTCCCGATTGTTCACATATCTAGTTATAATATGAAATTATTCAAATTTTTCCCATCTACTATAATGAACTATCACTTCCAAACCTCTCTGCTATCTACAACACAGTTGCAAAAAAACAAGTGAATTTCATGAACTTAAAATTCTACTCATTTGCAAAGCAGGTTGAACTAACATACTGCAAATAACATATAAAGGCTGTACATAGTCAAATGAAATGCATGCACACACTATGTTCAGATATCAAACAAGAATACTACCGCAAAAACATAAAAATCAACGTATACATTAACATCAGTGCTATAAACACACAAAATTACTAACTTCATCCATTTACAATTGCAGTGAAGACCACTCTCCTGAAAATCAGCAACATCTAAACTACAAACAACATATCCGAAGAAACCTTCTCATTCCACAAAGAAAAAGTAGGTAGAATACTACCTTTATATTCTTACTGTTCCTCAAAGAGACTGTGTGGTTCATTCATGTAATTTGCACACCAAAAAAAAACATCGATTTCTGAACCATTCTGTCCACAAATCCGCATTTATTAAACAGAGAATTGCAGCCAGAATGGACCACAAATCCCTGTTTTTTGTAACACAAATAACATACTCAAGCCTTAGAATGTTACTACTACAAAAGAAAGAACTGTTTTAATTTTATACCATTACGTTTACTATTAATGCTTCTCCTCACCACTTGCTCACTTTCTACTCTCATCTGAACTGCAGTGTAGTAACATACAAACAGAAGAATAGCCTTCCCAACTCATTGTAACTGCCCAATGCACATTCACACACCACCACATACATCTTTCCCATGAAACTCATACAGGCATGCACACAGCACACATTGTCCACAAGGCCTTCTGGGGCCTGGGGCCTAAATACCTTCAACTCTCTCTTCCTAAATATCTTCCTTCCCGAGCCCTTCGCTCATCTGTCTCCAACTCCCTCAGGGTCAGCCGCTTCTCGAAGCAACGAGCTGGGGGTAGATCTCTCTCTGCGGCAGGGGCCTCCCTCTGGAACAGCCTTCCTGCCTCCCTGAAACTTGAGGAGAACCATCTTCGGTTCCGGAAGCACCTCAAAACCTTCCTCTTTGCTTCTGCTTTCTCTCTCCCTCTCCCCTGCTAATTCTTCACTGAAACTGCACTGAACCTGCACCTGGGCCACTCTCACCGACCTCGGTCCTTGGCCCAGCCACTCTCCACTTGCACTGCCTCCCTGGCAACCCCAGCACTGCGGGACTGTCTCTGCATCCCTTACAGCCCCCCCTCCCAGCACTTGTCTGCACTTACCTTGCACTTGCCACCCGCTGGCCCTATTTATTATTTATTTATTTTTTTATTCTACTTACCCTGTTCAGCACTTCCCCCTCTCCCCTTCCCCTTGCACTTTTCCCTTCCCCTGCACTTGCGCGATCTGAATGACACCTGGCCTAGTAGGATCGTTGTCTGTCTTCCCCCCTGTTCCCCCCTCCCTGCCTCGTCGCGCCTTGAAACACTTGTGTATAGGCGCGTTACAAATGCCATATCATATCATATCATACATTGCAAAACAAACCAACCCATACCTTCTTTTTTTTCAACAGACCCCAAAGTATGCCTACCAAAAAGTAAGATCGTAGAAAGCAACGCAGAAATAGAGCAAATGAAAATAAAAGTGTCCAAAATAAGCATCCATCTCTACCAGAGTTTGTACAAAACGTTCAAACAAAACAGCTAATGCAGTCATTTAACGAAACAAAAGAAGCTTCTACTACAGAAACTTTGCCTCCTCTATCAAAATGTAAAACAAAACAGAAAGTGATTAACAAGAATTCAGCTACCACTACTGCTAACACTGCTCCTAGAAATCTTGATGTAGTGGCAAGTAAACATACCAAAAAAAGTATTTTAGCAAAAATGTTCCGCCACAGAGTCCTTCAGAATCTTATAAAAACAGGAGCGAAATCATGCACAACCCTTAAAACCTATCATAGAAAATTCATCCTAGAAGCTCTCGTAGACAGTGCAATCCTTCACAAAAGGAAGTTATTTATTTTAGTTTTAAACAGGATGAAACCACTAACAAAACTAAGTACTAAACTACAAAAGAACCTTCTCAATAAATGCAATGTCAACAAAAATAACTTCTTAAATATCTGTGGAAGTGAATGGAGTCACACCACGACCACAGGACCATATTTTAATGAAGAAGCATACAAACAAAACCAAACAAACACAATTGCCATCCACAGCAGTGGACGAGGTTATGAAAAAATTAATAATACCATCATGGAACAAGAAACACTGCTTACAACAATATCCCCAGAAAACTCAGAATTACCTCTCCATTCAAGTGAACCAGAACTTCCAGTGTACAAATGGCCGTACACGTCATTGTGTAACACTCCCAACAAATCTTTCAAATCTTTACGCCACTTCCTCAATCAGTATTTGAAAGGTAAAGACAAAATCAAAATGAAAGTACTACAAAATATGGATACTTGTCCAGTGCGCAAATTCACAGGACTACACGGACATTCATTAGCCTGCATTTCAGAACCTATTTGCAAAAGCACCTTCCATGATACCAAATGATATCAACACATCATTCAACTGTAAGAAATCTAGTCTATAAACTGTACTATGCTAAAGGTCCTGCTTTAGAACTAGCCAATTTAAATAACACTCTTCTACATGGTACACCCAAAGACCTACAAGAAGAAATCGACCGTATCCAGAGAAAATATTTTGGAAGTGAAAGCCACTTACAAAATGCAATAGCTTTAGAACAGACTAGCAACAATTCTGCACATGGCAACCTTCTACTACACACATACAAAAAAGAAATACTAAAATTTAAAAGTACATCCGCTGAGTACCAAACCATGTGTGTGTGTGTGTTGCGGCAGAACTTTTTACTAAAGTAACACAAAAACTGTAGACGTAACATACAAAATAGAAGACAATCAAGATTCCAAATAGTTTGAATTAGCTCTCTACCTTTTAGCAGAAAACAAATACGAAATAAGTGACCCCTTAATACTTTGCAGTTACTGCACTACAAAACTTGACAGCAACCAAACTCCTTCATGTGCTATCAAAACACCTGCAACAACTCAATTTATATGAGAGCATCATAATTCAAACAGTACACCCATTTCAAGCAATAATACGCCTTGCACCAAAAACAGCAAAATTACCCCCCTCTGAATTGGTGAAAGGCATTTGTGGCAAAGTAGTTTATTTACCATTAGATCTGACAGAAAATGTGCACACTCTAGGAGTGCAACGTCCAACAGAGCAATCTTTAATTGTCTTAGTAAATGGTGTACCAACAAAAGACAAAACAATTTGGCAACAACTTGTGGACTTATATAATGTTAGACAAGCCTTGCAATATCTAAAAGACAATAATCAATACTACAAAGAAATAAATATTGAAGAAAACTTAAGGCAAACAACTGAAATGATTCAAGAGTCACCAGAAACTGGTCAATTTGAACTTCTGGATCCTGCTACAGTATCCAATATTTTAGACCATTATACAATTCATCCATTACACTCTAATGACAGCATAGATGATGCACTAGAAACATACCAAATGCGACAAACCAAAGGATCACCAATCAGCATATGGGAAAAAAGTATAGCAGCACGTGCTTTTCCTCTACTATTTCCTACTGGCAAAGGAGGAAGGTACGATGACAGACCCACTGAGATAACAGCATCAGAATACCGCTCATTACGAATGTATTCTGAAGATCCCAGATTTAGACAAAATGTGGAATACATATTCCACCTACTCTTTGAAAGTGAATTTGCAACTCTATGTTACGGAGTTGCACACATATTGAAATCGGGAACCGACTTTCAAAATATGTCAACTACGCAATTAATACAAAAAGTGCAAGAAAAAGATGAGGTTTTACAATCAAGCATTACAAATCTGTTTGCAAACATGCATGGTACGAAAGAATACTGGTTCAGACGTCACAGAGATGTACGTTGTATGATCAGAAACCTTGGACCACCCACTTGGTTTGTTACATTAAGTTGTGCAGAATATGCATGGGAAGATTTACATGATTTCCTACGCATATCAAACAAAAACAAAACAAACATAGATATACTAACACCTGGAGAACTTTGCTCTCTAGATCCTGTTAATGTTTCAAGATATTTCCACCATCGTTTCATTGCTATGCTACACTTTATTTAAAACTGTTCCTCCCCTCGGAGAAGTGCAACACTTCTTTTGGAGAAAGAATACCAAGCCAGAGGAGCACCACATATCAACATGCTTTTATGGATTAAAGATGCTCCTAAATTTGGCCAGGAAAGTGATGCCACTGTTTTGCAGTTCATCCAAAAATATGTCACTTGTGAAATCCCTTCACAAACGAGACATAGTGACCTTCATGCACAAATTGTACAATTTCAAAGACAGAAATGTGCCAAATATTGTCGTCGCAAATACAAAAACAAAGGGAAATACTACACCAAATGCCGCTTTGGTTTCCCTAGACCAGTTACAGAAACAGGTGAAGTAACAACTTCATGTCTTCAGTTAGACATAGTGTTAAAGGTAAATCACCTAAGAAAACGTATTACATAAAAAGAACAGAAGAATCAAAATATATCAATGATTACAATGCAATCATTGCCCTATTATGAAATGCAAATGTGATGTGCAGTTCATTGCAGACGATTCCACTGCAGTTGCACTATATGTTACAGCCTACTTAACAAAAGCAGAAAAAACAGAGCTTCAAGACCTCTGGAATGACCTATCATCAGACAAAACACTATCTCAGAAATTGTACAGCTTAGGCATAAAGATGGTCTCTTATAGAGAATGTGGTGCCTATGAAGCTGCAGATCGTTTAACCGGTACTGCTTTGTATGGAAAATCTGAAAATATTGTATGGCTAAGTCTTGGTCCTGCTAAATCTAGAAAAAGAGTTCTCAAATCATATGAGGACATAGAAACAATAGCCAAAAATGAGCCCAACAGCCAAGACATTTTGAAAAACAATTTACTAGACACATGCTACCCGAACAGGAGTACCACTTTGGAAACCATGTGTCTATACCACAATGCCCAAAACTGTGCATACAAAAATAATATATAACCGGATGAAAACAAAGGTAGACATAGAGTGACAGATTGTGAAGGCAGCTTAGTGAAACTTACCAAACAAAGCTTAATTAAACATATCAAATTGTCATTAAAAACTCCTCAACAAAAAGAACTATATTACATGTCCCTGCTACAACCTTTTAAACCATGGAGAAAAGAAGAAGAGATACTAGATAACTATGACTGCTATGAAGACGGTTTCAAAGCAAATGAAAGCACTATCACCGATGTGAACTTTACGCAGTACAAAACAATGTTGCACAATGAACAGCAACACGAAGAAGAACTCCAGGCCCAACTAGATAAGGACACTCCCGACAGTAGTCAACCTTCTGTAACAGGAATCCAAGAACCACTGGGAAAGCCACTAATAGCAAATGAGGCAGAATTAGCTATGACAGAAGTAGAAAACACCATGTGTCACTATGAAGAAGATACAGAAGACTTATCTGTACTACAATCAAAACTTAACAAAGAACAGCGCGCCATTTTTGAAGAAGTAACAAAAGAAATTGCACATGGTGTACAACATGATAATAAAGAATGTACCTGCCAAAATTACAAACCTATACTACTATGCGTCAGCGGTGAAGTTGGTTCAGGCAAAACATTCTTAATACGCCTTAATGCCAACTCTTGCAAGCTGTTCCAAATTCAATGAAACAATGTTGAAAAAAGAAATGCAACCAATAATTTAAATTTGCTCCACAGACAAACTGGACGTACATGGTATGACACTACCCATGTGTCAACAAGCCACAACAAGACTAAATACCTTAGAAAATTCTATCTCCAACACAGCTGGGTTGGAGAAAATATTAAAATTATCCTTAAACTGTAGAGTAATGCTTAAACGTAACCTTGATGTGGAGCAAGGACTAGTTAATGGAGAACTGGGTACAATTGTTGGCTTTCAAACATACCCACGTGACAAAAACATTCAGTTTGTCAATATTCTCTTCGACAAACTTTCAGATGTAAAAAGGATAGAGTGCTCAACAGCTCGATTCCTTCTCTTCAAAGACATGTATGTACGCAGAGAACAATTTTCTCTAACTCTTGCATATGCAGTCACCATTCATAAATCCCAAGGTCTTACCCTAGACAAAGCATTGATAGATATTGGTAACACAGTCTTTAAAGAAGGCATGATCTACGTAGCACTATCACGCTTATGTACACTTGACGGTCTATTTCTAATCAACTTTGATGCAAGTAAAGTAAATGCTGATATTCCTTGCATTTTAGAATACAATAGACTACGTTCACTATACACCCCCCACCTAAAAGCATATCCTGTTCCACAAAAAGGAAAATGTTGTAAAACAAAACTAATTCAAACTGAAATGCAACAGGATCTCACTGCAAATCCTCCAAAGAGAGTAAAAGAAGCTAATACTTCATCATTTACCATAAACAAAGAAGAACCTATTAGTCAAAGTAACTCAGGTACTTCTTCAAAGAAGCAACACACACTCTGAAAAAATTACTTGGACACAGAACTATCTGGTCCATTCAAATTTTCAAATGTAAGTGGTGTAAGTTGTTACGCGAATGTAGCAATGAATATTCTATTTCAATTGCCACCAATTGTTGACAACATTTACTTACACAGTACAGACCAATTGTGTTTGCAAATGTTAGTCCTTCATAGAAACGCAACAATCATGACAACACATATAGTGTTCACGGAATAAGACAAGAATTGGACTACTGTGCTGGAATGGTGAAATTCACTATAAACTCACAAGAAGATCCACAAGAATTTCTAATGTACTTACTACAAGTACTGGAAAACAAAAACATACCTATAAATGAAATCTTCCAGATTTCATACATGTGGAAAAATACATGCACTCTCTGCAACAATGTGACACAGGAACAAATCCCTAATGAGCGCTTTGTGTATGTATCCATACCTAATTGTGAATCCATTCCATTTCAGCAACTTGTACAAAATGCAAACTATGGAAGATTATGTACTACCAGCAAATCAGATAATTGCTCCACCTTACTAATACAAACACAAGTAACTACGTAATACTAATGCTTCTACATTACAATGCAGATGGTACCAAAAACAACTGCAAGCTGACTGGATTCACACACGGTCAAGTATCACTTGGTAAGAGGTGGCGCTGTTGCACTTGATCATGATGGCCGCCTGAGCATGACGCTCCACGACGGGGAGAATCCTTTTTGCGGATACCGCCTCGATACCGCTGTGTTTTGGGCTCCAAACCGGCGGATTGCACAAGTACGACCTGCTGATCCACCCAAGAAACTGGCGTCCTCCGGAGAGGAGCCAGCACAGAGATCCCCGCGGTGCAGCGAGACCCCGGCTGGACTCCTTTTGCCATCCCGCCGAGCACAACCATAGAGGGCGGGCTCTCATCTACCCAAGAGCCGCGGATCCTGGGGCCAGCGGGGGGAGGGGAGACTGCCACTCGGCACGGCGCGTCGCTCAGCGCTGCTATCCGGAGTTGTGGCTACGGTCCCAGTCCCCCCTGACCCACTGAAACAGCACTCCCCACTGCGGACCTGCCGGGGACTCTGCCTCTCTCACCCAGCCCCTGCTTGGCTCCCGCCCTGTAACCAGCCACCCAGAAGCTGCAGCCTGGGAGGCACAGCCTGGTGCTGCCACGCGCCCCCGTGACCAAGGGCTCTGCGGGCTGCTCGGAGCCTTGCCGGCTGGAAGAGGCCTCAGGCTGCCGGCTCTAAAGACACATCTGGCCCGGAGCTCCGTGTGCGCCGATTTTCGTCGAGATGACGCGCGGGTGGTGGCGCTGCCCCCCCATCCATCGGGACTCAAGGTAGGAGAGCCCTCATATTCCAAGCCACTCACCAGGTTGCTGCTCATGGGGAGTGGTGGCCACTCTTGGACCACTGGCACTGCTTAGAGCACAGAAGGCAACAAATCAGACTCTACATAACGGTGCACTGAATGACATTTAGCACCCTTGGGCCTTCCTTTCTCTTACTCTTGGCTCCATGTGGCCCTGCAAGCCCATTGTCCTGGATCCATTGTGCGCCCAGGCGCGGCTAGCTCCCCATAGACCACTGGCTTCCTGAACTGAAAGCACCCTGCACTCCATACGACCCCAAAAACCATGCAATACAGCCTTCCTCTATGCCCATATCCCCCTGCACCTCGGCAACCGCCCAAGGATACCCCCCGACTGGGTTGGTCCCCCACTCGCTACCCTGTGATCCACAACGGCGACCCCGCTGATCAAGGACAGGACATAACAGGAGGGTGCTGCGCCACCCACGCATTGGGGCGCAGGGTGCATGCCCCCACCACCTACAACACCAGGAGCTACATGGGCGCCACCATATTAATCCCACTACGGCAACCCTGGCACAAGTGAAAAGCAGAACTTGAGCTAAGACCCCAACACCACAGAGTCACCTGGGACTGAGTCCGCCACACGACGCACTATCCAAGCAACCTACACCTTAAGAGGTGCTGCGACACTCAGTGGACTTGTGACCAGCTGGCAGTACTCCAGACCAGAGACCCACTATACTCGGAGAGTGACCCCGGTGATTAAGCATAGCTAACCACTTACACCAACCCACCCCCCCGGTGACCACCCTTGTCCACCCTTCGCCGACACAATGACTAAAGGGGCGGGACCAAGCAAGAAACAGAGCTCTCTAAACATGTTTGCTAAGACTCCAGCTAAGCCAACAGCGGAATCACCAGAGGAGACCCCTGCAGCATCGGCCACACCATCCCCCGATGACTTGCAAACAATGTTGGAGTACATCCGCGAGGGGTTCACCACTCTTCACACCAAGTTGGATGACATGAATGGCACCATCTCATCCATAAAGGCGCATATTGAGAAAACTGATGGCCGGGTGACAGAAATAGAAACAAGGGTGGGTGCCGCTGAGGATGATCTCAGTTCCCACTGGGCCATGGTCTCCACACTCTCTACCCGAATGCTAGTGGTGGAAAAAAAGAACAATGACTTGGAGTCCCGCTCACGACGCAACAATCTGCGCATAGTTGGCGTGCCCGAGGACAATATTAATGAACCCATGGAAGATTTCGTGGAACATATGTTGTTGTCAGTACTGGATTCCCCGAAACTCTCCCAGCAGTTTGCAGGAGAGAGCCCACCGATCCCTGACTGCAAAGCCCAAGCCTGGCACACCTCCAAGCCCCATCATAGCCAGAATCTTAAATTTCTGCGACCGTGATGCTCTTTTGAGAGCGGCAAGACTCAAAGGAGAGTTGCGGATGGGAGCTGCAAGGATCCATCTCTACCCGGATTTTTCTGTGGCGATGCAGCAGGAACGGAAAACCTTCATGGCAGTAAAAAGAAGGCTTCGAGACCACAGAGCTAAGTACTCCATGTTATTTCCTGCCAAACTAAGGATAGAACATTCCAACCAAACGTTCTTCTTCACGATCCCTGAGGAGTTCTCGAAGTTCATGGATGAGCATTTCCAGGGCTAATACCTGCTTGCCGACATGGCACCAAAGTAACCCGTCCGCCTTGCCCTGACTCCATGTCTCAGAAATGACCCACAGATGCACTCACGCACACCTGAGGTTACTCCACATGGAGTGCATGGGCAATTCAATCTTGTTATTCCACTGTACTACTGATCCTCCGGTTACGCAGACTGTACTAATGTTGTTCAATCAAGAATGCAGTATTGAGAATCTCCTTATATGTCCCCCAGTCCGATGCGTCACTGCCAGGCCACCCAACAGGCCCCCGGGCGCTGATGCTGACGAGTTTGTTGTTACTATGGTTCTCTTGGGCTACCATTCCTCGAGTTGGGGGAGGGATGTGGGCAGGGGGAGGGGGAATGGGGAGTTCTGTTAAAAATGACTTGACGACCACAAGAGATACCACACATACCACTGTATTATATCATGGGCGTGCAGAGGGCACGAAGGGCCCGCCCCCGTTGGGCTGGCAACGGCTACTGCCGCTCGGTGCCCCGGAATTCACCAACATCCCCACACAAATGGCTGATAGTAACTTAGCATTCATGAGCTGCAATATAAGAGGCCTGGGTAACCACAAAAAAAATGAGGCAGATACAATTGTATGTGGAACATCATGGTATTAAAGTACTGTGCTTGCAAGAGACCCATGCCCGCTCAGAGCAGTGCAAGAGGTTTCCGAAACAATGGGGGCCTCAAAGATACTGTACCAACTATTCTACCCAAAGTCGAGGTACTCTAACTTTGATACATAAAACCCTAAAGTTCACTTGCAACCATTCACTGATAGACCCGCAAAGAGGTATGTACTAATCCATGGTAAATTGCAAAATCAAGAGGTGGTTATCCTAAATGTCTATGGGCCGAACATCGATGACCCCGATTTTTACTTACACCTAGCTTCAGAGTTGGAGAGCTACCCCCTGACCCCAATCATATGGGGTGGTGATTTTAATACTATACTAGACGTTGATCTAGACAGATAGGGCTCTAGACCCCGCCAACTATCCAGGGCAGCCCGTGCTATTTTGACTAAGCTTCCCCGTTTGGCGATCGTAGATGCCTGGCGACTCATGTACCCCGACTCCCGCACATATTCCTACTATTCTACAGTGCATGAATCACATTCCAGAATAGATAGGTGGCTTATATCGGATATATTAGTCAGGTGCCTATCCCATCTAATGATCCTTCCTAGAACTTTATCCGATCACTCACCGGTGGTTGTCTCTCTTAACTGGGGGCAAGACTGTAATAAAACAAGACAGTGGAGGATGAGACCTCACGCCCTACTTGACCAAGCCTTTGCGTCTGAACTTGAATCCTCCATCTAAGAATTTTTCGAGATTAACACTGATTCAGTCGCATCACAGGCTACTCTCTGGGAATAATTTAAAGCGTATATCAGAGGTATTGCCATCTCCAAAGGGTGTGGTATCCTGAAGGATATCCGCACGGAAATAGCGGCTAGTGAATCGACTCTAGCTGCCCTCGAGAGCCAATACAACCTCGATCAGGCGCCTGCTGAAACACTTGCACGACTGGGGACAGAGCTAGACACTTTCCGCACCCTAGCAGAACGGGAAGTTAAATTCCTAGACAGCCCACACTCGGTTAGGAAATATGGCGAGGGTGAACGACTAGGTCGACTGCTCGCCAGGCTGATTCATCGGGAATTCGGAGCCCCAGCCTCAACATACCAGCGATAGAGAGATCAGACGGTATACTAGCCACGTCCCCACAAGAAATCAATTCAGAATTTCTATCATTCTACACCTCCTTATACTCTAAAGTTGATGGCCCCCAGATTCCTGAGATTGACTATTTAGAAAACCTCCCTCTCTCGGTCCTTTCCACGTACGCTAGCATCTACCTGGAGAGGCCGTTCACACCAGAAGAACTCACGGAAGCCATTGAATCATTGGCGTCGGGCAAGGCCCCAGGCCCAGATGGCCTACCCATCGACATGTACAAGCAATTCAAATCGCTCCTAGTTCCACACCTATTAACCCTATGGGAAGAGGCGTGTGAGAGGGGCATACTCCCTCCCTCGCTCCGCGAAGCGATGATAACAGTCCTTCTTAAACCTGGCAAAAACCCCACCCACTGCGGCTCATACCGTCCCCTCTCACTAATTAATAGTGATGTCAAAATATATGCCAAAGTACTGGCTATCCGACTGGCCTCGTTTATGCCCCACATCAATCATCCATCCTGATCAGGCAGGATTTGTCCCGGGCAGATCCACCGCCCTGAACCTGAGAAGGCTCTTCAATGTGATCAGTAGGATTGATCCGGAAGTACAAGCGGTGGCGGCCACTCTAGACATGCAGAAGGCATTTGACTCTGTGTCGTGGGAATATCTGTGGCGAGTCCCCGAGAAGTGCAAATTTGGCCCCAACGTTTGCACCTGGGTTAGGTTGCTCTATACTGACCCATCGGCTAGGGTCCGCACGGAATATAGGTGCTCTCCCCCCTTCCAGATAGCCAGGGGAACATGGCAGGGCTGTCCTTTTTCCCGCTTAATATTCCCCATAGCCATGGAACCCTTCGCAGATATGATGCGCCAGTCACACTCGCATAGGGGCCTACGCACTGCGGGTCAAGCCGATATTGTTTCCCTGTACGCCGACGATGCCCTCCTTTAATTTTGCTCCCCAGAAACCAACCTTGCCCCTGTCCTGGAAGACGTGGTCTGCTTCAGACATATATCTGGTCTAAGAATAAACTGCTCTAAATCTGTTCTATTTCCACTCACAGACTCCACACAACCCCCCTCCGAACTGAGTGGATTTACGTGGTCCCAATTCAACATTACCTACCTAGGGGTCATGGTCTCCTGGCATACAGCAAAGCTACGTGAGGATAACTACCATACTTACCTCACGCACCTGGCCACTAAAACAGAGAGTTGGACTAGACTCCCCATCTCCTTGGCGGGCCGGATAGGTATACTTAAAATGGTGGTACTGCCCCAACTCCTATACCGATTCACAAACCTTCCCCTGTGGCCCGGCGATGAGTTTTTCCGATCGCTGCGCGGCATAACCAACACCTTCCTATGGCACTCCGGCGCAGTCCGACTCAAATGGTCAACATTGACCACCCTCAAGGAACTGGGAGGGTTCGGCGACCCTGACTTTGCCAGGTATTGGTTAGTGGCCCAGACACAATTTGCTTCCTACTGGTTTAATACCACAGACCCCCCTCCACATGTCTGCCTAGAGAAATGAACGGTCAGTGATCGAGAAATCGGATCCCTTATTCTTAAACCTGTCCCAGCCAACCCAGAATCGGCGGATCCGGTCGCCAGTACATCCTTAGCTCTCACTAAGATCTGGAAGCTGGTCGACACGCCACACCTCTTCCATGGGAACCTCCCGCTCTGGAACTCTCTTCCCGGTGTTCCATATATCCCACAGGGATGATGCAGGCTTCCTGACTCTCCGGGATATCTACATACAGGGCAACTTCCTAGAATGGTCCGACCTCCCAGCTCCCCTCAGACGGAAACCATCTGTATGGTAGCAATACTCTTCCCTCCGGAAAAATCTCAGGGCCAGATACCCCAACTTTCCTACAATACCACCGGACGAGCCCATAATTGAAGAACTGTGCACCTTTGATTGCTTTAGAGGGAAGGTATCAAGGCTCTATGCCCTACTGCAGAATAAGGACCTGGGAGTTGAGATTACTGATGAACGCTGGTCCCAGATGTGCGCCCGCACCCAAAAAGTGTCATATAACTCCCGGTTTAAACTAATACAATTCAAGGTGCTACATAGGTACCATCACACTCCGGGCAGACTACACCATATGTTTAGCGAGCTTCCTTCCAGCTGTCTCAGATGCGGGGCTGATCAGGCCCCCTATATCCGCATGATATGGAGCTGCCTACAGCTCACGCAATATTGGGCCGAGAAGCCTCCAGAAGGGATTGTCTTTGTTATGTTGCCATAAAACTATCAGAGATCATGGTGCGAACTATCATTACATAAGTAGGTAATTACACAAGGCATTGCTATAAACAGTATTGCATTACACATTACTTTCCATTACAAGACGGAACTCCTGTACAAACGTAAGCAGTGTGTGCAGCATGCATAATACAGGTGCACTATCCACATTTTTCCCCTGTTGCATGGTGAAATGATGCATGCTTTGCTGTTAGACTTTTGTGGACTGTTAAACATGTGATAAGTAGCTACCAAACCCTCAGTTACTAAATAAATATACTACTGCAAAATAAAAATGAAAGACAGCACAACGCATACCAATAGCAGCATATACAAAGTAAGTAAAGTAAGCAAAAATGTAGTAGTACTACCACAAAGTGTTCGTAACCTAACTGATAATTTTAATGCACAGAGGTAAGTGCTGCATTTCAGGCTTCCTTCTTCCCCTATATATATGTAGCATATGATGTCAATGGACCCTAAGGAAAGCAGTGTAAGAACATAGGAGAACGGTAAGGTGTACACATGTAGTACCTCTCACTTTGCATTTCCTCACTGCTAGTCAAGAAAATCACCTAGTGTACATATCTCACTAAACTAAAAAAGAGGGTACCAGACTTGTGATGTCATCAATGACATTTGTGATGTCATCTTTGATGTCATGAATATTAGTCCTTGCAGTGCACAGCGGTAGTGCGAGTTATGGTTGCATAGCGCACCATAACTTGTGAATTTCTGGTGTTTTTAGGTTTTACCTGTAACCATAACATCCCTGTAGCAACGTTTTTCCATTGAATTTCATAGGTTTTGTAGTGATGCAATGGTTCCACCGTGCACTGCTAAGCCTAACACCTAGGACATCAAAGATGACATCACAAATATCATTGATGACATCACTGATGACATCACATGTGCATTTACTTTTCATACAAGGGGTTGTGAATGTAATGTTGGCAAAAAAGTATCAGGGATTATCGGGAGATGTGTAATATACTACATACTTCATTACGCAATGTAATGTTTTAAAGAACATTCCATTGCAGTGTTCTTTCGAGTAAAGGAACCTACTCATACAGAAATGTAGGTATTGGCTGCAGCATACACCACAGAGGTGCAATATTTGTAATTTTCCAAAGTTATTAATAAAATGGTGAATGCTTCTGTATCAGACCTTTCCGTACTGTAAAACACATACCAAGTAGCTAATAATGCATCACTTACTACATACTTCTACTAATACACACAAAGCATAAATAGACTACAATGCATACAAATATGAGGCTTATATATGGAGAGTAAAGTAAGCAAACAAGAGGCAGTACCATTAGCAACGGTGTATAATCTACATGAATATATTCACGCGCAAAAATGATTGCTGTGTTTCAGGCCTGCTTCGTCCCCTATATATGTACATCATAAGATGGGATTAAATTCTATGGAAAGTAGTGTAATAATATGTGAGAATAGCAATATCTATAAATGTAATAATACCTTTTGAAAGTTAAAACTACCTGGCCTAGATAGGGCAGTGAACAAAAAAGAAGGGGCTAGACATGTGATGTCATCAGTGATGTCATCAATTATATTTGTGATGTCATCTTTGATGTCCTGGGTGTTAGTCTTAGCAGTGCACAGTGGTGACGCGAGTTATGGTTTCTTAGCTTACCATAACCAGAGAACTTCAGGTGTTTTTCGGTTTTATTTGGAACCATAACGTCCCTTTAACAAAGTTTTTTTCACTGAATTTCATAGGTTTTTAAAAGCACAACTTAACCATAACATTCCTGTAAGAAAGTTTTTTCACTGATAATAGATATATAGATAATGCCAATTTGATAAATGTTTACTAGGATGTCCTTAGTTTATATACATATAACATACAACATACTGAACCCCCTACCTGCGCTAGTGGGACAGATGTCCGGGGACCATGCGCCTGTTCGCTGATGGACTCGGATAACATCAACACTATCCAAAAACTCAGGGGGTATCTTACATTGTTATATCATCCAAAAAAAAACACTAAACATGTTCAAAAAGCAGCACATAAATAAATTACATTCAATAGTAAATAAAAACTAAAACTGTGTATATAAGACAGTAACAGTCCAATTAGTTAGCATATGCAACATAGTGGAATTTACCAAAACACAATAAATATGCCTCCAACAAAATTACCTCACAGAAATTCCACAACACAAATCAACAGGACACCTATGCAGCATTAACAGCACAACTTAGTAAGAAACTAGTGAATACACTGCATTTATTGTATATATTTATAAACTTTCTGTATTAGGTACACTAAAACTAATATTTTTTTTTACACAGAAATGTCTAGTACTTTGGAATGGCTGGAAGAAACTTTTCCTCGGGATGAAATGATTGAAGACAGTGATACTAATGGTAGACACACTTCTCTACATAAGCCAATTAATAACCATTACTTTATGTGTACTTAACATTTATTTTTTTAAACAGACCATACAGACATTCAAAATAATATAACAACACAGATGTTAGAAAATCCTCTGCAGCAAATGGAGCTAAAAACTGACCTGTTAATGAAAAATGTGATTGTTTTAAAAAAAACTGTGTGGAGGACCATATAAGAGAAAAAATGAAATATCACTGTCCCACATGTACCTGTACCCCCTCTCCATGTCCCACCTAACTATCCCCAAAAACTTCCCAGCAAGAAAAACGTTACAATGAGACTTCACTCCTTTCCTCCCTTACAATCTATCATATGCAAACCCCTAATTCCACTGTATTTGTATCCGTTTCTGCTTCCCCCTCCTTTTCTTAATTTTTATATTTAATACAATAATAAAATATTAAGTGGATTGTTAGTATATTCCTCTGTGTCTTATTTTTTTTTTTTAAAGGCAGTTAGGGTGTCTGCGGACAGCGCGGCTGTCCGGGATGTCCTCAATTAACCAAAATGGGGTGTCCTAAGGACACTATGGCCCTCATTACAACTCAGGCGTTAATGGTTTAACGGCGCCGTCGGCGCCGTTAACCCTTAACGCCTGATTACAAGTGTCCCTTTGCGGGTTGGTGTTTAACGCCTGCTTTTAGCAGGCGTTAAAAATCCAACCCGCAAAGGGACTTTGGAGCTAATTACGGCACCGTAATTTACGGTGCCGTAATTAGCGCCTTCCCCATTCCCATTATGCCCTATGGGGGCAAAAATGGGAATGGGGAAGGGCAAATGGTGAATGGGGAATTAACGCCCCACTCACCTTGGAATGGGGCGGTAATTCCGCCATCCACCATGGCGGAATCATAACCTTAGTGGCATGGACCATGGTGCTGATAGCACCATGGTCCTCCACCAAGGTTGTAATGAGGGCCAATAACTGTTCGTATTGTTGACAATCAAAATGGAGGTGTCCTTAGGACACACAAAATGTCCGCTTGTCAGCAATTAACCAAAATGGGGGTGTCCTAAGGACACTATGGCCCTCATTACGACCCAGGTGTTGGACCATGGTGCTAATAGCACCATGGTCCATGCAGGTAACTTACCGACTCCGCCATGGCGGAATGGGGAATTACCGCCCCATTCCGAGGTTGGCGGGGTGGTAATTCCCCATGCCGCCATGACCCTTCCCCATTCCCATTTTTGCCCCATAGGGCTCAATGGGAATGGGGAAGGCGCTAAGTACGGTGCCGCAAATTGCGGCACCGTACTTAACACCAAGGTCCCTTTGCGGGTTGGTTTTTTAACGCCTGCTAAAAGCAGGCGTTAAAGTGCCATCCGCAAAGGGACCTCGTAATCAGGCGTTAGGGGTTTAACGGCGCCGCCACCTTTTACGGCGCCGTTAACCCCTTAACGCCTGGGTTGTAATGAGGGCCTATATCTGTTCGCACCGTCCTCAATCAAGATGGAAGTGTCCTTAGGACACAAAAGATGCTCGCCTGTGCGTAATTAACCAAAATGGGAGTGTCCTAAGGACACTATACTTGTTTAATTAGGCCGTAGTCAAAATGGGGGGTGTCCGCAGAACACTAAAGACGTCTGCATGTTCGTAGCTATGCAAAATAAAGTGTCCTTCAAACATTCTCCGTGTTCGCATTGTCCGTAATCAGAATGAATATGTCAGTAGAACCCATAGCCCGTCCACCTATCTGCAAAGTTGTGACGCACATTTATTTTGGTCGGGGACCTGAACACTGTTCATAAAACACCCTTGTGCATGCGTAGCACACCCTTGCCCCTACGAACATCGTGCCTGTCCACAACTGTCTGCCGCACGTGTGTCGCACTTTCAATTACTTTGGGGACTGGAACACTGTCTGTAGAACACCTGCATGCATGCGTAGAGCCAGCCCTGCGCATTTGGTGTACTACGGACAGCTGCCCCATTCGCCAATGTGTCCTCGACGCCATCCTGTGACCGCACCCGCGCTAAGCATAACGAACACTGTCCGGGCCCCCGGACAACTAAAAAGTATTTTTTTCAGCAATCCAAGGTATTTTCCTGGGAAAGGTCACCCTTGCACATCTCCCACACTATGTCCCTGGCGATCTGCATACTTTTTGGATTTTATTTAGCCCTTTCTTGGTGTTCGTAGTGTCCTGGGACAGCGCGGGTGTCCCCGAAGCGCGCCCCAGTACCTCTATAAAAGGCCACACCCCAGAGCTGCTCCTTATTCTGTTTTTGGGCTTCCAGGACAGAGACTGCTCCTTGTTCCATTGGATTGCTCTTGCTCTTTGAAACGGCTGTCCTGATGGCATCCATGGCTGGTGCTGGTGCTACTGCTGTCTCAGCAGCACCCCCATCCCCTCCACCATCAACCCCTCCCCGAGGGCCTGCAGAGGGGAACAGGCATCAGGATACAGAGGAGAGTGATGAAGAGGATGAAGAGGATGAGCTAGTGGAAGTCCCTACTACTAGTTTCCACTGTGAATCTTGGGTGTGGAGGTTATTTACCCCTGTTGAAGGAGTACCAAAAGCATGTGCACACAAGGTGACCTGCAATCAGTACAAGATGGTGCTGAGTGATGGGAAACCGGGTTTGTACAACTATGGTACTAACTCAATGAAGCGACACCTAAAATCGTTCCACGGTGGGGCTATTCATAAGGTTGTACCTTGCGATAAATGTAGTAGGTTGAGTTCCCCTACAGCATCCTCCAATTCCGCTCCTGCCACCACAAGAGACACTCCTGTGGGGCAGCGCATCCCTCCATCTGCCTCGCAGGCCATACATGATGCTGTTGATCCTTATCTTTCGAAGGTCACAGTATTGTGCATGTACTGCGACGCAGTAATCTGCAAAAGGGAGAACCTTTGAAGTGCTTTTGAGATTGTGGTCAAGGAGCATGAGAAGAACTGCTACCTACCTGAATAAGGCCCACCCTACATCTTCCTCTCTCCACCTGCCCTGTCTTATCCCCATGGCTGGTGTCCCTTCCTTGCCCTCCTTTTCCTTCCTTTCTTTGTATGTCATGTTTAAAAAAAAAAAGAAAAATAAAACAAAAACAAAAAAGGCACTTTTCAGAGCCACCTTTCACAGTACAAAAAGAGAAGTGTCAATGAAATGCGCAGGGCCCAGTGCATTTTTAGAAGTCCGCGGACAGTCCGCGGACATCTAAAATCTGTGCAATGCTGCCCTGTCACAACCATTGCACTTTTCTCTCGGAGGAAGTGGTGGCTCTGAAAAGAGCCTTTTTGTGGTGTTTTTTTGTGTTTCGAAAACTTCAAATGGACAACACCTACTGCAAAATGGATTGCTCCAATTCCAAAAAAGGTTGCAATGCATTTTGTATATTTGGAAGAAAAATCTGATTGCCCGCATAAGTAAGATGTACTCCAACTCTGCGAAAAATGTGTGTACTACGAAACATAATGTTTTCATTGTGAAAAGAGGACATACCAACATCTCTCAAAAAAGTATTTTGTGGACGAAATGAAGAACACAGCCACCTTTGTTTCTGCGCAATACAGGAAAAAATTACTCTGGAGTTTGGATACATATCCATGACTTTCCCAAGTCCTTCTTTCATTGCAAATTGCAAAGAGAATCCAGACACATGTCCTAACCTGTTCCCTCCACAATGATTAATAATAATGTCTGGATGGCACTGTGTCACCAAAGTATCAAAGAGAGGTACCAAATCCAGCCACTTCATCCACGCACTCCATGCCAGTGCACTTCCAAATGAGGGAATCCAAGATGTACAGCCACTCTGCAGCGATCTGCATGCACCTCCATCCAATTTATCCACGAATCTCCCAAAATCCAGGCAATCTGCTTTCTGAAACACACAGCCATAACTATCTCCTCTCTTCTCAGGAAAAAGACTTTCTGACAAACTCTCTGCTGACACACCACACCCAATAAACCCTATTGACCAATCCCTTCCTGTGCTACGTCTCATTTGCATCCCTCTCAACCTAAAAATCCAATATGTAATAAGCGCTGCCCGCGGGCAACTGCGCTGTCCACAGACAAATCGAAAAATCTGAGGGTGGGGAATGAAAATTTAAATAGTGTGCCCCACTTCCTCTTTGAGGTTGGCTCTAAAAACAGCCTTTTTTTGTTTTTTTTATTTTAGCAGATTTTTTCAGGCTTCTATTTAGGCTTTTTTCAGATTTTATCTGTTACATGACTTCACAACAACTTCCTGATTGAGGTCTGCATATTACCAAGAAATATTGCATGATCAAAATCTGTGAAAGTCATTGGGCCTCATTACGACCCAGGCGATAAGTTACCGCCTGGGTCGTACCTTTACCACCATGGCGTAAACTACGTTTACGCCATGGTGGTTGGCGGACTTACCGCCCCATTCCGAGGTTGGCGGGGCGGTAAGTCCCCAATCCCCATTTACCCTTCCCCATTCCCATTTTCGCCCCATAGGGCATAATGGGAGTGGGGAAGGCGTTAATTACGCCACCGTAAATTACGGTGGCGTAATTAACAACAAGGTCCCTTAGCGCCATGGATTTTAACACCTGCTAAAAGCAGGTGTTAAGTCCTCCATGGCGCTAAGGGACCTCGGAATCAGGCGGTAAGGGTCGGCGCTGTTTACGCCGCCGTAAACCCCTTACCGCCTGACTCGTAATGAGGCCCATTCCATTACAAGAAAAAATTGCATCATCTTCCAAAAGGTTCTCATTTTGAAATGATGACATGCCCACAGAATACATAAAACAAGATATTGCTTCATTAACAAGACATCTTGCTATGTCTTGTTGAGGATTAAATACATGGCAAGGCATCCATGCAGTCCTAGGTGGTATATGTGAAAAAATTATCTTAGCAGATGGAAACAGGTGCATCAGTTCCTTTTGCAACTGCTTCAGTGTACCCAGCAAACCTGTTGCACTCAGATAGCCCAAATGCGTTGCTCCACAATTTACCACCACAATATCAGGAGTGTTAAAATAAGCTATATTTCTACAAAGTGTATAAACACCTTGCACATTTTTCCCTGGCATATCACACCAGGTACCCTCCACTCCCTGCATTCCAACATTGTCTGACATTGTCACACATGTTTGTATACCACTGCAGATTAGTAATATAATGATCTCCCACTATCCACACTCTAACTCTGTCAATCTCAGCAACCACAGCCATCTTCACAGCATACAGCAATTAAAAAAATGAATACCCTCTCTCCCTATGAATGACACCCTCAGCATCTGATTGGCTAATTCCCCTAGTCCTATTTCCATGCCAAATATGCAGCGAAGCCCCAGATGTCGCATGTCCTGTCTGCGAACAGCTGCGCTGTCCGCGAAGCACTTAACACTGGGTCAGCCCTTCTACACTTTCCACTTCACTCTCTGCACCATTCCCTCATTGACTACTGTTAAGCAGTCACACAACCATCCACCAATCACATCCAATAACCCTACATCTAACTCCATCATCCCAGTTCAGCATTTTAGATGTACTGTTGATCACTCTGAGTACAATTGTGCTGTGATTGCGAAGGACCTACAGCAACAACTACTATAAAACTCTCCAATACTTCTGCTTGCAGATTCATGCATATCCACATGCATGAACACAAACTACAGTTATGAATATTTTCTGTAAGTACATGTACAGATCTTGTATAAATACATATAAATAGGGTAACTTCCACTTACCCTGTATAACCTGTAAAAAAGCTTACTGTAATTTCTTCCATCTGCTATGAGCAAGTGTCACTTGCAAAACTGTCTGCTATCCAACTTTCTGTTTACCCATATTACTAACTGTAATGTGCAAACTGTTATTCTCTTCATTCATTCTGTCATTTGTGTAACCACTGCCACCTATTTATCCACATTTCAACCATAATAGCATTTAATGCATTATAGTGCATTGGATGTACATACAATTTCCTTTCTATACATTCTGCATATTTTACATACAATCTATCAATTGAACTTCTTTTAAGAATGATTATAATAGTAATCAGACACAACACACACACCTATCTAGCAAAGTGTCATTTCATGTTAAAAGATGGGACAAATAACAGTATAATTATGGAAAAAAGCGTTCTAGTCTGTTATAAAATTACATGCAGCCAAGATGAGTACATGCATCTTTATTTATGCACACAGATAGCCAATATCATTTGAACGGCTCCCAGCTGAAACAACACCTCTGCCTCTACAACTGTTCTTCCAATCTACATAGCTCTCTCATTCCAGCTGGTTGCCCATTCCGTTCTAGATTTCACAACAGCATTCAACTATGCACAGGTGCAGTCATATCTATCACATCATCTACAACTATGTACAGTGTTGTAAAACAAGACTTACAACATCTACCCCTTCCCTTCAGTCTGCAACACAAGCATCAGATCCTTCCTTGCAACCCTTACTTTATTTCAGACTTTCCTATCTCCAAGCACCACAGAATAACCCAGTACTTAGTAATCACCTACTGAGTAATAAACTGGTGACCACATCAAATCCTCCGGATTTATTTCCCCTAAGCAGCCCACATACCACAATCAAAATGTTTGGTAGCATTGTAGAGTTATGCTGCAGTGGTTGTGGCCAGGGCCTAGAGTCTTGGGTGCATGGCCTACGGCCTTCGACCATGCACCCAACACTCTAGGCCCTGGCCACAACCACTGCAGCTTAACACACCCATAGAAACAAACACCTACCACAGAATCACCCAGTACTTAGTAATCTATACATGCTCCATATTTCACATACATGTTATAATTTCAACTTCCTTTACAAATGACTATATTAGTAATCAGACACAACACACACAGCTATCTAACAAAGTGTCATTTCATGTTAAAAGATGAGAGAAATAACAGTATAATTATGGAAAAAGGCTTTCTAGTGTGTTATAAAATTACACACAGCCAGGATGAATACATGCATCTTTATTTATGCACACAGATAGCCAATATCATTTGAAAGGCTCCCAGCTGAAACACCACTGCCTCTACAACCTTTCTTCCAATCTACACAGCTCTCTCATTCCAGCTGGTTGCCCATTCCGTTCTAGATTTAACAACAGCATTCAATTATGCACAGGTGCAGTCATATCTATCACACCATCTACAACTATGTACAGTGTTGTAAAGCAAGACATACAACATCTCCCCCCTTCCCTTCAGTCTGCAACACAAGCATCAGGTCCTTCCTTGCAAACTTTACTTTATTTCAGACTCTCCCATCTCCAAGCACCACAGAATCACCCACTACTTAGTAATCACCTACTGAGTAATAAGCTGGTGACCCCATCAAATCCTCTGGATGTATTTTCCCTAAGCAGCCCACATACCACAATCAAAATGTTTGGTAGCATTGTAGAGTTATGCTGCGGTGGTTGTGGCCAGGGCCTAGAGTCTTGGGTGCATGGCCCAAGGCCGTAGGCCATGCACCCAAGACTCTAGGCCCTGGCAGCATAACACACCCATAGAAACAAACACCTACCAAAGGACCACAACCCAAAAACATATTACATCCACCTCAAAACTATACACTTCAATTAACATTCTAAAAAATAATTTACTAAAGTAAAATAGCCAGTAGTGCGTCCAGTGTTCAGTATGTCGGTTGACAACCGCGCTGACTGCGGACACCGCAAACACATCACAGCCTTCTCCCACCTAAACAAAAACAGCATTTGACCCATCTCTTACTCCCCCACCCTCTCCAAGCAATCATACAAACCAACACACTCCCCAAAATTGAATTTATGCTCACTTCCAGCGCATGTCCGTGCATAAAATATGGCGGGCACATCGAAACAATTTGACACAACTCACGCCTCATCCCAGCCAATCAGAGAACACAACGCGTGTCCGCGGACACGACGCAAGCCGATTATCCAATCAGTGTCCTGTCCGCGGAGCAAACAGGGAAATGTGTTCGCGGAGCGCACATATATATCACTAACTTTTTGGCCTTATGTTTTGGTCGTTTAAATAAAAACTACTGGACGGATTTACACCAAATTAACAAAAGCACGCTTTCGGACCAAGCCGCCGCTCCTGCCGCGAATTTGGTGAAAATCCATCCAGCGGTTTGGGTGTAGGCGCGACAGAAATGTTTTCCCCATTATATTTATGGGAAAAAAAGAAATTTTAGGACCCCCCTATCATTTTGCCCCCCCCCTTCACCAAACCTCACCAAACTCAGAGTGGGCCATATACTTTTTTTGCAAAGTTTGGTGAGGATTCGTCCAGGGGGAGCAAAGTTATAAGCCGCCCAAAAAGTGCTCTTCCTATGGGTTTAGCAACTTAACCATAACTACATGGCCGCTACCGCAGGCCATGTAATATATATATATATATACATCGCTTGTAACAACAAACAGCGTGATTCGTTGCTGTTTCAAGACACCTGTTCTGGAGGTTCATTAAAGAATCAAAAAGCAACTCCAATGGATGAAAGCTGTAATCCAATTAAGACCTGTTGATGAATCAAAAATCAACTTCAATTGGCGAAAGCTGTAATCCAAGCAAGACCTGTTGATAAATCAAAAACCAACTTCAGTGGGTGAAAGTTGTAGTCCAGGCATGCCTACTGATGAATTTACAAAACAACTTCTGAGTGTTGTGACCCCAAGAAAACTTCATAGGCTCTTGCTGATGCAACAAAAACATTGGAGCCCATCCTTGGGTCATTAAAACACTCATTATTTGTTGATCCAAGAGAAACAGACTGGCTCTTGGAGAGTTTTTTTTATCACGCATTAGGCCCCTGGACATTCTAGCGGACATTGAAAAGACTTCAGAACCAACAGGGCCCTGTGCTGATTCTACAAAAGAACTCTGTGTCGTAGGACCCACCTCCCCCCCCCCCCCCCCCAGATCCAACTTGCCTTGCTTCTGTAACATAAAGATAGACCCCATCTGTGGGTCATTAAAACATTCCGGATTTGTTGACCCATAAGAAATAGGCAGCCCCATCATGTATCCTGGTTGTCATCCAGGTTTTGTGGAATCAACTGCAGAAATATTCAGAATTGCAATGAGCGCCTCTTGCTGCACTCTACAATCTACGTCCAGATATCCTACCGCCTGTGCCATGCAATTGTTTAGAGGCATTTTTATAAAAAGACATAGAAAATATACAATCAGCTTAACATGCATTCAGCATCTTAAACCTTTACAACAACCAAGCATACCTTGAGCCCAAATATAACATACTGAATCCAGGCAGCCTTAAAAAATGTCACCCACTAGTGTGATCTGTGACACATTGACAGACTTGACAATCCATAAAAAACACAAAAAGTTGCAAATACATTTTTTTTTATTGTGGAACTGGTCTAGATTAATATAATGTATTTCAAAACACCGGACACAGGGCCACACATCGGACAATAGGGACACACACATACTGCAGCTGGACCATTTTTATTAAATTATAGGTATAAATAAACATATTTAAGTTGTACAGCATGAATTAAAATATAGCAAAATATAGAATATATATTCTACTAACATTAAACTTGATAGAGTGCAAATAGATGTTGGTAAAAAAAAAGTGCGCTTTTTGTCAGTGTAAAGTGTAGTTTTACTCGGCCAATGCCTGGGGGTAGAGAGACATAATTTTGTGCATGCTAGCCAGCAAGACCCGTTTGCCTTTTAAAAAAATAAAGAGTGGCAATCTAATGCTGGACAATGTTTGTTGGCTGCAGAACACTGTCCATATGCAGTTATAAACAAAAAGGACACAACAATGGCTGGTTTCACAACGCACAGACAGAAGTTGAAACTACTAGATCTGCACAATGCCTGCTGCAGTTAAATGAAGACAATATAAATGGCCCTAGGCCTGGAAAACATTGTGCCTGGCCTTTAAAAACGACTGGCTTTCTCACTGTGTGTCTTTATTTTAAATGAATACTTACACACATGGGCTGGCAGGGTTACACATAACTATGTATATGCCATCAGCTGTGAATAGGAAGACATTTGCTGTGTTTTCTGTTGTCATCCATGCAGCAGGGTGATGAAATGTTAAAACTGTGACTGGTTGTGAGCGCTCAATGTGTTAGCTATACGTGTCAGAGTGCTATGTAGAACATATTTCTGCCTTGTAACAATGAATACAGTTATGTGTTACTAAATAGAGAGTTTGAAGAGGGCCGAGTCATAGTTTTGCAGAATATGCCATGTATAGGGGTGATATGTGAACAGTATGGGCGTTGGCCCTACAGGAGATGTTTAAAAAGCAGACTTGTACATTAGCCAAAATATCGCTTTGGAACTTTGGGAGCAGCCAGCAACCTGCTCCTGCTGCCCTAAGGTGTGAATAAATGATATTGGGCCTCATTACGACCCTTGCGGAAATGGAAAAATGATGGCGGAAATGCAATACCGCCATCGAACACCGCTCGTTGCGATCATGACCCGTCACCGTAAAGTACGATGCCATTAGCGACACCGCAGTGAACGGCAACGCTAACTGCACCAAGTACGCGCACGCGCGCCTTGCAAAACCGGAATCACCGCCATGGCGCAACGGTACGCGAATTCTGACCCTAGCGGACATGTACTGAACGCCATCAAGCACGTCGTAAAGTACCATTCCGCCATGGCGAGAAATACGGCAACGCGAACCAACCGTAAATGGCCCACTGAGTGCCAGTACTCCACTCCCTGGCCTCATTGCACAACTCCTGGCAGGCGCAATGTACTCACACTATGCAACCAGTGAAATCCACAATTCACCCATGCATGCCAACGTAGAAAAGCATGCAGGGGCTCAAAGCGCCCCGTGAGTGGGCATCCATTTACGGCATGTCACCATAGCCGTACTGACGCAGCACAGGCATGTGAAGGTACAATACATCAAAATGAAAATCAAGAACACATGACACAAAACAACAGTAGTCCCCCATCGCTTGCCACCAGCGCAAGGCAACATCCAAAACAGCATCCTGAGGGGGATTGCACCAGCCCTGTACTCATGCCAGTAAACAAACCAACCATCAGCAGAAGCATGTACCACACAAGTCGGCAGAGTGACTGAGCAGCCAGGCTCATCCCAAGAGGGGCCGATGGGAGCTGCAGGGCACAGATGGCATCAATACAGAAGCTATTCCAATGGACATGACCCCAGTCCCCCTCCAACAAACGCACGCAAACACAGTCACCTGTGACCAGCCACATTCTGAACAACCCATCATTCCACCAATCGACCTGGCTGACAGGCACCAGTCGGCCAAAAGCCAATCCCCCGCCCCTGAACAGCACATCATGTAAACAGTCACAATGGCAGCCCCTATCCGTGACCATACTGTGCTACGTAGGCAAACGCGGCCAGTACTGTACCACACAACTCAACTCAGAAGGCGGAACACTATGCAGATCATCACGCAATACATACCGCCACAAAGCGAAAATCGCCACATCACCTGCAAAGAACAACGCAACACGACAAATTTCGGAATACAATTTAAATGCACATCCAAATGACAAAGGCCCCACAGCAATTTGCAAAATACCACCAAAACAACCATCATCACCGAGGGCTGCATCTGCAATAATTGACCGGCTTCCACTTGTGTGACGCCCTGTACCATCATGGCACACAGGGCCTACATCAACGTTCCAAAAGGCAACATGGAAGCGGCAAGAACCGCAGGTCCGTCCCATGAGGCAGGCACTAGTCGAGCTGAAAGGCCGAAATGTTGCACCTAGCCACCAGTACAGCGTAAGGGCATGTGGCCCATTGGCGATCGTCCCATATGATCGAAATGGTGCTCCACTGATTCACCCGAAGCTGCAGGAGTCGAGAGTAAAAACCATCTGGAGGAGTGGCGTAGAGATGGCATCTGCAATAGGGCAGGAGATACCTGTCACCCAAAAGAAACACAAATCAACCGATTGCATTACGGGACTCATGATGCATTACAATCTTCATTCAACACACCAAATCCACACCCATATGCATGCTAGCCCACTCCAAAGGAATATACACACCCCTAAATCAGTATCGAATCATAACGAAATCAATCGAGCTAAATACACCATTGTCAACGTCGGTTACTGTGCATGCGTCCGTCAAGATAGAACCCATTACATGGGATTAGTAACGTGCCTAGACACAAGTGTATGAAGGCGCGTCGAGACAGGGAGGATCCGACAAGGGCAGATAGACGTATGTCCCACTATGGCAGCCTTGCATCACATAACGCAGGGGAAGGGGAGTGAATCAAAAAACCCATGTACATGGCAGACCCTAAACGGAATCATCAGTCCATGCATCCACACATCATTCCCTCATCCCGCAATGAAAACGCATGAATATTCACTCACATAATATGTGAAACTTCCATCGCGTCTGTGCGTAATGCAGTCCGCAAAAACCACTGTGCCCCTGGCCGGATCTGTAGTGTTGTGAAGCAAGATGGATTTGGGAACGTCCTGCCTTATCGTCCACTACGCTATTGCGCATCCCATTCAATTCATATCATTCATTGCCTGCTCGTTATGGGCCATGTCCCAAGGACATTCTACAATAGAACGTTACATTTCCAGCCAGACCTGTGGGCGGATCCTCGCCGCTACTTCAAAACCCAAAATGCTGGCCTTCGAATTCCTCACTTGCAACATTACGTCGAAAAGGCTTCTGTGAACGCTTGCATTCACAATTACATCAATGTAGTGCGGCTGTGTGTCATGATGCTAACTGGCTGCAATCACAAATGGCACGCCACGCCCGTCGGTGAAGTACGTTACTGTGCTGCATGAGGGTCGGCCATCGATCGAGCCCTACATACCACTGACTCTTCACAGGTATGTAAGCGGCTGCAATCATAGCATGTGTTACAATGGGAGCATAGCATGAAGATCAGTCAAAGTACATCACACTGCCATCGGGATTTGATACATGAATCAAATCCCAAGATGCCATGCGGCCAAATGCAGCCTTACGTGCAGGACGTGCTCGGCCAGAAGGGATTGCATCTGCCACAGATTCATTCAATCAGCACAGGTGGAGGCCATACAGGCCGACAGCACATATATTGCAGACCCAAACCCCTCCCACAACCACTCCCACTCCAAAATGCTACCGGCAGGACTAGCGATGTTGGGCCTGGGGTACCAGATAGCACTGCAAGTGCTACAACTACAAGAAGACGACGAACAACAACAGGTACAACAACCGGGCGCACAGGGGAGACGGAGGAGAAGGAGGAGGAGGAGGGCAAGGCAGGGTCAGCAAGGCCCACAAGCACTGCCACTACCACCACGCAGGCGGCCCGCAATCCCACGCCTCCGAGCCGATCCGTTCAACCTCACTGCTGAGCAGATCCACACCCTCTACCGTTTGGACCGGGACACCATAATCGCCATTGTGGACATGACACATGCTGACCTCGTGAGCATGATAGATAGCCCAACCGCCATCCCACCCCTACTGAAGGTGGTGTCTGCACTCCACTTCCTGGCCACAGGCACCTACCAGCACACAGTGGGACAGTTGCATGGCATTTCACAGCCACTGTTCTCACGGACACTCTTCCAAGTGCACGATGCCCTCCTGAAGCACGCCGACGACCACATCACACTACCACGCACGTACCAGGAGATTACCAACGCTAAAGTGGGATTCCATGCACTTGGCGGCATCCCGGGTTGCATTGGTGCCATCGACTGCACCCATGTTGAATTGGTTGTCCCACATGCCATGGAGGTCCAGTACCGCAACCGGAAACAATTTCATTCAATCAATGTGCAAATGGTGTGTGACTCCAACAAGATATTTACGCATTGTTGTGCCAGATTTCCAGGATCTACCCATGATTCTATGGTCCTGAGGAACACAAGAATACCACGCTACATGGAGCGACACGCAGGGCACAGATCCTGGCTACTCGGTGAGTCTCATTCCATGCATGACATCGTGGCCCATTTGATGCGTCAATGACCTTGCAGGGGGGGGGGGGGGCTACTTAGCACTATCATTCCACTGACACCCTTTATTCGTCTCATACAGGTGATGCCGGGTATCCACTGAAGAGATGGCTCCTTACACCAATCCGGAACCCACAGAACGAGCATGAGGAGGACTACAACCATGCCCACTCACGTACCCGTGTGGTCATTGAACAGGCATTCGGCCTACTGAAGGCTCGTTTCCGCAGCCTCAGCAGGTCTGGCGGGGCACTCATGTACAGCCATGAGAAGGTTTCTAAGATGGTCATGGCATGTGTCATGCTGCACAACATGTGCATACGTAGGAATGTGCCCATGCCCCCTGACGCTGTACTGCATGCACCTGAAGATGATGATGATGATGAGGGTGGGGATGTGGAGGCACCTCAAGGAGTCCATGAGGCACAGGATGTACGTGCAATCCGACAGAGCATCATAGATGCATGCTTCTAGCAACCACGCATGGTGCCTATTACACGGAAAGGGGACCTGTGGCACTGTGTGTGTGTAGTACAGGCACATTGTGGACTGTACGCCTATGAAGGCCTCGTACGCAAATATCAATGTCCACACATGTCATTGGATGATAATGAGGTGCTGTATTGTTAATGTGATTTGATTTATACACCCTATGGACCCGCCACCCAGTGAAGCCCAACACACCCCCTCCACCCTACTACCTCCCCCCCCAACACCAGTGTCCAATTATGCATGCTGTCCGTGGGTAGACGCTATTGCAAGCCCCCTCTACGGGTATCAGGGGCACCCCTGCCCGTGGAGCGCAGGTTCCTGCCAGATCTGCGTTGGGGGCTGCCCTGGACGGAACTTGCCACGGATAATGTCTCTGCCTGCTCGCGTCCATGCATGTCTCTGAGGGTTTGTGAGAGCTCCGAGAGCACACGGCGCACAGCAGCAAGTTCAGCACAAACGTCTTTGGACGTCGCATGCAGTTCCCCCCTCAGGCTCTCGGTGCTTTTCTCCATTTGTGCTCTCAGGCTCTCGGTGCTTCTCTCCATTTCTCCCCTGAGGCTCTCACTACTTTTCTCTATTTGTGCCCTGAGTGTCTCGGTGGATGTTTCCATGGCTGCCCTGGAACCCCCGCATTCATTTGCATGGTCCTTGAGTAGCGTGGACGCTTCCTGCTGTTGCTCGATCAGCAGGTCGAGGGACTGTTGCCTCTGCTGGGCCATGGACATTTGCGGTGGTGTGACAGGGGGGCTGCTCAACACATGTTGCCTTGGCACAGGACTTGTGGGGGTTGGCCAGTCGTCGTCTTCAGGGTGCCCCTGCGTGGTTTCGTCATGGTGTAGGGGATGGAACATGCAGGGGGATTGGGAAAGGTCATGGATGGTACCTACGTCGCCAGCACTGTTTTCCGTGTCGGAGCATGCTGGCATGACAGCTGTGTCACCTATGGTGCTGCTACCACCAGAGGCAGTGCCATCAGATACGTTCTTGGGGGGGACCTGTGGTGCTGGGGTTGTGGACTTGCTGGCTGCTGGGGTGCCTGTTGCAGTCCCCTCCAGTGTGCTGCCACTTGATTCCTGCTGCTGCCGTGTCTTGATCCTTGCACCTGAGGTGGAGGCTCTTGGGACGTTGGTCCTGGCCCTCTTTGCAGGCGTGCTGGTAGGGGTGTCCTGCAGCTCGTCGTTGGTATCGGACCCTGTGGTGGAGTAAAGAGGGGCGAGCGTTAGTTATGGGTCTGTCGGATTTGGAATGGCAACGTATCAAATGCATTGGGGTGGTACATGAGGCTGATTTGGGACTGGGCCTTGGAGGTGGTCTCATTTTCGTGTGGATTGAGGATGCATTCATTTGGCTGCCTGCAGTTAGGGGGTGCATGCTGCACATGTAGGGGTTGTTTATGGCTTCTTGATTGATTTGTTTGTTCATTCTGACTTTTAGAGGGCGCTGTCAGGGCAAAGTATGTATTGCACTATGGGGTCACATGGTACTGCACATGTTCGTGGTTTGTGGATTTCGCATTGTTTCTCTTGGCCAACCTACCTGATTCTCCGGATGTCGGCACTCCTTTCTCCATCCCTCCGACTCCCTCTATGCTCTCCATTCCTATGGTGGAGGCGCAGATTTCCTCCCAGGGGGTCAACTTGATGGGCGACTCAGAACCCCCCCCGGTAGCGGTGGCGATGTTCCTGTTCGCAGAAAGTATGCTGCGTACGCGGATCCGCAGGTCGTCCCACCGCTTGCGACATTGCTGTGGCGTGCGGGGTGTTGTCCCCACCGCACTTACGCGCTGTGCCACCAGGGCCCATATGGCCTTCTTGTTGGCAAGGGCCGTCCTGGTCATTTGACTGGAGAAGACGACGGCGGCATTTTCCTGGAGGGTCTCGGTGAGCACGGTCAGTTCCTCTCGGGAGAAGTGTACCTGCCGCTTGCGGTCACACGCTTTCTTGGCTACCTTTCCCATATTTATTTTTTTGACTGGGGTTGCTAACGGGTTGGGATGTGTGTCAGGGTCGGATTTTTATGGTTGTGTTGGGATTCGGATTTTATAGTTGTGCGGCGTGCTGTTTCCCGTTCCGGCCACATGCTTTTACTTCCGTTTCCGTATATTTACGGTGGCCGTAATTTGCGGTGCACGCTCGTTACGGTGACCGCTCATTACGGTGACCGCTAAGATGGGTGGCGGTATTGCACCTGGTGCAGCGTACGGCGGCGGTAAGGGCCGTTTTGGGGTCATTTCCGCCATCGCAGCCTTTAGGATTCCGCCATGGCGTAATGCTCGTGCCCGATGGGTCGTGATTGGCCGCACTTTGCTCCTTCGTGCAATGGCGGAAACGCTATTTACGCTGTTGCGGTCCGGTCAGTCAATTTCCGCCAGGGTCGTAATGAGGCCCATTGTGTTATTTGGTACTCTTGAACCCCTTTTCTTGGTAGTAGACTGATTATTTTCAAACAGTAAGCAAAATAACGGGAGTTATCTTTTTTACTTTTAAATAAATGGCGCAATGTTTTATACAGTTTTATGACACTGTTTATATTTCAGAGCCTATTTTGATGTAGGAAACAGCAGAGCGATGTAAAATTGTGAGCCAGTGTTACACGTGTGAACATGTAAGAAATGCATTTGTGCCAGCTTGCATCTCTATATATCTTAGTTACAGGGACACGTTTTAAAAAAAAAAGGTTTTGTGGCTTGCACGCCAAATAGAATAATGTGTAGAGGTGTTTGCCAGTGGTTATGGTGCAGTTAGTTAAGCAGTTCAGTGCTTAAACATTGAACAGCAGGCATGAGGTCAAATGCATAGGGGGTTTAAAAGTTATTCCTAATATTTCTGTATAATTATTTAATTCTAAAATGCTTTAGTATAGAAAAGAAAATGGTTAGGCCTTTAACACTATAAATGTACACTTTGATAGATATACACTATGGTCCTTTGGGGGCTGGTGTTTAAACAAAATATATTTGTTTTTTGTGAGGTCCTCTCGTTTGGTATGGTGTGCATGGCTGAATTTGTGTTTTCTTTGCCAAACAACACACATGTTGGAGTAGTGCTTGTTAATATTTTTTAAAGAGGTGATTGTTATGAAAACCACCTTTTTAGAAAAGTTTATGTTCTAGAATCTGACATTGGGCCTCATTACCCGGTAGGCGGTGAGACATGGCGCTATTAGCGCCATGGCTCATGCCGGTAAAATACCGGCACCGCCTTGGCGGAAAGGGGATTTACCGCCCCATTCCAAGGTTGGAGGGGCGGTAAATCCCCTTTCCGCCATTGCCCTTCCCCATTCCCATTTCTGCCCCATAGGGCTCTATGGGAATGAAAACCACCTTTTTAGAAAAGTTTATGTTCTAGAATCTGACATTGGGCCTCATTACCCGGTAGGCGGTGAGACATGGCGCTATTAGCGCCATGGCTCATGCCGGTAAAATACCGGCACCGCCTTGGCGGAAAGGGGATTTACCGCCCCATTCCAAGGTTGGAGGGGCGGTAAATCCCCTTTCCGCCATTGCCCTTCCCCATTCCCATTTCTGCCCCATAGGGCTCTATGGGAATGGGGAAGGCGCTAATTACGGCACCGCAATTTTGCGGTGCCGTAATTAGCTCCGAGGTCCCTTAGCGGGTTGGATTTTAACGCCTGCAAAAAGCAGGCGTTAAATCCCCCAACCCGCAAAGGGACCTCGTAGTAAGGCGGTAGGGATTTACCGGTACCAGTATTTTACCGGTACCGGTAAATCCCTACCGCCATCCGTGTAATGAGGCCCATTGTGTATTTTTAAGTATGGGTCTGGTTGAAAAGCATAAAGTGACACACTGTCAAGCAAAACATGTCTATTCTTTGTGTGATGGGCAGCTCAGAGCATCAGCCTGCATTTTTATGTTAAATCTTCAATGTACTTTTAAATCACACTTGTAAAAAATATAACATTGTCAAGCTAGGGTTAAGCTATGCCAGTAACTGCATGGCCTATAAATGTTGGAGGTCACAAAACTGTCTTTGGAATGTGCCTGATGAGATAAGAAAGGCTTAATCTATACTCATGTTTTTGTTTGTTGTGGGGTTATGCCAAGCTCATCAAACTGGTGTGTAGTTAGTGTGCTTGGTAAAAGACTTTGTGCAAGCTGTCACAGGGAGAGACAGCATTCTATGTGTATATGAAAACTTAGTGCTAGGTCTTATCTCTACATGCAAAGCTGACTGCATAGTTTCTGTGTTTGCCAGTTGTAAACCTCTGTAAATATTAATATTAAAACAATTCGACAAGCCGTGTGGCTTTTTGCTGAGGTTTGACTGTAACTGTGCACACTTCGTTCAGCACAACATATATGGTGCATTGTGAAGTGGCGCATAGCACATGGGCTAATAGGACTCTGTGAAACAGTATATACATTATGGGAAAAAAAGGAAATCCTGTTTTTTTTTTGTTTTTGTTTGGAAAAACTGCAAACAGGTCATTTTGATGCCACACAACCAAACGTTGCTGTTGGTTACAAATGCATCCAGGGTTGGACCCTGTATGAGCACATTTTAGAAGAAAAAAGGCATTGACAAAGGGAATAGCTGGGGCCTTTACGTAGTGAAGCAGAAATGAATAATGTTAGAACCATGGTTTTAATTTATTTTATAGCGACTTTGTTTGCGTTGAATATATAGATTGGAACACAAGGGTGCAGCTGGAGAATTGTTATAGACTGTATTAAAGACTTTTGGACTAGATGGCGAGCGCATTTTATTAATGGGTCCTAACGGTCTTAATGGCCTTGTGTCCGCTGTTTTGAAATACAATATACTTATTTCAACCTTGGGCTTTTGAGACTCGTGCGCAGTGTGTTTTGTTAAATGTGTGCCACGTATTTCAAATGTTTTTAAATTTTAGAAGAAAAAAGACAGTGACAAAGGGAATAGCAGGGGCCTCTATATAGTGAATCAGAAATTAATGTTACAAACAGGGTTTTATTTTATTTTATAGCGACTGTTTGCACTGAATATACAGATTTGAACACACAGGTTCATCGGAAAAATTGTTATACACTGTATTAAAGACTTTTGGGCTGGATGGCGAGCCCATTTTATAAAATGGTCTATCTGTCCCATGTGTGACCCTATTGTCCGATGTGTGGCCCTATGTCCGGTGTTTTGAAATACATTATATTAATCTAGACCACAGACTATTGGGGCGCCACAATTAAAAAATATATATTTGCAACTTGTAGTGTGTTTTATAGAATGTCAGGTCTGCCAATGTGTCACAGATCACACTGGTTGTTGACATTTTTTAAGGCTGCCAAGATTCAGTATGTCATATTTGGGCTTGAGGTGTGTTTGGTTGTTATAAGGGTTAAATATGCTCAATATGTTTTATACTGATTGTATATTTTCTATGTTTTTTTTAAATAGAAATGTCTCTCAATGTCTCTCAACAATTGGATGCCAGAGATGGGAGTAGTTTCTTGCCAGCGTTGTTATCTTTCATGGATTCACATGCTGTGAATATTCCTCGTCGTCAGGCTGGGAAACCCCGGTAACTTTAACTTCCTATGGAAAAACTTCAACACCTTGAGTGTCCCATCAACGTCGTTATGGATGCTTTTGACAGCACCAATGGGAGGTTGAGTGTATAGCTCCGCCCCAGCATCTTCCCCTCAGATTGTAACCTCTCCAGATGGAGGATGTCCTGCAATGGATGTTTGGCTGAGGGGGAGGCTGTAGGGTGCATGTGACTCCATGAAAGATACCAACGCTGGAAGAAATGGAGTTACAGGTAAGAAAGAACTCCCTTCTCCAGCATTGGATCTTTCATGGATTCACATGCTGTGAATAGATTGTGTAACAGTTGACATGCTTGGAGGTGCATACCAGGCATACAGGAGATAGACCGTAAACAGAAGTGCACATTAAAGCCAAAGCATACATCTTTAATGGTAGAAAACAGGAACAAACCACACAAGCTGCAGGGCTTACGTTACTGGAACAGTCGTTGGAGGACTGCCCCTCTCATTTGCACATCTTCAGCATGTTGCTGATGTAAGCACTAGTGCCTGGGGAAAAGGGGGTGCACAGCCCATTTTGCCGCCTGGCAAATGTCTTTTATGGGTACCCCGACCAGAGACCTGCTGAGGCAGCTGTGGCTCTCGTGGAATGAGCTCTGGGAGTTGATCGTAATGGCTGTTGGCCTTTGCGTGGCAGAAGGATATCGTAGATGCCACCCATCTTGAGATGCCTTGCTTTGAAATCGACCTCCCTTTATTGGAAAGCCCAAAGATCACACAGAGTTGATTAGCGGATCTAAACAATTTTGTGCGATCCAAGTAGTACTTCAATGCTCTCTTGACCTCTAGAGAATGGAGTGTCTTTTCAGTTAGTGAAGAGGCATTTGGAAAGAAGGTTGGAAGAGTGATCATTGTGTTTTTATGAAAATCCGATGGTATCTTTGGAATGAAATGCGGGTCCATAGAGAGAACCACCTTGCTCTCATGAATCGAAGATATGGAGGATCGATGACCAAGGCCTGGAGTTCTGCCACCCGGCTAGAAGATGTGATGGCCACCAGAAAGGCCACCTTCCAAGTGAAAAACTTGATGTGGGCTGAGGACATGGGTACGAAAAGGGGTTTCATAAGGGCTGCTAGAACTAGGTTAAGGCTCCATACAGATGGAATTCTTTTCCTTGGATGAAAGCTTCGAAAGAGGCCCTTCAGGAACTGCTTGATTAGTCTGTCACTGTATTCTGTAGCTAATAACAAAAGATACGGAAGGAGTTGTTGAAGTGGTATATCTAGCGGTTGTAGATTAGGTTGTTGTGCACACCATGCACAAAACCTTTTCCACTTTCGGCCATATGAGATGTTCGTGGATGGAGCTCTTGCTGCTGCCAGAATACGACAACAGAACTGAGGGATATTCAGATTTCCAAGTCCTGAGTGGTCAGGAGCCATGACGCCAATTTGACAAAGTCTGGATTTTGATGTAAGATCATCCCGTTGTTCTGGGACATGAGGTTCGGCTGGGATCCCAGATGAATCGGATCATCCACTGCCAGTTGAAGCAGGTTGAAGAACCAGGTCTGCCTAGTCCAGAACGGGGCCACCAGGATTATCCTGCAAGGAGCATTGCGAATCATTTGTATGGTTTTCCTTATGAGAGTAAAGGGGGAAACATGTAAGCAAATGTCCCATTCCAAGAGAAGGAGAATACGCCCCCTCTGGAGTTCGGGTGTAGAATTCTGCTGGCAAACTGCTGGCATTGTTTGTTTTTGGGACTGGCGAAAATGTCCAGAGGGGGAAGGCCCCATTTTGCGAAGATCCTTGCTACCTGGGTGCTGTGCAGTTGCCACTCGTGTGTCTGGGAGGAGTCCCTGCTGAGGATATCTGCATGCTTGTTCTGCATCCCAGGCAGGTGGAAGGCTTGGATCTGAATGTTGTGCCGAATGGCCCAGTGCCAGATGGTTTGTGCTTCCTGGGATAAGACATCTGAACGCATTCCTCCTTGCTTCCATTGTGGTTGTGTTGTGGTGAGGACCCTCACCACTGAGTTTTCGATGAGTGGGAGAAAGGATTTGAGAGCCCAGTGCACTGCCCACAACTCTAGGACATTGATATGCAGTAAGGTTTCTGCAGGAGATCAGAGACCTTTGACCTGGTGCTGGTCTAAATTAGCACCACATCCCACTTGGGAGGCATCGGACACAATGGTGCACTGGAAGTTTGGCTCCTCCATTGGCATTCCTTTTGTGATGTTGAAAGGGAGAGTCCACCATTTGAGAGTGTCTGCCAGTGGGTGGGAGATGATAACCGAGTCCTGTAGGCTACAGTGGGGAATCAGAGGAATGCAAGATGACATGTTTCCCAGAAGAGCCATGTAAGAGCGGACTGTGATGGATTTGTTCGGTGTAAAAGTGCCTGCTAGGGATAGAAGCCTTTTGACTGTTTCCGCAGAGGGTTTTACCAGGTTGTGGTTTGTCAGGAATTGTGCTCCCAGCATCACCAAGCTCTTTGATGGAATTGAGCAAGATTTCTTGTAGTTGATGGTAAAGCCCAATTGTTGGAGCAGAATCTCTGTTTTGTTGAGAGACGATAAAGCCTGTTGGTGAGTTGATCCCCGAACCAACCAATCGTCGTAAACGTGATGGCCTTGCCTCCAGAGGAAGGCCGCTACCGGAGCCAGGCACTTGGTGAATGTCCTGGGTGCTGATTTTGAGCCAAAAGGCAGAACCCAGAATTGGGAATGGCTTTCGCCCACTACAAACCTGAGGTATTTTCGGTGCATTGGGTGAATTGGTAAATGGAAATATGCATCCTTGAGGTCTAGGGACGCCTGGAATTCTTCCGGCTCATTTGCTCTTATCACCTCTTGCAGCGTTATCATCTTGACTTTTTGTTTTCTCATGTTTTTGTTTAGTACCTGAAGGTCTAAAATCGGGCATCATTTTCCATCTTTTTTTTTTACCACAAAGAACCTTGAATCCACGCCCTTTCCTCTTGCTGAGAGAGGTACTTTCTCTGCAGCTCTTTTCTTTAACATGAGATGTAATTCGCGCCGCAAGACGTGAAGGTATGAGTGAGAAGCCTTTATGGGTGGGATTGGGAATTGTGGATGTTTCAACTCCAACAAGTGGCCGTACTGGATAGCATCTTGTACCCATCTGACCATAGTTATAGAACGCCACTCGCTGAGGTGAAACGCCACATTTCCTACTATTTGACTGTCCTTGTGGCAGTCATTGCTGTGTTTTATTTTGCCGGCCTCTGTGGGAGGAGGAAGATCCCTGCTTACTTGGTCCCTGGTACTCTCTGTTGCGCTGGATAGATTGGAAGTTGCGCTTGTACCCTTGTGAGTAATATGTGGATCTGATGTAGCCCTTGTTGTCCCTAGAGCCTGAGAATCTTGAGTTTCCTGAGACTCCACAAAAGGAACTAAAGGGGTGAAAGGATCTTCTGCTTTGCAGAGTTGTAAAGGATTTTGCTGTGTCTGAGTCGGCTTTCATGGCCTTCAGGGCGTCATCTATCTTATCAGCAAAAAGATTTTCACCTTTGCACGGCATATCCACCACTTTGTGCTGCACCTCTTGGTGAAGGTCTGTACAGCGAAGCCAAGCTTGGCCTCTGAGAACCAGCCCATTGCCGATCTGCTTAAAGCTGGTTTCGGCAAGGGCAACAGCTATATTGATGCTGTGATTGGACCCATCTTCTCCCTCTCGCACCAGCAGCATAGCCTCCTTCCTTTGTTGTTCTGGTAGATGGTCTGATAGAGGGGCTAAACAATGCCACATTTTGTGGTCGTATCTCGTGACAATGGCTAGAGAGTTTGCGGCTTTCACTGTTGTAGCTCCAATGGTAAGGAGATGCTTACCAAAGGCATCCAACTTGTGATTGTCATTGTCCGGAAGAGTGGCATATTTACGTTGTGTGCAGGCTTTCCGGCTAGCTATAAACACAAGGGTGTGCCTGAACATACAAAGTCAAAAAATATCATTTGTGGAGCTAACAGTATTATTCTCCTGGTAGCCTAAACAATAGATTAAATCAAATTCAATATTTAAATTTACTGGTCTCTCACCAGTCAAAGTAACCTTTATGAGAAAAAAAAGGGGAAAAAAGTACATTGGCAAAAAAAATGTATAAACTTGCTTTAATTGTTAGTTTGTAACTAGACAGTGTGTCAATTTAATAAAAACATACAACATGAAAAACATACAAAAGCAATGCAATTTACAAAGAGAAAAAAACAGGACTATTTAGTCCATACAATCAATGCGAGCAGAATTTATGAAAAGGTTCACAGAAGTAGGGGTACAACTCCACTAGGAAATACACATAGGAACCCAATATATGGGAACTGACAAAAAATGATTTGGTGTTAGCAAAACAGTGAATATATTTTAAATCATAAAAGTTTTCCGAGATAGCTAATAAAACTTAAAGTATCCCTAGCTGACCCTTACTTGTCTAAAGGCTCAGATTAAACAATTTCGTGAAAATGGCACAGTACATGCGCCAACCAGAGCCTGATTATGGCTACAACAAAAAAAATTATATATCACACAGAATATTGTTTACTAAGCCTAATTTTGGCTAACCATGTAAACAATGTCGCATAGTGCTGTGTGTTAAGCCAGATTTTGGCTGAATTTTTTTTTTTCGACATATACAATGTCACCCAAACAGTCATTTATCTGCTGGGTTGTCACAGGCTGAAAGGGGGTGTACTACGCCTACCGCTATAAAGCGTGTATGTCCATGATGCCAAACCGCAGGAGAATGTAGTTCCTGCGACCATTACATAGGACTAGTTGGCGTTTCGGTGGTATATTGATGGGTAGCAACCACCTTCCGCAGCAGCTGAGATCACTGACTCTGGTGTTGGTTGTGACGTAAGGCATTTTGGAGAGGAATCCGGAGCCTTACATTTTTTCTCCAATTGCCCTTTCACTGCTGGCTCCGTAAAGGGATGCTTCATGGTCCGGAGCCCTTCCTGCCACACATGGTCAAGAATTAGAATGGAAAAAACGGCTTTCCTCCTTTTTCCCATATGATCAAAGGGAAGCAATCTTTTTTCTCCTCTTCTGGGATCAGGCCAAATTCTTGGCATGCTTTCGCCATCAGAGTGGAAAGCTCTGATGTTGGCTGGTGGGGAGAGCTGAGGAAGGCTGCCTGGGGCATCCTGGTCTGGGTCCGTGTCCCATGTGTCCGTTGTTCGCGGTGTAGAGGAGATAGTAGAAAGCATATCGTGCTGATCAGTGTCCTGATCGGTGTCCACCAGCTCACCTTTTTCCTGTTCTCTCCATCGTGGACTAAATGTCTGAGGAGATCTGGGAGGAGATTGCCTTCTAGGGCATGAGCCCTTGTCTTGAAAAAGATAAGATGCCTGTTTTGGAGAGGCATCATCTGTGGGTCTCCATATGGTTGGATTGTTGGGGCCTGAGGTAGAGGAAGTCTGGCATCCAGCTGACCGACCAAAGCTTGAAGTGGGGAAAGACCTGCATGGAGAGCAAGGAATGAGGGTTTAAGGGAGGGTACTGGGATGGAGCACCTCCTATGTCTGCTGATGTAGACGGTAAAGAAGGTGTGTGATATGTTTGCTGTAGGCCCAATTCCGCAGATGGATCACGAATGGGAGCTTGCGAACCTCCTTCCTCAGGATCTGATTCAAATACCGCGTGACATTCGTAAGGAGGAGCCTCGAAATCCGATGTGATTTCGTGCTGCAGAATCTCTTCAGGTAAGTCCGTTGGAGAAATTTCCAAAAGAGGCTGGTCTTGCACTCTGGGCCCAGATGGGGGTCTTTAATATGCCTCTCATTGACAATATCTCTTTCTCCATACCTGCACACTCCGGCACAGTAGACGATGTACGTATGTGCTTCTCCGCTTGGGATTTTTTCTTTATCGTCGACGAGGTGGTCATCGACGGAACGGTTGTCAGCGAGGTGGTTGTCGACGAGGTACTCGTCACCGAGGAAGTCGTCGACGGAAGTTGATACGTAGATGGTGTCAAGATTGTGGAGAAGTAGACGACAGCTTGGACGATGATTCGGTCGTCGAATTATATTTTAAGGAGTCTGGAAGAAGACCTGTGCGATCCTGATGCGGGTGGTGCTTCTTAGTGCTCATCTAAGAAGACTTTTGCTTGCCTCAATTTATGCATATCCTTTGAGGACAGAGATTTCCGGGACAAGTCAGCAGATTTGGAAGATGTGTGTGAGCCTGTTAGGGAGAATTCTCTGTTTAGGCTGAATTTCCTAACCTAGTGAGTCCCCCAGAAGCTTTGCTGGATTTCTGGAGTTTGTTTTTTCCATCCTGCCAAGAGTGAGACTCTTTTCCTCCCACTCTTGGACATGAATGGGTGTAATTCCTTTGAATATCAATGTGTTCTATGGGCTATGGGGTCTTTTACTCCATAGGGTCTCATATGTTTTTCTATGTGTGTTACACCGCACCCTACGTGCCGTAACACTGGGGCGTCCTAGCGGACCTCCACCATAGACTCCATACCCGGGGACTGACTACTGTCTCCCCAGGCATGTAAAGTCACCATTGGCTTTACTAGACCTAAATTTACTAACAGGACTAGTACAAACCATCTTATTGTGGACGTACTAGTAGGGGTAATTCGATTACTCCTGGATCTGTTACTCGAGGGGGCACTGTCCCGTCCCCCCTCGTCGAGTTTTGGCTGGTGGCAGTGGAAACTACTTGTTATGTTCGACCCCGAATATAACCCTATGGGATTCGTCCCATTGTTAGAGATTGATACTTTTCCTCATTAATTTCTAACGTACCACCGGTCTACTTATCTTAAATAAGTTTATCGGATGGTATTTTCTGCCAGAACTCGGTTTTTAAAATGCGTCTGTGTTCGTCTCTGTGACTCCTAAACCAAAGGTTGAGCCCTTTGTTCCACTTTTGGCGGGCCTCTGTACAGAGACCCTCCAAAGTGGTGCCATTCTGTCTGGGTTACCACAGGGGTGTGGGAGGGGGTTTAGGCACCCTGGACTGAGTTGCCTTGCCAACTCCGGTCGCACTCTGGTGTGATTGGCCCAAGTGGTGAGCCTCCCCGCTCACCACTTAGCATGTATTGATTGACAGCTAGGCTGAGTGAATGGGGGTGTGCTGCATAAAAGCAGGGCTTTTGGGACTGGATCTTCAGAAGTCGCCACAGGACCTAAGAATCCGACGAGGGTAACGCTGAGCCGACCTGCACGATGACACCTCCGGTGGAGCCCTGCGGAACCGACTCACCACTTCCCGACGACAGAGGAGATCTCCCTGCCGGAGAGTCTCTTCCCCTGACTGGTGGGAACAACCAGTCCCCTTTGCTTTTTCTTCGCCTCAGGACGCAGTGGTCGAATTGCCCGTGCAGAGCACCTCGGCAACCGGATAGCCACTACCCCTGTACCGCGACCAAAAGGTGGTGCCTTGTGACGGAGCACTCCGCGGCTGGTCTCTTCCCTGGTGGTGCACCGGACTTCACTTTTCTTCGACGACGAGATCATCTCTACTCTTGGCAAAGACCTGACGTGCATCCACCACCAGGAACAACTGCCCCTGCCGGAGCTGTCTCTCCACAAACAAGGTACCGTGTCCGCCTGGCTTCCCTTTCGATCGGTTCGAGTGAGGTGTCTTAATCCTCTCCTTTCCGTTGGGTCGCCTCCAAGCTTTCTCAGGTATTGTTCTGAACTGGTTCAATCTGCCGATAACAATTTGCTACAAAGACTCGAATGCATTTCCACCAGATACTTTTTGGGACATATCGCCTTGCCTCTCTCAGAGTGGGCCTGGCCTCTGAACTTTATGATCTATTGTGGTTCGTGCCTTCTTGCCTTGCATTTTTTTCCGTGAAGTATTGAACTGTGTTGATTTCGTAACCTGCTTATTTTTTTTTCTCTCCCATCCTAACTAATATTAGAGTGCCATCTAGGTTGAGGCATACACCTCTGTCTGCAAATAAGTGATGCTGGTAGAACCTAGACTTGTCAAAATATTGTTAGAGGGATTGATCGTTTCTTCTTCGTAGAGTAATTGTGATTGAAGTGTTTGCCGTGATAGTGCCATAGTGTTTTCCATAGATGTTCCGTTATAAATAAATACCTTAATATCTTTACACTGAGTCTCGTTGCGTGTTTGCTTGTCTTACTGTGAATAATTGCCCTATATTGTATACTCCACATACTGCTTAACTCTTCTTGAGGGAAGTCTGACTGCTCAGCCACAGCTACCAAGTGAATCTGTGTGGTACAGACTGCTACCAAGTGGGTTTACTGCCAAACACCTGTAGTCCTAAATCTTTTGCAGTGGTCCCAGAGGGAACTGCACAGGTTTCCGCCTAACAGAGCCCTTTTCTTTTGGTCTCTCCGACAGTGACGTTGACGTAGTATCCTGAGAAAAGTGCTTAGAGACAACATGGAATTTTTCACCATTAGAAAGAAGACTTTTCGGAGGTAATGAGTGATGGGCCCTGTCATGGGCAGAAGAGGATTTAGCCTCACCTGTCCTTTGCTTCTTCGTCGCCGGTTCCTCAGATTTAGATCTCTGACGTGACAGTGACCTCTTGTCAGAGGGAGTGGTTGCCCTCCCGCTCCGTGACGATCCGACCTCCGACGCTGGGTAGGCCCCCACATTGAGCCAACAAATAAGGTATCTATTTCTTTCCTTAAGGGTCTTTTGAGAGAACCCCTGGCAGATATCACATCTGTCGGCCGAGTGGTTCGGGTACAGACAATACAGCCACTCAGAGTGCCTGTTTCCCTCATACACGTTCTTTAGGCCGCAGGTCTCACATGGCCTGAACAAGGATTTTTTTGTTCCTGAAGATTCCCTAATGTTATTGAAACTGAATGCTGAAGAATGCTGAAGAAAAAAGGTGTTCCGAATAAATGTAAATATTCTCTCAGGAGAGAAGCGTGAGGAATACCAACAGTTTGGAAGACGGTTGAAATCTGAGGGGAAGCTGCTGGGGTGGAGCTATGCACTCGACGTCGCATTGGTGTTGGCAAAAGCACCCATAACAACATTGATGGGACACTCAAGGTGTCGAAGTTTTTCCATAGGAAAACTACTAAGTTAAAGTTACCAGGCTTTCCCAGCCTGACGACAAGGAATATTCACAGCATGTGAATCCATGAAAGATCCAATGCTGGAGAAGGCAGGATGTCTGGACGTGGATTGTAGAGCGCAGCAAGAGGCGTTTTTGTTGCATCAGCAAGGGCTGATTAAGTTTTCTGGTGGTCCCAACGCTCAGAAGTTGTTTTGTAACTTCATCAATAGGCATGCCTGAATTACAGCTTTCACTCGCTGAAGTTGTTTTTTGATTTATCAACAGGTCTTGATTGGATTACAGCTTTCACACATTGGAGTTGCTTTTTGATTCTTTAATGAACCTCCACAACAGGTGTCTTGAAACAGCCACGAATCACGCTGTTTTTTGGTACAAGCAACATTTATTACACAGCCACGGTAGTGGCTGTGTAGTTATGGTTAAGTTGCTAATCCCATAGGAAGAGCACTTTTTGGGCGGCTTATAACTTCGCTCCCACTGGACGAATCCTCACCAAGTATATGGCCCACTCTGAATTTCTTTGGAAAGTTTGGTGTGGTTTCGTCCAGGGGGGGCAAAGTTATAGGGGGGTCCCAAAATGTCATTTTTTCCCATAGACTGAATGGGGAAAAAAATGTGCGCATGCCTACAGCCCAAACCGCTGGACGGATTTTTACCAAATTTGCGGCAGGAGCAGTGGCTTGGTCCCGAAAGCGTGCTTTTGTAAATTTGGTGAAAATCCGTCCAGTAGTTTTTTTTTAAACGATCAAAAAGTAGGTCTCAAAAAATGTGTGATATCTATGTCCGCTCCGCGGACACACTTCCCTGTTCACTCCGCGGACAGGACACAGATTGGCTAATCGGCTCGCGTCATGTCCGCGGACATGTGACGCATTCGCTGATTGGATAGTGAAGAGCGTGAAGTGTGTCAGATTGTTCCGATGCGCCCGCCATCCTGGATACGCCGACAGCGCGACGGCGAACAGAGGCGAAATGCAGTTTTGGGGAGTGTTTTAGTGTGCAAGAGTGCTTGGGGAGGTTTGGGGAGTAAGAGATGGGACAAATATTGTATTTGTTTAGGTGGCAGGTGCTACTGATGTATTCGCCATGCCCGCGCTGTCCGGGATGTCCATAATTAGTGAAAATGAGGGGTGTCCTAAGGACAGTATTCCCGTCCGTGCTGTCCGCAGGCAAGTTGAAACTGTTCTAAGGACATGCGCGGTGTCCGCGGACATAGAAATTGCCCATATGCAACAGTTAAAATGTTTGATTCTATGGGTGTGATATGCTGCGGTGGTTGTGGCCAGGGCCTAGAGTCTTGGGTGCATAGCCGAAGGCCATGCACCCAAAACCGAAGTTATATGCACCGAAGTTATAAGCATAACTTCGCTCTCCCCGGATGAATTCTCACTAAACTTTGTGAAAAGTGTGATATGGGTAGGCCCATATAGACAGTTCAAATGTTTGATTCTATGGGTGTGATCTATGGGTGTGATATGCTGCGGTGGTTGTGGCCAGGGCCTAGAGTCTTGGGTGCATGGCCGCAGGGCGTACACCCATAGAATCAAATATCTATCAAATATTTGCAAATCTACAGTTTGTGTACTGTTTGATTTGTATAGTTTGTATGTGAAGTTTTGGATACGTCATGTCATTAAGATTGTAGAGTTTGGTAACAAGCACTGCAGTATAACATATCCATGGAAGTAAACTTTTTGTATTGTGGTGTATGATTAGATATTTGCTTCAATGGTTCAGGTTGCATCAGTATGTATGCGTTCTATTAGAATATACTTACTGCTTGATTTTTTGAGATTGGATATATTTTTTTCATGAGTTGGATAACTGGAGCACATATTCTTTTTCAATTTTTGTGATAAAAGAAAAGAGCATGTTAGTGTATGTATTTTATAAAGACTTATTACTTCGCATAATAGACATTTCAGCTTTTTTTCGACCCTCATATTTATTAGTTTACAAACCAGTGTACTGTGCAATTTTCTCAGTTTCTGTGTTTGTTTTTCAAATCATTGGGTCTGTGGGAAAAAAAATCCATGTCGGATTAAAAAAAACCTTTTTTTGTTATGCTACAGTCTGTTTGTTTTCAGTGTTCACTTGTTGTTTCTAATGTTCTATCTGTTGGCTCGTTGCAGAGTTTTGGACCAGTTAGATACCTGTTGACGTATTCTAACTGTTTATTTCCTGTTATAATTTAGTGGTATTCATTTATCTGTTTGGTTGTTATAGAATCTTGGGGCAGTTAGATACCTGTTGGCGTATTCTAACAGTTTATAGTTTTTTAATTGAAGTTTTGTTAATGTTTAAGTACAGATTAGTTATAAAATTTTGGTTTTAAGAAGATTAAATACGCGTTTGTAAGATTTGCTGGTGATCTCTGCTTTAGAGTAATGGTACTATCATTACATTTGAACCATCCACATTTCTTTTTTATATATGCATTGTAGTGACCTGCATTGGTTGTGGCTCCTGCGTGGTAGATTATACCTATTGTTATGAAGGTTTTCTTACCAAGTGATACTTGGCCTTGTTTGAATCCAGTCAGCTTGCAGTTGTTTTTGGTACCATCTGCATTGTAACGTAAAAGCATTAGTATTACGTATTTACTATGTGTTTGTATTAGTAAGGTGGAGCAATTATCTGAATTGCAGGTAGTACATAATCTACCATGGTTTGCATTTTTTACAAGTTGTTGCAATGGAATAGATTCACAATTATGTATGGATACATACACGAAGCGCTCATTAGGGATTTGTTCCTGTGCCAAATTGTTGCAGAGAGTGCATTTATGTTTCCACATGTATGAAATCTGGAATATTTCATTTATGGGTATGTTTTTGTTTTCCAGTACTTGTAGTAAGTAAATTAGAAATTCTTGTGGATCTTCTTGTGAGTTTATAGTGAATTTCACCATTCCAGCACAGTAGTCCAATTCTTGTCTTATTCCATGAACACTTTACGTGTTATCAGGATTTTTTGTTGCGTTTCTATGAAGGACTAACATTTGCAAACACAATTGGTCTTTACTGTGTAAGTAAATGTTGTCAACAATTGGTTGTAATTGAAATAGAATATTCATTGCTACATTTGCGTAGCAACTTACACCAGTTATATTTGAAAATTTGAATGGACCAGATAGTTCTGTGTCCAAGTCATTTTTTCGGAGTGTGTGTTGGTTCTTTGAAGAAGTCCCTGAGTTACTTTGAATAATAGGTTCTTCTTTGGTTGTGGTAATTGATGAAGTATTAGCTTCTTTTACTCTCTTTGGAGGATTTGCAGTGAGATCCTGTTGCATTTCTGTTTGAATTAGTTTTCTTTTACAACGTTTTCCTTTTTGTGGAGCAGGATATGTTTTTAGATGGGGGTGTATAGTGAACGTAGTCTATTGTATTCTAAAATGTAAGGAATATCAGCGTTTACTTTACTTGCATCAAAGTTGATTAAAAATAGACCGTCAAGTGTATGTAAGCGTGATAGTGCTACGTAGCTCATGCCTTCTTTAAAGACTGTGTTCCCAATATCTATCAATGCTTTGTCTAGGGTAAGACCTTGTGATTTGTGAATGGTGACTGTGTATGCTAGAGTTAGAGAAAATTGTTCTCTGCGTACATACATGTCTTTGAAGAGAAGGAATTGAGCTGTTGAGCGCCCTATCCTTTTTACTTCTGAAAGTTTGTCAAAGAGAATATTGACAAACTGAATGTTGTTGTCACGTGGGTATGTTTGAAAGCGAACAACTGTACCCAGGGCTCCATTAACTAGTCCTTGCTCCACGTCAAGGTTACGTTTAAGCATTACTCTACAGTTTAAGGATAATTTTAATAATTTCTCCAAACCAGATGTGTTGGAGATAAAATGTTCTAAGGTATTAACAGGCTAATTCATAGAATCCAGCGCACAAGTAGCGCACGCGGCTGGCGCACAGCGTGCGCCTGCGATAGTCTGCGCCAGGCACGTGCGCTAAAACAGATTTCCGCGCACAGCGTATTCATGGATTTCAAGCTCCCAAACCAGCCGTGGCGCAGAGAATCGCAGCGAGCCTGCAGCAGCGCCAGTAACGCCCCCAAGAACGCCCTCGCGCAAGGAAAAGCCATCAAAATCGCTAAATCAACGCTAAGGGCTGCGCTAACCCTGGACCACTTCACAGGGCAGGCAAACAAGGAAAGAAAAGCGGGCAATCTTCAAATCAGGAGTACGCGGGAAGTACTACACGCGACTAGGCAGGGAACGTGAATTACAGGGGTACGCGGGAATCATCACACGCGAACAGCCAGGGTGCGTGTATTACAGGGGTAGCGGGAAGTTCAACACGCGATTGGCCAGGGTACGTGTATTACAGGGGTACGCGTGAAGTAGAACACGCGATAGGCCAGGGAACGTGTATTACAGGGGTACGCGGGAATTATCACACGCGAACAGCCAGGGTGCGTGTATTACAGGGGTAGCGGGAAGTTCAACACGCGATTGGCCAGGGAACGTGTATTACAGGGGGACGCGTGAAGTAGAACACGCGATAGGCCAGGGAACGTGTATTACAGGGGTACTCGGGAATTATCACACGCGAACAGCCAGGGTGCGTGTATTACAGGGGTAGCGGGAAGTTCAACACGCGATTGGCCAGGGAACGTGTATTACAGGGGGACGCGTGAAGTAGAACACGCGATAGGCCAGGGAACGTGTATCACAGGGGTACGCGGGAATTATCACACGCGAACAGCCAGGGTGCGTGTATTACAGGGGTAGCGGGAAGTTCAACACGCGATTGGCCAGGGTACGTGTATCCCAGGGGTGCGTGGGAATTATCACATGCGAATAGGCTGAGTGGGCCCTCACAGGTGTACCCTGTACACCCTCCACGGCCCCTGCAGGCAGCCCACAAAACAGTGGACTACCCTGCACACCTGATCATGTCCCCCTGCACCCCCATCCACCAGGGGCACCCTCCACCAGGCCCCCACCCATGTCTCCCACCACCCCCACCCCCCAGCAGTGCAGGGGCACCTGCCATCAGGCCCCCATCCATGTCTCCCACCACCCCCACCCCCCATCCACCAGGGGCACCCTCCACCAGGCCCCCACCCATGTCTCCCACCACCCCCACCCACCAGCACTGTGGGGCACGTGGCCAGCAGGCAGTCAGGCAGCAGCCGATGGCAGGTGGGAGCGTGCTCAGGGCTCTGGGGGACTTAAATTTGGCCTCCTGGCCAGGAGCGTGGTCTTTCGTGTTTGAACGCGTGGACAGCCTGATAGGGAGTGATTTTGCACGTGAAAACCCCACACTCAGCGAATCGCGCGAAAACCCTTCACCAGCATATGTGCGTCACTAGTTACCTGCACGTGCAGTGTCAAAGCGTGTGATTGGTGAAAATGGATCTACACACAGGAGTGACAAAGCGTGTGATTGGTGAAAAGTGAGCTACACGCAGGAGTGTCAAAGCGTGTGATTGGTGAAAAAGGATCCACACGCAGGAGTGACAAAGCGTGTGATTGGTGAAAAGTGAGCTACACGCAGGAGTGTCAAAGCGTGTGATTGGTGAACATGGGCCAAGCACGTACACGCCGTAAGTGATGCTGTACGTGTGGGCCTGTATAAAAGGTAGTGTTGAACACCATTTCCTTGTACGTGCTTTTCGTGGAGAGCGAGTGGGTGAATTCTGTACTTCTTGTCGTTTCACACGCGATTTACTTCACGGCGTTTCCAGTTCGTACTCCCTGTTACCTCTGACAGCTTTTTCTCTTTTTCCTCTTGTACTGGTTTACCTGGGCCTGTTCCCTCAAACAGTGTCCCCTTCTACTGTTGTCCTGTCTCCTCAGACAGCGTACACATCTTCTTTTGGCGGGGGTGTTGCCAACCAAAAGCGCTCATTTTTCACGCTCTTTTACCTGGCAGACGGTGAGTCACGCACGTATCTAACATCTGTGCTTGCCCCGTGTGTAGCCTACCCCTTCAGAGGTCAATCTAGGCTGCGTGTGACACGCATACGTTCATTGTGTTACTGGATGCCACAGCGTAGTGCAGGGTTTTCCATCAGCACACGTGGTCTAGGAGGGGTATTGTGCACGTTCCTTAACTTTTTCGGGGTGCCTGTGCGTTGCGTGACCCGTCATCTTTCCCCAGGGGTGTCATATAGCCTTGCCACTGCACTAGGGTACGAATACCATCTGGTACCCAACCCCTTTGACACCCAATTGCCCAGGACAATTGTGCACACCGACTCCCATACGCACAATACCATCAGTGCCATGGTTGGGAGGCGTGCAAGCCGTAAGGGTGGCAAAGGTGGCCGAGCCACACGTGGTGGCCGTGGAGGATCCACTAGGGGACGTGGTTGTGACTTGCAGGGTGCCCCTGTCCCCCCCAGTCTGGAGGAACAGTCAGGGACACCCATGCCCCCCCCCCCAGTTGAGAGTCATGTGGCTGATACCAACCCTGATCAGCCCTTGTCGGACCAGGCCATTGTGGCACCAGACCTGTCCGAGGGTGATCCCATCGCTGACATCCAGGTCAGCAGGTCCACTGCACGTGCACCGGTGCACATTGGTGTCATCAGGGCACGCGCATCTATGCCAGATAGGTCATCTGCTGGCCCCCGTAGCCAGGGTGTGGCTCCATCCACCCCACCTCTCATACACCCTGCCAAGACTGTGTCGGTCCTAGTTCATGCACCTCAGATCAGGCCTGACCCCATCCCACTACCCCCAATGCCTGCACCTACTCCCATGCTGAGTGGGCAATCCCACACACCCAGTACTGAGTCCACCACGACTCCTGCCCCTAGTGTCCACAGCGGCGTAGGACACTCTGGATCCCCACCCCCTTCCAAGCGCAAGAGGAAGAGTGCACGTCCGGCACAGGCTGATGCCCCAGGCACGGCTGCACAGTCCGGCCCATCAAGGAAGCCAAGCTTCACAGACGCCGAACTGAATGCACTTGTTCAGTATGTGTCAGATCATGATAGGGAAATGGTCATCGTTGCAGGGTCCAAGACCACACATGCCAGACGCCAGGCACACTGGCAGACCATTGCTGACAGAATAAGTGCCCTTGGAGTAGTGAGGCGCACAGCTAGTGATTGCCAGAAGCGCTGGAATGACCTTAAGCGCAGGGCAAAGGATAAGCTGGCCTCAAGTCATGCCGCAACCTTGGTGACTGGAGGTGGGTCCCCAGCACAGGAAATAGAACTCACACCACACGAGTCCGTAGCTGGATCCTACGTCACCGAGGGACAACTCCAAGGTGTGGGAGACCTCCCTGATTACGAGGCATCATCCGGTGAGTGCACATGCATGTGTGTATTATCCATGTGCATGGTGTGTGTGTGAAGCATTCATGTTGGGTGCCTGTCAAGGGGGTGTGTGGCAGAGTTGATAGTGGCACCCATGTGCCTCATCCAGTATGTTCAGTGCAACACCATCTGGCCACAGCACTATCCCTACTGGCAACAGTGCACATATGGGCCGACACCATGGAAGTTGCCCTTGAATTGTCATTTTGTCACTACATTGTTGCTCATACTCCCCTGTCTATTCATCTGATGTCTTACATACCATTCCTATCCTTTCCCCCAGCCATTCAAGTTTCATCTTCACATGCCTGACATGCAATGATACCACATGCTAATGCGTCCTCTGTATATAAATGCCAACCAACATGCTGTCATACTGTGGATGTTGCCTTGACATCCACCTCCTACCTGTGGGCTTTGGTACCGTCTGGTTTCGAGCCCCATTCCCTCACACTCCATGCTGCTCTTCATGGTCTATCTTCCATGACTTCTACAGTTCAGACCATCGTGCCCTACTCACGACACCTGCTTGCCAAAAGTCAAATGAGGGCACCCTGCCCTCCAATGCGACACACCCTATTGCTGACCAGTGCATCTGAGCCTACTCTAAGCTAACTCTCACTGACATCTGCTCATACATGCCTTTGCCTGTCCCATAGACCCTTCACATGGTCCCTGTCCTCTCTCCTTGCTCCTCTTCCACCATCATTGGTGGGACCCGTTGGGGTGTACTCCTGGCCTCCTTCCAATCCTCAGAGGCCACTATTGATGTGCATGGTAATGGGAGCGTCTCAGTCCAAGGCCCTTAGGCCAACCTCAATCTCCTTGAGAAATGCTACCCACATCTCATCAACTTCCTTACCTCTCCTGCTGTCCCCCCTCCTCTCTCCTCATCAATCCTGCACTGCCTCCCTGCACCCTCCCATGAACCTTCTCCGCCTCCCACTCCAACTCCTACACATGCTGCACCTCTGATCTCTAGCACTCCCCGTAAGTCCTACAAGGCTGTCAACCTCCTCCACAATTACACTCCTTTCACTGCGGCTGCATCAGGCATTCCTCCGATATCTGTCACTTACATGAGGTTATGCACCTTGACATCCTTGGTCTCATGGAAACATGTCTGACGGCCAGCTCTGTCTGCATCCTTGACCCTCTCCTTGGCCCGCCACTACTGTGCAGGGGGGGTGTGCCCTTGGCTTCCCTGAGGGTATTCCTGCCACTGTCACTCCTACTTAGACCTACTCCACTCTGGAATGGCTTGTGTGAGGTCTCTCTCCACCACACCTTGACATTCTCAAACAGTGCGTACTGTGTCTGGGAAAACTGGTCAAATGTACTACTTCCTTTCTGAGTGTCCTCACCTCTCCTCCTCACTCATGTCCCCAGACACAGAAATCCTCATCCTTGGTGCTGTACGCATCCACCTGCATGCTTGTTGACGCCCCCACGTGACCTTTCTGTGACCTCAGCAACTCCCTCTCACCCTCTAGACTCCCGTCTGTCCCTACTCATTCTGCAGGGCACACTCTTGATGCTCTGATCTCATCTGACTTTCCCCTCTCCGTCCATCTCTGCACTCCTCTCTCCTGGAGTGATCACATTCTCCTCTCCTCCCAGCTCACCCTCACCACCCCACAGGCAAAGCCACCCTCACCACTGTCACACACCTTCTTGGTATTCCGACCCATGAAGTGTGTGTCAGTCGAGGCTCATGCTGCCAAAATCTCCCCCCCATCCAGCTCCCCCTTAGGCTCACTCCCATCCTGACAGGGCCCACTCCATGCTCCACTCCATGTCAGGTACACTGGATGTCTTTGCCACGGTCATGACCACCTGTCTGAAGCCCCATGCCAATGCAGAGTCCTGGCATGACTCGGATCTTGTGAACCCGTGCCGGGTGGCAGAGAGGGAATGTCCTGCATCATGGCCATCCTCTGGCAAACTGGCCTGCCACATGCTCCAAAGGCAATAGCGCCTCACCCTTTTCACCAAGATGAGATCCCCAATCCAAGGGCACATATCTGCGGCATGTGACAACTCTGCAGGACACATAGAAATCTGAAAGGACCTTGCCGAGCCAGAAGCAGTGTGTACCTCCCCTGTCCCCTCCGAGCCCACAGCACTGCATGATTGACTCTGTACCCCTATAGGCCACCCCCCCAGCACTTGTCTGCGCCTAACACCATCTGCCCTTGACGTCAAGTCCTACTTACCTTGTACAGCACTTCCAGCCGCCACTTCCCCTTGCACTTCATTGTGCCACCCACCCCTGCACTTGCGTGACATGAATGAACCAGCACCAGTAGGATTGTTGACTGGCATCCCCTTCTGCCCCACCACCCCTCAGTGCTCCGCTGTACCTTCATACATTACTTGACCGGTGCTTCACGAATGCAATATGAATCCTTTACAGGTGATGGGGAGGTGGAATCACATTGTTTACTGCATTTTGTTGATGTAGACAAGGCACTGTGCATCGTTGCCAATTTGGACTAGCAGATCCATGTACAACATGTATACTTATTGATGTGACGATGCAATGTCAGGACCAGAGTGGTTGAAATCCAAAAAAGTAGCCCTCCTCTCCCTCTTCACTTGGTGGCTATGTCACATGCCATGTGTGTGATGGCATGTGCCTTTGACATGCCAATCACCGGCCAATGTGTGATGGCAGTGCTAGGCAGCAAGGTGAGCAGGCGTTGCTCTCCAATCTGTACATTGTATGCCCTGAGCCTCCCCTACAGACCCAGTGATGGTGAATGCATAGGAGGTCTCCCAGTCATGTTGGACATGTGTCGTAGAACTACTGCCTCTGTTGTTCATCAGCCCTTGTTGCATGCCATGGTGCTAATGCCTGTTTCCATTTTTCTCTTTCATGTCTTTGCAGGGGACGAAGCACTTGTTGATGCTGGGGATGTGGTGGTGGAGCCGTCCCAGGAGGGCAACCCGGGCCGACCTACCACAAGTGAGGGACGTGGTGTGTTTGTGGGTGAAAACCCACAAGTGCTGCAGGCCGTGCTGTCGAGGGGTGTCTCTGGGGGTTCCTCCCCCGAGCAGTATTCAGGTGTAGACTCGGAGGATGACACCTATGTGCAGTCGCAGGTGAGTGTTCTTGGGAGAGAATCTCCTCTGTCCGACCCACCTGCAGCCGGGCCATTGCCCTCAATGGGGATGTCAGTGTCGGCAGATCAGCCTCCGGTGGTTACGGATGCAGGGCCACACCACCCAATCTCTGATCCTGTTCCTGGGGCTGCAGATCAGAGAGGGAATGCAGTCCTGCAGCCTGAGGCCTTGCCGGCACAGCAAGGCGCAGTCCGCCTTGCCCCAGGCAGGTGTGGTGCCCGTCAACGTGGTGGCCGTATGCCACCTGGAAATACCGTTTGGGAGCAATCCATCTACGGTATGGCCACCCAACAGGCAGCATCATCCGAGATGATTGCACAGGCCATGGATAGGGTGGCCACTTCCATTGTCCCCCCAGAAAGGCTGATGGAGCGACTGGAGCAGGCTACAGAGTCCATCTGCCAGGCACACAGGGAGGATATGTTGGCGTCCAACATGGACAGGCGGGCGGCACTGGCGACTCTGCGGGAATCACTTTCCATGGAGTCCCAGCGCCACAGGGAAGGCCTGAGGGAAGAACTCCGTCACCTCAGGTCGACCCTGTTAGAGCTTGAGGCTTCATCCCATAAAAGGACAGAGGAGCAGCTGGAGCGTCTGACACGGACGCTCTCGGCCAAGATGCAGGCAACTCGTGCGGAGGTCAGGTCATCCCGGGAGTTACTGCATGGGGACCTCCGCATGATTATAACCCAGAACCAGAACTACCAGACCCGCCTGCTTGCAGCCATGGAGGAGCAAACTCGTGCTTTGCGTGGGCTGCCTCCCATTGTCACACCATCTTCTGAGGCAGCTCCCCCACCTCCAGAGTCAGCTGCAGGGTCTGGCCAGAGCCATAGCGACTCATCTCCCACAACAGAGTAGCCGTGTGGGCCACGAGCCTATGGGGTGTTTTCCTTTCCCATGATCCACACAGGTGGATTGTGGCGTGCATCCTGTCCTCGGACCTCATAGGTGGCCCCCCCCCCCGCCGGCCCTTTCATGGCCATTTTTTCTCATTTTTATTTTTATTTTGCAAGAGTGTTGCCTTGTGTGGGTACCTGGGCATACACTGTATTGTGGCTGGGCACATGCAGGCTTGTCCTGAGTTTGGTTTCGATGCTTGGGTAGCAGACATCCACACCCCTCCTGCTTCCGTTTCCATGGGCTTGCAAAGGGTGTGCCCAAGTGACAGCAAATTACACGGTGACATTGGACTCCCATGAGCTGTTGGCCAGTCCATAGTCAATACTGTGTAGACATTCATAGTGTTCATTGTTGTTGCACCTAACTATGCATGATGGTTTGATATGTGCCTCTACTTACATATGTTGCTCATGTTTTGCAGGTATTTCACACAGATCTTCACAAGGGCATACTCTCTGGAGTCAGACTACATGTCGGTAGATGTGCACTGACACTTTTGCATGGCGCCATCACTGTACATCTGGACGGTGAGGACATACCAGCAGAATCAGGTAATGAGACTACCATTGATTACATGCAATGTGTCTTGTTTGGGTGGGCTTCAGGGTGGGTTGGTGTGTAATTTGATTGAAAATACTCTTACACAGGTGTGTAGTAGTGGCTCCAGGGCGGTTAGCTGCTCAAGTGCGGCTATGTTCCATTTGGGGCACTGCTATTTGTGACACTGGTGTCATGTTGTGATGGCCAGTTTGTTTGCTGTCACATACCATGACATGGTGTCCTCAGTGGCGGGACTGCGAAGGGAATGGGTGACATGGCAATGTTGTCATGTAGTGAATCGCCTGTGCCAATGCATATTAGATTGATGGAGTTGTGTCTTTGCGTTGTGATGCATTGCTGGTGTATGTGTAGCTAGGGGTGCACACATATTGACACTTCCATGTTAACAATCTCAGGCTGATGTGTATCTGACTGTTTATTGTCAAGTAATTTTCAGACATTGTCAGGTAGTTTCATCATTAATTGTCAGATGGTATGTGCCAGAGCAGTGTGCACTAGCCAGCACTGTGATTCCTAGGTGAAGAAGTTGGCCACCAGTTGCGTACGGGCTGCCTCCCCCAGTGCCCTTTCCCCTCCCATGCGCAGCGGGCGTGCATGTGGTTGTGGATGTGGGGGCACCACCATGTCCACGGGCAGGCCCCGGCGTGTTGCAACGTTGTGCAGGACACATGCTGCCACTATGATCCTGCACACTATTCGGGGAGCATATAACAGCTGCCCGCCAGAACGGTCAAGGGAGCGAAAGCGTGACTTGAGCACTCCGAATGTGCGCTCCACTATGCCCCGTGTTGCAATGTGGGCTGTGTTGTACCTTACCTGGGGTGGCGTGGTGGGGTTCCGGATTGGGGTCATCATGTGGGGGCTGATAGGGTAGGCACTGTCCCCTGCGGAGGTGGTGATGGGTATCATTAGTGGTGTTGTGTCATGACCCAGTATCTGACATGCATGCATGTGCAGTGGCATTCATGCTCACCAAGCAGCCATGTATCTCCATGCTGGCCAGCCTCTAGGTCCCGGCATAGGGTAGACATTCTGTAGATGAAGCTGTCGTGGGTGGACCCTGGATAGTTGGCATATACTGATGTGATTATTCCCTTGGCATTGCATACAACTTGCACGTTGATGGAATGCCAGTGCTTGCGGTTTCTATAGATGTGCTCTGTTGCCCTGGGTGGACGTAGAGCCACATGTGTGCAGTCAATTGCACCAAGCACTTTGGGGAATTGAGCCACACCATAGAATTCCTGGATGCACGTCCGCCTTTCTGCATGAGTCCTGGGGAGATATATGTGCCTGCGGACTGATGGCCGTGCAGTGATGATGTTCAAGACCTGGTGTAGGCAGCGTGACTGCGTGGCCTGTGACACACCACCCACTATGGCACTTGTCCGCTGAAATGATCCAGTGGCCAAGAAGTGCAGTACATTCAGGACCTTCTGCAGGGGGCTGAGTGCTTGGGAGCACAGGGTGGGTGATGTGAGGTCATCCTCCCACTCACTGACCAGGTCCAGTATGATGTGTGCTGGAAACCTGTACCTCCCATACACCTGGTCATCAGGCATCCCGAATAGGCTGGTTCTGGGTGTGAATATTCTGGCCCTGACTCTCCTCCTCCTCCTCCTTTGGTAGCCCACTGCCACTGCTGCTAGGAACGGTATGTTCATCCTGGCATCTGGCTTGTTTATTGAAAAGTGCGCAAATTAATGCCTTGCGCGTGTTGTAGGCGAGCGTGTGAGCCTCGCACCCCTGGAATCGAGTTCCCACTCCAATCGCGTGTGGAAATTCCCACGCAGCAGGCATACAGGTGCGCTGACGTACTTGCTTGTGTAAGTGGCCGCGCGCCCCTGAAATACACGTACTTAGGCCAATGGCGCGTACGCGCACTTTTGGCCAATTACACGCGATGAAATACACGTACATAGGCCAATGGCGTGTACGCGCACTTTTGGCCAATTACACGCGATGAAATACACGTACATAGGCCAATGGCGTGTACGCGCACTTTTGGCCAATTACACGCGATGACACTCTGACGTGCAGTATTTCCACGTGTGCTCCGTCTTCACGTGCTGAGTGGGGAACGCCCGTGCGGATCACGTCAGACGCGCTTACGCGATGAGGGACTCTGGTCCAATAGAATCGCGTATGCGTGCTGACGCACTTACGCGCTAAGGGCCTTTCCTCGGATTTCACGCTGACGTGCAGGAATTTCACGTGCCAAATCACTCCGTATCAAGCTGGCCACCCGAAAACACACGGAACACCACGCTCCTGCCCCGAAGGCCGAGTTACTGCCCCCCCAGTGCCCTGAGCAGCCTCCCACGTGCTATCTGCTGCTGCCTGCCTGCCTGCCTGCCTCCTGCCACCGTGCCCTGCCATTTGGTGCCTGCACATCAGCCATCTGCAGGGGTCCACTTGCTGTGTCCACCCCTGCTGGAACTGAAGACTCCCAACTGGGATTACATCGCTCCACAGCCCAGCCCCAGGACCCAGTTGCCCACCCACACCTGCCTCTGGGGTTGCCATGTCGGGCACTTCTACATCTGGCACCAGTGGCAACCCCAGGCCAGAGGGGCAGAGGGGCACCAGCTTCACTGCCACCGAAGTTGGTGTCCTGGTGGAGCATGTCCTGGGGCAGTATGATGCCCTCTTTGGATCGTCCCGCGCCAGCAAGGAAGGACGGGAGAGGATCTGGGCCGACTGTGTGGTTGCCATCAACGCGGAGGGGGTGGCAACCCGCAACGTCTTGAAGATCAAGAAGCGCTGGGAGGACTTGAGGTCCAGGACCCTTGTGAAGGCCCGGCGCCTCGTGGAGGGGGGCCGGGGCCACATGAGTTCCATCCAGAAGAGGGTCCTGGAACGCGTACGCCCAGCGCTCCACGCCCAGATCCTTGAGAGGGAGACCCGTCTGGAGTTGAGCGGTAAGTGTCCAAGCATCACTGTGTGAGACAGGGCATGTTGCGGTGTGCTGGTTCTATGATACTTGCCTGTATGTGTGCCATGGGCCATGTATGCATGTATGTGTGCTGGGACATCATGGTAATGCATGTGCGACCAGTGATGTGTGACCCACATGGTTGTTGCATGTGTTGAAATGCGGCATGGGGAGCACTATACAGATTTGGGACATGAGAGCATGCCAGTCTCTGTACCTGGACATGGATGGGGTGAAGGATGGGTGCTGATGCCAGGTACATATATGGTAGCCATGTCTGTGTGCCTGACCTGCATGTCTGTGACTTGTGCATGCCATGGATGCATGACTCATGTGTGTGACAATGCACAGATTCAGTGACGCACCCAACTTACCCTTGTTTTGCCTGTGTTCGGTGTGATTGGGGCCAGATGGATGTGACTGAGGTGAAGTGTGTGCATGTGATATGCATGAGCCATGATGCATGTGAGTTACATATCATTGAATGTTTCAAGAGTCAATTGGACATGCATGGAAATGTGCATGGCATGCACCATGCCTGTTACTGTGTGTGTTTTGCCTGGACTGACCCATGTGTTGTGGAGGGACATGATGGAAGTGTACTTTGACAGGGGTGCTCATCTGCTATTGCTTCCTGTCTAGGGGACCATTGTACAGTAGCCTGATGCTTGTGTCCTTTGTCTCCCTCTACGCAGCGGCTAGTGAAGAAGAGGGCGGAGACGGCGCTGTGGAGCAAGGCGGCGGGGATGCCCCCACGGCTGCAGCGGAAGGGGTGGGTGAGCCCCCACAGGGGCCTGCTACGGCGGGAGACGGTGAGGAGCCATCCAGGTTGGTGGTTTGCACAGAGGAGGAGGAGGCCGACACTGGTGCACACATGGGGCCTGGTGGGAGCATCCCTGCTGGTGCAAGTGGTGCAGTCCAGGGCCAGGGGCAGGAGGCAGCACAGGTCACCGTGGAGGTGCCTGTGCATGTCGCTGTCCCTGACCCTGTGAGTGCACCACCATGCACCAGCAGGGATGCCCCGTCCCAGGCCCGTCCGCAGGTAGAGGGGATGTCCATGTCAACTGACTCCCCTCCACCTGCGGCCGTGGGAACCCCTGGCCGCGTGGAGCAGGTCCTGATTGGGGTCGCGATGCGCACGGCTGTGATTCGTGATGCCGTGCGTGCTTCCCGGGAGGAGCACGCACGTCATCACGAAGTGCACCGTGCCGACGTGGCCCAATTGGGATCGGCCATGTTCGGGGGGTTCCTGCATGTGTTGGCCAATCTGACGGCCCTCTCCTCCTCTGTGCAGGCTATCCACCGGTCGTTCTCCTTGCCGTCTTCCGGCCCAGATGCCACCATGGCCCCCTGTGGACCTGCCCCGACCAATGCAGCGAGCTCGGTGGGGATCCCATCCCTGCCGCAGTTGGGAGTCGGAGGTCCAGCAGGGGTGGACGACACAGCAAGTGGACCCCAGCAGATGGAAGATGTGCCGGCATCATCGGGCAGGGTACGTGCACGACGGCGTCGGTGGTTACCATCAGCCTGGATGCCGTCGTGCTGGCAGAGGCAGTGGCGTCGGAGGCAGCAGCGGGCTCGACGTGGGAGGCATCATGGCTCAGGGCCATCAAGATCGGAGGGGCAGGCATCGGCCGGAGGGCAGGGCAACCCTGGCATGGCGGTGTGTTCCGTGTGGGAGGAGTTTGGCCAGCGGATAGGTGCGGAGCGGCAGCGGGCGGAAGAGGAGCGGCTCGCCATGGCCAGGGCGGAGATCTCCATGCATCAGGCATTGAGGCGGGCTGAGTGCCTCGAGGAGGCTCGCAGGGAATTTGGTGAGCACATGGGGTTGTCCCTGCGAGACCTCGGGGCCAGGACTGAGTCCCGCCTCCAGGACATTGACATGGAGTTCGAGGATGCCCTGGCCAGCATCACCAAGTGAGCCGCAGGACTAGCCCGCTGCCTTTGTATATAGTTTTTTAGTTAGTTAGTGCTAGGTTTCCTTTATTTCTTTTTATTATTTTGGACCGCTTGGACAATGGCCACTTCTTTGTACATATTTTTTTAATTAGTTAGTATTAGGTTTCATTAGTGGTGTTGGGCTCATGGACCCTTGAACAATCCTGTATATATTGTTATTTTTTGGGAGGTACATTTTTTTACTTTCATATTGTTTACACCATGTCGTAATGGTTTTTCTTTCATTTCATACTACATGTGTTTACTTTGGACAGAATCTATTGATTTTTCTATCCTTTGTTTTTTGGTTTCTCATTTTTGTTCCCGGACATGGACCTTTTATTTGCTTTGCCAGATAGTTGTATTAGTTTACTTGATTTTTTTTTTAATACATTTTTATATTATCTTACACTTGTGTCATTTTTTCTTTGGTTTCTTACATGTCATGATATGGGTTTTGACATTCACTTGCACCCATTGTGTATGTGTGTGTGGCGGACATGTGTTCTTTTGCATACTTGCCTTTGGGGTTGTGTCATGTGATTGCATTCACTATGTGGGTGCATGCAATCCTTGCCTGGGTGTTTGTGCTGGGTATGCTGGCCATTACTGCCATTATTGTGTATCGTCAGGACCAGGGGCCAGGGGGACATGGGTGGGGGCCTGGTGGAGGGTGTCCCTGGTGGATGGGGGTTGGGGGTGGTGGGAGACATGGGTTGGACATGGGTGGGGGCCTGCTGGCAGGTTCCCCACAGTGCTGGGGGTGGGGGTGGTGGGAGACATGGGTTGGACATGGGTGGGGGCCTGCTGGCAGGTTCCCCACAGTGCTGGGGTTGGGGGTGGTGGGAGACATGGGTGGGGGCCTGGTGGAGGGTGCCCCTGGTGGATGGGGGGTGGGGGGTGGTGGGAGACATGGGTGGGGGCCTGGTGGAGGGTGTCCCTGGTGGATGGGGGGTGGGGGTGGTGGGAGACATGGGTTGGACATGGGTGGGGGCCTGCTGGCAGGTTCCCCACAGTGCTGGGGGTGGGGGTGGTGGGAGACATGGGTGGGGGCCTGGTGGAGGGTGCCCCTGGTGGATGTGGGGTGGGGGGTGGTGGGAGACATGGGTGGGGGCCTGGTGGAGGGTGTCCCTGGTGGATGGGGGGTGGGGGTGGTGGGAGACATGAGTTGGACATGGGTGGGGGCCTGCTGGCAGGTTCCCCACAGTGCTGGGGGTGGGGGTGGTGGGAGACATGGGTGGGGGCCTGGTGGAGGGTGTCCCTGGTGGATGAGGGGTGGGGGGTGGTGGGAGACATGGGTGGGGGCCTGGTGGAGGGTGCCCCTGGTGGATGGGGGGTGGGGGGTGGTGGGAGACATGGGTGGGGGCCTGGTGGAGGGTGTCCCTGGTGGATGGGGGGTGGGGGTGGTGGGAGACATGGGTTGGACATGGGTGGGGGCCTGCTGGCAGGTTCCCCACAGTGCTGGGGGTGGGGGTGGTGGGAGACATGGGTGGGGGCCTGGTGGAGGGTGTCCCTGGTGGATGGGGGGTGGGGGTGGTGGGAGACATGGGTTGGACATGGGTGGGGGCCTGCTGGCAGGTTCCCCACAGTGCTGGGGGTGGGGGTGGTGGGAGACATGAGCAGGTGTGCAGGGTAGTTCCCTGTGGTGTGTGCTGCCTGCAGGGGCCGTGGAGGGTGTACAGGTAATGCCTGGGAGCACACAGCCAATTCGCGTGTGGAACTTCCCGCGCACTCCTGCAATCCACGTACCCGGCCATATCGCGTGTGGAACTTCCCGCGCACCCCTGGAATCCACGTAGCCGGCCATATAGCGTGTGGAACTTCCCCCGCACCCCTGGAATCCACGTACCCGGCCATATCGCGTGTGGAACTTCCCGCGCACCCCTGCAATCCACGTACCCGGCCATATCGCGTGTGGAACTTCCCGCGCACCCCTGGAATCCACGTAGCCGGCCATATCGCGTGTGGAACTTCCCGCGCACCCCTGGAATCCACGTAGCCGGCCATATCGCGTGTGGAACTTCCCGCGCACCCCTGCAATCCACGTACCCGGCCATATCGCGTGTGGAACTTCCCGCGCACCCCTGCAATCCACGTACCCGGCCATATCGCGTGTGGAACTTCCCGCGCACCCCTGGAATCCACGTAGCCGGCCATATCGCGTGTGGAACTTCCCACGCACCCCTGGAATCCACGTAGCCGGCCATATCGCGTGTGCAACTTCCCGCGCACCCCTGCAATCCACGTACCCGGCCATATCGCGTGTGGAACTTCCCGCGCACCCCTGCAATCCACGTACCCGGCCATTTCGCGTGTGCAACTTCCCACGCACCCCTGGAATCCACGTACCCGGCCATATCGCGTGTGGAACTTCCCGCGCACCCCTGCAATCCACGTACCCGGCCATATCGCGTGTGGAACTTCCCGCGCACCCCTGGAATCCACGTAGCCGGCCATATCGCGTGTGGAACTTCCCGCGCACCCCTGGAATCCACGTAGCCGGCCATATCGCGTGTGCAACTTCCCGCGCACCCCTGGAATCCACGTAGCCGGCCATATCGCGTGTGGAACTTCCCGCGCACCCCTGCAATCCACGTACCCTGCCATATCGCGTGTGGAACTTCACGCGCACCCCTGCAATCCACGTAGCCGGCCATATCGCGTGTGGAACTTCCCGCGCACCCCTGAAATCCACGTAGCCGGCCATTTCGCGTGTGGAACTTCCCGCGCACCCCTGAAATCCACGTAGCCGGCCTTTTCGCGTGTGCAACTTCCCGCGCACCCCTGAAATCCACGTACCCTGCCATATCGCGTGTGGAACTTCCCGCGCACCCCTGGAATCCACGTAGCCGGCCATATCGCGTGTGCAACTTCCCGCGCACCCCTGAAATCCACGTAGCCGGCCTTTTCGCGTGTGCAACTTCCCGCGCACCCCTGAAATCCACGTACCCTGCCATATCGCGTGTGGAACTTCCCGCGCACCCCTGCAATCCACGTAGCCGGCCATTTTGCGTGTGGAACTTCCCGCGCACCCCTGTAATCCACGTACCCTGCCATATCGCGTGTGGAACTTCCCGCGCACCCCTGAAATCCACGTACCCGGCCATATCGCGTGTGCAACTTACCGCGCACCCCGGTATGCACGCACACGTTTATTTTTTCTCTCTGCGCGTGTCTGTGTTTGTGGGTACCCCTTTGTACGTCTTTTGTCCTGGAGGGCCACAGTATTGGACATTGATCATGTCTGTATATAGGTGCTATTTGTTGGCGCACCTTTTAGCGCACATTTCTTGCAGGCGCAGAGACGCTACCGCCTGCTTTCTTGTGGCGGTCGTGTTTGTGCCTGTTTGTGCCTGTGCGCTGCTTTGAGCGTGCGCTTTTTTGCCCTATTCTATTCCATGAATACGTGTTGTATGCGAGCGTGTGGGCGTTCCGCGCACTTGCCTCCTAAACTTTCCCCGTGCCGCCCACATTCTTCCCCATTCCGAGTGTTGTGCCCCATTTTATTCCCCATTCCGAGTGTCCCGCCCTGTGTCCCGCCTACTTTAGAGCTGTGCGCTGCGCTCGGAGTGATGGCGCAGTGGCCGTGGCGCACGACGTTGGTTGACCTGTGCGCCGGCCTGCGCCGCGCGTTTTTTCCGCGCACGTCCTCTGCTTTTCTTGCGCAGGGACTTCCATGAATCGACGTGCGCTGGTTTCCCTGCGCTTTGCGCTGATTTTCGGCGCAGCGCACGTATTGGCCCCTCTGCGCCGGGATTTTCGGCGCACATTTATTCCATGAATCGGCCTGTTAGTCTTGTTGTGGCTTGTTGACACATGGGTAGTGTCATACCATCTACGTCCAGTTTGTCTGTGGAGCAAATTTCAATTATTGGTTGCATTTCTATTTTCAACATTGTTTCATTGAATTTGGAATAGCTTGCAAGAGTTGGGATTAAAGACATACAATTGAGATTTTTGTGTGCTAATTGTTCCATAACATCATTAGCACATGAATTATGGCCATAAAGTGCATGGATGTGCCGAGTTTTTAATATTGCTTGTGCTTCTTGAGATAGTACACCAACTCTAATACTTTTTAAAATGTTGGCGTAAGTGAGGTCTGTAGATTGGCACATGTTTTCTGTTAATTCTCTGTATTGGAAATGTTGCCAACGGTTGACTTTTACTATGCTGCCAACAGTTTTATGACAGAGTTTGTGTCCTAAGGTTTTAAAAATAGGTTCACCTTTCACTGGTGTCAATTGAAGAAGATCTCCGAAAACAATAATGTGTTTTCCTCCAAAGAGCTCTTCGTAGTTTGTTTTAAGTACTTCTTGCAATCTGAGGTGAATCAAAGCCAACATTAGGTTGGAGACCATGCTCAATTCATCTATTAGTAGCATTTTCATTTGTTTTAACACTCTGCGTTGTTCCATTGCAGCTTCTGTAGAAAGTTTGTTATATTCTAATTTGTTTTGGTGTTCTACTGGAAGGAGTAGTAATCGGTGTAAAGTGACACCGCGTATGTTGTAGGCAGCTAAACCTGTGGGGGCAGTTACAACAGCTGACAGTTTGTTGTTTGTCAATTGTTGAAGGAACTTGCTGATGATTTTTATTAAGAATGTTTGCCTGAACCAGCTTCACCACTGACGATAGTAGTATAGGTTTGTAATTTTGGCAGGTACATTCTTTATTTTCATGTTGTACACCATGTGCAATTTCTTTTGTTACTTCTTGAAAAATGGTACGCTGCTCTTTGTTCAGTTGTGATTGTAGTACAGTTAAGTCTTCTGTATCTTCCTCATAGTGACACATGGTGTTCTCTACTTCTATCATAGCTAATTCTGCCTCATTTGCTATTAGCGGCTGTCCCAGTGGTTCTTGACTTCCTGTTACAGAAGGTTGACTACTGTCAGGAGTGTCCTTATCTAGTTGGGCCTGGAGTTCTTCTTCGTGTTGCTGTTCATTGGGCAACATTGTTTTGTAAGGTGTAAAGTTTATATCAATGATAGTGCTTTCATTTGCTTTGAAAGCGTCTTCATAGGAGTCATAGTTTTCTAGTATCTCTTCTTCTTTTCTCCATGGTTTAAAAAGTTGTAGCAGGGACATGTAATATAGTTCTTTATGTTGAGGAGTTTTTAATGACAATTTGATATTATTAATTAAGCTTTGTTTGGTAAGTTTCACTAAACTGCCTTCACAATCTGTCACTCTATATCTACCTTTTTTTTCATCAGGGTTTATATTATTTTTGTATGTGAAGTTTTGGGCTATGTGGTATAGACACATGGTTTCCAAAGTGGTACTCCTGTTCGGGTAGTATGTGTCTAGTAAATTGTTTTTCAAAATGTCTTGGCTGTTGGGATCATTTTTGGCTATTGTTTCTATGTTGTCGTATAATTTGAGAACTCTTTTTCTAGATTTAGCAGGACCAAGACTTAGCCATATTATATTTTCAGATTTTCCATACAAAGCAGTACCGGTTAAACAATCTGCAGCTTCATAGGAGCCACATTCTCTATGAGAGAGCATTTTTATGCCTAAGCTGTACAATTTCTGAGATAGTGTTTTGTCCGATAATAGGTCATTCCAGAGGTCTTGAAGCTCTGTTTTTTCTGCTTTTGTTAAGTAGGCTGTGACATATTGTGCAACTGCAAAGGAATTGTCTGTAATGTACTGCACATCTATGTTTGCATTCCATAAGAGGGCAATGATTGCATTGTAATCATTGATATATTTTGATTCTTCTGTTCTTTATATGTAATACATGTTCTTAGGTGATTTACCTTTAACACTATGTCTAACTGAAGACATGAAGTTGTTCACTTCACCTGTTTCTGTAACTGTCTTCAGGTACTACCAGGCTTATGGGTACAGCTGGTCTTGTTGGCGACCAAAGAACTCAATAAGACTGTGAAAGTCTTGTCAGTTAATCGCGAGAAATACGGTAAAGGAACAGTAAGTCCCTTGGGTTTCAAATCATAATTTCAGGTAAGGTTGCTGGTCACTGGATTGACGGGAAGCCGGGAAACCCGTCATATACAGTTTAAAGAAGGCGGAAAAATCCAGGACAGAGCGCCCAATCAAATGCAAGAAAAATGGTTTTATGTATATTTATTGAATTGCTCTTAGTATTGACACATGTTTCGGCCCAGATGGCCTTTCTCAAAACAGGGCTAAGTGCATTCCTTTAGAATACATAAAAGTAACAAAAAATTGTGTATAAATATACAAATATTACAACATAATAGTTGAAAACACATAAATATCCAATACCATGCGAATCAATACACGAGTACAATTCACAAAGCATCAACATCAAATAATCATTGCAGATGTTGTATGCTCATAGGTTAAAGCAAAAAGCACATTTGTGTTGTGCATTAGACAGAGACAGAGGGATTGGCAATGGGAAGGATACAAAGGGATTCATGAAAAACAAAGAGATGGGTAGATCCAAATAGTAGTACCATAAATGAAACAATCAAAATATAAATTTCATTCAATACAAACCACGAATCAAGGAGATGGGATGGGGAGAGAAAACATACAGAATAGAACACAATACAAAAGAGATATGTCTCATTAGTATTCATAATTCCAAATCAATTTCATTGGTTCAAACCATATCTCAAAACGTAAGGCTTATCCTCTTCAGGAAATAAGATATTCATCACACAATGTTCTTGGGTTTGATCCCATAGGCTTCAGAGCTGTTGTTATAATAATTAAGATAGGGCAACCATTAGTCATAACTATAACCGAAGTCCTGTTAACAAAGCTAGGTACAAAAGTTATGTACGGTGTATGAAGCAAAATGTGTTGATGTCCCTCGATTGCCACCAAAAATGTAAATATGCGCGACCCGCTAGAACGGGCTCAGAAAATATATACTCCGGTCATGTATATTATAACAATTCATGCGATCAAATATCAACAATCAAAATACACTTCATGGTGTTTAAACCACATATAGTGGATCCCTGACAAAACAAATTGTTGCTGTGGCGGCAAAAGCTGTAAGCGTAGTTACGATTTAAATACTCCTATGGTCCAATGCCAGTAATTCACACAAACTCTGTGGTATTTAAACCCCATATGGTGTAAAACTACCATGCCAAAGCAGATCTAGTGTAACGTTACCATGATAAAGCATAATGCTTTGTAGCCGAAAAATGCGAGCACAATAAACTTACCAAGTCATACGCGTTGGCTCGTACAGTAAGGGTAACACGGGCGGGCGCCATCTTGGGACTATATGTTTACTAGTTCCCAAGGTGACGCGTGGATCAGTCCGCCTGCTGTATTCCGTTGCTAAGCAACACACACAGGAGTTTCTACATAACAAAAAGGCTAATACACAAAGATATTCAAGGTTGTGAATTATTAATCTGATACGTAGTGATGACTAATGGTAATAGGTATATCTATGTTTGAAAAAAAGGAAAGAAATGAAGTGTAGAAGCCAAGTATGGCAAATGTATAGATAAATAAGTCTATGCCAACATTAATATATCCTGATCGGATCATTGCCAAGATAACCACCTCCACAGGTGGGAATTTAGAGGTAGATATGTGACATATTTAACTGCCAAGTTATTCACTGCATCGTAAAGTATATAAATGTCGAAATATAAACGGTCTATTTAAACACGCCGTTTTGTAATCTTTTCTACTAATCTAATTAGCCATAAAAGTGCAAATGGGTAGTCCCATATTTTCCACTACTATTATAGATCCTGGTACATTCAAAAAAATATATATAATATATTATGCCTAATATTAGCAGTCTCATGTACTAGTCAAGTCAAACATTAAAGCCCACATTATATCTTATAGGAATGACGCCATTTCCGTATCAAAATTCAAACCCAACATGGTTGTGTTGAAGTAACATATGAGTCTCGCCTCTGCTTGGCGAAGCGCTAGTACTCTGTCCCCACCTCGTTTATTCATTTGGACCTGTTGCAGCCCAACGAATTTAATTGCTGATTTATCATCGCATTGATGGTTTTTCTGCCAGTGTACCGATAGAAGTAGAGTCGGGTCCTGGCTTCCTATCTTACTTAGATGTTCATGGATCCTAATCCGTAGTTCCCTCTTGGTGCTACCAATATAGAACTTATTACAGATATAGATAATCACATATATTACAAACTTTGATCTACAGTTTATCATCTGTTTGATCCTAAACTGTTTCCCATTTGGACCCACAAGTTCTTTGGTCTTGTATAGGGGCACATCGTACAATAACCACATTTGTGAAAAGTAGGTACTTTCTCAGTAAGCCAGGTAACTGTTTTCTCCTTATGTACATCTGGTAATAATGATGGACAAATAATAGTTTTAAGCGTATTAGCCTTCTTGTAGATGATCGTTGGTCTATCATCAATGAATTTCTTTATGTGTTCATCTAAGGTAGTAGATGCAAATGTTTCTGTAAGGTTTTCCTAATCAGTTGGTGATCTTTATTAAACTGTGTGATAAACATAAGCTTCATTTGCTTTGTCTTTGATGTGTTCTTCGCAATTGGAGTATCATTTTGCTGAAGATTTCTTGTTTTTTCAAAGGCTTTCTGTATACATTTATTTGGATATCCTCTTCTCTTAAATCTATTCCTCAGCAATTGGCACTCTTGTTGGAACTTGGAATCATCTTGACAGTTTCTCCTTGCTCGGATATATTCCCCTAGGGGAATATTTTGAATTGTTGAGCGTTGGTGACAGCTCTGTGCATGTAGTATTGAATTGACTTCTGTCGGTTTATGAAACGTCCAGGTTTCTAGATGATCATTCTGTACATGTATGTTGAGGTCCAGGAAATTAATTTGATTGCAATTCTGTTCACCAGTAAATTCTATTTCAAATGGATTTAAATTGAGCCTGTTGGTGAATTCGCAGAAGGAAGCCTCCGATCCATCCCAGATTACAAAAATGTCATCAATATATCTGGTCCAAAGTTTAACTTTCTCCTTGAAAGCTGGGTCTTGGTATACTGTATGTTCTTCCAACATCCCCATAAAAATATGTGCTAATGCAGGGGCATATTTAGTTCCCATAGCAACCCCTTTCAGTTGTTGGTACAGACAGTCATTTAATGTGAACAGATTTGAATCCAGGGTTATCTGTAGCATTTCCTTTAACATAGCTTTTTGCAAGTAGTAGGATGCAGAGTCATTCCTAAAGGTATAATCAATCGAGGCCAGTGCCCATTTATGCTGAATTGACGTGTATAACGCCTTGACATACAAAGTTGCCAGCACAAAGGAATCTCGCCAGACAAATGTTTGTAATTTGCGAATCAAGCGAGAGGAGTCTTTTAGAAATGATTTAACTAAACTTGCTTGTGGTTTTAATATGCTGTCCAGGTATTCTGAGAGGTTTTCAGTAACCCAACCAATTCCACTCAGGATTGGACGTCCCTCAGGAATGGTTTGGTACTTCTTATGAATCTTGGGTAGAAAGTATATAGTAGGGGTTGTCAGATTCTTAGTAAGGAAATACATTTGCTACTTTTATGTATTCTAAAGGAATGCACTTAGCCCTGTTTTGAGAAAGGCCATCTGGGCCGAAACACATGTCAATACTAAGGGAAATTCAATAAATATACATAAAACCATTTTTCTTCCATTTGATTGGGCGCTCTGTCATGGATTTTTCCGCCTTCTTTAAACTGTTTCTGTAACTGGTCTAGGGAAACCAAAGCGGCATTTGGTGTAATATTTCCCTTTGCTTTTGTATTTGCGATGACAATATTTGCCACATTTGTGTCTTTGAAATTGTACAATTTGTGCATGAAGATCACTATTTGTTGCTTCCGATGGAATTTCACAAGTGACATATTTTTTCGATAAACTGTAAAACAGTGGCATCACTGTCTTGGCCAAATTTAGGAGCATCTTTAATCCATAAAAGCATGTGGATATGTGGTGCTCCTCTGGCTTGGTATTCTTTTCTCCAAGTGTTGCACTTCTCCGAGGGGAGGAACAGTTTTATTACAAATAAAGTGTAGCATAGCAATGAAACAATTATGGAAATATCTTGAAACATTAACAGGATCTAGAGAGCAAAGTTCTCCATGTGTTAGTATATCTATGTTTGTTATGTTTTTGTTTGATATGTGTAGGAAATCATGTAAATCTTCCCATGCATATTCTGCACAACTTAATGTAACAAACCAGGTGGGTGGGCCAACGTTTCTTATCATACAACGTACATCTCTGTGACATCGGACCCAGTACTCATTCGTACCAAGCATGTTTGCTAACAGATTTGTAATGCTTGATTGTTAAACCTCATCTTTTTTTTTCTTGCACTTTTTGTATTAATTGCGTAGCTGACATATTTTGAAAGTGGGTTCCTGATTTCAATATGTGTGCAACTCCGTAACATAGAGTTGCTAGTTCACTTTCAAAGAGTAGGTGGAATATGTATACCACATTTTGTCTAAATCTGGGATCTTCAGAATACATTTGTAACGAGCGGTTTTCTGATGCTGTTATCTGAGTGGGTCTATCATCGTACCTTCCTCCTTTGCTAGTAGGAAAGAGTAGAGGAAAAGCATGTGCTTCTATACTTTTTTCCCATATGCTGATTGGTGATCCTTTGGTTTGTCGCATTTGGTAAGTTTCTAGTGCATCATCTATTGTGTCATTAGAGTGTAATGGATGAATTGTATAATGGTCTAAAATATTGGATACTGTAGCAGGATCTAGAAGTTCAAATTTACCAGTTTCTGGTGACTCTTGAATTATTTCAGTTGTTTCCCTTAAATTTTCTTCAATATTTATTTCTTTGTAGTATTCATTATTGTCTTTTAGATATTGCAAGGCTTGTCTAACTTTATGTAAGTCTACGAGTTGTTGCCAAATTGTTTTGTCTTTTGTTGGTACACCATTTACTAAGACAATTAAAGATTGCTTTATAGGACGCTGCACTCCCAGAGTGTGCACATTTCCTTTCAGATCGAATGGTAAATAAACCACTTTGCCACAAATGCCTTTTATCAATTCAGAGGGAGGTAATTTTTTGTTTTTGGTTGAAGGCTTATTATTGCTTGAAATTGGTGCACTGTTTGAATTATGATGCTCTCATATAAATTGAGTTGTTGCAGGGGGTTTGATAATGGGAATAATTCCAAGTTATTTGTGATAGCACATGAAGAAGTTTGGTTGTTGTTAAGTTTTGTAGTGCAGTAACTGCAAAGTATTAAGGGGTCAGTTATTTCGTATTTGTTTTCTGCTATAAGGTACAGAGCTAATTCAAACCATTTGGAATCTTCATTGCCTTCTATTTTGTATGTTACGTATACAGTTTTTGTGTTACTTTTATAAAAAGTTCTGTGGCAACACACACACACATGGTTTGGTACTTCGAGGATGTACTTTTATATTGTAGTATTTCTTTTTTGTATGTGTGTAGTAGAAGGTTGCCATGTGCAGAATTGTTGCTAGTCTGTTGTAAAGCTATTGCATTTTGTAAATGGCTTTCACTTCCAAAATATTTTCTCTGGATATTGTAGATTTCTTCGAGTAGGTCTTTGGGTGTACCATGTAGAAGAGTGTTATTTAAATTGGCTAGTGATAAAGCAGGACTTTTAGCATAGTACAGTTTATAGACTAGATTTCTTATAGTTGAATGATGTGTTGATATCATTTTGATATGATGGAAGGTGCTTTTGCAAATAGCTCCTGAAATGCAGGCTAATGAATGTCCTTGTAGTCCTGTGTATTTGCGCACTGGACAGGTATCCATATTTTGCAGCACTTTCATTTTGATTTTGTCTTTGCCTTTCACATACTGATTGAGGAACTGGCATAAAGATTTGAAAGATTTTTTGGGAATGTTACACATTGACGTGCATGGCCATTTGTATACTTGATGTTCTAGTTCAGTTGAATGGAGAGGTAATTCTGAGTTTTCTAGGGGTATTTCATTAAGCAGTATTTCTTGTTCTATTATGGTATTATTAATTTGTTCATAACCTCGTCCATTGCTATGTATGGCATTTGTGTTTGTTTGGTTATGTTTGTATGCTTCTCCATTAAAATATGGTTCTGTGCTCGTGGTGTGACTCCATTCACCTCCACAGATAGTTAAGAAGTAAATTTTGTTGACATTCCGTTTATTGAGAGTTTTTTTGTAATTTAGTAGTTAGTTTTGTTAGTGCTTTCATTCTGTTTAACACTAAAATAAATAACTTTCTTTTGAGAAGGATTGCACTGTCTATCAAAGCTTCTAAGATTAATTTTCTACGGTAGGTTTGAAGGGTTGTGGATGATTTGTCTCCTGTTTTTATAAGATTCTGAAGGACTCTGTGGCGGAACATTTTTTGCAAAAATACTTTTTTTGGTACGGTTACTTGCTAGTATATCAAGATTTATAGGAGCAGTTTTAGCAGTAGTGGTAGCCGAATTCTTGTTAATCATTTTCTGTTTCGTTTTACATTTTGATAGAGGAGGCAAAGTTTCTGTACTAGAAGCTTGTTTTGTTTCGCTAAATGACTGTATTAGCTGTTTTGTTTGAACTTTTTGTACAAATCTGGTAGAGATGGATGCTTATTTTGGACACTTTTATTTTCATTTGCTCTATTTCTGCGTTGCTTTCTACAGACTTGCTTTTTGGTAGGCATTCTTTGGGGTCTGTTAAAAAAAGAAATGAAGGTATGGGTTGTGCCGTTCTGCAATGTATGGGTGCTGTGTGCCTGAGTCTCTAAGTATGATGGGAAAGATGTATGTGGTGGTGTGTGATTGTGCATTGGGCAGCTACAATTAGTTGGGAAGGCTATTCTTCTATTTGTGTGTTACTAAACCGCGGTTCAGATGAGAGTAGAAAGTGAGCTAGTGGTGAGGAGAAGCATTAATAGTAAACCTAATGGTATAAAATTAAAACAGTCCTTTGTTTTGTAATACTAACATTCTAGGGGTTGAGTATGTTATTTGTGTTCCAAAAAAACTGGGATTTGTGTGCCACTCTGCCTGCTAATCCCTGTTAAATAAATGGGGATTTGTGGGCAGAATGGTTCAGAAGAACAAGTTACTTCTTACCTTGTAACGTTCTTTCGATGGGATGTTCCTCCGACGTATTCCTTATCTTGATAGATTACATCCCAGCTTGCTGGCCTTGGAATTTTTTTCTGCAGAGGGCGCTGCGCGTCGACGTCCCCTCGAGTTGGTGTCCCTCGACAGCCTCAGTCTCGGCGCCGAAGTCATTGTGCGTATAATTAGACTCGCGCAGCGACCGTTGCTCAGTTCCGTTTTGAAGCTTGAAATTAGCTGTGCATGAATTGGTTATTGACCTTGAAGGAGCGTAAGCTGCAACTACAAGGGAAGTTTTACTGTGGGGATGGATGGCAGGGGCGATAAGGAATACGTCAGAGGAACATCCCATCGAAAGAACGTTACAAGGTAAGAAGTAACTTGTTCTTCGAAGGGATTGTGTCCTCCGACGTATTCCTTATCTTGATAGACCACCATAGCAGTGGTGTGAAAAAGGAGGTGGGAGTAAGAATGAACAGAATGTAACACAGCTTTGCCAAATCTTGTCTCCTGGCTAGAGGAGGAATCCAGATTGTAGAATTTTGTAAAGGTATGTGCGGACGACCATGTGGCAGCCGTACATAAATCCCGAATCGGTACCTCTCTTTGGAGAGCCGAAGAGGCTGCAATACCCCTGGTTGAATGAGCCATGAGATGTTGAGGGGGCTCTTTCCCTGCCAATTTGTAGCATTCTTGAATTGCTAAAATAATCCATCTTGAAATGGTCTGTTTTGTGATTGGCAATCCTAATTTGTGACCTGCATAACCTATAAACAGTTGGTCTGCTTGCCTTATCCTAGCAAGTCTGCTGATATAAAAACTCAAGGCACGCCTTGGATCCAGCCTATCTAGCCTCTCTTCCTCTTTCCCTAGATGGGGAGGAGGATGGCATGAAGGTAAGGTTATCTTTTGAGTGATGTGGAATTCAGGAGACCACCTTTGGGAGGAAATTAGGCTTCACTTGTAGGACAACTTCGTCTTTGTGAAAAGTTTTATGAGGAAGTTTGTAAGATAGAGCTTGTAATTTACTCACTCTTCTGGCAGATGTTAGAGCCACTAGTAAGACTGTTTTAAGGGTGATAAATCTTAATGAACAAGAATGGAGTGGTTCAAAAGGAGAACCCATCAGAAATTTTAAGACTAAATTTAAGTCCCACAAGGGAACCTGGAACGGCTTTGGGGGATAGACATTAGTCTATCCCTTCAGAAATTGGACTACTAGGGATAATTTGAAATATGATGGCTCCTCCGCGGTGTGCTTAAAGATTGACAGCGCTGCCAGGTAGCCTTTGATCGTACCAACTTGAAGATCTGAATTCGCCAAATAGAGCAAAAGAGATAACACCACTGGTGTACCGCATGAAAAGGGTTCGATATTCTTTTCTCTACACCAGCCGCAAAATCTGTTCCAACGGCAGCGGTATAAAGTCTTTGTTGCTGGCCTTCTTGCCGAAAGCAACACCTCCATGACATCATCTGGGAGGTCCCAATCCTTGTATCTCAACCTTTCAGAAACCAAGCGTGAAGGTTGAAGGTTCTGATGTCTGGATGGAGAACCTGACCTCCCTTCTGCGAGAGAAGATCCACTCTTCGTGGAAGACGAAACGGAGGGCAGATGGACATGTCCAGAAGGTCCGGGTACCACATTCTCCTGGCCCAGTCCGGGGCAATCAGGATCATAGTCTTCCGGGAATCTTCTCAACCTCCTGATCATCTGAGGAATGACAGGGACTGGAGGAAACGCATACAGAAGTGGAAACTCCCCTCCCAGTCCACTACGAACGCGTCCCCTAGAGCTCCTCTCGGGGGAAATTCCCTTGAACAAAACTGATCGCACTTCCTGTTGATACTGGTGGCAAACAGATCCACTTGAGGGGTCCCCCAAAGGGCGAAGATCTCTTGAAGGACTTCCTGAGCTAGCTCCCACTCGTGGGAGACTGTGCTCTTCCTGCTCAGAGCATCCGCTGTCAAGTTCTTCTCTCCGGCTAGGTGAACTGCCGATAGAGAGATTCCTTTGAATTGCCCAGAACCAGAGCTGCATCGCTTCTCTGCACAGTGGCAGTGATCCTATGCCTCCTCCTTTGTTGAGGTAGTGCATGGCCACTGTGTTGTCCGTCATTATTAGGACATTTTTCCCCTGTACAGATGGCAGAAAAGCCTTCAGCGCTAGTCTGATAGCTCTCCGCTCCAAAAGGTTGATATGTAGTATGGACTCCGATGGAGACCAACGACCGCTGATGGTCAAGTCGTTGGCATGGACTCCCCACCCCGTGAGTGAGGCATCCGTCACTACTGTTATCTCCGGCCATGGTTGTCAAAACTGTTCTCCTTTCAAAATGTTCTCCGACAGGCCCACCACTGAAGGTCTCGAGCCACTCTGTCCGGGACCTGAAGCAGATCTATCATTCTTCCTGAGAATTGTGACCATTGGGTTCTCAGTGCCCACTGGAGGGATCTCATTCTCAGGCGAGCCTCTGGCACTAGGAAGATGCTCCATGAGGCCTAGCAACCTCAAAAGGTCGAAGGCTGGAAGACGTTGGGCATTTTGAAACTTGGTGACCATCTGCAGAATATCTTGAGCCCTCACCTCTGGTGGCGAGGCTTTCCCCAGGGAAGTGTCCAGGACTGCTCCAATGAACTGGAGTCTCTGTGATGGTATCATCTGTGACTCCTTTAAGTTGAGGGAGAAGCCCAGTTTGTGAAGGAAGTGGCAGACATAATCTAGCTGGATCTGAGCTTGTTCCGAAGATGCTGCTCTGATCAACCAATCGTCCAGGTAGGGGTAGACGTGGATCCCTTCCCTCCTTAGACTTGCAGCCACTACCGACATTAGCTTGGTGAAGACCCTCGGGTGGAGGTCAGCCCAAATGGCAGAACTCGAAATTGATAGTGAGAGTTGCCAATTGCGAACCTCAGTTATTTCCTGTGTTTGAGATGGATTGGCACATGGAAATAAGCATCCTGAAGGTCTAGAGATACCAACCAGTCCTGAAGGTGGAGGGCCTGAAGGATCAGAGAGAGAGTTACCATCTTGAACTTGTCCTTCCTGAGGAATTTGTTCAATTCTCGTAATTCCAAGATGGGTCTCAGTCCGTCGTCCTTGTTCGGTACCAGGAAGTAGGGGGAATACCAACCCTTGTTCCTCTCCGCTGCAGGTACCAGTTCTATGGCACCTTTCTCTAGCAGGTCTAGAATCTGCTGCATAAGGAGCGGATCTGGAAACTTCAAAGAGTTGTTCCCCGGTGGATGACTCTGAGGGGTGTGTAGAAAAGGCAGGCAGTAACATTGGGCAACTGTCTCCAATGCCCAAGCATCTTACGTAATAGCCTGCCATTCTGCCAGATGTTGAGTTAACCTGCCCCCTACTGGTATCTTGTGAGGAGAGACCTCAGAGGGGTTTAGAAGCGGCTGACGCAGATGCCGAGGGTAAAGTGGCACCTGCTGCTGCGGTTTTTGTACCTTTAACCGGTCCACCACGGGTGAATCGTTTCTGGCCCCTTTGAGCTGGCTGTCCTCTGCCTTTTCCGAATGCGGAGTAAAAGCGGATTGCAGCCCCAAGAGATTTCGCTGCTGCATTGGATGTTTGTAACTTCTCCAGGCTGTCATCAGCCTTCTTACCAAATAAAGAAGTGCCGTCAAAGGGCATGTTCAAAAGTCTGGTTTGTACATCTGGAGCAAAACCAGACTTCCGCAACGACACAAATCTGCGGATTGTGGTACTTGCCGCCATGGCCCTGTTGATAATGTTTGAAGGGACTCGCACATTGCATCTTTCCCATCTTTAATGATATTTAGAAATGCTTCCCTTTCCTCTCCTTCTGGGAGACAGTCAGCCGCAGATGAAGCACACTCCCAAAGTGTATGGCTGAATCTTGCAAGCGTGCAAGTGGCGTTAATAGATTTAAGCGCCATGCTACATGCCGAAAATACTTTTTTTGACATAGCATCAAACCTTTTATCATCCTTGTCCTGTGGAATAGTAGGGTATGCAGATCTACTATTTGATGAAGTTGCTGCTTGTACAACCAAACTCTCTGGATTTGGATGTTTGCTCAAGTATTCAGGATCTGAAGCAGATACCCTGTATTTGGCAGATAGTTTCTTGTTAACTGCAGGGATAACCTCAGGAGTTTCCCAATTAGCAGAAATCTTTCTTTGGAGGGCAAAAGGAACAACAGGATCTTCCTGTGGACCTTTAACTAAAATGTCAGTAAGGTCATCCTGCTGAAAAGAAGGTGAAGGTGTGGACCACCCCATGAATTCTATTATTCTAGCTATCAGAACCATATAAGGGGTCTCAGCATGCTCCCCAGGATCTGGTTTAGCAAACTCTACTTCTGGAGAAGTATCTAAACCACTTGCCTCATGTAAAGAGTCTTGAAGATCTCTTAACCTGTTGTCTTCAGAGATAAATTCCTCTGGAATGGGTGTAGTGGTCCTTTGTAAAACAAAAGGTCTCTCATGGTCAGAATCCTCCCCTTCCTCATATATAGAGGACAAAGCTCTAAAGTAATCAGACCTAGAATATGGTTTAAAACCCATTTCTAGGGCAGAATGGGCCAAGTTGGTTGGCACTGGTTGAGAAAACGTCAAAGTTGTCGACGTGGAAGTCAAAGGCTTCGACAAAACCGAAAAAGGCATCAAAAAGGTTTGGAGAGACCTCAAAGTACTCGAGAGGATCGGAATCCTACTCTGAGACGTCGAAGTTGTCGATGTCATCCTCGAGGTCATGGTCGAAGTCCTCGATACCTCTACTGTCTGAGATGTAGTGACAGTTGTAGGTCTGTCTTTTATCGGAGTCGACAGTGGCGTCGAAGACGGTGTCAATGCAACCGATTTGTGCGTCGAAGGACCCTTAGACATAGGCGTCGATGACGCAGATTTATGCGTCGAGGAAACCTTCGACAACGGCGTCGATGAGGCAGATTTACTGCCTTTACTCGAGGGTTCATGACGCTCTCGGGTAGTTTCTTTAGCCGGGTGCAACGACTCGTGGCGTTTTGATTTTTCAGGTCTTTCACCCAGGGTATCACCTTTAGCCGCCTCCGAGGGGGTCGAGGCTGCTTTCTCAAAGACACTAAGCATTTTCATACGGAATTCCTCCCACTTAGCTGGAGAGCTGTGTTTAGTGGGGCAGGTGACCCTTTTCGGGGAAACAGGAGAAGACGAAGAAGGGAATAGTTTCTTACCTGTAACTCCATTTCTCCAGCATTGGTATCTTTCATGGATTCACATGCTTAGAATATTCCCCGTCGTCAGGCTGGGAATCCCCGGTACATTATATAGACCCTTTCCCGTAGGAAAACTTTTTTGACGCTTATGCGTCCTATCCACCTCGTTTTGTATCATGCGTGCCCGCGCCGTCAGGACGCCATGATATAAATACAGGACCCGCCCCCGCGCTCCCTCAGATTTCGGCCCCCAAAGTAGTGGGGGAACCAGTTTGCATGCTCAGGGGAGGCAGGCGGGCGCATGTGAATCCATGAAAGATACCAATGCTGGAGAAATGGAGTTACAGGTAAGAAACTATTCCCTTCTCCAGCATTGGATCTTTCATGGATTCACATGCTTAGAATAGACTACATAGCAGTACCATCCCGAAAAGAGGAGGCGTGCATGCAAACGCACATACTTTCCTCACAATGCCGTTCCCTATGGTTGTGTACACATCAGCAATTGTTAACATAGAAAACGAACAATATGCAATCATAATTGCAACAAGATCTAACCCCTCAACCGGGGCTTACCTTATTGGAATAGGTGTCGAAGCACCGCCTGTCCCATCCGAGTATCTTCGGCATGTTGTTGTGACAGGCAGTAATGGCGGGTAAAAGTGTGTGTAGCCGCCCAGGTAGCCGCCATGCAGATGTCCCCCAGAGGGACTCCAGACCACAGCGCCGTCGACGATGCCGCCGCTCTAGTTGAATGAGCTCTTGGGCGTCGTAGAAGAGGCTTCCCAGCCTTGGAATGGCAGTACGAAATGGTAGACGATACCCATCTTGACAGTCCTTGCTTTGAAATGGCTTTGCCTTTAGCACCCAAACCATAGGCCACGAACAATTGACTCGTTTTCCTGAAAGGTTGCGTGCGATGAAGATAAAACTTGAGAGCCCTTTTCACGTCTAATGTGTGTAACGTGCGCTCCGCTCCCGAGCATGGCTCTGGAAAAAACGTAGGTAAGACAATAGAGGAATGTTTATGGAACACTGAAGGAGCTTTCGGTATGAACTGTGGGTTAGTGGCAAGGACCACCTTGTTCTTGAAAAATCTTAAGTATGGTGGGTCTACCATTAGAGCTTGGATTTCCGAAATACGTCGGGCTGAAGTGATGGCCACTAGGAAGGCCAATTTCCACGACAAAAACTTTAGAGACGATGATGACATTGGTTCAAAAGGAGGTTTCATGAGAGACGCTAACACCAGATTGAGGCTCCACGCCGGAGGAAATTTCTTCTCGGGAGGGAAACTCCGAAACAAACCTTTAAGGAAGTGCTTAATCAGGCGGTCGCTGAATAGTGGTGCGGAATGTCGTTGACGTGTGTGATGCTGGAAATGCATCAGAGGGACAGGGCCTCTGAATCCTTGTCCTTTACTGCCTTTTATCGTGTGTTCTGTCATGTTTTCTGCCCAGGAGTCCATTTGGGACTCCTGGCAGTGCAGCTCTCTTTTGGTTTGATGAACAGACCCATGGGATACCCTTATGGCACCCATGGGTAGGGGTACAACCCTGTGCCCCTAGTGTATGTTTTTGGGCACCTGTGGGTGGCCCACAGAGCAGGGTATGGGCTGGTGGCAGCTCCATGCTGAATTTGACAGGTGCTCTGAGTGTCCTCCATTTTGGGATACCCAGGCCCTGCCATTGGGATCAGTTGATTCCTGATAGAAAACAAGATGGCCCCTGTGGCCTCTTGCTTTCTATTGCCTGTTATCTTGTTTTTCCCAAAGTCCTTGGAAGCCCTGACTCTGTCCCTTCCCCCTGACTGGCTGTTGGGTGGAAGTTCCATATATGGTGTTGTTGTGAAGGCCCAGCTAGACTGACTGGAGCCTTCCCAGTGACTGTATGTTGTGGGTACCTCCTGTGGGTGGGACCTGGGTGAATGGAGTGTGTGACCAATATACACTCCTTGTTGTGGTTGTCTGGTTTCTGGCATGTGAGACAAAGACTGAGACAGCCCTGCCCGAAACTGGCCTGAATGCAGTGTGTAGTGTTGAATGGCTGGGTACTTGTCCCAATCCACATTCCTTGTTGTGAGTGTCTGAAAGGGAGGAGTGTGGCCTGAATGCACTGTGTGCCTGATTGGCTGACTGACTGCATGAATGCCCTTCTGTGTGATTGGCTGCTGTGTGTGTGCCAGCAGTGTGGATGAGAGACAGAATAGTATATCTGGGGACCTCTCACCACTGGAAATTGTTCAGAAGCGTTCAGAAGCTGAGTCTCCACTCAAGAGTAACTGGAACTGCTGATCCTCGACGTCCAGCTGGAAGAAGACTTGCTGCTGCATTTGCTTTGACAGATCTGAAGGTTGCCGAATTCGTCGAGGACTGACCCGAGAGAGGACCTGGTAAGGCGCCCTCTTCCCGGGCTCCGAGGGATCATCGAGCACCGCTACATCTTCGCCGAAGCGCCCTGGAAGTCAGACCCTCGAAAGGCTGCCGACCCGAGACGGGACCGCCGAGGAGATCGAAGTGAAGCACCCGGACATCGACGCCGTCGAAGTCCATTGCCGTCGACCAGGGTTCGCAGGTCTGTGTAACCGCTGGAGGCCCGTCGAAGTTGTGTTGCCCAGCCGTGGGAACCACTTGACGCCGTGCCGCCGACGACCGGAGCCGTCCGCTCCTTGCCTAAGAACATTTGAATCGAAGGACTCCCTCGACCGCACCGTCGACCGCTTTATCCTGCCGGAGAAAGTCGAGGACGACCAACGCGCCGAGGAGAAACCTGCCGGTGGGTTTCCCGCCACCCGAAGACCACAAAGACTCGAACGACTCGACGCCCTTGCTGGGCCTCCGTCTGCACAATCTTTGCGGTCCAGAACAATTGTCATCGAGGTGCCCCGCACGCCTCCGCCTTGCAGGACGCCAATGCTCCGTCGTCGACGAGCACCGCTTGGATCGAAGCTGCCGCCTCATCGACGCCGTTCTACCCTGTTCGTTGTCGGACGTTCGACGCCCCGTGTCTCCCGCTTGAAAGGGAAGGCATTCAAGAAGGGCTGTCGATTCCCCGATGCCGAACCCCGAGTTCCTCGACGCTTCTCGACGCCTCTCGACGATCCGTGACTCCCGCTTGAAAGGGGGTCGCTCACGAAGGATCTGTCGACGCCTCTTCGAAGAACTCGACTCCACCAGGTACATTGGGGGGGTAAAAAACATTATAGGAGGGAATAAGACTTGCAGAACAATATATGGACTGGGCTTGTGCTATATCTTCATTTTACAGGTTGCCCAGGTGGGGGGATCTCCACACAGAACTGTGTCTAGTGGTAGGGGCCAGTATTCTGCCTATTGTTCAACCACCTTATTTTCCCTCTTCTCGCTATTGCTGGTTTCACTCTATTGATCTGTGTGACATTGTTACAGTATTGTTGATGCACTTTTCATGAGATCTAATACAAAGGGTGGTACCACTTTAGAACTGTATATATTTGCCATTGTTGATTTTCCTAAGTACAAAGTGAGTTATTATGATAAGTGTACATAACCTTGAATATTGATTATATAAAGACTGTGTTCTAACCAATACAGTGTGTGGACATTCCTTTGTGGGGGCTTGGGGACTACACTGTACTTAAGAACCAGCCTGCATCACCTCCTGAGAAGCTAGGCCTTGATTGCTCGTCCATTGCTACCGTAATAGAGAATCTTGGCTGGGGTCTTCTGTGCCTCTCTTCTACCATATAGGGAGCAGAAGTACAGACACCCCCTACCAGTCTTTACAACGTGTAAACCTGGAGATGGCGGCCAGGTGTACTTTTATCGACGACACCGATAGGCCCTTTTGAGCTAAAAACAGCAAGTATGGAAGGAGCTGTTCCGGCGTAATCGACTGCGGAACCAAACCTGGTTGATCCACACACCACTGACAGAACCTCCTCCATTTGTACGAGTATGAAGTGTTTGTGGAAGGTGCTCTTGCCGCTTGCAGAATACGACGACACTCCTCTGGAATCGTTAGCTGACCAAATTCGGCGAAGTCAGGAGCCAGGCCGTCAACTTGAGGCTGTCCGGGTCGTGATGCCAAACGATACCCTCCTGTCGAGACAGAAGGTTGGGGATCTTCCTGAACCTCATTGGCTCCGCCGCCGCTAGGTGCAGCAGGTCTGAAAACCACACCTGTCTGGCCCAATACGGGGCCACCAGAATCACCCGACATGGGTACTTGAGGATCCAGTGCAACGTCCTCCGGATAAGAGGAAATGGAGGGAATGCGTACAGGAATTTGTTCGCCCATGGAAAGGAGAACGCATCCCCCAGTGAGCCCTGCTGAGGCCATCTGCTTGCATACTGCGGGCATTTTCTGTTGTCCTTCGTCGCGAACAGATCGATGGAAGGATGTCCCCACTTCTTGAATACGTGTTGTAGTTGCTGGTCGTTCAGCACCCATTCGTGAACTTCGTTCATTTCCCTGCTGAGGGCATCGGCCTCCACATTTCTCACACCTGGCAGGTGGAACGCCAAGATTTGCATGTTGTGTTGCAGGGCCCAATGCCAGATTTTCTGTGCCTCCGTCGACAGGGACCTGGAACGTGTTCCTCCTTGTTTCCTTAGGTAAAACATTGTAGTCGTGTTGTCCGTCATGACACGCACCACAGAGTCCCTCAATTGAGGAAGAAAAGATTTTAGAGCCCACCGCACTGCTCTCAGTTCTAGCAGGTTGATATGCAGGGAGGACTCTTGTAACGACCACCGGCCTTGTACCTGTAACGTATCCAGATGAGCTCCCCATCCGCTCAGCGATGCATCCGTCACCACCGTCTTCTGGAACTCCGGTTCCACCAGAGGCATTCCTTTCGTTAGATGAGTGGAAACTCTCCACAAACAGAGTGCTTGTACCAGTTGTTCGTCGATGACCAGTCTGTCGGACCAGCGACCTTGGCTCTGCGCCCAACGGTCCGCAAGAAATTCCTGGCAAGGCCTCATAAACAGACGGCAGTTGTTTATCAACGGAATGCAGGATGACATGGTACCTAGCAGGGACATGTATTTGCGCACCGACACCCTGGTACCGCATCTCCATTCCGACGCCTTGCTTTGTAGCTTCTGTATTCTTTCGCTGGATGGTTTTACAAGGCTTGTGTGCGTATGAAACTCCGCTCCTAGAAAGACCAAGGTCCTCGAAGGCTCTACGAAGGACTTGCTGAAGTTTATCGCGAAGCCCAGTTCCTGTAAGAGGGACATCGTGGCCCCCAGACTGTTTCGTGTTTGTTCCATGGCCGAACCTCTGACCAGCCAGTCGTCTAGATAGGGATAGACATGGTGACCGTCCTTTCTTAAATGGGCCGCTATAGGGGCCAAACACTTGGTGAACGTCCTGGGGGAGGACTTGAGACCGAACGGGAGGACCTTGAACTGAAAATGCTTTCGCCCGACGACGAACCTTAAATATCTCCTGTGTCGTGGACGTATTGGGATATGAAAATAGGCGTCTTGAAGATCTAGCGACGACAGATAATCCTTGGGTTGCACTGACCTGATAACCTCCTGGAGCTTTAGCATTTTGAATTTTAAGCTCTTTAGCCATTTGTTGAGTACCCTCAGGTCGAGAATGGGCCTCCATTTTCCATTTGGCTTCTTGACAACGAAGAACCGGGAATAAACCCCTTGTCCTTCCTGTGCCACAGGAACCCGTTCTACCGCTCCTTTTTGCAGCATAAGCGCCACCTCTTGTCGTAGAACTCGAAGGTGGGGCTGGGCCGAAAACACTGGCGGAAGACTTGGAGGCTTGTTTTTGAATTGTAGCGCATGACCCATGCGAATCGTGTCCAGAACCCATCGATCTGTGGTGATGCATTTCCATTGGTCGATATGATGAGAGACTCGACCCCCCAGGACGTTCCGAAGGCCGTCATTGGTTGCTGGTTTGCTTGTCCTTCGTCGACGAGGGACCCGAGCCGCGTCGTCTGGAGGCTTGATAATCTCTGCCTCTACGTGCCGACTGGGATGCACGTCTGTAACCTTGTGAGGAGTATGAGGGCCTGTTAAATCCACGGTCCCTAGAGGCTCCAAAGCGGGAGTTTCCAGAAGCACCCCTGAAGGGGCGAAAAGAGCGAAAATTTCTACCTGTCTGGAGAGCGCCGAGAGACCTAGCGGTATCCGTGTCTTCTTTCATCCCCTTCAAGGCTTCATCTACCTTGTCTCCAAACAGATGTTCTCCTTCACATGGCATGTCTAGGACTTTGTATTGGACTTCAGGTCTGAAAGTAGTACATTTGAGCCACGCTTGTCGACGTAGTACTACACCATGATTGATTTGTTTGAAACCAGACTCTGCTAGGTCAAACGCAATATTAATTGCGTGGTTCGAGGCCTCCTCACCATCTCGTACTAGCAACATGGCTGCTTTACGATGTTCTTCCAGCAGATGTTCTAGGATAGGGGCTAGTTTATGCCACATCTCCCTATCGTATCGTGATACAATCGCCAAGGAGTTGGCTGCTCTTACCGTCGTGGCGCCGACTGAGAGCACCTTTTTTCCAAAGGCGTCCTGCCTCCTAGCCTCGCTTTCTGGTGGGGTTGAACATTTTTGCTGTACTCTGGCCTTCCTAGCCACTGCCGCCGATACCACAGAGTCTGACAGAGGCTGTGATGTTAGACATTTTGGAGTGGACTCCGGAGCTTTAAACTTTTTCTCAATACGCCCCTTTATAGCCGGCTCCGAGAACGGATGACGCATCGTCTTGAGGCCTTCTTGCCACACGTGGTCCAGGATTGGGATGGCAAATACCGATTTCCTCCTTTGACCCATGTGATCAAAAAGAAAACAGTCTTTCTTTTGCTCCTCAGGAATTAAGCCGAACTCGGAACACGCTTTTCCCATCATTGCATGGAAGGCTCCCACATCATCCGGAGGAGATGGTTGTGCCTGGCTCCTCGTAGACTCTACCTCTACATCCGAATTCCATGTTGGGTCTCTCGACGGTGACAGGGAAATGTCCGACCCTGAGTCACCTCGTATAGAATCGGACTCCGATAGCTCACCCTCCTCCTACGCTCGAGGACGATCCTTCGCCGCCTGGGAGGCCGACGGGCTTTTGGTCGTCGAGCGAGCTGCTTGAGCTTGTTCGTCGACGGAAGGTGCAGAAAATAGCGACGATGAAGTGCCAGGCTGAGGGATCTGCGTATCCAGACGCTGCAGGAGCTTCTGAAGTGTATTAAGCACATCTAGAGACAAAACCGTCTGGGGGGTCAGCAACGTCGAGGATAGAGGGACTACACCCCCACTCGCGCTCGTCGTCGTCGTATTGGAAGGCCGTAAGCCCAAGTCCGACGGCTGTATAACCATGCCACATTCTCCTTCCGCCGACGACCCCGACAAGGCCGTGTCTGGCTGCAGTAGGACCTCAGGGGGGACCGGGTCAAAAACCTCTGGCTGCCAGGCCATAGACTGAGTCACCGTCGACGACGGAATCCCCACCGCTGCTGCCTGAATAGTAATAGGCATCGTCAACGACACCGGGGTCGACGAGCAAGTAGCCGGCACCAAGCCTTTAGACTTCGTAGCTGATTTCGTTGCCGACTTCCCGGCTGAAGAGTCTCGACTCACGGAAGACCTAGGACGGTCCCCTGAGGAGGATTTTGATGTCGCTTGCCTCTCCGTCTTAGAGGATGAGGAGGAGGAGGACTTTTTGTGTGATGAGGAAGCCCCAGCATGCTTCCCCGTATGCTCGTCCGCAGGACGTTTTTCGACAGGCCGCACCTTCTTCGAGGGAGGTTCCGACTTGCTCCTGGAGGCCGTGGAGCCAACTTCCGATGCCGGATAGGCACCCGCTCCGTCGTTAAGCCAGTCGACCAACCTTCTTTTCCGGTCTTTAAGGGTTTTTTGGGAGAAACCCTGGCATATCTCGCATGTATCCGCCGTGTGGTGCGGGTAGAGACAGTAGATACAATCCATGTGGGCATCACATTCATAGACTTTTTTGAGTCCACATGTCGCACAAGGGCGAAATAAAGCTTTTCCGGACATATTTTTTCCAGAATGTAACGTTGCCGAAGCGAAAATACAACCTAATTTCGACTAGCAGTAACCGCGAGGATCCCACTACTTTGAAAAACGGTTGAAATCTGAGGGAGTGCGGGGGCGGGTCCTGTATTTATATCATGGCATCCTGACGGCGCGGGCACGCATGATACAAAACGAGGTGGATAGGACGCATAAGCGTCGAAAAAGTTTTCCTACGGGAAAGGGTCTATATAATGTACCGGGGATTCCCAGCCTGACGACGGGGAATATTCTAAGCATGTGAATCCATGAAAGATCCAATGCTGGAGAAGAGGGATATCTACAATACCTCTTCTTTGAGTGTTTCGATCTCGAAGACTGATGGGAACCGCTTCGAGACCTAGAACGGGAATGTTTCCTGTGACGGCGAGGAGACGAATGTCTCGACTCTGCCGAAGAAACTTTCGAGGGAGTAGAAGTTTTAAGAGTCTTACCTCTTTCTATCTTCCCCTTACGCTCCTTCAAGGCTTTCGCCGTCATGGACATACAGTCCTCGCATTCCGAACAGTGATGCTCCAATCCCAGGCACCACAAACAGATCCTGTGAGGATCCGTCAACGACATTTTCTTCCCACAATCACAACACTTTTTGAAGCCGGACCGTGGGGTCGATGGTTCGGAAGAGGAAGCCATCGAATAAAGATGTCATTCCGAGGTTGGAGGTAAGGAATTACCGGCACCGGTAAGGGTGCCGATGCCGGTAATCCCTTACCTCCGTATTCCGAGGTCCCTTTGCGGGTCCTTCCTTACCTCCTGCTTTTAGCAGGAGTTAAGTACCGGACCCGCCAAGGTACTTCGGAGGTAATTACGGTACCATAATTTACGGTGCCGTAATTACCTCCTTCCCCATTCCCATTGAGCCCTATGGGGCAGAAATGGGAATGGGGAAGGGCAAAAGGTGAATGGGGAATTACCGGTCCCTCCAACCCTGAAATGGACCGGTAATTACTCCATTCACCATGCCGGATTTGGGACGGTTTCGGAGGCAACCATGGAGCTAATTACTCCATGGTTAGCTCCAAACCCGGAATGAGGTCCGATATCTTCGAGGAACGAGTTGAATATTCTTGAAGAAAGAACTGAGCAACACGATTCAGAGGCCCACGAAGCGCGGAAAAACGGAACTGAGCAACGGTCACTGCGCGTGTCTATTTATACGCACAATGACGTTGGCGCTGCGACGGAGGCTGACGAAGGACACCAGCTCGAGGGGACGACGATGCGCAGCGCCCTCTACAGAAAATATTTCCGAGGCCAACAAGCTGGGAAGTAATCTATCAAGATAAGGAATACGTCGGAGGACACAATCCCTTCAAAATCTCCGTTTTTTTTGGTGAGCAAATTACATGAACGAACCACACAGTGTGTTTGAGGAACAGTAAGAATATTAAGGTAGTATTGTACTCACTCTTTTTTTGTGGAATGAGCAGGTTTCTTCGGATATGTTGTTTGTAGTTCAGATGCTGCTGATTTTCAGGAGAGTGGTCTTCACTGCAATTGTAAAAGAAAGAAGTTAGTAATTGTGTGTGTTTATAGCACTGATGTTAACCCCTTTACTGCCATGGGTTTTCCCCACCAGTGCCAAGGCCTTTTTAGTGATTTCAGTATTTCCCCAAGCAAATCCTTCCAACATTTTCTCCTTTATTAACCCCTTAAGTGCCACCGACGAGCCAGCTCGTCGGTGGCAACCTGGAGGGGTTTCCACTGACGAGCCGGCTCGTCGCTGGCACTTAAGGGGTTAATGTAGACATTGATTTTTATGTTTTTGTAGTAGTATTCTTGTTTGATATCTGAACATAGTGTATGCATGCATTTCATTTGACTATGTGCAGCCTTTATATTTTATTTACAATATGTTAGTTCAACATGCTTTGCAAATGAGTAGAATTTTAAGTATATGAAATTCTCTTGGTTTTTTAAAGGTGTGTTGTAGATAGCAGACAGGTTTGGAAGTGACAGTTGATTATAGTAGATGGGAAAAATCTCAATAAGTTAATTTTATAGGCAGACATGCCAACAATCGGGAGCCCCTGAGAGGGAGATTTCACCACAGCAAACGGGAACATTTATTTTTCCCAAAGGATTGCATTGGGATTAGCATTAATTTAGGTGGGAGACAGTAAAAATAGTGTGATTTTTCAATGAAAAATCAGGAGTTTTGCGCCTAAATCGGGAGGTTTGGCATGAATGTATAGGTTATGCGGGAGACAGTAAAAAATAGTGTGATTTTTCAATGAAAAATCGGGAGTCTCGCGCCTAAATCGGGAGGGTTGGCATGTATGTATAGGTTATGCAGGTTTAGTGGCATTACTCTGTTTATATGGATTCATAAGAGTTGTACATGTACTGTGAATAAAATATGAATACCTGTAATTTGTATGCAAGCATGTGGATATGAATGCAGCTGTAAGTAGAAATCTTGGAGACTTGAGTAGTTTTTGTAGTAGGTGCTTTCCATTGATATGAGACTTGTACTCAGTGATCAACAGTACATTTGAAGTGCGGAACTCTGATGATGGAGTTAGATGTAGAGGTCTTGGATGTGATTGGTGGATGGTTGTGTGACTGCTTAGCTGTATCCAATGAGGGAATGGCACCGAGAGTGATGTGGAAAGGGTAGAAGGGCTGGCTAAGAGTTACGCACCGCGCAGACACCACGGCTGTCCGCAGATAGGACGTGCCACATCCAGGGTTTTCCAGCAAATCCAGCGGAAAGGGGACTGTAAGGATCAGCCAATCAGATGTTGACGTTGTGGATTTGTGTAGAAAGAGACTGTGTGTAGTGAAGATGGCAGAGGTGGAGAAAGTCAGGGTGTTCGTGCTCGGAGATATGTTTGTGCATGCTTTACAGCAGTATGCTCAATGCAGACCATGTGGCAAACAATTTCGATGTTAAAGGAGTGGAGGTGGTGTGGAGCGCTGTGCCCGATTGCAATGTAGAGCAAATTCTACAAGTTTGTGAAGATATGGGCAGGATGAACAATCCCCATCTGGTAGTTTTGCACTATGGTGCTTTCCATTTGGGCTACGTCAGTGCCCTACTTTGTTGGCAGATTTGGAACAGCTGGTTCAAGCAGTAATGAACATCCTTCCAAATTCAAAAGTAATTTTTTCTGGATTACTACCTATGGCAATATGGGACAATAGTTCTGTTTTTTGTCCTCAGCAAAACATTGCTAGGTGTACAATCAACCGAGGTATGTCTGCTTTCATGCTTCGAGCTGGTATGTTTTTTCTGTAATAATGAGAATATTGATTCGAGTAATGCTGTTTATTTTGAAGAAGATGGCATTTCCTTATCTTTTTTGGGAAATGCCATGCTATTTTGGAATGTAAGGGTTGCTTTGGAGAAGGTTATGTGAAGATTTTAGTAGTAAAGTAAGAAAGAAAAACCCCCCAAAAAATACAAAATAACAGGTGTCTGTCATGCATCTGCAAAAAAAACCCAAAAAACGGCTCTTTTCAGAGCCAACCTCAAAGGGGAAATGGGGCACACTATTTAAATTTACATTCACCACGCTCAGATTTTCGATATTTGTGCGGACATGGCGGTAGTCTGCGGACAGCGCATATTACATACAGGGATTCTGGGGTGGAGAGGCATGCAAATGAGAATGAGCGGATCTAGGGATTGGTCAGTAAAGTTTACTGGGTGTGTTGTGTAAGGAGAGATTTTGTCAGAACGTCTTTTTCCTGAGAGAAGAACGGATAGCTATGGCTGTGTGTTTCTGAAAACAGATTATCTGGATTTTGGGAGACTCATGGATACATTGGTTGGAGGTGCATGCAGAACGTTGTGGAGTAGCTGCAGATCTTGGATTCCCTCATGTGGAAGTGCACTGGCATGGAGTGCATGGAATGAAGTGGCTGGACTTGGTACCTCTCTGTGCTACTTTAGAGACAGAGCATCATCCAGACGTAATTATAATTCATTGTGGAGGGAACAGTTAAGGACATGTGTCTGGAATTTCTTTGCAATTTGCAATGAAAGAAGGACTTGAGAAGGTCATGGACATGTTTCCAAATTCCCAAGTAATTTTTTCTCGTATTGCGCAAAGACAAATGTGACTGCGTTCTTCTTCATTTGGTCCACAAATGGAGAAAGCGAGGCACAATGTCAATAAGGCTGTTTGTGCCTTTCTAAGAGCTGTTGGCATGTCCTCTTTTCACAGTGAAAATATTATGTTTCGTAGCGCATACATTTTTTCGCAGAGATGGAGTACATCTTACTTATGCTGGCAATCAGATTTTTCTGAGAAATGTACAAAATGCATTGCAACCTTTTTTGGAATTACAGTCATCTATTTTGCAGTAGATGTTGACGATTTCAAGTTTTTCAAACACACAAAAACACCACCAAAAGGCTCTTTTCAGAGCCACCACTTCCTCCCAGAGAAAAGTGCATTGGTTTTACTAGGGCAGCACCCTAAAACTTTATATGTCCTAGGACTGTCCGCGGACTTCTAAAAATGCACAGGGCCCTGCACTGTTTATTTGCCACTTCTATTTTTAAACTGTGAAAGGCGGCTCTGAAAAGAGCCTTTTTTTGGGATTTTTGTTGTTTTATATATTTTTTGGTTTTTTACACACAACACGCTAGAAGAGTTGGGGAAAGGAGGGTAAGGAAGGGACACCAACCACGGGGATAAGAAAGGGCAGGTGGAGAGAGGAAGATGTAGGGTGGGCCTTACTTAGGTAGGTAACAAGTCTTCTGGTGCTCCGTGACTGTAGTCTCGAAAGCACTTCGAAGACTCTCACCCCTACAGAGTAATGTGTCGCAGTACATACACAATATTGTGACCCTCGAAAGGTAAGGGTCAGCAGCATCGTGAATGGCCTGTGAAGCAGCTGGAGGGATGCGCTCTCCCACAGGAGTGTCTCTTGTGGTGAGAGGAGCGGAAACGGCGGATGCTGTAGACTGAACTCAACCTACTACATTTATTACAAGGTACAACCTTGCGAATGTCCCCACTGTGGAACGACGTTAGGTGTCGCTTCATGGATGTCGTACCAAAGCTGCACGAACCACGTCTCCCACGACTCAGCGGCATTTTGCACTGTTTGAGGGTACCTTGTTCGCGCGTGCTTTTGGTACGTTACTATGAATGGTAAACAACGAGCCCACAACAAAGACTCCCGGCGAGTGCTGGTAGTGTGGAGTTCCTCGACCTCATTCTCTTCATCCTCTTCATCCTCGTTCTCTACATCCTCACGCCTGTTCCCCTCTGCAGGCCCTTGGGGAGGTGGCGGTGGTGGAGGGTTTGGGGGTGGTGCTGAGGCAGATGTAGCAACAGCAGCCATGGATGCCATCAGGGTTGATGAGATAATCTCAAGAGCAGCAAAGGCAGCAAAAGTCAATCTGCAATAGCCAGAAATACAACGAAGATCAGCTCTGGGGTGTGGCCTTTTATAGGGGTGGAGGGGTGCGCTTCGCGAACAGATCGAACAGCCCAAAAAGGTTCAAAAAGTTCCAAAAATTATGTGGAAAGCCAGGATCATTGTCTGGGACATGTGCAATGGTGAATTTTTACTGTAAAATAATTTGGATTGTCTGAAAAAGTTCTTTTAAAATGTTGGGGAACCGGACAGTGTCCGCAAATTAGGACACACGCTCAGCGTGGGTGCGGTCACATGATGACGTTGGGAACACGTTCGCGAAGGGAACGGGTGTCCGCAGGACACCAAATGCATGGGAACGGTTGTGCGCATGCGCGCGGGTGTTCTACGGACAGTGTTCAGGTCCTCAAACAAATTAAAAGTGCGACACAAGTGAGACGGACAGTTACGGACAGGCATGATGTTCGCAGGACTTACAGGTGTGGTGCGCATGTGCGTAGATGTTCTCCAGACTGTACGGACAGGCATAGTGTCCTTAGGAAACCTCCATTTTGTTTGACTACGGACATCCCAGACACCGCGCGTGTTCTTAGGACAGTTTCAACTTGGCTGCGGATGGTACGGACAGGTATAGTGTCCTTAGGATTCCTCCATTTTGTTCAGTTACGGACATCCCAGACACCGGGTGTGTTCTAAGAACAGTTCCATCTTGATTGCGAACGATACGGACAGGTATAGTGTCCTTAGGACACCCCCATTTTGTTCATTTACGGACATCCCGGTCACCAAGTATGTTATAAGAACAGTTCCATCTTGGTTGCGAACGGTACAGACAGGTATAGTGTCCTTAGGACAACCCCATTTTGCTAATTACGGACATTCCGGACAGGCGTGCTGTCTGCGGACATTTTAACTGCTTTTCAAAAAAAATACGACACAAAGGATTTCATTAAAAGAAACATAATATTTTTTTTATTATATACATATACACAATTTATGAAAGCGAGGGGGAAGCAGAAACTGATACAAATACAGGGGAATTAGGGGTTTGAAGAGGACGGATGGGAGGGGATGAAGGGATGGAAGTCTCATCAAAACGTTTTTCTTGGTGTTGAGGGTTTGGGGATAGTTGACTGGGACATGGAGAGGGGGAACAGGTACATGTGGGACAGTGGTATTTAATGTTTTCTTTTATGTGGTCCTACACAAACTGTTTCAAAACATTGAAATTTTCCTTGAGCATGTCCATTTTATGTTCCTTGCGTTGCAGAGTCTTTTCCAATGTGTCTTTTGGTGTATTTTTTTCAATGTTTGTATGGTCTGTTAAAAATAAATATATATATGTTAAGTACACATAAAGTAATGATTATTAATTTGCTTATATAGAGAAGTGTCTACCATTAGTATCACTTTCCTCAGATATTTCCTCACGTGGAAAATTTTCCTCAAGCCATTCCAAAGTACTGCACATTTCTGTGTGAAAAACAAAAATATGTTAATTTTAGTGTATCCAATACAAAAAGTTTAGAAATATATAAGAGAAATGAAGTTTACTTACTAGTTTCTGGTAAATTGTATTCATACTGTTGTGTAGGTCTACTGTTGCTTCTACCTCTGCACTTTTTGTGAGGTAATTATATTGGAGGCATATCTTTTTTGTTTTGGTATATTCCATTTTACTACATATGGTATTTAAATGGATGGTTTATGTGTTAGATATATAGGTTCCACTTCTTATTTATTATTACATATAGGGGTCGATTCATGGAAATAATGTGCGCCGAAAATTCCCGCGCAGAGGTGCCAAAACGTGCGAATCGCAGGAAAAGTGCGAAAATCGTAGGAAAAGTGCGAAATTCGCAGGGAAACCAGCGCACAGCGATTCATGGAAGTCCGTGCGCGAGAAAAACATTGGATGTGCGCTAAAAATGTGCGCCGCGCACGCCGGCGCACAGGTCATCCAACAGCGTGCGCCACGGCCACTGCGAAATCGCACATAGCGCGGCGCACATCACAAAAGTAGGCGTAACACGGGGCGTAGCACGGGGCATAACACTCCTAATGGGGAACAACGCGTGAAAATATGGGCGTCACGGGGGAAGTACAGGAGGCAAGTGCGCGGAACGCCCACACGCTCGCCTACAACCCGTATTCATGGAATCGAATAGGGCAAACCAGCGCACGGTCAAAGACGCGCACAGGGCCAAACAAGTACGCCACAAGAAAGCAGGCGGTAGCGTCCCTGCGCCTGAAAAAAATGTGCGCCAAAATGTGCGATAACAAAAAGCACCCATATACAGCCATGATGAATGGTCCATACAGTGGCCCTCTAGGACAAATGAGGTGCAAAGGGGTACCGACAAACACGGACACCCGCTGTGTGAAAAATAGCGTGTGCGTGTGTACCTGGGTGCGCGGGAAGTCCCACACACGATTGGCCTGGGTAAGTGTACTTCGGGGTGCGCGGGAAGTCCCACACGCGATTAGCCTGGGTACGTGTGTTTCGGGGTGCGCGGGAAGTTCCACACGCGATTGGCCTGGGTACGTGTACTTCGGGGTGCGCGGGAAGTCCCACACGCGATTAGCCTGGGTACGTGTGTTTTTCGGGGTGCGCAGGAAGTTCCACACGCGATTAGCCTGGGTACATGTGTTTCGGGGTGCGTAGGAAGTTCTACACGCGATTGGCCTGGGTACGTGTACTTCGGGGTGCGCGGGAAGTTCCACACGCGATTGGCCTGGGTACGTGTACTTCGGGATGCGCGGCAAGTTCCACACGCGATTAGCCTGGGTACGTGTACTACGGGGTGCGCGGGAAGTTCCACACGCGATTAGCCTGGGTACGTGTGTTTCGGGGTGCGCGGGAAGTTCCACACGCGATTGGCCCGGGTACGTGTGTTTCGGGGTGCGCGGGAAGTTCCACACGCGATTGGCCTGGGTACGTGTACTTCGGGGTGCGTGGGAAGATCCAAGCGCGATTGGCCTGGGTACGTGTACTTCGGGATGCGCGGGAAGTCCCACACGCGATTAGCCTGGGTATGTGTACTACGGGGTGCGTGGGAAGTTCCACACGCGATTAGCCTGGGTACGTGTGTTTCGGGGTGCGCGGGAAGTTCCACACGCGATTGGCCCGGGTACGTGTGTTTCGGGGTGCGCAGGAAGTTCCACACGCGATTGGCCTGGGTACGTGTGTTTTGGGGTGCGCGGGAAGCTCCACACGCGATTGGCCCGGGTACGTGTGTTTCGGGGTGCGCGGGAAGATCCACACGCGATTGGCCTGGGTACGTGTACTTCGGGGTGCGCGGGAAGTTCCACACGCGATTGGCCTGGGTACGTGTACTTCGGGATGCGCGGGAAGTTCCACATGCGATTGGCCTGGGTACGTGTATTCCGAGGTGCGTGGGAAGATTCACACGCGATTTCAGCAGGGTATGTGTATTTAGGTGGTGCCGGGGAATGCTACATGTGATTTGGCCGTGTGGGTCCTCCCAGGTGTTCCCTCTACAACCTCTGCGGCCCCTGCAGGCAGCCCACACCACAGGGGACTACCCTGCACCCCTGCTCATGTCCCACAGGCAACCCATCCACCATGGCCATGCCCCCCAGCCAACCCACATGTCACCTTGCACTACTGATAACCAACACATGTCTCCCAGCACCCCCAACCCCCAGCATCCAGGGGCAGCCTCCACCAGGCCACCACTCATGTCCCCCTGCACCCCCACCCCCCAGCAGTGCAGGGGCAGCCTCCACCAGGCCCCCACTCATGTCTCCCTGCACCCCCACCCCCCAGCCACCAGGGGCAGCCTCCACCAGGCCCTCACTCATGTCTACCACTACCCCCACCCCCCAGCAGTGCAGCCTCCACCAGGCCCCCACTCATGTCTACCACCCCCCCACCCCCCAGCAGTGTAGGGGCAGCCTCCACCAGGCCCCCACTCATGTCTACCACCACCCCCACCCCCCAGCAGTGCAGGGGCAGACTCCACCAGGCCCCCACTCATGTCTACCACCACCCCCACCCCCCAGCCACCAGGGGCAGCCTCCACCAGGCCCACACTCATGTCTCCCTGCACCCCCACCCCCCAGCCACCAGGGGCACCCTCCACCAGGCCCCCACTCATGTCTACCACCACCCCCACCCCCCAGAAGTGCAGGGGCAGCCTCCACCAGGCCCCCACTCATGTCTACCACCACCCCACCCCCCAGCCACAAGGGGCAGCCTCAACCAGGCCCCCACTCATGTCTACCACCACCCCCACCCCCCAGCCACCAGAGGCAACCTCCACCAGGCCCCCACTCATGTCTCCCTGCACCCCCACCCCACAGCCACCAGGGGCAGCCTACACCAGGCCCCCACTCATGTCTACCACCACCCGGACCCCCCAGCCACCAGGGGAAGCCTCCACCAGGCCCCCACTCATGTCTCCCTGCACCCCCACCCCCCAGCCACCAGGGGCACCTTCCACCAGGCCCCCACTCATGTCTACCACCACCCCCACCCCCCAGCCACCAGGGGCAGCCTCCACCAGGCCCCCACTCATGTCTCCCTGCACCCCCACCCCGCAGCCACCAGGGGCACCCTCCACCAGGCCCCCACTCATGTCCCCCTGCACCCCCACCCCCCAGCCACCAGGGGCACCCTCCACCAGGCCCCCACTCATGTCTACCACCACCCCCACCCCCCAGCAGTGCAGGGACAGCCTCCACCAGGCCCCCAATCATGTCCCCCTGCACCCCCACCCCCAGCCACCAGGGGCAGCCTCCACCAGGCCCCCACTCATGTCTACCACCACCCCCACCCCCCAGCAGTGCAGGGGCAGCCTCCACCAGGCCCCACTTATGTCTACCACCACCCCCACCCCCCAGCAGTGCAGGGGCAGCCTCCACCAGGCCCCCACTCATGTCTCCCACCACCCCCACCCCCCAGCAGTGCAGAGGCAGCCTCCACCAGGCCCCCACTCATGTCCCCCTGCACCCCCACCCCCCAGCAGTGCAGGGGCAGCCTCCACCAGGCCCCCAATCATGTCTCCCTGCACCCCCACCCCCCAGCCACCAGGGGCACCCTCCACCAGGCCCCCACTCAAGTCTACCACCACCCCCACCCCCCAGCAGTGCAGGGGCAGCCTCCACCAGGCCCCCACTCATGTCTACCACCACCCCCACCCCCCAGCCACCAGGGGCAGCCTCCACCAGGCCCCCACTCATGTCTCCCTGCACCCCCACCCCCCAGCCACCAGGGGCACCCTCCACCAGGCCCCACTCATGTCTACCACCACCCCCACCCCCCAGCAGTGCAGGGGCAGCCTCCACCAGGCCCCCACTCATGTCTACCACCACCCCCACCCCCCAGCCACCAGGGGCAGCCTCCAGCAGGCCCCCACTCATGTCTCCCTGCACCCCCACCCCCCAGCCACCAGGGGCACCCTCCACCAGGCCCCCACTCATGTCTACCACCACCCCCACCCCCCAGCAGTGCTGGGGCAGCCTCCACCAGGCCCCCACTCATGTCTACCACCACCCCACAACCCCAGCCACAAGGGGCAGCCTCCACCAGGCCCCCACTCATGTCTACCACCACCCCCACCCCCCAGCCACCAGGGGCAGCCTCCACCAGGCCCCCACTCATGTCTCCCTGCACCCCCACCCCCCAGCCACCAGGGGCAGCCTCCACCAGGCCCCCACTCATGTCTACCACCACCCCCACCCCCCAGCCACCAGGGGCAGCCTCCACCAGGCCACCACTCATGTCTCCCTGCACCCCCACCCCCCAGCCACCAGGGGCACCCTCCACCAGGCCCCCACTCATGTCTACCACCCCCCACCCCCCCGCAGTGCAGGGGCAGCCTCCACCAGGCCCCCAATCATGTCCCCCTGCACCCCCACCCCCCAGCAGTGCAGGGGCAGTCTCCACCAGGCCCCCACTCATGTCTCCCTGCACCCCCAGCCACCAGGGGCACCCTCCACCAGGCCCCCACTCATGTCTACCACCACCCCCACCCCCCAGCAGTGCAGGGGCAGCCTCCACCAGGCCCCCACTCATGTCTACCACCACCCCCACCCCCCAGCCACCAGGGGCAGCCTCCACCAAGCCCCCACTCATGTCTCCCTGCACCCCCACCCCCCAGCCACCAGGGGCACCCTCCACCAGGCCCCACTCATGTCTACCACCACCCCCACCCCCCAGCAGTGCAGGGGCAGCCTCCACCAGGCCCCCACTCATGTCTACCACCACCCCCACCCCCCAGCCACAAGGGGCAGCCTCCACCAGGCCCCCACTCATGACTACCACCACCCCCACCCCCCAGCCACCAGGGGCAGCCTCCACCAGGCCCCCACTCATGTCTCCCTGCACCCCCACCCCCCAGCCACCAGGGGCACCCTCCTTCAGGCCCCCACTCATGTCCCCCTGCACCCCCACGCCCCAGCCACCAGGGGCACCCTCCACCAGGCCCCCACTCATGTCTACCACCACCCCCACCCCCCAGCAGTGCAGGGGCAGCCTCCACCAGGCCCCCAATCATGTCCCCCTGCACCCCCACCCCCAGCAGTGCAGGGGCAGCCTCCACCAGGCCCCCACTCATGTCTACCACCACCCCCACCCCCCAGCCACCAGGGGCAGCCTCCAGCAGGCCCCCACTAATGTCTCCCTGCACCCCCACCCCCCAGCCACCAGGGGCACCCTCCACCAGGCCCCCACTCATGTCTACCACCACCCCCACCCCCCAGCAGTGCTGGGGCAGCCTCCACCAGGCCCCCACTCATGTCTACCACCACCCCACACCCCCAGCCACAAGGGGCAGCCTCCACCAGGCCCCCACTCATGTCTACCACCACCCCCACCCCCCAGCCACCAGGGGCAGCCTCCACCAGGCCCCCACTCATGTCTCCCTGCACCCCCACCCCCCAGCCACCAGGGGCAGCCTCCACCAGGCCCCCACTCATGTCTACCACCACCCCCACCCCCCAGCCACCAGGGGCAGCCTCCACCAGGCCACCACTCATGTCTCCCTGCACCCCCACCCCCCAGCCACCAGGGGCACCCTCCACCAGGCCCCCACTCATGTCTACCACCCCCCACCCCCCGCAGTGCAGGGGCAGCCTCCACCAGGCCCCCAATCATGTCCCCCTGCACCCCCACCCCCCAGCAGTGCAGGGGCAGCCTCCACCAGGCCCCCACTCATGTCTCCCTGCACCCCCAGCCACCAGGGGCACCCTCCACCAGGCCCCCACTCATGTCTACCACCACCCCCACCCCCCAGCAGTGCAGGGGCAGCCTCCACCAGGCCCCCACTCATGTCTACCACCACCCCCACCCCCCAGCCACCAGGGGCAGCCTCCACCAAGCCCCCACTCATGTCTCCCTGCACCCCCACCCCCAGCCACCAGGGGCACCCTCCACCAGGCCCCACTCATGTCTACCACCACCCCCACCCCCCAGCAGTGCAGGGGCAGCCTCCACCAGGCCCCCACTCATGTCTACCACCACCCCCACCCCCCAGCCACAAGGGGCAGCCTCCACCAGGCCCCCACTCATGACTACCACCACCCCCACCCCCCAGCCACCAGGGGCAGCCTCCACCAGGCCCCCACTCATGTCTCCCTGCACCCCCACCCCCCAGCCACCAGGGGCACCCTCCACCAGGCCCCCACTCATGTCCCCCTGCACCCCCACGCCCCAGCCACCAGGGGCACCCTCCACCAGGCCCCCACTCATGTCTACCACCACCCCCACCCCCCAGCAGTGCAGGGGCAGCCTCCACCAGGCCCCCAATCATGTCCCCCTGCACCCCCACCCCCAGCAGTGCAGGGGCAGTCTCCACCAGGCCCCCACTCATGTCTACCACCACCCCCACCCCCCAGCCACCAGGGGCAGCCTCCAGCAGGCCCCCACTCATGTCTCCCTGCACCCCCACCCCCCAGCCACCAGGGGCACCCTCCACCAGGCCCCCACTCATGTCTACCACCACCCCCACCCCCCAGCAGTGCTGGGGCAGCCTCCACCAGGCCCCCACTCATGTCTACCACCACCCCACACCCCCAGCCACAAGGGGCAGCCTCCACCAGGCCCCCACTCATGTCTACCACCACCCCCACCCCCCAGCCACCAGGGGCAGCCTCCACCAGGCCCCCACTCATGTCTCCCTGCACCCCCACCCCCCAGCCACCAGGGGCAGCCTCCACCAGGCCCCCACTCATGTCTACCACCACCCCCACCCCCCAGCCACCAGGGGCAGACTCCACCAGGCCACCACTCATGTCTCCCTGCACCCCCACCCCCCAGCCACCAGGGGCACCCTCCACCAGGCCCCCACTCATGTCTACCACCCCCCCACCCCCCGCAGTGCAGGGGCAGCCTCCACCAGGCCCCCAATCATGTCCCCCTTCACCCCCACCCCCCAGCAGTGCAGGGGCAGCCTCCACCAGGCCCCCACTCATGTCTCCCTGCACCCCCACCCCCCAGCCACCAGGGGCACCCTCCACCAGGCCCCCACTCATGTCTACCACCACCCCCACCCCCAGCAGTGCAGGGGCAGCCTCCACCAGGCCCCCACTCATGTCTACCACCACCCCCACCCCCCAGCCACCAGGGGCAGCCTCCACCAAGCCCCCACTCATGTCTCCCTGCACCCCCACCCCCCAGCCACCAGGGGCACCCTCCACCAGGCCCCACTCATGTCTACCACCACCCCCACCCCCCAGCAGTGCAGGGGCAGCCTCCACCAGGCCCCCACTCATGTCTACCACCACCCCCACCCCCCAGCCACCAGGGGCACCCTCCACCAGGCCCCCACTCATGTCCCCCTGCACCCCCACGCCCCAGCCACCAGGGGCACCCTCCACCAGGCCCCCACTCATGTCTACCACCACCCCCACCCCCCAGCAGTGCAGGGGCAGCCTCCACCAGGCCCCCAATCATGTCCCCCTGCACCCCCACCCCCAGCAGTGCAGGGGCAGTCTCCACCAGGCCCCCACTCATGTCTACCACCACCCCCACCCCCCAGCCACCAGGGGCAGCCTCCAGCAGGCCCCCACTCATGTCTCCCTGCACCCCCACCCCCCAGCCACCAGGGGCACCCTCCACCAGGCCCCCACTCATGTCTACCACCACCCCCACCCCCCAGCAGTGCTGGGGCAGCCTCCACCAGGCCCCCACTCATGTCTACCACCACCCCACACCCCCAGCCACAAGGGGCAGCCTCCACCAGGCCCCCACTCATGTCTACCACCACCCCCACCCCCCAGCCACCAGGGGCAGCCTCCACCAGGCCCCCACTCATGTCTCCCTGCACCCCCACCCCCCAGCCACCAGGGGCAGCCTCCACCAGGCCCCCACTCATGTCTACCACCACCCCCACCCCCCAGCCACCAGGGGCAGACTCCACCAGGCCACCACTCATGTCTCCCTGCACCCCCACCCCCCAGCCACCAGGGGCACCCTCCACCAGGCCCCCACTCATGTCTACCACCCCCCCACCCCCCGCAGTGCAGGGGCAGCCTCCACCAGGCCCCCAATCATGTCCCCCTTCACCCCCACCCCCCAGCAGTGCAGGGGCAGCCTCCACCAGGCCCCCACTCATGTCTCCCTGCACCCCCACCCCCCAGCCACCAGGGGCACCCTCCACCAGGCCCCCACTCATGTCTACCACCACCCCCACCCCCAGCAGTGCAGGGGCAGCCTCCACCAGGCCCCCACTCATGTCTACCACCACCCCCACCCCCCAGCCACCAGGGGCAGCCTCCACCAAGCCCCCACTCATGTCTCCCTGCACCCCCACCCCCCAGCCACCAGGGGCACCCTCCACCAGGCCCCACTCATGTCTACCACCACCCCCACCCCCCAGCAGTGCAGGGGCAGCCTCCACCAGGCCCCCACTCATGTCTACCACCACCCCCACCCCCCAGCCACAAGGGGCAGCCTCCACCAGGCCCCCACTCATGTCTCCCTGCACCCCCACCCCCCAGCCACCAGGGGCAGCCTCCACCAGGCCCCCACTCATGTCCCCCTGCACCCCCACCCCCCAGCCACCAGGGGCACCCTCCACCAGGCCCCCACTCATGTCTACCACCACCCCCACCCCCCAGCAGTGCAGGGGCAGCCTCCACCAGGCCCCCAATCATGTCCCCCTGCACCCCCACCCCCAGTAGTGCAGGGGCAGCCTCCACCAGGCCCCCACTCATGTCTCCCTGCACCCCCTCCCCCCAGCCACCAGGGGCACCCTCCACCAGGCCCCCACTCATGTCCCCCTGCACCCCCACCCCCCCAGCCACCAGGGGCACCCTCCACCAGGCCCCCACTCATGTCTACCACCACCCCCACCCCCCAGCAGTGTAGGGGCAGCCTCCACCAGGCCCCCACTCATGTCTACCACCACCCCCACCCACCAGCAGTGCAGGGGCAGCCTCCACCAGGCCCCCACTCATGTCTCCCTGCACCCCCATCCCCCAGCCACCAGGGGCACCCTCCACCAGGCCCCCACTCATGTCCCCCTGCACTCCCACCCCCAGCCACCAGGGGCACCCTCCACCAGGCCCCCACTCATGTCTACCACCACCCCCACCCCCCAGCAGTGCAGGGGCAGCCTCCACCAGGCCCCCACTCATGTCTACCACCACCCCCACCCCCCAGCAGTGCAGGGGCAGCCTCCACCAGGCCCCCACTCATGTCCCCCTGCACCCCCACCCCCCAGCAGTGCAGGGACAGCCTCCACCAGGCCCCCAATCATGTCTCCTACCCCCCCCACCCCCCAGCCACCAGGGGCAGCCTCCACCAGGCCCCCACAATCTAGATCTCTGGCCCTTATGGTCAGCCTCCAAATGCCAAACACCCACCCGAGTATTGCATCCACCCACTTAGAAATGGCAAAAACATGATAGAACCCCAATTGCAAGTTTGGAAATGAACACATGTCCCTCACATACACCCAATGGGTGTCAGTGAATGTCAAAACCCATATCATGATATGCATGAAACCAATGAGATGATACTACACATTGAAGTTTGAAGAAAAAATATGTATCAAACGCAACATAAATTGAATCAAAAATAAAGAAACAATAATGGAAATTTTAAAAAAAAAACAGCAGGTACGTGAAAAAATGCAAAACCACAAATCATAATGCAAACGAAAGGTGTCCAAAGTCACAGTCCACAAAAGTTAATCCAATGGAAAATTAAAATCGAAAACCATTGCTCCATGGGGAAATCTTTAAAAAAATGAAAATCCAAAAGTCAACTATGTACAGATAAACAATCCAGGGTCCATGATCCCAACCGAATAAATGAAACCTATCTAATAACACTACCTAAAAAAATAAACTACATACAAAAATGTCAGCCATTGTCCAAAAGGTCCAAAAAAAATGCTAAACCAAAGGAAACCTAACGCTAACTACAGAACTATTTACAAGGGCAGCGGGCTAGTCCGACGGCTCACTTCGGGATGTTCCGGGCCAGGGCATCATCGAACTCCTGCTCAATGTCCCGGAGGCGCTCCTCCTCCATGGCCCCGAGGGTCCGCAGGGCCGTCCACATGTTCCCCCCAAACTCCCTGCGGATTGCCTCGAGGCACTCGGCACGCCTCAGGGCCCTCCGCATGGAGTTCTCCGCCCTGACCATCGTGAGCCGTGCCTCTTCCGCCCGCTGCCGCTCCGCATCTATGGCGTGGCCCAACCGCTGCCAGACGGAAGATACTTCCTGTCCTGGGTCCTCCTGCCCTCCGGCCGATGCCTGCCCCTCCGATGTGGAAGGCCCCGAGCCATCATGGCTCCCACCACGTTGCTGCTGCTGCTGCGCCTCTGCCCGTGCACTGCCTCCTGCTGCCTGGGGTGCAGTCGTTGATGTGGCCACCCCTGCTGGACGTCCGACTCCCGACTGTGGCAGGGATGCCTCCTCCACCAGCCTGGCCGCACCGTCAGAGGCAGCTCCACAGGGCACCCAGGTGACTGATGGGTGGGAAGATGGCACAGAGGACGACTGGCGCATAGGGGGTTCAGTTGAGGAGGGGGTCGTAGCAAGCCCCATCAAACGGAGGAATCCGGCCTGGGTGACTTGTCCCAGTAGGCACGCGGTCAACGAGCCATTCGAGATGACGTGCAGTCTCCTCATGAAAAGACTGCAGGTCACCTCGCATGGCCCGTTGACGCAACGCCACACCAGTCAGGACAGGCTCAACCCGGACCCGGATAGCCACGTCCGCAGGCAGAGGAAGGCCAGTTGTCGTGAGCTCATCCCCTGCCTGAAAACGGGTCTGGACGTAGGCATTGCTGCTGGTGCAAGATGATGCAGTGACAGGATCGTTGACCGCGTCGGCCTACTGGGACAGGTCACCCAGGCCGGATTCCTCCGTTTGATGGGGCTTGCTCAGACCCCCTCCTCAACTGAACCCCCTATGCGCCAGTCGTCCTCCGTGCCATCTTCGCACCCATCAGTCACCTGGGTGCCCTGTGGAGCTGCCTCTGACGGTGCGGCCAGGCTGGTGGAGGAGGCATCCCTGCCACAGTCGGGAGTCGGACGTCCAGCAGGGGTGGCCACATCAACGACTGCACCCCAGCCAGCGGATGATGTGCAGGCAGCAGGAGGCAGTGCACGGGCAGAGGCGCAGCAGCAGCAACGTGGTGGTGTTAGGCGGAAACCTGTGCAGTTCCCTCTGGGACCACTGCAAAAGATTTAGGACTACAGGCGTTTGGCGGCGAACCCACTTGGTAGCAGTCTGTACCACACAGATTCATTTGGTAGCTGTGGCTGAGCAGTCAGACTTCCCTCAAGAAGAGTTGAGCAGTATGTGGAGTATACAAAATAGGGCAATTCTTCACAGCAAGACAAGCAAACACGCAACGATGCTTAGTGTAAAGATATTAAGGCATTTATTTACAACGAAACATCTATGGAAAACACTATGGCAAATTCACGGCAAACAAATCAAACACAATTACTCTACGAAGTAGAAAACGATCAATCCCCCTAGCAATACTCCGACAACTCTAGGTTCTACCGGTACCACTTATTTTCAGACAGAGGTGTATACCTCAACCTAGATGACACTCGAATATTAGTTAGGACGGGAGAGACAAAGATAGGCAGGTTATGAAATCAACACAGTTCAATCCTTCGCGGATAAAATGTAAGGCAGGAAGGCAAGAATCACAATAGATCATACAGTTCAGAGGCCAGGCCCACTCGGAGAGAGGCAAGGCGCTGTTAGGCGGAAACCTGTGCAGTTCCCTCTGGGACCACTGCAAAAGATTTAGGACTACAGGCGTTTGGCGGTGAACCCACTTGGTAGCAGTCTGTACCACACAGATTCACTTGGTAGCTGTGGCTGAGCAGTCAGACTTCCCTCAAGAAGAGTTGAGCAGTATGTGGAGTATACAAAATAGGGCAATTCTTCACAGCAAGACAAGCAAACACGCAACGAGGCTTAGTGTAAAGATATTAAGGCATTTATTTATAACAGAACATCTATGAAAAACACTAAGGCAAATCACGGCAAACAAATCAAACACAGTTACTCTACGACGTAGAAAACGATCAATCCCCCTAGCAATATTTCGACAACTCTAGGTTCTACCGGTATCACTTATTTTCAGACAGAGGTGTATACCTCAACCTAGATGACACTCGAACATTAGTTAGGACGGGAGAGAAAAAGATAGGCAGGTCATGAAATCAACACAGTTCAATCCTTCGCGGATAAAATGCAAGGCAGGAAGGCAAGAATCACAATAGATCATAAAGTTCAGAGGCCAGGCCCAATCGGAGAGAGGCAAGGCACGATGTCCCAAAAAGTCTCTAGAGGAGATGCATTCAAGTTTTTGTAGCAAATTGTTATCGGCAGGTTGAACCAGTTCAGAACTATAAATGAGAAAAGCTTGGAGGCGACCCAACGGAAAGGAGAGGATTAAGACACCTCACTCGAACTGATCGAAAGGGAAGCCAGGCGGACACGGTACCTTATTGTGGAGAGCAGCTCCGGCGGGGGCAGATGTTCCTGGTGGTGGATGCACGTCGGGTCTTTGCCAAGAGTAGAGATGATCTCGTCGTCGAAGAAAAGTGAAGTCCGGTGCACCACCAGGGAAGAGACCAGCCGCGGAGTGCTCCGTCACAAGGCACCACCTTTTGGTCGCGGTACAGGGGTAGTGGCTATCCGGTTGCCGAGGTGCTTTGCACGGGCAATTCGACCACTGCGTCCTGAGGCGAATAAAAAGCAAAGGGGACTGGTTGTTCCCACCAGTCAGGGGAAGAGATTCTCCGGCAGGGAGATCTCCTCTGTCGTCGGGAAGTGGTGAGTCGGTTCCGCAGGGCTCCAAGGGAGGTGTCGTCGTGCAGGTCGGCTCAGCGTTACCCTCGTCGGATTCTTAGGTCCTGTGGCGACTTCTGAAGATCCAGTCCCAAAAGCCCTGCTTTTATGCAGAAAACCCCCATTCATTCAGCCTAGCTGTCAATCAACACATGCTAAGTGGTAAGCGGGAACGCTCACCACTTGGGCCAATCACTCCAGAGTGCGACCTGAGTTGGCAAGGCAACTCGGTCCAGGGTGCCTAAACCCCCTCCCAGACCCCTGAGGTAACCCAGACAGAATGGCACCACTTTGGAGGGTCTCTGTACAGAGCCCGCCAAAAGTGGAACAAAGGGCTCGACCTTTGGTTTAGGAGTCACAGAGACGAACACAGACGCCATTTTACAAACCGAGTTCTGGCAGAAAATACCATCCGATAAACTTATTTAAGATAAGTAGATCGGTGGTACGTTAGAGATTAACGAGAAAAAGTATCAATCTCCAACAATGGGACGAATCCCATAGGGTTATGTTCGGGGTCGAACATAACAAGTAGTTTCCACTGCCACCAGCCAAAACTCGACGAGGGGGGACGGGACAGTGCCCCCTCGAGTAACAGATCCAGGAGTAATCGAATTACCCCTACTAGTACGTCCTCAATAAGATGGTTTGTACTAGTTCTGCTAGTAAATTTAGGTCTAGTAAAGCCAATGGTGACTTTACATGCCCGGGGAGACAGTAGTCAGTCCCCGGGTATGGAGTCTATGGTGAAGGTCCGCTAGGACGCCCCAGTGTTACGGCATGTAGGGTGCGGTGTAACATACATAGAAAAACATATGAGACCCTATGGAGTAAAAGACCCCATAGCCCATCGAACACATTGACATTTCAAAGGAATTACACACATACATGTCCAAGAGTGGGAGAAAAAGAGTCTCACTCTTGGCAGGATGGAAAAAAACAAACTCCAGAAATCCAGCAAAGCTGCTGGGGGACTCACTAGGTTAGGAAATTCAGCCTAAACAGAGAATTCTCCCTAACACTCGCCCCCCCCCCAGACTAAGGGACAGGAGGATTTAATCCACTCCTGGATGAATCTCATACCTCTAGTCGATGACATACATCCTAGAGAGACCATCAGCATTTTGGTGGTGACACCCTGACCTGTGCTCAATGGTGAAATCAAACCCTTGCAGGCAGATCGACCATCTCAATAGTTTTGGGTTTTCCCCTTTCATTTGCATTAACCATCTCAAGGGTTGGTGGTCAGTCTGAATGACAAAAGTAGAACCATACAAGTACGGCCTAAACTTCTTCAGAGCCCACACGATAGCAAAGCACTCTCTTTCGATTGTTGCCCACCTTGTTTCAGGATCCTTCAGCTTGCGGCTGATGAAGCAAACGGGGTGCTCCCTACCTTTCCCATCCAGTTGACTGAGTACGGCACCTATCCCTACATTGGAAGCATCTGTCTGCACAATGAAGTGTTGGCGGTAATCAAGAGCTCTGAGTACTGGGGCTTGGCAAAGAGCCTTTTTCAGGTTTTCAAAAGCCTGATTGCACTCCTCGTTCCATTTAACCTTTTTAGGAAATTTGGGCGAGGAGATGACATTCAGTGGAGAAGCTATGGTCCCATAGTTCTCTATGAAATTCCTGTAATACCCAGTGAGGCCTAGGAAGGCTCTCACCTGGGTTTGAGTAGTCGGTGTTGTCCAATTTTGCACAGCTTCAATTTTACTGAGCAAAGGCCTTATTTCTCCACCGCCTACCTCATGCCCAAGATAGACTACCTTACTCTGTCCAATTTGGCATTTGCTCGCCTTTATGGTCAGATTGGCTCGTCCAAGAGCCTGCAAAACATCTCTCAGGTGGGTTACATGTTCTTCCCAGGAATTGCTGAACACTGCGATGTCATCCAAGTATGCCATGCAGAAGTCCTCCATCCCATTCAGAACCTGGTTTACCATCCGTTGAAACGTAGCAGGTGCATTCTTCAATCCGAAAGGCATTACCTTAAACTGGTATAAGCCAACAGGGGTAGAAAATGCAGTTTTCTCCTTGGCATGGTCTGTCAGGGCTATTTGCCAATAGCCTGACGTCAAGTCAAATGTGCTGAGGAACTTGGCGGCGCCAAGTTTATCCACCAACTCATCTGTTCTTGGCAAAGGGTGGGCATCAGTCTTGGTGACTGCATTAAGAGCTCTATAATCCACGCAGAATCTAAGTTCTTTAGATCCGGCCTTTGGTACCAACACAACTGGGCTAGACCATGGACTGGTAGAGGACTCTATTACCCCGAGATCAAGCATCTTGCTGACCTCACCTTTGATGTGGGTTCGTACGTTTTCTGACATGCGGTATCCTCTGCTTTTGACTGGCAGACCGTCACCAGTGAGTATGTCGTGCTGGCCCCAAGGGGTCAAGCCTGGTGAAAGCGAGAACAGAGAGGCAAACTGATTCAACATAGATTTGCACTCTTCTTGTTGCTCGGGTGTCAGATTGGAGGAGAGATTCACTCCTTCAATTTTTTCATCTAAAGGTAAGCCTCTGAGGTGATCCGGAAGAGCTTCACTCTCTTCTTCTTCCTCGGATGACGCTAGAAGCAATGCTCCTACATCAGGTCGCGAGACATACGCTTTAAGTCGGTTGGTGTGAAAGACTGTCGGAGCCTCCTTGGGATTGCCCAAGTCTACCAGATAGTTAACCTCTCCGAGTTTACCCACTACTCGGTAGGGTCCCATCCACTTATCTTGCAAGGCCCTCTGCCTTGTTGGGATCATAACGAGAACGAGCTGGTCTTGAGCGAACTCAACCATGTTAGCCTTTTGATCGTGCCAGTGCTTGACCAATGCTTGTCCAGCTTTCAAGTTATTGCTTGCTTCCGTCATCATGTGTGACATTCTCCTCCGGAGACCTATCACGTAGTCAGTCACTCTGACTGGCTTGGGGGAAGGAGCACTCTCCAACCCCTCCTTAATCAGGGCCAATGGACCTCTGACGGGATGACCATAGAGTAGTTCGAAGGGAGAGTAACCTACTCCCTCCTGAGGGACTTCTCTATAAGCAAAGAGAAGGCATGGCAGTAGAAGGTTCCACTTACGCTTAAGGGGTTCCTCTAAAGCACCTATCATGCTCTTCATGGTTCGGTTGAACCGTTCTACCAATCCATTGGTTTGTGGGTGGTAAGCCGTTGAGAACTTGTAAGTAACTCCGCAGGTTTTCCACATGGCTTTCATGTAGTGGGACATAAAGTTTGACCCCCTGTCAGAGATTACTTCCTTAGGAAACCCGACCCTAGTAAAAATACCAAGGAGGGCCTTAGCCACAGCCGGAGCTGTAACAGTCCTCATAGGAATTGCCTCAGGATACCTAGTAGCATGGTCTACTACAACAAGTATAAACCTGTTGCCTGAGGAGGTTGGAGGATCAAGGGGACCAACAATGTCAATCCCCACTCTCTCAAATGGGACTCCCACAACTGGGAGAGGCACTAAAGGTGCCACATTCTTGGAGCCAACCGTACCAGAGGTCTGGCAGGTGTGGCAGCTCCTGCAGTGTTTTTCTACTTCGGCCCCCATCTTTGGCCAATAGAAATAGAGAGAGAGCCTTTCCTTAGTTTTCTTGAAACTCAAGTGACCAGCCAAAGGAATCTCGTGGGCTAACTGCAAGAACTGTGGTCTGTTCTCTTGGGGTACTACAAGTCGTTTGTAGTCTTCAGGTGCAGACTCGGTTGGTTCACTGTAGAAGAGGCCATCTTCCCAGTGCAACCTGTATTTCCCAGGCTCTTGCCCTTCAGCCTGAGCTTCTGCCTGGTGGCGAAGACCTTCCAGAGTTGGACATTCTCTCTGTCCCTTACTGAAGTCTGCCCTGCTGGGTCCACCTTCTGCCAGTAAAGACTGCAGCTCAGGATGGTCAACAGGATCCAGATCTCCAATGAGTTCCTGGCCTTCCATTAGCTCTTCCTCAGATTCTAATTCTACCACACAGGGTTGTACCTCCCTCTCAGCCTCAGCTGGAGGTGGAGTTACGGGTGTAACTTTGGACAACCGCGGGGAAGTCCGTGTTGGCTGCACTGAAATGCTGGCTGCGGGTTTCGGGATAGAAGTCTTAGGTTTCCCTTTCACTTCTGTTTTCTTGGAGACAGCTGCCGACAATTCCAGTGGAGCGGAGTGATTTCCTTCTTCATCATCTCCTGGAGAGTACCGCGCATGGTCCTCTCTCTTGCGGGTCTGGTTAGCTCCTGTAACCGTTTACTAGGAGGTCTGGGAGTATGAGATACAACTCCGAGAGTTTTCAAATCGTTACCCAACAGTACGCGTCCTGGTACCTCACTCTGTATGCTGACAGGTATCTTTACAGTCATGTCATTACACTGGATGAGAACTGGTAATTGGGGAAGCATCTGCACAGGCCCTCCAGCTAACTTGGTGAGGCGTTTGGGTGCCTTAGCAACATCCTCAGCCTGAAAAAACGATTTATCCACCACAGTTATGCTGACCCCAGTGTCCCTAATGGCAGGAGTCTCCTGACCATTCACCTGGACACTGTCCTTATAATACTCTTTAGTATTATCGGGGATAGAAATATAGACATCTAAATTCTGTTGTTCCCACAACCCCAGAGATACTAAAGAAACGCTGGCTGAGACTCCAATGGGTTCGTCAGCTAGCAGTAGAAAGTTTCCACTTGCCATTTGGACTTCCTCCTCTGGAGCGAAGGCTAAGGAGACAAGCTGGACCCCTGAAGGTTTACCCTTACATCTGGGATCTCCTTTCACGTGATCAGTCGAGCCACAAACAAAGCATTTACCAAATGCTTTCTGGAATGGTGGCTTGTTCTGACCTCCTTCCGGTTTGGCACCAGAAGACACACTATTCTGCTGTGGTTTTCCCGGTGGCTTACCCTTCTGGTTTTGTTTGGGGCCCTCTTTGGAATGTGAGTTATTAGAATTCTCTTTTGAGTCTTTTTTAGGCTGTTTTCCCTCTTCCTTTTTCTGAGTTGCCCCAGAATCCTTATGAGTAGCCCTGTTGGCAACCCACAAGTCAGCAGCCTTAGCTAGCGCCCTGGAATCCAATTCCTTCGAATCAGCCAAGTGCTGTCTGAGCTCAGGAGAACAGGCATCATAAATAGACTCCAACATAAAAAGAGTTCTCATACCCTCATAAGTGTTCACTTTGTAACCCTTAATCCATCCCTCTAAGTTTTTCAACCCTTCACTCACCCAGGTAGCCCAAGGGGTACCATCATGCTTTTTGAGGGTTCTAAACCTCTTAAGATACTGGGAAGGGGTCTTCCTGAATCTAGCTATCAAAGCTAGTTTCACACTTTCGTAATCCGTCTTATCCGCCTCCCCCAACTCCACTACCACATCAGTCGCAACAGGAGGGAGCCTAGAGAACAACCAGGGAAGCAAAGCATTCCCGGTGATGTCCTGGAGCCCATGATTGTATTCAAACAGTTTCAACCAATCCAACACATCCAATCTCGGTTCATACATACCCACTAATTCCTTCGGCATCCGGGGTCTTTTGGGACTGGAGCTCCTAGAGGAACCAGAGGAGAGAGAAGCATTTTCCATAGACAACTTTTTCATCTCTAACTCGTGATTAAGTTCTATCTCTCTGAGTCTTAACTCAGCTTGCTTCTGCTCAGCCTGGGCATTCATCCGTCTGAACTCGAGTTCTTGGTTTCGTTCAGATTGAGCCAAGAACCGTTTGTATTCTAGTTCGAGCTTCATTTTTTCAAGTTCAAAATAAGCAGGGTTACTTGTGGACCTGGTAAGGGCCCCGTAGGCACAGCTGGTAAGGCAGGTAGAGGAGCAGGGGAGACAGTTTCGTTAGCCTCTCCGTCCTCGTCGGCCTCTTCATCGCTATCATCAGAATTACGATTCAGATCAACACCATTACTGTCGTCTACATTCGCTGGAGAGATTGGTTCCTCTGAACCAGTACCCAGACTTTGATTCGCCAGCAATCTCTCTATTAGTTCTAACTTCTTGCCTCTTACAGAAAGATTCGCTTGCCTACAGAGAGCTCGCAAACTCTCAGTATTTTCACCTGACAAGGACTCTTGACTGTAAGTTTCCATCGTAGACATATTTTTTGAAAGTTGCTTTTTGTGCAAAGTTTTGTGGTTAGTTATCCTACAGTGTCGAAAAGCACTCTAAACTGTATACTCGATACAAATCCCACCGCTGCCACCAGTGTTAGGCGGAAACCTGTGCAGTTCCCTCTGGGACCACTGCAAAAGATTTAGGACTACAGGCGTTTGGCGGCGAACCCACTTGGTAGCAGTCTGTACCACACAGATTCACTTGGTAGCTGTGGCTGAGCAGTCAGACTTCCCTCAAGAAGAGTTGAGCAGTATGTGGAGTATACAAAATAGGGCAATTCTTCACAGCAAGACAAGCAAACACGCAACGAGGCTTAGTGTAATGATATTAAAGATATATATAAAGGCATTTATTTACAACGAAACATCTATGGAAAACACTATGGCAAATTCACGGCAAACAAATCAAACACAATTACTCTACGAAGTAGAAAACGATCAATCCCCCTAGCAATACTCCGACAACTCTAGGTTCTACCGGTACCACTTATTTTCAGACAGAGGTGTATACCTCAACCTAGATGACACTCGAATATTAGTTAGGACGGGAGAGACAAAGATAGGCAGGTTATGAAATCAACACAGTTCAATCCTTCGCGGATAAAATGTAAGGCAGGAAGGCAAGAATCGCAATAGATCATACAGTTCAGAGGCCAGGCCCACTCGGAGAGAGGCAAGGCGCGATGTCCCAAAAAGTCTCTAGTGGAGATGCTTTCAAGTCTTTGTAGCAAATTGTTATCGGCAGATTGAACCAGTTCAGAACAATAAAATGAGAAAAGCTTGGAGGCGACCCAATGGAATGGAGAGGATTCAGACACCTCACTCTTACCGATCGAAAGGGAAGCCAGGCGGACACGGTACCTTGTTGTGGAGGGCAGCTCCGGCGGGGGCAGTGGTTCCTGGTGGTGGATGCACGTCGGGTCTTTGCCAAGAGTAGAGAGGATCTCGTCGTCGAAGAAAAGTGAAGTCTGGTGCACCACCAGGGAAGAGACCAGCCGCGGAGTGCTCCGTCACAAGGCACCACCTTTTGGTCGCGGTACAGGGGTAGTGGCTATCCGGTTGCCGAGGTGCTCTGCACGGGCAATTCGACCACTGCGCCCTGAGGCGAATAAAAAGCAAAGGGGACTGGTTGTTCCCACCAGTCAGGGGAAGAGACTCTCCGGCAGGGAGATCTCCTCTGTCGTCGGGAAGTGGTGAGTCGGTTCCGCAGGGCTCCACCGGAGGTGTCGTCGTGCAGGTCGGCTCAGCGTTACCCTCGTCGGATTCTTAGGTCCTGTGGCGACTTCTCAAGATCCAGTCCCAAAAGCCCTGCTTTTATGCAGAAAACCCCCATTCATTCAGCCTAGCTGTCAATCAACACATGCTAAGTGGTGAGCGGGAAGGCTCACCACTTGGGCCAATCACTCCAGAGTGCGACCGGAGTTGGCAAGGCAACTCGGTCCAGGGTGCCTAAACCCCCTCCCACACCCCTGTGGTAACCCAGACAGAATGGCACCACTTTGGAGGGTCTCTGTACAGAGCCCGCCAAAAGTGGAACAAAGGGCTCGACCTTTGGTTTAGGAGTCACAGAGACGAACACAGACGCCATTTTACAAACCGAGTTCTGGCAGAAAATACCATCCGATAAACTTATTTAAGATAAGTAGATCGGTGGTACGTTAGAGATTAACGAGAAAAAGTATCAATCTCCAACAATGGGACGAATCCCATAGGGTTATGTTCGGGGTCGAACATAACAAGTAGTTTCCACTGCCACCAGCCAAAACTCGGCGAGGGGGGACGGGACAGTGCCCCCTCGAGTAACAGATCTAGGAGTAATCGAATTACCCCTACTAGTACGTCCACAATAAGATGGTTTGTACTAGTTCTGTTAGTAAATTTAGGTCTAGTAAAGCCAATGGTGACTTTACATGCCCGGGAGACAGTAGTCAGTCCCCGGGTATGGAGTCTATGGTGGGGGTCCGCTAGGACGCCCCAGTGTTACGGCACGTAGGGTGCGGTGTAACACACATAGAAAAACATATGAGACCCTATGGAGTAAAAGACCCCATAGCCCATCGAACACATTGACATTTCAAAGGAATTACACACATACATGTCCAAGAGTGGGAGAAAAAGAGTCTCACTCTTGGCAGGATGGAAAAAAACAAACTCCAGAAATCCAGCAAAGCTGCTGGGGGACTCACTAGGTTAGGAAATTCAGCCTAAACAGAGAATTCTCCCTAACAGGTGGGAGCCATGATGGCTCGGGGCCTTCCACATCGGAGGGGCAGGCATCGGCCAGAGGGCAGGAGGACCCAGGATGGGAAGTGTCTTCCGTGTGGCAGCGGTTGGGCCACGCCATAGATGCGGAGCGGCAGCGGGCGGAAGAGGCACGGCTCACGATGGTCAGGGCGGAGAACTCCTTGCGGAGGGCCCTGAGGCGTGCCGAGTGCCTCGAGGCAATCCGCAGGGAGTTTGGGGGGAACATGTGGACGGCCCTGCGGACCCTCTGGGCCATGGAGGAAGAGCGCCTCGGGGACATTGAGCAGGAGTTCGATGATGCCCTGGCCCGGAACATCCCGAAGTGAGCCGTCGGACTAGCCCGCTGCCCTTGTAAATAGTTGTATAGTTAGTGTTAGGTTTCCTTTGGTTTAGCATTTTTTTTGGACCTTTTGGACAATGGGCCACATTTTTGTATATAGTTATTTTTTTTAGGTAGTGTTATTAGATAGGTTTCATTTCTTCGGTTGGGATCATGGACCCTGGATTGTTTATCTGTACATAGTTGACTTTTGGATTTTCAATTTTTATTATGATTTCGCCATGGAGCAATGGTTTTCGATTTTAATTTTCCATTGGATTTACTTTTGTGGACTGTGACTTTGGACACCTTTCCTTTGCATTATAATTTGTGGTTTTGCATTATTTCACGGACCTGCTGTTTTTTGTTTTTTTAAATTTCTATTATTGTTTGTTTATTTTTGATTCAATTTATGTTGCTTTTAATACATATTTTTTCTTCAAAGTTCAATGTGTAGTATCATCTCATTGGTTTCATGCATATCATGATATGGGTTTTGACATTCACTGACACCCATTGGGTGTATGTGAGGGACATGTGTTCATTTCCAAACTTGCAATTGGGCTTCTATCATGTTTTTGCCATTTCTAAGTGGGTGGATGCAATACTCGGGTGGGTGTTTGGCATTTGGAGGCTGACCATAAGGGCCAGGGATCTAGATTGTGGAGGCCTGGTGGAGGCTGCCCCTGGTGGCTGGGGGTGGGGGTGGTAGGAGACATGGGTGGGGGCCTGGTGGAGGCTGCCCCTGCACTTCTGGGGGGTGGGGGTGATAGGGGACATGAGTGGGGGCCTGGTGGAGGCTGCCCCTGCACTGCTGGGGGGTGGGGGTGGTGGTAGACATGAGCGGGGGCCTGGTGGAGGCTGCCCCTGGTGGCTGGGGGGTGGGGGTGATAGGGGACATGAGTGGGGGCCTGGTGGAGGCTGCCCCTGCACTGCTGGGGGGTGGGGGTGGTGGTAGACATGAGTGGGGGCCTGGTGGAGGCTGCCCCTGCACTGCTGGGGGGTGGGGTGGTGGTAGACATGGGTGGGGGCCTGGTGGAAGCTGCCCCTGGTGGCTTGGGGGTGGGGGTGCAGGGAGACATGAGTGGGTGCCTGGTGGAGGCTGCCCCTGGTGGCTGGGGGGTGGGGGTGGTGGGAGACATGAGTGGGGGCCTGGTGGAGGCTGCCCCTGGTGGCTGGGGGTGCAGGGGGACATGAGTGGGGGCCTGGTGGAGGGTGCCCCTGGTGGCTGGGGGGTGGGGGTGGTGGTAGACATGAGTGGGGGCCTGGTGGAGGCTGCCCCTGCACTGCTGGGGGGTGGGGGTGGTGGTAGACATGAGTGGGGGCCTGGTGGAGGCTGCCCCTGCACTGCTGGGGGGTGGGGGTGGTGGTAGACATGAGTGGGGGCCTGGTGGAGGCTGCCCCTGCACTGCTGGGGAGGGAGAGGGTGCAGGGGGACATGATTGGTGGCCTGGTGGAGGCTGCCCCTGCACTGCTGGGGGATGGTGGTAGACATGAGTGGGGGCCTGGTGGAGGCTGCACCTGCACTGCGGGGGGGTGGGGGTGATAGGGGACATGAGTGGGGGCCTGGTGGAGGCTGCCCCTGCACTGCTGGGGGGTGGGGGTGGTAGTAGACATGAGTGGGGGCCTGGTGGAGGCTGCCCCTGCACTGCTGGGGGGTGGGGGTGGTGGGAGACATGGGTGGGGGCCTGGTGGAGGCTGCCCCTGCACTGCTGGGGGGTGGGGTGGCGGTAGACATGGGTGGGGGCCTGGTGGAGGCTGCCCCTGGTGGCTTGGGGGTGGGGGTGCAGGGAGACATGAGTGGGGGCCTGGTGGAGGCTGCCCCTGGTGGCTGGGGGGTGGGGGTGCAGGGGGACATGAGTGGGGGCCTGGTGGAGGGTGCCGCTGGTGGCTGGGGGGTGGGGGTGGTGGTAAACATGAGTGGGGGCCTGGTGGAGGCTGCCCCTGCACTGCTGGGGGGTGGGGGTGGTGATAGACATGAGTGGGGGCCTGGTGGAGGCTGCACCTGCACTGCTGGGGGGTGGGGGAGATAGGGGACATGAGTGGGGGCCTGGTGGAGGCTGCCCCTGCACTGCTGGGGGGTGGGGGTGGTGGTAGACATGAATGGGGGCCTGGTGGAGGCTGCCCCTGGTGGCTGGGGGGTGGGGGTGATAGGGGGCATGAGTGGGGGCCTGGTGGCGGCTGCCCCTGCACTGCTGGGGGGTGGGGGTGGTGGTAGACATGAGTGGGGGCCTGGTGGAGGCTGCCCCTGGTGGCTGGGGGGTGGGGGTGATAGGGGACATGAGTGGGGGCCTGGTGGAGGCTGCCCCTGCACTGCTGGGGGGTGCGGGTGGTGGTAGACATGGGTGGGGGCCTGGTGGAGGCTGCCCCTGGTGGCTGGGGGTGGTGGGAGACATGAGTGGGGGCCTGGTGGAGGCTGCCCCTGGTGGCTGGGGGGTGGGGGTGCAGGGAGACATGAGTTGGACATGAGTGGGGGCCTGGTGGAGGCTGCCCCTGCACTGCTGGGGGGTGGGGGTGGTGGTAGACATGAGTGGGGGCCTGGTGGAGGCTGCCCCTGCACTGCTGGGGGGTGGGGGTGATAGGGGACATGAGTGGGGGCCTGGTGGAGGCTGCCCCTGGTGGCTGGGGGGTGGGGGTGCAGGGGGACATGAGTGGGGGCCTGGTGGAGGGTGCCCCTAGTGGCTGGGGGGTGGGGGTGGTGGTAGACATGAGTGGGGGCCTGGTGGAGGCTGCCCCTGGTGGTTGGGGGGTGGAGGTGGTGGGAGACATGAGTGGGGGCCTGGTGGAGGCTGCCCCTGGTGGCTGGGGGGTGGGGGTGCAGGGGGACATGAGTGGGGGCCTGGTGGAGGCTGCCCCTGCACTGCTGGGGGGTGGGGGTGGTGGTAGACATGAGAGGGGGCCTGGTGGAGGCTGCCCCTGCACTGCTGGGGGGTGGGGGTGGTGGTAGACATGAGTGGGGGCCTGGTGGAGGCTGCCCCTGCACTGCTGGGGAGGGAGAGGGTGCAGGGGGACATGATTGGTGGCCTGGTGGAGGCTGCCCCTGCACTGCTGGGGGTGGGGGTGGTGGTAGACATGAGTGGGGGCCTGGTGGAGGCTGCCCCTGCACTGCTGGGGGGTTGGGGTGATAGGGGACATGAGTGGGGGCCTGGTGGAGGCTGCCCCTGCACTGCTGGGGGGTGGGGGTGGTGGTAGACATGAGTGGGGGCCTGGTGGAGGCTGCCCCTGGTGGCTGGGGGGTGGGAGTGATAGGGGACATGAGTGGGGGCCTGGTGGAGGCTGCCCCTGCACTGCTGGGGGTTGGGGGTGGTGGTAGACATGAGTGGGGGCCTGGTGGAGGCTGCCCCTGCACTGCTGGGGGGTGGGGGTGGTGGTAGACATGAGTGGGGCCTGGTGGAGTCTGCCCCTGCACTGCTGGGGGTGGGGGTGGTGGGAGACATGGGTGGGGGCCTGGTGGAGGCTGCCCCAGCACTGCTGGGGGGTGGGGGTGGTGGTAGACATGGGTGGGGGCCTGGTGGAGGCTGCCCCTGGTGGCTTGGGGTGGGGGTGCAGGGAGACATGAGTGGGGGCCTGGTGGAGGCTGCCCCTGGTGGCTGGGGGGTGGGGGTGGTGGGAGACATGAGTGGGGGCCTGGTGGAGGCTGCCCCTGGTGGCTGGGGGGTGGGGGTGATAGGGGACATGAGTGGGGGCCTGGTGGAGGCTGCCCCTGCACTGCTGGGGGGTGGGGGTGGTGGTAGACACGAATGGGGGCCTGGTGGAGGCTGCCCCTGGTGGCTGGGGGGTGGGGGTGATAGGGGACATGAGTGGGGGCCTGGTGGAGGCTGCCCCTGCACTGCTGGGGGGTGGGGGTGGTGGTAGACATGAGTGGGGGCCTGGTGGAGGCTGCTCCTGGTGGCTGGGGGGTGGGGGTGATAGGGGACATGAGTGGGGGCCTGGTGGAGGCTGCCCCTGCACTGCTGGGGGGTGCGGGTGGTGGTAGACATGGGTGGGGGCCTGGTGGAGGCTGCCCCTGGTGGCTGGGGGTGGTGGGAGACATGAGTGGGGGCCTGGTGGAGGCTGCCCCTGGTGGCTGGGGGGTGGGGGTGCAGGGAGACATGAGTTGGACATGAGTGGGGGCCTGGTGGAGGCTGCCCCTGCACTGCTGGGGGGTGGGGGTGGTGGTAGACATGAGTGGGGGCCTGGTGGAGGCTGCCCCTGCACTGCTGGGGGGTGGGGGTGATAGGGGACATGAGTGGGGGCCTGGTGGAGGCTGCCCCTGGTGGCTGGGGGGTGGGGGTGCAGGGGGACATGAGTGGGGGCCTGGTGGAGGGTGCCCCTGGTGGCTGGGGGGTGGGGGTGGTGGTAGACATGAGTGGGGGCCTGGTGGAGGCTGCCCCTGGTGGTTGGGGGGTGGGGGTGGTGGGAGACATGAGTGGGGGCCTGGTGGAGGCTGCCCCTGGTGGCTGGGGGGTGGGGGTGCAGGGGGACATGAGTGGGGGCCTGGTGGAGGCTGCCCCTGCACTGCTGGGGGGTGGGGGTGGTGGTAGACATGAGTGGGGGCCTGGTGGAGGCTGCCCCTGCACTGCTGGGGGGTGGGGGTGGTGGTAGACATGAGTGGGGGCCTGGTGGAGGCTGCCCCTGCACTGCTGGGGAGGGAGAGGGTGCAGGGGGACATGATTGGTGGCCTGGTGGAGGCTGCCCCTGCACTGCTGGGGGTGGGGGTGGTGGTAGACATGAGTGGGGGCCTGGTGGAGGCTGCCCCTGCACTGCTGGGGGGTTGGGGTGATAGGGGACATGAGTGGGGGCCTGGTGGAGGCTGCCCCTGCACTGCTGGGGGGTGGGGGTGGTGGTAGACATGAGTGGGGGCCTGGTGGAGGCTGCCCCTGGTGGCTGGGGGGTGGGAGTGATAGGGGACATGAGTGGGGGCCTGGTGGAGGCTGCCCCTGCACTGCTGGGGGTTGGGGGTGGTGGTAGACATGAGTGGGGGCCTGGTGGAGGCTGCCCCTGCACTGCTGGGGGGTGGGGGTGGTGGTAGACATGAGTGGGGCCTGGTGGAGTCTGCCCCTGCACTGCTGGGGGGTGGGGGTGGTGGGAGACATGGGTGGGGGACTGGTGGAGGCTGCCCCAGCACTGCTGGGGGGTGGGGGTGGTGGTAGACATGGGTGGGGGCCTGGTGGAGGCTGCCCCTGGTGGCTTGGGGGTGGGGGTGCAGGGAGTCTTGAGTGGGGGCCTGGTGGAGGCTGCCCCTGGTAGCTGGGGGGTGGGGGTGGTGGGAGACATGAGTGGGGGCCTGGTGGAGGCTGCCCCTGGTGGCTGGGGGATGGGAGTGCAGGGGGACATGAGTGGGGGCCTGGTGGAGGGTGCCCCTGGTGGCTGGGGGGTGGGGGTGGTGGTAGACATGAGTGGGGGCCTGGTTGGGGCTGCCCCTGCACTGCTGGGGGGTGGGGGTGGTGGTAGACATGAGTGGGGGCCTGGTGGAGGCTGCACCTGCACTGCTGGGGGGTGGGGGTGATAGGGGACATGAGTGGGGGCCTGGTGGAGGCTGCCCCTGCACTGCTGGGGGGTGGGGGTGGTGGTAGACATGAGTGGGGGACTGGTGGAGGCTGCCCCTGCACTGCTGGGGGGTGGGGGTGGTGGGAGACATGGGTGGGGGCCTGGTGGAGGCTGCCACTGCACTGCTGGGGGATGGGGGTGGTGGTAGACATGGGTGGGGGCCTGGTGGAGGCTGCCCCTGGTGGCTTGGGGGTGGGGGTGCAGGGAGACATGAGTGGGGGCCTGGTGGAGGCTGCCCCTGGTGGCTGAGGGGTGGGGGTGGTGGGCGACATGAGTGGGGGCCTGTTGAAGGCTGCCCCTGGTGGCTGGGGGGTGGGGGTGCAGGGGGACATGAGTGGGGGCCTGGTGGAGGGTGCCCCTGGTGGCTGGGGGGTGGGGGTGGTGGTAGACATGAGTGGGGGCCTGGTGGAGGCTGCCCCTGCACTGCTGGTGGGTGGGGTGATAGGGGACATGAGTGGGGGCCTGGTGGAGGCTGCCCCTGCACTGCTGGGGGGTGGGGGTGGTGGTAGACATGAGTGGGGGCCTGGTGGAGGCTGCCCCTGGTGGCTGGGGGGTGGGGGTGATAGGGGACATGAGTGGGGGCCTGGTGGAGGCTGCCCCTGCACTGCTGGGGGGTGGGGGTGGTGGTAGACATGAGTGGGGGCCTGGTCGAGGCTGCCCCTGGTGGCTGGGGGGTGGGGGTGATAGGGGACATGAGTGAGGGCCTGGTGGAGGCTGCCCCTGCACTTCTGGGGGGTGGGGGTGATAGGGGACATGAGTGGGGGCCTGGTGGAGGCTGCCCCTGCACTGCTGGGGGGTGGGGGTGGTGGTAGACATGGGTGGGGGCCTGGTGGAGGCTGCCCCTGGTGGCTTGGGGGTGAGGATGGTGGGAGACATGAGTGGGGGCCTGGTGGAGGGACCCCTGGTGGCTGGGGGGTGGGGGTGCAGGGAGACATGAGTTGGACATGAGTGGGGGCCTGGTGGAGGCTGCCCCTGCACTGCTGGGGGTGGGGGTGGTGGTAGACATGAGTGGGAGCCTGGTGGAGGCTGCCCCTGCACTGCTGGGGGGTGGGGGTGATAGGGGACATGAGTGGGGGCCTGGTGGAGGCTGCCCCTGGTGGCTGGGGGGTGGGGGTGCAGGGGGACATGAGTGGGGGCCTGGTGGAGGGTGCCCCTGGTGGCTGGGGGGTGGGGGTGGTGGTAGACATGAGTGGGGGCCTGGTGAAGGCTGCCCCTGGTGGCTGGGGGGTGGGGGTGGTGGGAGACATGAGTGGGGGCCTGCTGGAGGCTGCCCCTGGTGGCTGGGGGGTGAGGGTGCAGGGGGACATGAGTGGGGGCCTGGTGGAGGCTGCCCCTGCACTGCTGGGGGGTGGGGTGGTGGTAGACATGAGTGGGGGCCTGGTGGAGGCTGCCCCTGCACTGCTGGGGGGTGGGGGTGGTGGTAGACATGAGTGGGGGCCTGGTGGAGGCTGCCCCTGCACTGCTGGGGGGTGGGGGTGATAGGGGACATGAGTGGGGGGCTGGTGGAGGCTGCCCCTGCACTGCTGGGGGTGGGGGTGGTGGTAGACATGAGTGGGGGCCTGGTGAAGGCTGCCCCTGGTGGCTGGGGGGTGGGGGTGGTGGGAGACATGAGTGTGGGCCTGGTGGAGGCTGCCCCTGGTGGCTGGGGAGTGGGGGTGCAGGGGGACATGAGTGGGGGCCTGGTGGAGGCTGCCCCTGTACTGCTGGGGGGTGGGGGTGGTGGTAGACATGAGTGGGGGCCTGGTGGAGGCTGCCCCTGCACTGCTGGGGGGTGGGGGTGGTGGTAGACATGAGTGGGGGCCTGGTGGAGGCTGCCCCTGCACTGCTGGTGGGTGGGGGTGGTGGTAGACATGAGTAGGGGCCTGGTGGAGGCTGCCCCTGCACTGCTGGGGGGTGGGGGGGTGGTAGACATGAGTGGGGGCCTGGTGGAGGCTGCCCCTGCACTGCTGGGGGGAGGGGGTGATAGGGGACATGAGTGGGGGCCTGGTGGAGGCTGCCCCTGCACTGCTGGGGGGGTGGGGGTGGTGGTAGACATGAGTGGGGGCCTGGTGGAGGCTGCCCCTGGTGGCTGGGGGGTGGGGGTGATAGGGGACATGAGTGGGGGCCTGGTGGAAGCCGCCCCTGCACTGCTGGGGGGGTGGGGGTGGTGGTAGACATGAGTGGGGGCCTGGTGGAGGCTGCCCCTGCACTGTTAGGGGGTGGGGGTGGGGGTGGTGGTAGACATGAGTGGGGGCCTGGTGGAGGCTGCCCCTGCACTGCTGGGGGGTGGGGTGGTGGTAGACATGAGTGGGGGCCTGGTGGAGGCTGCCCCTGCACTGCTGGGGGGTGGGGGTGGTGGTAGACATGAGTGGGGGCCTGGTGGAGGCTGCCCCTGCACTGCTGGGGGGTGGGGGTGGTGGTAGACATGAGTGGGGGCCTGGTGGAGGCTGCACCTGCACTGCTGGGGGGTGGGGGTGGTGGTAGACATGAGTGGGGGCCTGGTGGAGGCTGCCCCTGGTGGCTGGGGGGTGGGGTGGTGGGAGACATGAGTGGGGCCTGGTGGAGGCTGCCCCTGGTGGCTGTGGGGTGGGGGTGGTGGTAGACATGAATGGGGGCCTGGTGGAGGCTGCCCCTGGTGGCTGGGGGGTGGGGGTCTGGTGGAGGGTGCCCCTGGTGGCTGGGGGGTGGGGTGGTGGTAGACATGAGTGGGGGCCTGGTGGAGGCTGACCCTGCACTGCTGGGGGGTGGGGGTGGAGGTAGACATGAGTGGGGGCCTGGTGGAGGCTGCCCCTGCACTGCTGGGGGGTGGGGGTGATAGGGGACATGAGTGGGGGCCTGGTGGAGGCTGCCCCTGCACTGCTGGGGGGTGGGGGTGGTGGTAGACATGAGTGGGGGCCTGGTGGAGGCTGGCCCTGGTGGCTGGGGGGTGGGGGTGAAAGGGGACATGAGTGGGGGCCTGGTGGAGGCTGCCCCTGCACTGCTGGGGGGTGGGGGTGGTGGTAGACATGAGTGGGGGCCTGGTGGAGGCTGCCCATGGTGGCTGGGGGGTGGGGGTGCAGGGAGACATGAGTGGGGGCCTGGTGGAGGCTGCCCCTGGTGGCTGGGGGGTGGGGGTGGTGGGAGACATGAGTGGGGGCCTGGTGGAGGCTGCCCCTGGTGGCTGGGGGGTGGGGGTGCAGGGGGACATGAGTGGGGGCCTGGTGGAGGGTGCCCCTGGTGGCTGGGGGGTGGGGGTGGTGGTAGACATGAGTGGGGGCCTGGTGGAGGCTGCCCCTGCACTGCTGGGGGGTGGGGTGGTGGTAGACATGAGTGGGGGCCTGGTGGAGGCTGCACCTGCACTGCTGGGGGGTGGGGGTGGTGGTAGACATGAGTGGGGGCCTGGTGGAGGCTGCCCCTGCACTGCTGGGGGGTGGGGGTGGTGGGAGACATGGGTGGGGGCCTGGTGGAGGCTGCCACTGCACTGCTGGGGGGTGGGGGTGGTGGTAGACATGGGTGGGGGCCTGGTGGAGGCTGCCCCAGGTGGCTTGGGGGTGGGGGTGCAGGGAGACATGAGTGGGGGCCTGGTGGAGGCTGTCCCTGGTGGCTGGGGGGTGGGGGTGGTGGGAGACATGAGTGGGGGCCTGGTGGAGGCTGCCCCTGGTGGCTGGGGGGTGGGGGTGCAGGGGGACATGAGTGGGGGCCTGGTGGAGGCTGCCCCTGCAATGCTGGGGGGTGGGGGTGATAGGGGACATGAGTGGGGGCCTGGTGGAGGCTGCCCCTGCACTGCTGGGGGGTGGGGGTGGTGGTAGACATGAGTGGGGGCCTGGTGGAGGCTGCCCCTGGTGGCTGGGGGGTGGGGGTGATAGGGGACATGAGTGGGGGCCTGGTGGAGGCTGCCCCTGGTGTCTTGGGGGTGGTGGTGCAGGGAGACATGAGTGGGGGCCTGGTGGAGGCTGCCCCTGGTGGCTGGGGGGTGGGGGTGGTGGGAGACATGAGTGGGGGCCTGGTGGAGGCTGCCCCTGGTGGCTGGGGGGTGGGGGTGCAGGGGGACATGAGTGGGGGCCTGGTGGAGGGTGCCCCTGGTGGCTGGGGGGTGGGGGTGGTGGTAGACATGAGTGGGGGCCTGGTGGAGGCTGCCCCTGCACTGCTGGGGGGTGGGGGTGGTGGTAGACATGAGTGGGGGCCTGGTGGAGGCTGCACCTGCACTGCAGGGGGGTGGGGGTGATAGGGGACATGAGTGGGGTCCTGGTGGAGGCTGCCCCTGCACTGCTGGGGGGTGGGGGTGGTGGTAGACATGAGTGGGGGCCTGGTGGAGGCTGCCCCTGCACTGCTGGGGGGTGGGGGTGGTGGGAGACATGGGTGGGGGCCTGGTGGAGGCTACCCCTGCACTGCTGGGGCGGTGGGGGTGGTGGTAGACATGGGTGGGGGCCTGGTGGAGGCTGCCCCTGGTGGCTTGGGGGTGGGGGTGCAGGGAGACATGAGTGGGGGCCTGGTGGAGGCTGTCCCTGGTGGCTGGGGGGTGGGGGTGGTGGGAGACATGAGTGGGGGCCTGGTGGAGGCTGCCCCTGGTGGCTGGGGGTGCAGGGGGACATGAGTGGGGGCCTGATGGAGGGTGCCCCTGGTGGATGGGGGGGTGGGGTTGGTGGTAGACAGGAGTGGGGGCCTGGTGGAGGCTGCCCCTGCACTGCTGGGGGGTGGGGGGGTGGTAGACATGAGTGGGGGCCTGGTGGAGGCTGCACCTGCACTGCTGGGGTGTGGGGGTGATAGGGGAAATGAGTGGGGGCCTGGTGGAGGCTGCCCCTGCACTGCTGGGGGGTGGGGGTGGTGCTAGACATGAGTGGGGGCCTGGTGGAGGCTGCCCCTGGTGGCTGGGGGGTGGGGGTGGTGGTAGACATGAGTGGGGGCCTGGTGGAGGCTGCCCCTGCACTGCTGGGGGGTGGGGGTGGTGGTAGACATGAGTGGGGGCCTGGTGGAGGCTGCACCTGCACTGCTGGGGGGTGGGGGTGATAGGGGACATGAGTGGTGGCCTGGTGGAGGCTGCCACTGCACTGCTGGGGGTGGTGGTAGACATGAGTGGGGGCCTAGTGGAGACTGCCCCTGCACTGCTGGGGAATGGGGTGGTGGTAGACATGGGTGGGGGCCTGGTGGAGGCTGCCCCTGCACTGCTGGGGGGTGGGGGTGATAGGGGACATGAGTGGGGGCCTGGTGGAGGCTGCCCCTGGTGGCTGGGGGGTGGGGGTGCAGGGGGACATGAGTGGGGGCCTGGTGGAGGGTGCCCCTGGTGGCTATGGGGTGGGGGTGGTGGTAGACATGAGTGGGGGCCTGGTGGATGCTGCCCCTGCACTGCTGGGGGTTGGGGGTGGTGGTAGACATGAGCGGGGGCCTGGTGGAGGCTGCCCCTGGTGGCTGGGGGGTGGGGGTGATAGGGGACACGAGTGGGGGCCTGGTGGAGGCTGCCCCTGCACTGCTGGGGGGTGGGGGTGGTGGTAGACATGAGTGGGGGCCTGGTGGAGGCTGCCCCTGCACTGCTGGGGGTTGGGGGTGGTGGTAGACATGAGTGGGGGCCTGGTGGAGGCTGCCCCAGCACTGCTGGGGGGTGCGGGTGGTGGTAGACATGAATGGTGGCCTGGTGGAGGCTGCCCCTGCACTGCTGGGGTGTGGGGGTAATAGGGGACATGAGTGGGGGCCTGGTGGAGGCTGTCCCTGGTGGCTGGGGGGTGGGGGTGCAGGGGGACATGAGTGGGGGCCTGGTGGAGGGTGCCCCTGGTGGCTGGGGGGTGGGGGTGGTGGTCGACATGAGTGGGGGCCTGGTGGAGGCTGCCCCTGGTGGCTTGGGGGTGGGGATGCAGGGAGACATGAGTGGGGGCCTGGCGGAGGCTGCCCCTGGTGGCTGGGGGGCGGGGGTGGTCGGAGACATGAGTGGGGGCCTGGTGGAGGCTCCCCTGCACTGCTGGGGGGTTGGGGTGGTGGTAGACATGGGTGGGGGCCTGGTGGAGGCTGCCCCTGGTGGCTGGGGGGTGGGGGTGCAGGGAGACATGAGTGGGGGCCTGGTGGAGGCTGCCCCTGGTGGCTGGGGGGTGGGGGTGGTGGGAGACATGAGTGGGGGCCTGGTGGAGGCTGCCCCTGGTGGGTGGGGGGTGGGGGTGCAGGGGGACATGAGTGGGGGCCTGGTGGAGGGTGCCCCTGGTGGCTGGGGGGTGGGGGTGGTGGTAGACATGAGTGGGGGCCTGGTGGAGGCTGCCCCTGCACTGCTGGGGGGTGGGGGGGGGGTGGTAGACATGAGTGGGGGCCTGGTGGAGGCTGCACCTGCACTGCTGGGGGGTGGGGGTGATAGGGGACATGAGTGGGGGCCTGGTGAAGGCTGCCCCTGGTGGCTGGGGGGTGGGGGTGATAGGGGACATGAGTGGGGGCCTGGTGGAGGCTGCCCCTGCACTGCTGGGGGGTGGGGGTGGTGGTAGACATGAGTGGGGGCCTGGTGGAGGCTGCCCCTGGTGGCTGGGGGGTGGGGGTGATAGAGGACATGAGTGGGGGCCTGGTGGAGGCTGCCCCTGCACTGCTGGGGGGTGGGGGTGATAGGGGACATGGGTGGGGGCCTGGTGGAGGCTGCCCCTGCACTGCTGGCGGTGGGGGTGGTGGTAGACATGGGTGGGGGCCTGGTGGAGGCTGCCCCTGGTGGCTGGGGGGTGGGGGTGATGGGAGACATGAGTGGGGGACTGGTGGAGGCTGCCCCTGGTGGCTGGGGGGTGGGGGTGCAGGGAGACATGAGTTGGACATGAGTGGGGGCCTGGTGGAGGCTGCCCCTGCACTGCTGGGGGGTGGTGGTAGACATGAGTGGGGGCCTGGTGGAGGCTGCCCCTGCACTACTGGAGGGTGGGGGTGATAGGGGACATGAGTGGGGGCCTGGTGGAGGCTGCCCCTGGTGGCTGGGGGGTGGGGGTGCAGGGGGACATGAGTGGGGGCCTGGTGGAGGGTGCCCCTGGTGGCTGGGGGGTGGGGGTGGTGGTAGACATGAGTGGGGGCCTGATGGAGGCTGCCCCTGGTGGCTGGGGGGTGGGGGTGGTGGGAGACATGAGTGGGGGCCTGGTGGAGGCTGCCCCTGGTGGCTGGGGGTGGGGGTGCAGGGGGACATGAGTGGGGGCCTGGTGGAGGCTGCCCCTGCACTGCTGGGGGTGGTGGGGGTGGTAGACATGAGTGGGGGCCTGGTGGAGGCTGCCCCTGCACTGCTGGGGGGTGGGGGTGGTGGTAGACATGAGTGGGGGGCTGGTGGAGGCTGCCCCTGCACTGCTGGGGGGGTGGTGGTAGACATGAATGGGGGCCTGGTGGAGGCTGCCCCTGCACTGCTGGGGGGTGGGGGTGGTGGTAGACATGAGTGGGGGCCTGGTGGAGGCTGCCCCTGGTGGCTGGGGGGTGGGGGTGATAGGAGACACGAGTGGGGGCCTGGTGGAGGCTGCCCCTGCACTGCTGGGGGGTGGGGGTGGTGGTAGACATGAGTGGGGGCCTGGTGGAGGCTGCCCCTGCACTGCTGGGGGGTGGGGGTGGTGGTAGACATGAGTGGGGGCCTGGTGGAGGCTGCCCCTGCACTGCTGGGGGGTGGGGGTGATAGGGGACATGAGTGGGGGCCTGGTGGAGGCTGCCCCTGGTGGCTGGGGGTGGGGGTGCAGGGGGACATGAGTGGGGGCCTGGTGGAGGGTGCCCCTGGTGGCTGGGGGGTGGGGGTGGTGGTAGACATGAGTGGGGGCCTGGTGGAGGCTGCCCCTGGTGGCTTGGGGGTCTGGGTGCAGGGAGACATGAGTGGGGGCCTGGTGGAGGCTGCCCCTGGTGGCTGGGGGGTGGGGGTGGTGGGAGACATGAGTGGGGGCCTGGTGGAGGCTGCCCCTGCACTGCTGGGGGGTGGGGTGGTGGTAGACATGGGTGGGGGCATGGTGGAGGCTGCCTCTGGTGGCTGGGGGGTGGGGGTGCAGGGAGACATGAGTGGGGGCCTGGTGGAGGCTGCCCCTGGTGGCTGGGGGGTGGGGGTGGTGGGAGACATGAGTGGGGGCCTGGTGGAGGCTGCCCCTGCACTGCTGGGGGGTGGGGGTGGTGGTAGACATGAGTGGGGGCCTGGTGGAGGCTGCCCCTGCACTGCTGGGGGGTGGGGGTGGTGGTAGACATGAGTGGGGGCCTGGTGTAGGCTGCCCCTGCATTGCTGGGGGGTGGGGGTGATAGGGGACATGAGTGGGGGCCTGGTGGAGGCTGCCCCTGGTGGCTGGGGGGTGGGGGTGCAGGGGGACATGAGTGGGGGCCTGGTGGAGGGTGCCCCTGGTGGCTGGGGGGTGGGCGTGGTGGTAGACATGAGTGGGGGCCTGGTGGAGGCTGCCCCTGATGGCTTGGGGGTGGGGGTGCAGGGAGACATGAATGGGGGCCTGGTGGAGGCTGCCCCAGGTGGCTGGGGGGTGGGGGTGGTGGGAGACATGAGTGGGAGCCTGGTGGAGGCTGCCCCTGCACTGCTGGGGGGTGGGGGTGGTGGTAGACATGGGTGGGGGCCTGGTGGAGGCTGCCCCTGGTGGCTGGGGGGTGGGGGTGCAGGGAGACATGTGTGGGGGCCTGGTGGAGGCTGCCACTGCACTGCTGGGGGGTGGGGGTGATAGGGGACATGAGTGGGGGCCTGGTGGAGGCTGCCCCTGCACTGCTGGGGGGTGGGGTGATTGGGGACATGAGTGGGGGCCTGGTGGAGGCTGCCCCTGCACTGCTGGGGGGTGGGGGTGGTGGTAGACATGAGTGGGGGCCTGGTGGAGGCTGCCCCTGGTGGCTGGGGGGTGGGGGTGATAGGGGACATGAGTGGGGGCCTGGTGGAGGCTGCCCCTGGTGTCTTGGGGGTGGGGGTGCAGGGAGACATGAGTGGGGGCCTGGTGGAGGCTGCCCCTGGTGGCTGGGGGGTGGGGGTGATAGGGGACATGAGTGGGGGCCTGGTGGAGGCTGCCCCTGCACTGCTGGGGGGTGGGGGTGGTGGTAGACATGGGTGGGGGCCTGGTGGAGGCTGCCCCTGGTGGCTTGGGGGTGAGGATGGTGGGAGACATGAGTGGGGGCCTGGTGGAGGGACCCCTGGTGGCTGGGGGGTGGGGGTGCAGGGAGACATGAGTTGGACATGAGTGGGGGCCTGGTGGAGGCTGCCCCTGCACTGCTGGGGGTGGGGGTGGTGGTAGACATGAGTGGGAGCCTGGTGGAGGCTGCCCCTGCACTGCTGGGGGGTGGGGGTGATAGGGGACATGAGTGGGGGCCTGGTGGAGGCTGCCCCTGGTGGCTGGGGGGTGGGGGTGCAGGGGGACATGAGTGGGGGCCTGGTGGAGGGTGCCCCTGGTGGCTGGGGGGTGGGGGTGGTGGTAGACATGAGTGGGGGCCTGGTGAAGGCTGCCCCTGGTGGCTGGGGGGTGGGGGTGGTGGGAGACATGAGTGGGGGCCTGCTGGAGGCTGCCCCTGGTGGCTGGGGGGTGAGGGTGCAGGGGGACATGAGTGGGGGCCTGGTGGAGGCTGCCCCTGCACTGCTGGGGGGTGGGGTGGTGGTAGACATGAGTGGGGGCCTGGTGGAGGCTGCCCCTGCACTGCTGGAGGGTGGGGGTGGTGGTAGACATGAGTGGGGGCCTGGTGGAGGCTGCCCCTGCACTGCTGGGGGGTGGGGGTGATAGGGGACATGAGTGGGGGCCTGGTGGAGGCTGCCCCTGCACTGCTGGGGGTGGGGGTGGTGGTAGACATGAGTGGGGGCCTGGTGAAGGCTGCCCCTGGTGGCTGGGGGGTGGGGGTGGTGGGAGACATGAGTGTGGGCCTGGTGGAGGCTGCCCCTGGTGGCTGGGGAGTGGGGGTGCAGGGGGACATGAGTGGGGGCCTGGTGGAGGCTGCCCCTGTACTGCTGGGGGGTGGGGGTGGTGGTAGACATGAGTGGGGGCCTGGTGGAGGCTGCCCCTGCACTGCTGGGGGGTGGGGGTGGTGGTAGACATGAGTGGGGGCCTGGTGGAGGCTGCCCCTGCACTGCTGGTGGGTGGGGGTGGTGGTAGACATGAGTAGGGGCCTGGTGGAGGCTGCCCCTGCACTGCTGGGGGGTGGGGGGGTGGTAGACATGAGTGGGGGCCTGGTGGAGGCTGCCCCTGCACTGCTGGGGGGAGGGGGTGATAGGGGACATGAGTGGGGGCCTGGTGGAGGCTGCCCCTGCACTGCTGGGGGGGTGGGGGTGGTGGTAGACATGAGTGGGGGCCTGGTGGAGGCTGCCCCGGTGGCTGGGGGGTGGGGGTGATAGGGGACATGAGTGGGGGCCTGGTGGAAGCCGCCCCTGCACTGCTGGGGGGGTGGGGGTGGTGGTAGACATGAGTGGGGGCCTGGTGGAGGCTGCCCCTGCACTGTTAGGGGGTGGGGGTGGGGGTGGTGGTAGACATGAGTGGGGGCCTGGTGGAGGCTGCCCCTGCACTGCTGGGGGGTGGGGGTGGTGGTAGACATGAGTGGGGGCCTGGTGGAGGCTGCCCCTGCACTGCTGGGGGGTGGGGGTGGTGGTAGACATGAGTGGGGGCCTGGTGGAGGCTGCCCCTGCACTGCTGGGGGGTGGGGGTGGTGGTAGACATGAGTGGGGGCCTGGTGGAGGCTGCACCTGCACTGCTGGGGGGTGGGGGTGGTGGTAGACATGAGTGGGGGCCTGGTGGAGGCTGCCCCTGGTGGCTGGGGGGTGGGGTGGTGGGAGACATGAGTGGGGGCCTGGTGGAGGCTGCCCCTGGTGGCTGTGGGGTGGGGGTGGTGGTAGACATGAATGGGGGCCTGGTGGAGGCTGCCCCTGGTGGCTGGGGGGTGGGGGTCTGGTGGAGGGTGCCCCTGGTGGCTGGGGGGTGGGGTGGTGGTAGACATGAGTGGGGGCCTGGTGGAGGCTGACCCTGCACTGCTGGGGGGTGGGGGTGGAGGTAGACATGAGTGGGGGCCTGGTGGAGGCTGCCCCTGCACTGCTGGGGGGTGGGGGTGATAGGGGACATGAGTGGGGGCCTGGTGGAGGCTGCCCCTGCACTGCTGGGGGGTGGGGGTGGTGGTAGACATGAGTGGGGGCCTGGTGGAGGCTGGCCCTGGTGGCTGGGGGGTGGGGGTGATAGGGGACATGAGTGGGGGCCTGGTGGAGGCTGCCCCTGCACTGCTGGGGGGTGGGGGTGGTGGTAGACATGAGTGGGGGCCTGGTGGAGGCTGCCCATGGTGGCTGGGGGGTGGGGGTGCAGGGAGACATGAGTGGGGGCCTGGTGGAGGCTGCCCCTGGTGGCTGGGGGGTGGGGGTGGTGGGAGACATGAGTGGGGGCCTGGTGGAGGCTGCCCCTGGTGGCTGGGGGGTGGGGGTGCAGGGGGACATGAGTGGGGGCCTGGTGGAGGGTGCCCCTGGTGGCTGGGGGGTGGGGGTGGTGGTAGACATGAGTGGGGGCCTGGTGGAGGCTGCCCCTGCACTGCTGGGGGGTGGGGTGGTGGTAGACATGAGTGGGGGCCTGGTGGAGGCTGCACCTGCACTGCTGGGGGGTGGGGGTGGTGGTAGACATGAGTGGGGGCCTGGTGGAGGCTGCCCCTGCACTGCTGGGGGGTGGGGGTGGTGGGAGACATGGGTGGGGGCCTGGTGGAGGCTGCCACTGCACTGCTGGGGGGTGGGGGTGGTGGTAGACATGGGTGGGGGCCTGGTGGAGGCTGCCCCTGGTGGCTTGGGGGTGGGGGTGCAGGGAGACATGAGTGGGGGCCTGGTGGAGGCTGTCCCTGGTGGCTGGGGGGTGGGGGTGGTGGGAGACATGAGTGGGGGCCTGGTGGAGGCTGCCCCTGGTGGCTGGGGGGTGGGGGTGCAGGGGGACATGAGTGGGGGCCTGGTGGAGGCTGCCCCTGCAATGCTGGGGGGTGGGGGTGATAGGGGACATGAGTGGGGGCCTGGTGGAGGCTGCCCCTGCACTGCTGGGGGGTGGGGGTGGTGGTAGACATGAGTGGGGGCCTGGTGGAGGCTGCCCCTGGTGGCTGGGGGGTGGGGGTGATAGGGGACATGAGTGGGGGCCTGGTGGAGGCTGCCCCTGGTGTCTTGGGGGTGGTGGTGCAGGGAGACATGAGTGGGGGCCTGGTGGAGGCTGCCCCTGGTGGCTGGGGGGTGGGGGTGGTGGGAGACATGAGTGGGGGCCTGGTGGAGGCTGCCCCTGGTGGCTGGGGGGTGGGGGTGCAGGGGGACATGAGTGGGGGCCTGGTGGAGGGTGCCCCTGGTGGCTGGGGGGTGGGGGTGGTGGTAGACATGAGTGGGGGCCTGGTGGAGGCTGCCCCTGCACTGCTGGGGGGTGGGGGTGGTGGTAGACATGAGTGGGGGCCTGGTGGAGGCTGCACCTGCACTGCAGGGGGGTGGGGGTGATAGGGGACATGAGTGGGGTCCTGGTGGAGGCTGCCCCTGCACTGCTGGGGGGTGGGGGTGGTGGTAGACATGAGTGGGGGCCTGGTGGATGCTGCCCCTGCACTGCTGGGGGGTGGGGGTGGTGGGATACATGGGTGGGGGCCTGGTGGAGGCTACCCCTGCACTGCTGGGGCGGTGGGGGTGGTGGTAGACATGGGTGGGGGCCTGGTGGAGGCTGCCCCTGGTGGCTTGGGGGTGGGGGTGCAGGGAGACATGAGTGGGGGCCTGGTGGAGGCTGTCCCTGGTGGCTGGGGGGTGGGGGTGGTGGGAGACATGAGTGGGGGCCTGGTGGAGGCTGCCCCTGGTGGCTGGGGGTGCAGGGGGACATGAGTGGGGGCCTGATGGAGGGTGCCCCTGGTGGATGGGGGGGTGGGGTTGGTGGTAGACAGGAGTGGGGGCCTGGTGGAGGCTGCCCCTGCACTGCTGGGGGGTGGGGGGGTGGTAGACATGAGTGGGGGCCTGGTGGAGGCTGCACCTGCACTGCTGGGGTGTGGGGGTGATAGGGGAAATGAGTGGGGGCCTGGTGGAGGCTGCCCCTGCACTGCTGGGGGGTGGGGGTGGTGCTAGACATGAGTGGGGGCCTGGTGGAGGCTGCCCCTGGTGGCTGGGGGGTGGGGGTGGTGGTAGACATGAGTGGGGGCCTGGTGGAGGCTGCCCCTGCACTGCTGGGGGGTGGGGGTGGTGGTAGACATGAGTGGGGGCCTGGTGGAGGCTGCACCTGCACTGCTGGGGGGTGGGGGTGATAGGGGACATGAGTGGTGGCCTGGTGGAGGCTGCCACTGCACTGCTGGGGGTGGTGGTAGACATGAGTGGGGGCCTAGTGGAGACTGCCCCTGCACTGCTGGGGAATGGGGTGGTGGTAGACATGGGTGGGGGCCTGGTGGAGGCTGCCCCTGCACTGCTGGGGGGTGGGGGTGATAGGGGACATGAGTGGGGGCCTGGTGGAGGCTGCCCCTGGTGGCTGGGGGGTGGGGGTGCAGGGGGACATGAGTGGGGGCCTGGTGGAGGGTGCCCCTGGTGGCTATGGGGTGGGGGTGGTGGTAGACATGAGTGGGGGCCTGGTGGATGCTGCCCCTGCACTGCTGGGGGTTGGGGGTGGTGGTAGACATGAGCGGGGGCCTGGTGGAGGCTGCCCCTGGTGGCTGGGGGGTGGGGGTGATAGGGGACACGAGTGGGGGCCTGGTGGAGGCTGCCCCTGCACTGCTGGGGGGTGGGGGTGGTGGTAGACATGAGTGGGGGCCTGGTGGAGGCTGCCCCTGCACTGCTGGGGGTTGGGGGTGGTGGTAGACATGAGTGGGGGCCTGGTGGAGGCTGCCCCAGCACTGCTGGGGGGTGCGGGTGGTGGTAGACATGAATGGTGGCCTGGTGGAGGCTGCCCCTGCACTGCTGGGGTGTGGGGGTAATAGGGGACATGAGTGGGGGCCTGGTGGAGGCTGTCCCTGGTGGCTGGGGGGTGGGGGTGCAGGGGGACATGAGTGGGGGCCTGGTGGAGGGTGCCCCTGGTGGCTGGGGGGTGGGGGTGGTGGTCGACATGAGTGGGGGCCTGGTGGAGGCTGCCCCTGGTGGCTTGGGGGTGGGGATGCAGGGAGACATGAGTGGGGGCCTGGCGGAGGCTGCCCCTGGTGGCTGGGGGGCGGGGGTGGTCGGAGACATGAGTGGGGGCCTGGTGGAGGCTCCCCTGCACTGCTGGGGGGTTGGGGTGGTGGTAGACATGGGTGGGGGCCTGGTGGAGGCTGCCCCTGGTGGCTGGGGGGTGGGGGTGCAGGGAGACATGAGTGGGGGCCTGGTGGAGGCTGCCCCTGGTGGCTGGGGGGTGGGGGTGGTGGGAGACATGAGTGGGGGCCTGGTGGAGGCTGCCCCTGGTGGGTGGGGGGTGGGGGTGCAGGGGGACATGAGTGGGGGCCTGGTGGAGGGTGCCCCTGGTGGCTGGGGGGTGGGGGTGGTGGTAGACATGAGTGGGGGCCTGGTGGAGGCTGCCCCTGCACTGCTGGGGGGTGGGGGGGGGGTGGTAGACATGAGTGGGGGCCTGGTGGAGGCTGCACCTGCACTGCTGGGGGGTGGGGGTGATAGGGGACATGAGTGGGGGCCTGGTGAAGGCTGCCCCTGGTGGCTGGGGGGTGGGGGTGATAGGGGACATGAGTGGGGGCCTGGTGGAGGCTGCCCCTGCACTGCTGGGGGGTGGGGGTGGTGGTAGACATGAGTGGGGGCCTGGTGGAGGCTGCCCCTGGTGGCTGGGGGGTGGGGGTGATAGAGGACATGAGTGGGGGCCTGGTGGAGGCTGCCCCTGCACTGCTGGGGGGTGGGGGTGATAGGGGACATGGGTGGGGGCCTGGTGGAGGCTGCCCCTGCACTGCTGGCGGTGGGGGTGGTGGTAGACATGGGTGGGGGCCTGGTGGAGGCTGCCCCTGGTGGCTGGGGGGTGGGGGTGATGGGAGACATGAGTGGGGGCCTGGTGGAGGCTGCCCCTGGTGGCTGGGGGGTGGGGGTGCAGGGAGACATGAGTTGGACATGAGTGGGGGCCTGGTGGAGGCTGCCCCTGCACTGCTGGGGGGTGGTGGTAGACATGAGTGGGGGCCTGGTGGAGGCTGCCCCTGCACTACTGGAGGGTGGGGGTGATAGGGGACATGAGTGGGGGCCTGGTGGAGGCTGCCCCTGGTGGCTGGGGGGTGGGGGTGCAGGGGGACATGAGTGGGGGCCTGGTGGAGGGTGCCCCTGGTGGCTGGGGGGTGGGGGTGGTGGTAGACATGAGTGGGGGCCTGATGGAGGCTGCCCCTGGTGGCTGGGGGGTGGGGGTGGTGGGAGACATGAGTGGGGGCCTGGTGGAGGCTGCCCCTGGTGGCTGGGGGTGGGGGTGCAGGGGGACATGAGTGGGGGCCTGGTGGAGGCTGCCCCTGCACTGCTGGGGGTGGTGGGGGTGGTAGACATGAGTGGGGGCCTGGTGGAGGCTGCCCCTGCACTGCTGGGGGGTGGGGGTGGTGGTAGACATGAGTGGGGGGCTGGTGGAGGCTGCCCCTGCACTGCTGGGGGGGTGGTGGTAGACATGAATGGGGGCCTGGTGGAGGCTGCCCCTGCACTGCTGGGGGGTGGGGGTGGTGGTAGACATGAGTGGGGGCCTGGTGGAGGCTGCCCCTGGTGGCTGGGGGGTGGGGGTGATAGGAGACACGAGTGGGGGCCTGGTGGAGGCTGCCCCTGCACTGCTGGGGGGTGGGGGTGGTGGTAGACATGAGTGGGGGCCTGGTGGAGGCTGCCCCTGCACTGCTGGGGGGTGGGGGTGGTGGTAGACATGAGTGGGGGCCTGGTGGAGGCTGCCCCTGCACTGCTGGGGGGTGGGGGTGATAGGGGACATGAGTGGGGGCCTGGTGGAGGCTGCCCCTGGTGGCTGGGGGTGGGGGTGCAGGGGGACATGAGTGGGGGCCTGGTGGAGGGTGCCCCTGGTGGCTGGGGGGTGGGGGTGGTGGTAGACATGAGTGGGGGCCTGGTGGAGGCTGCCCCTGGTGGCTTGGGGGTCTGGGTGCAGGGAGACATGAGTGGGGGCCTGGTGGAGGCTGCCCCTGGTGGCTGGGGGGTGGGGGTGGTGGGAGACATGAGTGGGGGCCTGGTGGAGGCTGCCCCTGCACTGCTGGGGGGTGGGGTGGTGGTAGACATGGGTGGGGGCATGGTGGAGGCTGCCTCTGGTGGCTGGGGGGTGGGGGTGCAGGGAGACATGAGTGGGGGCCTGGTGGAGGCTGCCCCTGGTGGCTGGGGGGTGGGGGTGGTGGGAGACATGAGTGGGGGCCTGGTGGAGGCTGCCCCTGCACTGCTGGGGGGTGGGGGTGGTGGTAGACATGAGTGGGGGCCTGGTGGAGGCTGCCCCTGCACTGCTGGGGGGTGGGGGTGGTGGTAGACATGAGTGGGGGCCTGGTGTAGGCTGCCCCTGCATTGCTGGGGGGTGGGGGTGATAGGGGACATGAGTGGGGGCCTGGTGGAGGCTGCCCCTGGTGGCTGGGGGGTGGGGGTGCAGGGGGACATGAGTGGGGGCCTGGTGGAGGGTGCCCCTGGTGGCTGGGGGGTGGGCGTGGTGGTAGACATGAGTGGGGGCCTGGTGGAGGCTGCCCCTGATGGCTTGGGGGTGGGGGTGCAGGGAGACATGAATGGGGGCCTGGTGGAGGCTGCCCCTGGTGGCTGGGGGGTGGGGGTGGTGGGAGACATGAGTGGGAGCCTGGTGGAGGCTGCCCCTGCACTGCTGGGGGGTGGGGGTGGTGGTAGACATGGGTGGGGGCCTGGTGGAGGCTGCCCCTGGTGGCTGGGGGGTGGGGGTGCAGGGAGACATGTGTGGGGGCCTGGTGGAGGCTGCCACTGCACTGCTGGGGGGTGGGGGTGATAGGGGACATGAGTGGGGGCCTGGTGGAGGCTGCCCCTGCACTGCTGGGGGGTGGGGTGATTGGGGACATGAGTGGGGGCCTGGTGGAGGCTGCCCCTGCACTGCTGGGGGGTGGGGGTGGTGGTAGACATGAGTGGGGGCCTGGTGGAGGCTGCCCCTGGTGGCTGGGGGGTGGGGGTGATAGGGGACATGAGTGGGGGCCTGGTGGAGGCTGCCCCTGGTGTCTTGGGGGTGGGGGTGCAGGGAGACATGAGTGGGGGCCTGGTGGAGGCTGCCCCTGGTGGCTGGGGGGTGGGGGTGGTGGGAGACATGAGTGGGGGCCTGGTGGAGGCTGCCCCTGGTGGCTGGGGGGTGGGGGTGCAGGGGGACATGAGTGGGGGCCTGGTGGAGGGTGCCCCTGGTGGCTGGGGGGTGGGGGTGGTGGTAGACATGAGTGGGGGCCTGGTGGAGGCTGCCCCTGCACTGCTGGGGGGTGGGGGTGGTGGTAGACATGAGTGGGGGCCTGGTGGAGGCTGCACCTGCACTGCAGGGGGGTGGGGGTGATAGGGGACATGAGTGGGGTCCTGGTGGAGGCTGCCCCTGCACTGCTGGGGGGTGGGGGTGGTGGTAGACATGAGTGGGGGCCTGGTGGAGGCTGCCCCTGCACTGCTGGTGGGTGGGGGTGGTGGGAGACATGGGTGGGGGCCTGGTGGAGGCTACCCCTGCACTGCTGGGGGGGTGGGGGTGGTGGTAGACATGGGTGGGGGCCTGGTGGAGGCTGCCCCTGGTGGCTTGGGGGTGGGTGTGCAGGGAGACATGAGTGGGGGCCTGGTGGAGGCTGTCCCTGGTGGCTGGTGGGTGGGGGTGGTGGGAGACATGAGTGGGGGCCTGGTGGAGGCTGCCCCTGGTGGCTGGGGGTGCAGGGGGACATGAGTGGGGGCCTGATGGAGGGTGCCCCTGGTGGATGGGGGGGTGGGGTTGGTGGTAGACAGGAGTGGGGGCCTGGTGGAGGCTGCCCCTGCACTGCTGGGGGGTGGGGGGGTGGTAGACATGAGTGGGGGCCTGGTGGAGGCTGCACCTGCACTGCTGGGGTGTGGGGGTGATAGGGGAAATGAGTGGGGGCCTGGTGGAGGCTGCCCCTGCACTGCTGGGGGGTGGGGGTGGTGCTAGACATGAGTGGGGGCCTGGTGGAGGCTGCCCCTGGTGGCTGGGGGGTGGGGGTGATAGGGGACATGAGTGGGGGCCTGGTGGAGGCTGCCCCTGCACTGCTGGGGGGTGGGGGTGGTGGTAGACATGAGTGGGGGCCTGGTGGAGGCTGCCCCTGGTGGCTGGGGGGTGGGGGTGATAGGGGACATGAGTGGGGGCCTGGTGGAGGCTGCCCCTGCACTGCTGGGGGGTGGGGGTGATAGGGGACATGAGTGGGAGCCGGGTGGAGGCTGCCCCTGCACTGCTGGGGGGTGGGGTGGTGGTAGACATGGGTGGGGGCCTGGTGGAGGCTGCCCCTGCACTGCTGGGGGGTGGGGGTGATAGGGGACATGAGTGGGGGCCTGGTGGAGGCTGCCCCTGGTGGCTGGGGGGTGGGGGTGCAGGGGGACATGAGTGGGGGCCTGGTGGAGGGTGCCCCTGGTGGCTGGGGGGTGGGGGTGGTGGTAGACATGAGTGGGGGCCTGGTGGATGCTGCCCCTGCACTGCTGGGGGTTGGGGGTGGTGGTAGACATGAGCGGGGGCCTGGTGGAGGCTGCCCCTGGTGGCTGGGGGGTGGGGGTGATAGGGGACACGAGTGGGGGCCTGGTGGAGGCTGCCCCTGCACTGCTGGGGGGTGGGGGTGGTGGTAGACATGAGTGGGGGCCTGGTGGAGGCTGCCCCTGCACTGCTGGGGGGTGGGGGTGGTGGTAGACATGAGTCGGGGCCTGGTGGAGGCTGCCCCAGCACTGCTGGGGGGTGGGGGTGGTGGTAGACATGAATGGTGGCCTGGTGGAGGCTGCCCCTGCACTGCTGGGGGGTGGGGGTAATAGGGGACATGAGTGGGGGCCTGGTGGAGGCTGTCCCTGGTGGCTGGGGGGTGGGGGTGCAGGGGGACATGAGTGGGGGCCTGGTGGAGGGTGCCCCTGGTGGCTGGGGGGTGGGGGTGGTGGTCGACATGAGTGGGGGCCTGGTGGAGGCTGCCCCTGGTGGCTTGGGGGTGGGGGTGCAGGGAGACATGAGTGGGGGCCTGGCGGAGGCTGCCCCTGGTGGCTGGGGGGTGGGGGTGGTGGGAGACATGAGTGGGGGCCTGGTGGAGGCTCCCCTGCACTGCTGGGGGGTGGAGGTGGTGGTAGACATGGGTGGGGGCCTGGTGGAGGCTGCCCCTGGTGGCTGGGGGGTGGGGGTGCAGGGAGACATGAGTGGGGGCCTGGTGGAGGCTGCCCCTGGTGGCTGGGGGGTGGGGGTGGTGAGAGACATGAGTGGGGGCCTTGTGGAGGCTGCCCCTGGTGGGTGGGGGGTGGGGGTGCAGGGGGACATGAGTGGGGGCCTGGTGGAGGGTGCCCCTGGTGGCTGGGGGGTGGGGGTGGTGGTAGACATGAGTGGGGGCCTGGTGGAGGCTGCCCCTGCACTGCTGGGGGGTGGGGGGGTGGTAGACATGAGTGGGGGCCTGGTGGAGGCTGCCCCTGGTGGCTGGGGGGTGGGGGTGATAGAGGACATGAGTGGGGGCCTGGTGGAGGCTGCCCCTGCACTGCTGGGGGGTGGGGGTGATAGGGGACATGGGTGGGGGCCTGGTGGAGGCTGCCCCTGCACTGCTGGCGGTGGGGGTGGTGGTAGACATGGGTGGGGGCCTGGTGGAGGCTGCCCCTGGTGGCTGGGGGGTGGGGGTGATGGGAGACATGAGTGGGGGCCTGGTGGAGGCTGCCCCTGGTGGCTGGGGGGTGGGGGTGCAGGGAGACATGAGTTGGACATGAGTGGGGGCCTGGTGGAGGCTGCCCCTGCACTGCTGGGGGGTGGTGGTAGACATGAGTGGGGGCCTGGTGGAGGCTGCCCCTGCACTACTGGGGGGTGGGGTGATAGGGGACATGAGTGGGGGCCTGGTGGAGGCTGCCCCTGGTGGCTGGGGGGTGGGGGTGCAGGGGGACATGAGTGGGGGCCTGGTGGAGGGTGCCCCTGGTGGCTGGGGGGTGGGGGTGGTGGTAGACATGAGTGGGGGCTATGATGGAGGCTGCCCCTGGTGGCTGGGGGGTGGGGGTGGTGGGAGACATGAGTGGGGGCCTGGTGGAGGCTGCCCCTGGTGGCTGGGGGTGGGGGTGCAGGGGGACATGAGTGGGGGCCTGGTGGAGGCTGCCCCTGCACTGCTGTGGGTGGTGGGGGGTGGTAGACATGAGTGGGGGCCTGGTGGAGGCTGCCCCTGCACTGCTGGGGGGTGGGGGTGGTGGTAGACATGAGTGGGGGCCTGGTGGAGGCTGCCCCTGCACTGCTGGGGGGGGTGGTGGTAGACATGAATGGGGGCCTAGTGGAGGCTTCCCCTGCACTGCTGGGGAGTGGGGGTGGTGGTAGACATGAGTGGGGGCCTGGTGGAGGCTGCCCCTGCACTGCTGGGGGGTGGGGGTGGTGGTAGACATGAGTGGGGGCCTGGTGGAGGCTGCCCCTGCACTGCTGGGGGGTGGGGGTGGTGGTAGACACTAGTGGGGGCCTGATGGAGGCTGCCCCTGCACTGCTGGGGGGTGGGGGTGGTGGTAGACATGAGTGGGGGCCTGGTGGAGGCTGCCCCTTCACTGCTGGGGGGGTGGGGGTGCAGGGGGACATGAGTGGGGGCCTGGTGGAGGGTGCCCCTGGTGGCTGGGGGGTGGGGGTGGTGGTAGACATGAGTGGGGGCCTGGTGGAGGCTGCCCCTGGTGGCTTGGGGGTGGGGGGTGCAGGGAGACATGATTGGGGGCCTGGCGGAGGCTGCCCCTGGTGGCTGGGGGTTGGGGGTGGTGGGAGACATGAGTGGGGGCCTGGTGGAGGCTGCCCCTGCACTGCTGGGGGGTGGGGGTGGTGGTAGACATGGGTGGGGGCCTGGTGGAGGCTGCCCCTGGTGGCTTGGGAGGGTGGGGGTGCAGGGAGACATGAGTGGGGGCCTGGTGGAGGCTGCCCCTGGTGGCTGGGGGGTGGGGGTGGTGGGAGACATGAGTGGGGGCCTGGTGGAGGCTGCACCTGCACTGCTGGGGGGTGGGGGTGATAGGGGACATGAGTGGGGGCCTGGTGAAGGCTGCCCCTGCACTGCTGGGGGGTGGGGGTGGTGGTAGACATGAGTGGGGGCCTGGTGGAGGCTGCCCCTGGTGGCTGGGGGGTGGGGGTGATAGGGACATGAGTGGGGGCCTGGTGGAGGCAGCCCCTGCACTGCTGGGGGGTGGGGGGGGGTGGTAGACATGAGTGGGGGCCTGGTGGAGGCTGCCCCTGCACTGCTGGGGGGTGGTGGTAGACATGAGTGGGGGCCTGGTGGAGGCTGCCCCTGCACTACTGGGGGGTGGGGGGTGATAGGGGACATGAGTGGGGGCCTGGTGGAGGCTGCCCCTGGTGGCTGGGGGTTGGGGGTGCAGGGGGACATGAGTGGGGGCCTGGTGGAGGGTGCCCCTGGTGGCTGGGGGTGGGGGTGGTGGTAGACATGAGTGGGGGCCTAGTGGAGGCTGCCCCTGGTGGCTGGGGGGTGGGGGTGGTGGGAGACATGAGTGGGGGCCTGGTGGAGGCTGCCCCTGGTGGCTGGGGGTGGGGGGTGCAGGGGGACATGAGTGGGGGCCTGGTGGAGGCTGCCCCTGCACTGCTGGGGGGCGGTGGGGGTGGTAGACATGAGTGGGGGCCTGGTGGAGGCTGCCCCTGCACTGCTGGGGGTGGGGGTGGTGGTAGACATGAGTGGGGGCCTGGTGGAGGCTGCCCCTGCACTGCTGGGGGGGGTGGTGGTAGACATGAGTGGGGGCCTGGTGGAGGCTGCCCCTGGTGGCTTGGGGGTGAGGATGGTGGGAGACATGAGTGGGGGCCTGGTGGAGGGACCCTGGTGGCTGGGGGGTGGGGGTGCAGGGAGACATGAGTTGGACATGAGTGGGGGCCTGGTGGAGGCTGCCCCTGCACTGCTGGGGGTGGGGGTGGTGGTAGACATGAGTGGGAGCCTGGTGGAGGCTGCCCCTGCACTGCTGGGGGGTGGGGGTGATAGGGGACATGAGTGGGGGCCTGGTGGAGGCTGCCCCTGGTGGCTGGGGGGTGGGGGTGCAGGGGGACATGAGTGGGGGCCTGGTGGAGGGTGCCCCTGGTGGCTGGGGGGTGGGGGTGGTGGTAGACATGAGTGGGGGCCTGGTGAAGGCTGCCCCTGGTGGCTGGGGGGTGGGGGTGGTGGGAGACATGAGTGGGGGCCTGCTGGAGGCTGCCCCTGGTGGCTGGGGGGTGAGGGTGCAGGGGGACATGAGTGGGGGCCTGGTGGAGGCTGCCCCTGCACTGCTGGGGGGGTGGGGTGGTGGTAGACATGAGTGGGGGCCTGGTGGAGGCTGCCCCTGCACTGCTGGGGGGTGGGGGTGGTGGTAGACATGAGTGGGGGCCTGGTGGAGGCTGCCCCTGCACTGCTGGGGGGTGGGGGTGATAGGGGACATGAGTGGGGGCCTGGTGGAGGGCTGCCCCTGCACTGCTGGGGGTGGGGGTGGTGGTAGACATGAGTGGGGGCCTGGTGAAGGCTGCCCCTGGTGGCTGGGGGGTGGGGGTGGTGGGAGACATGAGTGTGGGCCTGGTGGAGGCTGCCCCTGGTGGCTGGGGAGTGGGGGTGCAGGGGGACATGAGTGGGGGCCTGGTGGAGGCTGCCCCTGTACTGCTGGGGGGTGGGGGGTGGTGGTAGACATGAGTGGGGGCCTGGTGGAGGCTGCCCCTGCACTGCTGGGGGGTGGGGGTGGTGGTAGACATGAGTGGGGGCCTGGTGGAGGCTGCCCCTGCACTGCTGGTGGGTGGGGGTGGTGGTAGACATGAGTAGGGGCCTGGTGGAGGCTGCCCCTGCACTGCTGGGGGGTGGGGGGTGGTAGACATGAGTGGGGGCCTGGTGGAGGCTGCCCCTGCACTGCTGGGGGGAGGGGGTGATAGGGGACATGAGTGGGGGCCTGGTGGAGGCTGCCCCTGCACTGCTGGGGGGGTGGGGGTGGTGGTAGACATGAGTGGGGGCCTGGTGGAGGCTGCCCCTGGTGGCTGGGGGGTGGGGGTGATAGGGGACATGAGTGGGGGCCTGGTGGAAGCCGCCCCTGCACTGCTGGGGGGTGGGGGTGGTGGTAGACATGAGTGGGGGCCTGGTGGAGGCTGCCCCTGCACTGTTAGGGGGTGGGGGTGGGGGTGGTGGTAGACATGAGTGGGGGCCTGGTGGAGGCTGCCCCTGCACTGCTGGGGGGTGGGGGTGGTGGTAGACATGAGTGGGGGCCTGGTGGAGGCTGCCCCTGCACTGCTGGGGGGTGGGGGTGGTGGTAGACATGAGTGGGGGCCTGGTGGAGGCTGCCCCTGCACTGCTGGGGGGTGGGGGTGGTGGTAGACATGAGTGGGGGCCTGGTGGAGGCTGCACCTGCACTGCTGGGGGGTGGGGGTGGTGGTAGACATGAGTGGGGGCCTGGTGGAGGCTGCCCCTGGTGGCTGGGGGGTGGGGTGGTGGGAGACATGAGTGGGGGCCTGGTGGAGGCTGCCCCTGGTGGCTGGGGGGTGGGGGTGGTGGTAGACATGAATGGGGGCCTGGTGGAGGGTGCCCCTGGTGGCTGGGGGGTGGGGGTCTGGTGGAGGGTGCCCCTGGTGGCTGGGGGGTGGGGTGGTGGTAGACATGAGTGGGGGCCTGGTGGAGGCTGACCCTGCACTGCTGGGGGGTGGGGGTGGAGGTAGACATGAGTGGGGGCCTGGTGGAGGCTGCCCCTGCACTGCTGGGGGGTGGGGGTGATAGGGGGACATGAGTGGGGGCCTTGTGGAGGCTGCCCCTGCACTGCTGGGGGGTGGGGGTGGTGGTAGACATGAGTGGGGGCCTGGTGGAGGCTGGCCCTGGTGGCTGGGGGTGGGGGTGATAGGGGACGTGAGTGGGGGCCTGGTGGAGGCTGCCCCTGCACTGCTTGGGGGTGGGGGTGGTGGTAGACATGAGTGGGGGCCTGGTGGAGGCTGCCCATGGTGGCTGGGGGGTGGGGGTGCAGGGAGACATGAGTGGGGGCCTGGTGGAGGCTGCCCCTGGTGGCTGGGGGTGGGGGTGGTGGGAGACATGAGTGGGGGCCTGGTGGAGGCTGCCCCTGGTGGCTGGGGGGTGGGGGTGCAGGGGGACATGAGTGGGGGCCTGGTGGAGGGTGCCCCTGGTGGCTGGGGGGTGGGGGTGGTGGTAGACATGAGTGGGGGCCTGGTGGAGGCTGCCCCTGCACTGCTGGGGGGTGGGGTGGTGGTAGACATGAGTGGGGGCCTGGTGGAGGCTGCACCTGCACTGCTGGGGGGTGGGGGTGGTGGTAGACATGAGTGGGGGCCTGGTGGAGGCTGCCCCTGCACTGCTGGGGGGTGGGGGTGGTGGGAGACATGGGTGGGGGCCTGGTGGAGGCTGCCACTGCACTGCTGGGGGGTGGGGGTGGTGGTAGACATGGGTGGGGGCCTGGTGGAGGCTGCCCCTGGTGGCTTGGGGGTGGGGGTGCAGGGAGACATGAGTGGGGGCCTGGTGGAGGCTGTCCCTGGTGGCTGGGGGGTGGGGGTGGTGGGAGACATGAGTGGGGGCCTGGTGGAGGCTGCCCCTGGTGGCTGGGGGGTGGGGGTGCAGGGGGACATGAGTGGGGGCCTGGTGGAGGCTGCCCCTGCAATGCTGGGGGGTGGGGGTGATAGGGGACATGAGTGGGGGCCTGGTGGAGGCTGCCCCTGCACTGCTGGGGGGTGGGGGTGGTGGTAGACATGAGTGGGGGCCTGGTGGAGGCTGCCCCTGGTGGCTGGGGGGTGGGGGTGATAGGGGACATGAGTGGGGGCCTGGTGGAGGCTGCCCCTGGTGTCTTGGGGGTGGTGGTGCAGGGAGACATGAGTGGGGGCCTGGTGGAGGCTGCCCCTGGTGGCTGGGGGGTGGGGGTGGTGGGAGACATGAGTGGGGGCCTGGTGGAGGCTGCCCCTGGTGGCTGGGGGGTGGGGGTGCAGGGGGACATGAGTGGGGGCCTGGTGGAGGGTGCCCCTGGTGGCTGGGGGGTGGGGGTGGTGGTAGACATGAGTGGGGGCCTGGTGGAGGCTGCCCCTGCACTGCTGGGGGGTGGGGGTGGTGGTAGACATGAGTGGGGGCCTGGTGGAGGCTGCACCTGCACTGCAGGGGGGTGGGGGTGATAGGGGACATGAGTGGGGTCCTGGTGGAGGCTGCCCCTGCACTGCTGGGGGGTGGGGGTGGTGGTAGACATTGAGTGGGGGCCTGGTGGAGGCTGCCCCTGCACTGCTGGGGGGTGGGGGTGGTGGGAGACATGGGTGGGGGCCTGGTGGAGGCTACCCCTGCACTGCTGGGGCGGTGGGGGTGGTGGTAGACATGGGTGGGGGCCTGGTGGAGGCTGCCCCTGGGTGGCTTGGGGGTGGGGGTGCAGGGAGACATGAGTGGGGGCCTGGTGGAGGCTGTCCCTGGTGGCTGGGGGGTGGGGGTGGTGGGAGACATGAGTGGGGGCCTGGTGGAGGCTGCCCCTGGTGGCTGGGGGTGCAGGGGGACATGAGTGGGGGCCTGATGGAGGGTGCCCCTGGTGGATGGGGGGGTGGGGTTGGTGGTAGACAGGAGTGGGGGCCTGGTGGAGGCTGCCCCTGCACTGCTGGGGGGTGGGGGGGTGGTAGACATGAGTGGGGGCCTGGTGGAGGCTGCACCTGCACTGCTGGGGTGTGGGGGTGATAGGGGAAATGAGTGGGGGCCTGGTGGAGGCTGCCCCTGCACTGCTGGGGGGTGGGGGTGGTGCTAGACATGAGTGGGGGCCTGGTGGAGGCTGCCCCTGGTGGCTGGGGGGTGGGGGTGGTGGTAGACATGAGTGGGGGCCTGGTGGAGGCTGCCCCTGCACTGCTGGGGGGTGGGGGTGGTGGTAGACATGAGTGGGGGCCTGGTGGAGGCTGCACCTGCACTGCTGGGGGGTGGGGGTGATAGGGGACATGAGTGGTGGCCTGGTGGAGGCTGCCACTGCACTGCTGGGGGTGGTGGTAGACATGAGTGTGGGCCTAGTGGAGACTGCCCCTGCACTGCTGGGGAATGGGGTGGTGGTAGACATGGGTGGGGGCCTGGTGGAGGCTGCCCCTGCACTGCTGGGGGGTGGGGGTGATAGGGGATATGAGTGGGGGCCTGGTGGAGGCTGCCCCTGGTGGCTGGGGGGTGGGGGTGCAGGGGGACATGAGTGGGGGCCTGGTGGAGGGTGCCCCTGGTGGCTATGGGGTGGGGGTGGTGGTAGACATGAGTGGGGGCCTGGTGGATGCTGCCCCTGCACTGCTGGGGGTTGGGGGTGGTGGTAGACATGAGCGGGGGCCTGGTGGAGGCTGCCCCTGGTGGCTGGGGGGTGGGGGTGATAGGGGACACGAGTGGGGGCCTGGTGGAGGCTGCCCCTGCACTGCTGGGGGGTGGGGGTGGTGGTAGACATGAGTGGGGGCCTGGTGGAGGCTGCCCCTGCACTGCTGGGGGGTGGGGGTGGTGGTAGACATGAGTGGGGGCCTGGTGGAGGCTGCCCCAGCACTGCTGGGGGGTGCGGGTGGTGGTAGACATGAATGGTGGCCTGGTGGAGGCTGCCCCTGCACTGCTGGGGTGTGGGGGTAATAGGGGACATGAGTGGGGGCCTGGTGGAGGCTGTCCCTGGTGGCTGGGGGGTGGGGGTGCAGGGGGACATGAGTGGGGGCCTGGTGGAGGGTGCCCCTGGTGGCTGGGGGGTGGGGGTGGTGGTCGACATGAGTGGGGGCCTGGTGGAGGCTGCCCCTGGTGGCTTGGGGGTGGGGATGCAGGGAGACATGAGTGGGGGCCTGGCGGAGGCTGCCCCTGGTGGCTGGGGGGTGGGGGTGGTGGGAGACATGAGTGGGGGCCTGGTGGAGGCTGCCCCTGGTGGCTGGGGGGTGGGGGTGCAGGGGGACATGAGTGGGGGCCTGGTGGAGGGTGCCCCTGGTGGCTGGGGGGTGGGGGTGGTGGTAGACATGAGTGGGGGCCTGATGGAGGCTGCCCCTGGTGGCTGGGGGGTGGGGGTGGTGGGAGACATGAGTGGGGGCCTGGTGGAGGCTGCCCCTGGTGGCTGGGGGTGGGGGTGCAGGGGGACATGAGTGGGGGCCTGGTGGAGGCTGCCCCTGGTGGCTGGGGGGTGGGGGTGCAGGGGGACATGAGTGGGGGCCTGGTGGAGGGTGCCCCTGGTGGCTGGGGGGTGGGGGTGGTGGTAGACATGAGTGGGGGCCTGATGGAGGCTGCCCCTGGTGGCTGGGGGGTGGGGGTGGTGGGAGACATGAGTGGGGGCCTGGTGGAGGCTGCCCCTGGTGGCTGGGGGTGGGGGTGCAGGGGGACATGAGTGGGGGCCTGGTGGAGGCTGCCCCTGCACTGCTGGGGGTGGTGGGGGTGGTAGACATGAGTGGGGGCCTGGTGGAGGCTGCCCCTGCACTGCTGGGGGGTGGGGGTGGTGGTAGACATGAGTGGGGGGCTGGTGGAGGCTGCCCCTGCACTGCTGGGGGGGTGGTGGTAGACAGGAATGGGGGCCTGGTGGAGGCTGCCCCTGCACTGCTGGGGGGTGGGGGTGGTGGTAGACATGAGTGGGGGCCTGGTGGAGGCTGCCCCTGGTGGCTGGGGGGTGGGGGTGATAGGAGACACGAGTGGGGGCCTGGTGGAGGCTGCCCCTGCACTGCTGGGGGGTGGGGGTGGTGGTAGACATGAGTGGGGGCCTGGTGGAGGCTGCCCCTGCACTGCTGGGGGGTGGGGGTGGTGGTAGACATGAGTGGGGGCCTGGTGGAGGCTGCCCCTGCACTGCTGGGGGGTGGGGGTGATAGGGGACATGAGTGGGGGCCTGGTGGAGGCTGCCCCTGGTGGCTGGGGGTGGGGGTGCAGGGGGACATGAGTGGGGGCCTGGTGGAGGGTGCCCCTGGTGGCTGGGGGGTGGGGGTGGTGGTAGACATGAGTGGGGGCCTGGTGGAGGCTGCCCCTGGTGGCTTGGGGGTCTGGGTGCAGGGAGACATGAGTGGGGGCCTGGTGGAGGCTGCCCCTGGTGGCTGGGGGGTGGGGGTGGTGGGAGACATGAGTGGGGGCCTGGTGGAGGCTGCCCCTGCACTGCTGGGGGGTGGGGTGGTGGTAGACATGGGTGGGGGCATGGTGGAGGCTGCCTCTGGTGGCTGGGGGGTGGGGGTGCAGGGAGACATGAGTGGGGGCCTGGTGGAGGCTGCCCCTGGTGGCTGGGGGGTGGGGGTGGTGGGAGACATGAGTGGGGGCCTGGTGGAGGCTGCCCCTGCACTGCTGGGGGGTGGGGGTGGTGGTAGACATGAGTGGGGGCCTGGTGGAGGCTGCCCCTGCACTGCTGGGGGGTGGGGGTGGTGGTAGACATGAGTGGGGGCCTGGTGTAGGCTGCCCCTGCATTGCTGGGGGGTGGGGGTGATAGGGGACATGAGTGGGGGCCTGGTGGAGGCTGCCCCTGGTGGCTGGGGGGTGGGGGTGCAGGGGGACATGAGTGGGGGCCTGGTGGAGGGTGCCCCTGGTGGCTGGGGGGTGGGCGTGGTGGTAGACATGAGTGGGGGCCTGGTGGAGGCTGCCCCTGATGGCTTGGGGGTGGGGGTGCAGGGAGACATGAATGGGGGCCTGGTGGAGGCTGCCCCTGCACTGCTGGGGGGTGGGGGTGGTGGTAGACATGAGTGGGGGCCTGGTGGAGGCTGCCCCTGGTGGCTGGGGGGTGGGGGTGATAGAGGACATGAGTGGGGGCCTGGTGGAGGCTGCCCCTGCACTGCTGGGGGGTGGGGGTGATAGGGGACATGGGTGGGGGCCTGGTGGAGGCTGCCCCTGCACTGCTGGCGGTGGGGGTGGTGGTAGACATGGGTGGGGGCCTGGTGGAGGCTGCCCCTGGTGGCTGGAGGGTGGGGGTGATAGGGGATATGAGTGGGGGCCTGGTGGAGGCTGCCCCTGGTGGCTGGGGGGTGGGGGTGCAGGGGACATGAGTGGGGGCCTGGTGGAGGGTGCCCCTGGTGGCTGGGGGGTGGGGGTGGTGGTAGACATGAGTGGGGGCCTGATGGAGGCTGCCCCTGGTGGCTGGGGGGTGGGGGTGGTGGGAGACATGAGTGGGGGCCTGGTGGAGGCTGCCCCTGGTGGCTGGGGGTGGGGGTGCAGGGGGACATGAGTGGGGGCCTGGTGGAGGCTGCCCCTGGTGGCTGGGGGGTGGGGGTGCAGGGGGACATGAGTGGGGGCCTGGTGGAGGGTGCCCCTGGTGGCTGGGGGGTGGGGGTGGTGGTAGACATGAGTGGGGGCCTGATGGAGGCTGCCCCTGGTGGCTGGGGGGTGGGGGTGGTGGGAGACATGAGTGGGGGCCTGGTGGAGGCTGCCCCTGGTGGCTGGGGGTGGGGGTGCAGGGGGACATGAGTGGGGGCCTGGTGGAGGCTGCCCCTGCACTGCTGGGGGTGGTGGGGGTGGTAGACATGAGTGGGGGCCTGGTGGAGGCTGCCCCTGCACTGCTGGGGGGTGGGGGTGGTGGTAGACATGAGTGGGGGGCTGGTGGAGGCTGCCCCTGCACTGCTGGGGGGGTGGTGGTAGACATGAATGGGGGCCTGGTGGAGGCTGCCCCTGCACTGCTGGGGGGTGGGGGTGGTGGTAGACATGAGTGGGGGCCTGGTGGAGGCTGCCCCTGGTGGCTGGGGGGTGGGGGTGATAGGAGACACGAGTGGGGGCCTGGTGGAGGCTGCCCCTGCACTGCTGGGGGGTGGGGGTGGTGGTAGACATGAGTGGGGGCCTGGTGGAGGCTGCCCCTGCACTGCTGGGGGGTGGGGGTGGTGGTAGACATGAGTGGGGGCCTGGTGGAGGCTGCCCCTGCACTGCTGGGGGGTGGGGGTGATAGGGGACATGAGTGGGGGCCTGGTGGAGGCTGCCCCTGGTGGCTGGGGGTGGGGGTGCAGGGGGACATGAGTGGGGGCCTGGTGGAGGGTGCCCCTGGTGGCTGGGGGGTGGGGGGTGGTGGTAGACATGAGTGGGGGCCTGGTGGAGGCTGCCCCTGGTGGCTTGGGGGTCTGGGTGCAGGGAGACATGAGTGGGGGCCTGGTGGAGGCTGCCCCTGGTGGCTGGGGGGTGGGGGTGGTGGGAGACATGAGTGGGGGCCTGGTGGAGGCTGCCCCTGCACTGCTGGGGGGTGGGGTGGTGGTAGACATGGGTGGGGGCATGGTGGAGGCTGCCTCTGGTGGCTGGGGGGTGGGGGTGCAGGGAGACATGAGTGGGGGCCTGGTGGAGGCTGCCCCTGGTGGCTGGGGGGTGGGGGTGGTGGGAGACATGAGTGGGGGCCTGGTGGAGGCTGCCCCTGCACTGCTGGGGGGTGGGGGTGGTGGTAGACATGAGTGGGGGCCTGGTGGAGGCTGCCCCTGCACTGCTGGGGGGTGGGGGTGGTGGTAGACATGAGTGGGGGCCTGGTGTAGGCTGCCCCTGCATTGCTGGGGGGTGGGGGTGATAGGGGACATGAGTGGGGGCCTGGTGGAGGCTGCCCCTGGTGGCTGGGGGGTGGGGGTGCAGGGGGACATGAGTGGGGGCCTGGTGGAGGGTGCCCCTGGTGGCTGGGGGGTGGGCGTGGTGGTAGACATGAGTGGGGGCCTGGTGGAGGCTGCCCCTGATGGCTTGGGGGTGGGGGTGCAGGGAGACATGAATGGGGGCCTGGTGGAGGCTGCCCTGGTGGCTGGGGGGTGGGGGTGGTGGGAGACATGAGTGGGAGCCTGGTGGAGGCTGCCCCTGCACTGCTGGGGGGTGGGGGTGGGGGTGGTGGTAGACATGGGTGGGGGCCTGGTGGAGGCTGCCCCTGGTGGCTGGGGGGTGGGGGTGCAGGGAGACATGTGTGGGGGCCTGGTGGAGGCTGCCACTGCACTGCTGGGGGGTGGGGGTGATAGGGGACATGAGTGGGGGCCTGGTGGAGGCTGCCCCTGCACTGCTGGGGGGTGGGGTGATTGGGGACATGAGTGGGGGCCTGGTGGAGGCTGCCCCTGCACTGCTGGGGGGTGGGGGTGGTGGTAGACATGAGTGGGGGCCTGGTGGAGGCTGCCCCTGGTGGCTGGGGGGTGGGAGTGATAGGGGACATGAGTGGGGGCCTGGTGGAGGCTGCCCCTGGTGTCTTGGGGGTGGGGGTGCAGGGAGACATGAGTGGGGGCCTGGTGGAGGCTGCCCCTGGTGGCTGGGGGGTGGGGGTGGTGGGAGACATGAGTGGGGGCCTGGTGGAGGCTGCCCCTGGTGGCTGGGGGGTGGGGGTGCAGGGGGACATGAGTGGGGGCCTGGTGGAGGGTGCCCCTGGTGGCTGGGGGGTGGGGGTGGTGGTAGACATGAGTGGGGGCCTGGTGGAGGCTGCCCCTGCACTGCTGGGGGGTGGGGGTGGTGGTAGACATGAGTGGGGGCCTGGTGGAGGCTGCACCTGCACTGCAGGGGGGTGGGGGTGATAGGGGACATGAGTGGGGTCCTGGTGGAGGCTGCCCCTGCACTGCTGGGGGGTGGGGGTGGTGGTAGACATGAGTGGGGGCCTGGTGGAGGCTGCCCCTGCACTGCTGGTGGGTGGGGGTGGTGGGAGACATGGGTGGGGGCCTGGTGGAGGCTACCCCTGCACTGCTGGGGGGTGGGGGTGGTGGTAGACATGGGTGGGGGCCTGGTGGAGGCTGCCCCTGGTGGCTTGGGGGTGGGTGTGCAGGGAGACATGAGTGGGGGCCTGGTGGAGGCTGTCCCTGGTGGCTGGTGGGTGGGGGTGGTGGGAGACATGAGTGGGGGCCTGGTGGAGGCTGCCCCTGGTGGCTGGGGGTGCAGGGGGACATGAGTGGGGGCCTGATGGAGGGTGCCCCTGGTGGATGGGGGGGTGGGGTTGGTGGTAGACAGGAGTGGGGGCCTGGTGGAGGCTGCCCCTGCACTGCTGGGGGGTGGGGGGTGGTAGACATGAGTGGGGGCCTGGTGGAGGCTGCACCTGCACTGCTGGGGTGTGGGGGTGATAGGGGAAATGAGTGGGGGCCTGGTGGAGGCTGCCCCTGCACTGCTGGGGGGTGGGGGTGGTGCTAGACATGAGTGGGGGCCTGGTGGAGGCTGCCCCTGGTGGCTGGGGGGTGGGGGTGATAGGGGACATGAGTGGGGGCCTGGTGGAGGCTGCCCCTGCACTGCTGGGGGGTGGGGGTGGTGGTAGACATGAGTGGGGGCCTGGTGGAGGCTGCCCCTGGTGGCTGGGGGGTGGGGGTGATAGGGGACATGAGTGGGGGCCTGGTGGAGGCTGCCCCTGCACTGCTGGGGGGTGGGGGTGATAGGGGACATGAGTGGGAGCCGGGTGGAGGCTGCCCCTGCACTGCTGGGGGGTGGGGTGGTGGTAGACATGGGTGGGGGCCTGGTGGAGGCTGCCCCTGCACTGCTGGGGGGTGGGGGTGATAGGGGACATGAGTGGGGGCCTGGTGGAGGGTGCCCCTGGTGGCTGGGGGGTGGGGGTGGTGGTAGACATGAGTGGGGGCCTGGTGGATGCTGCCCCTGCACTGCTGGGGGTTGGGGGTGGTGGTAGACATGAGCGGGGGCCTGGTGGAGGCTGCCCCTGCACTGCTGGGGGGTGGGGGTGCAGGGGGACATGAGTGGGGGCCTGGTGGAGGGTGCCCCTGGTGGCTGGGGGGTGGGGGTGGTGGTAGACATGAGTGGGGGCCTGGTGGATGCTGCCCCTGCACTGCTGGGGGTTGGGGGTGGTGGTAGACATGAGCGGGGGCCTGGTGGAGGCTGCCCCTGCACTGCTGGGGGGTGGGGGTGGTGGTAGACATGAGTGGGGGCCTGGTGGAGGCTGCCCCTGCACTGCTGGGGGGTGGGGGTGGTGGTAGACATGAGTCGGGGCCTGGTGGAGGCTGCCCCAGCACTGCTGGGGGGTGGGGGTGGTGGTAGACATGAATGGTGGCCTGGTGGAGGCTGCCCCTGCACTGCTGGGGGGTGGGGGTAATAGGGGACATGAGTGGGGGCCTGGTGGAGGCTGTCCCTGGTGGCTGGGGGGTGGGGGTGCAGGGGGACATGAGTGGGGGCCTGGTGGAGGGTGCCCCTGGTGGCTGGGGAGTGGGGGTGGTGGTCGACATGAGTGGGGGCCTGGTGGAGGCTGCCCCTGGTGGCTTGGGGGTGGGGGTGCAGGGAGACATGAGTGGGGGCCTGGCGGAGGCTGCCCCTGGTGGCTGGGGGGTAGGGGTGGTGGGAGACATGAGTGGGGGCCTGGTGGAGGCTCCCCTGCACTGCTGGGGGGTGGGGGTGGTGGTAGACATGGGTGGGGGCCTGGTGGAGGCTGCCCCTGGTGGCTGGGGGGTGGGGGTGCAGGGAGACATGAGTGGGGGCCTGGTGGAGGCTGCCCCTGGTGGCTGGGGGGTGGGGGTGGTGGGAGACATGAGTGGGGGCCTTGTGGAGGCTGCCCCTGGTGGCTGGGGGGTGGGGGTGATAGAGGACATGAGTGGGGGCCTGGTGGAGGCTGCCCCTGCACTGCTGGGGGGTGGGGGTGATAGGGGACATGGGTGGGGGCCTGGTGGAGGCTGCCCCTGCACTGCTGGCGGTGGGGGTGGTGGTAGACATGGGTGGGGGCCTGGTGGAGGCTGCCCCTGGTGGCTGGGGGGTGGGGGTGATGGGAGACATGAGTGGGGGCCTGGTGGAGGCTGCCCCTGGTGGCTGGGGGGTGGGGGTGCAGGGAGACATGAGTTGGACATGAGTGGGGGCCTGGTGGAGGCTGCCCCTGCACTGCTGGGGGGTGGTGGTAGACATGAGTGGGGGCCTGGTGGAGGCTGCCCCTGCACTACTGGGGGGTGGGGTGATAGGGGACATGAGTGGGGGCCTGGTGGAGGCTGCCCCTGGTGGCTGGGGGGTGGGGGTGCAGGGGGACATGAGTGGGGGCCTGGTGGAGGGTGCCCCTGGTGGCTGGGGGGTGGGGGTGGTGGTAGACATGAGTGGGGGCTATGATGGAGGCTGCCCTGGTGGCTGGGGGTGGGGGTGGTGGGAGACATGAGTGGGGGCCTGGTGGAGGCTGCCCCTGGTGGCTGGGGGTGGGGGTGCAGGGGGACATGAGTGGGGGCCTGGTGGAGGCTGCCCCTGCACTGCTGTGGGTGGTGGGGGTGGTAGACATGAGTGGGGGCCTGGTGGAGGCTGCCCCTGCACTGCTGGGGGGTGGGGGTGGTGGTAGACATGAGTGGGGGCCTGGTGGAGGCTGCCCCTGCACTGCTGGGGGGGGTGGTGGTAGACATGAATGGGGGCCTAGTGGAGGCTGCCCCTGCACTGCTGGGGAGTGGGGGTGGTGGTAGACATGAGTGGGGGCCTGGTGGAGGCTGCCCCTGCACTGCTGGGGGGTGGGGGTGGTGGTAGACATGAGTGGGGGCCTGGTGGAGGCTGCCCCTGCACTGCTGGGGGGTGGGGGTGGTGGTAGACACTAGTGGGGGCCTGATGGAGGCTGCCCCTGCACTGCTGGGGGGTGGGGGTGGTGGTAGACATGAGTGGGGGCCTGGTGGAGGCTGCCCCTGCACTGCTGGGGGGTGGGGGTGCAGGGGGACATGAGTGGGGGCCTGGTGGAGGGTGCCCCTGGTGGCTGGGGGGTGGGGGTGGTGGTAGACATGAGTGGGGGCCTGGTGGAGGCTGCCCCTGGTGGCTTGGGGGTGGGGGTGCAGGGAGACATGATTGGGGGCCTGGCGGAGGCTGCCCCTGGTGGCTGGGGGTTGGGGGTGGTGGGAGACATGAGTGGGGGCCTGGTGGAGGCTGCCCCTGCACTGCTGGGGGGTGGGGGTGGTGGTAGACATGGGTGGGGGCCTGGTGGAGGCTGCCCCTGGTGGCTTGGAGGGTGGGGGTGCAGGGAGACATGAGTGGGGGCCTGGTGGAGGCTGCCCCTGGTGGCTGGGGGGTGGGGGTGGTGGGAGACATGAGTGGGGGCCTGGTGGAGGCTGCACCTGCACTGCTGGGGGGTGATAGGGGACATGAGTGGGGGCCTGGTGAAGGCTGCCCCTGCACTGCTGGGGGGTGGGGGTGGTGGTAGACATGAGTGGGGGGCCTGGTGGAGGCTGCCCCTGGTGGCTGGGGGGTGGGGGTGATAGGGGACATGAGTGGGGGCCTGGTGGAGGCAGCCCCTGCACTGCTGGGGGGTGGGGGGGTGGTAGACATGAGTGGGGGCCTGGTGGAGGCTGCCCCTGCACTGCTGGGGGGTGGTGGTAGACATGAGTGGGGGCCTGGTGGAGGCTTCCCCTGCACTACTGGGGGGTGGGGGTGATAGGGGACATGAGTGGGGGCCTGGTGGAGGCTGCCCCTGGTGGCTGGGGGTTGGGGGTGCAGGGGGACATGAGTGGGGGGCCTGGTGGAGGGTGCCCCTGGTGGCTGGGGGGTGGGGGTGGTGGTAGACATGAGTGGGGGCCTGGTGGAGGCTGCCCCTGGTGGCTGGGGGGTGGGGGTGGTGGGAGACATGAGTGGGGGCCTGGTGGAGGCTGCCCCTGGTGGCTGGGGGTGGGGGTGCAGGGGGACATGAGTGGGGGCCTGGTGGAGGCTGCCCCTGCACTGCTGGGGGGCGGTGGGGGTGGTAGACATGAGTGGGGGCCTGGTGGAGGCTGCCCCTGCACTGCTGGGGGGTGGGGGTGGTGGTAGACATGAGTGGGGGCCTGGTGGAGGCTGCCCCTGCACTGCTGGGGGGGGTGGTGGTAGACATGAGTGGGGGCCTGGTGGAGGCTGCCCCTGCACTGCTGGGGGGTGGGGGTGGTGGTAGACATGAGTGGGGGCCTGGTGGAGGCTGCCCCTGCACTGCTGGGGGGTGGGGGTGATAGGGGACATGAGTGGGGGCCTGGTGGAGGGTGCCCCTGCACTGCTGGGGGGTGGGGGTGGTGGTAGACATGAGTGGGGGCCTGGTGGAGGCTGCCCCTGGTGGCTGGGGGGTGGGGGTGATAGGGGACATGAGTGGGGGCCTGGTGGAGGCTGCCCCTGCACTGCTGGGGGGTGGGGGGTGGTAGACATGAGTGGGGGCCTGGTGGAGGCTGCCCCTGCACTGCTGGGGGGTGGGGGTGGTGGTAGACATGAGTGGGGGCCTGGTGGAGGCTGCCCCTGCACTGCTGGGGGGTGGGGGTGGTCGTAGACATGAGTGGGGGCCTGGTGGAGGCTGCCCCTGCACTGCTGGGGGGTGGGGGTGGTCGTAGACATGAGTGGGGGCCTGGTGGAGGCTGCCCCTGCACTGCTGGGGGGTGGGGGGGTGGTATACATGAGTGGGGGCCTGGTGGAGGCTGTCCCTGCACTGCTGGGGGGTGGGGGTGATAGGGGACATGAGTGGGGGCCTGGTGGAGGCTGCCCCTGGTGGCTGGGGGGTGGGGGTGCAGGGGGACATGAGTGGGGGCCTGGTGGAGGGTGCCACTGGTGGCTGGGTGGTGGGGGTGGTGGTAGACATGAGTGGGGGCCTGGTGGAGGCTGCCCCTGGTGGCTTGGGGGTGGGGGTGCAGGGATACATGAGTGAGGGCCTGGTGGAGGCTGCCCCTGGGGGGTGGGGGTGGTGGGAGACATATGTGGGGGCCTGGTGGAGGCAGCCCCTGGTGGCTTGGGGGTGGGGGTGCAGGGAGACATGAGTGGGGGCCTGGCGGAGGCTGCCCCTGGTGGCTGGGGGGTGGGGGTGGTGGGAGACATGAGTGGGGGCCTGGTGGAGGCTCCCCTGCACTGCTGGGGGTGGGGGTGGTGGTAGACATGGGTGGGGGCCTGGTGGAGGCTGCCCCTGGTGGCTGGGGGGTGGGGGTGCAGGGAGACATGAGTGGGGGCCTGGTGGAGGCTGCCCCTGGTGGCTGGGGGGTGGGGGTGGTGGGAGACATGAGTGGGGGCCTGGTGGAGGCTGCCCCTGGTGGGTGAGGGGTGGGGGTGCAGGGGGACATGAGTGGGGGCCTGGTGGAGGGTGCCCCTGGTGGCTGGGGGGTGGGGGTGGTGGTAGACATGAGTGGGGGCCTGGTGGAGGCTGCCCCTGCACTGCTGGGGGGTGGGGGGGTGGTAGACATGAGTGGGGGCCTGGTGGAGGCTGCACCTGCACTGCTGGGGGGTGGGGGTGATAGGGGACATGAGTGGGGGCCTGGTGAAGGCTGCCCCTGCATTGCTGGGGGGTGGGGGTGGTGGTAGACATGAGTGGGGGGCCTGGTGGAGGCTGCCCCTGGTGGCTGGGGGGTGGGGGTGATAGGGGACATGAGTGGGGGCCTGGTGGAGGCTGCCCCTGCACTGCTGGGGGTGGGGGTGGTGGTAGACATGAGTGGGGGCCTGGTGGAGGCTGCCCCTGGTGGCTGGGGGGTGGGGGTGATAGAGGACATGAGTGGGGGCCTGGTGGAGGCTGCCCCTGCACTGCTGGGGGGTGGGGGTGATAGGGGACATGGGTGGGGGCCTGGTGGAGGCTGCCCCTGCACTGCTGGCGGTGGGGGTGGTGGTAGACATGGGTGGGGGCCTGGTGGAGGCTGCCCCTGGTGGCTGGGGGGTGGGGGTGATGGGAGACATGAGTGGGGGCCTGGTGGAGGCTGCCCCTGGTGGCTGGGGGGTGGGGGTGCAGGGAGACATGAGTTGGACATGAGTGGGGGCCTGGTGGAGGCTGACCCTGCACTGCTGGGGGGTGGTGGTAGACATGAGTGGGGGCCTGGTGGAGGCTGCCCCTGCACTACTGGGGGGTGGGGGTGATAGGGGACATGAGTGGGGGCCTGGTGGAGGCTGCCCCTGGTGGCTGGGGGGTGGGGGTGCAGGGGGACATGAGTGGGGGCCTGGTGGAGGGTGCCCCTGGTGGCTGGGGGGTGGGGGTGGTGGTAGACATGAGTGGGGGCCTGGTGGAGGCTGCCCCTGGTGGCTGGGGGGTGGGGGTGATAGGGGACATGAGTGGGGGCCTGGTGGAGGCAGCCCCTGCACTGCTGGGGGGTGGGGGTGGTGGTAGACATGAGTGGGGGCCTGGTGGAGGCTGCCCCTGCACTGCTGGGGGGTGGTGGTAGACATGAGTGGGGGCCTGGTGGAGGCTGCCCCTGCACTACTGGGGGGTGGGGGTGATAGGGGACATGAGTGGGGGCCTGGTGGAGGCTGCCCCTGGTGGGTGGGGGTTGGGGGTGCAGGGGGACATGAGTGGGGGCCTGGTGGAGGGTGCCCCTGGTGGCTGGGGGGTGGGGGTGGTGGTAGACATGAGTGGGGGCCTGGTGGAGGCTGCCCCTGGTGGCTGGGGGGTGGGGGTGGTGGGAGACATGAGTGGGGGCCTGGTGGAGGCTGCCCCTGGTGGCTGGGGGTGGGGGTGCAGGGGGACATGAGTGGGGGCCTGGTGGAGGCTGCCCCTGCACTGCTGGGGGGCGGTGGGGGTGGTAGACATGAGTGGGGGCCTGGTGGAGGCTGCCCCTGCACTGCTGGGGGGTGGGGGTGGTGGTAGACATGAGTGGGGGCCTGGTGGAGGCTGCCCCTGCACTGCTGGGGGGGGTGGTGGTAGACATGAGTGGGGGCCTGGTGGAGGCTGCCCCTGCACTGCTGGGGGGTGGGGGTGGTGGTAGACATGAGTGGGGGCCTGGTGGAGGCTGCCCCTGCACTGCTGGGGGGTGGGGGTGATAGGGGACATGAGTGGGGGCCTGGTGGAGGGTGCCCCTGCACTGCTGGGGGGTGGGGGTGGTGGTAGACATGAGTGGGGGCCTGGTGGAGGCTGCCCCTGGTGGCTGGGGGGTGGGGGTGATAGGGGACATGAGTGGGGGCCTGGTGGAGGCTGCCCCTGCACTGCTGGGGGGTGGGGGGCTGGTAGACATGAGTGGGGGTCTGGTGGAGGCTGCCCCTGCACTGCTGGGGGGTGGGGGTGGTGGTAGACATGAGTGGGGGCCTGGTGGAGGCTGCCCCTGCACTGCTGGGGGGTGGGGCTGGTCGTAGACATGAGTGGGGGCCTGGTGGAGGCTGCCCCTGCACTGCTGGGGGGTGGGGGTGGTGGTATACATGAGTGGGGGCCTGGTGGAGGCTGTCCCTGGTGGCTGGGGGGTGGGGGTGCAGGGGGATATGAGTGGGGGCCTGGTGGAGGGTGCCACTGGTGGCTGGGTGGTGGGGGTGCAGGGGGATATGAGTGGGGGCCTGGTGGAGGGTGCCACTGGTGGCTGGGTGGTGGGGGTGGTGGTAGACATGAGTGGGGGCCTGGTGGAGGCTGCCCCTGGTGGCTTGGGGGTGGGGGTGCAGGGATACATGAGTGGGGGCCTGGTGGAGGCTGCCCCTGGGGGGTGGGGGTGGTGGGAGACATATGTGGGGGCCTGGTGGAGGCAGCCCCTGGTGGCTTGGGGGTGGGGGTGCAGGGAGACATGAGTGGGGGCCTGGCGGAGGCTGCCCCTGGTGGCTGGGGGGTGGGGGTGGTGGGAGACATGAGTGGGGGCCTGGTGGAGGCTCCCCTGCACTGCTGGGGGGTGGGGGTGGTGGTAGACATGGGTGGGGGCCTGGTGGAGGCTGCCCCTGGTGGCTGGGGGGTGGGGGTGCAGGGAGACATGAGTGGGGGCCTGGTGGAGGCTGCCCCTGGTGGCTGGGGGGTGGGGGTGGTGGGAGACATGACTGGGGGCCTGGTGGAGGCTGCCCCTGGTGGGTGAGGGGTGGGGGTGCAGGGGGACATGAGTGGGGGCCTGGTGGAGGGTGCCCCTGGTGTCTGGGGGGTGGGGGTGGTGGTAGACATGAGTGGGGGCCTGGTGGAGGCTGCCCCTGCACTGCTGGGGGGTGGGGGGGGTGGTAGACATGAGTGGGGGCCTGTTGGAGGCTGCACCTGCACTGCTGGGGGGTGGGGGTGATAGGGGACATGAGTGGGGGCCTGGTGAAGGCTGCCCCTGCACTGCTGGGGGGTGGGGGTGGTGGTAGACATGAGTGGGGGGCCTGGTGGAGGCTGCCCCTGGTGGCTGGGGGGTGGGGGTGAT